>NC_089491.1:233983621-236563621 GCF_036850765.1 Saccopteryx bilineata | reverse complement strand
CAAAGCCACCTAAGCCTTAGGTCCTAAGGTAAAAGGAGCAAAAGAGCCTGGAGGCTAGAAATTTTTTCAAAATATCAAGAAACAAGAGTTAGTCATGAGGCAGAATCCAAGGTTCTCCTTGGGTTTTATGTTCCCATATTTCATTCTTGTCCTTTAAGTAATAAGAATAAGTATTTCCATATAAAAAAAAGTTTAGCTGTGCCCTGGCTGGTTGGCTCAATAGTGGAGCATTGGCCCAGCATGTGGAAGTCCATAGTTCAATTCCCTCTCAAGGTACACAGGAGAAACAACCATCTGCTTCTTCCCCACTCCTCCATCTCTCTCTCTTACCTTCCCACAACCATAGCTCAAATGGCTTGAACAAAGTTGGCCCTGGGCACTGAGGATGGCTCCATGGCCTCTCCTCAGATGTGAAAATAGCTCAGTCACTGAGCAATAATGGAGCAGCCACCCAGAAAAGCAGAGCATCACCTGGTAGGGGGCTTGCCAGGTGGATCCTGGACAGGGCACAGTATGTGGGAGTCTGTCTCTCCCTCCCCACCTCTCACTTAAAAAAAGAAAAAAAAAAGGAAAGAAAACAGTTTAGCTGTGTCTGTTGTCCATTCATGTAACAAATGCATACTGTGAGTCAACTATGTGTTGGGCAATATATTGTGAAACGTGTAATGGTGAACCATAGGGAAAACAGTGTGGCATGATTATTGAATACAAGTTTCAGAGTCAAACTTCTCGAGCTCAAATTTGGGCTGTTCCATTTATTAACTATGTGACCATAATCTCACTAAGGGTATTTCCTCATCTGTAAAGTAAGAATTAAATATGACCTGCCTCATGGAAATATTTGCAAATAAGATTAGAGAATATATATGAAATTCTTAATATAGTGATTAACAGTCAGAAAAAGATACCTTTTATTTATTGAAAGCACTCATAAAAGATGGTATTACTGGTTCTTTAAATGTTAGAAAAAAATTGTCAGTGAAACAATCTGTGTCTCGAGCTTTCTTTTAGATAAATAATTTATTAAATAAATATAGTGTCAAGATTTTCTATATCAACATTAGTTATTGTTTTTCAAAGTATTTTTTAACTAAGTTGTTGAATTCAATGACATTAAATTATTCATATTATTCCCTTATTGTTTATACATGACATTTTATATATGATAGCTTATATATAAAATTGTGTGTGTGTGTGTGTGTCTGTGTGCATGTGAAAAAGAAAGAGAAAGAGAGGGAGAGAGAGATCTAAGGTGATAGCCATTCATATCCCTGAAGTTTTAGTTTGTTTTTTCTCTTTTCTTCTTGATGAGTCTAGCTAGAAGCTTATCAATTTTGTTGATTTTCTTCATGGAGCCAACTTTTAGCTTTAATTTTCTCTATTTGTGAGCTTTCTACTTCATTGATTTCTTCTCTTATCTATTATTTTCTTCTTTCTACTTATTTTGGGACTAACTTTGCTCTTTTTTTTTCTACCTTCTTAAGTTACAATTTTAAGCCTATAGATACCATATGCTTTTTTTCTAGTGGAGGCATTTTAATATAGTAAACTTCTTCCTAATCAATGTTTTAGAAATTAGTCGTATTTTCTAATGTTCTCTGTAGTATTTTCTTTGACCCATGAATAATTTATATATTAGTTGATTTATTAGAAAATAGTCAAGTTTTTTAAATAATATGCAAGAATGATTATTTTTATTGAATTTTATTGGGGCAACATTATTATATAAGATACAGGTGCCCAATTCTATAATACATCTCTATATATACCATATTCTGTGTTCAACACCCCAAGTCAAAACTTCACCCATCATCATTTACCCTCCTCCACCTCCTCCCATCCATCCCCCTGCCCAGCAATCACCACAGTGCTGTTTGTATCCATGAGTTATTTTTTGGTACTTTTATGCTCTATCCCTTCACCTCCCTCACATAACACCCATCCACAGCTGTCAGACTGCTTTCTAGGTATAAGTCTGTTTCTATCTTGCTTATTTCATTTTTTTCATTAGATCCCACATATGAGTAAGATCATATGGTATATGTCTTTCTCTGACTGCCTTATTTCACTTAGCATTAGGATCTCCAGGTCCATCCATGCAGTCAAAAAAGGTAAGATTTCCTTCTCTTTTATGGCCAATAGCATTCCATTGTGTAAAAAAAAAAAAAAAAAGCTTTTTTATGGCCAATAGCATTCCAGTGTGTAAAAAGCTATGGTACAGCATTTTTATCTACTCAACTACTGGTGAGAATTTAGGCTGTTTTTAGGTCTTACCTATTATAAATAACACTACAATTAACATAGGGGTGCATATGTTCTTTTTGAATTAGTGTTTCGGGATTCTTAAGGTATATTCCCAGAAGTGAGATTGCTGGGTCAAAGTGCAGTTCTACATTTTTTATTTTTTGATATTAACTTCATACTGTTTTCCACAGTGGCTGCACCAATCTGCATTCCCATCAACAGTACAAGAGGGTTATCTCTTTTCTCCACATCCTCACCAGCACTTGTTGTTTGTTGATTTATTGATGATAACCATTTTGACAGGTATGAGATGATAGCTCATTGTGGTTTTAGTTTGCATGTCTATGATGATTAGTGATGGTGAGCATCTTTTCATATATCTATTGACCATCTAAATGTTCTCTTTAGAAAAGTGTCTATTCAGGTCCTTTGCCCATTTTAGAATTGAATTGTTTTTTTGGTGTTGAGTTTTATAAGTTCTTTATAAATATAGTATATTGATTCCTTATCAGAAGTAATTGAGAATATGTTTATTGAATCAGTGGGTTGTCTTTTCATTTTGTTAAAAGTTTTCTTTCCTGAGCAAAAACTTTTTAGTTTGATGTAGTGCCATTTGTTTATCTTTTCTCTCACTTCCTTTGCGTAAGGAGATATAGTAAAAAAATAAATAAATAAAAAATGCTGCTCTAAGAAATGTCTAAGATTTTACTGCCAATGTTTTCTTCTAAAATTTTTATGGTTTTAAGTCTAATATTTAAGTATATAATACGTTTTTATTTTATTCTTGTGTATGGTCTAAGAAAGTGGTCTAGTTTTATATTTTGCATGTATCCATCCAATTTTCCCCATACCATTTACTGAATAGACTTTCTTTGCCCCATTCTATGTACATGCTTCCTTTGTCAGATATATAATTGACCATATAGGTGTGGGTTGATTTTGGGGCTCTCTATTCTGTTCCACTGATTTATATGTCTGTTTTTATATTAGTACCATGCTGTTTTGAATTCTATGGCCTTGTAGTATAGTTTCATATCAGGTAGTATGATTCCTCCAACTTTATTCTTTTGTCTGAATATTGCTACAGCTATTCAGTCTTTTGTAATTCCATATAACATTTTGAAATATCTGTTCTAGTTTTGTGAAATACACCATTGATATCTTGATAGGAATTGTGTTAAATCTGTAGGTAGTTTTGGGTAATGTAGCTATTTTAATGATGCTAATTCTTCCTATCCATGAGCACAGTATTTGTTTCAACTTGTTTATATCTTCTTAAATTTCTTTCTTCAGTGTCTTTTCATTTTCTGAGTATATGTCTTACACCCTTGGTAAAATCTATTTCTTGGTATTTTGTTCTTTTTGAAGAAGTTGGAATGGTATTGTTTCCTTGGCTTCCCTTTCATTGTTGGTGCAGAAAAATGCAGCTAATTTCTGGACATTCAGTTTGAATCTTGCTACTTTACTGAATTCATTTATCAGTTCTAGTGGGGTTTTTTTGGTGGAATCTTTAGGGTTCTCTATAATAACAATTTTACTTCTTCCTTTTCTGTTTAGGTGCCTTTTATTTCTTCTTCTTCTTGTCTGATTGCTGTGGCTAAGACTTTCAGTACTATATTGACTAAGAGTGGTGACAATAAGCATCCTGCCTATTCTTGATCTTAAAGGAAATGCTTGTAATTTTTGTCCATTAATTATGATATTGGCTATGGTCTTTATTACATTGAGGTATATTACCTCTATTCCCATTTTGCTTAGAATTTTTAATATAAATGAATGATGAATTTTATCAAATGCTTTTCTGCATCTATTGATATGATCATGTAATTTTTATCCTTCATTTTGTTTATGTGGTGTATCACATTTATTGATTTGTGAATGTTGTGCCAACCTCGCATCCCTGAAATAAATCCCACTTGATCATAATGTATGACCTTCTTACTGTATTGCTGGATCCAGTTTGCTAATATTTTGTTGAGGATTTTAACATATATGTTCATCAGGGATATTGGCCTATAATTTTCTTTCTTTGTAGTGTCTTTATCTGGTTTTGAATTTAAGATAATGCTGACCTCATATAATGAGCTTAGGAGTTTTCTTTCCTCTTAAATTTTTTTGCAAGAGTTTGAGAATGATAGATGTTAATTTTTTAATGTTTGGAAAAATTCACCTATGAAGCCATTCAGTCATGAACTTTTGTTTGTTGGGAGTTTTTTATTACTATTTCAATTTTCCTGGCTGTAATCTCTCTATTTAGATTCTCTAATTCTTCCTGAATTCAGTTTTGGAAGATTGTGTGTTCCTAGAAATGTACCATTTAATCCAGATTGTCCTATGTGTTGGCATATAGTTATTTTTAATATTTTATTACAATGCTTTGCATTTCTTTGGTGTCTGTTCTTATTTCTTTTGTTTCATCTCCAATTTTATTTATTTGGGTTCACTCTCTTTTTCTCTAGATGGATCTGTTTAAAGTTTTGTCATTGTTACTTACCTATTTAAAGACCTAGCTCTTTGTTTCATTAATCTTTTTGTATTGTTTTCTTTTTGCCTCTATTTCATTTATTTCTGCTTTGATGTTTATTATTTCCTCCCTCCTACTAACTTTGGGCTTTGTTTATTGTTCTTTTTCAAATTCCTTTACGTTTAAAATTAGATTGTACATTCAAGATTTTTTCTTGTTTCTTGAGATAGGCCTGTATTGCTGTAAAGTTCCTTCTTTAGACTGCTTTCTCTATGTCACATAGATTTTGGGTTGTTGTGTTCTCATTTTCATTTGTTTCAAGGTGTGTTTTGATTTGTTCCTTGATCTCATTGTTAACCCATTCATTGTTTAGTAACAGGTTATTTAACATTCATGTCTTTTCTTTTTTTGTCATATGATTGATTTCTAGTTTTATACCATTATGATCAAAGAAGTTACTTAATATAATTTCAATCTTCTTATATTTATTGATACTTGTTTTGTGTTTTAATATGTTGTCTAATCTAGAATATATTCCATGTGCATTTGAAAAGAATGTCTATGATGTGGTTTTTTAAATAAAATGCTCTGGAGATATCAATTAAGTCTTGCTGATCTAATGCATCATTAAGGCCACCATTTCCTTGATTTTCTGTCTGGAAGATCTCTCCACTGATGTCAATGGGGTTTAAAAATCCCCTACTATGACTGTATTGCTGTCCATCTCTCCCTTTATGTCCATCAAGATTTGCTTTATATATTTAGGTGCTCCTGGATTGAGTGCATAAATGTTTATAGGTGTTATATCTTACTGTTGGATTGCTCACTTTATTATGATGTAGTGTCCTTCTTTATCTCTCACTATAGACTTTGTTTTAAAGTCTATTTTTTTTATGTTTCTTTTTTTTTTTAATTTTTTTTTTTATTTTATTTTTTTAATGGGGTGACATCAATAAATCAGGATACATATATTCAAAGATAACAAGTCCAGGTTATCTTGTCGTTCAATTATGTTGCATACCCACCACCCAAAGTCAGATTGTCCTCTGTCACCTTCTATCTTGTTTTCTTTGTGCCCCTCCCCACCCCCTATCCCTCTCCCATTCCCCCATCCCCCCCGTAACCACCACACTCTTATCAATGTCTCTTAGTTTCACTATTATGTCCCACCTACGTATGGAATAATACAGTTCCTGTTTTTTTCTGATTTACTTATTTCGCTTCGTATCATGTTATCAAGATCCCACCATTTTGCTGTAAATGTTCTGATGTCATCATTTCTTATGGCTGAGTAGTATTCCATAGTGTATATGTGCCACATCTTCTTTATCCAGTCATCTATTGATGGGCTTTTTGGTTGTTTCCATGTCCTGGCCACTGTGAACAATGCTGCAATAAACATGGGGCTGCATGTGTCTTTACGTATCAATGTTTCTGAGTTTTGGGGGTATATACCCAGTAGAGGGATTGCTGGGTGATAAGGTAGTTCTATTTTCAGTTTTTTGAGGAACCACCATACTTTCTTCCATAATGGTTGTACTACTTTACATTCCCACCAACAGTGGATGAGGGTTCCTTTTTCTCCACAGCCTCTCCAACATTTGCTATTACCTGACTTGCTAATAACAGCTAATCGAACAGGTGTGAGGTGGTATCTCATTGCCATTTTGATTTGCATTTCTCTAATAGCTAAAGAAGATGAGCATCTTTTCATATATCTGTTGGCCATTTGTATTTCTTCCTGGGAGAAATGTCTATTCATATCCTCTTCCCATTTTTTTATTGGATTGTTTGTTTGTTTGTTGTTGAGTTTTATGAGTTCTTTGTAAATTTTGGATATTAGGCCCTTATCTGAGCTGTTGTTTGAAAATATCATTTCCCATTTAGTTGGCTTTCTGTTTATTTTGTTATTAGTTTCTCTTGCTGAGCAAAAACTTCTTAGTCTGATGTAGTCCCATTCATTAATTTTTGCCTTCACTTCTCTTGCCATTGGAGTCAAATTCATAAAATGCTCTTTAAAACCCAGGTCCATGAGTTGAGTACCTATGTCTTCTTCTATGTACTTAATTGTTTCAGGTCTTATGTTTAGATCTTTGATCCATTTTGAGTTAATTTTTGTACAGGGGGAGAGACTGTAGTCCAGTTTCATTCTTTTGCATGTGGCTTTCCAGTTTTCCCAGCACCATTTATTGAAGAGGCTTTCTTTTCTCCATTGTGTGTTGTTGGCCCCTTTATCAAAAATTATTTGACTATATATATGTGGTTTTATTTCTGGACTTTCTATTCTGTTCCATTGGTCTGAGTGTCTATTTTTCTGCCAATACCATGCTGTTTTGATTGTCGTGGTCCTATAATAGAGTTTGAAGTCAGGTATTGTAATGCCCCCAGCTTCATTCTTTTTCTTTAGGATTGCTTTGGCTATTGGGGGTTTTTTATAGTTCCATATAAATCTGATGATTTTTTGCTCTATTTCTTTAAAAAATGTCATTGGAAGTTTGATGGGAATTGCATTAAATTTGTATATTGCTTTGGGTAATATAGCCATCTTGATTATATTTATTCTTCCTAGCCAAGAACAAGGTATATTCTTCCATCTCATTATATCTTTTTCAATTTCCCTTAACAATGGTTTATAGTTTTCATTATATAAGTCCTTTACATTCTTTGTTATGTTTATTCCTAAGTATTTTATTTTTTTTGTTGCAATCGTGAAGGGGATTATTCTTTTGAGTTCTTCTCAGTTGTTTCATTGTTGGCATATAGAAAGGCTATGGACTTCTGTATGTTAATTTTGTATCCTGCGACCTTACTGTATTGGCTTATTGTTTCTAGTAGTCTTTTTGTGGATTCTTTGGGGTTTTCGATCTATAGGATCATATCATCTGCAAAAAGTGATACCTTTACTTCTTCTTTTCCGATATGGATGCCTTTTATTTCTTTGTCTTGTCTGATTGCTGTGGCTAGAACCTCTAGTACCACATTAAATAAGAGTGGAGAGAGTGGACAACCCTGTCTTGTTCCTGATTTAAGGGGGAAAGCCTTCAGTTTAGTGCCATTTAATATGATGTTAGCTGATGGTTTATCATATATGGCCTTTATCATGTTGAGATATTTTCCTTCTATACCCATTTTGTTGAGAGTCTTAAACATAAAATTGTGTTGTATTTTATCGAAAGCCTTTTCTGCGTCTATTGATAAGATCATGTGGTTTTTGTTCTTTGTTTTGTTGATATGGTGTATTACATTAACCGTTTTACGTATGTTGAACCATCCTTGAGATTCTGGGATGAATCCCACTTGATCATGATGTATTATTTTTTTAATATGTTGTTGTATTCGATTTGCTAGTATTTTGTTTAGTATTTTAGCATCTGTATTCATTAGAGATATTGGTCTGTAGTTTTCTTTTTTTGTGCCATCCTTGCCTGGTTTTGGTATGAGGGTTATGTTGGCCTCATAAAATGTGTTTGGAAGTATTGCTTCTTCTTCAATTTTTTGGAAGACTTTGAGTAGAATAGGAACCAAGTCTTCTTTGAATGTTTGATAAAATTCGCTGGTATAGCCGTCAGGGCCTGGACTTTTATTTTTGGGGAGGTTTTTCATGGTTTTTTCTATTTCTTCTCTACTGATAGGTCTGTTTAGGCTTTCTGCTTCTTCTTGACTCAGTCTAGGAAGGTTGTATTGTTCTAGGAATTTATCCATTTCTTCTAGGTTGTTGAATTTAGTGGCATAAAGTTTTTCATAGTATTCTACAATAATTCTTTGTATAGCTACGGTGTCCGTGGTGATTTCTCCTCTTTCATTTTGGATTTTGTTTATATGAGTTCTTTCTCTTTTTTCCTTGGTAAGTCTTGCCAAGGGTTTGTCAATTTTGTTGATCTTTTCAAAGAACCAGCTCCTTGTTCTATTAATTTTTTCTATAGTTTTTCTGTTCTCTAATTCATTTATTTCTGCTCTGATTTTTATTATCTCCTTTCTTCGGCTGGTTTTGGGTTGTCTTTGTTCTTCTTTTTCTAGTTCCTTAAGGTGGGAAGTTAAGTGGTTCACTTGGGCTCTCTCTTGTTTGTTCATATATGCCTGAAGTGATATGAACTTCCCTCTTATCACTGCTTTTGCTGCATCCCATAGATTCTGATATGTCGTATTGTCATTTTCATTAGTCTGTATATATCTTTTGATCTCTGCACTTATTTCTTCTTTGACCCATTCATTTTTTAAAAGTATGTTGTTTAGTTTCCACATTTTTGTGGGATTTTTTTCCTCTTTTTTGCAGTTGAATTCTAGTTTCAAGGCTTTATGATCAGAAAATATGCTTGGTACAACTTCAATTTTTCTGAATTTGCTGATGTTGTTTTTGTGGCCCAACATATGGTCAATTCTTGAGAATGATCCATGTACACTGGAGAAAAATGTATACTCAGTCACTTTGGGATGAAATGTCCTGTAGATGTCTATCATATCCACGTGCTCTAGTGTTTTGTTTAAGGCCACTATGTCTTTGTTGATTCTCTGTTTGGATGACCGATCTAGAGCCGTCAGCGGTGTATTGAGGTCTCCAAGTATGATTGTATTTTTGTCAGTTTTTGTTTTAAGATCAATAAGTAGCTGTCTTATATATTTTGGTGCTCCTTGGTTTGGTGCATATATATTAAGAATTGTTATGTCTTCTTGATTCAGTGTCCCCTTAGCCATTATGAAATGGCCATTTTTGTCTCTGAGTACTTTTCCTGTCTTGTAGTCAGCATTATCCGATATGAGTATTGCTACACCTGCTTTTTTTTGGACGTTATTTGCTTGGAGTATTGTTTTCCAGCCTTTCACTTTGAATTTGTTTTTATCCTTGTTACTTAGATGAGTTTCCTGTAGGCAGCATACAGTTGGATTTTCTTTTTTAATCCATTCTGCTACTCTGTGCCTTTTTATTGGTGAGTTTAATCCATATACATTTAGTGTAATTATTGATACTTGTGAGTTCCCTATTGCCATTTGATATCTTGCTTTCTGTTAGTTTTGTGTCTTGTTTGATCCTTCTCTTTCGTTTTTCTATCTTTTGTTTTTATTTGGTTGTATTCCATACATCTTTTCTCTGTTGCTATCTTTTTTATCTCATGTGCTTCTGTGGTGGTTTTTTCAATGGTGGTTACCTTTGAGTAATGAAAAGGGTCCCTACTCTGTTCATTGTAGTGAACTATTTTGTGAGTACTTTTGCACTCCATCGTCCTTTGCTACTGTTAATCTCCATCTTCTCCCCCTCTTTCTTTTTGTTGTTGTCACAGTTTAAATTTGGTTTTATTGTGTTCTTCTTGGAGCTTTTACTTGTGGCTCTGTTTTTTTTTTGTTCTTTGTATCTGATTGGAGAACCCCCTTTAGTAATTCCTGGAGTGGGGGTTTTCTGATGATAAATTCCCTCATCTTTTCTGTATCTGTGAATGTTTTTATTTCTCCTTCGTATTTGAAGGATAGCTTTGATGGGTATAGTATTCGTGGCTGAAAGTTCCTCTCTTTCAGGACTTTAAATATTGGGGTCCACTCTCTTCTAGCTTGTAGAGTTTCTGCTGAGAAATCTGATGATAATCTAATGGGCCTTCCTTTATATGTTGTATTCTTCTTTTCCCTGGCTGCCTTGAGAATTTTTTCTTTGCTGTTGGTTTGTGTCAATTTCATTATGATATGCCTTGGAGTAGGTTTGTTGGGGTTAAGAAAACTTGGAGTTCTGTTTGCTTCTTGAACTTGAGGCTTTAGTTCTTTCCACAGGCTTGGGAAGTTCTCATCTATTATTTGTTTGAGTATGTTCTCCATTCCATTTTCTCTCTCTTCTCCCTCTGATATACCTATTATTCTTATGTTATTATTTTTGATGGAGTCAGATAATTCTTGTAGGGCTATCTCATTTTTTTTTAATTTTTGAGTCTCTTTCTTCTTCTCTCTGTTGTGCCTCAAGTTACTTGTCTTCTATTTCACTAATCCTCTCTTCTATCTTACCTGTTCTATTAGCTAAGCTTGTTACTTCGTTTTTCAGCTCGTGAATTGAGTTTTTCATCTCTGTTTGATTTGTTTTTATAGTTTCAATTTCCTTGGACATATATTCTTTGTGTTCATTGAGTTGTTTTCTGAGCTCCCTAAATTGCCTTTCTGTGTTTTCTTGTATATCTCGGAGGATTTTTAGGATTTCTATCTTGAATTCTCTGTCATTTAGCTCCAAGGTTTCCAATATATTAAATTTTTTCTCCATAGATTTGTCCTCATCTAGCTGTGTTACCTCTCTTTCTTTTGTATCCATGATATTCGATTTTCTCTTCCTTAATGGCATCTGAGGGTGGTTTTGTTGATAGTATTAATGAGATTTAATAAAGAATAAAAAGTTAAAAAAAATAAAAATAAAAAATCGAAAAGAGTTGTTTTTTTTAAAAAAGAAATTAATAATGAAATAAAGAAAAATAAAATAAAATAAAAATTTTTTAAAAAAAGGAAATTATTCCCCCCCTCCTTTTTTCCTCTCCTCTCCTCTCCCCTCTTTCTTGAGAAAATCTTGTGGTGGACTGTGAATTATAACAAACAATGCCTGTGATGGAGGGCCTGATTGGGGAAAAGTAATGAAGGGGCAAAAAAAAAAAAAAAGGAAAGAAAACAAAAAGGAAAAAAAAAAGCAAAAAGAAAAAAAAAGAGCGTATGGACCCACAAAAAGCAAATAAGGAAAAAAAATTTGGGTCAAGAATAAAATGATTTGCTTTTAGGTGTTGGTTGTCTAAGAGTTATGATGAGAGGAATAAGAGGAAATCGGAAAATTGGGGGGACAAATTAAAAAATTACTATTGTATTTAGTGGAACAAGAACTAGATAATATGGTGAGCCAGGGATGGGAGCACTGCTAGTGAGTTAAAAAGGTGAAGTAAAAACCCCCCAAAATTCCACAAACATAGGTTTGAATGTAAAGGAGAAAGGAAGAAACTAATATAGAGGGAGAAAAGAAAGAGAGAGAGAGAAAAAAAGAGGGAACCACTAAAAGAAGAAAATAGAAAGGAGAGAGAGAGAGAGAGAGTTAAGGGTTTTGGAGTGCAACCCTCATAGAGAGAAAGGAAGAGAAGAGAAATGATAATGGGAGATGTAACACTTATGGGTAGTGTAGTTCAAGGAGAGGAGAGAGTAAGACCAGTAGAGAGTTAATCGGCCAAATTGGAGGAGGAAAAAAAAGTATCAAGAATGAAGATAAGAGAAACAAACGAACAAATATAATAAAATGGAATAGGTTATAAAGTCTGCAGATTATTCTTGATTTTGAGAGGTTATCTTCTTGCTTTTTCTTTTCTCTCCCTCTTCCTGGTCGGTGACTCTGTACCCCGGGTTCTGCCCCTTTGGCACGCTCAGGTAGAGGTTTGCAGTTGATAAGTCTCTATGGCAATGTCATGTATTGTGCTTTAGTCTCATTGGCAGTTGAAGCTCATTAGCATTTATAGGCTCCGACAGTGAGAGAGTCCGTGTTCCTGGAGCCTTTCTCCTAGTCTTTCCTTCCTCAATTAGTAGCCTGATAATCCAGCTATGGGGTTGCTGCTGCCTCTGCCTGGATAGTAAGAGGCTCAAAGAGCTGACAACTCCCCACTCTATTTCCACTCAGCACAGGGCTCTGGGTAAGGCTCAGTCAGTCAGAGCTGCTAGCATAATCAGGCGGGCTTTCCGCCCACTCAAAGACCTCTGGCTCTGCCACTCTGTCCGGTAACACAAGCGGGTGCCCATTTCCGGGGCGCTTGGAGGAAACTCTCACTCACTGTCTGCGACCAGGATATTCGGCCAGCAGTCTCACGCTCTGAGTGAAACCCCCAACCTCAGGAAAAAGTTGCAGCGTTGGAATTGGGTCTTGCTCCGTCCCTGTGCGCGGCTTTTGCAAGGCGCTGGGGCAGCTCAAGATTCCGCTTTGGCCCACACAAAAGCCCCTGACTCTGCCCCTCTGTGCGATAACACGGGCACGCACTGCCGAGGCACTCGGAGGAATTGCTCGCTCCTTATCTGCGCGTGCAAACCAGGATATGAGGCCGGCTGAGTTTCCCTCTGAGTGAAATACTCTCAGCACGGAAAATCTCCACCGTTGGAATTAGGTCTCACTCCCTCCCGTGCGTGGCTTTCCCAGGGCGCTAGGGCTGCCCAGAGACTCTGCCCTCGGCCCACAGAAAGGCCTCTGACCCTGCCTCTCTGTGGGGCAACATGGGCACCCACTCTCGGGGCCTAGGAAGAAATTCTCGCCCACTAACTGCGCACCAACCAGGAGACCGGGTAAAATGGCCACTCCGCTTGTCTTTCTTTGTTTGGGTTTGACGCGAGTGTTAGCTTGTATTGCCCGGGTTGCCACAGGATCAGATTTTCCTTGGCTTGGATCTCCGTACCACAGCCTGGTTCGGCCGTTTGTGCCGCGGCGGCCTGGATCTATTCACCCCCTTTGCCCGCCTCAGTTTCTATATTCACAGTTACCAGAGAAAGCCGCCCTGTTTAGGTTAGTGAGGAAGGCGGAGCATTTCTTACTCCCTATTTCCTTCGGGGTTTGGTTATATATTTAGCCAATTTTCACTCAATCATACCTTTGGGTGTATTGCGAAGCATCTGGAAGCTCCAAGTATAGGTTTTTCTGTTTCTGGTTGAAGATCTTGTTGAGTTTTGGGGGAGATTTATTGGTATCGCTTCCTACCCCGCCATTACTCTGACGTCATCTCCTAAAGTCTATTTTTTCAGATACAACTATTGCTAACCCAGCTTTTCTTCCTTTCCATTTGCATGAAATATCTTTTTCTATCCCTTTACTTTTAGTCTGTGTGTATCTTTTGTTCTGAGGTGGGTCTCTTATAGACAGCATATAAATGGCTCTTGCTTTCTTATCCACTCAACTACCCTATGTCTTTTTTTTTTAATTGATGGAAATTGCCTTATATATATTTTTTAATTATTTTTATTTATTTATTCATGTTAGAGGAGAGAGAGAGAGAGAGAGAGAGAGAGAAGGGGGGAGGAGCAGAAAGCATCAACTCCCATATGTGTCTTGACCAGGCAAGCCCAGGGTTTTGAACCAGCGACCTCAGCGTTCCAGGTCGATGCTTGATCCACTGCGCCACCACAGGCCAAGCCTCTATGTCTTTTGATTGGAGCATTTAAGCCATTCACATTTAAAGAAATTATTGATAGGTATGTATTTATTGCCATTTTCTTTTTTTAACTATGTTTCTGGGTTTTACTTTCTTAAAACAGGCTCATTAACATATCTTATAACACTAGTTTGGTGGTAACAAACTGTTTTATATTTTTCTTGTCTAAGAAGCTCTTTATTTCTCCTTCAACTTTAAATGATAACCTTGCTGGGTAAAGTAGTCTTGGTTGTAAGTCCTTGTTTTTCATCACTTTGAATATTTCATACAAATCTCTTCTGGCCTAAAATGTTTCTGTTCATTAATCAGCTGACAGCCTTATGGGAGCTCCCTTGTAAGTAACTAACATTTTTTTTCTTGCTGCTTTTAAGATTTTCTCTTTGTATTTAACTTTTGCCACTTTAATTATTATGTGTCTTGGTGTGGGCATCTTTTGCCCATCTTGTTTGGCACTCTCTGTGCTTCTTGAACTTGTATGTCTTTTTCCTTCTTCAGGTTATGAAAATTTGTAGTCATTACTTCTTCAAATAGGTTCTCAATCCCATGCTGTCTGTCTTCTCCTTCTAGTACCCCTATGATATGGATGTTGTTATGTTTCATGCTGTTGCAAGTGTCCCTTAAAATATCCTCATTATTTTTTATTCTTTTTTCTTTTTGCTTCTCTAATTGGTTTTTTTTCTACTTTATGTTCCTAATTGCTGAGTCAATCTTCTGCTTCAACCAACCTACTGTTTATTCCTTCAAATGTATTCTTGATGTCAGATATTGTATTCCTCATTTCTAACTGGTTCCTTTTTATGGTTTCTGTGTCCCTTTTTATGCTTGCTACCTTGTTGGTTGAAGTCTTCACCTTGTCCCTTGAGCATCCATATAACCATTACTCTAAACTCTATATCTGATAAGTTGCTTATCTCCATTTCATTTTGATCCTTTTCTGAAGATTTCTCCTGTTCAGTCATTTGGAGCCTGTTTCTTTTTCTTTCCATTTAGGATGCCTATTTGTGCTTGTTTCTATGTATTAGATAGATCTGCTATGATTTCCAACATCTGTGGAGTGGTCTTATGTAGTAGGTGTCCCGTTAGGTCCAGTGGTACAGACTCCATCGTCACTTGAGTTCTGCATTCCAGGGATGTCCCTTGTGTGGGTTATATGAGCCCTCTTTTTGTAATTGAGTCTTTTTTTTTTGTATTTTTCTGAAGCTGGAAACGGGGAGAGACAGTCAGACAGACTCCCGCATGTGCCTGACCGGGATCCACTCGGCACGCCCACCAAGGGTGACGCTCTGCCCACCAGTGGGCGATGCTCTGCCCCTCCGGGGCTTCGCTCTGCTGTGACCAGAGCCACTCTAGTGCCTGGGGCAGAGGCCAAGGAGCCATCCCCAGTGCCTGGGCCATCTTTGCTCCAATGGAACCTTGGCTGCGGGAGGGGAAGAGAGAGACAGAGAGGAAGGAGGGGGAGTGGAGAAGCAAATGGGCGCTTCTCCTATGTGCCCTAGCCGGGAATCAAACCCGGGTCCCCCGCATGCCAGGCCGACGCTCTACCGCTGGGCCAACCGGCCAGGGCCTGTAATTGAGTCTTGATTGCTATTGGCCCATTGTGCATGGGATAGACCCTATTTGTGGCTGACTGTTATGGTCTAACTTGGTCAATTATTGTGAGCTGCTGTGCAGGTGCTGACCTCCAGAAACAGAACTTGCCTCAGCTGAGTTTGGTACCCAATGAGCTCTCCCTTTGGATATGCTGCTTGTAAAGATATTTGGAACTGGCTCTAATGTTAGAGGAAGTTGTCCCCTGGGCCTATTGGATCTGAGCCTCTTAAGAAGAAACTTGATGCTGACCAATGTAAGATAATGCCTGTGATTGGCCCTCAGCAACCTGTTTAGAGCTGCAAGCAATCCGTAGTTTGTGGCTTCCTTCGTTGGGCTTAGGTGTATATGGGAGGACCAAGTAGTCCAGCTTTTATCAGCCCTGGGCCTAGGGAAAGGTTAGCAAAAGACCTAAGCCACCCTGAGATCTGCATCCAACTGCCTCCATTTGCAGGCTGCTTTTTAGGGTTGGACACTGAAAAAGCTTCTGGTAGAATCAGGAGGATGGGGCTAATGGATCTCCCTTGAGTAGGAGATGCCCATCAGGCTTCAGAAAAGATGGTGGGTGTGGCCTCCACCCCAGATCCACAGGTTTTGGTCTGTCCCAGATTTTTCATTTGACCTCAGCAGAGAAAAACCACTATGAGTTAGTGGATGGGACCTCTAGAGCCTAGAGAGTTGGTCTGCCAACAGCCAGGATAGTAGTTCTATTGAATCTCCTATGAGAGGGAAACACCATTCAGATTCTTGGGAAAGTAGTGAGAATAGCTCCAGCCTCAAAACCAAACGACTGAATCACTGTCATCCCCTGAGTCTGTCCAGACCTCTACTCCTTGCCCAAGGTCACTGACTTCTCAGCATGGACTAATTTCCTCAGGGTAGGGCAAGGAAGATTCTCCAGTGTGGACCAGCTGCTTTCCCTTAAGTGGATGCCAGAGGGAAGGGTGTGCTCTACCCACAAAAGATGGCAACTGTGGTATTGTAGAATGACTCGGTACAGGGGTTCTAGTGTTTGTTCCCCACATGTCTCCTCACAGAACCCCAATCCTTATATTTTCCTCACACATCTTTAGTCACTCATCCCTCCCTCTACCAGAGCCCAAGGTAAGTAGTTATGAATGAGATTTGTACACTGGCCCTTGTGGTAGCCCAACAGAAAGACCCAGGATATTGGCTCTGGTTAACAACATAGACCGCAGAGACAGTCCTGCTCCCCTGCATTTCTGGGCTGCTGAACTCAGCAACAGCTTCCATGTCTTTTTGGGCTACCTGACTCAGCAACTGAGATCACCTCACTGATGTAATAATGTTGACCCATATGCCACTATTGTCCCTAAGCTCTATATATGCTGCACCAGCACTGCTAGGTTAGGACTGCTTAGAATACAGCATGGAATAAAGAATTGCAGCATGTCTCCTCTTCCTCTGGCTCCTCGTGCTTTCTGCACCTTGGGAATCTCATCACCCAAACTATCCCTTGTGGAGCAGGTGGACTCTGACAGCCCTTTAAGAGTTTGTCTGCTTCTCTGCAGACTCCTGTCTATTTCTGGCAGACAGATAGATACCTCACCACTTTTCATAGCCAAATACTATGTGGGTGCCTCTTCCTAGCTCTGGTGCCATAGGCTGAGGAGACTGGCTTGGTGTTTAGGCCCCTCCCTTATCATTGTTGTTCCCTCTCCATAGCTGAGATATCCCTCCAGAGCCTCAGCCACTGTTCCTGGAAGCAGGCCAGCCCTCTTTGTATCTCCACCATTCCTACCACTCTTGATATAACTTCTTCTCTGACTCCATGGTATAAGACTCCTCTGCATTTAGTCCAGAGTTGGTTTTCCAAGGTGATTATTCTTATATTTAGTTACAACTCTACTTTGGTACTGGGAGGAGGTGAGTGTAACATACGCCTACTCTGCCGCCATCTTGGATCCCCCTGTGCTTTTCATTCTTTATGCCTTAGCTGGATGTTTGGAATCTGTTCTGTAAATGCACATTATAGAAATAGAATTATTTAAAAAATAAATTAGTCACAAATTTAGACAAAGTGTGTTTATACACAGAAGGTGAAGCTTCTCCTCCCTGGCCTTTCAGGAATTCCCTGCTCCCTCACTTTCCAGCTGCTGTGAATGCCCTAAACTCTGCCCTCTGGTTCTTCAAGACAGTATAATTATACTCTTCTAAGCTTTCTCCACTTCAGCTAGTATGTACCCAGGTCTGTGATCAGGAAACAAGCAAATGAACAAACACAAAACCGGTCATTTGAGAATGGAGCCACTAGGAGTTACACTGCAGAAATTAAGTTGGCAACCTTATCAAATAATTAGAAATGAGAGAGTGTGGGAGAAACCAAAGTTACACACACAGTGTGTCTCTTATCTGAAAACACGTCCTCTCCCTTTATATACCCCAAAGCCAATTTATCTTTCTAAGCATAGTTAAAGCTTCCTTGGCCAGTCCACCTTTTCTTTCTCAAACGTCAAGCAGTCACTGCTTTGGGTTGTGTGGAGTTTTTGTGAAATATATACCTTTGCTATACAAATTAATTTCAAATTCTCTAAAATGAAAAACATGCTTTATGTATCATTGCATAGTCACTGGGCCTATCACAGAGTAGGTTTTCCATAAAACTTTTTGATTAATTTATTTTCCCACTAATCTCACCTCACAGTGTCTCTGATAATCAAGGGACAGCAACTAAGCACCTCTAATCTTTACCATGCTTTCTTAATTCATCCTGAATCTCCTCTTAGAAGCAATTGCTACTATTGTTATTAAGCATTCTGATCAGTTTATAAAGTTTTAGGTTTTGCCAAATTTATCTGTTCTTAAAGGGACAGAAGAAATATTATACTGAGAATAAGAAATCACTCTTTTTCAGTAGCTAAGGACTTGATAAAATAAATATACTAGACCGGTAAGTAAGTTCCTACTAAATGGCTCTGGCAATGCTCTGCCTGTCTTTTATCAAAAAGAAGGAGAACAAAATAAAAACATTGTCTGTAGCCAGAAAGGTCTCCTTTTGGCCTGTACCTGTTGATATTGGTGCAAAGAAAATCCTGTGCAGCTCTTTAAAATGCCCTAAATTGTAGGCATAATAAATGTTAATCTGCAGCTGCTCATACCCCAAGGCTTCTGAGTACAAATAAGAAAATGCTAAATTATAATAAATGGAGACTATGTACTTCTGGAAAGTTCCCAGAAGACAACAAATGGAGATAGTACAAAATCCCAAAGCAATAGTAACAGAAAGAAAAGCCAAAGTGGCTGGGGTCACAGAGCCTTGAAGAGTTCCCAGTGAGGCCAATGGAGACAGAAGCTAGAAGCCTATATGAGAAAAGTCCAGGGCCCTGGCTGGTTGGCTCAGCCCAGTGTGTGGATGTTCCAGGTTTGATTCCCAGTCAGGGCACACAGGAGAAGTGACCATCTGCTTCTCCACCTCTCCCTTTTCTCTCTCTTTCCCTGTCTCTCTTCCACTCCCACAGTCATGGCTCCCCAGGCACTGAGCATGGCTCTATTGAGCTACCACCTCAGGCACTAGGAAGAGCTCAGTTGGGAGCATGGGCCCAGAAGGGCAGAGCATTGGCCCCAGATGGGGATTGTCGGGTGAATCCCGGTCAGGGCACATGTAAAACTCTCCCTCTCTCTCTATCTACCCTCCTTTCACTTGGAAAAGAAGAAAAAAATAAATAAATAAAAGAGAAAAGCCCAGGACTGGCTGGCAACTTGATGAAGCCTCTTCAAAAGCCATACACACACATACATACATACACACACTTTATCCCCTCCTACAGTGAATGGAATACATGGCATCCTCATTCCGTTTATATCTTCATAATGCCACAGTTGGCCTAATTGAAGGCAGATAATTTTTTAGAAACCTCTATAAGTTGAGGATGGGATTTAAGAGTCAAAGTAAACATGGTACAAGAGCAGGAGTAGGGCACGAATGGTTGTCGCCTCCTCCTCAGCACTATAGCTCCACCCCCACTTCTGTCCCGGGTGTACAGATCACAGCCTTGAAGTTTCCCTGCTGGGCCTGTGTCCAATCTTCATTAAACAGCCCCTGTAGGAAGAACAGATGCATTCTGCATCCCTGAAGCCTCCACAACCCTGGGATGAGGTCAGTTAAATGCCGAGATGTGATTTGTGTCCTATTCTCACTCCATTACCAGTCTGAGGGCTCCATGAAGATGGATATTCCACCTGAATCACCTGGCATCACTGGGCCTGACAACACAGAGCTTGGGACACAGTCAGCACACAATGCAGTGTGCCTTCCTAGCTTTGTGCCTCAGTTTCCTCATCTTTAAATAGAGATACTTAAAATACTTAACTCACAGGAGCTCATTGTTATGATATATTAAATGAATTTAAGCATTTAAAATATTAAAATAATCTTAGGTCATATTAAATGTCCAATAAGTGCTATTTATTATCATAATAGTTATTACTAAGATTATTAAATTAGATCATCACAAATGGTCTTTTATTTTAACAGTTATAATTTTTAAGAACACCTATTCAGACATCTATTTTAACATTTATCCCCTGATTGAAATCAAAATTTCACATCAAGATAAAATATCTTCTGTGAAATGTTTTCTTCTTCCTGATCTTTCAGAATATACAACCTCTGTAGGGAGGAACAACAAAGACTAAAAGCTTTGTCCACGCTGTGCTCGGGTTTCCCCAGGCAGGGGGGGGGGGCTGGGAAACTCCCAGAGGCACCAGCGCTAAGACAGAAGCTATGAGAGAAAGGAGACAACAAAAGGGATAAGGGCAAACTTCTGTGGGGTTTTTATCTATAAAAGGAAGTGGCTGGTATTCGTGATTTCTAACATGTTCTCCCTTTAAACAAGTCATAGCTCATTTAGTAAGATAACTTGGTTGAACTGAAAATTTTATCTAAGCTCAGGATTGCCAGTTGTTAGGATAAAAGCCAGCTCCCCTGGCTGTGCTGTGGAGGTTAGCCTTCTGACTCCCTGGACTTCTGTTCTCTTCCCTGCCAAAGGGATGGAGCAGGGAGACTGAGGAGGCTCTTGTACATCTTGGCTCACAAGGAGGAGGGCTAGACTGCTCTCCATTCCTCAGTGAGAGTCCAGAGAGTTTCATGGTTGGCAGTTAAGTCAGAGATACAATGACTGCAGTCAACAGCTACAATGTTTGTGTAACCTACAAACTTCTGTCCAGCTGTTCTTTCTGCCCCTGTACCTTGGTGTTAAATGTAGGCAAGTTCTTCATACAAAATGTCTTTGTTCCTGCAGTTTATGTGTGTGTGCACATGTGTATACATGTGCCCACAAACATGAGTGAACACAGGCAGGCATGGCATATTCAGAGCAATCCTACCCAAGCCTTTCAAATGGCTGCTGTGAAAAGATCATCAGATTAGAGGAAAGCCCAGCTCTATGTATACTGCTCACAAAAATTAGGGGATATTTAAAAATAAATATGAAGCTATAAAATATCCCTTAATTTTTGTGAGCATTGTAGCTTCAAAAAAAACCCCACCTAGAAAAAAACCCACAGTACAGAAAGACGGAAATCAAGAGCCTGGAAAAGGCACATTAAATACTAAGGAAAGGCAAGTTGATATAACTAAGTATCAAATGTACTTGAAAACAAAAAATATTAGACATGAAGAAATGTGTTATGCCCATTTTACAAGTAAAGAAAATTGCAGAATTCTACCCAGACTTTTTCTTATGCCACTCGTGCCCCCGGCCTGTTTGCTCGTCAGCCCTGAGACAGAGAAGCGGTTTTCCTTGCCTGCTTGCTGGCCTGCTGCTGTGAGACTTTCATAAATGGAATAGTTCACCATCCTCTGGCTCCACAGTTCCTCTGCCAGAATCCAATGGGAACCTGCATGACCATGGCCACCAGCCTAACACATGCAAATGAGACCTTGCATGTGATGTAACTCCTGACTCAGATGGTACCCAGATTCCTGCTTGCCCAGTGCAGCAGGTGAGCCCCGACAGCACTGCCCCTGCTGTGCCTTCCCTCTTTGCTCTAACTGCCAGGAAGAGGAGGATGGCCCGTGGGTATCTTCACTCAGCCTCCCCACCTTTCCCTTCCGCTCCTCTCGTCTAACTTTTCAAATGGAAAGAAAGAGGAAAGTTGAGATGCTTTGGCTGATCTCCAAGTCAGAAAAAGAAAGATCTGCTGTCTTAGCAGGAAAAGTAAAAAAATCTCCTACCCAGAGGTGAATAATGAGGTGTTTTGCTTGCTCATAGACTCGAAGAAAAATATTTATTTTATTGAGAAGCTTCCCAGGGCTCTGGGGTCCTTAAGTGGAAGAAACTAGCTCATTGACCTCTTATTGGCTGTTTGGGGAAATCTAGAGAATTCAAACATAGAAAAGCCGCAAGGAGAAACAGCCCCTGCCTGCTGTGCCTTCCAGCCTCAGTGTAAGCAATGGTAGTAGGAAAGATGGCTCCTTAGAGCAGGGGCCGCGGGGACTTGGGGGCTTGGGGGCCTGTCACGGAGTGTGCGAGCAGCCCCCACAAGGAGAAGAACCTTTAGAGAGCTATGAGCCCTTGGCTGAGTAGTGGAACCATGGCCATGACCGCTGAGGTGAGACTACACAGAAGGAAATTCCTTATACCTAGATCGGATGCAAAGCAGGCAGTATCGCTGTTGGGCTCCCAGAGAGATACTGGGGAATGTGCTGGAAAGATGCTCATTAATGCAGAAAGGGGGTGGTGCTTGTAGTGGAGACTAAGCTATGTCTACCGGGGAAGGGAGGACTCCATTTATGAAGCAATACCAGGAGAGGGGAGGAGCTGTTGCAGCCAAGAGGGGAGACACAGGTGGGGCTCCAGGGTGAGAACTCAAACCAGGCTCTTGAATAATTTTTTGGCAATGAAATGCCTACTTAGAGTGAGCATGGAATAGCTGGCTTTCTACCTGGAATCCTCGTCTGACCCATTTGTCAGGAGAATGTCAAGTGTTGGGGCTGTAGAACGACTCTCTTGCGGAAAGGTGCAACAGGGAAGTTGTTTGAGATTCATAAACTCTGATCAGAAGATTAGTTTCAACAATGTGGCAACAAACCATGCCTTGTTAACTCTAAAGGGATTTTGTAGATCTCTAGTGATAAAAAATTAGACAAAAGAGAGAAATCCAAGTCTTTCTTAAACAAATTAATTTAGTCCAAAGGTTGTAACTTAATGTTTCATTAAGGGTTAAAATAAAACTGGCTCTAGAAATATTACGTTTATACCTATATCTCCATCTCTATCTATGTCTACACCTATACATCTGCAGGGCATGTATCCTTCAGTCTTCCATTTCAACGTAGTCTCCGCCACTTCCTTGCAGTGTATATTACCTACCTGCTGGGCATTGTATGTTTTTGAGCCTATTATCCGTTGTAATTTTACTTCAATTCCTTTTCCTTTGTTTTATGAGGGCACCAGGACCCAGAGAATTAGAAGCAGAGATGCTTTTATTTTAGGGTGCCGTCGCCCATGATGTGTCCCTTTCTCAATTGTAAACAAATATCTATATTATTCCTTCTGGCTTGCCAAGGTTTCTATTTCTGTGCTAAGAATTGAGTCATTTTCTATCTAGAAATTCTGACAGCACCATCTCCTCCCTTGCACTGGCTTGGAATGGCATTGTCCTTTTGTAGACCAAGCCCCTGGTAAACGTCCCAGACCTGAATGAAAGTCTTCCATCTGGGTCCCTCTGACCTTTCCAACATTTGTCAAATTCCATCAGGTTGTAAGAAAAGTAATAGCCCCTTTTCTCTCTTCTGTCCTCACAATTTATCTCCTGATCCTCAATTCAAGTCTATTACCTTTGAAAGGATCATGAAGAATTGTTTTCCTTTTGTCAAATCTCAATTGAAACAAATACTCTTATTTAAGCTTCAGCCTGAGACTTAACTGGCTTCATCTCTAGTATCACCTGTTAAATGCTCCTTATAGCAGTTAAGTTACTGGCAATATCTTGTAAGTTCATTTTTTTTTTTGTTAATTAGATATCTTTACTTTAGTACCCTTTACTAACCAAAATTAAAGGGCACTTGGATCAAATGTTATAGAGATGGGGCTCACTTACTGGCCTTCAGACGCATGTCCATCAGCTCTAAGGGCTGTGCTCTCGAGGCCCCAGAGAAAGACAGGAAGCGAGCCAGTGTCTGACCTCACAGCATACCTTTTGTACCTCCCATATATGATGAGAAAACAAATATTTGTGTTGCACAAATGAATGAATAATTGAATGAGTTAGTGAATAAGCACATAAATGAATGCATGAATGAATAAATAGAAGAAAACAGCAAATTGAAATAGACTATAATTAATCAGTTAAATTGTCTGAATCCTCAATTTTGTACCCCTGTAGTTTAGAAAAGAATCCTGCCGAGCATTGCTTAGGGAAGTACACAGTTTTGTTGCAGTAAGAAAACTTAGAATTCAGTGTGTTATGTTCATTATTTTCCTTGTACCATGATGTCAGCTGTTGCTTCCATGTGCTTTAAATCAAAGTCACCCAGACAAGGGAAGAAACAGGCAAGAGGCCAGGCCTCTGACCCCAGCACAGCAGTCTCCCCAGCACCCCGGGAACTCTCCCCAACTAGAAGATGTCTGGATTTTTTTAATCTAGAGGTACAGGTATTCCAAGAGCCCCCTGAAACTCTGTTTTTGAAATGTTCATCTCTTTTTATTTCCTAATGCTGATGCCAATCTATGAGGGATACTGCACATTTTAAACAAAATTTTTGACTGGCACTGTATACTTGGAGAACAGTTAATAAATACAGACTTCTTTAAAACACAGAACTGACAGAAAAATCATTACTTATCAAGCTGCTTTGGCACCAACAGAAAGGTTTGCATTATGCCTAATGGTCAAAAGCCTGAAGTCATTCAAAAATCTAAAAACTTGTCCTAAAAAACTATGTTCTCCTTCAAGGGAAAAAAAAAAAAGATTTGTTTAAACCAAAGGGCAGATGGCAAGGAGCAGAGAAAACTGATGTGATTTGACTACAAGTGTTTCTGAGATGGAAGGAGAGTGTTAAGCAGGGGAAGGCCATCTGATAAGCCAGGATGGAAAATGGAAGTTACTGTGTCATCTGGTCCACTGGCGGCTGTGGGCAAATCCTCGCCACGGTGCACCAACTCCAAAAAAGGCCACTGCGTACTCCCAGTGGATTCCAATCTGGCTAGGTGAAGTCCACAGCACCTTCATGAGCACTGACAGCTTGACTGACAAACAGGTGGCTCAGGTACGGACAGCACAGACACCTGGCCTGCCGCCTCACTGATCTCATCAGCACTTTCAGGAAGGATACAAAAATATCTTTTCAAGGAAACAAAGACAAGGGGGGAAAAAAGAGGAATACCCCTTCCTGAAGAAAATAAAAAGCAGTCATAGAATTTGCTTTGGTTAGAGCCCTTCCCCTTAATGCCAGTTAGATTCAGGCTCTCCTATTAGGATGACTTGGACCTAGGGCTGTCTTGTATTTACAGACCAGTATGGGCTCCAACTTGTCATCAAGTTGTGACCTCTTTCTGCCTTCTCCTGGCTGCCCCAGAAGCATGGACTTTGCATGAACTTACAGCCCATGTTCCTGAGCCGTGTTCTCCCAGCCTGTGGCTCCTAGCTCACCTTCCTGAGCTAGGAACCTTCAAGGTCTCAAGAAGCAGTCTGTATCTGACTTGCCCGGTTATAACTCATGGCTGGAAGACTGCAAACACAGACCAGGCACTCAAATATTTCTTGAGTGAGTTGACTAAATTTTAAAAACGCATGAATGAAAATTCCTGTAACATTTGACTGTAAACCACTTCAGGAGTCTCGAATTCACCATCTCACAACCTAACCAGAGCCAGATGAAATATCACCTCTCTGAACACGCACTTTGTCTATACTTTGTACGACAATTGCCACTCTGATTTATTATAGGTAATTGTATTTAACTTAGTAATGAGCTCTTCAGAGCAGAACCATTCAACACAAACATATTAGATGCTAAATGTTCTAAGATTTTTTACACAATAAAGAAATAAATTGTGCTTATGCTGTTTTCTCCCACGTGGATGTTGGTTGGAAGCAGTAGTGGGAGAGGCCGTGTGTGGGGCTGGACGGCATGGGGAGTGGGTCGAAGTGGTTGAATAGTAGATAATCATTATAATAGCCCATGTGTATCGGGTGCTTACAACAGATGTGTAACAGGTACAAGCATTACCTCAATTTTTTCAAGACCCTCCTGAAATAGGCATTATTATTATGTCCATTTTAAACATGAGAAAACCAGCCCAGGCTCTGAGTGGTTAAGTAACTAGCAAAGCAAAAGAGCCAGGACAACCTTTGTGGTTGTAGAACTAATTTCTCTCTCTCTCTCTCTCTCTCTCTCTCTCTCTCTCTCGGGTGAGTGTGCACACACACACATGTGTGCGTGCATTTTGGCTGAATTTATCTTTTAGTGATGAGTTCTCTATTACTTGGAAAACATCGCACATGTGTAACTATTTTATTGAATGAACTGGACTTGATAACGTGCAACCGAAAGAGTAAATGTACTCTTCCTTCCGTCGTCCCTACAGAATCACGCTGGATTAGTCTTCTCTATCCCTGCGATAAAATTTTGGAAAGTCTTAAAGCTGTCCAAGCTCATTTTGATCACAAAAGCTACCTCAATTTAATAATTGAGGCCAAAGACATCCAATGCACGGTAACCACCAAAGTGCCAAGCTTTGTTCAACTTTCACACTCCCTTAAGCCCAAGTCTGCTCTCTCTGGTGTGGCATTAGGGTTGCCAGCTGGCTTCCCCATCTCCTCGCTCTGCTCATTTCCTGTTCTCTGCCCCTGCCCAGAATGAGAGGGGATTAGAAGGAAATGACATCATTTTTCATGGAGGCTTGAAATGTAATCTAGAGATGGCACCCTCTGGGTGGCAGATGTACACTTGCTAACCTTTTGCTTGTATTTGGCTCGATAAAGTCCCACCCTTTATTGAGAAAGGCAGTGAGTGAGGCCCTTCCAAGCATGGGCTCTGGAGCCAGACTGCCTGCTCTGCACTTGCTGCTTGTGTGACTTTGGGCCAGTGAGTTGAACTCTCTGTGCCTTGCTGTTCTCATGTGAAAAGTGGAGTTGGTGGCTGAACCTTCCCAGGAGTGTTCAGGGAGTCAGATCATTGCATGCAGCGCAGCCAGAGCGATGTCCTGACGGTGTTTGACAAGAGTCAGCTATTAAGGTCATACTGCACTGCTGTCAAACTTTGTTTTCCTATCAAACATTTTTCTGCCAGTCTATTGGCTTTTTATCCAAGATACTCGCTCATGTTGCTTTTAACTTTCTACTTCCCTTTCCTTATAGATTCTAGAACCATAAATGGGTAACTGCAGCTGGGTGGTGGCTAGAAGCACAGACTACAGCAATGCCCAAGAGCAGACAATCAGCCTATGCCAGGGAGCCCCTTGGAGGCTGTTTTTAACCTGGCATTACTGGGGTGGAGCAGCAGCATAAGGGTCAAGCAACCCTGCTTCCAGAAGGGAGCATGGGGCCCCCTCTGCAGCACCTGCTGAGAGGTTCCTGAAACTGCTTCGTCATAGGCAGGGACCACCTTCACCCAGCCTGTGGGGCAGTCAGGTTGCAGGGGCTGGGAGGACATCTGTAGATTACTGGGGACTTCCCTTTCTTTCTTCTTATTTCAGAGTAGATGAGAGAAGCCTAGGGGGCGGGGAGGCTCCCCAGAAAACCTGTCACGAGCCCCATAGAACTGAGGGACCCTGAAATCTGGTGTTTCTGCCTGAAGGTGACTAAAACCAAGGCTGGAACTGGTCACCTGCTGCCACACCCGGGAGTGGCCTCTCTCCTCCTTGTGCAGAGGAGAGTGACCCTGGGCCCAACTGAGCCCTCCACAGGCAGAGCGGGCCTCCTGCGAGTGTTTCCAGAGAGTTTGTTTGAAGGAGGAAAATCCCTCACAGTGAGGACTGGATATAGGTGGTTTCTGGAAAGGAAGTCTTAGGTGGTCCCAGGAGGAGAGAATTTGCTCAGATCAAGAAAGGTGCAATGAGAGGTCCCTGCAGAAGGCTCCCCACCCCCCCATCCCCCACACATACTTTTTGCACTCTCTTTTTTTATTGTTTAAAAAATTAAATTTAACAGGGTGACATTGATCCACAAGTGCACATAGGTTTCAGGTAAACATTTCTATAGTGCTTGAACAGTTAATTATGTTGTGTGCCCATCACCCAGAGTCAAATCGTTTTCTGTCACCTAATATTTGTCCCTCTTTCACCTTTCCACCCACTCCCTCCCTCCCCCTCCCCCAGCAACCCTTCCCCCTGGTAACCACTGCACTGTTATGTCTGAAAGGCTCAGGCAAAATTGGAGGCTACCAACCTCATCTCATATTGCCCATAGTAAGATACCTAAAAACTCCAACAGATAAGAATAACAGTACTGATAGCAAATTTAGAGACAATATTCTAGAGCAGAAAAACAACTGGACAGGGTGTCAAGAGACAGGGAGCGGCTTCCCTTCTCCTCGGCTATTTCATTGTGTCACTTTGCACCGTGTACCTTCTCCCTCTCAGTGTATTTCTCCATCTGTACACTAGGCATGCCGATGCTTAGAGTATTTGCCTCACTGGAATATTTGGAAGTAATTTTGAATCAGTTTTTATATTTACAGTGCCCCTACAGGAGGCTTTTAAAAACAAAAGACAACAAGCCAACCCTTTATCAAGAGACTGCGGAAGGCCCCTCTATCATGAGAAATGTAGGATTATTCTCCACATGGATTGGCAAACTATGGTCTATTTTTGTATAGGCCATAAGTTGAGAAAAAAATCTTTATATTTTAATAGGACTGCAAAAATACATACATACATACATAATAAAGTAATAATATATAGGTTGTGGCAAAAGTAGCTTTACAGTTGTGAGTACATAAACTATAGTTTGTTCTTGTATTATTACCTATTAATTATTATATTAGTTTTTATATAAACAACTGTAAACCTGCTTTTGCCCCACTCTGTCTGACACAGTGACAGTATAGGTAGGTGGCCTGCAAATCCTAAAATATTACTATCTGTCCCCTTTGCTGACCCCTGGCTGAACAGAAGTTTTCACACATGTCATCTTGAGGATCTCAGAGACCAACCACTAAAGACCAGTCACGTGTGGAGGCCACTGACTACACGGTAATACTCCGAGTCTCCCTTCAGAATCCCCTAAACAAAATAACTCTGCATTTTTTTAAATTTGGGTTTGGTGCTAATATACTGTTTTACAAGGATGCTACCACAAAAAGAAAACTGAAAATTAGTGGTGTGGGCTAGAGGAAACTGCTGTAGACCTGTAATTAGGCAGCTTGGACACCAGGAAGAAAGAAGCAGAGGCTGGTAGTGGTGTTCAGGACCAACCAGACGAGGAGAAACTCACATGTGCGTGAGACTCTGAGGGAGCAACAGGAGTGAGGTTGACAGACAGGGCAGGGGAGAGTGCATGGGACTTCACACCGGATGAACTGCTAGGTCTTACTCAATAAATGAAGTGACCACGCAGGAGGAAGATGGAAACCGAGGACAACGCCAGGACCTCAAATGCGGGATGCTGGAGGAAAGGTTTCTGCTGGTGGAGGAGGATACCTGGCTTGAATGACGAGATGTTGGCATGAATTCCATATGTTCACTTGATTACAGACCCTTAGAAGCTGATGGCTGGCCCTTCTATTGCCCAGCCTGAGGCTCCCAGCAGAGGAAAGAAAGGGGCCACAGAGGCAAACTAACTTCACATTCACAATTCAGCCAACACTGGGCTTACCGTCGTGCATATCCAGTGACAAGATGGCTGGTAAACACTTTAATTCTCCTTTAGAGGACAGAGACCTGAGATTTGAGCCATATCCTTTCTTTTATCTCCTTTTTTCCTTGTTTTAGGGTAGGTTTTATCAACAGATAATAACAACAACAAGATCAGCTATTTTGTCTTTAAATCTGAAATTATGTTCCAATTTTGTACTTTTATTTCTGTCTCTTTTCCCACAAACAAAGGGCCTCATAACTTTCCCTTACCTTCGGAGGCAGTTACCAGCTAGAATAGGTCCCTGATACTAGATTCGATCTCTGGGAGAGAATATAAACCTTCAGCCAGAAGACTTTATTTTCTTCAACTCCTTTGATCAGTGCCTATGTCAGCAGGGTATGATTACAAGAGACTTTATTACATCTTTTCCAATGTTGGCAAGTTCTGAATCTTAAAGAGAACTTACTTTGTAATACAAAGATTAGAGTGCTCCATAGAATACTAAAAAGGGAAAGGTAAAAAAAACAAACAAAAAAAAACAAAACTAAGTCATTAAGAAAAGTTTTTAAAAACCCTCTCTGCGTACGCCTGTTTGAAGAGCCCATATTATGTACTTGGCATTTACTTTAATTATTAACACTGAAAGAAAATGTTCCTTCTACATATAGAAACTTCAAAGGGTAAACAGTCACCAGGGTTCAGATACTGCTCTCTTAAAGTGCTATAAGTGCTATCATAATAGCAGTTGAAGCATGGCAGCTATTTGGAGGTTTGGTTATTATTGTTTGTTTTGTTTTATTTTACTCACTAATTGCAAAGTGCTTTATAAGAAAAAAATCAATAAATCTTCTACCCAACTGGGGCAAAGAGAGACACAAACTATGATTTGGCCCCAGGTCATTCTGCCAACATTCAGAGAATGGCCTGCTCTCTGCACTCATTGAGGATCGCGCTTCCAAGGGAAGAATGATGGAGGAATGTGAGTGGCAGCTCTCTGCATGATAAATATCTGAGACACACCAAAGATACCAATGCCAGGAGGAGAGGGATTGATTAACGAAACTCAAAGGTGGAAAAGAGCTGGGAAAACTGCAAAGAATCCTTGGATGTCCTGTAAGTGGCTCATGGTTCCTCAAAGCATTCCTCATCATCGGTGTGATTTGAACCTACACTCAAGGAATATCAGCCCTCCTTCCCCAGAAACACGAGAATAAATGACCTGTTAGTTATTTATTTTTACTTCCCCATCTGCAGTACAAGGTGGCTGAAGTCAGACTTGCTGGTATGCAACAACTGCTCAGCAGTCAGAGAAGCAGTGTCAGGTAGCACTGACCTCTTGGAAAAGGTCATTGTCATCTTTTAAGTTATGAGGTAATTATTTTTCTATCTAGCTCATATTTGGCCAGATTTCCATGCACTCCTTAAACATCCATTTTAACCTAGAATGCCCTTTACCTTAGCTGAACAGGTTTTTGTTTTCTGTTTTTTCCAACTGTGGGCTCATGACCTTATCTCTGGCACTCAGATTCTACCTATATCTCCAAGAGTAACCTAAATTTGAGAATGTAACTTTTATTCTCATATATCCCTGCAAGTTGCCAGGAGACCTGTCACTAGAAATCCTATAAGTCACCTGCATGGATTGGTTGGGAAACAGTACACACTTACATGCGCGCGCGCGCGCGCACACACACACACACACACACACACACACACACACCAAGTACACGCTCAAGATTGGTGCTTTTTCATGATTGGATTATGGTGAATTATTTTGAAGGTGGCAGAAGAATGAACAAATATGAGACATGAACAAGACTGTGCATTTGCTCACTAATTAATTCATTATAAAATTTTATTGAGTTTGTAAACTCAAAATACTCACTCATACAGCCTTGCTACTCAATGAACTTGATCATACAAAGTTCAGCAGAAGCAATTGTCTAATGACATCAAGTGTCACGTATTGAAAATCTCAACTAGCCAAACCTTCCAACCCCCTCTCTTTTCTTCAATATTTTGCCTTCATTTTTAGATGAACGAAGAATATTAGGCTCATCTTTTCTTCTAATACTGCCAGTCTAATTTTAGGCTTCCTAGTTTTAATAATGCCCCTTTAATTGGTGTCATCATTGCTATTGTTATTGTCATCAATAAATATTTATGAAGAAACCACTGAGTATCTTCTCGTACTGAACCAAAATTCTTAAGAATTTTAAAACCCAGTCCTGCTTTCTGCAGCTGGAAAAGTAGGTGTTAAAAGGTGAGCTGAATTATGGCACAGAGCTGTTAAGTGCCATAAGCTACAGAGATAACCAAACGGGGGGGGGGGGGGGGAGTGTACTCATGTATAATCAGTTATTTGGGATTTATGGAAAATACACTCTTTTTTCTGCTAATGACAAGCAAGGAAATAGTTATTTTCTGTTTCTCCCACAGGAATCCCTGCATACAAATAATTCAAACAAAACTAAATTTTCAAACCTCACACTTTCCCAGGGGAATCATCTTCTATTAGAAATAGTCACTTCAAAGGATTAAATAAATGTGGGGTGTTTTTTTTAAACACTGCAAGCTATTTATATTTGTGTGTGCACATTCACTAAATGATTCTGATTAGATTCGGGGACTTGATCCTGTCAGGAGTGCCAGGAAAGTGTGAAACTTCACAGCACAGAAACATCCACCAATTAGTGACAGAAAATGGCTAGGTGTTCAAACCCCCCAAACAAACTTCAAGTCAGATGAATTTCCAACTGAAACTCAAGAAATGATAGAAGAAGTTTGTTTTCATGTGGAGCCTCTTTCTCAGCAATATCAAGGTCTTTTAAAGACATACTAGTTTCTGACAAATGTCATTTAACAACAATAATAACCTGACATTTTCTTTAGAAGCTTACCAAAGTTCACAAAATGCTTTCTCACCCAATATTTTATGTATGTCCTCTTTAGACACTTCTATGAGTTTGACCTTGTTATTTTTCTTGTTTATGATCAGAAATTTAAAACTCAAGCTCAGTAAGAAACACACAGCTAAAACATGGAAGACAGAATCTTGGAGCCAGATTTTATTTTACTATATTGGAATTTGTCTTTAGCTATTTTGGCATGAAATTTTCAGATGGTTTTATGCTAAAGAGAATGGGATAAGCAATGGTGCTGGGAAAAGGAAACGGAATTATCCAGGATAATAGTACATGCATTACAAGTATTCTAGATTAACTGTGACTTTTTTACATCCCTTGATGCTAAGTTGAACTATATAAATAAAAAATGTAAATCAAATTGCTAACTACTCCCTTCTTCCTAACCATTAAAGCCTTGCAGTGTGGCCCTGGCCAGTTGGTTCAGTGGTAGAGCGTCGGCCTGGAGTGCAGAAGTCCCGGGTTCGATTCCCGGCCAGGGCACACAGGAGAAGCACCCATCTGCTTCTCCACCCCTCCCCCTCTCCTTCCTCTCTGTCTCTCTCTTCCCCTCCCGCAGCCAAGGCTCCATTGGAGCAAAGATGGCCCAGGCGCTGGGGATGGCTCCTTGGCCTCTGCCCCAGGTGCTAGAGTGGCTCTGGTCGCAACAGAGCGACGCCCTGGAGGGGCAGAGCATCGCCCCCTGGTGGGCAGAGCGTCTCATCCTGCTGGGCGTGCTGGGTGGATCCCGGTTCGGCGCATGCGGGAGTCTGTCTGACCGTCTCTCCCCATTTCCAGCTTCAGAAAAATAAGTAAATAAATAAATAAATAAACCTTGCAATGTGAATAAACTAATAAAGACTTGAGATTCAGTTATTATCCAGGGCTGATCATCGTGGGTATGCAATGGTATATCTAGGCAACTGGTAACGATTTAGCACCCTCCCTGATAAATGAACACCTGCAATTAGATACTAAATGCTTTCTATAAGCCTGACTCTAAACTAGGCAGATTCGATAGTTTATCTCATTATAACACCACTCTGCCAGAAGCATCAGTCTAATTTTTTTCTTCTTCTTCTTCCCCCTCCTCCTCCTCCTCCTTCTTCTTCTTCTTCTTCTTCTTATTCTTCTTTCTCTTCCTCCTCCTCCTCTTCTTTTCTTCTTCTTCTTCTTCTCTTCTTCTTCTTCTTCTTCTTCTTCTTCTTCTTCTTCTTCTTCTTCTTCTTCATATTCCTCTTCCTCCTCCTCCTCCTCCTCCTCTTCTTCTTCTTCTTCTTCTTCTTCTTCTTCTTCTTCTTCTTCATTTTGGTACAGCTTAAGAAAATTGCAAAATGTGGGACTGTGAAGCTCTGTAGCTCACACAGGCTGTAGCTATAGGGCAGGGGTCGGGCACCTATGGCTTGCGAGCCAGATGTGGCTCTTTTGATGGCTGCATCTGGCTCACAGACAAATATTTAATAAAAAAATAATAACATTAAAAATATAAAACATTTTCATGTATTACAATCCATTCATTTCCTACCACTCATGTTCATGGTTGCAGGTGGCTGGAGCCAATCACAGCTATCCTCCGGGACAACACCAAATTTTTATTGGATAATGCGTAACGTACACGGGTCGTTGTATGGCTTTCATGGAATTACATTTTAAAATATATCGTGTTCATAGCTCTCTCAGCCAAAAAGGTTCCCAACCCCTGCTATAGGGGCATGCACTAGGAAATGCAGAAGCCAGCTGTATTTAGATAGAGGGGAGGGGCAGTAGGTATTCCATAAGGGGGCAATTATAATCTATTGTATAGCTATTGTATGGGAGATTTTTTTTTAATCTGCTTATCTTCCATTTAGGCTTCATTTGCCTTTGACAAGACTTATCTCTTAGCATAGTTTTGCATAATACACAGCAGAATGCCAATGAAGCATGGATAGCTCTCAGTCCTAGAAATCCTTGGGAAATCATCAGTTCCCCACAGAGACTGGAGTCATTGGTTCCCTCCTGGGAGCTGCCTTTAGAAAGAATGATCTCAGAGGAATTTAGAAAAGCATTAGCTCTGTCAGTAAGCCCAGAGGGGAAAAGTAGAGACAAATTCTAGTTTCAATTCAATTCCATTCAATTCAGCAAGTATTTATTAAACCTAACACAGTCATCAGAATATAAAAGTAGAAGAAGACAGTCCTCTTCCTCAAGGAGTTTGCCATCTTAGGGTGAGAACAAAGAAGCTGATACTCAGCCTGAGCAAGGTACTCAACCTAGTGAGCCAGTTTCCTACAGAGTGACATACTTGCCCCAAAACAAGCTTGCCACTGCCATTTGGTCCACTGGACCAGCCCCTTCTACTTGCCCACCCTATTCTTCGAGCCTTTGACCACATTGGCACATATCTGCAATTGTCTGGGATATATCTCAGTAGGTCTACAGAGATTTTTCCAGCTGTTGTCTGCTGATGTCTTTCCTTTTACTCTATTCACAATAGTGTGTAGGCTCCCCTTCGATTGTTAAGTACACTTTCTTAGCATCTGCAGCAATCACAGATAGCCTTAGCACAGTGGTCCCTTAACACCACTGCTTTTCCTAATGCCTCGCTGGCTTCTCTCTCTTTTTTGAGGTTCTTGGAAAAGGCAGAGGATCTAGACTCTCCTTTTATTTTTTATTTTTTTATTTTTGCAGTCTTTTTCACTCTGGTCCTACACATGGATCAAATTTCTTAATAGATAAAGCTAATAAAGAATGAAATTCCTTAGAACAAAGAGGGCCTGTCAGATGAGAGTAGTGACTCAGAAAAAAGGCTTAAGGACCAATTAAGAGGATGATTTTGAAGGGAGAAAAAAATGACAACTTACTCTTTATCAATAAATAAGTGTGAGATGTGTGTGTAGGTCAAAAAGTACTAGTTAGATTTACTTTATTTTCCTGAACTGGAAAACACTAGTTAGATAGATATGTCAACTTCACACACAAATACACACACACACACACACACACACAATGCAAATTATGTCCACCAGAAGTAGTCTTTCCTCTAAGGATAGTAGAGCCTATGCAAGAGGAAAGCCACATATATGTCTAAATATGTAAAAGTTTTAAACCATTTAAACAATAAACTAGATAAAATCTCTTTTATCCTCCTACCTTAACAAATATAATTCATAATGCCCTAAAAGATCAGATTTGAATTGAAAACTGTGGGATTCCTCTGAATTCTCCATTACAACCTGGCAGCAAAGAAAGAGCTGGTCAGTGGCTAGCCTGTGCCCCTTCTCTTCCTACCTCTGACCACAACACAGAAAGCCTCAAGCACAAGTCTGTGGGCCCTCCACCCACCACCCCTGCATCATCTCAACCCCCGGTCCACAGCCTCCCTCAGTGCCCTGCAGGCCTAGTAGTCACACATTGGTGGCATATATCCTTAGAAGGGCAGAGCAGGAAAGGGGCACTTTTCAGATGCAATAAGTGAGTTAAGAACCATTTGTGTGGAGAATTTGCAGATCCTAGGTAACTAGAGAATGCCCTCGAAAAGGGGGCAAAGACTCAGGGTGTGCACAGTCCTATGGCCCCACAGATTCTTTGCCCCATGGGAGAGGTAGGATCCTCTACCACCTCAGAAAGTGGTCGGTGGGTTAGCACCATCCACATCACCAGGGAGATTTGGAGTGCATTTGGACAGTGAAGTGAACGCACAGGAATGTTTAAGAAAAGCTGCTGTAAAATATGGAGCCTAAAAGCAGCCTATCTTGCCTGTGTCTAAGGTCAGTCCTGGCCATAGCAGCGTGCATGCCTCTGTCCTTTTCCTACCCCAAGGATAGACAGGGAGTGCAAAATCAATGTCCCGGGATTCCCCTCTGTTGCCTGGCCAGGCCCTGATATTGATCGGTGGCTAATGGTAAATCTGATTGCAGCTATGAGTCATTCAGCCACAAATGAGGCTACCCAGTTATTTCAGGTCCATTTTCCTGGCTTTGAATGGATGTGGGGAGCCTCTGAGATTGTCACAAGAAACACAACTTCAATACTAAAGAACGCGCCTTCCTTTGTGAGGCCAATCCAAAGTAGGTCAAGAAACTCAAGCACAATCAAAGCATTTTAAACTGGCAATCAGCTCCCCATTATGGTTTGCAAATGCAGGCTTATCTCCTCCCTATTTAATTCCTTTCTGGAGGTGCAGGTAGAGAGAGGCCTACTTTATTCCGAAATGTCCTTGAGTCATAGCCCCTGGACTGCAGTTACTGAAAACATTACTGCTCTGACCATAGCTATGATTCTGAGCTAAAGGGTGTCTGTTATTGGAGGACCCTGCTGCTAGGCAACATTAAGAGTGCTAGAGGGACTTTAGAAAGATATTAAGATACCTAAGATATGAAACAGTTCCCCTGACTATCATGGCTCTGATACACAGGTCCCTCAATGAAAAAAGTAGAGAGAAGCACAAACACCCTATAAGATAATAAAGACACTGACTTTGAAGATTATCTATTTTAGAAGGGTTTTCAGAAGGATCAGGAGGAAATGACCTTGAGTCGGAAAAAGTTGTCTATTTCTACAGGGATACCTCTTCTGATTTAGGTAAGTCAGAAAGGTTGTTTGACATTTCTACATTTTTATCTTTGTAAGAACTCTATGTATGTTCCCAAAATTACAGGACTTTTCATTGGCATTCTCTAATTTATAACCAAATAGAGACATTTTGAAGATATGGTTTTTGTTTTGATGTTTAGAGTGGAAAGACATGTTCCAGAAAGTCCATTTTTAGGAAAAAGATTATTTGATTAGTCATGGCTAATAGAACAGGTTGGCATAACTCAAAGTGGAAAGCAGGAACTTATCAAGATAACGTATTTCAGCCCAGATATGCCCTCGGTTGTCTGCCTGAAAATCCCAATCCAGCACACCAGTGGTTCTCAAAGGATGGATCCCAGACTAGTGCATCAACATCACTCAGAAATTGGTCAGACACACAAATTCTCAGACTGGATCAAAATCTCTAGAGAGATGGCCCAGCACTCTGTGATTCTGATGCACAATAAATTTGAGAACCACTGCACTAGACCACTGGCTCTCAGGCCTGGATGCACATTAGAATAACTTGGGGAGCATGAAATAAGTCCCAGTGCAAGGTCTACCCTAGACAAATGAAGGCACAACCCACTGGGGTGGAGCCCAAGCTTCTCAGTTTCCAAAGCTCCCCAGGCTGCTCTAATATACAGCCAATGACTGAGAACCCCATGCTGAATAATTTTAGTTTAACAGATCTAGTTCTCCTGTACTTCTAAACAAACTTGCATCCAGGAATTGGTAGGCCACTTCAGAACAGAGACATGTCATCAAAGACCTATGCCCTTGAGTTATGGTCCCAGAGTCAACCTGGACATTGGACATACCTAGCTTAAAGCTTTGGTATTCCAGGCTACTGGGCATCATTTGTATAGCTACAATTATTTCAATCATAGTTTAAAAAAAATGAGAAGGGAATTAAATTAGCTTGCAGTCTCTTTACATGTTTCTAGAGAACATGTCACCTGTCACTCGGAATGAGATGTGCTTCTTTCTCTCTCAGGATGTGGTATAATGAGGTCTCTCTCTTTCTCTGAGCTCTAAATGCAGAAATGTATTTATGGCACAAAGGGAGATTTATGTATTTTCTAAAAATCCTGGCAGTCAGTAATAGCCTTGACTGACTCTCTAGGGCTCCAAATGCAACTAGATTGTATTTGGATATAAATCTGGATGTATTGTAATCTTAGCCCTGTTTCCCTCCATTAAAGTCCAGATGGGGCAAAGGAGTTTAGAGAACAAAAGTAATAAAGTTATTGATAAAATGCATAAAAAATAAAATACTAAGCCATAGAAGGCCATTTCAGTATAATCTGTGCAAAATTCTCAGAATCAACATTGTAAGTACCATCTTGGTGGCTACGCTAATGAACTCTGGGATAACAGGGTTTCTGTACAATCACAGCTTGATGGATAACATCGTTTCTCCTGACTGTCATAGAAAGTTTTAAAGAAAATATATTCAGTAAATGATTTGTCCCAGGGTAAAGAAATTATTCCAAAACTCTTTTAACATCTGCCATCTGATTATTTCCTTTCTCATTGATTGTTTAATAATAAAGTATTAATAAGAGAATGAAAAACTGAATATGAAACCAACACACTTTGTGCTCTAGTCTGCAATAGATGGGACATCCCAAGGTCTCAAGAAAGCTTGGGGTGAGGCATGTGGTACACAGTTTCAGAATCACTCCAGCTCTGAGGTGTAGCATATATTCCACAGTAAAATATTATAAGCGCTCAACAAGAACTTAAAAGAGGGTGCACAAGGCAAGCTATGAAAATGTGCTAAATAAGTAGCATAATCACCATAGGAACCCAAAGAAGGGAGGCTCAAGCTGTATTCTAAATGGTACTAGAAACTCCCAGTTCCATAAGGCCCGGTCCCGACTACAGGTCTAAGCACTTTTGAACGTAATCTGTCCAAGACACATGCATCCTTCTGCAAAGTGGAATTCTGACAAATTGTTGTCACCAGCCATCAACTGGAAACAGCTGGAGGTTAATGACCACACACAGGAGAACACCAGCAAAGGCCCAAATCTGTGGAAGCTAAGTGACAGAAACCCAAGGGCCTTTGTAAGTGCCCTGGCAGCGGATGGTGGGTTGGCACTGTCATAAATTCCTATCTTCCTAGATGATGACCGATATTAGTTTTGGCCAATACCATTTGGGAACCTGATTTAAAAAGATAAAAAAAAAGAAAAAATGGTATCTGTTCTGCAGAGCAGAAGCAGGAGTAGCAAAAATAAATGCCCTAAAGACATTTTTTCCAACTAAATTACATGCATTTATTTTCCCCGTGGGGGTCAGAATCGCAAAGCTGACTGACTCCAGAAGGATGCTGCCTGCTAATCCCACTCATGGCAAAGGTCCTTTAAAAGGCCACTGATGCCCGAAGCATTGATGAGTCTGCGAGTTGCGAGGCTTGAGGTGCGCTGCGCACGTTCCCGTTGGAACCCATTAGACAGCCTATAGATAGACCGCTCTGCGCAACCACAGCCACAACTGTACGTGCGCACACACCCCTCAAAAGTTTTTAAAAATTACTAAGCAATCACATAGACTCTCTGCTCTAACAACAAGGCTAATGGCAGCCCATCTGCAATTGATACAGTAGATTAGTGTGGCACAAAGAGAGCTCAGCTGTTTAGCATCCGGCTCAAAGCTCCTGTAGACATGAAATCCAATTGTGATTCATAGAAAATGAATGGGGAAGGGTTGTGTTTTGTGCCACTCACACTGGGTCCTACACCCACCTATGAAGATGCAGGCCTTACTAAACCCTCAACCTGCATACACCAAAAGCTACAGAGATGCCATTGGAGAGGGATAGAGACTTCCAAATTTATGCATGACCACATTCATACACATGCATGTGCATGCAGGTGCACACACACACTAGGGTGAACTGCTGTCTCAGTTTGCCCAGGATGTCCCTGTTTTTACGCTAAAAGCCCTATGTCATGGGAAACTTCTCAGACCTGGTAAAAAACTAGAACACTTAATCACCCCAACACATTCCTCTAGCAAACCCTACTTAATTCAAAAAGGCTGAGCACTGTCAGAGACTCTTCCAAAGCAGGGCCATGCCAGCAATCTTCTCCTCACAGAAAATGTCACCCTGTCACCCAGGTGGGGCTCCTCTTGGAGCCAAAAGCACAAAGTGTGGGCACTGTGTGCATTTCTACCTTTTGTTGCATAAATCAGAGCATCATAGCATTTTTTACAATTGCAATCAATGATCTGTTGCACAGGTTTGTTCACTATTTTGTGCCCAATGCCTGGAACAGTGCCTGACCCACAATAGGCATGCTATAAATATTTGTTACATAAAATGAATGAATTGTCAAAATCCATAACACCCTGAGAGTGCCTGACCTCACATAACATGAACAAATTAAGAACAAAAGTTTGTGGATGTCATGGTATGGTACTGGGAGTCCTTAAACTGAGTCACTAGGCGAAGCATGTCCTCTCTCCACAATAGGAAACCCAGAGAACATTGCAGCTGCTCTTCCACAGGCAAACGCTGCCAGCCCACCCTGCAACTCCAATTCCAGCCTCTGTAATGATGACAATACTACTACATCTAACAATGATCATAATAGCTATCGTGAGGAACATGAATGCTTTCTTTGTGTCAATAATCAATACAGTAGAAGTTTCATCCTAGTCTCAGGGCAGAGCCACCATGCTCACAGGGAAGGATATTTGGGGAAGGCATGTTAGTCTCCATTGTGACATCAGTCAATAGAATGGACTGGCTGAACTGACTTCAAGGAGATTCAGTCTAGCACTACCCTGATGTCAAATGCATAGCGTGCAAGCCCAGGAAGTAGAGCTCTTCCCAAAGCAGGTATCTGTCATCACCAGCATCCCCAAAGCCTAGGAGAGTGCCCAGCACTGAGTAAGAGTTCACAAAATGTTTGTTGGCCCTGGCCAGTTGGCTCAGTGGTAGAGCATCAACTTGACATGTGGATATCCTTGGGTTCAATTCCTGGTCAGGGCACACAGGAAAAGTGACCTTTCTACTTCTCCACCCTATCCCCTCCTTCTCTCTCTCTGTCTATCTATCTATCTATCTATCTATCTATCTATCTATCTATCTATCTCTTCCTTCCCCACAGCCATGGTTCAATTGGTTCAAGCAAGTTGGCCCCAGGCACTGAGGATGGCTCCATAGAGCCTACGCCTCAGCAGCTAAAAATAGCTTGGTTGTGAGCATGGGCCCCTATGAGCAGAGCATCAGCCCCAGAAGGGGATTGCCAGGTGGATCCTGGTTGGGTTACATGTGGGAGTCTGTCTATCTATCTCCCCTCTTCTCACTTGGAAAAGAAGAAAAAAAATATTTGTTGGTGGAGAGTGGGGAGGGCATATGAAAAGGTCATAGATTGATGGAAGAAAATAAGTGGTGATGACAGAGATAACGTCTTTGCTTTCTTTGTGTCTCCCTTCCTGTCACAGGAGATAGAACTTGGAAAGTGCAGTGATAGAAAGGAAGAATATTGGGGAGATTTCTATTCTAAACTCAATCATACCTTTCTAAAATTTGAGGGGAGGAATCCAAAATGATAAATGTTGTTGTGCTTCAAGTAAATGAAGGAAAATGACCTGGCCCCGTCAGGTCAGCAGCTCAGCTGGTCTCCCAGGATCTCCAGGTTTCACATTTGTTTCCCCATCCCTTCTACAAGAAACCTCAGCACCCAGGGGCAACTGGCCACTCGATTTCTCTCCTTGTCTATTTAATTTCCTCCTGCAAGACCAGCTGCAGCTCAGTTTGGACTTTGTAACTCAATAGATTCACAGATATGTCTTGAGTCAATTTTAATTCTATTTAAAGGACAGTCGATAGAGTCATCTCTGGGGCTTTCTGAGATGAATTTCATATTCCATATCCTAAACAAAGTGAAAGAGAAAAAAAGTACTTCTCTTTAAAGATATAATGACTTAAGTTTCTACAGTGTTCCAGTTCTGTCCCACTTCTTTATTTAAACAAAATTCAGGCTAAAACTTGGGACACTAGGAAATCTAAACAGAAAGGAGGCATGCATGTACAGTGTGTACACACTCTGTATGGAGAGCCAAAGACTGACCATTTTCTCTTTATCAAAACGGAACTGGCAGTCACCGTCTTCCTCAGGTATGTCTCAGCTGTGTGCCTCTCTCTGAATCTGTGCTACTCCCTCCACTAGGATGCCAGTCCTTGCCTTTCCATGTGTCCTCGCCCCTCCATGCTTCATGATCCAGCTCGAATACCATACTCATTATGAAGCTTTCTCTTATTCTCTTCCCTCCCCCTACCCCCTCTTGCACTGGAAGAAATGTTTCATGAACATTGCCTCTCTCGAGCACTTACGTTTTATCTCATATCTTTGCTACTAAATATATTTGCTTTATTTTCCTAACTTGCCTATAAACTCCATCAAGGCAGAATTTATATAGCTGATTGATTTTTGTGTCTTCCTGTATTAGTTGTGTTTTGGGGAGTGGGAGGTATTAGTCTGCTGTTCTAATAATGTATAGCATATGTGCCAAAGTTTCACTGGTTTACAAAAAGTGATTCTCCTCCCTTGCGAGTTCGACAATCAGCTGAGGCAACTCTTCCAGAGACTGAGTGCATGTCTCTCCATCTGGAACTCAGGCTGGAGAAGCAGCAGCAAGCTGAGCCATGCTTTCCCTTTGGTGAAGAACAGGGGAGCAAGAGGTCCAGTTAAGCCATACACGTACATTTAAAGCCTCTGTCATGCCACATTCACTCCAATGCCACTGCTCAGAGCATATCACATGTCCAAACCCAACATCAGCAGGGAGGGAATGTATACTCCATTGGGCAAATTCATATGTAGGCATAATTCTATCTCACTTACCTCACCCCACCACAGCCTACCAGCTTCTCATAATGCTTGACTGAGTATCGAGAACATCCAGTGGAGGTCACACCTACTCCCAAGATGCTTAAGCATGCCACTCACGGCCTGCACTTGGCCCACACAATTCCAGAAGTTATTTGAGAGTTCAACACACAAGTATGGTGACTCATTGGGTGTAGCAGTCTATCTCTTAGAGATCCCCTAGCCCAGTGTGTGTGCACCAATGGGTGTAAGAAGTAGAGGATAAGGCAGACAGGCATTGCTAAATGACGAGTCAAAAATTTCAAGAACCTGACCAGGCAATGACGCAGTGGATAGAGCATCAGACTGGGATGTGGAGGACCCAAGGTCAAGACTCCACGGTCACCAGCTTGAATGCAGGCTTATCTGGTTTGAGCAAAGCTCACCAGCTTGAGCCCAAGGTCACTGCCTCGAGCAAGGGGTTACTCGGTCTGCTGTAACCTCCCAGTCAAGGCACATATGAGAAAGCAAACAATAAACTGCTAAGGTGCTGCAACTAAGAATTGATGCTTTTCATCTCTCTCCCTTCATGTCTTTCTGTCCCTATCTGTCCCTCTCTCTGACTCTAATAAAAAAGTTTTTTTTTTTTCAAGAAAAATAATTCAAGACATTGGTACTAGTGAGGGTATTGCCACTGGCCTTTATTACTAGAGTTTTAGAGATGAAAGCAAGACTTTTGCTACTTAAGATTTCCATTTGCTTTTCCCACCTGAATTGCTAATCTTCTGCTGGCCATGTCATAACCGTCCATGTGGCAAGCTCGCTGCAGTGTTCAAATACCAAATTAGGGGTTCAGGTGGTGAATGACCAGAGGGTATGTCCAAAAGAGACAGACAACTACAATCCTGATTTCTCTGGTACATCCAAAAACAAAAAGAGAGAAAGAAAACAGATTCTCTAGGGCAGTGGTAGTCAACCTACCACTAATGGGCATTCCAGCTTTCATGGTGGGCGGTAGCGGAGCAACCAAAGTACAGTGTGTCCATAAAGTCATGGTGCACTTTTGACCGGTCACAGGAAAGCAACAAAAGATGATAGAAATGTGAAATCTGCACCAAATAAAAGGAAAACCCTCCCAGTTTCTGTAGGATGATGTGGCAGCATGTGCGCATGCACAGATGATGACGTAACACAGTGTATACAGCGGAGCAGCCCACGGCCATGCCAGTCGAGATGTGGATGGTACAGAGGAAAGTTCAGTGTGTTCTGTGGCTCACTAAATTCAAATCCATGACCAAAGTGCAACATGAATATCAGCGCGTTTATAACGAAGCACCACCACATAGGAATAACATTACTCAGTGGGATAAGCAGTTGAAGGAAACCAGCAGTTTGGTGGAGAAACCCCGTTCTGGTAGGCCATCAGTCAGTGACAAGTCTGTAGAGGCTATACGGGATAGCTACCTAAGGAGCCCTAAAAAAATCTGTGCATGAGCCCCCATCAAACTGCACTGAATAGGTATGAAACTGGGAGAGTTTTCCTTTTATTTGGTGCAGATTTCACATTTCTATCATCTTTTGTTGCTTTCCCGTGACTAGTCAAAAGTGCACCATGACTTTACGGACACACTGTATAAATAAAAAGATAGATTTCACTATAATAAGTTGTTTTATAAAGATTTATTCTGCCAAACTTAGTGAAAATCCGACATAAAGTACTTGGTAAGTAATTATTATTATATGCTTTAACTTGCTGTAACTCTGCTTTATAAATTTTATAAAGTAAAGTTACTTCCCTACTTTATAAATCACCATTACTGTGGAACTAGTGAGCGGTTAGAAAATTTTACTACTAACAGAGATACGAAAGTGAGCAGTAGGTATAAAAAGATTGACTACCCCTGCTCTAGGGAATAGCCTCTTGCATGTGCTGGAGTTGGCCACATTCAAAGTGTCCTCCTTACACTAAGTCATGAAGACTGTAAGTTAAGTAGAATGAAAAGAAAAAGGTTCTCACACACCCGTGCTTTTCTCAAAGGATAAAAAGGAGGAGCCCAGTGGAGACCAGTAAGTTTTGAAAGGTCAACAACGATTCAATGGTTGAGCAAAATCTCGTCCGCAGAGATGCCAGCTCCCAAAGGCTTTGTGTTCGTCACCAGACTGCTCTGGGAAGTATTATTACCAAAGCCTTTATTCTGCTATTGGATTTCATTCCAGTCAGTGCTCAAGTAGGTTTTTAATTGAACAATAAAGTCCATTTGTTTGACCCACAATTCCAGCTTTCTAAATTGTGCTTGCTCCCAAACATTCTGAGCCACACTGCTCACTGCTCAGTAATTAGTTAAGTTGATCCCAGCCCTCAGTGCCAGTTAACAAAGTTCTATTCTATGAGAATGGGCTTCTGAGGTTCTGATGAGACATAGAAGGGTTTCCTCTTCTCTCCTCCACTCTCAGGATATATGATCAATTTATTTAATTCAAACTGCATTTCAATAGCCCTCTCTTCTCAGAGTCAGCATGTCTGCTGTAACTTATCCTTGAGGGAGGGAGTCAGTGACAGGGTGGTGTGGCTGGCGACAAGCTGGGCAGAAACAGAGCTGTTTTCTTGTATGGCACCTTGGATAAGCACAGTGACATCACTAGCAAAGACAACATCGTCAGTGGTAGCCACAGTCCTTCTCAGCCAGGAACAATTATCCAGACATGGTGTTGCTCAGGCTTTTCTGTAAGTTTTCCAGGCGTAATGTTATTGGAATAATTAATGTTTATCCAAGTAGAGCCTAACCCAGTGGATTTTTAAACAGTATACTGTGTTCCCTTGTCAGACAGTTTCTTTTTATCTGCATAGAAAGCCCAAGTGAACATTCATTTCCCTGTTATGCCTCAGAAATGAACTGAGACGTCACTAATGATAGCATCACTTTAAAGTATGAAGTCGAGAGAACATATTCTCCAGTGTCACCAGTAAAGCATATTTGTCTTCTGCTTAATTCGCCCTCACTGTGTGTTATTAGGAGTTAACACTGTAGTTTTGTTTAATAACTGGCTTCACCGCCCATGGCTGACTCTAAACTGATCACTCAGGCCTGCTGATGAAAGTCCTAATTCATCCTTGTTAGAGCAATTAGAGGGAAATTGGATAACCGTGCCACTTCTTGCAAAGGTCTACGTGCAGCTCTAGCCTATCCCCCAAGAGGTTAAGCAAACGCTCACTTTGGCTGCAAGTGAAATAGATACTTTCCCTGTAAGTGAGATAGGACCAAATTAATTTAGACTTCAAGAAGTTTTTAAGTGGGAGCTGAGCGCGGCTTCTGTTCTCCTCGCTGCGCTCCTCTCGGTGCACACGGCCAGGTTAAATGTTCTCTGCCATTAGAAATCAATTATGATTCTCTGCTGCAGTGCGTATGCTGTTGCGGAAGGAGCTACCCCTCAGCATACTGACTTCAGTTGCCTTTTCTTCTTGCCCTTGACATTTGTGTAGTAATTTGAAAGTGGAAAACTTCTCAGAGCATTATGGCACATCCCGTCTAAGGCTAATTACATTTGCCTGATGGGAATGTGGCCATACACGGCTTCACTTCTGACTGGGAAGAAGGAGTTTTTCTAGAGTTGGATTTTTAACCAGATTGGTAAGGTTCAGGGGTGGGGAGAGGGTTATGAAGGGCTGGGGAGACAAGGGTTGGGAAGAGAAATGCATAGGTTACATTAGATGTGAGGAGCGATGTCTCTGTGTTATGGCAGAGTTTATTTGGACCTAGAGAACAAAGAACAAGAAGCAAGTGCCATTGAAAAAAAACACAGATCTTCTAATCCCTATCCCAACCTTTCTGCTAATTTTCTGTGAGCCTTGGTTGGGTATGCTATTTAACTTCTTGGGTCTCTTATCTGTTGCTTATCTGTTATATAGGACCCTTGTGATCTCAGATGCTACTGCTGACTCTGTAGCAGTTAGAAATGCTTTTGCTACAAGTAAGGGAACAAATGGGTTTCTCTGTGTTACATCACGAAAGATCTAGTGATAAGCATCTGTTGGCACTGGTTCAGCAGTTTGTAGTTACCAAGATCAGCATCTCTGCAATTCTTCTGGGCTTTTTCTCCTCTTACCACATGATGCTCACCCAGATGGCTGCTGCCTTTAAGGTGTGACACTGGTGTTCCATACAAGAACAAGGGGACCAGCCCAGAACCTCCTTTTCCCAAGGCTTTGTCTTTTCCAGGAAAGAGATGCTCTCCAGCAGATTCCCACCTACACCTGGCTGCCCCAGAACCTGCACTTGGCCACCCATGGATACAAGAGAAGCTGGGAAGCCATGTATTTCATTTTCCAGCCTTAACAGTGAAGAAGGCAAAGCACAAGGGTGTTGATAACGGTGCTGCAGTATCTGCCAGGAGCCCTAAAGCTGGAAGCATGACACCCCACCCCCTCGGCTGGCCTCTCACACAGAGTCAGGGAGTGGCTGGGCAGCATTACTGCTTGTCAGTATTCCCCATTCTTCTCCCCTTCCAGCCACACTGAGGGACAGCACTTTACCTTATGAGAACAGGTGCAACCAGGTAACTTGCTCCAGTCAATGACGTGCATGTAGACGTGACATGTGTTCATTCCAGATGAAAGTACTTCAGAGCCAGTGTTCAATTCTCAGTGTCTTCTCACCTCCCTAATCCTACATCTAAAGATGTTCCAGATGGCAGAATTGCCAGCAGCCTGGTCCAGAGGTGAGGATGAAAAGGGAGCAGGGCCCCTGATGGCACACAGGGATGTGCAGCATGAGTGTGACCTGGGCAGTTGCTAGTCATTATAGTTTAACTTAGAGTGTCTGGACTGAGCCAGGTGGGCAGAGAGGAAGTGCTCACTGTTGAAAACTCCATGACTGTTGTTAGATCCCATCCGGCACCTCCAGCTTTTCCTGAGTGTGGTCATTGCCTTTGGTCCTTCCTTCGCTTCTGCTCTGCAGTCTTAAGAACCCCCCAAATGACCAAGTGCCACAGTGGCCATGGAGACATGATGGCTGACGTCTGCTGAGATGAGTGCCTTTCAGAGCTCTGCAGTTTGTGCTGTGATGGGCGACCACATGGAGTGGTTCCTTTCAACATCTTTTTTTTGTTAGGTTTCTGGCTCCTCAAAGCGGGAGGGAATGGGGATCCTTCCCAAGCTGCGGCACTTGAAACCATTTTTGTGCTGCAGCAAATGCAGTCATAATAACGGCATTGGTTTTATAACAAAGTTCCGTGGGCTCCATTATCACCATTATCATTATCATCACCACCATCACCATCATTATTGTTATTGTTGTCTCTAATAACATTTAATATTTAGGAAGCACTACCGTTGCACTGGGAACCAGAAGCATATAATCTTCACATTGAACATACATCTTTAAAAAGCCACAGGATAAGCAAGGCACAGAAACCCCAGCAAAGACAGACAGTCCTCATCTATGAAGGCAATGAAAGGCGGTGGGGTGTGGAGAAGGGTTAATTAGACCTGCAGGAAGTGTGGGCCTTGCTCACTAGTGGACCTCCCTCTGGGACCTAAACCAGGCTCTCGTCTTTTTAGAGTTCCACATTCTCCAATTTACCATAAAATATCAAGAACATATGTGCTCAAACCCTGTCTGTATGTTAATAAACCCAGAGAGAGAAACACTGGTCCTAGGGAAATCCACACAATGGTCACATTGCCAGCGCTGAGCCTGTGGGCACACTGAGTGAGTTCGCCAGCTCTACTCCTCTAGATCAGAGGGGGTCTGTGCAGTGACGCTGCCTTCCTGCCCTGAGGAAGCTATTTGCTTGTTTGGAAGGAGACAATTGAACAGGCAAACAGAAAAGGCTAAATAACATTAGGCCATTTATTTGCAAATATGAACGGTCCTGTGGTGTCTGTGCAGGCAGGGAGATACTGGCTGGGACAGAAGCAGCAGGGCTGGCCACAGCAGCTTATCAGCCTGGAACTCCTCATTTCCGGCTCCCAGCCCTCCCATGCCACTCAGACGCATTAACTCTTCATGTCCTCCCCTACATAGCTTGGTAAGGGTCTGAGCCACGTGGGACACTTGTCTTATACCTGAGCAAAGGCAGTTCGGAGGGCTTATAAGAAGCAGCAGACCTCTCTACCTCATTCTCTATCCCAGGAATTAGCATGTTCCATGTGTAAATAGATCACAGGGTGGCTAGGTCCTAATGATTTTCAAATATCATTTGGAGGCCAGTGATGGTTTGAAAGAAAAGATGGGGTTTATGACTTCTTCCTGGGTTGCTACTCTTTCACAATCTTTTATTTTTCATCGGTTGTTGCATTCATTTCCTTGTACTGATGAAGCCACCATACTGCATGTAGTTGTCATGGCTCCTTGGTCTCCTTCAATCTGGACAAGTTCTCCCTTTCTTTGTTTTTCATGATCTTGGCAGTTTTAAACAGTACTTGTCAGGTATTATACAGAATGTCCATCAGTTGGGATTTCTCTGATGTTCTTCTCATGATCACAGTGGAATTATGAGTTTGGGGAATGAATATCACAGGAGGTGAGGTGCCCTATCATTATGTATGAGGACATGTGGTACCAGCATGACCTGCGATGTGAACCTTGTCATGTGGTTTAGGTGGTGTGTCCGTTGTAAAGTAACAGTCGTTCTGTTTACGTACACTTCTCTTTGGAGGTCCAGTCCATATTCAAGGAGAAGGGAATTAAGTGCTACTTCCTAGAGAGGATATTTACATATGTTGTTGGAATCTTTTGTAAGGAAGATCTGTTCCTCCATCACTATTTATTGATTTCTATTAGCCTGGACTTACACATATTTATTTTAGACTTTGGGATATATATATATATATATATATATATATATATATATATAAATTTTTTTTTTTTTTTGTATTTTTCTGAAGCTAGAAATGGGGAGAGACAGTCAGACAGACTCCCGCATGCACCCGACCGGGATCCACCCAGCACGCCCACCAGGGGGCGACGCTCTGCCCACCAGGGGGTGATGCTCTGCCCCTCCAGGGCGTCACTCTGCTGCGACCAGAGCCACTCTAGCGCCTGGGGCAGAGGCCAAGGAGCCATCCCCAGCGCCCGGGCCATCTTTGCTCCAATGGAGCCTTGGCTGCAGGAGGGGAAGAGAAAGACAGAGAGGAAAGAGAGGGGGAGGGGTGGAGAAGCAGATGGGTGCTTCTCCTGTATGCCCTGGCCGGGAATCGAACCCGGGACTTCTCCACACCAGGCCGACGCTCTACCAATGAGCCAACCGGCCAGGGCTGGGTTATAATTTAATACTAGGTTATTTATTTTCTTGCTCAAAGTCTTCCAGATTTGACCATTGGGAGCTCTTTCAGGTTGACTCCTGTGTTCTTCTGTTATGCTTCCATTTTCTTCCTTTCTCTCTTTCTTTAAAATTGTTAGCACTTTCTTGTTTTCAACCCATACAATATGCTCCAAGTTTATCTTGTCTAGTATTTGGACCAGACCTTGTCCCTAAAGATACCTTAGACTTTCTCCAAGGAGCCCAGTTCCTTTTATTAAAGAATGGTATATAGAAACCAAATATTGGTGCTAAGTCTGCTCCTTGCTACTGAGTGTCACTCCTTCTAGGTCATCAGTGAACTGACCTAAGAAACACATTTATGTATAGCAGCTCATGTATGCACACATACTTGTATCTATCTACATGCAGCTATGTGCCACTTAATGATGTTTAGGTCAATGATTACATATATGAAGATGGTTCCGTAAGATTAGAGTAGAGCTAAAAAAAACTGCTTTCATCTAGTGACATCGTAGCCACTGTGACATCATAGGGCATCACATTACTAATGTTTGTGGCGGTGATGGTGTAAACAAACCCAATGAGGTTTCTTCCAGTCCTATAAAAGTATAGCCCATATAATGATACAGAGTACAAAATAGTTGATAATGATAATAAAAGACTATGTTACTGATTTATGTACTCATTATACTTTTCATCACTATTTTAGAGTATATTCTTTCTACTTATAAGAAAAAGCTTGCTGTGAAACAGTGTGCCAAGTTGTACCCACAGCATGCTCATTCATCTCAGGCTTATTGCATCTCTTGATTGCAACGTTTCCTCTTGGGCTTGTGTTGGATATTATTTGTTTCATATGTTAACTTGCTCTATAGGCTTATAGCCTAGAAGCAACAGGCTATAGCATATAGCCTGGGTGTGCAGTAGGCTATACTAGCTAGGTTTGTGTAAGTGTACTCTGTGATGTTGCACAATGACAATATAGCCAAACAATGCATATTTCTCAGGACATATCCCTATTGTTAAGCAGCGCATGCTGTATATGTGTGTATGCATGTGTGTGTTTGTGCATGTATAGACATGAGCTAATACTGATGTCTCTGGGATGAATCCAGACCACAGGGTTCATTCAAGCTTTTGTTTCTTACTTATTAGAAACATCTTTCTTTGCTAGTTCTCTCCCACTATCTAAAATCCATTTACTTATTTGTTCAATTCTTAACCTCGTTTCAAGTCTTCCTAATTCATCAGTCTCAATTAGGTTTATATATATAATTTCTTCATACACCCTTCAGATCTCATTCACAATATTTGGCACAGAGGGATTGTTTGACCTCTGCCTCCCTTGCCACATTGAGTTACCCCATTGGTAGGATCAGGCTGGCTTCTCTGTGCCTTGCACTGTGCAAGGATTTACTGGATAAATGAGAGAGAGAAGACAACTAACTAAAGTGGTAGCTGCTTTTAAATGGGTCCTTCCACCCAGTCCTCACTGTATTATCATTCCATCACACAAACGAAAGTCTTCCCTGACTGCTCTCCCACACTCAGCGTACCACCCTGTCCTATCATCATCACCTCTACTGCCCTGTCTACCACAGCCTTGGTTGTTTCTGTGTCTCCTTCCTAGACAGTAAGCTCCACCATGTGGAGACCACGCCTGTTTGCTTTACTGCTGGATCCTAGAACAGTATATGATCCAAAGCAGATGCTTGACAAAAATTCACTGAATGATGAAGAAACTGCCCTATTAGCAACAAGTAAGAATGTTATTAAGATGGTTGGCTTTCTTACATTATATCAATACAGATATTAATCAGATGTGTGATTTGCATTGTTATTTTGAAGTGTTTTTGCTGACTTTATGCAGGTGGAAACAAAAAACCTGAAGAAGAGGAAGAGGAAGAGGAAGAAGAAGAAGAAGAGGAGGAGGAAGAAGAAGAGGAAGAAGAAGAAGAAGAAGAAGAAGAGGAGGAGGAGGAGGAGGAAGAAGAAGAGGAAGAAGAAGAAGAAGAAGAAGAAGAAGAAGAAGAGGAGGAGGAAGAAGAAGAGGAAGAAGAAGAAGAAGAAGAAGAAGAAGAAGAAGAAGAAGAAGAAGAAGAAGAAGAAGAAGAGGAGGAGGAAGAAGAAGAGGAAGAAGAAGAAGAAGAAGAAGAAGAAGAAGAAGAAGAAGAAGAAGAAGAGGAGGAGGAAGAAGAAGAGGAAGAAGAAGAAGAAGAAGAAGAAGAAGAAGAAGAAGAAGAAGAAGAAGAAGAAGAAGAAGAAAAAGAAGAAGAAGAAGAAGAAGAAGAAGAAGAAGAAGAAGAAGAAGAAGAAGAAGAAGAAGAGGAGGAGGAGGAGGAGGAGGAAGAAGAAGAAGAAGAGGAAGAAGAAGAAGAAGAAGAAGAAGAAGAAGAAGAAGAAGAAGAAGAAGAAGGAGAAGAAGAGAAAGAAAAGGAGAAGAAAGAGGAGGAGGAGGAGGTTGAGAAGGGAAAAGAAAAGAAAAGAAAAAAAAAAGAAATTAAAGCCCTAAATAACTAATGTTAGCCTTGAATAAGAAAACAACTTTTAACTGATGCAGCTTTTAGAGATCAGAATTCAAGTCCTTCACAGCTTGTTGGGTCCCCCCTTGTTCCTCCTGTCCCTCCTGTTTGTTGGCACAGCTCCGTCTGTGCAAACCGCTGGTCATGCTCTTTTCCATGCCACTTCCATCCTCCATCTCTCCCTCCCACAAAACATATGAAGCTTTTGAAAAATATACAAATTATTCAAAATACAAACTAACTGGAGATTTGTTAGCCAAACTAAAACTGAAAAGGATTTACCAAGGTTGGAGATTGTGGTCAAGTTTGCCAGAATTCCTCTGCTGATAATTCCAGTCCTGGGTCCTAGCCCAAGTTCCGCTTTCTCGGCTTCATTTCATTTCTCTGTAAATGGCCTTACTTTTTAAATTGCAGTTTATTAATTTGGACATTTTAAGTCAATGTTAAGAAACTTTGGAAACACATCAGGATAATGCTAACTTCAGCATTTTACAGTCATCCTTCCATATCTGAAAGGGACTGATTCCAGGATGCCCGTGGATACCAAAATCGGAAGATGCTCTGTGCCCTATGTAAAATAGTACTATATTTGCATATAACCTATATTTTTATATAGGCTATAGCAGGGTATGCCTAGGCATCCCTTCATTTGAGTAGATTCAGTGTAGTGTTCAGCATGTTTTTAAGGGTTTTTTTTTTAACTCTGGGATTTTTTTAAAAAACATTTTTGATCCATGGTTGGTTGAATCTGCAGATATGAAGATGCAGGTATGGAAGGCCAACTGCACTGGCAAAAATTGTTTGCTGCACTGGGATTCACAGCCCTGTTCACATGTCAGAACCCCCTGAAAGTGCTGGAAATCCCTCCAGATCCACGGAGCTTTGCTCTCAGCTCTCAGCCACTCCTGGGTGATTCTCATGCCAGCACCCAGCTTCAGGCTTGGACAAGTATACGTAATAATGGCCTAAGTAAGTTTTTAATGGCACTGTTTAAACTAAATACAATCTGTTTTCAAGCAATGGTACATCTACACAATAGAATACCACTCAGCCTAGAAGAAGAAGAAGAAGAAGAAGAAGAAGAACAAGAACAAGAAGAACAAGAAGAAGAAAGAGGAGGAGGAGGAGGAGAAAAAGAAGGAAACCTTACCCTTTACAACAGCATGGATAGACTTGGAGAGCGTTATGTTAAGTGAAATAAGCCAGGCAAAGAAAAACAAGTCTCACGTGGCTTTATTCATATGTGAAATCTAATGAACAGAGTGAACTAACAAAATAAATTAAAACAGACTCACAGACAGAGAACAGACTGACAGGTGTCAGAGGGGAGGACGGTTGTGGGCTGGGTGAAAATGGTGAAAGGCAATAAAGAACCCTCATAGACACAGACAACAGTATGGTGACAACCAGAGAGAAAGCAGGTGGGGGAGGTAGAAGAGGGTTTGGGGTGGTTAATGGTGGCGAAAGGAGACTTGACTTGGGGTGGTAAACACACAATACAATATAGAGATAATGTATTATAGAATTGTACTTCTGAAATCGATATAATTTTATTAACCAATGTCACCCCAATAAATTCAATAAAAAAGTAAAAAATATATACTCTTGTAAAATAAAGGAATCATATTTTACCATGACCTACAGGAAGAAATATATTTTACATTGCATTCTAGTATACATGTGCTTACACAGATGTGCAGGCATGTATGTATATAAACCAAAAGAATATTCACAAAATAATATGATAAAATAAAAACGCAATGAATATTAAATCTGATGTTGATATGATCAAATCTCAAATGTCAAATAAAATATAGCATTTGTCCCAAATAAACAATATAAGAATATTCTAGTAAAAACCCATAGATATTAATTTGGTGACCCACTAATGAAATGCAGCTTGTGGTTTAAAAAACACTGAGCTAGCCCTGACCCTGCATAACCCGTCTGTTATTCTAGGTATTGCAAGTAATTGAACACTGCCTGGCCTGTGGTGGTGCAGTTGCTAAAGCATTGACCTGGAATGCCAGTTCGAAACCAGGGCTTGCCTGGTCAAGGCATATACAGGAAGCAACTACTATGAGTTGATGCTTCCTGCTTCTTCCCCTTATTTCTTTCTCTCTCTCCTCTCTCTAAAAATCAATAAATAAAAATTTTAAAAAATTTTTTAAATACTGCATTTTTTTTAAATTCCAGAATTTAGAAAATGGGTTCAAATTGTGAGGTTCTAGTAGATTCATAAAACTGCTTCAAGTACTTTCAATAAAAAGAAACATAACAGGCCCTGGCCGGTTTGCTCAGTGGTAGAGTGTTGGCCACTGAGGATGGCTCCATGGCCTCCACCTCAGGTGCTAGAATGGCTCTGGTTACAACAGAGCAACGGCCCAGATGGGCAGAGCATCGCCTCCTGGTGGGCATGCCAGGTGGATCCCAGTCAGGTGCCTGCGGGAGTCTGTCTCTCTGCCTCCCCGTTTCTCACTTCAGAAAAATACAAAAAAAAAAAAAAAAGAAAGAAAGAAAGAAAGAAAGAAAGAAAGAAAGAAAGAAAGAAAGAAAGAAAAGAAAAGGAACATACCAGTTACAATGTTTTACCGCTCTAAGGACTACTGAGTTATTAACTAAAACCTCACTTGCAAGTCTGCCATTTCCCACCAGGGTTTCCTCTCTCAGTGTGGACGCCAGGATTTCAGCTATCATTTACTCTGTAAAGACTAGAGAAACACTGACTCGGCCCTTGCATTTTAGATGTCCGCGCTAATGTAAATAATACTTGTGTTCTTTGCTGATGTTCACCGCCCTGCCTCTTTTCTCATCTGTGAGTCACTTCTATAAAACAGGCAGCAATATCCCTTTTAATGTCACCTATCTCCTCGAGAACTCTGTTTAATTCCTACCATTTTCACAACGTAACCCAACACACTCTGTCCAAGCCAACTGCCCTGGCCACAAATCTTTCTTGTCACTTCCTGTCTAGACACTGTCTTGTGCTCCTGTGTGCTATTGGCTGTGCTCCTCTGCCCGTTCCCCCTCATTCCTCTATCTGCCCTTCATGTTGCAATGTCCGTGGGTCAGGGATAATAACTCCACCGTGCGGAACAATAATATCAAAAATGCTGATAACGATGATGACATCAAATTTATTTCAATCCTCCTCTAGCACCTGGAGACACATCAAGCTTACAAAAATTCTGTGTACAGAAACCTCCCATTATCATAGATCATAGGGAGTGGGGGAGAGAATGATGCATTCTTTAAAATCTAAATGAATATATATTATAAGGCGTTCAGCTTAATTTCTTTGAAATGTAATTAATACTGAAAACCAGGTTTAAAAATTGTTGTTGAATATAGGTCCTAAGGGAGCTGCTTTAACATAAATAAATGTCACATATGTGGCATTTCACATTTGATCCTAAATCAATTTTAAAGGGCAGTTTTGTGAGTAATCACAGAAACAGCCAACTTTCCTCAGATGTTTATTATGGATTGCTGCGTTTGAGCCTGTCTGCAGCACACTGTAATTATGCCTGTTTACAGATGCGGTGACCGAGAGGCGGAGAAGCGGCTTGCCCGGAGGTGCGCAGCTGGGCAACCCTGGGACACAGACTCTCACTTCGGAATCCTTGTCTTTAACCTCACTTCCTAAAACTTTACTTCATTAACTTCCTTTGAAACCCCTATAAAAATAAACTTAATTCTGAATGCTAATCCAAATTATTAAAAGTTTGGAAGGAGAGTGATCAGAGCTGGTGGCATGTTACCATAACTGCCTTGGGACATGAGGAATAAAGAAATGAGTTGCTAGAAAAGACATCGTCCCTTCAGGCTTTGCAGCAATGCCCAGGTGAACCTTCCTTCTCGGTTCCTGTAAATATTACCAGGTGAGTTCTGAGGGACGCCCTTGCTCCTGCCTCACTTTGACTCAGAGGAAAGTCATTGGGAAACTTTCAGCCAAAGCGGAGGTGCCCTTTTGAGCTCCATGCCTGAGAAAAATTAACGTGTTTTGGTTTGCTTGTTTTCTTTTGTTGTTAAAAAGTCAAGACCCTTTTTCCCCAGCTCCCCATAAGTCACAAATAGCTTTTCTTTCAAAGTTCAACCTTGTCAGGCCGTTAATCCTCCATGAGGAAAAGTGCATATGATAGGTTTAGAAAGGTTTAGCTTTCAAATCAGGAAGTTATTAACTTTTACATTTCTGTTTGGCACCTTCTCAATGGCTCTGGAAGCCTCTTGGGGATTGAACTCCCAGAAGCTCCTACAATGAGGCAGCTAGGCAAACCTTTGCCTCTGTGACTGTTGGCTCTTGGCCTTGAACTTTCTCTGTTAGGAATAAAGGTGCCCTGGTGGGAGGAGGGCAGAGGGGGAGGAAAGACAGACTTAGAAAGGACACTCAGAGCCACCAGCCTCCTGCGCAGGAGGTGGCCTGGCCAGGGGTCTGCGGATCGGAGTGCCAGCTCACAGGACAATGCCACTCATGTGGGCTGAAGGCCATTATTTAGGCCACACGTATCCTTGGGCATATTACCCTCCAATGTCTTGTCCATTAGTTAACAAGGATATTGCTAAGCCAGATTTTCTAAGGCAGCATTGGAAAGAGTATGAAAACACAGTGGACATCTTACATCAAAAGATCGAATTTTGAAGCCCAGCTCCAGTTTATACCAGCCACTGGTAGGGTTTCCTCACCTATGAAATGGGGATAATAATCTCCACATCATTTTTTAGGAAATAACAATAGCTGGGAGTTAGTGTGGCAAGTACAGTGCTCTATGTGAGCTTCTCAGGTAGTCTCCCCACCCCAGCAATCCCAGGGGACACTCATTCGGTTATCCTGTTTGGAGATGAGGAAACTGAGGGTTACAGAGATTAGGTGACTGTTCCCAAGACAACAGAGCAGCTCTCCCAGCCTGGCCACTGGGTGCCCATTCCTGAGCGCCAGACACACTGCCATCTGAGGTCATGGGTGTTGAGAGCGTTTTCTAAATTCTAAATGGCTGCACAAAAGTGGTTATTTGTGTTGTCTTTATCAATGCTGTATATGGCATATAGGTACAATTCCAGGCTCTTGAAGTGACCTCAACATAAGCCCAGCAGAGAAGGAGGACCAGGTCCCCAAGCAGGTGGTTCTGTGAGATGCAGCGGCCCAGACTTCAGCATGCTTCAGAGTCAGTCACCTGGAGACATCCTGACATACAGAAGACCAGGCCCCAGCCCACAGCCTCTGCTTCAGTAGGTCTGGAGAGGGGCCCAAGAATTAGCATTTCTTCCGAGATACCAGCTTGCACTGGAGCTGGAGCTGGAGCTAGCCAGGGCCAGGCATGGAGCACTACTGGTGTGTGGGGGACAATGTGGTCTTAGAACCAGAGGTCAGTTTTGCCCCCTGCTGACTTACATGAGCTACGTCTCAGTCTGTGTCTCAATCGACCTTGCAGACTTTCCATGCAGGCAGGTGAAAACAGTGGAACGCAGGCGCGGTAGCAGAAGGAGGGAAGTGCTATGGTGGCTGTGGGTGTGGGCGCCCTCCCTGCAGGCCCAGCTTCACACCCTTGCAGGGGTTTACCATCAAATCCTGCAAGGGTTAAACAGACCATCATAATCTCGTGTCTTCTAAAATCTGTACTTTTTTTTTTCATTTGAAAGGGGATGAAGTGATACTAACATGTTGTATCAGTCAGGGTCTCAACAGGAAACAGATGGTACACTCAGAATAGGCACGTTCCAGGAGGGTTTATTTACAGAGGGGCTGTTTATAGTGCGTGGGTGTTGGGGAACCACAAGGGACAGTGCAGTAACCTGGGGCTGAACAGCAGTTACGCTGACATTCCTCCTAGGCCGGAAGGAAGGAGTGTGGAAGGGCAGTTATTGGAACCTGGTGAGAAAGGGTTCTTCAGAGTCATTTGTCATGCAAGCTGGCATCCCTGACTGAGGAACACACCCAGCCATAGGCTCCCTGGCAGGAAGAGAGCTCAGGGAATTACCACTCTGACCACAGTCCCCTCCCTCCCTCCGTTACTTGCCAGAGCTCCCAACTAAACACAAAGTGAAACTCTGATGCAATAGAGACCAAATCCAAGTGCAAGCCAGAGGGCCTGGAAACTGGTAATAAATTCAGCAGACTTGTGCTGACAGGTATTCTATTATTTAGTCCTTACACTAGCCCTTTATTATTCCCATTTTACAGATGAGTCAACAGTCGAACTATTGTAAGTAACTGGGCAATGCCACACCGCAGTCTTATTCCAGAGCCTGTCTGCCCAACGACTACAGTAGAGGAAGCCCGGGAGAAAAATAAAAGAAATGGAGATGCGTATCCTTAGATAGTATAAAAATAAATACTGTTAATGTGGATATTATATAGTTGGGGGAGTTCGGGCCTCAGTGACCTCATCTGTCTTGTTAAGTTTAAAAATAAAAATAAAAGGACACAACCCTATCTGCACACTAGGATGCGGGCTGGTAAAATATGCATATGGTAATTCATAATGTTGGCTACAATAGGACATTAGGATGACAAATGATTTTCTTTTTATTGGCCAGATTAAACTTACATCTTTTTACCATAGAAGCAATCAAATAAAATTTTTAAAAATAAAGTAAAATGAAGGGTGAGCCAATCTCCAATTTCCCTTGAATGTTTTATGAGCCTACAATCTTGATGTCAATCTCTCTCTCTCTCCTCTTTTAATATTAAAGTGATCCTACAAATATAAATAAAGCTCAGCAAAATACATGTCAAGCTGATAGGACTTGCTCTTTCAGAAAACTGGGCGGTGGGAGGGGCATGAAAAACTTTTGAGAAAATTTGCAACAAAGCCCTCCAGAGTAGAAACAGTTGCTTGCACCCTGATCCATTTTCTGTAACATTTCCCTGACTTAAGAAAAGGTCACAGAGATGGAGAGGAGGGCTTGGCAACATCAATCTGTAGTGAAGAGACTCCCATAGTTGGCTCCAAGTCATGCCTGGTGGAGCTGCCACTGCAGCCTTAGTTCTTGACGTGAGTTGGAGTGGCCTGCGAGGGTCGTGTTGCTTGGTACATGGGTACTGATGGACACTGCTTAGAGGAAAGGCCCTCAGAGGTTAGGGCATGCTATCTCAGAGGTACTGTCACATAGAGCACAGAGTACCTTCAGGCTATGCCTTCCCCAGGTGTCCACCTAGACAGGTCGCGGAACACCGGCCCCAGTGCCTCTCCCCTCATAGCGAACAAGATCTAGGTCAAGTTTCTGCGTTTCTGATTGCAATGCCAAGTTTTATAATCACATATGGGAGGCTAACACAAGGCTATCAGTCTTTAATACATCCTTATGACCTCTTTTCCCTTATGTTCTCTCTTGTCTACACCCATGTCTAAAATGGATTAGCTCTATTCTTAGCAGAGAGATAATCTAATCTGGAAAACTGCTCAAATTTTTACACTCTTGGGGGCACTGAATCAATGGTCACTCACTGCCCTTTGGCTTTGTAGTTCTTCTCCCATCATGTTCACCCTCAGAACAGTGAATTCACTCTCAATAGGCAAAGGAAGTGTCTTCTTTTGAAACTCTGCAGAACTCCCAGTGAGGGGCTCTGTGTTGAGGGCAACAGAGGTAACTGGAGAAGCTAATATATCTTAAACTCCAGTGCCTCTCACTTGCAAGAATTCATTCCTAGGCCCTATAATAGACTTTTTGCTTATAATTTTGCATTCTTTTTTTTTAAAGAGTCTCCCAAATTGTATATATTTCAGACATCACAAAACTTAGATCTGCTTTGTTTATCAATGTAAGATTTTCACACTATCCAGAGGTCTAGAGTTCAGCTATGTTTAAATAACAAAAGTGCAGAGTGTTTGGCCCTGGCTGGTTGGCTCAGTGGTAGAGCGTCGGCCTGGCATGCAGAAGTCCCAGGTTCGATTCCTGGCCAGGGCACACAGGAGAAGCGCCCATCTGCTTCTCTACCCCTCCCCCTCTCCTTCCTCTCTGTCTCTCTCTTCCCCTCCCTCAACCAAGACTCCATTGGAGCAAAGTTTGCTCAGGCACTGAGGATGGCTCTGTGGCCTCTGCCTCAGGTGCTAGAATGGCTTCCGCTACAACAGAGAGATGCCCCAGATGGGCAGAGCATCGCCCCCTGGTGGGCATGCCAGGTGGATCCCGGTTGGGCTGACTGCCTCCCTGTTTTCAACTCCAGAAAAATACAAACAAAAAAGTGCAGGGTGTTTTCATCCACCTTCTCCACTACCTCACCACCAGTCACTAGAAGAAGAAGCACTTGGTGTTTGAACAGTTCCGAGCTAAAGGGTGCTGGTGGCAATAGCCTATGTTTCAGGACTCAGGTGGGAAATAGGGTCAGGCTGAGTAATGGTGACAAGACGATGAAGACAGAGAAGAAATGTCCACCCGGCCCCTCACTCAAACAAGGACTGAGGTCAGCATGGTCAGGAAAGGGGTCTTCTGGTATCAGATGGCTTTACTCTTTACTAAGCCTGTGACTCATTAACAGCCACTGTCAGCCTCAGCTTTCTCATTTATAAAATAAGAGTGAAGCCTGACTGATGGTGGTACAGTGGACAGAGCATCAACCTGGAACACTGATATCCCTGGTTTGAAACCCCGAGGTTACCAACTTGAGCATGGGCATGTTGGCTTGAGCATGGGTTGCCAGTTCAAGCATGGAATCATTGACATGATCTCAAGGTCACTGTCTTTAACCCAAAGGTCAGTGTCTTGAAGCCCAAGGTTGCTGGTTTGACCAAGGCGTCACTGGTTTAGCTTGAGCCCCCCGAGTCAGGGCACATATGAGAAACAATCAAGGAACAACTGAAATGAAGCAACTATGAGTCAATGCTTCTAATCTTTTCATTCACTCCTCCCTCCTCTCTCCTTTCTGTTTCTCTCAAAAGAAAGAAAGAAAAAGAAAGAAAGAAAGAAAGAAAGAAAGAAAGAAAGAAAGAAAGAAAGGAAGGAAGGAAGGAAGGAAGGAAGGAAGGAAGGAAGGAAAGAAAGAAAGAAAGAAAGAAAGAAAGAAAGAAAGAAAGAAAGAAAGAAAGAAAGAAAGAAAGAAAGAAAGAAAAAAGGTGGTAATGCCTATATCTTGGGGTTTTTAACCCTTTGAGTAGTACAAACATCCATGTACGTCCTCATGCCTCCTGACCATCCAGAGTATGATCGATTTATTTTAAAAATGTGTTAGGCAACATTAAAAAAGGGCAAATGTATGTTCTTCTTGTTTCCATAAATTGGTTATCAAGCAAACATGATTTTAAGTTAATAAAACTGGAACTGGAACTAATTTCATTTTTTGAAAAATGACTCTCTACCAGGGGTCAGTGAGCATGAAAAAACTCACTACTCAAAGGATTAAGAAGGTGAAGTGGTATAATATATGTAAAATGCCAGAGTCATATCTGGCACATCCCAGCTGCTTTGTGAACAGTAGCTATTGCTTTTACCACTAAACCAGAAAACAATGCTAATAAAAATAATCACTCATCTTCGTGAAATGTAAAGTACAATGTGATGATTTACTTAGCATCTCATATTACTCTTTTGCCCCAATCCTTCTCATGTTTTATATCAATACATCGTTATAACTACTATAATTGTATAACTATCTTTTAAGTAAAAAATATATCATAGAATTAAGAACAGAAGTTAAAAATGTCTTGTCCAAGTGAATGAAACAAACAAATTTCAAAGCCAAAATAATAAATTCTATTCCTAGATAGCCCAAAGAATTTATAATGTCAATAAAACTTAATTCAACTTTTAGTAAACACAATGTATAGGCACTTTCTTTGATACTATGAAAGAGTCAAAGATAAGAGAGAGTCCCTACTTTCAAAGAATTTCTAGTGTACCAGAGCAAAGTTCCCAAAATGAATTCTTTCCATGGAATACTGGTTAGTAGATATTCCATGAAAAAGGTGTTTTATGGACAGATACCCATTAGAAGTTTCAGGTTAAACAAAAGTTAACAGGTTTCTTGATTATATAATCTCTCAGAACCTTTGTAATAATGATTCCATTTACAAAGCTAGAAGAGGGAAAATAATTTGCAGCACTTTCTAAACTTATTTAACTATGAAACCCCTTACTAATATAGAATGCTATTGATCTAATGTTCCAGGAAGACACTTTGGGAGATACAGGATTAGAGGACTACAGCAAATCCACAATTGTCTCTAACAGATTGAGCGAGGTTCAGTGTCACAAAAGTTGGAAATAAAGAGCAAGTGTTCTAATTAGTGAGATGTGGGAAAGGCTTCCAGGAAAGGTATGCTTTAAGATGGGCCTTAAGGGATGGATCAAAATGTTGTGTGATTGATACAGAGGCAAGAGAATTCTAGGAGATGAGACTAGCACAAATCAGGGAAAGAATTAAACCAAAACCATGAAATAGTGGGTTTAGCACCATTGCGTTAGCCGGGAAAATGAACGTGGTACCAAGGAAAACCAAGTCAGAGAGATTGGGTGGAGCACAGAAACTGCTGCAAAGTCATTAGAGGTGATTAATCTGCATTCCAAAACCAAAAAAAAACATTCTGACAAAATATGAAGACAAGATTAGAGTGAAGAAAGATAAGAGGTGGGAAGACCAGACAGAGGGCATCTCATTAATCACAAGGAATGCTATGTCCTGAACTAAGGAAGGCAACAACTACAGAGTTGAGGCTGAAACACTTCAGAGACAAAATCTAGGTGATTTGACAGCTTCTGTATGTTTCATTATGTTGAGTGACATCTTTTTAGTCATAAGTGGCCAAGTTGGGTATGTTGAGTTTACAAGCTGAAACCAGCCTATGATCTCAGCATGGTGTGAACTGAAGAACATGATCAAGTTGCTAATGTACAGGTCTGTCAATTCTCACAGCAGAAGCCTTTTCAGCAGGAGCCAGCGATACAGAGCATGACCAAACAATGACAGGCCCTCCTGACCCCCCAGAAGATGAACACTGGCTGAAACTAACCAGGAGTCAGCACCAAAATCCCGTGCGCATTTCTCTTCCTTGATACTTACGGCTGCCAGTATCAGTGAGGGTCCCCAAAACAGCACTCTCTTAGAATTCAAGTTTCTGCAAACCAGAAGCCACATTTAATTAAAATTGCTCCCCACATAGTACACAAACAGTCCCTTAAAGCAATTGGAGTCCTGGGCCTCTGCTGTCTTACAAACTAATTGGCCTTCATACAGCATGTGGTATTGTGAGTCTAATTGTACCAGGGGCAGCAGGCTTTCCAGACCTCCTGACCTGGACCCAGGGCACAGAGGCTGTTCCCCAACCACTGCCTCTGGTGAGCACATGTGCACAGAGAGGCCCAGCACTGTACCCGTCACAAAGGGACCTTGCTGCCCTGCACTGTAGGCAGCAGATGCTGAAAATTGAGATTTGCAAGCCAAAAAATAGAAACACTTCTTCCTGGCAATAATGGCCAATGAGATCAGGGGCTTTGGAAGAAAGATGATGACTACATCCTCTCCTCTCCATGTGAGTGAATCACTCTCCCCTGAGTTCATTTGGCCACAGGTGAACTTGAGCCACCTTCAGCACCACACTGTGTCAATCTCAATTCCAGGGTAGCCAGAGCAGGGCGGGGAGGCACTCCCGTCCTCAGCCAGTGAGTGAAAAACCTGTTGTCCCAATGTCCCTGTACAAGGCATTGTGTGAGAGACGAGATGGAGGCACGTGTTAGAGAAGATGACTTCTAAGTGAGAGAAACCAGGGAGGTGATATACGAGCTGCACTTGAGGACTCAGGAGGATTTTAAAAGGCAGAGGTGATAAAGAGAGCCTATTCTGAGAGAGAAATGGTATAAATAAAAAAATACGGCCCTGGCCAGTTGGCGCAGTCAATTAAGAGTGCCATCTGAAACAATAAGGCTGCGGGTTTGATCCCGGTCAGGGCACACATGGGAAGCAACAATAACAACAAAAATAAACAAATAAACAAACAAACAAACACATGACTGAGTGGAACAAAATGCTTTCCTTCCCCATCCCCTCTCTCTCCATTCCTCTCTTTGTCTTTCAAAATAATCAATAAAAATTAAGCCCTGGACTGATAGCTTGGTTGGCTGGAGCATTGTCCCAGAGCACAGAGGTTATAGGTTCAATTCCCAGGTCAGGACACATAAGGAAATAGCTCCATGTTCCTGTGTGTCTCTCTCTCCCTGCCTCTCTCTCTCTCTCTCTCAAAAAAAAAAAAAAAAAAAAAAAAGATAAAAGTAAAAAAAAGAAAAGAGCCTGACCAGGCAGTGGCGCAGTGGATAGAGCGTCGGACTGGGACGAAGAGGACCCAGGTTCGAAACCCCAAAGTTGCCGACTTGAGCATGGGCTCGTCTGGTTTGAGCAAGGCTCACCAGCTTAGACCCAAGGTCACTGGCTTGAGCAACTCTGCTGTAGCCCCTGCCCCATCAAGGCACATATGAAAAAGCAATCAATGAACAACTAAGGTGCCACAACAAAGATTTGATGCTTCTCATCTCTCTCCCTTCCTGTCTGTCTGTCTCTATCAGTCCCTTTCTCTGTCTCTGTCAAAAAAAAAACGAGCTAAATAATTAAAAGTCATTTTTGGGTCCAGTATAGGAAGCCAGTTTGAAGGAATCATATGAGCAATTTTATGTGGTTTATGCCTGAGTTATGTGAATAAATGAATAGATAGATCTTGGATTATTTGCATGACTGATATAACAGCAATAACCCTTATTATATTTTATGGAAAATGTGCATGATCTAAAAGAACTTCAAGGAATTAACTTGGTTACAGAACAATGTGCAAAATCAAATTAGAATTTCACACACACACACACACAAACACAAATTCTAATTGTCCTATTAAAAGAAAGAATTGACTTATCAGCAATTGTTTCTAATTAGACAAGTCCACTTCACTGTCTGGTCACCCAGCTGGCAGACACAATAATCTTTATCCATATACACTTGTTCATTTTAAATTTCCAAGTTTGTTATGGACATATATACATCCCTTGAGATATAATGAAATATCATCTGAATGCTAAATATCAGTTGATTAATGTATATAGAGCTTCAGTTTAATAATTGTTTTAACAAAAATTATTTAACTCTTGTTAAGTCTTAATAAATGTTTAAATAATAAATTGGCCTGAAGTAACAGCTGGCTATTAACTCTTTTACTTGTTATTATCTACTAATGTAGTGCTCAAGATTCAATACAGTATTTATCATTGTTTATTTTCACAGTTATTGCTTAGGCCTAATACTGCATTTTTATTCCTCCAGAGTCTCAGAGTTCTTTTCTAATACTAACAATGACTTCTCTATTTTCCTAAACCCTGATGACATCCATTCAAACACTGCTGTACCATTGGACTTGTTCAAGTGCTTACCTACTCAAATGAAGACTCTGCTTCCAGAATTCCACCAGACTCTTGTCCCTCTAGGTCATGGTTTTGACTTGCTTTTCATTTCAAGGATGCTTCAGAATTTACTGCAACCTGTGAGTCCTCAGGATGTTGGGCACCTGTTGAAGGGACTTCTTGCATGAGCCTCACTACAAATGTGAATTCCTCTTCTGTCCTCTTATCATAATGACAGGATTGAAGAGTCCATTTAGTAAGAGAGGGCCTGAGGTATCACAGCAGAGAGGAGGTCAGTCGCCCATGTTGCACAGCACTCTAGATCGGATGATGCCAGAGTCCAGGCCCCATCGGACCATCTTTTCCACTTAGACCCTCAGCTTCTCTAAGGGCCTCCAGAGAGAATTCAATAACTATCTCTGTGGAAAGTATGAGTTCTCCTGGAGCAGCGTAATAAATCACGAATAATAATAGCTCTTTCCAAAATAATCTTTAGGCAGATGCAAAATCCAACTAAGAAGGTGGTTCAGAGTCAAAATATGAAACCTGGATCTGTCTTTTATTTAGCTCTATAAATACATTGAGTGTTTCTTTTGTCGCTTCTGTTGACATAATGTATTATTATGACTTTTCAGCTATTATTTCCTTAATGTCGATATTTTTATCTATTTCCAGCCAGGCTTTTATTCAATGGGCCAACTGTTCACTTTTAGCCATTTGTCTTCTGCTGCCCAGATTATAGACCTAAGTTCTAAGTTACTCCACTTTACTATCAAGAGTCAGTACTATACTCTAGGGAGATTTCTGGAGACAATTTTCAAGTGTAAGTGAGGCAGATTTGGGATTCTAAATCGCCCTGATTTCACTCCATAGTCATGGGAATTATGAAGGATGGGAGTTTCTCTGGGATAATTCTTATAATATTTATTATGTCATTTTCACAGTATAAGAATATTTTAATTTTTTATGTCTAGGCACAAAGACCCTCAGAATGACTTCCAACACTGTTCTGACTGAAACTCATGTGATGGTTCATTCTGTGTCTACTTGACTGAGATAAGGGACGCCCAGCAAGCTGTTGAACATTGTTTCTGGGTGTGTCTACGTGGTGTTCTTGGAAGAGATTAGCTTTTTTATGGTCGAATTTATTTGGGGTGACACTGGTTAACATAATTATACAGGTTTCAAGTGCCCACTTCTACAACACATCCCTGTACACCATACTGTTTGTTTACCCCCCAAAGTCAAGTTTTCATTCATCACCCCTATACCCTCCTCCACCACCACTACCACCCCACCCCCGGCCCGGTAATCACCACTCCATTGTTCGTGACCATGAGTTTTCTCTGTTTCTCTCTTTTTGTCCTATTTTGCTCAAATGTGGGTGGGCCTCATCCAATTCAATGAGGGCCTGAATGAAACAAAAAGGCGGAAGGGAGACTTTTCTTTCTCTCCTGTTGGTCTGGATGACGATCTTCTCTCGACCCTGGACGTGGACCCTCCTGGGTCTCAGGCCTTTGACCTTTGGGACTTGACTTCAGTAGCTCCTCAGTTCCCTCAAACTGACTCACACAAACAGCCTTCCTGGTTTTCCAACTTGCAGAAGGCAGATAATGGTGGGACTTCTCAGCCACCATTACCACATGAGCCAACTCCTGTCATCTTCATAAATATGTCCTATTGGTTCTGTTTCTCTCAAGATTCCTGACTGATACACTCATCAACTTGTCCTAGTGGGCACCGCAGTGCTCCCACTAGGAGCGGGAAGACGGGGCGCCCATCCTGAAGACTTTCGGTCCACTACATTTCTGCATACCAGGTTCTCCCTGTTTGCTCGAGCTTTCCAGATCTCAGTCAGTCAAGTCCCATCACAGGGCAGTTTAAGCATTAAACCTAAAGTTCTAAGACCCCAAATTATTACTTCACCCACAATTCATGCTTTGCTTCTTTTTGATAAATAGGACAAACCAGAATCACGGTTCTATTTTAAAATATCATAAGGCAGATTGTTTCATTTTCTTTCTTTAGAGTGTAATTATTCCTAATTCCACAATTACTTCACAAAGTGACAGTGTGGTGATTAAAAATGCTCGTTTTTAGCAAATTTTTCTTATCGCCAAAATCTATAAAAATTTTACTTCCTCTAAAAATTATGACGTTGTTGAGTAGTTTTTATTAGACAATTTTGGGACTTGAAAATTCTTTGTGACTAGTTCTTCCTTACTCCAGCCATGTATATAATTATAATTAATTGCTTCTCTGCACATTTCCTTTTCCTCTGAAAGGAAAGAAATAGTGTGAGGGAAAATAAGAGCAGTAGGAAAAGCGAGAAGGACCCTTTTCTTTGTTAATCGTGTGGGGCTGACAGCCTGTCTGGTGTACAGTCAGCATTTCAATCAGCTTGTCTTTTCAAGTCACGCTCGGAACAGCTGTAATGTGTTGTGTAGGAGACATAGATTCGGATAAAAGGTCATGGCATTGCATGGCTTTGAAACCAGCAGTGTCTCTCTCCTTTCTTTCTCTCTTTTTCTCTCCCTCTCTATCTGTCTTTCTCTCCCTAACACACACACACACACACAAGACTAAGAATTAAACTACTTCAAGTTCTTCTTTATGCTGGATAATTTGTACTTGTAAGCATATGAGTCTACAAACCTAAACTCTTGAAGTTCTCTGCATCCCAAGTCATGTCTGAACTCCAAGTCAGGAAAACGCTAGGAGAACAAGTAGCCTAACCACTCAGGTGTGTTGCCTCCCAGTGGCCCTGTCATTGTCATGCACATTAATGGTTTAGAAAAATCAAGCTACAAGTCTCTGGAGCCTCACCCCGAATGAACTTGGAAATGAGGACGAGAGATAAGGTTCAGAGGCCCAAAGAGCTCATGACCATCAGAGGAACAGACTTGCCTGGTCATTAGCTTTCCTCCATCACTACAATTGAAGCAGCTTCTTTGGGGGGAAGTTGTTGCGAGTTAAGAAAAAAAAATGATAGATATTTTTATCCAATTGCAGTGGAAGGATTATAAAAGAAATACATAAACTGGTGTTTGATGGAGATTATAGAGACTAATAATTTCTCTTCTTGAGTCTCTTAATGACCTGAGGTTCAGCAAAGTCTGGCTCACCTTTCCTTCATTATTTCTGAACTCTGCTTTCTGATTCGAACAATGGGGTCTGAAGGTGAGAGCTGGATGAAGCACAGGAATCATATCCTCGGTTGGTCTCCAGAAGGAAGTGTGGAGAGAGCTTGTGAAACTTCTGCTCTAGCAAGCCCAAGAGGTAGAGCTAAGAATAGCTCAGTGCTGTCTATGTGTGTGCGTGTGTGTCTGTCTGAAATGCACTAAGTGCTTTTCAGACATTAGCTCATGCCGCCTCACAGTTCCCGGTGAGGCAGGTGAAAAGCTTGATGCCTTGATCCCATGTGTTGAATGTTGAAAACAAAAGTGGACCTTGTGCAGACCCTCAGAGACAGTCACTAGTGCTTCAGTGAGTTGTTGCCCTTGATGCACTGAAGTCTGCCTGACAAATAGAGATTCGGTGCCCACTGTGTGTCACGTTGCTCTCAGTAAAAACGGCATACTGGTTAAACGGGAAATGTAGCCCTTCTACTTGAGGGTATAACACTTGTAGGTCAGGAAATAAAACAAGATGTGTATGCAAAGCAGCTAGATAAGAAACGAGGGCAGCAAGTCCCCAACGGGAGAGCTGGGCTGTGGACTGTAATTGCTACTGAACCCCGTGCTTCCAGCCCCAAGCCCGGCCTTGGTGAGAGACTGCTGTGCTCCTTCCTTAACGTCACTCCTGAACCATCTGGGATGTGTGGGCTCATGCAGACTGCCATGATGATCTCAACTAGAGTAAGACGCCAGTGGTTTGGTTCTTTGAGGCTCGGGAACTGCTCTCAAGCCTTCATCTCCCAGGAGTCCTCTAGCCCAAATACCACAAGGACAAACGCATGTCCTAGAAACTGCTGATGGCCCCTCACAGATGCAGCTGAAGACCCTAGATGTTACGGGTGGGCCACTGATGGCCTCCGGTTGGGAGGGCACGCGTCTCCCCGTGAACTCGTCTGCGTGGTTCTTCCATTAGCGGGCCCCTGGGTCTAACCGAGGGGCAAAGGTGGCACGTGCCTCCAGGCCGCCCTGGCCTCCCGCCTTGGGGTTGCGGAGGGGAGCCTGGAGGGCCCGGCTGAGCGGGGAGAGGCGTTCCCCCTGTCTCTCTGTCAAAAATAAGAGAATAATAATAATTACGTTTAAGATGAAAAGCTCATTATGGCTTGAGGGTGAAAATAACATTTTTATTCTAAAGTCTATGTGAGGCTCCGAGACATCTTCCCATAGAAAATGATGAACTTGCACATCCAGAAGTGCAAAGACTATTTAATCAAAGCCTTTAAGAAGATCAAACCTAATCATGAGATGTTAAAAAAATATACGAAAGCAGATAAAAGGAGGTTTTGGCTGCATGACGAGAATCTGAAAATCAGAAAAGAACCTTTTAGTTTCTTCCATAACAAGGGGGAAAATTTTTTTTTTTTTCTCGCTTAGCAATCCAATTGACTCAGTCCAACGGGTGTGAGCTCGGACTTAAACGGCACGGCCAGCCCCACAGCCCGGAGAGCAGTGATGCGCGCCCCCGGCTCTCGTCTTACACGCGGCTGCTTAGCGACTGTCCCCGCTTTATTTTGGCCCATTTTATATATGATTTTTAAAGGAGAGAGAGAGATAGTAGAGACATTCCAGAAGACACAAATGAGTAGGTAGCGTGGGAAGAATAAACAAGGTCTGAGAAGGCTGTGGGCCCCTCTGCTGGTCCCTCACTTTGAAAACCAGGCCAGGACCCGGCCATAAAAAGGCCCCCTGTGGACAGCGTGATGTGAAGGCACAAGTAAAACTGTGAAAAAACACGGGTGGAATCAACACCATGAGGACAGGATCCAGGATTTAGGGTGCACCAAAATGTAATGCACTCAAGTGAGCATTTGTCACTCTTATTAATATGTCCGTGTGATGGAAAGCTGTCAATAGAAATTGAAGCACAACAGGGAAATATTAGTACCATAGCTACCGTTGCAAATTTACTCTGCGTCCTGCATGAGCCTAGTAGTTTCACACATTCTATGTAATTCTCTCGACAGCCCCTCCAAATAGGCAGCCTTTAATTTCACTTTGCCCAGAAAGCTTAAGTCACTTGATCTAAATCACAGCTAGAAAATGCAAGACATGACTGAAATCTACCTCAGATCTGCATAATTACGAAGCTCTTTTACTTCCTGAATAATAGCCAACTGTTTTCAAATTGAAGACCTCTTTCTATTTTCAAAAAAAAATTCTAGAAAATGTACAGGAAGTGGTTTGCCCTTTCAGTCACGCAGTCTGTAGACAATACCTGTTCTGCACGTATCTTCACAGGCCCCCAGCGGTCTCCTGACAGCTCCGGAGGCTGTCATCTCTCATCACAGAGAAAAAAACTTATTACGAAAATCACCCCGAGAAAAGTAAATGTGAGTGATGGCCAAGGCTTTGCTTGTTTTCACCCGCATGGCACTCCCCAGGAAAGGAAAAGGGTGCCCGAGAAAGGGACAGGGTCCCCAAGCCAATGGACTATGAGATGTAGCAGCGCCTCGGACCCCCCTGGCAGCCCCTCAAGCGTCCTCCCCTTTTGTAATGTCTCCCTCCAGCCTGGTTACCAAATGACTGCTTTTCTGCTGTTTACTCTCCAAGCAACCTTCATTATGGCCACTGTTGTTTGATCAGATTCACCTGTAAGGAAAGCACAGGTAATTTCCCAGGCCCCTCACAATCTGCTAGAAATGGTTCTGTGTGAGTTGCTGGAGGCGAACACGTAACATGCACACACAAAAGTGCTCTGTGCTCTCAGTACCCGTAGGGAGTGCCTATACAAACACACATGCACATAGGATAAATGCTGGTGGTATTATAAATAATATCTCAATATTTATAATAATGATAGCATAAAATGTGAAGAGGTGCTTCGAGGATGGGACAACCTAGAGGAATGATAGTCATATGAGGTTATTTAAAGAAGTTTCACTTATGGGGGGAAAAATGAACTATGAGCAGATTTTGAACAGAGAGAGAAGATAAAATGAGCACCAGCACAAGGAAATAGTAACAAACCAGGCAGAATATAGAACATGAGTTTTGATATGTTTATAATTTAGTTGAGGACATTAATAAAAGAGACACTAAACCAAACAATATAAGGCGTCCTATAGATGTCACGGCTACGTTTTGTTCTCTCCCTGACCTTTCCCACCACCTACTCTGAGGCGGAAGAAAAAGATCCCAGGACAAAGGCCTTCCTTGGCTTCTTGTACTAGCTTCTTCTGAGCCCAGGTTAGCTCCAGGAGGGCCCAGCCACAGGCACAGACTGAACACACGTTTCTGACCCAACATTGCTGTGCACGTGTACATGTGCTGGCTCCTCCTTGAGAGGAAACAAAGGTGAGCGTGGGAGATGGTGTTAATTCTTGCATTTGCTTCTGTCATTCTCCTGCTCACACCTGTCACCTCTGAATAAGGGAGTGAAAACAGGTTCCAAGGAGACTTTTGAAGGGGAGAAGGGAAAAAAGGATACTGGTCTAGGAGAGTGATTCTCACTCTCCTAAGAACTACTCAATGCTATCATCAACAAATATACAGAGAGCTCCCAGGCTATAAAACGATCACCAGCAAGCCTTCACTAATTCGAGGAAGCAGGCTTTCATCTTCTCACATCGCATGTATGCAATCAGAGGCACTGAGAGATTATAAATGCAGATCCTATAGGAAGCCACTGGAACCCTGGTGACTGCATAAGAGCTCCAGATACCAATATATTTAAATAGTTGTTTACTCCACATGGTTTCTTGCTACTTCCTTATCTTGGTAACTGGAAATGACTTGGAGAGAGGAGGCTACCTAGATTTACTGAATACTTCCCTGCATTAAACCCTTTCACATCATGATCTCAATTAGTCCTTACAATAAGCCTTCAGGTTGCACAATGTTATTATCGTCTTCCTTAATCAAGGAGAAAACTACCTGGCCTAAAATTAAATAGCCAAGAGAGGGTTTGGTTCAAGGACAAATCAGTCTGAACCATGCCCCAGACTCTTCCACACAGTATGCTACAAGGACAATAAGAAGACTTGGAATCCCCATCGCATGAGAAACCCAAACCTCATGGTTATTGGAAAGCACTCTGGAAAAGGATGCCCAGTGTGCGCTGAGCACAGGCTGAATCCAGAGGCAAAGCCGGTTCCTTAGCAGAGGGTGTGGGCCAGAGACTGGAGGCGCTCTCCAACCATGTCCTGGGGACACTGCAATGCCCGGTCTGGTCACACAATGCCCACCTGGCCAAAGACCCAGTCCTTTTGCTCTCAGCAAAATTGTGAAGCTGGAAAGTTTGAACCTGGTGTCTCTTTCCACCCATCTGACTATCCTCTCTTTTCCTGCAGTTCTCTCTCCTTGCCATTCTTTTAAAACTACATTCCCAGATAAACTTCATCTATGTTCTTTCATCCATGTTTTATTTTGTTACAGGTACTTAGACTTTGTTTGTGCTAGTCTCCTAACCTTGGATCTTTTTCATCCTTCTCACTACTACCCCTTTTCTTTCCTGTAATATTCCCTTACTTCTTGTCCTAATATCCATTTATTTACTTTCTCTCCTGAGATAGCAAAGAGAACAACAGAATGAGAATGGGAGAGACTCTTTGCATCTCTATGAATGGTTCATTATTCGATTTTTTTCCATTACATTGTTTGAATGAGCTTCATATGATCTATGGTAACTAAATACCCCATTTGTGTCAAATGCTCTTTTGATATGTTGGCACTCTCCAAATAAGCATTTCAGAAACTTTTCATTTTCCTTTTCTCTATTTCAGAAGTCTGACGGTTCAGTATCCAACTGAAGAGAGGAGAAGAAAGAAAAGAGAGAAAAGATTGGCAGGAAGGCCAGACATGTAGAGAAAGCCCTGTCCATTCTCTGGGCTACTCGGGCCTTTGTGTGCCTTCAGGCGTGGGGGGAGTGCTGAGGGCAGAAGTTCAGAGAATGTCACCCACTTTGGCCTATTGATTATTGTGAGCTGAAGGCACTTGAGAAACAGCAGGTGCAAGAAAGGCTCTCTGCCCTCTGTCTTTCTCCCTAATAGCAGGACATGAAACTTCCCATGAAAAAGATGCCCTCCCTGGACCAGGAAAGCAAGAATATTCTTATCACCAGAGACTCAGAGTCAATGCCGAAATGGATCTGTACAAACAGACCCGCTAAAATAACCCTGGTCTTCTATTCGTCTCCCCCATATATAATAGTTCCTAGTCCCGCAATTTGCCACCCCTGGAAACTTAAACCCTTTTTTTCCTTTGTCTCATCATTTTTACACAAATTTATTTTTTTGTTTTTATATTTTTTAATTTTTGATTGATTTGAGAGAGAGTTTCTCAAAGATGCCCTGACCATGGGTTGAACCAGTGACCTTGGTTTGCCAGGATAATGCTTTATCCACTGAGCCACCAGACCAGGGCTCCTTTCCTTTGTTAGAAAGGTATATGAGCTCTCAGTAGTGATCACTCCTCGGTGTCTTTATTTTTCCTAGGAAGACTCCCATGTGCACATACAAATAATAAAACATAATGCTGTTCTTTTCTTAATCTGTCTTTTGTCAGGTTAACCCATAGGCACCAGCCACAGAAATAAGAGGGTAGGTTAAAATTATTTTTCCTGCCCTTACAACAACAATATAGTGTTTTGTGCACACACACACACACCTCATAGACCCAGGAAATGTCAGCGTAAAAAAGGAACAGAATCATGCAGACTGCCCCACTCATTTTGCAGATGCAGAAATTAACACTCAGAGAAATGAAGTGGATTGAGATCCTAAGACCAGCTCACGTTTAAAGCAGGACTAGAATCCAAACATCCTGACTCTTCCTTTTCAGTGTGCTTTGCACGGCCCATCTAGAAATGAAGTTCTGAGTCTTTCTGACTTTCCCTTTAGTAATCGTTTTTGGCTCCATTATCCGTGAACTTGCCTGAAGTCTTCTCACAGCTATTTCTGATTTCAGTGTCATGCTCCCAAGAAGAGCCCGAAGCCACTGGGACAGAGGGAGATGGGAAAGTGAAGGGTTTTATTTTTGCACTTTCTCAGATCCACGACCTCTTTCTTTCTTAACCTCTTTCCTTCTTACAGCTTTGGAGAGAGGCCAAGAGAAGGGCTTTGTTATGGGTGGGGCCTCATGGCAAGCTGCTTGAGTCTCCCAGGGAATGAGTTATTGTTCCTGGCCTAGAGAAGGGCTAGCAGAAGACAGAGATATGGCAGGTGATCTGTCTGCCTCTGCTCCCAGACATCTCTCCAGTTCTTACATTAGAGCCACCAGTGCACTGAGAGTCAGAGCAGTGGTCACGGGTGTCTCAACCAAGGGCCCAACTGGCACCACAACCTCCATTAGCCTCTGGCAGACAAACAAGCAGCCAAAATGCCCAACCAGCCCCAAACATTATGAAAATAGCCCTTGGAAATCAGCTGGTCTGGATTCTCAGGCAACCAGAGCAGATGGGGCTTTGCTTGGGGAGCGTCCGTTGCTTTGGTCAGCTATTCAGACCCAACATCTGTCAAATGGGTCTTGAAAATCAAAAGTTGGAAAAGTCTTTCTTTTAATGATCTCAACCCCCTCCAGTTAGCTTCCCAGCCACCTGGCCTTTCACCTCACCTGAGGTTCAGTGCCAAAGGGCTCAGATCAGGTGGAGACAGAGACAGGAGGGAGAAGATAATGAGGGACTTCATATGAAGATACTAGCTGCTTAAAGAATTTGCATAATTACAGCAGCCTATTGATGCAAAAAATTAGAGGGACGTGTGTGTGTGTGTGTGTGTGTGTGTGTGTGTGTGAGAGAGAGAGAGAGAGAGAGAGAGAGAGAGAGAGAGAGAGAGAGAACAAGGCTACCTAAGGCGTAAGGAGGACAGTTGAGGCGGGGTGTGTGGGGACTGCCACCCTGAGGAGGGATGAGTCAGTGTCATGGGGAAAAGAACCAAACTGTTTCCTTTCTCCTTAGGGAATTACCATTTCAACTTTGCTCTGTCTTCGCAGTGACCATTTAGAGAAAGAAAGGCTCCCAATCTGCATTTAAATGGAATGATTTCAAGAGGCACAGAATAAAGTGTAGGCTTCACCCCTCCCCTGCCAGAGAAGGCCTGGGATGCATTAAAACTGACAGCTGCTCCCTGCAGATGCAAAGGCCACCCTCACCCGCTTCCAGGGGCCCTGATGCACCATGGGGGTCTGTGATTTGTTTTTGCAGATGGTGAAAGTCCTTTGCTCAAAAGAAAGAACCGACAGTTTTCTGGAATTCCAACACCTACTTTCATTTAATTGACGTTTCTGCCATGTTGCTTTGATCTGTTTCTAAAGGACAGATGCCCCAGGAGAGGTAAAGCTCGAACCAGTTGTGGGTCGTTTACCTCTAGGGATGACTGGGAGATTTGAGAAGAGGTTTCCATTCCTTCAACAGACACTTGAAAAGCAGCTGCTGCCGAGCAGGCCTTGTGCTCATCCCTGGGGTGGCTACTGGAGCCGCGGCTCCTCGCTTAAGAAACCTAGTTGGGGGGGAGGGGGTTGCTGCTTATGGTGATGCAAGGGGGTGCGCAGAGGAGAGAGAGAATTGAGCACTCCAGAAGGGGGAGCAAAGAAGGCAAGCTGGGGAGCATTGAAGACACACAGCTATGCTTCTTTATGATTCTCCGTTTGTGATATGAGCTGGTCCTGTCTCTGGTACGTGGCTCCCTCCTTGCTTCTGGAACCGTATGGCACTTGTCCTTATCCTGTGGTCACTGAGAAAGGAACAAGGAGGAGGGGAAGGCACTGTCCTCAGACGACAGAGTTTATTTTCGAAGTCTCCTCACCCCCACCCTAAGGTTACTTTGCTGACCAAGGTGGGGTCCCATCCTCATATTAAAATGTCCACTTTGGTTTCCTTGGTCAGCATATGAAGGACCAAGGAATGTGCTTTTTTATTAAGATTTTATTTCTCTTTCTAACCGGCCCCTTGCTGGGTCGCGAGACAGACGCTTCAGACCAGTATTAACTGGCATTACCCTGCCACCAGATCCTGGTAATTAATCTTGGAGTTGGCATTTAACACACCTGCATTGCTGGGGGCCAGGAGCTCCTTTAAACACTCCCCCCCCCCCAATGACTATTGGAGACAAGCTAGGGAGAGCCGGGAGGTGGCGGGAGGAAGCCAGGGGCAGGGCTGAGTGGGGTGTGGGCAGGAGCCCGGGAAAGCCCTGGCAAGCACCCACGCTTGGCTTTCAGAAGAGGTGAATCAGGCCTCCCTGCGGGAAGCGAGGTGGAGGGGAGATGGCGGCCCCCTCCAAGAGCCAGGACCTCCTCTGCGGGCCAGCTTCTCGCCCCACTGCCCATGCCCCACAGAGGTCTTCACTCCCTTCTTCTGAGAAGTGAAATCCGAGCTCTGGCCTCGCTAACCGGGACTTGGAGACTTCTACAGGTCTTGTGAAGTTGTACATGGGGGAAAGGTCATTGTCAGAGGCTGGGGATGTGCTGGAGACTGAGACCCATTTGGAATGTCCCAGAGAGTTTGCCAGCCTTACCACTCACTGTCTGGTAGGCCATTGCAAGAATTTAGTATTTACTAGGTAGATTAGTGGATTTCCAGGGTGGGGGTTGACAGTCACATGGATCAACAACTGGGCTAAAGCACTTCTTGCAACCAGATAACATCTGTGGCTGCTGCATTAGGGCTAGAAGGATTCTTTTTTTTTTTTTTTTTTAATTTTTCTGAAGCTGGAAACGGGGAGAGACAGTCAGACAGACTCCCGCATGCGCCCGACCGGGATCCACCCGGCACGCCCACCATGGGGCAACGCTCTGCCCACCAGGGGGCGATGCTCTGCCCATCCTGGGCGTCGCCATATTGCAACCAGAGCCACTCTAGCGCCTGAGGCAGAGGCCACAGAGCCATCCCCAGCGCCCGGGCCATCTTTGCTCCAATGGAGCCTCGGCTGCGGGAGGGGAAGAGAGAGACAGAGAGGAAAGCGCGGCGGAGGGGTGGAGAAGCAAATGGGCGCTTCTCCTGTGTGCCCTGGCCGGGAATCGAACCCGGGTCCTCCGCACACTAGGCCAACGCTCTACCGCTAGAAGGATTCTTATTACGATGATTTTTATTTTACAGGTGAGGTATGTAAGATCCCACACTGCTAAGTATGTTTTCAAGGGCCCTCAAGAATAGGAGAAGGTCACAAGCCCTGGTCCCCCTACCCCAATGCAGGGTTCTAGAAAATCCTTATTCTCTTTGTTAGAGCTTAGATCAGAGGGTAGGGATAAAGATGCCACCCCTGCCGAGAAGCCATGCTGGGTTTGGGGCAGAAGGAAGCCAACTGCATCCACTCTCTGCTTCCTGCTCACCCTCATCAGGCTGTGGCCATCACGGCTCTGGCTGGCCCAGGCGTGGGCATGGGGACAGCCCCACTGAAGAGACACAACAGAGCTTCTGCAGCCACTTTTCTTAGGGACAAAAGAAAACAGACACTTATCATATTTGCTTCTCCTCCTACAAGTGATCTCTCACTTGACAGGTACCAGAAACTCATGGCCACCAAGCCAACTGTGCTTACTCCTCTGTACATTTACTTATTGATGTGAGCACAGCTGAGCTGACTACGCGGCCCCACATAGACAACAGAAAACACTGACCAGACCCCACCCACCAGAACTTTACTGACCACATCTGGCAGTGTGGGCTGTATGTGTATAAAAGTAACTTCCTGCTGCACTGGGTTTTATGAATGAGGACCCAGGGTCGTGCTGGCTTTGGAGTTTGGAGAGGATATATTGTGTAGGACCAGCTCCCTGGTAAGAAAGGTTAGAGAAATAGCAGGGACATGGAACGGTGGCTGTGGTGGAGATAACATCTCCAGCCCGAAGAGACAGGGCGATGGTTTTCAGGCCTGGGAGTCTAGTGCCTGATTCAGCAGAAGCCCTTTGTTTCATTGTACCCGGTGAAATTCAATCATTCCCGGGAAGGCCTTGGCCTGGGATGGGAGAGATTCAGGCTCTTGTTAAGCTAGGATTAAATTGCTGATTTCAGAAAATAAAAATTAATGACCAATGCTGCTCTGCAATTTGCAGGGAGCACCTGCAGAAGCAAGTCAGCCTCCCCAGTGAAGGGGTCTTACAAGGGATGAGCTTTGGATGCGCCTCTCTGGGTGGTCATGTTATAGAGCAGCTCAGTCTGACTTCTTGGATACCGGCGTTTCAAAGAGCAAGTTTCTCACTGGAGCTGATTTTCTTTCTGAGTCAAAACAGAAAGGTGACAAGGTGTGAAGATGTGAGCCTGGGTTTCTTAGGAACTTTTACCCTTAGGGGTATCTTGCAGGCTTTTGAACAAAGGGTAAATCAGTCACCTATGCCTTGTACAAAGATGTCAGTCACCTTTCTGAGTTTTCTTTATGGGAAACTTGGAAACACCTCCACCCTCCTTCTCCTCAAGGGTGTGTCCAGTGGTGGGATTCAAATAATTTAACAATTGGTTCTCTGCCCTAATGACCATTTGAAGTATAAAAAAGCAGTAGTTTATTATTTCATGCATTTAATACTTAAATAAGAACAATGAAAGAGGTACACAAAACTAGATTATAAGAAAGAGTTTTAAAATATTAATGGAAATAATAACATTAAATAATACTTGACAAAAACAATAAAACTGTTATTTAAGATACTTCCATATTGCTTCTTGTTTGGCATCCTCACTTGCAATTTTCTTCACCTGTGGACGGAATAAACATTCCCACGGGCTCTTAGAATACACTGTTGCGCAGATGAATGTTAAAAAAGAGTAAGGAATGTAAATCTGTGATTTCCACATTGGGTGACTGCCAGGTGTCCACCTTAGAGACAACCCTGATTACAAGTGCCAGTTTAACAACCGATTCACCGAACTCAACAAAAAATGAGGTAGAACCAGTGCAAACCAGCTGCATCCCAGCACTGGGTGTGTCCAGCCGTGTATTCCAGCTCAGGGAAGGAAGAAGACGGCTGTCCTCACCCAGGGGCAGTGTAACTTTTCATCTTCAAGTATCTCCATCTCAACTGCAAATGCAACTTTGGCCAATGCCTCATCAGGCAGCACAAGCTTGGCTTAGTAACAATCAACAGAGACGAGGAGTGGAGCTTAGCATCCACAATACTGATATTATCTTTCATCTGTTGAATAATTACTATGAACCAGGAGCTGTGCTAAGCTGTCTACAAACAACATCTTTCTTCCTTTCTTTTTCTTTTTTTAATCCTCACTGCAGCTCTGAAGCAGGTATTACATTTCACATTCAGAAAGGCTGAGCAACACATCCAGCATTCCACATGCAATAAGGTGGAGTCAGGAGCCAAACTCAGGTGGTCTGGTGTCTCCCCCCTTTCGATACAAGTGCTTAAAGTGGCAGCGGACGCTGGGAAACAGGGAACATGGAAGAGGGGCAAATTTGCTTCAAGGGGAGCTGGAGAGGAACAAAAGAACATGATATAACTGAACAATGAATGCTCCTGGAATGGCACTGATCCTGATTTGAATCTCAATTCTGACATCATCTGCCCTGCTTTGTGTGACCTTAAGCAACTCACTTGCTGTGACTGCCGGTTTCCTTATCTGGTAGACTGGGATAACGATACCCCCTTTCACCACTTAGTCTCAAGTCTTCACTTAGGGGTGTCCTCTTCTTGGAGGCCTCCCTGACCTTTCACCCCTTACTTTCCCCTCTTCTGAATGTGTGGTATACACAGTATACACATCTTGTGTTTGAGCACCCATGACGGTGTATTCCCTTCAGTACCTCGTAAATATTGAGTGAGTGTGCGAGTGAGTGAACTAACATGGGGAGTAAAATAACTTGGAACACAGAAGACATTCTAGAAATTAGCTCCATTCACCCCTTTGACAATTTTGCCTGGGGTCAGCTTCAGTGTTGTGGCTCAGAATCACTATTGTCAGCTTCTGAAAGGTAAGGTAACAGTCATTCAGTAAGAAAGAGACTTTTAGTTTTAATATTACCCAGTGTTGGCCCCTCTGGCTTCCGTGCTAGGGAAGAAGTGTGCAGTGTAGAGGCAATGTGGCACTCAGAGCAGAGCTGCTGGACAGCGGCCAGTGTCTGCCGGCCACTGCTCCCCAGCCGTCCAGTGAACGCTGAACTGACTAGAGAAGGGCATTCCTCCCAGGGGCTTGTGTTCATCAGGACACTACCTTCATCCTGAGCCAAGATGGAGGCAGTGGTGGCAGGGCTGAGGGCCCTCAGCTCTTCTGTGAAGGAAAACCACAGCCCTGCCCGGGAGCCAAGTGCAGTCTCTGTGAACGTGGGTGGGGTGTGTCTGTGGGAAGGCTCTGGTGCATGGAGCCTTCCAGCCAAGGCCCTGACACATTCTGCAAAGCAGGAGCCTACAGTCAGCATCCCATAAAGGCGTGGGGAGCGAGCTGTGTAAGGAGGATCAGGGCAGCACAGGCTCTGTTACTACTGCTCGTCCAGCAAGCGCCCGCGTTGCCTCCATGCAAGAGAGCAAGTGCATGAGGAGCAGTTCCTCCCCACCACCTCCTCTTCCTCAAATCACTCCTCCAAGCCCCCAACCAGTTCACCTCCGTGTTTGCTGCCCAGCAGGCTCTTGGCTCTACGAAGCAAGATGTGGCAGCAATAAAAATAAAAGCTAATACAGACAGAGGTCACTCTATGTCAGGTTCTGATATGAGCTCCCACAGGGGCTCTCTGAGAAATGTGCTATTATTCTCCTGCTTTTATAGATGAGGAACCTGAGGCACAGAGAGGTGAAGGAGCTTGCCCATGATCACACAGGTGGAGAAAACTGAAACTAAACCCAAGCAGTCTGGCTTGAGGGTCTGTGCTGCCAGGAGACAGAGGAAGAGGGGAAGGGAAGAGGGCATGATGTGTAAACAGGAAAATGAGAATGCCCATAATGGGACAGCACGGGCCCCTTGAGAGGCACTCTCTTTACCCTCAATGTCCCATCTCTGCATCTGTTTCTTCTTCACTACCTTGTGTGATGATTGTTAGGGACCATGACTCCAGAGATGTCAGCTGATGGTGGACTCTGTCCTCCAGGGTAAATGTCACATCTGTTGCCTCACCGGGCCAGCCTCATCTGTAGAGACAGACCTCTGCCAGTCAGTTTGTGGGTTCTTCAAACCGTGATGGAAGTGAGCTCAGACACGGAGCCTCCCAACACCCACCTTCCTCCACTTTACAAACACACACACACACACACACACACACTGCCTCCTGCACCCTAGACCCTGCCACAGAGGTCAGCTGCTCCCCTTACCCGGACTGGCGTGGTGGCTCCATGCCGCTGGGACAGCCTCCTTCCTTTGCACCCTCCTCACACACGTTGGCATTTGACAACCAGGCAGATATTTTTCAAATCACTTTTGTTTTTTACCAGAGAAAAAAAATGTTCCTGTCATTGCTCACTGTGTTGTTCCTTCCTCCTATTAGCTCTGCTAAGATGCACTGAGAGAAAAGAAAATACAATTGCATACAATTAGCAATGGAAATTATTAATAGGGGCAAGAGATTCAATCCATTCTACAAGTAATTCTGTAGTGATTTTGGTAATTGGTAGTAATTAAACACTAATTAATTCATTTCCTAACTAATGTATTTACTTTATTTATGGGTATTTACTTTAATTACACTTGTTTGCATTCTTGGGTTAAGTAATACAAATTTGCTCTTTTCTGAAAATATTTATTTGGGCTTCTTTAAGTCATTCTTTGTGAACATCTGGGAACAAAGGCTAATTGCTCTGAATTGCCGCTAAACACATTGATTTCTCACTTTGGAATGTGGAGCTAATGGAAGGGGAGACTGCAGCCTACCACATTGGGCTGCACCTCCGCTCACCTAATTTTTGGTCCAGTTGTCAGGCAAACACTTCCTGTGAATTCGTCTTAGAAAAGATCAGAATCTTGGTTATGAGCATAAGTTCCACATGGACTAGAAATGTCAGGGAAAGAAAATCCCATCTTTGGGGCTTATTTGCAATGAGCATGATGGCCCTAGAGAGATGTGGCAGGTGTGCATCTGAACTTTAGACTGTGTGGTTGTTAGCTATTTAAGTTAGACCCCCAGGACTGGAAGTGCTCCCTGTCCCAGGCCCTCAGCTGATGCACATATATCTCTAGCAAGTGGCCGTGCAGCCTATGTATAGACATTAATTACCCTTAAGAGGCACACTGTAGGCAGCTCCAGCTACTAGAAATTCTTTCTCACACTGAACCTAAATCTGTTAGGTTGAAAGTATCTTTGCTGTGGCTGGATATTGTGGTTGGTTAGAGCATCGGTCTAAAGCACAGGGGTTACTGGTTCAATCCCCAGTCAGGGCACATACAGGAACAGCCCAATGTTCCTATTTCTCCCTCTCTCTCTCTCTCTCTCTCTCCCTCGTTCAATAAAATCAATCAATACATAAATATTTATTTTTATTATTATTATTTTTGTGTGTGTGACAAGACAGAGACAGAAAGAGAGTCAGAGAGAGGGACAGACAGACAGGAAGGGAGAGAGATAAGAAGCATCAGTTCTTCGTTGCGGCAACTTAGTTATTCATTGATTGCTTTCTCATATATGCCTTGGCCGCAGGGCTACAGCAGAGTGAGTGACCGCTTACTCAAGCCAGTAACCTTGGACTCAAGCCAGTGACTTTGAGCTTCAAGCCAGCAACCTTTGGGCTCAAGCCAGCGACCAGTCATATTTATGATCCCACACTCAAGCCAGCGACCCCATGCTCAAACTGGTGAGCCCACGCTCAAGCCGGATCAGTCCATACTCAAGTTGGTGACCTCGGGGTTTTGAACCTGGGTCCTCTGAGTTCCAGTCCAACACTCTATCCACTGTACCACTGCCTGGTCAGGCAAATATTTATTTTAAGAAAAAAAGAAAGCATCTTCCTCTTGACCACTCCTATCCCCACTGCTCTACCCATAGGGTCATAGAGAATTAGTCCAAGCTCTTCCACAGTTCAGCCTATCTGATGCTTGACAATGAACATGGTGGCACCAGACACCAATTCACTTCTCCATTCTCACAGAGTGCATGCATATTCCTTTAGCACCCTGTTGGCTAAAGAAAATCTAGCCTGCTTTCATTTCCCCTGGAATATGTGAATGACTATGGCCTGACTATCACATTATAAAATGGACATGACCTCCTTCAGTCTAGATTCAGTACTTGTATTAGCTTGGATTGGCCACACAACAATATCTAATTGGAGTGTTGGCCCTACTCGTGTGCTGCACGCTCCTGAGGACTGCTTTGGCAATGGGTGGGTGAAGGCATGGAAGAGACTCTTGGTCCTGGAGAAGGTGAGGAAGCCTCAAACCTGGCATCAGCTGTATAGAAGGAGAAGGCTTTGTTGTGTCCCCCTTTCATACAAACCACGTTTTGCCTTAGACTGGCCAGGAGCAAGAGAGGTAAAGATTCAACAGGGGAGATGAAACCTAAGGGACGATGATGGCCGGCAGGCCCACACTCAGGATGAATTGTTTTGGCCGCCAAGTTGCCCTGTAAGCCCCGCCATCTGGCCCCCAACCTCCTATCCTGGAAAGGAAGGAGGATGAGGTAGAGGAGCAGAGGTTGAGGAAGGAGAGGCAGGAGAGTGGGGTGGGGCTGGCTTCTGGGCGCCCTGAACTGCACGTCTGTGAGGAGTGCACGACCCTGATGGAAGGTGAAGTCCCACATACACTCAATTCCTACGTTTGGGGTCCATCTTCCCTTAGGACCATGACTGGATGTGTCATTTTTTCACTAATTGGTCCGGATGAAGATGAAATGAGAGGCTGTGGCGGCACACAGGCTCGTGGCTCATTCTCTGGCCTGTGGAGGCCCCGGGGCCCCTGCTCCCCAGGCTGCAGGCTGACCAGAGCAGGGAGCGCAGTCGGAAGAGATCGGGTCCGAGGCTTCAGCCTGAGCTGTCAGGCGGGCCAAGGGCCGGTGCAACCTCACTTCTGAGCACAGATGGGCAGTGAAAGCTGCGGTCAGGGCCTGGCTGCCGGAAACACACCTTTCCACAAAGGGCACGAGGTGGTTTCGGCACAGCTCCACAGCCAAATTATGACAGAGTCACGACTGGGGTTTCGATTACTAAAAGAATTATGTTGGAGAGGGGTTGGGGAACAATCCTGGGGGGGAAAGTCCACTTTTTGACCCCGAGAAACACTTGCACATGCACGTGGAGAACACCTGGATGCCTGCAGAGGATGACGGGAATGAACATCCTTCCTCCCATGCCTGACGGAGCCTCATCTCCACGGGAAGGCAGCCCTAGACCTCCAGACCCCTGTTGTTGCTCAGTCTCTTAGAGACTCCTTTCAATTTATTAAGCAACGTTTGCCTATTTTTCCAAACTGCAAAGAGAAGGATTTTCAAGTATGTATAAGTGAACATTTCAGTAATATGGATCTGTGTGACTTGTCATGACAATAGTGTGTGCACATATGCACGCGCCATCAGAGAGCCGCAGACAGCTGCGGCTTGGTGTTGTCGGCAGGCAATGCGAGATTTGCATCTACTGATCAGTCCGGATACTAGAAAAGTAGCTTTTGATAGAAGTCCATTACTAGTCAGCCGGCTGTGAAATACTCTCCCTGTTCCACACCTTATAAAGAAAGGTCTGTTTTCACATATGCGTGTGCGCGCGCGCGCGCGCGCACACACACACACACACACACACACCATGTGATTCTGCCGTGCCACCAGGGAAATCAGCTAAGAATTCATGAAAAAGTACCTGAAAGAAAAAAAAAAACCAAGGCTCTTTGAATTTAGTTTTCCTATGAACTGGAATGAGAGATCAGGACCAGAATCTTTAACATGCTGTTTTATAATTAGCGGGGGAAGGAAGGGAGGAAGGGAGAGGAGGAGGAGGGAAGACAGGAGGGTGGAAGGAGACTCTTGCAGACAGAGGAGTGTAAGCTCCATAAAAAGCTCTTAATGAAAAATAATAATTACGGGAATGAAGTACATATCATCAACATATAGGCAAATCACCTCGGCCATTTTCCTCCTCTTGTCATCTTCGGAGTAGTGGCATTTAAGCACTGACTGGAATGACATGCCCTGAGCCACCGCTCATTGAGATTTGGCTCTGAGAGTACAATATTAACTACATTTTAAGAAAATGAGAGGATGAAAGGGAGTATAAAATCAGATGGAGTAGAACCGAACAAAATGATGAGACATTATTAAGAATTAGCCTATTTGTTGCTAATAATGATCTTTTGCCTTGGTCTCTTGTCCCAAAAATAGACTCTCTCTACATTCATGTGAGTTGTGTATTTGACTAAACCTAAGCAAGGAGATTCCTGACCCAGAAAAATAAGTAGAAGACAGCCACTCCTCTTTAAAGGGAGTGATTCAAATTGGCAGTCGAGTGCCATCCCCACCGCTCAGTGTTTAGGCTGGAACAGGATACACATTCTGACCAGTGTTCTATGTAAAGTGAATTCTACAATCAAGGTTGCCATTGACATGAGATGAGAACTGGGGCAGAGCGAGTGACCTGATAATTCTGTACATATTAAAAGACTAGGAGCCTAAAATGAAGCAAAATTAGCTGAGTACAACAGATACAATCTAACCAAGGTTCCCACCAGGTTAAGGGTTTGAGGAATCAGCAAAATAAGACAATATTCAGTTGGATATACAGCTGTTCTGATATATAGTGATTCTATTTACTGCTCTTTCCCCAACAACAGTTCCATACCATTGCTTTTCTATCCCCTGCTTACATAACTCGTGTCTCTCCAAACCCGCGGATGGACATCCACAAGCATGCATGTGCTGTACTCCTGTGACACCCCACCCCACCCATGGAACCAGCTGGTTATCCGTCCTCATGCATTGCTCACACCATGCATCCTCACATCATTGACCAGCCCTCTTCCCTTCGTTACTGAGACACTACCTCTCCTGTTTTCTTTCAACTATATGGAATTGAGTATACGGTAATTAGGATGCGTGTGCATTTTCATCTAAACTTTGTCTGGGTTCATGCCAGCCTGGGGTCTCTCTTTATTCTCCTTTTTGTCTTTCCTCTTCCTGAATATAGATATTTCCCTCCACCAACTCTTTAATCCTTTCTCTGTATGTTCTCCCACAATGATTGCTTTCATGTATAAGGCTTGAACTATCATCTCCATAAACATAATGATAAAATTGAAGTTCAGTCCGGAAATCAATCCAAGAAGCTCTTCCAAATGTCCGGTGCCTTCCTGGGCTTCTCCATCTGGATGTGCCCACCAGTACTTTAAACTCAACACATCCCAATCTAAGCTCCCCATTTCTCTTACACCTCACCAACAAAGAAAGAAATGAAGGCCTATGTCTTAGACCCCAAACCCATCATCCTCCTCCACTTCCTCTGCACAGTTAACATGTTTTTGAGCTTTGTCAATGTTGTCTCCATGACATTTCCTTTATCTGCTCTGCCACCACCCCATTCATATACTCGTCGTCCGCCTTGGGTCACTGGAGTAGCCTCTTAAATGCTTTTGATGCCTCTAGTCCTCCACAGCTCCCATTCCTCTTATAAATCCCTGCCAGGGTGATCTCCCTAGAGCACTCTCTGATCATCATACTTACCTGTGCAAAAAATTTCTCCGTCTCCTCAGTTGCTCAGTCCAAAAATAAATGCCTTACTGCACATCTACCACCCCCACAATCTGGCATAAACTGGCCACATCTGCCCCCGATCCCTTCACCCAGCCAGAGCATTACAGCTACACAGAACAACTTGCTATTCGATACACATGAACATTTCTATCTCCATGCCTGCTTTCCTGGGGTTACTGGGCCTGTAATGCACTGATGCAGACCCCTTCCTCAAATGCCATCTCTTCCTAGAAGTCACCTTTGCTCTCCAGCTGAAAGTAAAGGTATATTCATCTGATCTCATTTGTCTGGTGTTGTCTTTCATGACCCTTATCACCTTCTACTGTATATTAAAGTTCACAATAGTGTTTCGTCTTTTAGGAACCTGAAAGTCCTTGAAGCAAAGCCAGTATCTTCATATACTCAACAGCTGTTTATCACAAAACACTTACCTAGCACCTTCTACACAGTAAGTTCTTAATATGCACTCAATTAATGAATACATATATGAATACATGCAAGTGTAGGAATGCTCATACCTGTTCATTAAACATAAAGTCATTCATGGCAACAAAAATACATGAATCGCTTACTACATAAAACAACTGCTTAATCATATCCTTACCATGTTTCCACGGTGAGGCTGTGCATGTGTAATTGTGTGTCCACGTGCACTCATGCTTAGAAGGATAGAAAAACTAACTCTGAACAAATGTGTAAGGACTCTTGCTCTGAGTACTGCAAGTCATCCTGCAGGGCACCTGTGTGAAGGAACACAGGTGTGACTCTAAAGGTGCCAGACCAGAAGAAAAGGCTGCCAGGACTGGATAGATGGGAGAGAAGGACTGGGGCCAACTGCAGCGCAGGAAGGTGCTTGGAGGAAAGAAGAGTCCCCTGCAACAATCCCAAAATGGCTCCACATGAAAACAGCCTGCCAAATATGCAGCGTACCACGCTGCCATGGCTAATGTGTAGCTGTGTGTGTGTGTGTGTGTGTGTGTGTGTGTGTGTGTGTGCGCGCGCGCGCGCGCGCATGCGCGCACACGTGCATGTGATGGAGAGGGAGAGAAATACGGGAATGAATGTATGAATGAATTCAGGGCACCCTGATAAATTCCCCCTGGGATAAAATCCAAACGTCTGCTTCTAAGAGATAAACAGAAAGCTCTGCTGCTCAACGGCAGAGCCACTGGCTGAACACCACGCTAATCTCCTCCGCACCAGGTCCCAGGCACCACGGCAAATGTGTGTCAAAAAGAAAAAGAAATAGAGGCAAAGAAGAGAATCTCACTAAAGGCAATACTGTGAATTCAAATACACTTTGCAGTTTGAATGAAAGCAACCGAAATTGATGTTGTTTCAAAGAGGGTGTAGGAGCAAGAGCAGAGGAATAGATTAATTTGGCTGGAGAGATGAGGAAGGCTCCCTGCTAAAGTAACGGGGTGAGGACAGGCCAGCTGCCAGTGAGCAGAGAAACGCCATACATTTCCCAGCTCTTTGTACTCACAGAGCGCTTTCCCATTTACTGTGTCGTTTGATCCTCCAGGCACCCAGTGAAAAGCAGTCCAGGTACCATTTTTTCTCCTCCACGAGAGACATGAACAAGTCCTAGTGATCCTCGAACTGGCACCCCTCTCTTCCAGGCTGGTCCAGGCTTTAGCTAGTACTTAGGAAGCTTTATTGGAAGCATCTCCAAAAGAACCCATGGAAATTCAGAAGTAAGTCTGGAAGCTGGGACCTGAGACCCTGCATTCTCACGGGCCCCAGGAGAGGCTAAAGCTGCTGGTCCCAGATCAGGTGTTGAGTAGCTTGACTTTGGATGCCATGTTCATGGCTGTTGAGTTTGAAAGATGTGTCTCAGAAAAAGCCAGACTATTGGTTCTCCTTTTGAGAGGATATTATTGAGTTTACACTACTAAAATTACAGACCAGATGTCACCAATAGCTCCTGGTGAGGAACACGTGGCCCTCAGCTTTGACACGCGTGATTACGGGAGGAGATGCCTTCCCTTGCCTGACTCCGAGACCCAGCAAAGGTCAAAGACCCTCTCTGCGTCTCTGTCTTCCTGTGAGCAAAATCGAAGTCCATACTCTCCAGTACCTCAGCCACTGTCCAGCTGAAGGAGCCCAGAGGAGACCTCTTGTTCTGATTGATTTGGCTGTTGCAAATTCCCCCAAAGTCCTGGAACACTGAGACTCCAATCATAATGCAAAGCAAACTTGACTCCATGTTTTCTTTCAAGAATCTCAATATACTTTGTCACCATCTTCATGCTCCATGTAGGGTAAAAGCAGGCAGGCAGGTATATAACCCCAGGAAGGCATATGTTAGGAAGGAGAGTGTCACCTAGCATCCTGGAGCAGGGTCAGGGTGGGGTACAGTGCCCTGATTTCTGACCCCACACTTTAGCTCAGGGTATAGAGGGAAGGCCAGTCCTCTTAACTGTCCTCACTGAACATGCACAACACCTGCAGTCCATCATTCAAAACATATTCTTTTGTGATTATAAGTCTTTTTTGGCTTCAAATGTGGTATAAACATACATTAGAATATTATTTGAACTTAAAGAAGAAGGAAGTTCTGATACCTGCTACAACATGGATAAACCTTGAGGACATTAAGCTAATTGGGATAAGCCACACACAAAAGGACAAATATTGTATGATTCTAGTTATAGGAGATTCCTAAACTAGGCAAATGTATAGAAATAGAAAGTGGAATGGTGGGTGTCCGGGGCTGGAAGGACAGAGAATGGGGAGCTGTAGTTCAACGGGGGCAGAGCTTCAGTTTTGCAAGATGAAGACTTTTGCAGATGGGTGGTCGTGATGGTAGCACAATAACATGAGTGTGTGGCTGTCACTGAACTGTGCACTTCACAACGGTTAAGATGGTATAGTCTGTGTCACTTGTATTCTTTCACAATAAAAAATAGGGTAAATGTTTTTCTAAAACTATAAACACTCCTGAGGGGACTGTTTAACACCTTTAAACTCTAACCATTTAACAATATTAGGGAATTTATGCATTAGATTTCTTGTGACAACCAGATGATACAAAGGCACTATGAAAATGAGGTGAGGGGGGGCATGAGGGATGACCCTGAAAAGCAGTGATGAGAAGCCACGGACAGCCACCACTGCCTGCTGCTCAGCTCTGCTGAGAGCCAGGACATGTTCCATATTTCCACCAGAACCACCTGGAGCCACCGGGTGCCTGACTGAGCTCAAAACTAATGTGGCCTCTGAAGGCTCCCACACCTGATATGGGTTCTTCCCCTGCCCCCCACCCCGCCACCACCACCCCCGGCTCTGGGACATGGAGTCTCCATGCTGTTGCAAGGGACATGGCGTCGAGTTCGGGAGGTGGTCCACTGCCTTTGCAACACTCAGAGAGAGTGGGCTTTCCCCACACCACCATCCTCAGCGGGCTCGCTGAGCAGATGACAGAGGAGGACTGCAATATCTCCATTCCCACTCCAGAGCCTGCTGCCATGGCCTCGTCACCAGCCCCAAATGCCCTTCAGAGACAGCAAACCTCCAGGAAAAATTAAATCCTCACCAAACACCCTTTAATTTTATCCACTTGGCTTTAACGAAGGTTCCAGTATTAATGACCTCGGAGGCTTTCTGTCTGACAGCTCCGCTGGTAACTGAGCCCTGTGCTATTTCCCCCACAGCCTGAATCTCAAGCATCGCCTCTAATCTTATTTTCTATTTCTGGGCTATATTGCATTAGCACCTTTTTATTTCTCCTGGCATGTTTGACAGTGAGTTCAGGCTAGTGAGAATCATCTCTTTGTGCTGGCGAATGGGGATCGCATCGGTTGTTTTAGAATAATGACTTATAGTTAAAATTACCTCCAAGATGTCATAATTACACGGTTGCAACTTTCTCCCTTGACAAGGTGGAGACGCAGAGCTCGGGTGGCCTGTGGAAAGATGCCGGGGTAAAGGAGGGGGACAAATAGACATGTCCCCAGAGAGGCCCAGGAAGCACGAGGATGGGGACAAAAGCCTAAGCGCATGTCATGATGTGATCAGAGAGGAGGCTCGTCAGCCTCTGCCTGTCCAGGACAGACATGGGAAAGTGCAGCACCAGCCTTGTCTAGGGTGGCACGGTCTGCAGGATCCCCCCGACTCTCCAAAGCCATGACCATCACCACCTACAGCAGGGGTCCCCAAACTACGGCCCGCGGGCCACATGCAGCCCCCTGAGGCCGTTTATCTGGCCCCATCCGCACTTCTGGAAGGGCACCTCTTTCATTGGTGGTCAGTGAGAGGAGCATAGTTCCCATTGAAATATTGGTCAGTGTGTTGATTTAAATTTACTTGTTCTTTATTTTAAATATTGTATTTGTTCCCGTTTTGTTTTTTTACTTTAAAATAAGATATGTGCAGTGTGCATAGGAATTTGTTCATAGTTTTTTTTATAGTCCGGCCCTCCAACGGTCTGAGGGACAGTGAACTGGCCCCCTGTGTAAAAAATTTGGGGACCCCTGACCTACAGAATTCCCCACAGTGTCTGAAATTTACAAATCAAACTTCCATTTGGCCCCATTCAACTGAAGGTCTCCACGAAGAGGGAGCTGTGACTGGGGAGGGGCCCCGTTATTCACACGAACAATCCAGGCTCGGTGAACTCACAGGTGCTCGCTCTAGTGCCATGTTTTCTACATTCTTATTTAGTAGAGAGACACGCGTTGTCTACCATGAACCGTGTCGTGGAAAATAGGGGGTGTGATGTTATGGGTAGACTCTGCCCCTCAGCGCTCCACCCCACCCCAGAGCTTCCAGTGGGGGGTGAAGTGGGGGTCGGGACTCTGACTTGACATCCATTGTTTTGTCTAAACTTCTAGAAGGGGCTAAGGGGGTGACAGAGAGAAGGAAGGGAAAGTTTAAAAGGCTGATTCCTGCCAAGGTAAGAGGTCTAACAGGATGGCCCCGGTCACACCAGAATGATGAAGCACTGGACCCAGGGGGAGTAGTATAAGGCCAGAAATGGGATCAAGGATAAGATAAGCTCACTCTGGGAACGGGGCCGGTCACATCAAGGGGCCAACGCAGTTGAGTGGTCGTGAACTTGGAATTTGGAGTCAGACCAGGGTCTAATGCCAGCTGCATCGTGACACCCTGTCTTTGGGCAGATTACTGAACTTCTCTGTGACTTGGTCTCCTCATTTCTAAAATGGGAACAATAACAGAACATCACCAAAACAAGAACTAAATGAGTCTATACAGGTAAGGTGCTCAGACCAGCACGTGGCACTGGCTTGCCCTTAATAAGCAAACGCGGCTAATACTATCTATTTATGTCGCAATTCTTGTTCATACTGCTTCCCTCAGCCCCCAAACGGCTGTTATCTTGCTCTTCTCACTTAGAAGTCCCCAAAATGCTGCAGTCAGCCCCTGGGAAAGGGGTTGGGAAAAGATTTCAGGAGCAGCATGGAAGCTAAATTTGCTGAGTCTGATAAGCCACTGTGAGGTGATTGGGCGGGGGGTGAACCCGGGCAGGGACCCAGACTGTATTCGTTTGTCAGGAGGGTGAGCAGAGCCCAGGGCACACTAAGCAGTGTGGTGGGGCCTGTGAGAAAGCCAGTTCTTTAAACATGATTTCTAATCTGAGTAATTACTGCCTCTGGGCCAAGACACAAGGGAGGAGGAACCTTGTAGACCATCTTCTGTTCCTGTTTTCCCCTCCATCAGAGAGCCCTTGAGACCTCCCCAAGGCTTGGAAACAAAATTGCATTTTCTCCTGCAGCAGGCAGGCTCAGTTTGCAGGAATGAGGCTACATCTCAGCCCCGCCACCCCCAACCCCCGCCGACTTCCAGCAGAAATAAGGGTGCGACAGGCCATTTTTCAAGTGACATTAATTAATACGGGGATTATTGGAAAAGCAGATCTACTTCAGCTCCTTGATTAAAATCCTCTGTGTCCCCAGTAACCCGTCTGTCCAATGGGCTCTTGGCAAGCTCTTGTGCCGGGGACGATGTCTGATGAAAGAGGTACCTTGCGTGTTCCTGTTTCCCCCCGCACCGTCCCTCTGGGCATTCACTTTCTACTCTGTAAAATAAGGAGCCTGGACCAGGTGATCCCTGCTCTCCCTCCTAGCTCTAAGACTCTACAGTTCACCAGAAAACAAACAAAAAATAGCAAAAAGGAGAAAGTAACCCAGAAGGAGGACTAAGCCCAGAGTCTGTTCCCACACTGGGGCTCCGGTTCTGCTGACCTCTCCATCCTGGTCGCTGTCCTAGCCCTGGACAAGGACAGGCCAGGTAGCAAAGAAGTGTAATAATGGCTGAGCAGTCAGATTGAACCCATAGGGTGACCCTGCTCTTGTCTATTGAAGGCTTATAAAACCCATGTTTTACACATTGATTTATGCACGTGTCCTTTCCTGTTTGTCAATTAGACTCCAATAGAGCTGTTAAAATGTGAAAAAATATATAATTTAAAAGAGAAATCTACTTTTCTCCCACCCTTTCCCAAGTATCATTTGTTGTTTGTCTGCACTAAAGAAAAATGGGGGATTATGTGGGAGGCTTTGTCTGTGCCCTGCTTTCTTGACTTTTGGTGTCTCTGAAATAAATTACACATTATTCTGAAAGAAAAAAAAAAAGACTAAGAGACAGAGTTAAGTCTTTTGATTTTCGAGTTGGCAGCTTGTGTTTGAATCCTGTCTTACCCTTTAGGAGCTGTGTGATTTGGGCCAGAGGATACTTGCCCTGGTCCTCAGTTTATGCACTGGAATGTCAGGGGGGATGAAGCTGTGTCCTTATGTCTGACAAATGGAGGTATTCAGGAAGTGGGAGTTCAGTGATTGAGGGAGGGGTCTGAACTGCGGGTGGAAGTCACACCCAGGACTACCTTCAGTTTTACCCGGCTTTTAAGTTTCAGTCTGTTTTTGGAAAAATAAAAAAAATTAGGTCATTTTGTTTAAAATGGAATAAATCTTCACAATGACTCTTCTGGATGCAACATCATGAGAATAACATATTGACAGTCAGTGTTAGCTAGACCATCTCCTAATCTGGTGTCCCAGGCTCTGTCGTGTTCTTTTTCCCCTCTAATATGATTTCTCACCTCATTTTTCCTGTAGTAGGTAGGACTTTACCTCTTCCTGACCTTCTGAGCCCCAGGCTGTGACCGCTGGTTCCAGGAGAATGTAAACAGTCGGATTTCCTGGCATCTTAAAGCTGTGTCATGCACTCTCCTGAGATGGCAATTTCTCTTCTGTTGTTCTGTTGAATACATTTTTAAAGAAGATTCCCTTGGCCATGGCCGCTTTGCTTTTCTTTGTGGTTAGATGCAATGACCAGAATCTTGCATGCACTTACAAGTCAATTTTCCTTTAATGATGATTTTACTTGTTCTGAAGCTTATCAGAAGGAGGGTTCACGCACCGGGGTCTGGGCTCGGAGCTGTCAGTGGGCTGCGGCAGCTGTTCTATAGGCAGTTGCATCTGTTTTGAATGTCATCAATGTAATGCTAATATGCAAAGCAATTTGTGGTGCAGGAAACTGGAACCAACAATAAAAGAAACCGTGTTTGAGATTATAAATCACTTCCCATCAGCCGGTGAGCTTTCTGTGGGATTCAGCTGAAGAGGTTCTGCAGGCGATGGCACGCATCCTCTCCACTGACCTGTTCTCTGAAAGAAGGTCCGGAGGCACACTGTCATTGTCAAACTCGGCAAAAATGAGTTAGAAGGGGTGAAAATGGAGTTGAGGCTGTGGGCAGAAGGAGGGAGCGAGGGAAATAGGGCATTTATTCGGCAAAAGGACCAAATAAATGTGCTTGCATTTGCTTCTATAGCTGTGCCTGGCAGCCTTTGCAGAGGTTTGAATGGAGAGTTCTGGAGGGCTGCTCTACCACTTACCAAGAAGAAGGGTTTTGTTGGGGTCCATTAGAGAGTGAAGTGTATAATCCCTTTCTCAGATAACCTTCCTCTTCAAATTGTCACTCTGTGGCTTTCACTTAACCTACTTTCATTAGCAAAACAGGAGATGTGAAAACTCAGGGACTGGTACGTAATGGTGACAACCTGGCTGGTCCTTATGCCAAGTTTCTTGACTTCTGTAGATCTAAGAGTGTCTCCTGCAATGCACTCAGGGCATGACTACCTCAACGGGCACATCTGTGAAATGGACCCAAACCACCCACAGAGGTGCCAGCCCTGGAGAGTTTTTCTCTAATGAGAGCTCTGCTGTTTATTATTGTTTTATTATTCACACTGGATTTGATAGTTCTGGTAACTCAAAATGTCCTGGAAAATGGCAGAGAAGATTTGGGTTTGAGGTGACAGGCTCCAGCAAGTAGGCTAGGGGAGCATGGGACGGGACTTGAGAGAAAGTTACTACAGAGTGTCAGTTCTGTGAGACAAACAAGCCTGGACCATATGCCACAGGCAAGAACCTCACCAGCATCTCACCCTCAAAAAGGTCACCTAGGCATACAAAGCGAAACAAAAGCACAGGGTGGCATATCCCAATGTAGGCGGTCAGAGCCTTGGGTGCTCCAGGGTTTCGAGCAAAGGGAAACGCATTGCATTGTGGGACAAAGAGAGGGTGGAAGTCCACCTGGAACCCGAGGAACTGGAGTGGAAGTAGGGGAGGGCGTGTGGGGCAGAAAGAGCAACACAAACAGAAATGTGGCGATGAGGATGAGCTTAACAGCAGAGGGTGACAGGGAAGGAGGTGAAGCCTGAGGAGATGGCACGTGTTGGGTGCATAGTGTGGAAAGAGGCAAAGACCTCAGGTATGGGCTCGCAGCCGGGGCACCTCAGGAGTATAGCACCGGCTGCCCAGACACATACTTAAGACCCCCCACATCTCAGGTCTAACTGCTGTGTGCTGAAGATGCAGGGGGTGAAGTGTGGGTTAGGGAACCCACTGAAGTCTTACCACCCCAACATGCTGCTCTGTCCTCACAGCTGTGAATGATCTATTCTCATCAACACTAGAGGGGGTTAGTGGCCAGAGTGTAGACCTACAGGTGTCTAGGAAAGGCATCCCCAGCACAGCTCAGTCTCCTGCTAACGCATGTGTGTATGTGGGGACAGCTGAGCCTCGTCTGATTGGAGGACAGGGTGAGACTCACCCAGAGTGTCAGTGTGCGTCTCCCAGCACTTGCTGGGATCGCTGTTTTCAGTGCCGCCATAGAATTCTCGTCCCTCTGGATTTCCGGGGAGAAAACACAGGTTTTTACTTATTGGGTTTATTAAAATGCCCCCACTACCTGAATGCCTCTAGGCAACAGTAAAAAATATTTTTAAAAAGAATGAAAATTCAATTAAGTATAGATGCAGATGCAGCTCCAGCAAGTAGGCCAATGGAGGCTGTCCCCTGTAGAACAGATAAGAACCCAGATGTGAGATATCCTCCCTGCGGGGCAGTACCTTCGGGTTTCCCTCCCTAAGCCGGGGGGGGGGGGGGGGCTACAGGGATGGAAGGTCCCCTGACTGGTTTTCTGCCTCCTGCTCGTCCCCATCCAGCCTGGGATTCCCAGCACAGTATTTCTCAGACTGGGCTTAGTGTCTGTGAGGAGGCTGGGGAGGGATGGGGCTCTCAGGTAGCGATGGTAGAAGCATCAAGGAAGAAGATTTGGAAAACACTGGTAATTAGCTGTCTGTACTTTATTCTGGCTTCATACTCATCCATCAGCTGAAACAGGATGGTGGTTAGGCTGTGACAATTTCTACAGAAATCTTGTATTAGGTAGTAGACTTGCTAAAATTCAAGTCTGATGACATCACCACTAACAATCACTATCAGATCCCTCCTCAACAAAGAATATGTGTTCCTTTATGATCAGATCACTGGTTCACTCCCCTCAGCCCCGCCTCACTCCAGTCACTCACAGCTGTCTATAGGGCTCAGCTGTCTGGACCTCCAGGATGCTGTAACCCTTTCATCACTCAGGGATATCTGTAACATCAATATTGGAGTTCTGTGGCCAGATGGTGTCTCTTTGTCCTTCAAGTCTGTACAGGCATTGCCTATACCTGGAAGCCTTCTCTAGTCGTTCATTCTGGGACAGGTGGCCCTCACCAAAGTCTGAAAACTATTATAATCTTTATCACACTCTCGGCTTATGACCCTCGGCTTACTTCTCTGTCTCTCTGGCTCAAATGTGTTACTTAAAGAGACCTTGCCTTCAGCTCAGGATTCCCAGAGCCCAGAGCATCCCAGTAGAAATTCTACATTAAAATACAGGTCTGCCTGGCTCTGACCCTGGAGTCCTCTATACCTCAGGCTCTCTTTGAGTGTGAGATGGAGATGACAATAACACCAGCTCATTACAAAATACTGTGAGGGTGACATGTGACACGGCATTGAGACAGTCCAGCTCCGGGCTGTGGGCGCCGCATGGCCCATGCTCACTGACAAAGGGAAGAGAGCCCCGGCACATGCCTTTGACCTTTTTCACAAGAGACTGAGGCTCTGAAAAGTGAACTCACTTGCCCAATGTCACAAGGAAAGTACGGAAGTAGCAGAACAGGACACAGATCTGGGCTTTGCCCAACCCTCTGAGCTACTCAGGGCCCTGTAGCCAGACACACCTTGCCCTGGCCAGGTGCTGCCTGGTGGCAAACTCACTTTCTCCACAAGGGAAATGCAGACTTCTGCATGTTCCAGATGAAGAATTCATGGAATCTTCCTCACCCTCATCATCTAGGGCAGTCTTTCCAAGTAAGTTTGCTATAGACACATTTGTTTCTATCTGGAAAATGCAGTAACTCGATGGAATGAACAATGAGCCTTGAGTCAGCTACCGTCCAATGAAACAATTTTATACCAGTTCCTTTCTAAGGGTTCCTTTTCTCCATTGTGAAGTCAAGATTTTTGAAATATAGCTAGCGCTCGACTTACGACCACAATTGGTTCTGACAGCCCTGTGGTAACACGATTTGGTTGTAAGTTGAGTAGGCTATATATACAGTACTGTGAAATGATGTTATAAAAATCTTTAAGTCATATTTTATCATAATTTTCTTTCATTATTGTTATATATCATAATTTTCTTTGTTCATTTCATGCCAATTGTATCATATCTACACCATTTTGTTTCTTATTTTTACATTCGCGAGGTTTAAGTAAAATACTGCATTACCAGTACAACTGGCTTAATATTTACAAAGACAATTTCCTCTTGGTAGACATCTTGGGAGGGGTTTGATGAAAAATATCCAAGACACAAAACACAAATTGCTGTACTGAGTCTGGGGTAACAGTTGAAATGGTGCATGCGGAGATGGTAGTGCTGCTGGAAGCTGGTCCGCACTGTCCTATGCCCAGCTGGGCAACGCTTGCACTGCCAGACGCGGAGCAGTCATGGCTAGAGATTGTGGTCGTAAAGTCGAATGATCGTAAGTTGCATAGGTCGTAAGTCAATCAATATTTGTACATTATCTCCATGATACCACTCACCTCTGAATTTCTGTGCTGTATATAAGAAATAAAACAGCTAATGTTTCACAAAGTCAGAATCAGACTTGGGTTGCTCACTCTTGGGTAACACACACCTCTGCTTCCCTCTGTGGGCTGGATAATGAAAAGCTGTCAGTACATTTCTGCTGCCCATCAAGGTGAAGTCACGGCAGCCTAACATGGATGATTCAAGGCACCCTGCGGTCCATTAGCATCCCAGGGAAAGGAAAGCAGGAGCATTTTTCTTCAGTACCCTCCCTGCCCCTCAGGTCCAGGGAGGGCCTGGAGAAGGAGACACTTAGAACTGACAGTCTCCCATCAGCAACACAGCAAGAGACCGACATGAGGCTGGCCCCGCCTTCGCTGCTAAGAGACCATACTCCTCTGGGGAGCCCAGCTGTGCTCGCATGAACTGTCTAGGGCGAGCTGCCTTCCACTGAGGCTGCACGCACACGGCATCCCACAGCGTCCCACGGTGTCCCACGGCTGCAGCTCAGGGGAGGCTTCACTTTCAAGGAAAGGAGTGTGTTTACCACTGATGTGACTATGCCATGGGGAGCCTGAGACTTGCTTGGCTTGGCTTGGCTGCAGTTTCATAAATGGCTGTCATCAACTTTTCTCTGTCTGGCCCCGATTACCCAGAGCCATTGATGACCCTTAGCTGTGGTTAGAGTCAGGGAGCCACCAGAAAGACACCATCTCACCAGAGCTGCCCTTTATTTACCCAAAGAGGAAGCCCCAGGTCATGGGCACCTTCCCTTAGCTGCACCCAAGGGCACTCGGCTTGTGTCCGCTGCCATCGCGCTCTGGCCTTTATTCACAGTACTGTTGACCTCATGGGCTGTTGTAGAAATAAAATGAATTAAAACATTCAAAGGCCTGAGACCAGTGCCTGGCACGGAATGAGTTCTCTACAAGTAGTGTTATTTTTACTCATTCAATGCAATGAATGTTTAAATTCACTGGGTTGGGGTCATCGACTGTGTGCCAGGTAGTAAGTCAGGCACTGGAGATGTAACAGTGAGTAATCAGACCCCTCAAGACGCTAAGGCTGTTTGGGTGGAGCCTACGGTCATTCTCGGGGGCCTTCTCTAGGGCATAGAAACCTGCCTTCTGAGGTGTGAAAAGTAATCACACAATCCCCACTTTCCGAAATGGTGTCAGAAAGGTTGCTCAAGCTGGCCTGTTCCTGAGAGGCAGGGGGACCTACTCACTGAGCCGCCCCTTGGGCTTGCCAAGTCACCAGTTACCAAAGCTAGTCCCTTGGACTCAACGCCATACTTGCCTATTTAAAAACTGGGCTCTAGATTTTCTTCCTTAGCAGAGCCATTCTAGCTAGAATTAATGCCCAGCCCAATACTTTTAATAAAATTGTCCTTTGTAAGAAACTAAAAGAAAAAAATAACTCAGAAAAAATGACCCCATGGCTACCTTCAATCATCTCATTTTTGGTGCCCATCAATGGCCTAATGTTAAATGGCTAATCTCCCTCCTGCAGTGAAAGCATCTCAGACTGCTCTTCCTTTCCAGCATGGAGAGCAGCCACTGGGCATCCGCAGTGGATTACCTGGGAGGGGGCCCAACTGTCTGAAATGCCAAACAGATAAGGAGAAAGCGTGGGATTCCTCACAGATATTAAATGTAATTGATACATCCTTCAACAAAAATACACAGTTTCTGCTAGGCACAAGAAGAAGAGGAAGAAGAAGGAGAAGGAGAAAGAGGAAGAGGAAGATGAAGAGGAGAAGACTCTTTCATCGAAAGAGCTCATAATCCCGTAGGAGAGACAAATGTGATAAATTTACCATACAGGTGGATAAGTTTGATGATAGGAATATGTATCCAGGGGCTCCTTACTGCAGACTAATTTGTTTAAAAATGTCATTCTGTTGTTGACAGGCTTTTCACCCTCAACAACTATTCTCATCTATTCTCTGTACATTTCTTGGCTATACTATATTGATTAATTCCTTCATGTGCCGTGCCTTTTCTTCCCACTTCTTGTCCATGTGAAAAACTTCTATTCATCCTTAAAATTTATTTTCAGGATATCCCAGTCATTTTAAGTATTCCATTTTCTATCCGACTTCTCCACCTTTTTCATGTTTCTTTTTTTGCACATATAATTCTGTAGTCTCATTTTTTCACAAATCCATAGTCTTTACTAAGTCATAGTTCCTTTAAAGATTAATACAGAGGCTAGCTCATACTAGATATTCTTAAATGTTGATTGAACAGAAATTTTGGAAGACATAATGGTATGACTACTATGGCCACCACAATAACTACTATTTGGGGGAGTTTATGGCCCAGGCATTATGATAAGTACTTCAGTACATTGCCGCAGTTTTTCCTGAAAACAACTTTGAAAACAAGAAGACTCAGAGGTGGCTTCGCCAGTGACACTTTACACAAGAATATATTGTATTAATTAGTACTTCTCCATTCTTCATTCTTTCTCTCTCTCTCTCTCCCTCTCTCTCTCTCTCTCTCTCTCTCTCTCTCTCACACACACACACACACACACACACACACACACAATCCTATAAGCCATCTTTGAACCTTTCTTTACTATTTTGGAGTTGATAATCTGATTTAGCTATATTATTTCTGTCTTCCCACAGTACCCTGTATATATATCCATACACATATCAATCTAGTATAACTGTTGATTTGGTTATTTGCTTCCTTCATTAGACCTTAAATTCTTTGAAGTCAGATATACCTTGGTCATATTTTATCCCAGATAAACATCATGGTGCCTAGAACAAAGTAAGTGTATAATAAGTGTTTATGGTAAAGGAATGAAGGAGTGAAGGAAGAAAGGAAGGAATGAAAGAAGGAAGGAAGGAAGGAAGGAAGGAAGGAAGGAAGGAAGGAAGGAAGGAAGGAAGGAAGGAAGGAGGGAGGGAGGGAAGGAGAGAAGGAAGGAAGGAAGGAAGGAAGGAAGGAAGGAAGGAAGGAAGGAAAGAAGGAAAGGAGGAAAGGAGAGAGGGAACAATGTCTGTTACAAGCCAGGGGACCTAATCAGATAGAAAATATTATTTCGCATGAAACCCAAATACTCTTCAGTCAGGGAAAGGAAACAAAATCAGTGAGCACCTGGAGTCTGGAATGATTGAGCTGACCGACCACTTGATGTGTGTCACTTGACATAACACCCCCATTTCACAGAGCGAAGATTAAGGAATCTTGATGAAATAAATGGCCTTCATATTCTCAGTTGACTTTAGGCAAAAAGATCTTTTACTTCCAGCTTGTTGCTTTAACTGTTACACCTAACATTTCTCCATATAGTCCCATTGACGTGTGCTCTTGTGTGCTCCATTTTCCTAAGCAAAAGTGGGCAAGTTCAAGGAAAATTGTGTATTTATTTAACAGCTTTTACTACCTATTCTGTGTCAGCTACTTACCAGGATCTGAAGACACAGAGCCCTGTTCTCTGAAAGCTCATATTTTTAGAACAGTTCATCAAACCATCATCTTTATGAATGCTACTATTCAAGTCAACCAACGTCATAGCATATCAGTGGTGGTTACATCCATGTATGAGCAGGTCCTCCGATAGCGTTGCTTCATATAATGTTGATGAGATGTGTGGAAACTTAACTCTTGTTCATATCAATTAGCCTCTGGTAAAATTGGTTTCATTATATATATATATATATATATATATATATATATATATATATGTCATGTGGCTTTTTGCTAACCTTACTAATGATGTTAAGTGAGAACTTACTGTACTCACCAGCCAATGAAGCTCTTTGCCTTCACAAAGAGCAAGGAGAGAGAGAGAACAAGTGCCTGAAACTGAATGAGCCTCTGATGTGAGGCTAAGAACTTAAATGACTTCGGGAGGAAAGTTATGCATAGAAAATAAACGTACAATGTGCCCACTTCATTTTCTCCTAAATCATATTTAACAAATATCTATGGTAAATGCCTTTCCAGAGAAATCTCAAGGTTTATTAGAAGCAGCCTACAGACTAAAGCCAGGCAGCCGCAGTCCTCCCTCCCATACGCTGTTTTCTAACTTGCAGCCAACTTCCCGCAGATCCCAGGGCCATGTGACAGAACTCATTTTTCTCCTAAGACATGGAGGGAGACGTTCTTTGTTCTCGGAACTCCCCACAGGTGAGGCTGCTCACAGTGGTCCACAGTCTTTCAGGGCCCCTTCTCCACTAATAGGTACACCACTCTCCTCCCACTTCCCCAACTCCCATAGGAGACAATTGCTCAAGGTCAGTCTGGTCACCAAAGGGGTACCCACTGACTCGGTGGGTACAGTTTTACAGGGAGAGCCGGATTCCCACTGAAGAGGAGGAGAAGGAATTTCAGCTCCTTTTGAAGTAGAAGGAACCCTCTCCCCCATGCAGAGACTGCTGCTTCCCTGTCCCTCACCCTGTGCAATCCCAGATACCCGTGGTTACAAAGCCCCAGTCAAGGGTTTGGTTGTCACACTACACCTCGATGCCCAAAGCACTCCCCGCCCACCAGGGCTGCTCAGGCAGCGGGAAGGCGATTATAACCTGTCATTTCTCATTTCAGTTAGCAGGTGACAGGCTCCTATAACGTGGCATCCAGATGGCGTCACCCCTTCTGTCGAGTACAATTTTAGGGCAAGATTCATACCGTTTCTCTCTGTGCTCAAAATAGATGCCCAAAATTGGGATAGAATTTACATAAGTTGGCTGAAGAGACTGTGTTCAATTAAAAAGCTTTTGTTGCCAAGGAATTTTTTTAGTTGATACATATGCTCCTTTATTGCAGACCTATGGGGCAAAGATTTCGTTCTCTCATTCTCTCCCCCTCCCTCCTTCCTTCTTTCTTCCTCCCTCTCCTTCCATCTCTTAATAAATGAGGATGGGGTGGGATCTGCCCTAAAGGCTGAGTGAGCAGCAAATGAAGAAGCAGCCCATATGGAGATAACAGGGAGCCTGGCCCATGAGAAATAGAAGCCAGTGCCGCCCTCTTGCCTAGCCTGGGGCAGGGCAAGCTGCAAAGCTCTGTGTATGTGTATTCTGGGCTCTGTCCCAGAGAGAATGTGTTGTCCCACTTTGCAGTCACCATAAATTCAATGGGATGTGTTTTCAATTCTCCTGACACTGATGCCTGAATTTAGAAATATAAAACATGGTTTTTTCTCAATCATGAAATAATACTGTTTATCAGTGAAGCTTGGGAAACAGAAAAGGATCAAGGAGGGGAAAACTCAGTGGTAATGTTACCACTCAGATATAAGCCCTGTTACCATCTAGTGCATTTTCTCTGTCTCCAGTGCAACTATCTATATTTGCACGAGTCTGGGATCATAACACATAAATGCCTTTATATCTCAGCTTTTTGTTTCACATTGTATCATAATTTTCTAACTCAAGTATATTTCAGTAGCAACACTTTTAATGGATATACTATGATGTGCTTAATGTTTCTCTATTTTGGATATTTATGTTATCTCTAATTTTCGTGGTTTTCCTATATAAGTATTCTGGAATTTGTAGCCTTCACTTTGTATGCACCTCTAATAACTTCCTTAAGATAAATTTGCATGGATTACAATGTAAGAGGCATATTTAATAGCGAAGGGAAGTAGCACTGAGCTTTTTGCTTCCTTGCGCAAGACTGGTTCACCTTCTGATTACTGCATGCGTTTCTGCAATGCCTATTTAGCACCAGAAATAAAGTCAGTGTTTTAGAAAGTCATTTGTTTGTTGAGTGTTTTCCTATGGAAAGCTAAATAACCCTGGACAGTACGTCTGTTGTTTCTGCTTGCTCTGCATCCACCCCACCCCACCCCACCCCTCACACCTTTTTCTATATTTCTTATAATGCACACCTGTCCCGGATCCCCATTCTTGTGGCTCCAGTGGAACTAGTAACCAATCGCTTTGGAGCCAGGAGTGGCCAATCAGATTCATGATCAGGGGCAGGCTGGGACTTTCATTAGGACTCCCTCTTTCCTCTGAGATTGCTGAGTGGGTGGGACATAAGCCCAGGGATGCTAGGATTCATTTTTGCCCCTGTCCGTGAACATAATCTTATAGACATTAAGAGGTGACATCCTTACCTGGTGTCAGTACCTTTCCTTGGAAGTAGGTCAGGCAAGTGCATATATTCATTATTTTAAACCACTAAAACTCGGCAGCTCTAATAACAGGCTCTTTTGTGACTTTCCTGACCCAACATACAGGACCTAACAAGGTGCCTTGCTTGTAAATAAGTACTCGATTCCTTTTTGGCAAACTGATTAGCCCTGGACATTGTCTTTTCTTCTGGTTTCTCAAGCTGGCCACACTCTTCTGCCTAGTCCCTCGTGACCTAATCACATATTCCTAAAACAGCTGTTCCACTATCTGGTACAAAGCCAACTGGTGGGGTTTCTTGGAAGAATTCTCTGGCTCAAAGTTTGTTTCCCAAACTAGCTTTATCAGAGAATCACCTGGGATTCCTGTTAAATACACAGATTACTGGGTCTCGTCTCTGGGAATTTTAATTTATAGGCTTGGACTGGGGTCCACAAGTCAAGGTTAAGAACTTAAGAACAAACACCTAAAATCATACTTTGGGTGAGTTTGAGAAACCCAGCAAATCAGCAGAGCTACCCTGGCTATTACAAGGCCATTAACCATAATTATAAGCGACTAGTCAGCATGTAGAAAATCAGTCCTGTAAAGTGCACAGAACACTGTCAAGGCAATTCCATGTCTAGGACTCAGATCCTGACTCAAACACTTGCTAGCAAGGTGGCTTTGAACAAATTATATAACCTCTTTGAACTTGTGTTTCTGCCTTTGTAAAGAGATGAAGGCACTGCTTGCCTCTTTCCCGTCAAGGAATCTAATCAGGTGATGCATGTAAAAGTGTAGCATACATGGGAGAAATTTTCAGGTTGACGTCTTAAGTAGAAGCAAAAGCTATAAGATGATCTATTTGATGGGAGAGATAAGCCTTACACAGTCACCAGTTATTTATAAATACTAGCTCCACAAAACTAATCATTGCATGCTTGCCCACACCAGAGCTAAAAGGTCATCCCAGTAACTAACTATTAGCATTTAACAAGCAGTCTCTATCAGGCATAACTCTAGATGAATTATTCATATTGATCAGTTTAATTCACACAACAGCTTCACATAATAACTACTACTTTTATTGTCATTTTGTAGTTGGGGAAATTGAGGTATAACTGGGCTATTCTTAAATAACCTACTCAAGGTATAACTGAGGTTTGGTTAAATAATTTGTGAGTGTCACACAGATATTAAGAAAGGCAGGTAGGCCTGACCGGGTGGTGGTGCAGTGGATAGAGTGTCAGCCTGGGATGCTGAGGACTCAGGTTTGAAACCTCGAGGTCACTGGCTTGACTGCATGCTCGTCCGGCTTGAGTGTGGGCTCACCAGCTTAAATATGGGATTGCCAGCTTGAGCAAGGGGTCACTAGCTTGGCTGGTGCCCCCTGGTCAAGGCACATATGAGAAAGCAATCAATGAACAACTAAGATGCCACAGCTATGAGTTAATCCTTCTCATGTTTCTTCCTGTCTGTGTCCCTCTCTATCTCTCTCTCTCTTTAAAAAAAAAAAAAAGGACAGGTAGACTTTGAACCCAGAAAGTTTGGCTCCACAGTCCCTGTTTCTGATGCACTAAAGCACAGGATTTCTGAGGGTGATGGGTGGTCCCACAAGAATGAGCAGAACACTCAGAGCCTGCAGTTGCTTACGCCATTATCGGCTTAAATAGTGCATAAAGGATAACTAGAAGGGATGAATGGGAGGGCACAGAGGATTTTCAAGGCAGTGAAACTACTCTTTGTGATACTATAATGGTGGATATGTCCTATACATTTATCCAAACCCATAAATGTACAACACCAAGAGTGAACCTAACGCAAACTAGGAACTGTAGGTGATAATGACATGTCCATGTAGGTTCATAGATTGTAACAAATGTCCTCTTCTGATGGAGGATGCTGACAATGGTGGACACTCTCCATGGAGAGGGGCAGGGGTATATGACAGCTCTCTATACTTTCTCCTCAATTTTGTTATGAACCAGAAACCTATCTAGACAAATAGTCTATTATAGTCTATTAGGATAAAAATGCAAAACGTAGTAGTTTTCTTATAGACCACCCTACTGATATTTATTTACCCTCAATGGAGTTCAGCCTTACTCTAAAGAATTCTTATTTAACAATTGTTCCAGAATATTCATACTTGATGACATGTTGGCAAACACTACGCCAAGGCACATATGAGCTCCTCAAACTGAGGACCTCATATCAAATGTGCCCCCAGAGCCTTGGCATGCTCTCGTGTTTAGCAATGCCTTTGGAGATGCACACTGTGTGTAGCCTGGCACTGTCTTCCCCTGGGCATTCACACCTACAGTACCGACCTAGCCCCTACAGGCACTGGAGTTTGCTCCTTTGATCCAACTCCATGCCTCTAAGAGGAAACCAAGAGCCCAGACAAATGAAATGAATCGCCCAAGTTCAAAGCTAATTAATGGCAGGGTCTGGAATAGATCCCAGCTCTCCTAATTCCCAGACCAGTGCTCTTCCAAACCACAGCAAAGGGAGAACCACAACAGCGTCTTGGCCATCAGAAAAAAATTTATAAGCACAATGAGGACAAGAGTGAGGGTGGCTGGAGATGGAACAGAGAGCACCTAATGGGTCCCCGGCTGCCCTCGCAGGGAGCTTGTCCTCCCCCTCACAGCACATGGCCAAGGCATGGCCACCAAGTCACCATGGTTTATCATTGTACCTGGAAAGAGGGAGCCCTTCGGAAGGCCCCCAGCCACCCCATGAGCAGGAGAGGCGAGGCTGCAGTGTGGCACTTTGATCAAAGCCTCACAGGAGCATCCGGCCCAGCGCCCTCTCGGGCCCTGCGCACGGAAGGCCAGGGAGGGACACAGCGCACAGCGGCCTGCGCTGTCTTCAGAGTGCACCTCAGAGTGCTTGTGGCTCTGGAGAACTTTTAATAGAAGTCTGCGGAATAAAATGGGCTACAGCTGTTTGCCTTGATAAATATATTTTATGCTACATGCCTCAGCCACCATCTGTTTGCTGATACGAGCAGTTCTTCATGGCAACCAAGCAGAAGTCATCAAAAGGAATAGCAGGAGATGGCTTTCTGAGAAGGTAGAAGGGGGTGGGGGTGCAGGGCAGGGCAGCCGGTTTCAGGTTGAAAGGGGCTGGTCTGGAGATAAAGGAGGTGGCGGGAAGACACAGAATAGAGACACCCCAGGCAGGTCAGATAAGCCACCACCCATCCAGGCCTCAGTGACCTCCAGGATGCTCTCTCCCTGCAGTCTGAGTCCTCAGTCTCTCCTTTCTCCACCTTCTACCTTTGACCCCCAAAACTAAAACTAAGATGATGACAGCAATCACAGAAGTGCCTACCTTTGAGCTGTCACTGGCCCGCAGTCAGCATGCCCAGTGGCCCTGATATGAGTCAGTCCAACCAGCCAGCAGCTGGGTTCCCACCTATTCCACTGCTTGCCGAGCCCAGCTCCCAGCTCCTCTGACCTGGGCTGAATGCAGAGCACTCACAGAGTGGGGCAGAGGCCAGTGGCCTGCAAACAGTGCAGCCCGTTCTGGGCCCAAAGCAGGTCAGGGAGTAGTTCTGGAGTACCTCTGCCGAGCCCTGGTGCCACGACTACTTCATCCCGGGAAGGATTAGAGCAATGGTCCATATGAGCTTAGAATGGGTATAAGGGAGCAGGGATTTACCCATTCTGGAATGCTAAAACATTTTCATGAAAGACAACAGATATGCTCGCTCTTGAACCATCAAAGCAAGAGACACAGAAGTTACGTTAAAAGAAACCAGCATCCAAGGGGAAAGGCTAAACTACTCGGAGAGTTCTGACTTCTGAGTACAGAACCTATGCAGATTTGTCTTTCCTCCTTCTTTTCTGCCTTCATCGTGGAAAAATGTGAGATGGCAGTGTGACTGCCACTGTCCTGAGCGGTTCCTGTTTCTGGAGTCACCCACCAGCTCTCCCGCCACGTCACTACGAGAGAGTGCGGTGGGCTGGGGGCAGGAGCCAGCAGGAGTCCGCTCCCAGATCACCGACTCAGAGCCTCTCCCGCCCCTTCCCTGTCCTCTGCCCATAGCTGCGTCATGTTGGGGAAGCACTGCTCTGACCCCTCCTGTTGGCAACACAAGGACCAGTGTCAGGACCAGTTGCTTCCCAGGGCCTCCTTCCTCACCCTTCTGGGGCTGGGAACCTGTAGACTGGCCAGGCAGGGAGCAGGTTTTGAGGTTGGAAGAAGAGGGACAGAGCAGAGGAATAGCCCAGACATAGGCTGAAGGGAATGGAAAACTGGGTCTGTGATAGTGGAAAAAGGGGCACAAGTTTCCAAAAACTTATTATTAGTCAAAACCAAGCCAAACAGAGGACCTGCTACTCAGTGCCACCTACTTCCAAGGAGGTGGGCAGGGTGACATGCTTTGAGACACTCCGACAGAAAGCACTAAATCATTGTATACCGAGGACTGTGATTTTGGGTCCAGGAAACCAAGAGCTTTGGACACACGTCAGAACTGCTGGCTATTCATCGGACCCTGAGCCGCTCTGCAGCGCCATCGGAGCCAAGCCCCCGCTATTAATGGGCTCCAGGGCATGGGATATTTTGCAGTTATCTTCTCTAACACATCTGCCTTAACAGAAGGAACAGGCCACATGTAAATCTCTCTGCCCTCTCCAACAGCTGCCGGCCTCTGGGGAAGAGGTCCTGCCTCCCTTCACCAGGCAAGGACATGAGTGGTGCTGGAGAAGCCTGACTCTGCCTCTGTTGTCCACACTCACTTGCTGGCTCCACACTCTCACCTTCTTCTCTGTCCACATTTCAAGGCCACTTCAAAATGAACTGACAACTCTATTCATTTTTTTATCCACTTATATTAGTTGAGCATCTACTGTGTGCCAGGCACTGAGGATAGAGCAGTAAATAAAATAGAAACTGAAAACCCCTGTCCTCATGGACCTTACCTTCAGTGAGGGGGCAGAGAAACCTAAGTGGATAAATATTTAGTGGTATGAACACAAGTAATATTGAATAAGGGGTATAAGGTACCCGGGAAGGATATCATTGAAGACCAATGGCCTGAACTCTGAGCAGAAATCTGAATGAAATAAGGAAGTTAGGCATTCAGGAGAAGAACCTCACAAACACAGGTGCCAGCAGGTGCAAAGGCCCTGAGGTAGGAAGACAATAAGTGTTGAAAAACAGCAAGGAGGTCAGTGTGGTTGAACCACAGCCAGTGAAGGGAGCAAAGTCTCATGGTACCAATGTAGTCATAGATGCCACCAGCCTCTGATCAGAGGCCCCACTGGGCCACTCCTCTTTGACTCTCATGCTGGCCCCACCTGACATGGCTCATTCTGACCTTACCGACACACGTTCTGTAACTTCCCTATTTCTCACACTTGTGTTTTCATGACCCAGAGCAGACGGCATTTCTCCAAGGTTTCCTTCCAGATTTCTGTTCTTTCCTGAGCTCATGGTCATCCACCCTTCCTGTCTAACATCCCGAGCCATTTTCCTCTCCCCACTTGAGGCGGAATGTTATGAAAGCATTGCACTCCAGCAGTCATATGTTCCCATGAACCCACCCAAGTGCTCAGGGGCTCTGGCACTGTTAGCTTTAACTGCAATCAGACGATGGCTTCACTGTTCAAGTTACTGTTGAACATAAACCCATCTTTGGCAAAGAGCATTTATTCACTTGGGCAACACTGATTAATTCATTAACTTTTAAAAAAATCTACTATGTGCTAAACACTGTGATAGAAGCTGGGGATAAAAGGATGATCAAGACAGGTGCCCTCAATAAGCACCAAGCTAGTGTGGGGACACAGATGAGCTATAATAAAAGAAGTAAATGCTGAGACAAAACATGAATAAAGGGCCATGAGAGCACAGAGGACGGAGCCAGTCTGGAGAACAGTAGAAGTTCAAGCGTGAAGCAAAAATGTAAAGCAACCAAAGGCATTCAGGAGATGATACTGGCAATGTCGGTGTGAGCCAGAGAGATAAAAGTCTACACCAAACTATGAAATTTTGCTTCATAGATGACCAGGAACCCATTAAAGGAGAAGGCTGGAGCAGACAAAGATGGCAGGTGCCATCGACTGAGCCTCTGTTCTGGGCCTTTGCTGCATTTCCTCTAACGTTTCAGAGAAACAGAGACCCAGTGGGCAGTTATTATTTCTACAGTTGAGAAAACAGGGAAACCAGGACTCAGAAAAGGAAAGCTGCTTGCTCAGGTCAGCACAGGACAGATACAGCAAGGATCCATATCAGGTGAGACCTATCCAACTCCTGAGGCAGGAACCTTGTTGGGCAAAACAGCCTCTTCTGGTCTGAGCTTCAGGGCTCTGGGAATGGATGCTGGCTCCCATGGAGAGCACATTCAACCCCAGCTGTGCCCACAGTGCTCTTCACAGCAGGTGCTGAGTGGAACCCTCCTGTGGACAGAGAAGACGGCTCCCAGATACATCCATTTGGGAATCTGGTGGCATGATTCTATTCTTCATACTCATGGGCATATTTGTGCCAGGGAAACATGCTGCATTATCTCTAGAGAACAACTGACTATTTAATAGTCTTTCCTTTCCCCTCTTCTTCCTTCTTCCCTCCCTCCCTCTCTCCCTCCCTGCTTCTTTCCTTCCTTCCTTTCTTGCTTCCTTCTTTTCTTCTTTTCTTTCTTTCTTCCTCCCTTCCTTTCTTCTTCTTTTCCCCTTGGAAGTATAAATTTGGTCAACTATGAGTATTCACCAAAACTCTTCTCTGTTTCCTCCTCAGCACATAATCAGCTGGCATGGTCCAGCTCCCTTTGTAGCTGTGTGACTGAACTCTGGCCAATGAGATCTCAGGGAAAGAGATATGTACCTCCTCCTGGTATGGCCGTATGCTGTCCTTGCTCACTTCCCATCCAAGAGGAGGGGAAGGTATAGCTCATCAGAGACAAAGATTGCAGAAACACTGGCCCTTGGCCACAGAAAGCTTACCTGGCAACCTTTATTTTTCCACTGGGCCTGATGTGAGGGACAAACTTTTATTGGGTTAAGCTACTGACATTTGGAAATGTGTTTGTTATAGCAGCTAGATTTACTCATCATACCTAATCCAGGGAGCATGGAGGAGAAGCAAATAACCTAGAACTGAGTGCCCACTTAGAGAGAAAATTCCAACAGTGGCTTCTCAGGCAGAAGTCCTAAATAAGCGGGAACAGTGTCACCCAGAAGTCAGTGTCCTCCCGAGTGTCTGTTCACTATTTCTCTATCTCTAGTATAAGATTCTATCATCAAATTTGACCGCAGACTCAAGCTGACATCCACATTCCAGGCAGAAATGTGGAGGGAGGCACAAGGGTGCAGTGCCAGTCTGGGTCAGCGCCAGGGAGGGCTGGCCTGAGGCGGCCCAGTCACCCCTGCTCATGCTGTGGCTCTGCCTCCTTGCAAGGGAGACGGAAAAACCTTATCTTTCTACTTGGCATCTGGCTACTCAGGACAAAATCAGGATCTGTGAGTGAGGAAGGAAGGAGGATGGATGCTGGATGGGAGACTTGGAGACTCCGTTGGGAGGAGAATGGAAACAATGATATTGAACCAGAAGATGCTGCCCAGCCCGGTTATGTGATTGCTGGCTGCCCTGTGTGTGCTGGACAGTTTCTGGCTTCAGTGGCCTGTGGGGTAAATGCTTGAGTGTCTACAATGGCTCTGTCCTGGGGCACCCGACCCCCTTTCTGATCACCTCTGAGGCACAGTGCCCCCCACTCATCCCTCTGCACGCTCACTGAGTTTCCCGAGAGCCCACGCTATTGAGGTCAAGCCTCTCAGCTTTCCCCTTAGTCCTCCTATCAGCAGAATTCCCACAGCACAGAGCAGCCAGGAGCCACCCTATGGCACCTCAGTGTGCCAGGGCCACTGAGCACCGGCTGTTTCTCTGTCACAGTTAACACCATAAAAACACACGTTCTCCTGCCATCAGACTCAGCCTATTTCCAAGTCGTGCGTGGCGTTCACGCAACTCTTGCTGCCTCCATTCATTGCTTGGTATTGCTAAACGTTATTCCCTCCAGGCCTGTGGGAGAAAATAACACAGAATTAACTTTAAACACAGGTGTGGGGGGAAAAACAGCTTTACCAAAATGAGAATAATGAAGAGCCAGTAATCACCTCCTTAACATGAGCACCTTGGGGTGTCACATAGGAAAGAGACAGCTGGCTTCCCAATCTTCTAATAGGACTTCCTGTGGCTGGTCAGTTTTGTCCCTCTCCTTCCACCTGCATGCCCAGGCAGCAACCGCAGAGAGGAAGTGAAGACGTGACAATCACCTGCCCGTGCCCCTGTCCCCTGGGGTAGGCATGGAGCACAGCCAGCCAACCGAACAACGTGATGGGCCACGAATCAAGGCTGGCTCCTGGAACCTATGTGCCACGCACTGACCTGCTGGGGCCAGAGGAATAGACTATAGGTAGTTTGGTATAATTTAAAGATTTCCCAAAAGGTCAGATTGCCTCTTTTTGTTTCCCTGTTTCTATTGAACTGAGTCTGATTCTCATCTCTCCCTCTATATAGGAATTATCTTGTTCATCCAGCAAGGGGACAGTCCTTCCTAAATGTTAATGGGCATACATGTCACTTGGGGATCTTGTTAATATGCAGATCCTAATTCAGTAGGTCTGGGGTAGGGCTGAGATTCTGAATTCTAACAAGCTCCCAGGTAGTCCCAATACTGCTAGTCCCTGGACCATACCTTCACCTTGGCATCGTTGGCGAGTACACTTAGACTGAGTTAAGCAACTGAGATTTGAAGATGTGTGTATTTGCGCATGATCAAGAGTGCAACAGTGACCTGGATGGAAGACCCTGTGACTTGAGAATTGCTGACCCCTGCACCTCAAAGGTCACTAGTCTAAGTCTCGCAGGTACGTATGAAGTCAGAGCACACTGACCAAGGAACCACCCATGCAAAACCAAGCTGTATATCAGGTGGATTCATTGTTTCCAAGATGCAACATTGACTTCACATAGTCTGTGAGCAGGTGACTCTTCACTGTGCCGTAGACCTGTGGAGAGTTCTCCTGCGAGTCGCCTCCCGAGCAGAGAGGGTCAAAGAACCTTATGCTTCCTTCACTCTTTGATACCAACAAATGACTTGTCAACAGCCTCCCAAAGACTGATGATCTTGGGGACACTAAACAGGACACAAGGTGCTCATCAGAACACAAGCCTGAACACCCTTTTGTTTTAAACTAGCTTCAGAGAAATCACCTGACAGTGTACGGAACAGTAGTGCCCAACCCAGGAGTACTTTTCAACGTGGCCATGACCAGCTTCCAAGCATGAACCAGGTACTATGCGAAAGGGCCTCTTGAGTCTGGAGAATTCTCAACGATACACTGAGCTACTTTTTCCACCCAGCTCTCCACCCCTTGCTTAAACTTCTCTCTCTTCTAGAATTTTCCCTCTCCCATATTTTTTCTAGTTGTTCTTTATTTTGTCCTTGCTTCACTCTTTGGCTATGAAACTGTGTAAGTTTAGTTTTCCTTGTCTCCAATTTCTGACTTTGGAATGAGAAGTGTGTCCTTCGACCACCTCAGGTAAGACTCTTCTCACTCCAGGCCCTCCCCCAGGTGATCTCAGCTCCACACATGGTTTCAGTTAGCATCTGTGTGCTGAGGCGTCCCAAATCATATATATCTCCAGTTCAAAACTGTCGCCAAAGTTCCAGACTCACACCCACAGGCACATCAAATTCAAGGTGTTCTTCACTGCACTGATCATCAGATCTGAAAGAACAAGGGAAAGAAGTAAGGAAAGAACTAGCTTTTTAAGCCTTATTTTATGAAATGACATAGCCACTTCCCAGCTGCTCTAGCCAGGTGCCTGGGAACTAACTGTCCTCACTCCTGCAGCACAATCAATCATTAAGTTCATCCTGTAAATTGTTCTAGAACCAGCCGTGTTTTTAACTATTTCAGTGTCTTCACATAATACCTTCCCGAGTACTTTCCTCCTCTTCTCAAATGGCGCATTGTGGACCACCCTGACTGTCCCGGTCACCTTTGACTCTCTGGGCAGTGTGTTACTATCTGTTGCTGAAGGCGGGGCATGAGAAAGTAATACTTGAGTGATGAGAGAGGAAAGGCTCTCGGGAAGCTGAGAGTTTTTACCAGAGCTATATTGCCCCGAGAATTTATGTTATTTAGCAAACACTGTTGGGGACTCTGATATTTTTTCTCCAAGAGAGTAATTCCCAACTTTTCCAGGAAAGCAGAACTACCGTCATGACTCAGCACAGCACAGCCAGCTGTCTGCTCCTGGCGTTTATCTCACCAGAGACTGTTTCCCCGCAGCTGCAAGTTTACCACACTGTCTCCCTCTGACTTATTTCTGGTCAACAGGGAGGTAGGGATCCTGTGGGAGAGGTGAGTGAGCCCATGTCCTGGCTGTTCCAGCTGCCTCGTTTACTCCCTTTCTTTTCCTCTCCTCCGCCTAGGAGCACTTCTCCTGCGAGGGCCTTCTGCGCTGTGGAAGGCAGCCCAGCTTCCCATGCTGCCTCTTGATTCTACACATTCCAGATGGCTTCGCCTGACCAGGAGCTGAGAAACGATGCAAACGGGTTGCATGATTTTGTGTAAACTAGAATCTCAGGGCTTGAATGCCAAGTGCTGAGTCTGCCACTTGTCGGCGAAGCAAGGTGGGCAAGTTACATAACATCTCCCAGCCTCAGTGTTTTCATTATAAAAAGGAATCCTTACCCACTTCCGTTATTATGTTAACTATTAGAATTGATGTCAGCATTTTATAAACTCAAAATCGTGTTACAAAAATAAAGGTTGCCACTACTAGAAATAGTAATTGGTTATAAACAATTTTTTTGATCATTTTTGTTTTGGTTTTGTTTAAGAACTGGTTAAAAACTGCTTCAAAAGTATGAAACATTATAAAGAGAAAAAGACAGAACTGAGGGAAGGGGACAGTGAGATGTAAAATGAAGAAGACAAAGGCCCCGACACCAGTGAGCTTGTGATGGGAAGGGGCCACCACTCAGACCTGGGTGGGAGAGGCATGTGGGTAGCATCATTTCATGACAACCCTTGGAGACCAAGTTAAAGAAGTTGGAGGATTTCTGAATACCATGAAAGCCATAAAAATGTTCTAAGCAGAGGAGCATGGCAATAAATTTTCCATTTAAGAAAGTTATTTATGCTGTCGCGTGGATATTGGGCCCAAGTGGGTCAAGACTAAAAGTAAGAAAACCAACTGAGGACTCTGGGGCAGTGACCTAGAAATGACAGTGGGCAGAGCTTGACGTGTAGCCGTGGGGACGGATGGACAGGTTCAAGAACTCAATGGCAGTAGAGTCATTATGTCACAATTTCCCCTAAACCTCAGCTCAACAACTGCAAAGGATTGTCTGTAGGAAAGCTGGCCGGACTAGCAAACAGAGGCTGGGCTTCTCATCAAAGATCAGTCTTGATACCCAGCCTTGCAATTAATTAATTAATTAATAATTAAAATTAACTTCAGGGATTTGGGCAAGTCTCTTAACCCCTCCAAGCCTCTGTCTCCTCATCTCTAAAATGGAGATAATAATAATCACCCTGCCTCACTAGCTGTCAAGCTCGAATCAAATAGGACACATGAGATGTGCCTTGTAAACTGTCAAGCAGTGCATGATTGTAAAGCAGAGGTGGCGTTCTCCAGAGACCCAATCAAACCAAACACAAAAGAAATAGACGAGAAAAAGACCGCCCAGCTCCTCATCCTGCCTTGGCCTGCTTGTACTTATATTAGGCCAGGACTTATTTTCATGGTTTCTTAAGTTTTATAAAGCCTTTCACAGTGAGAAAACTTTGCAAGAATCTTATTAGACACAGCAAAGACCAAAATCAGCACAAAGCTCTCATATAAAAGCTTTAAGAAAAAAATAAGGATTTCTCTAGAGGCTCTATATGTGCTTAAATGGCGCAGAGAGCTAAATTGTGAAATTACAAATGAGATGTGGAATGGCATATTTGATTATACAGAGTCGTCTTCAAGGCTTTATAACATGCAAGAAATCTGAGAGATGTTTACCTGGCCCTGAGCTCCAGAGGAGTCTGCAGGACTGCTTGCCTGTGATCGGCATTCAGAAGGCAGGGGGTTGGGGGTGGGGGTGAGGGTGCTGCTGCACAGCACGTCTTTGTACCTGGAGCCTGTCCTACTTTCTCCCCCAAATTCCAAAGGCCCACACGCAACTTGATTTGAATTGATGCATTTAAAGAGAAGTAGGATTTTTCCTGTTTTCAAGTAATGAGACTGGGTCTGAAAAGAACTATAAGGCCTGGTCTCTACTCTCAATCAGTTGACAATCTCATAGGGTCCATGACACAAATCACTCCCCTCCGTAGCCCAGGCTAACACCACCTTCCACATGCCGTGAGACAAAGCAGAGCAGAGGCTTTGGAACTCAGCGCCCCCGTGATTGGATCCTGATTCTGTTGCTCACTGGCCCTGAGCCCTCATAAGGCTCCTCAGCCTCCCTGAGCCTTGATTTCCTCCTCTGTGAAGCAGGAGTAGCAAAGTCTGTCCTGCAGGACTGGCGCAATTAAATGAGGTGGTCGTGTGGGTGCATAGCCAGGGTCCCCTCATGGGGAGTGCTAAATAGCTAATACTCTGTGTGAGGGGGGCGGGGTGGTGCTCACAACTACAGCTGTTGTGGGAAGTCACCTTGTGCCAGGGGCTGTATAACAGGAGTGTGTGGCCCCCTCAGATTCCTGGATCAGCACTATCTGTCCATCAAAGTCTAAAAATCCTCTAGGATGGTACTGCTAACTTTTAGTCCCAGTGTCCCAAGATACAAGTATTACAGTAATGACCTAAGGCTTCTGTATATGTCAAAGTAGAGGGCAAGAGGATTGGACAAAGCTCTTGTGCTCCTCTGACCCAAAGGCAGCTGGAGCACCAGAGCCTGTCTTCTGTTCCCACCAACCCATTGCAGAGGGCCGTGCGGAGCCTGAGCGTGTTCACAAGACCAGCCTCCGGGCCCGGGGCTGTTGACGCTGCAACCTTGCCCAGCAGGCTGGTGTGCGGGAGGGAGGCAGTCACAGGAGAGAACAGATTGAGAAGGGCCTTGGGAAGGCTCTGGCACAGATGCCACGGCAGAAGGGAAGTTCTCCCCTGCCCTCCATCTTCCCATTCATCCCAGCAATTCAAGGAGAGAGGCCAGAAGTTCGAGGTTGGAGCTGTTCATCTGCTTCCAGCAATGTCTACTGCCTCCTCTTCAACACAAGCAATTGAGGCTGTGACTGGAGAGGCCAGCAGCAATGTGTGTGGGGGTCCACACCACCCCCAACTGCAGGAGTTTGTGGTCTGACTGTAGACAGCACAGGTGAGCTCCGTCTGCACAGATGACAAAACAAACACACAGTAAAGCTTTGTTTAAATGTTGTGTGTGTGTGTGCACTTGTGCTCATGCATGTGTGTATGTGTGTGTGCATGTGCTGGGGTAGAGGGAATGAGAAAGTGGGAAACTTACAAATTTTAACTCGATTTTACTTCATCATTAAGAAAAGAATGAGGACGAGCTTGGAGAGAATGAAGACAAAGGACACACACACAACATGTAAGCAACATTTCTCAGTTTGGGAAGCGTTGTTTGTTAATATTTTATCTTAGAGCTTATCAAAGAAATGAATCTCAGGAAACCGTGGTTACAACACTCCCCTGGATCTGGATAATCTAGGCAGATGTCTTTTGAATTCTGCCTAATGGCTCACCTAAACCAACCTACAGATGTTTGTTAAATGCCTATCTGATGCACTGTCCTGTACAAGACTTTTCAGAAGATACAAGATCTGAGGTTATTTACTCTGTGACAACAATCAATCTCAAAGCTTGACTGATTTGCTCCACTAAATTTATCTTTGATCTGCTGGTCCCTCCCTGTCCCCACTGCCCTCATCATCTTTTCCCCAGACCTCTAATGGTCAGTTCAGGAAAGGGCCAGGTCCCCAAAGACGTCTTTCCTGACCTAACCCCCAGCTTCCCTCAGGGTGCCTGTCTGTGTCCTCAGAGGTCCTGAGTTACATTTGTGGTAGCACTCACTTTATGATATGAAAATAGTGTGCATTTGGATCTGCTTCTGATGCTAGACTGATTATAATCTCTTAAAGGGCTTTGCAACGCTTGAATATCTAAAGTGTCTGCCACTCAGGAGAGGCTCCAATGGCACTGCTTACTAATGCTTCCCCTCCATCACAGCACATCTTACCTGTGTTGTTACTCAGACGCCTGGCTCTCTCACCCAGCTGACTGTGGCTACTTACGGACAGGACCTGATTCGTCTTAGAAGCCCCAGTGCCTAGCACTGTACTCGGCACCTAGCTACTAACAAGTGAATGAATGAGTGCATTACACATGAATGGATACATCTCTACATTTCCTACAGTTTCTCTGAGGCTCTTCTGTGTAACATGAGCACACAGATGATACGTGCTTTTATATGTGTCAGGAGGAAAAGATCACCTTCAGCTAGAACAGTTGGGAAAGGTTTTAAACAGTTGGAACTAGAGAGTGAGCAGCACCCGTGTACGTTGGTGGAGAGGGGACCTTCCAGGAGGCAGGAGGAAGAGCGGAGTGAGGAAACAGAGCTGAGATGAGCAGCCCCACTGCGGCGGGCCTGGCTCTTGTGTCTCATCTGTGGAGAAAAAAGGAGAAATGGGGTTGTCTCTTCTTCTCCTTCCCCTTCTGTGTCTACCTCAGAATTCCTAGAGCTGGCATGAGATCTGATTGCATGTGATCTGTCATAGCTGAAGATTCTGGGCTGGGAATGGGAGGATCGTAGGGTGACCAACTGTCCCAGTTTACCTGGAAGTCGTGGTTTCTTGGGGATCAAGACTTCCAGTACTAAAACTGGGAAAGTCCCAGACAAATAAGGATGAGCCAGTTACCCTAACCCCAGCAAAGAGACAGAGAAAGCTGAGAGGAGTCAAACAAACCTTTTAGACCCTCTCTCCAATGCTCCCCTAGTGTGGCCCCCAGTTCTTGATCTATTTTCTCCTTTGAGGACAAAAGAAATTGGTTTTACAACCGAAGGAAAATGTTTCACCCTCTCTGAGAAGCTTTCTCTCATTCCTCCCCTTCTAATATAGGTGCACCACCTCAGTGCTACAACACGACGTGATGATTGCTGTCATGCATTTACCAGTCTTTGTGTGGCACCGATCTGTAGCCTATGTTCCGCAGACACTCAGGCTTTTTGTTGGCATGGACTGTGCCCTCTGTATCCTTGCAGTGGTATAGCTCACAAGGCAAACCACTCAGGGCTTCTTCATTGAGTGTACAGATGCATTTATTGGTTGGTTTATTGACGGTTAGATGATTGTGACTCATTATTTGAATATTGCATGGTAATGAATGGATCCATTCAAAAGTGACTAGTGTGATCCCTCTTCCTGGAAACAATCAACTCTATTCGAAGTTCCCATTGTAAAAGGAAGTCCATTGTATTATGCCAGCTTTTAGTCTCAGGTATCAGTTCTCTAAGGCTGAAAGATTCAGCAAGTCTTAGGTCACAGAGGCTTCAAACTCCCCTGACACTCTTAGGTTCAGTCTTTCCTAATGGCCCCTGCTGGTGGGCAGTTGTGGGAGCCAGGCCCCAAGCAACTCTTGCTACATCATGCTGAGATTTAGGGGAAGGGATGAGCTGCAAAAGGAAGAATTCCAATTTGGGTACAAGAAAAAGAATTTATGCATGAACCAATGTCAGCTAGTTGTATATGCTCCAAGGTTTTATTTTTTTTAAAGTTTAAACCTACAGAAGGTAGAAAGTGTAATGTGATAAAAATACATAGATGCCTTTCTTTACACTTGGTTCATCAATTGCTAACATTTTTCTCTATTTGTTTGAGACCTCTTATTCTATTTTTATATTTTTGCTAAACTATTTCAAAATTAGTTACAGATATGTTGAAATTTGACCCCTGCAGCCCTCCAGCATGTGTTTCCTAAGAACCAGGCATTATTCTACATGAGCACAGAGGTTTTCTTCTCTCTTAAGACACTGATAAAATGATATTACCTAATACACTGCCCATATGTAAGTTTCCCCAGTATTCTTAATAATGATCTTCATAATATATATTTTTTTAATCTGGAACCAATCAAGACTCATCTACTGCATGTATTTATCACTCTTTTTAGTCTGGTTAGTGTCTTTCATCTAAGACAGTCTTCTACTTTTTTTTTCCTTTGTTTGTTTGGTCAAACGATGGTTTTAGGGCCCAGATAAGTATTATTATGGAATTCAAATTAGACAGTTTGGGATAAGTAGTACATAGGTGATCTTCTATACTTCTCATTCAGCATATCAGAAAGTTCATAATGCCATCCACTTCAGTTTTGATGATCCCACATGGCATCAAAGGCTCAAGAGCAAGAACTAATGAGGCAGTCAGGCAGGACACTTTTTTCTGTCACTTGGTTAAGGTGATATCTGCCAGATGTATTTGTGATAAAAGCTCCTCTATCTTTTGTAGATAATAAGTTATATGTGGGTGAAACCATGTGAATATTCCATTCTCTAATGGTTTGCAGCCAATATGTTATTATCCATTGATGATCTTTGTCTGAATGAAGTATTTCATTGAGAGTTGCAAGTGGTGGTTTTTATAATTCAATCATTTCTTCTATAAATACAGGAGAGCATCCTTCTGTAAAGAACACCATCCCATCACCCACACATACATGCTTATTCATTGAATTTTTATCTTGAAATAAACCCACAAGAAATTGCAAAAATATTACAGAGAGGTTCAGTGTACTCAAAGCCTAGTTTCCTCAGTGATAACATCCTACATAGCACATTACCAAAACCAAGGAACTGGCATTGACACAGTATGATTAATTAGACTACAAACTTTTCTTGCATTTCACTGCTTTTTTTAAATTTCTAATTCTTGTTTTAATTTTTTAGCATCATTCTGGACTCATTTTCTTTCATTGTGTTATAATCCATTAACATCATTATTCTTTTTGATGCTTAAATTGTCTCAAGTTTAGTTAGTGAAAACTCCTGCAAGCCAGCCCACATGTCTTGTTGATAAGCTACTATTAGCAGGTCTTTGAACTATTGTTGGCTTTCTGGTACAAAATGCCCTAGACTCCAGACCTGCAAGCACCCATTTCTCCAAGGAGCCCTGGTCTTTTCTCTACTGAGGAATGGGATTTAGAAGCTAAGATCCCGGGGTGAGGTGAGCTAACTGCTGCTGGAGCTCATAGCCTCAGGGCTTTTTCAGTGGACAAACCTGAGCTCAGGCTGACTCCTCTAATTCAAATTCAACATTGCAGAATTCTGTCTCCTCTTATCTTGTCTTATATTTTTAAACCTTTCTCCCTGGTTCCTGTCACCATCGATATATTTAACTCCTTTGCCTGGTCTCACAATCTATTCAAAATTACTGGAATTACTATACCAATACCCCTACCAACAGAACTACTAAGAAAATTCAAGTTGCCTTTACAGCTCTTTTTATAACCCACTCGAGGCATACAGTTGAATGCTGTGCTTGAGAGTTTTGAACTAGTTATTTTTTCAGTATGGTGATGCGACCAATTTGATATGCGGTTGGAGTCCTTTGTTTCATTTTTGTGTTGTTTTAAGACTTGCCTTTAACTTATTCTTACCCAGCCCCTGCCCCAGTCCACCCTACTCCCTAATAGGCAGCCATTTCCTTCAGGTTCATGCCTCCTGCATTTCCTGTTAAAAAATAAGAAAACAAGTACATGTTTTTTTATTTGTTTCTTATATAAAAGTTAACACCTTACTTTTTGCTCTTAAGAAAATATTCTGGAAATCATTTCATATCAGTTTGTAGAGAGTGTCCTCATTCCTGTACACGCTGTGTGTACACGCTGTGTGTACTCTCTGTGTGGATGCATTATAGATAATTCCACCTATCCACTACAGACTGGCATTCAAGTTGATTCCAATATTTACTTACAATAAATAACATCACAATATGTAAACTTAGCACAGGTGGTTCCAATCTGTGGAAATGTATCTCAGGTAAATCCCAACAAGAATAATGGCTAGCTCAAAAGGTAAATATATAGCAGGGGTCCCCAAACTTTTTACACAGGGGGCCAGTTCACTGTCCCTCAGACCATTGGAGGGCCAGACTATAAAAAAACTATAAACAAATCCTTATGCACACTGCACATATCTTATTTTAAAGTAAAAAAAACAAAACAGAAACAAATACAATATTTAAAGTAAAGAACAAGTAAATTTAAATCAATAAACTGACCAGTATTTCAATGGGAACTACAGGCCTGCTTTTGGCTAATGAGATGGTCAATGTCCGGTTCCATATTTGTCACTGCTAGATGTAACAAGTGATGTGACATGCTTCCGGAGCCGTGAGGCGTGCATCCCACGTCACTGGAAGTAGTACTGTATGTGAACGATGCCATGCTTTGCGTCCCTCACTGACCACCAATGAAAGTGGTACCTCTTCCGGAAGTGCAGCGGGGGCCAGATAAATGGCCTCAGGGGGCCACATGTGGCCCGCTGGCCATAGTTTGGGGACCCCTGATATATAGTCTTGCTCAATATGCAATGTATTCCTCCATGGAGACTGACCATGTTTCTCTCTCACTGGCAATATGAATGTGTGTGTCCCCATAGCCTTGTAAAAGGTGTGTGCGTGTTGTCAGCCTTTTGAATTCTGCCTAGCTGACAGGTGAAAAGTAATATCAAAATGTTAGTTTATCTTGCACTTCTTATTGGGAGTAAGTTTGAGCAGGTTTTTGTTAACTGTAAAGACTATTTGTGTACATTTTTCTGCGAAGTGTCTTTCTTTTGCTCCTGTTTCTTCCAAGTTTTTGGACTTTCATGTCGTGGCATTCAGATGTTACTTCTGATTAGAAAGATATTCGCTCTTTATCTGTGGTGTACATAGTGTACATTTTTTTAAGTCTGTCTCTTGTCCTTTGACTTCTTGATTCATTGGCCATACAAAATTTTGTGTATTTTTAAATATAGTCAAACTTACTAACCTTTTTTCTTATTAAATATGGATTTGGCATCATGATTAGGAAAGTTCTCCATACCCAGATTACAGCGAAATACACCTATGTTTTTTTCTAATACTTATATGTTTTCTTTTTTACATTTAAATCTCTGATTCATTTGGAATATCTTTTGGAATATAGTGTGAGATATGGATCCATATTTGTCTTTTCTTAAATGCCTATGCATACTCTGGTTTCTCTTCAGATCGCATAAATCTTTCGCCTTTTTTAAATGCCTATGCAGTTGTCTTAGTCTTTATTAAAAAGTCTGTTTATTTCCCAGAGCTTCTTGAGCTTGGAGGCCTTTTACACTCCCAGGTCCTACAGTCATTACTAGGTCTGCCCGAACAGAAACCAACACCCACACAGTTTTCTTTCTGGGCCTGTTCAGTACGATACTGCCAAACCCTAAAAGGGAGACAAGACATTGGCAAAAAAAAAAAAAAAAAAAAAAAAGCAAGGGTTAGAAACTCAGAGTTTCTAAATAGACATATTCTATATAACATTTTTAAGAAATACATGAGCCCTGGCTAATTGGCTCAGTGGTAAAGCATTGGCCTGGTGTGTGGAAGTCCCAGGTTTGATTCCCGGTCAGGGCACACAGGAGAAGCGCCCATCTGATTCTCCACCCTTCCCTCCTCCTCCTTCTGCTCCTCCTCCCCCTCCTCCTCCTCCTCCTGCAGCCATGACTTGATTGGAGCAAGTTGACCCTGGGCACTGAGGATGGCTCCATAGCCTCTGTTAGTGGGCTGGTCCAGTGAATCCCAGTCAGGTCATATGTGGGAGTCTGTCTTTCTGCCTGCCCTCTTCTCACTGAATAAGAAAAGAAAGAAAGAAAGAAAGAAAGAAAGAAAGAAAGAAAGAAAGAAAGAAAGAAAGAAAGAAAGAAAGAAAGAAAGAAAGAGGGAGGGAAGGAGGAAGGAAGGAAGGAAGGAAGGAAGGAAGGAAGGAAGGAAGGAAGGAAGGAAGGAAGGAAGGAAGGAAGGAAGGAAGGAAGGAAGGAAGGAAGGAAGGAAGGGAGAAAGAGAGAGAAAGAAAGAAAGAAAGAAAGAAAGAAAGAAAGAAAGAAAGAAAGAAAGAAAGAGAAACACATGCTGATAACAAAAACTTCAAATAGTATAGAAGTTTGTACAGTGAAAAGTAAAATCAACTTCCTATACCAGATTCCAGCCCCCTGGAAGTAACCACTGCTTCGATTCTTTCCATGCCTGTCCACATGCCACCAGCCTGTGACAGAGAACGACGCTTCACATGAAGGAGAGGAAGGTTAGCTCAAATCTACTGAGAAAGCCTCAAGTACCGAGCATGCACAGGATATCACTCTTCACCTTACAATATCCCTCTGGATTTTATATTTTCATCCCATTTTGCAGATGAGAAATTGAGGTTCAGAGAGATAGAGTGATTTGTGTAAAGACCTCAGCTAGCAAGGAAAGTATCTGGATTGAACCCGCACTGTCATGTGTGGTGGTCACCACATGGGAACCTCAGAACTCTTAGAGGCGCACCAAACAGTGTTGACAGCCCCCCAAGAACACTTTGGCAGTAGGAGCAAAAGGATATTCAGGTTGTGCCAAGAAATGAACATGTCATCTCATATTCATGTGCTACGTAACAAGGAGATCCCATGATGTTAAGCGTGGTTCATGTATGGCAAAACCTTACATTCCCAAGCACTTTGAAATTTGTTTTTGCAAGCTATGCAACCAAGGGAGTAAAAAAAAATCAAAAGCAAACCTGGATTATGTAGAGAAATGTTAGCAGCTATGACTCAAAGTTCCATGGGAGGGGCAGATCTGTTGACTCAGAAGGGTCTGTTTCTTAGTCACTTAGCAACTTTTGCCACACTTTCATCTTTTAGAGAAAGAAAATGACTTACAAAGTGGGGGGGAGGTAAAAATAAAGGATTACAACAGAAAGATTTGCTTCACAACAGCATTTTGTGGCAGCCTGCAAGGAAAATACAGAGGAGAAAGCATTGTTATTCTATTCCAGAGAGAGGTTTTTTGAATACTGAAGAAGACGGGTGTCAATTTCTGTATATTAAAACATTCAAAACAGCACTGTTCTCACAGAAGTTTCCTCTGTGGTAGTGGAAATGTATTTTTCTCATCTTTAGCGATTACAAGGCGGTAGAAGTGCCCGTGCTCAAAGGTGACTGGGGAGGGTGCTGCTTCCCTGGAAAGTTCACAGGCTGATTTGGGTTCCCCAGGGATTGTACTGCTTCTAAACCAAGGTCCTCCAGCTGTTCCATTCCTTGACACACTGGACTGTTTGATTGGGATGGGACTGTCCAATGGACACCTGATCAGTACATGGCAGAGTTCTAGTTCATGATCAATCTTACCTCTATTTCCACACTGTCCCCAATTCACTACCCCCACTTGTCACCACTGCAAAAGATTTCACAGGCATTGAATTCTGGATTCTGTATCTGAGCGAGATGTGTACATTCTGTCTCCTTTCTGATCACCAATGGCAAACCTGCACTGCCTCTGCAAGGGTCCCGCAGGCCTTGCACAGGTGCCTAAATTAGCATGATGACCATCTTTGTATAGATGCCCGTTCTTGCCTGGATACTCATTCTTGCATAAATGCTCTGCAATCAGATGTTTTCTCAAGAACAAGCTCCACTCCATTCCTTGCCTAATATCACTCAACTTCTACTTTACTCAGATTCTAGCCAGGAAATATGCTGTTCCTACTGGGATTTTCTCATCGCCACAGTCAGGAATATTTCTCTAATCTTCTTAGTAAGGCTCCACAACCCTTCCCATTTAAAAATTCTATTAAAAATCCATGATTTATAGCAGATCTCCCTTGAGCTTTTCAAATATTTCAAATAACTCCATTCTTACCTTTTAGCATCTTGAATAGACACCTGCATCCATCAACGAGCATATTTAACAGACACTTGCTCTGTGCTAGACACTCCATGTCAACGTGAGGGAAAATATTTGTATATGTTTTACAATTTGCAAGGCATTTTCACATCTGATTTTCTATGTGATCCTTACAATAAGCCCTAAAGTAGGAATGGCAGAAATAATTAATAATCCCACACTGCAGATTAGAAAACTAAGGCCCAGAGAGGTCAGGTAGCTGCTAGCAAGTGACAAAGTCAACATCCAAATACAGATCTTATTTGAAAGCATAGGCACTTGGTATTAACCATTAAACTTTATGTATGAACACATGCATGTGCCCTCCCCAATCCTTCTCCAGCCACACACACACACACACACACACACAGAGTCTATCATCATAGTTGTAATTAGTTGTAAACATGTTTTCCTCTGTTTTCTAATGTGTTTGTTCTGTCTTCCTTTTAGTCAATAAGATCCCCATAGACTAGAGCCCAGAGCAGCTCTCTGAGCTTGGTGCTGAAGGGGAAAGGCAAGTCCAATAAATCCACAATTCTTAAGGGCAAAGCTGGATAACGCTTTCTGTGTGCACAGGTGCTGTCCCATCTGAAACTGCAAGGAGTACTGTGAGCCTTGCAGGTGGGCTCCCTGGTGTTTTACCCATTTAATAAATATTTCTGTTTTTTGGAGCAATTTCCATTCCATCAACACAACAGAATATCAGCTCTGCATTCTCCCTCCCAGTCACACTCCCTCCCCCCAGGCACCAGAGCGGTGCACATGAAAACCCCCAATGGAGGGCTTATAATCATCAAACCGCAAACCCATTTCTCAAGAATCCTTCCCCATTGCTGGAGACCTGGATTAATCAGCACAGCTCACAGTGGTTTTGCAGCTCTTAATTTACTACCAAACACTCCTTCTCTCCTGAGAGGAGATGTTTTGTTACGTGTAATTAGACCATGTGCGCAATCCTATGTGGGACTTGTTATTTTTGCACAGGAGGATTGCGGAGCTGTCTCCAGGTGGAGAACAGTGACATGCTGTAGGAACAAAGGTATGCTGCGTGTTCACTTGCAGACCCCCAGCAGCGTGGTGCAGGCTCAGTTGGGGAAATGTTAGTTAGGGCTAGAATGACACGTGCATCAGCTCCTCTGATTAATTGTCTGGGGCCCAAGGTCCGGAAGATAACAGCTGTAGCATATGGTCTCTACTGCTTTTAAGGTTTTCTGCCTCCTGAGAACAAGGCCAGCAGTAGCCACCACAGGGGTGCTGAAGGACCTGGCAGTAATATCAGAGCCCCTCCTTTCTAGACACACTCAAGGGACCAGGACATCACTGTGGAGAGCAGAAGCTGACTTTCGGGAAAGAAGAGGTATTGGGCTTTGGAGAATGAGTATCCCTGAGGGTTGTGAACTCCAATCTTGGGCTTTTTGTTGTAAAAGGCTGATCTCTCTAATACTTAGCATCAACTGGATGGGGCTCGTGAAGTTCCCTGATAAACCAGAAAAAAAATGAAAAGAAAGAATGTAAAGGACCTATATAATGAAAATTACAAAGCATTGTTAAGGGAAATCGAAAAAGATACAATGAGATGGAAAAATATTCCTTGTTCTTGGATAGGAAGAATAAATATAATCAAAATGGCCATATTACCCAAAGCAATATACAAATTTAATGCAATTCCCATCAAAATCCCTATGAGATTTTTTAAAGAAATGGAACAAAAAATCATCAGATTTATATGGAACTATAAAAAAAACCCGAATAGCCAAAACAATCCTAAGGAAAAAGAATGAAGCTGGGGGCATTACAATACCTGACTTTAAACTATATTATAGGGCCACGATAATCAAAACAGCATGGTATTGGCAGAAAAATAGACACTCAGACCAATGGAACAGAATAGAAAGCCCAGAAATAAAACCACATATATATGGTCAAATAATCTTTGATAAAGGGGCCAACAACACACAATGGAGAAAGAAAGCCTCTTCAACAAATGGTGTTGGGAAAACTGGAAAGCCACATGCAAAAGAATGAAACTCGACTACAGCCTATCCCCATGTACTAAAATTTATTCAAAATGGATCAAAGACCTAAATATAAGACCTGAAACAATAAAGTACATAGAAGAAGACATAGGTACTAAAATCATGGACCTGGGTTTTAAAGAACATTTTATGAACTTGACTCCAATGGCAAGAGAAGTGAAGGCAAAGATAAATGAATGGGACTACATCAGAATAAAAAGTTTTTGCTCAGCAAGAGAAACTGATATAAAAATAAACAGACAGCCAACTAAATGGGAAATGATATTTTCAAACAACAGCTCAGATAAGGGCCTAATTTCCAAAATTTACAAAGAACTCATAAAACTCAACAACAAACAAACAAACAATCCAATAAAAAAATGGGAAGAAGACATGAACAGACACTTCTCCCAGGAAGAGATACAAATGGCCAACAGATATATGAAAAGATGCTCAGCTTCATTAGTTATTAGAGAAATGCAAATCAAAACTACAATGAGATACCACCTCACACCTGTTAGATTAGCTATTATCAACAAGACGGGTAATAGCAAATGTTGGAGAGGCTGTGGAGAAAAAGGAACCCTTATTCACTGTTGGTGGGACTGTAAAGTAGTACAACCATTATGGAGGAAAGTATGGTGGTTCCTCAAAAAACTGCAAATAGAACTACCTTATGACCCAGCAATCCCTCTACTGGGTATATACCCCAAAACCTCAGAAACATTGATACGTGAAGACACATGTAGCCCCATGTTCATTGCAGCACTGTTCACAGTGGCCAAGACATGGAAACAACCAAAAAGCCCTTCAATAGAAGACTGGATAAAGAAGATGTGGCACATATACACTATGGAATACTACTCAGCCATAAGAAATGATGACATCAGATCATTTACAGCAAAATGGTGGGATCTTGATAACATTATAAGGAGTGAAATAAGTAAATCAGAAAAAAAGAAGAACTACATGATTCCATACATTGGTGGAACATAAAAATGAGACTAAGAGACATGGACAAGAGTGTGGTGGTTACCAGGGATGGGGGGAGGGAGGACATGGGAGGGAGGGAGGGAGAGAGTTAGGGGGAGGGGGAGGGGCACAGAGAACTAGATAGAGGGTGACGGAGGACAATCTGACTTTGGGCGAGGGGTACGCAACATAATTTAATGACAAAATAACCTAGACATGTTTTCTTTGAATATATGTACCCTGATTTATTAATGTCATCCCATTACCATTAATAAAAATTTATTAAAAAAAAAAAAAAAGAAAAGACAGACCAAAGACCGTCTGGCCTGTATCAAAAACTCTCCACCAATTCCATTGAAGCCTCTACTCATGACTCAAATTATACTAGAAAAAACTGTTTAGAATTCAAGGCAATCCATGAGAAACATAGTACGTGTACTCTTGTCCTCAGATGTTTGTATTTTCCTGTAAATAATGGAGAAGCAGGGCCTCTCAGGATTACTGAGGTAAAGTGTCTCATAGGAGCAAGAAGCACCCTGGTCAGACATGAGGAGGGGCTGTGTGGCACCAGCCCCTAGGCCATGGGCAGGAGGCCATAGAGTGCGGACATGCTTGGATCAGAGGTTTCTGTTTTGCATATGAACTGTGTGACCTTGGGCAAGTCATTGGTTCTCTGAGCCTCCAGCTCCTCAGACATCAGAGGATGATAACAACAATATCATCAGGCCAGCCTCCCAAGGCTTTTAAAAGGATCAAATGAGATAATGGACATGAAAGACATCTGTAAGCCATATTCCTCTGTACAAAGAGAAGTCCTTGTTATTAGCGATAATGCCTCTTCCTGCTGTAAGGGCTCTGGCCTGGGAGTTGGGGGCAGGGGCTGCTCTTCCAGCATAGCTGCTCTGTTAAGGCCCTTTGTGAAGGACCGATATGTGCTGTCACTCATCGAGAGATGTCTCGGGGGACTGCAGGCAGAGTGCCGGAGGAGAGGCACTGCGGTGTCCTGTCCCTCAGGTTTGACACAGCATAATTGTTTTGACATATGATGAAATTTGTTCTCGCATGGGTCAGAAGAAAGCCCAATACTGATGCTTTTCATCTAATTTCAATTACAGTCATTAAAACCCTTACTCCTGAGTCAAGCCTTTTCAAAAAGCCATCAATGACAGCCCATTACAGATGAGTTATTTATAGCGGTGCATATTAATTTCACAGTCCCACAGACCAATGATTCATGGCTTGGCATTAGTGAGAGACATCATTCACTGGGCTGAGTAATCCCTGACATAACAAGCACTGCTCTGTATCTCTTCGGAGACAATTCCGGGCCTCAGACCTAGAGGCCAGACCCTGTACAGAGCAGGATAACCAGAGGATATTGGCCTTGGCCCGTTCTACCTTCTGTCCTATGTGAGGAAGAATGGTACAATCTGCTTTGGGACTGACATCATAGGATTTCTGACTGAGATGATTATTTGGTCTTGGCCAGAGTTTCAGCTTTTCTTTCTCATATTTACAGCTATTGGTATGGGCATTCAGCAGACCTCATATTATTTGCTGCTATTCAATAACTCTAAGGCAGCAATTTTCAACTCATGTGCCGCAAGAATTTTTTAAAACATACAACATTTATGTAGTCAGGGGCACTGACCTCTTTTCCCTTAGATTGTCAAATACAAAATAACAACAGCCAACACAATAAGAACAACCAGTGTAAATACCCTGTCCTGAACCATAAATATATATATAGTTCATGTAATAGTGTTGCATCTGATTGGTTAATTCTTAGTACCAGAAATACTTATATACAAGGATGGGCACCTGGTTATTTAGAAAGTCACTTTGAAGCAAAAAAGGGTAAGTAATTACTATTATATTCTGTAAGTCAATCAAAATTATACCTTTTTTTGTCAGATTGGCAAAAAATATATAAATATGGTGTGCTGCAGAATTTTAGTAATTAGTCTATGTGTGCCATGAGATGAAAAAGGTTGAAACTCACTGCTCTAACAGGATATCTGATCCTCAGCTGGAGATGATGGGGAAAGATGGCTCTGGGGCCATCAAAAGCCCAGCATCCTTTTATCCAGACTGCTTCAGCCTCAGGTTCGTAAGTGCCACTTTGACCAATCGATATTGGGCCTCTTGATTCTTGGTCTATTTGTAGCTGAATTTATCCTCCTTGATTAAAAATTCACCAAGAGGCAGCCTGATATGACATTTATGAGTTCCTGGAAGTCCATAAATGTTGAATGTTAGAAATTAGCACCAAGTTGTTTGGATGATAAAAAGCAATGAACAAGCAAGAGGGCTAATATTCAATATTCCTATGTCTTCATTTTCTATCTGTGGAACCTCATAGCAAAGCAGAACTAAAGCTCAAACAAAGCAGCTCCAGATTTGACATAACCTTTGTAACAATCCCTGCCTCTAAATTCAGTTGCCTTCCAAATACAGCTGAGTTGGGCTCCGTGAAACTGACTACCCTATTTTCTTCCAGCTTTGTAACACTTCGACAGTGACTTTCTTGACCAAATCCCTTGCTCTATTTTAATACAGACCATAACAACAAATATTGAAACTGATTATTTTTGCTCTTTCTTCATATAATCATAGCTTTGCAATCATTAGAAAAATGGGTTGATGAAAAATAAATTTGTGACCTCATTATGTTGAAGTTTTCAACCATGGGACTGTTTCACATTCTACCCATCATTATTTCTTTCAAAATATGTCCTACCCACATCTCAGAACTTTTCTGAGCTTCTGTTCCCTTCATTTAAGCAAACTTGTCAGACTTTATATAATGTTCTCTCTTCTCTGTAGACCCATCTGGGCCATTGCTCACAGTTCTGGGAGTTTTGCACACTTCTTGGGAGGCCTTGTTAAGTCAAGGCTGAAGTCAATGAGGCTCAGAGAAGGGTAAATGACTAACACGCTAATCCACTAGCCTGAGTGCCAGTCTGCCTCTTTAACAGCATGGTCATCCAGACAGCAATTTGTAGATGGAATTTCAATTCTGTCAGGTTGCTGCTACATTTAAAAAATACAGTGAGACACTGTTCTTTACTCTCAAATGGGGAAACTAAAAATGTGCTCTTTTATCCACAGATGAAGAAAAGGGGACCGTGCAGTTGTAAGCAGATAAAGTCTCCAGCCAGGTCAGTTGAGTTGATTCTGAGCTCCACCTTTATGAGTTTTGGGACCTTGCTCTTTAACCTCTCTCTGCATCAATTTTGACCTCTGTGAAATGAAGTCATGATCCTACCTGTATCAGAGGGTTGTCATGAGACAGTAAATGAGCCAATATTTGAAGGTATTACCAATCACATAGTAAATGTTGTGTGTTTATTAAATGAGAATTTTTAGTATAAGAAATGCTGATGGAAAACTCACTGCCCCCTGTAAGGTACCATAATAAGCAATGTGGGGATGTAAAAAATTAACAAAATATGTCAGCCTTTAAAGACAGTTTCCAGAGGGGCATAGAAATGTATTAAAGTAACTGAGAGAGTAGGGCCGGCACGGGCTATGTGCAAGTCCAGTCACACAAATGCAGTGGACAGAGGAGAGAGAGACAGCTCTGGCTGGGAGGGAACCATTAAGGTTACACAAAGGAAATGATACTTGAATTGTTTCTTAAAGGATGGGCACTATTTCCAAAGGCAGACCATGGGGGTTTTGGCAGAAGGCTTTCATACTTGCACCCAGTAAAAACACAAAGCCAAGTAGACCCCTCCAAGTTCATCAATCCTGCATCCGATTCCTCTGTATAGCTCCTCTCCATGTCTACCTGCCTTACATCTTCTCCTTTCACCCTTTCCTCTACTTGCAAATTTCTACCCCTGGCCTCACTTTTCCTCTCTTACTTGCTTCTCTTATTTTATCTTTCTTTTAACCTCAAAAGAAATGCAAGCAATCTTTAAATAAATCAAATAAAATACAGGGGTATAAAATGAAAGACAAAATCTTCTTTCTTCACCCCTTCTCCCTGGACTTAACAGCAGTGTGGTGGTGAAGAAACTTGGCCACTAACTCCTGACACTTATCCCTCTGAAAGGGGAAGTTTATATTCTTCTTCCCTCCCTGGAATCTGAGTAGTCTTATAGCTACTGCCACCCATACAGAAGTGCAGGAGTGACGGTGGTTTCCTCCAAGACGGTAGTTTTCCTTCAGGAAAGCCATGCAGCGCCTAGCTGGTTCAGCCAACGCACTCCAGACACGCTGAGCTGCTGGAGGAGGGCTCAGCCACCCAGAGACAGCCTTGCTGAGCAGACACAGTCCTGCAGTCTGGCAAGGATCTCTGCTGGGTCCAGCCCTTCTGCCTTCTCCAGTCCGTACCGAACTCCTCTCTTAGTGAATGTACGCTGTTGCACAGATAGGCCACAGTTTAATTAACCACTCTCCTAATGGTCATGATTGTAATAATTCCTTCCAGTTTTTGGCATTACAAAAAAAATCAAGCAATGAACATTTTTATCCATACATCTCTGTACATTGTATGGGTATTTCTGCAGGATAAACTCCTAGGAATAACGTTGCTGAACCAAAGAGTATGTTATTGAAAAAATATGTATATATAGACATTACCAATTGCCCTCCAAATAGGCTCATTGACTCTTCCTGCTGGTATATTAGAGTGCCTGTCACCTCACCAACACTGAGTATTATCAAGCTTTTTCATCTTTCCCATGCTGACGTTGTCTCTGCCTCCGTTAAAATGAGCCCAGCTACATGCAGTGTGAGCAAGACATACAAGCTGGCTTGAGATGACACGCAGGTCAAGGTATTAATAACTCAGGTGGAGGAGAACTAATTTAATATAAAAGTGAGGCACAGAACATCACAGACTAGCAGAGCAAAGATGTCAAAACACAATGGAATTCAGCTTCAAAACACAATGACATTCTGCTAATGGCAGGTGTTATCTGAAGTCCCGGACCACCCATTTAAAATGAGAGGATCAGGGGCTGATGGATAAGGAAAGAGGAAAAAGGAAATTCTCTCAGTTAATCAAAGTGCTCGCTTGGCTGCTGCTATAAATGGAACATTTAAAATGATTGAGATCGACCTGGATGGTTTCAGGTAACAATCAAGAACAGTGGTTCTCAAACGTAGCTGCCTAGCAATGCCACTTGGAGTTTTTTTGTTTGTTTGTTTTGTTTTGTTTTAGAAAAATATGGATATTTCATCAATCGTCATAGATTTTGATTCAGTAGATCTGACTTTTTAACTAGTCCATTACTGAGCCAGAGCAAATTTAAAACTTTCTTTTTCTTTTTCCTGGAATAGAGCTTCTCAAACTTCCATCAGATCACCCCAGGGACTTAGAAAACACAGATTGCTGGGCCCAACCCATCCCAATAGCTCCTGACTCAACAAAATCTGGAGAGGGCCTTAGACTCTGCGTGTCAAACCAGCTCCAGGCAGGCCAGGCTGGTGCACAGTTCTGGCACAGGAGCCGCCACCCACAGAAGCACCAGCACAGCACAACCTGGGAGCTTGCTGGGAAGTGCATAATCGTAAGCCCACCTCGGGCCTAGTGAATCAGGATCTGCTTCTAACAAGACTCCCCGGTGATCTGTGTGCACATTCAAGTTAGGGAAGTGCTGCCCTGTTAGTCTTGCCTACTATTCAAGGGGTAGGAGGTCTGAGGGAGTGGAAAGCTGCAGAGAAGACCTGGGTTCTAGTCCCAGCGCACTAGTGATAATTCCTCACTTCCCATAGTTGTTAATGTGATACAGCTAGAAATCAGGATTCCGGACTCCTCTAGTGCAATGCGAAGATTTAGGCATCGAAACATTAACACAAGAAAGCTACGGTTTCGAGAGCACTACCAGCAAGCCTATTTTCCACTAGCAAAGAATGGAGATACCCTGAGCTTTTTTCAGTAGAGACAAAGTAGTCAAAGTTCCCCCAAAGCAATAGATTTTTAGTCTTTTTCTCAGCAATGGGGAAATGTCAAAATGATTTTTTTCTTTTTCCCATTAAGGTAGTTCAAATGAAGCTATGTTTCTCAAATGTGAGGGAGCCCATGTGTCACCTGAGCCCTTTGTAAAAGGGTTTATTTGGATTCAGTAGGTCAGGGGTGGGGCCTGAAAGCCCACCTTTCTAAAAACTTCCTACTGGAAGTCCACACTATGAGTTCATTGACTACACTTTGAATAGCAGGGATCTAGTGGCAATGAGTTGGGGTGTCTGGCTTCTGCAGAGTCCCTGATAGCTGGAGTTGAACCTCTAAGGTTTGCTCTGCACGGTGTAGGCCTGCTCACCTGGCAGAGGTGGGTGTTCAAGAGACACAAAACCCTGACTCAGTTCAGTGGGGTTCTTAACATCACCTGAACTTGGAAGAGTCAGTGAGACCAGGAGAAGGCATACAATGTGTCGGTTTTATACGTAGAATGTCCTGGTTCACTCTTCTCCACTGGCATGAATAACAGAACGCAGATGATTAAGGCAACTATGCATTTAAATTTCAGAGTCTCATAAACATCCCTTCTCTACTATTCAACGTCCACAGAGACATACCCTGGTCCTGGCTGTCAAAGCTCAATAGATTTCTCACCTGGTCCCGGAAGGCATAAGGACTACACTACCATAACCCATGGTGTACACCAGAAAAACACATCCTTTAAAGTTCACCAAGCTTCTGAGTAAACCCACAGAGCAGTGCTTTTCCAACTTGTCTGTATATTAGGGTCACCTGGGGAGCTTAAAAATTGCCAATTCCAGGTATAACCTCAAAATATTATAGTTTAATTGATCTGCCGTATGTCTTGGGCTTTAAATTTTTTTTTTTTAATGCTACCCTCCCACCCCCAGTGATTCTAATGTGCAGACAAGTCTGGGAATCCCTGTTGTAGGATAGTATACAAATGAAGTACAGGGTGGAGGAGAGAGAAGTTGTTCTACTTTGAAGGACTCAAGAGCTGACTTTCAATTGATTGTTAATTAATTTATGTATTCATTCATTCATGCACGCATGTAGGCATACATACAACAAATAATTGCAAAACAGACTTTGAGCTAGTGCTCTGTGTGCCCTCACATTTCAGAAAGACACAGCCCTGCCCCCAGAGGCTAGAGGAGGAGCTGTAAACAGACAACTGAAGTAGGGTGTGACAGTTCTGTGGTAGTGCTGTGGAGCACAGGAGGGTGACTCGATGACACACAGCCTTCAGTCTCGTGTACGACCAGCTATCTCAGATTCGAGAACCCAGGTAGCAGTTCTGATGGGAAGAGTGTGCTGCATCCGCTGATTTACCAAATGTTTAGTGAGCACCTATCACTGAATTAGCTGCTGAGTAAGAAGCAAATGAAGCCGTAAACCCAATAAATTCAAAATGTTTTGCTCCTCTCAGAATTTTTGGACATCCAAGTAGGGTAGCTATTTCTTTTTTTTTTTTTTTTTGTATTTTTCTGAAGCTAGAAATGGGGAGAGACAGTCAGACAGATTCACGCATACGCCCGACCGGGATCCACCCGGCACGCCCACCAGGGGGCGATGCTCTGCCCCTCTGGGGCGTCGCTCTGTTGTGACCAGAGCCACTCTAGCGCCTGGGGCAGAGGCCAAGGAGCCATCCCCAGCGCCCAGGCCATCTTTGCTTCAATGGAGCCTTGGCTGCGGGAAGGGAAGACAGAGACAGAGAGGAAGGAGAGGGGAAGGGGTGGAGAAGCAGATGGGCGCTTCTCCTGTGTGCCCTGGCCGGGAATCGAACCCGGGACTTCTGCACTCCAGGCCGACGCTCTACCACTGAGCCAACCGGCCAGGGCCTAGGGTAGCTATTTCTTACCTTTACCTGTTTGCCATCCTTCTCCCTTCCAGCACCGGTACTCAGAACTTACTTTGATGGACAACTTCTTCTCCAGTCTCAGTCCATGGTTCCTCAACTGCTCTCAAGAGCATCAAACAGGTCTAGCTACTATTTCACCCTTTGATTTAAACTAGCTGTGTAGTTGACATGGAGCTGTTGGCTGCCATCTTGTGACCAGAGGATAGAAGCAAAGGATGGAGCTTAGCTGGGAAAGAGAGCCGGGAAGGGGGGACTGTGTTTGAGAGCACTGTTTGCCTGGACAAGGCCATATCTTCTCTTACACTGGCACATTAATAAAGTCCTGTTAGGGCCGAATGCAGTTTGGGATAGCTTCTCTATTATTGGCAACCCAAAGTGTCCTAAGCACTACACCTACAGTGGATTTTTCCAGGAGTGTTTTCTTTTCTTTTTTTTTTTTTTTTTTTTTTTTTCTTTTCTGAAGTTGGAAATGGGAAGGCAGTCAGACAGATTCCCGCATGTGCCCGACCGGGATCCACCCAGAATGCCCACCAGGGGGCGATGCTCTGCCCATCTTGGGGCGTTGCTCTGCCGCAATCACAGCCATTCTAGCGCCTGAGGCAGAGGCCACAGAGCCATCCTCTGGGCAAACTTTGCTCCAGTGCAAACTTGGCTGTGGAGGGGAAGAGAAAGACAGAGAGGAAGGAGAGGGGGAGGGGTGGAGAAGCAGATGGGCGCTTCTCCTGTGTGCCCTGGCTGGGAATTGAACCCAGGACTCCTGCATGCCAGGCCAATGCTCTACCACTGAGCCAACCGGCCAGGGCCCAGGAGTGTTTTCTTTTGTGATTATAATAAATAAACCCATTAATGCCTGTTCATGAAATGCTGTTTTCTGTTTTGTGAAACTGTGATTTTAGAGATTCCATTCTGTCTGTAGGTATATAAATGGAATTCTGTATAATCAGTCAGATCATGAGCTCAAGACGTTTCTCTGAAAAGTATTTAAATGACGCTGCACCTAGTGAGCTGCCAGGGAAAGGACAGATGGACAGAACCAGCCCAGGTTGTTCTGCTCGTCTTCCAGCAGGTGCCTAAGAGGCCCTCGAGGGCTGAGAGACTGGGTTAGGAGTTCTCACGTTCTGGACCACATTGCCGTGCTATTGGGAATTAAAAATAAACAGAAACCAGCAGAACACTGCAAAGGTTGTGAGGTGAGCTGAAGGAAGATTTCTAAACTGAGTCCATCTTTTATCAAGTTGTGTTGATCCTTCTAAACGTTTCTCAAATTGCCCTCTCTTTTTTCCAAACATCTAACATTTGTGTCCAAATTTTCATCATCACTAGCCTGAACTACTGAACTAGTGCAACAACCTTGAAATTGTTCTTCTACCTTGAAAAAATAGCATTTCCACCTCCAGTCACAACTCAGCCCATCCTCCACTCTATTGCCCAATACACCATCACACTTGTTCCATCATCTACAGAATAAGGTGCAAGATTTCTGTCTAGATACACCTGGCCTCTCCCTACATGCCAAGCTTCTATGTCTAATATAACTGCATCTAGTTTCCAGTGAGCGTGTGCTCACTGCATTCTTTCTGTTGTAAAGCCTATGAAGAAAATTCCTCTTCGTCCTTCAAAACCATATTCAAATATGCCCTTCTTAGGAAGCCTTTTGTAGATCTCTCACCGATAAAACCAATTCCTCCCTCCTCTATGCTGTATTTATAATTCCAACTTACTTTTGTCCCCTAACATTCTGTTACAATGTTTGCTCTTGTGTCTGAATTTGAGCCTCTTTAAGATAGGGCCAGTTTCTTGCTCATTTTCCTACTTCCAATACCAAGAATATTGCCTGACACATACTAAGCTCTCCATAAACGTACAATGAATTGAACTGATTGCCTTTGTTTCCAAGTTGGTGTGGAGAGTGATTTAGAAAGAAGCACTCTGATAATCAGGGATAAGGTCAGAAATAGGGTCAAGTGTGACTGATAATTGCTAAGCATTAGACAAAAGCTTACCCACACGTTGACTTCTCTAAAAGATTATCTAATTCGGTGTTTCCCAACGTGGGGCCCACACACCACAGGGGGGCAATTCGATAGTTAAGGGGGGCAATTTGAAAATGGACTCGACACGACTTTAACTCTTTCGCCCCGGGCCATTTAAATGCAATGCTAGAGCCCTGGCCGGTTGGCTCAGCGGTAGAGCGTCGGCCTGGCGTGCGGGGGACCCGGGTTCAATTCCCAGCCAGAGCATATAGGAGAAGCGCCCATTTGCTTCTCCACCCCCCCCCCCTCCTTCCTCTCTGTCTCTCTCTTCCCCTCCCGCAGCCGAGGCTCCATTGGAGCAAAGATAGCCCGGGTGCTGGGGATGGCTCCTTGGCCTCTGCCCCAGGTGCTAGAGTGGCTCTGGTTGCGGCAGAGCGACGCCCCGGAGGGGCAGAGCATCGCCCCTGGTGGGCGTGCTGGGTGGATCCCGGTCGGGCGCATACGGGAGTCTGTCTGACTGTCTCTCCCCGTTTCCAGCTTCAGAAAAATAAAAAATAAATAAAAATTTAAAAAAATAAATGCAATGCTAGTTATCGGTGTCAAATTTAACAAAAAATGCAATTCTTAAATAATTGAGGTAAATAATTATTAAGTATAATTTTGTTTGACGAGACCAAAATATCAACTGGGTGATTGGCGTTGTTAAGTAAACTTTGTCCTGGGTTCACCGCGGAGCGTGCCGTCTGCCGCGGGGAACCCCGGATGTTTTAAAAACTCACTAAACAACGCAGTTATTCTCACCTAATTGGCCCATCGCAACTTCTGTAGTGTTTCACATCATTCAGTTGGTGTTAATTTGAAATACGTGTCAGTCAAAACTGTTGTAAAAGCTCATTGATTTAATAAATATACATATATATATTGTATAGATATAATTAGTAAGTATTTTATTTTATTTTTATCAATATTAAACTCTTTATTAAGTACTTCTTGCATCGGGGCTAGAAAGCACTAATATTTTATAAATATTATTGGGGCTATAATAGTGCATGCACGACAATTTTAATTTTAGAAGCATAACTTTCCAGAAAATTTTGTCAAGTGGAAAAAATATAGATACCTTTTGATTTGTGGTGGTAGTGTAGTAAATGTGTTATATACATTTAAATAAATATGAATTTTTAGTATACATTTACTCTATGTCACATTGAATATATTTTAACACATATTTTAATATTAGTTTTTAATTGATCTTATTTTTATTATAGCCCATAGTAAAGTGAGTGGTGCAAGCAAGAAAAAAACTCGTCAATATTCAGAGGAATATTTAAAATTTGGGTTCATACCCGCTGTTCACGATGAGCGGATTCCTTTTTGTCTTTTATGCCAGCAATGCTTGACCAACGAATCAATGAAACGAGGTCATCTTGAGGCGCATTTGAAGGCGAAACATAGTGCTCATATTAATTCAGATTTGAGTTACTTTAAAACTTTAAAGAAAAATTTTGAAAAAATAACAACATTTTTCTCTATTTACTGTTCATACTTCAACTAATAATCGTGTTCTTGAGGCTAGTTATCAAATTTCTTTATTCATCGCTAAAACTGGAGAAAATCACACTATAGGAGAGAACTTAATAAAACCGTCAATATCAGCATTTCTTAAAACGGTTCTTGAAAAAGATGACAAAGATGTAAAAGCTATGCCACTCAGTAACAATACTGTTAGCAGAAGAATAGACGAAATGAGTGAGGATATTGAAAAACAACTTATTGAAAAGCTGGAAACAAGAAAATTCTCCTTGCAAATGGATGAATCAACTTTGAGAGACAGTGAGGCAGTATTGATAACTTACATAAGATATATTGATAAAGGACATTTTGCTGAAGAAATGTTGTTCTGTAAAAGATTAGAAAGCACCACTACCTCCAAAGATATATATAATAAGCTAAAAAACTACTTAGATGTCAATGATATACCAATGAAAAATATAACATCTTGTGCTACAGAGGGTGCTCCCAATATGATGGGCAAGAAAAATGGCTGCTTAAAATTGATGAAAGATGCGAATCCAGAAATGATTCTTGTGCATTGTGTTATTCATAGGGAAAACTTGGTAGCTAAAAACATCTCGCCTGTTCTGAATGAAGTATTACATACAGTAATAAAGTGTGTTAATGCTATTAAAGCTAGTGCCAAATGTGAGTGTCTTTTCAAGCTATTTTGTGAAGAACAAAATGAAGACCATGTGAGACTTTTACTTCATACTGAAGTAAGATGGCTGTCTAAAAGAAACTGTTTGAAAAGATTTATGGAACTGTTTGATACTCTTAGTGATTTTTTAAGCGACAAACCTGAAATGAAGTATCTGTTAACAATAGATGGTAAAGCATTTGTGAGTTATTTAGCCGATATCTTTGAAAAACTAAATATATTAAATAAGCAACTTCAAGGAACAAATAAAACTCTTGTCGATGCAAAAGCAAAGATATTTGGTTTCATTACCAATATTGAGTTATGTCAGAAACATATTAACAACAAAAACTTTAAACAGTTTCATTGGCTCCAAAAATGTGAAGTAACTGATACCGCTTTACTTGTTATTGTCAATCATTTGAATATTCTATCGGCTGATTTAAAAGAAAGATTTTCTGATTTAAAACAAATTGATTTCCCAACATGGATGATGCAGCCAATGTTAGTGGATTTGTCTGATATATCAAATATGCAGTATCAAGAACTCGCAGAATTGCAAAATGATGAGTCAGTTAAAGCTTTATTTAATATCAAAGGAGCGATGGCATGGCTTTGTGAGGAAACAGAAATCAAATACCCAAATTCAACCAAATGTGCAAGAAAACTATTGCTACTGTTTCCATCTTCATTTTTAGCTGAATGTGAATTTAGTGCTGTAAATGATTTACTGGTAAAAAAAAAGAAATCGGCTGGATATAACACAATGTGGAGACTTGAGACTAAAGCTAACCAAATTGGAACCTAATATAAAATCTCTGTGCAGCAAGCATCAAGTGCAAGGATCACACTAAATTAAAATAATAAATTAATATAGAAAAATCTGTATTAAAATTATTTGGAATTTAAATTTCTGTTTTTCATTATATGTTTTGAAATTTTACTTATTGTGTTTTGTTAACAATTTCATAGTGATTTCTTCCTAAAACCTATCATTTATGTTTATTAAGTGAACAAATCAATTTTTTAATGTTAAAAATTATGTATGTCACATAGGGGGGGACATAAAAATTTTAGAAAGGTTAAGGTGGGGCATGGCACAAAAAAGGTTGGGAAACACTGAAACATGTAAGGGTTAACATGTTTACCAACCCCTCTATTATTGCCTATCCTTTTCTACTTTGTATTATCATACTTAATAAACCCCAAATCCTTAAGATTAAAAAAAAATTGGCTCTCAAAAGAAATTTCAATCATTGTACTGTTGATATTTGGCTCTGTTGACTAATGAGTTTGCTGACCATTGGCCTAGAGAAACATGTAAGAAATTTAAATAAATAGCAGTAACATTGTGGATGCAGGAAGCTGTTTCCAGTCAGCTATAAAGCATTTGCCCAGAGTTACTTCTGGGATTGCAAAAAGGTTGACCTACAGAATGCTACAAGCAGATAATGTTACTTTTATTCATATAAGAGGTTCCTGGTCATTATTACTTCACTTCTTTTCCTTAATTGTAATTGCTAGACTTTTAACCTAGCAAAGCATCCAGGAATAAAATTTAAGGAGAAATAAATCAAGGCCTATAAATTGAGAATGCTGAAAGATTCCTGATGGTCCCTTGTGCTAAGCAAGTTGAAGGATGGGTTAACACAATCTCATGGAAGTAGATGGTAGTTTGGAACTGACATGTTGATATGCTTTGTAGGAAAGCAAATTTTGGGTTTAATCTAGGTTCTGGCTATCTTTTGGTATGTAAAAGACACCTGTTGGTCAAATAAGTTTGTAAATATGATATATAGGTTTGCTCGCTTATAGTTTGCATTGGGTGTGGGGGACAGGCTGTAAGCAGGCAGGGTCATTATACCCGAAGGCTTAGTTTTAAGACTAAGCCTTCCCACCCTAAGTGACTTTGTATCAGAGACTTTCTTGTTTGTATATTGGATTAAAGGTTTTGATTTCTACACTATAAAATATGGCAAACCAGGAGCTTGCTCTCTTGGTTCCTGAGATTAGCATTAGAGAGGAGAGCAGAGAAAGGCCATGTGGAGGAAAGGGGAAGCAGCCAAGATGGTGGAGTGCTGGGGGAAAAAAAAGCGTTAGCATATTCAGCTTTGCCACTAAAATGTTATAACTAATATTTGAAAAACATACTTGTAAAGTGTGTAGGTTTGAGTTGAAATCTCCATAGAAATTACAAACACAAATACATACCTATACTGAAACACCTTCTAGTTCATTCTGAGAAAAAAATAAAAGGGATTCTAATTACCTACCTTTTAAATAAAAATGTCTACAAGAAAAAGCAACTATTTTTTTTTAAAATAAAAAGGCATTTTCTAATTATGCAAAATTAAAATTACCTAGTTGAGACAATTCAGGCTGCATCCTGAAAGGTCAGAGAGCAAATTCTCATTACTAGCCCACTTCCCAACCCAAGTGACCGGGTTCCTGAGCAATGATCTCAAACAATCCAGCCCAGAGCCAGGGGCGCAACTCAGATGGCCCCACAATCTTTTTCCGAGGCTACATTTGCCCTCTTGGACAAGCCTGCTGGACCCGGCTGTGCTTCTTCCCCGTAATGAGTAGTTACAGGAGCGCTTTCAGCTGCAGGAAAGAAAGCAAACGTTCAAGAGGAGCCGCAGACTGCCTTGGAAAATGGGCACGGACTTGCACTGGTTTCTGCTGGAGGCCTTCAGTTCAAGGTTTGTTTTCACAGCCCGAGAGCCCTGTCTTGTTACTGAGTGACACTCAGCAGAAAGGGTAGGGGGTTACAGGGCAATTTTGCCCCTTTTACATCTTTGTTTAGTATCACAAGTTTCTCATTATCCTAATAAGTTTAGCCTCTGGCTGCAGTGAGTGTGGCTTCCTCCAAGCGAAGGTCATCACAATATTCATAAAAGTACAACATATCCTTTTAAAAAAAACAAACTCCAGCAATGGAGACAAGTATAAAAACATAACAACCTGGAATTTCTGGATTCTCCACCAGTCTAATTATAATGGTAGCATAAGGATGTGTGTCTAAACTACCAGCCAAGGCTGCATGATACACATTTTATCACACGAATGTTTACTCCAGGGCTTGAACTAGTCCCTTGGCAGAAGAGGCAGCAACTGGTGATTAAAAAACAAGTGGAAAAAAAAAGTGAGATTAGATGTCTCTACCAAGTAAGTATAGTAGCTTAGTTTTACTTGGTGGCTATAATACATCTGATCTAATTGTTTTCCTTTAAAAAAATCTTATCTTTTTTTAATGAAAATGCACATATCACAAATGTGTGACTTGACCAATTTCTGCATAATGAATAACACAGTCACTGCATCAATCACACAGAACATGTCCTACCCCCTGAAGTCCACCTTTCACTCCTCCGAGTCACTCACCTCTCCTCCCAAGAGTGACCTCCGTCCTAGCTTCTATCCGCAGAGCTTACATTTTACCTGTTTTTGTTTACTATATAAATGAAACCACAGGAAATTTACTCTTCAAGTGTCTGCCTTCTTTCCTCAATTCAATGTTGTGAAATTCAAACACGCTGCTGGTTTTTACATTGTTTTTTTCTGATTGCTGGGTCGTATAATTGGGTGACTATATTTATAGACATCCACACCACAATCTGCTGATCGAATTGAGTTGTTTCCCATTGGGGCTGCCATGAACATTCCAGTACATGCCTTTCGGTGACATATGTTACATACAGGCTCTCAGGTGTATATGTAGGGTTGTAATGCTGAATCCTGGCTTATGCCCATGTTCAGCTTTCGTAAATACTGCCACAGAGCTTTCCAAAGTGGTTGTAATTCACACTTCCACCAGCATGGCAACGCTAGCTGCCCCACTTGAATGCTTCCCACATGGCGGGGGCTAGACAGCATGTTACTTAATCTTCACAACAGCCCCATAGTTAGATGAGGAAACCTAGATTAAGAGATGTGACAAGTTAACGCAAAGTAGCAGCTCTTCAACACAGTCCTTGTCATTGAGAAGCTGGAGCCCTTATTCTCCATGCTCACAGCCTCCGGGTGTTCTGATTTCATGTAAGGTACCAAGGACACCTTATTTTTCACGTGACTCTGATGCCTCCCTCCTTTGTGTCATATCCTGTAGCATGTTGACTTTCCTCACCCCTACCAGTCATGTTCATTCTCTGAAGCTTCTAAATCCAAGTGAGAGTAGCTTCACTTTACTTTCAGGAAACCACATACTTCTTGGTTTCTTTCATTCTTGTTTTCTGGTTCCTTCCCACACCCTCACCCTCTGAATGTCCCAGTGCTATGGCTGTCTTTCCTTCTCCCCCAGAGGCTCTGGACACATGACCACCCAGGACTCCAGATGTAACAGCCTCTCTGACCCTTTCCCTCCAGATAGCTCCCCCTGTACTTCCTGACTCCTCCTACACAAAGTGAGGCTGTGTGGTTGCTTCTGGCCAGTGATTGTGAGCAGAAGGACATGGTTCTTCTGAGCCAGAACACCCATTCCCATGTGAGCCCCAGAGTTCTCTTCTCTCTGCCTGCACAGCCAGCCTGAGCCCTGGGGGAGGAGACGCGGAGCAGAACTCACAGCTCACCCACAGAGGACAAATAACAAACAAAAAAGGAAACTGTTGAAGTCATGAGCCACTAAGATTTAGGAGAGCGGGGGCTACTTATTATTACCTAGCATAACCATGCCTATCCTGCTACAATAAAAACACTTAGTTTTGTAAATATAGTTATGATTGATATTTGACAGCTCCCAAAATGTATCTGTTGGCTGATTCTGAGCCCTGAACTCCAGACCCATTTGTCCTACCGTTTTCTCTAAATCTCCTCAGGAAACTTATCTACATCTCAAAGTGTCCAAATGGAATTCCCAATCTCCTCTTTTCCCAAACTTGGACCACCTGTAATTTTCCATACCTCAATTAATAGCAGCAAGAATATTCCCACAGCTTGGGCCAGCAGCCTTGGGAGTATTCTTGTCTCTTCTCTTTCTCTTATACCTCATGCTAAGCCCATCAACAAATCATATATGCTGACATTACATTGATATATTTTTTTATATTTTCAAAATATAAGAATCTGACCCTCCCTTGGTTATCTAATTCTAGCTACCATAACTTTTTAAAAAATGTGTTCTTCTAATGTTAGCATTGTTACAATCTTTTCTTTGAAATGTTCTCAGCACACCTCTTCACATCTGGCCCCACCTACTGCATGAAGTTACATTGTCTCCTATCCCTCTTTCTTTCTTTGTAAATCTCTGGCCACTTTTTTCCTCTCACTTTAGCTTCCTGGTCTTCCTGCTATTTTATTTCCATGAGAAAATCAGCACCTCTTGTGGCTTTAATTTTCATTTTTATCCACATTTCACAAGATGTATGTATAACAATAATGGTGCCAGGAATGATTTTAGAAGGTATATGGATGAACACCTCTATTTTAACAGTTTTGATTTTATTTTAATGTGTATTAAACAGACTGTAACTAGCACAGAGAAAGTCTGAGATTTCACAGATAGCATTCCTTAAATGAAGCCAAATAAATCAGTTTAAGTTTAATTAAAGTAAAATATTAAATTAACAATAGTAGGTTTAAGATAGGAAAAATGTAAGTGATACATAAATGAAGTTTAGGGAATAAGTGTGGACCTTCAAATAATAAAGGTAGTCAATCTCCTTCAGTGAATGCTTCTGGGGGCCACCTGGAGAGTCTAGGGGATGGTTCACCTGACCCTCAAAAATAATAAATAAATTTCAAGTGATTCTTCCCCTAAAACCAGTTACCTTGTTTACCCAACAATGTCACTATATTAGTAGGCCAGGCCAACAATTGGACTCATCATTTATTCAGCTCTCTCTTTGGTCCCCTTTAGTGACTAAGTTTTTAAATCCTGAAATGACTGCCACATTTACTCTTTCTCTTTCTTTCTCATTAATATCATTCCAAGCCATGACCCAATTACCTCACACCCAGATCATCATAATGACCTCCAAACTCTCCTCTGGTCTCCGTCTAAATTCAATTGCATTCTGCTATGGCTTAAAAATCATCATTCCCGTGTTCAAAACATTCAATGGCTTCCCCTGAAGGCAATGACTAGGATTCTTAATGTCACGCTAATCATGACTAACATTTATTTATTGAGTTTTCTGTGCTAAAAGCCACACAGAAACATTCTCATTAAATCCACATGACAATACTATGATGAAGAATTAGGTACCTCATACTAGATGAGGAAACTGAAGTTCAGAGATTAAATGAATGACTTGCCAAGAGCTAGTTAGTGGCAGAGCCAGAGTTCCATTTCAAGCAGCCTGATGCCGGTCTCTCTTCTCTATGCCGCAACACCACACTACTGACAAATTTCACAATACCTCTGTTTCTAATCACATGCCGTCTTTGTGTCTTCTGTTCTATTTCCTTTTTCCCTCTTATTTAAGAGCGTCTCATTCCTGCATGTATTGAGCCTTGATCTTCTACCCTTCCAATATAGTGCACACCACCTTCTGATACAATATCCAAATTCAAGTTCAATCCCTTATAGTGTCACTGAGGCCAGAATTACCAGTGGAGTAACTAGACAGCTGTCCTTCTAGATTTGAAGCTTATTTGCCCAGACCTTGAACTATCCAGCTCCAGTCCTGTTGACCTGGCACTGTGGACAAATGACTACAAGGAAAGAAGTTGCCACCTCCATCCTGTGAGGAAGAGGTTCCTTCACTTCTAAATTAAGAACACTTCAAAATAATACAAATGGACACAGTTCAAGGGACAGCTTTTTGAATTTTTATGTGCACAGGTCTGGTTAGCGCCCCATTTGTCATGTTGACCAGCCACACAGTAGTTGTAACAGCGCAAGTGATGTAGGTGTGCAAGTGCTTCAGAGAACAGTCGGATCTGAACCCTGCCCCAGGGGAACTATGGCTTCACTGGGCATTTGGTCTCACTAGATATTTTTTGCTCATTCATATATTTTTAGCTGTTCATTCCTTGAGTTGTCCACAAAGAAGCAGAAAAAGAAATAGAGATCATAAACATAAACTGTCTCCTCTGTTCCCTTCTTCTTCTTCTCCTTCTCCTCCTTCTCCTTCTCCTTCTTCTTCTTCTGTTCTTTTGTATAATAAAAGGCCACAGAAAAAGACCTTAGAATTAGAAGCAAACTTAGACATCACCTGGCCCCAACCTTTCATTTCAAAGATGACAAAAAGAAGGCTCTGGTAAGCAAAGTGATGCACACAGGGTCGCACAAACTAGTGGCGGGTCTGGGAATGGAACTCAAGACTTTGAATTCCAGTAAAGTTTTTAAATCCTGGCTCTGTTTAATAGATTATAACTTTATAACTATGAATGAGCTACTCTTTTTTGGGATTCAATTTTTCTAATTCTGCAATAGGGGTAATTTTAGTAATTATATATATATTTTGAAGGGTTGGTATAAGATTAAATAAAGTCAAATAGAATAAGTAGTGAACAAACATCAAACATAATAGGTTTTCAATAGATATTCATTTAGTCACTCAAATGATTGCCTCAGCTGACATCCAGGAACCTAAAAAAGATACATTTAAAGAAGATGACTAAAATATTGAATATCTACTCACACAAACTTTCTGAAAATCTGAAAGAGCCTCAAAATCAAAGTGTGGAGCAGAGAGCAACAGCGAGGAGTAGATGTTTAACATGAAGGTATCTCAGGTGTTTTTTTAAAGGAAAAGGTGTGTGTCAGCTGGTTGTCTCATGCAACACTAATTAAAGGTTTATTCTTTTAATCCCTGTAAAACAAACAAACCACTTTTAGCACTGCTGAGCTTTCTGGAGACCCAATTCCTGCCTGAGTCTACCTTAATTGCTTTAAAAGTTAGGTTTAGGTTTTATTGATAGTGGTAAGTGCTTTATAGCCCAGTTCTGGATGGGGCTGCGACTCCTCCTCCAGGAGGAACTGAGGCAAATTGGGGGGCTTTGCTCTGACCCTTGACCCTTTCACACCTTCTGGACTGATGATCTCAGGCTCCCTCCTGGGTCTCTGTGTAGCACAGGTGATTGCTGTGCCTGGGTCTCTGTGTAGCACAGGTGATCCCAGACTGGAATGTCACACCCCAGCTCCACCCTGGACTTGCTGGAAGCTCTTACATGGCAGTTTCTCTGAGTGCCTCTTTCTGCCCTTGTCTGTTTGCTCTGGAGACAACAAGGCTGAGCGGGGGCTGTGAGCGCCGATATTGAACGGTCAGGATAATTCTGATCTTGTAAAAAAGTTTCGAGTTTTTAAATTATGAAAAACTTATATGCATAAAAGTATAGAGAACTATTTAACAATTATTTATGTACCATACAGATTTGATACATGCTGTGTTATTTATTTTTCTGTTTTAGAAAAGAATTTAAAGCAAAATTTAACAGATGTAATTAACCCTTATATACCACATTCCTCCTCAAAGATAATCACCATCTTGAGGTTGAATTTTATTTTTATATTGTTTATATTTTTCTTATTTGTATATTCACAAATAATATATATTAGTTTTTTTAATTTTATGATTCATCACAATTATTTTCATGATTTTTGTCTTCATTCTACATTATGTTTTTGAAATTTATATGTTGATACACTTAAATCTAGTTCATTTTGTTTTAACTACTAGAAGAAATTTTTCAGGAATGAACTCCATATTATCCATTATCTTACTGATGGGCATTTCGCTCCTTTCCAAGTTTTTATACTCGCTAATAAGACTAAAATGAATATCCTTGGTCATAACTGTGTGTATACATGTGCATAATTTGCTTCAGATTTACTACACCTGGCAGTCAATCCCTGGATTGTGGAGCATGTACCTCTTTAACTTTACTAGATATAAGCACATTTTAACTTTACTAGATAGTGGCAGCCAGAGAGGCCGCACTAATTTATACCCCTATGTCCAGTTCTGACAATTCCTGTTTCTTCTTTTCTTTTTTAGTTCTTGATATTATGAGACTTTCGATCTTTTTCCTAATTGGATAGGTATAAAAATCACCCTTCTTTTACAATGTATTTTCTTTATTACTAACAAGTTTATACATTTCAAAGTGTTTATTGGCTATTTGAATTTTCTCTTCTGCAGCTTCCTTGTTCATGTCTTTTGTCAATATCTCTCTTGCTTTTCTTTAAAACACACACACACACACACACACTTGTAGAAAAATATTCTTAATAGTTTGGAAACACATCTCTTGCTGACTATGGAATACTAGTTGCCATGTTCCTGAACTCTCAGTTATTTCTACTGGGCAGACGCTAAGGTAACAACAGCAGGTATGGATGAACTCTGTGCACAATTGCCCAGTTGTGGTTGGGCAACCACACTAGACCCCTACAGCAATATGGCAGAGCAGCGAGAGTACTGGGCTGGCAAAAGGCCTGCTTTCTAGACTCACTTTAATCTTTGATTATCTGAGACTTCTCAGGACGTTTTTCTTCATCTGTGAAATCACAACATTAATACCAGCCTCCAGGGCTTTGTGTCAAGTCGATAAGATACATAAAATCACCTTTGAAAATACTACCTAATGTTAGCCAATATTACTAGCAGCAATTCAAATACAAGGTTATTGAATTAGTCTGGTGGGCTTCCATAACAGAAAATCATAGACTGAGTGGCTTAAACAATATTTCTGGAAGCTAGAAGAACAAGACCGGGGTGTCAGCGTGGGTGGCTTCCAGTGAGAACACTCTTCCTGGCTTACAGACGGCCTCCTTTGGATGTCTCCTGACATGACGGAGAGAGTGGGCTCTGATGTCTCCTCCTCTTCTCATAAGGGGACCAGCCCTATCACACTAGGGTCCTACTCTCATGACCTCATTAAATCTTCATCCCCTCTTCAAAGGTCCTGTCTCAAGTACAGTCACATTGGAAGTTAGGACTTCAACATAAGTATTTTGCGGTGACACAATTTAGTTCATAGCAGTCATGGTACTTTGGTGTTTGTTCATTTCTTTTCAAATAGGTCTAAATTTTTTAATCTTTCATTGGGGCTTGGAGACCTAGATGAGAACATCATCAATTTTGTGACATTATCTCTGGCTTGCTCTATTCAAAAGTATTATGGCTATCAAGCTAAGGTTTAATCATTCTTGTGATTATCAATCCTAAGGGACAAACCCTTATTATCAGGTTTTCTCTTATGCAGTGCCAGCTTAACACTAATTGGGGAAAGAGACTAGACCGGTACCATCCAATCAAACTTTCTGTGATGTTAGGAATGGTGTATAAAATTTACATTGTCTAACACAGAAGCCATTAGCTAGCCTAAAGTGTCCACCTGGCACTTGATGTATGACTAGTGTGACTGAAAAAGTATATTTTTTATTTTATTTACTTTTAATTGACTCTAATTAAAGAGCACATGTTGGCAGTGGCTAATGCATTGAGCAGTGCAGGTTTAGAGCTAGTGTGGCCCCATCATGAAGTGACTATTCTAGCAACTGATTTCTCCTCTTCTCCTGTGTGGTCTTAGACCCCGTACTTTGTACTGGATGGTGTCTCTCTGTTTTCTCACCGGATTATCTCCTGACAAAGAATAAAAAGAATGGAAGTTTGGAGCCCATGTCAGAATTCCAACCTGGGGCACGGGCGTGACTGGGCCGAGTCTGGGCAGTCAGAGAGGGCTCGCAGAAGGAATGGCGTGAGGGAGGAGGGAAGCGTCCGAGGGTCGCTCCTGTGGAACTGCAGCGCTGGCATGTGTTCAGAAAACATCAACTTTTACCTTTCCCATTTTTCTTTTACTTTCAGAAAATCTGTGAAATAATCCTTGACGATAGAGGGTTTCCAGATTTATGATGGAGAGGTCCCCTTGCAACCACTCCGGACTAAAACTCAACAAGCCTGAAATGAGAAGAGAAAAAAAACAGCCACTTGTTACCTAAAAGGCTTTTAGCTTTTTAAATTATTTTCTCTGGGCCCCAAATAGAAGTAATTCACACAAGGGCTCACAGAGCATAGACAGTTCCATCACCAGTCAGCCTGTGAGACCTGTCATCACTGGTCCTATCCATCTCAGCTCCACATCCTGCCTCCTGGTCTTACTAGGCTACCCCATAGAAGCTTAACAGACCAGGTTTTCAGAGTGTCTGAAACTAGGAGCCATAGTTAAAATGAGCAAGATCCCCTAGTAGCTCATTGATCAGAGAAAGCAATATCAGAGATAACAATTGGAAGCCAAGACTCTGAATTATTCCTCAAATCAGAAAATAGAGTGTTCCAAATCTGCTCTAGGAAAGCAGACTTGGACACACCAGCTATCTGATGCAGTGTTTAGAATCCTTAGAGCTACTTCTCCAAACTCTGAACCTGGCCCTCCACTCACTGTCTTGTCTTTTTGACTCACCCTTGCCCCTCACACACCCCCAGTTCTGCTTACTGCATTTGTGATTTAGCACATGCTTTTGTGTGTCTCACAGCATAGACATTCAAATTATGGGAACCATCTACTGTGCTCAGATCAATAGGCCAAACCCACACTTACTTTTTAGCTCAGAAAAAGTTTTTCATTCCTCCTCCAATGGCCTTGAACATCTATGCCAATAACCACCGAGCCAGGACTAAACGTCCCAGAGCTTGAGCGAGAAGGTGGGACAGCAACCACAGGAATGGGTACCCCTTCATGCAACTCACCAGAATATTAAAGATTTAAAGGTTCCAGGGAAAACCTCACCCTCTGAAGTATCTACTCCTCTCTGAAGTCACTCATCTACTCCCTCCTTTATTCTGCAGACAACCCTGTCCCTTGCCTTATGTCCCACACGTCATCATGGCCCTCCACAGTGATGTCAGAATCCCAATTACCACAGTAACATAATCTGGGCTCATGTTGGAGAGGAACAAAGCCAGGAGGAACCCCAGTGACTCTGCACAAATCTTGCTCTAGTCCTAGTATTCACTGGCTTGGCTCAACTGCTACTGTTATTCCCCACAATGCATCTAGGAATAAGCATAACAAGTAAAGTTTGTAGAGCGATCTACAATCAACAACACACTTCACTGAGAACAGGTCCTTGCTTGGCCTGGGGAACCTGGTTTAACCTCTCTCTTGACCTCTATTTCTCATTCCATACCATGGGAATCATAATAGTGACAGACCACATGAGGTTATTGGAATATTTGAAGGAGATGCCCCTTAAAGGTGTGCTGAATTTGATTCCATCTATATTAAAAGTCACAGCAGGGATGAGGTAGCATGTTTTCTCACCACCTCATCTCTCACCTCCTCTCAATAACAACAAATCATAATAGGTTTAACACTATCCATGGTGGCATTTGGGCATGTCTTGCACCTATGAATTTGAAAAAAAAAAAAAAAAAAAGGAAGAAGAAAGTCTCACTTGGGCTGCAAACACAGAGAGGGCTGAGGGGAATTCAGGGGTGCAGTCTCCCAGCTGAGCCCATATGGGTGCTTTCTGCATTTCTTTCTTCCCTGATCCCCTCACTAACTTGCCTTTCAAGCTTACCTACATGACAATGTGGGTCCCTGGAAAAGTCAGCCTCTCGGAGACCCCAATGAAGGCCTTTGCCAGGTTTCACAATGAGCCTTTTCTTAAACCCAAAGTGCTCCTGTCTTACCTACAAATTGCCACACCCACAAGCACCTGCAGGCTTTGTCCTCTACCCTTGCTCATCCCATAGCAACAAGCAAGGACAGCGGGGAAATATGGGAGCGATGAGGCCTTACTTTCAAAGCTCATGTCCCAGTGGGTAAGCAGCTGCAGAAGTGTTTTTCCTTTATAAGACTTGGCACTTGTCTTTCCCATTTTCTGTCACAGACCCTGGGGATCATCAACCAATAGCTTGTGTGGGAATTCTTTCTGGAGATTCCCAAGACTGTGCAGGGCCTACTGGTGAACGTGCTAGAAATCTTGCCTGTGCTGAGCAGGACTGTGTCCACCTACTGGTGAGAAGCAGGAAGAGGCCCCTGAAGCAGCCCAGCGGCAGGGAATGCTGTGCAGGAGACAGAAGCTGGTGCAGCACGCTGGCCAGTGAGCCTTACTGTACACGGTGATGAAACTAGACCTATTGTGGTGATCATTTATCAGTGTATACAAACATCAAATGAATCATTGTTGTACACCTGAAACTAATGTAATGTTAAATGTCAACTAGCCTCAATTTAAAAAGGAAAAAAAAAGTGCTTTTATCCCAAAAAGAGACATTTATCAAGTGCTCCCTGATGGAAAAAGTAAGGCACACCTTTGTTCTGACCCAAAGGGACTGGACCAAAGTCTGAGCAAGCCTTGGGTCCACTGCCAGTTTGCAGGAAAGACAGAGGAACGAGGAGTTGCACCACGAGTGTGCAAACTGGGGACCCTGCAGGACAGATGACACAGGTCTTCAGTAGGTAAACTGTAATGAAAGAGAGATATTGGGGAGGAGGGAGGAGAAGGAGTTGTAGATTAAATGATGTTTAAGAACACAAACATTTTTGGACAAGCAAGTCTAAACTGAAGAATTTAGGAATGTTACTTCAGTGATGAAAATGTAAAGAAACACAAAAAGTGATTTCTATAAAAGTCACGATTTTGGCAACTTTTGTGGGGAGAGGGATTGAGAGTGCAATAAGGTTGGGACAATTGTGGAGGGAGGGGCTAGCAGTTCCGCTCTTTACCTGGGTGTGGTGACAAGCTATTTGCTTAATAATGTATTCATTAAGTGAAGGAAGGAAGGGAGGGAGGGGAGGGGAGGGGAGGGAAGGGAAGGGAAGGGAAGGGAAGGGAAGGGAAGGGAAGGGAAGGGAAGGGAAGGGAAGGGAAGGGAAGGGAAGGGAAGGGAAGGGAAGGGAAGGGAAGGGAAGGGAAGAAAGGTGATTTTAGAAAAAAAGATGGTGTGTTTGGAGGTAGAATTTGCTTCAAATTATTATTGTTCATGGGACATTTAGGAGATTCCTCCAGAAAGGCCTGGATTTCAAACATCAGCTTCAAATGTATAAAACAAAAAGGATGTGGGGAAACCTAGTGGCACAAAATAATCATGGGTTCTAGAAAAACTGATCTTATTTTCTCCATAGATGTTTTTTCTTTACTCTGAGAGAAATCAGGCATAACTGCTTTTATGGAGAAGTCTGGCCACAGCAACGGTTTCCACCCCAGTCCAAAGGACCCACGGCAGGTCTGCTGTGAGTGTTCACCCCGCGCTCCGGGCCTACAGCGCCCTGGAAGGCGGTGCCGGCAGAGGAGAGCTGTTTCCCCACGTGTTGATGTGCAGAAAAGAGGGCAGCCCACAGCGCAAGCTGTCCTATTGAAGCCTGCTTTCCTGTCAATCTCCCTTTTTCTCCGTGAAGCTTTAATTTTTTTGCCACAGCACTTTCTACATTTTAGTTTCCTGCAAACCTCAGGAAATAGGCTGAAATTAATATCGTCAGATGCTTCTAAAAGTGCTGGCTTGGCGGCATTGCAGAACGCTTTCAGATGCCATTTTGGGATTAAAATACACCAGTTATGCCCCCATTGTTTGTAAGAGCGATCTGTGAAGGGAATTGTGTCTGAGATTGGACGAAATTGAAATGTAGGTTACAAAAAATTGGATACGGAGACCTGAATTTTCCGACGAGGCAGAGTGAGCCCCTAAGCACACTGGAAACGCAAGCCAGGAAGAAGAGCCGCCCCAGGGACCGCAGGCTCCCAGCACCCATCAGGCTGTGCCACCGAGACCGCCACACCGCACTCCCGCTTTCCACGCAGGACTGCGAGCTCCGGAGAGGACGTCTGTGCCCGACTGCCTGCAGACCTGACAGGGAGAAACACAAGGTGCCGTGACAGAGAGGAGAGGCAGAGAGCTGCTTCATTGGAGTGCTGTTCTGGGACCCGTATGCCTTTGGCACTCGGCACCCAAGTGTTGGGTTTCTTTATGCCTCACAGGCCCTGAGAAGCTCGGGTTGGCTAGAGGCCAACTGAATTGTTTATTGATTGGTTGATTGATTTTAGAGAGAGAGAGAGGTAGAGAGAGAGGGAGAAACATTGATCTGTTTCTGTATGTGCCCAGACCAGGGATGAAACCCACAGCCTTTGCATAGGGAGGACACTCTAACCACCTGCACTACCAGCCAGGGCCCCATTGAATTTCAGGTGCCCGCTCTGCCTCTGACTGGCCTTAGACCTAGAAGCAGATCCCTACACACCTCCAGCTGCAGCTTCTCAGTCAGTCTCTGGAGGAGATGATATATACTTCCCCTCCTCGTTGTGCAAGGGCATCACGATGACAAACCTGTAACAATGATACAAACATGATTTGAGTTCTTGAGGAAGTGAGAGTGTGGCATGAGTTGCAGTTACTTTTATTAGTGTTGGCTTTGGCATCTAGGTCTACCTAGATGAGTGCTAGATGAGGCCACACTGTCTGAGAATCGCAAAAATCTATTTGAAACCCTTGTAATAGTAAATCTTCTTCCACTCTTTGTGTTTATTCACCTTCTGCATCAGTCAGCTACCACTCTCCCTCTACATCCATGGCCTCCATCAGTCCATCGGGAGACCTACGGCCTGCACATCCCTCTCCTTCTTCTACGTCTCTATGCCCCTGGTTCAAGCCCTCACCACCTTCATTACCTCCAAATCTAGCAAGTATGCCACTGGCTTTCCTGTTCTGGGTTCCGCCTTCTGCAGGCAGCCTCCACATTGCCTGGTGCCTCTTCCACATGCATCACTCTAGTCAGGAAACCATGGAGCTCAATGGTCCTTCAGATACCTTCTAAGAACACCTATATTTATAAATGAGTTCACTGTTCCCAGAAAAGTAAAATGAGTCACCCTGACACAGCTTGCTAGCCAATGGTAGACCTGTACTAGGGGCAGTCAGATCACCCAATATCAGGTCTGTACCTTACCTATTATGTCCAGAGATAAAGCTGGACTAGAAAGACAGTCCCCTAGCACCAGGTCACAGACCCTGAGGATCATCAACCAATGATCTACGCTATTAGCATCTACCCTAATAGCGTCTACACTATTTCTTAGTGTTTCCACATATCCTATAGAATAAACTCAAGCATTCAGCCCTGGGCGAGTAGACACAGCTTCATGTAACAGAAGTATGGCTGCAGGGGTGTAAAAAAGAAAACACCAGGAGGTGGGCATCCCAGACTGATGCTGCTGCCCCAGGAAGGCAGCACGGACTCGGGCTCTTCTCACTCATTTTCTGCCCTCCCAGTCTGGGACTTTGCTTCTTAGTCACAAGATGCCAGCTCTACCTCTAGTCTCAGGTTCGCATGCTAAACAGGAAGAAAGAGAGAGGAACAAAGGGCAGCAGGCACGGACCAGGTGAGTCCTTTGCCATCGGTCTTACAGTGGCTTTCTGAGAGACCTCACCTAGTAGACTTCAATTAGCATGTTGCAGGTGAGAGGTAGGTCGCAGTATGCCCCTCTGGCTGCAAGGGAGTGAGGACATTCACCATTTTAAATGGACAGAATGACACTGAAAAAAATCGGGGCTTTGTTGGTAAGGATAAAGAGGAGATTGAATGTTGAACAGGTGATTGGCCATGTCAGCCTGAGAGCCTTGGTGTTGACATCCAGACATCCTGTGGTCGCACCAGCTGCCCCCCCACCCCAGTGCACCCGGGCGTGCCATGCCCTGCCAAGCAGCTGGGGTGCTCCCCACCTTTCGGCCTTCCCCACCTCCTCCCCTTACCCACCACTACTTTAAGCTCATCTCTTCTTAAAGCCCAGCTGAAACACCACTCTGCATTTCCAATGCTCACAGTCAAATTTAACCTCTCATTTTTCTGTTCTTTCATAAACCTATTGTATTGATCTCTATTAAAGCACTAATCACATCCCACTTTGAATTATAATTTGACATGCACATATCTGCCTCATTCAGCAGAATAAAAGTGTCAGAAAAGCAAGGATCATATCTTGTTTATCTCCATACTCCATACAAAGTTTAAACTGGTTCCTGTTAGTGACTGCTGGTTAACTAGTCATCCTTCAAGTGTGAAGCACACTAGAGTGACATGGACAACAGATTCTTTGCCCTTTTGCCTCATGAAACTGCCACATTTTTCTGTCCCAACTTGTTTCAGTTTCCAGTCTGAATCTCCACTCGGCTGGAGTGGTAACTATTCTGTGTCCCCCCTGCCATCACCACTGCCAGGATCCCTTCCCCCTCGACCCCCACTAAGCTCTGTGCCCTGAGGTGTTGACTGGGAATTCGTCTCTAGATTCCTTTCCTTCTGATTTCCAGGTGGAGTCATTAGAAAGAGATGGCAGTGCAGGAGGAGAGAGAATTTCTTCCACTGTCCCTTTCTGCTTTGGTGCTGGGTTCTGGCATTGGAGCACCCTGTCCTTGGGATCTCCGCTCCTGTGGGTGGCCCCACCCCTAAACTTCAGTTCTCCGAGGCTTCATTCCCATTGGCCCCGCCCTTCAGGGCATGGGTGCTAATGGTTTAACCACAGTTCCTCTTCTCTGAGTGCCTCAGTATCACCTCTTTTTTAAATTAAATTAAAATTTATTTTAGTTAAAAGCATTGATCTATAGGAACACATAGGTTTCAAGTACACGTCTCCACAGCATGTGAACTGTTCATTGCGTGTGTGCCCATCACCCACAGCCAAAGCGCTTTCCGTCACTATATATTTGGCCCCCTTTACTCCCCTTCCAACCTCCCCCCTCTCCTTCTGGTAACCACTTTATATCTGCCAAAAAAACCCCTCGAAAACAGAAACACTTATAAGCATCACCTCTTATTGGCTCCTTTACCCTGCCCATATCCTGCATATAGTCTATGGAATTTCCTTCAGGATCCTATTTGAGTTGTACCTTATTTTATGCCAGGATACAGAATGGTATGGCTACCAAGGCCCTGGCTCCATGACCTGTGTTAATTAAACTTCAACATAATGAGGACTACTGCAGAAGTTTGAGCTGCTCCACGACATCTCACTATGCTACCCCCAGCAGCCCTGGGTCGTGTATTCCTGCGTGCCCTGAAGACTGAACATGTCTTTCCCAAAGACCCTGATGTTCTGTTCGTTACTACAACTGCACTACAACTTGCACATTCAGGAATTAACCTCCTCTGATACAAAAATAGTGTCTATTTTATCTGATCTGGATGCTTATGTTTGGGGAGATAGGGAGGGGATGGGAGATAAAAGCCCAATAGACTTTAAAGTTTCTGATTAATTGCATCTAAAACCTAATAAATTAGCCTGACCAGGCAGTGGCGCAGTGGATAGAGCGTCGGACTGGGATGCGAAGGACCCAGGTTTGAGACTTTAAGGTCGCCAGCTTGAGCGCGGGATCATTGGCTTGAGCAAAAAGCTCACCAGCTTGGACTCAAGGTCGCTGGCTCAAACAAGGGGTTACTCGGTCTGCTGAAGGCCCATGGTCAAGGCACATATGAGAAAGCAATCAATGAACAACTAAGGTGTCACAACGAAAAACTGATGATTGATGCTTCTCATCTCTCTCTGTTTCTGTCTGTCTGTCCCTATCTATCCCTCTCTCTGACTGTATCTGTGTCTCTGTATAAAAATAAAATAAAATAAAATAAAATAAATCCTAATAAATTAAAGAACCCTTTTACAAATTAAAAAAAAAATCTTAAAAAAAAAAAAAAAACTACTTACCTTGACCTGACCTGTGGTGGCTCAGTGGATAAAATGTGGACCTGGAACACTGAGGTTGCCAGTTCAAATCCCTGGGCTTGCCTGGTCAAGGTATATATGGGAGTTGATGCTTCCTGCTCCTCTCCACTTTCTGTCTCTCTTTCTCTTCCTCTCTTCTCTCCTAAAGTAAATAAATGTTTTAAAATCTTTAAAAAAAAAAAAAAAAAAAAAAGAATCCTTTGGCAAAGCCTTCATCTCTCTGTAGGGTGGGAGGTTTGAATGTGGAGAGCTGATCTAATTTGAACCTCATGTGATCACACAGTGAACTCAGAGCAAACGTTTTCTTGCTTCATTTGTGTGCTCCCGGGAGAGCTGGGCGAACGAACCCTCTGCACTCTCCCTGGAGGGGAGCCAGAGATGCCCAGCCTCAGGCCTGTACAGGGCAGGAACATCTGACTGCCTTTTTCTTTCTCCCTTCCTTCCTCCCTCCTTCCCTCCCTTCCTTCCTTTCTTTAGAAAAGGGCAGTGTTGGCAAGAATACCACTAAAGCACTTGTGCGTGTTTGCACATTGAAAGTGATGAAGAAATGTGGGTTTGATAGTGATGAGTTTGAGATCAGGGCCATCACCCTCCCTGAAGCCAACTAATCATTGTTGTTTTCCTAAAAGTCTCAGGAGTTCATTTTTGGTCCTGTTTCTATTCCCTATACTTGGACCAGATTCATGTATTTGCCCTCACTTTTCCCTTCTGCCCTCTTTGCCCGACCAGGATAGCAGTCAATGCTTTACTGGAAGCCTGTGTCAGATATGAACGTAAGAAGCAAGTCTCACATGGCCTGTGGTGGTGCAGTGAATAAAGCATTGACCTGGAATGCTGAGGTCACCAGTTCAAAACTCTGGGCTTGCCTAGTCAAGGCACATATGGGAGTTGATGCTTCCTGTTTTTTCTCCCTTCTCTCTCTCCTCTCTCTAAAAATGAATGCATAAAATCTTAAAAAAGAAGAAAAAGCAAGTCTCTCTTTGAAAAGTAGAGGACAAAGGGCAATGAGAGCTTCAATTTCTGTTTCCTTCAGGCATATTCAAGCAGACTACCACTGGAAAAGTCTATGTTGTTAAAATCAAAGAATAATATATATCATGTGAGATTCCATTTGGGCATATGCATATAGAGTGCTTGCTCTTACATACGTGCATAAACACACGAGACTATGCTGGTCCTCACAAAACTGCTGGTGCCACTTGCCCGAGAGGAGCCTGGCTGAGGACTGGCGGAAGGAGTCCTCACTTGACTCTATGTGCTTCTCTAATATCTGACTTTTAAATGCGATTATCATACTGAGTTTTTGCTTCCATAAGTGATATATGGACTCAATCACCAGTAGTGAATTCTTTAACAATTTTTTAGGTCATTTCTTTTCCCTTATGTTCTCAGAGGAAGAACCAAATTAATTTTTTGAAAGTTTAAAAATATTGAGATTTCTTCACTTGAAACACATTCCCTACCATTGCGACGTGTCATTGTGCTTCCTGATCATGATTTAAAATAGATAGAAGTGAATCATCTTCCACAGCAAGTTTGACTCAGTCAAGTAAAAATGGTTCCAAAGAAATCAAAATTAGGAATTAATCTCCTCCTCTATTACCACAATTATGCTTCTCCGATTGAGCTTTACTGCTTTTGCTCAGGAAGATGGAACATGCAGTAGAGACTAAGGGACCATGGGTGTCAGGATCTCTAATTTTTTTTTATTTAGATTTTATTGATATTTGGAGAGGGGGACAGGGAGAAACACAAAGAATCTACTAATGGTAGTTGCTTTTTGTATGTACCTTGATTGAGCAAGCCCAGGGATTTGAACCAGCGACCTCAGTGTTTCAGGTTGATGCTCTATCCACTGCAGCACCACAGGTCAAGCAGAGTCTCTAATCTAACTGGGACACCTATCACATCTGAACCTGGTCCCTTCTGCTCCCTTTGTGAAGCGTCCCTGCCCACCCAGGCCACGCGAGTGCCCTCTCAGCCCGTGGGCATCACTGGCTCATGCCCAGCTCATCTCAGATGCTGCCGCTGTTCTTCAGGTCCCCACTAGGCCATTACCAGGCTCCTAGATGATGGGGTGTAAATCTTTTCCAACTCTGTGTTGCCAGTGCCTGCATCTTGTGCCTGACATGACGTAGAAACTGCATGTCTCATAAACATTTAAATGAATGAATGAATAGTCCCCTGAATCACATGATGTGCCTGTTTTGTGTCTCCAACTGTGTTGGAAAGTGCTTGGGACCTGGGGCCTATGTCTTCAACCTTCTACATCCTCTAGCACCTTAATAAAAGCAAACATTCCACAAATATTTCTTGATTGATTTCCTCTAATTTTACAGATAATAAAAACATTCACAGAGACTTTTTTTTTTAAGTGAGAGGAGAAGCAGAGACAGACTCCTGAATGTGTTCTAACCAGGATCCACCCAGCAAGCCCATTAGAGGGTCATGCTCTGTCCATCTGGGCCTCCTGCTCCATTGCTCAGCAACTGAGCCATTTTTTAGCACCTGAGGTGGAGGCCATGGAGCCATCTTCAGCACCTGAGGCCAACTCACTCTAACCACTTGAGCCATGGCTGTGGGAGGAGAGGAGCAGGGGGAGAAAGGAGGGGTGAAGAAGCAGGTGGTCACTTCTCCTGTGTGCCCTGACTGGGAATTGAACCCGGGACATCTACATACCAGGTCAATGCTCTACCACTGAGCCAACTGGCCAGAGCCTATTCACACAGACTGAAATCTTGATTTTTTTTAATGACCATTCTATTAATAAAAAAGGGGAGGAGAAACAGTCTTGGTCTCCTTTTATGGATAACAAGATGAAGCCCAGAAGGAAAGGAGTTTGACAAATGAAGAGAACGAGATGTACCTCCTGACTCTCAGGCTGCTCTCACAGGACATTTCTGGCCCCTCCAGAGTCCTGTATTGTCTTGCTGTGGACCTTACCCTCTCCTTCAGGGAGCAGGCCAAAGCTCCATAGAAGGGCCATAGCTGAGTTGTCCCTGAATTTCAGGTAGTTAAAGTAGAGAGAGGCCCTTCATAATTGGATAGTAATGGTATAGTTATTCAAAGGCACCTTATCATTACATCCCTTCTCCCAAGCTCCTTTAGCTGCTTTAACTGGGATCCCTGGTTTTGTCCCCTTTCTGTCCTATATCCAGTATTCACCAAGGATGATTGTATCATCACAAGAAAGGAATATTCCAAAGGATTCCCTCAAAAACTCAGGACTCATGGGTGACCTTCGCTACTATGTGGCAAATTCTACTCCAAATCATTTTGCACATGGTAACAGCTAGATGAGATGGGAGGTTGAGAGATCATTGTAAAGCCATTAAATTTAGATGCCTCTTCAATATTTATCTCAAAGGGACTCTGTGGCCTCAGTACATCATGCGGGGCTTCCCATCTCACTGCCATACACAATTCTTACTTATTTGTAACTTACAGTCCCATGACAAACAGCTTTCCTATTGGTTGAGTCTTTTTTTTTTTAAATAAATTTTTATTAATGGTAATGGGATGACATTAATAAATCAGGGTACATATATTCAAAGAAAACATGTCTAGGTTATTTTGTCATTAAATTATGTTGCGTACCCCTCGCCCAAAGTCAGATTGTCCTCCGCCACCCTCTATCTAGTTCTCTGTGCCCCTCCCCCTCCCCCTAACTCTCTCCCTCCCTCCCTTCCATGTTCTCCCTCTCCCCACCCCTGGTAACCACCACACTCTTGTCCATGTCTCTTAGTCTCATTTTTTATGTTCCACCAATGTATGGAATCATGTAGTTCTTCCTTTTTTCTGATTTACTTATTTCACTCCTTATAATGTTATCAAGATCCCACCATTTTGCTGTAAATGATCTGATGTCATCATTTCTTATGGCTGAGTAGTATTCCATAGTGTATATGTGCCACATCTTCTTTATCCAGTCTTCTATTGAAGGGCTTTTTGGTTGTTTCCATGTCTTGGCCACTGTGAACAGTGCTGCAATGAACATGGGGCTACATGTGTCTTCACGTATCAATGTTTCTGAGGTTTTGGGGTATATACCCAGTAGAGGGATTGCTGGGTCATAAGGTAGTTTTATTTGCAGTTTTTTGAGGAACCACCATACTTTCTTCCATAATGGTTGTACTACTTTACAGTCCCACCAACAGTGAATGAGGGTTCCTTTTTCTCCACAGCCTCTCCAACATTTGCTACTACCCGTCTTGTTGATAATAGCTAATCTAACAGGTGTGAGGTGGTATCTCATTGTAGTTTTGATTTGCATTTCTCTAATAACTAATGAAGCTGAGCATCTTTTCATATATCTGTTGGCCATTTGTATCTCTTCCTGGGAGAAGTGTCTGTTCATGTCTTCTTCCCATTTTTTTATTGGATTGTTTGTTTGTTTGTTGTTGAGTTTTATGAGTTCTTTGTAAATTTTGGAAATTAGGCCCTTATCTGAGCTGTTGTTTGAAAATATCATTTCCCATTTAGTTGGCTGTCTGTTTATTTTTATATCAGTTTTTCTTGCTGAGCAAAAACTTTTTATTCTGATGTAGTCCCATTCATTTATCTTTGCCTTCACTTCTCTTGCCATTGGAGTCAAGTTCATAAAATGTTCTTTAAAACCCAGGTCCATGATTTTAGTACCTATGTCTTCTTCTATGTACTTTATTGTTTCAGGTCTTATATTTAGGTCTTTGATCCATTTTGAATTAATTTTAGTACACGGGGACAGGCTATAGTCGAGTTTCATTCTTTTGCATGTGGCTTTCCAGTTTTCCCAACACCATTTGTTGAAGAGGCTTTCTTTTCTCCATTGTGTGTTGTTGGCCCCTTTATCAAAGATTATTTGACCATATATATGTGGTTTTATTTCTGGGCTTTCTATTCTGTTCCATTGGTCTGAGTGTCTATTTTTCTGCCAATACCATGCTGTTTTGATTATCGTGGCCCTATAATATAGTTTAAAGTCAGGAATTGTAATGCCCCCAGCTTCATTCTTTTTCCTTAGGATTGTTTTGGCTATTCGGGGTTTTTTATAGTTCCATATAAATCTGATGATTTTTTGTTCCATTTCTTTAAAAAATCTCATAGGGATTTTGATGGGAATTGCATTAAATTTATATATTGCTTTGGGTAATATGGCCATTTTGATTATATTTATTCTTCCTATCCAAGAACAAGGAATATTTTTCCATCTCATTGTATCTTTTTCGATTTCCCTTAACAATGCTTTGTAATTTTCATTATATAGATCCTTTACGTTCTTTGTTATGTTTATTCCTAGGTATTTTATTTTTTTTGTTGCAATCATGAAGGGGATTATTTTTTTGAGTTCGTTTTCTAATATTTCATTGTTGGCATATAGAAAGGCTATGGACTTTTGTATGTTAATTTTGTATCCTGCGACCTTACTGTATTGGTTTATTGTTTCTAATAATCTTTTTGTGGAGTCCTTCGGGTTTTCGATGTATAGGATCATATCATCAGCAAAAAGTGATACCTTTACTTCTTCTTTTCCGATATGGATGCCTTTTATTTCTTTGTCTTGTCTGATTGCTCTGGCCAGAACTTCTAGCACCACGTTAAATAAGAGTGGAGAGAGTGGACAACCCTGTCTTGTTCCTGATTTAAGGTAGAAAGTCCTCAGTTTTATGCCGTTTAATAGGATGTTGGCTGATGGTTTATCATATATGGCCTTTATCATGTTGAGATATTTTCCTTCTATACCCATTTTGTTGAGAGTCTTAAACATAAAATTGTGTTGTATTTTATCAAAAGCCTTTTCTGCATCTATTGATAAGATCATGTGGTTTTTGTTCTTTGTTTTGTTGATATGGTGTATTACATTAACCGTTTTACGTATGTTGAACCATCCTTGAGATTCTGGGATGAATCCCACTTGATCATGATGTATTATTTTTTTAATATGTTGTTGTATTCGGTTTGCCAGTATTTTGTTTAGTATTTTAGCATCTGTATTCATTAGAGATATTGGTCTGTAGTTTTCTTTCTTTGTGCCATCCTTGCCAGGTTTTGGTATGAGGGTTATGTTGGCCTCATAAAATGTGTTTGGAAGTATTGCTTCTTCTTCAATTTTTTGGAAGACTTTGAGTAGAATAGGAACCAAGTCTTCTTTGAATGTTTGATAGAATTCACTAGTATAACCGTCTGGGCCTGGACTTTTATTTTTGGGGAGGTTTTTAATAGTTTTTTCTATTTCCTCCCTGCTGATTGGTCTGTTTAGGCTTTCTGCTTCTTCGTGACTCAGTCTAGGAAGGTTGTATTGTTCTAGGAATTTATCCATTTCTTCTAGATTGTTGTATTTGGTGGCATATAATTTTTCATAGTATTCTACAATAATTCTTTGTATATCTATGATGTCTGTGGTGATCTCTCCTCTTTCATTTTGGATTTTATTTATTTGAGTCCTGTGCCTTTTTTCCTTGGTGAGTCTTGCCAAGGGTTTGTCAATTTTGTTGATCTTTTCAAAGAACCAGCTCCTTGTTTTATTGATTTTTTCTATAGTTTTTCTGTTCTCTATTTCATTTATTTCTGCTTTGATTTTTATTATCTCCTTTCTTCGGCTGGTTTTGGGTTGTCTTTGTTCTTCTTTTTCTAGTTCCTTAAGGTGTGAAGTTAAGTGGTTTACTTCGGCTCTCTCTTGTTTGTTCATATAGGCCTGAAGTGATATGAACTTTCCTCTTATTACTGCTTTTGCTGCATCCCAGAGATTCTGATATGTCGTATTTTCATTTTCATTTGTCTGTATATATCTTTTGATCTCTGCGCTTATTTCTTCTTTGACCCATTCATTTTTTAGAAGTATGTTGTTTAGTTTCCACATTTTTGTGGGTTTTTCCCCCTCTTTTTTGCAGTTGAATTCTAGTTTCAAGGCTTTATGATCAGAAAATATGCTTGGTACAATTTCAATTTTTCTAAATTTGCTGATATTGTCTTTGTGGCCCAACATATGGTCAATTCTTGAGAATTTTCCATGTACACTAGAGAAAAATGTATACTCTGTCGCTTTGGGATGAAGTGTCCTGTAGATGTCTATCATATCCAGGTGTTCCAGTATTTCGTTTAAGGCCACTATATCTTTATTGATTCTCTGTTTGGATGACCGATCTAGAGCCGTCAGCGGTGTATTGAGGTCTCCAAGTATGATTGTATTTTTGTTAGTTTTTGTTTTAAGGTCAATAAGTAGCTGTCTTATATATTTTGGTGCTCCTTGGTTTGGTGCATATATATTAAGGATTGTTATGTCTTCTTGATTCAACTTCCCCTTAATCATTATGAAATGACCATTTTTGTCTCTGAGTACTTTTTCTGTCTTGTAGTCAGCATTATTAGATATGAGTATTGCTACGCCTGCTTTTTTTTGGGTGTTGTTTGCTTGGAGTATTGTTTTCCAGCTTTTCACTTTGAATTTGTTTTTATCCTTGTTGCTTAGATGTGTTTCTTGTAGGCAGCATATAGTTGGATTTTCTTTTTTAATCCATTCTGCTACTCTGTGTCTTTTTATTGGTAAGTTTAATCCATTTACATTTAGTGTAATTATTGACACTTGTGGGTTCCCTACTGCCATTTTATAAATTGCTTTCTGTTAGTTTTGTATCTAGTTTGATTCTTCTCTTTTGTTTTTCTATCATTTGTTTTTGTTTGTTTGTGTTCCATACTTCTTTCGTCTGTTGCTACCTTTTTTAAGTCAAGTGTTTTTGTGGTGGTTTTTTCAAGGGTGGTTACCATTAAGTAATGAAAAGGGTACCTACCATATTCATTGTAGTACCCTATCTTATAAGTATTTCTGCACTTCATCGTCCTTTGCTACTGTTAATCTCCATCCTCTCCCCCCTTTTTTTCCTTTGTTGTCACAGTTTAAGTTTGGTTTTATTGTGTTCTTGGTGGAGCTGATACTTGTGGTGTTGTTTTCTTTTGTTCTTTGAATCTGGTTGGAAAACCCCCTTTAGTATTTCCTGGAGTGGGGGCTTTCTGTTGATAAATTCTCTCATCTTTTCTGTATTTGTGAATGTTTTTATATCTCCTTCATACTTGAAGGATAGCTTTGATGGGTATAGTATTCTTGGCTGAAAGTTTCTCTCTTTCAGGGCTTTAAATATTGGGGTCCACTCTCTTCTAGCTTGTACAGTTTCTGCTGAGAAGTCTGATGATAATCTAATAGGCCTTCCTTTATATGTTGTACTCTTCTTTTCCCTGGCTGCCTTGAGAATTTTTTCTTTGTCATTGGTTTGTGTCATCTTTATTATGATGTGCCTTGGAGTGGGTTTGTTGGGGTTAAGAAAACTCGGTGTTCTGTTTGCTTCTTGAATTTGAGGCTTTAGTTCTTTCCACAGGCTTGGGAAGTTCTTGTCTATTATTTGTTTGAGTATATTCTCCATTCCATTTTCTTTCTCTTCTCCCTCTGATATACCTATTATTCTTATGTTATTCTTTCTGATGGAGTCAGACAATTCCTGTAGGGCTTTCTCGTTTTTTATTATTTTTGAGTCTCTTTCTTCTTCTCTCTGTTGTGCCTCAAGTTGTTTGTCTTCTATTTCACTAATCCTATCCTCAATCTGGGCTGTTCTGTTAGCTAAGCTTGTTACCTCGTTTTTCAGCTCATGAATTGAGTTTTTCATTTCTGTTTGATTTGTTTTAATAGTTTCAATTTCCTTGGTAATATATTCTTTGTGTTCATTGAGTTGTTTTCTGATCTCCCTATATTGCCTTTCTGTGTTTTCTTGTATATCTCTGAGTATTTTTAAGATTTCTATTTTAAATTCTCTGTCATTTAGCTCCAAGGCTTCCAATATGTTAAGTCTTTTCTCCATAGATTTTTCCACATCTATTTGTGTTACCTCTCTTTCTTTTGTATCCATAATATTCGATTTCCTCTTTCTTATTGGCATCTGAGGGTGGTCTTGTTGATAGCACTAATTAGAATTAATAAAGAGTAAAAAGAAAAAAAAAAAAGGTAAAACACCCCACAAAAAAAAACAGTAATAATTTATTATTTCCCCCTTTTTTTCTTTCTTCTCTTTCCCTCCTCTCCCCTCCTCAGGGAAATATCGTGCCTATAATGGAGGGCCTGATTTGGGGTGAAGAGTTCAAGGGGCAAAAAAAAGGGAGTAGGGACCTACTAAATGCAAAAAAAAAAAAAAAAAAAAAAGGAAGAAAATTTTAGACAAGCATAAGATGATTTGCTTGTAAGTGATGGTCAACTAAGAGATATAATGAGAGGGATAAGAGGGAACCAGAAAAAAGGACCAAAAAAAGAATAATAAAGAAGAAAAAAATAAAAATAATAAGTAAAAATCTGTTGTATTAAGTGGAGCGAAGACTAAATACAATGGAGACCTTGGGTTGGGAGGACCCAAAATGCCACAAAAATAAACAAACAGGAAAAAAACAAAAACAAAAGCAAAAAAGAAAAATAAAGCCAAAAAAAGCCTTGAGTCCCAAATTAACTAATTTGTTCGTGATTGAGGATTATATGGGAGGAAAGTAAAATGAGAAAGGAAAAAACGAATAGAAAGGAAAAAATAAGAAAAAGAGAAAAACGAAGGAAGAAATAAAAAAGTAAGAGAAAAAAACAAAATAAAGCAAATCAAAAAAAAAAACAAAAGAGGAGAGAGTGAGAGTTAAGTGTTTTGGAGTATAACCTTAAAGGAGGGTGAGGATGAAGAAGAGAAATAAAATGTAACACTCATGGGTAGTGTAGTTCAAGAAAAGGGAAGCATAAGATGGGCAGAGAATAGAAGGATCGAGGTGGAGGAAATAAAGGCAATAAGATAGAAGAAACAAACAACCACACAAAAAAATTAGTGGAACAAGTTGTAAAGTCTGTGGATTTTTCTTGATTTTGAGAGGTTAACTTCTTCCTTTTTCTTTTCTCTCCCTCTTCCTGGTTGGTGACTCTGTACCCCAGGCTCTGCCCCTGTGTCACACTTAGGTAGGGATTTGCAGTTGATGGGATTCTATGGCAATGTCATATAATTGGCTTTAGTCTTGCTGGTAGTCAAGGCTTGTTGGCGTTTGCAGGGTCCAACGATGAGAGAGTTTGCTTTCCTGGATTCTCTCTCCTAGTCCCCCCTTCCTGAATTAGCAGCCTGGTGATCCAGCTATAAGGCTGCAACTGCTTCTGCCTGGGGAGTAAGAGGCTCAAAGAGCTGGGAAATCCCCACTCTATCCCCACTCAGTGCAAGGCTTTGGGAAAGGCTCTGGCAGTCAGGGCCTCCAGTGTAACCAGGCGGGGGTGGGAGTCAATTGTTGTCAAGGTGACTGTTCAGCGCCTAGCATTCAGTTGGACCTCTCAACCCAGGCTTTCCACACTTTGTAGCCTGTTTTGGCTGGGAAGAAGAGGCACTAGTCTCTGCTTGCGACTAGTGTAGTATAGATCTTATTATCTGCCAAGTCCCTCTTGTTAACATTTATCCCTGAATATGGAGGCTCTATCAATCAGAAGTTGCCCCCGCCCCTTTAGCGAGAGGCACTAAAAAATATCATGCCTCTTGTCTTGGGTCGCTGAACTGAGAGAGATCTTATCAATTAGAACCGAGGGTGCGCAGATTTCATGGGTTAAGCTAATTTCAGTGATTGGGTCGCAGCTGTGCTCCCGAAGGTATTTTAGGCTGCCTGCGCTCGCCCCTCCCCCAACGCTTGATTGTTAGCTTGAATGGCTGGGTGAGGTGCCCCTCCCACGGAGAGAATCTCCCAAGTAGAAGACCACCCTGGTGCCTCTCCCGCTTGCCCTGCCGCTGGCGGCTGAATCCCACCAGGCGCAGGATAATGGGGCACCCTGGGTGTGCGGGCCAGTAAGGCGCTCTGGGCATGTGGAATGCCCAGGGCACGCGCGCGAATGGGGTGCTCCGGGCACCGGTGGCTGGCGACTCTCACTCGCAGTGCGCCGGCTGCTGGGAACGTTAGCGGTGCTCGTTCTGCAACCGGACCGGGCGCACGCCGGCGGCTGCTCGCTGCTCCCGTGTGGGCGGGGCTCGCTCTGCAACCGTACCGGGCGTGTGCCCGCGGCTGCTCCCGGCTCCCGAGTGTGGGCTGACTCACCACAGGCGCACTCCCTCGCGGCTTGAATGAATGTCGCTGCGGTAGCTTCCTCCACACCCTCGTCTCTCAGATTCAAGTGATAACAGTCCTTTCGCTTTCAGTTTGTGTGGAACTCCGGAATGCTCCAAGGATAAATTTTTCTGTTTCTAGTTGATAAATTTGTTGTGATTTAGGGGAGATCTGTCGGACGCGCTGCTCACGGCGCCATTTCCGTGACGTCACTCCGTCCTATTGGTTGAGTCTTGAAAGGAAAGAAAAATCACCAGCATCACAAGAAAAGATCTGCTTTTCCTTCCTCCTGAACTGGAGTCCAGCTCTTACTGACAGCATCTGAGCAAGCAACTCACAGAACAAAGGGCAGAGAGTGAAAGCGGTCAGCTCAGGTGGGAATAGTAGGGAATGTTCAGTAAATTGCATACATCACCCACTGTGAAAAATGGCCGACTGAATGAGCACCCTGTCTCAGGAAAGGAAGGGCCAAGGGAGTCATTAATGAAAGCAAGAAACTCAGTTTTACATCTCATTCAAAAGATGGATTCACTATTCTCCTCTCGATCCAGGTGGGTGAGTTAGTTTAGTGTGGAATTTGTCTGCCTTCACAGAAAACTCTGGTTAGGCAATGAATTATTCCAAGTAAATTAAGTGTATCGATTGCCTCCCCTTTCTGACACTTTGCAGATAGTGCTATCAAATCATGCTCCATGCAACTGTCAGTTTTTGTCATGGACATCTGAAGAGGGGGGTAAACATTCTCCTGATTTCGTGGGGTATGAAGGGACTTGTGGGACCAGGCAATGACACAGCCCTCTGCTGAGACTAGGTGGTTGACTTAGAGGGCTTGCACACTCAACTGATAAGAACAAGGTGAGTGGTGTGCTCCCTTGTGTTTTCAGGTGATATCAGATTGTAGGTGTGGGTTGCATCTTATCTCTGGACAATTTTCCAACAAATGCAAGTGGACCAGAAGGGAGAGCAGGTCAAGAGTATGGATAAAACCTGTGAATCTACTACAGTTCTAAGGGAACAATCAGCCCACATACATCGTGAATAGGATATGGCAAAAACTTTATAAACTGTAAAGAGTCGGCTCTTTCAAGGTGAAGGCATGCTACATTTTGTTTGGGGCCTCAACTGGGGCTTGCTTCTTTGAGGTTAAATTTTCTCCCTCATTATAATGACCAGACTCATTCTTTTCTAAGTAATAAATTCTAAATCCTACAAAGGAAAACTAATCTTTCTTTGTCTTAACTAGTTGAGTTGTCTTTTTGGCTGAAAACTACTGTATTAATGCTGTCGAGGGTGTTCTAAGAATGAATTATCTAAAGATTAGTGGTCAGACCCCCTGGCTAACAAATTATACTACATTAAAGATCCTTATAACATACTGAAATGCTCATGGATGAAAAGATATAATGTCTGAATTGGCTGCAAACTAATCCAATGAGACGGAAGAAAGCAAGGAGGATAGATACAGCAGAACTGGCCACGGCCTGACCATTGTTGAGGCCGGGTGATGGCACACAGGAGTGCTAACAACAGTAATTCTCAAATATTAGCATGCTTCAGAATTATCTGCAAGGCTGTTAAAACCTACAGAGCTAAGACCCAAACCAGAGATTCTGATCCAGGAGTTCTGGGGTGGGGTCTGAAGATTTGCACTTCTAACAAACAGTGCTTAAGGGATGCTAACGCTGACTGCCCAGGAACCATGTGGCATACTACCTCGTTTCAGCTGGAGCCTAACTGGACTGGCACAGCAAAGTTTAACAATGGAGGAGCAGACCCTACTTCTGCCTATTGACACTCTCAGACAGACAATAGAAAAAAAAAGAAAGACAACAGAAAAAGCACTGAACCATCAACTCAATTCAAATTGGACTGAGTTTTGGGAAAAGTAATGTTGGTTTTTCCCATTTACTGTGACTCTATGTCCATATAATTATTATAGAATGTCTAGTTTCTCAACTGGTTTGGGACTGTGCCATCAAGCATTATTAAAAAGCAGGATTTCTAACTGCTCTGGTAATATTAGAGCCAGAGCTAGGTTGTGATTTATACAGATTAATAGCACTTCTTCCCATAGTTGCCTGAGATGTGAGTTGGGTTCAAAATGTATACTCAGAAATCTTCCTTCATCCTTCAGGTGCATCTTGTCCCAGAAGATGGGTATAAATTTTCCCAGATCTGGTTAGATCTAAAGGCATCAGACGATGAAGAAAATATCCAGCTTGAGGTTGAATAGTAACAAGAAGAACACCAGCAGTTGGGCTATTTTATTTCATTTAAAAAAACCATTTAGCAAACAATTACTGTAAGCCAAGCATTGAACAGTAAATCTACTCTGGGATATGTCAAAATAAATTCCACAAAGTCATCCTTGATCTTGAAGATCTCACACGTAGTTTGGAAGCTAGGCATGTGAATAAATAATTACAATACAACATTCATAGTTGCATAATCCAAGATGAGAAGAATGCTGTGTGAATGAGCTGCTCATTTTTGACTGAGGGGTTGAAGGGATGAAGCAAACTTCTCCTGGGGGGATAGTCCAGCCAATTCTTGAGCTGTGAGCACCTGGTTGGTTATTAGGCAACAAGGTGAGTGAAGGGGGAAAGGCACAACAGGGGAGAAAGTGGTATAAGAAACATCTGGAAAAGTGGAAGCGCTGCTTCTCTAATCAGTTGAGAGTCATTTGAGAGGACGAGGCTATAATGGGGAACTGGTGCTGAGAAAAGAGCTGTGAGTTTGACATGCCCTATATATCATGATAAAAAGTTCACACTCCATGTTGGAGACGACCCGTGGTTTTAAGCACAGGGAAAGATTAACGAGCTGGATTTCAAACAAATGTGGTGTAACAGTGGGTTAGACAGTGGAGAGGGTTTGTTAGTCTGCCGACCAGGCAATGAGTCCAGGAGGCTGTGAGTTCAGGTAGAGATGATGGAAATCTGGTTCAGGTCTCAGTAGCTCAGATATGTGAATAGGTGGCCCACGCTTAGTATGTTAACGTAAGTTACGTGCGTGTGTGTAAAGTTTCATATACATAAAAAGTTAAACAACTATATATAGATACATATAAAAGTTATAAATATACTTATATATAAGTTTATTATATGGAGAGAAGAAAGAAAGGGAAGAAGGGAGAGAAGAATAGAGAAAGGAAGGAAGAAAAAATACTGTATGCAAAAAACAGAAAAGCCAAAATAAAGTTTGTCATCTGAGAAGAACACACACAGGGACTTCCAGTGCGTGCAGCTGGTCCCGCTGCTGTAGAGGTTTCCTCGTTTATAACACATGGGTGTGTGTGTGTTTGTGTGGAGAGGGGTGATGAAAAAGGATAATGGAGGAAAAGAATAAATGCCGTCTAATTTCTAGGATTGTGAATACCACAGATGAGCCATAAACTGAAATTTACTTTGTCTTCCAATATTTTTCTCAAAATCAGCCTATTCAGATACATAAAAAGAGCACATGGCATATTCCAAAATGGCACAGGACTGGTCCCAAGGACTGAAGAGGGATGCTGAGGCATGCTTTCTGTGTATTCGTGGAACATGGATAAAGGTGCTGGCCTGTGCACTCAGCCAGAGATATGACAAGCCATGGGGGCACTGCCACATCCTTTCTTAACATTGCTCATGTCTTTTCTTCCCTGTAAATTATACACTTTTTCAGTCCTTTTGCTAAGAGAGATAATGCTGCTCCCATGTGAATTGAATACCCAGAGCCCTGCATGCAGGAGTGAGTGAAGGCTAAACAGGTCTATCGCTCTTAAACAGTGCTGCCGGAGAATTGTCTCCTGGAGAATGATGCTGAAGGGTTAAAATATCTTTCATTTCTATAGCACTATGCATCTTAAAGTGTGTTCCACATTTTGCAGACTATATATAGGCTCACTTCATTACCCATCCCCATAAAATACAGCCAGAGCAGTGGCAGGCACATGCCAGATGTTTGACAATGGTTTAATAACGAAGTGAAGAATAAGTTAAATTGGGTTGAGAAAACAGGAAATGGGTTGTGGGGCACTAGGTAAAATGTTACCAGTCATTCAACATTATGTATGGGGTGCCTACTGCCTACCAGGGTAAGAGCTGGGGCACAGCTGTAGACTACAGAGGCATCTAGAAAGATGCACAAATTGGACCGTCCAGTATGATTCATGTTAACATTGAGTTGAAATGCAAGGTGCCATGGTCCTTACTGCTTTAAAGGGAGGCTTCAGAATTAGCTACCCATCCCAGCATCAGTATTCCTATATTTTAATAAAGGTCTGTATCTAATACAGCAATGAACGTACAATGAAGAAAAGCTGCTCTGGAACCCAGAATCCATACTGGATGTGGAGCATGCTTCTGGGCAACTAAGGAGACAAGAGAGGTTACAAGTGAACAAATTGGGGAAAGGGCGCCCAACAAAGGATGAAAAAGAACGAGTTTGGAAAAACGCTGTAACCAGAAAGAGCAGAGAGACACATGCAATTCCAGGACCCTCACACTGGACCCTAGTGGGCCCAAACACCGAGGGTACTGGGAAAGTGCTTCCAAATCTCTGCAGGCTGAGAGGTGTGCCCTCCGGAAAGGAGACGGCAGGATTTTTCAGATTACAAGGGATCCCGGAGAGACACAGACTTCAACCAGTTGTTTACGTAGATGAAGAAATATGCCTAGGTTCATTAACTGTCTACAGAAGTCGGCAGTGTCCAGGCTGAAAGCCCAGGTGAAAGGCTTGCTATTTCCCTCAGGCCTGGCCCGGAGTCCGCTGGTGCTGCGGGGATGCTTTTGAAAGCTGGATCCTTGGTTCTTGGGGCCCTTCCACAACCGGTTATAGTAACACGGGTTAAAAGTCTCATCATCCACCTGCACAGATGTGAGCAAGAAATGTGGTTCAGGTAAATGAAAAAGAAATAGGCTAGAAAATTGTGACTGCCCAGGTCAGGCAGGCTGCCACCCGAAGAGGACCTCTGAAGACCATTTGGTCTCAGGAAGTATGTGTAGCTTCCAGCCCTTATTAACTTACCCAGTATGGAGAGTCAGGTTACCCTAAATTCCCAGGAGGGGCCTGTTGAAAATGGGTTTAAATCCCTAGACAAGGGGGTTTTAATCAGCATGGCAGGATATAAGAAAAAAAAAAAGAAAGGAAATGAGGTTTATAATGTATCTGTGCAACAAATATTGTGAAGAGGCATTAAACAGGAAATTCTCCACTCATGATGATGGCCTATGGCATAAAGCAGCCTTCCTTCTCCTCATTTGTGGTAATGGTGCCTTGTGAACACAGGAAGCCAGTGGGTGGGCACTGGCAATGTGAGCAGCAGCAAGCCAGCTAGGAGGCCTGCAGCAGAGACCTGGGCTGAGGCTGGGACCGTGCTACCTCTCAGGACCATCCTGCAAGGCCTCGAGCAAGGGGTGGAAGGAGCCACAGAAAGGCTTCAACATAACAGATGACCTCCAGGGCAATTTCTGTCTTATTAAAAAGCCAATGACATGTTTCATAATTTTTTCCATATATACACCTGTATATAATTCTCCCCAACTGGAGGACAAACTTTCCAAGAACCGGGATTTATATATTCATTCCATATATCTTTATTAAGTACCCCAAACAGGATACAGGACTTTACCCAAAGCCAAGGAATAGTAAACATTACAGACAGTGGACAAACAGGCAGAAAGAAGGCCAATGGAATGGAGCAATGAACATGGTCTGCATAGTCTGCGGAGCCGGGACCTGCTCAGTGCGCTGAGCAGCGGTATTCCAGCAGGCCTGCCCCTGGACCTGGGACCCTGAGCCTCACTCTCTGCCGCAAACCTCAGAGAACCGGAGGGGTAAGCATTACTAGGAAAGCAGGGTTTGGAAGCCCTCCTGAAGCTTCTCCACCATCCAACCGCAGGACCTGGAGCTGCCCTCACTCTCTTGGGATGGAGTGCCTGCCTTGGGTGGGGGATTCAAAGGACACAGCACTGGGCACAGAAGGCCTTGAGACGGGGTTGGGTTCTGATGGACACGGCTGCTGGGCTACACTCCAGGAGAAAGGCTGGAGAGAATGCCACCTGCTGGTGAGGGACCCCAGCTTGCACAGTGAGCACAACAGAGACCTGGAACCTAGGTGTACACAGAACAAGAATTCGGGCAGTTTTCCAGGTAGCTGGTTTTCCGCTGTCTCTTTAGGGCTGCCACCTCCACGGACATGCCCAGAGACCCGGTGCCCAGGGCCGCGCTCCTAACACGGTTATTCCCTCCAAGAGTCGCGGTCTCGCGTCCGCTCCCCTCCGCTGTCTCCTTGCCCTTCCCTCCTTCTCCGCCCCTCCCACTCCGAGCGCTCCCGGGGCTAAGACTCTCCGCTGTTCTCCATCAGGTGGAGCCGTGCCCTCCCCGCGCCTCTCTGCTTCTCTGCTCGCCAGGAACTGCGCGCTGGCACCTTGCAGCGCGAGGGGGTTAAACTGGCCCCCCAGAGGAGGTGAGGCCAGAACCTGCCGGAGATGGCGGGGCCACCGTCGGGGCTGGCGCCTGGGCCGGGCCAGTTGCGGGTCCTGCAGGTACCGCTGTCGTTCTCGCTGCCCCATGTGGCGGCTGCCGAAGATAGCCGTGGTTTTTCCGGTGCTTTTAGAGTCAGGCAGCTCATCACTTCATCCAAGCTTTTACCTTTCCGCCACCGGAGACCGGAGGCTGCGGGGAGGGGGTGGACAGGGTGGAGAAGGGAACAGGCCCAGCTGGCTGGGGGTCAGGAGGCCAATCTCAGGGACCAGAGGGAGAGTGAAACAAGGTGCTTTCCAAAAAGACAAGGGCCTTCCAACCTGACACTCCCACTAGCCCTCCCCTGTACAAGGGTGAGTGTGAGGGTGTGCACACACTGTCCGTGGACTTGGTTGTCTGTATTACACAGTTCACTCTCATGACTCTGGTTTTGTAATATTTCCCTGGGGGGGGGGGGGGACGCATTAAGCAAATCTGGGCCCCAGGCCATGTAGGAATTAGCAACTAAAATTAAACAACAGCTTAAAGGATAAATGTGAGTTAAAACATCAAATGTTGTTTTGTAATGTACAATCTACATTCTAGATCAGCAAATTTCAACTGATGTGCCACAAGAATTTTTAAAACATGCAATACTTGACTATTTAGTCAGAGGCACTAACCTCTTTTCTCTTAGACTGTCAAATAAAAATAAATAAATAAATAAATAATAACAGCAGCCAATACAACAATAGCTGTCTGGTGTGAATGAATCAAAATTGTACCTGTTTGTTTGTTGTTGTTTTTTCAGCCAGATAATAATAATAATAATATAGTTTTTGGTGCGCCATGAGATGAAAAAGGTTGAGAGTCGCTCTTCTATGTTATTACTCTTACTCACTGTAAAGCTTGGCCTTAGGAATCATATGCAGACCTTACATTTCTCCCCACCTCCATAGAATTAATGGAAGCAACTACTAAAGTTGCAGCACTAGGCCTGACATATTTTTACTCTTACTATGTTATTTAGCATGTGTCGTGTAGAGTTATTACTCATCTTTTACGCGTATTTCTGCTTTGCCTCTTCTGCTTCACTGCGTTGTCTGTCAATGGACCAAGGCTATGCGGACGCTGCTTCTGAAATTTGTTTGCTAACATTTGGCGAGGTGCATTTTTTGGATCCTCTTAGTTGCTGTTGTACTATGTTTTTTTTCCTCCCCAGAGTTTGCTTGTACATTTCCATTTGATATGTTTAACACCCTGTAAGGGAGGTGGTTAAATAAACTATTACGTTGAGAATAGAAAAGTCAGCACAGCAGACACCTACTAATTTGTAGGTCTTGGATGTGAAGCACCAGACGTGCTCCTACCAGCACATTATTTCTTAGGTGCCCCCGCTTCTCTCTTTCTTGTTCCTAAATACCAACGGAGACACCCACATGGGAATGTGGAGTTGGAATGTGCCTTGCAGTCAGCAAAGTCACCAAAGTATGTAATACTGATGGAAGGAAGACAAAGGTTTCCCAAGTGACCTCTTCCTAAGATCCAGTGACTGAAAAAAGTACTGACTGATTTTATAATTGAATGGTGCAAATCAAAGGAGTCCCTTTTACCTTCCTCTTTTTACTCATTACCTCCTCCTCTGTATAATGCTGCATATTTTATACACTGTTGGTAACTATCCTAATAGTTTCATCTTATGTGTATACTCTATTTTCACTCTAAATTATGAGCTCCTGAAGGCACGTCTGTGCCTATGGTTGTATCTCCCCTGATGCACTGTTTATACCAGGCATATCTAAATGTCTATCAAGTAAATAGACCTAGATAAATGCACTTGGATATCCTGGAAGAAATAGAGTTTGATTTGAATGGGGGTTTGTTTCATGATAGGTAGAAGACCTGAAAGTTCTTAGGAGGTGGTTGCCTATGACCTTGGCCTATCCTTCCACACAGGATTCACAGCACCTCTTGGAGAAGGCACAGAGTGACGGAGTGCTTATTAGAAGAGAGACTGCAAAAGCAAAGACAGGCTGCTCCCTTACCCTTGGCAGGAAATACACAAATCAGGGCAATAGTAAATAGGCATGTCTCACCAATCTACTTGGTTTCCCCTAGTTCCTTCATTTTGTCTTCTAGGAGTAGCACAAAGCACACTAAGGTCCGCCGTTTAGGTTTTATCATCTACCTGCCCCTCCTAGGAAAGTCTCAAAAATGCAGAGCATGTTTGTCTTTTCCCCAACTCTGAGACTCCCGCTGCACACACTGGCCAGGTCCTTTCTGGGGAAAGAGGTGGCTCTTCCCTCTTGCCTCTCCCTTTTCCCCTTTCAGCTGAGTTTCCAGCCCTTTGAGCAAGGAGAGGCATGCATGTTGCAATGTGTGCACATGCATATAGTCATTCTTAACTTCACTCCCATTAAACAACATTGGACCCTGTGGAGAGAAAGTCACCGCTCCACTAAGCTGTTCAAGATGCTTTTTGGTCATTAATGGTGACAAGAGTTGAATCTCCCCCATTAGGGGTGGGGGAGGGAGAAATAACAGAACCCCCCCCCCCTTCGTTTTGCATAGATCTCCTTTGCCAAGTGTTTCCTCTTTAATTACGACCCGTGTCCCCTCCCTCTCTCCTCCCCAGCTCCAGTGAAAGGAGCCCTTCTGTCACTGGTCCCTCGCTCGCTCGCTCGCTGGCGGTGGGAGGAGCCCGGAGGAAGCTGTGCGCCCGGGAGGCCGGAGCGGAGATGGATGTGCTCCGAGAGAGGACGCTGCTGACGACCCCGGCTTCGCGAAGCGGCTAGAGACAGGCCACTTGTGCCGACTGGCTGCAGAGATCGGAGGCACAAGAGCCGAAGGCCCCGGGGAGAGCCAGACAGGCGGCTGGTGGGCGACCCGGCAAGGACCGCGGCGCAGGCTGAGCCCCGCGAGCCGAGCAGGAGAAACTCACTGCGAGCCCAAGTTGCCGCCGGCTCGCCCTCGCCGCGCCGAGGGATGAAACCTTCCCAGCTCCACCTGCTCCTCGTCTGCTTCTTCCTCTTCAGTCAAGGTAGGACCCAGGCTGGAGTTGCAGGGAAAGTGGCGGAGCTGCCGGGCGCGGGAGGCAGAGGGCGGAAGGTGGGAGGCTTCGGAAACTCGGCTGATGGATGCGCCTCTCTACCCGGGTCTAGATGCACTGGCATTGCTCCGTTGCCTTTGAAAATGCAACAAAATGCTACTGTTTATTTTCCTTTGGAAGGAAGGAGTATTGGGGGGAGGTGACTTTCTCCTCTCACTTGTCAACATCTAGCTCAAACTCTCCAATGCAAATGAGTCCTTTATGCTGCCGGTATGTTAATGAGGCAGTCTCGGTGTGGCTGTGCCGCCCTGAACTTCTCTGGGCGCCTTTTCTCCTTCAGACCCAGGCTGGAGAGAGAGCGAGTAGGGAAGGAGAGCTTTGTTTAGGTGGATTTTTAGCTAGAAAAAGGTTTGACTTGTGTGAGTGTATTCAAAAGCGATTGTGTGTTGCACACTTGCAAAAGGGGCTGCAATTACCGAATATACCGTGGGGGTAATTTGCAGTGCTGGGGAAAAGCTTGTGAAGACTTTCATTGAATTTAATCGAGTTCTCCGAGTAAGAATGAATTCTGAGTTCTCCGCAGCACTGTATTCAGGGTATAAAATGGAATTTCGCCCCTGGTGCTGATTGTTTCGTTTCGGCAGCCTAGCGGGGGCACAGGAGCTGGTGGATGTTCAGGAAAGAACTTTGCCTCCTCTGGGCTCCCTGCCACGGGGCGGCAGGGGCTGGCAGCGCCATTGGAGGGAAACTGGAGAGAGGGATTGTGAGTGCCTACCTAGCCAAATGCATCAAGAGTCACCTGTGGAATTGAGTTCAAAGATGCCACGTAAATGGACTCCTTCCTACTCTTCCTGAATGCCAGTGCCAGTCTGCCATCAGAGGCAGCATTTGTGCCAGCCAGCATAGCTCTGCAAGGGACGGGACTCTCTCAGAAAAACCCACAACAGAGCAGGTCCATCTGTGGATTAAATGAAGGGTGAAAGTTTTTGAGAAAGCAGAGCATCACCATGGGTGACTGGCTCTGCCAGCAATCAGTGTGACTCCCTTTCTTTCCGGCAGGGAGAAGCCCATGCATGCAAAACCCCAGCCTCCTTCTGTACCTCTTCCTCTGGCACTGTGGTCCCTGGAGATATCCCCTCATCAAATGTTGCTTATGACCATCCTGATTAAACCTGAGGGGTGCTTCTCCCGCATGAGTATGTTATGCCAGTGCCTGTGTGTAATTATAGTGCGCACAAACACATACACACACATTCATGGGGCTCTGTGCACCTCACAAGGGCTCCCTACAGCAGCAAGAAGATAAATTGCCTTCCCCAGAGTTTTCAGGCTGAATGAGTAAGAAGTATCGCAGAACAGTAGTATAAACAGCTTTGTTATATTACCATTTGTGAGATTACCCTCTTTCTTGAATGTGTGTGCACTTGCTTATGGGCACACATCTTCGCAAACACACACACACTCACTCTCGTTCTCCTGTGCCTCTTCTCAGTACACTCAGGAAGTTGCATGTGGAATCCCTGAGAGGAGGATCTGCCCATCACCCTATGCACAGTTCACTGGACCAGGGCACGTTTTCATCAGTGGTTTGTGTTCCTCAGCAATACATCAACACAGATTGGCATAAGAAGTCTGTAGGTGTCTAAGTGCCTCTCTGGCTGTCTGAATCATCAGAGTGCATCTTCTACTTTGAGTATTCTTTTCTAAGATGCTATTTCTTGCCTGCCTCATTTGAATCCTTAAATATTTACTGATGGAGGTTAAATGCTGTTCCATCCACCCTGAGCCCTCAGGGCACTAGGCAGAAACCACAGCATTATGCAATTCACAGTTCCCTGTTACCCCGTAGTGCACTCAGCTTGGCCAACACTGCTACCCTATCAGATGGTAGATGCACAGGGATTCAAAAAGGTCTAAAGAAAGATGCTGAGACCAAAGTGGACCCAGTCATTCAGAATACCCCACTTCACTGGACACTGTAGGTTCCATGTCTCACGAATAGACATTTAACTGTAAGAATTAAACGTCAAATGGGGGGATGTTTTTTGGACTTCATTGCAATTGAATATCTCTTTACTTGTTCCGTGGACATTTACTTGAATGTAGTTGTTCTTTTGAGTATTGTGAATTCCCCAGAGGGCTCTGCATGCTTAGCTCACATACTGTGCCCGCCCGCTACCTGGTGCCATGCATTTCCCATTACTGGAGAGAGCGTATCCACTTTCAACGGGTCATAAGAGGGCTAGCCCACAGGCTCTAGATGGCTCTGCTGTAATCCCTCTGACTGAGGCTGGTCCCTGCCCCATTCCCTACAGAGCCACCATCGGATCCCCTCCACATCCATGTGCTTTTCCTCCTGGGATACTTTCCAAGGAAATGAGCAGAGACTCAGGGATGGCCCTCTACTCAGAGAAAACAAATGTCCAAGCTTCTATTTAGGGCCATAGCTGGCACTCTGGTGATCCCGCCATCTGCTGCCCGACACCTATCACAGTGGAAACTGCATGTCATCTTGGGGTTTCTGGAAACACAGTGCTCACGCTTCCTGCTCTCGGTTGTCTTAGTTCCCACATAGAGCGAGGGCGCCAAACAGCGCCCTGGTGACTTCAACGGCAGAACATCTAGGTGAATTCTTCCAATCCCTTTCAATCATCCTGACTTTCCTCATTTGTCAAATATTTATTCACCTTTACTTTTTTTTCATAACTCTTTAGAGAATGAAATTGAGGTTTTAAGGTATAATTAATTTCAGTGCAGTGCTGTGCACTTATTCTTTTAAAGTTTTGGCTTATCTTGTAGGTGGAGATTGAGTATTTATTTACCTTTCCTAAGGTGTCAGTAGAAAGGCCAAGAGGCGTTCCTCCAGGTCGTCTGCCAGCCTGCCTGGGCCTGGCTCCTCACAAGGAGATGGATGGAGAGCCGCCAGGGAGCTGCTTGTGGCCTTCCTCTTGCTGGGGATGCCTTCTCCCTCAGCTGTCAGGACCGCATGCTTTGTACAGAGAGGGATAATGTCACAGCACAATTTGCCTCCTGCAGAGAAGAGGCATGTTCTGCCCCGGGGTGAAAAGGAATCGATTCTCTTGTCATCCATAAACTTAGAACTGGCTCTATTTTTTCCCTTTACCATTTCAGTTTGCCCACAACGATTTCTTTCCGTGCCCTCCTTCATCTTCAAGACCCATCCCATCCGCCTGCACATCCACATTAAGTAGCTTCGGAGGAATAATGGACTGACGGTTCCCTGCTGCTGCCCACTGATCTCAAGTTCTGAGAGTCTGTGGAAAGTGCGGCTACACAAGCTGGGTGCCTTTTACTTGAGACGCTCTAGGAAAGGCACCTTCCCCACTCATTGGCTCTGGTGTTCCCAGTGTCCTGTCCTGCCTAATAACTTTATGAGTCTGAACCTTCCAATTCTGGTGAGGTCCGATCTTTTGTTGGTTTACCTGTGCATCATGCTGCTCTGGGCAAGTTGGGGTGGAAGTGAGAAGTTGCGTTTACGTGCAATGATGTTTCTGAGTCGGGGATTCAGCTGGGGTGTCACCTACTCTTTGGGAAGAATCTAAGCGGCTATCTCCCCTGACTTGCTGGCAAGAATCACCAACAGGGGCTCTCAGATGTCCACTTGGGGAGCAGAGGTCCATGGTGATGCGAATCTCCCAGGGAATGGAAGAGCATAAAGCAGACAGGAGGCAAAATTAGCATGTGGGAGCAGGAGTTGGCCAGGGTGAGGGGAGCCCAGGGGATGACACGAAGCGTGGGAAGGGAAGAGCAATGCAAGAGGCTTAACTTGCACAGGCTCCCTTGGCAGAGGTGGTGGACGAGAATATAGCATGAGCACCTCAGAAGCAGCCAAAAGCACAAAGGGGACCCTGTGGGGACATGCTGAGAAGGCATTAGAAAAGGATATTGGAAGTGAGCAGCAACTTTGGAAACATTGATCCCTTACCCAGAAATGTCATGAAACAAAAGAAGAGGCAAGTAATAAGTGTGATGCTCTCCCCTGGCACCTCAAGTGGTATGACGTCTTGCCTGGAGGAGAAAGAATTGCTTCTTTTGAGCTGGGCGGTCAATGCACAGCTGCCAAGGGTGTGGGACCATTTCTTTCTCAAATTTGCTGGCTGAGGAACACTGGGATGTGTCTGTTGGGCATGGAGGTGGTCACAGTGTCTGCTGCCCAGCAGGGGGTTCTCGGTTGCCAGCCAGACCAATTGTGGAGGGAAGAGAGACTCCCCAGGGGAAGAGAAGCCTGGAGTGGAGTTAACACCTTCACACTGCACTTAGAGGGCACTGCAGGGCCTCCCTCTCAAGCTACAAAGGAAGACCAAGCTGGGAGCATGGCAGCAGTGAGCCAGGCACGGGACCACGGAGCAGCTTTGCCTGGTGTGCCTGTGTTGATAGGAGCCAGGGCCAGCAGGAGACGGGGTGGAGCAGGGGATTAAGCCTGAAGATGCAATTTTTCTTTTTTGTTCAGCCCAGTGGGGGTGACTTGGGAGGCATTATATTGCATACCAAAAAAAGTACATGAATAATCCGGAGTGAATTCAAGAGATTTCAATAGCAAAATAATAACAATACTAATGATACCTTTGATTTGCAGAGTACTTTTCTTCCAAGGAGATAAAAAGATAAACTGTTTTGGAAACATCAACGAGGAAAAGAAAATTGCCTGTGATAGGGGAGGAGAGCCTAGAGCTTTTATGGTAGGGTCTCTATGTGCGTGGGGGTGGGGAGCAGGGTACAGGGTCCTAGGTGTCGTTTTTCCGGCTACTATCTTTATCCTCATAAGATGTGGAGATGACTTTTGGATGAAAAACCAGTGCCAACACTTTAATCAGGGTCGACCTAAAAACAGTGAGGTCCCTCCTCATGTGCCTGGGACCAGGGACACTGATTCAGTAGTACAGAAGGCCAGCGAAATCACTGGCGTGCAAAAATCAGACTCAGACTCTCACCCCTCAGCGCCCCTGACTTGCAACAGAGTGAATGAGACCCAACCTTCCCTCAAGGCCAGGGGACAGCCCAGCATTCGCAGAGCAGGGGCCAGCTGGAGCAACTGCTCTGGGTGTCTCCTCCCTCGGCTCTCATAGCCCATCTCTGCCATCACTCCACAAGGGAGTGGGGCGCAAAGCCAGCCCGTTCCGGCACCTAGATTGTAACAGCTGCGCCCTGTGTTCCAAAGAGGGTGGGATCTTATCTCCAGTTAGGGGCAATGCAGAGAGTCTGCTGCGTTGAGACACAGTATTGCTCCCTAGGTCATTGCACAGCCATTTTATTTTCCCAGGGGAAAGCTGGGAGCTACCCAGTTAGGTGTGCGTGTCAAATAAGAAGTAGGCTCCTTATAAATCACGGGACTACTTCTCTCACACTTACACAGGGAACACTGTGTCCTCCTTTTTGCCAGAGCTTGGGGTTGAAGCCTGGTGGGCCTGCAGCCTTCCCGGCTCTCTCAGTCCACACTGCTGCCGTGCAGGGACGGCCTCCACCACCACAGCCTTCCCGGCTCTCTCAGTCCACACTGCCGCCGTGCAGGGACGGCCTCCACCACCACAGCCTTCCCGGCTCTCTCAGTCCACACTGCCGCCGTGCAGGGACGGCCTCCACCACCACAGCCTTCCCGGCTCTCTCAGTCCACACTGCTGCCGTGCAGGGACGGCCTCCACCACCACAGCCTTCCCGGCTCTCTCAGTCCACACTGCCGCCGTGCAGGGACGGCCTCCACCACCACAGCCTTCCCGGCTCTCTCAGTCCACACTGCTGCCGTGCAGGGACGGCCTCCACCACCACAGTCCATGGTACCTTTCATTAGCTCTCCGCTTCTAACCCACAGAAGGAGCGGGGACCAAACGTTAGGCTTTTTTCCTTTTCCTTTTCTCCAAATGTTAAGAATGACTCTTCTGGCTGTATACTTCTACAAGTTAGTGAATGTCAATATTGGGTAAGTGTTTCCTTTATATCACTGCAATTTAGCAGAAGCTGCTTGGAAACAAATGTCTTCCGTAAGCATACAGTGCTTCCGCGAGTATACACAGCCAACACCACGAGGGGACTGGAGAAATGTCAGCTTTCTCTGGGTACACTGGTAACGAGTGAAAGTCGTGGCAGAGGAGGCCAGCGTGGGGAGTCCTGCCCCTAGCAGCCGTCTGTGGCTGCCCTGGCTGGGCGTGGCTGGTGGGCGTGGCCACTCCCCTGTCTTCTTCATGGAAATAAAGGCAGATAAGTAGCCAAGTGTAGCCAGTCTGCCCGCATGCCATCACAGGGCTTTTCTAGAAGCTTCCTGTTGCCTGCTCTCCAGCCTCCTTCCACCTGTGAGCCCACTCTACACACACACACACCCCACTTACTGCTGAAGTGTAGTGGTGTCCAGAACTTAAGACAGATCAGCCATTCTACTCACACGGGAGGTGAGCTCTCATCCTAACCTTCTACCCAGCACTGGTCTCCTCGTGGGAAAAGTGGTTTAGATTCACCTGAAGACGTTTTCTGATCGTTGAAACTAACACTGCTATGGCATATGTATGTCATATTAAAAGGATGTTTGCATCCTTTTAAAAGGTTGAGTTATGTAGGTAGTCTGCCTACTTAGTCTATGTTCATTAGACAGTGTTGCAAGTTCACGTTCTAACTTCGGCCTAGAAGACAGGAATTTGAAATCAGACACTGAAGTTGCAGCAGTGAAAGTAGAATATCGTTTTCACTTTTCCACCTTTTTCTCCAGCTGCTTCCTGGGGTCTGTGTCTCAGAAGCCACATGTATTACCTCTTCTGTGATCCCACAGTGTTTTATGACACTGACGCTGAGCCCTTGGTCTCCTGGCCAGCACTCCCCGTGGGCCTATGTGTAGTAGGCACTCTGCCAGGGGCTTTTGATGCAAAACTATCTAAGAGCATATTTCTGTCCCAGGGAGCTGTTGGCAGTCCGGTGAGGCAGACACTTTGACTCGTGGTTACAGTCCGATGGGCTCAGAGAAGTCAGAGTGTTCAGAGAGCAGCTGGAATGGGTGAGGGCGTTGGAAAAGGCTGCCCAGAGGAAATGACTTGAGTTTAAAAGATGTCTAGGAGTTCTCCCGATGAAGCACGAATGCTGTTTCGGGCCATCCCTTAGAATGTGCGCAGAAGCAGGAGGACAGGATAGAGTGTGACGTGTTTGGGAGCCATGGGCCCTGTGGGTGCCTGGACTGGTAGCGTGATGGAGAAGGTCAGAGAGGAGGCTTGGGACAGGAAAGCCCAGCTTGCAAATGGTGGCGGATTCTGTGCTAAACGTTATAAGGACGGGTTGGCAGAATAAAGTCTACTCTTCAAAAACACTATTAGGAGCTTATGGGTCTAGTCCTCTCTATACCGAGAGTTCCATGGAGCCCCCGCCCCAAAAGAAGGATCAACATGTTATTTATTCTTGGTATTCCCTGTGTTTCACATATAGACTTGAATGAAAATATATTCAATCCTTCCAGCTCATCTTTCTTCATGCCTCTTATGTAGAGGATGGAACCATGAACAATGGAGCATATGCGGAGAAGCTGCCCATAACCGCATTCCAGAGGGGAGGCAGGGAGGGTGGCAGGAAGGCATATACTGAGGGTGATGTGTTTGGTAAGAATGTGGAGGAGAACATGCAGCAGACAGGGCAGGCGTGGCTGAGTCCACACTGCACCGTTAGTCAGACGGAATCGCTGAGAAATGGGATTTGCCAGTTTCTAGGGCCCCCGGAAGATTAGCCAGAGTTGGAGACAGCCTAACATGGAAGATGAGCGGTACCATAAAACAAGACCAGAATAAAGATGAGACAAGCAAGAGATGCCCAGGGGCACTTTGCTGATGATTTCTTTTCTGTTCTCAAGAGGAAGCTAAGCTAGACTGGCTTTGGAGAAAATGAGGTTCCAAGCTAAGTGGTTCTTCTACTCAGATGTTAGACATGTTTACAAGTCTCCAGTGCCAACTAACTTTTCATTCTAGAGTAAAGCACATCATCAGCTCTACCCTTGTGTCCCCCTCTTTGGCCTGTTTTCATTTCCCCAGCAGGATAAGCTCAATAGTGAAGCAGAAACCTCCCTTGTTCTGCAAGAAATAGTGACATTTCTAAGGCTCACTATCTAACTCTATTGTCTGAGGCTGGCCCACTGAAAAGTCTCCCATTGCTAAAAAACTAAGAGTGGAATCCAGGCCATCTAGAATGGAAGAGTCAGTCATGAGTTGGAGAGTAGACTAAGTGATATCCAAATCCCCTCCAATTCTAAGATTTCCTAAATATTGTCTATTAGGAACAAGCTATTCATTTTGGGTAATAAAGTCTTAGAAGGTAGATGATGTGCTGTGGACCTCTGGGTCCAGCTTGCTGTTGTAGCAGTGGTGGCAATGGCGTGCTCTTATCATGATGATAATTAGCAATGGATGAAGCTTCACAATGCAGTGTGTCACAGCACTACTCCATTCCATCACCATGGTAACAATGCGAGGTGTCTCTTCTCATGGCCACACCCTCAGAAAGGCTACATTACCCGACTAAAGTCAGTCCCAGTCTGGTTCACTCGTTGTGTGCCTGGTGCTTCCCTGGCAGCTGGTAAATCCAGCTGCTCCAGTCATCAGCACTAGAAATGCATGAGCAAATGCTCAGCCACAACATAAGCTGAGTCACGTTCTTATAATGTGCAGGAGTCCTCAATGTCTAGGCACAGAAGAGGGGCTCAGTGGTTCCGTGTGAAAACTGAGGAGCTGGCCTTTGAACGATGGCCCTACATTGTAGCTCTGTCTCTTCTTCATTCCAGACTTCCTCAATAGATTCCTTCATCTTTCTGGTTTCAGTTTTACCTAGAGGGCACGAGGTTTACGGGCCACTCCTGCCCAGAGAAATGACAGGTCATCCTTTTGGGATGAAAAGCAAAAAGAAGACATAGCTTTGGTAGCTGCTTCTGTGGCTGTTCTGAAGGGGGGAAAAAAAGACAAAGGCAGGGACTTTTCTTCTTTGAAGAAATAATCCATTTTTGGGAGGCTATGGATGAGTACCAGAGTGATGGACGGAAACATGGGGACTAATGAAGGAAGAAGGCAGCTCTCCCGACAACACCACATGCAGGTGTGGAGGGGGCCCTCAGGAGGGCGGAGGAGAGAAACCCTCTATTGAGAGTGTGGTCTTTCCCTGTAGGAAGTCACGGCTCTGAGTCAGGCTCTGAGGGACTGTTGGGCCACCAGGAATACGGCCAAGAGAAACATCCCCTCGCAAGCCACCCACGCCTTGGTTTCAGCAAGAAACAATCACGTCCTTCTGTTCTTTAATGCCTGTCAGTTACCATTTCTGTCAGTCACCTGCACATGTCACAGGTGACTCTGCTGTGGTGCTGTGTGACAGTCCACCTGTCACCCTTGGCAATGCTAGGAGCTATGACAGCTTCAGAGTGACACTGGGGCCTGGTTGCTCATCATGCAGGCATTCAGGAGACAGAAATGTAGAGCTTGCTCCTGGAAACCCATCCAAAGCTCCTCACAGAAAGCAACTCCCACCCTTCCCTGCCTTACCGCCCTGGTTGACAAAGGGAAACTGCCAATTAATCTGCAGGTGGCTTTGTTCTCCGTGGCCTAGAACCCACACTTTTTCACACCTCACTTAAAGAAGCTGAGGTCTACCCCCCATTCACTGGGAGTCCCATTGCATCAGGGAGCTGGACTGCAGGACCCTGCACCATGGAAGGGACGACTGGGAAGAGAGAACCTGTTTTTTTCTTGGGACCACGTCAGACAGGAGCTGGCAAAATGTTTTTGGAGATGAAGCCAGGTAGAAACTGCAATTCCTACATCTGCCTGATGGTGGCAGCAGCAGCGCTTGCAAAGCCCAAGAGTGAGCTGCCCACCAGAGGCCCAGGAAGGAAGCTGGGCTCTCTAGTGGGTGCCTGAGCCCATGAGACAGGGGGCAAGGGAGGGAGGGAGGAGCGGGTCTTTTGGATGGCAGCAGTTCCCACAGGAGACTCGGTTCCTTTCTCCTCTTTCAGATGGATGTGAGGACAGGGTGTTAAGGGTACCTGTGCAGAGTGCCAGGAGGTAGGTGGGTAAAATTAAAGTGCTCCAGGGGCCTGGGAGAGCTACAAAGGGGGCGAGTGAGAGAAATCTCAGCTAGCAGAGCCGGTCGCCCTGCGGCAAGGCGTTTCCCTGCCGTGATGTCCCTCCTGTGGGTGGTGAATGGGGCGTCCTCCGTAGAAGGGCAGCTGCCTGCGGCCACCAGTCCCCTGTGCCCCCAGCAAGTCCACTCCCAGGCCTCAACCCACTGCCCCTCCCAAGGTGTTTGCCTCTTTGATGATTTGGGAGCCAATATTTCTGCTGCTGCTCCTTTCTCATGCTGAAAAAGCAAAACAAATTGATGCTAAAAGAACTCATTATTCCTGATCTCCTGGGCAGGCTGAAGAGGTGCTACTATTGTCACCCGTGGGCAGAAACAGGCCCCACAAGCCATGGCTGAGGGTTTGAAAGTGCATCTTTTATCTTCAGGCGGGGGAACCAGATGCTGAGGCGGCCCGGGAGCCAGTGCCCTGCGTCTGCCGGAGGGAACGGGGCGGGGGGTGGGTTGGAGTCTTGGCCCCAAGAACTCCTTCCGTTTTTCTGTATCTGCTAAGGGGTGGCAGCTTGCCTTCTCCAGCTTTTGAGAATGAAAAGGAAAATGGATCGAAGACCCCAGGCCAGGCTCGGTCCATGTACAGCATAAACAAACATAACGGGGTAGACAGTGGAGGACAGCGAGGCCACCGCTGGAGCAGCTGGCCCCTTGTCTTCTCTCTGTGGCCTCCGTGGCTGGTGGAGCTGGCCACTTGTGTGTGGCCTGATGTCACTAGGCATGGTTTGACTGTCCATTCCTTTCTGGTTGCCAGTGGGAGTCTTAGACAACGTTGGCTCGAGCACCCGAGCACCCGCCACGTCTGACTCACCGTCACTGTTCCCTGCTACTTTCTCGGGAGTGGGTGAGCTGCCAGCTGCCAGTCCATCCGCACACTGTCTGCTCCCCGGGGGTGAGGGGAGTGCGGCGGAGCTGGGGAGAAGGTGGGGCTGTCCTGTCCACTTCCGTCACTAATAGTTCCACTGGCAAAGGGCAGGTGACATCTTGAGCAGCTCATGTCAGAAAAGCAACTTTTCTCATAAGGTTTGAAAAACCGTATCTGAAGTTGCAGATTTGATGTTCCACGGGTCTGAAAAGAAAGCTCAAACTGCATAACTTGGGGATTTGCTAAAAATAATAGAGCTAGGTCTCTTCCTCATGTGAAGAGACATTATACCAGCATGGCAGTGCCCTTGGCCCTGCTGCCTCCTGACCCCTGGATTTGGCCGCCCGCTCCCCTCTCTGCTGTCACAAACATGACTCCCTTTGTGCTTAGGGACCCCTCAGAAGGAAGTTGCAGAAGTTGCACGGGGAAGAGGGGACTGTGAGAATAGAAAAGAATCCAAACCTATAATGGTCTCATGTTTCTCTTTGCTGCTGCTACATCTTGTGGTCGCTGAATTGGAGCCAACCATGATGAAGCACGGTTGGGGCCTATGGCCAAGTTTTTGCTGAGCTATTTAATTCTCACAGCGACCTGATAAAGCAGGGCTGTCATACCCATATGCAGATGACAACTACTGAGGCTTAGATTTCGTAACTTGCCTGAAGGTTACACCACAGGTAAGTGAAAGAACTGCCACTCAAACACTCGTATGCTGCCTGTCCCTTCAGAAGGAATTTGATCACAGAGGTGCTTCGACAACTGTGTGACTTTTAGGGAGTCACAGAAACCCTGCCTTGGCCTAAGGTCCTTCTCCTTATGATTTGTAGGGCTTGGGAAGAAGAGCTGATAAAAATTGAAAACAAAAAAACGAACAAACAAATAAAACTCCTTCCTTCCACAAAGGCATAATAAGGATCTGTGAAGTTTTGCTACTGGCTAGTGACTACTCTCTCCCTCTGCAGCCCAGCTTCAGCTTAGCTTAACATTTTGAAAACCAAATGCTGATTTCCTAGCCAGAATGCAGTAACATCCGACTTTTCTTCAGTGGATTAAAAAAAAAAAATTAACCTTCTTCTGCTCGGGGAAAGGCTGCCTGGTGCTCACCGCTGTTGTAAGAAGAGCTTCTGCACATGAAGAGGCATTCCAGGACATCAAAATCCGCCTTTTTGTCAAGTCTAGAATAGTAAGAATGTCAGGGGACCACATGGCTCTGAAATGATTAATAATGGTCGTTAGGGAGAAATAAAAAGACTCGTGAAATATAGAAGAGTTTGAATGCCGTTCAGCCTCCAATGCTCCTTGCTTTGGCTCCAGCTGGTACATCTTAACTTGTGTCAGAAATCAGTTCTGAAGATGGCATGTACCTACCTGGGCCATGCTCAAATCATATTGCTTTAAGATGGACACTTATGATAAACTAGCAAAACATCAAAGTTCTTTGAAGTTTTCAAAGCTCCTTTAGATGGAATCAGAGGAATAGGAGGAAAAATGCAAGGCAGATAGATCACCGCGTGAAAGACACAGAAATCCTTCCTTTTATTCCACAGCCTGAGCCCTTGAGTGGGACACAATCGATTATATCCACAGCACTTTGTCAGCTTTGCCAGGGCTCCAGATCCACGTGGCTGCCATTTCTCTGGTATGAGCTTTGCTTTGGGATCTCTCCAGCAAACCAGGGCAGTGGTCTTCACCGATAGAATCTATACTTTATAAGTAGGTAAAAGCAATCAGATGCTGAGCTGATCAGAATCAAGAACTACCATCCAGAACAATGTATTTATATTTCTTCCCTCCTCGTTCTCCTGCTGATAATAATGGGGAATGGACACCTTCCTCTCCTTATCAATGGACACTTATTTTCTAAGATTTATACCATGGAACTCTTGCCCAGGAGAATAAAAGTATACAATGCTACAGTATTTTCTAAGTTCAACTGTTTTAGTTTTCTTATGTTATGTTGTCTGCCTTAAACATTTACCAAGCCAGGACCCGAATGTTGATACCTTTCTTAAGGGCTGTTGCAACCATATGAAATGAAAAAAGTATTTTCTAATGTCAATGTGAATATCCTTTGCACCAAGCCATTATGCTCCTTGAATTGAATGGGTTCAGAATGTTTGTCCACCAGGCAGCAGTGCATGGGGCCTGGCGGGTCACAGTTTCCCTCTCAGGAAATATCAAGAAGCTATAAATATAATTCTAACAATTCCTTGGTAGAGACTTGCCCAGAGAAAGAAGACAAGCTTCGGGGGTGGGTGTGTGTTCTAGAATGGGGATCTGCATTCACTCTACCCTCCCCCACCCCCACTGTGGCCACATTTCCATGTGTATAGTTGCCCCTTGAACAGTGTGGAGGTTAGGAGTACCCCCAGGGTGTCAAAAATCAGAGTATAAGTTTTGACTCCCCCAAAACCTAGCTGGTCCTAGGTATCCATGGGAGATGGGTTCCAGAACCCCCCATGGACACCAAAATCTGCAGATACTCAAGGGACCGATATAAACCGGCACGCAGAACCGTGCATTCTGTCAGCCCTCTGCATCTGCAGCCTCCAACCATGGGTCCAAAATGGTACAGGTATTCATTGAAAAACACAAATCACATGTGTAAGTGGATTCCCACAGTTCTAACCTTTGTTGTCCAAGGGCCAACTTGTATTTCTCACATTGACTAGGGCTGTACAAGGGGTCCGAGAGCAGTTGTTAACAAGAGGAGTTGGGGTGACTCATGGGAGCTGCCCCTAGAGTTTTATCATATTGTCCTAGGGTGACTCACACAGTGAGGATTAACTCAGAGGTCACCATGGGTCGTAAGCAGAGGGAACCAAACGTGATGAAATTGAGAACATATCGTTAGGGACATGGTGGCTTTGCCGGCCTGTCTTTGACTTCAGCGCCTTCCGCACAACCAAGAACTCCAAGAATCATTTTTCCCATGTGTCTCTGAGCCCTGCCCACCCCAGGAGAGCCATGGGGTCACCTGTGCTTACAGGGAAGGTGGAGTTAGAAGCCATGGACTTTCTGCCTCTGGTCCTTTAGAATGTTCATTCTAGAGTCAGTACTGCCCACCAGAGAGGCTGGGACCGTGAAGGCTGGCTTTTCTGCTTTGCATAGAATGTATACAATAGTGTATCCCAAGAATTCTTGTTCTGGTTTTAAGAAATCTTCATGGTCAGTACAACCACAGATATTGATATTCACTTCATTGTGAACTGGGACCTGCTAGCTGCTTACTGCCATTTATTTTTCAATTCATTAAAAGAGGTACTCTCATTGATAGGGCTCTGGGCCTCTTTCTTCATCCAAAACCACCAGTGGGAACCTACTGCCCAAGCTGATGAACGCAGCAGGGCGGGGAGAGAAGGGCGGAGCCAGTGCCAGATTCAGAGGCACCTGGGCTGCTTGTCCACGAGGTGCTCACTCCCAGGTGTTTGAATGAATCCACGGAAGTAGCAGAGAGGAAGGGGGAAAGAGACACAGGAGCATGTGGCTGTCAGGCTAGATGGGAGAGATGGAGGGACAGACAGACTGAACAGCTGTGATGAATGTGGGAGACAGGGTGTTCAGAGCAGCTCTGACCCGAGCCGGATGGGGCCATGAAGGCGCCCGGTTCACACACTGAAGGTTTTGAGGTTTCCATTCTTCAGTGAAGTACTTCAGTCATGTAGCCATGAGGTAGTTTGCCATATTCAGGCACAGAGGCCCCTATCATCAGATGGCTGTGGGTTCCTTTGATGGCTTCCCAACACCCACAGGACACAGATCCTCAGGCCGAAGGTCTGGCCTCTCTCCTCCCCACACTCACACTCGCCTGCACTGTGGCCCACTGAGCTCTGACTCTCCGCGTTGCTCTCTGCTCGGCCTCCCGCCTTCTCACCAGCCTCCTGCCCCGTGGAAGGCCCTCCCTCCCCACCATGTTGCTCTAACTGCTACCCTAAGGCCAGCTCCCTTTGCCTCCTGGAGGAAGTTTCCCTGACCTCCCTCCTCCCAGGCAAATGGAAGTGCCCTTTCCCAGCCCTTTGTGGAAACCCTTTTCAGTGCTGTCACCAGATGTCAATGTGGCTTTTCCTACCTGCCATCCCTGCAGTTTATGCGATCCTGGAAGGAGGGGCTGGTCCTGTGACCTGGTTCATGCAGTCCCTCTGTGGCACCTGGGTACACTGTCGACACATGACCAGTGCTTCTTGGATGGGGAAAGACTGGACCATGTCCGTGACCCGGGCTTCTCCCCGCTGTGCCTGGCACCTCACCTGCTGACCGAGGCGCGTGCTTGGCCAGAGAATGCACTCCACTGTATGTCATTGCGTCCTGCACCTAGAGTGCCTCTGGGCACCAGCATCCCTTGGGGAAAGGTGGTAATAATTTAATCTTTCCCAGAGTTATGTAGTACTCTGCGGTTCCCAGAACCTTCTTACCTTTTTTATGATCATCTCTCACCCTAAAGTTAAAAAATCAGGAAAATGACACCATGGTGTTAAATGGCCTTTCTAAGGTCACACAGGTGGTAAATGTGAATGTCAAGATGAAAACCCAGGAGTTCTGAATCCAAGCCCAGTGGTTTCCCCTCCCCTCCATGCCTCCTCTGGGTTCCTGCCCCCATGGAATATGTACTTAGAGAGTGCATCACCGGAGCACGATGGGGTACCCATACCCTTTAGGGGCTCGGATAGCAACTTGCCAGGGGCGTGTGGGCAGGGCACCTGGTAAAGTAGTGATGACTGGTTCCCACTCAGGAACAAGGATCTCTGTACAGAGGCTGGGGTAAACTGCTCTTGACTGGTGCTCTCTCTTATAAACAGGGCATCCTAAAGAGAATACAGTGGTTCCGTTAGAGAAACGACTTCATAGTGCCTGGCAGTGGCCTGGAAGCTGCTCCCATAGCAAACAGTCCATCGCTGTTGTGTTGGCCATGCCCCTTCCCACAATGAGGCGTCATTCTAGAACTTTCTGGAGGTCCAGAGCACCCAGCACATCTTCTTACCCTTTAGACCTGTGACACAAGCCATAGGCTAGAGACCAGGAGGTCATCTTCTCTGCCCTGTGCCTTGATATGGCTCTGGGCAAGGCCCTTATATGCAAAAGGACCTCAACTGTCCTCTCCCACCTGCCTCACAACACTGTTACCACTAAGGAGTGCTTGAATCATTATGAGGGTGTTAGGCAGAGGGCAGGCACCTGCAACCATCCATTTCCATGCTTCCAGATGTGCTGAGCTGGTGCCTGGTGCCCAAGGTCAAAGCAGGCCTGCTCAGTATCCCCAGCCTCCCAGGCGAGATTCCGCGTAGCCTCTGCAGAGCAGGTGTGGCCAGGCTGCCTTTCTCAGCAGGGTCCGCCAGGAGAAGTAAACTCGAATGCCTGCAAAGCTTCCATTGTATTAATGAATTAACTTATTTCCTAGGCACCCAACATGATGCTAGTTATGTGCTATCCCTGAGGGAAGGGAAACGCTAGTTACTCCTATTATTTTCTGGGTTCCCTGATTCAGATGAGAAACCACAGTTGAGAAAGGCTGTCAGGACACTTTATTAGTTTCCTAAGGCTGGTGCACAAATTCTTACAAACTTTAGTAGCTTAAAACAACACAACTCAGATGTGTTACAGTACATTCCTGGAGGCCGAAAGTCTAAAAGGAGTTTTCCTGGGTTCGGTCAAGGTGGGGGCAGGGCTCATTCTTCCTGGAGGCTCCTGTTCCCTTGCCTCCTCTGGCTGCCACCTGTTTCCCTTGGCTAGTGGCCCCTTTCTCGCGTCACTCCAACCTCTTGCTTCTGCCATCGCATCTACTGCTGCTAAACTGACCCTCCTCCTGTGCTTCCCTTGTGAGAGTTCTCATGAGGATGTCAGGCCCACCCAGAAAATCCAGGGTCACCTCTCTTCTCAGGATCTCTCAGCATCATCACATCTTTAAAGTCCTTTTTGTCTTAGAAGGTAAGTGTTGAAGGATCAGGACATGGACATCTTTGGGGCTCACTATTCTGCCTGCCACAAGGAGCAGGGACAAAAGGAACTGGCAGCCCCTCCCACCTACACAGTAAAATGTAGGCATTTCTATCCACCTCCCTGTGTCAGAAATCTGTGCCTCGGTCTCCCCGCCTATAAATTAGAGAGAATAATCTTCCTCTTGTTTATATTTATAAAGTACTTTGGGGTTATCAGGTAAAAGGCATGAGTATGAAGTGGTTATTATAATATTATACTGTGACTTGGTATCAATTATGCTCACATGAATCAGTGGAGCTACTACCAGATGCCACTATCACTGGGATCCCAGAGGGGAGAAACCTGGGAACAGCCACTGGAGTCCATAGATAAACCTTGCTAAATGATTCTTAACAGTGATTTACTCTGGCTTCATTAGCATGGAGTATGGGAACTCGCCTTTAAAACACCATATAGCTCAGCCTCCTCCTGTCCTTGCTGTGATCGAAACGAAACAGAAAACCACAGTGTGTTACACAAAGGGCAAACGGGTCCCGCTTTCCTCGGTGTGATGTGCTGCAGGGTCGGAGGGTTGTGGCCTGAGTGTGATTTTCTCTCTTTGCCTCCAAGCCTTCTGGCCTCTGACTGAGGACCCAGCTGGGATGGAGGCACAGGGAGTGGGTATGAATAGTGCATGTCAGTGAACGTGGATTGCAGGCTCAAGGATGAGTGTGCGTGTCATCCACGCACTAGAGCAAAGGAAAGTGTCTGTGATGATAATATTCAGTCCCACTCTGGACCATTTAGGCCTTGGGATTCAGTTAATGTACTTTAAAGGCTTTGCAAAGTCACCCTCAGGTTAAAGAAGACTTAAGAAATTAGGGATCTTAACCCCTCTCTGCCTACCCTACCACCAGGTGCATCAAGACTCCATAGAGTGCGTGGCGCTGTTAGATGCACGGTGAGGACCCAAGGGGTGGTCCCTGTTCCAGCCCCACCCTGGCCTCCAGAGATGGCAAAGTGTGAGGTCCCCAGACGGACCTCTGATTCCCACCCCACACTCACCCTGAAAATCCACTGCAATTGTGCCTTGGAAGCCCAGTGAGGGATGCAATCAGTGGACAATAGTAGCATCTTTAAAGAGCTTTATAAGAGAAAATGTTCAACCCTGGAAGAGGCCGTGTCCAGGAAAGGTTACGTTGCTGCTAAGCAGTCTTGGGCGCATCATGACCAGCTCCAGGCCTCGGTGCTCTGGGGAGTGAAAGTAGAGACAAGCCTGACAGTGATTATAATCCCATTATGCACAGCTCCCCCTATTTATTTCTTCATATGGATGAATTTGTATATATTTGCATTTTGTTCTATTTGATAATATGCATAGAATTTAAATTGAAATGACTTGAATAGATTTGAATATTAATGAGGTGTTTAAAAGCTGCCAGCCCTGGCAGTGTCCCCAGCCAGGGCGTGTGTGGTGCAGAAGCTCAGAAACCTCCTCGGCACCAGCACCCCGGGCACCGCCCGGGCCAGGGGATGCCCCCTGCAGCAGAGCTAGAGACCTCCCCCACAGCTCCTGGGCACCAAGCCTGGAACCTGCTCCACTGAGGGGTGCACTGCAAACAGCCCCCCAGTGTGCATGGCGTGTGGTCTCCTCAGACATCCAGACACAGTTTCAACAATGCCGTGAAGGACAAGCTGTTTCCCCACATTGAGAAAAACCTAACTGCCTCTCCGTCACAGAACGAGTAGGAAGGGGTGGAGTCACGTTTCACCCAGACAGGTACAGGTGTGTGTAGCTCTTCCTCAGTGATCAAGGAAAGTGCTGGACTCTCCTTTTCCTGGAGTGCTGTAGCACCTATAACACCTCCTGGTTGTTTTCTTATAGAATAATAGCAAGTAGTCAACGTGCTTTCAATGGGGCTGATGGCTCCAGCTCCCATAGGAAATTCCCTGATACTGATCACTGGAGCACAGCAGGGTTAACATCTGTAGCCTGCATGGGCCTAGCCTAAACATGCTAAGAATAGAAAAGATAGGATGGCTTGTAAACATAAGAAAGCCCCACTGGGGTTAAACTGGTCATCATGCCTCTCTTTGTCCAGAGAGCAGGGTAACAGCTTGTCCTAACGGATTGGCCTGTGGTACAGACTCCAAATCTCTATAACTTAGTACTAAAATATATAGGCTCATCACATAAGAAAAGCACTTTGTAGCAATTTAAATTGGGTTAACCGTAGTTCATTGTTTAGAGCTCTAAATATAACATCATTCATTACTGAAGTACTAGAAATCAACGTTTCTAAGTAATCTCCCAAATTATTTTATTTTATCCTAACTGAATCTTGGTTAGTCCCAAGTTTATACTCCTGAGACCCATTCTGGGGGCTAATTATGAGAGCCAGTTCTAATGAAAATATACTTGTGCATCATTTAGTTTTCTATTCCATGAGGCTCTCGCGTATATCCCATTGTGCCTTCTATGCAACAATCTGGAAACCAAATTATTTTATTTCCTGTTGTGGTCCTAATCTCAGGAAAGGGTCCCTCCCCTTCCCAATACCTGCTCTGAAACCCGAGTCAGCACCAGCCTCTTTCTCACTTCCCATATCCAATCGGTGCTGTTGTCACCACAGATTTTATCTATCCTGTCTCTTTAGTTTGTCTCTATTGCTCCACTTATCCTCACCATTTTCTTCCAGACTGTTAGAGTATCCTATCGAGTTCCTCATTTTCCCCAAAGTTAGCCCTTATCATCATCGTAATTCAGGTGCCTGTATCTTCCTAGAACACAAGTCAGATTTACTCTTCCCATGTCAGCCATGTCCATGGCCAGGCTGTGCCTGTAACACAGAGCCCACGTGCCTCCACCTGGAGGTCTACAGCATCCTGCCACACTTAGAGTACACTGAAACCTGACATCCACTCTCTGTCAGTATCATCTTCTCTCCAGCCCTCCTTGCTCTCCGAGCATCAGCCAAAAAAATTTTTGTTTGGTATTTTCTGGATATACCATGCTTTCATGTCTTTTCTTATGTTATCTCCTCAGCCTAATATGTTATTTCCTCATTAGTTACTAAAATACTCTATATTTCAAGGCTTGGCTCAATCATCACGTCTCCCATGAAGTTACTTTCTGTTCCCAGTTCCCAGTCCCTCCTTGTTCGTCCTCCCTCAACTTGATGTATGCGTTCTATTGTATCGTGTATTCGACCCTGCCCAGCTTGCTGCATATACGACATCTTACCAACTCCATTGTGACTTCCATACAGAGAGAGACTCTTGTTCTAACATTTTTAACATCATCTGGTCATCTGTAACAGTGCTCAACAGATGTTTCATAAGTCAGTGCAAGGAATGAGTGGAAAGGACACAGTGGAGCGTAGAGCTGACCTGTCCCCTGAGTGTCCTGGGCGGCTCTTTCCCCTCTGGCGCCTCCCTGCTTTGAAAGGACACCAACATTTATTAAGCACCAGCTACATATACCAGGTGCTTTCGTGTGATCTCAATTCATTCTCCATAAAAACACGATGAGGAAAAGATCCTTGTTTCCATTGTGCAGATGAGAAACTGAGTCTCAGAAAGGTGGAGAAACCCAGGCTATCTGCCCCAGAGCCTATCTTCAGTGGACATGGAGCCAAAATACAGGCTCAGGCCTCTGAGTCCCCCTGCATCCCTCCTCCCGGCTCCCTGGGGCTGCCTCTTGGTCAGCCAGCCTCCGTCAGGCTCCGCTGCTCAGGGAGAATGCATTTCCTTCAATCAATCCTGGATGCAGTTATTATTTTATAGCGAGGTTGTAAGTTGATAAGGTAGCTGTTATGTGTTAATAGCTATTGTAATGTTGTTCTTAAGGCCTATTACTTGTGCTAGTTTGTATTTTAATGTGTGCAAAGGTGATTACAACTTTAATATGAATGTTAAACAGATTAGCTGATTTATATGTAAAATAAATAAATAAATGAAATGCATTCTCTCATTTCTATTCATTTCTCTCTTCCTCTCTCTCCTCCTGCACTGTCCAAAAGCAGATGTGGTCCACGGACCATTGACAATGGCACACAAAGAGCATGCTTTCCGGGTGATGCACAATGCTTGTAGATGGGTCTTTTGTTCCGGGTGAATTTGGACTCTATGTCCTTCATAGCCGCTTGTCTGAAAGTTTGTGCCCTTAACTGTGTTCGGGGAGTTCAGTTTTGTTTGAGAGCTGTGCATTCACTCTTATCTCCCTGAAATAGTGTCCCCTCCTCTAGTCAACCAGAAAGTAGGCCACACTTGCAGAAAGGCAGGTAAACCCTTGTGCATCCTGATGTGTCCAGGAGCTCAGGACATGGAAGGGAAGACAGATAGCAAAACTAACAATTAGAGTGCAGAAAGGGGGGCCAAGGACAGATCTGTGGAGTTATCTCTGAGGTGGGAGACCGAAGATGTGCTGACCCACCTGGTAGAGAGAGCATACAGCTGGGAACTTGCTCCATGAAGCAGAACTCCAAGGATGAGCTGAAGTTAGCAAAGACAATGAACAGCTATGGCATGGGGACAGGGAGGGAGCTCAGAGGAAGTAAAGGTTTCTTTTTTTTTTTTTTTCTTCTTTTTTTTTCTGAAGCTGGAAACGGGGAGAGACAGTCAGTCAGACTCCCGCATGCGCCCGACCGGGATCCACCCGGCACGCCCAACAGGGGCGATGCTCTGCCCCTCCGGGAGTCGCTCTGCTGTGACCAGAGCCACTCTAGCGCCTGGGGCAGAGGCCAAGGAGCCATCCCCAGCGCCCGGGCCATCTTTGCTCCAATGGAGCCTTGGCTGCGGGAGGGGAAGAGAGAGACAGAGAGGAAGGAGAGGGGGGGTGGAGAAGCAAATGGGCACTTCTCCTATGTGCCCTGGCTGGGAATCGAACCCGGGTCCCCCGCACGCCAGGCCGACGCTCTACCGCTGAGCCAACCGGCCAGGGCCGTAAAGGTTTCTTTATACTGAGAAAAAAGCATGTGCAGAAGAAACAGAAGAGAAGAAAGACAATCTACTCAGGGTGGCATGATCCCAGGGACTCTGAAGCCACCGACGGCACAGACCCGGAAGTCAGGGAGCTTCCAGCCAATGACTGCAAATCTTATGTTGGACAGGAGAAGTAATAATAGGTAGTGGATGGCCATGGTGCTTTCCTTTAGGATACAGTTGCAGGGGACAGGGAAAGGAAAGAATTGGGTGGGTTACAGATATTCCAGACATATGGCTGGAGTAAACCAAACTCCCTGTAATTTAAAGTTAAGTTTGAGGGGAGAATGAAGAACATGCACATCTGAGAAGATGGCAGGCATGACACAGAAAGAATGCCCATGGAGGAGGAAGTACGTAGTAACCCTTCAAACAAAACATTGAAAAGAGAGACAGAGCCATGCTGAAAGAATGCTAATTCATTACCTACACACAGTGTATAATAATAAATTAAGGTATCATCAAAACCTAATACCTCCTGGTGTTAACAATTATCCCCTGGGCTTGATGTCACAGGCTTAGTAGGAGGCACTTTTGAGTGAGTCTCTCTGTGGGGAAGATGTCTGTCAGTAGACTGAGCATCAAGGAAGTGTGGCTGTGGTACAGAAGTCCACACTCTGTGGGCAGGAAGCATGGTGGGCAGAATCTGAGTGAGGATCCAAAGAAAAAATAAACTGGGGTGATGGCTCTGCCTAGGCAGTACACCGAATATGAGTGCTCTTTCCTAATACAAAGTACAAACTGGCACAGGATGCAGTACAGCCACAGCAGGGGTCCTCAGCACCCCAGGTGTTGACTGGAAGGCTAGTCCTGCTAAGAGCAGAGTGTGACATTTTTTAATTGCCTTATAGGCCAGCTTGATCACACAGAGAACTGGGGGAAAAAATCAGTGAGGAATTCTGCCATTCTAGGTTCAAATCTAACTAGTTTTTACATTTTCAACAAATAATTATTAAATACCCAATATGTGTCAGGCCTGATGCCAAACAGGCATAAACCTCTTGGTGATACAGACAAACACATAATAGTCATCCAGTACATGTTTACTGAAAGCATGCATGCATGAATAAATGAATGAATGAAATTGCAACCATGAAGAAAATAAGTAGCACCCTTAGGAATGATAATAAAAACAGGAGACTGGGCATGGCCAGACACCTGTGCTAGGCTGTAGGACTACTGCTGAAATCCTTGGAAAGAAAGATATAAATCAAAGCAAAACGTGTCTCCAGAAAGATGGGAGCTTTCAAAACAAAACTGGCTTTAACAGTACAATATGGATTCTCCTGAGGAAGACGTATAGGGACGGCATCGAAAGATACCAACGTGGCTACTCCAAGAAGCTCAGGTTGTAAAAAGACATCTGAAAAGGATGGGAGACAGGGCACCCGGCACAAGGTGGGACAAGAAAGGAGGAAGGTCCTATAAGAAAGGTAGTAGATGACATAAAGTCCCAGAATGAGCCAAGCTTGCAAAAAAAGAGGAAAAAGAGAATGATGAGAAACAACAAAAAGGAGAGTTTTAAGCTCCAAGGAATGGGACAGTTCTCCTTGAGAAATGAGCTTACCAGTCAGTTACAGAGACCATCTAAACCTCTCTGTTGTACTGTTTTATCTATAATGCTTTCATGTTTTTCATGTTTGAGGGAGAATAAACTTGCCTGAGAGAGGGTTAAAACCTGAGAGAGGTGGTATGATGGTAAGAGACTATATGAGGTAGTGGTTTAGAGTCACTAGGGTCAGGGATTAAACACCACCTCTGCCACTTAATCAGCCTGTGCCAGTAGTAATCACTCTTAGCTCAGTTAACCTTTTGGTAAAGGAGAAATAACAAGTATATGCAAATCATATATATGTTTGCCAAAATTGATGCAAGTAAATTTGATGCAAGTAAAACACTCGATATCTGAAACTTTAAAAAAAATTCAATAAATGTTAGCTATCATGCTGCTTCTGATGATGAGTGTTTAAAACAAATCTGGTTATTATGCCCAAGAAAACTAGCCTTGCAGGATATTGAAACAATTTGAAGATATAATCCTAGGACCCTCCTGAGTGAACAGTAGTCAAAAAATATTGGAAAATAAGAGAGTCTAGAACAATGCCATGATTTTTAAAAATGGAGAAGCAGATGACAGTACATTCTGGAAATAGTGGATAAGTAGACTTTCTATAGAACTCCAAGAAAAAAAGTCTGCAAGAGATTAACTCTTTGAGCAGTCAGTTTTTTTTCATGCTTGCTGACCCCCAGGAGTGAGTTTTGTGTTTTTTTTTTTCAAAAAATGAAGTTAGTTCCAGTTACAGTTTTATTAACTTAAAATCATGTTTGTTTGATAACCAATTTATGGAACCAAGAAGAACATACATTTACCTCTTTTTAATGTACATGCACAATTGTACTCTGGATGGTCAGGAAGCACGAGGACATGCATGAACATTCATACTACTCAAAGGGTTAATTTGATAATTTGTAAATACCCAGAAAGTCAACATGGTCACTACAAGCCACCTTGGGCTTGCAAAGTCATGCTAACATCTCATTTAAGAAAAAAAATTAGTATTACAGTTTTATAACCTGTCTCTCCTTTGTATTACTCACAAATTTGATAAACAAATCTTCCTCTATCAGGTACATTCTTAGAGTCTTAATTGAAGAAGTTTTATTTATTGAAATCTCAGTATGAACTAACAGTGTGACATGGTTACAAGTAATGGACTCTGGCTTCCTCAGTAGAAAGCGTTGTATTCATATTAGGGATGCTAGCAAGCCCATTGTACTCTCTGCAGATGTGACTACCTCTGGGTAAGTGTGTTCCACCCTGACAGCACAACTTAGCCATGGACAAACAGGGCCCCTGCAGAAGGCTGGGAGAGGGGCGAATTATGTAATATGAAGAAGGGGGAGGAGCTTGGAACAGTTTGGGCAGGGAAGGCAAAACATTGGGATTCTTCAGCTTTATTGTACATGAGGATTCCCCGGGGTGCTTGTTTAAATTGCAGACCCCATTGACTCCAATTCCTAGATATGATATGTGGAGATTCGATTCATCAATCCCAGGAGGAGCCCAGGAAATTACAAACAGAACTTCCAGGTAATTCTCATTCCAGTGGTCCATGGACCGTATTTGAAGAAAGCTGACTTAGAATGAACAAAAAACTGCCCTCAAATACAAAAATTAAAGACAGAACCCTAATCGACAAGTCCTGGACTCCTCCATCTGCCACTGCGGGGGGGACACTGTCAGGATCATTTCTGTGTCTCTAGTTCCGGATATAGTGTCTGGCACACAGTAGGGGGTCAGCAAATACTCCTTTAATGAAACCACAAGAAGGTGGGAGAAAGAACCTTCAAGAATGAAAACTCTTTGAAATGAAGTAGGTGGCCTTGTTAGGCAGCCAGGCTGCCATCCATGACCATCTTCGCGGGAGACTCAGTAATAATGCGAGAGAGACGGCATTAAGGGCATTGCTGTACCAGAAGAAAGGTCCGGCTGAGGTGACCTCCAGCACATGCCACACTTCTAAAGTCAATTGAAGAAATGTATTGAAAAGGTTATTTGACTGCAGTGCAGGGATAAGGGAGTCGGAGAGGTACAGACAGGAAAGGGAGGTAGTGGCGAGCACCACAGAAAAGGGTAGGAAGCTGACACTTGGAACCTGAAGAGATGAGCAGCCTGAGGAAGCTCGTCAGGTAAAGCCAGGCTGTGTTAGATGTGTAGATGGCGCCTGCAGTGTTTCATGTTGTACGTAACTTAATTCAACCCCAAGCATTGAGCACCTACCACATACACATAGGAAGCAGAAGTAGAGTTGGTCTCCACCCTCAAGGAACTCACGGGTTAATGCTGGCAGAGATGAGCCCAGGTCTGCCCCCAGAGTCACAGAACATGGACCGAACTCTTCAGTAGAGAGAAAATGTGAGTGGCACAGGGAAGGACGTTGCCTATCAGATAAATCACTGTATCCCCGCCACTTACAATGTACCCGACACTTTTGAAGCATCCATAAATATTTGTTGAATGAATCAATGAATGAATGAAACCAGCTCTTAGTGAATTCCTTCTTGCCCAACAGGGTGTTGCATACATAGCATTACTCGTAATTCTTCCAAACTCTGTAAGAAGTGTTATTATCCTTGTTTTACGATGTCAAAATGGAAGTGCTGTGAAGTTACTTGTCCAAGGTCATAAAGCTCATAAATGACAGAGCTGAACTTCCTGAACTTCCTGAACTTAAGTGATTTGCCTTCTAAACTCCTGCCATTTCTACCACACCAAATGAATCTACATGGCATCGTTTTCAGATTCAGAGAGGTGAGCCCCCTCGCTCACATCACCCTGATAGTTGAAACAGAATGGGGTCCAGACCGAAACTCAGCAGTGGTTTCAGCAGGGCCAGAGCTCTCCATCACGGGCCACAGCTGACCTCGGTCCCCCAGTGCTTGTTCCCACTGACCCTCAGAGGCCCTTGGCCTGCACATAGAGCAGACGATGCCTTGGCCAGTTCTCTGTTTGCAGCTGAGTCGGGGCCTCTGAGGCTCTTCAACATTGGGTGGGTCAGTTTGAACTTGGCAATGTGATGCTGGTAACTGTGGTGCTACAGCAGTCCTGAGAAGACTCTCCCACTGTAAAAATGAGCCGGGTTTTATGCCAGGGACATTCAGCCTGTGATTCAGAGGCCCGTGACTAAGATGCTCACGCAGATTGGCCTCAGGACTCAATTTCTGTCTTCTTTTTTTTTTTTTTTTTCCAAAACTCAGAGTTGGCAGTGGAATAAGTTATATGTTAAGCTATTCTCCAGTCTCTATGGGTTCAGCTCTGCCCTTAGTTATACAAATATGATTCCCATTGACTTTGTCCAGAGTCCTGCTTAAGTGAAAGGGAGGGTAGATTTAAGGCTCTCAACGCAATCAGAGAAGCATTTTGTTCCTTGTCCTCTGTCACTCTTTATGTAGATGATGTGAGGCATGAATAAAGAGGTTTTTCACCCCTCTGCAGTTTTCAGCTAGCTGTGCAATAACATTTTTCAAGCCAAGAAAAGAAGAATATGTAGGGAAGGAGGAGTGTGTGGTGTGGCGTGGTATGTACATATATGTGGCATATGTGTGTGCATGCATGGTACACATGTACATGCACGTGTGGCACTATATAGGCCCAAGCCTTGGTGGCAAGCCACAGGAGCATCCAGCTGATATAAACAGAAGAGAATCTTAGGCAGGTCACAGAATTTCCAGAAGGGCTGAGGAACCAGGCTCTGAGGTGCATCTAAGTAACATCCCCGACCGTCGTCACAGCGCCGGCTCCTGTCAGCAGCACGCGGACCCCTCACCATCCCGCCACACTGCCAGCCTGCTGGGAGGATGTTCTGCTTCACCTCCTCCCTGCGTCACGGACTCTGCAGGCCGAGTGGGGAGGGGGGTCAGGTTGCTAGTGACTGGGTCCTGGACCTGCATTCAGGTGGCAAGGGAGACTGAGGAAACCAGGAGCTTGAATTCTGCAAGTCTACCTGGATCAGGAGGAGATAACCTCTGTTTCCTAGCGATTCCCCAAACACAGGCTGGGACAAAGTAGGTTAATAATTAATAAGAGGTAATAATACAAGAATGAATTCTGTGCTTTGCATATTCACAACTGTCAACCTACTTTTACTCCATCCTGCATAGGAAGGGTTCCTACAGCTGGGCAGCTGACAAACTGACAAGTATCCACCACATGCACACCTGCGTGGCCCCCCCTCTGACCGCGGCGGAAACACGGAGTGTGAAGTAATGTGTGCGCACAATTCCTTCTCACACCCAGGCCTTCTCTGCCCAATCACCAGGTCAAAGAAATGAGTACACACTAATTACACCCTGTGATACTCTCCAGTGGAAGAAGCGCTGGCATGTCCCACCCTCTAACTCATCCGGAGTTCTCAACTTGCCACCAGACCGCTGGAGGCGCATCTCTGTCACGTCTGCAACAGTGGGCTCATAATCACAAGCTGGAGAAGGGGCCGCGTCAGTTTTCCACCCGGATCTGTCTAGCCTAGCCTGATTGGATTTGCAGATGCTGCTCTGCACGCGTTGGGTTCAGTGGCTGGTCATCCTGTCTGGGCAATGTGGTGAGCCCGGGTCACATAGAACAGGCACATTTAGAAAACCACTGCAGGCATATCGTTAGAGTCTTTTAAATAAATAATGTGTCCCCCCCCCCTCTCACCTGCAAACCTTACAGGATAGACACTAGAGAAGCTACCTTCATGCCCTTGGCTAGCTTGGGTTTGAGTGCCTTCCTAACACCTGAGGTTGAGCTCAAAGCAAGAAGCAGACTCTCTCACGACAGTAACTCTCCCTTTTAGAATTGCCGAGTTAAGGTAATGTGATCCAATTTAATGGGTGCAAAAAAGAAAGAGTCTCTCAGCGATATGCCAAAGGTCAGTCAGATGGCAGTGTGGGGAGACAGAACATAAAAAGCGTGTCTGGCTCCCAGTGGCTTCTAACTTTCATTTTCACATCTAGCTGTTATCTTGAATTTCCAAACACTTTGTGAGGATTACAGTTGTGTAGGTAGAGATTATCATTCCTGGGTTAGAGCTGGGGAAACTGGGATGCTGAATGAGTTCTCTCTGCAACCTCTATTCATTCAAAAATCAAAAACATGCCTTGATTATTTCTCACTACTGGTTTAACCTCCAAAGCATTGCATTTGTCACGATGTTTACACAGTTTTCTTTCTGGAATTTATGTCGCCAGAAATGTGGATAATACATTCTGTTCATAAATAGTCAAAAACCACCTAAATAAGAATCTGCTTCTTAGAGGAAGATGACAATAAGGAGATAAGAAGGAAGGCAAAAGCCGTTCTGTTGAGGAAGAAACAATAGATTAAAGGAACATTGAAAAGCAATATTTATCTAATATCTCAAATCTTGAACCGACCTCAGCCCCTTGCAGCCTGTGTGCGGAGGTACAGAGAGTCAGCCGCGGGAGGGCCCACAGCCGCTCAGTGCCTGTTTGTCCACCCGCTGCGTGGACGCCCACGAGGGAATGGGCCTCCTCGGGTGCTAACTCTCAAGTCTCTCTACAGTTCCTTACATGTCACTTATTAGGAACTCAGCAAACATTGTTTTCATGGAAGCAATGTTCTAAATTAAATGGAATGCCTTAGCCAATCCACAAAATTTTACTAAATAGGGAATGTAGCTAAAATGCTGTTTGTTTATAAAATTACAGGTAATAAAAACCACTCCTATCCCAATATCAGTAAACTTACAGCAACTTAATAATTGAACAAACAAAAGGAAATTCAAAACTATCTAGAATGTGGTATTTAATAAAAATCAGATTTCTCTAGATGACAGTGTGCCGAGGCAGCACGTGGCTTCCCTGGGCCCTCTGAGAGGTGGGTGGGCAGTTTTGAGAGTTCTAAGGATTGGTGGTACTGGTTTCTTTATATCTAATTTTGCTCCAAAGCTGTGGCTTTTTATTTAATTAATACAGCTAAATCGCTTAGGTAAATACTTCTCTATCGGTAATAATTAAATGCTGTTTAATAAAGAGAATGAGCAAATAGAAGGAAAAGGAGAGAATAAGCTAGAAAACTCAACTAAATTTGTAAAAATAAAAGGGAGCCAAAGAGAAACGTGTGTAGATATGGAAACAGAATGGGGTGACTGAGCTGTGAACAGTGACAAACAGCATAATAGCCCTGAGGGGAGGAGGGTGACAGTAGAGAAGGCTGCACTTCCCCATGCCACCTCTAGGTGACAGTGTCAACCGGGGGTGGTTAGGCTGCTGTGAGTTGGTTTGTAAAAAAGAGGGCTCATTTCAGCCAAGTTTTTTTTTGTATTATCTTGTCTTCACTCAGATGGAGTCTTCCATTAATCACATCAACAACAAAACTTTCTTTGTTTCGCCCATTGGTTTTGCTGGAACTAAATACAAACCCTTCAACACTATTGGGTAATGTTCTTGGACCCCAGCCATTTGTGGGTAGTTGACAGCAGAAAGAGGGTAGAAGAGATCATGCAAAGGCTCTCTTGCTGCCTCTTTCCTCCTCCACCAAGAGAATCCTGGAAGGAACCCACCTCCAGCTCTAATAGACCCACAAAAGCAGGCCACGTTCAAGGGTGACATGTCCATTACCAAGCCAGCCTTGGCACCATCAATGGTATGGAAGAGCATCCGGTCACCAGCACAGGTCACTGCAGCCCCTTTTGAGATCACTCTTTCTTCCCTTAATTCACATGAACAGAATTTGCCTGTGTGGACCATGCTGTATCCTAACGTGGGAGTGCTTGCATTGCTGTGAACTGAGCACGCTGCGCCACCCTCAAACCCCAACCTACAGATGGAAAACCATCTCCTCCCTCCATTTCCTGTGCCCAGGGCAGGCACTCAGCAAGCATTTAGTGAATATGTACATGAGTGAAATGACTCTCGCTGGCATCCACTGGCCCTTTTGCCTCCAACCTCTTTCTCGGTTTAGAAGTGGCTTACCGGTAATTGGCACCTGAGCACCCTCTTCGGTCCACCCAGAATTTACCATGCTGCGAGCCTGTTTCTCGATCCATGGGGTTCAGAGCCTTGGTTCTCATACACAGTCTGAAGTCACTCCCTCCCTGCAGAGAGCTAGTCAAGGTGAAGGCAGAGTTTTTCTGTTTCTGATAAGATTGTCAAAAACACACCTGTCACCTATCAGAGCTCAAGGGACCTCAGAGATCATCCAGTCCTGCCCCCTCTCTTTACAGGTTAGGGAGCTGTGTCCCTGAGAGGTGCGGCCCCCAGAGCCACACAGCAGACCTGCTGGCAGGCCCGAGCCTGGAGTGCTCATCTTCTGCCCCCTGCCCAGTGTGGGGTTCACCTGGGTCTCACCTATTCAGCAGAACTGATACCTAATTTTTTGTTGAGTTTGGTGAACCAGTTGTTAAAATGGCACTTGTAATCAGGGCTCTCTCTAAGGTGGGAGCCTGGGCAGCTGTCCAATGTGGAAATCACACATTTACATTCCTTACTCTTTTTTAACGTTCATCTGTGCCACAGCGTATTCTAAGTGCCCGTAGAAATGCTCATTCTGTCCATAGGTGAAAATAAATTGACGGAACTATGCTTGTAATATTTATTTACTCATTTCATGAAACTCATTATACCTTTGATGAAATACTACATTTTAATTTTCTCGTGTTTGTTACTCCAGTAGGAAGTGAGGACACCAATCAAGAAGCAATATGAAAATATCTTAACGGTTTTATTGTTTTTTGCCAGGTATTATTTAATGTTTTTTCATTAATATTTTAAAACTCTTTCTTATGGCATAATCTAGTTTTGTGTACCTCTTTTATTGTTTTTATTTAAGTAGTAAGTGCATGAAATAATAAACTACCTTTCGGTATGTCACTTTTTTATGCTTCAAACGGTCATTAGGGCAGAGAACCGGTCGTGAAACTGTTTGAACCCCACCACTGCCCCTGACCTCTTTTCTCACAGTCTGTTGTGTGTCTTCCCTGATGCCTGCTGGGATCAAGGCAGCTGAAGGCGTGCAGCCTTATGAGTGGGCTAAGTAAATAAATTGGGTAGCTTACCCACCTTAGGGCAGCTTCCTCGGGAGGAGCTCCGTGCATTTAATAAGGTGCTTGTAAACAGGGCAATTTGAGTAGTTTCTCCAGCACACTGTTAACAGTTCCCTGTGCCCATTTCATCTGCACTCTGCTGTGATAAGGCAGTGCGAGTCTTTGACAGTAGCAATGGGTGACCCAGACGGCGGCATCCTACATGTTCAAACCGAGCTGAAACTTTGGGAGAATCGAAGGTATTCATCTCCGTAAAAAATCCAAACACATTGACGGAAATTGCTCTTCTCCATCCAGATCCATTAACTTCTTCTTTTTTCACTTTGTTTCTTTTGCATTGTGCCATTAGCATGTTCTGGTTATTGCCCACATCTGGAGCATGGCAGCTGTCCTGTGGTGTGCGAGCTGTGGTGTGTAATTTGGAGAACTTGAATACAAATATCTGTTAATTAAAAAAATACAGAAGCATGTTTGTCAGCTTGTAATTATGTAAAGAAGAACACCAACTCCCAAACTAATCTAAAAAGCAAAATGAAAATAACTTTTACCAGAGAGAGGCTTTACAAAATCCAACAACTCTACATTTAGCGATTAACTTTATCCTGAGTATCCCAAAGTCCTTTGCAAACATCTGTGAAGTTTCTTTGGGGTGAGTAGGTAGGTGGCCCCTCTAAGATGGTCAGGAAAGCAGAAATAGGCCGATGGGCCACTGGATTCTGTTATTTGCCCCCTTATGTGAATTCCAGGGCAGGATTTTCAACCTTGACACTGATGACATCTTGGGCTGGAAATCCTTTGTTGTGATGGGCTCTCTTATGCATTATAGAATATTTAGCAGCATCTCTGGCTTCTTCTCACTACTTATCCCCTTCCCAGTTGTCACCAACAAAAATCTCTCCAGATGTTAGCAAATGCCCCTGGGGAAAGAGTGGGGAGGATCTCCCCAGCTGAGAGCCACTGCCATTTCACGCGCTCTGTGATATAAGAGCAGAGCACAGAGCCCAGCCTTGGACGACTTGGGTATAAGTGGGCATTGCCTCACTCCAATGGTGAGTCTCCTGGCTTTTCCTACACCTGCATCCTCGTCTCTGACGTGGGTTGCCGTGAAGATCAAATGAGATGTGGAAGATTTTTAAATATAAATAGGGGCATTGTGAATGTAAGTTTTATTATTGTTTTGTTATGGTATTGCAAGATGATTCCTGAAGCACAATTTGGAGGGAAACCACAGAGTGGATTTGCCCCTTGGGAAGCCACTCATGGTCAGGACTTTGACGGCGTTGGCACAGAGCAGTCCGTAGTCCACGGCTCAGAGGGCAGACAGAACTTGCAGCCTTCTCTGGAGGCATCTGCGGGCCTGGGAGTACGCTTTAAGGGGAGAAGGGTGAGCAGCGGCTGATGGAAACAGGACAATTTCACATGCACAGGCCAAAGTGTTGAAGCGGGGCTCTGGTCTCCCCGCCCTCCCTTCTCCCCACAGCAGGTCAAACCATGTTTGAACCCCTGCAGCTGCTGTGGGGTTTGGTAAACATGAGGCTCCGGGTCAGAGGCAGTTTCAGAATCTTTTCTGATGTTTTGAAAAGAAACAGATTGTCCGCAGTCTGACTGATGGGAAGGCAGGTGGATGGAGGAAATAGCCTCTTGAGGGCCCTTCTAGCTCAAGAATTCTAGGATTCTAGAATCTAGACCCTGCCTATTTAAGCCACGGATCTCTGGGGAGGGCATTGACAGCAGCAGCTGCCACTCACGAGGACTGCTCTATGCCAGAGACTGTGTGGAGCATTCTTGTTTGTCACATTTAATCTTCTAGAGAGTTCTGTAAGGCAGGCATTATCCCCACTTACAGATGAGGAAGTTTACAGGTGAAGGAACCTGCCACAGGGCAAATGAGTACCGTTTGTAAAAGCAGGTTTGTCTGTTCCCCATCTCAGCTCCTGAAGAAAAGGGCTTGCCGTGCCTCTGGTCCCAGGCACACAGGTGGCTGGGAAGCAGCCCGTCAGTGTATTCCAGAGGACGGCCACTGGTCCCAGGCACACAGGCGGCTGGAAAGCAGCCCATCAGTGTACTCCAGAGGATGGCCGCTGGGCTGCCACCCACAGACAGGACTAGCAAGTTCAAGCACCCTCCAGGCCTCCTGCACTAAGCACTCCGTGGTCCTGGGCCTGAAGTTTGAAGACCAAGTGGAATGTGAGGGATTAGGTGGATGCCTAAAAATAGTAATGTAAAAAATAAAAAATAAAATAAAGGCAGGAGGGAGAAGCTGACAGCTTGACTGGAACACATACAATCAATACACCCAAGATAACAATTTCTGCAGAACAGCGCCTTGCTCATCCAGACCCCCAGGAGATGCATCCGCTCTGACAATTGGCAGAAATTTTGTTCATTTCCCACCTGTTCTTGTAGACTTTTTCATTTTACATTATTAAATATTAAATCCAGTAAACACTTTCATTTGTCTGCACTATATTGTCAGTCAAATTACCCTTTCATAACAGTATCAAATTATATTGATATCACTTACTTCCCTGGGCAATTCCAAATCTTATTGCAAGGTAAATCAGGGATGCATCTAAACTGCTGGGCGGGGGTCCAGACTCCTGAATTGTATTTTCAGCTAATCGTTTACATCTATTCAAGTCAAATTGTTTCTTTTCCAAGTGATTTGGATGAGCATGCTACTCAGACCCCACTCTTTCCCTCCAACAGATTTAAAGCTGATTGATTTTGAAAATTCTAAATTCTAAAAGTTGATCCCTGTCAACTCAAGTACCTGTCTGCGAATTACACAGAACACATCATCAAGACTATGGTCTTGATACCCAGAACTTGTCACTTTCTGTCACTCCTCTGGCTGTCATTTGCTGGTGCTCTGGAATTGCTCATTATTTCCCAATGTTAAATATCCAAAGAAAACATAATGAGGCCAACATGATGTGGGAAAATAATGTATTCCAAAGTCAGAAGGAAATAAGATTGTTGGATTATTGGTTGATATTTGGATTATTGGTTATTATTGGTTGGTATTTTGGATTATTTTATGTTTCTTTTTCCCATTAACAAAGATAATCAGAACTTCATAATATGTAAAATTTAATTTTGAGACAATACAAAAGAAAGGATAATTGGATACATGTCTTCAAATGGCAGTTACTTGTATGTTGGTATTTTATGACATTTCTCAGTGCCAGCATCCCAGGACCCCCATGGAAGCCACGGGACTCCTGAGAACTGGCATCTGATGGTAACTGCTGTGCAAACAGACGAGCCCTTCACTTGACTTCCTCCCAGTGACCGCCAACATGCTCCGGTCTGCCTAAGGGCTAAGGACCGATGTTCGAGAGATGGAGCTTACACTATGTAAACACCAAAAGAATCTCTGTAAATAAGCAATACAGTTGGCCAGCCAAGTAGGCTTGTCAACAACAGGAAATAAATTAAATAAATTAGAGTAATTAAATCAAGTGGACTTAAGGTTTTACCAGAAGCTTTCATTTAGGGCTCTAGACTGCCCTATAGACAGACACCCCAAAGTTTTCCACCCATCCTTATCCCCAATTCATCTTCCCATTTTTGTGCTGCTTTCTCTGTGCCCTAGGTAAAATTATTCAACCTTTTCTTGGCCCTACTGACCATCTGCTGGGCTGGGAGTGTAGCACTTGTACGCATCTGTAGATGTTGGTACACCTTCAACAAAAGTTTGGAAAGTATCTTGAACATGAGGTGCTCGTTACTATATTGCTTTCCATTGCCCTACACACTCTGATAGAATGGTGTCTTAGTCTATGGCACAGCTAATTCATTTTGGAACTGAGTTTGCAGAATACAGATTTCAGTTTGGGGGTCACTGGGAAGATTTATTTTTTCTTGGGGCAAATATTGACCTCCTGAGCCTCCATCAATATCTATGGCTTGGGTCAATAAATCTCAGTGTTGACCTTGAGAAAAGTCAACATCGCCACAACCTCAGGGTCTCCTTCATCTGTGCTGCCTAGTTCCAGTCTGTCACTTGATTCTGTTCTAATGAATCCTTATTTGCAGAAATTTGTAACTCAAGCTGTTAGCATGCTCTCAGAGGTAACGTTGCTGGGTGTATCTGTGGGCCTCTGTGGGGGGATGGGAAGGTGGAACTATCAGAGTGCTTCTAAGAGAATTCCTGGTCTTATGCTCATTCTTGCAGGAGGAGCTTTCTAGGAGAGCCCACCCAACAGAAAATGACAGGGAATGAACACAAATTCCTAACAGAGTCTGGCAACCTGGACAGTGACAGTCGCTAAATATTTGGGAGAAAGAGGCACTGTGTACATGCAGGCTGGCCTTGTGTCTGCAGACACTGCACATTGGACATTAATCTAAACATGCTGGGTGTAATCAATAATACTCTTCCTAACCAAAGAGGCTATGTAGCTTTCACTCCAAAGCATGAACATGCTTGGAATAGTCCGTTAGCTGGGCAGGGACCTAGTGTTTTATATGTGCAAATTTCATCACTCAGTAGTTGTGTTCATTGAATATTTTTTAAAGAAGCTACTGTGACAAGTTCTTTGCATAGGTGAAGTTCTTGCCCAGGCCCCACAGTGGCCCACAGCCTGCTAGGGGCTAAGAACACAAAAATGGACCCGATATAGAGCTCATCCTAAGGGAACCTTCTTTATAATATGGACAGAGTTGAATGACTTTTTCATTTTTCCCATATCTTATCTCACTCAAATGCTCACACCCCGGCCTCTCCCACAGTGAACTTCCCACGTGCAGACTGGGAAAATGATACGTAAGGAGATCTTTAGCATTGGGGTCACAGGCCAAAGGGAGAGGGAAGGTCTTCCCTCCAGGGACAGCAGTTCTAACCACATTTCACCAGGATCTTGTCATCTGTGATCTTCAGGGATAGTCGGGGGGGTTGCCTTGGTCGAAGACATGGGACACATGTTTTCTAGGAGCGGGAGGTCTGCCTCTCACGGCCCATGGCAAGGATGCTGTACCAGAGGGAGAAGGGCGGTTGTGAGATGCCAGATCAATAGCATGGCTGCTGCATTCATCACGTTTTGTCTTTGGGGGTTGAATTTAATTGCTTTCCATATAGACTCAAGTAGAGAGAATGGTTCATCACAAAGTACTCTGTTCAGAAATGTTGCACCGATAAACAGATTTCTAGAATGAATGTATGTAAAACTCAAATCCCTGTCCAACACATCCTATGATAAATGAGACTTTTTTATGCATTTCCCATTGATTTATCTGCTTTTAATGGGCCCATTTGCAAGAAACAGTGCTTCCAAATTGTCAAGGGTGTGTGTGTGTGTGTGTGCGTGTGTGTGTGTGTGTGGTGAAGGGTGGTCAGGGAGAAGACTAGCAGCCCATTCATTTCAGATGCTAACTGGTGGGAGGCTAAATCTCTCCTACAACTCTTTCCCTCCTCTCCATTACTTTGTCAGTCCTATCAGTAACCAGGCTATAAAAGTCTCTTTCTATTTGCTTAGATATTTTCAAACAACTGAGGAAGATAGATTGACGAGAAGGTGAAAGGGAAGGGGGCTTTGGAGTTCTTCATAGTAAGGTTTCTGTAGTTTATATCTTTAGCTTGTCAGCTTTCTGTCCCACATCTTGCTGGGTATCCAGGACCACATGGTCACCACCCAGGAGCTAACTCAGCAGTCTGGTCTTTAGACTGTTAGCAGCTTCCTGGAGCCGCAATTCAAATCAGATCCATCTTGAGTTTGATTAATTGAGCTTCAGGAATTTGCTCTGTGCTGGTTCTTTGAATCAAAGCCTTCAGACCCCAGGCAGCATGTGCAGGAAGAACTTTAAATGCACCCCAGGGCCTCTTTATAAAGATTGGGTTTACCTCAGTGTCCTAAACGCCATTTCTGAAAATGGCAAACAGCAACAAAAACAAACAGACATAACCTCTCATGGCAGAGTCTGTCATTCCCCACGGGAGGAGCTGGGACATTAGCTACCTTGCTCTTAAGATAACTGCTGGCTTCTGTTTTCCTCATTTCAGATTTAATCAAGGAGAAGTTGCTTTTTATTTATTTCTGACAAGTAAATTAAGTTCTTTTTCGGTTTCTTGTTTACTGAGCCATACTTATCAGATGTTCTGCCTTCTTCTCTACTTTGCATGGACTCACAAAAAAAGTTATTCATTCATTCATTTGGACAACAACCACTTATTAAGTACCTGATATTTGCCAAGTACTTTGCTGGGAACTGAGGGATAAATATATAAATAAGTAAATGGATCAGTCAGGGTTCCTGCCCAGAAGGAAGTGAGGATCTAGAACAGAAAGACAGCCCTCAACAAACATGCACAATAAACGGACAACATGATGGAGAATGACCTGAAGCGGAGCTAATGGACATAGAGGGGAGGGTTTAGACACGAAGGGAGTCAAGGGATCAAGTCTGCTGTCCTTGAGCTTCAGTGGGATTTAGGGAGGGTCATATGAATGGCCCCAAGGCCTGATACCTAAGTGCATGGCAGGGCACTCTCCGAACCAGGGGCCAGTGCAGGGGAGGCAGGTATGTGTGGACAGTGCCGTCATCGTCTTTGGGCAGGCTGACTCTGGAAGACCTTAGAGACATCCGAGGAGGGATAACAAATTGGCAATTGAGTAGATGATGTTGAAGCTTGAACTTGGGAGGCATCTGGACTAAAGAAAATGGTTTGTGATTTTAAAAAAAAGAAGTTTGTAATTTTTTATCATATGGGTAGTAATTGGAGCCATGGAAGTGGTTGTGATTATCCAAATGAGTACTGTATGTGGAATGAGGAGAAAAAATGGTGAGACAAAGCCCCAGCAAAAGCCAGCATTTAGGGTTGTAGTAGTCGGGGTTCTCCAGAGAAATAGACAAATAGGATGTGTATACAGAGAAAGCTGTATTATAATCACTCACATGATTACGGAGGCTCAGGAGTCCCACAGCCGGCCATCGGGAAGCTGGAGAACCAGGAGAGCCGACAGTGTTGGTTCAGCCTAAAAGCCTGCAGGATGAGACCCAGGATGGGTCAAGCTTTCAGTCTGCGTCCAAAGGCAAGAAAGAATGTTCCACTCAAACAGGCAGGCAGAGGGGTTTCCTCTTACTCTTGGGAGGGTCAGCTTTCTGTTCCCGTCAGGCCTTCAGCAGATTGTGTGGGACCCTCCACACTAGGGAGGGCAATGGGCTTTATTCACTCGACCAATTTAAATATTAGTATCCCCCAGCAACAACCTCATAGGCACACCCAGAGCACTGTTTGACCAAATTTATGGGCACCCTGTGGACCAGTGAAATTGATATACAAAATTAAATCACAAGGCCCATGCAAAGGAGACCGCAGAGACATCAGAGTCAGAGAAAGAAAAAAGAGAGGACAAATGCTCTCATTTATATGAAGAAGCCCCCAAACCACCTTAACCACCTTCTCTTAGAGAAGTTTGCACCAGTGTTTGTGTTGTGTGCCCTCACTCCTTGTGTGAAAGGCATTGTGTGAGGCACTGCAGGGAAATTCGCCGGCGATGAAGATTCAATACCATCAAAGTTAGTGAAAGAGGTGGGCACACTGTGGATTAAAGGCAGGACTGAATGAACATACTCCTGGGGTAGGGAGAAAATGCTGAGTGAAGTTGAATACCAGGCTGGCAGGCCCAGTTTCCTGAATGTGGTTCCTGATCTCATCACCAACCCATGGGGAAGGGACGCCCTGGGCCAGAGGAGGGGAGAGGAGCTCGCTCACATGGAGGAACTTCTTAGAGATGCTTGCTTGTCCAATGTCAGAAGGAGGCTATTCCCATGTGGCACCTGTCCACATAAATTTCCATTAGGATTGGGCTCTTCTGGGGACAGCCTCATGTTCCCAACATTCTGTCTTTGTGCTAGATGCATGGTCATGATCACACAATTATTTTTTCATATTCACACTCTCAGATGCCTTTTTTTTTATTTATTTACTTACTTACTTATTTTTAATTCTGAACTAAAACTACTGGAAACTACTGGGTTTGGTCTTTGCTGAGCCTGGACGCTGTGCTCTACATGCACGAGCTCCTTGAACCCTCCCAGCAATTCTTGGGGATAGTCCCATACCCCTATACATCACGCCAAGTGATGTCATGAGAAGCTGCAAGGCTTTAGAGACAATAGAGGACCTCTGTCCTTCATTGTGCTTTGTGAACTGCAAAGTAGCACACCGCTGAACAGCATTCGTACTGAGTATTGGCCTGCAGCCCATACGCTGGATGGCCCCCTGCCCCTCTTACAGAGGAGGAAACCAAAGTTTCGTGAGGCTGATTTACTAGCAAGTGGTAAAGCTGGCCCAAACCCAGGTCTTCAGACATTTGATGTATTGACACCAATTTGGGCCTTCAGGTCACCCTCTGGCCCCTGAGATAGCCCACATAAGAAGAGGTCAAGTCTTGGCCTCAGGTCTCTTTCTCCTGGCCAGGTAGAGTCGGCACCGACTCAGCAGGCAGCTTGTATCTGGCCAGTGCTGCCTCTTGCTTCTTAGAAACTTCTCACTAGGTTTTCTCTGCAGTCTGCACTTGCTTAGACTCAGAGGCTGCAGAGCTGGAAGAGCTGGTGGCTCTATTCTCGAGCACGCTGAGCACCAGGTAGGACGGGTCTGAGCGCTCAGCTTCCCTGGCAGCCTTTCACAAGCTTTCGTAATAAAAAAAAATTAAATATTAATATTTGGCAATTAATTTCTGACTTGAAAGAGCCATATATACCATATGTGTAACCCCTGGACATTTCAATTTCCAGTCTGTGCACATAAGATAACATCCTGAAAATGACATAGAATCATCAATTAGCAGTTCCCCAGGACAGACTGGTCTGCAGTAATGAGCAGTTTCTACCCTCTCAGCAATGGCTGATTTAGGTGGGGAGCAGAGGACGATGAGAGATAAACCTGCGAGCCTTGTGATAAGCCAGAGGCCGGGAGGGGAAGCCCCCCTTCCATAAACACTGGCTAGCTCTGTCCTCACCGGGCTTAGCTCTGTGGATCCATCCATCCCAGCACCACCAACTGGGCCACAGTGGAGCTGACCGGGGAGTGAGAGGAGACATCCAGGAAGCAGAAGGGGCGCCCCCTGCTGGGAAGGCCTTGAGATTGCATGGCAGAATCAGATCCTGTGCAAGTGAAGTGGATTAAGAACGTCAACCAAGAGTCACACACACGGGTACAAGTGAATACAGGGCTTCGTCGTCCTGGGCCTGTTTTCCTGCCTCTGTGTCACCAAGGGTGACAGCTAGAATTGTCTGGCAGCAATTGTAAAAAGTGCTTGTAGATCCTTGGTGAGAAGCCATCAGGCCAAAACAGTGCATTGTGGTTTCTTATTATATTTAATGGAAAATTGAAGCGCTCAAATATTTCCAAAGTGTAATTTGTTCTGATGCGTAGGCCAGCAGTGAGCTGGGCTGCTTCACTAGGGAAGAGGCAAAAAATAAATTAAACAAATTAATGACTGTGACGCATTCCAGGGGAAAGAAAATGCAACTGATAATCCACCCTACTACCACCCCTAACAAAAATCATGTTTATTGCAGTCACATCTCCTGGGGCTGCTGCTTCATGTGGGTATTTTTAAGGAAAACTTCCCCTCTAGTCATTTTCTTTAGCCCAATAAGCACAGTTGCTAATTTTCTCTCATTTGGAGATCTCCCCCCACCAACCCCCGCCGGAACCATATGCCATTAAAATGCTTAGATATGTGGGAATGGAGTGAAGAAGATATGAGGAGACAGGGAGTTTCAGACGAGGAGTGACTTTGTCAGATGGAAGGAGTCTGACATCAGATTCCCTAACCCGAAGAGAAAGATCCTGCCACGGGAGGGGTGGAGGAGAGCTGCGCCCAGCTTCTGCCAGGTCCAGAAGGCATCACGTTCCAGCACATCCCTCCGTGCCTGGCTCCAGTGAGTGCTCATTGGCTGAGCGCGCGAATGAGTGAATAAATGAATGAGCGAAGGAACGACTGAGTGAAGAAGACAGGTGAGAACTGAAGCAGGTGGCAGACCAGAGCCGGGAAACTGGTTGTTGTGGGATGCAGGACTTGCAAGCAGGTGGCCACATGCAGGACTCAAGCACACAGGACAACACAGGACAGACACAGTATAGAGGCTTTGGCATGTGTCCCTGGGGTAACATAGACCCAGAGTTCCATGTCCCTTTCTTCATAGAACTTCTTACATTTTGTATTTATTTGTGTAATTATTCAATTCATGTTTCCAGAGTAATATTCTAACTATTTAAGAGTATATCAATGGCACTGACCCACCAGAGCGGGTGCAATCAGAATGGGTGCTGCCGAAACACCCAGACTGCCCCCAGGGGCGAGCGTGGAATGCTCCTCTGCACCAAGCTTCCGGAGGATGAGTGTGGTCCGTGTGTTTATGCCGCAGTAATGCCTGAGCACCTATATCAAGTTTTGGAATAACTATAGATGGTCAGTTTAGACACTGAGCCCACTCTGTGTGTGGTGGCTACTCCAGTGATATTTGTGGAATGAGTGATGTATTACACGGGGAAGGAACAGATTGAAACAGAGTGCAATGAAATGTCCCCAAACTGCAGGATAACTTGCCCTTCCTGGGAAGGGACGGTAAAGGCAGATCCAGGCCCACGGGCAGCCAGGTGTTTCTTCCCAAGCATGTCCCCGACTTGGGGAAGTAAATCTGTTAAGCTCTCCAACCTCCTCCCCTCCGTTAGGCAGCTCAGTGTATTAATTAAAAACTGCAGGCAGCTGTGAGTATTTTCAGAACAAGGATTAAGCCAGCTTTCTGTCAATGGCTTTCAAAGCTATTGCTACTTGCTAGAGAAATGCTTTCTGTAGGGGTTAAGGCAACTTGCTTTTCACTTTTCCATCTCCTCCATTACCTCAAGACCCTGCTGGCCCCTCCTCGATTCAGGCTTTAAACCAGCTGCACCGGGATGACAGCAGTGATCACCACATGCCGACGTGGCAGCCTTCAGACAGCACAGCTCTCTGGGTGTAACAGACTCAGAGCAAGGCCGGTACAGTCAGTGGCCGGTTCCCCTGCTCCTAGCAGCCTCTCTGAGTCAAGGCATCTGTAACCTATTTATGCCAGCCATGTTCAGGTGTGCTGAGGAGGGAGCATGGATTGTTTCCTACAGAATGTGTCTGCCACTTAGTCTGTGACAGTGAGCACAGCAGGAGACATGTCTGCGTCAGAGGAGGAAGAACTTGCTGATCCGGCTGTTCAAGGGGGACCCAGGTCCACAGCGACGCAGCCTACCACGGTCGGTACTCAGTACACGACTGAGAATGGAGGGCCTGTGAGGTTCCACTAGCTGACCCTTAAGGGCCCTTTCCAGGTTGGAACACCATGTTGTGGACCAGGCTGTCTTGGGAGGAAGGCAGGGCAGAACTGAGCATCCCCAAGTCCCCAGACAACTTGTAATTTTGAGGTCTTTCATGTTATCAACAGTGAATATTAAGTATATTACGAAAGCCTCCACTGAAGTGATCAATCATCAGCTATAATGGCACATAATGTGTCTGAATCAACTCTAATGGGACTATAAAATAAAATGCCAAATCTGAGGCAGTCTTTTTTATAAAAGAGAGACCTGATATCAATTTCCCAGAATCCTCTCTCATCCTCATTTGGGTGCAGGCTTGGTTGACTCTGGTTCCCTACGGCGATGACTTCACTGCCTCAGTCCCCTCGATTGGAACACTCAAAGAATTATATGAGATACGAGAGATGGCCACTGCCCCAGTGAGAATTTAGACTGTGCACATGGACACGTCCAGGGTCACGTCTGACAGATCTGTGCCTCGTCAGACTGTGCTGTGACACCCAGCTTCGGCAAAGAAGGGGAGGGGATGAGGAGAGATTTAAGTCGGGATAACATAAATAAGCCTGTGGCAGGCGGAGAAAAGCCCGAACGACTAATAACACTGGGGAAAAGTCACTGCAGAATTTATATAAAAAAACAGTGTATTAGAAAAGCTGTTTGAGAGACCTCTGAGAGGCAGAAATCATGAAAACTCCTTCTTGTAGGCTGTGGTTTAAATGTGTAAGAATCACGCTTTTGTGAAAAATTGATGATCAATGTGATTATTTTCTGTCGGCAATCAGACTTTTTATCTTGCCATACTTACTGGATTGGTGGGTCTCTCTCTCTCTCTCTCTCTCTCTCTCTCTCTCTCTCTCTCTCGTGTGTGTGTGTGTGTGTGTGTGTGTGTGTGTGTGTGTGTGTGTCTCTTTAACTCCCATTTGCATCTTTGATTTTCTTTTTTTCTCTTTGGACTATCAATATGTTCAAGTCATAAACAAACAGCACTGTTTTCCTTTAATTCTCGTTGTTCCTCTATTTTCTATCTTTTCCAACCTTTTACAGGACAAATGTATAGGGTAAATACATGTATATTGGCACTAGCTAATTCTGAGCCTCCAGCTTACGACTAACCTTTCTTTTTAGCTTGGTTTCAGTTCTCTCCCTTTTCCTTTGTCAATTGCTTCTTCCCTCAAGATGAGTTTGTTGCTGCAGACTTCAATGAGGCGAGAGGATGTCCAGGGAGCATTTGGCCAATGCCTCTATCTCTCTGCAGGATTAATTGGACCAGTCGATTTGTGGCTTCTGTCCTTCCTTCTGTCACTCAGAGGCTTTGTTTTCCTTCTGGTTGCTTTGGCCTCCATGTCTCATATGCCAGCGTAATGATTGGCATGGCTATTTTGACACTTCTAATACAATTAGTCCTTTTGTGATGAGTTAGGCATGTGCCTAACTCATTGAGACCTCAGGCTCAAATCATAGTCCCCTGACCCATAAAATCTTCTTGTTCAGGATTGCCCACTCTCCCTGAGTCATTCCTAACTATAATGCACCCATCTACCAGTAGCAGGCACCCCATAGCTTCCTCCTGGTGCCCAACACTCACATTGGTCATTATTGTGCATTATTGAGCCTCCACTGTGTGTACTGTGGTGAGCCAGATTGTATCTCCAACAAACTGCAAAGGGCACGATGTGGTTTCTGCCCCTCTGAAGCTCATGTTCTTGTTACACAAAATCCAAAAATATGAGAGTCCATTACAAATACCTGAAGCATTTCTATGCATGCATCTGACTCTCCTGAACCTCTGGCCTCTAGGCAGTTAGACCTTTTCTGTTTCTCTTAATTTTTCTTCAAGCAAAAGTTGCATGTGACTTCTCTCTTCCAAGGCTATTCTTAGCACATGCCTTTATCTTCTCTGCTGGACAGATGATGGTCCCCAGAGAGGCCCACATCCCAATCCCCAGAGCCTGTGTGTATGTTACCTAACATGTTAAAGTGCTTTTGCCAATGAAATTTGGTTAAGGATCTTAAAATGGGGAGATTATTTCAGATTAAGTGGGCAGGCCCACTAGATCCCAATTATACAGAAGGGACAGAGGCAGAGAAAGGGATGTGACAATAGCAGTGGAGGTTGGGGTAATGTGGCACCATGAGCCATGGAATGCAGGTAGCCTCTAGAAGCTCAACAAATCAAGGAAATAGGTTTTTGCCCTTAAGCTTCCAGAGGGAACATGGCCCTGCCAATTCATTTTTGACTTCTGACTTCCAGAATTATAAGGTAGCACACTGGTGTGTTCAACTGCTGACCTCGTGGTTGTCTGTTCCAGCAGCAATAGGAAACCACACACCAATCGTGCCATCCCTTGTCACCTGACCACGTGCCAGCACGTTTAGGTCATAAACAATGAACAAAACTCCATTTGTTTTACACCCTCATGGTTCCTCTATCCTCTATCTTCTTTCAACCTTTTATAGCCAATTACTTTAAAAATAGGCTATGGCACTGAATCTCAGATCTGTCACCAAACTCACCTGAGGAGTTTTTGATTAATACATCTGCCCAGGTTCCTCCACGGACCTGCCGAAATGAGGCCCCCATCCACTCAGAGATCTTTGGCACCAACCACTCCAGTGAAACTGAAGGTTAATGATGTTACCCGTCCTTGCCCCATCTTCACAATCACTAAATTCATTGGCTTTTCCTTATTCTGCATGTTCTGAGACTTCTGCATCTAACTGTGTTGATCAACTTCTCCCTGGAGAGTCTTTCTTGGATTCTCAGTTTCTTCACTAGTCTGGCTCTCCTGATTTCTCCCTAGTGGTCCATTTGTTTTTGGACCACTAAAGATGATTCATCGAATCTATATATCAATCTATCTATCATCTCTGTATCTGTCTATCTATCATCTATCTTTCCATTTTTAGTATTTTTATTACTAATGGAACTCAGCTATTCTCCTGTTCCCACAGTGTTACTCCTTCCCCTGTGTGGACAACTTCTAAACTTGTAGCTTCTGCTCTGACCTCTCTTCCACCTCCAGAATCAAGACAGTCTCTTCTGTATAATAGCCACCACTTCTTAGATGTTTTTAGTCTTCACAAAAACCCCACCCATCTGTTGTCACAGACGAGGCTAGGCTCATGGGTCAGCCAGCAGTCATATCTCCCTGGGAACCAAATTGAAAATGTGCCCTCAACATTCCCCAGGACTTTCAGTTCTCCTTTTGAGAAGTTTTAAGATCTATCCTTATGGTGAGCTTCTTGGGGGGGGGGGGGGGGGTTCTGAAGGCCCGCATTTATTATCATCCCTATGTTTCTTATTAAAGCACAGAGTAAATATAGTGTTTACATCTCAAAGATGAGCTGTCCAAGAGAAAATAATACCAGCTTTTCCCAGAGCGAGGCACTCCCTATTTTTCCATTTGTTTAACACTTACCCCTCCTTGGGTGCTCAGCTGAAACATGTCTATTCGCAGTATGTCTTCCCAACCACCTTCACACCAAAGAAATGGCCCCTTTCTGAACTGGAGGTTTTTAAGACACACACTGTATAGTAAACACTTTTATTTCATTCCAACCTCAGACATTTGGGAACATGGTTCTAAGGCTTTGCCAAAAATGATTTGAATAATGACATACTGTATTGAACTTGGGAACATTTCTAGATAGATTCAAGCCTTCCAGAAACTGTTTTGTGAGGTTATTTTTTTCCTGAATAGAACACCTCTTTGAACTTGTTTCTGCATCTAAGTTCTCTGCCCTAATGGAGCAGGCATCTTCCATCTGACCAGGACTGCTCTTAGAATCTCCCCTTTGTTTGGGAGAGTCACTCTTTGTCCCCAAGAGGACTTCCAGCATAGGTCTGCTTCAGGGATTTTTATACCAAGGAGGTTAGGTGCTCTATGCAAACGGTCCTCCTGGTGCCCAGTCCTAGCATCCCAGAATGCCAATGAGCAGGATGCAGGTGGGAGCTTTCCCACCCCCACCCTCATCTCTGTATGGGAGATGGAGAAGGGAGTGGTCAGCCCAGATCAGCACCAGCTGGCCCTCAGAGGAAACTAGATCTTCCTACATGGACTAGATGATGTAAGCTGCTTTTGTGATGCATTAAGCAAAAGTAGAAGCTTGAGGGTAGAGGTAAGACTGAGTAATGGGAGAAAGGTGGCCACGTGAGAGCAGGCTGGCTTAGCTGGAGCATCTATGAGACCAGATTCTGAAGAATGTTAAACACTAGCCAATAGAGATTAGCCTTAGTGTTCGGGACATTGGGCATTTTAAAGCTGGAAAGTGAGCTAATGCTTAGGCTTCCATAAATAACAAAGCAAAAAAGAAAGAACAAAAGAGTTGCCAAATGTCTTAAATTCCTCTTGGGCCTGTTGCCTGATTTATCTTGGACCCTAAACACACAGACATGTGCAGCTTTTCTTGGATTATTTATTTTAGTTTTAATGTACACAGCGGAGAACTCGATGCAATCTTGGCTGGGCGCTTCAGAGAAAAGGGCTGTGTTGTTGCATCTGTTGATGCAACTAGTACCCAGACCATCTGTGGGTGGTTCCTGCCATTCTTAGGAGACCTCCTTCTCTCTTGGAGAATGAAGGGCTCCTACACTGAGTCATTCGGTGGCCACTGAATTTTATTTTAGGAATGTGTCCTAAATAGTGTGGGCTTCCCACTCACTATGCAGAAGAGAATGCCCTTTGAGAAGAGGAATCCTATTTGACTAGTGATGACATGGGTTCAGGCAGGCTCTCTCTTTTGTCACAGGCTAAATGGGGAAAGCTCAGCCTTTGAGCTCCAAGGGCAAGAGTATCTAGGGAAGGTGCTAAGCAGCCTGCTGTGGTTTGAGTCTGAAACACACCTCTACGTCATGCCTCCTGAAGATGCACATAGACTACCGCCTCAGTGTTACAGGAGGATCAGAATCATAACCTTTAGACCTGGAGGGACCTGGGAGCCCCGCTGCCTACCGTATCACTAAACTCCCTTTACAGAGTTCTAGCTAGGTGTTATCGGCTCCTTCTCACTAGCTTTTCCTGCCAGAAGACCCCCCCCATAGAGATTACTAACCCAAGGTGCCCAGTAAGCTCATGCACTGCCTGCACACACTTCCAGAGGGACTGGGTTATATGGCCCCAAAACCTTACCAAAAGTCATACCTTCCAGCCTGGCAAATTTATATCTAGGAATTTATTGCAGGAAATAAATGAGTGAGTCACTCAGTTAATTATAATACTCCTCTCAATATCTAGTAGTAAGGAGATAAAGTGAGTTAAGAACTAAGTTATAGCCTGACCAGGTGGTGGTGCAGTGGATAGAACATCGGACTGAGATGTGGAGGTTTGAAACTCCGAGGTTGCTGGCTTAAGCACAGGCTCACCAGCTTGAGTGCAGGGTCACTGACTTGAGCGTGAGATCATAGACATTACCCCATGGTCGCTAGCTTGAGCCCAAGGTCACTGGCTTGAAGTCCAAGGTTGCTGGCTTGAGCCCAAGGTCACTGGCTTGAGCAAGGGGTCACTAGCTCTGCTGTAGCACACTAGCAAGGCACATATGAGAAAGCAATCAATGAACAACTAAGGAGACTAAGGAGCTGCAATGAAGAATTGATGCTTCTCATTTCTCTCCCTTCCTGCCTGTCTGTCCCTATCGGTTCCTCTCTCTGTCTCTCTCTGTCTCTGTCACAAAAACAAAAAAACAAAAAACACCAACTATGTTGTAGAATAATAAATATTAATATGGAGCACAGTAATAGCTTATATTTTCACCTGTGCCTTTCCTGAGAGCTTTACAGGTATGACTTCATTTATTATTCCTTTGGCCCTGTGTGTGTTGTGTAAATATGTGCATATGAATGTATTCTGGGGGTAGGGATGGTTGGGGACTCTTAGAACACTTTTGGGTTTTTGAGGGCCAGCTAGTGGTCTCTCCTCCTTCACTTCCCCTAAGCTGGCTTCTAAATTGCTGTCCCCACCCCCAGCCCTGGTTCCTCCTGGAGCTAGACCAGTGGTGGTCAACCTGGTCCCTACCGCCCACAAGTGGGCATTCCAGCTTTCATGGTGGGTGGTAGTGGAGCAACCAAAGTATAAATAAAAAAATAGATTTAACTATAGTAAGTTGTTTTATAAAGATTTACTCTGCCAAACTTAGCAAAAATCTGACATAAAGTACTTGGTAAGTAATTATTATTATATGCTTTAACTTGCTGTAACTCTGCTTTATAAATTTTATAAAGTAAAGATACTTCCCTACTTTATAAATCACCATTACTGTGGAACCAGCGGGCAGTTAGAAAATTTTACTTCTAACAGAGATACAAAAGTGGGCAGTATGTCTAAAAAGGTTGACTACCCCTGAGCTAGACTATCATTTTTCCACTAGGCTTACCAGCCTCAGTCACCTTTTATTTCCAACCAGTCAAGGCAGGTCCCTGGGGAGGAGAGCTTTCAGAAGGGGGGAAGCAGCCCTGGGTGAAGCACTGAAGAAGGAAAACTCAATCCCATGAGTCTTTAAAATGCACATTAATGCTAAGCTGTTTTTGAGGGTTTGGGGAAGCCTGAAGCCCCTTCTAGTTTTCTTGACCTGTTCCTTGGAAAGAAGGGCCAGCTGTGAGGACACTGGACTGTGACCAGGGTCCTGCCTGGTAGATGAAGCACTACTCCACTGTTTCTGACTATGAGCTTAGCGTTTGACTGTCCTGGATCTCAGCTAATGGCACAATGGCTAGGGAAGGATCTAGGTCCCCTGGTGTCTCAGCTGCATTGAGATCCTATTGTAAAGGGCCACAGATTCATGCCAGAGTTTTTCTTATGCTGTGCTTGAAACTTGACCAGTTTTTTTTCTACTATCAAGTACAATTTTAATAATATAGAATTGGTTTCTTATTAAATCAAAGGAGAAAGCTATCAAGTGTGGTAGGTATTGTACTTTAATTTGATTACAAAAAGCATTTATTGAGGGTTAACCACTAGGCAATGGATAAAAAATCAATTACACGGTAGTTAAACATCCAATAATATGTGTTTTAATGGCCAATTGATATTTAACACCTGTTGCAATGCGATGCATTGGAGTTTTCGGGTAGCCAAGCAGCAGTCAGGATATCTGAGTCAACGCTCGAGGAGCCCAGTTCACTTCCCATTCTAGCCCTGTGTCTCCTGACAGCCTAAATGACCACCCGCTGCAAGCAGCCCCTATCCGGACTGGGATCAAAGACTGTATTGACATCCTATTGGTCTGAAAGAGCAACTCATTATTTTGAAAAACTCAAGATGATGCTACACATTGTAAAATAAATATTTTCAAATTTCTTTCTGTTCTGTGAAGAGCCATAGGACCCTTTCTTACTCCCATCCCACGCCACAGAGACCAGTCTCTCTATCGTCTGCCATATCATCTCCCACATGGTATGGAGCACCTGGCTCCGAGCTCTTCATCTTAAATGGTGTTTGTAGACCTGTGGTGGTGCAGTGGGATAAAGCGTCGACCTGGAATACTGAGGTCACCGGTTCGAAACCTTGGGCTGGCCTGGTCAAGGCACATATTGGAGTTGATGCTTCCTGCTCCTCCCCCTTCTCTCTCTCTCTGTCTCTCTCTCTCACTCCTCTCTCTCTCTCTAAAAAAAAAAATCAATAAATTAAATGGTGTTTGTATGGGTTGTGTGCATGACTCCACTCAGTTGCTATTCACAGTTTTCCTTTTCAGTGTGCTGTCCAGTCAAATGTGGTTTCAGGGTAGGAAGAGCCATCCAGTTCCAAAGCCTTCCAAGATGTCCACATCTCTGGCTTCACTGACTGCTGTTCTGGAAGCCGACGTCTCAGCTTTGGCTCTCCAGCGTGCTGCTGGTGCTTTCAAAGGAGTTCACAGTTTGCACCTCTAGAATCATGCTATGGTCCAATCCTGCAGTTTAGTCAATTCACAGATATTTTACAGAGTTAGAGGAGAGGTGAAGGAGAGAGCAAAAAGTGGAAGATAAGAAGAAAATAGCAATGTTCAGGTGGCAATTGAAAATGAGAACCAGTGAAGCAGGGAGAATACAAAAAATGGCTCTTTCACAAGTAAAGGACTGTGTGGGGAAGGTGAGCCTGGGAGTGGGAGAAGCTACTTGGAACAAGGACAATAGGAGTGAGTGCGCTGTTCACAGCAAACACTGGCTTTGGCTGACATGAAGGTCATTAACCCAAGCTGAGGTAGGTAGGAGAGTTAGCAGTTAGGAGCATGGGTTATAGAATCTGGCAGACCAGATTTCTGGTTCTTTCTCTCACTTCCTAGCTTTGTGGCCAGGAAGTTATTTAACCCTTTTACACCTGGAGATGTGGTATCTGTGTGGTTGTACCAGGTACCTAGTACAAGGCCTGCCACATCTTGGTCACACAGTAATTGTTGGTTAAACAATGTGTATACAATGATGTCTACCTTATATGGTTGTTCTGTGCAGATACATAGCAAAAACCCAGATACTTAGTAGAACATTTAATGCATTGTCTGGTACATAATAACTATAGCATTAATAATAGCAATCATTATTATTACACCTGTTATTAGAATAGTCAAGCATTTGATTTTCTGCAGCCATTTAATCTTATTATCTAAGTGATGTCCTTCCTGTTATACACATTGGGTCATTTTTTATGAGCTCTTATCATAGTAACTGATATAAAACATGTTCTCAAGATATATTAAACAAATGAATCAATTAATTTGTAGAATTTTAGAGTAGAAAGTCACCTTCCTTCTTGACCATCTAGTCTAGCCTATAGATTTTACAGGGATAAACCATAAATCCTTTTCTGACCACACATAAATAAAGCAGAGTAGCTTTTATTAATGAGGAAGGTAGAGGGTAGGTGGTTTGGGCTAGGTGACTCAGTGCAGGAGAACCAAACCAGAATTAGCCCAGGTCTTACAACTTAGTATTACACATGTCATATCAACCAAATCTTCCCTTCCAGGGGTCAAGGGTGGCTGGCTGGTTGCAGAATCTGGAGGCCACTGTCTGAGGTGTGACTTCTCATTTTGCCGTTTCAGGGGCTTCCCATCATTTCAGGAAAAGATTGAAACTTGAGTCCTAGCATCGAAGCTTGGAGTTCCTGTTTGCACAAAGTGCTTAAGCCCTGGTTTTAGGGCACTGGGTTCCAGTGCAGAATTTTTGGCAGTTCTAGTTAGGATTCCTGGCTCTATCTGAATTTCTAAAGCATCCAGCTCAGGATCTGAGATTTGGAGAGGCCCCACTCTGGCAACAGCCACCCTAAATTGTGGGAAGAGCGCATGAGAAGTGCCAGGAATGAGGGAAGAGGTTGGAGCCATTTCCGGAGGGAAGTGGTGGTTCTCCTAGGATAGTTCTCCCTACTATTTATGGCTGATGTGCTGGACTGATCAAAGGGAATTTGCATAGAAACAGGGACCAGTGATGAGAAGACATGGTGATTATGCCAGACCTGAGGCAAGAACAGAGAAGGGCATGCACAGACCTGCATCCAGAAAGCATTTGGTCCCATCTCCCCTTCCAGCCTGGTTTAAGACAGCCTCCTTCCCTTGGTGTGTTAATCCAGGGAACTCTTAGCAAAAACCCTGACATATCACAAGTACTCAATGTGTGTGAAGAACGAATGAATGAACCCATTGAAAGAGTAGAATTTTTGGGCTAAAAGGGAACCTTAATGGACCTCAAGTAATGAATATAACCAATACTGTTGCAATTATTAATTCCAAAAAAGCAACTCTTAAAATACTAACAGAAGATTGAAAATGCAGAATTTTTGATCATCAACATGCTTACTGTTGTCACCATCAGGGTGGTGGCTTTCCTGAGATTTTTCTCCCTCTTCCCAGCTGTCCTAAAGAGACAGGAAGGCTTAAGTATAGGAGCTCAGGGGAGGAGGAGAGCACCTTTTGTGAGTGTAATGACGCTATTAGGGGAGGCTGGGGGAGCAGCTTCTCCTGCAGGCACCAGAGCAACCTAAGAGCTGTTCCCTCACAGCCTGGGGGAGCATATCTGAAGATCTGCTAAATTGCAGGTATAGATTAAAATGATACTGAATGGCCTGAGGCCATATTCTTCTAGGGACCTGTGGAGACTGGAGGGGAGAATACTTCTTTCAAAAGGACTGGATGCACTGGCTGGAAGGAGGGTGAAGAAAGAAATTGTTCCAGGTCCCCCCAGGAAGTAAGTACAGGTTTTCTCCCACCCCCTGCACCGCCCACCAGACCCACACCTGTGGTGGAGTATTGCTGATATGTACTGGAAGAGCTCCAGACACTGGGACACTGAGAAGGATCAGGATGGTTTTGTCATTACAAAAATCACACTGGACAGCAGCAAAGGGGTGGGACGGGGGTCAGCGGAGAACAGGGCCCTGAGAACCTGTGAACACATCAAAGCAGTTTTGTCATCGGAAAGCAAACCAAAAGCTAAGCATAACAGAGAACTCCCGGCAGATAGAGTCTGTCAGTGAGATTTAATTTGTTTCAAACTGAGGGAGTTGCAAGGGCCCCTTCCTGATTGGAGTGGACAGCAGAGGGGGCAGCTTGGCTGGCTAGAGCTATTCATTCCAGACAGGACTCTGGTTAGCCATTCAGGTAAGTGTCTTCATTAGGGTCTGGAAGAAAAGGCAAGTGGAAAGAGGGCAGAGCACAGCCTGTAGATTAAATTTGGTCAGAGCCAATATCTGACAATCCCCCATGCTGTTATCCAAATGAAAGCTAATGCAGCTATGAATTAGAGCCGCAGGAGCGATGGAGGAGGGAGCGCAACTCCCTCCACGGAGCTCCAGCCCACACCCAGGCTGGGAAGGCTCTCCAGGCACACAGGCGTTGGGATGAGTGGGGTGGTGCAGGGTGTCCCACTCAGTCTCAGAGTGTGGCTCCAGCCCCGCCTGGACAAAGCTTGGCCAGCTCCTCAAGGCCCTAACATCTGGATGTCTTCAGCAGCAAAGCAACCCCATCCCTTCCCGGAGAAACTTTGGTTTCTTTCTCTCACCTTCCTCCTGTCAACCTTGAGCTTGATTCCTTCTTCACAGTGAGCCCTGGATGAAGTTCCCTGGCCTGCTGCTTGATCTCTAAATGGCGATGTCCCCACCCAGACTGAATTTGATGATAGTGTGTCCCCCAAACTATGAGAATGGCCATTTCCCCATTTTGTTTTCCCTCATTGAAACAGGATGTTAATGAAACTAGGAGGACACAGGGGACGTGGACTCCTCTCACTTATGGAGATTGCTCTTTAATGCTTCCCTTAGAGGAGTGCCTGCCCTTGACCTCTCGCATCAGTCATTCTGGTTCTGCTGACCCTGCAGTCACGCCCTTTCCCTGTCTTCCGCCCTACATGGCACTTAACTCTCAAAGATGTCTAGGATATTAATGCGTTACTGTTCATTTATCTCCTGGTCGGCTAATTTACACTTGTCCTGGGGCTGTCCTTAACCCCGGCTCAGGCTTGTGCTCTGTGAAGACGTAACCTCAGCCATGTCTAGGCGATTCTGTTTGTACAATGCATCTATAAAGAGGCCTTCTTTTGAGGATGTTGGCCATAATGCTATCAGATTGTTCTGAGAAGGGCTAAGAAAAGCTGTGATTAGTTCCAGGACTGAGGCATTCGGTGGCAGTGATGGAGTCGCCCCTCATCCCTCTCTGGGACAGGACTTGCGCTGTAAGTGAGCAGGCGAGAGGAGAGAAAAGATGAAGATGAATGTTTTACTACAGGGGCTGCTCAGGGTCCAAAGGCATCTCAAAAGCCAATCCTGAGACCCCCCACCCCCACCCAGGGAACAACTCCGTAGAGTGGCACCAGGGCCTATGGGATTGATGGGAGCATATATCAGAAAGCTGTGTAAATGAGAGTGTCAGAGCAGACGCTGGTCCCAGGATACTCTGTCTGCAGAGGGGAGGGGGTGGAGGGAATATTTTAGAATAAAATCTTTTCATGTTTCTCTCCACAGCAATATAGGCTCCTTAATATGACAAATCGGAGCTCCTGCCGTACTTTACTGCCTGCATGTTAATGAGCCGAGCCCATGTAATAGCCATTTGGTGAGGGGAGTTTACAAACAACTCGGCTTTAAGATACTTGGAGTGAGAGAAGGAAGATGAGGCTGTGTGGAGAGCAGCAAGCCTGGAGGAGGAGGCTGCCTCGCTGCAAGCCCGGGACGCAGGGAGAGCCCCAGAGGGGCCGCACAGAGAGAGCCAGGGCAGAGCTGTGAGATGCCATTTCACCTAAGGACTTCATTCAGTAAAATAATGTGCAAAGACTCCTCCCACACATGCCACAGGTCTACCAGGATGAATGTAGGTCACTGTCCCTGTCTGGTTGCCACTCTACGGTGATTCAGCTGAGAGAACTGAGGAGGGCATGGGACCTGGGCTTTCATAGAGTGGGTGAGCTCCTGTTTCTTGCATTCAGGGTTAGGATTACGCCCTGATCCTTTGTTAGCAAGTTTTTGAGGTCACTTTGTTACCTTGACAAGGTGATAACAGTGACTAGTGTGAATTGAGCCCTTTGGAACATGGAAGATTGCATTATTGATGACAATGATGATAATAATGATGATGATGATGATGATGATGATGACGACACCATGTAACCTGTACTCGAAGCTTACCCTGTGCCACGCATGGCACTAGGGGTTTTAGATGCATGCATCATTTATCCTTACTCAGCTATGTGCTTGATAGTACTGTTTATCTCATTTTTATAAATGAGTAAACCAAGGCTCAAAGAGATTAGTGACTTGATCACAGTTATAAAAGCTCCTCAGCGATGTAGAGTGCAGCACTACCATCAATGGAAGAGCATGCGCAGAGCTCCCGGGGAGTGTGTTATGCTACTGGCACTTGAACTGGAAGGGAACCTAGATATCACCTGGCCCCACCTTTCTTATTACTCAGGTGAGAATGCTGAAACCAGAAAACTGAAGTGCTTTCTACAAGGCTAAACCACCAGAGAATGGAAAAGTTGATATTAAAGGCTAGGTCTGAATTCAAGTCCTCTGTTCTTGTCACTTTGGCACACACACTGTCTCATTTTCTTTAAGTAGGAACTGTTGCAGTATTTTTTTAAGTAACTTGTTGATGGCTTGTGGTGAATTAAGTGCATGATGGAACTAAGCCATCTAATAATTGAAAAGCAACAAGGGGGATAGGCTGTGTCCATTGAGCAGGACTAGTTGCCCAAGATAGCTATGTGGGAAGCTGTCCTCTTCCCCTGGGTGCACCGCCTGACGTGGGCAGTCAGCTGCCCACCTCCACTCTGGGAAGGCTCTGGTTCCGGTCCTGGGATCCTTGTTCATCCAGGCTTGTACCTGAAAACTAAAAAAGGGTGAAGAGAGAGTAGGAAAGTGACTAGTGATGAGGGCTTCTCTCTGGTCTGCCTGACTGTCCCGCCCATGCTCAGGGCCGGAGTGATGGAAGCGCCAGTCCACACACCGTGCTGGGCTAACTGCCTAAGACTCACCAGGGGAGTAACGTAAGGTCCGATTCCTATGCCCTACTTCCAGGACTGCTGACTGTAAGTCTAGGTTTCTATTAACCTATATATTTGTAAGTGCTTCCCAGGTGATTCTGATTGTCAGCCAGACTTGAAGCCACTACTGAGGCTCTAAGCCACTGGGCAGCCCCAAACAGGCTGGAGAGGTGAAGTGACCATGGTGGCCAGGTCAATGAGAATAGGTGGTGTAGATTTGGGGGGATTTGGGGTTTTTGTTTTGTTTTGTTTTACTACAACTCCTGGGCCACTGCCAAGAATGACACTGAGGATGATTCTGACATTTGAGGAACAAAAGAAAATGGTCTTAAGGGTATGAGCCATTATTTTAATGCATGAAATTTTCAGTAATTAGAAGTTCTTTTAAACATGAAGGCTCAATTGAAGTAAAATTACAAATGGTATCTGAATCATCTAGATCGATTCTCCCACATGTGTTATCCCCAGTAGTCAATAGACAAAGCTCCCATCATGCTCGGTAATTATCTGGCAGTGAGAAAACTCACAGTCATCCGGTCAGTGAACTCCCTGGGACAGCTCCGGCTGGCGGGGCTGAGCAGCAGAGCCATCGATCTTGGTGCAAAGTTTCAGGGCAGCCCTGGCCTCACACGGTGCCCTCGGCTTTTGGGGACTGGAGTACTGCTGGCAGCAGCAAGGAGGTGGGAACAGGGGGATGAGAAGTCCGGGAGATTGCTCTGCATCCCAGCTGGCACACCCCAAAGTGAAGCCTTATAAACCATGTGACTGGAAGCACATGACAAGTCCAATACCAAGGGCATGGCCTTGATGTGAGACGATAATCTGGCCACTCTCTGGTGCAGTGGAGGAGGGTGAACAATCACATGCCAGTACACACACACACACACACACACACACACATACACACACACAAACACGCTTGCGCACGCGCAAACACATGCACATGTACACCAAGAAATGGAGGAAAGTTACTTCTCTCTATTGTAAATTTAAATGAAGTCCAGAGCAGTGAAGGCCGTTTGTAAGGTCTGCTGAGCTAATGGATTCGTAATGACTTTTACAGCTTCACTCGGGTAAGAAATACTGTTCATTTTTTAATTGTATATAATTATACTTTTTCATAATCTAGGGCAGCATAGCAAAAGTAAATCTACTGGCTTAATTATAAATCTTTTTATTATCTGGAACCCTGCTGAAATAAAAGAAAAAAGAAACATCTATTGTTTTTCTAATCTAGAAAAATAGGATTTCAAAAATGTTAAATGAGTCATGATGCTTTTGATGTTTCACCTTCATACTCCCTTTTGGGGAGACTGTTGGCGGAAGGCCGGGGCATTTTGATCTGCCTGTGGTCCAAACTGCCTCCTGTCCTGGGGGGTGGGTGTGTGATGATCTGTTAAATAAGCTTGAAAAGTCCATTTTTATCCCCACCGGTGGACTCTAGGACTATCTCCAAGCTTGAAGGGACAGAAGGTTAGGGGTGGGAAATGAAGGGGTGACAGGAAGTCAGAGGAGGTGTAGCTCCCAGGAGCAGATTCAGATTTTTCCTGCCACTGGGTTAGTCCCAGTGATTCTCCCACAGTCCTCGCATGGCCCAGTGACTCGCTCGGAGTGACCCTGGGGAGAAGATGCCCCTCTGAGGGACGCGGGGTGACAGCAGGAAGATTCACTGCTTTCATGGAGATAAGATCTGCTGTAATCTCAGTTTCTTGCAAAGTATAAATGCTGACTCAGTCATCTGTAGGGAAACACACCATCTGGAAGGAGGAAGGCCGAGTTTGGGCCTTCACAGCAGTGTCTGAGGGAGGGCAGGCGCTCACCAAGGTGCAGTGCTCCAAGCGCGACTCCCAGAGTCACAACTCAGAAACCGGAGATGCTGGCAGCCTGTCCGGGGGACCAGCAGAGGCCCTATGGGCCTTGGACTCTGTGACAGTGAGGCAGCCTCCTGGCAGCCATCCGAGCTGATGCGGAGCATGCTGAGAGCCTGGGTCCCATGACCTCTTGAAAAGGCACCAATTCCGACACCCCATGTTTAAGTGGAGCAATGGCTCAGTCATTGCTGGGAGGCCAGGGACCCAGAAAGAAAAACTCGTTAAGCTCTTAAAGCCTGACCAGGTGGTGGCGCAGTGGATAGAGCTTCGGACTGGGATGCGGAAGGACCCAGGTTCGAGACCCCAAGGTCGCCAGCTTGAGTGCGGGCTCATCTGGTTTGAGCAAGGCTCACCAGCTTGGACCCAAGGTCGCTGGCTCCAGCAAGGGGTTGCTTAGTCTGCTGAAGGCCCGCGGTCAAGGCACATGTGAGAAAGCAATCAATGAACAACTAAGGTGTTGCAACGCACAATGAAAAACTAATGATTGATGCTTCTCATCTCTCTTTGTTCCTGTCTGTCTGTCCCTGTCTATCCCTCTCTCTGACTCGCTCTCTGTCTCTGTAAATAAATAAATAAATAAATAAATAAATAAATAAATAAATAAAATTAAAAAAAAAAAACTGAGCTGCCCATGTGGGCCATGGAGACAGATGATGTCACAGCCCATCTCAGAAGGAGGGTTAATTCATGTGAAGACACAGCAGTTAACAGTTAATGTCGCTAAACACTCTGAACTCTCCCAACTCTGACCCAAGATCCAATATACGCCATGCCTGCTCACACGGGCTGCCCACTACTGGCATTGTGCCTAGAGGAGCAGCCGTGTGGGTGTGCCGGGCGTGCCGGGCGTGCCGGGTGTGCCAAGTGGCCTCTTCTCTCACTGAGGCCTTGTTCCCCCAGGCACCTGGCTGTGCCTCTGCTCCACACAGAGACTGCTCACAAGCTTATCCTTCGCCCCAGATTTGTCCTGGTGCTGCTGAAAAGCGGTGTTTGGATTTTTGCCCCCCCCCCCAAGAAAGAAGCAAAATCTCACAGCTCCCATGGAGTTCTCCTTTAATGCCCTCTGCACACTGTGATCAGGGTGGGTGTCCTGGCAGAGGCGAACTTTTTCGTACAAAAGTGGTTGTGAATAGTGAACGATGACTGTGTGCACAAAGTTCCTTTATATTACAGTTTAAAGCAGAAGCATGGCAGCACAGCGAAGCAGTAAGCATCCTGCCAGCTAGCCTGAGCCCCACCCGGAAGCACCCAGACCCATTTCCAAGGGTTGGGGCATGTGTGTTTCACCAGTGGACCTAGGGCAGGTGGTCACCCAATCCCAGGGAGCATGTGCCATTCCTTTAATCGTCTCTCGCAGCAGACAAGACACATGCCAGTTTACCGTCTTGGCCCCACCACTTACTAGCTATGTGACCTTGACCAATTTACTTGTGCTCATCATTGACATGGGGTGATAATGTCTTCCTTGCAGACTTGTAAGAATTAGAGAATACATAAAAGTCAGGTGCTTGTTGGAGTCAGAGAGCTGGTGCCTACCCCAGGGCTCAGCGTGGGGTTTTTGTTGTCACTCTTCTTCCTAGTGTCTGACTTGATTCAGCACACTGGGTGCGGCTCCCTGCTCTCCCACTTGCTAGCAGTTGGACCTTGCATAAGTTGCCTAGTTTTTCAAAGCCTTAGCTTTGATATCTGTAAAGTGCAACTAAAAATTTATACCTCACCTGAGAGCAGTAGTTTTGGCAACAACAACCAGAACAATAAAACTGAAAACCAACACCGAGGTTTAAACAAGCAGGATGCATGGGCCTCACTCCACAAGCCTCCCAGGGAGATGTGGCTGGACGGTCCAGCAGCTCCCCGCTTCAGGCCCAGCATCTGCCCCGCTCTCCCAGCTCCTCCCTCATGGTTCCTGTGTGATGCTGACCTTGTTCTAGGCATGGGGAAGGGGAAGAGAAAGGGGCAGGACATCTATCTACCTCTTTGTGTCAGAAAATCAAAAGCTTTCCTCAAAATCCACCCAGCAAATCTGGGCTCTCATGTCATTGACTGCAGCGGGATGTGGGCCGGGCCAGTCACCCAACGGCGTTTGGCCTGTCTGCTGATAGGGTTGCCGTGAGAATGGAGGCACTGGCTTGTGTTGAAGCGTCGTGTGTGTGCTTCAGAAAGGTAAGTTGTTATCGTTACCTGGCCTTTGTACGAAGAGAGGCCAGTCAGCTGGTAAGGGGTGACTGCACTGTTCACACTGAGATAAACAGAGGGCACTTGGGGGGTTGGTGGCTGTTTCGGTGCTAGCCTCCTTCTGACCAGCTGGGGGTTAGCCTGTTTCATTCTGCAGGTGAGATGATGTTTCAATTGTGCGTGGTGGGTTCAATTGTTTCTGCTTAATAAAAATATGAGGCTATGTCCTAGATAAATATAGTGAATTTCTAGTACCAGCAGGAGGTATTCCTGAGAGTCATTCACCAGCAATCGGCAAGGGTAAATTAATCATATGTGTTCTCCTTAATGTGTGTCCTCCCATTCACATAGCCTCATGACATCCTTAATAAGCATCTGCTATTTTTTAACAGCTTTATTGAGGTATAATTTACATACCATAAAATTCTCTAAGTAATTGAATGATTTTTATTGATAGTAAATGTATACAGTTGTGCAACCACCACTACAATCCAGTTTTAGAATAATTGCACCTCCCCTCAAAGGTCCCTCGTGCCCACTGGCAGGCAGTCTCCACCCCCACCCGCTGCGCCGGACAATTAGTAATCTACTTTCTATCTCTCGATTTGCCTCTTCTGGACATTATATGTCAGTGAAATTGTACAAGATGTGGTCTTTTACACCAGGCTTCTTTCACTTGGCATGCTGTTCACATTCATCCATGTTGTCGTGTGTATCAGCAGTTGGTGGGTTTTTATTGCTGAATAGTGTTTCATTGTACGGCTATACAGTTGAGGGTGAACTCCCTTCTACTTTTTGCTTGTTATGTATCATGCTGCTATGAACATTCATGGGCACATCTTTTTGTGGGCTTATATTTTCATTTCTCCTCCATAGATATCTAGGAATGGAACTGCTGGGTCATGTGATAAAATTATGTTTAACATTTTAAGAAACTAACCAACTATTTTTCCATATTTTGCCATAGTGGGACATTTGTTATAATCTATGGACCTACATTGACACACCCTTGTCACCCAAAGTCCATAGTTTATATTAGGGTTCACTCTTGGTGTTATACATTCTATGGGCTCTGACAAATGTATGGTGACAGGTGTCCGTTATTAGAGTATCACACAGAATAGTTTCACTGCTCTAAAAATCCTCTGAATGATTTCAGTCCCACCCAGTCTTCCTCCCTCTTCCCAACCCAACCCTTGGCAACCACTGATCTGTTTACTGTCTCCATAGTTTTGCCTTTTCCAGAATGACATACAATTAATCATAAAGTATGTAGGCTTTACAGATTGTCTTCTTTCACTTATGGTATTATGTATTATGAATCTGTTTATTTCTTTTTATGGCTTCATGGCTCATTTCTTTTTAACCCTAAATAACATTTCATTGTCTGATGTACCATAGTTTATTTATACATTCCTGCTGAAGGCCATCTTGGTTGTTTCCAAAAATTGCCTTTCATGAAAAAGTTGCTTCTATAAACATCCGTGTGTAAATTTTTGAGTAGACTTAAGTTTTCATCTCATATAGGTAAATACCAAGGAGTACGATAGCTAGATCATACCAAGAATAAGTATATGTTCAGTTTTCTAAGAAAACTAACAAATTGCCTTCCAAAGTGATTGTACCATTTTGCTTTCCTACATCCTCACCAGCATTTGGTGTTTGGATTTTGGCCATTTTAGTTTTTAAATTCCCTAATGACATATGCTGTAGAGCATCCTTTCATATGCTTATTCACCATGTGTTTATCTTCTTAGGTGAGGTTTAGTTCTTCTGCTTCTTTTTAAATTAGGTTGTTCATTTTCTAATTATTGACTTTTAAGTGTTCTTTGTATATTTTGAATAACAGTGTACTTTATCAAATGTCTTTTGTAAATGTTTCTTCCCATTTTATGACTGGTCTTCTCTTGACTTTTGCCTATTTCTAATGGCTTTGTTTGCTTTCTTATTTTTTAGTTTTTAAAGGATTTTTTTATTTGTTCTGGATATAAGTTATTTATCAATATATGATTTGCAAAATTTCTCTCACTGTGTAGCTTATCTTTTCATTTTCTTACTGGTGTCTTTTGAAGTACAACAGTTTTTTACTTTGATAAAGGGCAAGTCTTTCACGTGTTCCTTTATGAATTACATTTTTGGTATGTATCGAAAAACTCTGCCTAATGCAGGGTCACAGTGGTTTTCTACTATGTTTTCTTCTGAAAGTTTTATAGTGTTACCACTTACATTTAGGTCGATATAAATTTTGGGTTAATTTGTGTGTGTAGTGTGAGACAAAGGTCTAAATTTACATTTTACATGTGACTAGCCAACGGTTCTATCACCAGTTGTTGAAAAAACTATTTTTTTCCCATTGAATTGTCTTGGCACCCTTTAAAAAAATCAATTGACCATAAATGTGAGGGTTTAGTTTTGGACTCTCAATTCTGTTCCATTGATTTATTGTCTGTCCTTATGCGCACCACACTGGGTAGGTTATCTACAGCTTTCCAACCTGTTTTAAAGTCGGGAAATGTTTGTCCTCCAACTTTGTTCTTCTCAAAGTTGTTTAGGTCAGTGGTAGTCAACCTGGTCCCTACCGCCCATTAGTGGGCGTTCCAGCTTTCATGGTAGGCAGTAGTGGAGCAACCAAAGTATAAATAAAAAGATAGATTTAACTATAGTAAATTGTTTTATAAAGATTTATTCTGCCAAACTTAGTGAAAATCCGACATAAAGTACTTGGTAAGTAATTGTTATTATATGCTTTAACTTGCTGTAACTCTGCTTTATAAATTTTATAAAGTAAAGTTACTTCCCTACCTTATAAATCACCATTACTGTGGAACTGGTGGGCTGTTAGAAAATTTTACTACTAACAGAGATACAAAAGTGGGCGGTAGGTATAAAAAGGTTGACTACCCCTGTTTTAGGTAGTTTGGGTGTCTTGCATTTCTATATAAACATTAGGATTTGACTGTCAACACAAAAAGCAACTCTCTGATATTTTGATATGAATTTCATTGAATCTAAAAATAATTTGGGAAGAATTTGACATTTAACAATTTTAAGACTTCCTATTTATGATCATGGAATTTGTCTCCATTTATTTAGAACTTTATTAATGTCTTTCAACAATGTTCTTTGGTTGGAAGTGAATAAATTTGTCATTTCTCTTGGTAAACTTATTCCAGCCTGAGCAGGCAGTGGCACAGGGGATAGAGCGTCAAACAGGGATGCAGAGGACCCAGGTTCAAAACCCCGAGGTCGCCGGCTTGAGTGTGGGCTCATCCAGCTTGAGCATGGGCTCACCAGCTTGAGTGTAGTATCATAGACATGACCCATGGTTGCTGGCTTGAGCCCAAAGATCACTGGCTTGAAGCTCAAGGTTGCTGGCTTGAGTCCAAGGTCACTAGCTTGAGCAAGAGGTCAACTTGCTCTGCTGTAGCCCTTCCCTCCCTCTGTCAAGGCACATATGAGAAAGCAATCAATGAACAACTAAGGAGCTGCAATGAAGAATTGATCCTTCTCATTTCTCTCCCTTCCTATCTTTCTGTCCCTCTCTCTGACTCTCTCTGTCTCTGTCAAAAAACAACTTATTCTAAAGTGTTTTATTATCTTTGATGCTTTTATAAATGGAATTGCTTTCTGAATTTTATATCTGCATTATTGCAGTATAAAGAAACAATATTAATTGTTATATATTGATCTTTTATCCTGTAACCTTGCTGAAGTCATATATTAATTCTAGTAATTTTTTTTGTTATAGATTCTACAGGAAATTTTACATATGGGACCATCTACAAATAAAGACATTTTTCCTTCCATCTTTCTTTCACTCTGTTTCTCAAATATCTATTATTGAATTTGAAACTTAATAAAATACTCGAAACTAATACACAGGTTTCCAAAGAAGATAATGTGAAAACTTGGAGAAGGCAAGGCTTGTAAATGGAGGCTAGGGCAGCAGGGGGCCCAGGGAGCCCCAGCCGTGAGTAAGGCTCATGTCCTCACTCTCCAAGGTGCTGGGAGGAAGGCACTGCGGTGAGAAGGGCGTGCTCAGGTGTGATGGCAGCAAGTCGTGTGGTGAGACAGATCATTATTGCTCTGCCTTTTCAGGGAGATTGAATTACTCTAGTGTTGTTACTTTGTTCCGTGAAGGAATGGTCTGTTCCCATCCCATTAATTTGGATGTCCATTTCTGCTAAGCAGGGATTGGCTCTAACCCCCCTTCTAAAAAGAAATAGACAGAAGACAGCCAGTTCTATGCCACCACTGCAATAATTCCAAACTTTAACAACCATGCCTCCTCCTCTCCAGTGAAGTGCCTTTTAAATAATCCCTCATTATTTAACATGCAATGGCTATTACGTCTGTGTGAGCTGTTACCTATTTATGTTGACTATTAATACATGATTAGACCATATTGTGTGGGTTTTAATAACTCCATAGGAAGAGAAGTGTGGCCAGGAGGTGAAATCTCAAGCAGTTACAAATTCTTAGGTTGAGTTAATTTTTTTCCTCTAACACCGAAGCTGTTCACTTCCAAGTAAATTAAATACGCAGGCTGCTGTCCTTACTTAGGATTCTTGCCATGCGGAAGGAGGAGCTCACAGCTGACGTGCAGCTCCTGGTGGGGAGAAGCTGCAGGAGCAGGCCTTAGCAGGGATGGCCCAAAGCAAGAGCCTGGTGCTCGTTAGGCTGAGCGCATTGAGCCTTGCCCTTCCTTGTGGGCTGAAAACCTCCGTTAGGACAGGAATGTTGACAGCCATAGTCATAATTGCGAGAGACTAAACAGGGCTTTTAAAATGTATTATTCTAAATCAGCCTTGAAATAAGGTCCCCCAAATAGGCCTGCTTGACTGTCTCCCAGATGAGATGCGGAAAGCCACACTGCACCCCTCACACACATGTCCTTGCTTATTCTAGACAAACAGGCAAGAGGCTGTTTGAAAGTCTGGATTAGAGTGTCAGCCAGGGAGATTCTTGATGAGCTCGGCTCTGAGAGGTCAGACAGAGGCAGAGAAAGCACCAGGCTTCAGCCACAAAATGGAAATGGACTCAAATCATTTTCTTGTCAGCTAGGATTTTAAAATCAATACCAAGCCTCCTTGATACATTTTTATTCTTTTTTCTTCTTTTTTTGCTGTCTGCTGAGGGTGATGATGAATTTCTTTCTCTGAGTAGCTGTGGAAATGAAATCCTTACTCTGTCCTTGTTACGAGTGTGCCTTGTCCACACCTGCGCAGGTGAGAATACAGTGTGCGTTCGCAGCACGCCTCAGCTCTCGGGGGGCACTGTGTGCCTCTGTCTTTTCTCTTCACTGTGAGGGGATTGAAGGCACCTCTCTGACTTCACTGCTACCATCTGGAGACTGATGACAATCTTTCCCAGGATGTTGTAAGGAAGAATGAGTGCAGGCATATGACAGCTCCCATTCTGCATTTGAATTACATTTTTAGACAACTAGTACTATTCTGGATCCTCACTCTTACACTCGCTACTAGAAAATAGACTTGGACATAAAACAAGTGCATTCTCTGGGTTGGCCATCCTGGAGGGTTTCCTTCGGGGAACATTCAAAGAAACGTATCATAAGACTGTCCCAAACCTGGATGGTGTCACCATGAGTCCCAGAGGACAGGGAGGTTCTTCTTTGTATCTACCTTCTCCTTCACATAACCAACAGTGGGTGCTTGTCGAGTGATTGACAGAAAAGAAGGGGAAAGCAGGGAATGGAGGAAAGGAAGTGGGAAAGAGAGAGGGAGGGAAAGAAGATGGGCGATAGATAGCAGTCTGTCCGTCCATCGTGCAGTCTTGATTTCAGCACATACCACGTGCCAGGCTCTGCGAAGGGTGATGGAGACACAAGAGCCCCCGTGAGCCAAGACCTGCCCCAGAGTGTATTGTGAGTGGCAAGCAGGTGATGAATGGAGGCAGACAAAGTAGGTGTGCGTGGAAGCTCTGCACTGGGAGAAGCAGAGCCACGGGGGGATCAAAGACAGGGCACTCAACTCCCCAGAGGTTTCCCGTGGGAAGGCGATACCTCCACTCTGTCCTGTGTGAGAGTGGGAGTTGAGGCTCTGGGCAGAGGGAACAAAATGTACAAAGTCTGGAGAGAAATGACCAGCATAGTCTAGCAATTCCAGTTGTTCAGCATAGAGGAGGGTGCTGGGCCGTGAGACTAGCCTGGCTCCCAGTGTGCACATCATGAGCTGTCCGGATATAGAACACAATCCTGAGAGCAAGAAGGCCATCAGGGGTTTTAGGCTCTGGAGTGACATGACCAGATAGGACACTTGGTTAAGATCCCTCTGGCTGTACTGGGTATGGGACAGGTTCAGGGAACCAGGCTCCATGCAGGGAGATGTTTGGATGTTGTGAAGGAAGATCGTGGCCTGGCCCAAGTGGTGGCCTGGGAGTGAAGAGAATCTTGTGACCTGCTCCTTGTCCTCAGGAAGCTCTGAATGTAGGGGCCAGACAGGGGAGGGCAGGCTTAAACGGAGAAAGTGTATGCGCAATGGAGAAAGCTTTCAATTTGGAGAAACTTCAAGGAAGGGGAAAGTCCCGCCACGGAACTCTGGAGAGCTAGGATGTCAGGAAAGACCTGCACCGACTGTGCAGGTGAGCAGTGAGGTGATGAGCACAGCGTGGCTAGGAGGCAGCTGGAGCAGCACAAGGAGACCCAAATACTATGGGGAGGGGGCGGGGATGGCAAGACCTTGCAGAGCACAATGAGGTTCATTCATGAACTTCCCAAGTTGCTTCTGTTACCACAGTAACATTTCAAGGGTTTGCAGATCTGGGAGAAAAGAAACACCCTGAGTTACAGTACTCAAAGCAAATTAGGTCACTGTTACGAGTTATTAATTTTAATGCATTAAGAAAAGTGTGCAGGGGGAGTGAAGGTTTTTTTTTTTTTTAAATAACACAGTAAATGGGAAACAGCAAAAAGTACAACAATAATTATGCTGAAAGCAAAGTGAAGTGTTCCATAAAATGTAAGAAATGAACAAATTGCACGCCCCTCCCTCTCCCTCCCTCCAGCGTGGTTAGGAGTCATGCGAGGGTGGGGTGGCCCCCACAGCCCTCTGATGCAATTATGATCTCGCATTTCGCTTCTCTTTCTGTCGAGTGGGGTGACTTAAGCCAAGCTGAAAGTCAGTTATGAAAAGAAAACACAGGGGCATTTTTCTGGATTGAGTTATGTTTAGTGTGGAATTGCTCTTAGGCAAATGTGCAATCTGATGAGGGGAAATTGGAGGCCATGAATAGATTCTCCAGGAGCTCTGGTACCCAGGGGGACTCCAGGCAGACTGGGTTTTGGTTGCTGGGCCTGGTTGACTCACTCTGGCAGCCTACCTCCCTAGTGGGGCTCTGAGTCTTCTGCCTGTAAAACTGGGTCATGTGCCGCTCCAGTGTGAGGAGGCTCTGTGTGCATATGTTCTGTCTGGTTTGACTATTGTTGTTGTTTAAATGTGTTTTGTTTTGTGTTTGGCTTTGCTTTGCAATTTTGGGGGCAAGTCAGAAAATCTGCATTCCAGATGGTGTCAGGTATGGAACTGCCTTTGATATTCAGCCCGCAAAGATCTCCCTTCACTCTCCCTCGCCTCCTGAACACGCCCTCATCACCCGCCTTTCCTCCCTCACTCCCTATCTGATGGCAGCAGGTCTTTTGGTGCATTTCAGACTTGAGAGGCGAAGCCAGGACTCAGCTCTCTACTGTGGCTGCACCTTGCCTGACTTGACTTCATGGGTACTGAACACCCTGTCCTCCTTAGAACTCTCTTCTCCTTTGGCTAGTTAAGGCAGTTTTCTCTCATGTGCCTTCTCTCTCTGTCCATGCTGAGTGTCCTTCCCACCCTTTCAACCTTGCTCTCCACCCACGTTCTTAAAAGCTCCTAAGGGAGCCATTCATACATCTGAACTTGACCTCCCTCTTGCCCTTCCTCTTTATCTCTGGTGACTTCATTCATTCTTTCTTGTTAATGTACCAATCAGGGGTTTTTTTCTGATACCCGAAACCGGAACTTGGCCTTAACCTGCAGAATTCATTTCTTCTCCTCAGTGGCCTCTTCTCTTAGCTGCACCATCCCCAAGCCAAAAATACAACAAAGCAAAGCAACAGAAAAAACAATTCTATTTCTTTTTTTAGTTGAATTTATTAGGGTGACAGTGGTTAACATAATTATACAGGTTTCAGGTGCCCAGTTCTACAACACATCTCTGTACACCGTATGTATTGTGTGTTCACCCCCCCCCCAGTCAAATCCTTATCCATCACCATTTATCCCACCCATACCTTTCTCCTCCTCCCCCCTCTCGGCAATCACCACACTGTTGTCCCTGTCTATAAGGTTTTTTTTCTCTTTTTTTGTCCTTTATTGCTCTATTCCTCATTGCCATTAAAACAGCATCTTCCAGCTGGTCGCTCATGCAGTGAGGGGCCTTGAGTTTGCATATGGATAATACTTCTGAAAGAGTTCCTCCTCTCTCTCTTCCTGCTGCCTCTGCCACTGCATGGTTCCAGCCTCAGCCTCAACTCAGTGTCAGCCTGAAGGGTCTGTCTCTTCCCTGACCTGCTCTCTACACTGACTTCCCAGTGTTCTTCCCGCAGCCCACACCCTGTGCGGGTATTGAGTGCCTGTGGACCTGGACCAGCTCCCCGTTGCCTGGACGATGAAGTGGGAAGCATCTCAAGGCTCAGTGAAATCCGGGTGCCCTCTCACCACTGATCTGGACACACATCCCCATTCCCTGAGCCTCTATCTGTATGAGCCTCTGTGCCAATGGACCCATCCCATCTCCTCTCCCTAGCAAACTCCTCTTCCTCCTGAAGGCCCCGGAACCCCCCATGCAGAGTGAGTCTCCCTACTCTGGGCTCTTGGGAAATAGCTTTCCTGGAGCACTTCTTATACACCTGTGTTTAACTGCACATCCTGACACCCCCACTGGTTTCTAAACTTCTTGAGAGGCACCATCTTTGAACCTCATCCAACTTGGGGAAATGTCCATCTTTTTTATCCCTTATGCATGCTTTATTTTTTTCCTCAACTAACTCTTCTACTTGTAAGTGGAAAAGTTCTGAGGTTTCATTTTAACCTTTTCGAGACTGTAGATGCCGGAGAAGGCAAAGCCTACATGAATTGGGAAGCAGAGGTCCTGGAAGTACTGCTTGGGCAAGCTTCTCAGGTGACAGTCTCTCTCCCACGTTCTGAGAATGGATACTCTGAGTCTTTGACAGTGAGAGCTCCCTGTGGGTGGTGACCAGCTCCTGTGCCTGGAGAGTGAGGAGCTGGAGGGTGAGGAGGGCTGGGCAAGCACTGGTGTCCTCGCTCTTTCCTACTCTATTGCAAGGCCTGTAGTGAAAGGCACATCCACGTTTTCCAAAAAGTAATCCACAGAGAGATGGTCAAAGAGAACTTCCATTTATTAAAATGCATTATTTTTATGATAAAGAGAGAAAGAAAAGTATAAGCCTGGTAGAATGCCATAGACACCTGACAGATGGCATGCCTAGCGTTGCTAAGGAGGGACAAACACGGAGTGTTGCGTGTGATTGGCTAGAGCAGAGAAATATATGGGTGTGTACAGGCACAGTCATAAATTCTACCAGTGCTTATGGAGCAGCCCGTGCGCGTGCGCGTGCTGCGATGGGGAGCTTCTCCCGTCTGTAATTTCCGTGGCCTACCTCATCTATCTCTAGTACATTCTGACACTGGGGAGGAAAGCAGATTTTCCTTTTCAGAAGCTAATTTGCCTGGTGAGGGGAAAGCTCCGTTTTAATTGATTGTATCTTTCAAGATCCAAGCGGTTTGTAATCTCGGCTCAGGTGTCAATGTTTCGCCTGCATCGGCCCTCAGCCTCTCACATGCAGAGGGGCAGGCAGAGAGCTGCTGTCACAGCGTGGGACGAGAGGGGACAGCAGCTCAGGTCATCAGCTGCTTTTGATTTTTCCCTCACTTTTCCTATACTCTCTCTCAAATCCACTAACACGGGGCACATCACAGTGATCACAGAAACTTCTGACTGAGACATCTTTCTCCTTTTTCTCTCCTACCCTCTTTAATATTCAGAGCCCCTCCCCCTCCCAAGTGCAGAATTCCCATGATATTCGGCGGTGCCAGCGTCGCAGCCGGTGTGGGAAATGAGCACTCGCTGGACAGTCCATGGTCCCTTTCGGGCCAGTGCCAGGTGGCCTCCATCACACTCCCAGGCCTGAATCTGGCAACAAGCCCCTGGGGCAGGGATGGCAACAGCGGGGCCCTTCTGCGGGGGCATGTGGAGACGTGAAGTAGGTGGGGGCAGCCCCTGACTGTGCAGCTCCTCGGGGGTCTGTCAGCTGTCCCTCGGGCCAGGGCTCTGCCCCAGAGGACAGAGGAGGCAGGCACACGGGAGCTGAGGGAGGCCCTGCACAGAGCCTTACAATGACCATATGACAAGGAAATGACCATGACTAGTGTCGATGATGACACTGGGTACTGTGCAGGAATGCTTCGTGCTAACTTTCATTCTCACAACTCACTAGGCACACATCTGCTCCCCATCTTACAGATGGAGAAACCAAACTGCCTAGCTGAGGTGGCACTGCCAACACCTGGTGTGCCAGGCCCCTGCCCTTTGTCACTCGTGCCAGTGTGGACCTCCAGTGACCTATTTACAAATATCCTCTCTGCTCCTGGAGGAGTGGGCTGTGGACAAGGAGTCTGAGGCATGGCAAGGGGCATGCAAGATTGCAGCCACACAAAGGACATGGAGGGAGAGAGCCCCGTGGCCGCCATACCCAGGCAGGCGTGTCCCAGGTGCAGGAGTGTCTGTTTCCTTGTCAGCCCCGCCCAGCAGGGAGCCTGTTCTCTGGCTGCCAGAGGCAGTCGGAGGAGCCGGACTCTGGGGACACACAGCAGGGGAGGAGGGGCGGACGGGCCTCAGCCAGGAAGCCCTGGAGGACATGAGAGTGGGAGCGGCTGATGCAGCGGTTTTAATGCTTTCCCTGGTGGTGGCTCTGGGATGCTGGCTGTCCCAGGCCCTGTGGAGAATGAAGATGGGGTCCTGGCGGTCACTGCCAGCAGGAAGACATAATGCTGAGGAGGCAAGGGCAGGCTGGGCCAGCGCCCAGTCACTGGCATCTGCCCTCCGGCTCAGCCTTCATACAGAGCTCAGCACAGGGGACAGCATCCTCCATTTAATCCGTAAATCGCCCATGTGGTCTCAGGCGGCCTCGGCAACTTCGCGCCTGTGTCACCGGGCAGCCACCGTTCTGTCCTGCTCCCGCTTCATCCCTCTCCCATTCCCAGGCTCCATCTCTGACTTGTGCTGGAAAGAGGTGTGGGCCTGCTGCCCCCCTGCAGCCTCGTCACGTGAGTGTGGCCCGTCACCTGTCAGGACACGTAAGCATGCGCCATGGCCCCAGCAGCACCGACAGCCTGGGGAAAGGGCCGGAGAGCCTTCCAGTTAGCAGTGGGCTGTGCGGTATGCGGCAGGTGGGGAGACGGCCCAGACATGCCAGCCAAACTTCCACAAGGGCTTGTGATTCTGAACCTCGCTTGTGTCTTCCTTGTGGAGGAAGGCGCTACGAAGGATACAGGCCTGTGACAAGTCCATGCACCCTGTCCCCTGTCCCCCAAGAGCACAGCTTCTGGGAATTTTCTGTTATCCCATCCCTGTCTCCTCTACCACACTACATATGCTTGCACACATGCGTGCACACACACACATGTATGTGTTCACAGTCACAGTGAATGTTCATGCTGTTGAGAAGTGAATCATTCCAATAACAACTTCCATTCTCCATAGCCAGACAAGCTAACCTGGAGGGGTGGGGCTTGAGGGGGGGGGGACAAGGAAGAGCACACCGCCAGCACCCAGTGTGTCACTATAGTCGAGCAACAGCAGGACTGAGGGTGAGCGGGGAGCAGCCACACTTGGTTGGAGAGACAGGGACTTGAACGGAGAAAGCTGCTCCTTTTCTTTAACCCTCTTCTCAATCCCCAGATGCCCCTGCCTTTAAATAAATGCCACTGCAGGGCCAAGTTCTTGGATCCCAAACATTTTTTTTTCATTGAACAACTATGTTGGGAGCTCTTGATAAGCACCTGGTGGTGTGCTAGGCGCAGGGAGAGAGCTCCCTGGAGGGTATAAGCAGGAGTGAGGAGACTTGCTCTGTGCTCTGAAGGATCCCTCGCTCTGCACTGTGGAGGACGGATGAGCCAGGACGGGAGAGGAAAGCAGGAAAACCTGCCACGTGGGTTTATCCCGAAGGGGCTGATGGCGGCCTCACCTAGTAGAGTAGTGTAGCAGAGGGAGAGTGTCCACGAAAGCCCAATCTTTACCAGCCAGAAAGCCACTGTTCATTAAGTATCTATTCTCCGTAAGACACTATGACAAATGCTGGGCTTAGAGTTATGAGCTATATTTAAGAGTGAGATAAAAAGAACACTTTAGTGATTGGTCATAGGGGCTGTGGGAAAAGAAGAAGCCATGGATGAAGCCACTCTAGTCTCTGGTTTGAATAAATCGGTAAGTGGTGGGGGTGTCATGTGAAGAGGAGAAGTTTCGGGGGTAAAGCCACTGATTTCCATTTTTAGACATGTTGACCTGCAGTCACTTCTGGGGCCTCTAAGTAAAGATATCCAGTAGATATTTGACTCTGTGGGACTGGAACTCAGGAGAAAAACCTGCTCCGGAATTATGGAAAGAATCTGGGTATAACTCTCAAGGAATGCCAACATTTAAGAAAGAATTAAAATAAAATAAAGAAGTGTCCACAAGGCAGACTGGGAAGGAATGTCAGAATAATAAGAGGAAACCAGGAGAGATGCTGTCATGGAAGCCAAGGCAAGAACGTGTCACTGAGGGAGAACTGACTCTAGTAACATAAAAACTGACCAGTGGCCATTAGTATCCAGAGCAACGAGGTCATTAAATCTCAGAGAAAAATGCTCAGGAGAAAGGGTAGACCTGGACACCAGCACACTGTGGGTTGAGGAAGCGTTGGGGGTAAGAAATGAGTACAAGAGCCTGACCAGGTGGTGCAGTGGATAAAGCATCAGACTGGGATGTGGAGGACCCAGGTTCGAGACTCTGAGGTCACCAGCTTGAGCATGGGCTCATCTGGTTTGAGCAAGACTCACCAGCTTGAGCCCAAGGTCGCTGGCTTGAGCAAGGGGTCACTCAGTCTGCTGTAGCCCCCTGATCAAAGCACATATGAGAAAGCAATCAATGAACAACTAAGATACCGCAACGAAGAATTAATGTTTCTCATCTCTCTCCCTTCCTGTCTGTCCCTATCTGTCCCTCTCTCTGACTCTCTGTCTCTGTCATAAAGGAAGGAAGGAAGGAAGGAAGGAAGGAAGGAAGGAAGGAAGGAAGGAAGGAAGGAAGGAAGGAAGGAAGGAAGGGAAAAGAAAGAAAGAAAGAAAGAAAGAAAGAAAGAAAGAAAGAAAGAAGGAAGGAAGGAAGGAAGGAAGGAAGGAAGGAAGGAAGGAAGGAAAGAAAGAAAGAAAGAAAGAAAGAAAGAAAGAAAGAAAGAAAGAAAGAAAGAAAGAAAGAAAGAAAGAAAGAAAGAAAAGTACAGGAATGCTGCGAACTCTTCCAAGAAGTTAGGCGTAAATGTGGAGGGGAAAATGGGGAGGGAGTTTCAGGGGGGTGCGGGATGAGGAGGGGCAGTGGTGTTGCTGTGTTACTTGCTTTTAAGAGGAAGAGACTTGACCATGTTTAATCCCATGTGGAAGAAGGAGAGAGGGTAAAATGGGTAGGCAAGGTCCCTAGAAGGAGTAGGAAAGAGAATTCAGAGCTCAGATGGTGTGGATTTGCCTTATATGGTATTGGTACATTGATCTCATGTCACAGGAGGGAGGGTGGAGGCCTGAGCACAGACGAAGTCAGGTTGATGGTTTGGAGACAAGACATTGAGAAAACACCTATTTGTTGACTTCTGTTTTCTCTGGGAAGTAGGTAGAGATTATCTGCTGAGAGTGGGAGCTAGGGAAGGCAGTGGTGACATTTAAGAAGGGTGGAGAGGTTTGTGCAAAATGGCAGGGGTATCTGAGCCCAGAAGCACGGAGGCATTGGAGATGGGGTAGAGGGGCCAGCTGATGTTGTAGCTTTATGTCTAAAGGGTCTGATCTGAATGTTGGGCTAACATGCCCAGCAGTCCCAGCATCCCAGAATTAGGCACAGGGAAGGCAAGTTTTGAAGGCATCTGGGGTTATGTTTTCTAGGAAGGTAAGCTATCAGGATGAGGAGGTAAGTGCCCTGGGTAAAGTGACAAACCTGATGTCTGAGCTGGAGGGGAATATGTAGATATGCAGGGGTCTGTGGGACAGGAAGGAAAGGGGCGAAACAGGGGCTTCAGTGATGCCCCAAAATGTTCTGTCTTAAAACTTATTCTGAGAAAGAGCCAAGTGAGACTGGGAACATTGGGAAATTATGAGCAGGAAATAAAGTATCTAAATTGTTTGTTTTCCAAAAGAAAAGAGTCATAGTATTGTCACATAAGAAAAACAAATAAATAAATGCTAGGTAGTGGCTCTTCCCATGAGGACTTCTTTAACTGGACTCCCAAATCCAGACTGAATAGATTAAATTGCACAGGGAAGTGAATGAAGATCTCCGCATCAGGAGAGCTTTGACTCTGCCTCTGGTTCATCAGTGCAATGATCGGATAGCATTATTATAGTGCTGTGCATTTGTCTCCATCTAATCGATTGGTCTCTTGGGATCTACAGATTCATCTTATAGTGATTTTTTTTTAAAAGCCATTTTATAGGAAGAATCAGCGGTGGGAATGCATATAAAACTGTGTAAAGGCAATAAAGCATGGTAGTTAAGAGCGTGAATTTGGGGGCCAAATTCCTAACCTAGTGACTTATTATCAGTTTGACTTTAAGAAAGTTACTTAATCTGTCAGAGCTTTCATCTATACAGTCGGGAGAATGAGAAGTACTCCGTGGGACTGATATGAAGATTAAATGATAGAACTAAATGATAAAATTAAATTATATAATTTTAAAGACACTTAGCATCATGTCAAATGTAGTGTTCATACAATAAATGATGATCAACGATAATAGTATCTGTTAATACTACTTAAAGTGGAAGGAGAAGTTAGACTGCAGATAGATACCTCTCGTTGCCCAGGAAGCCCGTCGTACGTGTCCTGTTCCAGCAGCTCTCACCTGTCCTTTGAGGAACCCTTAAACTCTGGAGCTCTCTGCACCTGATCTGCAAGTCATGGATTCCCATTTAGCCCCTATCAGGGAAAGTATTTCTCTTTCAGATGACAGCTGACTGTATAAGTTCAAAAAGCACTGACAACTGACCTCACTAAACTGAAGTATGTCCTTGGCCGCTACAGCCTGAGCCACCAGAATGGCCGATCTCAGCTGTTACCCACTCCAGCCAGAGACTCGGGCTCACACAGATGTGTTGAGATCTTATGCCACCTGAAGGACCTTGTTATCAATTACTATAATTGTTATTCCTCACCACAGCCAGAACTGCCAAGGTTTAAAGTGGTTTCCATCCTCCAATCCATAAACTTGCCCTTGGCTTATTGAGTCAACCACACTAGTTTAGCAGACATGATTTTAATTACTCCCCTGGAACTACAGGAAGAAGGAAGTGAGGAGAGTGAGTGCCTGTGATCAGCGTTTGACCAAAGGGCCTGGCACTCTCCTGTCTTAGAGGCAAAGACATTAATGGTGGCAACACCTGCCACCATGCTCTCTCTCACCCATAGCATGGAGCTTCCATACTGGGGGACCAGTCTTACTGCAACCATAAAGCTCCTTTGCCTCAGTTTGACAAGTTACATGTTTATTTACTGCTTGGAAGGTATGAAAACCTAAGTTGATGCTATAAAATTATACGTCCTTCAGTCTGCAACAGTACCCCCTAACCTCTCCCCTAGTGTCATGGAAATGTCTTACACTCTCTCTCATGAAAAGAGACCCGGAAGGCCTTGTGCAGGCTCACTGCAGTCAGGCGGTGTGGCTGCCTGGCACCGGTGCCGGGGATGCTGGGAGAGCACGCAGTGCTTGACGAGTAGTGCCTGCCAGGGCTCAGGAAGGAAGCCTGGACGTGGGAAGGGATGGCGGTCCCTAACTCAGATCACACATTTCTGAAGGCAGGGAATGTATCATTATAGTGCTCTGTGTAAATATACCTAATATATCTCATGAGTTATTGATGATGATGCTGAAGAATACTTATGCAGAAGCACAATAATTTAACTAGTTAACAAAAATCTGATGATTGCGCTCTATCCTGTAAGCTTGCTGATCACCTTGTCAGAGATTAAGCAACTCAGTTTACAAAGACTTCACTCCTTACAGGAAGACTACTGAGACAGTCTAAGCATTGTCATAAATATTAGACAACAAATTGTCAAAATAAATGAAGGGGAAAGTTTTGTGGTGTGGCAAATTCTGCTCCTCTGCTATTAAATCATGTTTATTTGCGTACTTACAATTCACTGGATGTCCCCAGCATCCAGCTTTGTGTCTGGCTCAGTTGGGCATACACAAGGGAGAGGGAGCAGCATTAGGACCAAATGAATGACAAACATTTCTTTTTCCCTGGTAACATTCATCTCACTGAAGTCGCGTGTCCTTCAGCTGCTATACTGTGCATCTGTGCCTTCCCTCTGAGGGGTGTGTATATCATGACATGCTAACCTCATATTTCTGAGAATGCAGAAACTGGCCTCCCAGACAGCAATAAACATGCCAGAGATCAGTGCGGAGTCTTATGGAAGCTCAGCTTGGGGAGATGAATCACAGAATCTAAATTCTGCTCTGTCCCCATAAGCTATATAATCACAAGTGAAATAGAGTTCAGCAATTACTAGAGGCACAGCCAGGAGCATGTACCAGGGACACAGCCGGGTTGCAGGGAGTGCTAACACCTCACTGCTCATATTATCCCATTTTCCAGAAAATTCAACTGTCTCTGGAGTCTGTCCCTAAGCACGGGGAGCTAGTGGGGGGAACAACACTAAGTATCTCTGGCCACCATTCATCATTACTCATTACCGTTAAAACTTACATCTGTAGGGAGACCTACTGTTCCTGCAGGAGCAGCTAAAGGGGAAGCCCTGCCGCCCCCACTGAAGCATCGGCATAAGGAGACCCTGGGATGCTGGGCCAGGCGTAGTTCCTGTATGAACCTTCCTTTTCTTCTTACAGGTGTAAAAATGAGGTTGGACCAGGTGATCGCTAATGTCCTTTCCATCAACATTTCTACTCAAGATTCAAATTTCTATTTGGTAGAATTCCAACTAGCTTTCATCCCTAAGTTGGAATCTCCCATCCATGATCTGTATTAGTAAGTGTGCTTGTTTATTTTATTTTTAATGAGGAAGGAAAACGTTTTTTACAATTAAATCTCACAGCTTGGCTTTCTTCTGATCGGTTAAGTTTCATAATCTAATCACAGTCTCAGAGAATGTTTAGAAGTATCTGTCTCTCCCATATGCCTGTTTTGCTCTTAACAAGATATGATCTTAGTGAGTGGTTCTCCAGGTGTGGTCCTGGGACCAGCAGGACCAACATCACTTAGGAACTTATCAGAAATGCAGATTCTGGTGCCCAGCCCCTCAAGGGTGACTTTATTTTTGTTACCCACAAAGAGTATGAACAGAATACAATGCATTAGTAGTGTGGAAGTACTGTCAAAGGTTGACTAAATTTTACATGTAATTAGATTTTTATTCATTCATTCATTCACTCATTCATTCAACAAATATTTATTATCCATATGTGACAGACACAGTTCTAGGTCTGGAGAATGACACATGAAGAAGACAGATGAGGTTCTTACTGTCATGGAGCCAAACTCTTTATTGGATTCTTTGTGAAACATTTTGATATTTGCAAACAGTGATACGATCTATTTTAAGATTAGGGTCAGAGCTCTCAAAAGACTAGAAACATATGAAATGCTTTTACCTACGAAGACCAAGACCGGGTTATATCAGGTATAGATAAGATATGAGTTGACTACAATGTCACTAAACCAATATGAGCCACCAGGACCAAATATAGGAAGAGATTTGATACTTGTCAGGCGAAGCCTTGCCTTGATGGGGTGAGAGTCTTGGATGAATAGAACTCTAGGTCTCATCCAGCTTATAATAGTAAAGTTCCACCCTCTCTGCCTAAGTCAACTATGCTGGCTCATCTTGAACAGAACTGTCTGTAACAAGAAGGAAAGGCAGGCATAGAACTCCTGAGCTCTCTTCTAGAATCGCAATTGGCCAAATCTGTACCATCTGAGATTAGGGACCAATGAGAACAGACAAATGTTCATCGGGGGAGGTACTCCAGGACCAGTTGTTACAATTGAGATTCTAATCCCTAGCCACTATCGTTGACAGTGGCTGCTTTTTCTTTCCTTTTAAATCTAGAGCTAAAATTCAATTTTATAAATTTTATAAAAAGAAATGAAAAATATCCTGGGGGGAATAAACGTAGCTCTAGAGAGATTTTGGACTTCAGAAACCTTCAAAAATATTTTAATAATTTAAGTGTAACGGAGTCAGAAACATACTGATGAAATTCCTCTTGATATCCACATGGCGCACACAGATTAGGGGGAGAGTCTAGCAACGCAACGCAATCTGCTGTTGTTTATCAGACCCAAGCCATTTGAGACACCTGGTGAACTGCTATTGTTTAGTCATGTCTTTTCGTAACAGTCTCTTCTCCCTGAAGCAGAAGGGGAAGGAAAGGCCTAATTAAGGAACATTGATTTTTAAGGTCAGAGTCTTAGGGGGGCATCAAGTTATCACATGCGGAGTTGTTTGTGATATTTACACTGACCCACAGATGTGCTGTGAATACACAAAATTAAAATCTTAATTGAGTAATCTGTGCGACTTTTGAACATACACTTGACAAGACTTATTGCATGTTAAGTTCGAAAACAGTAGATTTCCAAGCTGTCATAATATTGAGGTCTCATGCGTATTGCTTGCTCTGCATAATTAATTGTAAAGTGATAATTTGTACACTAAGATATTTTCGTTCAAACATGAAAGTGCCAGTCTCAGGCTCTCTGCCTCTGGCGGGCAGAAGCAGTGCACAGGGTGTTTGTGACGGAGACATTGGCAATGCCTGCCTGTCGCGGAGGCGGGCAGACATGGTCACGGAGAATCTGCAGCAGCTCTGGCCACCGCTGGAACCTGTGGTTAACCCTGTCCACTTCCCAAGTCTTATCTATTCTTGAAGTTTATCTCAACTAGTGTGGTCCCTCCCCCTGAATGTGGTGGCCCCGTAGTCTGTGGACACAAGGTGTTCCTGGATTCAGTACTCTAAAATTCTCTCTGACACTTACTGTGTTGGTAAGCTCTTGGGAAACAGAAACTATGCTTCATAATCCCGTGTCTCCCAAATCACGCTGTAGAGTCCTAAAGGTATAGCTGTGCTTGATTCATACTAGGATTAGCTTAGCTGCTGGGACAAACAGCTCCAGAATCTCAGTGACCTGCCACAAGAAAGATTCATGCTCATTCCTGTCACCAGTGGGCTGTGGGTCATCTGTGGCTGTGCTCCACCCAACTTTTCACTTAAGGGCTCTGGTTGAAGAAGGAGTGCCCACCTGGGACATTCCTTTCTCATGACAGAGGCAGAAATTGGCCAAACCACATCAGACCATGCATTCGAAGCATCTGTTCACATGTGTCGTGAACCAGGTCCATTCACACTCCATTAGCCAAAGCAAGGACCAATGCCAGCCTGACGAGCAGCCGGGAAGAAAACTGCCGTAGTCACATGGCAACAGTGCGGGTGGCAAGTGTAGCCTCTCCCAGTCCCGCCGCCTGGTGCTCTCTAGGTGGAGAGGATGAGCTGTCCTTCATGAGCATGTGGTAATGAGCTGCCTCAGCGAGCCAGCCCTGAATCCTGTCTGCGGGGACCCAGCACAGAGCCCCTCGTCTGCTCTGCGACCTGCGTGGTCACTGTGCACTCTCTCTGCCGGGCCACTTCCAGCGTCGCTTCGTCCACACTCAGGTGCTTCCCAAGCAGGCTTGAGAGGAGGTACCCTTTCTTACAGAAAGCGTTCTTTGGACTTCAAACAGCAGAAATTATAGACACTGACTAAAGCCATAACAAATTTTGTTGATTAACATAACCAGAAATTCAGGGTTAGGCACTAGTGAATGAAGCCACAGGCCTATTTCTCTCCCTTTGTCTTAGACCCGTCTTCCTCCGCGCTTGCCTCCCCCGCCCCGCCCCGTTATCCTCCTCTCTGGCTGTAAGACCACTCCCCACAGCAACAAGGCTTCTGCGCTCACTTCCCTGTGAGAGAATACCATGTTTCTTTCTGTCCCTCCGAGAAAGATAGGTTCCCAAGCACCCTTCAGCCTCCTCTCTGCATCTCACTGGTATAAGTAGGGTCACTAGCCCAGTTCTGAACTGGTGACTGACAGGCAGATGGCCCTAAATCAGTAAGGTTCGTCCAGGGAGCTGGGCACTTTCCTAAATAGCACTGTTGCTTTTCAGTGGAAACAGAATGGATGTGAGGGAGTGAACTGCATTTCCCAACCACATTTGGGAAGTCCAGTATCGCCTGCAGTCAACGTTGATCCCAGATACCTATTGGAAAAAGAATATCGAAAGATAGGAGAGATGAGCACAGCCTTCTGAGCCCCTGCTCCAGGAGTTGGAGAATAGCAGCTTCTAATCTCTGGGTGATTGAGCCAGGGGTGCATTCTAAATTCCACCTGCCTACCAGGCAACTCCTGTTAACTATCTGTTTAGCTGAGAGCCTCTTCAAGGGAGCTGACATTTCCCTAAGGTGATGCCTCTCGTGCTTGCTTTGACTGATTGGTGCGCCCCAGATGTAAGGACTCGGTACTCTCCCAGGGCAGTATCACGATAAAACAGTATTGGTAGTTGAGACAATGAATGCAGTTCATCACTAGGTTCCATTATCATATCAAGTCTCTCTTGGCTACACTTCACCTGCCATGCTGGTGGGAACAAAGAGAGGGAGGCTGGTAATTAGGATGATACAGCAGGAGGCTTTGTGGTGCCTCAAATTTGAAACAAAGGCCCTGGAAACCTAATGACTGGCAGAGGCAGGAGCCCCATAACTACACAGCATGGACTCGTGGAGGAAGGCAAAGTTCTTCTCCCTTCTCTGTTCATCAGGATCTATTCCAAACTAATAGATGGGATAAGTTATTTCTCTCACACGGCTCATGGTGGGCCGTGTGTGTTTGTGTGTGTGTGTGTGTGTGTGTGTGTGTGTGTGTGTGTGTGTGTGGTGTCGGCTTGGATGGTGCCAGCTAAATGCTGGGATCTGTACCCAGACTCGCTGGAGGAGTGTGGGTGGAAAGGGCTGATTAGTGTGGAGAGATATAAAGACGTGGCCCAGAGAGCTGGAGAGGCAGGGCATGGGAGGGGGAAGTGAGCCCACGCACATGTGGGCAGCACCCTTAGGTCCACAGGGCCACTGTGGGCCAGCTGAGCGTGCTTCCTGGAGACAGATTTGAGCACATCTTCAGGGACAGTGATTATGCTGCTGACTACTTGTACTGCTGTCCCACCTGGTCTTTCTGAATGGAGACTTGGTCTCCAGACTGACCTTCCGGAAGCCTGACTCACTTCATCCAGGTTTCCTGGCTTAGCCAAGCTCTTATCAGGGGCCTGGACAATGATTTGGATTTCTGCATAGGTGCCTGTGGCTGTAGCCAGTGCCCAGGGCTTCTTTCTCAGTCTTTATAAGTTCTTTTTTTTTTTTTTTTTTTTTTTTTTTGCATCTTTCCGAAGCTGGAAACAGGAGGCAGTCAGACAGACTTCCGCATGCGCCCGGCCAGGATCCACCCGGCATGCCCGCCAGGGGGTGATGCTCTGCCCATCTGGGGCGTTGCTCTGTTGCATCCAGAGCCATTCTAGGGCCTGAGGCAGAGGCCACAGAGCCATCCTCAGTGCCCGAGCCAACTTTGTTCCAATGGAGCCTTGGCTGCGAGAGGGGAAGAGAGAGACAGAGAGGAAGGAGAGGGGGAGGGGTGGAGAAGCAGATGGGCGCTTCTCCTGTGTGCCCTGGCCGGGAATCGAACCCAGGACTCCTGCACGCCAGGCCGACGCTCTACCACTGAGCCAACCAGCCAGGGCAGTCTCTATAAGTTCTTACCCAAACATCCCACCATGCACTGGGAGCCAGAAAAGGGAATTCCTTTGTAATAGTCCCCTGTCCCCACCCCACATCCTACCCCTACCACTTCCTGGGGGGGTGAAGAGGGGCAAACGGAAATCCTTTCTCAGGCCCCCAGTGCCCAGAAGGCCACGGAGCTATTTTAATGGCTGGACAGCTGTACCACTACAGTGCCACACTCTGTCTCTGCAACAGTGCTCGGACTGGGCCAGACTTCACGAGCAGATGTGTTGGCTGCTTCCCTCTGTCTGCAAAATTTCCATTAAGTTTTTTTTTTTTAATTAGGCAAATGTCAGTGTTTTATTCTAGGTGAGAAACTGTTTTCTCAGTTTGACAACAATGCCATTTTCAAAGAAGAATCTCCGCATGGTTGACTACCTTTTTGCTGGCTGCCTCTTCCCTTTCGTGGCTCCCACTCAGAAGGGTGGAGCTGGAGATATGCAGCCATTATTGTTGTCACCAGCAGCACCCTCTGCCTCTGTTCTCCTCAGAACTGCATGTTTCTTGTCCCCTGGCTCCCATTCCCTTTTGCCCTCCTCTTGACCATGGTGATTCTCTCCCCTACAGAGGATAAGATACGGGAAGAGTCACTGAGGCCCAGGGCAATTGCAGAGGGGTCTTATAAAGCCCACTTCCTTCTGCCTGTCAATTGGAACATGCATCTTTCTGTCTTGCTCACTGCTAAGCTCAAGAGTCTGGTTCAGAGTCACTGCTGGACTCCTGCTGTTGACATCATCTGAGAGTGAGGATGCTCCCTCAGATGTGCTCCTCTACCAGCTGAGTGGGGCCTGGAGTATTCACAATGTCCTGCATCCCATCAGAATAAACACACTGTTTCCTGGGAAGAGGGACATGTGATGGCTGATGTGTTCATAGAGATCGGTTCTTGGAGGTTTGGGTTGCCCATTAGCCATGTGATTTTGAGTCTTAGAGAGGCTGAGAAACTTGCCAATTTCCTCATCCATAAAACAGGGATACTGTTATTTACCACATGAGATTGTTACAAGAATGGAATGGGTTTTAATTTATGAAGATCCCTCAAAATGGCATCTGGGCCTTTATAAGCTCTTAGTAAATAACAGTAAGATTTATTATTAAAACTATCCTATGACTCACAAGTCTGACCACAGTCCTTCTCAAATCCTTTCTATGTCCCTTGGTACCATATAGACAACTACACAGTCCTAATCAAGGATTTAAAAACCCTTTATAGGCCTGACCTGTGGTGGCGCAATGGATAAAGTGTTGACCTGGAATGCTGAGGTTGCCAGCTCGAAACCCTGGGCTTGCCTGGTCAAGGCACATATGGGAGTTGATGCTTCCAGCTCCTCCCCACTTCTCTCTCTCTCTCTCTCTCTCTGTCTGTCTCTCTCTTGCCCTCTCTCTCTCCTCTCTAAAAATTAATAAATAAATAAAAAAGTTTTAAAAACACTTTCTAGCCACCAACTCCAGCAGGCCTTAAGGTTCCCCTGTTGATACCTTCTGTATGGACAAAGTACTCCCTCCTCGCTTGGCCCCTTTGTGCGTGCGTGTGCGTGTGCGTGTGTGTGTGCGTGTGCGTGTGTGCGTGTGTGTTTTAATGGGAGCTCTTATACCAGGGGCTATGTTTCTGTCACACAGGTGCCTCCTTTCCCTTCTTGAGCTCACAAGTCTGCCTCCTCTAGGAAGATCTGAGATCGGTCTTTGCGAAGCCTGGCTGCTTCTGGGAATAGAAGGTTGTACCACGTGTCAGCGGTGGGGGCATCAAAACTCTGTAAAAAAGAGATACCTGGTGATAGACTCAAGACAAGTTAGGTTTGTTGCTTTGAGTTCAGATAGACAATTTAGGGTGATTTTAATGACTCTGAAATGTTTTATTTTTTGCAACCCCTGGAACGGCTGCTCTGCAACCTTAGCAAATTGCCGGCTTTCCATTCCTCACTCCCTGTCATCTTCAGTTAATACAGGGTCCTTTAGGAGCTGAGAAACTTATTATTGCAATAAAAAAATATATCCTATCCATATCACAGACCATATATCTGAACCTTGCATAACACGCTCCCAGGGATTAATCCATATTTTAGCCAAGTGTTTTATAATGGCTATTGCTTCGGCCCGTGCACAACCATTTCCATGCGTGCTGAGACAAAATAGCCAAAGGTCATCTCTGAGGTCAGATGCGGCCTCTTCTCGGTTTATGGAGAACAAAGAGCATTTCCCTCTCCCCTGGCAGGCTTCCCAGGAGACTCCTCGCCTACTGAGAGAGTAGAAGACACCACAGAGACGGGTGCCCACGTGACCCCAGTCGGGTCAGCCCTTTCTCAGTTGTAAATGCCCCAGAGAGTGTATGTGCGGGAGGCATGCACACCTGCACGTGGAACCCTGTCTCCTCATCAGAGCCACACCTGTGAGTGGTGCTTAGCAGGTGCTGAAGGAACGGGACTGCCCTCACTCCACAGACACCCTGGGTGTGCTGCACACTTCTCTGGGCCTTTTCCACAGCTGTGAAAAGACTTTCATGACCCCAGGAGTCTTGCTCTCTTGCTTGAGGAAGTAGGCTGGTGAAGAAGTTCACACTCAACCACATGGCCGCACGTTTATGATGTAAAAAGCCCTACTAGATTAGGACCTGGGTTTTAGTTTTTATCTCCCATTCACTCCTCCCCTCCAACACCACCCCTTCCCTAATCCCGGATTGCTAATGTCTACTCAGTCTCATGTCTCAGCATTCATGTCATTTCTCTAACGATGCTTTCCATTTCCCCTCAGCCCCTTGAGAATACAGATTAGGACTCCCATCCTTCAGGGTCACGGGACTCTATAAATTCATAGCACTCATCTAGGTTATAATTATATATTTACATGACTCTTTGTTCAACATTCATCTTCCTCTTTAGATTACAGGTTCCATGAAAACAGGAACCTTGTAACTATTTGATCTTGTAGAATTCCCAGTTTCTGATAAGTAGGAGCCACTTAAATATTTATGGACGGACTGGATGAATGAACTAATGAGGGAATGAATTATTCTGAGAAAACTACTTATCTCTGTGACTTTGTTTTTTGGGTTGTTTTTTTTTTTTTTTTTTGATAATATACTGTTCACAAAAATTGGGGGATATTTCAAAATGAATCTGAAGAAATAACATATTCCCTCATTTTCGTGAGCAGTGTAGTAATATAGCCAGTGCTATCATAATGCTTACCTTATGCCATGCTTGTTCTAAGTGTTTTATATAATAAGTATAATTATCTTCATAACAACCCTATAAAAGGGTCACAATTCTCTTCCCCATACCACATTTGAGAAAACTGAAGCATGAAGGTTAAGTGACTTGGCCAAGCTCACACAACTATTAAGTAAACAACCCAGCTTTGAACCCAGACAGCCTGCATTAATTGGACAAAATGGTCACAAACATCTTTTTAACTCTGGATGTATACACCTTGGAATGCCCACCTAGATTCATTTATTTAACAAATGTTTACCAAATATCTATTAGGTATCTGGGAACTGGAGCCACAACAGAAAACCAAAGACCCCCGCCCTCATGGAGCCTACAGTTCTGATGGGAAGAGTCAGAATAATTCACAAAACAAACGTCAGGTTTGGTTTCTTAGATCAGCGTCTTGATTATAGAGTCATAATCTTCATACAACATCAAGGTGATTAATGCTTTTGCAGACCAGCATGAAGTTTCTGGCGGGCCCAGCACCAGTCTGTGGACTGGCAGTTGAAAAACACCATATTAGATAATAAGTGTATGGAGGACAATAAGGTAAGGAAGAGGTTTAGGTGGGAGTATTATTCCATATAAAGTGGCCGAGGAAGGTTTCTGTTGAAAAGGTGACATGAGTAAAGATCTATAGACAATGAGGGAGCCAGGCAGATGCCTGAGAGGAGAGCTTCCCAGGCAGGGGAGCAAGCAAGTGCAGAGCAAAGGGAGTGGACATGAAGGAGAAATGGCTGGAGCAGAGTGTGCGGGGGTTGGGGAGGGGAGAGGGAAGGGCAGCAGCCAGGTCCTGCTGTCTCCGAGCTCATCTTTGTCGCATTATTCTAATTTCTGTTCACATGTTTGGTTCATGGTCCCTTACACTAAGGCGGAGGCACATTCGTCCTTGTGGCCCCAGAGGTTAGCTCTGAGCCTGGCCACAGCTGGTGCTCAGAGCGCTTTTTAAACAAATGCTAGAAGTGATACAAGAGCACCAATTCTACACTTTTTAAAATATTTTGTTGCCAAAATTTTCTTCTGCTTTTCAACCTACCTTTCCAGAGAAAGGTTTCTTGCCTGGCCAGGCATCCGCAAGATGGTTTTTTCTTATATTTCACAGTTCTGTGAAGCCATTGGAAATGACATTCCATTTCAGTTTCCTCTCAATTGCAGCCATCATAGTGTCAAAGAAATTATGATAGTCTTTGGTGAAAATAATCGTAACTGTATCAGACACAGACAAGGATTTGATACAGTGTAGAGCCCACCCTCTCGGGAGGTGGCACAAGGGTCAGGGCATCTTTAGGGCAGAACTGGGAGGTGCAGGGAGCTCAGCCTCATTCTTGTGTCCCATCAGCAGAGGCTCTGGGGAAAGAGTTCAAGGGACATTTCCAACTGGCAAAGGGGTAGCTTCCCATTCTGACCAAGTCTCTACTTGAAATTCAAGTACTCCGACAGCGACAGTAAGAGTGACAGCACTTCCTGATCGAAGCAGGGACCGTGTGCCCGGTCCCCCGTGGAGTGACTTGACATGCATCCGTCCTTTGGAAAAATAAGAAAACTAAGAATTCCTTCGTAGGTCTGCTTTCATCTTCTCTTTGGATGCCTGAACCATGAACTGTTCTTCATGCTTTTCTTCTGTGGTACAGAATAACTCAGAAGCGGGAAATCAGGGTTCAGTCGGACCATCTGACTTCTCTCCATGGGATATTAGAAATGGGGGTCAGGTCATGACATCCCAGAAGAAAGCCATAGGCAGCCTCATTCTTGTGGCTACATAGGAAAGTTTTGGGGTCTGAAAGAATTGTAAACTTTCAGGATCTAATTTGTTTTATAATGTGTGCAATTCACATCTTCTGTTTTTAATACTATATACCTAGTTATTAGTGAGCATAATGTTTTCATAGATGCTGAAAACAGTGAGAGGAAATAAAGTCGGAGGCAAAAACACTGCTTCTTATAGAGGCAGAACCCCCAGCCACTTCTCTGTGGGAAGGAGACTCACGTTATTGGTCAGGGACCGCAGGGAAGTCATTTTCTGATCCTTGCCATCTGGGGCCATCTGTAGCTTGCCTCCTCAGGAGTAGTCTTGCTGTTAATACTTACCTTTTCTGAGCCTTGGTTTCCCTCTATTAATAAAAGACTAAGGATCTGGTTCTTTTTCCATGCCTCCCTACCTTCTAATGTTTCTCTTTAACAAAATCAGCACAACTCACAAGAGCACTTCTGCAGCCATGCCAGGCAGGAGAACTTTGATGTCAGAGATCAGGAGCCCCATCTTTGAACCTCCTGCCTCTCAGGTGATCAGCAGGTGAACAAGGGCTGGTCAAATGTCTTCAAAGGAAATGGAGAGCATGGGAGGAGAGCCTGGGGTCTGTGATGAGCATGTTTGGGGAGCAGCCGAGGGGCTGCTGTGTGATCAGAGACTGGGCTTGGCATGCCTCCCAGCCTTGAAGTCTCCTGGCATGTTGTCCTACAATACATCTGGCCTAGCAGATAAAATGGTTTTGACCTCAAGACCTCAACTAACAAATTGTGTACTAACCTTAAATGGCATCGCTGTGCCTGTCACCCTGCTTTGTCTCTGCTGTGCCTCCCTACTTCACTGCACCAAGAATCTGCACTATTGGGTGTGGACAAGGGAACCCTGGAGTCCTTTGGGGTGTCCCACCCCCACGGCAGCCGCACCCCAGGGCACTCTTCTCAGCCACCCAGCCTGGACGGACAGCGGCAGATGGGGCTCCACCGTCAGGCTGTGGAGGCGGACGATGACCATTGCACAAGGGTTCACAGCCAAACAGGTTAGACTAGGGCGCGATGTCTTTCAGCTCCCAAGTCACCTGCCCATCCAACATGGATGACACCTACAATGTGCATGTGGGTCTTCAGTGCAACAGGTCCTATAAGGCCTGCAAAGAAAGACTCACTTCCTCCATACCCTCTGACCCCTGAGCAACGATCAGCAGATGCCGCACATTCCTCCTAGGCGCACATTCCCGATGAAAAAGTATGAGGGAAGTGCCTACCTGCTGGGTGCCCTCAACCAAGTTGATGAATTTTAATTATTTGGGGCTGCTTACTTCATGAGACCTTTTTGAAAATGAGAAAAGAAGGAGGAGGTTGAAAGTTAGAGGTTTTCTTTTTTTTTAATTTCCTTTTCAATTTACATTGACATACATTATTATATCAGTTTCAATTCAGGTGCACAACACCATGATTATACATTATATAACTTACAAAGTGATCAGCCTGATATAGTCAAGTACCCATCTGACATCATACAGTTATTACAATATTACTGACTATATCCCCTATGCTGTAATTTACATCCCCGTGACTGTTTCTATAACTGACAAATTGTACCTCTTAATCCCTTCTCCTTTGATACTCTGTCCCCTTACCCCCTCCCATCTGGCAACTATCAGTTTTTCCTCCGTAGAGGTTTTCCAGTAATCTCACAGGAAGCCTGTATATCCAGTGCAGCCCCTCAGCTAGCACGCCTATATGAGCATCTTCTTCCCTCAGAAACATTTCCCCTCCTCCCCCACCCATGCATGGCAGTTTACTGGGAGTAAGCCGAGTGCCTGCTTCTAGGAGGGAACTCTCCGAAACAAACTTAGTTCCCTCTCCACAGGCCGAGTGGTGTGGCATCCGAGCCTCCATTGATGACACAAAGTTGTCCTCACAGCACTGCACAGACGCTGAGCATAATACTGCCCTTCTTGCCAAACCAGAGAACGACCCAGACTCCCCGGGTCGCCTTCCTGTCTGAAGCATGGCCACAAACACCCATCTGAGGATGGTTTTTCTGTTACCTGCTAGTTCTGCATCATCATCACTATCACCCTCTCTATAGTCAGTTATTTATTTATATTTAACTGTACTTGGAGCTGTCCTAGATACCTTCAAAGAACATTTTCACAGTTTCTGTTCTCTGGGGTCTTCATGACTCAGAGGAATAGCATTGATGCTTACAGACACAAAGAGAATGTTACAAATATTGAGTGATCGTGGAATGAAAATAGAAAAGGCAAGATTAAATATGAATATGGTACATACCTCCTCCCTTGACCCCTTTTCCCCAAGATACAGAGGTGCCATGCAGTAGCAGGAAGCAGATTTTCTGAGTCTAAGTAAGAACAGTCTCGTAAAAACAGATGATTTCCTTCCCTGCTGCCAAAAACATATATTTAAGGTATCAGTAGAAAGCCATCAGCAGCTGAGCTAGGAAGTGTTGCTAGGGTGTTTTTAAGGAAATGTATTAGAAATGACCTCTCAGACATGAAAGGTTTTGTGACCAAGAGTTGGCTGTGTGTATGCTGCTTCAGATCGAGGGCTTTTTATCAGCTGTACCCCCAACGAGTCATCAGTCTGATTGGAGTCAGAGATGCCGTATCAAAGCGCAATTTAACCACCAACAGCAAAACAGCCAGTAATCGCCAGTGTGGGGGCCTTTGGCCATAAAAATGCAGATGTTTACCTTGAATGTTGACTTAAATCACCTAGATTTTGTGCCCGATGAAGCTTGAAATGTATCATCTGCAGTACAGAGTCCAAATGATAACAATAGTCCTGAAAGCTTTGCCGTTTTAGTAAAAAGGAGGTTGCAAAGGGGGTGGTCCTCTTAAAGCCAGCAATTTGTTCAATACCATCTCTATAAAATTGTAACATTTTAAAGTTACCAAGGACCTTACACTTCAGCCTCCTCCAAATGCAGAAGTCTTCGCTAGAGAATTGCCTCCAGCCTGGGTGTGACATGTGCTACTGCCCCAGCCAGCTGTTACCGGGCCACCTGGGAGTCCTGTTCCCGGGTTAACTAAAGGACTGCATTCATTGGTGGGCCCCTGAAACTCCTGTGGGCCTATCAAGCCAGGTGCCCACTCACCCAGTCTCCTAGAGGGGGTGACAGTAGGTCTTGTGATATATTGAATTTTCTTTGATTTAGTACCATCTTCTTGTTTTTCTGGCCAGCAGCATTCATTGTTACGCTGACCTATTAAGGTGATTACAGAAAGTGTTGGTGGCCCAACAGATCTCCATTTCCTCATCGCAGACCTCCTGCAATGGCACCTCCTGAGCATGCCGTAAATCCAAACCACAGCGTGGCTGCAGGAGCTCAGCAGAGAGGCCGCCGCTGTGGGGGGTTTTCCACTTGGACCGGGGTTATGAGTCGTAATAAACTCAGCAGTCAAGGCCAGAAATGTGATAATGGGGGGGGGGGGGACACTGAGAAAAGGGCTGGAGAAAGAGAAGCAAGCCAGAAAAATGCTCAACTCTCCCTGCTTTGCTGAGTTTTCAAATTCATTAGCAACTTCAATTACTCAATTCCTCAATTTTGGTTTCTAATTAAACACTGCCACAGACACTGGGTCTGTGGAGGGTGGAATTAAAGTGGCCTCTTCTTAGTAATTGTGCAATTATGATCCCTGTGTTGTTAACCCAGGAAAAATGGTGGGGAAAGTTTAAAAAGAAAGAAAGGAAGGGAGGGAGGGAGGGAGGGAGGGAGGGAGGGAGGGAGGGAGGGAGGGAGGGAGGGAAGGGAAGGAGGGAGGGAAGGAGGGAAAGAGAAAGAGAGAGAGAAAGAGAGAGAGAGAGAGAGAAAGAAACATGTGACTACACTTCAGACTAAATGATAATCACAGAAGGATGTTATTTTCCCTCTAAATGTAGCAAAGATGACTATAAGCCTTCCAGTATTTTTCTATAACAACTTCTTAAATCAAAAGCGTATTTGCCATTAAAAGGATGCTTTACCATAACTTCTCTTTTTTGGAATAACTAGACAAGCAAGGAAACAATAGGCCGAGGTACAGTGTGCTGCTGGGTGAATGACGACACTAATTTTTGCTTTTTCACAAGGTCAGAGAATTCTGGGCTCCCTTTTTAAAGAAATATTATTCAGATGAAGTAATGAAATAAGTATAGGCAGAGACATTGAATGGCAGCATTTTGGTGACCAGACTTCTGCTTATTTAGGGGAAGCCTCCCCATGTGGGAAAGGAACATGCTCACACCTGCAGAAGTTAAATGTGGTGCAGACACAGGGAGGAGAATGGAACCAGCACTGCATCTTTCCCCAGTGATAACTGTGTAAGAACCCGAAGGTTCTATACAAAGTGTAAGAAGGAGTGAGTCCTAGAGCTTGCCCAGTGACCTGTTCCCTTCCCAGCGCAATACATTGTTGTTGGCGGTCTTCTCATTCACCAAGGGGGGGGGGGCTCTTGCGGAAAAGGATGCACCCGTCATAGGAATGAGCACCGTGTTTGACACATAACAAGGAGCCAACACACGTTTGTCAAAAAAAAATTGTTTCTGTCGGGTGGGGTAAGTATGAATATATTCTTACAATTCCCTACTGTAAAGCCTTAAACTAATTTCATAATAAATATACACTTTAAAGTCATGAACAAATATATATTATATAAATACAAATGTATTGTGTCCATACCCATATTTCAAATAGTCAAATTAATTCAAGCAAAGAATCAAACTAAGAGTGAGCTGGAAATTTTTGTTGTTGTTGTTTTTATTGATTTAAATTTATTGTGTTTACATAGATTCAATTCTCCCACTGAATACATTCCTCCACTCCCATGTTCCCATCAACATCCCCCTTGCCCCCCTCCCCCCAGTGCCCGCCCCCTTCCCTCCAGGTTTTTTTAAAGCTTTATTTATTCATTTTTAGAGAAGAGAGAGATTGTGTGTGTGTGTGTGTGAGAGAGAGAGAGAGAGAGAGAAGGGGAGGAGCAGGAAGCATCGACTCCCATATGTGCCTTGACCAGGGTTTTGAACCAGCGACCTCAGTGTTCCAGGTCGACACTTTATGCACTGCGCCACCACAGGCCAGTGAGCTGGAAATTTTAAACAATGGAAAGGACCTCTTCCACTATAGTGAAGGCAGAAAAGTATGCTCCATCTGGCCAGAAACTGGGTCTCTGTGCCTGGTCTCTAGACCTCTCCATACAACGTTTCCTTGCCCGTGTCCACCACAGCATCTTTAGGTGGCTAGTGGTTGGCCAAGTGTCCCCAGAGCCCTGTGTTTGGTCCATGATTACAGTGCCACAGGAGCAAGACTCTGGGTGTTTCAATGGAAAAGTGACACCCAGGAACCAGGGTGTGCTTTGCAAAACTTTGTGTACTGGACACTGGGTGACATTCATTGTCCTGTGGAAGGGGAGGATGGAGCCACATAGGCTCTGTTCCCCCTCTTTTGAGATGTCTCACACTTCCGTGGAGGTGTCCGTGAAACCACCTGCCAGCCGGCTGGGGTCACTTTAGCTGTGAACTCTAGGATGGCATCAGTGCCAGGCAAAGTTTTTGGTTGCTTCTTTGCTCCCTTCTTTGGGAGGACAACCAGCTATTACAGGAATGGTACTAAAAACCATTAATATGCACATATTGTGTTAAGACTGTCAAATAAGATAAGGCTTTTTCAATTTCTCCCCTTAAGAAAATTAGTCGTGTACGAAGGGGAGATGAATTAGAATTATAGATCCATATGTGGTGCTAGTCCTCCATTTGTCAGCACCACATAGGACAACGCTAGACACTCAAGTTGTAACCTAAATAGGGCCATGATTCAGATGATTGGATGGAATATTAAGGGTTTTTAGGCCCATTAAGAGGTCCCCCACATGGTCATGATTGTCCCAAGCCATCACCCATTCTTTCTGCAGTCAATATCCTGTTCCATTGCTAAGTGAGTGGTCCCTGGGTCCCTCTGACTCTTGCCTGGCCTTCCTGAGAGAAGGGAGCTGTGTTCACTGAGACTGCAGATTTGCCAGACCAGCAACTAGCTGGCTCCTCACTGAGAAGCGCCTGCTCCCCAAGGGAAAGGAGACTACTTCTTGCTGCAAGGGTGAGGATGGCTCCTTTGTCAGCAATTTCCACAGAAAGGAAAAGTGATGAAAGGTGAATGCTGAAGAGACTCTAACTTAAAGATGGCACTGTGCACTAGTTTGAGCCAACATCCTGGAGCCTGGCTCTTGGCTCCATGTTTTGGTCTTCGCCACTGATTTCTACCTCGGATCCTCCAGGTTTCTTTCTCCTCTCTTTTTCCCTTCTAACTTGCCCTCCTTTTCTATAGTTCCTAAGACAAAGCAGGTACTTGACTTAACTTGCAACTGTTTTGAAAGTACCTTTAAATAAATGTAATGCATTCTCTCCAACAAATACTCTGAAAGAGCTAAACAACCCTGAAAATATACAATCAATACTGTGCCTGAACCATTGATATCCTTGCCCATCACTTAAATATCATTACAGGAAGGGTTTCAACAAGATCACGGCACATAATACTTTAAAGTTTGACTCTAAAGAATGGCTTGGCTTTGCTGAAAGGCACTAGTAATGGAATTCTTTATCTCTGAGCTTAATTTATTCTGAGGAGAATAGGGCCATTATCTTAAATCTATTTTTTTTTCCCCGACAGGGAAAACAAGCCTCAGAAGTCCAGCACTTATAAAGAAATCATTGTTTAATTACTTTTTTGTTTAACCCTTTGCAGAAGGAAGGAGAGAGGGAGCACATTATTGGAAAATGAATACACATTCCTAATAGGTTATCATCAATAGACTTGTAGTATTTTTTTCTTGGTAATTTCTATTTCTAAGCTCTGCATTTCTCACAGGTAAGAACCCTGCAGTCAAAGAAACTTTTGAATAGCTTGAAACCTCAACTGAATTCACTTTCCCCTTGATCATTGGTGATGAAGGGGTGTTTGGTTTGAAGAATGCAGGCTATCTGTAACTGAGGGAGGAATGTTCTGGTATTAGACCTCTTGCTATAAATTAGGCTCATGAGCAGTGTGTGTTTATAGACATGGGAACAGACACACTCACATTTAGCTCCTTGACTCTGACAGTGTGCCCCTCCCTGTGCAAAACAACTGGTTTGGAGAGCAGAGAAAACCATCTATCAACTGACTATGGCCACGTGTCGTTTAACAACAGGAATACGTTCTGAGAAGTGTTGTTAGGTGATTGCCTTGTGCGCACATTACAGAGTGCAATTCTACAAGTCTAGGTATAGCCTGCGGCACCTAGGCTGTATGGTATAGCCTATTGCTCCGGGGCTGCAAGCTTGTACAGCATGTCACTGTACTGAATCCTCTAAGCAGCTGTAACACAATGGTAAGTGCATACTATACACAGTTGCACGTGCTATGCTTTCATACGACTGGCAGTGCAGTAGGTTTGTTTTCACCAACATCACCACAAATGTGTGAGTAATGCATTGTTCTATGACGTCACTAGGTGATAGGAATTTCTCAGCTCCATTAAAATCTTATGGGACCACTGTTGTACATGTGATCTGTTTTTGACCCAGTCATCATTAGGCAGTGGTGCATGACTGTATTTCTTTTACAAAACACTAACTGCCAAGCAGTTAATAGGGCAATTTGTTGCTTCCCTACAGGCAAATTTGCTTAGCTGAAGAGTGGTTTTGGCTTTGCAGAAGGAGATCTGAGCTCTAGGAGTCTCAGAAGATGCTATATGTCAAGGACCTCTTCCAGGGCCTCGACTTGCTTATTTTTTCTGTTCTATTATGTAAATCTCAAGCACTCGGCCTCCACGACACACTGTGGGCCAGGTTTGGGATCACTTGTGAACAAGATGATGTACAAGCGTCACAGAGCTTGATTAACAACCTCCCTTCACAGTGCATCTACTTGATAGGACCTTTCTCTACAGCTGCTTCTAGAACCCCAGCCCCAGGATTCGGCTGGTCAGACATGCCAGCTCGTGAGGATGCTGTGCTTGGCTAAAGGTTGAGGAGTGATCCAGTTTTGAGAAAGTCTTTCTTTCAGGAGTTTCTTGCAAATTGGTTAGATGGAGGGAGAAAAGTAGGCAGCATTGTAGGTCCAGAAACAAGAAGTTTATCAGTGTTCCCCATCTGATTATCAGCTCCTTCCTTTCCTTTGTCTATTAGGATAAGTGACACTTTTTTTTTACTGCTATTAACAGAGATTTTGTGTGTGATGGTGACTGGGTCACATTTTACAAGTGCAAATGACTTTAATGACCTCTATCTACTTCTTCTAACATGTCTACAAGGAGTGAAAGACTACAAAGAATTCAAACCAGCTCCTGTTTTGATCAGTGTCCCCAGATGATCAAATGCAATGCACTTCTCAAATTAGAGCTCGATATATAGGAAATCTACATTATACAAGATTGTAGTGCATCTCCTGGGTTTTGTTCCATTCTGGTGGGTCAGTTAGTTCGCAACTGGCATTAATAGATTTTCTACTTCTGTTAGCTTTCATAACCTGTAGTCAAAGAAATCTTGGGAATAGGAGAGGCTGTCCACCTGCTTTTGAATCCTCTCATCTTACAGAATCCCTATGGATTCCCTCCTCCGATCTGAGTAGGTTCAGGAGACAGTTGGAAAAGGGAACCCGGATGGTAACACTAGAATCACCATTTCTGTTGCTGTTTACTCTGTGTTCTAAGTGATGTGTTAGTTTTTAAATGGAATATAAGCTGCAAAGACTCAGGTTTCTCAGCTTCTGGTAGGTTATCACCCATCTAAGAACTCTGGTCTCTGCATTTCCCTACCTCTATCCCTGGTCCTCATTCTTATTTCCCTTCCTCTACCCCCAGGTACCTATTCAATGTGAGATATATGTCATTGAATATACACATAAAATATATAGCATTTTCTATGTGAATAATTTTAATTTACCTAAATAACATTGTGCTACATAGATAATTCTGTTCCTTCTTCCACTCAACTCTGCTTTTAAGAATTATCCATATTATTAGATCTTTACCCAGTTATTGTTTCTAACTGAAGCATTTACAAAGCTTTATTTACTCCCTTTTTAATCGATCTCTAGATTTCTTCTAATTCCATTCCCCACGCCCATAAATCTGTTTCAAAATCTTGGCATTCGTACCACCAGACAAGATGGCTAGGCCTGAGGGGACATAGTTTTGTTAAGCACTTCCAAGTGTATTCTGAAATAATTGACCAGTTGACCTTCTTACCACTACTTCCTGGGAGTTTCAGTTTCCCCACATGCTCACTGACCCTTACTCTCCACTTTTCTGATTTTTGCTAACCTCACTGGTATAAAGTAGTATTTTGTTATTTTAATTTTCCTCATTCCTAATAACTATGATGTAAAAATCTTTACTCTCACCTGTTCATGAGGAAGGAAGGAGCAGCGGCCGCGTAAGGCAGCTGTTCAAACATCCCGACCCATGCGAGCTGCGGGCCTCAGAGTGACCACTCTGATCCTGTAGGAATTCAGTGACCCAGTGCTGCTGGACAGGCTGAGACAACCAAGCATCCACTCCCCATCCCCAAGCAGAGACAGTCCCATGTCTTTCCCGGTCCCAGGGGCAGCTCTGGTTGTCACACGCCAGTGGATATGTGCAGACTCACTTAGCTTAACATTTTTGTACAAGGAGCCCAGAAGTGCCATCTTATCAGAGGATCAAATTTATATCAGAGGGTCATTACACTCTTCTTCATGAGAATAAAATGGGCTTTTGCTGCTGCATGTTGTAACGGCTGCTCGTCTGAAACTGGAGATGAAATCAAAGCGGAAGAGGTTTAACCAAATTATCCATCTTCAGAAAATAAGCTCCATTGCAAATGTCTTTTTGATGTGGTATTGTGCTACACAGAGAGAAGAGAAATAAAAATACCCTAATGGCTCTCTTATACACAAGCAGGGGAGACGGGAGTGAACCCTCTGTGCGAGCAGGGCTCGCTCCCCTCCCCTGGCAGTGGGGCGGGGAGCAGGGTGGTCGGAAGGCGGGTAGGTAAATGACAGCGATCTAAAGCTCACAATAGATTGTGCTGAGGTCCAGTTGAATTACACAATCATCTGCTCTGCTGTGTTGGGGTTTGTTTTTTTTTCCAAAATAAGAGGACACTTGGGGAAGGCTTTTAATTCTCTGTGAAGGTTTGAACACCTTCAAGGGAAGCTAGACCTAAACTGTGTAATCTTTTTCATTCCAAGATCACAGAGTCCCTCCACCTGGGGACACTCTGCTGACCCCACCCCCAGCTGATGGGCCTGGGGACAAACCATTGCTCTTCCCAGGGGGCCTCATTGGATCGAGTGCTGCTAAAGGGCTTTTCTCAGGTGTGGAGTTGTGTGCAATTCATATTTCTGAGTTATTTCCTACATTAATAACTTGTATATGTGTAAGAACAGGGAAGGAAGAGGTCAAGGCAGCATGCTTGGGGAATTCAGCACAAGAAAGGAGCTGGGGCCCTCTACCCAACACTGCTACTTCCCTCTCCGAGTGTCCTATCACGGAGAGTCCTTGAGTAATGACTAAAAGCAGCCAGAGCATCAAACAAAATCATGGTAATGCTTATTAAAGCATCCACTATGGGTGGGGCACACGACTATGTGTTAATGGGGGTAAGGAAGTAAACAATACAAAAGAAGGAGAAAATGTGTGCATAAGACCTGAGTAGGCATAGAATTACAGAGATGAAACATATGGTGAGAGTGACTACTGCCTACATGTCCACGCCAGCCAGAGTGATGCTATGACCATGCTTCCCCCACCAGAGGTCTCAGCAGAATCAGGGCTCTTGATGGCCCTGAAGCCTCAGCCAGTTTACTCAGTCCCTTACACCCTGGACAGCAGCACAGAAGCACCTGGATTGGCCACCATTCTCCACAGCTCTCCAGGACATCTGGGCCATTATTCCAGCCACTGGGAATGCCCTTGCCTCTGCCTGCTTTTCAGATTTCGGTGTTTTCTCCATTCCAAGTAAAAAGCAGGAGAGTCTTTAAAAAGCATGCCTGTCAGTGGTCTGTGAAAGACACAGGTGCCTGGAGGGGCTGTAATTAGAGCCCAAGGCCTGATGCTGGGAGAACTTAGAGAAGGACCCTGTCCCGCTCCGGTTCGGTCTGCGATGCTGTGTTCCTCGGGAGCCGCGTGCATCCTTGTGGACGAGCAGAGGCAGTTCTGCACTGGATGATGTGGGGTTAGGTCCTAGCACTGGATTAGAGGACTCAACGTCCTGGAGAATGACTTCTCCGTGATTAATAGAGGCCTTGCCTTTAAGCTGCCCAGCTACATTTTACATTTGCAATAGCTGTGCATGTGCTCTTCAGAGAAAACAAGAATCAAAAAACTATTTGCAAGATAAGTAAAGAGAAATGTAATCCCTGAGTGAAATGAAGGGTGCTTTGAAATGAATGGGGGATAATCCTTTTGTTGTCTATTACAAATACACTTTATTTCTGCATTATCTGGCTATAAGAATGTGCCATTTGCTCTAGTGACAAGGCAACTGCAGTTTCTTCTTTTCATGTCATGTGAAGTGTGTGTTGCAAGCAGTGTTTATTGCCTGGAGTCTGAGGCTGTGTGCCCAATAGGGGCAGCTGGGACATGTGGTCACTGCAGCTCTGACAGAATGAGTTCTAAATCAGGCTCAGGATAGCGTTGAAAGGGAGGCTTAGGGGAGTGACACAATGAATGTCCAACCCCCACCTGCTCCAGAGGCTGGAGAACCCAGCACTCTAGTCACATGGCCTTCAGCAACCAGAAGAGTCAATATTCAATTCTGTGCCCAGTCTGACACCTGGGACTAATCTCTTTTATGATCTGGCATTCAGTTTCCTTACAGGGATGACAGGAACATTCCAAGGACCAATCAGAGAGCATTGCTGCAGCAGTTCCATTCTCCCCCATACACACATTCTTCCCCCCTCCACACCCTCTTTCTTGTCCTTCCATGAGAAGGAAGCCCCTGTTTGGGAGGCAGGTATGTTGGAAGCACTAGGAATGGTCATGAGCTACAGCCTCAGAGCATCTCTGTACCCGGGACTTACGTTCTCGGATGCTCAGTCTTCCCTGTGCTGATGGCTCAGCTCTTGCAGGTGCTTTGGAGTCCTGCCCCTGCAGATTCTCAGAGAAGATGGAGCACATGGGGAATGACCCCACTCTTCATGGGTAACAGACTTCCACATTAGTACATAGAAGCTTCAAGAGCTCTCTCTGACCACTGGTCGAGAAAATACCAGGGGGAAGGAATAAATTACCAACGTTACTGTCCTGCTTTAAATGCTCCAGAGTCTTCCCATGGCCAAGGTGACAATGCAGCTGTGGCACATGCTGCAGGGCTCTCATGCCTTAGCCTGACAGATGGTGCCACCCAGCGCCAGCCTCCCCGTCTTCCTTTAGCACAGTGCTGTTTGCAGCCCTGGGGCCCTCACACGTGCCACTCTCCCACCAGGCATGTTCTTACTCCCGTGTGTCTCAGAATTTTTACTCGTCCCTCGGAGCCCACCCGAAGTATCACTTCAGGCAGTCCCCTGCCCTCACTGAGAAGATGGGGCCCCCTCTTCGTTCTTAGCACCACACACCTCTTTATTTTACTTAACATGATCGGAAAGAAAGAAGCTCTTGGGAACTCGTGGCTTGCTATGGTCTCTCACACTGGAATGGAAGCTTGAGGGGTTGGCTTGTACCGTCCGTCACTGGGTCTCCACATTGGGGTGCATCCCTACCAATGGACTGAATAGATTAAGACAAACCGGCTTTCCCTGGTTTGCATGCATATCCCTCAACTCATCATTTCCCTTCACTCCCTTAGCAGGAAGGCAGGGAATCTGATTCCCCATCATATCTCCCAAAACCCTCATCCTGTGAGGTTACCCCAGACGATGATGTAGGCATGGAAATATATATTGTCGTGTCTTCCAGCTGCAACCGGGAAGAATTCTTTTTAGATTTCTTGAATCTCATCAGTGTCGTTTTCACCATCTCATTACCAATGGCAGCACCCGAAAGCCCACATAGAATACAGTCACATGTGGTCTTGCATAGATATTTATAGAGACGATCTCATGGGTTTCTATTTCACCACTTGAGAGCTTACAGTCTAAGAAATAGAAACTGAATCCAAAATATATCCAGAATATCCTACCAGCTTGATTGAAATATGGGACTATGAATGTTAGAGTATTTGTAACATATATAACTTTATGATAGAATATTTTTCCTAATGGGAAGGAGCAAGTCGAAGTGCATTTGAAGGTGGGAGGTGAATGTTGGCCAGTGGAGGCAACTGGACAAAGAGAATGTGAAGCTTCCAAGTCTAGGGAAAAACAAATGATTATCTCATACTAACCCAGATAGCCAAGCCATAGATAGGGTCAATTCCACTAGTCTAAAACGTGTAACTTTTCAGGTGTCTGGTTCACTGGTTCTGCTTTGGGCATAAGTTCAGCAACAAATTAAGTACTGAAAGAGTCCCCAATAAATGCTAATAAGCCCCAAGAGGAAGCAGGAGCATCCCATCCATACCAAATGCATTCATTAGCATCCCTGCTATTATGTAGAATAGCAAAATAACCTTGCAATCATTAGAAGCTTAAAATGTTATGACTTAAGTTTAGAGGGACACATATTACATTGTAAAACCTAATTAGTGTTATGTTTGCTAATTGCTGCCTAGCACTGAGCTGGATAAAATAAATGCATGATGGACGTTCTGGGGCATCAGCTATAACCCCATCACCATTTTTAAAGGAAGTAAAATTATAGGAGAAGAGCCATTTGCAAGGTGTTTATCTGAATTATTGTAAGTGCTGGGGGAAAGTAGGGGGCACATGGGCGGTCAGTGTATTTATTTGTATGAATTCTAAATCCTGAAATTTTCTCCGGAGAACACTGTTCTTCTCCTAGACTTCTCTAATGCGAATGCAGGGATGCCAAACAATAGGAGAAAGTTACCATGGCACCAACATCCATTCCCAGCATGAAAACTGCTGTGCAGGCTTGTAGTGAAATCACGTCCCACAGGCCATTAGAATACTCAGCGGCATCCTAGCACAATCCCCCAGGCAGGACGACAGACAGCGCTCTAGGTCCAGGAGAAGATGGTCCATTAGGTGTTCTCTGCTGGTGTCTCTCTCCACCTCACCCTCCGGGAGACCCTGTGTGCTGTGCACACATGTGGGGCTGTAAGGGAACACATAGCCCCTCAACTGCCTAGGCTCATCACGGTCAGCGTACCAGGGCCCAGAACGCAAGTGAGGTCACAGTCTGTCTTCATCCTGTGACTGCAGACAAAACCAAAAGTAACAAAAAGGGTTGAACCTCCAACCACACACGCCCACTACAAAAACACGCACAGGAACACACACACAGCTATACCTTGCTTCCAGCATTCACAAAAGGTTGTAAAGAATTATCATTTTTTCCTCCTTAAAAAATAAATGATAGCTGGTTTTAAAAAGGAGGCAGTCACTTGTGCCTCTTTCAGGGCTCCTCCTGAGTGGATCCTAAAAGGCACAGATTAAAATCATAATGTTTTACAGCCAGAAGGAGTTGTAAAGATAGCTTGGAGCTTTGTTTCCATGTTGGGTCCTGTTGAGGGCGAGGGGTCCTCCGGGCCCCGCAGCCTGTGCAGCAGCAGGAGGGGAGGAGGGGGCAAACAGAACCAGAGCAGGCAGGCACCTCCTTCTGTCCGGCCAGCCCCACCTAGCTCTTCTAAATATTGAGTTTGCATGCAAAATTTCATCTGGAAAAGAAAAAGCTTCCAGTACTAAAAATAGTTGCAAAATCACCAAAAAGCAACTGAAGACCTGGAAGGCTCTGTGACTTCCTGGGCTGCTTTTAAACACTGGTTGAACAGGGCTGGAATTCAGGCCTCCCAAGTTCAGGGCTCTGTCTCCAGGTTGGAGGGGGAAGGAAGGTAAACAGTGCCAACCGCTGCCACCCTTAGTGATGGCTTAGAACCTGTAACAGGTGACCTCCTAAGGGACGTCAACCCCCAACCTTATTCCTGCAGCTATTCCTAGGTATTCTTAGATGAGGGTCCTTTCCCTGGGCTAGATGCCCAAGCACCACGCTCCTCTGTACCTTTCAAGGAGAGCAGGGCCTTCCCTGGTGGTTAGACGTCACCTCTGCACAGCCCCAGTGGGACCTTCACCGCCCCAGGCTCCAGGGAGGGCAGATCCTAGGAGCCATTCTTCTCCAACTCAGCTGGTCGGGTTGGCTATTGGAAGCTCAGCTGTCTCAGTGTGATTTCCGGAGTCCATGCATATGCCTTGATTCTTAGACCACTTGGCTTTTGTGGGAAAGGCCACTGCCATGTGCTGCCTGACAGTGTTCATGCCAGCATGTCAGGCTAACACCTGGAGCACCCCACACCTACAGCTCACAATTCCCTCCATCCAGGAAGACGGGACCCTGGCGTCGGCAGCCACAGGGCTTGAATAACACTGCTACCTTGCTGTCCTCCTCCTCTGCTGTCCTTCCTCCCAGCTCCCCTGTCCTTTACAATAGCTGAAGATTAAAAAAAGAAAAATGGAACTGCTGATAATTAAAATGAAATCTTTGTAGCACCAATGTCTGGAACTCTGGAAGTCATTATCAGAGTCAGACAGTGATATTTTGATTTCCCAGCCTCTTTTATATGAGGAACAAAGTTCTAAGGCAGAAGAAGCACGCGCTGTGCCGTCTCCTAATCACCCTTTACAATTTGCAGTATCTGGGGACACTTCTCAGATGTTCCCACTGTGGCTTATGTACACTTCAAACCCCTGCACCGTTAAATGTGGGAGCTAGGTACTGAATTAATGAAGGCAGCTTCAAAAGCCCACCTCTTTGGCAGGCTGAAGATCTGAGGGCAAACTCAAAGCGGGTGATGGGGCTTTGAAAATTACTAAGCACAAACAATAAACCTCATTAAAGTCAGCAGAGTGGGCTCAGAAATGTAAAAGGCAAGTAGGGGATAGAAGGGGTGAAGATCAGCCTGAGTATAGAGGGCAGGGAGCTGAGGTGGCACGAAAAGGACTGTGTTTTGGAAAATCACATGACCCAGAGAGGCACAATGCTAAGGTGGGTCATCAGGGGAGGCTGGCAGAGCACAGGCACAAACTGGCCACCGCAGTGAGGGTGATAGGGGAGGGGGAGGCTCTCAGGGTCTTCTTTACTCGGTCCTAGCCCTTTGGCGCTGTCTAGAGAAAGCAGGGATTTGAGCAGGGCCTGTAAAGAAGAGAGGACCTGACAGAAACTGCTGAAACGGCTTGGCCATCAAAAGGGACTCCCTAAAGCCCTTCGCCAAGATGCGTCGTCACCGTCAAACAGAAGGTACTCAGGGACTCCTAGAACACCAGTCAAGCTACCCCTGTCCGCAGCCAGGAAGTAGGAGACTCAGGGGTCTGTCACTGCTACAGGAGGAACCTCTTCATGAGATTCACTTGAAAACTGGCCTGCACGTTGGACAATCACACTGCAGGCCTGTGCGTGGAGTTCTCAGTGCGAGATCCGGGTGCAGGATAAATATATGGAGAAACCACACTGGGACACAGCAGGAGCAGGAAGGCATACTCGATGTTTCCCTCTAGACCCCTCCCCAGGGGCTGGGGGCACTGGGTAAGTGAGGGCTTGCTCTCCGGGCTGGCCAGTGCAAACCCTTTCTTGGCTCTGCCGCTGTCCAGGGCTGCCCATCACAGGCACTAACTCTCCCCTCCCTCCGTGAGGAGGCCAATCCTCTTTCATGAACCTGCTGAGCACGACAAATCATTCTCCTCTTACTCCCTCCCCTCCTCCTTTCCCTCTAATAATTATATCTTAATTTTAATTGAATAATTTAACTACATAGATTACACTGACCCTTCCTCCTAGAATGAGAAGGTATAGAATCCTCCACCAGCTGGTTACTTGTGATTGTAGCTAGGGGTTTATTTAAACTAATTTCATTATTCGTGACACTCACAGTTTATGCAGTGAATGCAATTATAGCCTATGATTGGCTGTCACAGCCAAGGGCTCAAAGTGCCACTTGCTTGGATACACAGTGAAGCAAGGCGAAGAACATTAGAAAATAATCGGTCACGGCAATATTTTTATGAAAACCTTCATTTAAAAACAAAACACTAATTTAATTTCCCAAACACCCTGAAAAAGATACCTAATTATCCACTCCTAAATTGCCCCCATAATTTTTCCCAAGCTCTGTATTGTTTACACTTTTCTGAGTCTCCCTGTCCCACAAGCAAAGAAGCTGTCGTCTCAGCACGCAGGTCCCTGGGACCCACTCAAGATGGTTCCCCCTAATTGCCAGGAACATCCAATCAGGACATATTTGAGAAACAAGCCTTGAATTATCATCATGTACAGTTGTGGGAGGAATAAAGAAAATCAGCTATTTTAACATTTTCTTTCTTTTTTTTCTCTAAAAGTAGTAGTTTAAAAAAATCATCGGGCATCAGAATAAAACCTATTGCGGTGCATCCTTACAACGAATACAGCTCAGCATTCGAAGGGAGTGGAGTATGGACACATACAAGGTGGACAAATCTCAATAGTTATGCTTAGTTAAAGAGGCCGCCAAGGGGAGTATGTGATTCCATTTACAAAAGCACTAGAAAAAGCAAACTCACTTTTAGAAACAGGAAGCAAATCACATAGTTGCCTGCATGCATGTGGCCAAAAGGAAGAGATGACAAGGGGTCGGGGGGAGGAAAACTTTGTGGGAGGTGGAGATGCCCGTTATCTTGACTGTGGTGATGGTGCACGTCAGACCTTAAACCCGACTGAATGGAACAACTAAGTGGAACAAGGAGTTGATGCTTCTCTCTCTCTCTCTCTCTCTCTCTCTCTCTCATTCTCTCTCTTTCTCTCTCCTTATCTCTCACTCCTTACTCTCTTTTTCTCTCAAATCAGTGGAAAATTTTAAAAAACAAACTTATTAAATGGTACACTTTAAAAATGTGCAGTATATTACCTGCTGATTATACCTTAATAAACCTTTCCCATCTCACGGCACACATAAACTACTTCCTAAAATTCTGCGGCACACCGGCTGAAATCACTGCTCTAACAGAACAGGTACAGTCAGTGCAAGGAGGCAGTCCCCCCTGCATCACACACATACCGCCTTCATAAGACCTCACTCAGGGGCCAACCAGGCGAGAGGCAAGAAGAAAGCTGTGTGAGAACGTGAGCTCTAGGATCCCACAGGACAGCTTCACTGAGTGGCCTTCTGCTGCTTTTGAGCTGTGCAACCTTGGGCAAGTTGCCTAACCTTGCTGAGTCTTAGTTTCCTCATTAGTAGAATGGGGCTAACAGTTCCTACCTCATAGAGTTGTTGTGAAGACTAAACAAGTTCATTAACGTGCACATCGCTCATCAACACACACGCAGTGAACCTCAGCTGCTGCTTTCCTCTGCTGTTGACAGATGTTGCTGATGCTGTTAAGAACACGCCCACCGGCCCAGGACCACAGGAAAACACCTCCTTTTATTATCACGCACTCCGTTTCTCCCCATCCCCTCCCACACCTGGATTCTCGTATTTTCCTCTCCTCATTCTAAGATGTCTGCCATTGCCCCCTGCAGAGAGCCTGCCAAGGCCATCACATGCTTGTCTCAGAGTTTTTTTTAGATAGAATATTTCCTTCTTCTTCTCTGAGTGGAGCCTCTTTTCTTAAAATGAGTGCCCCACTTCTCAGAATGCACTGTCCAGAAAATTCTCCCTGCCCCTGACACCTACATCTGAGAGTGTATCTGTCACCTTGGCACACCTGTGTGCCTTGAGAGAAATGGGTTAGGTCTGTTCACGTGTGTGTCCATTTTGAGAGCCTATAGATTTATGTGACTGAGAAGAGAATCTGGCCCAAAGCGAAGTTTTGTTAGCTGGGTTTTGTTGATGGTGGCGGTGTTTTCTTGTTTGGTTTTGCTTAGTTACCCTGTTACTGAATAACATTTGTTTTTAAAACATCCATTTTTAGTGATCAGGGAAAGATCCTGTCCAACATGAGGATGCATGCGAGCGGGCAGAGGGAACTCGTCCGCCGTGGTCCTAGACGGGCCCTGGGGCACACTGGGAGCACAGCCTCCAGAGCCTCCACGGGCCCCAGTCTGCTCCACACACCCGACTTCCCAGCTAGGTGACCTTCAAGGCATCCCTTGACCTCCTGCAGTTATGCTAAAAAGGGAAAATAGGTTCATTGGGGAGAACATGCAGCTATAGTCCTTAGCCCAGTGCCTGGCAGGTGGTAAGCTGTCAATAAATGCTAAGCTCTCATTATGACACATCCCCAAATTCCATCAGAACCTGAGCTTAAAGCAGCTGTTCTGGAGCATGTTGAAGAGAGCAGTGTCAGTCAGCCTGCCTCCTGGAGATCACGTGTTTCATTAGTATGGAAGCAAATGTAATCATAAGCCCTTCACAGAGGCAGATAAGGGTCCCTTTGCCACAGTGCAGCACCTCAGCCTGAGCGGTGCTTGGCCCTGAGGCAGCAGTTGCCTACTCCAAGGTCATCTAGAACCCCATAGATAAATAAACCTTTGCAGTTATTAAAGATGTCAAAACATTCCACACCTCCTCCAGTGCCCAGCCTTGATAGATTTTGTCATCCCAGACTCCTTGGGGACTCCTGTCTGAACAATAGCTGCACCTGGAATTCCTCACCATACATGCAACTCAGACCCTTTGGGCATGGTGTGGATGGCAGCGCCCTCTTACCTGAACCAAGAAGAGTGACATTGCATGTCCCTGCCCTGGGCTGATGCCACCCTCTCCTCTAAAGCTCTAGTTAGAGAAAAGCATTTGGTCCCACCTATTCTGGGGAAACTTTCTCACTTTCAAGAGGTTCCAGATTGAGTGTCAAGGGAACTGATCAGTGGAAGAAACACACAAACCGGTGAAGGCAACACAAAATAACAGCTGTTCTTTACTGAGCACGTTTTAAGCATTGCACAGGCATTGTTTCATTCATCTTTCATGCAACCTTTGAGATGGATGCTATGATCATTTTCATTGCCCAGGTGAGAAACATGATGCTCAGAGAGGTTAGGTCACTTGCCCAAGGACACAGAACAAGGACAGGATGGAGAAGAGATTAGGGCTCTGGTGGGGGGGGGGGGACTCCTGAACCTGGGCCCCTGCCCAAACAGGACTGGGCTGTGAAGTGCAGAACTGTGGTTTGCAAACTTCTTCTCAGTGTAAGCCTTTGGAAGAGAAAAAACATCTGTAACCTCCTACCATTAACTAAGATCAGAGCAGAAATGCTGTGATTAAAGGTCAGGGGCTCTGGCCTGACCTGTGGTGGTGCAGTGGATAAAGTGTCGACCTGGAAATGCTGAGGTCGCCGGTTCGAAACCCTGGGCTTGCCTGGTCAAGTTGATGCTTCCAGCTCCTCCCCCCTTCTCTCTCTCTGTCTCTCCTCTCTCTCTCTCTCTCTGTCTCTCTCCTCTCTAAAATGAATAAATTAAAAAAAAAAAAAATCAGGGACTCTGAATCCTTCCCCTCCCTCCTCTTCCACTAGGGGTCTTGGAGAACCTGTGGGCTCCAAGGACACAGAAACCTCTGGTGAGCCAGAAGGAGTATACACTTCAGAGCTCTGTTCTTTCTTTGTCGTGGGGGATCCAATATTGGCCTTACTGAGCTGCAGGGAAGAGAGAATGAGCACACAGAATCACCTAGCATACTCCTCAGGTCCTATTATTGTGATTCTAACCGATAGGTCTATTGTGAAAACAACTTAATTCAGAGGTGCCTGTAGTGGGTTGAATGTTGCTTCCCCTAAAAAGGGATATCAATGTCCCAATCCATGGATCCTGTGAATATTACCTTATATCAGTGATTTTCAATACTTTATTTTCATGGCACACATAAACTACTAAGAGTCTATGGCACACCAAAACACATATTTTTTGCCAATATGATGAAAAATAGGTATAATTTTGAGTGATTCACAAAAGAAAAAAATAATAGTAATTACTTACCTTTTTACCTCCAAAGAGTTTTTTTGTTTTTTTCAAAAAAAAAAAAAAATCAGGTGCCTATATTTGTATATAAGGATTTCTGGTACCAAAAATTAACCAATCAGACATAACCTCATTGTGCAACGTGACCAGTTGCATATAATGCAACTCTGTTATATGACCTATATATGTATGGGCATTCACACCAGATGGCTAAGGGAAGAGAGGTCAGTGCCCTGACCAAAATGTCAGGTATTGTGTGTCTTAAAAATTCTGGTGTCACACCAGTTGAAAATTGCTGCCTTAGTTAAATTTGGCTGCACTATTTACTAGTATGAGAATTTAACCTCTCTGGATACTAGTTAACTCATCTGTAAAATGAGAATGATAAGGCTTTCTCCGCTTACCCCATGGGAGGTTGGGGGGCTGTTAGGAACATCAACATGAGAAAACAACAATCCAGGGATATTCATATTAATAAATTCATGAACAGATTTCATCGACTGTAATCGCTGTGGAAATGAGAGGGACCAAGTCTATTGTCCCAGGACCTGGGACAATAAAAAAGCCTGTAACTTTCCACTTGGCCAGGATTCAGTCTTTGTTTGAGGGGAACGGTGACATCTGATGTTTAGCACTTAGTAAACTTCCATTGACATCACAGAGTCTAATTATTATTTATTCATGAAGCTTCCACTAGGGAATCCCAGGACCTGAAATGGCAGGTGCACCTTAGAATGGGAGGAGATCAAAGGGCCTAGCACCATGTCCCAGCCCCAGATGTGTAGGACCTAATGACATCTGGTACCTGATCCAGGACCTCTGGCCAGGCCTTTAAAAAGGATGCTTGATGGAGGAGAGAGTAGTGAGTAGGTAATCAAGACAAAAGCCCTAGAATGTTTGGCATGCTCCCCTGCACTCATCCTGTCTTAGGAATTGGTCTGCAGGGTGCCTGCTAAGAATCTGGTAGGAGCACTCAGAGTTAAGGCACTGCACAGTGAGACAGAGGCCAGGGAGCTGAGCTCCCTCACTTCAAAGGCTCTCCGCCCCCCTCCACACACACACACAGCCCTGAATTGTAAATTGTCTGATGTCGGACTTTGTGGCTGCTCCCTAGATTAGCATCCTGAACTCAGGATTTTCTCCCTAGCTTCCTGACAGTCAGGCCAGCCCACGTGATCACACACCTGCCTCACTGCAGTCTGTCCTGTGCATGTGTCTGTCACCCTTTACAGGTCCCACGCTCCTGTCACATACTTGTCCACTTAGTTTCCCCTGGTTCTTTGGGGTGTCTAGGATATGTCCATTAGCACTCCTGTTTATAATGAAGGGATTTGAACCCATGCCGATATAAGCTTTGCCCAAGATTCCTCACTGAACAAAGAATGGGGAGAAAAACCAAGCCTCCACCTCCTGACATCTGCTCCCATTCTTCTTCTCGTGCTTTCCACAGGGAAATGGAAGGTCCCTCTCCGGTAACTGATGCTGAATGCAACTCTGTGCCTATTGGCATTTTTCACAAGCAACCAGGAGTAGTAATGTGACTTACATGAGGTCACACCGTGGCTGACTTAGTGAGTCGATTCTGCCAGATGCAGCCTTCTTCTTGCTGTGGCAACTTCATCTCTAAGATTTGGTTCATTTTAAACATTATTTCGCTGTGTCTGTTATTCTGCGCTTTTACATTCCTGGCCAGAGTTCGGGGCCCCAGGTAGGGGAGGGGGCTTGGGCAATGGAAACCTGGTCAGCGGACCAGCCCAGGTCCCTGCCTCTCCGCTCCCTCCCTTCAGTGATGGATGGGCTGCCGAATAGCAGGCCTCGGAGCTTCCGGAGGAAAGAGCAGGGATCCTTCCGACTTCCTGAATTTGGAAAGGGAACAGCGTGGAAGCTAAATTTAGGCAGATAGGAGAATCCTCCTTGGAAAGCGCACTGACCGTGACCATAATTTGTAATGCTTCTTACTCCTTAGCCTCCAATCCCCAAAGCGTCTCCCACCGTTCCACTGACAAGACAGGCCTGTCCTTTAGTCTTAGAGTGATGAATGCGGCTCACTATAATATTCATGGGCTACATTCACCACTGAACCCGGGCAATTATCAGGAGTTTGGGGAAGTCAGACATCGTGTCGCAGATGACATGATACCTCAATTATTCAGAAGCAACTGTTTCCAAATTGCCTTCAATAATTCTGTGCGCAGTTCACCTTGCATACTCCCTGCACCCTGACCCTCTGCCTTTCCCAAATGCTTCTGGGAGATAGTCAGGTGAAGTAGTGTGGGACACGGAAAATGACCTCTAACTCACGTCTTAACCTTCAATTTTGACTTTTCTGAACCTACGCAGAACCATTGCCCTCATTTCAAAATGTTGAAGGCTTTTTTCCCCTGAGGAGACATTTATGAAAGTGATCACCATAGGAATGTGAATTTTCCTGTCAGGGATGGGACAGAATAAAGAATGGAACCATTATTCTCTGCTCACAGAAGAGATCTTCCTCCACCTGTCACTCAAAAGACAGCCCCAGGCCCTGGCCGGTTGGCTCAGTGGTAGAGCGTCGGCCTGGCGTGTGGAAGTCCCGGGTTCGATTCCCGGCCAGGGCACACAGGAAAAGCGCCCATCTGCTTCTCCACCCCTCCCCCTCTCCTTCCTCTCTATCTCTCTCTTCCCCTCTCGCAGCCAAGGCTCCATTGGAGCAAAGATGGCCCGGACGCTGGGGATGGCTCTGTGGCCTCTGCCTCAGGTGCTAGAATGGCTCTGGTTGCAACAGAGCAATGCCCCAGATGGGCATAACATCACCCCCTGGTGGGCGTGCTGGGTGGATCCCGGTCGGGCGCACGCAGGAGTCTGTCTGACTGCCTCCCCGTTTCCAGCTTCAGAAAAATACAAAAAAAAAAAAAAAAGTATGTAGCCCTGAAACACGGCCGCATCTATAGGAAAGAGATCATCAGCTTGAGAAGAGAGTTTGTCTTGAGTGAGAAAAGTGAGGTCTACATCTTGTCTGATGAACCACACCATTGCACTGGCACTGGTAGGTGATGAAGTAGGGGCTGGGGCCATGTGAGCAAAGCCAGGAGCAATACTGAAGAGGAGAAAAAGGGGCTACTTAAAATGGACAGTAATGACATGGATATCGTGGAGGAAACATGGCTTAGGATTTGTGTATTTGAGGGCAGTAGCCAAACTTTATTACACATTCCTTCCACCTTTGCATCTGGCTCCCGCCCTGCCCCCCAAACTGGGTTTGCACTGCCATCTACATGCCATCAATGGGTCAAACCACGTAGCATCTGTGTTAAGATTCGTGAGACTGAGATGGGGACCAGAAGTGTCAAAGGACAGTGAAGAGGAGAGGATGTAAAAGAATCAGCTCTCAAACTGGAAAGAGCAGGGACCAGGCTGAGAAAGAAAAGAACGCAGAATTGGGGAGAAGCGTGTGGACATGGGAAGAGGGATACTCTTAGTCCCAATCCTCATTTTTACTGATTAGCTTCAATACCCCATAATCAGTGAATTCAGACAGTGGTGAAATTGCTTACCCTAGAAGACTCACAGCTTTTTAAACATTGTTGCTAAATAGAAAAATGAAACCTCTTTTCAAAGCCCAAAATACCCTAGAAATAGACCGCATGGGGGGACACGCCAGAGGCATGCCACCTGAGACACCCCGGGAGCTGCTGGCGCCCCTCCGCTGGGCCCTAGCTCTCTGATACTGTCTCGTTCAGAAAGGAGGGGACTCCTGGCTGCCAGGAAAGGATTACCTACAGGAAAATACTACGGCAGATTCAGCATCGCTGGGTTTTTTTTGTTTTGGAAAAGAATGTTTGATGTTGGTACTGACAATGATGTTGACACTGACAATGATAATGATTAATATAGTGTTGGGCATTCGCAAACAATACAAATAAATAAAACATAACGTTCTGCAGGATGCTGGCATTCTAGAATGATCTGTACTTATGCTGTCTTTCCTAAGAAATTCAGCACATTTGAAAAGGAGATGTCTGAAAAAATTTCTAAAAATTGTAGGAACACATTCTACTTTTTCACACCGCAGTTCTTTCTCTGGGAAGGCTGTGCTAATAATGAACCCACCACGGACACTGCAACAGCTGCCACCATACTCACCATACTGACTGAGGTGTCTGTATTTCCCCCCATATTCCTCCTTTAGGACCCAGGTATACCTGAAAGCGAATCTCTTCAGACTTGACACCTGCATTTGGGATCTTCCTCACGGCTGAAATGGGCCAGTGAAGTGGTTGCTGTCCAAGACTGAAGGATGAGGGACTGTGGTCATCTATTGGCATCAGATTTTTCTCCTGTATTCAAGGTCTTAGAGTCTTTGAAATAACTCTGTTTCCCACTGCTGCCCAATCTGAAAGTGGGGCTTCTGTATGAACAATTAATCCATGGTTTTTATATTTAAAAACAATATACGAACCTCTTTCTGTCTTGCCCCTCCACCCATTTATTCACAAGGAGTTGGGTTAAATTATTGACCCGGGTGACATTAAACTTTGCAGACACTGTTGTGTTGGCTCTCTCACTTGGACACGTCCTGTTGCCAAACCACCACTGGTTGTATTTCTCAGGTATTTACTGACCGGCCACCTTATGCTAAAATAGGATTGTTGTGTTTTCCTAGGTGACCTTTCCCACCTCCTTAGCCTCAGCTGGGGGGTGACATCAGTGCTTTTGAGTTCACCCACAACCTTGGCAGATTTCCTTGTCTCGTTTCTCTAGGAATATGCCTCAAAATCTGTCATGTAGTTGATCAGTTAGATTCCGGGGTCACATCCTTGTCTGCTCGCTTATTTGCTATTTTGGCCCATGGAGCACTCTGCTGTCTCTGCCGTTCGAGCAGTGAGACCAGCGTCACTCGTGTGCACGCGTCTCTTGCACCCTGCCCAGGCTTCCTTGGGACCCTCTGAGCACACCCTCCCAGGACAGTCCTTCACCCTGACAGTCTGGCTTTGCAGACTGATCCTTCTCTCTGTCCTTGGATTTTGAACCCAAATTACAACCTTTTTCACACACATGTATCAGGAGACACCGGAAGGTCAGCTCGACATCAGGTCAACATAAGGGAGATGAGCCTAATAACAGGGTTTAGGGTCCCTTGGTTGGCACAGTTTACCTCTGTGTTTCTCCAGTTAGACCTGGAGCTGCTCCCAACAAAATCAGCTGCAGTGGCTGTCTGAAATGTAAATTCCCGGATCACCTGCACATTACTGAACAGAATATCTGGGGGGAGGGTAGCCCAGAATTTTTAACAAGCTTTGAAAATTAATCTTAGACACTCCGAGAACCGTGGTACTGGAGAACTTTCTTCTAGCTAAGAGACCCAAACAATTGTTTCTATCTAAGCCTCGTACATCAGCGTCAGAATCCCTGAGGTCATGTGTGCGGTTTCCCAGGGAGGCCGCATGCCCTGCACTTTAATCCGGCACGTGACCTCAGAGACTTTTCCTATTGAGCTGCTCTGTTAATCAGGAAGCTCTTTGTACTAATTTAAAGCCCACATCTTTACCTCTCCCAGTTTTAACTGTGAACAAATATGTAACAGCCCTTCTTTTACACAGCAAGCTTTCTAATATTGAGCTGTAAATTGAAATCAACAAGCACCGCTGAGCACTTTTTATGAATCCATTAGCCAACCTGCGTTAAGCCCTGGAATTCCAAAACTAAGTTTGGGCCTAATGCTTTTCCGTGAGATTCTCAGAGTGTGGTGTGGAGAAAACTATGTGTGTAGGGAAACAGGGCTAAGATAGAGATGTAATGGGAGCGCTAGGGTGGGAACGATGACTTTTTAGCTACAGAAAAAGTACTCTTTTCAAAGCTTGAAGAGAGGGTTGGATTTTTTGCAGGTGGAGAAAATAAGGAAGGACATTGCAAGCAGAGGTGCTGGCCTGAGCAGAGTCATGGAAACTGTGACAATGACCATGCACTTAGGGACCAAAGCCATGTCTAATGTATGCAGGAAATTGATAGACAGGGATGCAGGAGAAGAGTGACAGAAAGAGTGGAAGCATTTGTTGGGAACAGGCTGTAGATCTTTAAACACTGTGCTGTTGAACAGATCTCCCATACCACCTCTGTGCCCCACACCGCCTTTCCCACTGCCTCGCTGTGCCCTACACTGTTGCTGCTTCTCAGGACCCTCTCTGGCCTGTGATGATGCTCCTGTTTCCTGCTCAATTGCCAGGAGTCAGGCCCAGAGTCAGAATCTGGCTCATCCCTTTTAGGAAGAAAAGAGCAAAGTAAAATAAAGTGATAAATTCTACACCCATCTGCTTAAACAAAAGGATATTACTTTTTTTTTTTTTTTGTATTTTTTCTGAAGCTGGAAACGGGGAGGCAGTCAGACAGACTCCCGCATGCGCCCGACCGGGATCCACCCGGCATGCCCACCAGGGGGCAATGCTCTGCCCATTGGGGCGTCGCTCTGTTGCAACCAGAGCCACTCTAGTGCCTGGGGTAGAGGCCAAGGAGCCATCCCCAGCGCCCGGACCATCTTTTGCTCCAATGGAGCCTTGGCTGCGGGAGGGGAAGAGAGAGACAGAGAGGAAGGGGAGAGGGAGGGGTGGAGAAGCAGATGGGCGCTTTTCCTCTGTGCCCTGACCGGGAATCGAACCCGGGACTTTCGCACACCAGGCCGACGCTCTATCACTGAGCCAACTGGCCAGGGCCAAGGATATTACTTTTAATTAAAATGATATTGGCCCTGGCCAGCTGGCTCAGTGGATAGAGCATGGGCCCATGGATAGAGCATGAGTACATTCCAGGTTTGATTCCCAGTCAGGACACACAAGAGAAGTGACCATCTGCTTCTCTTCCCCTCCTATTCTCCCTTCTCTCCTTTGCCTCCTCCCAGCCCCAGCCAGTGGCTCAATTGGTTTGAGCATTGGCTCCAAGCACTGAGGATGGCTCGGTTGGTCCAAGCGCTTCAGCCTCAGGTGTTAAAAATAGCTCAGTTAATTCAAGCATTGGCCCAAGTAGAGGTTGCCAGGTGGATCCTGGTTGGGGCACATGTGAGAATCTGTCTCACTGTCTCCCCTCCTTTCACTTAAAAAATGATGTTTTCCTTAGTGGGATGAGCATGTATGTCCACTGCAGTTAGAGTGTTGGCAAATGGACTCAGCAGGCAGGCACTCCAGGTCTTTCTAAACTCTCACCTCTTATCCAACAGATCATATCCAAGGAGGCAAGGGTCTCTGAATCCATGGTCCCTGACCCTAGAAACTCCAAAGGTTTCTTTGTTTAGGTGAATTTTAAGTTTCTTCACTGAAAATGCATTCATTTGTCAGTCCAAGAATGTGATAAAAACTTCTCCACTGGTCACTGTAGTCAGAGAGGAGGGTAAACTCGGCTCTTTGCTGCCACTCAGGTGGTCAAGAACCGAGAATGTCAAAGGTTGGCTGCTGCCTTTGCAATGTCCATTGGCATCACCAGAAATCATGCAAAATAATGGAAATATGCTTGCTTAAGAGCAGAAGGCTTAGGGACACAGTCTCCCCCATATTCTGCTTTCTTCTGGGACACCTCCCCAGTTCCTCTTTGTACTGCAACCCAGCATTTCTTCCTGATTACAGTCACCTGCTCACACAAGGGCAGCGTGGACAAGCCATCCAGCGTTTTATAACATCAAATGCAAGCGCGTAGGTCTGGTTTGCACTGTAGTTCGGTGGACTAGGAACGTAGGTGTGATAACTATAGGGTTCGCCCTCTTCCCTCCAGACTGCCCCACTGGGCATAAGCAGCAAGACATCCTAGAGTGGCCCTCATAGGGAGTTCTGCAGTTACTAATCTGAATGAGAAAGTTTACGTATGCACCTGCTCATACTTTAACAAGTGGCTAGCAATTTTTAGATACATTTGAAAGGATCCTTCAGTGAAAAGGGTTCTCAGAGAATGTCAAGAGGTTGGGAGTCAGGGGAACACAAGTTCCCAGAACTGAAGCGCTGTTTCCCAGGTGTTCCAGTGAATGAGGAAACGATATGGAAAGTGACCTTATCAGGGGCCTATTTAGGACCTGACCCCACTCTCCCACCTCAGGAAAGCTCCCGAGTGTGTCTTCTGTTCTCCCAGCACCACTTAGCTCATCCTACTTTGAGCTAAAAAGTGATAAATAAATTTTCCCTAGCAGTTTTAGCACTCTTTTTTCTTTTTTCTTTGCGTTAAGAGCTATAACCTAACGCAACTCAGCCAACTGCTGAGACAGGTCCCAGCCTAAGCCTTCCTGCCTCCTGACCACGACCAGGCCAGTCCAGCGGCGTTTGTTCTGAACTGACTGAGCGAGGCCCCCTGTCTGGGAAGCCGAGTGTAGATGGGGTTTTCATAATGCCGGCCCGTCTGTGGGCTCTGCAGCCTTCAACAGAGCCCTGGCCGGGGGAGCAAGAGGGAATGGGATCAGCTGGCTCTCAGGAGAGGTCCCATAAACAGCACATAGGGTGGGGCAGAGGGGGCCCACAAAAATTCAGCCCACCTGTGCCACTTGCTTCTTTTCCGGCTCATACAAGATGTACGCCTCCTATTGGGTGTATTGCATTGACACTGTGATTGGTGGAGGGAGCAAAGTACTTGTCAGCTGAGTGTGGATCGGCTGTCACTCCCGCGATCGAGCTGACTGCTTAAATGCGATTTTATTTTCAGATGTGATTGACAGTTGGATGGCTCTGACATTCTCGGCGCAAACATGCAACCTGTTATTATGCTTGCATTAACATTTTGATAAACACACGGTGCAGCACTGGAAAAGTAATTACATGTCATCACTTCAGTGCTTCATCAAAGAAAAGTTTGCCGTGTAATTGCTCTGTGATTTACCTGGGTAGACGGTGTTGCATTCCACAAAGGCTCTCTCTATTTAATAGTTTACATTTACTCTTTAAAATACACAATATCTCTTCTCAGGGGCTTCCTTGGTTTAAAATAAACTTGGCAATATAATTTAGCTTCCCATAAATATACTTGGATATTACCGTGGAGTACTTTTGTATAATAGTTATTTAATGCTCAGTGTAAATACACAGTGCAGTAGATTGGCTGAGCTATCAAAAAAAAAAAAAGAACTTTTTGACAACAAGGTAAAATAGAATACTGTTACCTTGGTTTCCACATTAGGAAAAAAATCTTTCGCTCTTATATTTATATCCATGCTCTTCACAATGACATCTAATTTTACAATAAAGTGAACTTAGCTGAAGCTCCTAGAAGCAGTAGAATCTAAAATATTGGTTCTTGTTAGCGTGTAAAGAGCTCATCAGATTGGCACCAAAAGAGGACTATTCTGGAGGGAAGCAGAGTGATTGCAGGGCCCTTGGGACCTGAAGATTAAGGGACGGTGTGACTGATGTCCACTCAGTGGAAGCTTTCTGACCATTTGGATGTCTGGAGAACAGAAGATGGGCATGAGGGTCCAAGCAAACAGCTATTGAAAACCTCCAACAGAATCTCACAATGCAAACTGCTTCCATGGCTGGTATCGGTAGGGCAGTTTGAGTTGTCGTGTGCTTCATCATTACTGATGAACAGATTCTTACCACAGCAGCCAAGGTCAAATGGACAAAGCCTTTCTAGGATGCTGGAAGGTCATTTGAACGTCTAGAATAGCCTCCATCCAAGAAAAAGTAGGTTCAGAGAAGTGGCAGAGAGGTGTGGGTGGGCTGCATTCCTTTCCCCACAGCTCAGATCTTCAGCTTTTCTGCCTCAGCGGTTCTCCGTAGGCACAACACTTCTTAAGAAATACCATGGCTTCCTTCTTTCAAACTGAGATGGGGAATGGAGGGACAGTGGCCTGTTCTGAAATGGAAGCTCACAAATGGGCCACCACTCAGTTAGGAATGCGGTGTTGCAGGGCGCTCCAGGCAGAAGCTGCTGGGTCATGAGATCAATGGAGCCCGGGAGGTAGCCTTTACCATTCTGGCGTCCCCAAACTACAGACCACACCGCGGGCCACATGCGGCCCCCTGAGGCCATTTATCCGGCCCCCCGCTGCAGTTCCGGAAGGGGCACCTCTTTCATTGGTGGTCAGTGAGAGAAGCACTATATGTGGCGGCCCTCCAACAGTCTGAGGGACAGTGAACTGGCCCCCTGTGTAAAAAGTTTGGGGACCCCTGTGTGGTCTCTCTGCCAAAGGATTGCCACGGATGACCAACCCGCTCAGCACCCAGGTTAAATGACTGAATTACCAAAACCCAGGTGAAATCCAAAGCCTCCTGATTCTCGGACTCTTTCTCTGTTCTTTTGGGAGAACTCCTGACCCCATGGAAAGTGGTTTGGCAGCACGAGAATTGGGAAAAATGGAAGAGGCGGCAGCCTGATCTTGAACAAAAGCGGGACACTCCTGATTAAACACAGATAGAGAGGAGAAGAGGAGGGATGGCAGAAGCCTCTAGCTGCCCCAGCAGCGTGCCGGCTATTCCACTGGGCCCCCCAGCAATGGCAACCCTATCAGCTGCTCCTCCAGTGCAGCTGGCAGCCACAAAAAAGACAGTTAAAACACGCATTTCCAGATGTGTGCAATGGTTCAATAATTTCACGTTAGTGTACATTAATTCTCTCTGGAAATTGGCTTTAGCACTAGTCTAAATAAACACATCCGCTCTTGGAGCGGAGCTTCTTTGCATAACAGCTGCATAGAGCATCTGCATCCTGCTCAGAGGTCCCCTCTACATTACCTTCGGAATGAGCTCTCCTTTCCCTCTTCACATTTAGCCGGACTCAGAATACGTCCTCCTTTGGCTGTCAGTGATGAGAAGAAAGGTGCCATTGTAATTGCCAGTTGGCCTGCAGAGTAATGCCCTGTAATTGACAAAGATTGCTTAGATGCAAGAAAGAAAGATACTCTGATTAGGAGAGATCGTTCTCAATATTGCATTTAACCTGCACTCTTTCTCCCCTTTTCTTTCACTGGAGCCCTGTTAAGGGCCGGCTCACATCCTTGGCCAGGCCATTTCTCTGTGAGGGAGAAAAAAGAAGTGCTCCAAGAGCCACGAGGGAATGTGTGGTTCCTTGGGAGTAATTTCACTGAGTTGAGGGGCTTAAAAGCTTTAATATGGATATATGCTGAACTACCCAAAAACCGAATTTGTTCCCCTTCATGTTTAATGTCACCCTTTGACCTGCCAATCCCAGAGGTGACCAAGGCTTACACCATTTTTTATCTGTGCCTCAAATTACTAGGTCAAATCTTTAGATCTTCATTATTCTAGGCTTTTTTTTTTAACTTTGCTTTGCATTCAGGGTCGTGTGCATTTTATTTTCCTTGAGAATCACATTGACTCTTTTTTTTAGAGAGCTTTAAAAATTGCACTGTTAGAATATATATATATATATATATATATATATATATATATATATATATATATATGGGTTAAAATGCATTTTTCATGTCCTTTCATGCTCTATTGATTTTTTCCTCTTTTTTCTTACAATACAAAGTTTAATGCAGTTTTTTTGGGGGGGGGGACAAAAAGGTAGTCAGCAGTTGCTCCCTCTCCCAGGAGTAAAAATACTGGATGCCTTGCTTAGAAATGTAACATTGTATATCTATATCTATATCTATATCTACATCAGTATCTAAATAGAATGGGGATGGGAAGGTGGTGAAATCCCGTTAGGCACCTGTAATAAAACTTTTCTCACTACACCTTATTTTAATAGCTACAGAGCTCTTAGCTCTCCACAGTTTTTAACTCTGTAGTAAGGTTTAAATGTCCAACAGGGAGTTTTTGACGTACCTATGGGAGGTGCAGTCAGAAGACAGAATAACTATGTAAAATTAACACTGCCTGGAGAGTATGTATCTGTCCATCTGTCTCCTGCCCTCATACCTCCTATCTATCTCTCTGTGAATGAAAGGTCGGGCACAGATTGGAAAAGCACTGAGTAGTCAAGTGTCAGGATATCAAGGCTTCAGCCCCAGCTCTAAGACCTTGGATAAGTCATCTCTACCTCTTTTACAGCCAACTGTAAAACGAGAAGCTTGACTGTTTGTCTAAGAAAACCAGCCTTGACACTGCATCCTTTTAGCACCTTCCATGTTAATATTTTGCTTTCTTGTGCATAAAAAAAATGTGAGTGGTGAATTCAAGATCTCTCTGTTATGACATAGTGCTGTATGTCACTTCCTCTGTGTTATATTGTTTCGGTCATTCTTGCGTTTTTGTTCAGCATTTTGTGCCCACAGATAGTTTACAACAATGTGGCTAAGCTCTCTGTTTGAAGTTATACTTGTACCTACACAAGTTATGCTAGTCAAATAAAACTGATAAATTGGACTAATTTTTTAAATAAACTAAGTCAAAAAAACACTTCTCTATAAACCAATTGATATTGAAATTATTTTAGCTCTCAATGCAATTTACTTCATTTTTCTGGAGTAGACCTTGCTTGCATGTATTTGGCAGGGGCGGGGCGGTGGAAGGAGGGACTGACCTCCCACTGCAAGATCGCAGACCTTCACTGTAGACTGCTTGGGGTCCTAGATGAGACGATTTACCTCCCTGTCCTTTACTGACCAAACCCTGTCCATTTAGACTTATGTTCTACTTGAACATACAGAAGCCACAGGATGATTTGGAACATATGTGTATATGTGAAATCCAGTTTTCATATCCAAGCCCAGTTCCTGGTGTGATTCAGCTCCTGCTGGCTGTGGTCCCAAGAAGAGATCTCTTCCCTTGAGTGGCTCTGTGCTTTCTGCTGTCAGCTAAGAAACATGACAGCACTCCTTTTCAATTCATAGTCTCTTAACAGAGCTGGACATCTGTTGACTTCCCCCTTTCCCATTCAGAACACCTGCCAAGCCTCCTATCTGTCCAGCACATGGTCCCCAGCCCTGTCTTGATCAAGTACCCAAACTAACTTTTATGTTTATGCAACTGGAACAGCCTCCTACACCCCCCTTATCTGTCATTCCTGTTCCATGGTCTTCATCAGTACAACTCTTTTTCAGCATTTCAGGGCTAGTCTGTCTTAAAGGTTTCCATGACCTACTTACTATAGGGATGATCAATGATGAAATATTTTTGGCTTAATGAAAAAGTTATTCCTCCTCTTCATTAAAAACTAGTTGCAGAGTGAGCCAAACAGTATAGATGAACAGCACAACATAGCCTGCGCAAATTGGCCAGCTCTGCGCTTATTATTTCCTGAGTATAATGGAGATTAAACTATCCAAGCATTAGGTGTGACATAATATCTAGTGCTTGGCATAACTGATGTCATTCTAAGAAGCAGGTCGCTCTCAGTGACCGCAAGCCAGTTCACCCAAGGAGGGGTGAACCCATATCATCTGAAATATTCTTACATAGATAAGTAGACACATCAACTTGTTTACAGCTCTTGTTAAGAGCTCTTGATAACCATGTGTCACTTGGTTACAAGCCACCTGTGTTCCTGGAGGCTCTATATATCAAGCCCTCAGCCCCTTTCTGGTGGATAGATGTAGAGATTCACTCTCTTGCTGTGACCCAAAACTCTACTCTGTCTCTAAGTTCTTATAGTAAACTCTTGTTTAATTCTAAAGGTGTCAGCCTCTTTCTCTGGTCCCTTGACCCTGTCCTCTTTTGTAGATAGGTTCTAATTCACCTAGGAAAATTTCCCAGCTCCAGATGCTCACCAAACTTTCTTTTATCACATTGATACCCCTCCTACAATGAATGTCTGTCGGCTGAACATCTGATCCCAGAGACTCTCCCATGTAGCAGATGCATTTCTTCCTGCGCGGCTCCTCTGCTGGCCAGCTGCAGCAAGTCCTGGTCAGTGGAGACAGCTTGTCAACATTTATTCTCAGGAGAAGACTGGAGCCTGACATCCAGCGGTTTGTGAGCCAGTAGTATTGAGGCCAGAAAGTTCTGAAAGTTGGTTATAACACCTATACTTTGAACTGTCTATTTCCAACATGAGGTCACCTAGCATGCCTCCTGTGTGCCCCTCCCATCACCAAAATCAAGCATTGCCAGGCTGGGCCCTCACCTCTGGGGAGTCAGAGATTTAATTTCAATTTCACTTCCAAGCCTGCAACTGTTTCTATCATCTTAGGATATAAGGACAGGTTCTCCCATGAGATGCCACGTTTTCTCCCAAAGTATTCGATTTATTAATGATCACACTATGTTACTATGTTTTCCCTGTACTATCCTATAGATCATTTTCATTATGTAGACATGAACTCTTTGATATTGTAATTGTGGAGTACGTATTATGAAGACAAATGCGTTAAGCATAATGAGAATGGATTGCCAATAAAAGTTGAAAAACAATGAACCATTTTAAAAACTAACCCTTACCCAGAAGACTATCTCTTTGAATGCTCCATAAAAGGCATTTAGATGAAAGTAGCTTATTTATAGTCTAATGTTGATAAAGGTTTGACTTTGGTAGCATCTTAATTATCTGATAAAAGCCAGAACCCTCAGCCCTGCTCACCTCTAATGTCTAATGCCTCCTGCTGGCATTAAAATTATTGCCACAACTTCAGAGAGAGGAACGAGAGATAGCAGCCCTGGGTTTCTGAGATGTGGATTAGAGTTTAAAGAGTCACTTGGTTTTGTTTAAACAAATTACAAAGATAATGGATTACCCTTAAAAGGTCTGTTTCATATATTGTTATCTTTCACTTGTGACACCCTGACAGTGTCGTTCCCAATGTTATGTCTCCCATCAGTCGCTAGAGGAGAAAGGGGGTTCTGGGGTCTCCTCTGTGTTTTTTCACTTTGCCTCTGATTCTGAAGAACAGAGAGAGGACAAGAGAAAAGTGAGCCACTGGTCCTATGCCCCGAACATTGGGTCAGACATGGAGGTGCGCTGAAGAACATATTGTTGATCTATTGCTCAATCGGTTGACTAATAACTGATATAGATTCACAATGTCTTGATTTACACAGGGTTAGGAGAATGTGAAAAGGGGCCAGAAATCGCCATCAGGTTCCCTGGAGGACAGTGGGTGCTCCCAGACATGAGGAGGATACAACAGGAGCTGCAAAGACGTCTGCCCATTTAGGGGCAGTGAGAGGACAGGATGATGCTGGACCCTTAGCTGTGTGACCCTGCTCAGGTCATGTCACCTCTTTGGACCTCTGCATCTTAGCTAGAAAATGAGAAGGCTGCACTGGGTGTTTCCTGAGGGGCTGGGACGACGGAATTACAACTAACTCTAAGCACAGCCAACTGGAGGCTTACTTCTGAACACTTCTCTTCTCGGAGAGAAAACGTGCCAGTTTATGTATTTGACGAAACATTCTGTAGGGTTGACCCAATTCCCATATTAAGAACATAATGCCCAGGCCCATATGGCTAATTCCTTCCCAAACCATTTGTTTGCCATCCTGCAGATCTACCCTGAAAATAAAATGTCTAGTCTCATTTCAGAATCCAAATAGAGCAGGATGCAAATGAGCAAGAAAATGGTGAAAAGTATATTTACTTTGAAAACCCTTTTGGGTGTCATCATCAGTGTTCGAGGCACAGAGACTGCTGATTTTAAAACTACGCAGCTTCGTGATGCGAGCTGTCACTCTACCTTGCGGAAGAGGGGCTTTTTGTAAAATGCTTCCCCCACTCCGCTGAGTAAGTTTTCTGCTCTGGCCAGCATGTAGCCTTGCTCATCAACATGGTCGGGGGTCTGAAATATGCGATTTTCTGTCGCATCTCAAAGGAAAGGAACTTTGCCCACTCTAAACCGTGGCAGGACCTGGGGAGGTGGGGGACTTTATGAAGGCCACGTAGCTACTGCCTCTCAGTGCCCTGGCTCTCTGGTGCCAGTTGGGAGTAAGAAAGTGAGAACGAAACCCAGGTTCAGGAAATGACAACAGGTCAAAGATAAGTAACGGCTGGTGTGAATACACTTGGGTCACCTGGGTGCCACAGAAGTACACAGCACAGACAGATATGCTGCTTGGACATCATTAGATTAATCTTGCCCTGTCTGGAGAAATGGGATTCCTTGGGGGAATTTTTTAGGAAGGGGTCAGGGAATAGTACTGTATACATATATTCCATTCTGTGGCTCCACTGATTGGATTAACCTTATAATTTAATATTTTAGGAATCCTTTTATACTACTATAGTTGATGGTGACTGCTTCTTTGCTCAATAAAGCATTTCTCTCCAGGCACACAGGCAGCCGAGGTGGGTTGAAAAGGTGCTAGACCCCTCTCCTCTAGGAGGCAGTGGGCTCCTGAGTGCCCAGAAGTGTCCCAAAGGCCTCTGCTCTGGGTGTGTGAGTCACTCTTCTCCTTAGCTTTTAGTGAATTGAAAAACAGTTTTCCATGGGTTGGTTGTTATGTAAAAATTGCTTTTGGTTTTTTGGGGTTTTTTTAATTAAGTGAGAGGTAGGGAGGCAGAAAGACAGACTCCCGCATGTGCCCCGACTGGGATCCACCCAGCAAGTCCCCTACCAGGTGATGCTCTGCTGAGGTCACTGCTATTGCTCAGCAACCAAGCTATTTTAATGCCTGAAGTGAGGCCACAGAGCCATCTTCAGCACCCGGGACCAACTTACTCAAACCATTTGAGCCATGGCTGCAGGATTCAGAGAGAGAGAGAGAGAGAGAATGGGGAGGGAAGGAGAGGCAGATGGTTACTTCTCCTGTGTGCCCTGACTAGGAATCGAACCCGGGACTTCTACATGCCAGGCCTATGCTCTACCACTAAGCCAACTGGCCAGGGTCTGCTTTTGCTTTAAACAAAAATTATGCCTGAAACTTTTGAGCAAGAAGAAAAATGTACAGAGAGAATCATTAATTTTGAATAAAAACATTTTCCTGTAGCCAACAAGGGAGGGAAATGTCAAATTGGTGTTTCCTACAAACAGCCCAGTGCCACACCCCAATCTGTTCGCTTGATCTATTGTCCAGTCACCTGCACAGTTAAATGTCTTGGCTGACCTGAATCTGACTTTTATTCTTTTACCTCTACCTATTTTTTAAGGACTGTGTTATATGCATACCTCAAGCTTCATTTGCATCACATTAAAGTAAAACAGTTTAAATTTCTTCACAGCAGAAGTAAATCTGACAGACTTTATGAAGCTATTATACCTGCAAGTATTTTATACTTTTAAAATACATTCTTGTCAACTTATCTTAATTATATTATTATATGTACTTTTGAACTTGTATCCATTATTCCATGATATATTACACTTTTGACAGCCATCCTAAAAAGCCACAATTTATATCAAAGTTATTTGGCTGAACAAAGATATACCTGTATGGATTCTGGAGGAATTTGTTAACTCACATGATGAATCGTGCAACCGTGGATGGAGCAGGCTGCTTTAGTTTACCCTCCAGGTGATTACAGGTGGAGACGCATCACCATGGCCTTTAGGAGTGGTGGCCAGAGGGGCAGCTGATTTCCTCCTGTTTGACAGGTCAACTTTAGCAGGTGAACCCTGGCCTTCACCTAGAGTCCTGCTCTGCCTGCTCACGGAGCTGGATCGACTTTCAAACAACTCCAGTTGTTGGGGTGTTATTCAACACACCAAGAAAACAGGGCCAGTCAGTAAATGATGTGCTTTTTCATTCCTACTCAGCAACATTTGGCAGAAGCAGGCAGAAAGGTTCCCACACTCACAGAGAGGATGAAACCCAGGCTGGGGGAGGTGCTGCGGAGACTGAGCAAGAGAAGCTAGCAGTTCTATAGCACTTTTTCAAAGCAGTAGGCTAAGATTCCTCAGAGGAGGGGCTCTGGTCTTTGAGGTAGCTGCTCCCAGCATTCGTGCAAAGGGCAGGGTGCTCTGGTCTGTCCTACAGCCTGATCAGATTTTGAGGGTTGTGAACACTCAGGCCACGCTTCCTTTTCCACTTCCTGAAGGCAGGGTGCCCTGGGGTGCAGGCTTCACTAAAGGTACCACTGGGACAAGTGAAAGTTTCATCACCTTTGTCTCCAGTATGAGGAATGAAGGCAGACGGGCCTCAGTTCCAGGCAGACAGGACTCGCTGGCTCCTCCCCCTTTTCTCGATGACCTGCCCTATCCTACCATGGACAGCGCTCTCTCTGGTGGCTGCACAGGCACAGACGCACACACGCAGACAGACAGACACACACTCTATCTGAGGAAAGCTGCTTGTTGTCATGGAGGTGCCCAAGCAAAGGCTGCAGAGGGATTTCTCCTTCCACAGAGAGGCTCGTGAGGATGACCAAAGAGGCCCTTTTCCTCCAACAATCTAAATTCTCCCATTGCACGTCTATAACTCAGCTCTGCGGATAAGAGGCCAGGAGAATGACTATTTTCAGCTTTATTCCAAAGACCCGTATCTACCCTTAGATAAAGGTTGTATGCTCTTCCATTTGATGGGATCCTCAGGTGTTATATCTGCATCTGAGACAGTGGAAGGTTGAGGAAATGAGGTGGGTTCCCCTCAGTTGCACACATCGTAGCATGGAATTACCTACATAGCCCAGCATGCCAGCCAAGTCTCTGTGCCACGGCCTCCTCATGATTTGCTTTGAGGTCAGAGGTGGCCCTGCATGCTCCTCTCCAGTCAGACTTAGAGACAGAGAGGTCCCTTGTCAGTGGCAGGGGACCTCCTGCCCTGGCCGGCTCTTCCTTCCCTAGAGCACGCAAGCCCAGCACCCTGCCCGGCTGCACAGACGGCTGTCTGAGGAATGGAGAGCGCTTCTGGAGAGTTCATTTGGACTATGTCAGGTGTCGTCCGCTTCCTTCACCAGAGAAGGCTTCACAGAGGCTCTTGATGTCTCTCCCTGGCTCGGGACCAGTCTCTAGGTTGTAGGCAGACCTGTTCACCCAGAAAAAGGTGCTCTGTGCCTCTGGAGGACAAGTAGAGCAGCTGGGATCTAATCTCTCTGTGAGACGGAGAAAATCCTATTCCCCGTGCAGAATCACATTGTCACCACATGTGTCTTGTGGGCCACATGGCACCAGGCCTCCAAGCCCTCCTTTGTTCTCTGCAAAGGTCTTGGCTCTGAATGAGGAGAGCACCGTGGCCTCGCCTGAGCATGGGCTGTGGTTATATCTTTTGAGGTGATAGCAGGAGGCGTGCACCCCCGTCGCAATGGGTGGAACTGGAAGAGGGGTTGGGAGAGCACCTGTCCATCCAGCTTGGGGCCAGCCTGACATGGTGAGGGTGTGGGGGAGTGCCCTGAGGGTGGTGCGGCTGGGCCCGGAGGCTGCCGTCTAGTGAGCTTTTAGCCTTATACAAGTGTGCCTGATTTTTCATGAAGGAGCCACCTGTCAGGAGATTTGCGTCTCCAGGGCCAGGGTGAAGCCTCGGGAAGAGCATTCTACTCCAGGTTAGTCCTATGTTCTGAGCCTGCAGAGGCCAGTGGCTCCGAGTGGCCCTCACGTCACTGGATGGGTCCTCCAGCCAGCCCAGGTCCAGAAGCCAGTCTTCAGTAATTATATCAACAACGTAGCCAGCCGTCTAGTGGATCTGATGTCAAGTGTTTGGCGTGGCAGCCCAGGCATCTCAAGGAGTGTGTGTAGTGTGGGCCACACTGCCAGAGAGGTTCACCCTGTTGCCCTGGCAGAGATGAGACTGGGGCAGAGTGAGTATAAGCCTCGGCTTTGGACTGTCCCAGCACAGCGACAACACTCTTGCCAAACTCACTCCTATTCATTTAATCACAGTGCTTTCGGGCCCCCAGTTTCAAAGGAGGCCCCTATCCGCATGTGGACCGAAGAGCTTTATTCAAGGTGAGAGGTCTGTTTAGGGGCATTTGAATCTGACAGAGGAAAGGATGCTTGTGAGACCATTTGAAAGGCCACTCAGGGTGGATACAACAGGATAAATAAAATAACGAACCCGTGACAAGTGGTTTTGGAACTGAACCTTTATTACTTTGGAAGCCAGAGAAAGGCACAGGGATTAGCTTGCTTTTGGACAGAGGGGTGTTTTTTCTGCTTCACACGATCCAATTTAAAGACTATTCATCCAGCAACTGTTCTGTGCAAGGGACTTACAGTGAAGACTCGATGTCACTCAGCCCCTGCTTTCAAAGACTCTGTAATTATACTTGAAAGTAGGGGGAGGTAAGGGCTGATAGCCAAATACCCGATGAGCGTACCACAAGAGGGGTAACGTCCGCCCCTGTGAGCGTCGAAGAACTCTGAGCGAAGTCCCGACATCATGAATGGGTCGACCCGGTTTCCTATACTTGAGCAGAACCCATTTGGACAATAGGGGGCTTTATCTATTAGCAAACATACATACTCCTACAATGAACAAAGACTACAGTGCCCTACTTTGGGCTCTCCCAGAAATAGACCTACAGTTCGAGTGTGAGTAGTCCATTTGGGAGGCAATCCCTAGAAACACTGTCGGGGAGTGGCAGGCAGCTGGGGATGGGAAGGCCGCCAACAGAGGGCCTCCCCCAGCAAGTCCCCACTGGGGCAGCCAGAGCGTCGCTCTGCACAGAACAGACTTCCCAGCGAAAGGAGAAGAAGCAGGGCATTGACCCTTTACCCCCATCTGTCCTTAGTTGAGGACTGCTTCCTCCTGTTCTGCTATAAAAAAAAATCCCTCAGGCTGAGGGTCCCGCCACAGGCAGGGTGGGGGTAGAGCCGAGGCCACCAAAAGGGCAGAGCAGGCACACAGGACTTCCACGTACTCACTCTGCTCGCGTACCTTATCACACTTCACCCTCATGACCAACCTGTAAGAAAGGTACAAGCACCATAGCTCAGTAGCCACTGTGACTAGCAGCAAAGTTCAGGCAAATCCCAACCCCACGATTATTACACGGTCACTGAAGAACAAAGGTGGCGAGTCAGGGCCAGCCTCTTTCTCAGGACCCTATGCTCCTTTCTCTCCACCTGAGACAACGTTGCCCATCTTCCAACCCCACCTTCTTTGAGGCTCCTTCTGGCCAGGCTGAGGACCCCCCACTGATCGGCGAGGTCCTCCGTTCAGTTTCCCATGCTCCGTGCCTCATAGCAAGCCCTCCCCACAGGCTGCCCTGCTTTGCCCTCTGCCTGCACTCTCCTCCGGGCTGAGCCTTCCCGCCTCCGTGACAGGAGGCTTGAATTCTCTCCTGTCCTCCACGTACGTGTCTGCACGTCACAGCACGTGCTGAGGAACGTGAAGTGGTCCAATCTCAGACTGTTCTAAGGAGCCACTGGCTACGCCCTCCCAGCAGTCTGCCTCGCGCTCTCCGTGATGAGAAGAGAAGGAAGTGCCCGAGTCTGGAAGCTGTCTGGCCAATCGATGAATGATCCAGTTTATATTGAGTGTCTATTGCATGTCTAGCTCTGAGCTTAGGTGCTGTAGGGGATACAGATGTATAAGGCATGCGTGGCCTCCTGAGGGAGCCTACAGTTTTATTGCGGAACTAAACTGAAACCTAAAAATCAATTACCTCAGAAGTAATACTGGACTGAGAGGCAGTAAAGGTGGTGGTTAAAGGCTCATAAAAAGGCATAAAGTCCAGGTTCAGATTCTGGCCACCTTACTTACCTCCGAGCTGAAAGTAGCTTTCAATAATTACCTAACAGGTGCAGCCTCCGTTTCCGTCCTCTGGAGATATTAGCGGCACATCCTGATGGGGTTTTTGTGAGAGTGGAAAGTGTTTGCATGGAAACCACGTGGCACCCAGTAATCACTCAAAGAAATTTATGAGTATTATTATCTAATATTAGTGTTAGCTATTATCCGATTCGAGTCCCCGCTGATTCCAAGCACTATGGGAGCTCGGGAGAGCGAACAAGCAGGAAGGGCTGCTTCGTCACGGGAAGAATGATGGGTGAAGAGGGTGTTAGGTTGGTCCTTGAGAGAGCTTTAGAAGTAGGAGAAAGGAGAAAGAACATTCCTGGCAGGGAGGACAGAAAGGTGGGAAGCTTGACATCTACGGCATGCAGGGTGAGGGTATCTCAGGGCACCCGGGCTGAGGGGGTGCAAGGTAGGTGGGCAGAGTCAGGAGAGCGGGTCCTGGGACACCCCAAGGAGGGATTCCACGTGCCTTGAGAAGTGACTTAAATACTTAAGCAGGGGGCCAGTGTAACCGCGGGGTTGCAAGATCATTAGTGTGTGAAATGGGTCTGGGTGGGAACGGGAGACCACACAGGCTGTGTGGAGGGGCCCCACCCTGCCTGCAGGCCGGGGGAGGAGGGAGGCAGATTCTCCCTGCAAGACACAAACCACGGTCCTCTCCTCTTTTTCCCCGAGTGCAGTGCCATCTCTGCTGTCCGCACAGTGTTTAGACCAGGGAGAAACTTCAGTCCATCACCCTTCCCCGGTCACTCTCCTAGGATGCCCATGCGGATCCACGACAGAAGCACGTGTATTTCTCTTTCTTCTCTTTGTGTGCTTTAAAGATGGCTTGACATTGGCAAATCACTGCAGTGAGCTCTAAATGATGTATGAATGAAAAATCCCTTCACTGTGCGTTGGGAGCCTCCTGCCTAGCACTGGATGTCTCTGCTGGGCTGGCTACTCTTTTATTCAATGTGAGAGGTGGCTGGAACACAGTGGAGGGGGGACGCTTGGGATCACACACACACACAAAAAGTCAAAATTTAAAAAGAAAAAACATCTACTGAAATATAGACAAGTCTTTCTCCCTGGCTCTCAACATTTTCTTCCTCCTTCTTTATTTTTTTTCCTACTAAAGTTTTTTGGATTGGAAAACTTTTCTCTACTTCCTTATGCATTTTTATGCCACCCAAGTCTCTACTCTCATTTCTAACTTTACCAAAAGGACAGAAACAAAGACCTTGTCCAGTGCTTCAGAGTTCAGTCCAATTGGCAGCACGTCTGACCCTTCCTCAGGGACCATTTTTAGTCTGACTGGCTCCTGTGCGCACTTCATGATAGTGAAGGTGGCTGGGACCTTCATGAGGGCTCTGCCCTGATAGGCTTCTGGCCCCATGGTGTCCTGCAGTGTGGCCCTGTGTGGTGTGCAGTGATTGTTGTTGCTATAGTAACCTGGATCTGCTTTAAGAAACCAGGGAGGACCCGCTGCTCCCAGATTAACGGGGCCCACTCTGTGAGCGTCATCTGGATATACATCAAGTCAGAGCGACCAGCTCTTGCTTCTCAGATCGAGCTGCAAATAGACAGAGAGGCTTCTTAGTCTGCAGGGAGGATGGGCTTGATCAATTTGCTTTTAGTGGATGAAACAGTCATTGACATTTGGACAGATTTCTAACCTCGGCGCGGAGCAGTCAGGAGGCATTTTGGCTGTAGATGGTAGGTGGGTTCATCACAGGATATACTCAGCAGCATGGCCTGAAGGCAGAAGAAAGGGACCTCGGGATCAGGGACCTGGATCTGGAGGCAAATCACACCCTCGCCTTCTCTGACCGGCCCCAGGTGTGTGCAGCGGCTTCCTGCACACATGCCACGGGAGGGAGAGGAGCCCCTGGCGAGGCCCTGGGCATGGGATTGTGACTCTGACCACCTCCATCCATGCCTGCAGGCGGGCAGGGAAGCAGGCAGGTGAGTAAAGGGTTGTAGGTGAGCAGCGAACGATGTGTGCCTCATCAGGGAGAAAGGGCTCGATGCTCACACATGCACCCTGGAGCTGTGCCTGGATTTGCAGCCTGGCTCCCAACCCAGGGGCACGCACATGGGCCATCCATTCCCCTCTGTTTCCTCCTCCAGACAATGAGGATAACTTTATGCCAAACTCGTGGGCTTGCTGTGAAGGGCCAGTACATGTCAGGCATGCATGGTAACAAAGTGTGGGCCACTAATTCTCAGGGGCAAAGAAGCAAGCAGGGGACACCGATCCCGAGTGGAAATGAGTCTGTCCAAAACCACCTCACACGTGTTGGCTCAGGTCTTACGTCTGCCTCTCAAGGGAGGGCCCGCTACTGTCCCAAGAAGAACTCGAGCACTCGGCCACTGCTCTCCCCTCCATCCTGTGGCTGTCACATGTCCTCGTGGCAAGGCACATGTCACACAAGGTCCATGGCCCTCCTGGCTCCACTCCTGCCTTTCTCCAAATTTCACAGGGGAAAAGCGAGGGGTGATGCTCCATTATCAGAATTCTTAGGATCATTCTGGAAGCCACTATCCTCAAATGCAGGAGACAGATTTGGGGTGGAGTAAGAGGCTGGGTTTGAACTGGGTGACACTAGTACCTCACTGGGCCTCAGTTTACTCACCCATAAAATGGGAATCATAACCCTATCTTCTTGACTTCACAAGAGAAACATAAGGAAAAGGCTTTTATTAGAGTACACTTTGTAATACACATGATCTGGTCAGCTCCCTCTTTAGCCAAGTGTTTTGCTTCAGGCAGGACTCACAGGAAGGGAGCAAGGGAGAAAGTCAGCACCCACATTGGCCCCTGTATCACCCGAACCGAACCAGCCGCCAGGTTAGCGCATGGTGCCGCCAGGTGACAGAGCCCTGCGCACCTGTTCCTGACCCCTGGCTCCAAGAAGTGATGGCACCCAGTGAGACCTGCAGCCTGCCTGTGTCCTGCCAGGTTTGGTGTGGTGGGGACTCCAGGCGAGGAACAGCAAGTACTTGAGGTTTCTGAAAATCCAGCAGAATCTCTTCTGAAAATCCAGCTTCAAGTTCAGACTGCAAGGTTCTCACTTCACTAACCTTGTTACTCTCCTGCCTGTGTGCGCGCACACACACATACACACACACACACACACACATCTCCCATCCGTTCACCTTTCTGGAACTCTGACATGGACTGAGCTGTCTTCTGGCAGCTGGAAGAGAAGACCAAAACAGTGCAGAACAGCAGCTGAGCAGTCCTCCGGGCTTTCCCCAGGTAGCACGTAATGAACCAGCAGCCCAGGTGCTGCAGAAACACCTCTGTACTTCCTACTGCACCTCTGTGGAGGGGAGGGAGGCAGAGGCCATGGCCACCAGGCATCAGCAGGAGTTGCTGACAGCTTCAGGCAGAAGGGAGTGAACAGGAAAAGGTGAGGCCAGTCCCTAACCATCGCACTTCCTACGCCTTGAATTAACACCTTGTCACTCACAGTGCCGGTCTCCCACTGCTGGCTGCCATGGCCACCGAGCAGGTGTGATGCCAGGCTCTCTGTGGTCAAAGAGCCACAGCAAGAAACTGCCAGCAAAACTCCCACTCTGTTTGTTTCTTGAATGCCTGGCAGAGTAAACTCAGCCTCTAGGGTCAATACGTCCCTCCCCGGCAGGTGGATTTCTTGGTGCCTTCTCTATCTCTCAGAATCATGCAACACAGAGCTGGAAGGGACTTCAGGTGTTATTGATGACCTACTGAGGTCCAACGGGGTCAGAGCAGCTGGCAGGAAAGTGGATGGCACCTGGAGATCAGCAGTCGGCTGCCTGCCCCCTGGTTCAGAGCTCCTTCTGTTGCCCGGTGTGGTGAGCTTGGACCTCCTCACCAGGGCTGCTCCCTGCCAACAGGGAACAGGGTCTAGAGTGCCTGTGCCAAGCTGGTTGCCCATGCGCCCATACCCATTAAACTGGCACACCTGGTGTCTGCTCAGATGGGTTCAGAATTATCCAGTGGAAGAAAAACAGCTCCCAGGAGGAATGGAGGTTTTGTCAATACCCACAGTGGAGGGCTGGCTTGTTTTCCAGTAAGAGTCAGTGAAGCTGGGAAAATTACTCATTACAATTTTATTGATATTCACTTTACTCTGCAAATGACGTGGGATGGTTTTGACAGGATGCCTTAATGGGACTGGCTGAAAATCCATTTGGGTGGATGTGGGTTAATGGGGCTGAGAGACTAAGTGGTTCATCTGCATGGGCCCTATGTCCCAGGTATCTTCTCTACCATCAGGCCAGACCGGCACAGTGCAGAGCGCAACATAATGCTCAGGGCACACCTGGTTCTCAGGAAGAGAAAGCTTTGCCTCTCTCTTCCTCCTTAACCTGGACAGCATCACACTGCTTCATTTGGCTGTGGCTTTGTTCTTCAGGGATGATTGCCAAGAAGGCCGGGGGCTGGAGAGGCCCCTCTCCAAGCCTGACGCCCATCTGCCCAAGTATATTAAACCAGTTCTGATATGAAAGGCTTAGAAATAGGTGATCAGGTCTCATCTTCTGCAGAAAGATTTCTTATCAGCTGGTTTACTCCGAGTGCTCCTAGACGGTGGCAGCCTGTTGGATGGACATGTCCCATGCACTGGCCCCAGGGAAACATTGTCAGCACAGATCCAGACAGGGAGAGAGTGATGGAACAGGTAAATGTGACTTTTCTTTGATGGCCAGACAAGTTTCCAATATACAAGCATAAATAAGTTCACAACTACATTTGGAGAGCTTTCTGTAATTTACAATTTATAGATAGCATTCTCTTTGATTCTCACCAGTATCCTGTGAGCTAAGTAGGACTAGAGATTTTTTTGTGAATTTCCTATACTGTCATTTGCCTATCGACATGTTCAGATCCATTCCCCTGTCACTGCAAAGTGCACCTCCCGGGCTCCCTGCCAGTGAGACTGTGTAAGGGGCGATAGGGTGAAGGAGAGGAGAAGCCGGGGCCTCTCACCCTCTGTCTCAGCTCCTGATGGTCTCTCAGTGGCAATCATACCCCTGGGGTCCCAGTTCCCACTGTGTGGCCCTTCTCCTCCGGCCCCAGCCAGCTATCCCTGATGATGAGAGTACCCTTTGGGCACTCTCACTCTCCTGTTAGACCACGGGGCATGAGCTCTGTTCACCTGCTTCAGAGTAACCTGATATAGTCCCAGAAATGATGACACCACACCCAGGCAGCACAGCTACCGAGTGCTATGTACTCAGTGCAAACTGAGTCCCCATATTCTAAAACCCTGCCCTTTTGTTCCATAAAGATTAAAGAACAGGACAGTCACAGTAACCTGGACCTAGGAAACCCAGGGGCAGCACAGGCTCAGAGCAGGGGAGCACACAGGAGGGGGGATTTCGGTGCCCCTGGGAGTGCTGTGGAAGAGGCAGCCTTTGAGCTGGACAGGGTAAGAATACGCCAAAACTGATGGGAAGAAACTGCTCTTTCGCAGCTGCAGAGAAGGACCACCTGTAGGCTCACTCCACTTCCAAACTGTCCGTGGTGCTGTCCTGCGTCCGCGTCTGTGCCTCCTGCCTCATGGCTCCCAGGATCTTCATCTTCTCTCTCTGGGGCCAGGGCCAAAGACTTCTTTCTCACTGGTCTGCCTAGCCTTTTCCCCAGTGGTTAAGAGTCTCTCTAAAATACACGTCCCACCCAGCCAGTCCTCTCTAGAAACTTTTGCTGACTCCCGTTGCCTGTAGGCTTGGCCCCACCTCCATAGCCCTGGATGCAAGGCCTTTGTTTGCCAGTCTTGTCTGCCTCCATGCAGGCTGCGGTCTAGCTGCACTGGAGCAATCAGCAGATCTTGAGTATTTCATGCCTTTCTCTCCTTTGCTCAAGCCCTTACCTCTGAATGTCTTTCCTCCTTTCTTCAGCAAATTCCTTCCCATCATTTAGTGCTCTTAAGTAACATCGCTTTTGGAACTCTCTCTGGCACTTCTGCCTGAAACATACATAAAGATACCTTTCTCTGCATTCCCAGAACCCACTGCCCACACTTTTATTAATATTTTAATCAAATTGTCATATCATTATGCCCATTAAGTTGTCTGTTTCTACACCTTAGCGCTCACAGCCTGGCGTGTGAGAGCTTGTCTTGGCTTTCTGAGCACCAGGCACCTGGCGGGTAATAAGAGCTCACTAATGTTTGTTACACTGACATGAACTCCAGTGTCATCCCTCCTCTCCTCATCTTCTTTTCTCTAACGGTACATGGTACATCGTCAGAGTCCAACACAGAGCTATATAGTTCAGTACTAACTGGGAAGGGTGAAATCAAGAAGAAACTTACTGAAAGAGAAAGATTCGTTTTCAGCCAAGCTGCATGGAGATAAGAAGAGGGTGAGACGGGTGAGTCGGAAGAGGTGGCATGTCATGTGAGGCAGAAGGAGCGAGACTCAGGGTGAGGCTGCTGCTGTGACAGTCTCACCTCCCCAGGGTCTCTTGGGTCTTTGTCCCTCCTCTCCTGAACCCTGGTTCAGCGAGAACTCACTTCTTCTTCCAGGGAGCAGCACTGAGCCTTGAGGAGAAACTTTTTTCCACAACTCTGTTCCTTCTCAGGACTGGGCAGTAGTTTTACCTCTGATGGCAATTAGATTGATGGATGGTTTAGTCAATGTTTTGAGTCATTTCCCTTTGCATTTATGTATGTGTTTCCTCCATTAGATTTTTAGTGATCTCTTCAAGCTGAGAGGCCCTTCTGGGACAGTCCCCAACTTCGATACTGTGGCTCCCTCCCTGTCCTTCAAGACTGCAGGGGTTGGGAATCTTTTTGGCTGAGAGAGCCATGAACATCACATATTTTAAAATGTAATTCCATAAGAGCCATACAACGACTTTGTATGTTAGGCATTATCCAATAAAAATTTGGTGTTGTCCTGGAGGACAGCTGTGATTGGCTCCAGCCACCCGCAACCATGAACATGAGCGGTAGGAAATGAATGGATTGTAATACATGAGAATGTTTTATATTTTTAATGTTATTATTTTTTTTATTAAACATTTGTCTGTGAGCCAGATGCAGCCATCAAAAGAGCCACATCTGGCTCGTGAGCCATAGGTTCCCGACCCCTGGTCTAGTCCAACGGTACCTGTGATTACAGACTGGTTTACTCAGCACTATGGTTAGAAGCATGCACTCTGGAACCGGACTGCTGGGGTCCCAATCCCAGCTCTGCTAAATGTAGCTCTATGGCCTTATGTAAATTTCCATGCCTCATTTTCCTCATGAGTAAACTGGGATAATAATGAAAACTTCCTCGTGGGCCACTTGTGAGGATTAAATGAGCTGGCATATACAAAGTGCTGAGAACAGTGCCGAACACAAGATAAGCAGTGTGTAGATATTTGCTATCATGATGGCGATTATTTTTCACCTGCGGACAGCCTGTGCTTCCGCCCCTCCCACCTGAGACCAGGGTGAAGGACTCCTTTGTTTTCAGTATTTTGTAAAGTCTCTTTCACATGGCTCCGCCTGCAGGAGTAGCTCAGCAAAAATCAGCCATGATCCTTGTGCTACTTCTTTGAAAGGAGGTCTGTGCCTCACAACTCATCATGTCCGTATGAGGGAAACCAACGTCCCTGTACAAGCTTGAGTCCTCAGTGGCTGAGACATCTGTCCTAACAGGATCCCCAGCCAGGAGCCGCGTGGAAGCTTTGTTTACACCGGGCTTCCCTCCTCGGTTCTCTGCCCCACAGCAAACCACAGTCCTTCCCGCAGCCTGACATCCAGCTGAAGGCTGCCCAGCCTGTCTGGCCACAGACAGAATCGTGACCGAGCTGATTTTGAAGATAATCTTTCCCTCAGCCTCACTTGCAGAAGGCTGTGTAGCACGTCCTCCGACACAGCCAGCCCTGCCCTTCTTCCTTCTCAGAGTCCAGACAGAAAACAACACGCACGTGTTCACACACTCACACACATGCTCACCACTGCTGACCTGACCTCCCGGGAGATCAAAGCCAAAGTACGTCTGCCTTGTGGATGACAGATAAGATTCACGCTGGCTGTGTGAGCATGGGGGTGCAGAGGTGCTAACCTCTTAGAAGATGAGAACAGAGATTAATTGCTTGTGCTGAGGCCAAACACACTCAGTAGTAAGCAATACGCACCGTGCTCATCATGTCAGCCTTTCTCCTCCTCCCCCACCCCTCCACAGCATTCATGATGGATCTCTAGTGTATTAAGAGGGAAAATGCATTTGGCAGTGATGATGTCTGCTGTTTAAGTCCTATTGCTTCATGGACCCGGGCCCGGCAGCCTCTCCGAACGGCCGACTGTAGAGCAGCCTTTGACGGGATGTGCGTTGTCCTTCAGGGTTAATGAAGGAAAAGCTCTTTTGGACGCATCTGCTGTATATTTGTGTATTTCGCTGTCATGACATGATAGCTGAAATGGACCAAATTGCTTCCCAGCATGAGCCCACAGTGATATTTCTTAGGCTTTCGCACGTGAGGCTGCTGGCCTGTTTGGCGGGGTGGTTTGTGGTAAGTGAGGCTCTGGCTGGGTGCCAGCAGGTCAGAGCTGCATGTCTACTGCTGATTTCATCTTTAGCGTGAGCTCTGCGCCCTTTGGCTGGAGGGGCTTTGCCGCACCCACGTGGGTAAATTCCCCAGATGACAGTGGGGCATCAGGGCCTCTCTGTGTCCCTCCAGAGCCTTCACTGCCTACAGCTACCTGCTGTCCTTCCGTTCACATCCCGGGCAGGGCCAGCGCACCCAGGTTCAGCCTGCAGTCTGGACGACCAGGACTGCCCAGAGACTCCTCCCAGACATGCCTGCTGCCTCCTTTGGAACCAAGCAGGGAGCTGAGATAGCAAAACATCCACTTGGGGGGCTGAAAGACCTCCACTCAAGTCCTGGATACACTGCTTATGAGGGATGTGACCATGGAAGAAGTTGGAGTCCCAGATTCAGTCCCTCAAGGACTCCTGGACAAGTGCTCCTGGGAGAAACAGGAAGGAGAAAGGGCAGTGAAGATAGACGAGAGAAGCCAAGCGAAGATGTGATCTGAGCTAGAACCCCTGGCTGACCCTGCAGAGAGGCACTCGGGAAGGCACGCGTGCACCTGCTCTCAGCAGACACGCATGCCCCCATGCCGGTCAGCGGCTAAGGGCCCCGCGCAGCATAAATGCTCTCAGGCAATGCCCATCCCTTGGGCCAACATTGGGGCACAGTGTCTGTACTGGCATGAGGGTGGTAGTGCACAGGTGTCACAGGGGCGGGCCAGTAGAAACAAAGCCACAGGTGGGTAGGGACGGGCGTGTAGACCACTAAGGAATGTTGCAGTCTGGCTGGACCACCACTGGTGTCTCCACCATTCACAAGACCGCTGACCTTCTTGACCCTCAGTGTAAATGGAGGACCCCCGTAAGTCTACTGTAAAGCTACGAGAACGAGAGGTGGTCACACATGTAAACGATGCCACACCTGTACGTACATGGATGTCAGCTCCCTTCTTCTCCACACCCCGGTCAGTTTCCCACCTCCCATCAGTAGTGCCGCTCAGGTAAGAAGCTGAATGCTTACAACACAGGGTTAAGTGGGGAAAACATCAGGATATAAATCTGTGTCCCTGGTATGAATACCGTTATATAAAAATCTGAGAATGCACCTACACTTTAAATGTTATTAGAAAATACTCAACATGAGCCCTGGCTGGAGAGCTCGGTTGCTTGGAACGTCATCCTGAAGCACAGAGGTTGCTGGTTCAGTTCCTGGTCGGGGCACATACAGGAACAGATCTATGTTCCTCTCTCTCTCTCTCTCTCTCTCTCTCTCTCTCTCTCTTTCCCTGCCTTTCTCTAAAAAATAAATATTCAAAAGAAGAAAGAAAGAAAGAAAATACTCAATGTGCTAATATTGGTCATCTTTGTGTACTGGAATCACACAGTGATTTTATTTTATTATTTTATCTTTATACTTTCCTCATTTTCTTACCATGAGCAAGAGTTATTTTTTCTTTTTAAAAGATACTTTAAAATACCAAGACATAGAAAGATTGAATAGTTTAATTAAATACTGTGAGCAAGAACTTAAAGGCCATCTTATCTTCACTTGTTCCTAACTCCCACATTTAGCTGCAGAGGCAAAGTGTAGTGAATAGATTCTATCTTTGGTTCTGAATTCCCAACCTAGTTACGTATTTGTATTTTAATGGAAATCTTCGTGGGACATATGGCTTCAGTGAAGGAGAAGAGTTTCCTTTGCTGTGGAACTCTCCAGAGCCCTCAGTGTGTTAAAGTGCTTCATGATTCTCCTGCAGACAGACGTCCTGTCACTGCCTACAGTCACTGCTGTCCTTCCGTTCACATCCCGGGCAGGGCCAGCGCACCCAGGCTCAGCCTGCAGTCTGGACGACCAGGACTGCCCAGAGACTCCTCCCAGACATGCCTGCTGCCTCCTTTGGAACCAAGCAGGGAGCTGAGATAGCAAAGCATCCACTTGGGGGGCTGAAAGACCTCCATTCAAGTCCTGGATACACTGCTTATGAGGGATGTGACCATGGAAGAAACACCTGCCTCAGGTCAGAGTCCGATTCAGGTCCTCCTCAAGGACTCCTGGGCAAACTTACCTAGCACTGGAACCCTTTTACAAGGAGAATTAAAAGGACTTTTATCCCAAGGACCAACTTTGGGAAACATCAGGCTTAAGGCAAAGGGAAGTCAGGACTCTCGGGGGTCCTTTCAGAATGTGTTTTGTTTTTTTGTTTTGTTTTGTTTGTGACAGAGAGAGAGAGACAGAGACAGATACAGACAGGAAGAGAGACAGATGAGAGGCACCAGTTCTTAGTTGTTCATTGATTGCTTTCTCCTATGTGCCTTGACCCGGGGAGGAGTGGCTATAGCAGAGCGAGTGACCCCTAGCTCAAGCCAGCAAGCTAGCGACCTTGGGTTCAAGCCAGTGTCCTTTGGGCTCAAGCCAGTGATCATGGGGTTGTGTCTCTGATCCCACGCTCAATCTGGATGAGCCAGTGCTCAAGCGGGTGACCTTAGGGTTTCAAACCTGGGTCCTCTGCATCCCAGTCTAATGCTCTGTGCGCTGCACCACCCCCTGGTCAGGCTCAGGATGTGTTTTGAGGCAGGGTCATCTTCCAGTGCCTCCAGTCCTCCCCCTGGTGGTGCCTGCCCACAGCTTCAGTAAAACTGTGGTTGCCAGAGGCTGGGGTGGGGTGGAGGAATAATAAGCATTAGTTTTTAATGTGTGCTGAGTTTCACAGTCTGCACAACAATGTGCATGTACTTAATGCCACAAAACTGTATATTAAAAATGGTTAAAATGATACATTGTATGTTGTGTATACTTACCACAGTTAAAAAAGAGAGAAGTATTAACATTAAAGATAAAAATAGTGTAGTAGGCAGTTAGGCATGAGTTAGGCAGAAAACCCTGGCTGCCTAACCATGGGCAAAACTGGGAAATCACAACTCTTACCAGAGGGGAACCTTTCCTCCACTAGCATATAGCTGGTCATGAGGTTTAGACCCCCTGACCTTACATGTCGCTGGTCATGGGTTTCAGACCTTCCCCCTGAGAATTCCCACCCTGGCTTGTCATCAGTCACGCGGGTTAGACCCCCTTAGAGGAGGAACAAGGGAGCCATAGGATAGCCTCATATGACTCTCCTGCACAACCACTCCCATAACATTGGGACCTCAGGACAATGAGGCTGGAACCCTCATCAAGAGATCTTAGGACCAGAGCCTCGAGTCTGCTGACCACAGTCAGACTTCTGCTCAAACTAGGGAGAACATCCAGACCTCAGTTGTGCTTCAGCTCCAGGCCCAGAGGAGCAGCAGAACCAGACAAGTGATGCCATGGCTGACATCAGGACCAGCTGCATTGAGTAATGGTCCCCTGCCCTGGGGCTGACCCATCAGTAGAAACTATGACCCTGAAAGGACACACCTGGAAAGCTGATGAATATTCCATTAGATCCTCCCTGAGCCCTCCAGATAAATACCCTCAAGCTGGAGGACCCAGCATGCCTCCTCTTTGTCTCTGACTCTCTCTCTGGAGCACGTGGCACCTTTCTCTTCCCCCTCTTCCTTCTTCCCCCAGGCACATTACCTTTACCCCCCCACACACCAAGCTCCAAGAGCCCTTCTTTTGTCCTAGTAACTTAACTTGCTTCTCACTTCTTCCACAGTTAACTCATCTATCTCTATGACTTATTTTCTTTAAGTGAGAGGAGGGAAGACAGAAGGACAGACTCCTGCATGTGCCTTGACTGGGATCCAGTTGGCAACCCCTGTCTGGGGCCAATGCTCAAATCAACTGAGCTATTTTTAGCACCTGAGGCTGATGCTCTGGGACCATCTGAGTCATCCTCAGTGCTCCAGGGCTGACCCTCAAACCAATCAAGCCACTGGCTGCATGAGGAGAAGAAACAGAGATGGGAGGGAGGGAGGGGGAGAGAAGCAGATGGTCGCTTCCCTTGTGTGCCCTGACTGGGGATCACTCCCAGGATATCCATACGCTGGGCCAACGCTCTGTCTACTGAGCCACCGGCCAGGGCCCCTCTGTGATTTTCTAAATAATCTTTCACTTGTATTCAAGTTCCTTGGCTAAGTAAGAATTCTTTCCCAGTCAAACTCAACTGAGGTTTCTGAACCAAGGTCCAACATTCTGATGCCATTCGCCATTAACAATAGAATCTAACAACAACAGCAACAACTTGCCTGTGAGGAGTAAGGCAGTATGGTAGAAGGAGGCCTTCTTCCCAGGAGCAGCTCCACCGCCCAGACGGGAGGGCCCTCCGTCCCACATGCTCTCAGAGCAGACGTGTGGGACTCAATTCCTGTGCACTGTGGATGCGGAGGGTTGAACTAATTGACACTGGAGATCAATTGCCATGTATCTATTTTCTGCCCACCGTGAATATCCTTAAGTAAAATATCATACATTGTTAATCTCTGACATATAAAGTCCTATCATATATCTTAGACTGAAATGTTGAATCAAGTTTCTGAAAAATAGGTTCAGAAATCTTGAAAGGAGATCCAGAAAGTGTTTTCTTTTTATTTGAGTAAAAAATTGTTTTGAAAAGTATTTTTACAGTGTTGTTCCAACTCTGTCAGAAGCAAACGCGCAGCGACAAAACCCGGATGGGGTGCGGATAAATGTGCAGAGCTGTCTGGGGCTGGCAGAACTGTGGGCGGGTGCTGTGCGTGGTGAATGTCTTTTGTGGCATTGAATATTGTTTTAATAACAAATAAAATAAACAAAATGATTTTTTTAAAAAGCATTTGAGAAACTAAACTCATGAAAAGCATATTAAGACTGACATCACTTCTTTGCCCATTTAAAAATGCAGAAACAGGGACGGGAGTGAGATAAAAGCAGAATACACTGCTTATTATAAATGAAAACAGTCTCCATGTATTAAGACTCAAATTACAGCCACAAGATAACTCTGTGAGATGGCAGTTCACAGAATCAATAAAACTCCCGTTTGTTTGGAAAGCTAAGTTGCCTGTGTGCCAAAATACATATTTTGTAAATTGCTTAATTTACATTTGAAAAGACCCAACCTTAATTCTTCAAGAAGCTGAGTGGAAGGATTGAGAGAAAGCAAAGGAAAAATCCACAACACAGCAATGTAGCAACCTTCTTTGGTTCTGCAATAATTTGATTGAAAGTGATAGCATTTGGAAAAAGGAAATGTTTTCCATTAAAAAAAAAAACAATACAAATAACTTGTCAGCGTATGTGAGGTCTTTCTTGCCCTGAGCTGCCACTGATGCCCAATGGAGACAAGAAACTCTCCCCCAGAGGAATTATACACCCCACAAAAGTTACCACCTCTGTCCATAGGAGCACTTAAGAAAGGACGTGGAGAGAGCTTCTGTTCCCTGGACGTTTCCTGTGGGCATCTTTGTTCCAGTCCAGCCTCAGGATTTGCTGCTTTTGCTGCAGCCTGCCTCCCAGAACCAGTCGAGGAGAGAAGGCATGGAGACCGGGTGTTGAACCAGCCTTGCCTTGTTGTAGGACTTCAGCTCAGCCTTGACCCTCATGTTTCAGTTCCCTTTTAGAAAAAAAAAAATTTGTGTGTCAGAGACAGAGAGAGACATAGAGAGGGACAGATAAGGGCAGACGGACAAGAAGTGAGACAGATGAGAAGCATCAATTCTTCACGGCAGCTCTGCAGCTCCTTAGTTGTTCATTGATTGTTTTCTCATAGGTGCCTTGACTAAGGGCTCCCGCTGAGCCAGTGACCCCCTTGCTCAAGTCAGTGATCTTAGGCTCAAGCCAGCAACCTTGGGCTTCAAGCTAGTGACCTTTAGGCTCAAGCCAGCGACTATGTGGTCATGTCTATGATCCCATGCTCAAGCCAGTGACCCCATGCTCACGTTGGTGAGCCCGTGCTCAAGCCGGATGAGTCCTCGCTCAAGCTAGCAACTCAGGGTTTCGAACCTGGATCCTATGTGTCTCAGTCCAATGCTTTAGCCACTGTGCCACTGCCTGGTCAGGCCCTTTTATGAAAATTAATGTAATAAAAGTACAACAGATATTTTGAGCTCAGGCATAATGTTCTAAGTGTCGACAGGGATTTAAAACAATGACTTTCTTGGCGTCATCACATTATTGATGCTCCTAACTCATCTTATTAACAGAGAGAGAGCTCAAGTTTGAACTCACAAAGCAGGGTAACCTTATGCCAATGACTTCTTATTTCCAGACATGAGTGTCCCAGCCAAGGTGAGAACTGAGAAAATATATATATGGCATCTGGCACTAGTTAATTTAAATAGTGTAGTAGGCAAAATTGAGTATCATTTTCTTTAAGAGAGATTAGATGAGATTTCAGGCTGGATAGATAATAAACAGCAGAGCTGAAACTAGAACCAACCGAGACCAGTGGTTGCTCCACTCATTTTCTCTCCCCTCTTTTCCCCTAAAATTCCCCAAAAGTTGTGCTTCATCAAAGAAAGGTAAATGAAAAGCCAGTGAGTTTAGATGAGGAGGTGGCGGCTGCCACGCCCCCCCCCCCCCGCCAGCCCCCCTCCCGGCACAGAGTCCACAACTTGCTCTGCAGCTGCTTGGGAGTCTCCCAATTAGTTAACTGAAGCCACCTGCTCACGTGGACTTGGACGGGCCAGGATCTCAGAGGAAACATCTGCTCTACGCTGTCCCATCAAAAATGAGCCCATAAGAGCTTGCCTCCCCACCAGGATGTCTCCATTGCTCTCACTGGGGTCCGAGCGAGCCCACAATTCACATCCCGCAGGCCGGAAGGAGACAGGGCAGTGACCTGAATAGAAGGACCTTGGGTTTGGCCAGGCTGTATATTTGTGCCCATGGAGAGGGGTGATGATGTCGGTGGAGAGGGGTGATGATGTCGGGTGAGCTCTCTCTGGCTGAAACCAACTGTGTGCCTCAAGGATTGGAGAGGGAGCAGTGTTACCCAGAGTGACACTCACAATATCCCCCTCAGAAGTTCCAATAGTTAATCATTTCCCATATTTAAGCATAAATATTTGTGTCACCAGTGTGATTCTGCAGAGGAAGACTTCAGGCAGCCATCTGGAGAGGTGCCTCCCCCACATGGGCTCAACACATATACAACCCCAAATGCCCTCAGCAGCCACTTTAGGCCCAGTGGTTTATAAGTGATGTCCTGATCCCTGTTCCCAGACTTGTTCCAGTGTTCCGCCAGCATGTCACCTGGGACACCACAGCCCAATGACCCGCACACTCAGATATCCAAAGCACAGCCTGTTCACTCAATAAGTCACCTTAAGACACAACATCACACACACACACACACACACACACACACACACACACACACACTGGTGGTCTAATCCTGTATATATTTGAACATGGACAACATGATTTGAGATCAGAGTCTTTCCTGTTCAGAATCCTTCTCCTTCCCAACTCTTGGAACTCCTACCAGAGACAGCCCAAGCCCTGTCACCTTCAGAGAAGGACACCCAGGGACCCCCTGAGGGCTGGCTATATTAATTATCTGAACTTCCAACAATGTTGCTCTGCATGTGACCCGATTGGGATTAAGGCCTTTTTTTATTTTTTGCAATGTTTTTCCCCTTATCTTCGGACCTGACTTAGGATGTGGGGTCTCCCAATGACCAGGCGAGGGCTCCTCCAGCCGGAACCCCCAGGGGCCTGGCGTCTGAGCCTCAGCCCAGCACAGCTGGCCCTCACAGGCTGCACTCCAGGTCTAACACTTCACCCTGAAGTTGAGTACTTCCATTCAGTTCTTTTCTTCCAAGCTATTTTTTTCCAGTTTTATTACAGAATTAACGATTTGATTGTATATATTGTGAAATGGTTACATTAGGTCTAGTAACATCCACCCTCTCATATATGCAGAAAAAGAAAAAGAGAAAAAAATGAGTTTTTTCTTTGTCGCAAAGACTCTTAGAATCTACTCTCGTAATAACTTTTAAATATATCACACAGCAGTGTTAGCTATTGTCATCATGTTGTACATGCCACTTCTCATACTTACACTTACAACTGGAAGCTTGTACACTGACCACCCCCATCCTTTGATTTGGGTAGTAAACATTGGCTGAAACACTGTCGTCTCAAGTTCCTGAAGAAAACATCTGTTGGCAGCAGAAACAGTACCCAAGGCAGCCACTCACTCTCACCTTTGATCCTTATTAGTTCATAGATTAGCTTACGGTCACCGTGGAAGGTGCAAGGAGCCCATGGTCACCATGGAAGGTGTAGGGGGTTCGTGGTCACTGTGGAAGGTGCTGGGGGCTCGTGGTCACCATGGAAGATGGGGGGGGGGCTCGTGGTCACCATAAAAGATGCAAACAGCCTGATACCAAACCTGTTAGATGCAAGAGGAGGCAGTAGTCTGGGCAGAGGAGGACTAGGAAGCACCCATGGGGACAGGCCTGGGTTAACCTGGCCTGCACGGGGGTTCATCCCTCCCGAAGGGCAGGTGACGGAACTGCAGAGGCCTGCCCTGCTGTGCCTTCTCTGCAACTCTGCTTCCTCTTCAGAAAAGTGGAGATAACAACATCAGCCTGCCAGTGCTTGTGGGTTCCAGTGAGCTACCACAGGGTACATCTCTTGAGAAATTCCAGAGCCCTGCACCTGGTGGCGATGGTCACTGTGTCATCAGCTGTTTAGCTCTGACTCCTACCTCCAGGCCAGCCAGCCCATAGCAGGGCCTCACCTGCACTGGCGGCTACGGAAGGACGTGCTGTTGCTACCTGACAAAAACAGATTGTTTGTGACTACCGTTCATGTCCTGCTTTAGAGAGTGAGACGAGAGAACCGTATGCAGGTCATGGACACTAAAGAGCCTTTTCATATCAGTTTGGGAGGACTTGTCAGCTTTGATTTATTAAGTAAAGCTCGGAGCTGGCTGCCTTGTGCTGTCAGTCTCCTGCTAATGGATGGGCCTTCCCGTGAACATGCCAGGACGGGTGCATCCCAGCCCCGCGCTCCTCGGAGAGGCAGCTGGAGAGGCAGCAGCACTGAGCCAGGTGCGGCCACTGAGCTCCCCTCGGGGCTCTTCCCTTTGCTGCAGTGCCCCCACGAACCAGCATTTCTCCCTCAGATAACCCTCCCTTTAAGTAAGAGTTTGTGAGGGGACAGCATGTCTGGGGGTTCCTTTCCTCAGCTGACTCTTTCCTCGGCTGATTCAGGGGTTCTGCCTAGAGTGAAGGGCGGTGGCTAGGAAGACCCCATCTGAGTGGGCTCTTGGGACCTCCATGCTTCTGCAGGCTCCGTAATCGGCACCTTGGTTATCAGTTTGCCTCCTCGGGTTCACAGCACTGGGGTGTGAGTCCCCGTGGGACAGGCCCGAGCAGATCCAAATTAAATGCAGGAATTGGGGCTGGAGTTGGTCTCTGTTGTAATAAACAGCCTGACTGCGCTCCCCGCTCCAGCGCCTGCCCTGACGTCTCTGTCCTTGGGAGCATCTCACCAGAACCTGCCACTGCAGAGCTTCCACAGAGCTTCCAGGCTCCCTTTGCCTTCTGGGAAGAGCGGATCCTGCTGTTTGGGTGGCGGGTACACAGTTCAGGATGCATCAGTGGGTTTTCCATTAGTGTTCTTTCTTGTTTTTGTCTCGTTCAGGGACCGTATCTTCCTCCCAGAAAGTGCGTCCTCCTTCTGCTCAGATTGTGGAGGATATTATCCTAAAGGGCGGCAGTGAACAGGACACTGCCACATGGAAACAAGCACCTGTCCCGCTGCTCAGCTTTGGATTGTGTGCAGTTAAGCAGGGAGTCTGTGGACCCCGTGAACTCAACTCTCAAGTTCCTTGTAGCACCAAGGAAAGGCCTTGCTTTGCCAAGTCCAACTCATGGTCAGCCCAATGTCTGCCTATGGAGGGGCCATTGGCCGCTTGGCGGGTCCTTTCTATATATAGTATAGTCCATTTCTGAGAATAACTGTGTCTTCATCACTAATGACTTGCCTTCATGGCCCCTTGATGGTGGCACACTGTCTCTGAGACACCTCTTTTAGGGATGAGCTCTTTAGCATTGTCACTAAACCATCACATGGAAGCCGAAGCCATGTCTGACCATGAAGCTTGGCAGATTCTCGTGCCTGAGGTGGAAGGACCACCAGTCCCACGCTGGCACTGAGTCCCAGAATTAGATCCCACATGAAGGGGATTGTGGATGATATCAGGGAACTTTGTCTGAAAAAGAAGAAGGTGGGACTTACATAATCAAAGTCTTCCTGTGGATAAATGCTGATGACAAGAAGGAGTTCAGGCTGGTCCTCTCTAGAATCCTGAGAGATTTACACTGCCTATGAGGGACAAGTTTCTCATGATGGAAAGTTAGTTCCCAAAACAAGTTCAGAGAAGTTCTTTAGAAGTTCATTCAGAGACAATCAAGCAGAAGGGTCAACATGGCAAGGGGCAGATTGGACTCTGAGCTGGGGGAGAGAAAAGGGGAGGGTCACTCGTAGGATAGCTTCTTACTCCTTGTTTCAACCAAAAGGCCTGCCTTGACCCTATGTGCAGCCTTTGTCTTTTCCTGCAGGACCTTAGTAGAAAAAAGACAGCTGTTGGGTAGGTGCTTGTAAGAGGAAGGCCTTTGGGGCCAGTTGTGGGACCCAGGAAGACCACTATCAGCAATAATTAAAGAGAGGGTTCCTGGTCGCTTAGCATGGCTCTGAAGGACAAAGATGGTACCAAAGGGTATCTAGCAACTAATAAGTTTCCGGTTTATTGCTGCAATTAACTGAAGTGTAATGGATATAACTTGCTTTCCTTCAATAAGCAAACATTTGTTAAGTACTGGTGATGTTTAGTCTTGGGAATGCAGATCAATAAGGTAGAAATTTGGCTATTGAGGGCCCAGCCATCTAGGAGACCAGACTGCCGTGTAACAAATAATGATGTACGATCATCTTACAGTGTTTGGAGAGATCTACTCAATGAGCTGGACACCAGAGGTGGGCTCCATCCTGGACATCATCTACCTGCTGGGTGTGGAATACGTGGTAAAGAAGCAGACGCAGGCCTTGCCCTCACAGGGCTTACACTCAGGGGCACACAGCTCACTGCCCAGGGAGCTCAAGCAGGGCGCTAGGAAGAGAGCCTGAGTCCTGAGAGCTTCAGTTCCATGGAAGACGGAGGGGATGCAGGATCTCTACACAGCAAGAGCAGAAAGTGTGAGAGTGCAGAAGTGTGAGAGCCTGGTCTATTGGGGAAGTTTGAAAAACATCCCTGTTTATTATTTTGTAACCCAGACCCATTTGCCATTTTAACTCAGATTCTCTGAGTCATAGGAAATACAACTGCGTTGCCAAGACACAGACTGGAAACACTGAGATCCTTAAGCTTGTCTCTGGGCGCTGAACTGTCTTAAAATTTTAGACTAGGGTGAGCCAGTCCTCAGGAGAGTACTACATAAATAACAGATACACTGAAGAAACCTGTGTGGATGTCGATAAGTTCTAGAGTGGCGATTCGCATGCGTTGACTCTTTCCGCTAACAGGAAGGATAAAAATAATAACTCTCTCTTCAAACTCTGCATCTCCAAAATAGCATGAAAAGACAGTGATTATCAGTGTCAATAGACACCATGTAATTTAATCCCCATAGTGGATCTTATTTGTTAATGTGTGATGCTCCCAAAGCACATTTCTCCATGTCCTTGTCCTCAGCGAGAAGTCAGTTGTGTTGCTCTAGTCTTGTCCACTTTCCTTCCTGAAATCAAGAACAGGAAAGTATTTTGTAAGACACACAGCAGCGAGAGGATTCGTTCTTGTCCACTTAAATATTCATGACAGCTTGCATTCTGGTTCAAAAAGACACTTGTTTATTTAGATAAGATTTAATTTATTCATAATTTACCTAAATTTGCAGCAGTGTGCATGTACGTTGTCGCGTGTAAGTGGCACACTACATAAAACACCACCGGAGCATGCAAATTGTAGAGTGGCAGCTGCGGAGCCCGCCTGCATGTTTCAGGGCGATAACATATTTCCAGCAGAGCAAAGACTTCAACACAATGGCCTGGGATTGTTTGCCTGTAATGCGCTGACTCATCATTATCTTTTTACCCAAGGCAAACTTCTCATTAAATACCAAACATATATAATATAAACTGATGTTGAAGGACAGCTTTCTGGAACTAATGTTGCTTTCTCCTCTTCTCCCCGGTCAAGAGTCAATTCCTTCGTTGTATACAGACAGCCCCTTCTTCTCCTCCAGCCCTCAAACAAAACAAAACAAAAATTATCAACGTCCTCCACATTTCCAGTTAATTAAGGACAACCTGCTATTAGCATTCATTTACTCATTCATTCAACTAATATCCGTTGTCCACTTGTTGCCCGCGAGGACGGCTCCTTCAGCAGCCTCGTGGAGCCCCTCACCCGTCTCCCCGCGAGAGAGAATGAGCTCTCCCAAGGCAGGTGCTGTGTCTCACTCACCCTACTGTTGCAGCACCCAACCCCGATGGCATTCTGCAGGTGATCCATCATGTTGTTCATGATACTGATCACTGTTTTCAGCAGCATGTGAAAATTCCCAGAAATAGGAACTAAAAAGTATCTTTCTGGGAGAACTTTCTCATGGCTTATTGCTGGCTGAGAGCCTGGCATGTTCCTCCTCCTGACCCTGCTGAGAGACAAGCCAGGTTCCCACACACAGCCTGCCAGCCGGGGTACCTCCTCCTTCTTGGTATGGAGGTCTCCCCAGCGGAGCCTCATTTATAGGCTTTGGAGGGGGAACTGGAGAGACACAATCTGAAGACAACGTAAGAAGATTTAAGAGAAGGGGATTTGTTTGGAGTCTTTGCTACCTAAAGGCATTAAAACTTTATAATGCCAAACAAGTCCCGTTTTTCTTTATTTATGGATCATATATTTCCCCCCCTTTATTACTGCCATGCATTTTTCCAACCTGACAGCCGATAACACCAAAAATTCACTGCTTGCAAAAACTTCCATTTACCACTCTATCCAAGGGAATAATTTTAGAATTAAAGAGGAAAATACATATACATCTATATGCAAAAATATCCATATTTATTTTTAGCCCCTGAACTCATACTCTACATTGAATATGGATTTGGGGTCTAAAATCAGATTTTGATCAGTGTGCAGGGGGATTCTTTTAAAAGCATAACCTTTACACATCTGCTCTTACCTGTGAACTGTCAACTTAGGGGAGAAACATAAGAGCAAGTTATCTCAGTTTCCCCAGAGTTGGGGCAATTTAATTTCAACGTGTCAAACATGGCACTGCAGCAGATTTATTTTTCCCTGATTTATTAAAAATCTTCTAAAAGGGGCAGTCTGTCACTCAGGTCATTTCAGCCAGTCCTCTTGTTTGAAGTTTATTTTCCTTCGGCTTGCCATTCAAATACACAGGAAGGGAAAAAAACAACCTAAGAGATAAAAACCACAAGGGTGAAAAGAGAGAAATCAATGTGTTTTAAACATGATGACAGGATAGGTTGTTTAAATTGCTTCTGCACTTTGATTTAAAGCATGCCTGGTAGAAACCTCTATTATATTAACAATCTTTCCCCTTCATTTCAATCATTGTAGTTGCTGTGTCTTATTACCTTTCAGACAGATGATGTCCAAATTTAATGTTGAGTATGATTTTTTTAAATAATTTTTTTTGTTAGCAGAATGATGGACAATGGCTTAGAGGTCTGAGGACAAGATTCATGACACAAATAAGATGAATTCCAAGTAACCAAGGATAATGATACATCGACTTCACATTTAACTATAGATTATATCTTCGATCAGCAATTTTCAACCTTTTCATCTCATGTCATGCATAAACTAATTACTAAAATTCTGTGGCACACCAAAAAATATATATTTTGCTGATCTGACAAAAAGTAATAGGTATAATTTTGATTCATTTACACTGGACACCTATTGTCATGTTGACTGTTGTCATTTTCTTATTTGACAGTCTAAGGGAAAAGAGGTCAGTGCCCCTGATTAAGTACTCAGTTATTGCACGTTGTAAAAAGTCTTGCAGCACACCAGTTGATAATTGCTGATCTAGATGCATTTCTGCAAATGACATTTCTTTTAAGCTTCAGTAGTATAGAGGGGTGGGATGTCATTCTGGCCACAGACTGCAAGTTGTTGAAAATGATGAGCAAGTTGTTGTTCTGTGTGAAACAAGCAAAGCTTACCTGTGAGAGACTGTGCTATGTTTTGACAAAATCACCTTTAATCTTAATGGTTTGCCATTGAAATACCACTGTCAGACTGCTGGTACCTTTTGTAAAATTACTTTTAGTCTACCTGCACTTCAGTTCAGAGGATAAGAAACCATTATTCTTCATATTTCTTTGATATTTTCACACCAGAACGATTCCTTGATGATCATTAGGATTGGAAAGTGTGGGAGGGACGGTGGGAGGGGCCCATGTCCTAGAGGAGATCTGCTTCTTTTGTCATTACTACTGAAGAAACACAAGGATAGAGAACCCAACCCACCAATAGGTTCCTACTCCAAGCCTAGGAGCACCCTTATGTATGAGGATCACAGTTTTCCACGCAGGGTTTTGAAATGTGATCAAAGCTCTATTTGGAAGTTTTCTTTTTTGCACACTGAGCAAGTGTTTTCACATCAGTTGTCTCCCTCAGTCTCATGGACTAGTTAGATTAAACCCATTTCACAGCTGAAGAAACTGGGTTTTAGACAAAGCTGTCATTCACCCAATGACTGACTGGGATTGGATCTGAACCTGAGTGTTTTCTTACTCCAACACTTCTGTTGTTTCCTCTACACCACACTACTCTAAAGCTATTGTTTTGTTTATTTATTTCACCAAAAACCACTTACTGAATAACATCTATATGTCAGGCCGGTTAATGTCTGAGGTGCTGAGAACACTAAAGCAAGGACCCACCCACCCTGCTATTAGGTGTTTCAAGCTTTTTGTTAGGGAGATTACACAGATAAATTAGCTATGCTGTTACAAGAGCTGTCCCTAAGGCACGTTCTGGGTGTCACATAAGCATACCTGAGGTCTACATGGCCCCTAGACTCAAGGAGTGCTTCCTGGAAGAGGGGCCCTATGTCAGATCTTGCCAGGAAACATTGCAAGTTTCCTCCCCCTGGACAATGTCCATACTGTGCCTTCGGAGGTTACGATTCATAACTAGGTCTATTGACCCTTTCTGCAATGAGGAGGTCAAGGGAAAATCTCTGAACACTTTTTCTTCCATGCGAAAGTCTATATGCATAAAAAGGAAGTTGGTTCCTTGCTACCATGCTCTTTCATGAGGTTTTAAAAAAAAGAAAAAGAAAGAAAGAGAAAAACAACTTCATCCACTAGGAGTCTCGGACAGACATCTTTAGGCAGATTGTCAATACAGTAAAGACTTTTTGAACTGTTTGGTTTAACTTACGTGCAGGCAGTCTGTTCATCTTCCTTATAGCTGCTTGGCTTCGATCTTTAGAATTCTGGTGGAGAGAACACAGGCTACTTATCAAGTGTTTGTTGGAGTCTAAATTTATAACAGGCAATGATTTTCAAGATATCATATCTGATAGTTATTCTATGTCTCCTTTATTCTCTGCCTGCCAAACACCCGTTCATGATTGTGTGAGTTAGATCGACTGTCCAGGTAAAGGGAACAGTCCCCAGGATAGACCACCTCATTCCTGACATCACCTCTTAGTTCAGGAGGGTTCCCCAAACTACCGTCAGGTGTGATCATGTTTCAGAGGGACTTACAGAACACACCAAAAGCTCTTACACTCATGGTTAATGTTTATTACAGGAAAAGGATTAAAATCAGCCACAGAAAGAAGAGCACAGGGCAAATCTGGGAATGGGCCAGATCGGAGCTTCTGCTGGCACCTCTCCCAGGTCAGGATGTGTCACTTTCCTGGGTCATTGGGTAACAAGACACTCTCAGTATTGCCAAGGACTGCACCTGAGCCTCAGTGTTCAGAGTTCAATAAACAGTTTTAAAAGGGGCTCCAGTGCATAGGCATGATTGATTGATTAATTGATGGCTCATGTGGTTGATCTCCATCTCCAGGTTCACTAATACCATGCAACCCAAAACCCCTCACCCCTAAATGCAGCGTTAGGCAGTCCAGTATGAAACAAAGTCACTGCCGAGGCCAGATCTCCTTCTGGGCAAGGTTGAGTTCCTGCCAGTACACTCTCACTGGCGCCCTCTACTCTCTGCTCTGCCACACGGCACTGTGTCCAGGCCTCTGCTGGCACTGATTGTGTTGTACAGTCAAGTCCTCACTTAGCCTCATGGATAGTCCCCCAGTTGGGAACTGAAACTTTAAGAAAATGACCTATAATGAGTTGTAGGCTAAATAATATAAACAAGAGTTAAATTCCTATGGCATATTTCTGGTCACAAAATTACTACAAACTTCTAAATAAAGACTCAATATACTTCTAATATGAAACATTTAAATAAATTTGGGACATGCATGCATTTAAGAAAGATTAATTAAAATATGTAAGATCATTCTTTCCCAACCCACTTATTCCAGTTCAGGGTCAAAGGTGGCTGGAGCATCTCCCAGAAGCTCGGGGCACAAGGTGGGACCCAGTACTGTATAGGACGCCATTTCATTGCTGGATACACACACAGACTCAGACTGGCACTGTTGAGACACGCCCATTTAGCTCACATATACATTTTTGTGATGTAAAAGGAAATCAGAGTTCCTGGAGGAAACCCATGCAAATTATACAGACGGTGGCCCCGTCTGAAAGTGGCATTATTTGAGGACCTGCTATAAACTCCTGGGGTTGGAGACTATGTCTGAATTCTCATTCTGCCTCTAACACTCAGCACTTATAAGGCCAATCATATAGTAGATGTTTAATACATTTTAGTTGGATTGAATTTTTCTATTTGATGGGGGGTAATGTTGGGATTTGTGAGAAGTTTAGATATTACTGGCTGCTTTTCTTTTGCTTTCAGGGTAATGTTTATTTTTATAAATGTAATTCTTCCCTTATATACAAGGGCTGGACATCACACACTTTTTGAAGTTTCTACCAACCTGTAAAATTCATGGGCACATCTTAGCTTACACTAATGGTTAAAGAACCTTCCTAACCCTGAACAAGTACCATATGCCTTTCTGGGCATATCAATAATGCTTATAGGAGAGCACTACTTCCAAACCCTGGGAGGAATAGAGTAACAGCAGCTATTTCTTGTTTTGTATTTCTCCTCATATGGTGATATTATTAAAGGTAAGTCTGCAGGAGGATTCAGCCACTGAGAATCAATCACAAGACTTTGGTTAGAGAATTCCATTATGGTACAAACAGAAAAATTTTAAACACAAGATAAAAAGTTGAGAGTGGCACCAAAGCCACCGAGAAATACAAAACTGGGTGTACCTGTTGACTTTTCCTTGATCTGAATTTTGTTGCCATGGGGTGGAGCCGAAATGCTCTGAGCCTGATGAGTAGGAGGATGGCTCGCAGACAAATGCAATGATTTGCTTGCAGGAGCCTCTGGGTATGTGCTAGCTGGGGGTCTTCTTAATGTGTCTGGCATGAAGGCACAGAGGGGGGCCACTCTGTAGCTATGCCTGTGCGGGTGCCATGCAGGGCTGGCCGTGCAGCCTGCCACAGTGTGCATCAGTGGAAGGGCTGGAGTCAGGGGTTGTTGAGACTCCTGCCAGCGCGTTCTGTTCCCTACCAGTTGGGATAGGGCGAGACCCTCAGATGGCAGAATTTCGAGCCAACAGCATCTCAAAATAATATGCAGTAATGGCATTCAAATTGGCCCTGAGTGATCTAATTTCTCAGTGGTGACCTGCTGAGATATTCTACAGTGTCATCAGTTTGTACTGTCTCTCGCCAAAGCCAGAGTCTGATGGAGGAGATTCCGGGGGCTCTGAGAGGAGGGTAACTTTCAAGTTGTGTCCATGACTCAAGCTTTTCTCTGAGCCCCCAACTGGATAGGGTGTTAACTATTATCCAAGGAGAAGTTTCACCCTGGCTTTCACCTGCTCTGGTAGCTAAACTGTTTGAAGAAAGAAGGTAAATTATTTGAAGCAATCCCTACCCAAATATGCTCTATAAAAGCTTGTAATAAGAGGTCACTTGATAGGATCATTAGGCCCTACGGAGTGGCTCTGGGTATTATAGGTGATCCAAGCTCAAACCACAATTTGAAATTATATGATATAGATATAATTGATGGATATAATTGATGGATATATATATATATCCATCAATTTAATGGTTACATTTTAGCTATCCCTGGTACATAACATAGAAAAAAATCTTAAATATACAGAAAACAGACTTTCTTCCGAACACTTGCACATTTGGGTGGATGCATTCGGGGAGTAGACACTGAGGGAAATAGACGGTGAGGAAAAGTACGCGGTGAACCCTAAAGGCTGTCAGGAAATGTAGACTTCCCAGGGAATGAATAAGAGGTTGCTAATTCTTCCTCACAAGCCTGGAGTCAGATGTAAGTTGAACATCATTTTCAAGAGTACAAGACCTAATCAGACCTGTAAAAACAATGAGCAAAGAGAAATGGAAAACAAGAGCACGGGCGATGTGGGTATGATTTCAAGTCAGGGTTTGCTGAACACGGCAGAGAGCTCCGTGTCAGCAGCCTGCCCATCTACCTGGAGACGCGCCGTGCTCAGGGGCTCAGGGTGTGAGGGCATACATTCTTCACACACACCAGCATGTCGCCAGCTGGCTTCACAATGGAATTCCAATTTGCATATTTCAGTGTAAGGAGACACTTTTGTGACATGTTCTGCAGCTCTGCAAATGGAGTGCTGCTGATATTCAAAAGGGTAGCGATTAAATGGGACCCACAGAGGAGTAGGAGAGAGAATTGGGCTCAGACAGCGAATGCTGTGCAGGTGAAGTCACCAATGCATTGCTGTCAGCAGGGAAGTGGCTGCGTGGACCTGCAGTGAGCAAACCGATCTCAAGACCACCGTGAATCCCACAGATCATTTCAGCTTGCCCTTGCATGTGCCTTTTAAAATATGAGGATGCTCGTGGCCTGACCTGTGGTGGCGCAGTGGATAAAGCGTCGACCTGGAAACGCTGAGGTCGCTGGTTCGAAACCCTGGGCTTGCCTGGTCAAGGCACATATGGGAGTTGATGCTTCCAGCTCCTCCCCCCTTCTCTCTCTCTGTCTCTCTCTCTCCCTCTCTCTTTCCTCTCTAAAAATGAATAAAGAAAAAAATAAAAAATAAAAAAAAATATGAGGGTGCTCCTATTTCCTGATTTTAAGGGCGCATTGCCCATGTAAGTAAAATACTTAACTGAGAAAAGGGAAGATTGGGCCCTACGTCAAAGCAAGTTTGCTTCATCTTGCGCTGTTAGCAGCACGAAGGGGTGCTGTGTGACAAATCTCTTCTGTCTGCAAGAGTTGGAGCCAAGCACCTTGCAGACGAGATAAGAAAAGCTGAATGATCCCACTATAAGGATCACAGCCGCGAGGGGAGTCTGGGCCGCCGCACCACACATTCCGCTGATTTAGAGGCGCCTGGGTCTCGGAGGCTCTGCTTGGGGTCGCTCCAGTGCAGACCTTCACATGGATTTTGCAGAGCTTGATCTGGGCACCACAGTGAAGCCTACTTAAACAAATTCACGTTCAAAGGAATGTGAGGTCTGTGCACCAAACAGAAATACAAAAACAAGCTTTGTTGGCTCCTGGGCAGTAGCAGTGAGGGGAAAGTCCAGACTAGAAAGGCAGAGATTTTCTATTTCTCCAGTTGCTGCATGCTGGCCCACGCTGTTGTCTCAGAATCTGCATCTGCTCGTTAAGACATTCCCCGAGTGCAAGCCCAGGGCCCCCTGGGAGACCCTTTAGGAGCATGCATTTGCAAGAGTTTATCTCTTGATCTGGTTCTACCCTAATGAGATACCCACTCCAGGCGGAATGGCTGTGAATGTGTGAGGAGGGGGGTGGCTTTGCCGTCCATGCTCTTCCAGGACTCTTTTTATAGAAACAAGTTTATTTCAAAGCAATGATAACTTCCACATGTTCATGTTTTTATTTTCTCCATCACATCCACCTCTTGAGCGTGTAATCATTGCAATGCGCTTTACTTTCAAAGCAAACATGCATTGACCCTGAGGCAGGACATTAGTAGGTGCTGTGCAATTTCATTGACTGCGACAGGGAGCCAATGGAGAAGCATCTATCTGGCCGGCAGACACACCTGTGAGGATTTGGAACACACCATCAAGCATTTGACTAGCTCGACCCTATTGTTCTATTCAGAACCCCCTTGATGTGGAATCCAGGGCATATGGCTCGTTTCCTTTAGGTAAAGGAAAATGCAGAAATATTTGATGAGAAAATAACATTTAATATTTTAGAATTTCCATGGTTTAAACAAGTTTAAAACAAGTTAAATATAAAGACTTAAGAAATATATTATTTGTATAACTAGATAGGTAGATAGATAGATGCATTAATATCTCTATGTCAAGCAGTTATATGCCATGGAGGCAATTTCTAAATAATGTTTTACAAATAATAAGGTATTTCAAATGTTCAGCCAATAATATGAATTTGTAGTTAACCCTTTGACCACCTACTGTATCTAACCATCTCCTGGAATTGTTTCTCTAAACTTACATTTGGAGATTGTTGATTTAAGAAGAAGGTATAAAGATCCCCTCAGGAAATACTCTAGACCCAATGCATGTAAAAAAAAAACTAGAAAATATACATTTTGTGTTATATATAACCCCAACTTAGAAGTTTGGGGTAAAAATTATTCAGGAACACAATCAGCGATTACTGAGCCAATCAAAAAGTGTTCTGTTTGTGGCTTGCCAGGTGCCTTGGTTCCTCAAAATTATATGGACTTATTTATTTGAAACAAAAGTTTCAAGTCAATACTTTCGAGCTGGGTGGAGGGTGCCTGGTGGCCTAGATGGATTTTCAGAATAGAGGAGGATGGATGGATGGATGGATGGATGGATGGATGGATGGATGAATGGACAGACAGATAGATGAATGGAGAGATTGATTTAACAAAAAAATGGGTATATCCACCTAGGAAGCTGTGCACTGACTTAGTTTATTAAGTCTAACATTTCTATAGCTATCATTCTGCTCCTAAAATTTATTATCTCGGAGAAGATGATCTTGCACCCATGAATAGATAGGGAAATGATGATCTCAAAATTGGGCTTAAGCCAAGACTTATCAGAAAGTAACATGCCAGGTATTTGATACCCATCCCATAAACTTAAAATAAATGTCACTCTTCCTGTTTTACAGATGCAGACAGTGCGATCCATACAGAATAAACAATTAGCTTAAGACCAGAGAGCTAGCAAATGGCAGTGCTAGAATTCAACCCCAATTTTGTATGATCCACAATCCATGCTCTTCATTACTATACTGAGTTTAGCACGTATAAAGTCTTTTAAGTGAGAGGAGGGAAGATAGATAGACTTCTTGAATGTGCTCTGACCGGGATCCACCTGGCCGCCCCTGCCTGGGGCCAATGCTCAAATCAACTGAGCTATCCTCAGCTCCCGGGTCAATGCTCAAACCAATCTGCTCAAACCAATCGAGCCACTGGCTGTGAGAGGAGAAGAGAGAGAGAAGGGGGAGAAGCAGATGGTCACTTCTCATTTGTGCCCTGACCGGGGACCCAACCCAGGATGTCCGCATGCTCTGCCGACCCTCTATCCACTGAACCAATCAGGCAGGGCAGCATCTGTAAAGTCTTAATGTGAGAATACCCAGGGTTGTATTATTCACATATGTGGATGTGTGTGTAGATATACTCTTTGACCATAAAAAAAAAAATCTTCCAGTAATTATTATGTGATCTTTTTCCTGATGTTGTAATGAGGGACCAGGATGACAAAATGCAGGGCAGCCACAAACAGTGGTGACATAAACAATAATGCCACTCCTGGCACAGGGAGGTGCACTGTTTGGGAAGAAGTCATTTCAAGAGCTCTCACACTTCAGCTGCTGTGCTAAGTTAGTTTTGTATCCAGGCAGTTAGACAATGAATGCATCTGGCACCAACACCTTTCTAAGCGCCTGCCTGTCCAATCCCTGCCTAGCTGGCTCTTCACAGCTGCACTAAAATCAAAACACTAAGAAATGACTGTCACCAAGCCACCTGTAGAATCCAGTGATATAAAAGGATAAATTCCTCATTTAATTGTGAATGTGAGCTCCTTGCAGTCCAATTGAGAGGGCCGCCACTTAGAAATGTTAATGCTATTTATTGTAGCATGCATGGCATAATGGCATTTCTCAACATCTGTTTTTCATTTAAAATTTCAAAATTGCCTTTGTGTCCGTTCTGTGGGTGCCACTTGGTAACAATGCTGTTCCTACTTATGAAACGGGGGGATGGAAAGTGGCAAGTGGGAACCCAAACAAAATAGGACTAATGAACATTTGCAGCTGCTGGTGGGATTTGGTGAGTAGCTGCCAGCATCGATGACAGAATTCATCTTGTAAAATGTACCTACGATAAATACCAACTAGGAGTGATTAGTGAAGGTTGTTAATTCATAAATGACTTGCAAGCAAACCAGCAATTTGATTGCCACCAGTAACAGGATGTCTTCTTTCTTTTGCAAGGCAACCAGGGGTGTAAGCTCCTATCATGGCCATTGTTACCACATTCTTGCTTTTCTTTTTGTACCTTGAAAGGTTTAGTCTGGAAGGAAAAAAAAGCGTCTGCATGTTTAGTGAAATAAATTGGAAAGACCATGCATGTCTTTCAAGGCTCATGTCAGATCTCATTTCTTCCCAACAGCCATTTTGGCAACTTCATCCTTCTGGAACCTTCCCTTCCAAGTTCTCATTATAGTCATTGACTCTGTTTTGCCCATTTAACGTTTAATCATATTTTGCCTTTTTATAGCAAAGCCTTTTACTTGTGCATCTCTTATCTTGCTGTGTATACTGCATCTTCTTAAAGAGTATCTGTTTTTACCTTTTTCCTCCCATCTTGACTTCACCATAGCCCCCAAGACTTGGTCCCTGGCACCTAGTAGTTATCATTAACTACTTCTTAAGAAAATAACTATGTGGATGGACATGTGAACAATGCCAAGAGATGACCTACAAGGCAAGAATTTTAACTAACACCAGAAGAGGCAACAAAGTAGTTTGAACCTTGAAGCTTTTGAAATCATACCTTGAACGCAAACCATTTACCTTATCTCTGACCTGGATTCTTTTATTATTATTATTATTATTATTATTATTATTTAGAAAATTATATTTAATGGAGTGACAGTGATTAATAAGAGTACTGTACATACTTGAATTCTTAATGCTTATAGAATCTAGTGGATGACTCTTCTCCAAAAAAATTGACCAGGGTCCCTGGATGGCTCAGTGGTAGAGCGTCATCCCAGCGTGTGGAAGTCCCAGGTTCTATTCCCGGTCAGGCCACACAAGAGAAGCACCCATCTGCTTCTCCACCCTTTCCTCTCCTTTCTCTCTATCTCTCTTTTCTGCTCCCGCAGCCAAGGCTCCACTGGAGCAAAATTAGCCAAGGTGCTGAGGATGGCTGCAGGGCTTCCGCCTCAGGTGCTAGAATGGCTCCAGTTGCAATGAAGCAATGCCCCAGATGGGCAGAGCATCACCCCCAATGGGCTTGCTGGGTGGATTCCAGTTGGGCACATGCCGGAGTCTGTCTCTCTACCTCCCTGCTTCTCACTTCAGAAAAATGGAAGAAAAAAAAAAGTAGACTAAGCTCTTTTCGTCATCTAAGAGTGATTAGCAAAGGCTGTTAGGTCATGCCTTACCAGGCAGTGGTGCAGTGGATAGAGCATTGAACTGGGACGCTGAGGACCCAGGTTTGAAACCCCGAGGTCGCCAACTTAAGCGCGGGCTCATCTGGTTTGAGCAAGGCTCACCAGCTTGAGGCCAAGGTCGCTGGCTTGAGCAAGGTGTTGCTTAGTCTGCTATAGCCCCCAGGTCAAGGCATAGATGAGAAAGCAATAAATAAACAACTAAGGAGCCACAACGAAGAGTTGATGATTGTCATCTCTCTCCCTTCCTGTCTGTCTGTCCCTATCTCTATCTCTCTCTGTCTCTGTCACAAAAAAAAAAAGGCTGTTTGTTCATGAGCAACTTATAAACAAATTGATTCATTTCTACATTGGATTACTCATCTTGAGACTTTAACTCACTGACTTTTCTAAGAAAATTCTCTTAGCTTACCATTAGTACCTTGTGTCCCATTTCATAGCTCTGCCTCTGATTTTAGCCCAAAATGGTCTAAACAATCATGTGGTTGCTCAGACTCTCCTGCTTTCATCCTCCTAGTTGGCTATTCAGAATAGAAGAGACCTCTGAGCCTCTACCAGTACGATGGGAGGCCCATCAGTCTGCATGCTAGTGTGTCCAAAGTGTCAGGAAGTTACCGCTCCTGGGGGACAGGAGCGGATGTCCCCCTCCAGCCTCCTTTCCTTGGGGATAAATCTGGAAGGCATCCGTCTATTTCCTGGGAGGGCCAGAGCAGTGCTCATAGCGCTGGCTCAGTGACGCTCTCCCACACTGACATAGCCTCTTTTCCCATCTCACTCTCCACACTCCTTGACACCTGCTTCCTGGAACACCTTCCATTAAATACCCACACCCAAGCCCTGGTCCCAGGAACTACTTTCAGGGGAACTAAACTTCTCAATCTGCCTCAACTTTGATCATAAAAAAAGAAATAAAAATAAATAAATTAAAAGTCCCAATACTTAAATATCCACATGAGGATGCCTTTCAAAGTCACCACCTGTAAAGGCTGTATACTCATGTCCCCAGCTGCCATCGGCCTAGGCATTTCTGGAGTATCTACAAGGCCGCTCTGGAGGACTGGGCGGGGTGTGGCAGTGAGACGCCCTGGAGGGCAGCTGTAAGTGCTAAGGGGAATAGGGAAGGAACTCTCCCACCTGCCTCACATGCCTCCTCCACATCCTGGCCCTGCTGCTTACAACCATTCCTAGTTTTAGATTCTCATTTAATTTTTTTTTTAATTCACACTTTTTTTTATTTTTTTTAATTTTATTTATTCATTTTTAGAGAGGAGAGAGAGAGAAGGGGGGAGGAGCTGGAAGCATCAACTCCCATATGTGCCTTGACCAGCAAGCCCAGGGTTTCGAACTGGCTACCTCAGCATTTCTAGGTCAACGCTTTATTCACTGCGCCACCACAGGTCAGACCCTCATTTCATTTTGAACTGTCACATTCTAAGAAATCCAGACTGTGAAATGACTTTCCAAGGTGTCTTCACAGGAGAGAGCAAGAACAATTGTGGGGAATGTACCCCATTGAGGCAAAGGAAGCTGCCCTCTAGGACTGCCCACCCTTCCGGCCACTGACTACATGACCTCAGACAAGTCATGTTGCCTCACCATTCTCAACTCCGGGTGGGAAAAATAATACCACTATACAGGGTGGATGTAAGGGGTGTAAAACAGTAAACCAAGTGACAAGCCAGGATATGTAGTAAGGCGTTCCATGGCTGACTTATTTTGTTTTTTTTGTTTTTTTGTTTTATTTTAATAAATAAATTTTTATTTTAATGGGGTGACATCAATAAATCAGGGTACATACATTCAAAGAAAACATTTCCAGGTTATCTTGTCATTTAGTTCTGTTGCATACCCATCACTCGAAGAGAGATCGTCCTCCGCCACCCTCCATCCAGTTCTCTCTGTACCCCTCCCCCTCCCCCTCTCCCTCTTTCAATAATTGAATTTATTGAGGTGACACTGGTTACAATAATCAATCAGGTTTCAGGGACCTAATTTTACAACCCATCATCTGTACACCATACTGTGTGTTCACCCCCCAAGTCAAGTCTCTGTCCATCACCATTTATCCCCCCTTACCCTCCTCCAACTTTCCCCTCCCAGAAATCACCACACTGTTGTCCATGACCATGAGTTTTTCTTTTTTTTGTACTCTTTTGCTCTATCCCTCCACCACCCTTACCCCGTGCCCCGCCCTGACAGCTGTCAACCTGCTTGTCTAGGTATGTGTCTGGTTCTATTTTGCTTATTAGCTCATTTTGTTCATTAGATTCCACATATGAGTGAAATCATATGGTACTTGTCTTTCTCTGACTGGCTTATTTCACTCAGCATAATGCTCTCCAGGTCCATCCATGCTGTCGCAAAGAGTAAGATTTCCTTCTTTTTTATGGCTGCATAGTATTCTATTGTATAAATGCACCACAGCTTTTTTATCTACTCATCTACTGATCAGCACTTGGGCTGTTTCCACATCTTGGCTATTGTAAATAATGCTTCATAAGGGTGCATATATTCTTTCGAATCAGTGTTTCAGAATTCTTAGGCTATATTCCCAAATGTGAAATCACTGGCTCAAAAGGCAGCCTCATTGTTAATTTTTTGAGATAACTCCATACTGCTTTCCACAGTGGCTGTGCCAGTCTGCATTCCCACCAACAGTGCAAGAGGGTTCCCTTTTCTCCACATCCTCACCCATCCTTGTTGTTTGTTGATTTATTGATGATAGCCATTCTGACAGGGATGAGGTGATATCTCATTTTGTTTTAATTTGCATTTCTCTGGATTATTAGTAACATTGAGCATCTCTTCATATGTCTTTAGGCCATCTGTATGTCCTCTCTAGAAAAGTGTCTATTCAGGTTCTTTGCCCATTCTTTAATTGAATTGTTTACTTTCTTGATGTTGAGTTTTATAAGTACTTTATAAATTTTGGATATTAATCTTTTATCAAATGTATCAGCAAATATGTTCCCCCAGTCAGTGGACTGTCTTTTCATTTTGTTGATGGTTTTCTTTACTGTGCATGATGTATGATGTATGATTGACTCATTTTAAAAATTACTGCCTTTTAATGATTATTTACAGACATCTGTAAAATGAAACTAAGAAAATTACCTGCCTCACTGAGTTGTTTTGGGGATTAAAAGTGTAAATATATTTAGAGTGCTTAACTCTGGAGCTTCCAAAGGGGCAGAGAACTTAGATGGGGGGAAATCACATTTTATTTTCACTAAGGCCTAACAAGAATTTAGTATTCCCTTTAGTTATAAATATAGAAAACAGTTGCAGTGGTCACAGCTATCTGTGACTTTGTCACCAATTAAAATCTCAGATATTTTTATATCACACTGCTGCTTGTGCAGGAATCTCAAAATGTTATTTACACTTGTCACTACTTGAGATTACAGTAGTCAGTAGACCTTCTCTTGATCTCATTACTCATTGTGTTGGAGAAGCACAGACTTTACCATACACAAATTTGCTTTTTAGTATTTTTATAATTGTATTTTAGTATAATTGCTTTCTTTTGTAATCCTGTATATATATTTTTTTGCATCTGAAAAGCCTACTCTGAGAAGAAGTCCATAGCATCACCAGCCTGCCAGACTTTAAGAATTCCTGTTCTGAGTCAAGTGTTCAGACACTAAGCATAATTTTGAGGGTGTTTCATACTGGAGAGCCCCATTTTTGTTAGTCTACCGAGAGCTACAGTATAGGTAGCTACTGGGTTGTGGAAGGCAATTAGACTAAGAGTCAGAAAGCACATATTTATACCTGGAAACTTCCCAGGGTTAGATGTGTGACTTTGGACAAGTTATTTACCCTCTCTGAACAAATGGTCCTCATAAATCCTCCCAGGGTTGTCATGAGTGCCATTCATGTGGAAGCGCCTGCTATAGGTAGGCCCTCCATAAATGTTGTGTGAATCTGATCAAGGCTGTGAGCTCATCAGTCCATTTTCACATGCAAACATCAGTTTGTAGGATGTGAATGTCTTTTTGTCCCCCTCCTGCTGGGACTGGGGGCTGCTGGGAGGCTCAGGGACAGCTCTGACAGCTCTGTGCCAAGAAGAAACCTGTGCTCCCTCTTCCAGCCCCGTCCCCCTGGGCAGACCATGCTGAGCTCAAGAGTTCACAAGGATCAGCATGAAAAGGGAAAACAATTTGTTCAGGGCCCCTAGAGTCAGACACTCAGCATGTTGGGTGGGGGGGGGGGGTCAGCTTTAATCAGCGTCAAGTTGATCATATTTTGAGAGATGCTAATGAATTCAGAATATCTCCAGGTAGTTTCGGGCAGGCACCCCTGCTCTCCACCTGGTCCCTGCTCACTCCCGCCTGCCCTCCAGGGGCTGCCTGGCACCAGGGCACCTGGACTCTTCCCGGCCCAGGGGGCCGCCTTCGTGCCATGCTTCAGCTGGGGGCAACGAAAATTCTCTTCCCTTTCAGGCTTTTCGTGTCAGTTGTTTGTTTGTTTTTCCTATTCTCTCTTCTTTTAAGTTATTTTTTCTGAAAATTAATTTACTGTGGCTGAAAAGACAGCAGACAGAGCACCCTGGAGACTGAGTTCCCCCACGTACCCACGACAGCAGCCTGGTGCTGGCAGTGACGGACGGAGCATGTCCCCGTCGCAGGGACCTGCCTGTGATGCCAGCCGGGCTCGGGAGTTGAACCGCTTCTGTTCTCTGAGGAGCTCAGAGCGCTTTAGAAGCATGAGCTCATTTGGGCTGATTCTAACCTGAATTCCAGGTGTGCCAGGGCTCTCTAGGAGCACAGGTGTCTAAGACAGCCTGCACTTCCGCTGAGGCCATTCTGTCTGCCTAGAGTCAGAAAAACAGAGACACAAAGCCCAAATTAGATGAGTCTGTAATGAAAAGCAAATACCCTGGAGGTTAGATGAGCAACTTTCAGCTGGCCTTCCATGTCCACCAGGCTTTGTTTGTGCTTTAACTGAGGTATGACGTTTTGTTTTTGGAGGAGCAAAAGAAATCATGACTACAAAAGCACCTAGTGTAATGCATTCCACACAGTAGATACTCAGAACACATTCACTGAATGCACACTGTTTAGAGTGATGCAGGCCAGTGGGTTCAGTGCTTCTTGTATGGCCCTCGATGGGTAGTTTAGTCCCCTACATTCTCCCTCCTCTTCTCTTGCCCTGAGTTATGTCTAGTGAATACCAGAGATGTGTGGTGGATTAGAGCAGGCCACAAAGTCCTTGACAGTCTTCCCATTGAGAAGTTGGGTCATTGGTTCCCACTGAATCTGAGTGGGACCTGTGACTACTTTGACCCGTAGGTTATGGTGGGTGTAGTGCTATGTGTTACCTGGCCCAGCCTGTCTCTGCAAACATGTTCTCTGGAAGCCCTGCTCTGAAAAAGCCCAAGATAGCCACCTGGAGTGGCCAGGGAGGAAGCGCGATGGTGGCCAGACCCAGCTCGCCCTTCCAGCCCAACCCTGACACCAGGCACATGAGTGACACTGACATGGACTCTCTATTCTATATCGGCTGAATAGGTGATGCCATGTGGAGCAGAAGAACCACCCAACCAAGCCCTGTCTGAGTTCCTGACCCTCAAATCATGGGCTATAAAAAGTGATGGTTAAGGCACTAAGGGGTCATTTGTTGCACAACAATAAAAACTTCAACATTACATGAGTCACAATAAGTCCCTAGGGTCAGATCACCTTCCCCAAGAAGATGTATTAAAATTAAAATGAAACAGGAACGGGGCAAAGTGTAGAAGTGCAGGCCCTCCTGGGGTTTGTGTTGTGCCCGGAGGACAACCGGAGCTACTGCAGCTCGGGAAAGGGAGGCCCTAGAGCAGCAGCCACGGGAGTCCTCGTTTTCCTTCTCATGTAACACAAATCACCATTGTCACTATGTCTGAGAACATCCTGCATGAACAGGCCATATGCCTTACGTAATAGCAGTGCCGTTAGCCGTCATGGAATGCCCGGCCTGGGTCAGGCAGCTAACACTGCACATAGTCGCCCTTATTCTGTCAGCAGCCCCACAAGGTAACTGTTGTTGTCCCCATTTTACACCTGAGAAATCTAAGGGACAGAGAGAGGTCAGCAGTCTTGTCCAAGGTTACTGATCTAGAGAAATATTATAATATTTCATTATCCCATTAACTCTGTGTACTAGTTTCCCATTGTTGCTATCACAAATTACCAGAAACTTGGTGGCTTAAAGAAACACAAGTTGATTATCCTATAGTTCTGGAGGTCAGAAGCTCAAAATGAGTCTCACGGGGATAAGTTTCCAGTGTCATCTGCATCCCTTCTGGAAGCGGTAGGGGAGAATTTGTTTTCTCACATTCTCTAGCTTCCAGGAGCTGCCAAAACTCCTTGGCTCATGGCTTTCTAACTTCATCGTCAAAACCAGCATGGACCCGTCTAGTCTTTCTCACACTGTGTCTTCTCACACAGCCTTCCTGCCTCCCTCTTTCACCTGGGAGGGCCCTTGTGATGACACTGGGCCCCCTGGGCGACACAGGACACCTCCTCATCTCAGGATCAACTGAGTAGCAAATTGAATTCCCTTCTCCATGGAACACAACATATTTACGTGTTCCAGAAACTAAGGCATAGACATCTTTTGTGGGGGGAAGGGGTGGTCATCATTTTGTCTATCACATAAAATAAGATGGAAATAATTATGTCTCCTCTTCTATAAATGACAGAACTGAGAATCATGGTAGATAAATCATTTTTCCAAGGTCACACAAACCAAATGTTACTTCACCTAAGGCTACGAAGCAGGAGTATTCTGGGAAATGGCCAGATAAGCCCTTCCCAAAGGCAGAGGTGTTGTTTGGGAGTGAACTTGAATAAATCACTATGCCTTCCACCAACACTTGGAAATATCCTTTTCTCCAGCTCTGTAGTGGGGGGGAGCACTAGCGGGGTCCCCTGCCGGCCTTCGCAGCCCTACAGAAGAGGGGGACCTCTGCAGGCGAGCCCTCTGGGACGGCGCACTTATCTGTCTCTGGGAACTGAAGAAACAACATTTCTCATATCCAGTAAAGTCTTCCGATAATGAACTCTGCGATAAGGGGACTCCACTCACAGTGAAGCCACAAATCGTTTCAGTCCCAGGAGAGATAAAGAGAGAATGTTTTGGAGCTCTTTAAAAACATTATGTGTTCCCACAGTGTCTCAGACCTAGAACACTCAAAACATAGTCCACAAGGCACTTCCCGGCGTCCCCAAGCGCAGGGCCAGCCCGCTGCTCTGCGTCCTGCCAGCGGGCGTGGCCATACAGTAGCATTCACTGAGCCTGAGCCGCAAGCTGGCACCTGAGATATAGGACGTTCAACCCTCACGACAACCCTTGAGTTCGGTCTTACCCGTTCTTACCCTTAGTTTCCACATCTAAAAAAGGGGGATAAGTAAGTTGTCAACAGCCAATAATGCCAACGGTAGGATTCGACCTCAGGCCTGTTGGGCCCTATCCCATGCCCCGCCACTTGGCATGCTGCCCCTTCACTTGCCTGCTCTGCCTGCTGAGCCTCTGCTCATACTTTTGCCCCCAGAGGACTCTCACCACCTCTCCCATCTATCCGAACCTCCCTGCCCCTCCACCTCCACCCTGCCCACCATGAAGCCTGCCCCAGCTACTCCCAATCCGTTCCCCCTTTCACCAGAGCCCGCCCCTTCTTACAGTGTGGTACCCCATAACCATACACGTCTTAGTCATCTCTGTCCCTGGTTTCATTCATCTTCCCAGGATGGACTGTCAACTCGTCTGGGACAGAATCCACGCCTTACACAACATTTCCCTCGGGTCATCGTGGAAACCTATGGGGTTAGCTGCCCAGAGGTTGGGTAGATGTGTCTGGATCTGTAGATTGACGTACTCTTTCTTCAGATCTACTCGGTTCTTAGTTTAAGAGGCTTACTATAAAGTTTTATTTACTTTTATTTTTTCATTGAATCTATCAGGGCAACATTAGTTAACATAATTATCTAGGTTTCAGGTGCCCAATTCTGCAACACATCTCTGTACACCATATGTATTGTGTGTTCACCCACCCCCCCCGCCCCAGTCAAGTCTTCATCCATCATCATTTATACCCCCCACAACATCTTCCACTTCCCTGGTCCCCTGTAATCACTGTGCCCATTTTTTCTTTCTTTTTTTTTTTTTTTTTGTCCTTTTTTGCTCAAATTGCCCCCTCACTGGGGCTCCCCTTACCTCCCAAAGGCTAGACAGCTGTCAGCCTGCTCTCTATGGGTGAGTCTGTCTTTATTTTACTTGTTAGGTTTTTTTTTTCATTAGATTACACATATAAGTAAAATCGCATGGTACTTGTCTTTTTCTGACTGGCTTATTTCACTCAGCATAATGCTCTCCAGGTCCATCCATGCTGTCATAAGGGTAATATTTTTTTCTTTTTTATGGCTAAGTAGGATTCCATTGTGTAAATGTTCCATGGCTTTTTATACGTTCACCTACTGATGGGCACTTGGGCTGTTTCCAATAATGTTGTAATGAACACAGTCATACATATATTCTTTTGAATTAGTATTTTGGGATTCTATGAATAAATTCCTAGAATTGGTTTAGCCAAGGATGTAAAAGACCTTTACTCAGAAAATTATAAGACATTGAAGATATTATAGAAGATACAAAGTTTTATTCAGAAAATTAAGGAACATGTCTAGCATCCTTGGCCAGTTTAAACCTGAAAGTCAGGTATCCTGACTCAGCATTCTGTCTACCCTATGGACTAGATATAATCTTTGTCTTAAAGAAAGTTACCACACAAGTAAAATGGGGCAGGGACTTTTCTGTTTGGCTTATTGGTGCACCCCAGAACCTAGAACAGTGCCTGGCACTATACCCTAGTAGGCTGTACATGGTAAACTTCTAAAAATGTTGCATGAATAAAGGAAAGAATAAATAAAAATTGTTGAAAATATTTTAAATATAAATTTCCAATGACACCTTAATTAGCTATGAGTTAAGACAAATAACTTAGCCGTGATCAAACGGAACTCAGTTGTTCTAGACCCCAATCAAGTACAGAGTGCTACTCTGGATGTTCAGAATGAGGTCTAGATAAACACCCTTCCTGGATCATTCTGACACAAGTCAAAGTGCCAGGGACACTGCTGTAGAGGAGAATTGCCAGCTGGCTCTGAACCTGGCCAAAGGCTCTCATTTACATGGTTAATTGTCTGCAGGTGGAATCCCTTTGATAGACCAAAGGGTTGGCACAACTGACCCTTTCACCGTATGCCCAGAGCGGCGTTTGGAGGACCGGATCCTGCAGTCAATCTTCCAAAGCCTGACCTGTGTCTGCCCTGTTGACCCCCTGCCACTGTCACCCACCAAGGGGCTCTTAATTGGGGCGGCTGCATGTGTCTCATTGGGAGTCTGCCTGGAAGACCCATCTATCAATTCTGCCAGAGACAAGAACAGGAAGGAGCAGCCTCCCACACAATGGGCCTGCCCACCCCTGCTCGTCCACACCTCGTTACACCTGAAAAATCCCTATGTCCTTTTGTTGTGACAGGCTGGGTGGAGTGATGTCAGGTAGTTGCTTCCTGTTTTCTTGTCCTTTTTCTTGATGCCACCCTGAGAAGCACAAGGGGTGAACCTGTATTCAGACAGGGGAACCGAGTGTTCTCAGCGTGGGAGAGAATAGCCCACAGGAGGGGAGTCCTGGTGGCAGACTGGAGCCTGGCAGACCACCCACCACTCCAAGCATCCTGGCATGCTCAGACTTCCTTGCCAGTCTTCCATTGATGTCATCTGCTTGAGGCCCCGCCTCTCTCTCCCTCCTCTTCCTTCCGCTGGGCTGTGGGGATCTAGATGCTGAAATCTGTTCACAAGATCTCACCAGGCACTCTGCATCTTTCTTCTCCACGTTCATTTCAGTTCAACAAAAGATGTAATGTTCTTCACACATCAGGCAAGGATCTCAGGATACATTCTCTGCCACTGAGAGGCTCACAGTCTAATAAATAATGACTCACATCTAAGTACAGTAGATGGAATGGCTGTAAAAATATTTGCAGAATTTGGGAACCAGACTCCAAGTGGTGGCACTCGAGGTTGAGGCAGACCCAGAACCAGCAATTATAATAACTGTGCAGAGTCCGTACAATGGAGAGGGAGTCCTGTCCATCTACAAGGATGTACTTCTCTGCAGTATTTCTTGAGACTCAAGATAAGTATCTTCATGTACACACATGCACACACAAACACAGCTTTAAACTAATTTCTACTTTATACAACTCACGTTGTAAAGTGGAGTGGTTAACATTTTATTGAAAGCCTCTGGCATTCTAGGTGCTTTGTGTACACACTTTTATGTAATATATGCACCAACTTTGTGAGACAGATGTCATCATAATTAGGTAAGGAAACTGAGATTCAGAGAGGTTAGGTAACTTGCCCAAAGCCACACAGGTAGTAAATGGCAGAGGCAGGATTCAGATGTCTTTTGCCTTACTCCAAAGCCAAGTGAGCTTTTCAAACTCTGATACACTGCCTTCCTAGAAACACTTAACTATTTTTGTTTTCACTCATCCTAAGTCATATGTGCCTTTGTGATAAACCAAAAGCAATTGAAAAGAGTTTACCTATAACCTGTGCCTCTCTCTCCTATGGGCAGTCCTCCCCACATCCCCAACTATGGAAACATATCATCTGGCACTTGGCTGACCACTGTCCCTGGCCTCAGTCATACAGACTCGCCTCACAAGCTGATCTGTGGCAGCTGCTCTTTTCCACCTGAGAGCTGCCAGGCCAGTTGTCTGCTGAATCACGGCATCATCAGAAAGTTCCAGTACGCATCAAGATTGAGCCACATTTCTGTAGAGCACAGTGACTATCCTGAATGAGCCTGGGCTCTTTCTAGGGTCTCCTGCTGAAGCCACTGATTAGGGAGCTGGCTGGCTCACCAGAGGCATTTATGAAGAGCCAGAGAGAAGGGGCACCAAGATCTGGAGTCTGCACTCGTGGACAGCTATGGGTGAGCAAGCCAGAGGTTCTCCTTGTAGGTGACTGCTGGTTTGATATAATGACTGCCTCAGACCTCAGAACAAGGTGGGGTTGGGACAGCCAGAGCCAAACCCAGATATGAGCCTATCACCTGTTTACTCCATAAAAATATTGTCATTTTATACATGTGTCAGAACAGAAACAGTTTGGAGAGATCAGACACAGAGCTCAGTGAAACTTTTTGATCTCCTTGAGAACTGACATTGGGTCTTATTGCTCTTCTCTGCATGGCATTCTGTGAGTGTCATTTAGCTGTTCCTTGGAGTAGAAGACTGAGAAAACAGCGTTTCCTCCAGGTTTCGAGGTGGGGGGGGGTAACTGATGCAATGGTCCTAGTGCTGGCCATCAGAGGTAATTTGGGTGCCTGCCTGTCAGCAAAGTGGACAGAATTGTCCCCTTCCTTGTTCTGGCCTCTCCATCAATCAGACCAACAAACAGCCTTACTACCCCATTCTCTTCTGCTCTGGGGTCCAGGAGGCAGAAGCCCTTGGTCTCCTACAACCATGGCCAGCAATGACATCTAAGTCACCATAAGCTTTTGCTAAATGGGTCTGCCATTACTGCAACCTCCATGGAAAAACATTCTGGCTCAGTCAAATCCTCAGTTCCTTCTTTTTCGGTTGACAGATGCAAAAGTAAACTTCTTCAACACAGTGTGAACTATTTATCTTCTCTACCTCCTCTGGTCTTAGATAAGCTGGTTTATACACTTGGCTTTTTTATTTTTAAGTGAGAGGCAAAGGGTAATGTAAGGTCAGTGGACAATGACGAAGGTCATGTGGGTAGCCCAGACCCGAACTTTGGCCCACAACCAAGCATGCCTAAAGAAACTTCCCAGGATCCCTTTGGCAAAGAGAGACACCTCCGTCAGCCAGTGAGATTTCACCACATCATATTAGCTCGACCACCCTAGGGACCCTTTAAATATCTCTCACGTGGGCTACCCCTTGCGACTTGCCTAGCCTCTGTCCCTAGGGCTAGGGAACCTTGTCAGGCGGGAAGTGCGCTGTATTCAATCAAGTCTCTTATTATTCCACACTTTGTGGCTCCAGCCCTTCCTTCTTTCTCAGCAGGGGAAAATACCTTACAGACATAGAGACAGACTCCTGCATATACTCCGACCGAAATCCACCCAGCAAGTCCCCCAATGGGTTGATGTTCTGCCCAACCAGGCTGTTGCTCTGTTGCTCAGCAACTAAGCTATTTTTAGTACCTGAGGTGAGGCCATGGTGCCATCCTCAGCACCCAGGGCCAACTTGCTCAAACCAAGCCATGGCTTCAAGAGGAAAGAGAGAGAGAGAGAAGTCAGAGGGAGAGGGGTGGAGAAGCAGGTGGGTGCATCTCCTGTGTGCTGTGACTAGGAATCAAACTCAGGACTTCCACATGCTAGGCTGACACTCTACTGCTGAGCCAACCATCCAGAGTTATACACTTGGTTTTTTTTTGGTATGTATTGATGGTCCAGCTCTTATTTTTGTTGTTGTTTCTGTTCTCTTTCTCATTAATTCAGCAGTGTTGGTTTTCCTCCTGCAAGGTCTTTGCTCACTGCACTGCTACAATTGTGTGCTCTTGACCTTAGCCCTATTTTTAATGCAGCTGATTCCTCCTTTCATCAAGTAGCATGTTCCCTGTAACTGCTTTTGATTGTGCCCAGTTATCTACGTTTGTTCAAGGAGGCTCTGCTCAGCAGCTCCTCTTAGTGCCAAGCCGGTGATTAGGAAGGAATGCCGTGCTTCTGCCATTTCTGGGTGACTTTTCAATAAATCACTAATTTCTCTTTGAGTTTGTTTCCTGGACAATTATTGATTGTGGTGAGCCTCCGACAGCTCCCAGAGTGGCTTCAGTCTGTAACAACATTGAGACTTAGATTTGCTGTCACGTGGCCGCTGATGTCCCTGCTGGGGTGCAGGAGGGGTGGGCGGAAGGGGAAGATTGACGAGCGTCCCTGAAACGGGTATGAGCACTTAGGTGATCCCTGGTTTGCAGATTTGTCCTCGGGTCTGACCTTAAAATTTGTCATTGGAGATTATAAATGAAATCATAGCCAGGACTTCCTTTTTACCCTGTGGGTTCTCTAACTTTACCATTCTAAACAGTTCTAACACACTTCTTTCCAAACTGAGGCAAAGTATCCAGAGCACAGAGGAATGAAACCAGCCCACTCCTGCCAACAGTGGTTGTTCTAACACTGTTGGTTTGTCGAACAATGGACTCCTTGCTAAACCTCAGCAAACAAACTCAGAAAGAAGTCTTCCCCAAAGGAGAAAAACAATTTGCCTATTGTCTGTGCAATTTTAGGATAATTGAGCTAACATACATTTGAATGATAATGAATAAATACTGTTCTTTTTTGTTATATACCTACCTTTTAATTTTACAACAGGGAACTAGTGATAATTACCAAATTCTATATTTATAGAAAACTGACTCTTTCTAAAGACTCCAATAGAGCAATTATCTCCATACTGTATGTGTTCTTTTTCTATAAATTGTTGAAAACTCAATAATTATCACTAGAACTAGCTGTGGCATTTTGAATACAGATACATAACAAAGAAGAAGGTCACCTGTGCATGACGATTCAAAACAAACTAATTCTTCCTCTCCTATTGCAGATGAGCTCAGCTTTGGTTTTGAAAGAACCTTACATAAGCCACTTAAAAGCACTGTTATCATGTGGCTTTTATTTATTGAGAGTTGATAAAGAGCTGTATCAAGAGAAAATAGAACAAGAAATACATCTTATAGTAAAAATAATAGCTCACATCTATCGTGGCAGATACATTGTGGTTTCTTTATCCCCTCAATACCTTTACAAGATAAACGCTATCCTTCCCCCCAAGTTACAGAGATGTGACTGAGGGTTCAGAGAAGTTAGTGATGTGCCTGAGGTGTCACAGGGAGAGGACCGAGAGCCAAGAACAGAAGCAAGGTCTGCCTGGTTCCACAGTCATGTCCCTCCCACCTAGAATCAAGAGTAGACCCAAGTCACCTCAGCGGCAGAGCTGAAAGGTCAGACTTCACTCAGCTGGGAAGTACAGCTAGTGCTCGACTTACGACCACCATTGGTTCCGACAGACCAGTCATAACAGGATTTGGTTGTAAGTTGAGTAGGCTATATGTGCAGTAGTGTGAAATGATGTTATAAAAATCTTTAAGTCATATTTTATCATAATTTTCTTTCATTATTGTTATATATCATAATTTTCTTTGTTCATTTTATGCCATTTGTATCATCTCTACACCATTTTGTTTCTTATTTTTACATTCGTCAGGTTTAAGTAAAACAGTGCATTACCAGTACAACTGGTTTAATATTTGCAAAGACAATTTCCTCTTGGCAGACATCTTGGGAAGGGTTTGATGAAAAATATCCAAGACACAAAACACAAATTGCTGTACCAAGTCTGGGATAACAGTTGAAATGGTGCACGCGGAGATGGTAGTGCTGCTGGAAGCTGGTCCGCACTGTCGTACACCCAGCTGAGCAATGCTTGTGCTGCCAGGCGCAGAGCAGTCATGGCTAGAGATTGTGGTCGTAAAGTCGATGGTCATAAATTGCATAGGTCATAAGTCGATCAATATTTGTACAGTGTGCTTAAGGTTGTTGTGGAAATAAACTCATAAGGGCTACTTGCACCTTATAGTTCCAGAGAAGAATGATGAAGTATAAACCAGAGAGCTTTGTTATCTGTTCCAAGTAAGCCAACACCACCAAATAGACCTCCAGGTTCATAAGGCTTTAGAGCAAAGGCACGGATCGACAGGTGTAGGTGCTTCTGTGTCAGGGATTAATCCTCCAAATTTTGGGTATTAGCAGGAATTAACTTGAAAGAACTCATTCTTTTTTGTTGTTTGTTTTGTTTTGTCTTGGCTTTGTCGTATTAGTGTATAGATTCTGAGTAAGCTCAGAACTCCGTTAAGAACCCCGTTCACTTACTCATATACTCATGTATATAAATCTCAATAACAATTGGTTATGGTCACAAGTCCCAGTGACACAGGAGATAATATTAGTCCAGATGATTGCGAAGATAGGGTCCAAATGAGCAAGGGAATTCATTCGTCAGTCATTCTTCGGGCAGAATTTCCACTCACTGCAGTGGAAGTCAGGTGGGCAAAACCTCAATGTCATATTTTGGCCCAGAACATTTATAGCTTTTTCACCAAAAATATCATCTTGGCAGTGTGAATATGTGTTAAGAAATAAATTAGGGACTACCCAAGGAACAGCAGCAACAGGGATCCAAGGGTCCACCATTTTTTATTTATTTACTTCCTTCACACAGAGGCGGTGAGAGGAGTTATGGACTAATGAACATGTTTTTAATAATTTCAAAGAGAATCCCAGAGCCTTGTTAGTGCTCCAGCCAGAGAGGGAAACAGTCTGAAAATGCCTCATCTTCGTGAGTCTTGGAATCTACAAACACAGTCCTTGAGTCAAACTATTCTCAGCTCAAACCCATTGCTAAATTATTTTCGCTAAAATTTCTTTTGTCTCCCTAAAGTCTTGCCATTATTACAAGGATAGAAGAAGTCAGTTTATAAATCTGAACTGGCAAAAACAGAGCCTGACCCAGAGTGAGCTGTGGCTACTGACGTGGAAAGATGGGCAGCGCTGCCCTGATCTGTTCGTTATGCTCTGCAGTGCGTCCTGCCTGGCTGGGGGCTCCAGCGAGAGCCCGGGCTTCCTGTCGGAGTCGAGGCGAGCTGCCCCGCTAGCCCTGTTCCTTCGGGACAGAGCCGTGCTCTCGGGCAAGCAAATGGAGATTGTTCCCCAGGATCTGAGAGACGTGCTCATCTCAGACCTGAAGATGAGCCTGACAGATTGCATTGGCTGATTGTGTGAGCCTAGGTCTCGGGCAAACAGTAACAGAGCTGCTTATCCCAACAAAAAGAGCTTGAATTTCCAGCCAGAGACCCCAAATCAGAGCAAACTAAGAAATCTAATTACTGACCATTACTTCTCATCTGCCATCAGAGAGGTTGGAATCTATTCATCAAATAGTTGCTAGCATTTGTGAGGGGACTACCCTGTGCCAGGCACAGGGCTGAGTACTAGAGATACAGGATTGACTCCTGTGGGCGTGTTGCCTTACCTTTCTAGTGGGAAGGACACTTAGCATCGTTCTGCTCACAGGACCGCTGCGTTGTAGAGTGCTGCAGAGTGCATCCAGAAGTGGTCCCTTAAAGTGTGGATAAATTCTGAAAGGAGAAAACCTCTGCTAACTAAACCAGCAGCGGTAGCCCGGGCAGCCTGCCTCAACCTCCACCCCAACAGCTCCTCGCCACTACCGCCACCAACAGCAACCTCAAAACAATGTTAGTGAGAACCTTGTCCATGCACAGCTCTAGCATAAACACCCCAAAGTTCCCAAGTAGGGTGAATACAGGTCTTTGGCCATCTCTTATGATTGTCACAGAAAGAATTGTTTGCTTACAGGTAGAATCTATTATAACTGGTCATCAGGATAAATAATTCTCATGGAAATTGAGTGAAAATTCTCTGATCACAGAAGTGCCTTAACCCTCTCATACTTATCAGTGGCAATTGAAAGTCTGCAGTGTGTCAGTATCAATGCTGGAGCAGTGCTGAAGTGGTGGGAGGCTGGATGCAGAAATCGTCTCTCAGCTGTTGAGAGCTTGGTCTGATTTCTTTTAGGGTTAAAGAAGTTCATGGCTAACGTTAAGTGCTATAAAAAAAGACTTAACTATAGCTGGCACTGGTCCTGTCCAACACACACTGGTTCCTATTCATTTACTCATTTATTTGTCCATCCATCCATCCAAATAGTCACCAACAATTTATTGAGAGTTTGCTCTGTGTCAGGAACTTTTCAGTATTCTAGAGACACAGCACTAAGCAATCTGACACGGTCCCCTCCCTCACCCTTTAGAGTCTTACAAGGCTGACCCCATGGAGGATTTAGGGGCTATGTGTCTCCATAAGCAAGTTATTTGGTTTCAGGCTCCAAGTTCTCCCTGGAGAAAGAGAATGGTGGGAGGGAGGGAAAAGAGTCCTGAGGAGCAGTTTTCTGAGAACAGTAGAAAAGAGGCAGTTGTGAACTCCAGGATGTCAAACCTGGTGGTGAACCAAACGTGGCGTTGCTAGCTGGCTTCTCAGAGCCTGGCCACAGCGGTAGCTTAGAGTCGGGCACTAAATACTCCTGCCTGGCCCTCCGCACATGTCTAGGGGTGCAGACAGGGAGCCTGGGCGGCCAGTAGAAGGGAGCAGATGGCTTTGTCAGATGGGCTATGAGGCTCATTTCTGTGCACACACTCCAACATGCACAAACACCACAGCTGTTGGGGAAAGAGCATGGAGCTTGGAGGGCTTAAAACAACTTCCAGAACATTCCCCAGGTAGCAGCCAGGACCGCCTCAGAAGGTGGAAACTATTCTCTCTTGCTCTGCCTCCCTGATTAATTTGCTGTTTCAGACTCAGTAGCCCATGAGGTCTTCTCTTGCAGTTACTCCGTTGACAGATGTCCATTCTATGAACCATGCCTGAGCCTTTCCGTGGGAGCCAATTTCCCCTCCTCCACTTTCATGCCTCTGGTTTCAACCAGCCCCCATAATGCTAGTGACGTCCAGGAGTAGGGCTGAGCTCAGAAGATCTCTGGGCTTGTGTTTCCTTGTGGTCCCATGCTGTCGTTTATGGGATGTTTGCAGGCTGCTTAACCCAATATGAGAAAACATGTTACAGCGTGGAAACGCAGAAATCAGACATTCCAGGGTGACCCTATGAGACTGAGAAAAATATTTTTGAAGTGCTGTCCAGAAAGGCCTTGGGAAAGTCCTCACATGTCTGCAGAAAGCTAATACAGTACATGGTAATCAGAGCAGTGTGGAGTGTCTGTAAGTTTCAACAACATACAAGGAACTTATCACTGATTTCCGCTGTGGCTGCACATTCCGGAATCCTTGCTTGCTGGAGAGGCATGAATCGGAGATTTATTTTGTATTGTTAGACTGTCAAGGCACTCTAGAGCAACAACTTTCAGATGATAAGTTCCCAAGCTTACAGAAGTTGTGAATTACATGCTTTTAGTCCAACGTGAGAGAGCGGCTGACAATTCTCCCCTCCCCATCACCCTTCCTTTCACCACTCAGCTATGATCAGTGACTCAACACGCTGCCCTTCCCAAACCCAACAGAGCCATTATTAAGAATGACAGAAATCTATTCCTAGCCATGAAGCAAGCTGAGGCGACTGACATCTGTAGAGCCAGTAACCGCGGCCACCATCACAGCCACCTGGCCAATGCAGGTTCGCAACAGTAAAGAAGCAACAGAACCATTAACTGGTAGTCTATTTTCCTTTATTCTAGCTCGACCTGGCAAGCAAGTAAAAACACACACTGGGCTCTAAAACCCACTCATTCAGTGCTCACAAAGCTACTGACTCATCAGAGTTTTCCTAGAATCAAAGGCTTCTACCTCACCAGTCTTATTAGCCTCTGTTCCCTACCTCCTTCTCCTCCATTAACAGGCTTCTCCTTCCCCATTCCACCATTTTGGCTGCCTCCTTTACGTGGCCTCCCTGCCCTGCCTCCATGGGCTCTTAGAACATAATCCCTCTCTTCAAGTAGCCTCCTAGCTCCACCTTTTAAAGCCCTCCCCCAACACACATTAGCACAACCACATCCCTTCCCAAGCAAAAAGGACATTAATATTATCACCTAGGCTATGGCCATCCACCTGGGTGTGCCATCTTTAACAGAGTGAGTATAATATATTTTATCTGCCCAACAACATGTCACCACAGGAAAAAAAATTTACACCTAGGCCCCCAGAGTCCTGGACAACATATCTGGCCAAAACTGAGGCCATTTCAAGTTAACTGGATGTGAGAAAGGGTCTCAAAGTCGGGTACGTGTGTGGCCAGTAGCCGCCATCGTGGCCATGCGCATGCAGGTTCTCATTAGATTCGGGCAGATGGTAAAGAAACAGTGGAGCCAAAAAATGGTGGGCCATTCCTTTATTAAAGTCTCACACCGGCCGATGAGCAAACATACAGAAAAAAAAACACTTCCCTCTTCATTCATTCAGAGCTCACAAAGCCCTGACACATTCTTCAGTTCCACAACCAGGAGAATCTTCTCTAGTTCCTCCTAGAATCAAGGCCTCACCAGTCTCAGTGGAGCTCACAAAGACCCCTCAGCTCTGGTTCCCCATCTGCACACCTCTCTCTCTGCACATGGCTTCTTCCACAGCACCCTGCATTCTCTCTGCTCTCTGCAAACATAGCTTTTCTCTCTCTCTCTCTCTCTCTCTCTCTCACCCTCTTCTCCTTCTTCTCTTCAAAACTTTCTGGCCAGAAAACTTCTTCCCCAGCAAACATTAGCAAAACAATGGCCCTTCCCAAACAGGAAAGTAATTTGCACTTTCACAGACCCACATATACCTGGTGCTGCCCAGCCCCCAATGCAAACTATAAGTGAGCAAACATGAAAATCACATTTTACAAACTTATTTGACCAAGAGTAGGGGAGGGAGGGAGGGATGTGCAATGAGAAGGGAGACCTTTGGAGGGTATTTGTCTCTCGTCCACATTATCATCTTGAGGGCAGCATGGCTGTTCCCTAGAATCAGGCATGATCACAAAGCCTGGCACAGGGCAGAACCCAAAGCACTTTGTCCCTGACCTCTAAGCAGCTGGTGACCCCTCCTGTTAGCAGAGAGAGATTGAGTTTATTCATTAATCAGATAACAAGCAAATCTCTCAAATGTGATTACTAATAGATCCTTAGTTTAAAGACCAGCCATGGGGCAGTTTAATTTCTAATTCGTGCCTCTCTCTCCTTTGTCTTCAAATCATGTCCTTATATTCCACCCAACAGATCGGGTTCATGTTGTTTGTCTCCCTTGTTGGCTGCGAGATTGTAAAATCCTTTGGGGGAGTGGTCAGCACTTTATTTATTGTCTTCTGCGTCACCCAGCATACAGACTGCGCTTAGCGTGCAGCTAAGTAAATGGCTCTTGTTGGAATCCATGGGAGTCCGAAAGACCAGAGTAACAGGCTTTATTGAAAGGAAGAAAGGAACCCTGCCGGGCACTTCTCTGGGGAGAAGAGAACCAGTACAAGCTAGGGGGACAAATTATATGGGGTCAAGAAGAATTTCAAGCATGTAGGTTTTGAATCAAAAGTCCTGGTGTGTCCGGAGCCCCTCCTTGGGGCAGCTTGTGGGCTTTTTGGAATTCCTCTGTCTCAGGGGCAATAGTCCAGTAAGGGTGAGGTCTGACAGATAAGCGGAACATCAGAGGGCAGTTTGGAATACACATATCTATCAGCTCTGGATTAAATTAGGCTCCACCTGAAAACAAGGCCCAGGACTTTCCAGGGCCCTTTCTTGAGCACAGAGATGCCATTTTCCCATGGCCCCTTGCCCAATTTTATCTGCTCCTAGAGCATGTGAGTCAAGGCTTGTTTGCAAGATCGCATGAACTTCTTGTGCTCCTCTACCCCTTAATGAAGGTTCTGCAGCCGCCAAGGGCTCCGTGTTGTGCAACTGTTATTGTGGGGATGCTTGTGACTGCTGAGCCACTAGCCACGCCTTCAGGTTTGTCATTAGAGGCCTGCGCACAGGGCTGGCTCCTTGCCTGTTTCTTCTGAGGGCAGCTGGAAACAGCGGAGTGGTTTTGTTCTGAGGGGGAAAAGAACAAGAGATTTTGTTAACAGTTATAAAAAAAAAAACCAAATTGGTCCATTTTAGAAGCTCCTGACCTTGACAGTGTCCCTCTAATGCTGTATAAACATTTGTTTGGGGTATTTAATAAGCTTCCAGCTGACAAACTGCGGAACTTTTTGCAAGAACCCCTTATCTTCGCTGGAACCACTGAGATGGCAAATGCATTCTCTGTCGCAACAATTCACTCTATATTTGCATGTGGAAATTGGAAAGCAAGTTGTTTTTCTTCGTTTGCATGACAAAACTCAGACCCCGAAATACAATTCAGCATTTAATTTGAGCTAGTTAGAGAGTGCAGAGAAGGCCCCGCCCGCGGGCCGGGTTCTGCTGCTGCTGTTCCCCCTGTTACAATTAAAATGGATTTATAACATGAAGGACAGGAAGTACCTCCTTGGGCAGAGCGGAGTGGACCTGGGGAGGCTGCTGCCTCAGGAGGTCACGGGAAAAAACAAACCCCATGAAAAACTGCTTTTATTTAAAGGCTTTAATAACTCTATTTCTACTTGGCAGACCTGCCCCTCCATGAGCTGGTGGCCAGGCAGCCCTGGGGCCAGGACAGGCTACTGTGAGCACTGCCCCTAAGAGCGGCTCCAGATTACCGTTTACCAAAAGCAGATCGTGAGAAAGAGTTTAGTCCGTTTAATTTTTCAATAAGTACAGTAGCTCACCCTCCCCGTCTATGGTTTCACTGTCACAGTTTCAGGTACCCGCAGTCAACCATGGTCTGAAAAGATTAAGTGGAAAATTCCAGAAATAAAGAATTCATAAGTATTAGATTGTGTGCCGTGCTGAGTACCGCGATGAATCTCACAGTGTGACGCTCTGTCCCACCTGGGACTTGAATCCTCCTTTGGTCCAGTGCCAGCACACTGTGCATGCTCCCTGACCGTTAGTCACTTAGCAGCCGTCCGGTGGTCAGATCAGCTGTGGTGGGACAGCGCTTGTACCCGCCTCACCCTTATTTCTCTTAATGATGGCCCAAAGCTATTCACATTGTTTTTATTACAGTATATTGTTATACTGTGCCTATTCTATTACCGTGCCTAATTTACAAACTAATTGTATCATAGGTATGTGTGGGGAGGGGTCTTGGAACCTATCCCGTGAGGATAGGGGCACTCCTGTATTCTCTGTGCTGATGGCTTCCCCGCAGGTCCTCACTACACTGATGCCCTGTTCCCTCACCCTCCCAGCCTCAGGGAGAGCTCTATTCTCCAAACTGAGGCCCCTCCTCTTGGCAGTGAACCTCCTTCGCTCACTTTCTTTCCAAGCCACAACGGTGCAGACAGGCATTCACGTCACGTGGATCCAGTGCTGACTGAGCTAAGGCACTGAGGGACACAGACAGAAAGGACGTGCTCCGTGCCCTCAAGTTTTAATGAGGGAGACAGGCACATCAACAGACGCTTATAAGCGAGAGTCAATGAAATGAAACATTGGAATCAGAAACTGGTCGAATTCTGACTCTGCCACCCAGGGAGAGGCTCTGTGTCCTGGGCATGTTAGCATTCACCTGACTTGAGCCCCCAGAGAACTTTTATCACCCCCAGAGAACTAGATGAGGGTGACTTGCAGTAACAGATGCAACCCATCTACTATAGCACCTGACACTCAGTAAGTGCTACGTAAATGGTAACCACATCTGTACCAATAAATAACCAGGAGACCTCATAGAATAGGTCCCAAAACATCTCACAGAGGATACGTGGAATAATCTCAAAAGCCTTCTACAGGTGGCTTAAAAGACTGTCTTACAGAATTCGGTGGTGGGTGAGGGGAACAGACGATCCAGGAAGAGACACGATGACAGAAAGAGCATGGCATTGCGGGGCACCTGTGCGTGGCTAAGAATGTGACAAACTTTGTGCTTCATGTTGTGATGTCTACATTGCACAAGGGAGTTCCAGGGGTTCCAATGTAATTGAAACACACTTAAATTTTTTAATAGTTACATATGTATTTGAGTATACAGTAGGATCTGAGGGTAAGTCTGAGGGCCATCTGCCCATTAGAACATCTGTGCACTGCGGAGGGGGAGGCAGAGCTGGGCAGTCTCACTCACCAGGACTGTCCTTTCTCCTAATGTCCTTCCCACTGCATGCAAATGCTACTGTAATTCACCTTAGCAATGTTTCCTAGGCTGCATTCTAAATTGCAGTTTTCAAAGTTCCTTTATTCAATAAGAAGTTAGAACTTTATCCATGGGGTCAGTGAGGTTAGAAGAACTAAAACGCTGGCAAGGAGTGGTGTCCGGGCAGTCAGTTCTTCCCATACCGTGTCCTGCTCCCAGCCCTCCTGTGCACTAGAAGGGGCACTCCTCTCTCCAGGTCTCCATGGAGAAAACAAGGTTAGCATCTGATCCCTATCCAATAATGCTACCATTATCCCTAAGTTAAGTTAAGGAGTCGGATGCTTAGAAGAGGTCATATAACTCTCCTGAAGCTGTACACAGTGAGAGCACCATAGAGCTAGGACTCAGGGAGTGGTCCGTGAAAAGGGACAGCGACCTGGAGCTCCACGTTGAGGGGCATGAGAAACTTCTGTCATCACTGACACTAGCTGAGCTCCCTGTGATGGAACCCTATAATCTTAGGACTGGAAAGGACAGTATTCTCCTAGCAGACCCCAGTTTAGAGATGGAGATCTGCAGGAATAAGTGACTGCTAGCCCAGGACGACGCTACTTGGATCAATGCTAGGAAAGAGACTGTATTTGAAGGCAATATATTCTTTTTTTATTGTCATCATTACCAGTGCTTATATTGTTGTTGTGGGTACGTGAGGAATAACATTCTTTATGTTTTTATTATCTCCACGAGGCTCATCAGAGCTGAAGAATCAAGACAACAGCTTTCCCTGGAGACCTTAGTTTGGTGTTCCTGTTGCTCAGTCCCCAGCCTCTCTTTTTGTCTTTTTGCTGTTTCAACTCAAATTGGGATTCAAGGTCTGGATGTTTATACAACTGTTGGGCTGGTGACTGTTCAGGCATTTAATTTGGTACATGAAAGTTTCTATGTGCATTTTAAAAATCCGTTCAAAGAGTTAAAGGAAGGACTTTGGGACACAGGCACATTGCAAGGACAGCTAAGTAGGTGCAGCAGACACGCGGGCCGGGCTCCCCACCCCGGCCCAGTGGGCTGAGCTTGAGCCTCTGGGCCCGCGGAGGTGGGGCGGGGCTTGGACAGACAGGTTGAGCCGGAAAACTGAAGGGTTCCAAGTACCAGCAACTCCTCCCTCCCTCCCTCCTTTTCTTCCTTCCATCCTTCCTTTATCTTTTGTTTCATCTTCCATGCTTCTCTCTCTCCATGTCTTTCCTTTTCTCTTGCCTTTCATTTACATTGTAAATAAAGGTTTGATGGCCATTATGTAGTTTGTACTGAGATAAGCGATCACATGAAAATAATTGTTCTTCAGATGACAAGATGACAGGGTGGGGACATGTTGTTTAATTTATTCATTAACTAATGAATGGCAGTTTAGACACCATGGCCTGCAATCAGATCAACGTTGCTCCTCCTTTGATGGAACACAGCACCTGACTAAACACTGGAGTTCAGAGCAAAGCCAGAGGGGGTGGGAGGAGGCTGGTGGGAAAAGGTGTCCTAGGAGGAGGGGGAGGGGGAGGGGCACAAAGAAAACTAGATAGAAGGTGACCACGGAGGACAATCTGACTTTGGGTGATGGGTATGCAACATAATTGAATGACAAGATAACCTGGATATGTTTTCTTTGAATATATGTACCCTGATTTATTGATGTCACCCCATTAAAATTAATAAAAATTTTTTTTAAAAAAGGTGTCCAAATAGCGCCCTAGCACCTTTGAGGAAGATGAGCAGAACATGCGAGTAGTTAAAGTCCCTCCATCAAGTATGGTTTCTAATAGGTTCATCACGTTTCCCCTTCCAGGTCTGTATTAATGAGAGTCAGCCTTTCTCCTGACCTCCGATATGAGACCTAAATGTATAAACAAGTCTTTTGTGGTGTTTAGAACGCTTATCGCTGCATTGTTTCATGTGTTCATCTGTGAAGGAGTTAACCTGAATACAAGATGCTGTTTTAGTACATTACTATATTAATATATATATGCACACATTTATAACTTTTTCATTATAGGTTAAGACTCATCGCTAAAACACCTCAAACCTTATGAATTGTGCTCCTAAAATAATAAACCAACTTTTCTAATCTCGATCCCCTCTGGCCCCTCCCATGACCAAACAACCACCCAAGTTCATCCACCCTCCAGTCTGAACCCCTAACCTAACCCCATGAAAAGTCCACCAGTCATTAGAATGTGATCCTCAACCTGTTTTTGTACCAGTGTTCTCTTTGAAAACCTAATTAAATCCTAGAATCCACTCCCTAGGAAAACACACCCCACATTTACAGGTGGTCTCATGTAGTCCAGCCACGCAGGGCTCTGAGCACCCTCAGGTTGGGAACCCCTGCCTGGAGGGGAGGTTGTTATTTGCCAGTAACTTTCCAGTTTCTGTAAGTAAATGTGATCTGTCTACAACTTTTAGTTTCGTTCAGCCTGCAAATGTCATATTTTTTTAAACAAAAACTAATGATAAATTAAAAGAAGAGGTATATTTCAATTTCTTTCTCCTTTACTAAAATGTTTTGATCAAAGGATTTTTACCCATATACATCTCCTCCCCCCGCCCCCTGAGACCAGACCAGTTTCAGACCTATTTCTCAGGCGACGTTCACCAGAGAACTCAGATTCACTTCCTCTGACACCTGCCCATAAATTCTAAACGGGTCACTCTCCTCTCCCTCCACAAGCAAAGGAGATCAGCTATGGGAGAGCATGTGTTCACTTACGGACATTCTCCTTCCATCCGTCTGTATTTAAGGAAGAAGATTGCTACTTATTTGTACAGAGTAAATTGGCTTATGTGCCTAATAGGCTTCTCCGCTCTTGCCTGAGCCAAGAGAAGGTCAGCCTCCGACTTTGCCCTCCACAGATCTCAGAGAGTCCTGACAGCAGTGCAGAGATCACAGGCTCCCACACTGTAATTTCTCCATGGATTAAGACCTCCGTGGTCACAGGTTTTTGGTTTCAGCATGTTTATATCTTAGAATATTGCTGGCTATTGCTTGGGATATAAATTATACCCTCATGTGCCCTAATTGAAATATAGCTACTGTCTGAAACACACACACACGCACCCATGCAGTTACACACAAACATGCATGCATACCCCCAAGCAAATGAAAGTATATCTACACATACTTACAAACTCATTCGTACACGCATGCACACAAACAGACACACACACGTTTGTTTCCACTCTTCAGTTTGGATCGCTCTCCAATGTATCACTCAGCTGTGTTCTACTTCAAAGGGCCCTGTTCCAATTTGATGTTATTAGCTATTGCCTTGGCAACAGATATAGATGTTGTTTGTGGCAGTATGATTCCTGGTCTCTCTGGAGCTCTTACCCTAGAGTGCATCTAGTTGATAGCTGAGATAAAGGGCACATAAATAATCAGGTCTTCATCATGAACCAAGGTTGTGGGTTCAATCCCTGGTCAGGGCACACACAGAAATCAACCAATGAGTATATGAATAGGTAGGGCAACAGGTTGGTCTCTCTCTCTCTCTTCTTCTCTCTCTCTCTAAGATCAATAGATAAAAAATTTAAAAATTAGGTAAAGGCCCCATGTACTGCCCTGAAGGGTAAGTAGCACAGGTAACAGCCAACATTTGCCCAAAAGTCTGGAAAGTAGCTGCTCCTACTGGGATGGGAGTCCTCTGTCTGCTCCAGTTTATCTTAAACTAGGGATTTAGTAATTTACAGAAGAATTTCATAGTAGCCAAATATTATATTTTTACATATTATAAAGCCCATTAACAGTAATATTTATAATATATATTCTTCCAATTGTTTAGGAAAAAGTAAAGTTTCCTAACCTCAATTTTTTGTTGACACTCATGAGACTAGCTACCTCTCCTAAAGAGAATTAGGAGCTTTTGTACTCTGCACCTTGGCACAAGCTGTTCCCTCTATTAACAATGCTGTTCCTGCGATTCTATGCTTAGTGGTTTCTGTTCATTTTCAGGGCCCAGCTCCATTATGTTTGTCTCTGAAGCCTTTACAATTCCTCTGGACAGAATGGATGTATTACACTTTCTTGTGCCCCACTGCCTGTGGCATGCCACTGTGAGTGCATGTGTTTCGTTTAATCGCTTAAAGCTGGACTCCTCGGACTGGGGTTTCAGGGGCAGGTGTGCCCCTCATCCCTGCTCCTTGCAGCGCTGGCGTCCTGTCGGGGCTGGCACTTCGCTGTCCCCTACTCGGTGCTTCTGAACTGATGAACGAAAGAACTGATTGGGTAGCCCAGTGATACTGATAGAGGAAGCTCGCAGGGAACGCGGCTGCTGTCTGGAGAGAAGCCATTTTCCCACGCCATGTGAACGATGAGCTCTAGCCCGAGTGCTGTCTCCTAGGCTGGTCCTCCTTCCTCTCTGCACCCACCTGCCTTAACCATGCCCCACACGTGGTTAGGGTTAACTCCCCATTGGCTAACCTTTCCAGTTGAGGCCTGGCCAGAGCAAAGAAAGCAAGAGAGAATCAATTAAGAATGATTTGTTGTCTGATGTCTCCAAAGACTGAAATCATCAGTTAAGATAATGATACTCTAATTCTTAGGATACAAAAGAAAGTAAGTACATTTTTAAAAAGAAGTGTTGTCTATAAAAATTGAAACTTAAAAGGGTAGAATTTCTAGTAGTCTTTAATTTTGCAGAATAAACTTAGTTAATCATAAATCCACATTTTCCCAAGCATTTAAATTAATCAAATTTTTACCAAACCTCAGAAAGCCCAATGAGATTGAAGTTTGGCAAATATTCGGTCTGTGGGCATGCAGGCACCAGAGATATGAGGTGCTAAAACAGTCTGTCCAACATCCTCAATTCAAAAGATCTCTCTCACCAACCTCGACAGCCAGGAGACACCCTATTAACTGGAGCTCTCAGGGAACAGCCGCTCTGCTCTCCCATCCCATTATCCCCTGTCACAACCACAGGCCTGTATCATGACACCTGGCTTCCGTTTGCTCCTCATTGTTGGAGAACCTGGAGTTCACATCTGGCCTCCGAGGTGGCCTGGTTGTATGCTGGGGACAGGGTGTTTCATCTCAGCCACTAATGGAGCTGGAAGGTGCCTGGGGCTCATTCTTCTTGACATAATCCTCAAGGTCACAGTCCCACAGTCTGTTGGCAGGCAGAAAAAGGAAGAAGGGAAGAATATTTGAGATATTGCAGAGTCCTAGCTTTTTTTTTTTTTTTTTTTTTTTTTTTTTTTGCACATTCAAGGTAGAAGGTTTCTGATAATCCACTAGAGTCAAATCTCAGTCACGAGAGAAATCCATCCCCAGAGACCTGCATACCGGCCTTCTGCATCAGTGACACTAAGACTCTGGTGAGATGTCCTTTTCGCTAGGCCCCGAGCTCCCCTGCATCACTGTGAAAGCCCTCTTGTCCCCACACTAGAAGGTAGAGGGTGTTCAAGCTAGCTCTAGGGCTTGGGGCCCCCTGCCCAGAGCGTCTGATGAACTGGTCTGGACTGTTATTTGTTCAACTCCTGTGATTGTAAAGAAGAGCAGCATGGTCTGAATCCTTCCCCATGACCCAGCAGCTCGCTCTGTCACCAGAGCCCCACATTCTGAGGCACTGTCTGCCCGTGAGCCTCTGGAGGGCGGGCTCAGCCCCTTCGGGTGTTCCCGTAAGAGACCGCTCACGGCAAGCCTCCCGTCATTATCCTGGGAGCTCATCAGTATTGGGGCAAGAGGCTGCCAGGATGAGCAGCGTTCCTGCTGTTTCCCTGGCTTCCGGTCCCTCCTCCCTAACCCCTTTCTTTCCTTCTGGTTGCCGCCACCCAGAACAACCCCAGATTCTCCCCGCTTTTCTGCTGAACAGTCAGTCCACCTCAGCTGGTGTTCCTAGGAGTCTCATCTGGCCCCAAGCCCTTACCATCTTGTTTTTCCAACAAAACCATACATACCTAAGAGAAATCAGAAATCCTAGGAGCCGTTGTTAATTTAATAATGTTTCCTCTTTTCATCTCTCTCTCTCACACACACACACACACACACACACACACACACACACACACACGACATGATTGAAATCACAGAGCCACTGAGGACAGAAACCCAGTGTCAGACCCCGAGCCCAGCTCTGTCCTCTGACAGTACCCTCTCCTCCATCCTAATGTGTTCCTTAGTTAGGCTAACGCTGCTTCACACCATGTCACTAAAGACGTGCCCACCTTTCATTAGAACCATAGAAAGCAAAAGGACTTTTAAGAACCTGGGAGGGCAGGACCAGAGTGAGACACTTAAGGGCTCTACGTGTTTAAAAGATTATATGAGGCCCATGTGCCCCCCTTGAGTCCCATGCCCCATATGGACTCATAACTAACACTGACCCACACAGTCAGTGAGAGGAAACCCTACAGGCTCTGCTTTTTCTAAAGATGATTTCTTCCATTCTTTTAATAAAATAGTAAATAGTAAATTGTTTCCAGGAAAAAAAGTCCTGGTTTTTTAGTTACACCTGCTCTTGTGGAACGTAGAGCATCAGAGCTCATGCTTCTGAGGCCCACCGAACACTGAGCCCCGGGCAGGACTCGTGGGAGGTGCCCTGGATGTCAGTCAGCAGGTTCAGAATCCCACGAGGCAAGAAGCTGTGGTTCTGGTAAAGGAGAAGGCTGGGACAGAAACAGAGGAATTGGCATGTCATAAGAGAAAAAGGAACTGTGCACTCGGGGTGTCAAAGTGGGGTGACTGGACCTCTGCAGGCCACCCTGGGGGGCTGGTGAATTAGGGAAGCAGAAGGGGGCTGTGCAGATGCCTGCCCAGGGTGCCGAGCATGGGGGAATGTCTCCTCTGCACCTGGCTGTGGGGGCTGCGGTGAGCCACCGTTGCCATGGTCATCGGATTTGCACAGTGGGGAGTAGGAATCCACCCGGGCACACTCAGGGGACTGGAGACCACAGACGCAAACCCGCGCTTACTTTGCATTGTCCACAGGCCCTCAGATGGGCATGGACATACACATGAATTGTTTCAAGTGAGTCAGAACCCAATTATTTCATTTTCTTTCCTATTCTGAATCGTTTATGTTTAGAAATAAATTGCTCCCGGTGCCTCTGATTTACAACAAAATGTGAATGCAGAAAACAGGTTCAGTGGAGTGATTTGAATTTCCATTACAATTACAGTTCTTTTCAACCATATGATTCTGTGCTTTCCTCATACACATCAGCCAGTGCTGACTGTGCGTGGAGGCTGAGGCTCAGGCTGCGGCTCAGGCTGCCAGACAGGCCCGCCAGCAGCCCCATCCCACAGCCCCGGCTGGCCCAAGCCTCTGGGCAGACTGGGACTAAGCCCCACACTAAGCCATGAATAAAACCAGAGTGCCCATCAGTGCTTGCTTCTGGGGATCAGCAGGGAGAAGGGTGTGACTGGACCTCATGGGTAACAGACAAACGGGCACCAGACACTGACCAGCAGAGTCTTCCTACCAACAGCAGTCATGCCATCGAAACTTCATATCGAGAGCTTCTCTGTTCCAGACACTATGCTAGGACCTGGATATGCTTTATACTCACAACAGCTCTATGAAATAAGGTTATTGTTAGCCTATTGTATGGATGAGAAATTGGGAGGTTAAATAAATGGCAGAGCCGGGGCTTAAATTTGGACCGGTTAGACAGTCAGAGCCCAGGCTCGTAGTGCCGCACCAGGCCGCATTCCGCAAACTCGGGGATGGGGGGTTCAGAAAGGGACGCCCTCAGAGTTCTGTTTGCTGATCCCAGGTGGTCCTGGATGTGGGCTTCAGACACTGTGAATGAGGCTTTCCCTTCCCTTCCCCGCAGCACCGTCTTTGTCCCGAACAGTCAGCAGCACATCTGCACAGGGTCAGCCTCCCTGGCCTGGCCCGGATAGGACTCCACCACGGCAGAAACAACGTCCTTGGCTCTCTCCTGCCCCCTCTGTGCCGATCACCCCCACTACAGGCAGGCCTTCCTGAGTCTCAGGGCTCTGTGACAGGCATGCAGTCTGAGCTGCAGCCTCTGCTTGAGATCGCGGGCATTCAAAAGGAGCAGCAGAGAGGACAATTCTTAACACAAAAGGGACCTGTGCCTACACTGAAGGCCTGTTACCTGGAGGGTGCCTGCTCCCCACTTCACATGGGAAGGAGGAACATTTCAGACTCAGCAACGGAGACACTGGGGGAGCAGCCAGCTCTGCTCCCATAGTTGTCAAGCCCCCTCCGCTCCAAGCCGCTCTTCCACGCTGCCCCGGCCAGCCCGGCTGGACCAGGAGCCAGGGAGCTAACCCACACTGAGCCTTCCCTCTTCGTCCCACTAGCCATGTCTTTGGGGTTTTATTCCCCCATTCTAATATATAATCACTCAGGCCTTATTTTGTGTCTCACCTTTTCTTCCCTTCCCCCTCTTGCTCCCTCGGTCGCCTCTAGAGACTGAATAATATCTTCAGGATTCCAATTTTATTACATTAGCAAAAATAAAATAAATACTACGTCCCCCACGGTTACAAAAGTGTCCCAGTGAAAGGTTAGTCTACATAACAAATTAAATGAAGATATGATAGCAGAGTGGTTATTATTGGCTGTATAAATAGCAAAGTAACCAGGCAAGGTAACAGTGCAGCACGAAGTACATGCTGTCATTTTTGATTCATGTGTTTCCCAGCCTGTGTGGGCCTTTCCCCAGGGTGGGAGGAGGCTAGTGTACTGAGGCTGGGCTGGCAGGCTGGCTGGCACACTCCCTCGTCAGAATTGATTCTCTTGGTGCACAGGGTGGAGAAGAAGAACCCGTGGTTCGTGCATTTCTGTAATTAATTTTTTAATTAATGAATTTCTTAGAACTGTTTTAGATTTACTTATAATTTTATGGGAAAATTGAACAGAAAGGTTTGGATATTTCCAAATACTCTCTCCCACTCCATTTCCCCTATTATTCATGTCTTACGGTAGGGTGGTATATTCGTTACCCTTGATAATTCAATGTTGATACAGTATTATTACTTAAAGTCCTACTTCACATTAGAGTTCACTCTGTTTGTATAGTTCTATGGGTTTTATCAAATGCATAATGTCCTATGTCTACCATTATAGTACCATACAGAATATTCTCTGCCCTAAAAATGCCCTGTGCTTGACCTGTTCTTCCCTCTCTCCAAGCCCCAGTGCCTGGCAACCACTAATCTTTTTACTGTCTCTATAGTTTTGCTCTTCCCAGAATGTCAACAGTTGGAATCATACAGTATGTAACCTTTTCAGACTGGCTTTGTTCACTTAATAATATGCATTTAAGGTCTTTCCATGTGTTGTCATGAGTTGATAGCTCATTTCTTTTTAGTGCTGAATACTATTTCATTGTGTGGATGGACTACAGTGTGCTCACCCATCTAGGTTGCTACTGAAAGATACCTTGGTTGATTCCAATGTTTGGCAATTATGGAAAACAGCTGCATTATAAACATTTGTGTGCATGTTTTGGTATAGACATACTTTTTCAACTATTTCAATAAATATCCAGGAGAACAATAGCTGGAGTGTGTGGTAAGAGTGTGTCCAGCTCTGTGTGAAACCAGCAAACTGTCTCCCAAAGTGAGGCACCATTTTGCATTTCTACCATTCCTGTTGCTCTACATCCTCACCAGCATTTGGTTATAATTTAACTTTAGAAAAACACTCAGGTTAGAATATTTTTGTTATAATACACACCAACATTATGTGACATTTCCACATGTAGTCTCTCATTTGAGCTTTGTTACCATCCTGTGAGGAAGCTTTTATTATCCTTACTTTATAGATGAGGAAACTGAAATTCAGAAAGATTATATGATCAGCCTTGGCCAGTGGCTCAGTGGATAGAGAGTCAGCCCAGTGTATGGACATCCCAGGTTCAATTTCTGTTCAGGGCACACAGGAGAAATGACTATCTGCTTCTCCCTGTTCCATTTACTCCTTCACTCCCTCTTCCCCTCCCGCAGCCAGTGGCTCAATTGGTTCAAGAGTGGCCCTGGGAGCTGAGGATAGCTTTGTTGGAATGCATCAGCCTCAGGCACTAAAAATAGCTGGGTACTCAAGCATTAGCCCCAGATGAGATTGCCGGGTGGATCCCAGTCAGGGAATATGCAGGAGTCTGCCTCATTGTCTTCCCTCCTCTCACCTAAAAATTAAACAAAAACCATTATATAAAAAGCCCAAGGTCACACACTAGGGGACAAAAGGCGGGGCTGGAGTCCATTTTCTGAGCACGAAGTTCATGTCTTCTTGTTTATATTCCATTGACCCAGCCTGGGAGCTGGAACTCTGACCAGGTCAGCAAACTCTACCAGGCTCTGCCAGGGCTCACTCACCCAGGAGATCCACTGAACATATCTTGAGGAAACTAAAACATCTTTTGGATAAAATTTGATATTTAATATTTTAAAAAATTAACTCTAGACATCCTGGAAACATCAGAGCGTTGTTGGACTTTCTTGCTGTTATTTTATGTATTGGAATTGTTTTGAGTTTTAATTAACACAGTAAAGCTTAGCAGCCTTTAAAGGTTTTAGTCTTGCTGTGGTCACTGGTCACACTCTATTCAATATATCCGCCATCCTGTCACCAACACTGGAAACTCAGCTATTAGAAATGTATTTACTTAGGCCTTTGTATAACTCCAGATTTTCAATAGTTATCTATTAAAATCCAGGTACTGGCTGAGAGCGAAGAGCAACCTATGTGTTTGGATTGCAAATGTATTCACAGTAGAGCTCAGATACGTAGAGGAACTAGTGAGTCACATCTGTATTTTCCTTATCTGAAGCTCCCGTGAGCAGACACTTGGTTCACTCCAGCACGCTCAGCCCCGTGCAATGACACACATTCTCCTTAGTTAAGCCTCAGTCTCTTTGGGTGAAATTAACCCTAACCCTCTCCCTGCAACTACTCCCCATCAATCCTCTTAGGAAGGACTCACCCTGGCCTTGCACTGAGTCTTCTGTGTGGTCACTGGAGGTGAGCAATGGTGCCCACCTGGTGCCGCCATGGAACTTCTGCTGAGCTCCTGGTGTCATCAGGGCCAATCACCCTTGCTGGGGTCTGTGTCTCCTTCTCTGTCTTTTCTTCACCCTCTAGCTAGCTTGTCTGACCCTTGACTTAGCATTCATGTCCAAGGGAACCAAGGGAAGTTTGCAAGGGTGGTGTCAACCCTCCCTCCCCTTACCTGGGGCCTGAGGCAGGACCGAGGAGGGCTGGCATGGCTGGACGCAACCTCGTCCACCTGGCTGGACGCTGCTCTCCGATCCCTTTGCCTGCAAGCAGCCGGGCCCCAGCCTCCTTTGCTCAGTCACTCATTCCCACAAGTGCCTGAAGAACTCATTTCATTTGAAAACAGGGCAGAAAGAAGGAAATAGATCTGCATGAGATGTACAATTTTCTGCAAATCCCATAACCATCGGGAGCGGCCAGCTTTCATTTCCCATGTGACAAGGCCCAGCTGAGACCCTGTGAGCGGAAGCCCAATGCCTTGGTAGCTGACTGCATTAGGCCCGGCCAGGGAGAGGCAGTGGGGGTTTTATTATAACATTTCTGCCCTCCCTTTCGGACTTCATACTTCTGCTATTCCCCGTCTCATCAGATCAACAAATAACAATCAAATTGTCAGTATAGACGCCCCAAAAGTGTAGTCTTTCCTCAAAGGGAGGTTTCCTAACCGCAGACCTTTCCTCTCCAGCAGACAGACAGCGCCCGCAGGCAATTTCCGACCCTTTGTTCACAGACAGTTTTCCCCTTACCACCCTAGCAGGAGAAAATGGTTGTTCTGGAACTTTTCTTTCCTCGCAAACCTAACAAGCGACCTCATTTTCATTTGCATTCTCACCCGCAAAGCCTCCATTCCCGATTTAGTCAGTATGATATTTTATTCACAATTTTTAAAAGAACACAGGCATTTCTGAGCAGAGCACAATGGGCATTGTTCTTGTTTATGATGCTTCCATCCATCACTTCCCCTCTGGGAGCGGGCGCAGGGAGGGTGACAGAGGCAGATCCCGGACCAGCGGTGGAGAAGGGACAGGGATAAGAGACGGGCCCCTGACTCGCACCGACCTGGCCTAGTTCTCTCCAGGTCTGGGGTCAGGGCGGAGCTCACTTTTCCCTCTGACTCGCTGTTGATGGTGTGTGCTCATTATATATTTGTTTGTTCTTGTGCCGCTTAGGTTTACCTCAGGCTGGATGTAACATGCTAAAACAGTAAAAAACAAACACACAAGCGATCAAATGGTTGAGTTGTTGTATTACAGGTTTTTTTTTTAATTAGGCATAGATTAAGCACTAACTATATGCTTGGTGCTCTGCCATCGGATCTGGACACTAACTCTGTGAGTTAGGTGTGACTAGTCTCATTTGGTAGATTCGGAAACTGAATCTTAGTGAGACTAAGTTTCATGACCAATGGCACCTAACTTACCAGAGGAGAGCCTCTTTCTAGGACTGTGAGGCTGCAGCATGTGACTGGGAATCCAAGTGTCTGCGCCTTTCCTTTGATGTTCATTCTCTCACCAACCAAAATACAGTTTCTGAGCATGGAGACAAAGTCTATTTAATTAATCAGTACCTACCTAGGACATAGTACAATTTTTTTTGCAAATTCAGATTAGGCCCCGAGACACAATGGACAAGAACCAAATGAACAAACCAGGGGTCAGCTAGAGAAAAAATAGAGATGATGCTCAGAATTCAGGCGTGGGCACGTAGGTGGACAGAGATTTTAGTTACCAAGAGCGAGAAAACAGAAAAAGGTATGGTCTGGGGGAGCAATGAGATTAAAGAGTCTGGCTTGAAACGGCACCAGGGTCAGGTACCAGGGAGACGCGCAGGAGAGGTTTCAAGTAGGCAGCGGAGAGCACGGAAGAGTTGGGGCTGGAGAAATAAATATGGGAATTGTCAACCATATATGACGAAATTGATGAGGTATTAAAGAGAGTACCACATAGAGAGAGGAAGGTCAGGGTCCTAGGTTTGGGGACTAGGAACCTATCAGGGAGATACAAGAGAGGAATGAGTACAAAACAACAGAGTGTCCTGTCACTGAAGCTGAGAAGCAATGTGTTTGGAGAAGTTGGGAGTAGACGACAGTGTGGAATATTTCCTGAAGCTCATAGAAGATGGAGACAGGCAGATGGACCCCAAGCTTTGGCAACTTAAGGGTTGACAACGGTCTTAACAAAAATTTGTAGTCATAGGGTCAGAATCTCACAGTTGGACAGGAAGAGACAAAGTGGGACTGCCACATACAGACGACTTTTCCCAGGGGTTTGCCTGAGAGGGACGCTGAGAACTGGGATGGTCGCCAGAGTAAGGCGTGGATCTGGGGCAATTTTGAGGCTGGGAGAGAGTTCAGCGTGGGCTTTCCCACTTTTTGCCTAATAGGAACGATCCAGAGAAGTGAGGAAGGACTTCGAGATGTAAGAAAGAGAGATGACTGAAGGAGTCCTTGAAACGGCAGGAGGAGAGGGACACACAGCAGATTATGGAGGATTGGCTTTTGTCACAAGAGACACTAAATATAACAGGATGGAGGAAGGAAAAGCTGAATGAAGGCGCTGGCTGGTTGGCTCAGCGGTAGACCGTCGGCCTGGCGTGCGGGGGACCCGGGTTCGATTCCCGGCCAAGGCACATAGGAGAAGCGCCCATTTGCTTCTCCACCCCCCCCTCCTTCCTCTCTGTCTCTCTCTTCCCCTCCCGCAGCCAAGGCTCCATTGGAGTGAAGATGGCCCAGGCGCTAGGGATGGCTCCTTGGCCTCTGCCCCAGGCGCTAGAGTGGCTCTGGTCACGGCAGAGCGACGCCCCGGAGGGGCAGAGCATCGCCCCCTGGTGGGCAGAGCGTCGCCCCTGGTGGGCGTGCCGGGTGGATCCCGGTCGGGCGCATGCAGGAATCTGTCTGACTGTCTCTCCCCCTTTCCAGCTTCAGAAATACACACACACACACACACAATATATATATATATATATATATATATACACGTATATATATACATATATATATATGAAATGAAATATATATATATATAAATGAAAACATGATGGGTGTAGAGAATTAGTGGTGGAAATATCTGGCTTCTCAATAAAATGTGAGAGTCAACATTTAACAAACCTGTATAGTAAGTGTCCACTGGGCGCCCAGGCTGCTCGGCACTGGGGATGAAAGGGGATGAAGAGTAGTCTTTGCCTCTAAAGAGCTCATGGTCACACACAGGGAAGACCGATGCCTGTGTTACAGCCTCTTCACTTGCTAGTGTTCTTCACAGGGCACGGAGTGCAGAAGAGGGTACAGCCCAACCCATCACTGGTCAAAGAAAGTGGCTTGGGTTTGCTGGACAGGGTGCTCAACCTTCCACACTAATAGGTACTTAACAGATATCAAGCTTTGGTGATGAGTATTTAGAATTTGAACTTTTTTATGAATGGAAGTCAGGATTTGGGAACTGAAATCTATAAAACAGCCCATTATTTCTTCCTCCTTTTTCTACAATGCGGATAAGACAACATGAGCTGCCTGAATGACTCCTCATAGAAATCAGTCTCCAGATCAAAACAATCCATTCCTCTGACAGTGGTCCTCAGGCTTTTGTGATCGATAGTGTGGAGAACTGGCGATGGGGCGAAGGCCAGGTTTCCACCCACACACTGTGGAAAGCTACAGCGTGGCCTGGAGACGTAGGTCCTCCCTCTCTCTATCCTTAAAGCAGAGCTCTCCGAGGTGAGCTTAACACCACAGGTTCCCCTCCAGCCCGATATCCCAAGAAGTGGCCACACTTGGGATATTGTGAACCTCTTTGACAGGGGTGTTTGTGCTCTGCAGAGCTATTTTTAGGCCATGGGCAAGAAAGAGGGGCAGGAAAATGAGCCCAGCCCTGCCTCCGGCTCACAGCCAAGGACTGCGAACCCTGCAGAGACACGGACCCTGCAGAGACACAGAATGCATTCTATGCCTTCCCCGAGTCAGTGCGGTAGGAGAATCCTGACTCAGCTGGTGGAAGCAGAAGCCCAGTGAGGCCAAGATCAATGCCAAAGGAGAGGGGCCTGCAGAGCAGTCTTGTAGGAAAGGCAAAGAAACGGTTAGAAACAACTTCCCTGCAGATTGTGAGGGCGGCAACTGTGCGTTTCCCACCTGTGCCCCAACCGCAATTCTGTCCCCACGGCCCCACACCCACCATGCCGGCAATGTTGTGCACATGGACCTCTCAGTGCTTCACTCCCCACCTGTGAAGTGGGGATGACGCTGATGACAACACCAGTCCTGTATCATCGGGTGTGAAGAGACAAAACAGATTAGGCCTTAGCACATGTATATTTAATAAACAAAACCTGGGTGAATGTTGAGAGGAAGCAGGGTGTCTGGGTAGACCGGGTTCCACTGTTAGAAGACAGTCCTGAGAGCCTGATTCAGCAGGAGTGTCCCGCCTTAGGTCTCCGCTGGTTGAGGGCACCGGCTCAGAAACAAAGGCCAGCCGGGGAGCATCTGTGTCTCACCCGGTGGCGGGAGAGGAAGCAGACAGAGCAAGGCGAATGGCCCCCCGAGGCTGGCTGTCCACAGCGCTACCATCCCTCCTGCCAAGAAAGGAGCTGAAGGAACACGTACATTCATTAGAAATTCATCTTTCCAGGAATAAAAGAACCAGTCTTCTTTTCCTCTAATGAAAAACATGAAAAGAAGACCCAGAAGTTGGCATGAAAAGTTGGGTCCCCTTCTTTAGCTTTGGGAGGGAGACCAGTGCAGTGAGCGAGCTGTTGTGTGTCCAGGTGTGCTTATGTTGACATGGGTGGGGTGGGTGTGAGTTGATTGTTCTTAGCATTTGGGGAGGATTTAAATTACATGAATAACAGACTCCATGAGGCCACAGGCCTGGTGATATTCTGATTGGGCAAACTTCCCATGCACAGAGCGCACTGTTTCCTTGTGCCCACGCACACCAGAGCTGACCCGGGAACAGGCAGGGTAGGTAAGCGAGCCCTCCAGCTAGACGTGGCTTTGCACCATCGTTTTGTCATTCTGTCATTCGTCATGTCAGTTCTTCTCTCCTAGGACTGGCCCCTGAGTCAGCTAAAATTACCTCTCCCATCCTCTACTGATAACATGACTGGCCCCATGCAGGCCTTTTTCTTGCTACTTTTGGGGAGAAAGCCCAAAGCCCCCATGCCTCATCAGTCAAGATGTGCCCTAACTACAATAAGGGGACACAGAGTGAGACATTGCCTCTCCAGACCCGGCTCGCAGGAACAGCTGCTCCTACTGCTCCTCAGAAAGACCAGGTCCATTCCTGTCCTCTCCTTTCGAGCACTGGCCTTCTATCACTGCTGCCTGCCTTCCCACGAGCTTCAGTCCAGTCAGGACACCAAGCCAAGGCTCCATCCAGAGTGCCCTGCGGGCTGGACCAGCCCCACTGGTCCACTAGCCTTCAGGTCAAGGCACCCTGGGGCAGGAAGTGTTGGCACAGGACCGGTGAGGTGGCTCCGTGGCTGCCCAGCAGTGAGTAGATAGCACGCAGCCTGGGCTTGGCCGTTTTCTCTGGCCAGCGAGCTGGACAAAGTGCCATCACGCTGATGAGAATAGACCTCCAGAACAGACCCTGGAGGAAGCCAGTCTGTCGGGTTAGGAAATCATTACACCATTTTTCCCAAGCTGTGTGTTTGTTTTCAATGTTATTAATTTTTATTGAGGTTCTTTTATTATTGATGACCATTATTATGTTTTCAACAAATATAATGGAACCTTTCCTACTATCTATATGCATTGGGGATAGAACTTGACATATTTTTTAAATAATTCCTTCCATAAGGATGTAATATTACCACATCATAGAAAATGTAGAAACTAGAGTAAAAAAAAGAGTCAACTCAAATCCCACCAGTCTAATACAAACACTGTTAGCATTTGGGTGAATTTCCTTTGAGTCTTTCTCTTATGCATATTTTACCGGAGTAGTAATTATCTTTTCTTATATTTTTTATCTTTCTTTTTTTCACTTAGCATAGTTATCATCTGCAATTTTCATATTATATTATTCTCATGAACAATCATTTTAAGGGTCCATAGTATTCCATCAAGTCTGTGAATCATAATTTATTTAACCATTTCTCAATTGTTGAATATTTAGGCTGCTTTTGCTGTTACACTAAAAGATCTTTTGCTGTTTAGAATTATTTTTTAGAAAAGATTCACAAAAGTGGGGTGAATGAGTCAAAAAAATTGAGCAAATTTTTTGACTGCTAATATGACTCCCTAATTGCTTTCTAACGCATGTCTCAGTCTAACCATATTCTGTAGGCTTTTTTGTCAGCAGTATTGTTTTTTGTGTTTGGGGGGGCATGTGATCCCCTGCATTGCACTGATATGGTGACAGTCTGGGCTCTCTTACCCCTTAGAAAGAGGGCCCTTGAGAAGCCCCTCCCCACCCCCCTAGAGGCCTGGTTGGCAAACTGCGGCTCTGCGGCTCTTTGGCCCCTTGAGTGTGGCTCTTCCACAAAATACCACGTGTAGGCGCTACCTCGATAAGGAATGTACCTACCTATATAGTTGAAGTTTAAAAAATTTGGCTCTCAAAAGAAAGTTCCATCGTTGTACTGTTGATATTTGGCTCTGCTGACTAATGAGTTTGCCGACTGCTGCGCGGCCTAGAGCATGTCACACCACAGGGCGCTTGATGGACAAGAAGTGTGTCCCCGACCGTGCTAGAGGTGGAGGCCGCCTTGGGAAGGAACATATTAGCGTGTTTCTTTGTTAGGGTAAAAAGCAGAAAATTAATGTCAGACTTGTTATGCATAACTCAAAATGCTTGTTGCTACTGTAGCAAATAATTTCCTTACAGAGAGACACCTGGCTAGCTGTCACAGGGCCACGAGTTAATGATGAAAAGCAGCTCCCTAAGGACAAAGCTCCGGACGGATATATTCCTGACTTTCCACCACCCCTGCCCATGCCTTCCACACTTCTTTGTCCCCGTGGAGGTACAGTGGAGTTTGAAATAAGCTTCTCCCCTTATTTCATCCTTGTGGGCAACAAGTAATTGGAGAACGCTTTCTCCATCAGAACAGCACCCCCATAGACACACTTGGCTTTTTTACCTCCAAACCGGTGGAGAACCTGAGCTGTGTTTGTCCCGGCTTGGAAGGCAGCGCTCTCGTGAAGATGAATCCATGCCCATATCCTCTGTAGTATACCCATTTAACTGACTATTCTTTTTTTTCCAGTACAAATTGATACTATCTTAAGATGCCGGACAAGCTCAAGGCGAAACAGTGACGGAGGGCAGCTGACTTGAGGACGGCCATGCAGGGAGGACCGGGCAGGCTGCTCCCCTCCCAGGAGGGCCCGGCTGGTCGGGGCGGGGCGGGGTTCCGGGGAAGTTGAGACTGACCCAGCCCACTAGCCACTATCCAGTCTATGTCCCCTCTCATGAGTCTATCCACTTATTATTATTATTATTTTCTAGGAGTACCATATTTTTAATTAAACTTTTTATTTGAGAACACTTTTAAACTTGTAGAGAAGTTATAAAATAGTAACAGAGTTCGCCTGTGCCCCACAGTCGGCTTCTTCTATCATTGGTATTCTACATTAGTGTAGAATAGATTTTCTTAGTGTTTATCTAATATCTTTTTTCAGTCCAAGAATCCTATCCAGGATCATTATATTTAGAAGTCTTGTCTCCTTGGGCTCCTCTGGACTGTGACAGTTTCTCAAGGTCTGTTTGTTTCTGATGACCTCGCCCGTTTTGAGAAGTACTGGTCAGGCATCCTGAAGAATGCCCCCCTGTTGAGATTTGTCTCTTTCCTCAGGATTAGGCTGAGGTTATGGGTTTGGGGGAAGACCACAAAGGTGCAGTGCCGTTTTCATCACATCAGATGGGGGTTACATTCCATCAGCATGACTCGCTGTTATTGAAGTTGACCTGCATCCCGGGCGGGGAGTGTGTCGGGTCTGCACTGTATACAGTTCATCTTCTGTCCCACTTCCCGCGATACCGCGGAAGGACCTCACCGCCGCAGGCCGCACGTCAGCACTGATGAGTTGTGCCCCGCCGCTCACCTCCTCAAGGCAGAGACTCTACACCATATGTTTGGAATTCTCTTAAATGGGAGATTTGTCTATTCTTTTTCATTTATTTATTTATATGATAATTTACTTATGAATCCATACTGTATCCACATATCAGTAGGACTCATGGTTATTTATTTTTTACTTTGGGCTATAATCCAACACTTTTTTTTTTTGCTGAATTTATTCAATCTTTGGACATCGAGAGTTCTTTCCGTTACCTTCAGTTACTTTGGTATTTATTTTTGTTCCTTTTACATCCCTTTGTCTGTCCCTCTGGTATACCCATCATTGTGATTTTATTTATTTATTTATTTTTGGACTATGTTGAACTGTGGCTACCAAATATAATACATTGAAATCCTAACCACCAACATCTCAAAATGCGACCGTCATTTGTAATAATGTAATAAGGTCGTTGCAGGTGTAAGTAGTTGAGATGAAGCCATACCAGAGTAGGGTAGCTCATCGATCCAGTGTGACCAGTGCAGAGGGAGATACAGGGCAAAAAGGGACGAACGATGACAGAAGCAGATATTGCAGTGATGTGTATATGAGCCAAGGAGCACCACGCCTGCTTGTAAACCCCAGACACCAGGAAAAGGCAGGGGAGGATTCTCTGTTGCAGGTTTCAGAGGAAGCATGGTCCTGCTGACACCCTGATTTTAGCCTTCTGCTGTCCAGACTGTGAGGGAATACATTTCTGCTGTGTTAAGCCACCCAGTTTGTAGTCATTTGTTCTGGAGGCCCCAGGACACTAACACAGAGCGCTTCCATGTTTCCTGCCACTACAAGATGCTCCAGGCTCGTCTTGTATATGAACTACCCCAGCCCTAGCTCCTGGTTCCTTTTTAGTTGAGAATGGTATTAGAAACCAAAATCTGCATGCTGGATGTGCTTGTCATTACTGGATATGCTGGCTGTTTCTAGGCCCTCTCAGAAGACAGAGCAAGGACATATATATGTGTATACTGAGCCTTTCATGTGCACATAACTGTTTCCATAGGGAACCATCCCTATCTATGCTAAGCTAACCATGTGATCATAGTGCTGTCTCCAGCTCCACTGCCACATGGCTCTGTTGTCACATCATAGCGGCTTCCTTCTGCTTTTGTGTAACCTCCCACTCCAACAGGGAGGGACACAGCTCCCCCCATCCACCACCTGTTTACTTAATCACCCAGCTCTGGTGTACACACAGAGCACATCAGCATGGTTAACCTGGGTCTCCTTTCTCAACTCACACAAAAGGGGCTACATGAGCTGGGAGGGTCTGGCATCCCCTCCAAACTGTTTCCTGCCAGCCAAATTGAAGAGCCTGCAACCTCTGTACTTTCCCCCTTGTCTTGTCTAATTCCAAATGTAGTCTCCAAAAAAGATCTGTTCTTTGTTATTTATGTCTTAATGTTAGTGAGAAAGTGCTCGGCTAAACTGCAAGAGCAAGTGCACATCAAAATCTCAGCTCCACTCAGCACAACAAAGCTTTATTTCTTATTCACATCAGCTTCCCGCTGCAGCTTGAACACCCCTCTTCCACCTTTGGCTTGATCACTTTGAACTTGTGGCCTCCAAAGTGGAGACAAGAGAAAGCTGAAAGATCGTGCAGGGTTTTCTAAAGACCTGGGACTGGCAATCACTTCTATCCCTTCTACCCGCATGCCAGCGGTTGCAGCTGCCTCAGGGCCTGGAGCTGAGGGCAGGAAGGCTGAGCAGGGACCGCCTCCCGGGGAGCCCACGGGAGAAACACATACTGCGCATTCGTCTCTGCATTCATCTGTACGGGAATTTCTGGTCAATGTGTTAATTTTCCCCCAAATTAGTTTTATTTTAAATTTCATTACAAAAATTCTTATTTTATGATAAAACAATTGTGAATAGTTGTAACTAGGGAGAAAGGAAAGGGTGGTTTAGGAAAATTTTTAGCTTCTCCCTGAAAAAGCTATCATATGAATAGTCCCTTTTTCTACTAATACATAAGGTTAAACTTCTTGATGATATTTCATTTTTAAAAAAATCTTCATCACTTGTAGGTGACTAATTCAAAGCAGCTCCTCCACGATCGAGTTCCTCTTGTTCCCTAGAGCTGAAGGTGGTAAATGACAGTGGGTGGGCCAGGTGGTCCATGGAAGCCTCTAAGTGGCTGGTGTGGGCTGAGGGGTATTAAAAGGCCCCGTCAAGGACACCTTCCTGTATGAGTCCGCTGCTGTAGGAGAACAGGTGCTTTATTAAAAAGGAGATGAGCCCTATTCTTCATAGAATTGTAGTGGCAGAAAGAACCGTAAACATGAGGTCCAAATAATTTTTAATGATACAGAGAGAATGCTTATGATAATTTAACATTAAAGAGGAGAAGACGCATGATATGAAATTATATCCACAGTCTTATTTCACTCTGCACTGCACTATGCACAGAGGAAGCAGAGTAACCCAGATATGAACAATGGTTTTCTGTGAGTGTTGGAATAATGGGTGTTTTTAATTATCTTGTTTACACTTTGATGTATTTTCTAAGCTTTCTGCAATGAGTATTCATGACTTTTCTAATCTGAACAAGAATACTAAGAAAAATATTTAAAAGACATACAATCTACCTCACCTTCCCATTGTAGAGATGAAGAAAGCAGTGCCCAGAGAGATGAAATGATTTGTCCAACATCACCCAGATATTAAATTGAAAGGTCAGGAACCAAAGTGCTAGCATAGAGTGTGCTCTTCTGCAGCGGTCCAGTAGATGTAGGCTAAGTCCTGAGGAAGCACCATCACCTCACTTACATACACACCACATACATATCCAGACACACCCTTTTTACCCTGATCCAAATATCCAGAGATAAAAATGGTTCCTAGAAGGCCCTGGCCGGTTGGCTCAGCAATAGAGCATCAGCTCGGCATGTGGAAGTCCAGGGTTCAATTCCTGGCCAGGGCACACAGGAGAACTGCCCATCTGCTTCTCCACCCTTCCCCTCTCCTTTCTCTCTATTTCTTTCTTCCGCTCCTGCAGCCAAGGCTTCATTGGAGCAAGGTTGGCCCGGGCACTGAGGATGGCTCCATGGCCTCTGCCTCAGGCGCTAGAATGGCTCCAATTGCAACAGAACAATGCCCCAGAGGAGCCCAGCATCGCCCCCTGGTGGGCATGCCTGGTGGATCCTGGTCAGGCTTATGCAGGAGTCTGTCTGTCTACCCCCCCACACTCCACTTCTCACTTTGGAAAAATACAAAAAAAAAAATTAAAATTAAAAAAAAAAAACAGCCTGACCAGGCGGTGGCACAGTGGATAGAGTGTCGGACTGGGATGCCAAGGACCCAGGTTCGAGACCCCGAGCTTGCCAGTTTGAGCACAGGCTCATCTGGTTTGAGCAAAGCTCACCAGCTTGGACCCAAGGTCTCTGGCTCGAGCAAGGGGTTACTACATCTGCTGAAGGCCCGTGGTCAAGGCATATATGAGAAAGCAATCAATGAACAACTAAGGTGTCGTAACGAAAAACTGATGATTGATGCTTCTCATCTCTCTCCGTTCCTGTCTGTCTGTCCCTATCTATCCCTCTCTCTGACTCTCTCTCTGTCTCTGAAAAAAACAAACAAACAAACAAAAAAACCCACAACAACAAATGTTTACCAGATTCTCCCTCTCTTTCAGCCCAGAGACCTGGGAGTTCTTGAAGTCACTAGAGAGGAAGAAGGACCTTTTTATTTAGCATCTGACATAAGCAGGCTCTGTCCTGGAACTTTATAACTCACTGAAACCAACAGTGAGAATGGGAAAGGGAACGTGGGGAGAGGATAACTCACATTTGAACTCACAGCAATCTAAGCCATAAGGCTGCTTCATCCCCATTTTATAGATGGATAAACTTAGGCACATTCATGCCAGCAGTGGCAGAGCTGGGATGAAATCTCACCCCAAGCTTTCTGGCCCAAGGCCCTCACGTAAGCACTAGCCTTACTGCTGTAACATGTTTCAGATGCATAGTAAAAACTCCACATAGACATGTTGAGTTCATGTAAAGACCTCAAGTGTGTCTTATTATACCTAAGAGTTCAACAGGCTCTCATTCTCACCCTGAACACAGCTGCCAGCGTAGGACATGTGGCCAGCCAGCATCCCGAGGTGATGGATACGCTGGCCAGATAAAGGCATCTAGGCACTTGTGGGCCCCGTTTAGTTCTGCACAGGACATCCCCCAAGCTTGATTCTGTGTCAGGAGGCTGCTCGGGAAAGATATATACTGATGAGCAATCTCAGCCCCCAAATTCATTTTTTAAAGAAGCCAAGCAAATCTAGTGATTTATCCGCTGTCACTGCGATCCCAGCATATGTTCCACATCAGGTAAGTGAGACAGAAGGGATGGTTCGGCAAACATTAAGTTAAAAGAAGCCCTGTCAGGCTTCCCATGAATAGCCGGGTTTTATTTAAAGCCACAAAGTAATTAATTACATTGAGTAGAAAGCTAGGGCTCTCTCCCGCACAACATCTCTCCAATTCTTCCCGCAGAAGATGCTGTTCTTACACATCACAGCACGCATGCCCACGCCAGCCTGGTTTCCTGTTGCTCCTTCAGTTTTTCCTTCTTGTCTGCAGTCTCTCCTTGTTGCCCTATGAATCCAAATCCCTCTCTCTCTCTCTCTCTCTCTCTCTCTCTCTCTCTTTCTCTCTCTGTGCTTCCTGCCCATTCCTGATCCCTTTGTGTCTCTTCCCTTTGCTGTGAACCCTCTTTCTGATCTCAGAAGGCACATCTCCTTTCTTTACATGACGCAGGGCTTCCTGTTGAGGCCATGAAGCCAGACTCAGCCCAGTTTCCCCCTGCACTCGGGTGACCAACCTTGACCTTGTTGTCTCCATCTCAGCCAACGCTGTCTCTTCCTGAAGCTGCAGGTGGTGGCAGTGCGTTTGGCTCTCACTCGATTCTGCTTAATGCTAAGAAGGAAGCAGTGTGATGCATTACTGCACGAAACCTGCAGCACTGTCTGAATAGGAGAGAACGTTGTGATGACTAGTTTCCTACCATAGTGACTATTGTGGAGGGAGCCCTGTAGATAGACAGATGGAAAAAAGGAAAGAAGAAAGGATGGAAAGACATTATCATTTCATTCACACATTCATTCAAGAAGCATTTATTTAGTATTTACTTATGTTAGTCATGGTGTCAGATGTTGAGATTATGAACATAAAGTAAAACAAGGGTCTGGTTCTCACCACATGGAATTAATTGATCATTACAATGCAATCGGAGACATGTTATGAACAATGAGTGTGCAAGCTTTCCCGGGACTATATAGAAGGAGAGGAGAGCGCTGCTCTGGGGTGGGGGGCCGGGGCAGGCAGGAAAGTTCACTGACATAGGCTTTCCAGCAGACAATTCTATACACAGAGAAGGTAGGGAAGGAAACAAATGTGTTTTCAGGAGAGAAGATAGCCCTGTTCCCAGTCACAGAGGACAAAGGGCCAAATCCTGCTAGAAGACTCATGAGTAGAGTATAACTAAGACGTGGACACGTGTGGGAGACATGGGAAATGAAGGACAGGGACCCAAGGCCAGGTCATGAGCCTTATGAGCTCCAGCAAGGAGTCCAGACTTTAGTGCTTGGACAATGGGAAGCAGCGGAAGACAATAAAGCAAAGGACAGCCAGGGTCCATTTTGCATTTTTGATAAATCACTCTGGCAGGAGTATAGATTGGCTTATAGGTTTCCAAAACAGGTGGGACGATGTAGGCCATCCCCACAGCGTCTGTGCTGGCACAGTGGGCATTAGCGCTTGCTGAGTTTCTGCTGTGTGCCAGCCCCTGGCTAGGAGCTTCTATCTGTACTAGCTCAGGTACCTGTGCAGAAGCATGTAAACACCTGCATAGCTCATCAGACCAAAACTGAGTACACATGTCTGGTGGACTGAAATACCAAGAATGACAGCTCTTCTGCGCCAAAATGATACATATGGTCCTTACATGGCATTGAAACAGCTTTCTTTGAAGCTTCCATGAACTTCTTGATACCTTCCTCCAAGCTAACGTGGCTCACCATGCACCACGGGGGCTGTACGTGGGGACGGCCTTCTGCAGAGCTGCATGCTGATACTATTTAAAAGCTGTACAATATGAATCTTTGTTCCAGCAATTTCTATTCTAGAAATTCAAATGAAAGAAAAATTAGGGATTTGTGCAAAGATTTAGTTAAAAGGATAGTTATTGCAGCATTGTTGTCATAGTAAAGACATGAAAGTAATACAAATTGTTCCAATTGAGGACTGGTTTAATACATTATAGCTCAACTGTATAGTCGCATAGTTTGCAGCCATTAAATGCCATGCGTGAGGATACAAATGAACAAGGAAACGTGTTACATCGACTTAGCCCCTTTTCAAAGATGCAGTCTAATAAAAGTGGGTGATTGCTATGCAAACACAGCTTCAAGACAAATACCCAGGCCTCCCTCGCACTAGTTTCCAATATATTTTTAAGTGAAGGAGCAAGCAAGAAGCAGCAACATATATAGTAGGTCCTGTTCTAATTAAAAAGAAAAATATGCGCATGTGAATTTCATGAATATATAGCCCTAGAAAGGGTGGCAGGATGTCTATTGAAATGTTAAATGCATTTCTCACTGGTGGGAATCACTGGAGTTGACTGATTATTTTTATTTTTTGGATTGTCTAAAGTTTTCTTTTTCATTTTTTGTACAGTAAGCACGTATTTCTTTCTTTTTTACAGAGACAGAGAGAGAGTCAGAGAGAGGGATAGATAGGGACAGACAGACAGGAACAGAGAGATGAGAAGCATCAATCATTAGTTTTTCGTTGTGCATTGCAGCACCTTAGTTGTACATTGATTGCTTTCTCATATGTGCTTTGACTGTGGGCCTTCAGCAGACCGAGTAACCCCTTGCTCGAGCCAGCGACCTTGGGTCCAAGCTGGTGAGCTTTTACTCAAACCAGATGAGCCCACACTCAAGCTGGCGACCTCGGGGGTCTCGAACCTGGGTCCTCTGCATCCCAGTTCAACGCTATATCCACTGCGCCACTGCCTGGTCAGGCAGTAAGCACATATTTCTTATACTTAGAAAAGAGGGAGAGAATGGGGGAAGGAAACCCATCACAGTCTTTACGACTGTGCAGTGGGTCGGTCTACCATCTCCCATTCTCTCACTATTCAACCATCGTGCTTGATTGGCCTATTATTTCTAGGTATCAGAGATGGTACCAGGATGAAAAGGATAATTGTGCATGCTTCCTGTCCTCAAGGAGCTCACCTTCTAACAGGAAATTGATTAGCAGATAGTTACAACATGCTGTGACCGTAAAGCAGTAACAGAAGTATTTAATTTACATGGGGTCACGGGCTCACAAATGATCTGATTTTATCCTGTACCTGATAAAAGGTGACTTGCATTGGGTTGCTCTAGTTCTGCTCTCCGCGCATCTGCTCCTGTCTGACAGAGTGCTCAGAGAGGCAGCATGGCAGAGTGGGAAGAGCACTGTGCTGGGAGTCAGCTGCAGGCCCTTCAACTAACCCGGGAAAGTTTCGTAGTCTGTGGAGCAAAACTTTGCCTTTAGGTGTTCCAGACCAGTCTTGGGCTCCAACCCACTTTCCAGCCTTGCCTCCTGCCATTGCCTTCATTAGCTCCACAATATGCTTCACACCTGATCTGTCCTCCACTCCTTCCAGACCCTTGAACAACTCGATGGCTAAACACATTGCTCTCTCTACCGATAAGCCAGAACTTCTACCCTTCGGCACACTGACATTTGGGGTGGGTGAATGCTGGCGGGGGGGGGGGGGGGGGGCTGTGCTGTGTGGCACTGCAGGGTATTCGCAGTGTCCCTGGCCTCCAGTCCCCAGCCACCTCCTGTCAGGACAACCAAAACTGTCTCCTGACATTGTTGAATGTCTCCAGACATAGCCCAGATCTAGAACCACTGCAATCACCAGCCACTGTCATCAGAAAAATCAGAATCAATCTCTGGGCCCAGTTGTTGGGACATGGAAATACATGTCCATGACTCTGACGGCTGCAGTTCAGTCCGTGTTTGCTGGCTCCTCCCATATGCTTGACACTGAGCTGCGAGTGAAGAGGCACCTGCAGGAACCTGGCTGCTGCCTGCTCAGGTCTGAGGAATTAAACCGGTGCGTGGCCAACAATTGACGCTCGGAAGGCAGTCGATCTGAGGCTCCAAGCACTCCCGCACACCAGTCCACCAGCTATGCTGTCCCAGGACCCTGTGGACAGGGGACAGTTTCTCCATTCCACATTGGAAGTTTGGTACGGGCCACAAATGGCAGTGCTGACATCTCTCAAGAAGCCATATACGTCATCTACCCAAATCCCAGACCTCCCGGAGTCACGTGGACATGGCTCTCCTGGGCCTCACGTGGACTGCTCCAGGCGGGGCTGTGCGGCTGGCGCACTGCCAGTTGAGGGCACGCTCCCACCCCCCAGGGTGCAGCTGACAACGTTTCTTCCGGGAACAGCGGCAGGCTGAGGCCTGGATGAAAGGGACAAGGGTATTGCATCAATCCTCTGTTCTCTGTGGATTACCAAGTTTTATCACTTGACTTCTGTGACTCCAAAATCCTTGTTTTGTCCCAGAGACGTTTTCACTTCAAGCAAGTGTTTCCCCAAGTTGAGGAAAGACATCCGGCGCTGGATTGAGGGAGGGCCTATCAGTACAGAAGGATTCAGTCTCTCAAGGCACCTGGACTACCCCAGGATTTGCCCACCTGATATCACAACCCCAGGGAGACCCGGTCTTGCAGCCAGTGTCCTGTTAAGCTACATCTCTATAGCCCTTGTATCACCTCGTTTGGTTCTCACAGGCACCCTGAGAAGGGAGTGTTGGTGTCTTTATTCAACCAATGGGAAACCAGCTCAGTGAGATTCCATCACTTGCTGAAGATGCAGAGGCAGGACCGGAAACCCGGTCTCTGATGGTCTCCATGCTCGCCGCGTGGCACCCCAGGACACTCTGTCCGAATCACACGTTTCCTTCCAGGGCCTCTCACTCCTCCCTTCTTGGGGGAGAGACCAGAGCTGCCCTGCAGTGGGTGTGGTAGGCAGAGCTATATGAGCTTCCAGAAGCCAGCGGAGTTGCCAGAGACTCAGGGAGCCCGTGAAGAGAAGGGGACCCCAGCCTGAGCCAGGCCTGACTGTCTCTGAGGGAGCTGCCCCAGCCGTTTCCTGACCCCTCAAGAAGGGGGTCCATCAGTCCCTGGCACCCACCTGCCGCAGCCACAGAAGTCAGGCAGCCTCTTTCTCCGAGTCCTTTGGGAAGAACAGGGACGTGCTGGTGTGACGTGTGACACCTTCCAACTCGGCTTGAGAAGAAGTGACTTCAAACCCCAGTTTGACTCCCTTTTCTATAAAACGGAAATCATATAGTTTTTCCCTTCCCAGATCTTTATTAATTTATTAGATAAAAATTAAAAACTACATACATAAGATATTATTTGATACCTGGTACATGAAAGGCAATTTTTTTTATAGCAAAATATTTCTTGAGCACTTACTACGTACCAGGAATGACAGTAGGCCCTGAGGACCCAGGGCAAATGTGGCAGGCTTGGCACTGCCATGGTGGTCTGGAGACCTAGGCAGGGCATGACCGAGCTGTCACAGGAGAAGAAGAGTGACACATGGTCAGGACTCATACTTATCTCCTAGGGAGTCAAGATGAGCACCTTGGTCCAGGAGTCACCACCACCCGTATCCCCTACACGTGTTTACATGGACGTTTACAGAAGCGCCCATGCTGCTGGAGAAGATGTATGACTTGGCGTTTAACTCAGTGGGCTGGGGAGAATTCCATTTTGCTGCCGGGAACTGGCTTCCAACGCATCCATCTGAATTTTTAAATCGATCGGCTCCTTCAGTGAGCGCATCTGGCAGCTCCTCTGCTCGCCTCCCGTGGCTTGCATATTCTTTCCCCAAACAACTGGGGTGAACGCAGTGATGTCTAAGAGTGAGGCACTGCTCTAGAATGTGGGGAGCCGGGTGTCTGTCGTTTACCCGAACCGTTAGAAACATGCAAGCCTAGGGCACAACTGGTTATCAACAGCATGTTGCAAGACTCTGTTATTGTTTTATTAAGTTAAACCACATTTAGGAATTTAGGGTCCAGCACAGGGTGCTTCCTGGGCGCCATGGGGCGGTGCAGCCTATGGAATTGTTATGGAGCAGCCAGAAGCAGCACGGCACCTTGAACAAGGAGCTTGGGGGTCCAGGAAGCTGCCCTGTGGCAGGAGCGGCTGTCAGCTCGGTTTCTGCTGAGGGTGCGGATCGCTGGCTCAGAGGATGGGTCAGCCTCTCTGCGAAGGCCCTGCCCTGGAGTAACCACCCTGCCCAAGGGTCCAGCTGTCTAAAGGAGAGTTTCTCCCATGGAAGATGAAAGAACTTGACGGGAGCCCCATTCCGCCTCGCCGAGGGGGAGGCACGGGGGCGTATAAATGCAGTGTTGGGGTGTGGAGTGTGCAGCCCAAATCCACTCTCAGCCCTCCGTCTGTCCCCTGCACACACCCTGCACTGGGCTTGGTGAGGATGCACGTGGAGTCCTGGATGCAGGAAGCCCGGAGCTCTGGCAACCAGTGCAAAATGTTATCATTTAAGTCAACCCAGGCCACTGCTGAGGCCCCTCCGCCTGTGTATCTGAGGGCAAAGCCCAACCCAAAGGCCACAGATGCCCCACTGTGCTGCCCAGGGGACCAGATACACAGGCATGGGCACCAGCCAGGGGTGATTGAAGTGGCTACAAGTACAGACTCCACATTCTCTCCACCTCCTCCTGCACGTGAGGTATTATTTCTTCCCAGGGCCTGTTTTCCTGCTGGGTTAGGGTTCGGTCTTAGTGCCCTTGTCCCTAGTATCCACCTCTGCTTCCTACTCCTTCTTCGTTTATTTTTCTGAAAGAGCTTTACTATCTACTTCTTCATGTTGACATAAAAGTTACATACAAGAGTCTGTGTACAGGTCCCAGCAGAGTGCCAGTCACAGAGAAGCAGTTGGTACAAGGGGCTTCCTTCCCCTCATCCCCTCCAGGCTTTGCTGTTTACTCTGGTACCCAGGGAGGCGGGCCAGAAGCCCTGCTGCCCTCTTCCCGGCCTCGTTCCTATCCATCAAGAACTGGGGTGGGGAGGGTGGCGGGGGAGAGGGTGGACTAGAATGTGTCCTGCTGCCTGGAGCAGGCAAACCCCCAGGGTATCCAGATATTTTAGAGTCACCAATGTCAATCACTCTCTAAATGCTATCTTCCAAGTTCAGTGTTAGGGACTGGGACAATAGAAACAAAGAAGACATGTGGGTCCTAGGCTCCAAGGCACTCACAGGAACACACACACACACACACACACACACACATACACACTGCTTAATTCCCTTCCTATGGCAAAAGCACGTGCTCTACCTGTGAGGAGAGCTCTGAATTACATCCCTTCCACATCTCTGCTGTGATGCAGGTCCTAGACCCAGCTTAGTTCTCATGCCTCGTTAGGTTTTGAATTCACCAGGTTTCTCCAGAGAAATAGAACCAACACAACGTGTGTCACACAATTGTGGAAACTGGCAAGTCCCAAATCTGCAGCGTGGGCAGGCAGGTGGAGACCCAAGGAAGAGCTGCAGTTCCGGTCCGAGGCCGTCTGCTGAAAGAAGTCCCTCTTGCTCAGCAGAGGTCAGCCTTCATTCTGTCCAGGCCTCACTGGCTGGGTGAGGCCCACACACAAGTGAGCATGTGGGACAGCAATCTGCGTTACTCTGAGTCCTCCAACTTAATGCTGGTCTCGCCCAAAATCGCCTTCACAGAAAAGCCTGAATGTGTTAGACCAAGCAGTTGGGCATCATGGCCCAGCCATGTGGACACATGAACTTCATCATCACAGTCCTATAGAATCAAGAGATTGAATGGCAGTGATTTCGAAGAGTCCTTCATTTCCAGTATTTAAGGGTCTAATAGCTCTGGTAAATGAGATACGTTCAGTCTTTTCCCTGTTGGAACTTTTAGAGAACCAAGATGTCTTTGGCAGTTCACCCAAGATCAACGATCCCACCACATGGTTCCATCGGGTACCCCCAGCCCAACTTACTCTAGATGACAAACCTCAGGACATAACTTAGCTTAGTGGCCCCACTCTAATGCTCATGACAAGCTTTCAACCAAGCAGACCCCTCCTCCAACCAGGAGGTCCTTGATTCATTCAGTGTGGCATGGGCATTGGGGGCCTATGCCCTAAAACAGTGGTCCCCAACCTTCTTTGGGCCACAGACGGGTTTAATGTCAGAAAATATTTTCACGGACCCGCCTTTAGGGTGGGACGGATAAATGTATCACGTGACCTAGACAAAGGTCAAGAGTGAGTCTTAGACGGATGTAACAGAGGGAATCTGGTCATTTTTTAAAAATAAAACATCGTTCAGACTTAAATATAAATAAGACAGAAATAATGTAAGTTATTTATTCTTTCTCTGTGGACTGATACCAAATGGCCCACGGACTAGTACTGGTCCGCAGCCCGGGGGTTGGGGACCACTGCCCTAAAACCTATGCACAAGCAAGTAGCTGCTTGAGACCCAGGAAGAAACACCCCCCCTACCCCCCTACCCCCCCCCCCCCCCGGGCAAGAGGAAGGCCCCTGGGAGCTGCTTTTCTAAGGAATCCCGGAGTGACTCCATCATGGTACCTATGGCCACACTTGGTGAAATTCTAGCCGGGCCTCTCCAGCGCCCCCAGGCTGCAGCATGAGGCAGTGTGGTGAGTGCCAAGGAGACAGGTGCTCTTTGAAAAGCATCTCTGAGCAACTTGCCGCTCCCCTTTGCTCTTTCCTACCCACCTGACTGCTCACTGCCCCTCCCACACTGCGGCTGAGGCTTCCTCCTCACAAACCTCTTCCTCAATTAAAATCCACCCCCCCCCGAAAAAAAGAATAAATAAATACAACAAGAAAAAACAAGAAGCCGCCCTAAGTGGCCAGAGCTGCCGAGCTCTCTGTCCCACCCGCGTGTGTGCTACTCATTGTTCTCTGTCCAGGAATGGTCTTGGCAGCCTCTAGTTTGAGAGTCTGCTTTTCCAAAACACGACCAGGAGGGACTTCAACCTTTCCCCAAACCCCCCCCCATCTAAAATTTTACCGTTGTTTTTGTTTTAAATGTGTGCTGCTCCTTTTCTCCCAACTAATACTTGTGGGTTTCATCACACCAGCTGAAGCGTTAGGAGGCTGGAAAAGCTAAGAGCTATGATAGGTGACAGCCTGCATTGCCCCGTCTTCCCGGAGTCAGCCAGAGCCTCTCACCCTCCTGGCAGGTGGGAAGACGGTGTTTCCCTGAGAGTGCCCCCTGCCCACCGCCCCACACGGAGGCCAGTGGAGAGGAAGGGGGTTAGGGAGGCAAGACTGCCTCTGAAGAGGTGTGGGTATGACTAAGGAAAGAGGGTGCTGTTTTCCATGGACGCAAGCTCAGCCTGTCCACAAGGAACTGGAGAGCCAGGTCTCAGACCTTTGACTTAGAGGTAAAACGCCATGTCTGTCTGAAGGGTTAGCCGGTACCAAGTCTATTGCTTCATGTGAAAATGGCTTTTAATAAAGATATCAATTTACCACTAGATCAGGGGTAGGGAACCTATGGCTCACGAGCCAGATGTGACTCTTCTTTTGATGGCTACATCTGGCTTTCAGACAAATCTTTAATAAAAATAATAATAACGTTAAAAGTTTAAAACATTCTCATGTATTACAATCCATTCATTTCCTACCGCTCATATTCATGGTTGCAGGTGGCTGGAGCCAATCACAGCTGTCCTCCGGGACAACACCAAATTTTTATTGGATAATGTGTAACATACACGGGTCGTTGTATGGCTCTCACGGAATTACATTTTAAAATATGTGGCATTCATGGCTCTCTCAGCCAAAAAGATTCCTGACCCCTGCACTAGATGATCTTCCATTGGTCATTTCTAATGATTCATGGCCACAGAGGAAACCAATTATTCATTCAACAAATATTTTTTAGCTGCGCACAGACATCAGGATGGGCCCTGGCAATAGAGTGCTGAGTGGGGAAGAGGGTGATGCCCTGCCCGGGGAGGAGCCCGCAGCACAGCCAAGAGAGGAGGCAAACAAACGGTTAGACAAATGGACAGCGGATAACCGTTTAGATACCGCGAGGAGGGAGGGCAGGGAGCGTGCAGAGTGGGAAGGAGCACGGCTCCCTAAGCAGCACTTCAAAGTTCAAGTCTCGTTCCTGCTAGCTGGCCTCAGGCCAGTCATTTCACCTCTCTGAACCTCAGTCTTCCTGTCCGTTAATAAATAATAAAGCGAGGGGATAAAGTCCTTCGCTTTCCAAGTTGGTTAAGGATGACTGAGATGAGGAGAATAAAATCAGCTCACACGAGACTTGACATGTGACACTTTGTAGTAAATGTTCCTCTTTCCAGCCTCTTGTCTTCAAATGGAGCTGATTGTCTTGTCGATTCCCTGTCTTGTCTGGGAAGAAATGCACGGCCCAGGCCAGAGCCTCAAGAGGAAGCCAACTGAGTCCTCAAGTGAGGAAGCGCTCCAAGAGGGGCAGGTGACATTGAGGGGGTCTCTTGCTTGGCACGACTGGATGGAAGTGTCAGGCCATTCAAACCTACGTATAACAGGCCGTCTTCACAATCACTGTAACAAAAGGCATGATGAGTTTTGCCTTTTGTTTTATAACCATCAAGGCATTTTTTCTGTTCATTGCCATTTGCAGATTATTAGATGTTCAGAATCCCCTGACACAATGAGTCTAACCATACATGGTATCTGAGCTTTCTCAACCTGGTCACTGACCCCAAATGCTGCCACCACTGTCGTGACAGGAAGAGAAAGTGACTGACCAGCAGGGAAGGACCGGGGTTTTCGGAGCCAACCGGAAAAGTCCCCGATGTCTGTAGATCAAGGGGAAATCAGTTTATGACCTCTTTGGGGGATAGTTAAGGCAAGAGAAGAGAAAGGGTGGTTCCGCTCACACTGGAGAGGCGAGGGAGGCGACCCGGATGAGTGTGCTGCAGGGAGGCGCCGCAGCCCACTGCCCTCCCCCAGCGAGGCTTCCCTGTGAACTTATGGGCTAAATCACTGTTCCAAGATGAGCCGCAGTTATTCGGACTTAGTCTTGGAATTTGGGAAGGATGGAAGCTGGACATGCCTGGGCAGAGTCTAACCAGAAGTTTTTAAAGAGATCTACAAATCCTCCCATGGAGGAAGCCAGGAAAACCATGACAACCAATAGCTATAATTCACAGAGCTGTAGCTCTGTGCCCAGCACTCTGCCCACTCAACCCTCTTAGGTATATATTATTCCCTTCATTTTATAAAGGAGGAACCAAAACGCAGGGAAGCTAAGTCAGTGGCCCAAGTTCAACTTGTCAGAGTCCATACGGAGAACCACATCTTCTCATTCCATGGTCTCCCAGCTGGAGATCCTGTTCTGCCTCTGCCCAGAAAGCTGCAGCACATGAGCTCACCAAAGACAAACACCTCCATTCCAATCCTTCCCAGGGCCTTGCACTAGGCAGAATATTCAGGAGACATTTAATTAAAAGTTGCTAAATGAAGGAAGGAACGAACTAGGGGTTGGGAAGTCTGTCCATGCATTTCAATGTTAAATGGAAATATGCAAAATGCATGAATATCACATGCAAGTCAACATCTATCATTCTCATTAATTGCTTATGCTGGTGTTCCAGCAGAGAGAGGAAAGGGTCTATGGTGTTCACTGCAGTAAGAACCCCCTCTTGAAGACAATAAATTTCCAATCATGTTTCATGTTGACTTGAGCAGATATTGCAGGATTAGGATTTGTGTCACTCTGGCCTCTCTTTATCATCTATCAAAATTCTATCCATCTTTCAAGATTTGCGTCCATGGATCTACCCTGACTACTGGCCTTTATCGAATCTATTAAGCCTTCCAACACGTGTGAGCATAGGATGGCAGAGTATTAGACTTTGTGTAGTGTTAGAAGTGTGTATATAGTATGGAGTACATCACCTGATCAGGCGGTGGTGCAGTGGATAGAGCTTCGGACGGGGATGCCGAGGACCCACGTTCGAGACCCCAAGGTCGCCAGCTTGAGGGCGGGCTCATCTGGTTTGAGCAAAAAAAGCTCACCAGCTTGAGCCCAAGGTCACTGGCTCGAGCAAGGATTACTCGGTCTGCTGAAGGCCCGTGGTGAAGGCACATATGAGAAAGCAATCAATGAACAACTAAGGAGCTGCAATGAAAGACTGATTGATGCTTCTCATCTCTCTCCGTTCCTGTCTGTCTGTCCCTATCTATCCCTCTCTCTGACTCTCTCTCTGTCTCTGTAAAAAAATAAATAAATAAAGTATAGAGCACAGGAACAAGAAAAAGGAGTGATTGGCAGGAATGGGCCTGTGATAAGGTCAGTAAGGGCTTCATGGAAAAAGAGATACCTGAGTTATATCTCAAAGGCTGCATAAGAGACTGGCGGGTAAACACAACACGGAAGAGAGATCCCAGGGGGCAGCCTATACCGAGGCATGGAAATGTGTATTTTAGAAACAACAAGCACTGATCGTTCTAAAAGATTTTGAAACACAAAGCAGATCATATTACTTCTCTGCTTAAAACATTCCAGTGGCTCCCACCCACCTAGAAAGCGGCCTTGATGCCCTGCCGGGGCTGGCATGGCCGCCACCCTCTGGCCCCACCTTCTACTCAGACATCACCACGCCCCCTCCCCCCAGGCTCATCAAGCTTCAGCCAGGGTAGACGTCCTGCTATCCTGAAGGTTCCAACGCCTCCCACCTGGGTGCCTTCTCATTTGCTATTTCGTTCTGTCTCTCAGCTCCATTCTCCCTGCCCATCACTTTGGGGAGAGGACTCGCATATTCAGGTCTCAGCTCACATGTCACATCTTCCAAGAGTTTCACACTGACCATCCCATCCATACTAGTCCCCCAATATCCCCTCAGTTCCTCATTACTCTGCTTCATTTCTCCTTTCCACTTTTCCCTGTTTGAATCTATTGTGTTTTTCCTTTACTTTATATTGTTTGTCTCTTCTAAACACACTAGACCAGCGGTTCTCCACCTGTGTCGCCTAGGCAACCCCTGTGTTTTGGTCGTTTGACCCCCACCGGGGTCGCGACCCACAGGTTGAGAACTGCTGCACTAGACCATAAGTTCATGAGATCCTCAGCCTACCTACTTATTCACATGCATTCTCAAAGACTTGAGCACCAACATACAATAAGCACTTAGTATTGTGGGATAAGTGGATAAGTGCTTGTGTTGGACACATAGCACCAACATACAATATGCACTTAGTATCTGTGGGATAAGTGGATGGATGGATGGATGGATGGATGGATGAATGGGTGGGCAGATGAATGGATGGATGGATGGATGGATGGATGGGATGAACCACAGCTACTGAATAAGACTGATATGAAGAACCATAATGTTCAGGGAGCTTTGGATGTCATACTGATTATTTAGACTTCATTCTGTTCCTGATGTTGATACTAAGAAACTACCATTCTCACCAGACAACATGTATCTCTAGCCTTGCATTGGCTTCTGAGAGTTTCCTATGCCTGACCTTTATCTCACCAATCACATTGTCAGCCACACAGCATTAACCAATTTTTTGCAGAGAATTGTACAGTATTTAAACACTCATTGCTTTACTGGGTTTTTATGGGAAAATTTCCACTCTTAAACCTCTCTAGTACTGGATCAAACACATAGTAGGTTCTCAGTAAATATCTGTTGACCAAATGACTGTCTGATGCAGTGAACATTTACATTTAAAAGACCAAAAAGAAAGAAACTAAAACTAAATGACAAGTGTTGGTGAGGGTGTGGAGAAAAGAGAACACTTGTGTACTGTTGGTGGGAATGCAAATTGGTGCAGCCACTGTGGAAAACAGTAAGGAGGTTCCTCAAAAGATTAAAACTAGAATTATTATAATATTCAACAATTTCACTACTGAATATTTATCTGAAGGAAACAAAAATACTAATTTGAAAAAATATCTGTGGCCCTGTATGGTTTGCTCAGTGGTAGATTCTTGGCCTAGCATGTGGATGTCCCAGGTTTGAATACCAGTCAGGGCCCATCTGCTTATCCATCCCTCCTCCTCTCACTTCTTTCTTTCTCTCTCTCTCTCTCTTTCTCTCTCTCTCCCCCCCTTCTGCAGCCATGGCTCAATTGGAGTGAGTTGGCTGCAGATACTGAGGATGGCTGCATGGCCTCCACCTCAGGCACTAAGAAGAGCTTGGTTGCTGAGCAACGGAGCAATGCCCCAGATGGGCAGAACACCGCCCCCTAGGGGGATTGCTGGGTGGGTTCCAGTCAGGGCACATGTGGGAGTCTGTCTCTGCCTCCCCTCCTTTAACTGAATTTAAAAAAAAAGAAAAAGAAGAAATACCTGTACCCAGAGGCAGATTTAACAGTGGGCACACTGGGCATACACCCTGGGCCCCAACTTCTGAAGGGCCCCACAAAACCCCAACTTTATACTTTTTTCTAATGACATCAGGTTTGGTTTCATATGTGCAATTTTAACATTAATAGTACATAATAATTTTTATTTATTTAAAAATATGGTTAAGATTTATTTTTATTTTCCCTCTCTCTCTTTCTAAGGGGCCCAATATTTTCTTCTGCGCCCGGGGCTTCAACCAACCTTAATCCACCTCTACCTGCACCCTTATGTTCATTGCAACATTACTTACAATAGCAAAGACATGGAAGCAACGTCAGTGTCCACAGATGGAGGGATATATATATAGATATACATACATACATACAACAGAGTACTATTCAGCCATAAAAAGAAGGAACTCTTGCCATTTGTGACAACATAGATGGATTTTGAGGGCATTGTGCTAAGTGAAATAAGTCAGACAGAAAAAGACAAAGACTCTATGATCTAACTATATGTGAAATATTTTTTAAAAACTTGAAGACAATAGAATAGATTGGTGGTGGCCAGAGGCAGGAATGGGGACAGGGCAAAATGGGTAAAGGTGATCAAAGGTACAAGCTTCAGTTTTAAAAGAATTAAGACTTGAAGATGCAATTACAGCATGATGACTGTAGTTAATACTGTGTTGCACACTTAAAAGACATTGAAAGAGTAGATCTTAAAAGTTCTCATCATGGAAAAAAATTTGTAACAAAATACAATATGTGGTGAGGGGTGTTACCTAGACTTACACAAATACTGAATAGTTATGTTGTAACTCTGAAACAATACAGTGTTATATGTCAATTTTATCTCAACAAAATTTTTGAAATTAGGTGGATTGGTTAAAGATAAAAAGGACAGGAATGTGTGCCTGGCACTGCGACGTCCGGGCACTGGGCCGGGCATCCATGCCCGTGTTATTACCATGCCTGGGCGAGCCAGAGTGTGGAGAGGGTGAACGCTGTACCTGGTCTTTCAGCCAACAAGCAGTGGGGCCAGGATTCAAACCTCAGGCTTAGGACTTTCTGCAATCAGTTTCTGTCCACATTCCTGGCCTTAGCAACCCCTAAAATTGTCCCAAAAGACAGCTCAGTGGCCCTCAGTGGAATCCAGAGTCCAGCAGGGCTCCCTCAGGTCCTTGGAGCTTGATCACTGCTAACATGGAGTCTTGGAATCTTCCTCTTGCCCCGAGGATATTGTCAGCCCCTCCTGTAAGACTGGATAGAAAATACCCTCAACCTTTCTGGAAGATCCTTTGACTCTTAGGCGGGATGCCTAGTAGAAAAAGCAGAGAGGAGGAGGCAGATTCTAGGGTTGCAGTCTTTTCCTGTGTCCTAGGGTGCACCACTGGTCCCTCTGTGTCCACATAGGATCCTGACACTCCCTGGAAAACCCACCACTTCCACAGGTGTGCTTCTAGCCTTGGTCCTAAGTACCCACGCGCAGCAGGGGCTGTGGGGAACATCTCTTTGTTGCCTTAAAGCATCCTGTTTCTCTCATGCTGAGTGTACCCTGTATTCATGGAACCGCTCCTGCACCCCCCTCCTCTATGTGAACCCTCAGTCTCTGTGCCTGGACCAGTCTCTCGTGGCCAGACAGGACGAGTGCCCTGTCTTAAACTCTGGCTCTCTGTGCCTCAGTTTGCCCACATGCCAGATAAAGCAATCGCTCACCTCCACAAGGGAGTGCTAGGGACTAATTACTGTTAACAAATCACTTTAATTATCGTAATTATCAACAGCACTTTATGATCCCCAGTCAGAAAGATGATCATTAAGTTCTGCAACAACCCCCTCCCTTGCCCATGGCAGAAAGTTAATTCTGTAAGTGCCTGCCGAGGTTATGAAACCCCGCAGGCAGCATCCGTGGACGTGCCCCGCTGGGGAAGTGATACTGGAATAGAGCCGCTAGCTCCACATGAGGCACAGTCTCCTCTTCTGGACGGTTCCCCAAGACTCAAGTGACGCCATGCCTTCCCCTGGAAACTCGTTCTCTGTGCTAAGGATTTATGGTTTGTGCTTGCTTATCTCTTGAATGGAATAAAGAAATATGGAAGAGGAATGATGCCATATGTTTGGAAGAAAAAAAGAAAAAGAAAGTAAAATAGCAAGAGGTTTTCCCCCTGCCCCTCCCTCCCCAGTCTTCCCCTTGTCCGTGTGAGGGGAGCGTTCTAACTCAGCTGTGCTGTCGGTGCAGTACTGGGCTCGGCAGGCCCGCGTTAGGCACCGAGGCTGTCGGGACGGGTGACATGCTGTTTGTTGTGGGCCCCCCTGTTCTCAGCCAACCAAGGGCCAGTAAGATAGGGAGGAAGAGAGGGAGGAGAGGGGGTGCACAGAGACTCCAGTGAGCTCAGGCATCCTAAGAAGTGGTCGTTTTAACCCCTCACAGCATTAGAGCGGGAACAGTAATAGGTGCTGCCCCTGGGGGACTGGCCAAGGCAATGTGTCATGGGAGTTGGGAGGAAACTGCAAAACAAGGAGGTGAGTGTACTCCACTGAGAGCATCCGTCCAGCGTGGCCAAGCTGAGGTCGCTGGTGATGGATCCTGTGACATAAAGTCACAACAGAAGCTATAGAGCACTGCGTTATGGGGCTTGGTAGGAAAGGCTTCCTTATTCAAGTAGCAAATTAAAAAAAAAAAAAAGATTTAACTGGGAAAAGAAATGGTGAACTTGAATGTAGCTAGAGGCGTACCTAGCCATGGTCACTCACTGTCTCACCCCCAGCTGCAGGAGCCCGCAGCCGCTCACTGCTCTGAGGAGTGATGTAACTCCCCGCGGAGGCCAACTTTGTGGCCTTGTCACTTCTTATAAAACTACCCGACTCCCTTTGTCTGACCTTTGACCTCATTAAAAGGAGACAGTGAAAAAAGTTACAGTAACGGCCTCTCTTTGGAGCCCAAAGGAAAGGGACTTTCTTAAATAGAAATATCTAGAAGTACAAAACGGTGACCCGGCCGCTATCAGAACATTGTGATCCCACAGCTAGGTGCTGGGGCCCAGGCCGGCTGAGAGGCAGGAGTACAGGCACCTGACCAGGCAGACAGGGGCGTGGCTCTGGGGGCCGGTTACAGGCACATGACAGGCCTGCTGGTCTGAGGGGACCGGGTGCTGTTGACACACTGGTGCAGGCCTTGTCCTGGCACCACTCTGTCCCCTGTTGGGAGCCGTCCCGGGAAGGAGAAACACCAGTGAGAGAGAGGAAGGAGAGCGGGGCTCAGCTCTGGGGGCTGAGTAAGCAGATCAGTCTTAGGTGAACTTGAAGACAGTTGTGTCTGGATTTTAGCCCTACAGCGTTGCCCATCCTCGTGGTCTCCATTTTACAGATGGGAAAACTGACACCTCGTCAGTAGAAAGAGTTGGCAAAGTCATGGAATGCCGTTGGGCCAGGGTGTTTGGTAACCATCACAGCCTTCTCAGTTACCCATCTGTGGCCACAGAAGGCTTGAAGATTCTAGGTACTTTTTATTAACTTCTGATCTTATGAGGGGTTTCCTTCCTCCAACTAGGAAGGACATAACGATGCTGTCTGTAAGATCACATCACCTATTCCATTCCCCGTGTACTGCTTGTTTGCATTCCAGAATTCTTCAGACTATAGCAGGGAACTCTTGTACTTGACAAAAAGAGCTTAGATATTGATGGACATGACACGCAAGTCACTCATTGAAGAGGATCCAGGCCAGGGGTGGGGGGCTCTTGGTTTAAGGCCAAGTCTAAACGGGAGTGACCCCTTTGAGTCCTAAAGTAGGACCATAGAAATAACCATGTTGCTAGAACAAGCCCAAAGTAGCTAAGTAGTATGTCCTCCTCATGTGTGAAATGACCTATAGAGCCAGCATTAAAGGTCTGCATTGAGAGAGAGAGCAAGAGAGAGAGAGAGAGAGAGAGATAGCAAAAAATTACATAAACTAGAACTCTTAGACTGAACGGGAAACATTTTAGAGATTGACACCCAGGGGTCATGGTTCACCGAGGGCTGAGGACTCTCACGGCAATGGGGGCACCACACAGGAGGTGGGCGTCAGAGAGGGCTATGGAGGAAGACCCTCCAGGCCTCTGGAAAAGCAGTGTCTGCAGGGAGCAAATGGCCCCACGGTCCGAACCCACACAGCCAGCTGTCTGCAAGACAGAAATCTGAGGCTTCCACTTAAGGCAGAACAGAGCACAGCCCAGTCATTTTCTCCCATCGATGTCTAGCTAAGAAAGAGGTGGTGAGAGGCAGGATACACAGTAGAACCGGTATTTGCCGAGACCGTCGGCACAGCTACTGCCAGCTGATTGGCCGGAACGACCTGCTGTCTGAATCCTTTCATGGAAAAACGTGAGTTATGTTTCATTTTGCCCCAGGGTGTGTGGGTGAGTGGGCTAGACAGGAGAAAGTCGGCATTTTATTCATTCTGATATGAATCTCTTTCAAAACCCAAATGGCATGCATGATCTTCCTCTTAATTAGAGCTTCTGAAATATCACTGGGCATGTGGATGACCCCACCTTTCTTCGCTCTCTGCAAAGACTGATGGGAGAACTTTCCAGGGGAAGTGGGTGGTGGGGTAAAAGTTTAAGGATCAGGGAGGAAAGATTCAGGGGGCAGAAGGCAAGAGAGTTGTAATGTCAGCTGGACACGAAGCAGGGCTCTTAATCAGAGTCTGATGCTCTCGGGAGAAAAGGAGGAGAGGAGAGCGGGGACCTAGAATCCGCTCCCCCTACTGCGTGCTGTGTGCTTCAGAAACTCTCCCTCCCCGCTGTGTACGTGGGGGGGGGTCTATCGTCCTGACTTTTCAAATGAGGAAACTGAGGCTCAAAAGCTTGGAAACACATTGAAGGTCACATATCAAGAGTGGGGGAGAGTAGGTTCAAACCTGTGCTGAGAACAAACTCACTGCTCTCCTCCTGCCCAGCTCTCCCGGGCTCTGAGCCCCAGCAGGGCTATGTTTCTTGAGTAACTTACTAGCCAATTTTCACAGATTCCATGAGTATGCAGTGTGGTCAGAGACTAGGCTCCTCAAGAGAAGACCCCTGCCGCTGTCCCCTCCGTGATGCCTCTCACCCCCCCCCCCACGCTCCCTCCTCTGCCCACAGCAGACACTGCTCAGGGCTGAGCACTGATGAGAAGTGAGTGGCACTCTTCTGCGCAGCCCTGAGCACAAACGTGGACCTTCCTGAGGTCACTGCTTCATGTATTGAAGATGACACTGTAGCCATAAGGCTGATCATAGAATTGTCACATTACAGAACGCTGAAGTTAGAAGGAATTCTAGAAATGCTCTGGCCTAGTTCCCTCCTTCGGCTCCGGGAGGAAGAGAGCTGTTCAAGGTGGCTTGGCTGGTTAATGGCTGGGCCAGGAGCAGCTCTCAAACTCAGCCCAGCACCCTTCCTCTCTGCCAGGAGAAGAGGAATGTGTTTGGGAGGTGGGATCATTCTCCTGAGCTCCTGTCGCTCTCCTCCTACTCGGTTATGCTCTCGAACTTGATTCCCTTGAATCAAGCCTTGAGTGTGGATGGCTCTGAGAGGGTCTCCAGCACTGTCAGATCCATGAAAGGAGAAGAGAAACAGAAGAGGAATTTGGGGCCAAGCATAGGTTGGAAAGGATTGCGGCAAAGATGGCTCCAAACTCAGTGGAGTCGTGTCCCAGCTCCTATGTAGCTTCTAGCCGTGGAGTGCATGCCCAACAGGTTAATGAAGGAGACCATGGCAGGGACCCTACTCTTGAGTCCTCAAGGAATATCTCCAGAGCAGAGATCCCCTGTAGGACCATGTGACAAAGGCCCAACCTGACAATATTGTCAACCAAAAAGAGCTCCTTTCTCTGTCACAGCCAGTAGGAAATGGGCAGCAGAGCATGACCTCCATACCTGGTCCACCATGGCTGCTCTAGCTCCCACTGCTGGGCCCAGAAGTCATGCCTCTCCCTTCTGCTCACACCCCATTGGCCAGGACTTCATCACTGCAAGGAAGGCTGGGGGATGTGGGGCTTATTTTGGGCAACCGTATTTCCCGCTAATATTTAGAGTATCCTTTAGTAATAGGTAATGAGTAAAGGATGGATATTAAAAAATAGCTTTAGCGATTTTTGTCTAGTGAACACTGTTTCTGACAAACATTGCCCATCTGCTTTAGCAAACACCGCAGCTCGGTTCCCAGCCAAGGCGTCCTGCTGCAGGACACAGCGCTCACCAGGGCATCACGGAGTGCCGGGTGCGTCCGCGGAGAGAACCAGGAGACCCAGGCTAAATTCAATTATGGGGAATTCAGAACTCGAGATCAGGAAATGAGATTGAAAGCAGGGAGCTACCTCCTGGGCAGGATCCCCAAGAGGTTTTATAGGAAAGAAGATAAAACCAAAAAGGAATAGCGCAGATTGCAACTCTGCTCCAGCCCCCAGGGGCTGAGCGGGGTGCCCACTGGTCTGCCTCTTAAGATCTGGTGATATACAGAAACCACAGAGTAATTACATTTCTACAAGATGAGTTAGAATTAAGAGTAATTATGTCCCACAGTAATAACAGTATAACCGTACAACATGCTCTGTGAGTTCGGCTTGGGTTGACTTTTCAAGTCCTCCCGCCATGTGTGAATCTTGACACTTACGTTGAATTGTCAACTGTAAACCTCCCATTGAAAGAGAAAGGAGCAGAGGGAGGGCCTGAGGTTGGCCTGCTCCCAGAAAGAAGCAGGAGGAATAAACTCTAGACACTGCCCTCTGCTGGTGAATCCCCATACTCCACAGACTTCAGTGGGCAAGAAACTCTCCTGACAGCCCAACCCATTCTAGTACCCTTCAGTGAGCTTCCCAGAGGGTCCGTCAGGAGCCTCTGGGTGGGCAGATTGTGGGGGCCTGACAGGCTCATTTCCCCTCCTCTTCCTTCAGGCCTTGTGTGGTGTGCGCCCCTGTCAGCCCCACTTCTGCCCAGAGCTGCCATCCTTCTCCAACTGGCAGGACAGGGTTCCCAGCCTGGCAGAGCTCTCAGAAGAAGGGTGGGTTGGAGGAAGTGCGCCTCCTGTGTGCCTATTCCCTGGCCCAGCATCAAGGCGTGTGTAGAGCACGTGACCTCAGCTCCTCGTTTCCATTTATGTTTAAAAATATCGGTCCTAGAGGTATAAATGGGCAATGGAATAAAGCCTTCTCTACCTACCCCAAACTAGAGCGACCATCCTCCATTAATAGTAATTCCTAAAATGTATATAGCACTTTCCAGTTCACAAGATGTTTCCATACCCACTGTTTCATTTACTCCTCAAGACAGCCCTCTCAGTAGGTATTATTGCTGCTCTATAGATGGGGAAATGGAGACTCAGAGATGGAAGTAGTTTGCCCGAGGTCACACAGCTAGTAGTGATGCAGCTACGACTAGACTCCTGATGGTCTGACTTCAAGTCCCAGGCTTTTCCAGTGTATCTCAATGGCCTCCCAATTCCTAGCAGGTCCCCAGAGAGCACTGGCACTGCCCCACCTGCTGCCAGGAGAGTGCCTCTGTGTGGCGCTGACCCCTCCAACCGCGACTCAAGCTCCTGGAGAGCGTGCCCTGGCTCCTAGGTGCCCCTCTGGATCATTTGAGCATCAAGCTCAAGATCAAACATGAAGGAGGCTCTTAAAAACAAGTGGAATGGATGGTTGTTATGGTCCACAGAAATGCACCTATAAGAACATGCTAGAACATAACACTCGGAAGGAGCCAGCTACCAGGGAGCAGTGAGGACGGCGCAGGTAGGCTGGGCAGGGAAAGCTCCCACTCTCCCTGAGAGTCCTTACCTGTCTTCCCGCTGTTAGAGCTCCTTTTGAGATACTTGATGATCCAGACTTCTCAGTGGGAGAGCAATGAACAATAAATAGGAGCCATGAGCAGGCAGCCTCTCAAAATCCCAGCGTGGAGACCTACAGGTGACCCCCCAGACAGGAGTAGAGAGGATAAGACAGTCTCAGGATTGTCAGAACCATGCCTGGCACATCTGAAACACCCAGTAAACATTTGCAGTTGAATGCATGAGGAACAAGAGCCCAAGCTATCTGGGATAAGGAGAACGGTGCTACTCAGAAGCCAGGTGCGTGGGAAACCTCAGAGGTCTTTCTGTCTGCACAGGGAGTCCTGGGGGAGGGTTGTGGTTGACGTAGCTGCCCAGGGACTCTCGGCCTATGCTCGGGCTTGCTTAACTGGAATTATTTCCTGCTGCTTCTCCGTTGAGGCCATTCTTCACCTCATCCGATCTGAGTCCAGATGCATTTCGCTACCCCAAGGAGAATGGAATCTATCTCATGCCTCAGTTTGAGAGACTATATTGATAACTGCAGGGGCTTTTTTGGAAAAGCATTCTTTCTAGTCTGAATGGAAAGGTATATAAAATGGTAAATGTATTTCTGCACAATGCTTACAGTGGGGCTTCTTTATGCTATAGAAGTACCATCTCTAACAGTATGTTTGTACATACAGCTAATGAGCTTTTCCTTTTGGAAAATTCTCTTTAAAAGAGGACCATCCTCCTGGCCAGCACCACAGTATGTGTTGTCTACTAATGATTGCCAAAGATGTTTCTTTTATCAATAACCTCCTTCAGTAAAAAGAAATTAGCATACATTTAGAACACATAGATGCATTTCTATGTATATTATACACACTCCAATTCTATTATAGGCATTAAAACCCGTATTCACAAAATCAACAGTATAGAATTAAAAGATAAAATGCTGTATTCCTGCACCCAAAGGGTTCATTGACCCACCATGCACGCCACTCTCTTACACAAGAGGACAGCCGGTGCCCTCAAAGTAAATATAATCCAAGAAGCATTTCTTCGGTAGCTCCTGTTTTCCAAATAAGCACTCAAACAGCTCATCCTAAAAGGTCCCATTCCTTCATATAAGGGTTAAAAAAATAAGGACATGCCACACTTCATGTAGGTCAAAGCTTTTTCTGCCACAGCAGCAGTTTTGAGGGAGAAATTGTCATCTAGATTCACAGTTATGCAAATGTGATAGTTATTTTTGACATTGGTAAATAATAGCTCTGTACGCACAGACACTGTTTTCTTACCTTATCATGCATGGTCTCGTCATCATTTAGATGTTCATAAGTGATTAGCATTTGGGGACTATGGCAAGCAATTTGTGTGGTGTTTCCCATCTATCTTCTACTTTGAAAAGGTGATTAGCACTTTGGGGTGGGAGAGAGGGAACGTCTAACAAATTGCTCCTCTGATCAAGGCAAATCAAGCTGTCTGGCGGGAGGACCGGCTGCCGCACACGCACAACCCATACCCTGGCTGTCCCGTGCTCACATTAGAATTAATGAAGCCTGCCTCTATCAGAAATTCATCTAACTTCTCTTCATATGGTATGAAAATAACTACCCCTCAAAATAGAATTACTACAAATTATTTGATTCAGAACAAAAATAGAATGAATATGCACATGTGACGCTGGTAATACAACAAGCATAGTGCTGTGATAAAAATCTTTAAAAGACTGCAAGACAGCATTTCCAGCCCACTCTAAAAATAGCTAATGGAGAAAGATTCCTTTATGCTAATGCTCTTAATTGCCTGGGCAGCTTCATAGAAAAGTCAGGTTGTTACTGGCTAGTACTTCGAGAGTCTTAATAGTCAAAGCCAGGAACCCGATTAAATAATGTTGCAGTGGGGACCTTGGCACCCCCCTGCTTGGTGTTCTGAAAGTCTTTCTGGATAATTAGTGAATCATAGTCATTATGCAAATGAGCTCCTCCTGATTGGTAACAGCTTTTATCTTTCCCCACCACCCATGCAAATGAGGCCAACAGAATGGTTGTTTGTAGTCCAATGTAGACCAAGAGAATAATAAATTTTAGAGCCGATCTCCTGTAGCAGGGGTTGGGAACCTATGGCTCGCGAGCCAGATGTGGCTCTTTGGATGGCTGCATCTGACTCGCAAATCTTTAATAAAAATAATAATGTCAAAAATATAAAACATTCTCATGTATTACAATCCATTCATTTCCTACCACTCATGTTCATGGGTGCGGGTGGCTGGAGCCAATCACAGCTGTCCTCCGGGACAACACCCAATTTTTATTGGATAATGTGTAACATACACGGGTTGTTTTATGGCTCTCACGGAATTACATTTTAAAATATGTGGCGTTCATGGCTCTCTCAGCCGAAAAGATTGCCGACCCCTGTCCTATAGGGACCACGTGGTTTAAGTTCTCAGTAACAGATGAGAAAACTGAGTCTTCCAAGGTTGGGATCCTGGTCTACAGTTCCTTAGTTAGCTTGCAGGATAGTCTGGCTCAAGTTCAGGCTTTTAAACTTCTAACAGACTCTTTTTTCCTGCCTTTAATTTTAATTTCACCTTGTAAACTCTGGGATTCTGCACACAAAAACTCATGAGACTTTATTATAACAACAGTGAAACTAACGGTAATATAACGAAGGATTCATCAAGGATAAAAGAGACCTTTGGGGGAACCCTGAAGCGACTGGATCCGCTGCCACTGTGTGGGTCTTAAGCATTTTTCCATTAGAAAATCCCTGCGTCTTCTAACACCATCAGGAAAGGATGTGGACATGACTTTCATGAGCCCCTAAAACACCCTCCTCCCATTAAGAATTGCCCAAGGTTTTTCTCTCTTCCCTAGAGGTCTGAGCCGAGGGCAATGGCTTCAGTCATAGCAAATTGCTGTTTTGAAAACTGTGCACTTCTGAATTGTTTGGGCTGGCTTTTTCTTTTCTTTCTTTCTTTTTTCCAATTCCTTTGTAATCATCTCAAAGCCAAATGCTCATTTCCACCAGAACTTTAAACATTGTGCCTTTATGTAGCACAGCTTTTAATTTTCTTCCCTAACAGAAGTGATTGTTTATGTTGTAAATGCCACATTAGTCCCCATGAAATGGAGATAGAATTGATTTTCATTTCAGAGATTTCACAGCTTGCCCCAGAACTTTATGCTTGATTGCCAATGCTCAGAAGCGCATGGGCTTCTGAGAGGTTCAGGAATGATGTGTGTAACACGGCATATAAAAACGTGAGCAATTGGAGCCACATTTGGTGGGAGGCAGACCCCTGTGTCTCAGTAGCTGTGTCTGGCCAGGCACTCAAGAAACCAATGCCTTGAGTACAGGTGGCACCTTCAAGAAGCAGACCAAAGTACCACCAACTTTCCCTGCCAGGAAGTTCTGGAAGACTTATTTATTGAGCCTTTCTTTCAGCAAGCCTTTCCTGAGCACCTGGCCAGATCTGCTCGGTCGTTAGAGGACTAAGAGGAGGAGAAGCATGCACCTTGGAAAGCTTGTCATCTAATTAGGGAGAGACAACACAGGATGCCACCAGCAATTTTGGCAGGGATATGTGGACACATCCCAAAATGGATTCAGAGGAAGGGAAAAGCTGCCCGGGGAATGTTGGGAACAGTGGAGCGGAGGGAAGATGTCTGATTGACCCACAGGACAGGGTCTGTTTTTGCCTTGTCTCCCCAGCGACTGGCAGAGTTGCAGCCCCTCTTCCCTGGGACACTGTTGCACTTCACTACTGAAGCCAAGACTACAGATGGCTCCACTGTCTTCCAGGGGCGTGAGATAATGCCACTGGAACCCCATGGGTTTGGACCAATATCACATCTGTCCAGGTCTTGGTCAGCTGTTGGCCTGCTCACCCAGAGGGCACCCCTGGGGACCTGCCATTCTTTCCTGAAAGGTCCTTCCTCTTCAAGAACTTCTCCAAAACGGGAGTTTTTAGAACACAGTTGACATTCAGTGCAGTTACATTAGGACATTCACTGTCATTCTGTGCGCTGTGTATTACATTTGACAGGCCATTGTAAAGGGTTTGCACTTAGATACAGGGTGGGCAGAACATCTCCTCAGCATACAGTTTTCATGGCCGTGCTGAGGGTGAAGCAGGCCACTGGAGGACGTCAGGGGTCCTCAATTTGAATGATTATCATCATGGTTACTATGAACATTCCACTCAATTATGTCTAGCTTCATCAAGTTATAAATATGTATATATTAATGTGAACAATATGAGCTTTATTGGCCAAAGGCATAATTGGTAATTAAAACAGCAATCTCCCAATATGTCTAAAACTGCCATCCTAAATTAACAATAGAGCAGTGGTAGTCAACCTGGTCCCTTACCGCCCACTAGTGGGCGTTCCAGCTTTCATGGTGGGTGGTAGCGGAACAACCAAAGTATAAATAAAAAGATAGATTTAACTATAGTAAGTTGTTTTATAAAGATTTATTCTGTCAAACTTCACGAAAATCCGACATAAAGTACTAGGTAAGTAATTATTACTATATGCTTTAACTTGCTGTAACTCTGCTTTATAAATTTTATAAAGTAAAGTTACTTCCCTACTTTATAAATCACCATTACTGTGGAACCGGTGGGTGGTTAGAAAATTTTACTACTAACAGAATACAAAAGTGGGCGGTAGGTAGTCATACCCTTGCAACAGAGTATAAGAGAGCCCTAATTCATTGCCAGTCAATTAACAAAACTTTTCTTTATAGCAAGATAATAACTGGATCCAATTTAATATTCCTGACTGAGATGCCAACATTGGGTGCTGGGTCATCAAAGCTGGTGAGGGCCTTTCTCTCTGTCTATGTCTGTCCAGCTGTCAGTCTCTCTCGATGAATGACAGATAATGTGTACATGTGAGGGGTAGGGTGAGGGGCAGTGGTGAGATTCAAATAATTTAACTACCGGTTCTCTACCCTAATAACTGTTTTAAGTATAAAAAAAGATATACCAAAAGGTAGTTTATTATTTTATGCATGTAATACTTAAATAAGAACAATAAAAGAGGTACACAAAACTAGATTAAGTTATGAGTATTAAAATATTAAAAAAATATTAAGTAATACCTGACAAAACACATAAAACTGTTATTTAAGATATTTTCAACAGCTTGTCACCCCCTGGTTGTTTTGCACATTTTCTCTTTATGTTACATGTTTGTTTACTGAAGTAACAAATGCGAGGGAATTAAAATGTAGTATTTCATCAAAGGTATAATGAGTTTTATGAAATGAGTAAATAAAAATTACAAGCATAGTTCCGTCAAATTTTTTTCACCTGTGGACAGAATGAACATTACTACATGCGCTTAGACTACGCTGTTGCACCCATGAATGTTAAAAAAAAGAGTAAGGAATGTAAATTTGTGATTTCCACATTGGGCGGCTGCCCAGGCACCCACCTTAGAGAGAACCCTGATCACAAGTTCCATTTTAACAACTGCTTCGCCAAACTCAACAAAAAGTTAGGTATCTGTTCTGCTGAACCAGTGCGAACCGGCAGAATCCCACCACTGGTGAGGGGGTGGTAATAAGTGTAAAAATAAAAGGCATGGAGAAGAGTGACCTGAAGCTGTCTATAAGACTTTCTGACAGGAGCTGGAGCTGCCTGGGAGGCCCTGGGGCCACAGGGAGAGGCCGGGGCGCAGGGGGGGGGCGGGGCGCAGGGAGCGGCGGGGTTCAGGGGAGGGGGCGGGGCCAGGGCGCCGGGAAGGCTCCCAGAACGCAGACCTTCTCCTATTGCAGGCCTTTCTCTCCTCTATATTTTTATTATCCCTCTCTCTTTCTCTTAAACGTTATGGTGTGTTTCTCTTTTAAAGGAAGAGGAGGCTTTATCAATTCCAATTCTCATTTTGCATCGAAGAGTAGTATTGATTTTCCACCCATGGCTACTGAAAATTAGAATTTCTTCACGTTGCCGGCTTCTTTTCTTGTTGTGTTGCTTATCTTTTTAAATATGATTACCTGCACTTCAGGGCTTCCTGGCTAAAATCATAATGAATTTAGCCACCCACCGCAGTGCGTAGGATCAGGAGTGGACCGCCTGCTGGTCGGCGTTGGCGGCTGTAAAGGCACAATCGAGGGCCTCAAGGCTGAAATACAGGCTTTCCCTCCAGTTGCTAAATTCCCGATCTTTGGGCCACGAGCTTATTGACTTACTACTAATTTTTTTTGTAAGGATAATTCTTCCAATCAAGATTTAAAAAAACTAGGAGGTTACTGAAGTGCTAGAGATTAAAGCCTAATTTTTAAAATTTGACTAAGATATTCTCATCTGTGTTCTTTAGGCCCAGTGGAAATTTAGCACACATCTTTCTTAAAGGGCCAGCTTGTCTGTTTAAGCAAACACTTCCTTGCACACGTGCATCTGCTCCCTGGGAAGGATAGACTGTTCTCCTGTCCCGACTCTCAGGCAGCTGCTCGGGGCCATTCTCTTCAAAGTCTTGCCATGGTACAAGAGCCCAGTCATTTCTCAAGTGGTGATTTTGGGTGACCTTATTTTAGGAGTCTGTTGGATTCAACATCATCTCTCCTTCCAACCTGTAGAGAACACACTTAGAGGAGAGATTACTGAGAAAGGAAAACAACTCCGGGAGGACAGCACAGACACCCTAAATGCACAGATTCCCTAGGACTTTTAAGGGAATTTCTTTTTCAGGGGGCAGTGGAAAGAGATGAGAAGCATCAACTCATAGTTACCTCACCTTAGTTGTTCATTGATTGCTTTGCATATGTGCCTTGACTGGGGGCTCAAGTTGAGCCAGTGATCCCTTGTTCAAGTCAGCAACTTGGGCTCAAGTTAATGACCTTGGACTTCAGGCCAGAGACCTTGGGCTCAAGCCAGTGACTTTTGGGTTCATGCTGATGAGTCCACACTCAAGCCAGTGATCCTACACTCAAGCTGGCAAGCCCATATTCAAGTCAATGAGCCCATGCTCTAGTCAGTGACCTCGGGGTTTTGAATTGGGACCTTCAGCATCCCAGGCCATACTCTATCCATTGCACCACCACTAGTCAAGCTAAAAGGAGCCTTTTTAATTTATCTCTTATCCTCATTCTTGGTTCCTCAGATGATGCTGATCCCCTTCACCAGTATCTGGTGAAGACAGTGTCCCGTTTATAGCCCTTAAACCATGCAGGCTTTGCCAATCTTCTTCTGATGTTTCCTGTCCATGTTAATTAGCACAATCAAAAGAAAGCTCTCCAGCCTTGCTGGTTGGCTCAGCAGTAGAGCGTTGGCCCCGCATGTGGAAGTCCTTGGTTTGATTCCTGGCCAGGGCACACAGGAGAAGTGCCTATCTGCTTCTCTACCTTTCTCCCTCTCCTCTCCCTCTGTCTCTCTCTTCCCCTCCCATAGTCAAGGCTCCATTGGAGTAAAGTTGGCCTGAGTTCTGAGGATGGCTCCATGGCCTCTGCCTCAGGTGCTAGAATGACTCTGGTTGCAACAGAGCAACGCCCCAGATGGGCAGAGCATCACCCCCTAGTGGGCATGCCGGGTGGATCCCAGTCAGGCACATGTGGGAGTTTGTCTCTCTGCCTCCTCACTTCTCACTTCAGAAAAATAAAAAATAAAAAAAGAAAGAAAGAAAGCTCTCCACCTACATATCCATTCCAGCTGCATGGTCCGGGCTGAAGACCAGAGATGGGCATGCAGAGAGCAGGAAGTTAGAGAGGCAAGTCCCAGCATGCTGTGTTCAGCACTGGGACGTCTTTATTTTCCATCAAGTTTTCTTTTAATCTCACTTTCTATTAAAAGTCATCTCTAAGCTAATGCAATAAATTTAGATCTGTAGCCAGATGCAAAGCAAAACTTTTGGCAAGGAACACTCTATCAAAAGACATTGCAAATGAAATATGCTCTCCTTTGGGGATTATGCTACAGTTTAATTTAATTTGATATTTCAAATTAAATTAATTCAAATGGTTATGCAGTTTCCAGGGAAAACAGACTTCATTTATAACATTCTGCCACCAAATTGTTTAGCAGCCATCATATATCTTACATTGTTAACTAAGAAAGACAAATAGTGACAAGGTAGCGCTTCCCCTCATTTCCCAGATCCAGTCTTAAATGGAATACAAGCTAATTCTTCCAACAGTATATACTCCCTTATTGGGCAGCATAAATATTTATTAAGACCATTATCATTAAGACTAATATTATTTGTGGACCCTTCTATCTCATCATTTCTGAGCATGTAATTAAGATGCATGGAACCTCATGAGAGGACCAGAGTGACGATTCATGTTCTAACAACCAGGAGACAGGTGGTGAGGGGGTTTACCCGGCCTCGTTTGGGACCCAGATGAGCAGCAGGAGGTCCCGTCAGGTGCCCAACTTCACAGCTCTCTCTCTGCCTCGACAGGTTGTACTCCCAATGTGTAGCCTCTCACCAGGTCTTAATATAATCTGAACTAGGTCAACACTGTCCAAGAAATGAAAAAACTGACCCATTACTGAGTAAATGAATCAATATAGACATTCCATCTGGGGAGTTGGGGAGGAAACTCGTGTCCCACAGTTCTTTAATCTTATTTTTTAAATATACCGTATAATTGCCTGTTTTCTTTCATCATCTTTTTGGTTTGTTGTTTGTCTTAAATAATCTAGGCTACCAACTTGCTTTTGTAATTGCTGACAGCTGGGAAGGGGCCCTAGGTCTGCACAGTGCAGAATAAGGGCCGTGGCTTCTCAGGTCTGGTTCTGGAAAGCCTGCTGACTGTGAGTTGGAGAGAAGATCCAAAGCTCCTCAGGGACAGAGGGACACGCTGGTGTTCTCATGCCAGGTCACTTGATTTGAGTGTCTCCTCTGGTGCGGAGAGTGGGCAAGCAAGCATTCACCAACATGTTATGTCCTAGGGAATGTTTTACCTATTTTTCTTCTTTCTTTTGTAAAGCAGGTTTATTGAACAGATGCTGTTCCTCAGGTCCCCTAACTTCATGTTTCTAAATGTTGACTGGAGAAAGGCAGAACCATTTGTGGAGGACTTATGTCTCTGCTATCACTCCCTACCCACTGGCCACATGAAAGCTCTAAAGCTTTTCTGCTAAAACAGAATTTAATATTATCACCACAGACTCTACAAGAGCACGGAAAGCTCAGTTTTCTGCGGCTCATTGCTACTTCCTTTAGTATGTTTTTGGGATTCAGAGGTTTATATCTACTCCCACATCTCCTCACTGCCTCCAAACCACCCATCCCCCACTTCCTCCTAAAATCCACCAGGAGACAGACACGCAGTACCAATTGTTTTTTGTTTTTCGTTTTCTAATACTCTCCACTTTGGGTGACTTCTCTTCCTAGAGTACAGCTAGGAGAACCCTTGGATTTAGATTTCTTTGCCAGGAGGAATATAATTTGCATTCTTTTGATATGCAAAGCTTTCAGGGGAAAAAATAGTAATTGTTAACAACAACAATGCTTTATACAATAGATGCCTGTAAATTGTACCCAAACTTAAAAGGGTTTAGTGTTCTGTAGTTCTGCGTCCATTTTCAGGTACAATACCCACTGGGCTTATTCTTCTGTAAGGATAATACTATAATGCAATCATTGTTATTAGCACCATAATGAACGTGTTAGTTCTGCAGCTACATAATTAACTCACCAGCCATTTAGCACCTTGGATCCCTTGAACTCTTAAGTGCCAAACTAATCGTAATGTTCTTTAAAGCCATCTTTTCAATTCACAAGAAAGGATCACACAATCCAAAAGTGAGGGGGCTCTGAGAGACAGTTCCAAAAGCCAAGACCCATAGCCAGCTGCTTGTTTTAAAAGAACAAGAACTATGTTTTGAGTACCTACTGTGAGCCTGGGAAATATTGAAATACAATATCTTACTCCATCTTCACAACTCAAGGATAAGTGTCACTGTCCCTATTCTGTAAAAGAAGAAACTGAGCCAGAAGGAGATGCACCTTGATCAAGGTCACACCTAGGCAGAAGAGGGATTTAAAACCAGTTCCTTCTTACTCTGAAGCCTACGTTCTGATGGGAGTGCTCTGCCTTCCCTGCTCACCGATAAACACAAATTAAGAAGCATGAACTTTTCTCTTTTTTTCCACCCATCTTCCTTCCCATTACTCTCTCCATCTTTTTTTTCCTCTCAGGCTTTCTTCTTATTATATTCAAATAGACTCTGGAATTTAGTACTAGGTCCCACTCTTTTCTCTTTTTCACTCAACAAAGATATTTAGTAAGAATTCACTTGCACTGGTATTGTAATAATAACTTTGCACAGTTTTTAACCAGTGGTCACTCTTGCCCCCTAAGATCTCACATTCCAAAATTATTGCATCTGTCTCATCAAAGCACTAGATGTGTAGAAAATGATCTCTCTCTGTGACAAATACTAAAGGAATCAAGTTTATTTAGCCAGGGGAGGAAACACATGAACAGTGTTTTTAAAACAGCTTTCAAGTTCATAACAGAGATATTGAAGCCTTCCCAGCTGTTCTCCTTTGCTAGTAAGAATGAAACAGAAGGAAAAGTGGTTTTCTCAAAGCAATAGTTGTTCTGATTATGTAGGAGAACTTTCTGGCTGTGAGGAATTGTTAGGCGAGGAGATGGTTTACTGAAGACCTTTTTATTGCCTGATTCAGTGCATACCATCATGCTACCTCTTCACTATCTACCCCATTGAAAACATTCCTCTTCCCTGAAGGTCCAGGAGCATATGCCTAGTTATGCCGCATAACCTTGAAGACCTTTCTGAATAAGACAGTTTGCTTCTTGGGGCATTTTAGACTTAGGGTGAGTGGACTGAGTGAGCTGAGTAGAAGGGCCATTCAGTCTGCATCCTCTCATTCCACAGAATGCATTCAGACAGTTTGTCTACACTGTCAACATGAAGAGGAAGTTTCATCAATTTTCTGGTAAATTTTACAGCACAGACATAAGACAAAATGTATTGGGTCTCAGTGATCCAAATTGATTTCCCTGTCCAAATCACATGTGTACACATTCATATAGAGAAATTAGACAAGATCATATTAAGATAACACACTTAATTGGATTTATAAAAATCCATAGATGTTTTTAGCTCCTTAGATACAGGTGCCATGTAAGTGAAAGCCATCTTGAGAGCGATAACCACGTTATTAGCACACTCAGGAAAATGGAAAGAGATGTGTGTCCGCCACCGAGAGCCTGGGTTCAAATCCTTGCACTGCCATTTGCTCACTTGTATATTTCATGTGATGTTTCTAAGCCTCCATTTCTTTATAATAGAAAGTGAAATTACACTTACTTCCTGGAATGGAGAGAGGGGAATGAAATTCAACAGCGTCTGTACGTCCCCCAGCAGAGTGCCTGGTCTTTCCCAGTAAAGTGGAACGTCCTCCATTCCACCTGGGGCTGGTGACTGTGGTCAGCCCAGCAGCCCTCTGAGAGGACTGGCTGCTACATGTACTGTGAAGCTCATACCGTATTCCTACGCCTCTTTCAGCCAACCTCCCCCGTCTGGGCCCTCATTTTAAGAAGGATGCAACAGGGTAGAAGTGCTCCTCTCTGGCCACCCTCGCTTGCAGCTTCAGTGTGGGCTAGGAGCCCCTGCCCATTTGAACACTGAGTGCTTTTATAACCAATGCGGCATAACTAGGCATATGCTCCTGGACCTTCAGGGAAGAGGAATGTTTTCAATGGGGTAGATAGTGAAGAGGTAGCATGATGGTATGCACTGAATCAGGCAATAAAAAACCTCCTGTCTGCTCCGGAGTGGCCAAGGTGACTTTGGGCAGATCACTTCACTGCTCTGTGCCTCAGTAACAATTAGAGTTTATTCAGTGCCTGAGACCTATTTCTTACAGTCATCATTTTCAATATCCACAGTACACCCACGGTAGACAGAACATCCTCGTTAGAAAAACAGCTGGCTTAGGCTTGCTCACTTGTACTTTGCCTGATGAGTGGGTGAGCACGTGACAGAGGCACGTGTGTATAGTCTATGTAAGGCTACAGGTGCTGGCCCTCAGAGTGGGTGGTGGAGAGTGGATTGCCTGTCCACCACTGTGAGGGGCCTTTTTGCTAGCCATTCGCCTGCTGCCATGAGAAGCAGTTTCCCCTGCCTGTTTGCGCCTGTTTGCTCATCCACCTTTGCGAGACTATTAAACAGGAATGACCGAATGCTTTCCGCCGCACAGTTCCCCTACCGTCTGCCCGAATCCAGTGTGGACCTGCCTGGCCTCGGCCACTGGCACTACAATCCCTCACTTTACAGATGAGGAAACTGCAGTTTAGTAGCATTGAGGAACTAAATCAAAGACCCCTGGTAGCTAGCAAACAGATGAGCAGACATTAGAATCCAAAACCCGTGGCATCAAAACGGGCACTTGTTCCACGTCCCAGCCCCGACTCGATTTCCTCATGTAGAAGGTGAAGTTAGACAAGATCTCCAGGGTCCTCTGGACCAGTTGTTGGTGGCGGCTGTGAACCTGGACTTCCTCCCAGCGCAGGACCCAGCCGCCTGACCCAGGTGCAGTGTGGGCATGACCAACAGTCAAGTCCCAGCTCTCTCCCACCCCTTAATTTGTCTCCTTTCCCCTGTAAAGACTATTTGAAAGTCCTCTTATTTCCTTCTTGGAGAAATTATTATTGACTTTTTTTCTAAGAAGGACTTTTTGGTAAAGGGGGAAGAATTGAAACAGGGTATTAAGGTAAAAAAGACACTTGAAAAATGATCTTATTTCCTTTGGAGATGCTCTTGTAATATAATTATGAGCCATCTGTTAACCTCCTCTCCCCTTCCACGATCTTTCTGCTTCTTTGCCACTGGTGTCCCCAAGAGAAAACTGGCAAGAGTGAGCGGGCGGAGCTTTTCTTATTGAACATCAAGGGATGAGCAACTCGAGCAACAAGAGTCAATGCCTTTTAGCACAGGTGTAGAAAATCCAAGCCAAACATAAATACCGACAAATGTTCCCGGGATTAGCAGATAAGTCGTGCCGGGGGAGCGTGAGAGAGCCAAATTTATATAGTTGAGAAAGGATCTGGCTCCGAGGGAACACAATCGCGGTCTATAAATACCTCCATGAAAACAGTATAAATGAAGTAAGGGAATTGATCACGGTCCCCAAAGCCAGGAGGGCAAAGTGCAGTAGTGCTCAGCGTGGAGAGGGAAGCGCACAGTAGCAAGTTCAGAGCGGAGAAGCGCAGGCTCAGGGCTGGGCTCTCCGTTTAAGTGCTGCACTCCACCGCCCTAGGCTGGGTGGGGAGATGAATACTAATCGGAACACAAGTCCGAGGAGGCCCAGGAAGGCTAGATGGAGGTCAAATACGATGACCCAAGTGGTACCACCACCTATGAGTCAGTGAACTGAGGAGTAATTACTTGTTCTTGCAAATTGCTTGGTAAATGCGCCGAGTAAATCAAAGAAGCCTTTCAGCGTCAGAGGAGCAGGAGCCCCAAGCAGACTGGAAGCTGCCACTGCAGGGACCCCATGCAGAGCTGGGTTTGTCAGGGAGACTTTATCACCATGTTGGGTGGCACACTTGGCCTGGTTTAATCCACATTTATAAACATGAAAAGCAGCTTCCCTTGTCAGAGAGCAGGCATCCCACCAAGGGCCAGATGCACTGTGGCCTCCCTTACCTGACTCCTGGAAGAATCGTCTTGGTCTGTCCCCATCACACGCACTTCCTTGCCCTCCTGCCCCGCCTCCCCTTCAACAATACTAATGGCTCCTGCCTAAGCACTTGAGCGGGGTCAGGTCTCTGCTCCACAGAGCCTGTTTAGAGGTGGCCTGCAATACTGCTGGGAACGATCCCAGCCATAGGCCAGCTCAGGAATTATTGATAGAATAACCTTTTGGGGCCTGAGTCTGGGGTTTTGCAGATGCAATGGCAAGATTATTGTTTAAGTGAGGACTTGATCAGGCAGTGACCTAGAAAACATTTAGTTCTTTTATTGCTTTCACAGCTTCCCGAAGATAACACTGTCTTCTGCCACAGCAGCCTGAGCAGCTAACTGAGGAAGGGAAGGAAACGGACAGTGAGATGGCCAGGCTGCAGCCCAGAAGGCCAAACAGTCCGGAAGCAGCACCCTAGGATGAGAGGGCCTTGGGCCTCCCTGGAGTCTCCAGACCTGGAATGACATAAAACAATTCAGCTTTGCAGGGACTCATTGGGTTTGACTTGAAAGATCAACCTGACCAAATTTAAGCAGCAGATAAATTGGTCACAAGGGAGGTGATTATTAACCAAGTGGCCCTTTATGGGAGTCACGGAGCTAAGCACGGTTCAGAGGGAGACTGAGATATAGAACAGGGGAAAGTCATCAGGGAAGGCCACATCACAGGCCGGAGAGGAACAAGAAAGGAGGGCAACACATCTCTGTACAGGAGGCTTCAGGCTGACCACGGGTCCCTAGGAGGCAGGGGTCACTGACTATACCCTCTGCAAAGAACAGCTCTGCGTACATAGGAAGAGACATGGGGATTTTTCCCTACTCTCTGCACAGAGTTGTTCCCAATGAGTTGGGAAGTGATTGCAACATTTGCAAATCTCCAAACTAGAGGTAACAAGGGCCTGAACTTAGGTAGTGATCACGGTCACATAGGAGGAGGCAGGCCAGAACTCTTTTAGAGATCTAGTCATCGGAATGCAGTTAGGAGAAGGGAAAAGAAGAGAGGCCCAAGATGACTCCAAGGGCTCCCGCTGGGGAGACTGGGTGGCTGGTAATGAGGATGCATGGAAGATGGAGTTTACTTTTGAAAGTCTTGAGTTTGACGTCTCTGCAGGATATGCCAGTGGAGGCTGTCAAGTAATCTGAAACTCAAGTGTAGAAGTCAGAGGACCAAAGGCAGGTTGTGGCTAGAACTATGGACTTGGGAGTCTTGATTTATTGCCACCTCCTGCTTGAAGCTGATACCACTACACCAGGCAGACTTAATCATCTTCTCCTCTGCACTTCCATAACACCTTGCACCACTCGTCTCACACTGTGTTGTATCTGTTTGTTTTATGGACCTACGTGTCTACCAAACCACAGGCTAATGAAGGGCAAGGACCCATCATTCATGTTCACATCCCCAAATGCCAGCACAGTGTCTGGAGCATATAAGGTTCTCTAAAATTTCGCTGAATAAGTGCAGGAGAATAGAGAATGGAGACAAAATTGAGAAAATTTGTTAAGACCTAACCTCAGGGACCATTAACATTTATAGGGTGGGTAGAAGACAAAACTATCAAGAAACAAGCCTGACCAGTAGTGGTATAGTGGATAGAGAGTTAGCTCGGGACACTGAGGATCCAGGTTCAAAACCCCGAGGTTGCCAGCTAGAGCATGGGTTCATTGGCTTGGGCATGGGCTTGTCAGCTTGAGCTTGGGATCATCAGAATTGTACCAAAGGTCACAGGCTTGAAGCCCAAAGATTGGTGGATTTAGCCCGAGATCACTAGCTTGAGCAAGGGGTCAATGGCTCAGCTTGAGCCCCCCTGTCAAGGCACATATGAGAAGCAATCAATAAAAAACTAAAGTGAAGCAACTACCAGTTGATGCTTCTCATCTCTCTCTTCCCCCACCCTTTTGTCTTTATATGTTTTTTTAAAAAAAAGAAAAAAAGGAAGGAAGGAAGGAAGGAAGGAAGGAAGGAAGGAAGGAAGGAAGGAAGGAAAGAAAGAAAGAAAGAAAGAAAGAAAGAAAGAAAGAAAGAAAGAAAGAAAGAAAGAAAGAAAGAAAGAAAGAAAAGAAACTTATCAATGAATGGGAGGAGGAAAAGCAATGACAAATAGGAAAGAGACAGGGGAAACTTTCAGGAATGGCAGGTGGCCAACAACAACAGTAGCTACACAGGGACCAAGCAGAGCTCTGGGTGGCTGTGATGACCATTAGCACTGTCCCTTTCAGGAGTAAACCTGGGGCTGACACAAAGGTAAGATCCAGCGCTGGGCCTGGCCTCTGCAACTTTCAGATGGTTCTTTCCTTGCCAGTCCAAGCAGCCCTTGCATCGTAGGGGTGAGCTGTGGAGCCGTGAAAACCCAGACTAAGTCAAGCAATGAGGTGGCAAGAAGCATCCAAGGGCCATGCAGGCTAAGCTCTCGCATCAGCTTCCCAAGGGCGTTCAGTGGTCAGACCACCTGAGGAACCTGGATCCTTTTTTTTTTAATCTCATAGATCTCTGGTTTTGGCCTTATAAGCTTGTTTTTATGCAGGTACTTGGGTATCTGGTGGGAGAAATAAAAACCACTGGAAATGGCCATACTAAGTATACTAAGAATTTATTGTAACACAATCAGTTACCTGGGGTTTTTGTTTGGGTTTTGTCTTCTTTATTTTTCTTTTCTCCTTTCCTATCTTGGTCTTGTTTCACTAGTCTCAGCTCATGTGACCACACTGTAAAATTCCATTTATCTTTTTTTCAGATGTTGAAATGTGAACCGAATGCTGTTTTTAATGAGCTAGGAAATTGTTCAGGCTTCTCTTTTCTTTTTTTCATTTTCTTTTGAATTGCCATAGGGTGTACCTCAAAGCTTCCGTTGGAAGCCTGCAATTCCAGATTCCTTTAGCAAAGCGGCTGTTCCGTGTCACAGAGGCAGCACAGTCAGAGTCTGTGGTAGAGGTGTGAGGATGGGGGGAGGCAAGTGGAGGGGGGTGCTGAGGGAGGTGCCACGAGAGCCTCAAAGGGACAGCCAGAGTCCAGCTGAATGCCCCAGACAGCAGGGGGGCCCAGTGGGGACCAGGGATATCCGTCTCTAAACTGGACCTCTGACCCAAAATACTCAACTACCCAGTGGATATTTCCGCCAGGACAGAGCTCATCCCCTTAAACCTAATATGTCTCAAACAGAGTCGATTGCTTTCCTTAATAAGCCAGGTCTCAGTTGTTTTGTCGATTGTTGTTTTGCACCTACTATGTGGCAGGTACAATTTTAGGTGTTGGGGGTCACAGCGGACAAGACTGACACAGTACCTGCTTCATGAAGCTCACATTCTAGCAGGGATGCCGCTGACATTGTCGTGTCCTGAGTAACAGTAATAAGGGTGGTGTTCAGTGTGTCCTTACTCTCCACCGGACACTGTTGCCGAGACCATGAGGCACGGGTCTGGGGGCCCTGGCTCCGTCCTCCCTCAGCCCCATTCAGTGCTCCCATTGGCACCATTATTATTCCAGGGCATATTTTGATATGAATTCTCCGCCTCTTCCTTCCACACCTCCCCTCTAACAGGTCAGCAGGGCTTGGTGCTGCTCCCGTCCTCTCCACCCGCCTGTCACCCACGTGTGCAATATGACAGCAGCCCTGGCCTCCCTGCTCCACCTCCCGTCCATCCTCTCTGGTCTGCACATCTCCTCCGGATGAGTTTCCAGAAAGGCTGCTTCTGGCTCAACATCTTAGTCACTTAGTCAACAAATAGTCATCAAAAGGCTTGCCTCATCCCCCAAAAAAGCACTTTGTGTGTTTCAAAAGAAAAACTGACACCAGTTGTGTCCCTTGCCTAAAAATAGTCCGACTTCCTTAGCCTGGCACTGAAGGAAGGTCCTCCCCGCTGGCCCTCTCCACACAGAGCCTGTTCACTGGTCCCCAAACACAATTTCTGCCTTCTTGGGCCTTCTGTTCCTCTCCATTTCTGCTTACCAAAATTCCACCCATCATTAAGTTCCAAATTGAATGTCACCTCTCCCATGAGGCCTTCCCTGATGCACCAAGCAGAAATCTTTCTTGTCACTGAATTTATTCCAAGATATAGAGACACAGACCAAGTCTGCCTGCACTTGTCTCATACTCTCACATGCATGTCACACACACTCTCCAGAACCCCTAGGAATCCACGTTTGCACCTGCTGGTAGTGAACCTTGGCTCCGCTCCAGACACTGTGCTGAGGATCTCAACCAGATTGTCTGTTGTGATCATCACCATGCTCTAATGAAGCCGGCACTGGAATCCTATCCCCATATTACAGGTGAGATCAGAAAGGTTAGGTGAATTACATAAATAAGGTCACACAGTAAGTGGCAAAGCCAAGATTCAAACCCAATTTTGACCAAATCCTACATATGTAATAAAACACAGCCATTCATCAGACAAGAGTTTTTAAACAATTAAATGCCCCAGTTGCTTTCTATAGTACTCTGTATGCAGTATACATTCATAATTATATCCCCTGTATGTAACACAGGGTCCAGAGCCAGGCATCCCCAAACTACGGCCCGCGGGCCACATGCAGCCCCCTCAGGCCATTTATCCTGCCCCCTGCCGCACTTCCAGAAGGGGCACCTCTTTCATTGGTGGTTAGTGAGAGGAGCACTGTATGTGGCGGCCCTCCAACAGTCTGAGGGACAGTGAACTGGCCCCTTGTGTAAAAAGTTTGGGGACCCCTGGTCCAGACCATCTCTGGCCTGTGCAGTAAATACTTGTGAATGAATGAATGAATGGGATTGTTGTGGGCGCCATGACACACCTTCTGAGTCAGAGGCTGAAATCGGGGCCGGAGAGCCTCTGTGTTAACAGGGTCCAGGTGCTTTCTTAGTGTGCAGCCAGCCAGCACCTGTCCACCAACTGACATTATGAAACTAGACCACCCCCTTCATTTTATGAAAGGGAAACTGAGGCCCATAGTAGTTAATTGCCCTCCTCAAGGTTAGCAGCCTACCTCCCACCCCAAGCCATCTCCTCTGGCTGGGCATTTGGAGCCAGCCTTTCGTATTGTCAGCCTCGCTGTGAGAGAAGATACTAACACTGGGTGGAAAACAAGCCCATATCTCCATCTCCCCTGTCTAAGGAAATCTTAAATTGGTTTTTCTGACTCTCCCCCTCTGAGGAGGTCCTTACTAAGGACCTCATCTCAGATAAGCGGAGCAGGGGACAGCCTCTGAGCAGCTGACCTAGAAACTCCAAACCACAGCAAACCAAGTCTTTGACCTGAAAGTGCCTTGTTATTGGGTTTTGCTTAAGGCAGATCCATCATTTTCGGAATCTCCTTCTTGACTCTTCAGAGAGAAGCCCTGTTGCCTGGCAACCAGTGTGTCATTGATGTGGTAGAACCATTGGTCAATAAAGTTCTGGCTCCTAACCTCTCCCTGAAACCGTGTTTGGCCTGGTTTTAAAAGCCACTGCCCACTGATTTCTTAGCAGCTGAGTGATGTATTCAAAAGAAAATAAGATTTGGAATGAGACATACCTGTGTTGATGTCTCAATTCAGCCACATACTGACTGTGGGATGTCGACAAGTCACTTGTCCTCTCTGATCCTCAGTTTTCTCATTTCTATTGTGAGGGGAGTTTAATGGAAAATCTCTGGTTCCTTCCAGTTCTGACACCTGAGTTCCGCGTTCCAGAGTCTGGGTGTGAGTTGCTCCTATGATCCAAGTTCAGCCTGATGAAGAGATTTAGTTCTGTTTTGTGTTGGTCATTCCAAGGAATCAGTCCAGCCCACTGAGGCATGGAAATAAATTGGAACCACTGAGAGGTTAGGATGTGCTATCCTTCCATGAATACCACCCTCCTTCAAACCCTAATTTTGCCTTGATAATAAAACTCCCTTACCTACAGACAGACAGCATGACTCTCTGTGAAATCCCCAAGAAATGTTGCCCATATGTTTTTGAGTCATTTACACTGAACCCATCATAATATTGTTCTTTGAACATCCATTTACATTTGTTCTAAAGGCTTATTTTAAAGCTTATGCAAATGAGCTAGATTAAGGTTGCATTCTGGAAGCTGAAGCTGGAAATGGGAAGTTCATTTTAAAGTTCGGTGTAAATAGAGTTTCACATGTGTTCTCAATAGTTCTCCCTTCTTAGCCCAAGTGCCCCATCCACCCCGTGTCCTCAGGCCCACAGAGCTTCTCCACCGTGAAACACTACAGTGGGGAGCACAGGGAGTGGTAGTCGTCTTCTCCCCCTTGTACTAGCCTTCTGGCTTCGGAGGCATCAGTTCACTTTTCTTAGATTTCCAGTTCTTTATCTGGCAGACACACAAGACCTCATGGTTCCCTAATGTCTGCAGTTAGATTTGCCTGATAAGCAGATTCTGCACTTCCCCTGACCTACGGAATCATAGTCTCCAAGGGGGAAGCCTCAGAATCTCAGTGTTTCACACGCTCCCCAAGTAACTCTGACGTGAGCCCTGGTATAACAACACTGCACTAGATCATCTGTAGGCATCTCTCCTCTTTCCCTGCAACATTCTGTGATTTCTTGCAGGATTGCCTTTCAACTCATATTTCCCTACCTGTCTCCTAAACTCTGTTCCCATTCACCTTATGGTCCCTACTGTGGACTCTCAGGTGTTTTCTTTAAAGAAACTTGAGGCAATTGTTGAACTCCGGTGATGTGAGATGCCATCACTTGTCCCCTTCCACCCACTCTGAGGGGGAACCAAGCGTCGAACTCAGTATCCGGCCGCCTTACAGAGCCTCTGGGAGAGCTGCAGCGCCTGCCCTGTGGAAGCCGGAAGACTAATCGGGGTAGAGACGCAACTGCCTCAGTAAAATCCCATCCACATGCACGTGTATGTGGTATGTGAGCCATGTCGAGGATCTGCACTGGAGCCTGGACCTGAGCTCCAAGGGGCAGGTGGAGGTGGCGATGGGGCGGAGGAGGTGCAGGGCACGCATCGGGCTCGGACAAGAGAGGAGCCTGTGCGTGGGAAGGACACCTGCTCCTTAACCCGCAGTACCTCTCCCTGCTATTACGTAGGGAGGCGGCCGTGTTACATAATGCTTGGGGTGCTTTTCCACTTGGTGCCTGCAGACATGAAGTCCTGTGGCGGAACCCTCTCTCCGGCCTGCCACTACCCCTATTCTCCCCTAGCCCCAAAGTAAACACTGATGATATTGCCAAGAACCTTGTCACCTGTCATACCGTGAGGCACCCTCAGGAACACTGTACCTCTTCTGCTCGATAAGTCTGGCTTTTTTCAGGTAACATGACCTGATTTGAAGGTAAATCTAGCACTCTTCTCTGCTCCCAACATGGAGGCTGATGAGGAAAATTTAAGAACGTGTCTAAACTTGTCTTTCAGCCCATCTCTGTGGTCATGCCCTTAGCCCCTTCCTTGTCTCCCTACCCCGTCAAAGCCCCAAGTGCTCCCTTGACCGCCTCCCTCCCAGATCGTCTAACCAGGCGTCCCCAAACTACGGGCCCGCATGTGGCCCCCTGAGGCCATTTATCCGGCCCCCCACCGGACTTCCGGAAGGGGCACCTCTTTCATTGGTGGTCAGTGAGAGGAGCACTGTATGTGGCGGCCCTCCAACGGTCTGAGGGACAGTGAACTGGCCCCCTGTGTAAAAAGTTTGGGGACCCCTGGTAAGACTAATATTAATTTTATTATCAGTCCTTTCTTCTAAGATAAAGAGGATGCCAGGGGAGAGCAATACTTTGCCGAGAGGAATAAATCGCAAATCTAAGCAAAGTGCTTTCTGGGTAGGAGAGAGATCTAGGAAGGGGGCTTTCACGTCACCCCCAAGTCAGAGAGCCCTTTGTGACCGCGGAAGGCTGCCTGGGGTATCCAGAGGGCTCTTGCTCAGACAACTTCCAGACGACTGCAGCAGCACGAGGAGGAGAACCCCAGCCCCAGTGAACTGAGCAGTAGAGCCCTTTCATTTCCTCCAGCCCTATTCATAAGCCATATTTAGCACGGCTGCTTCCATTCAGCCCCATCCACGTTGCCTCCCTGAATCACAGCAGCACTCCCCACTGTAGCTTTCATTACCTGCTCAAAATGAATGTGGAGAGAAAACATAATTACATGCCACTTTTTAAAAATAATATCTTGAAAATAGAGCAATGACTTAAATAAAAAACGGAGGAGGGGGACACAGTGTGAACTAATGGGCCAAATTAGCTCAGGTTAAGCTGGATTCTAAATCAGCTGCTTCTTTTCCTCCTTCTCTCTCGTTCTGCCCCCGCCCTCCGGTGGCTCCTGACAGATCCAGAGTTCAGCTGGATGGATGATTAGATTTCCTCCTCTCTGCTGAAACAATGAAATATTTCTATAATATTAAACCCGTCAAACTGATCAAAGCCACGGTGTCAAAATTCTAAGTGCACTTTCTTGCCCAATCCCCTCCACTCCAGCAGAATGGAGTACATTTTATTTGCTGGCCCTAAACTCCCCAAGGTTTTTAAAATCTGATACAGGCTGCCCAGTCTGCAGGGCTTGCTACATTTCTGCTGCAGGTGTTTGTGGCCTTCATGCAGTTCTTGTGGGACCCCCGCCTGCTAGGCACCCCACCTGCCCTTAACTGTCTTCAACTTCTCCTCAGCACCACTCGCCTTAATTCCAGACCTTACTAGTAAGCTGTCATACAAAGCACCTGATGATGGAAGAATACTACTCAAGAGCTGCTCGACCGTTCAAAACTCTCAATGCCTCAGTTTCTTCATCTGAGAAATAAGAGTAGTCCCATAGTGCCTGCTCAGTCTGTGGACAAGGCTGTTAGGAGGATGAGAATGAAGTGACTTGCAGAGAAGCCGCTATGAGGTCAAACCATGACCCTATGAGGTCAAACTGATGTTATTATGTGTGTCACCTAACACTGTGTGGACATGTCATGTGCAGAAGTTAACACCTAGATAATAGTAACGTGGAACAGTGGGAAGGGTCAGCTGTGGAGCCGAACTGGAGTGGAGGACCAACCCACCGGTTTCTCGCCATGGGGCGTGAGCAAGTTGCTGGGTCTTTCAGAAACACTGCTTCATTCGTCTGTATGGGGGAGATGATGTGCGCCCGCCTGGAAGGGTGCTGGGGTGTTGTGAGAATAAACGAAGCCTGTTTAAGCTCCTGGAACACGCGAGGCGCTCAGCAAACGGCCGCCGTACCACTGAGGTGCCACCTGCCGGGCGCTGCCCAGAAGGACAGGGAGCCGAGCGCTGTCCCTCCAGGGCTTGTCAGATCAGGCGGGCTCGGGCCATTCAGGTCTTGTCCCGTTTCATACACTGTTTTTCAGGTCACTGCCTCAGTAGACTTCTTTCTGGGTTTTATGTTTTAATATTTTGTTTGGTGTGTTTTGTTTGGCCTTCTGTTCCTAAGACCTGCTAGGGCTGAAACAGGAAAGGATGTTTCTGGGAAGGGATGGAGGGAAGGCAACAGAAAAGGGGTGGCTGTGCTGACTTTATTTCTTAACAAATGAGAAACAAGCTCAAGATGTACAGATTGAGTGCTATTAATTACTAAGTCATAACGCTGCACTCCTAGAAAAACCAGGAGACAGCCTGGACGCTGCAGGGCTCTGTCAGTGCTCCATGTCGACCCGCCACACAGGCGGCCACGAGGCCACGAGACACTGGGGACATGGGCACCCAGGCAGGCCAGACACCTCCTCCGGGAGGCCACTTCCATCTCTGGCCACGTCAGGGACTGGGTGAGGGAGAGGGTGAGAGTGAGCTCCCTGCCCCAAGGACAGGCGGGAGACCGGATCAGGTGGGGCTGGGGTTGGGGCTACGGAGTTTGAAGCTTCTCATCTTGGACTGAAGATGATGATTTTGATCCAGGACTTCACTGTTGGCCTGGCACACTTTGTAACTAGCACACAGGAAGCCTTAGCTGTACAGTGTATTTTAAAAGTCCTGCCCTGACCAACACTCTCTACACACTCCTCTTGTTCACTATGTCCCAAAACTCCCTCACCCTCCAGGGACTTCTGAGGTGGGGAATGTGTCGCCACTGTGCTAAATGTCCTTATAAGAGACTTCATAGCATCCACCACTGGTATGACTGCCCTCATTATACTAGGAAGGAAACTAGACTCTGAGATACTGAAAACTTGCCCAGGTCCTTCGCCAGGGTCCACATGTGACCGAAGACTCCTGCCCCATCCTCTAGACCCCTGGTAGCATAGGGTGCTGCTTGGGGGGGAATGCTGAGTGACAGGTGGTGAGGAAGCAACAGGGCCAGCTCACACCCTGCCCGCCTTCACCCTCCCCTCTGTGGCCAGAGCTGAAAGCAGCCAGCACGTGCTCTGCCCTGGGGGTGTCCTGCTTCCCCCTGCTTCTGGGCCCCACATCCCTAATGCGCTGACAGTCGCCACCCTCTCTAATGCCTGCCCCAATCCAGAGGACACATTCTTCTTCCTCTTGGCAAGCACAACCCCACTCAGCAGACTCTCACTGGACTCTAGCAAATCTGCGTGAGCAACTGCCAGGTGGAGCAAAGGGGGAACTTACTACTTGAGAAAACTTCAGCCTTCTTTTCCCCTGAACTCTCACTAGTGGCACTGTTCCTGGGAATAATAGTCTGGATGTGACAACTAGCTCCCTGGATAACTGGATAGAGCCTTACCCACCACGCTCCCTGACCTCCAGGTAAGGACACACCTTTGAGCGCTTTCTCCCAGGGAGCACAGGGTGCTGGAGGGTTGTGGGGAGTACAGTGGTCCCCATGGACCTCTGTGCACTGAAATAAGCATTGCCTTTGACCCAACTCCCACGTCAACTTTCTCACCTGCAAAATCAAGAGATTGGTCTAGAGACCAGCATTTCCCTACCTCAGCACTATTGACAATCTGGTAGGATAGCTCATTGTTGTGGGGACCAACCTCTAATATGGCCTCTACCCACTAGATGCCAGTAGCACAAGACCCACCCCTCCAACCTACTTGTGACAACCAAGGATAGCTTCAGACATTGTCCAGTGTCCTCTGTTTAGAAGGTGATATGAACACTAAGAGGAGCTCAGATTGGGTTGGTTGGCTATAGGTAATGTCAAGTCAAGTCCTGGCTCTAGCAGTGAGGTGTTAGCTTTTATAACTGGTCAAATTTCTTCACTTCCCTGAGTCTCAGTTTGCCTATCTGCAAAATGGAGATGATAGTACCTATTTCATAAGGAAGATTACAGGATTAAATGAGAAAATGTGTATAAAACTTCTGGCACATAGTATATAGCCCAATAAATGATGCTATTATCACTGTGATTATGACTGAAAGTAAACCAGGCCATCTGTTTTCTCTAAATAAATTCTCTTGTGACCAAACTCACAAACAGGTGGCCAGGCAGCAGCAATAGTTATGCAAAGAAAGAAACTAATATAAGTATTAAACACTTACTCTGTGCTAGTAGTACTATGTTCACAATTTCATAAAAATTGCCAAGCCGAATCGGGAATGTAAACAGCACTCAGATCTAATAAACGCAATGATATCTGAGGGACTCACCCAGATCCCTGTCAGACCACCGATGCCTAGAAGGGCAGGATCTGGAAGTAATAGAGTATGTAGGTACATTCAGTATCAGGAATATTTCCCTACTTTTGCCATTGAAATAAGATTTTCCATTCATCTGTTACCCATGATGAATACTATGTATGAGAAAGGAAGAAGAGGCAGTTATTTTTAGCAGTTCACTCGCAGTGAGTTCGGGTCTTCTTTTTGGTTTGGTTCTGCCTAAAGAATAATTTACTTCAGTTTCTACAGAAAGATACAGGGAAGTAATATTTGTCTTTAAACCTGAGTTACAGGTTTTGATTTCCTCTTCTTTCATTTCCCATTTTCCAAGGCCGGACAGCCATCTGCTATCTGCAAAGCCACCTTCTGCAGGAAGCCCTCATCCCCCGAGGGACACCAGCTGTCCCTGGTCTGGGCTGCCCACTAGAGGTTTCTTCTTCAGTGGAAGTATTGATCTGTCACTGGTTACAGGACTAGCTCTGTATTATGTACCAACAGAGTAGGCAGAGGAGAGTGGAAATGGGCCAGCAGAAACTCTTCCTTTCTCTCTCCTGGTTGGTCATCCCGCAGGTCCCCAGTGCTCAGGTCCCACGATGCTTACCGGCCTTGTTCTTTCCCATGCCTTTGCTGTTATTCACTCCCTGCTCTGCTCCTCAACCACAGACTCATGCTCAGATTCACTTTCTTTTACCTATTCTCTCTCATCCAGCCCTCACAGGAACCCATTTTACAGACTGTAGAGAATCAAAGGGTACCTTCAAAGCCCACTACTAAGAATTGGTTGAAACATGTCTGCATCTTCCTTCAAACTCTAAGTCCCAATGCTTGTTCCTCTGTCCAGGAATAGCTAACCACGGTCCTGATAGGAAAATCCTTTATTCCCAAGGACAGGCAGACATCCCTACCCGCCTCCCTGCTGCAGAGGGTGTGTGCTCCAGGCGTGCACACCAGCCCCACCCAGAAATGGAGCTGGACCGTGCCATTGGAAGGCAATGCCATTTCAGCCATGTCTTTTAGTCATCACTCCCTTGACCCCAATTAACACGAATCTCCACAACCACCCCTCTCTTCCACCTGTAGAACTCCTAATAATCCTTCAAGAATCAGTTCAGGTCCTAGCTTGGCAGCTCAGTTGGTGAGAGCATCATCCTGAGTCACCAAGGTTGTGGGTTTGATCCCTGGTCAAGGCACATACAAGAATCAACCACTGAATGCATAAATAAATGGAACAACAAATGGATGTCTCTCTCTCTCCCCCCCCCCTTCATCTCTCTCTCTCTCTCCCTAAAATCAATCAATAAGTAAAGATTTTTAAAGAAAGAATCAGTTCAAAAATCAATCTCCTCAATGACCACTTTGCTGACCTCTCTCGGTCCCCACTCCTGAGTTTTGAACACTGCACACATCTCCGTTGTAGCGTCTACCAATCATTCCATGTCTCGCCACTTCCCATAATTCCAGGCACACAGCAAGACTAAATAAATATTTCTTAAAGAAACAAATGGATAAATGGGAAAATTGGGGCAAATAGCAAAAAGTACTTACTTTTTGTAAGTAAGTAAATGGCCCTGAGACACCACCATAGATGCTGACACTAGAGGGGTTATTTTTCCCCCCTGAAAGCCTGGGAGTTTTGAGAAAGAGGCAGAGAAAAGCCTATTTCCTTCTTGTTCACTGATTGATTTCCTTCAGTGTGGTGCTCCTCAACCCTTCATGTACACAAACATCATTTGGGGGTCTCATTAAAATGCAGACTCTGACTCAGTCATTCAGGGCGGGAGTGCTCTCAAGTGCTCCCCACGCCACCAGACCACACTTTGAGAAGTGACTGGGGTTTCTTTGGGGCTGCACCCTGCCTTGTGTGAGGTTGCTGGGTTGTCACTCTGCACCCCCAGCAGGGCCGAGTGCCCTGGCATCCCTGTGCCAGGTTGGCAAAGAGCTGTCTGCTGTGTTCTTTATTCCCTGCGTTATGACCAGGGGAAGAGACTCCCTCTGCATGACACATCTTGTTTACAGAGAGCCTCGGGAAAGTTAAAAGTGCAAGTATTTTTTTAATTGTATCAGCAGCTCTATAGAATCACACGTATCCGGGCGAAAATGGTCTAAAGGAAATTCGTAAAATATTAAATGACACTGTGTCAAGACACAGATAGGGGCAGAACAGTAATTAAAGTAAACAGCACATCAAATCTCTGGCAAAAACCCTTATTTAAATTGAAAGTAAATGTAGGAACTGATCATGTAGCTTGGTATAAATGTGTTTCCAAAAGCCTTGTAAGAATATTAATGATTATGGACATATAATGGCTGAATATCAATGATCATTTTAACAGTGAGTGACAGTTCAGAGGGAAATAAAAAGAATCTAGATAACTCCAAAGACGCAGACCGGTTTGACCCTCCCAGCACTGCGCCCCTCCGGGGGAGGGGAGACAGTTACCGGTTCCTCAGCCTCTGTGCCCCCTCCTTGCGGTGTGATGTGCAGAAGGTACCTCAGCCATGACTGTGGTCCCCTTCCCTCTCACCCAGGACACCTCTGAGCTACAGCTGTGGGAGTCCTTATGATCTCTAAAAATACTTTCTCACCTTGCCTTAAAGTTTCTGGAAAGTTCAGCAGCCCAAACCGAAGGTAAGACTGTAAAGGATGATAACTGACTTTCTAAGAGAGGTACTACAAATCCCACAGCTGAATCGGAAGGCTGTCTTCTCACTCTAGAGGTGAAATACTCCCAAAATGCCAAGAAATCTCAAGAGCCCTGGGGTCAGTTCTTCACATCCACCACGGGGGCCAGCCTGCCTCCTTTGACGTTGGATTTCACCAACTTTGCCTGTGAATAAGCTGTTCGGGGTCCAGAGAGAAACTCTTAAGCACTGTTTTTCCTCTTAGGGTTCAGCCCTGTGCAGAGTTCTGGCTTGCTTGCTGTTCTGGTAAGATAGGGAGCGCCCACTGCTGCCTTCTGTGCCTTACCGCCCTATGGGTCACATCCCAGCACTCTCTAGGATTCAATCTCTGGTGGGCAGCACCCCAGCATCGCAAGGTCACCTTCCTCAAAGTGTCTCCTCTCTCCTCTCCTGTGCGGCCAGATCCGAGACACTGTCCTGGTCCTGGGCCAGGCCTCCCAGGCTAACTCCGGCCCAGGGCCTGTAGGGAGTGCTCATTCCCTCACTGTCCCTGTGTCTCTGCGCCAGCCTTCCTGGGGCTGCTGGAGGATTGGACTGGCCACTGTTGTGAAGCTGTTTAGGCAAAACCTGCTTTGTAGAAAGCAGTCTCGCCCAGCTGATCAGAAAGCTCCGGAGTTTGGAGCCCATGCCCAGCTTTGCTTTCCGCCGTGGGCTTGCATTTCTCAGGGTGACCTCATGAGAAGTAACTATTTTAGGGACAGGATTTGGGCATTCCTACATCTGTGGGCTCAATATAGTAATTGATTAAATTATTGCATTATTATAAACTATACATCATTTTATTGTTAATAATAGGCACGTATTAATTACATTATTATTCTAGCCATTACTGTAATCCTCCTTCCCAAATCTCCGGTCTGGTTGCCATGCCTGTAGGAATCCTTAGTCTCCTAACAGAACGGATTGTAAGGTCCCGGGTGGGGATGTGCCGGCTAGCGGGTCAGACCAGCTCTCAGTGATTGGATTCCCTTGGGCAGTGCTTCTCCCTCCCGCCCTGCTGGGGGCTCAGTCCTCAGTCATCTCCTCAAAGAGTGGCTGCATCAAAGCAGCTTCTGTTTCCAGCCTCCTTCCTCACAGTCTTTTCTGTTCTTTGCTTTTGATTTGGTGGATGCTGAAGGGCCTGGCTTTTGTCTTCAGCTTGTGAATAAAGAGAGCACTTGGAGAGGTACAGAGCCAGGCCCCTTCACCCCTTCAGCTCTTGTTTCTCTAGCTGGGGGTTGGGGGGGGGGTCAAGTGGCCCGGGACATACAAGTGGCTTCAGGTCTAGTGAGCAAAACAGAGCTTGCAGTGCCAGTCCTAATCTCTTCAACAGCAAGGTGTGTGACATGTGGCCAAGCCTCCTTCACCTGTTATTCACCAGGCACAGCTCAAGGTCACATCTGTGACCTTGAGGTGACCACAGAGATGTGCGAGGTAGACATGAGAATACATACAAGCCATGAGGGAGGTGACATTTGGCTGAGTCTTAAAGGATTAAATAAGAGCTGGTGACATGGACACAGAGGCAGGATCATTTGTTTCTGCCCCCAGGCCAGATTAGAAAGAAAACTTTTTTCACAGGCCGGACGAAATATTAAAATTAAAAAATGTTAAATACAAAAACGATTTAAGTAAAGAAAATTTTATTATGTAATTTGTTTATGAATAAATGTGAGTGAAAAAATTTTAATATATAATATTATTTTAATAAAAATATAATTGCATACTGTATAAATATCCAAACTGTATCGCAATCAATTGAAACAATATTTAATTAATAGAATGAGCTTGAAGGGGTTATATCACAAATAAAACAATTATTTTGTTTTATAAACAGCCTGGACACGTTTTCAGTTATCAGCTGCAGCTATTGTCTATGCTACAATGCCATTTGATTCAGCACACTTGACCACAAAAATAATGAATTGTTTGACCTTGGGTGCGCACTGGCAAACTCCGCCTAAAAGAATGTGGGTTTCACATTGCCACTAAATGTCAAACAGTTCATATCGAGTATAGACAAGTACAAAAGTTGTAAATCTATAATGAAATTTTTTTAAAAAAACAAAGAAGTATCGCGAATCCATTCGACCAATTATTGGAAGTTAACCCTAGATTAGTCACATGTGGAATTCTTTTCCGCGTATCACTATCTTCTTAAATATCTCGATTTCCAATAATTAAAGACACTTCCACTTCTGAGTAGCTGAGATTGTAAAGTAGCGGAGAATATTAAAAATCTCGTGGGCCGCATAAACTCATATGCGGGCCGGATCCGGCCGCGGGCTGTATGTTGGCCATGCTTGGGCAAAGGCCTAGTGGCAAAAAGGACACGATTTCCTCAGATGTGAAAGTTGCCTGCTCTTGCTGGATCGGAGAGTTAGGCGGGGAATGGAGGACGGGGCTGGAGAAGTGGAGGCAGAGCCAAAGCACGGGAGTCCGCAGACTACACTAGGAACTTTGGGAACTGGGAAATGAGGCAGATTGGTTCATCAGTTAAGGATTCTCTCAGAGGGCAATGAAGGGAGCGGCTTGAAGGAGGTCCTGCCAACAGTGAGGAAACACGGCCGAGTCTCAGCCAGGGCTGCACCGCCGACACGTGGACCGCTCACTCGGGGCTGCAGGGAGCTGTCCTGTGCACTGTGGGATGTCCGGTGGTGTCCTGGCTGTCACCCACTAGATGCCAGCAGCACCATTCAGTCCTGACAGTCAAACGTCTCCAGGCATGGCTAAACACGTGCTGCCATCGTCCTGACCCACTGAAGCCTGTGAGTGTGCACACCTCCCTCAGCCACTGGACAGCCCACTGCCCACCTCTCAGCCTTCCGAGCCTGAGCTCTGCTCCCCAAACACAGGCAGCACCCTGGGACTGGGGAGTGGGGCATGGAATCAGCACAGGGCGCAGGAGGGACCAAGGGTAGAGAATTTTGTCTCACAGAACCACATTCGTTACTGACCGGACCGGGTCTGCCCCCTCACTCCACTGATAAATACTCGGGGCTCCTTTCCCCTGCCTCTCTTCCTTGCCCTACTCAAAGTCCAGGTTGTCCAGGGTTTGGGGGTTCTACATTTTGTGTCCTCCACTCAGCCCGACACCTCGCTTTAGTCTGGTGGGTGCATGTGGTGTGCACATGGTTCCCTGCTGTGAGGGCCACACTTTGTCCACTTATGGCACTGCCCCGAAGCACCATTATCCTGTCACATCCAGCCCATCTCTGTGACTTCGATATGCTCCCTCCCATATGGATCACCTTTGTCCCACTGCTCATGGACATGCTGGGTGGCTCCAAGGCAGTGCAGTTCTGCTTCTCTTCGAGCTGTCCAGTGTGGGGTCTGCCGGAGAAATGCCCACATCCAGTGGACCCCACTTCAAGCTTACGCCATCCCTCTGGCTCTCCTTGTCACCAGACCCAGGGCTTCGGATCATGAGCATCCTGCTGCCAGCAGATGTCTCCACCTGGGTCTGTACCAGATTAAATGGCACTCAGACTCAAGTATGCCCTGCCCCCGCCCCCACTGGAAGTCACTGGTTTGGCCCTTTTGTCCTCACTCACAGAGACAGTCAGCAGTTGTGGAAATGGATCAAGCTAAGTCAAATCTGATTTTCTTTGGAAACTAAATTGAATTCTTCACTCTGTGAGTCAGACAGAGAGATTAGAAGGAGGGCCAGAAAAACACAGCTCAGCCAGGGTGAGGTGGCCAGACACCCTGAGGTGTGTGTGTGGAGGGGGGGGGGTCTCAGCCTCCTGCTGATCACCAGGGCTGCGTTCACCAGGTTTTGCTTCACATCAACCCTGGGACCCTTGCACTTACTTAGGTTCACCGTGAGGCCTTTCTTCTCAGGCAGAGGCAAAACCCGCATTTCTGGTGGAGAACACTTTCCAAGGGACTGGCGGGGAGGGAGAAGGGGCCTGGGCTGAGCATCTGCATGGGAACTTGTCGGAGGGGAACAGGTGGCCTGCTGTGTGCCCGAGGGGTACCATTGGTCTGTGGGGAGTTGCCCCTGCAGGCCCACTCCTGGGACACACCCACTTGCATACTCACCTTGGCTGCGTCTGTCACTGACTGCACACACGCATGGAGCAGTCTCTGCCGGTGGTGGCCTAGCCCTGGGAGTGCGGGCAGAGCCCTGCCTGCCGAGAGCCCCCAGTCTGCCGGCGTGGGCGTGTGTCTGACTCAGCTATGACTGATCCACCTCTGGTACAGGCATGTCACCAAGGACAAGGCATGCCACTCGGGGGCCCATCGTGAGCAAAGGTGCCGCACTGCACGTGCAGCAAGGTGTGTGGTCCCAGACATGATTCAGGGAGAAAAGGAACGCTTAGGGCAGGAGGCCACAGAGCAGGAGGTGGTGGGCGGGGCAGGAGGAGGCAGGCTGGAGCCACACATTCAGAGACACCTTGAGAAATCTGACTCCTCCACGAAGGCAAAAGTTTTTCACCAGAGAAATCCCTAAAGAAACATGGACATTTCTGAGAGAAAAGTGTGAAACATATCAGAGCTCTTTCATAGGCTATGAGGGAATTTAGGTTTAATGTCACCCCTAGAATCACTGAGTATCAGAGCTTTGAGAAACTTAAGAGCATCTATATCTGTGATTGTCCAAGTGGGTTCATTGTTGCTCCAGGTTCCACAGAGGGGCCTCAGAGACCCCCTCCAGGGTGCTGGGTTCAGAATGGGAGGAAAGGCACTCGGAAGGGTGGTCGGCACGCAACCCGGGACAGAGACCACCAGCCCTGCACACCCACCCCCGGGGGCTCTCCTGCAAGGGCAGGTCAGGCAGGTGGGTCCTGAAATGTCCTGTGACAACCTGTCCCACTGCACCCTCAACGCAAGGCTAGCCTCTGAGGAGGGCAGCAGAGGCCGGCCAGCTTGATGGTGAGCAGGGACAAAGGGACAGGCGTGATAATGTTTGTGTTCATGAACTGGCAGCAATGAGAGGTAGGCATGTCAGGAAAGGTGTGAGGGCAAGTGTCAGCACAGGCCCCCGCCCGTGACGGGCGCCTTGAGTCCAGTCAGAGAGCCGGCCGCTGATGCACAGGCACCCACACGGGCCTTTGTTTTGCTTTGATCACTCCTGATAGCTCACGCTGCCACAGACAGCAGACCTTTGATCTCTCTGCCCTGATGTTAAGTTTCTGGAGCTCAATAGCATCTCCTTGAAATTAATTCTTTGTGGCACACCAGGCACCATGCTGTCCTCTCCCATACATCACCCCCGGCCGCGCGTCCCTCTGGCCTGCTGCCTCCGTAGTTACCCATAGGCTAGGAAATAACCCCCTATGTCCTCCCCTCTGCTGACCTCCCCTCACTAATACCCACACTGATTAAAACCGTGGTAAAGTGGAAATCCCATTAGGCAGGTCTTTGACTTCTGAATCAGCCACTGTCTAGGTGAGTGATCTTAGGCAAATCCCTCACCTCCCTGAACGTGTGTCTCTTCATCTTAAAACAGGAATAAAACTTCCTACCTCCTCACCTAGCACATGGCCTAACACAAAGTGAAGGTGCCGTAATATCTATCAAATCTACAATGAGTTGACATTAAAAGAAGAATGCAGGAAGCTATTAATAAGGTTATTCAAAGTCCAGTAAGAACTCCCGGCACAGAAGCAGGTCTTGGTCTTGCTTCCCAAGCTCCCATTCAACAGAAGCCTCATTGCAGTTCACAAGAGGAAGGACAGCCCTCAAGAAGGAAGGCAGCGACCACGTGCACCTGCACTCGGCCTCGGCATGACAGGGCCCTGAGCAGCTGTGGAGGCTCCTCCGTCCCTCGGGGAGAGAAGGGACTCGCTCCAGCTGGAAATGCATAGCACTCACCCCTCTTATGGCAGCCCCCCCCACCCCAGTCCTGCCCAGATCTTTGGAGAGGGCTGATAGGGAGTGACACGGCTCAGAACCTGCAGGCTGTGCACCTGCCAGCTCGGCACTCCGCAGCTCGTCTGTGTGGGAGGACGGCCGCGTGTGTGTGTGTGCGTGCGTGTGTGTGCATGGGTGTGTGCGTGCATGTGTGTGTGTGTGCGTGCATGGGTGTGTGCATGCATGTGTGCGTGCGTGTGCGTGCATGGGGGTGTCCTGGAGAACAAGGGGCCTGACTTGGGATGACGTAGTGTACCACAGCACACGTGTTTAAGAGAAATGAACCAACTTCAAGGAGACGGAAACAGGACATTTTACCGGAACCAGTTGTCCCCTTGCTGATGGCAAAAGAAACCTACCTGTGAAGTGTGACAGGGTGACGCTCTTCCCCTCACTGGCTCCCAGTTCATCCCTGGGGCCACTCAGAACAGGGGTGTACTCTGTCTCCCTCCTCACAGGAAGCTGGGTGCTGACAGGAGCCAGGCAAAACACACAGGCTCAGAGTCAACGCCTCGCCTTTCTGTTTCCCCTGTGTGAGGTCGGCGGTTCCTGAGCAGAAGACAAGAGCGAGTGGAAGGACGCTGCATGGAGAGCACCAGTGAGGCCTCCTCTCCTGAACAGCGAACGCTTCCCTCACAGTATTTTGAGTATTTTGTTGGTTGCTGTGCTTGTTTCCCAAGTTCCAGGTCCCAACAAGCATGTGCACGGGTCTCTTCCTCCCTTCTCTGCCTCTTCCTTCTTTCCTGTATCCCGTTGTGTCACTTAGGTAATTCAACAAAAACTAGCTGAGCGTCTCCTGTGAAATCAGGCACTGGTCTAGAGACTAAGAATATAAACAAGTAAGGCACAGCCGCTGCTGTCAAAAAGCTGAGAGTGGAGAAGAATATGAAATATTACATTTGCTCTGGTTGCTCTCCGAGGGCCTTTGTTTTTTAATTGAATTTATTGGAGAGGGCCTTTACTTTAAAAACGTGAAGGTGAAACATCTAAGAAATGCTTTCTTGCCGATGAAGGTGAGGTGTATGGGAACACAGGCCCCGCTGCGCACTGAACCCACAGAGCTTGTGAATCAGGAGATCAGAGAGAACTGGTTTTAAAAAATCTTTCCCTCTGCATACCAGAGCAGGATGAAGCCGAGCAGGGCCCCTCCCTCCGTGGCGTGTCCCCTCTGCTCCCTGCCACGGGCCTCCAGTGCCTGCTGTGCTCTCTGTTCAGCCCTGTTCCCTTTGCCTTCCATTCTATTCCATGGGCACAGGTGAGCCCGGCTAAAACGGAGGGCTACAAGGGGGGGTCCAGCTGTGTCCACTAAGTACCTACCATGGGCAGTGCCAGGCTCCGAGGGAGATGCTGGGACAGAGATGGCTAAACCACAGGCCCAGCTCGCGAGGAGCTCAGGGAGAAGGAGGAGTCCTATGCGTGCCAAACATTGCAATGCCTCACTCCACGGCAGCCACCACGGACTGGAAGTGCAGCAGAGGGGACAGGGTGAATTCTGTCTGGGGAGCAAGGACTGTCTCATGATCCAGTTAACATCTGAAGCTTGCTACTGGGAAAAATGAGACATTGTGCAAAAATACCTCTGGTACAAAGGAGAACTAGAGGACTATGGGAGTAAACAGGAAGGAGAACGTATCTGGGTATACGTATCAAGGAGAGCTTCAGGAAGAGGTGATATTCCAGCCGGACCTTTCCAGTGGGTAGGATTTTTAACATTTATTCATTCAGCAGATACTAAATAGCTACAATGTTATTCTAGGTAAGGGGGAATGCAGTAATTCGGAAGAGAAACAAAAATTCTTGCCCTAAGGGGCTTAACATTCTAGTAGGGAAGACAGAACATAAACAGTGTAACTAGGGCAGGGGGTCAGTAAATGTTTCGTGGAAAAAAGCAATTGGTAAATATTTTAGTCTCTAGGGCCATCTGGTCTCTGTCACACTGCTCGACTCTGTTGTTATAGCTGAAAAGCAGCCATAGACGATACATAAATGAACAAGCCTTGCTGTGTTCCAATAAAACTTTATTTACGAAATGGGGTGGGCTGAATTTGGCTCTCAGGCCATAATTTGCAAACCTCTGATACAGTATGTTAGATAGTTAGACGTGCTAAAGAGAAAACATAAATCAGGAAAGTAAAAATAAATATAAGAAATGTTGAAGGAAGGGGTTGAAATTTTAGTAGAGTAGCCAGAGAAAATATCTCCAGGGGGGTGAGTCCAACTTCTCTTATAAAGTGAGAAAGTAAGCCATCCAGGTAGCCAAGAGAGAGCCTTCTGGATAGGGGGAAAGGCAAGTTCAGAGCCCCAGAGGCCAAAGAAGCCAGCCAGGTTCAAGTGTCAGCGAGGGGGTGGTGACTAGGAAGAGGAGGTTTCCAGGCAGACAGTTGATAGAGAGCCTTGAATGCCATACTCTCAGGACACCTGACTCTACTCCCAGGGAAAGAATTTTCTATAAATTCCTCCCTTCTGACCAAAGCACCGCAGTAGCCCAGGCGGCTCTGTACAGACATGAAGTTGCAGTCCTCCTGCTAAAGCCCCCTGTCACCATCCCTCCCTCAGGGCACAGGCCTGCCCTCCAGACCCTTGGGGCTCCTCCCCTGCTTCTCCAGGCAAGCCCGCCAGGCAGCCTCCACCGTCCACCCTCTCCTCATCGTCTTGAAGGCCAGGCTCCTCTTCTGCTGCCTGAGAAGCACTTATGGTTTGCGTACACATTTGCTCTCATCATTCTTTATGGAAGGTGCTAGACCCTTCATTTTGCCGGTGAGGAAACTGAGGCAGAGCACTGTCATTGACACCCCCACAGTCCCAGTTCATGAGTTCCAGGACGTGAGACTAATCAGTCTGGACTCCATGTTCTTTCTGAACCACCGTGATGCTCCTCACTCAAGCACGCTGGCTCCCAGCCAAAATTGTTCTCACTCCCGGGCCCCTCCCTCACCAGCTCAGCTGACACCCAGTTCGCTTCTTCCTTAGGAAGGCCAGTTTCTCTCCTCTCTCTGCATATGAAATAGACCCCCTCCCAGACCACGTTTAGCCCCTACCCTTTTAATGTGTCAGAGCAGATCCCCCCCCGCACCCCCCACACACTTTTCTCCCCTTTTCTGGTTGCTCCTCCTCTCCGGGTCCCCTCTCTGTCTCTTCCCATTTCTCCCAAATATCTTCTTCAACCCCATCCCCAGCATAAACCCCCTGGCTACCAGGCCCAGCCACCAGCCAGCCCGTTCCTCTCCACTTAGGGGGATCATACCTGGTTTGCCCAGGACAGTCCTGGCTTGTGCCTGTTGTGTGTAGTTATTAACTCCCTCTTCACTCCCTAAAGTGTTGTGGGGTGATGACTGCCTCCCACTAAACTAGGCATGGAAGTGAGCACTAATGTAAACCCCTCGGGCCTCACATAAAAATAATTTCAGTTTTTTACAACTTTCTGCTCATCTGATGTTTTTATGTCCTTATAGACATCCTGAAATCTTGCATGTTTCCTTGGACTCTGATTTTTAACTGCCATGGTAAGATCTATCTGGGAGATCTGGGGTCGTGTTGGCATTTAGAACTTGGTATCCCGAGGGAGCTAGGAAGACATAGCCCTTCGGCAACACCCACCATAACACATGCCCCATCCACATGCAAACACCATTGCGTCAGCCCGTGAGAGAGGCAAAGTCTCTAGCATTTCACTGGGATTGATTCCCTCCCCTCAGCCGATACTGGAGACCTACTATGTGCCTGGTGCCAGGCACCCCCTATTCTGAGCACTGGTGACACAGTACTGGACAAAACAGAGAGAATCTTTGCCTTCAAATATCTCACATTCTAGTGGGAGGACACAGACAGTTCACAAATATATATGCAATGTCAGCTGATTCTCAAATTGGTTAAGTTCAACAAAGAAAAATAAGATGGAGTAAAAGAGATAGCAGGCAGAAAATGTATCGTTAGGATGGAGATCCTGCTGAGGAGGGAGCCTGCTTGGTGTGTTTAGAAACAGGGGGGTGAGTGGGGTGACACACAGTTCAGTGAAGGGGAGCTGAGTACAAGCTGATATCAGAGAGGGTGGGGGCTCAGCTGTGGCCCTGAGCCTTCGGGGCGTCTACACTGAGGAGCAGCAAGAGTCCGACACACCACGTTCGGATGGCTCCAAGTGCTGGGCTGAGGGGAGAGAGCAGGGGACACAAATGAATGTGCGGGCACCTCTTAGGGGCTAATGCCTCATCCAGGGGCAGGATGATGCTCTTGGGAACCAAGGTGGCAGCAGCAGAGGTGGAAAGAAATGGTCGCTTTCTGGTTAAAAGATCGACTGTGCAGTGTGAGAGAAAGAGCAGCATCAAGTATGACTCCTAAGGTTGTAGCTGAGTAAGAGGAAGAACAAAGTGTTATTTGCAGAGATGGGGAGAAATTTGAGAGGCTGGGGCTGGAGGGCAGGGTGAGAATCAGGAGCTGGTTTTGGATCGGTTACGTTTTAGGTTCCATAAGATACCCAAATGGAGGGTTAAGCAAGGGAATAATCTTCAGCGTGTGGATAAGGAGTGGAAGCCATGGAACTAAAGGAGATGACCTGGGGTGAGTATAGACAGCCCAGAGACGCCCCGAGGTCCTCCAGCATTTGGGACTAACAGAGATAGGAAGGACCAACGACCTGATCAATTGAGAGTTGACCCTGGATTGGGCAGTAACCTTGAAAAGATCTGTCTCAGTGATGTGCAGGGAGCAACACCTGAGTGAGTGAGTCCAAGAGAGAACAGGTGAAGGGGAAGAGGGTGAGAGACAGCTTCTTCTTTTTTTTTTCCTTGGTTATAGGAAGAGAACTGAGAAAAGAAGCTGCAGCAGGAGGGAAATGAGAGAGAAGTTTCTCCAGGTTTTAAAACCTAGAGATGTTACAGCACATTTGTGAGAAGATGATAAATAGAGAAGGGGAAATGGTGACCCCGGGAGGAGGGACTAATGGTTGACTCAGTGTCCCTCGGTGGGAGAGAGGGGTGGAATTCAGCACCAAAGACTAGGCTCCCCTACTGCCCCTCCCCTAGTTTCCCCCCAGGGTTTCTCAACTTAAAGAAACTGGACTGCCTTCTTCTTCCCGCGCTGCTTAGAGGCCAGCGGGGCTGAAAGCAGGAGCAGCTGTGAGCTTTGGGTCCCCAAACATCCCTCTCTGCATGTGTTTCAGGAGAGTTTCGCCGTGAATTTGCAGAGTCCTTTTTCTATGGTGACTTTTCATTTCTGCCCAGCTTCTTGAAGTGGGACTCTGTAACCTGCACCTGCTTGCTGCTAGGGTTCTCAAACAGCTGCTTCCCACTGAGTGGAGCCCAGCCAAGGAGCCCTGTCTCCCGCTAGCCCAGTGGAGGAGAGGGGATGTGGCTTCAGTCCCAGGCCAGCCTGAGCTGGAGACAGAAAGACAGCTGCAGGAGATGGCCCTCTCCGTCCAGACGCAGCCTCTGCAGCCAGGTGGGAGAGAGGCCCAGACCCAGGATGCAAGCCCTCCTTCTCCCTAAGCTCTGTGGTGCCCCCTTGCCCAGGTAAGAGACCCAGCAATCCCTGACCCAGAAACACTGGGCTCTTGTAACGAGGAAAGGTACATTTTAACCTTCATCTTCAAACCTCCCAAGGAAAAAATTTACAGTTCTGTCAAAACAGGTTAGCATGTTAGCAATGATGGCTCACCCCCATCTGCATTTGTTCCATTTGCGGGGTTTATGACGGTTATCCACATTAATTATTTTGCCGCTAAAGTCCCTTCTAATTTCTGAATGCAGTTATTTCTAAGAAAGATGGATATTAAATATGCCACACATCAGCACAGGGTGGCATTATAGTGTGCTATTAAGTTCAGATGCTGAGACAAGGCAGAAAATAACTTTGCTATTTGTAATCACAATAAAGTGTCTTACACTGTGCTTCAAAATGAAGGCTAGCATTGATAGAAACAATTTCTTTGTTGTGCAATGACCCCTAAGTCACCAATAAAGACCAGGGCCACTAGACTGGGTGGCTGGGCAAGCTAAGAACAGCGATGAGTGGGGGTGGAGGAAGAGGTGTGCGGGAAAGGCATGATCACACCACAGACCCACCTACAGGAGGTTTGAGAAGGACCAGTTTCCAGATAGAACTCCCAGAGAGTCTGGTTCAGTAGGTCTAAGCTGAGGCATAGCCAACTTCTAGAACACTCTGTCACTGCTGGTTCACACAGTTGTTTGAGACCCACAAGAAAATTTACAGAAAGGCAAAGAACAGTATTAGCCCAGAGTACCCTCTGACACGTTCCCGTGCTTTCGCTTACAAACTGCACTCTCTTCCACAGTGTCACTGGGTATCATACAGCCTTGGAATGGAGATATTAATATTGTCACTACCAGAGCATAATTCTCCTCCTAACCTCCAACCCACTTTCCCAAAAAGACACCAGTGGGTTAAACGCAAGAAGGATGTCCTGAAGGTGAGGTCCAACATGAGGTTCTATGGAAAACAAAGAAAGCGCGTTCTATGGAGCTCTTTGTTTAAAACAACATTTGAGATTCCGATTTGAGCAGAATTGGTAGGATTGAATGCTTCTGTAAGGCCCTTCCTGTTCATTCATTTATCAAGGATGTTACACTCTGACCAGCTGTGTGCCCCCAGGCCAATAGCACCAACAACACTTGCCTTCTGGGACAGACAGACAGATAGCTACCCAAAGTATGGTCACCACTTAAGAAAAGGAGGCAAAGTAGAGACTGACTGAGAATAAGGGGTAGATCCCATTTACAGGGAGTCCAGGAGAAGGTGAAAATCAGCTGATTTAAGTCAGCTTCCTTGCTGTTGCTGTGCCTAATCACCAATTCATTCCCCACAAAGTCAAGCTAGCAAATAACTTCTTTACCTGGCATGTCTAGTTCTTAGATCAATTTCTGCTGGAGAGATAGCTCCCTCTGGTGGTTGGAGGCCAAAGTTTTTATATGCTGTATATAGGAATCCGTGCTAAATTGGTATCACTCTAGATTGGAGGCCGCGTATTTTTCTCTCCCTCTGGGATAAGGCCAATATTGAATCGTCTTAAACTTCCTTTATTCCCAAGTTCAAATCCCAACCTCCCTACTCCCTCAAAGTTTTCATTTGGGCAGTTATTGAAATTCTCAGAGCCTTCATTTCTTCACATATAAAAATGAGTATGATATTGCCAAAGTGGTGTTGATGTCAGGATTAAGATAGCAAAATGACACTTAGCTCAGTGTGTGACACCTAGCAGGCCCCCTATAAATGTTAGCTGCCTTGTTCTTCTTAGCTTAAGATTTTCAAAATCTTTCTTTCCAGCCTCCTCCCTTCCCTCTCTTCTCCCTGCCTCTCCTTCCCAACTGCCATCCTATCCTTTCTCTTTGCTACCTTAGCACCCTCTTCCCTGTCCCTCCTCCGCTTCCTCCTGTCTTTCTTCCTCTCTCCAGCTCCTTCCTCCTTTCCCCTTCTTTCTTAGCACCTCCCACATTGCCCCTCACGCCCCCTCCTCTCTGCCCACACCTGTCTTCTATCCTTCTCGTGCCCACTGTCCTGCCAGGGCATCTAAGAGCTAGCACTGGGCATGTGGAGGGTACTCTCCAAAGGTGCACTGCCTCCTGTGCTAAGTCAGAGAGGAGCCCTTTCTCTGTTTGTTAGTCAATAACACTGCAGATTGCTCTTGTGTTCTTCAGAGGAACACCAAGAGGCTTTCCACGCACTTCACCCTGGAACTCAAGTCCCTCCTCCGCCGTCTTCATCGTCGATGATGTTTGAACATACTCTGACGTCCTCTTGCTCATCTGAATGCTGTCTAACATTTGCACGCTTTGCTTACTCTTCCTCTCCTCCCCTCGCCTGCCTCCCCTCCGCCTCCCTTAGCCCACCGTGCTCTCTCTTTGACACCACTTCACGTGCCCCCTGTCCCTTTCCTCTTGTTTTGATTTGCAAAGTGGCCCATTTTGCCCTGGATTCCCAAAGCGCATTTTCTCAAGCAGCCTGCAATATCTCTTCTTGTCGCTGTAAAAAGCATTTTCTTCACCATTTGGAGCCATTTACTCTGATCATTTCTCTCTGTAAGATCACACAGATTAGTCTCTGTGGTCCTTAGCTGTCAGCAGTCCCCCTGAAAGAGAGCAACAACTTAACACTTGCATTTTAATTTGGGGGGCCATCAGGGGCTAGCCAGTGCCGGGCGGAAGCCCACCAACTGCCCAAACTGGCTAACTGCACTGATGTCTTTGGAAAGGAAACTAAAAAGCACTAAGTGATTGTGTTTTCTTCCTCCACAAGACAGATGGATGGGGTGAGGTGGCCAAGACTGATTTTCTCAAGTGAGTCTTTCTCTACACAGTTTCTTTTAAAGAAACAGAATTCTTAGATGACAGTACAGAAGCTGCGGATCGGCTGTCTGGGCACCTTTCCTGGGTGCAGGAGCGGTAGGCTGGCACAAGGAGCCAGTCGTTAAAAATGTCGAGCTCCCCAGCAAGGCATCACACAGGAAGGTGGTACATGAGTTTAGAGTCATAAATAAGTAAATAAATAGCCTAATTCTTCTTCCTGTGGCTTAAAACCTAAAGGAAAAATAATAAATTAATCATATAAATTAAACGTTCCTTATTGTCCAGAAGGCCTCCTGTCTCTAGAGTGGGACTTGGTACATGTGTCCCTGCCTTGGGGTCCTTGAGGCCATCCCACCATCTTGTTTAGTTCTCCTTAAAGCAGATTCTGAGACAAGGATTCAAATGCATGCAGGCCCAGGCCGGTTGCTCAGTGGATAGAGCATCAGCCCTGTGTGCCGACATCCCAGCTTCAATCCCCAGTCAGGGCACACATGAAAAGTGACCATCTGCTTCTCTCCCCCTCTTTTTTCCCCTTCTCTCTCTCTTCCCCTCCCACAGCCAGTGGCTCAATTAATTCAAGCATCAGCCCTTGGAGCTGAAAATAGCTCAGTTGGTCTGAACACCAGCCCCAGATGAGGGCTGCCGGGTAGTCTGTCTCTCTATCTCCCCTCCTCTCACTTAAAAAAAATATATATGCATTTGGTTTGAGGGGGAGGGGGAGCAAGGAAGGCGAGGAGGGAACCACTGAAGGGTTCATTGTCAAGTCAGACACCATTGATTGCAACTGTGCTCAGCCCCCCTGGGCAGTTCTGGAGGATGGCCTTCTGCCCACTGAGAAGCAAGGAGATTGGGATATCTGTCCCCACAAACCTCTATCCATCATTTGTTGAGGGTTGCTTCCAGGAAGAACTCCTTAGCACCTCCCACTTGCCCTGTGCCCGAACTGAGCACGTCCAAAGCGGGAAAGCTGCCCTCTCCCACCGCCCCCTGCAGAGAGGCACAGGTGTTTGAGCAGGTGCCTGTGCGCCTGTAGATGAGTGCTAAGAGGAGAAGGCAGCCCTCCCACAGCGTCCGCGCTCAGCCTGTGCCGCACACCCTCGTTCTTGCTGCTCTAACCACAGGGCAGCAGACTTTTTCTATAAAGGGCTAGAGAGCAAGTATTTTAGGCTGTGCAAGCAGAAGTGCTCTGTGACTGCCACTGAATTCTGGGACTGTAGTGACAGGAGTGACATAGGAGGGTAAGGTGCTCAGGGTGCACGATCGAAGGGGTGCTGGCTACCAGGGCCAGGGCACTGCACCACTGTGCCATGAGGGCCTTCGAAATGTTGCAGCCTGTGCCACCTCACTCCCCTTCCACTAGTCCTGGCAGGACAAAGACCCGGCCACACCCAGTGTGTACGCGAATGGGTGTAACTGTGTTCCTACCAAACTTCAGGGACAAAACAGGCAGATAGCCACATTAGGTTCAGAAACTGTAGTTGACTCACCTCTCCTCTAGCCACACCAGTCATTTAGGTCCTCAAAGCACCATGCTCCCTCCTGCTTCCACCTTTCTGATGCCATTCCCTGCCCCCACCTGTCACCGCACCATTGTTCCTGCTCAGCAGCAGGTCAGCCTTGCGACCTCAGTCCTCAAGGAAGCCTCCGCGGGCCTTGGCCAGAGCACACTCTCCCCAGCAGGCTCCTACACCCCCCACACTCCTTCAGAGCACTTGCCACAGTAGCAGTGGCATAATTAATTGTGTGACTAGTTGTCTAATAACTTTCTTCCTCCCCAGAATGTAAGCTCCCTTCAGTTACCCGCCTGTTAGGAACACTTCCTAAGGCGTCTGGGAACCTTGTCCTCCTCAGTGCCCCCAGCACAGCCCTGGACCTCTTGCTACTCAGCCAGTCCTCCACACCAACCTCCGATTGGGCCCCCTAGGTGTGTCCCTCCACTGCTAAAAGGCATCCAGTGGCTTCCCTGTGCCTCCATGACAGCATCCAAACTTCACCAGCCTCAGCCAGGCCCTCTGCTTCGGTCATGCTTCCGGCCATCCCTGCTCCTGGATCAGAGCGTCTCAACATCCCGTCCTGTGTGTCTCAACATCAGTGGGCACTGGCTTCCCTAAGAGGCCTTCCTGGGCCTCTGTCCTCACACCCACAGCACCCCCAGTCTCAGCTGTCTGTCTGCACCAGGGGCCTCCACAGCCCCACATGCTCACCCTAGTCAGGTTTGTTACCCTAGATTACACCTGACTGTTTACCTGACAGTCACCTTGATCAGACTAGGAGCCCTGGAGTCCTGAATCCCCGGAGCCAAGCACCTAGCACCCGGCACCTAGCACCATGCCAGAGTTTAAGAGGCTCTCAGTAAGTGTCGGTGACTGGCCAACAACCTTGAAACACCCAAACTGTGGTTCTCCTGTGACTGGCAGGGAGCTTGAGTGGCCTCTGGACCACCTGTTACTTTTTAGGAGGACCTCAGATGGAAAGCAAGAATCTTGGCCAGAAAGAAGCACTACCTCCTCCTGCTTCTTTTCTTTTCTGACAATTTTTTGAGGGTCACCAACTTCAGAAAACCACAGTCCCAAACTCACAAACCCCTCAGGCCCTTCTCCATCGTCCCACAAGCCCCCTGCAGGGACAAGACAGACACACGGCTCCCGGGGTCAGGTGCAGGGCATCGTGCCCAGCCCACGCCTGTCCTGGTCCTGAGGCAGAGGGCCGGCTCCAGGAGCACATGGGCCACAGTCACAGCCTCCGTTGTGTGCCTTCCTCTGGAAGCCTGTGGAAGCAGAGGGAGCGGGCTGAGACTGGCCTGAAGTCCGAAGGCTGGGGCAGGTGGCAGAAGTGGCCGCCGGGCCTGAAGAGGCTCTGGCTGTTGCTGTCATAGTGTCATCCAGACAGCGGCTCTGAGGGCGCGTTCCTCTCAGCCCTGCCTCTCTCGAAAGGACTGCCCTGTGAAGGGAAGACAGCTCCCGCCCCAGCGCGCACACACGCACGCACGCGTGCCCTGCCCCATCGCAGCACACACTTCCTCCTCCAGCCTCTGGCAGCCCGCTGCACAGTCACCTTCCCGATGGCAGATAATTCACATTCAGGCCGACCCTGACTCACCGGAGACAGGAGGAAAATGCTGCTAGAGTGCGGACCCCCCGGCTCGCTGTTCTGCCTTTCCCTTTCCTGGCATCTTTCGTGTCCAAAGAGGGCCACTGGGAGAGGGTTTGGCCAACAAAGGTAGAAGTCCAGGCACCCCTGCGTAAAGCCAGTGCCACTGCAGATGATCTGCCTGGGCCCCAAAAGAGGCCCTGCCAGTGGGGTGCTATCTCCTCCACGTCCCTGGAATGTTACACTCTTAGGGATGTCACTGCTTTCTGCAATGGAGGTTCCATAGCCGGCCGTGCACCAGAACAGCCTGGAGAGTGGGGCGGGTGGCTCTGTGACCTGCAGAAGCCCTGCCTTCGCTGGTGTCACCAGGCAGTGGGGACTGTATGAGAAACCCCACCCTGCTAAGTCGTAGCCCACCTGAAGTTCTGTGGGACGAGGGGCAAGACTGAAGTCTCCTTTTTCTTTCTTCAGCTAACATGATACTAGTTCTGCTATGTGGGAACCATTGGTTTAGTAAATTAGATCGAGGATTAAACCCTGGTAGTACCTGCCTCACACTGAAAGCAGGATGGCGATCATTATTTCATGGTAATCCCACCCCTGTGCCACCCACTGGTGCATGAAAGGATGGAACAGTGTCTTTTCTCTAAGGACCTAAAAGCACTGTGCAGTTTCTAAGGGCTAGTGTTTGAAACCTGAACGCTCAGAGTGTTTGACAATTCAGTGGTTGATTTGAGTCATGTAGACCACAGAATTTGGGGGTGGGGTGGGGGCGGGCCAGGTGAACTCAGTCAGTTCCTCCCGTTATCAGCTGAGCAGAGGCAGTGGTGCTCACTGCCCCCTCGCCCCTTCTCCCGCGTTCCTTTGCCTCGAAGCCCCGCCCCCCCACCCCGTCCTGCCCGTTGTGAAGAGACATGTCAGGGTGCGGCTGTTGCCATGCATTCGTTAAAGTTCCATTAGTCACAAAAATGGTATTTATTGAGGTTTAGCAATTCTGAAATAAGATTTCATGTTGGTGGCAGTTGTTGAAATTTGGTAATTCTGTTCTTAATAATCGATTGTGATCTGTTTAATTTGAAATTGTTTTTCTCATTAAATGTAAACCAAACCTTTATTGAGAGACTTCATGATCAGTGAGACTAACTTGCTTCCCCTCAGGGCACCAGGGGCTCCGAGAAGGCGCCGTCCGCGGCAGGCACGAGGGTGCTGGACCACCACCCCGTTAGAGGATACTTCCCCGAGCGCCCCGCTGCGCACAGGTTACCGGAGCTTTAAGAACCGCGTCCTCACTCGTTACAAGTTACTTGAGTGATATTGCGCTGTCTCAGGAAGCCAAGCTGGCCCTCCATGAGGGCATTTCTGGGACCGTGCTGGACATTGCTGGGGAGGTGGTTCTGTGGGAAGAACACTGAGCTGCCCCTCCTGCCCCAGCTCCATTGTCTTGTGTTTCTGCCCCTGAGTGTGGGGAGCACACTTCTGATGAGGTATACTCTTAAATTCCACCTGGTGGCCAGGGCCCTGTACCTGTGAACAGGCCTGGGGCCACCTGAGACCAGACCAGCCTTGGAGTGACACCGCAGAGCACTGTAGAATGAGTGCAGGGTTCATGGGAAGAGACTGAGGTTCACACCCCAGAGCTGGTGTCACTGTTTGTGTCTCCTCAGGACACTTACGAGCACTTCGAGCTTTGGAGCCTGTATCCCTAAAATAGCTGTGACAGTACCTACCTCACAGAGGTACTTGTGAGGATCAGAGGGGATCAATGAGAAATGCTCTCACAGTAGCGTGGCTCTTGGCATATAGGAGACACTCAGGAAAGGCAGCTCTTACTGTCATGGTCGCCCTCGTGCCCCATGCCCCCCCCCGCCACTTCAGCCAGTACCCAACTGAGCCTGGACTGTCCATCGGGCTGCTGTGACAAGATACCACAGACAGGGGGCTGAATTCTTTTCTCACAGTTCCAGAGGCCAGAGGTCTGAGATCAAGGTGTCAGCAGGTTTGGTTTTTTCTGAGGCCCCTGTCCTTGGCTTGAAGGTGTCCATCTTCTCCCGGTGTCCTCACATGGTCTCTCTCAGGTGTCCATGTGCTCTTCTCACAAGGACAGCAGTCATATTGGGTTAGAACCCACCCTAATGACCTCATTTTAACAATCATCTCTTTAAAGGCCCTATCTGCAAATACAGTCACAATCTGAGGTACTGGGCGTTAGGACTTTAACACAGCAATTTTCAGGGGCTGTAATTAACCTCATCACAGCTCCCTGCCACCACTATCACCGCTCATTAACAGCTGTTTGTCTGAACTTCAGCCAGGTAGGTGCGACTCTGCCTCTCCTGTGTGACTATACCTCCTGCCATTGGGCCTGCCCCGCCATCCCCCTCCCCCTAGAGGAGAAATAGGCCTGAGTGAACCGAGTTCATCTTGGGATAGAGGTTACAAAAAGGCCAAATAGCCAGATCAGAGCTATATCATGGGGAGAGTTCTGGATGCCAGGGAAAGGACTTGCAATACTTTCTTGACCCTTTGGCCTAGAGATGATAAAACAGTTCACAAGGCTGTGGACAGTATTGAGCACAGATTGTAACACAGTGCCCGATGCCATGTAGGCATTCGGATGTTGCTGTCCTTCTCACAACAGGAGGGATATGTTGACACATCGTTAATGAAAGACCCATCTGGCCATGACGACACAGGCTATACGGGTGGAGGCGGAAGCAGCCGGACTAACATGGATCAGGGCAGTAATAGCGGGACAGAGAAGAGGAAACACTGAATGTAGGGACGGTGTGGATATGAGGGAAGAATGAAGAAGAAAGGGGGACTTCATAGCTGATCCCACAGTCTTAGACCTGGGTTCATGGAGAATCACAGAACGAGGAGGCTGTGCGTGGAGGGAGCTGGTGCTGGTGAACTCGATGGGGTCATGCCGAACGTGAGAGCAGGGACGAGGGGAGGCATTGGGGGAGTGGGAGAGGCATCTGGACCCATCAGCCACGGAGTGTGCAGCTGAGATGGCCTCTCTTGGCTTTCCAGTTCTCTAGTGCCTCTCTGGGACATGGAGCCGCTCACCTTCCAGACCATAGGGAGCCCAACTGGGAACTGCACCATGTTAATTAAGCTTTTGTTGCTGAGGGTGATGACTCCGGGTCTTGTGTGCCCTGGGCCAGAATCTGAGACCTGAGATAAAGGATTCTATTTCTAATCCTCCCCTCCAGTCATTCCCATACAAGAAAAATAGTGTATACATGGATGAATTACAGACCTGCTCTCATTTTCTCTCATTTTCCAAGAGGAAAACAAATGGAATTCCTAAGCTGCAGCACTTTTTGCTAAATGCCCTTGATAAGTAAGATGCGGCTGTTCTAACACTGTTGACTGGGACTTTCAGGCCTTCTCAGATGCTTGACTTCGCATTCGTGCGGCCTGCTTTGCAGGACTAGCATTGGAAACGGCCGGGGAGAGGCGGGAGGCACTGCATGGAGCCTTCAGGCAGCACGAGCATTTCCTGACTCCTTGAGGAGGTATTTCTTTCACGTGTGGAAAGGAAGTGGACAAGAAAGACAGTTTCTTTCTTGATCATCAAATGGCACGAGGGTCCTCTAAGACCTGTGGAAACCATCACCTCATTCAGGGACACCTGAAGAAATCCATCAGTCTCCTGGGTTGCTCTCCTCTACTCCCCTGAATTCTGCAGGAGGGTAACAGAATGAACGAGTATAGTTGGCCCACAGAAAGAAAACTATCCTCCCAGGATAGACAACAAGAGGGAAGTGTTGGCCCTGGGTGGAGGGGTTCCCAGGAAAGCTAATCGCTGTGACCCAGAGGAAGGGCTTCAAAACAATTATGCAAGGGGGTTGTTCTTTCCTGGAGAAATGACCCAGGGAAGGGAGACTCGCTAAAGAAGTGCCACTAGGACTCTGTGGATGAATAGATTGGGCTAGAGCAGGATGAACAGAGTCATTACATGTGGGCTGGCAACAAAGGCTCAGGACCCTGGACCTGGGATCCAAGAGCCAACTGCAATCCCTGAGGAGATGCAGGCTAGCACCAGGCTAGCACCAGGCTAGCACCAGGCTAGCACCACTGAGAGGTGCACTTGACGTCCTGGCGACAAATAGAGAGATCAAGGGGAAAAAAACAGAAATTGACCCAAATGTATATATGGGAGATAGTATCTGATAAAGGCTATTTCAAAGCACTGAGGAAAGGCTCAATTATTCAATAAATGTTATTGGGCACTGGCTAGACCTTTGGGAAGAAAAAAAGTTAAATATGATCTCTTCCCCACTCCATTTACCCAAACAAATCCCACCTGGATGAAAGACAGTAAATAAAACCATAAAACAAGAGAGAATGTATTGAGTGTGTGTGTGTGTACGTTACAGTCAGGTGTTAAAAAAATAATCTGTAAAAACCTATTTGTAACACAAATGACAAAGGGCTAATTTCTTTCATTTGTCATCTGAGGGTTCTTATAATTCAATAAAGGAAAAAGAGTTCTTAAAATTTAATAGAGAAGAAAAGCTCTCATGAACCAGTAGAAAAATGGGCAAAGGACATAGCTCATAAACATATCAAAAGATAAACCATTTCAATCATCATGAAAAAAAAAGCAAACAAAAGCATGGTAGCTATTTTTTAATCTATCAGACAAGAAAAGATTAACAGTTGAATGTCTCCCCTGTGCCTTTGTGGGCAAGGGCATAGGGAACAGGCAGGTTCATGCACTTTGTGTGGGAATGCAAAATGGGGTAGGACACCTTTGGAGGATAATTTGGCAATATCTATCCAAATTTTAAATTCATGTGTTGTTTAATAAGAATTTTGTTTCTAGGAATTTCACCTATGTGTTTACACATGTGCACGAATAGACATATACAAGGTGTCCTTACTGTGTCCCTGCAAGGGACTAGATATGGCATAAATGCCTTTAATATAATAACAGTTTTAAAAATCGTAATACAACAATCACTGAATTGCTAGGTAGTTATTAAAATGAATAAAATCAATCTACATGTTTTAGTTCTTCTCTCTTTCTTTGTAACACCAAATTGTAGGAGCTTAAAACAGAAGCCACCATTTACTGTCTCTCACTGCGCTGTGGTCTGGCTGGTCCTGTCCAGTGACCACCTGCTCTGTCTGGTTTCACCTGGGGCTGCTGCGGTCAGCGGAAGGCTCACCTGCATGTGACACAGGCTTCTCACAGCACAGCAGCTGGCCTCCACAAGGAAGCCTTCCACGCCTCTGAATGCAAAAGCAGCATCTCTCTTTAGGTTTTGTCTCGGAAGCTTCCTCCATATTCTATAGCAGAGAGGCAAAGCCTCTGTGGCCATCTGTCATCTTCCAGGGTATGTTTTCCATTTCTACACACATACATGTGTCCCTGTACATGTACATACATACACATAGATGCAGATTTCTGGAATGGTGCATAAGAAACTTGATAATTTTGGCTTCGGCCGAAAAGGACTAGCTTCTCCATATTTTTACTCTAAACACATATTGTTGTTTTTTTAACTAAAATCTTTTTGTGAAAACTAAACCCATTTATTGAGCCAAATAAAGTTGAACTCAGGAGATAAGCTATCAATTCATTGCCTGCATATCTGTTTTCCCCCAAGATTCTTTCCATTGTAACCACTCATTTCTACCCCAAGTAGTCTATGGAGGCAGGAGACTAGCCAGGCCTTCGTCCAGTGACATGATGCAAGGAGAATATTGCTTCCCTTTGGGTGAGAGCCTGTTCTGAAACTGGGTGCCATCTCCTGGAAGGACCCCTTCCTTGTTTTGTCTCCAATTTTAATGTGGTTTCTGTAGTAAGGGTGGGATTGGTGTAAGTGACAGTCCCCAACACGCCTTGCTACTGTGGACATGCAGAAATCACAGAAGCCAGGTTGTCAGGTGGGACTCAGACTTCTCCTCTTAGCCCCAATTTGTGAAAACCAAGACAGATGAAAACCAAGTGCCCTGTGCATGTGGAGAGCAAGTCCGCGCCAGGCACACACGTACCTGGCTGGGATGGCCTCCCAGAGGATGACCCTGCAGAGCTGTAGCCACAGAGCACTTGCTAAGACCGCGATGCCAGACCTTCTAAGTGAGAAGACTGTGAGCCCTTAGTCCCCTGGGGCTGGTTCCTACTGTTCTTCCCGAGCCTTGGTCCTGACTGCTCTCACTTCCCCCTGCCCATCCTCCCGCCCTCCATCCACTCCCTCCCACACGCACCTTGTCCTGGCTGCTGTCCTGTACTGCTGGGCTCATTTGATCCTGCTGTTGTACACATGCATGCATGGGGACATACACCTGCATGGATGTGTGTGTGTGGTGAGTGTGTGCAGACATGTGGGTGCATGACGACTGTGACAGCTTTCTAGATCTGCATATCAAGGATGGATGCTAAGCACCTGTTTGTAAACATGTGTGTGTGTGTGTGTGTGTGTGTGTACAAGAAAGAGGAATGGCTGGTGGCAATCCCTCTGGAAACATGGGCTTGGTGATTCTGGAGAGTTGGTGCAGATGGCAGCTCCGTTGCTTTTCCTTTTTGGGGAAGGGATGAACATCCATGCCCCCAGCAAAGCATCTGCCCACACTGGCCTCTCGGTAGTGAGGTTCCTGTTACGGGAGGAATCCCAGGACAAGGATGACATGGCTAAGGGCAGAGGGTCCTGCCACACTCAGCAACGGCTCTAGTTCATTCCTCCCATTGGAGAGGCAGGGCTCTGGCCCTGCTGCACCAGCCCAGCCAGTCGAGGGCCCAGAGCCCACGACCCTCCTTCCCTGCTGCCCACCAGACTCTGCAGGGTGGATGGAGATTAGAGCAGGGACTTGGGCATTAGTCAGCCACCCTTTGGAGTACAGCTCCATTTCTCCCTGTCTGACAGACCTTAGACAAGTTTTCTCACCTGTAAATGGGGGTAAGACAACAGCAGAACCCACCTTGAAGGGTGGCAGGGAGGGTAAAATGTTTAGTGGTTAACACACAGCTTGAACACAGCAGGTGATCGGTAATGGGTAACGATGACAATGATAATTTCATTTGCTTCTCACAAGAGCCCCGTGGAGGCAGCCGCTGTGCAGTACGGCTCCATGGGGCACCATTCATCCACAGTCTGAGCAGCTGGCAACCTTGGCCTTGTGCAGCGCCCAGCCTGTGAATGACCAGGCAAGGAAAGCAGGAAGGAAGTGTCACAGGAAGGAAGTGTCACAGCTGGAATGAAGCCTGCTCTCCTGGCTCTTTCTGGGCCTCCAGCCCCACCCAGCTGCCCCTGGCCTGGCCAGTCTTCACAGCTCGGAGAATGCCATCCAATTTCCTTCCTCGTTTGGGTCCACACTCGCCATAAACCATCCTTCCTGCCACCCTGAAAATAAAGAGTTTTCTCAAAAAGAAAAGCAACACGTGTGCTTCAGGGGTTCCAGCCGGAATGACAGAGGGCAGCTGGCACAACCCTTCAACAGGCAAGACAGACTGGGCCTTGTTCCCTGCTGCAGGCTTTCCCCTCCTGGGGACAGACTGGGCATGGGTGGCACCCTGTCCCTTCCATCATCCTCAGGGGACGCCATGCTTTCTGTGAGATGCCACACACACTGCCCAGTGCCCTTTCCTTAGGGTGCAGGTGTACACAGCGTATGCACCAGGAGGGGGTTGGGCAGGTGGGGCCATGTTGGCGCTAAGGCAGGACGAGACAGGGATCTGCCAGCCCTTCTTGAGTGCCAGTCTATCCATCTGGCAGTCGCGATATGCGCGGCTTTGCTCTGCTTGTTCTGGGAAGTCTGTGTCTGCGGAGGCTGCAGGGCACTGCTGTGAGGAGCTGGTCAGAGGGGGGGGGCCTTCCTCCCCAGCACCCCGACGTCAGCCTGCCAGAGACGGCTCCTCCCAGCAGCACTTCCGGGCACTGAGTGATGTGGTGATGCCCCCTGCACTTGGACTTCACATGAAAGTGCCATGTGCGCAGCAATAACAGTAGTTATAATGTCACATATGTGTGAATTTCTGTGCATTTTTTAAGTATATTTACTTTCTTTAATTTGTTTTTCAATACAACCCTGCATGACTACCTACAGCTACCACCAATCAGGCATGCTCTATCTGACAGGCCCCATGCTAAGATTTTTATATGTGTTATCTTTTCATTCTCGCAGCAAATCTGCGGGACAGACACCGCCTCCCCCGCCCCCCCCCCCGCCCCGCCCCCGTTCTACAGACGAGGGCTGCAGCGGAAAGAGAGGACTCCGAGGCTTTCCCTGGGCATGGCAGCTTGTTCCAAGCAGAGCCCAGATTCTAGGTTAGGTCTCTTTGGCTTCCAGCCATCATGCTTTATTTATAAGTTAAATAGGGAAATATGTTATTACCTTGCTATAAAGAAAGAAATTGAAGTCTAACAAATGTTAAAGCACTTGCCCAAGGCCACACAGCAAGCTGATGACAAGTCTAGAACCCAGGACCCGTCCAGCACTGACTAGTAGAAGCATCTTCTTTGGCATCTCATGCGGTGTCCACCTTTCCTTTAGACGGGACCCTGAAGAATCGCCCAGAAAGGGCGTGGCTCCTCACAAGGGTGGGGCGTGGGCTCAGACCCCTCCCAGCGCTGCACTGGGGTCAGTGCGTGTGCTCTCACCGCACTTCCGCCCCCACCTCTCTGCTCTAGTGAAAGGGGGTTGATTCTATGGTCCTCTGCTCCCCTTTCTTCTTTAGCACGCTGTAAGAGTTTCTAAGCACAACAGGAGAGAAGTTACTTTTAAAAATATTCAAACTGTGACTTTCAAAGGAGTCTTCGGTTTCCGGTTTCCGGATGACAGGTCGCAGGGTGACAAGTTGCAAGCTCACAGACGCAAGGCGAGGGAGCCATATTCTCAGCGCATGTGCACCCTGCTGCCTCCTGGCCCCTTCTCTGAGTCCTTCTGTAGCCACAGGAGCACCGTCCCTGCTGCCTCTCCCACCTCGACCAAGAATCTGGGGCTCAGTGTTTCTCAGTGTGGCTTGGTGTTTAGGATTTATGTTGAGAAATGGGTGCATAGACCCATCACTTGTGATGTCAAATTCCTAGGTTAAGGAATTTGTCATGGGGAGGTGTCTCACACATGCACACACACCCCAATCATGCCATACATTCATAGTCAAAGGGGCTGTGCTGCTGAGGAACAAAGTTTGCTGTTGGAGAGCCATTGAAATGCACTGAGATATTTCCAATGTAGCTCCTGTGTTCAAATAGCCCTTTCATGACAATGCAGTGTGGTTTCTGCAAAGAGACACTGACGTACGCTCAGGCGCGCTCGGGCTATTTTGGGATGAATGGGCTGCTGGGCTGGCTTTTGTGGCTTTTGCTAAATGAAATGAACTGGAGGCCTTAATTCTAGGCTTTGTCTACATGGCCAGACACAAAGCAAGGAGTTGCCAGGAAGGGCTGAGGCAGGAGGTATGTTTCAAGGGACTGAGCTCATTAGCCCAACACTGCTGAGGAAGGTGTCGGGGTGGACGCTGCGGCTGCACACCTCTCGGATAGATCTTAGCCCAGCACACATTTAGGCAGGCTGGATGTTGTGGGGTGGGCAGGGGGTTGCAGGAGAAGAGACTAACGTGTGAATGGTGAGGTGAACCTCACAGACAGGCCCTCGGGCTTCAGGGTCTTGGCTGCTTCATGATATGACTCCCAGCCCTCTGAATATGACATGCACCACTGCACTTGGGGGCAGAGTCCAGCCAAGGGAGGGGCTTATCCTGACGAGCGGGCTAGTGCACCCTGGCACAGATCAGGGATGTCTGCAGAAGTTCGTAAGGGGAGATCATGGCACGTGCAGCGCAACATGATAACGTCGAATAGTTCTCCAGCCCTGCTGCGCAGAGGGTCTCTGCTGGGCTCTTCAGAAGAAAGGGGCTGTCTCTAAGGGGAGACAAGCCAAATGAAAGAGTCCCAGAGGCTAAGGATACAGGCCCCTGTGGTCAGCAGCCTCCTAACAGCTCAACACAAATGGAAGGACTGTGTTTTCCTCTCAGCAACTCTCCCCTCTCTAAACTATAAATGTTCTCAAGTTCACCGACCAGGCAGTGGTACAGTGATGCAGTGGATAGAGCATTGATCTGAGATGCTGAGGACCCAGGTTGGAATCCCTGAGGTCACCAGCTGAGCGCGGGCTCATCCAGCTTTATCGCAGGATCATAGATCTGAACCCAGGGTCGCTGGCTTGAGCCCAAAGGGGTCACTGGCTCAACTGGAGCCCCCAGTCAAGGCACATATGAGAAGCAATCCATGAACAACTAAAGTGTTATGACAGCAATTTGATGCCTTTCATCTCCCTTCCTTTCTGTCTGTCCCTCTTTCTCTCTCACTAAAGAAAAAATAAAGGAGTTTGTGTGAAGAACTCTGATGATGCCAGGAGCTGGAAGAGGAGGACTTACTTATAGGGATCATGACTAGAACCCATGTTTCTTGATTATAACCACTAAAGGATGGGTTTGGATAATGGGTGGATAGATAATAAGACCCTATATTCAAGATGTCCGCTTTGACCTTCACCCTCTAGGAACAATGCCTTGGACATATGGTTCTTTGCACTACTCTTTCATTAATTCTACTAACATTTCCTGAGTAGCTAGCATGTGTTAGGGACATTTGCAATAATAAACAAATAAGGCATTTTCCCTGCCATTAAGGAGTTTTCAGCCTAAGGACAGGTATGGAAACATAAGTTATTGTAAACATAAGTTATTGTAATTGTATTATTATAAAGTATGATTGAGGAAAGGACAAGGGGAGGTGACAGTGACTGACTGTTGGGTAAGGGAGGATCTAGGAAGTTTTAACAGAAGAGATTTGAGGATAAATAAGAGCTAACAAGAAAGAGAGAGGGGCGGCGTCCCTCCCCAAAGCGTGGGCAGGGGTCGGGCACGGTCGTGGTGCCTCCTCCTGGCACTGCTCCTCCACCAAGAAGGGAGCACAGCAGCCAACAAGCTGCCTTCCAACAATGCTCTTGAGTCTGCCAAGGTTTGCACAGACAGGAGTGCATCGGACTCAAAAGAGCCCTGTGGGTGTTAGCCCCATCCCACAGGTGAGTGGTGAGCTTGGCGGTGATTCGCAACTCATTCGCTCAGTGCTGTGGGAAGGTGGAGGGGAGGGGCCATGAGAAGCCATGGCCTTCTCCCACCGGAGCCACAGGAGCTTGAGGGCAGGGGAAGGGAAGGAGGAGGTAGTCTTTTCATTGATCCCCAAAATAAAATGGATACCACCTCATTCCAGAGACATGGCTCCAAATTAGCATCAGGTAAAATATGTATACTGTTTCCTCTTGGACCCTAGAAACTAAGGCAGAAAGGGAACATTAAGATGTCAAGGCGCCCATCCTCCTGCTTCCGACCATCCTGGAGTCCTGAGGGCAGGCAGTCATCCCTGCTAGGGCCACCTCACTTCTGTCCATGGTAGCACTGTTCTTCCTGTCACTGGGGCTCAACCACAGAAGTCACATCTGGCTCTTCCTTTCTTCCTGCACCCTGCGACTTATGACAATAATTTATTATTTATTTATTTTTAATTTATTCATTTTTAGAGAGGGAGAGAGAGAGACAGAGAGGGAGAGAGAGACAGAGAGAGAGAAGGTGGGGAGGAGCTGGAAGCATCAACTCCCATATGTGCCTTGACCAGGCAAGCCCAGGGTTTCAAACCGGCGACCTCTGCATTTCCAGGTCAACGCTTTATCCACTGCGCCACCACAGGTCAGGCGACAATAATTTTTTAATACCTTGTATATCCATGCGTTTCTTTCCATTCCCACCCTATCATGCTGCTTTAGATCCATAATTCACCACAGGCTCCTCTGCTCCAACCTCTCCCTCTTTTCTCCCATTGCAGTCCACCCATGTGACACCAGGAGATCACAAGTTCTAAGGCAAAACTTCAGCCACTTCCCTCCCTGTCCAAAACCACTGTCACACACCACAAGTGCTCAATAAACATTAGGTAAATGAGATGGTCTTGAATGAGTCTGGGCTGCCTCCCCCGTGAAGTGCAGACCCTCCGTCTGCATGCAGAGCCTTCTACAACCAGGTCCAAGCCTCCGTCCCCTTTGGGCCTTGCCTTCACTGGTCCTCGCGCTGGCCTGCTCTGCAGAGCCGGGCCACCGCTCTCCCCCACGTGCAGTCTGCACTTTTCTTTTCTACCATAACCCTGGCAGCTCTTCAAAAGTGAAATCCCCTCCCCAGATGCGAATGCTCCTCCCGTCTGGGAAGACCCTGGTGCAGCCATCTCCTCGAGCCACCTCAGGTCCTTCCTGAAAGGTGTGTGTATGTTTAAGGAAGGAGACAGGACGCTAAGTTATTTCTCCGAGGTCACAGATCACTTCACTTCTCTGAACTCAGTCTTATTCATCTGTCAAAAAATATAAATAGTAATATTGTTCTTACCTCACAAAAATGCAAAGAAGATCAAGACCATAGATGTACAAATGTTTAGCAAATGATTATCTGGGGTTAAACCATAATAATTGTTACGCACATTTTATGATTATCGTGATGCATACATCTTTTCTCCTTCATGAGCTCTAGACCCAGACCATCTCGAACACAACCACAGCCAGGCCCGGATGGCCGGGGGCACATGCAGTGTGGCGAGCCCAAACTGAGATGTGCCGGAAGGGTACACGTCCTCACCAGATTCTAAAGACTGATCAAAAAAAGTTATAAGTCTAAGTAATAGTTTTTATAATGATCACATGTTGAATTAATAACATGCCTTCCTACTGACGCCAGGGCCAGGGAGCTGGGAGCCTGTGCTGCAGCTGTCCTTTACTGTCCTGCGGGGACACCACCAGTGATGCTCAGATGAACTGTGATGTCAGTAAAGTCTTTCTTCATCCACGCAGCCACTCGGGGGGAGCTTTGGTTGTGATATCGGATGGTGCGAGGACGAGCCGGGTGGAGAGGCACTGACTCTGCCATCACCACCTCCACGTGAAGTGTCCCTGCTGGTCTGGGTGTGGCTCTCGGTCAGGCCCTGGTGCCCACCCACCCTGCCCCTCAGGCTGTGCAGGCACTCGGAGTACTAGTCTCAGCCCCCTTCACCTACCTCACCTCTCTCTCGGCCGCGCCCCCAGCTAATTAGTTGGACCCCACGTACTGGAAGAAAAGGGGAAGTGAACAGGAGGTAGTCTTTTCATTGATCCCCAAAATAAAATGAATACCACCTCATTCCAGAGAAATGGCTCCAAATTAGCATCAGGTAAAATATGTATACTGTTTTCTCTTGGACCCTAGAAACTAAGGCAGAAAGGGAACATTAAGATATAAGGGGGCAGTTTTCCACCTGGAAGCAGAGCTTGCTGGAGAGTCACTTGCGGGCATCCTCACACAGCCTTCTACGACCCCCGCCCTCACAGGCCCCTCTCCATGGAACAGGGTGGGAGGCACTCAGCCTTGTGCACGTGGAGAGGCAATGACTTGGGTGGGAAACTCAAAGCCTTTCCTACTGGGCTACATGCATAGGCCACTTGTCCCCGCTGGGACACATTGCCTGTGCAGGGAGAGAAGCCAAAGGCCGTGGTGTCACTCAGAGCACTGGGCAGCAGCACCGGGCAGCTGTCCCTAGGCCAGCAGAGTAGAACTAGCAGCACCGGCCACAGACACTTTCTGCCCCTCACTCAGCTTCTCCACTTCTATTTGGACCCCTCTTTCTCCTCATGGGGAAGAACCCCGGATTTGACACCCGAGACACACTTGCACTTAAAAGACAGCCCTGAACAGATGCTGTCACCCCTGCCACCTTCAGGACACATGGCCAGTGTCTCCTCACTGCAGCCAGTGTCGATGGGAGTTGACTGACCGAGACCGGGAGGCAGATGAGCACACCAACGCGGGGGCTGGTGGCCAGCCTCCTTTTGACTCCGTAATAGCATTTGAAAAGATTCTATGACTTTTTAAAATAGAGTCTTAGCAGGCCTACGAGAGAGATTTGTCTCTCCTGAGTGTCTTTTCTTCAGGATATGTGTCAGGAGGATTCTTAAATCTTCAAAAACCCCTCATCTCTCCATGAGTGTGAGAATGTGGTAGCAGTAAGGCTCAGTAAAAAACCTGCTGATAGACAGATGGATGGTGTAATTATACGCAGGAGGGAGAGAGGGAGCGTTCGCTGAAATTATCAGTGTGGGCAGACAATTAGAGGCTTTTCCAGAAGATTACACTTTTCCCTCCCATCTGCGCTCCATTTAGGAGTTTTTATATTCACAATGCTATTTCCTCCTCAGCTGTGCCATTTGCCATTTTGCCCAAATTATTATTGTGCTTGACTCTGCGTTTGTTCAGACTTCACCAGCGTCCCCCTCTTCTCCTGTTGGCACTGGCTCGCTCGCTCTGAGCCAGCACACGCCCTCCCTCCTCGTCACTTTCCATCGCCTCTTCCTTCACTCTCCCTCCTCCCACTGCCCCCCCCGTCCCCCAGCAGAAATTCCAAAATGCCTATCAAGAACATGGCTGCCTTTTTGTCAGCTGAGCAGGACGTGATCTAATATGAAATAATGGGAAGGTGATCACAGCCATCAGCAGCACTGCTCCTGCCCCCCGGGACCCAGAGAAGAGGCTGTGCCCCAGGGAAACAAGGCTCAAGGAACATTCAGAGTCAGTGGTTTGGAGTGACAGGAGAAAGGAAAAGGAAAAAACCAGTGTTTTCTCTCCATCCAATTTTACCTGAGTCAGGTTACTGGAATTGGTCCAAATCTCAGACTTCCTAGAGGGTCTGCAGCCCCAGATGCCAGGGCCTCATTCCTGACCCCCATGCATGTATTTATTCATTCAGCGTGGAGTCCTGGAACAGCTATATGTCCCAGTCACCGAACCTAACACTGGAAAGGTAGGAGAGAACCAGTTTATTCAGTGTCTGCTCTGAGGCAGGGACTGCGGCCAGTCCCTTGGCAGGTAGGAGTTACTGCCTTCACGTTTTAGGTAGAAACTATGTTCCCAGAGGCTGAATGGCTTGTCCAAGTCAGAGACAGGGCCAGGTTCTGGATCTCTGCTCCACAATATACCCTTGGTCCTAGGAGAATAGAGGAAGTCCTTACCTTCTAGTAGTAGTCTTGTCATCTTCTGTGTAAACAAGAACATAATTACAACAGTAATTAAGGAAGGCCACCAACCAGGAAACAGGTCAAGAGCCAGGAAAAAGAAGGAACTAGACATCTGCAAGGAGCATTCCTCTTCTCTGCGCCTGTGGTGGCCTCCGACCCTCTAAGGGGGGCAGGGCCACTAGAGGGGGCATCCAGGGCAGCAGCCTGAGGGGGAGTAGAAGTGGCCAGGGAGTGATGAGACAGAGGGCAGTCTGGGCAAAGGGAGTGGAGAGCAGGTGTGTAAGGCGGGGGGTGGAAATGAAGGAGCTGACACTTCTTTAATGCATCTATTCTGGGTCCAGCCTTTTCTCATACATTATACCATTTATTCCTCAGGACAACCCTTTGGTTGCCCTGTCCCCATAATATAGATGTAAAAACTGAGACTCGGGAGGATGAGTTCCTGGTATAGAGAAGAAGTGGCCCAGTGAGCCACAGCCCGAGCCCAGGTCGGTCTAACACAAAGCCTGCTCCCCCCCTCAGTCTGGAGAGAGCCTCAATGTGTTTGGACAATGAGGAACATTGGGGCGGCTGGCACGTGGTACAAACAGGGCACGAGGAGGATCGTGAGGCCCTGGGGAGGGAAGGGAGCTGGTGTCCCTTGACAAAGGCCCTATGAACCATGCAGGGGTTTGCCCCGGCCTGTGGTGATACAGCATCTTCACAGAGTTCAGGCTGTGACGTGTGGCTCGGCAATGTCTGGCCGTTGTGTGGAGGCCGGCGGGAGGCAGAACGAGCCCGGTGGCGGGAGGTGGCTTGGAAGGTCCACCCAGAGGCCAGCATCAGAGGCGCCGGGCTGACCTGAGGTTGTAGAAGTGGGGGCAGGGTTTTGTATCTGATTAGAGACTGGGATGAGGGAGCAGCAGGAATTGAGGACAACTCAGAAATGAGCCTGAGATGTCGTATGGTTGACGTTACCATTAACCAAGCTAGGGACTCAAGGAGGAGAAAGTTCAGGAAACAAGAGAGAAGGACAAATTAACCAAGAAGGAAGCTTTGAGCCATCAGGGACTTTTTAGCCAAGGCATCTGAGGAGGCCACAGCACCGGAGAACTGGGGTAGTAGTCATGAATCAGAGATAATCTCTCTCCTTTCCCTCCAAATATAAATTTAAAAATAAAGTTTTTCAGGGGCATGACTCTGCACGCAGGCATGTGCTTGCACATCTCCAGGGGAACAAGGGTCCCTAGGATGCAGACTTCCTCCGCCTTCCTTTCCTTCTCAGGCTCTGTCCCAGCCCCCTCACAGGGTGGCGGAGCCCAGCGCCATGTAAGCCCGCAGACAGCAGTCACGTGAGACCCATGCAGAGGAATGGGCTCAGTCTCGTTAGCCTTCTCTGACTCTCAACCGGGAGAGTGGCTGTTGAAGAAGGACACGGGGGCAAGGGGACCCCGGTGCTTCTGGAGGAGGTTGCTGAGCTTGGAGAAACGGGGTGGGGACGAGGAGCACAGCAGATGGGGCCTTGGGCAGTGTGGAGGGACTGATGCCCCAGCCAAATGGAAATCAGGCCACCACACAACTTGGAGACGGTGGGGGACGAGGGGCAGGGGGCGAGAGTGGACAAAGCTAATCCCGGTGGCTTGCAGGTCTTTATGCAGCAGCACAGTAGCATAACGGAAAACCGGTGAGCCAGGAGTCAGGAAGCCTGACTGTCGTTCTGACTCAGACATCAACTTGCCATCCCGGCCGGACACACCACTTCCTCTCTCTGAGCCTCACATGCCTTACACCTCTGACATTTATCGGTCTGATTCCTCTGATCACACAGACAAGAGAACCCCCAGAAACACTGATGAATTACAGCAAGTGCTGGCCAACTTTTCTGTAAAGGACCACATAGTAAATATTTGGGGCTCTGTGGGTTAGCAATCTCTTTCAGGACAGCTTAACAGCCTTTGTAGCACAAAAGCCGCTGCGCGGAGCACCAACAGATGGGCGTGGCGTGTTCTCGCAGCTGTATCTACGAAAACAGAGAGCAGCCAGATTTGTCCATTGTTCGCTGACCCCTGACAAGAGCATCCTGGGCACAGAGAAGCTCACAGCCCACCTTCCATTCAGAGCAAAGCAGGAGGGCACTGCCCTCCTTAAAGGGTCCAAAGCCACACACAGGCTCAGAGAAGACAAGGACGTTAACCTGCCTCTCCAGCCCCGCTGTCCTTGGAAGGGACTTCCCCAGGGAGTGAGCACCTACGGTACACTAGGCAAACACCTTCACCTTCATGTAATAAAGCTTCATCTTCATCTATTATTAACAACAGACCTGTATTAATCACCTCTGTTACAGATTTACAATAAGGAAGTTCATGCTGGCTGGGTAACTGCCCTCAGGTCTCATTGCTTAGAGTGGAACCTGGATAAAACTTCAGACTTCAAACGGTAGACCACCTTCGCATCCAGAATGCAGAGTCTCTGCAGGAAGGTGGGTCACCTGCACAGACAGACCCTCAGAGCAGCCTTCCCAGCGCCCCCAGGCTGCCCAGGCCTGAGCAATCCCTCTCCTCACTTTCCTTGCTTCCTCTGCAGTGTTTCCCTTCCCCACTTTTAAACATAATGGATCCTTCCCTTCCTCCACCTCTCCCTTTTTCTCTCTGTCTCTCTAAAAATCAAATATTAAGCCTTGGCCAGATAGCATGGTTGGTTAGAGCATCGTCCCGGAGCTCAGAGGTTGCCAGTTTGATTCCCCGGTCAAGGCACATACAGGAGCATTTTGACGTTCCTGTCTCTCTGTCTCCCTGTATGGTGCTGACACTATCAGACAGAATCCCAGTCCAGACAGCCCCACAGCCAGGAGGACGCAGCTTGGGCATAGGCGGGCTGGGACACAACGGAACGTGCAATTCTCTTTAAATAGATTCTCATAAATAAGCAATAAAACAGAAACAGGCATTTGCAGTGAGCATTTCTAAGGTTTGATGAGCTAGGAGTTAGGACTGGGAGGAAACAAAGAGCCTTTTTCATTATTTCCCCATCCCTGCAAATTTATTTTACTGCCTGATGACTTTGAAAAGGAAAACGAAAGTGGCTCCTCAGGAATGGAGCCTGTGCTCTCACTGCCCACTGCAGCCTCAACTTCCCACCTGTCCCAGGGTGACAGCGTGAGCTGTGCCTCTGCCCTGCTCTGGCCTAAGGGCGCCCCGGCTGCCTCTTCCCTGCCCGGCCTGCCCGAGGGACTATCCATCCATAGATGAATGGATAAAGATGTCCTCAAGTTTCATGTGTCCCAGAGATGAGGTGGGCAGACAGGGCTGGGATTGGGGGACAGGACAGGACTGGGAGACGGAGAGCAGAGATCCTGGCTTTATAAAAGCGCACTGGAAGGTAATGAGGGTGCGGCCCAGGCCAGCACCTGGTCAGAAATGTCTGAGCTCCCTTTCTCTTTCTTTCAGTTGTCAGACGTGACTTCCTCATAGGAGCTAACCCCACCTCGATGCACACTAACACAGGAGGTCACACAGGCTGTCACTGGTGCACAAATGAGACTTCCCTTTGTGTGAACCCACGCGAAGGCAACACCCACTTACACGTTCAGTCTGTCTGGAACCAGTTCTCATGCCATGAGCTACATGCTTCTGTGGCATTCCAACATGTGTCTCTTTCTTCCCTTGTTGACTTTTAAATCATTCTTCACCTTCTGATGGGAACTCTTCCATTTTAGGACTTCTCACAACTCACCTGTCTTCTTGATCACAGCTTGGTGACAACCTTTCTGACTTTGCTCCTTACCTGGAGTTCCAGCCATGATTAAAACCAAAGAATCAGATATAGTCAAGATCTTCCCATCAAAGGGTGGGGTCTGTTTATCATCTCCAAGATCTGATTTTTCTACTAAAATGAAGGCATTCTTTTCATTTCCCTAAATGCACTGCCCTTCTCAGGACTACTTAGTGAGTGCAGAATCCCAGCAGACTGACCTCTCTGAAGCTTGCCTCAATAGCCACGCTGCAGACCCAGGCTAAAGATGGGTCATACAATAAGCACGTGATTTTACATTATCATACATTATTCTCAAGTTGTCTTACATGTGTTAGTCTCTTAAGCTCTCAGAAAACAAACAGTTAGACACACATATACTTAGATATTTCTCAATCATCCTCACAGTATCAGTTAGCTATTGCTGTGTAAGAAATAACACCAAATTAATGGGTGAAAAACAACAAGTATTTATTATTGCCCATCTAACTATGGGTCAGCTGGGCAATTTTGCTAATCTGGGCCAAGCTCTGCTGAACTTCACTGAGCTCAATCACTTGGAGGTGACAAGGGAATGGTTGGTCTTGGATGGCCCCACACATCTGGTGGTTGCCAGCTGTTGGCAGTGGTTACCATGGTGGCTGAGCCACAGTTTGCCATCTCCAGCAGGTTATCACAGGCCTATCCACACAGTGGCAGAAGGTCTCCAAGGGAGCCAGTAGAAGCAGGTAAAACCTCCGAGGCCTCAATACAGAGCTAGCATGCCCTGACTTCCATTACAAGGCTTTTGGCCATTTATTGGCCAAAGCAAGGCAAGAGGCCAGTTCAGATCCAAGAGATGAGAAGTAGACTCCACCACACATGGGAAGAGCTGCAAATCTTTAAAGAGTGTGGATCCAGAGAAAGGCAGAGAACTAGAAATATCTTTGGCATCAGTCTGCCATACCACTAACGGATGGACTCATAACATAAAAAACAAAATCTAAAAAGCAGTACTGTTGTAACTATGCTCATTTGTATGTTCTCATCCTACTTTGTACCAAGCACTGACCTCTTCCAGGTTTGGGGAGAAGGTCTTAGTTACTGCCAAACAGATAATCCAATAGACTAGGGACAAGAGAAGAATGTCATCTACTGTTAGATGAGTCAACCTGTGAATTCATAAGATGGTAGTATATCAAATATGAACCCAATGAGTTTCATTACCTCCTCTAATAAACAGTCAACAAGCATTTAAATCTTTCTCAATCAGAAAATCAGTCCTCATCATTGCCCAGAGAACAGCCCAAAGATCAAGGAGAAGAGACTCAGAAGGCCTTCTGGCCCATCTCCTTCCTCAATGCTGTGATCCAGTAATCCTGTGACTTCGAGGTTTTCTTTGGATAGGGCCATATGGAAGGTTTTTCTCTGTGGCCTTGTTCCATTTCATAAGTATCAGTGACCCAAGTTGAGATACAATTGAATGGAGTACAACCACTCATCACACACTTTCAACTCTAGTCTGTGAATGGCTCCTTGCATTTATTTCTGAAGTTACGTGTTTGTTCACTCTGTATTGTGGGGGGTTTTTTTTGGGGGGGGGGGTAGGGTAGGACAAGGTTATTATGTTGGAGTTCTGAGAGTTGGGTGTAATTTTTATTCTTAAGCACTAAATTGAACCTGAGACTTTTCTACTGAGTATTTGGCAATAATTTACTTACTGCTTCTAGACTGGTCCCACGTTTTTGTTTTCTACATTTTTAAAATCATACTAAACACATACACACATAAAATTTACCATCTTAACCACTTCTAAGTGCACAATTCAGTAGTGTTAAGTACATTCACATTGTCGTGAGACATGAACCAGATCTCCAGAAAATTTTCATTTTGCAAAACTGAACCTCTGTATTCATTAAACAACTTCCCCTTTCTCCCACCCCCAGACTCCTGGTAATGTCCATTCTACTTTCTGTCTCTATGAGCGTGACAACTTTAAATACCTCAGATGACTGAATTTGTGCCATATATGATCTTTTGTGACTGGCTTATTTCAGTTAGCATAATGTCCTCCAGGTTTATCCATGTTATAACATATGTCAGAATTCCTTTCCTTTTGAAGGTTAGATAGTATTCTATTGTATGTATATACAGTATCACATTTTAGTTAGCCATTCTTCTGTAGATGGGCATTAGGGTTGCTTCCACTTTTTGGCTATTGTGAATAATGCTGCTATGGGCATGAGTGTGCAACCATCTTTTCAAGTTCCTGCTTTTAAATCTTTCAGATATATGAGGGAGTTATATTGAGTGGGACACTTGAATCCATGTTAACACAAGAAATTAAAATGAATAAAAATTAAATAAATAGATAAATCTTTCAGATATATATGTACCCAGAAATAGGATTGCTAGATCACATGGTAGTTCTATTTTTTTATTTTTTGAGAACCCTTCTTAGTGTTTTCAATAAGGAGTGCACAATTTTAGATTCCCACCAACAGTGTGCACAAGAGTTCCCGTTTCTCCACATCCTTGACTTGATTTTGGAGTTTTTTTAAAAAAAAATATGTATATAGCAGTAGCCATCCTAATGAATGTGATATGATATATCATTGAAGTTTTGATTTACATTTGATTTACATTTCTCTGATAACTAATGATGTTGAAAAACTGTTCAAATGCTTGTTAGATATTTATATATCTTCTTTGAAGAAAAGTTCTTTGACCTTTTTTTTTAATATTGGGGTATTTAAATTTTTGGTTTAATTGGATTATTTGATATTTTGTTCTTGTTTTTGCATTTATGTATGTTTTCTTGGTTTTTTTACTGGGGTTTTTTTTTGGTATGAATCACAGTAATTAGACATTATGTAACTTACTAAATGATCATTCTGATAGATGTCTTACCCATCTGACATCATACATAGTTATTATAATATTATTGACTATATTCCCTATGCTGTACTTTACATCCCCATGACTATTCTTTACCAACCAATTTGTACTTCTCAATTTCTCCACTTTCTCACCCAGCCCCTCCCTTCTGGCAGCCATCAAACTGTTCTCTGTGTCTATGAGTTTCTTTCTGTTCTGCTTATTTATTTATTTTGTTTTATAGATTTAATTGTTCATATATATGTATTTATTGCCATTTTATTATTCATATTTTTTATCTTTTTTTCTTCTTCTTAAGAAGACCCTTTTAATATTTCATGTAATATTGGTTTGGCGGTGAGAAACTCCTCTAGCTTTTTCTTGTCTGGAAAGCTCCCTATATGTCCTTTGATTCTAAATCATAGCTTTTCTGGGTAATCTTGCTTGTAGATTCTTGCTGTTCATTAATTTGAATATTTCTTACCAATCCTTTCTGGCCTGCAAAGTTTCTGTTAAGAAATCAGTTGACAGTCTTATGGGAGCTTCCTTGTAGGTAACTAACTGCTTTTCTCTTGCTGCTTTGAAGATTCTGTTTGTCTTTAATCTTTTCAATTTAATTATGATGTGTCATGGTGTGGGCCTCTTTGGGTTCATCTTATTTGGTCCTCTGCACTTCCTAAACTTGTATGTCTATTTCCTTCACCAGGTTGGGGAAGTTTTCTGTCATTATTTTTATCAAACAGATTTTTAATTTATTTTTCTTTTCCTTTTGGCACCCCCCACCCATGTTGGTATGCTTGAAGTTGTCCCAGAGACACTTCTTACACTATCTTTATTGTTTTAGATTCTTTTTTTCTTTTTGCTGTTCTGTTTGGTTGTTTTTTGCTTCCCTATGTTCCAAATCATTGATTTGATTCTTGACTTCATCTACTCTACTGTTGATCCCTGTAAATTACTCTTCATTTCAGTTAGTATATCCTTTATTTCTGACTGTTTTTTTTTTTCTTCATGTTTTCCATCTCCTTCTTTATGCTGTTGAAGTCCTCGGTAACTTCAACAGTTCTTTGAACATCCTTGTAGCCAGTGTTTTGAACTCTGCGTCCAGTAGATTGCTTGTCTCTATTTTGCTTAGTTTCTTTTCTGGAGTTTGTTCTGTTCTTTCATTTGGGGCCTATTTGTTCATCTCCTCATTTTGGCCACCGCCCTGTGTTTGCTTCTATGAATTATATAGAGTGGCCACATGTCCTGGGCTTGAGAGAGTGGTCTTATGTAGTAGGGGTTCTGAGGGGCTGGTGGTACAGCCTTCCCAATCACCCAGGCTGGGCATTCCAGGTGTGTCTCCCCATGTGGGCTGTGTACATCTTCCTGTTATAGTTGAGTCTTGTTTGCTATTGGCATGTTAATAGGATGAATTTATCCCCAAGACGATTGGCTGCAAGGTGTGGCTGTGACTACCAACCACCATGGAGGATCAGCTGTATAGGGGTCTACCCCACAGAACAGGACTTACTTCATCGGGACTATGGTGCTTGGTGAGCCTGACCCTTGAGCGTGTTGTTTATGAATGTAGTTGGGCGGTGTTTCAACATGGTCTGAAGCTGACCACCAGGTGCACTGGCTCTGGGGCATTCTGAGATGTGCAGGCCAAGGTCAGCCTGTGTTTTGCCTGGGGCCACCCAGCATGAGCTACAAAGTAATCTGCAGGTAGCTGCTACTTGTGCTGAGCTTGGAGGTGCCCAGACAAGGCCAAGATGAGAACTAAGGCTGACTGCTGCTAGTAACAGGCCTGGGCCACTGTGAGAGGTCCAGGGCATGCTGAGGCCAGATGCTGCTTGTTTGAGAGATTTTAAGAAAGTCTGAAGCATGAATAAGACAGGCCATTTGTATAGAAATGCTACTAGAAACAGTTTGGGTCACATTTATGTATTTTTAATACTATAATAAACGTCCATTTAATCACCAAGAAACAAGAAAACTAGAGCATTGACATCAGCCTTTGCTGTACCCATCTTTCCCTGCCCAAAGGAACTAAGCACTCTCTTGAATCATATGTTTGTCATTGCCTTGTTTTCCTTTCTTTTCTCAAATAAAGTTTTATTATAGCTACATATTTTCTTTAAAAATAATATTTTGGTTTGGATTTATTTTAACTTTATACAAAGAGTATCATGCAATATTTATTATGTTGGGGCCTCCTTTTTTTACTCAAATTCTATTACTAAGACTAATCCATTGTTTCATGTAGCTGTTGCTCATCCATTCTGACTGAAGTTTATTATTCCACTATATGCCGGCACCACAATATATTAATCCATTCCCCTGTCAGAGTATAGTCGTATGGTTTTCAGGCTTTTGCTGCTTATGAATAGTGTTGGTAGAGCATTCTCATACACGTCTGTGTGTATGAGTTGCCCTTCATGTGTGCCTACAAGTGGGAATACTGAGTTCACCCTCACAAGATGCTACCAGACTATTTCCAAGGTGGTTGTACAATCTCACACCATCAGCAATGCACAAAAAGTTCTGCAGATCCACCTTCTATCACGTGCTGTTATCAAACTTCTTAATTTTTAACAGTCTAGCAGGGGAGCACGGTATCTCATTTGCCCTTGATATGCATTTCCCTGATCATTAATGAGGGTGAGTGTCCCTTTATATGTTTGCTGACCATATGTGTTTCTTTAATCGAATAAGAACTTCTTTTCATCAAGACACCCCAAAGGAAGTAAAAAACAAGTTACAACAAAGATGAGTTATTTGTCACATGCATAGCTGACAAAGAATTAGTGTGAACAATATACACCAGAGGAGAAAAACTCATCTACTAGAAAATGGAGAAAAGAAATGGCAGGCATGTCCCAGAAAATCCTCTCTGTTTTTACTGTTAGCCGTAGGATGTGCTGTGTTCACAACACCAGCTGGTCATGGAGTGGGGTTTTCTTAGCATCAAATGGAAGTTTCTTTTAGTGTTGACACAGCCTTCTAAGGCTTTGTCCTTAGCTAGTTCAGGGAGTAGTCAGAAAAGCCTGCTCCTCCTCCCTTGCCAGCTAGAGAATTCATCTGAGTCCAGGAAAGGTCTTCATAGGAACAAACGCTTGAAGCCAAGATACCCTCATAGATGGTTGCTTAAGGACACTCAGGCCTTAAGAAACCCTAGCACTTGAGAAATGAAACGACATTCTTCCCCAGTAGAACTGGGCAACATTTTTCCAGTCAGGGCCTGTCCAAATTACTCACAGGGGAAGTAGGGAATCTTTCCATCACTATCCACACACTGAAGAAAGTAGACCATTTCTCTTGCACTGAGATTGTTGATGACATAATGACTAATGACATGAAAAATCTACATAGAACTAATTTCTCTCAAACATCCCCTAGAGTCAAAGAAATGGTTAAATGTCCTGCTGGGATGTGGGTTGCTAGTGAAAAGTAAAGAGAAGAAGTGTAAGATGTCAGCAAACAGATGAATTGAGGGGATGGCTACTCGCTGTCAATCTTAAACATGGTCTGCACTGCAGGTAGAGCCAAAATAGGTCCAGTAGGGAGTGCAGCTGGGGCTTCCTTCCCCAGCTCCCTCCAGTGGTTAGGAGAGACTTGGAGAGGGAGGCCGTGCAGAGAGAAGCAGTGAGGCAGAGAAATAAGTAGGGACTAAAATAAGAGGCAGTGCTCACGCTCCTGTTCTGTTCCACTAACTAGCTTTCTAAGGTGGTGCTTGCCATTTGCAGTTAATAGCAAGTGTCTTCCCATATTCATTCACTTACTTGTCAGGGGTGCCTACTTCCTGTGTAGCAGTGTGAACCCTGACTAGAAGATTATGCCTTTGGGGCTGACTTATCAGGTCTGGGTGTCCTCTGCTGAGACCCAGGCGGCCACAGAAAAATGACAGGCAGTTAGTTCGGTACACTGACTTGAAGCAAAACTAGCTAAAGTCTGGACCCTTGCCATGGAGGCCACCAGAGGAATTGGCTAACAAGACATCTTTTCCAATCTCCAACCTGGTTTGGATGGAATAATTAGACATGTCTAACTGGGAGTGTCAAGATAAGACAGAGAGCTAGGGGACAAGATGGGCAGCTAGAAAACCCGAAGGCTGCTCCTCCTTTAGAACATGGGAAACAAACTCTTCGGAGCTTGAAGGAGCTCCAATATGGACACACACTAGGGGAAGACGTTAAATGACCCCTGAGTCCCTGGGTGCAATGTGTGAGTTTGTGGCCTGATCAGGGTCATCCTCCAGGTTGTTCATTCTCCCCCAAGTCTGAATGGAGCGATTCCTATACTACATATTAATCTCAGCAGTCACTGGTGGAACATTCTGGCTCATTTGAAAATCATCTTTCTTAACTATTTCCAAGATTCTTTCCAGTCACTAAAATAGCAAATCACAGATTGTTGACATTTCCAGCAAGATCACAGAGGGTCAGTTTACCACCTGGTGAAGACGGGGCAGCTTATACTTCATACTTCATCTCCCCCTACCACCACCACCACCACCACCACCACTATACAGCTTCTTTACAGCCAGCCAGCGAAAACAAGCTTGGGAGCAGAAGTATATCCTCCTGTCCGACCACTGTCTTGTTTCATCTCCTCCTTCCTCATCATCCTCCCACTCCTCTTTGGGGCCTGGAGAGCTTTGGGTAGTTAGTGTTCGAGGTTATTAAGCAAAAATTTCTTGTGACAGCCACCATGTCATCTCTGAGTCTTTCAGCATCGACAGAGATGAGAACAGCTAATGAAATACACACGTTTCCTTCCTTACAGGAAACTGGGGCAGCAGCGAGCTTAGAAACTGCACACGGTCCTCCTTACAGAAAACTGACACTGTATATTCAAAGCAAGCAACAACAGTTCCTTCCTTTATTGTTTAATTATGAGCTGACGCAGCCGAGATAAAGGCCCGACCGATCTAGGGCTCCAAACGCCAGTCATTCTCTGAAGAAAGCTGAGGCTTACTCTCTCCTTTCATTATATTTATTATGACTTTAGCTAGTACGGCGGTAAACACAATATTGACATTTAGAACTCTTACGGAAAAAAAGAAAAGAGGAATAAAGAAAGAAAGAAAGAAAAAGGCAGCTAAAACATCGCTAGCTTCAAATATTTGAGCGGTTTCCAACTGGAGGCCAAAGGTGTCTCCTCCTTCTCCTTTCCACATTATTCCCCTCCCCCACTAACATTCCCACAGAGTTGGGTCCTCCGGTCATCAACATATTTCCAATCAGTATCCCTTCTGTACAGCACACATGCAATCGTGTTCTAATGGAGAAAGAAGGTTATTGAATGCACCTGTTGGGCTGACCTGACTGTGGCCAGAGCCGGGCAAAGGGCAGCCAGACAGCAGAAACCGGACAGGTGGGGGATGCACTCTGCTTTGCTAACTCCCAGGGTTGGTGACAGTGCTAAGAAGTCAGCCACATCCATCTTAAAGCCCAAACTATTTCAGGCTTCTCAGCATTGACATACTAGCGGAGGCAGAAATTGCTCTGAAGGAAGTCATGCATCTCCTTCCACTTGACATTTTCATAAATAACATTATTTATCTCTCAAATGTAACTAGTGCCCAGGATTCCTTTTATAGGCATTAAACCCTTTGTTTTATTTTCCTAGCATGTTTTGTCCTGTAGGTGGGGGGCTCTTCAGGCGGCGGTGGGTCTGTGGTCCGGCCTGCACCGCGCGGCTTCCCTCTGGCCGCCACTACCCCCACGCTTGTCCGCGCTCACCAGTCGGTGGGTGTTTGGGCAATGCAGCATACATCTTTGAGCTGCTGACATCTAAAACAATGCCTGGCATGTAGGAACAACATAAGTTTATTGAATTAAGACATTTAAAAATGCATTGATGAATGAAGCAATCAATCAGTGTATCAATGACATGAGCGTGGAGGAGATGGTTGCAGTAGAAGCCCGGTAAGCTATGAAGCTTGATTGCAGCTCACAGAAAACTCCTAATCCCCACCACCACCACCACCATGTTGTTTCCAGAACTGGCAGCTCCAAAGAACAGGGAATCCTTCAAGTTTCAGTCTGAGTTCTTGTGGATTGCCTTGTTTCTGAGGTTTAATAGTTCAAAAATAAAAATATTTTTTAAATAACTTTAGGCTAGGTAAATTTGATGTTATGTTTATGTGTGTGTGTGTGGATGTGTGTGTGTGTGTGTGTGTGAGAGAGAGAGAGAGAGAGAGAGAGTGTGTGTGTGTGTGTGTGTTTGTGTTTGAATTCTTTCTTCTCTATGCCAATCCAGAAGGAGATTTTTTTATGCAAACGGCCCCTAAGTCAGGGCAACTCTATGAATTAGCTTTGGCAAGAAAGCCAAGAGAGAAATGATCACTAGCTTATTGCCTGGCACAAAGCAGGGCTTACTTAGCCAGTGTTCAAGATAACATTGCACAAATTAATCAGCTCCTTCCTTGGCATGGCTCTCTCATGCTCCCTTTCATGGACTCCAGCCTCCTTAGCACGTCCTGAAGTTGGGCACGCCCTCACTACTCTGCAACCTCATCTCTCACCCCTCATTTTCTCGAATCCCACCTCCAGCCACACTCATCACTTGCAATTCCAAGAATGCTATGCCCACTTGGGCCCAAATGCTTTTGAATGTGCTGTTTCTCTTCTTAGTGTGACCCTCCATCCTATTACCATCTACTGGATAACTCTTACTTATCTTTCAAAATTTGGCTCCAGGCCCCAAGCCCAGGAAGCTGCCCCTCACATGCCCAGCCTCATCAGTAGTGTCCCGCCACTCCGTGCTGTCACAGCAGCCAGCGCTATTTACCGCAATGTTCAGCACACAACATGCCCTTTGCGCACCTTTCTTTCTGTCGGTTGATAAAGTTCATGAGAATAAGATGGTGTCTTTTGTCTTTGTAACTCAGCACCAAGCACAATGCCTAGAATGGTCTACAAATGTTTACTAGTGAGTGAGTCATGGATGGATGAATGGAAGAGCTTACGCACTGAAAACTCAGGAGATGATCTTGGAGAGGCCATACAATACAGAGAACCCTGCTTCTAGACATGGGCCACGGTCAGAAAACATCAGCAGACAGCGGGGCTGTGGGGGAGGAGCTCAAAGTGAGACAGAACGCAGAGACTTCTGCCGACAAGCTCATGGAGTCAAGGGCTGCCTGAGGCTCAAACCGCAGACATTGTGCCCAGGGGGCCAGAGCAGAGAAGTTTTCTTCAGGTCAAGGCATGAGAACAAACTATGGCATGGGTTGTATGTGGATTCAGCTTTGATTTGGCACTCAGTACAGTAGGAAGAGGCTTTGAAGGAAAAGGTCCGAGTGGTCCCTGAGCCCTGTGAGTTTTCCATCAGCCCGAGGGGCTGACAGCCTACTCCTGCATGGCGTGTGAGCAGCTCTCAGACAGCAAGTTGAGCCAACAGGGGGAAAACATCCACCATCCTGAGCAAGAGACCACAATGAGATAGAAACGAACTGTCACAGCATTTTAATTCAGCCAATGTATTTTGGAATGTTTTAATTAAGGTTTATCTGTTACCGTTATGACTATCATCTTTAGAAGTGCCAAGCCTGCCCTGGCAGGAAGGAAAGAGAGGAGGGAAACACGTCATAATTAAAAAATAATTAATCTCATTTCATTAAATATAGATGATTAATTATTGTTGTTATTACCACGCACTGAGGGCAGCCCCCTTTCCTGAACCAGTCATCCGTTGTCTGCAGGGGGAGGTGCGACTCTGCCTGCAAAATCCTTCCTCTCCCAAGGCAACTACCTGTCTCCTCCCCACAGAATCGCTACCCAGCTCTCCTTCCAGAAACTCTTCTGCGCAAAATCTGCTGGGTTTGAGAGGGAGGTTCTGCGCCCAACACCCTGTCCTGCCCGTCACTCCCAGTGCAGAGCTGAGCTCCTTCCTCTGTCCTCTGGTTCCCCTGAGGACAGCTCCCTAGTCCTTACTGCACTGGGCTCGTTTGCAGAGCTCACCCCCAGGAGGCCATGAACTCCTTGAAGACATTCACTGTGTCCTTCCTCTTTGTGTCATCCCTAACTTCTCCTCCCATCCGGTGTCTGCAGGAGTGTAAACCTAATGCTTCAATGCTGGACGAAAGGAGGAAAGAGGAAGGGATGAAAGTGCGGAAGGAGAGAGAGGAAGGGAGAGGATGAAGGAGGGGAAGGGAGATAAAGGCAGAGAGCTCAGTCTTGCTGAGGATCACTAGAGGCCTGGGCCAGCAGCAGCTCCGTGCGCCCTCTCACGCGCACATGGGAACGCATGGTCAAACACGCACACACTACCTGCTCCATCTCTCCATTTGTCATAGGTGTAAATGACTAATGAATATCAAAGCAAAGTGATTAGGTGGCCTTTACAAGCTTCAGTACCTACCAAGAAAACTATAAGTCACCCTGACATCATAAATGCCTTCTTGGGAATGGTAAACAAAAAGACAAGACCTACTCAAAGGCATACATTTAATTCTAGCGTGTTTTCTCTTTTTTGACATCAGTGCATAAAGTTTGACTTGCTTTATAGGGAATTAAAGGCTTCTGAACCTAATTCTAGCATATGTGTGGATTGTTCCCACAATATCAACAATTCTCCAACACCAGCTGGGTGGCTTACAATTCAACTCCTCTCTGACTCTGTGTACCTGGAGATGGCTTCAGTTCCACAAGTTAAGGGCTCAGTCCCACAAGACTGCCCCCACTTCAGAGGCCAATGACAAATATTAGGTGCCATCTGTCTGACTTGGCTATAAATTATAGGTCCCCAGGACTGACCCACCCACACACACATCTTAGATTTGATTAATTTGTTAGAGAGACTCACAAACTCAGGGAAACTCTTATTTATGTTTACCAGTTTATAAAAAATATGGATAAACTGCCCTTCTCTGTTCTTAAAAAAAATGGGGAGAGGGGCTGAATATTCTAACATTCTTTCTAATCATGCTTTGGTCTTTCCAGTGACCTCTCCTCACCTAAGAGCCCACCTAGAGTTGCCTCATTAGAACAAATAGCACCCCTATCACCCAGGAAATTACAAGGGTTCCAGGAGCCCTATCCCAAGAACTAGGGACAGAGACCAATATGTTTTCTATTATTTCACAAGGATATTCATCAAAATAATGAAGAGACACAGTGGCCAACTGAAGTCACAGAATAATGGGCATGATTTATGCTGGTGGTTTCTCTAATATTCCTCAGAACCCTGAGGTTTCATGAAGTTCTTTGGGGTGGGTGGAGCCAATGTAACCAGGAAGTTTCACCTCTGTGTGTTTCTATGTATCAGTTCTTTGTTTAGATCTGATTTGTGAAAAGAATTCTGCTGTTTAAGGTAACAGCAACTTTGAAACCCCTGATCTAGTACAACTCCCTTTTTCAGAGCAGAAGAGTAGGTCCCCAAGGCCAGGGGCTTCCGCGGCTGGTTGGGGCAGAGCTGGCATGGACACCGTGCCTGCCAACTCCAGCCTGGCTCCCACCACATCACTCACCATCCCTGCCCCTCAGCCCTGCAGAGTGAGTGTCCTGTCTCAGGGCTCCAAGCAGCTTGCCTTGGGGGCTCTCCTGAGATGGCATCCCTCTGGCCAGTATCAGGTTCAGCTCAGTGCACAGTTGTCAGTGGGCAAACTGCTCTGTGCTGAGCTGCCTTCAGTGTGAAGAGGAAGGGCCTTCAGCTCCCACTTCCCTGTAAAAGACCTCAGGGGCCCACAGCCTTCTCCAGTCCCTAAAAGGGGCCAGGCAGGAATCATCTCCTGATCACAATAGACCATGCTTGCCTGGGGTCTGGCCAGGGTTTGAAGAATGCATTTTGTTTCTACTCCAAAGACAAGCTTACCTCCTGAGAAGGAGGAAGTTGCCTGTCCTGCTGCGTGGAGCCTACACAGAGTTCTACCACCCATAGACAAAGTGGACGGGGCTTGTAGCAGCCACTTAACCTCAGCTCCTGAGCTTGAGATCACGTGCCCGAGGCCTCCAGGGCCTCTGAGCTCTGCAGCTCACGCCTCGCCTGGAGTCAGGCAATGTACTAAGAGCACTGCATGCCCAGTCTATCATCCCCTCAACTTCTCTTTAAGACAGGTACTGTGTGCTTCCCAGACTGCAGAGAGCGTAGAGAGGCTTCGACAGATCTGGGGACCTGCCCACAGTCACACAGAGAACTTGTACATAAAAAGACTGGACACTCACTACCCGGACCCCTGGCTCTGAGCAGTCTCAGTCTGTTTTTCCCCTGTGGACGACAGCCATATGGGGGCAATCTTCTGATGGCACAAAATATGTCCCATCTACAGACCACCACACTGTCCAAACATTCCAGCACTTCAGAATCCCATTTCTGTCTCCCAGGTTCAGCCCATGCCTTTGGCAGTAGCTCCAGGAGCACTTTTTCCAAGCTCAGGCTCATAAAATTTGGACCACAGTGCCCATATGATATAGATCAAAAGACTTGGCATTGATTCTCACCTCTAATGAGACTTCATGGAAAGATACCTGAAATTCTATCATGCTTCTTCTGTTCCTCTTTTTTATTTAAACATTAACCTCTCCTGCCATATTTTCTTAAAATGTCAATTCCCCTAAAAGACAGCAGAGTAACTTCATAGCATCGTAGGGTCAATCATTTTACCTGATTTCCTGTCATCTCAAACAAGATACTGAAAGAACCCACCACCCAGAGATATCGCTCATTTGGAGGAAAAGGATGAGAAGAGGAATGAGAGAAAAAGCAAACGCTGATTGGATATCTGCTCTGTCTCACTAGGCGCTGGGCCAGAATGATGAGGCTCCTTCAGTTTAATCCTCACCACAGCCTTGGGAGGGAGGCCCATTCTACAGATGAAGACAGTGTGACTCAGGAAGGACACTATAGCTGCCCACTGGCATCAAGTCCAAGCTAGAAAGAAGTAACTGTGGGAATGGGTAGGAGGGAGCATATTCAAGAAATATTTCAGAAACAGAAGCAGAACCCACTGGCCTAGGACACAGAATTGGCACATACTCCACACTAGCTTTGTGACACCAACTTTTCTTCATCCAGGTCCTACAAGTGTCCTTTTCATTGGTTAATTATGGAATGAATATTTTATTGCCTTGCATCAAATAACAGATATCATAGAACTTTAAATCTGCAAATGACTGTGAAGATTTAGTCCAATCTTAACATCTGGTTTTCTGATTCCCAAACTAACATTTTCTTTCTGCCTACTAGATTGTGTGATGTTTAGAATCTAATGCATAACCCTGGTCAGTGGGCTCAGCGGTAGAGCATTGGCCCAGCATGTGGAAGTCCTAGGTTCGATTCCCAGCCAGGGCACACAGGAGAAGCGCCCATCTGCGTCTCCACCCTTCCCCCTCTACTTCCTCTCTATCTCTCCCTTCACCTCCCTCAGCCAAGGCTCCATTGGAGAAAAAGTTGGCCCGGGTGCTAAGGATGGCTCCATGGCCTCTGCCTCAGGTGCTAGAATGGCTCTGGCCACAATGGAGCCACACCCCAGATGGGCAGAGCATCACCCCCTGGTGGGCATGCCAGTGGATCCTGGTTGGGCACATGTAGGAGTCTGTCTGACTGTCTCCCCACTTCTAACTTTGGAAAAATTAAAATAAATAAATAAATAAATAAATAAATAAATAAATAAATAAAATCTAATGCATAAGAAAACACTAAAAAACCTTTCTGTTGCATGATTTTATTTTTTAAAGTACATTTGGTTTGATTGTAATGTACAATATTTCTCATCTCTCAAGCCTTGGGATTCTGAAAGGCAAATTCCTCAGGAATACTGATCCAGTAGTATTAGCCTTGCAGTGCCCTGAAACAGGAGAGAATGGGGGAGTGGGGATTGATGCTAAGAGAAATTCAATTAAACAAATATTGATTGAGCACCTACTATGTGTGAGGTACCATGCTTATTCCCTTGATGGCAATTTGTTAAGCTCAAGCATTGGCCTTCAGGTTATATGATTGATCTAGGGTGTGTATGTGTGTGTGTGTATGTGTGTGTGTGTGTGAGTGTGTGGCATACATTCCCAAGGGCACACACATGGGCAAGTTATTACCCCCTCGGTTCTCCACACTTCCCAGGGTAAACTGAAATGACTAAATCCCCATAAACAACCTCCCTGTACCCAAGCAACCTTGGAAATAAGTCCTATTTACAAATATTTCATCAGCCCACCTACCTCCAGCCCCATGTTCCCCTGATGACTGTAGGCAATAACATGAATAAAACTCAGGATAATTTCCTTCTGCTGGGCATCCATCATCACTTTGCTAGGCAGAGAGGCATGCGATTCAGTGCCAGGCTGCTCTGGAGGTGTTAGGGAATGTCTGCAAATTCTGGATACAAAAGTCCACGACCTTTGGGCTTGGACCCTAGATAGCCTGTCTAGGGAAAAACTATACTGTATCCAGGCAGGAAAAGGGGCACCTTTGGTAAGCTCCTGACATTATTTCTCACGTTTTACCACCTGGGAGGGAGTTCCAAGTCCCTTTAGTCATTGCTGCAGGAAAACGTTTTGACATGCACTCTCATACATCATGACGGAGTTAGTTACCAAAATGCACACATTTGCCTCAGCCGGTTTCATTTACTACCCTTTAAATTATTTCTCAGCCTGCAAATCTTGCTGTGACAGACAGAGCAGGGGGGGAAACCACTAAGTGCTCACTTTTTATATAATATATTCCAATCCTGTTAGGTCGTACTGCTGAAGGTAATATTTCTGGCATTCATTTAATGGAATTGACATTGATGAATGGTTAATTATACAAATTACATTCTTATTAAATCCCCTAGAATCAGTGCCTGGAAATTTCCTAGCTGTGGGCTTCTTATGGTTGATACCTTTTTTTTTTTCTTTGAGTATCTCCTCTGCTGGCTGCTAGAAGACTCACTTTGCATATTTTTTCTCCTCTAAGAAACTTTGAAAAGCATTTAAAATCCCCTAGTTAAGGCAATTACTGCAGATAAGTTAATCTTTATGGGATGTTTAAACCCCAGTTTTAGCTTATGTTTATTCTGATTTTTCTCCTGCCCTTTAGACAGGTTCTGCCCTGGAGGGGTATGGCCGAGGCGGGGACCCCTCTACCTCCTGCTGGAGGTGGTCCGAGGCTGGGAGGGGAGAGAGAACCAGCTGAGAGCCAACTCCCTCCACTGCTTGTTGGCCATGCATATAGTATGTATTTGTATATAGATAACTATATATTTATATACATACCATATATACATATGTACATATATATATATATACCATATATACCATGTATGTATGCACAATGGAGGAGTTGGTAAACATGGGACTAATGAGAAAGGATTAATAAGTGGTCCAGCTCATTGTGTCATTGGCTGACACATGTTACCAACAGAAAAACCTGTTCTTTTGCCTTTTCATTGGGGAATAGCAGGAGGGATCATATCTATTACACTGACTGGTCACAAAGGCAACAGATATTTACTGAGTGTCTGCTATGTAGCCAACACTGAGTAAATACTTCGGCGAACTGGGAACAGTGTCAAGTAGTTCACGGGTTTTTGTAAAATTTGTGTCAAAAAACAATTGCAAACTTGGATTGTTTTCCTCCAACTAGGAGAGGCAACACAAGTGTTGCTGGGAGAAGCAGACCCAGTTTCAAAGCCATCTTAATCTTGCTCGGAGTTCAGCCACCAGGGAGGAAGCTGCTTATGCCCCATCCTCATGAGCTGCGAGGCAGGCTTGGCGGGCGGCGGGCGCGGCTGGGGGGTCTTCTCATTCGAGTGCTCTCTCTGGTCACTTCCCCTTGCACCCGTGGCACTCGGACCATCCGGTTGGCTAAGGCAGGTTAGGTTAGTCAGACTAATTTCAACCTGCAAGTGAATGTGGCTTGTTTGGATTGTTGGTGGTAGGTTGGGGCGAGGGGTGGGGGGCGGGGTATGCTATGTCAAATCTCCAGTTCAACTGAAGTTCACCTATTTCAGTGGGTCATGTGGACAAACCTCTTAATTTATGCTGCGTACTATTAAGTCAACCACAGTGTAAGCAACATTCATTCCCACGCCTCCGTACTCAAGTTAACCATCTAGGAAATCACAGAGTATAATGGATAACCGAACTAACTCTCCAGAGTCAGAAAGACATGGGGTCAAAACCAGTCCCTGCTATTTCCTAGCTGTGTGACCTTAACAAACTTAAACCCAAATGCCCTCATTTACAAACTAGAGGTAATAATAACAACTGCCTCGAGGGATGTGGTTGAAGGAAGCTTCAAAATGAATGAAAAGCACTTATTAAAGGCACGTACTGGGGCCTGACTCAATAAGTGGAAGTCATTTATATTATTTGGGACTTTTGTTCAGCTATATGTAACACAATGGCCTTTTGACTGTGGCTTAAGCCAAAAGACATATATTGTTTGCTTAACAAAAGACCGGGCTAGACAGTCTCGGTGTTGGTCTGCCAGCTGAGTTATGTAACCAAGAACCCAGGATCTCTATATGTTACTATTGTACTATCCTTACCAGGTTACCTTTCAAAAAAAAAAAAGAGTATTTATTAGAAAGGTTTCAAACTCACAGCAAAATTGAGTGGAACGTGCAGAGATTTCCTGTACAAGCCCTGATCCTGCCTATGCACAGCCTACCCCCGTTATCAGCATCCGAATGTTACCGTGCCACCTGCATAAGGAGGAAGGGGCAGCACCAGCAAACCCCTAGCATGCCTTTCCACTTCTTCAGAAAGGAAAATACCTTTCCTCACAGTTCCTTAGCAGATTTCTCACTATGTCTCACTGGCCAGAAGTTGGTCATCTGCCAGCTCTTGGGTGGCAGGTGGGTAGGGAGCAGAGAGAGGTTGGGAGTGGCTTTGAGTAGCTGTATCATGATGATCTAATGCAGCCTGACACCTTCTGTCTCAGTGTGTGAGGCTCGGCCCAGCCATCCTTCCCTCTGTTGAGCAGAGGGTACGTGCCACCCATGCAGGCTTTGCCACTCGCCTGCTTGTCAGAGCGGGAATGGGCAAGGCCAGGCAAAGGAGAGTAGAGGGGTCCTTTTCTTTTCAAGTTCATTTACTTCTGAAAGGTCACTCCCTTACAAGTGGTTCTCTTTTCAGTTGCAAGGGATATGACTCCATGACCTGACCAAGGGGAGAAAAATATGTCCCACCTTTTTCTCCTCCTTCCCAAATTTCGTACCCATCTGTGCTGGAGTCAGCATGTGCTATCGCAAATTACTAGTTTTAACTGTATAGCACGGGGGACAATGGGTGATACTACTCCAGTGCTATAAACTCACAGAGTGAAGGTAATAAATAGACTGTTAAGTTAATCAAGTTTTTGGCTTCCCTAATGAAAGCTGCCATCTATCTTGTGTGGTTTTTGCACGCTTCATTACCACATATAACCATACTGAAAAAAAACACGCCTTCTCCTTTAGAATGATGATCAACTCCCTGCAACAGAGTTGGCCGAGCCCTGGTTCTGAAGCGCTGGTTCTGAAGCTGGAGCGTGGGGATGGCTGTCTGCCAATGTCCCCAGGCCTGACACTGATACCGATGACAGGGCAGGGCTTGGTGGTGACAACAGCCTGAACACTCCAGTCCAGAACATTCATCCCCTCCGACCACTGCTACTTCCTGCCCCTCATGGAGGAGCAATGAGAAAGGCAACTTTGCTCCAACCCCTGGCCAAACATCCCACTGTTTCTGGAACCAGACCACCCTGCTCTGGTCCAGCAGGTTTGCCAGGACTTACTGTGGGAAAGCCCCTCGAAAGCCGCCGATCAGTTGTCTGTCTTCTCTGCCCGTCCCAACCTTCCAGCAGCACTTGGCACCTGGGAACTCAGTGAGTGTTTGCAGCCAGACAGCTGGGTGGCGCCCACTGCTGGGCCTTTGAGGAGTTGCTTAATCTCTATAACCTTGGCTCTCTTACCTATAAAATGGGGTTAATGAGGCTACCTTCCTGGAGAGGTGGAGAGAATTAGATGAGACGATGGAAGAACACCCAGCACTATGCTTAACACCAAAATCCTTCCTCCCAAGTAAAGATTAAGGTATCAGATGGGGTAATGAAATCTTTAAGAGTTACAGTAAACCACATGTTATATGGTTCCATTCATATGAAATGGCCAGAACGGGGAACACTTAGAGATAAAAAGTAGATTAGTGGTCGCCTAGAGCTGGTGGCAGGGGGAGGGGGGGTAGAGAGGAAGTTTAAAGGGATAGGAAGGTGACTGCTAAAGGGTTAGGGTTTCTTTCTGAGAAGATAAAGATTACCTGTGATGGTAGTCAGACGTATCTGTGAATATACCACCAAATATCATCGAATTGTAAACTTTAAATGGGTGGATTGTATCATATGTATGAGAACTAGACCTCAATGAAGCTTTTTTAATAATCTCTAATAAAAATAAAACATTACAGTAACAAAAATGGTACCATATGGTACCATGGGAAGCACTGGGGTGCGTATGAGCCAGAGACACAGCTCTGGTCTAAGCAGGCACCTCAAGTCCGGGTGCACAAGGTCCAGGGCCACATCATAGTGTCGTGAACTTCAGAACTCAAAGACCCCTCAGAATATGTATCCCAAGACTATCAGAGCAGTTCCTTAGAGGAATTCTCAGCACCTCCCCCATCCCTCCAAAAACAAACAAGAGCTAGAACAAACATGCCGTTCTAAGCGCGCAGGCGGAGGCCATTATTCAGAGCCATCCCGGCAGCCCAGGTGGTGTGAGAGGCCCCAGGACGAGAGGGACTCTTCCCGTGACTAGCCGGAGGATGGGCGGGACAGAATTCACTCCGGGATATTAGCAGCTTTTCTCAGCACCCTCCTTTCTGGTCCCTCTGCAGCTTCCTCCCCTTGTGTGCTGAACTCTCAACGGTTTGTGCTTCTTCCCCTGGATGCTGTCCCCTGGGCCCTGCTGTCCACCATCACCCTGATGTTGATGACACCCCGCTCTCTATCTCCAGTCAAGGCTCTCTCCAGAGCTCTAGACCTCTATGGCCAAACATCACACAATTCTACCTGAACGTCCCAAACCATCCTAAATCCAGCATGTTCCAAATGGAAGCTGTCATCCTCTCCCTTTCTCAAACCTCTTCTCCTACTGGCTTTCTCATCCTGGTGTTAACATCACTATTCATTCAATTTCTCAAACCAAAAGCATGGAGTCAATGCCTCCCTCTCCTTTCTCTCAGTCAAGTTGGTTTTATTCTGCTTTCTTTGCTTTGCTTGGGTTAGTGTTGTGGTTCCTGAGTGGACCCCAAGCTTCCACTCTCTCCTCATTAATCCAATATCATGCAGCTGCTGAAGTGACCAGTTCCTTGCTTCAAATGCTTTCCCGTTGCCTACAGAATCAAGTTCAAACTCCTCTGAGTGCCTTACACAATCTTTCATGAACTGACCCCATTAGCTCATCCCTTTTTACTCCCTACCTCCAACATGATCAAGCCCCCAGTCAGCCAGGAAGCAGGCTCTTTGTTCTAAGGAGTGACAAAAACAGACAGTAGGCATAGAGATGCCCCTTCATTGCATACCGGTGACTAACTCCCTAGTCCCCACCACCCCCAGGCCCAACCAGAGAAAAATCGTCTGATACGACTGCTCTCAGGCGTCAATCCTATAATGCCAGACTTCTCTCCCCACTACCTTACTCCATTCCTAACCCCCATGCGAAGGCAGATGCAAGCTAATGTGAAATGGTTTTCATTGTAGCCTAAGTCCAAAATTGTGGACTTTTAAAATATAGAATTGAACCATAATTAATAATACGCCCAGTGTATAATCAGAGAGCAAACAAGGCCCAGCCCATTAGGTCAAACATGCTGAGTTCAGTGGAATAACAGAAATCCACTTCTAAAGCCATGAACAGTCACTAGAAACATAAAAGTTCAGATCACTGGCTCAGTTGGACTTGACTGTATGAAGCTAGTGTGTGGGTAAAGGTCCCAGAGCTGGAAGATGTGTGTAAGAGATGAAGCAGCAGGAGAGAGGTGGTGCTGGTGTCGCTCCCTCGGAGGATCTGAGGGGCCCGCTGGGGCGGGCAGACAGCAAGCCCGGAGGTGAGGGCTCCCCACAGCGCTGAACCGGGAAGCGGTCCAGTAGAGTCAGGTGCACTTTCCTCCTTTTGACCTGAGGTAGAACCCTTCATGTGTTTACTGGTTAACATATTGCGCATCACTTTCGCAGGTCTCTATTTTCCTCAGGTAGAACGATCGCTCACTCTATAACCTCCCCAGGCTACCTAGGAGGACAGTTTCTCATTGCTGCCCAGCTTGGGAACTGGAAGGACTGACATGAAGTTTGGAAGAGAAACGGGAGGATCCTTTTGTGGATCCCCAAGCAATACAAGGTTTCAAGTGAATGTCAGTATCAGGGGATGACTAGGAACAAGGGTGGGCGCTTGGCCACAGTGTCCAGACTCTGAGGGCAGCCGGAGCAGGGTGGGGAGTCCTCCCTCACTGAGAAGATGCAGCAGCAGCTGTCTCACCCTGTTGGCTACCCGAGCCCTTCCTTGGTGCCACTGCTCCTCACCAAAGTCTCAGTATGGAGGCAGGACTTAACACCCAAGGGGTCTGACACCTAGTAGGTACTCAGTGTATATTTACAAAGGCTGTGAAAACTTAGACAAAGATTATTCAGTATGCCTGTGAAATCCCATCCCCTTGAGATGTAAATTGGGGATAAATGTCACATAGAGGTAAAAGATAGTCTTTAAAGTCCTTTTCACACCTACAAAATTCCCAAAACATTGCTCAGAAAGAGGAATCGCCCTTCCTTTCCCTTCTATCACATTCCAGCAGAGCCAGACCTCACAACCACTGAAGTTTGCAGCTTGAAAGGGCCCTTGCAGACCTCCCATGCGAACCTCTCTATTAGCAGGTAAAGGACGTGGTGGCCCAGAGAGGGTTAAGGAGCTCACCCAAGGTCAGAGTTGATGGCAGGACCATGACCAAAAATAGCCTCTTCCCAGAGAAGCCTTCAAATTGATGAGCACTACTAGTATAGACCAAGCTCTGTTATTCCCTGACCCTTCCAGTAGTTAACTTGTGAGGAATCCTAAATGTGGAAGGAGGAAGATCCACCCGGGTGCTGAGAGCAGCTTTAAACGCTTCTATTAGTAGTTGCAAGGATTAATGCATTTCCCAGTGGAGGAAGATCTTACAGACCCCAACCCAGAATTGTTCCTGAGTTGGGAGCCTGTTTCAATTTCTACTCCCGGAAACCTCACGGAAGGCACACACGTGATGAGTGAGCCTGGGCCCCCACTCGTGTCTCCCGCCCTAGTCCCTGTGCCAGCCCCAACCGTGGCACTGAGTGAGAATGTAGATGAACTTTGGAAATATATTAAGAAGCAATTATGGATTTCTTGCTTGTAAATGCTTCCTCCTTCCCCTTGAGTCCCAAGAATTAACATAAATTCCTTGGTCAGGAGAAACTATCAAAATACTATCCATCTGGATCTAATTTCCAGAGCTGCTGGGCCACAGGGGGACCAGAGTTAAAGGTCTATTCATAAATTGTCCTCCCGGGGCTGCCTGCCTGAGCCCCAGCTCTGCCCGCAGCCTGCCAGACCTGACCAGATAACAGATGGGGCTGGCTCGGCTTCTGCACACGCAGCACAGCTCTTGCTGACCAGCTTCTCCCCTTGCCCTTCTCAGCCAAATGTGGCCACGTTCCCTTGAACTTCATTTGTCTGGGTCATCTGCTTTCCTGCCCGTCTTTGCAGGTGTGGCTGTCTGAGTTAGCGGAATACAACCAAGTGCCCATTCTTCAGAGCTGCCTCCCCTTGGGCTGCTCAGGCCCTTGTGCATCCCGCAACCATTTCTGTCTTCTGTCTCAGCGCTTTCCCCAGAGAGTGAGGGGGCCCCGGAGAGTGCGGGGGGGGGGGGCGCCTCAGAGGGGATGAAATTCAAGCCTGTTATTATACTGCTTTCTATAATTTCAGGAAGGACGGTTTTTTACTAAAAATTAGCTTTAAAAAAAAGTTTGTGACTTAAGAAAAGGTTAACACAAGGCAAGTAAGACACAAGACAGTGAATCAAACAAGAATGAGAGAACTAGTTGTCTACTTAGTAAGCTGGATCAGGTGACTAGTAAGGGAAGAATTCATTACTAGAGATCCAAGGAAAGAAATATCAGGCAGCCAACTAAATAGCAAGCATCCTAAGTACTCCAAGAACTGTTTAATTAGCTTTGTGTGCTCCTACCTCTGTGCCAGGAGCTGAGGACACGACCATGGCAGAATCACACACAGTGGTTTGGCCACCTTGAAAAAATTACCTGCGCTCATCTCCTCAACCCTTTCGCTTACCATGCCCCTGGTACCTTCTTGTGTTCATCCTCTGTAGTTGTGCCTTTTCCAGTGTCACATGAATGAAATCATATTGTACGTAGTTTCTTCAGACTGGCTTCATTCATTTAGCAATATGTATCTAAGATTCATCCATGCTGTGGCTTGATAGCCCATTTCTTCTCATTGCTGAATAGTATTCCATGGGATGGGTTGACCCAGGTTTATCTATTCCTCTGTTGGAGGACATCTTAGTTGCTTCTAATTTCGGTGTTTATGAATAAAGTTGCTATAAGCAGTCACATGTTCTTGTGTACATATAGGTTTTCAAATTATTTGGGAAAATACCTAGAAACGTAAAATTAGTTGACGGTGTGGTAAGAGTGTACTTAACTTTGTAGGAAATTTCCAAAACATAATTCAAAGTGGTGTGTCATTTTGCATTCTTACCAGCAATAAGTTCCTGTGGCTCCACATTTTTTTCATTGTTTTTTTAGATTTTATTTATTCATTTTAGAGAGGAGAGAGAGAGAGAGAGAGAGAGAGAGAGAGAGAGAGAGATAAGTGAGAAAGAAAGGGGAGAAGCAGGAAGCATCAACTCCCTTAGGTGCCTTGACCAGGCAAGCCCAGGATTCTGAACCAGCGACCTCAGCATTCCAGGTCGATACTTTATGCACTGTACCACCACAGGCCAAATCTGTTTTATCAGATTTTTATTTTATTTTAACCATCCTAATAGGTGTATAGAAGTATTTCATTATATTTTCAATTTGCATTTTCTTAATGACAGATGATAGAGAATATATTTTCATATGTTTTCTTGCCATCTTTAGTGAAGTATCTATTCAAATCTTTTTTTTTTTTTTTTTTTTTTTTTTTCATCTTTTCTGAAGCTGGAAACAGGGAGAGACAGTCAGACAGACTCCCGCATGCGCCCGACCGGGATCCACCCGGCACGCCCACCAGGGGGCGACGCTCTGCCCACCAGGGGGCGATGCTCTGCCCATCCTGGGCGTCGCCATGTTGCGAGCCTCCTGGGTGTCGCCATATTGCGACCAGAGCCACTCTAGCGCCTGGGGCAGAGGCCACAGAGCCATCCCCAGCGCCCGGGCCATCTTTTGCTCCAATGGAGCCTTGGCTGCGGGAGGGGAAGAGAGAGACAGAGAGGAAGGCACGGCGGAGGGGTGGAGAAGCAAATGGGCGCTTCTCCTATGTGCCCTGGCCGGGAATCGAACCCGGGTCCTCCGCACGCTAGGCCGACGCTCTACCGCTGAGCCAACCGGCCAGGGCCTATTCAAATCTTTTGCCCATTAAAAAAAATTGTTTTTAGCCTGACCAGGCGGTGGCGCAGTGGATAGAGCATCAGACTGGGATGCAGAGGACCCAGGTTCAAGACCCCGAGGTCGCCAGCCTGAGCGCGGGCTCATCTGGTTTGAGCAAAAGCTCACCAGCTTGCACCCAAAGTCACTGGCTCGAGCAAGGGGTTACTCGGTCTGCTGAAGGCCTGCAGTCGAGGCACATATGAGAAAGCAATCAATGAACAACTAAGGTGTTGCAATGCACAACAAAAAAAACCTGATAATTGATGTTTCTCATCTCTCCGTTCCTGTCTGTCCCTCTCTCTGTCTCTGTAAAAAAAAAAAAAAAAAAAAAAAAAAGTTTTTACTTCTTTATTGATTTTAGAAAGAGAGGAAGAGAGAAAAAGAGAGATTTAAAGAGAGAGAGTAAAGGAGAGAGAGAAAGATTTTTTTTTAACAGAGACAGAGAGAGAGAGTCAGAGAGAGAGATAGACAGGGTCAGACAGGAGTGGAGAGATGAGAAGCATCAATCATCAGTTTTTCCTTGCAACACCTTAGTTGGCTTGTTAAATACGATAAGAGAAAGAAAGGGAGAACTCAGTAAGGGCTTTTAGATATGAGTCTTGAGCAGGCATTGCAAGGTCTTGACATACCAAAGACTGGAAGAGTAGCCCATCGGAAGGGGTTGGGGGAGAGGAGGCAAAGTTACAAGTCTGTTTGGGGGCACATTATAGTTTTCAATAACTATTAGACCTCCAAAATAAGATTCAAAAAGGCAGTTGAATATACAAATCTGGAGTTCAGAGGGTAGGTCAGGGCCAGATTTATACTTTTAAAAATGGATTGTATATCAATGGTGTTTAAAGCCTTGGAATTTCATATAATTACATTGGAGGGTAAATAAGCAGAGAATAAGGGAAAGCCCATTAGAGCCCTGGAGTCCTTTGACATTTGCTGGCTGGCTGGGTACTCTGGCTCAGGGGAGGGCTTGAATGAGTCAGGCACAGAGTGAGCAAGAATTCAGTGTGTGTTGAGACCCGTAGCTGGTGCTGGAGAAGATGCATTAATTCTAAATCAGGAGTTAAATCTAGCCACCCACCAGTAACAAAGAAGCCCTTAAATACACACAGCTATTACAAGAACTAACTAAAGATATAGAAATGTTTGGGAGTAAAATAGATGGGATTCAAGAGGGGAAGTTTCCTGGAAGAGGTGATCCGGAATCTGAAAGCTAGAGAGGCAGGTGCCCCGGGAAGGAGACGGACCTCGCAAGCATTGGAAATCGCTGCCGGGGGGAAGCTTGCTTCGGGCCAGGACTCCAAATCTAGAGGCCCGTTTTACTGTCATTCATACAGTGGCCCTAGTGACTTTCCATCACAGTGAAAAGAGGAAATTCCTGCGGAAACAAACAGAAAAAACCAACATGCCACAGAAGCAACACCGAAGAGCCGGCCAGAGGAGCGATGGAAATTTCTTCACTTACCTCCATCCACACTGCAAACCTTTTTGCTGGGATTGGAATGGAATGTCCTATCAAATGAATAAAATGTCAAGACATCCTTGAACCCCTTTTTCTTCAGGGCACTGTCACTCTTGGTGCAAACAACCTCACCCACGGGGAAAAAGGGGGGCTGACGTTTTCATTAACTCTCTGGTAACCAAGCGCTCATAAGAAAGCATTCTTAGCTGCCCACTCGGGGCTCAGGGTTTAAAATAGAGCTGAACATTATTAAAAGCCCAGGTGAACCACCCAGGGAGGAGGGGGTTAAATTTTTAAAAAATGAATGGCCTGCCAACAGCTCTTTATAGATTTGAGATGGCAAATGGCACATTATAGGCAGACTCTCGGCCATAATGAAAATGGATAAGGGTCCCTTCTGTCACCCTGGAGTGTTTGGAAGAAACTAATGAGGAGACCAGGAAGAAAAGTGACCACACTCAGCTCCAGCGCCAGGGCTCGCCTTCTCCCAGAGCCCCCGAGCTGAGAGAGCTGGCCAGACTGTGAGAAAGGAGCACAGTCCAGAGAGAGAAGAGCTCGGCCTCTTCCTACAGCCAGGGCTTCTGCCATAAACCCCTCGTGAGGTGCTGAGGCCGTTCAGAGACAAGATTCCCAATAACCGTGCTCACCACAGAGTGTGACCAAGCCCACATCCTGTAGTGTGGCCTGCCCACACCCTGGAGAAAAGAAGCTCCAGGTTTCTCTCTAGGGCCCAGGGTTTCTCTCTGTTGTGTCCTAAGATCAGGAGACACCAGCCTCCCCAGACCAGCCAGATCCAGGACCTGAGGCCCCTTGGGCAGTGTTCACAGAGTCACTATACTCCTGCCCAAAGGGAAAATGTTTCCCTAAATATTGTTGGGGCTGTTTGTTCTCTAAAGCAGTGCCATACCACACACACACACACACACACACACACACACACACACACACTCACACACACTTCTCAAAAATGTTAGCTCTGAATCCAGGCGGCATAACCTTTCAACTGGGTCAACTTGAGATTCTGTCTGGGGGGCAAAGGCATGGACTCCATTGTTCATTGAGTTCACCATGAAGAAGTCATTGTCACCATGGCCTTCTAGGGAAAACAAGTTATGAGGAGCTGCACCTGTCTCTCCTTAATCATCCCTCCAGCTCACCTTGGGGGGCAAAGGTATGCACCTGTCTCTCCCCAGTCCTGCCTCCACCTTGCTGCAGAGGTCAAAAGTTTCTCCTTAAATGCCCACCATTTCTAAGGCAGCCCTCTGCAGACCCCCACTAAACGCTGAAGCCTCGCCTGAGTGCAAACCCCCGCTCGCTCTTAAACCACATTGTTGCTCCAGCAGCCACTTCAAGGCAAGCAGTTTGATGTGATATATTTGTCAAGCGACCTCCCATCCAACCTGTGCATACAGTACTTCTGAGAGATATTTGCAGCTGGGAACTGTCTAGAATTCAAAGGAATGAAAAGGGACTTTTGCTGTGATTGAATTCATTAGAGGGACATTTTCTGACTGTTTTTTTTCCCTTTAACTCTCAACTTCCAAAATTATTTTATTGAGATTCTTTGTCCAACATGATGGAGTGATCTGGAGATTTTTCTTCCCCTTTGTCTTTTAACCTGAAGTGATATTTTTCTCTGAAATAAATTGGACAAACAATGCACAACTATTGACAAGAGAAACTGCCTTGTTCAGCACCTTTCCCAGTCACTCCAGCAGTTCCTAGGATCTACATCAGGATCTGAATCTTTCAGGACTGGGGGGACATCAGGATCTGAAACTTTCAGGACTGGGGGGACATCAGGATCTGAATCTTTCACCCTGAACCCAGGGGGCAGTCAGGACCGCCCCCTCCCTGGGAATCTTTCAACCCATTCCAAACCCCAAGTGTACACCCCACATGGGTATCGCCCATGAATGAGCCCCATGCCTGGCGCCTCAAGGGCATGGTCTCTGCTTTATTCTTCTGAGGAAAGACCTCACAGTCAACACAAATAAAAACGGGAAAAGCCAAACCCTCACCAGAAAGAAAGAGAGCCGTATTCAACCCCATGTGTTAATGTCACGCAGCGAGAAAATCAGCCGAATGATAAAGAGACTGATAACCATGCAGCACAAATCACTGAGATTGTTTTCCTGTGCCACAGAACTAAGAAAATGTTTCTTCATCATTTCTAAGTGAAGGAAATGGGTTATTTTTCAATAAGCTTTGCTGTAACTTTCTTCTCATTAGATTTTTCTCACCATAAAGCCAAGGAGCTCTGAGGCCAGCTGGCCCACTGTTTCCTAGGGACTGCTCTGTGGAATGGACTGCACACACACCCTCCCGCTCCCCTCCCCTGGCGTCCAGCATGTCCTTGCTCCCCTCAGCCCCGTACGAAGAGGAGCTGGTGTGCTGGGACCCGAGGCTGTCCATTAGAGGTACAGCGGGAAGGAGGATGGCATGGTAACTTGAAATAATTTGCCAGTGAGAATTGAATACCATGACTCCATGCTCTTCCTGGTTAACCAACACCCTACCTTACTTACTTATTGCTGATTATTTTTCCTCAACTTCTATAAAATAGAAGATAAATGGTGTGAACCCAGCGTGCAAATCAGACTCTCTTGAATAGCCCTTTCAAAATAAAAATGGCCAAATTATCCCAAACCAGGAACTCTGATTAAGTGATAACAGGAAAAATAGTAGTTTATATTTACACAGCACAAGTTTAAACTATTCTAAACCCTTTCTATAAATCACTTCATGTAATTTATATAATAGCCCTACATGATAAGTTCTATTATCATCTCCATTTATAAACAAAGAAATGGACACACACAGAGTTTAAGAAACCTTCCCAGGGTCACTCAACTGACACGTGACAGAAGCGGCCCAAACCCATGTAGCATGTCTCTACACTCCATGCTCCTCACCACCAAGGCTGGTTGGTGCTTCTATTAACATATCTCCTGAAATGCGTTCCTGACTAAGAACCACTGCACTAAAACTTATTTTAAGTATTCTCACAGTAGAGTGTTTCCCTCGGAGCTGGCAGCCTCAGGTGGCAAGCCACATGTGTGGAGCAAATAGAATGCATTGTGCCACACCCACAAACACCAGTTGCACCCCCTGTACCCGCCCCCCCCCCCCGCAAACACCGACTGCAGACTGTTTTAGCTCGGCTTGGATTTGCTTGTGATGCACGTTGTCCATTTGTCTGTAAGTGATGAAGCTCACCCCAAAGAAGTGGAGGGAAGTTTGCAGCAATTTGACAGAATTTTACATGACACTACTGTGACTTACCCTGTACTTGCCATAGGATAGAAGCTGAATAAAATATGGAATCTTCTCACAGTGTGAAGGAACAGAGACACACACCCAAACAATCACAATGCTGGAAATAACACTGAGGCTGTGGAAGCCTGGAGCAAGACCACAGTTCTTCTGCCTGGAGGGGGCACAGGGAGGAGGCTGAAAGCTGGACAATGAGGGGCGAGCGTGCTGGCCTGCGGGTGAGCAGGAGGGGCATGGCTGTCAGAGCCCGGAGTGCTGTGGACTAGGAAGCCAGTTCATGTGGTGGCAGCTAGGGATGAAAGGGACACAGTTCAGCAAGGTGTCATTGAAGCAGCCTCTGGGGCTTCAGTTCCCAACGTGTCCCACAACCCAGGGAACAACAGTGGGCATCTCCAAGAGATGACTGGCCTTGAGGGTGTCCAAAGGGCCCAGCAGGGCTAGCAGGAATGCAGCTGCTAGGTGTAGCTCTGCCATAGAAATGACTCCAGAGGCTGAGGCCTGAAAGCTGCCATCCCTTTCAGCAGCCCCAGCCCCACGAGAGACTGAGAAGGAGGGCTTTCCTTCCCTCTCGTTTAGAGTCACAGTGAGGGGGTGGAGAGGCTTCTCTCAACGCTGCAAAAGTGAGCCTGCAGCATGAGATTACACCATTCTGCACTCCCCACCCCTGCGTGCCTCCTCTTTTATTCATTTCCTGTCTGTACATCGGACCATGGTGGGTTCTGCGCGATTCTGTCTGTACTTTGCCTGCTACACAGAACAGGTGCTGAGCTTGATGAAATGATGATGGTAAAACATGCAAATGGCCCCAGCAAAAGCAGGCAGCCTCCCTCAGCTCCTCAGATGGGTCACAGAGGGTGGAAGGTGAGTTCCAGGCATTCCCACTTGGCTTGCCCCAAACAGCTCCCATATTAATGAAAATTTTAATGAACTAAGCTTTGATTAGGTTGCCATGCAGAATTCTCACACTTGGCAGAATCTGTTTAACTTCCCTGGTGCCAGGGAGACACAGGCCCAAATGCACAGTATATTCCCTCCAATCTCCAGGCCAGTGACCCTCTCGTTTTTTCCCTGGAGTGGTATAAGGTTGCACTACCTCGCCCATGCTTATAATCAGAGCAGGCTCAGAGGTTGCAAGGTACCAGGGAGCTCCAAAGGGAGCGTCCAAGCTTTCTCGCCTCCTTTAGGGGCTCAGATGGAATTGGAGCAAGAGTTCAGAGGTAGAAATCTAAGGGGCAGGTGCTGGGCCCCTTCCTGCGGGACAGACTGGCAGGTCACTTCCTGCTTCCTTAGGAACCAGCTTCCTGCTTCCCAAGAAACATGAACACATTCATTCCCATGAGATGTGCTAATTATGACAAGCAGCTCAGTCTATCCTGTGTAGTGAGAACCAGGAGTTGTAAGAGAGAAGCCGTCCATGACTCTATCTCGTTAAAGGCACACATGAGGTAAAACCTCCCCCGCGCCGCGCCCCCCACAGTGCGTCACTCTACCCTGGGCCCACATCCACCCCTCCCGCTGCGCCCCTCTGGGCCGCGCCAGAACAGGCTGACACATGCTATTCACAGCATCTTGCTGAGGAGCCACCCGTGAATCCCTGACTCCTATTCTGAATAGAAACAAATGAGTAAGAAGAATATGGAACAAAGAAAGAAAACCATGACTTTGGAAGTAGAACACCACCGTCTGGACAGCATAAAGACCTCACTGCTGAGAATGCAGGCGATGCACCAGCCTCTTCTTACCTCCCTGCCCAGCAGAAGGCCCTTCCTTGTGAAGTCGCATGCTCTGCTCTGCCACCCAAGGTCATTTACAATTGTTAGTGATGGGCTTTTGGTCAGAGTGGTGCATTTTCCCTTTGTTTAGTCCTTGATGCTACTGTCCAGCAGCGTCCTGACTCCTCTGATGGACAACGGAGACTCTAAACCTTCCTAGGTGATAATACCTTGTGGAGGGGGTGGGTGGAGGTGGAAGAGTGAGCACAGCCTTTCCCTTTGAGACTTGGTTGCAAAAACACCATTCAGGGAAAATCAATCTTCTTCTCGCCTCTCCTTCTCGACAGGCTTTTGACTCTGTCTTTGTTTCTCACTCTCCCTCTTTCCCTCCAGCCCACACCTCTCCCCTCCCTGCTCCAGCCCTGCTGCCATTCATCTCCCCGCATCCTGTGAAGATGAGCAGCGCTGTCTCAGAGGCTGGGCGGGTCCTCGGCTCTGTTCGCTCCTATCACCGCGGAGGTGTTTGCTCACGCGCTCTCTCAACCTTGGTTGCACATAGACTCTCCTAGGGACTTCAAAAACTTCCTGATATTGGGGGCCCAGCTCAGACCAATGGTGAGCGTGGTGTCGTGTCTCTTCTGCTCCCCAGATGATCCTCATGTGCGACCAGCAGTGAAAACCACTGTGTCTAGGCCCATGCTGGACAGCAGCCCCAGGAGCCTGTCTGTGTAATCGTCACACCTCACCTCCTCTGGTTCCGACAGGGAGCGGGACTATTACCGAACAGGGGACCTGGCCGTCGGGGTCTGCCTAGGGCCAGCGGGTAATGAGTGGGTTCTTGACATCGTGCAGTAAATATTTCACAACACAAGTACAGGTGATCTTGAGAGTAAGTTTCTGAAAGCCGAATACAGTGAAACAGGGAAGGGCCTAGAACAGAGGAAGCAACAGGAGGAAGTATAGGCGGGGCTGCCTTGGCTCTCCAGAAACCTTATGGGAAAGGAAGGAGCAGAGAGAGGGAGTGTTGGAGACAGGTTCAGGGGGTTCTCCCAGGAGGAGCTGCCACTGCCCATAGCTCCCCTGGTTGCAAGTCTCTGAGGATGCTCAGAGTTTAGGAAGTACACACCTGTGTGTGTGGGGGGGGGGGAGACAAGGGGAAGGGGGAAGGAAAAGGTGCCACGTCCTAACATCTTTATTTTTTTAATTGATTAAATTTTTAGGGGGGGACATTCATTTGTTTTTCCACTTAGCTGTGCATTCTTTGGTTTCTTCCCATATGTGCCCTGACCGGGGAGAGAACCCTCAACCTTGGTGCTTCAGGACAATACTCTTACCAACTGAACAAATGCACCAGGGCCCCCTCTAACCGTCTTTTAAAGGTAGAGAGCTTAGAGGAGGTCCCAGGGGAAGATCTCAATAGAGTACTTCTCAGCTTTCTAGGTGTATCCTTTTACGGGAGGTCATTAGTCAAAGCAGCTAATCCTGAGGTTTTGCTGCTTCCTGGGCCTGGAGCTGAAACACATCGAGGCCCAGCTGTTATCCCTAGTGGTTAATGCTTAAGCACCAATCTCCAGCCCCCTTGTTCCTTCTCCTGCTAAGGGGATCTAACCCGCATGGCTAGCAATAGGTTAGGGGAGAAAAGGCTACCCTGGGGCAAGATCCTTGTTTTCCCCATTTTGCCTGTTGCTGGGCACCTGGGGCTTTCTGCCCTGGTGGCCTTCTGTGCCGGGCCCTGTCCTTGCTCTGCTCACGGCTGTCTGGCTGCCATAGCACCAGGAGGTGACCTGGAAGAACTAGTCAGCAGAGTCTCTGGCTGACAGAGGGCCCACTGCAAGGACCCGCAGGTACACATTAACCCAGACATGGGCTTTCTGACCCTCCTGAGAAATGTCCCTCCCCTTTCTACCACCTTTCAGCCAGGTGATTCATTTCTCACTATCATCTGGGACAGAACACAGAATTGTAGAAGTTGTCGGCATGTTCTTCTTGCAAAAAGCAGCCTGTGAGCCTGTCTGACAATAGTATCTGTTCTCTTTGTGATAAACAGCATACAGCCAAACAATACTTATCAGGAGCCCACATGAGGCATGACCCACTGCTAGTCCCTATTCATTCTCAGAGACAGCGTCTGCACCATTTGGGAGCTTATGTCATAGAAAAATTTCACCATCCAAACATAGTTACCCAGAGGCAGATACAACTTTGGGCTGTCTTTCTTATTCTTTCTTTTTTTTCTTGGTATGTTTTGGTTTTGAAATCTATTTGGGGTGGTATTTCACAAGATGTTAGATGACAGAGCGGCTGTGACACCCACACGTCCATGTGGGCTCCAGCGTCTCGGTTTCTATAGAGGCTGTTTCTCTCTAGCCTTCTGTCAGGTTTCAGATGACTGCCCCACTGGCCTCTGTCACAACCTTTCTATGTGAGAGTCAAAGCAAAAGAGGTTGTTTGCCAAACCTCTATCTTCTGTAGCTTCCTGGATGGTGTCAATGTACAACCCAGAGAAGGTCCTAATGCGTCTTTGATTGGTTCTTGCAATGGCTTCATCCTTTACTAACCAAGCCTCATCTCTCCCAGAGCCAGTACATCTTCTAGCTGTGGGACAGTTTTACGGTTACCGCCTTGGCAATCGATGTGACATGCCGAACAAGATTGCTTTCTCTAGCCCGGGAATGGTCAAGCTATTTTAAAAGTTTGCTCCTCCTCCAAATTCACATTTCCAGCCATTTCCTTGGATCTCTCTTGGGGAGTTCCTATCATCCAGGTACTGGGTTCCGTTCTTGGAAATAGTCCAAGACATACAGTCAGTTCTCAATAAGCTGTACTTGTGGAGGTGAGCGGTGGTACAGATAATCCAAAATAGCACACTATCTGAAAATCACTTTCTGTGGCTTTGGAACAAATGCAGTAACACAGTGCATACAAGAACGTGTGCATGAATGCGTCCCAGCAGCATCATGCTGTCCATGGCTGTCTGGGCTGTATGTGCATCTGAGTTGGTGTTCTCTGAGGTACCATCTTTGGGAAGCCGGAGTAAGCATCCCAACTGCCTCCTGAGGAACAGAGGGAAGCCAGCATACAGTTAAAATGCTCTCTAGAGTATACGCAGAGGCAATGGAAGAGGGCCATGGACCTCTGTTTCAGGACTTTTATAGACCCTGTAGGGGTCTGTCCCTTCCCACCAAGGGCTCCACTTTGCCCCGATTGATGCCCATGATCTATCCCAGATTTTGGCAGGATTATAGGCAGATACCCCAAGGCACTCTCTCTGCAGTTGTCCCTTCTTGGTGGGCACCCCAAATATTTAGTGCCCCCTGAAAAATCAGAGTGCCAGCTGGGATATGAAGCTGATTGGTTGTGCCCACAGAGTAAGCACCTCACAGCCTCCAGCCTTTCTTGGAAGTTCATTTCAAGTTCTTGAGGGAAAGGAACCTGCTTGGTTCCTCGCAAATCTTATTGAACATAAGAATCACCCAGGGAGCTCATTTTAATTGCAAATGCCTGGGGCCCACTCACAGAAATTCTGGTTCAGATGTCTAGGGGTGGCTTCTTTAATTTGCATTGCTGTCTAGCGCACCACCCTTTGGGAGACATCTGTTGAGCACCTGTGCTTGGAGAATATTTTGACTCTGCTTCTCATCTCATTTGGGGGAGTGGCTTGAGTGAATATGAACATTGGTGTTTTAAGGCCTATTCCTCTACAAACCACTAATTATAGTATAAGTCTGACTTGTGCTGGGCCAGGAGGACCACAATGAGACCAGATGGGTGGGGCAAAGTGTTCACATACTTGAGCCAGTGTACCTGCTTCCCAGTCTGACCATAGCCAGAAATGCGTGGCCAACCCAAAAGTCACAGATGGTACAGTAATTAGAGCTACTACTGTTTATTGAGCACCTACTAGGTGGCCAGCATTATTGTAAGTGTTCGGCATGAATTTTCTCACAGAATTCTCTTAATCCTGTGAGGTGTTATTCTCAATTTGGGAGGTCCCACAGAGAAGCTAGCTCAGTCTTTGTAGAGCTAATTTTAAAATAAGAGAAAAATAAATAAACAAACCCAGCATGTCTGAGATTCTTGAAGGAAAGATATCTTGTAAGCCACCTAATTAACATTCATGTCTACATCCTTGCGGGCAAGAGGAAAAAAGTATGATTTTCTGTACTTTACTAAGGCTTGTTCAGACTAGAGCAATTAGCTAACTAATTGGCCAGTAGAAATGGTTTTCTGTGATCTTGATGGATAGATACACTTTGGCCTATTCTCCTTGTGAGATATAAGAGTTAGAGGTCAATCCAAAAGTTGTGACCAACTGCCTAAAAAAGGAGTTGTCACTCTGGACAATTTCCCACGCCCCAAATCTCAGAGTGGACAAAGTAAGAAGTCCAGTTGTTTATGCAATCACTGACTTTCTAAAATAAGCAGTAGGATTTGCGGACACTTTAAAGGACCCTGTTCTCAGTAGATCATCCAAATGAGGTAAATTCTGAGGCTCTGGTGGAGGAGCAGGAGGTGGGATAAAGCCTCGAGGCAACAAAACAAGAAAACTTCTGACAGGGAAGCCCCAGAGAAGAAGAAAAGGTCTTAACGAGATGCAAATCCCATTCAGAAAAGCTCTCCAAGTCAGTAATTAAAGTATATCCAGGACCGCAGGGCTGGCAAGCTATAAAAGATCAATAGGTTAAATACTTTATGTTGTTTAATCAGATACTTAGCACAAATCAAATATTACCTTATTGAAGTTATTAGGCTAAATGGGGGCACCATGGTGGTGAACATTCATTACCGAGACACCAGTGGATCATGGAAACTGCGAGGTTCACCCGCGAGTCACCTCCAGCCCTGAGATGAGGGATAAGGAGGCAGGAAAGCACGTGCAGGACCGCAGTGGCCCCTGTGCCCATCTGTGCTTTTCCTTTAGGAGTAACTTGGGAAGTTGAGGCTCTGCATTTCCTTAGAAAATCAAATGTACCAAGTCCAGAAATGTATAAAAATAACAATGTCCTTGAAACTGGGTACACCCTATTGATGTGCACAGTGAGGCAGGCACCCTTATTATTCAGGACCATCAAAAGTTCCTTCATTGTTGTAAGACACTGCCTTCTTATTTTGTGCATTACCATACCATATGTGGCAGCATTAGAGTATTAAAGCTGAGAGTCTTGGCCCTGGCCGGTGGCTCAGTGGACGGTGAATCGGCCAGGCTTATGGATATTCCAGGTTCGATTCCCAGTTAGGCCACACAGGAGAAGTGAACATCTGCTTCTCCCCTTCTCCCCCTTCTCTCCATCTTCCCCTCTCACAGCCAGTAGCTTGATTGGTTTGAGCGTGGCCCCGGGCGCTAAGGATAGCACAGTTGCTCTGAGTGCATCAGCCTCAGGCATTAAAAATAGCTCAGTATTTGGGCACCAGCCCTAGATGGGGTTGCTGGGTGGATCCTAGTCGGGGGTGCATGCAGGAGTCTGTCTATTTCCCCTCCTCTCACCAAAAAAAAAAAAGCTGCGAGTCTTAAAAATACTTCTTCCCTGAGAAGGACTCCCTGCTAGAACCTCCAGGAATGGAAGAGCTGTGACTGAGCCACCAAGGGACTGGTGATCCTCCAGGTTGGCAATGCCCATCTTGTCTGTTAAACTCACGGGCATCCAGGGGAGGGTTTTGTGGACTGATCACTAATTGTCCTCTGCTGGCTTTGCTGGCCTTCATCTGGTCAGATTATTTCCTTGTCTTTTCCAGCAGATAGATAGATGCAAGACTCAATTTAAATTTTGCACAGAACTAAGAGGAAGCAAAGGGACAGAAGCAGTGGTGGGATTCAGCCGGTTCACTTTGGTTTGGCAGAACCGATCCCTAATTTTTTATTGAGTTGGCAAACCGGTTGTTAAAACAGCACTTGTAATCAGGGTTCTCTCTAAGATGGGTGCCTAGGCAGCCGCCCAGTGTGGAAATCAGAAATTTACATTCCTTACTCCTTTTTAACATTCATCTGTGCAACAGAGTGTTCTAAGCACCCCTAGGAATGTTCATTCCGTCCATAGGTGAAAAAAATTGCAAATGAGGATGCCAATCAAGAAGCAATATAGAAATATTTTAAATAACAGTTTTATTGGGTTTTATCAGGTATTATTTCACATTTTTATTAATATTTTAAACTCTTATAATCTAGTTTTGTGTACCTTTTTCATTGTTCTTATTTAAGTATTAAATGCATGAAATAATAAACTACCTTTTGGTTATCATTTTTTTATATTTAAAATGGTCATTAGGGCAAAGAACCGGTTGTTAAATTATTTGAATTCCACCACTGGACAGAAGAGATAGCATTAGAAGGCATTCCCATCAGCAAACACATCCCAGGTCTCTGCATCTACCCAACCGGAGTGCACAGCTCCCCCACCACCACCACACACACACACCCCATCCACAGGAACCAACTGATTCCCACTGGGGGTGGGGGAGGAGGGGAGGAGACTGCGTCTGTATCCTTGTCTCCGCCCCTTACTCCACCTCATGCCAACCCATCTACAGGACCTGCATTTCTACAATTCCCAGCCCCACTCTGAGTGAGAAAAGGAAAAAAAGACTTTGCCTTTTTCTTCCAAAAAACACATCCTGGATGTCGATTCCGCCAGCTCTCACCTGTCTGTCCTGCATCCTGCTGCCCCCCTGCAGGTTTCTCCTGGTCCATTTTGCTCTGGGTTGGTTTGCTTGGTTCACTAGAACATGGTACTGAGCTGGAGGTTAGACTGGACTCTCTTCTTTTGGAAACAATCTACTGTTTCTCTAATTCTCTAAGCTTAGCAGTTTTCCAGATGGACCCCTCAGAGACTTTTGGTTCCAAAAATGGCCAAGCTGCCTCTACAGACAATAAACAGAGAGACTGAGCAGGCAGGGAACAGGACCCAACCCCTGCCTGCCACCCACTGACACCAATTTTATATGTGGAGACTCCATGAGAAAATTCATCTGAAAAAACTACAGCTTAAGATAAAAATGTTGGAAGCCATTATTCAAAGCCTTCTCGAGACTTCAATGATAGTATCTTGTATTCTATTTCCTTCCCAAAATGTAACAAAACAGTCATAAGACTAACTTACAACAGTTGAAGGTTTATTTCAAGAGAGGGTTTTGGATAGATTCTCTTATTTCAAGCTTTTTTGCAAATGAAAATATTCATTTTACAAATGAAGAAGCATAGAGACTATGGTAAGACGCCAGCCCAAGATCTCACAGGTACCCATGGCAGAAGCAAGAGGCGTCTTGCTGATTTCCGAGTCCAAGCTCAGTAGCCTGCCCTCACCTGGCTCACCTGCATACGGGGCTCTTGCGAGCCCCTGCTGTGTTTTTTGTTCCAGGCGCAGCTCCGCCAGATCTTCCACAGCCTCAGAGCTCAGTGAACTAGCAGGACTTCCCGAGTTCAGCCTCTCGTTCCCGCCCACTTCTGGATGATTCTAATGAGCTCCCACCACCTGCTTTCACCCATTCTTCGGCCCCACCCACCTTTTACAGTCTCAGTGTTTTACTAGAAAGAAACTTTAGTCAGCAACAAACAGTGTCAGTACATAAATAAATAAGTTCCTTTGGTCCTCACAAATCCAACAAGAGCTGACCATGTCTGCTGTCACTGCTGCCACTGTTCCAGTCCCCACCCCCATTTGAATAGATTGGACAGGATTTCCATGTTCTTGCCACGTAGAGACTTGAGCCGAGGCCACCAGGACTTGCCCCAATCCTGCAGCCCCTGACACCATGGGGACCCGCATCACACAACTGTCCAGGGAGAGCGGCACCCCGCACCAGAGAGGCCCACTGCCTTATCAGAGGAGCTCTGTCTCTGGAGTGATCAGGGCAGCCCCCACCCCTGCAGGAAGTGAAACAGCTGGGTAGAAGGAGGGAGAGCTCCTGAGTTGACAGTGAAGTGATTTTACCCTTCCAAAGTCGGCTGTTGGCGGGGGAAGTAAGAGAGTGGAGGAGAGGAGAGGCTGGCGTGAACACTTCGGCAAGTCGGAGTTTTCAGGGAAACAAGGAAGCCATTTGTCAGAGCAGAGCGCTGTGTAAAGCCGCCGAGAATTCTGGCAGTTAGCACCTTGGCAAGCCCTGCCTCTGCCAGCCGTGACCTAATTCTCAGAGATATGCTCATGTTGTTTCTCAGATAAAATCGAGCAGCAGCAAAGCACTCCTGGAGGAGGCTCTGACATCAGGAAAAGCTCTCCTGACTCAAGTGACAAATCCCACTTCTGACTCCCGGTTCCCAGAACCCAACCCTATGCCCTTCCATCCCCCTTTCACAAATCTTTGGCACAGCTGCCAAATCGCAAGCCGACCACACGGACAGGTGTGCTTCCCCGCCACCTGTCCACTGTGAGCGAGACCAGTTTCAGGCTGTCTTTGCCAGGGTGGGTGAACCAGAGGGTTTCTCAGTGTCTTCTTCCAGACTAATGAAAATAGGGCAGTTTGAACTGCCTCCTCAAGGCCAGGAAAGACAAAGGAGTCGCCTCTGGTGAGTGAATGACCCTCTGCAGACTCCTGGCCTATTACCTAATAGGTTATTAATATTCAGAGAAAGAGGGCAGAAGCTTTAAAAAAGCAAATCCTTAACACACTCAAGGTTTAAGACAAAATCAAAAAGCACAGGAGCGGTATGGGAGGAGACAAAAGGGAGATTAGAGGTACAAGACTCCACAGCAGTTCAGAGAGGCCATGAGTCTTGGAGCTGATCTTCCACCGTGTCGGGCTGCGTGCCGCCCAGTTGGACAGGTCTGGAAGGGTGCAGTCCAAGCTAAATCCACCTCCAGACAGATGCACAAGGGGGTCTCAGGGCCATCATGTTCTTATCTGAAACCAGGGAGCTGCCTAGATTACACGGCTCATCCCCATCTTGAAAGTCACCCGCAGGAAGCGCCTTTTTGGAGGTCTTCCCAGAAAGGACAAGCTGATCTCCATCTTCAGTGTTTCAGAGACAGATGCATGGAGGGAGGGAAAAGGACAAATTATTTACTTGAAATTGCTTTCAGTTCAGGTATTCTGGACCCATCTTCTTGGGTTTGAGCCATTGACCTATCTCTGAAATGGTAAGAGTTCTGGATGCAAAGGAGAAACTCATCATTTAATAGCTTTTAGCAATAAAAGCAGTACTCCCAGTAGAGAAGGTCCCCCCCCCCTTATGGGATATCCAAACCCTCATTCATCTACTTAATGAAACTGAATGCAGAGATCCAAAAACAGCCAAAGAGATCCTCAAAGTAGAAATGAATGGGTCTGGGCTCCCATGGGAACCAGAGGCCCATGGTGAAAAAATTCAAGGACATTAAACTCTAGAATTGAGGGATGTAACCTCACTGTGACTGAGGCTTTGGCCTGGTATGCGGGAGAATTATAAAGACATGGAAGACTCCACCTTTGCCCTTGGTGGGTCCCCTGTAGGAAAAAGTCGTGGGATCGTCCCCTGGATGTGCACACAGGCATTTACGAAGTATTTTTTTCAACTTCCCTTTCTGGCTACAATGGAACAAAGATGTCATTTTCTATTTGACAACATAAGAGTCAATAGAAACTTCTAGGGCCTCCTTGCCCCTTACTACTTTTCATCCCCAGGTCACTGCCCCCTGGACCACGCCCCCCTTAAAATCAGGCCTTGGTTGAACCACATCTCTCCCAGCTTCTCCCACAAGTCAGTGGGCTCTGCTCATTGCCCTGGCCAGCAACACGTCACCTGCATGCTGCCAAGCCAGAGCCGGGCCCGAGTGTCCAGGTGATCTTGAAAAGAACTCCATGTGTGACACGTGAGAATCATGTTTATGAAATGCTCTCCTCCGGGGCTGCTTCCCTCGTGCACTGTCTGGGGTTTGTGCTGCACTCGCATCTTCCAGTGCGGTTTCCTGTCCATTTACATTGCATTTCATAACAGCTCTGTGAGGGGTCACCACCTTCATCTTACAGCAAAGAAAACAAGGCCCAGGAGAGTAATCCCTCCAAGGTCAAATGCCTAGTTACTGACTGAAGCCCGGAGCTCGGCCTCCTGACTGTGTCCAGCTGGTGTCCCTTCTGCCTTCCTGTCACTGCTCATCTTTCGGCAAGCAATTCACATCCCACTTTTTCCAAGAAGCCTTCCCGGACCACACCAGACCCTAGTGCTGTCTCCTCTGTTTGACTGTAGAAAGCACATTGTCTGCATCTCTCAGCTGCCTGGTTATTCAATCACTCTCTTGTTTACTTAATTTTTCAGGTGTGTACACATATTCTTCCCAAGAAAATTATAAACAATGTGTCTGGCATAGCTTTATTATTCCTGCTCCCTTCTCCCCTACCCCCAACAAAACCCAATTAAGAGTGTAGGAGACATTTAACAAATACCGCTGCTGAATGCATGAATGAATGACTTTTTTTTAATCAAATATAAATTAAGCTGGTGTCACATTCAAAGCAGAACTTCGTTTTTGTGTTAATCCCTGTGGAGCTCTTTCTAATGGCAGTAGGGGACCATGAGGTAGCTGGCACTTTTATTTCTGTTCCACTGAAGAGGACTTCAGGGAGGAAAATCTAAAGGCTTCTAACCTTGTTGATTGCCCTTGGAGAGAAAATTTGAGGTAAAATTTTCAAGAAAGAGTAAGTCTTCAAAGTTCCCTTTTGGGGTAGTAATAATAGACAGAGTAATGATGGGGTTATAATGACAACACTGATGTTTGGGAGACAGTGGGGAATAAGGAGACGATGTTGCCTTGTGACTACATACAGGAATTTAGAATCAGACATCCCCATGGTCCCAACCGAGCTACTTACTGATTTATGGATGACTTTGGGCAAGGGACTATGGACATGACCTCTTGTCCATAGTCCCTTGATCTGTGACATGGAGGTAGTAATAGTATCTACACCATAGTACTGTTATGAGCACTATGAAATAATATAATGTGCCTAGCACTGTGCCTGACATTTAAAAAGTCCCCAAGGTATGACAGCTATTGTTACTACTACCAAAGTCTCCCTAGGGGAGCTCGATCTAGGTAGGCTCCCTCTTGCCTTGGTTCTTCCTGATGTCCTAAGGAAGAAATATAATATACTGTCCACCAACCCACAGAGACTCCAGCCCAGACTCATTGACCAAAGGGTGCCAATTCCCCATACAAAACAAAACGGGGCCACAGATACCAGAGATACTAGAGTCCCAATCCAAAGTAGCTCATCCTTCCATTCAGAGAGGCCGAAATTCCAGCTTGCTAGTGACGCCCAGAAGCTTGGGTTCTCCTTTACGAAATTCTGCAGCCAGAGCAGAGATCACTCACGCCTGCCTGCTTCTGGCCCAGCGGTAACAAGAACTCACCATCTCCCTTCTTCTTCTCTGGTTGGGACCAGGTCAAACTCCTCTATTTGCCAGCAGGCACAATGACTGCCTCCACCCTCTTTTAAATATCTGAATTCAGAGACATTCATTGGGACTTACCACAACTTCATGGAGGTGTCGTGATCAGACCTATTATTACCACCTCAAATGAGAAAACTGAACATCTACTGCTCTATGAACCCTTCGTCACAATTAGTGCCACCTCTCCAGCTCTCCATTTATTGGGTTTTCTGGTATAATCATTCCTTATATGTGTTTCCAGACCTTGTACATGTACAAATAATTTAAACTAATTAGCTTCTCATAAGAAAGGAATGAAAACAAATGGCACATGAATGAATTGTGAGGTTTCATATGGAATTAATATCTCCCTAATACCCACAAATTTGGTAAATTCATTATGCATCTATAATCAAACCTGATGAATCCCCTAGGTAATTCAGAAGTAATTATGCATGAACTGCTGCCACTTATTTTTAAATGCTATCAAAATAAGAGACTTGTCCTCCAGATCCAGTTAGGCTCCAGGATAACAAGCACTAGCCTGACGTGTCCTGTCAAAACCAGCAATAGGAATTAACCAACTTTGCACACCCCTGCCCCCGACATCCGGGAAAAGCAGCCTGAGACGTGGCGTTTTCACTGAGATTGGTCTGTGAGTGATTTGGGGAGGACAGATAGAGGTCCCCAGTGGGAACAGCTCCCAAGCCCCACTGAGGCACTGCTCATTGTTCGTGGTCACTATTTCCCAAAAGCCTTTCTTGGTCGCAGTGAGGGACCGAGTGGGAGGCCCGGTGCCCTTGCAGCATGGACAGCAGTTCTCTCCCAGAGCTCCATACCCACGGCTCAGTCAGGGCCTTGCTTTTAGCAGGCTCATTCAACCAGGCAACTGAAATTTTCTACCCTTTGAATTACATAGCTTTTTATGTCTAACTTTCTTAAAATATAGCTCATTATTGATTTTCATACATATCTCCCATTTGATTGTGTTTCTAAAGGACCATGACAGTGCAGCACTTATATATATATATATATATTCCTTAATATATGTATATATACATATGTATAAAAGGTATATTTACTAAATATCTGTATGCTAGGCACTGATACTTCAGTAAGTAAAACAAATATCTGAGCCCTCATAGAGTTGACATTCTAGTAGAGGAGACATAAAATAAATAATCATATGTAATATTCTCCCCCTAAGATGGGGAGAAGTACTCTAGAAAAAGATAAAGCAGGAAAAGGAATATGGAGGATGGGATACAGTATAGAAATGGAATGCAAATTTTAAATAAAGTAGTCAGTCCATGAGAAGCTGACAACCTGAGCAATCTCTTGAGGAAGTGAAGGACTGAGCCACGTAGGTAACTAAGGACAGAGTATCTCAGGCAGTGGGAATGGCAAGTGCAAAGGCCCTGAGGCAGGAGCATTCCTGATGTGTTTGGGGAAGAGCAAAGAGGCCAAAGTGACTGGAGCTGAGAGTCAGCAAAAGGAAGAGTAGGGGATGGAGCTACAGAGGGAACAGGAGGCAGGACCATATAGGCTACTGTAAATCATGACAAGGGCTTTCCCTTTTCCTCTGAGATGGTCTTGGATGGAGAAATGACACCATCTGGCTTCAGTTTTTAAAAACATCACTCAGATTGCTCTGTTGAGTAAAGAGTATGGGGAGGCAAGGGCAGAAGCAGGGAGACCAGTTAAGAGGCTCTGGCAAGAATCTGGGTGCAGAATTGGCAGAACTTGGCTCAGGGTGTAGCATGGTGGATGGGAAGCAATCAGATTCTGAATTTACTTTGAAGAGAAAGCCACCAGGATTTGCTGACAGATTAGACTTCTTTATAAACTTTTCAGCTCCCAAAAGAGTACCTTATTCCTAGAAGGTGCCTGGTAAATGTTTGCTGAGTAAATGGAATAAATATAGGCATAAATGAAGTATTCAAATAATTTGGACCTCAGTTAGGGGTTGGATTGAATTTGATTAGAGGGAAAAGTGCATACCTCATACAACTCAGCCCCTCTCCTGGGGTTGAGATTCCTTACCTAGCAAAAACTTATTAAATATTTGTTGAATAAGTGAATAAACAAATTAATTAAAATAGGTGTGAAAGACCTGGGACCTTGTTCTGACTTTCAACTGAAAGCCCAGGAGACAGGGTCTGGGGCTTTTCTCTCTATAGCTCCTGGCAGAATTGCACGGATAAACATTATGAGATGGTGCCAAGGCTGACGTCCCCATTGATCCTGCCCAGCAAAAGTGCCTAAAATGATCATCTGGCCTCCTGTTTGTCATGGTGGGAAGACAAGAAATACTTTTTTAAGTGTTTAAATATCATTATCATTACTAAATTGCTGTAGGAATAAAAATTTAGTTTATGCTATTGACGATTATGAAAATCTTCTGAATCTGATGCCAAAATTGAAATAATTGGCTCTTCAATGGTACAACATGGAATATAACTACAACAGCTTCTGGGGGAACGTGTTGTTTCAACATGAAGAATGGAACAGGAGCTTGGGTGGTAGATTGGTTTTGTTGGCAGAGTGTGGTTGTGTTGCAATTACAATTGACAGCAGAGATCATGATTAAAAATACTTGGAGCAAAAAAATTTAAAGTTACAAAAAAATAAATGGATTTTGCAATTAAACAAGAGTTTAAAAGTCCATTGGATTTTCCAAGGCATGCTAAATTTTGTTTTAGGGGTCATGTGCAGATCAGACACCCTGATCCTCAGTGCAGGAAACATATTATACAGGAGCAAAATAGATAACGATAATAATAAATTGAGCTCCAGTCCAAGAACGGAGATGTGTTTTAAATGAAAATCATCACTCACAGATGCCCGAGGACAAACTCAAACCCATTCTGCGCTGACTCTAAGTGTGAGAGACACACGGGGCCAGCGCATCTCTAACCTGCAGATGCCAACACCAACCTGTGGGGGGTGGGGCGGGGTAATTAGCTGCGGATTGTAAAGCATTATTGCTTTGCAGAGTATTATTATTTTAATAAAAAAAGGCTCATGAAGGCGTCTCTGGTGGGAACTCATGAAGACTCATTTTGAGGACAAGAGCCCTCGTACATCATTCTGAGGGCCGCCTATGTATTTGAGTATCAACAAAAAATTTACTGTTTAAACATAAATCTCTGGAAGAAGTTGAAGTTAATTAAAAAGGTTTAACAGCATATGCATTAGTATTAGCCCTGGCCCTTGTTAGTATGGGAGGAAGGAAAGGAGATAAAAACAAGGTATGTGAGGAGGCAGTCAACGCAGGCATTTAATTAAATGTGGTCCGAAGCACAGGCAGAGATACCACTTTATCTGCCTTTCAGAGCCAGGTTCAGTGCAAGGAGAGAGTGGGAAGCAAGGAACGGCCCTGGAGAGCTATTTGTGTTTTTAATTAACTAAGGCTTTGAGAGTTTTTACTCCATTTTTTTTCTTTAGAAATCAAGAATTTCACCTTGTGCCATGGTGCTTTCTGTTCAGATGCAGAGGCCTCAGGCCAAACATGTAACCCATTGTAAGTGCCTATCCTCTGATTTATGCCCAATGATTTACTCATTGACCGGCTCATTCACACCATAAATATTAGCAGGGCTCTCACCCTGCACTGCACACGGGAGCCCTGCAGACTGAGGAGCCACCGGGTAGGGCTGGTCTCTGTCCCCAGTGGCTCACATGCTAACTGCTATGAAAGAGGTGTGTATTCAGTATTTGGGAATCATAAATGAGGATATTTGAGGTCCGTGTGAAAACTGAATGCTGCAGTTGGCCCCCGCCTATGACCACAAGAAGGTGAGAGAGTATTTCCTTGCTTTTTAATTCTCATAACATCAGTCAGCATGTCTCCATTCTTTGGTTCCGCTATTATCCCTAACTTTGTCCCTCCAAGCGCCCAGCCTGCACTGCTCCTACACTGGCTTCAGGATATGCCGTCATCTTTCACTTCTGCTCTGTCTCTCATCGTGGAGTGCTGGCCTCCTTTCAGCTCCTCTCTCTCCCTCTAGGTTCACCTCCTCCATGACACATAGCTTGACTCCCCTACACTGCAGGGGTGCTTCACAGGACTTGAAATGTTCGCCAGTGTCAAGAGGGCTGGTCAAAATCACCACACTCAAGCTGTGTGTGGCCAGTACTATACATTGTAGCACTTAAAATTTCTGTTATCTCTATAACCTATTGATTATAACTTGTTTCGTGGCTATCCTTAGACCCTCCAACTTAAGACTTTAACTCTTTGAGGCAGTTAGTAATACAACAATAAATGCATCCTGTATATTGTTTTCCCCAGACCCACTTCCATTTAAACTCTTTATCCCAAATAAGTTCAGTCATTGTACTGTCTCCTCATCCTTCTCACTCCATCTACAAGTTTTCTGGACAGGACTCCATTTTCGCTTTGATTTTAGCACAGGTCCCCAGCCCTCATTGCTCTTTCTCATCACCTCCTCTACCCTTGGTGACGTCCAATCCTCCCAAATCCCTGACCTCTTCATCCTCAAGTCTTCTTCACTCCAGTGACTTCTATCTCTGCTTCCTCTGTATCTTGAAACTCACAATTCAGAACTATTAAACATTCAGATTTTCAGTTTTCAAAATTCCTCTCTGTCCTCACCCATTTTCTCACTCCCTCTTGAACTGCTCTCTGGTTTTCCCTTGGCCTTCAGTCTAGTTGTTCTTTTCTATTTTCCCACTTTTCTCCCTGACTTCACTCAGTCTGAACCCAGTGACCACACATTTTGCCTCCATGATTGCTAACACTCTAGCACTCCCTATCTTTTTGTCTTTCCACCGACTTGACTTCCCAACCCCCACCTCTCAGGACCCACTTTTCACTGGATCCACTTCAAGTCTAGTATGCTAGTCTTATAAACTAAGAGTTATTTTAGCCCCTTCTCAATCACTGCAGTCATCACCCCGAAGGAGAGGGTGCCACATCCTTGTCTCCAGCTCTGGATCACAGCCTGAATTTCAGCCACATAGTTCCAGCTGTGTATTAAACATTTGTACTTGGGTTTCCTGCAAGATTCTTAACTCACTAGAGTGAGCATAGTTTACCTTCCTTCAAAAACTATTCTTGCCTGACCAGGCAGTGACGCAGTGGATAGAGCAACAAACTGGGATGCAGAGGACCCAGGTTTAAAACCCTGAGGTTGCCAGTTTGAGCGTGGATTCATCTGGCTTGAGTGTGGACTTATCCGGCTTGAGCATGGGCTCATCTGGCCTTGAGGATGGGCTCACCAACTTGAGCACGGGGTTGCTGCCTTGAGCATGGGATCATAGACATAACCCCATGATCGCTGGCTCGAAGTCCAAGGTCACTGGCTTGAGCCCACGGTCACTGGCTTGATCAATGGGTCACTTGCTCTGCTGTATCCCCCCGATCAAGGCACATTTGAGAAAGCAATCAATGAACAACTAAGGTGCCGCAACAAAGAACTGATGCTTCTCATCTTTCTCCCTTCCTGTCCATCTGTCCCTCTCTCTGACTCTCTCACTGTCTCTGTCAAAAAAACAAAACAAAACAAAAAAACAAACTTACTTTTTTTCTATGTTCCATAAACTATAGCTGACACCATGGTCTTCTTATTTATCTCCCCCCTAAATACTCAGGGTCAGTTTCGACCCCTTCACTCTCTACATCCCATTAGTCACCAGCTCTTATAGACTGTTTCCCTTCCCTTCATTTCTACTATCACTAGCTTTGTTAAAATCCTCAATTAATCTCAATGAGATTATTGTTGCCTTCAGACTTGTCTCCTGTTTGTAATTAATCTCCAGTACAAGTCTATTAATTTGATTGTCATATTGATCTTCCTAAAGTATGACTGCTCCTTTTCTCTAAAATCTCCAGTGACTCACTTTTGTCCAAATATCAAGTCCACATTCCTCAGAACAGCAACCAAGGCTTGCCACAGTATAGCCTCAGCCCACAGCCATTCTTAGTTTCCACTGCTTGCCGCTCCTGGAAGTGTGACCTACGCTCTTACACTTCGATGCTCATGCTCTTCCCCCTCTGTCCAAAGGAGCTTTCAGCTACACTTGGCAACATCCTCTTCACCTTTCAAGAACATCTCAAGTACTGTCCCCCCTAACCACTGACGAGCTCTCCTCTGTGTTTTCCTAACATTGCCTCTGTTTAGAATTCATTCATTCAACTAATATTTATTAAGCATCTACTATCAATACATGCAAAAAAAAACTTTTTATAAGAAATTATCTTAGCAAGAAAGGAAGGGAGAGAGACAGAAACATCAATCTATTCCTGTATGTGCCCTGACCGGGGATCAAACCGGCAACCTCTATGCTTTGGGACAATGCTCTAACCAACTGAGCTATCCGGCCAGGGCCTACATACAAAGAACTTTAATATACATTATCTTATTTAGTCCTCACACTAACCCCTGAGATAAATATTATTAATATCCATGCTATGTAAATAAGAAAACTGAAGCTAAATGAATTGAAATTTCCTGCTCAATATCACAGAATTAGTAAGTGGTAGAGGAAGTCTGCAAATCTCATCCCAATGCTCTTCACATCAGACCAGAGCTACCTCTGCTTTAGTACATCTGCCTTGCATTGGATGGGGAAAAGGAAAAGGGAGAGGGAGAGAAAGAGAGAGAGAGAGAGAGAGAGATATGCTCAAATGTCCTTTATTTCAAGATTGTAGAATCCTTGAACTCAGAAATCTTACTTGGTTCACCTTTGAATTCTTAGAGCCTCACACAGAGAAGATGTTTAATAAAAGTTTAATTTGTTGACCTTATGTCCAGTTTAGAATTTTTCACAAATCATGCACTTGGAAGGAATGTATGGACATGATGTCGTCCATCCCCCCACCTCAGAAAGACTATTCCTGGGGTATTTCTGGTTCTATCCTATCCCCTTTAGTGTCATTACTTCTTAAAACTTCACTACGTTACTAAGCACTTTTCCCTGTCAGATGCTCTTGGCTTTTCTGAGGCTTTTTGTTCATGACCTATTCCCAGATGTTAGCTTGGACATGGTGGTCAGCTGAAGAAATCAGAACTATTCTTAAACTGAGAGTTGGCTTGGGAGAGGCAGAGGAATGGAGGGAATAGAAAGGGGAGGGCCAAGTTCACATCTCTGTGAGTCTTGCTTGAGCTGGGCCACATGGTAGCGAGCTCTCACAGAGAGACAATTTCACTTCCCTCCTGCTCCCTGTAGGAGTCCCATAGCAAACTCCATGTTATCTCCCAGGAATGCTCTGCCTGGTAGGGGCATAGCCACAGCATTTAAAGGGAGACTTGGCACAAGCAGAGCCTCTTGCTGGTATCAGAAGAGGAAACAGTGAGAACTAATCACCAACCCCAGTGAGACTGGTACAGGGAAGATTTTGAAGTTGGGACTAGAAGGCAGGGAAGCATCTGTCAAAATCTGTTACTTGATGTGCTAACGAGATTGTTAGCACTCCCTCTCCTCCATGGGTTATGGAGCTGTACCCTTTCAAGGGGGGGCCTCTGGCTGTCCAGGAATAGCCCAGCAGCTGCCCACTGGGACCTGGGTTCCATCTGAAGCAACCAAAGGCATCTTCACATTCCACAGGGAGGCTCCTCTCCTGCTAGACACCTGCTGCTATTATATGATGAAAAAGGGGTCTTTTCATAATCATCACTTAGAGTAGCAGAATTGACACTCTAGTGCTAAGAAAGAGTGGCAGCTGGGGTTATGCACATGCAAGGGGACCTGTGATGAGTTCAGTGAGCATCACATGGCTCTATGTAGAACTAGACTTACTCTGAGTTCTCAAATAGATTATAAATTAACATTTAAATGGCTTCCACCATTTAAATATGGTGAGGCCCTGGCTAGTTGGCTCAGTGGTAGAGTGTTGGCTCAGCATGTGGAAGTCCTGGGTTCAATTCATGGCCAGGCCACACAGGAGAAGCACCCATCTGCTTTTCCACCCTCCCCCTCTCATTTCTCTCTCTCTCTTCCCCTCCCGCAGCCATGGCTCCATTGGAGCAAAGTTGGCCCAGGCACTGAGGACGGCTCCATGGCCTCTGCCTCAGGTGCTAGAATGGCTCCGGTTGCAATGGAGCAACACCTCAGATGGGCAGAGCATTGCCCTCTAGTGGGCTTGCCAGGTGGATCCCAATCAGGCGCATGCAAAAGTCTGTCTCTCTGCCTCCCCACTTTTCACTTCAGGAAAAAAATACACACACACACAAAAAAAAACCCAACAAACAAAATAAGTATGGTGGGGACTGTGGAAATAAGGGAAAGAGAAAGAGAACAAATGAGAGAGACTTACTTGTTATGTAATAGGCAAGCGAAGCTGGCTGCAGGGCAGGGTGGAATACATGTTGCCCCAGTCTCTTAAGAAGCCAAGAGGTTCTTGTTCAGTACAGTCTGTACTGTCTTGGTGAGATAGGTCCCACTGACTGGTACTTTCTTTGCTTGCAGTCTAGGTGGGAATAGCAATTTCCAACTTTCTTGTTGTTACTAATGTCACAGGTATTCTTTTATCTCAGATCTCTGTGGAACTCCACATGAGCCCCTGAGCCTGACCTGATGAGTATGGCAGAGAATAGCTTTGTGCCCATGAAGACGCTGTTCTGAAACAAAGCCTGGGAGAGAGGCTATAGCAGTCACTACAAAAACGATCATGGTGACTTGGACCAGGTGCTAGCAGAAGAAGTAGTGAGAGGTGCTTGGTCCATGTATATAGAGATAACAGGTAATGTTGACAGGTTGGATGTAGGTATGAAAGAGTCTACAATTACTCCGAGATTTCTGGTCTGAGTAACTAGAATGATAAAACCACCACTTAAAAGATAAGGAAGTCTGTGAGAAGGGCAGGTCTGTAGGAGATCAGGAGTCCCCCCCCCCCCGGGATGTGTTAAATTTGAAATGCCCACTAGACGTCCAAGTACAAATGAGGAGTCGGCAGTTGGATATATGAGTCTGGAGTTAAGGGTAGTGGTCCAGGCTGATATAAATTTGAGAGACATCAGAGGAAAGTTAATGTTTAAATTTCTAAGATGGAGTGCAGACCAAGAGATGAGATCAAGGACTCGGCTAGGAGACTCTGATGTCAAGAAGAGGAAAAGCCAGCAAGGAGTAGAGCTCTGTGACCTAAGGGAAAAGGATCAAAGTGGAGAACCCAGTAATATTTTACATGCTTGCCTCTCATGGGCTACTCCTCACACCGAGTTAGACATAGTTCTAAATACAAAGGTTTCCATGGTTCACCCTAAGACTTGGAAGGAACCTCTGTGAGACAGCACCAAGTGGTATGAGAAAGTTTATCTCTAAGACCAAGTAGTGTGGTGCAGACTAAGTGCTATGGGGTGTTTATCTGACTGCTGGCCCCTCTAGCAGCCACAGTTTCCAAGTGCAAGCAACCCAGAAGGCAAAGGTGACTTAGTTCAGAGACCAGATTTCCCCCTCAGATCTATGCGTGTAATGTATGCAGATTGGAATGCTTTTGAAGTTGCTAATCTGAATTGACATTCTGTTTGCTATTTCCAGATGAGGATGCCTTTTAATTGTGTGTGTGTGTGTGTCTGTGTGTGTTTTGTTCAGTCAATCCTAACAGCCTCTTTTCCCAACCAAAGTGGGATTCCAAGACCCCCACCTCTCCACTTTCATGGCTATTTCTTAGGGTGCCCCAGCCAATCTCCATTCTACAAATGACAGGCACTCTCAGGGATCACTCAGCAGCTGAAGGGAAGTAACCATCTCAGACAATCATAGAGCTTCTGTGCCTTATTTTCTAGTACAGTGCAGGGGAAAATAAAACAGTAAAGGCTTGGGAAGGTGGAAGATTAATTGTCTTCTCTGGGCACATTTATTTCATATTCATTGTCACAGTACTGATCGTAATGAAGTAATTTAGTATTCATGCAGTTGTCACATCAAGTTCCTCTATAGATGTTTTACTGTAATTTAGCATAAGTTAATGGATATCTATATTAAAGTGTTCTCAATTAAGCAAGTGGCCTTTCTATTCTATAGGCCAGATTGGATTGGATAGCCATGAAGTGTAAGCAAACTACACCTTCTCGGATCCAGCCTCTGAGGTCAAACCTGAAAATGAGTTTAGCTCCTTCTTGTGTCTATTTCCAAGAATCCTAGTGGCTCAAAAATAACTTTGTAATTGACTGATCCAGATAGATGAGTTGGAGAGTGGGTGATTGATGCATCCAATATATTTGAACAAAATCAACACTAGGGAGAATACTAATTGCACAAGTCTGTCTAGCTAGCAGAGCAGATATGGGGATAGAGTCAGGGTTAGACGATCAGATCTCTGGTGTGTAGTGCCCTGGGACCTGCTGGCCACTGTCCTGGGATGTAGCTGGTGGTTGTTTAGCATCTGCCTTCTAAATTCTCCTGGATTAGGAGCTGCCATGTTGGAAATGATTTATTGAGCTCAGTGAAGGTTACTTTTCCAGGCTTAAGGGATTGGGTTCCATTAAAAAAAAAAATACCAACAGCTTTTAAATGAGGTTTGGTCGACCAAAAGAATTGTTTGGCTTTTTTTCCTTTTATGATTACCCAGAAATAGAAAAAGAAAACCAAAAAATTCAAACAGAAATACAAATAGGTACCTGGCTCTTCATTGGAGATAAGATGGATTCGGTCAGTACATAAGGTTTCTTTTTCTTAAATGTTATCAAAAAGGTCAGGAGCAGTGGTTTTTGAAAGCCAGTCTGATATGATAGAGGTAGCCTTCCAGATCTCAAGTCCCCAGATCCATTAGCACTGAAGTGTTTCTGTTGACTGGGCTTTGGGATGACTGGAGGTTGGCCAAGGCACAAAGAAATTACAGACTTTGGCAACACATCCCAGGGCTGAGAGACACCAGCAGGACAAAGGGAAACTCCTCTCATATTACTGAGAATCTTAATTCACCCAACAAAAAATTATTAACCTATACTGCCCCAGGCCCTGGGGATACAATGGGGAGCAGAGCTTACATAATCTAGAAAAGGAGATGGGGCCTGGGAGACTCCGTGATGCTTCAGACATCACCTGGCTCCCCAGACTGAGGTCCTTTTGTCCAGTGGTCCCCCCACAACAGCAGCCTCTCATCAAGGTTCCCGCATGATGTGAATTTCAAGCCCTCAACTTAGGTTTCCATTTATCAAGGCTGGTCCATGATCAAATGGCTGCAGTGATAAGAAAATATAGGGTTTCTCATGGAAGGGGGAAATGAAGAAGAGGAAATTCTCCATGTGCTCTGGGGCTATCCTCCCCAACCCATCTCCAGCAAAATGGCTACTCCTCATTTTAGTGCTTCTGCATTTTGTTAATATTGTTTCACATTTGTACAATATTGTTTCTATCTGTGTAAACTCTGTGAGCCTGAACTAGACTTTGTAGAGAATAGAGAAGAACTCTTGTGGTCTTATCTTAGTTGAAAAGGACATTTGGTGAAACATACAGAGTTTCTGGATCTCCTAAGTAGAAGATTGACTCTAATTGCAGCCAGAGGCCAGACTAGTAAATTTTTCCAATAGTAGGTGATGTATTGAAAGGAGAATATGGTGGACCTTTGGTTTCTTTAAAAACAAAGAAGGTGCTTCTCTCCTAATCTCTCTGGCATGTTTAAGTGAAATCCTGTCAAGAGGAAGTGATATTACCTAAATGTTCTGAGTTCTCCGATTCTGAGAAGTCAATACTAAACTCCAAAGCAAAGTTAGTTATCATTCCTGTTCTGAGCTCCCCATTCCCAGGATGTTACAATTCTCCCCACACATTGGAGTAGGTCCTATACAGACTTTATAAAGATTCTGAAGTTTACTTATCCTGGTACCACACGTGTGCCAATGAAAGAGAACTCAGCAAAGCTTGAGTCTCTTCATTCCTAGATTTTTAATTCAAGTGTCCCTTCTTCAGAGAGCCATGCCTTTCGGCTCACTGACTCAGATGTGTGTCCTCACACTCACATTGCACTCTCAGCATCCATCACACTGCATAGTGACCATCATTTTACTTGCCAGTCTTCCCAACAATCACCTGTGTGTCCCCAAAACCCAGTGCTAGGCTTGGAATGTTATTGACACTCTGTAAGTATTTAATGGGTAAATGGATGGATGGATGGATGGATGGATGGACGGATAGATAGATTTTGAAGTTATTGATCATTAGTTTTAGCCAAGGAAATTTCTTCTCTGCATTTTCATCCTTTTCCACGTGACCAGCCTTCAACGGTAGCCAGCCTGAGGGAACAAAATAGGTCTTCATTCTCCAAATAAGACTTTATCAGCTCAGACAGCACTAAGCTATATTTTTCTCAGGATTTAGGCATGATTTATTTTTTCTTTTCTTCCAAGACTAGGAATTGAAATAAACACACAGGTGGAATTTGTAAGAGGACAAGTAAGCAGTGTGCCTGCCAGGTTCTGGGAAACAAGTAGGCAGAACCTTGAGTGAGAAGCTAGAGAAGAGAAGGGCGGAGGCCACACAGAGACTGACCATAGTGCTAAGCAGGGGACATGGTGTCTATAGTAGGAACATGAACCGGCTAGAAGGGGGTAAAATGGTGTTAGCAGAGGCATTCGAGCATGCTAAAGAAAGAAGGGAAAAGAGAACACCAGTAAGGAAATTCTGTTCTCCACCCCTGAAAATAGGTTCAGCCAAAAATCCTACTTTAAGCAGGAGGAAATGAGAAAAGGAAGGCAGTAACCTAATAGTTACTAAGTGCCTCCTGTGTCATCTCACCTCTCTGTAATGCAGTGAAATAGGTGTCACTCTTCTTGTATTAATGACCTTACAGACTCAAGGACATTAAACAACTTGCCTAAGGCCACACAGTAGGTGGTCAAGCCAAGATTCAAATTCCAGCCCAGACCATCTGGACTCTTGGTGTGGTGTTAACCCATAGCCTCACCCTAGAGATGCACAAAGAGCCCAGCCCACCAGGCCAAGACCATAAACAGCAGCAGAACAAGGGTCTCAAGCAGACAAGACGACCAAGAAAACACCGGTGAGAGTGTGCTGGGGAGAGGCCTGGAAGCACAGCAGGCAGAGCTGCTGGGTCAGGACAGCAGCACGAAAAACAAGACGGCAACCTAAGAACCAGAGTGCAGCGAGACCAGAGGCAGGATGTCGGCAGACAGACACTAGCGTGCTGTAATGGAAACCGACATGAAGGCAGAGCTTCTGCAGTCCCCTGGCTCCATGCACCTTCCCTGCCAGAGACAATTCCAAGGTTTGAGCATCATGAGCCCTCAAGGGAACAAGTACAATAAGAGAGAAAGAGGAAGGCAACTTATCTCTGGAACATATGACAGGTGCTGCTTACACACCTCCTCATTTTATCCTCCCAGCTCTTTGAAATGGGCATTTTCTCTATATTAAACAAAGGTAATTAGTAGGAATTAAAATGACCCCACTACAATGGCCCACAGTTATTGAGTACTGAGTACCTTGTATGCCTGTGTATACGTGGGTATCCCTTATTTCATATTCTATGGATATTTAAGCATAGTGCTATTGTTAGTTCTATCTTTATAAATGAAAGAACTGAAATTTGGAGTTTTCTGAGATTTTTCTCGAGGTCATAAAAATAATGTGGCAGAGCTGAGATATATCCGCATGCCTGTCCATACTAGGTGGGCTGGCGTTTGACAGCAGACTTTGGCTCAGGGACCCTTGAGTCTTACAGGAGACACGTCACTTCTTTCACTGTCCCTCCTACTACTGCAGGCATATGCTGGCCCTTCCTGTGACATAAACATATCCAAATAATTCCCCAGAGTCCTTTATTGTTTCCATATTGGGAATGAGAAACATAGGAGAATATTTCAGAGGAGAAGGGCAGGGCAGCCTCCTTCACCCCTCACACCCTGGCCACCCTCTGCTCTTTACAAGGTACTTTCAGAGTCATTCATTGACTCTTCAGAGTCTCAAAACAATTTCCTGAGAGAGGTAGAGCAGGTATCTCCACCCTCATTTCACGGATGAGGACACTGAGGCCCCAAGAGTTGTCACAACTTGACCAAATATCCAGTTGTGTCAAAGTCCTGTCTCCAACCTGCCTGACTCCTGACCCCAGGCCTCTGCTCTCACTGGTCCGGCAGTGTGCTCATCACTGGCTCACACAATGGCAGCTGAGAAGGACTGCCCACCTCCAGCCTTCCCCACCCTCCCAGTTCCTTCTCCTCCAACCATCTCCTGCACCAACCCTTTGGCCACAGTTCATCCCCTGAGCCCCACTCTTTTGTGGCCCAAGAGCCTGGAGGTTCTGAGACACTTGAAGCCACCCAACCACCCCAGCTCTTTTAATGAAGAAGATTCCCTGCCCCCTCCAAGCCTGATACAACCATCAAGTTCAACATCCATGGGATAAGGAAGGAAGAAAAGCTGGAGATAGTGATGTGCTCTGGACCAGGAGGGTATATGCCCTTGCCTTTGAGATTTAGAACTTCTTTTAAGGTCAATCCTTAAAATAAAAAGTATTCTTTGTGCTCATTCTCAGACCTAGCATCATTCCGGACCTAGGAAAAGAGTGGGACCCACAAGTTGGAATTGTGTCACTTCTTAACTCAAGGCAGCTCGGGGGCTGCACAGGCAGAGAGTTGGCTGGCTCTCCTCCCTGGGTGCATAAATGCTCTCCTCTTTGCTCCCCAGAGAGCAAGGGGTCACTTTTTTGTGACCAAAGAGACAAGAGACATAATGAAAAGAATACCAGAAGGGGACATTATGGCCAAGAGGGGCCAGACCTGTAGCCTAGGGCTGAGAGTCGCTTTTTCAGAAATCTGATTTTTTTTACTGAACAGGAAGCAAGTGGCCCCAGCTGGGTAGAAACAAATGTGAGGATGACTGGATGGGGGAGAACTGTGATCCTCCAACGCAATTCCTGCCAGGTGTACCCAAGGCAAATCACCCAGAGACACCTGGTTCCCTTTTCTACTTTATAGAGAAGAAAAGCAAAACTTAAACCCTCAAGACACAAGTCAGCATCATTTCACACAAAGCCCCCCAGGCTCTCCAGAACAGGTGGTCCTTCTCCTCAACCCCACAGAGCTATGCTGCCACCCCACTTCCTGCCCGCTGGGCACATCAGCCGCTTTCCCTTGGCTGGGCTCAGAGATGCCCAAGCATCGGGTGGGCCAGACACTCGCCCAGGGGGGCCAGCAGCTACGGCATTATGATGAGCACAGGCTTGGGGTGCAGGTTCCTGACTCCATCCCCAGCCAGCTGTAAATGGAGAAAAACAAAGCCACCGTCCTCATTCAATTATTGTGAAGACTAATGGAATAATGGTACAAAGTCTATGCACAAATGGAAGCTCTCATCACTCAGTCAGCGAAAGTAAAGTCAGGTCCAATTCCACCCCACCTGTTGATAGAACAATATAGACAACATACACAGCCTGTATGTAAATCGACCTTCCACACTGTATCACCTTTAAAAAAAGAGTATTTTCTCTTCAAATGGGAGCTTTAGAGGAAGCTAAGCTAGATCACTAAACCAGATCGCCTAACCAGATCACCAGAACAAGAGGGGAGGGTCCTGGTGGTCAGGTCTGCTTCATGTGGAGCACATGGTGCCTCCTAAAGGGGCGGGAGGAGGCCAGAAATGGTTTCTTTTTTTTTTTTTTAGGTTTTTTGTTTTTGGTTTTTTTTTAATAGTGAGAGAGAGACAGGAAGGAAGAGAGGGTGAGAAGCATCAACTCATAGTTGCTTTCACTTTGATTGCGCATTGAGCTTCTTGTACGTGCCTTGACTGGGACCACGCTAGTATCCTCTTGCTCAAGCCAGCAGCCTTGGGCTTTTCATGCCAACGACATCTGGGCTCAAGCTGGTGAGCACTGGGATCATGTGGACAATCCCCTGTTCAAGCCAGTGACCCCACCCTGACAAGCCCAGAGTCAGAGCCACCGACCTCGGAATTTTGAACCATCAACTTCAGTAATCCAGGCTGACACTTTATCCACTGTGCCACCACTGGTCAGGCTAGGAATAGTTTCTGAACAGGGACATTGATTGCAGCAGGAACATGGCTGATCCATGTGAAACAAAATCTGTATTGAAGACATCCATTTTTTCTGTACTTTCTATGTCTACACCATAGATAAGTTGTCAGAACCTAGGTTTTTCATATATATACATACTTTATATATATAGATATAGATATAGATTTGATAGTACAAAACTATGCACTGATGGATGATTAAACAGTAGGCAAGATGGTGTTTAAACTGAATTTTAACAGCTAGAGAGTTTTGTTTTGTTTGTTTTTTTTAATTTAGACCGCAAGTGGCATAGAAGAAAGGACTGATGAGGAATCATCAAGATATTCCTCACGCCAGTAGCCAGTACTGTGCAAAGGAGGCTGGTAGGAAAATGTAGAGGAGCCCTTAGCAGCTGGGAGCTGTCCCAGGTGCTGACAGCAGCTCTCTGTGGCCTGAGTGTCCAGACTACCTGGGAGCAGAAATGAGGGGCTCAGGTGTTGCCCCAGAACTGGCCAGCTGGAGACAGAAGCTAGGCTTAGAAAAATTGAAAGCAGATACAAAATACGGAAGCACAGAGACTCCCACCTTTGTCATCGCGTGTGGCCCCTGCCACGACATCGCAACAGCAATTACCTCCCTACACAGAGTGTGTGCCCAAGTCAGCTCACACCTGCGGTGCAGTGGACTCCTCTTGCGTGGACATGCAAGGGACTTGGAAGAAATGGAAGATGAGGAGAAAGTACATGGAACAACGTAAGCAATAGTTCAAGCAAGCCTCACAAGGGCGCCCACCAGGTTGGCAGAAGGGGCGTGCTGCTCACCCATGTCTCCTGGGACCCAGTCCCTCACCAGTTGCCTCTCTGCCCCAAGTTACAGGCAGAGAAAAGAAGAGAAAGAAGCAGCATGAAGAAAGGGGCGAGCAGGAGGGAGAGGTGAACAAGAAAGCAGCAGACAAGAAAGTAAATTCTCGGTGTGGAGAGGAAGGGGAGGTGAGGGTAAGAAGGTGATCTGTTATTGCCAACGTGTCAGTCACAGTTACTCACTAGCAAGAAAAGTAATAAAGTCACATTATTCAGACATGTACTTGGAACAAGCTATTCAATGCTGCCTTCCTCCCACTCAAATATTGTGATAATTTTAGAGATCATAACTTAATTGAAAAATGAATTAATAACATTGTGTGGGCATTGTGTGTGTGTGTGTGTGTGTGTGTGTGTGTGTGTGTATAAACCAAAAAGCCTGAGGTTTTCTCTCATTCTCTGAGCACAAGCAGTCAGTCAGCAAAGTGAGACACAAACAGATTTCTCAGCTCTAGGAGAGACCCACATGAGTAATTCTTTCTTTGGCCTTTCTTTAGCCCAGAATAGGGGCCCAGGTAAGAGAAAACCACGTAAATGCCTGTAGGATATTGCTTGTTCTCAGAGGTTTTCATAATGGGGCCCCTGACCGGCAGCAGCAGCACCTGGAACTTGTTAGAAATGTAGATTCTTGTGCCTCCCAGACCTTCTGAATCAGAAACTCAGGAGTAAGGCCCAGAAATCTGAATGCCCTCCAGGTGATTCTGATGCCCAATAACGTTTAAGGACCACTGTTTTATATTCTAGGTGGCCTGGCACCCAGGAGGGAGGGGAGTCGGGGAAGCCAGCCCTCCCCCAAATGGCTCAGAATCAGAAAGTGATGAAGAACAGAGGCATGCCGTGCAGACCCAGAGCCGGGAGCCAGTCCAAGGTGGCATGCGGCTCCCCCACTTGGGACAAACTACACAGTCTAACTGAGCCGGTTCATCTACAAAATAAGGCTAACAATGCCTGACTCTTTGTAAGATTGTTGTAGGAATAAAATGAGTTAATGCATTTGAAAGTGCTTTGAAAACTACAAAGTGCTACACAGAAGTAGGGGGTTGCTACTACGTCAACACAGGAAAAGGCTCTTACAGCTGACACGAACTTCCTTCTGTCACAGACACAAACCATCCCAGGGTGCCTCGGCCCTGCCCGCACCCACCCGCACTTCTCCCTCAGAGTTCTCTCTCCTCCTCTCTCTTTATCTCTCCTTCAGCACACTCAGTCCACCTGCTCTGGGCGGAGTCAGTGAAGTGTGGATTAGGAAACACGGAAAGATGGAATCTGTTTAGGATCTTCTACTTCTGCATACGAACAATTTCAAACTGTGCTGATGCTTGAGAGTTCAAGTTCTAGTGTTCTACTGCCTGTTTCCAACCCTGGCGCCAACATCTACCAGCTGTGTGGCCCCCAGCAAGCCATTTAGTCATGCTTTGACTCAGTTTCTTCCTATGGAAAACAGAAGTGATAATAAAACATACCTGACAGAGATAAGGTGAGGATGAAATGAGATGATGTTTGCAAAGTCAGGTATCTAGAGGTGGCTTAATAAACAGAAGAATGAATGGATGGACAAATGAGTGGATATTGACTGGATGCACAGGCAACTGACTGAAAAGCCATTGGCAACTGACAAACTAGCCACTGGGCCACTGTGCACAAGAAGAAAGGTTCTTTCCAAATGTTGGTGTGGGGACCTAGGGCAGGGGTGGGAGGTGGCATTTCAGGCAGGACACATCAAGGAAAAGTGCCTTTCTCTCCCGCTCAGTCAATGTGTGGAGTAGAAACAGGCAGGTGTGGAGAGATGACTAGACCTACAATGCAGCTGGCCACAGTGTCAGGTCAAGGGCAAGCTCACCTTGTGTGCCACTGTGGGTGGCAGTGCTAACTGGAGTCTGGGGACTGTGTGCTTGAGAATACCAACCCAAACCACTGGGCAAAAGGGCCAATCAGGAATCAAAGACAATCCCCTTGGCTGAGGGCCAGGCATATTTCTAAAAGTTCAGGACCCTAGAATGAGGCTTTTACACGAGGCAGTCAGTCGGCAAAGCCAAGATCAGAAATCATCCTCAGGGGCCAGCTCCAGGGAGAGGTAGGAAGGTGAATCATCATTAGATAAGAAGGATCCTGGGACGGCCCTGGCCGGTTGGCTCAGTGGTAGAGCGTCGGCCTGGCATGCAAGAGTCCCGGGTTCAATTCCCGGCCAGAGCACACAGGAGAAGCGCCCATCTGCTTCTCCACCCCTCCCCCTCTCCTTCCTCTCTGCCTCTCTCTTCCCCTCCCACAGCCAAGGCTCCATTGGAGCAAAAGTTGGCCCAGGCACTGAGGATGGCTCTACGGCCTCTGCCTCAGGTGCTAGAATGGCTCTGGTGGTAACAGAGTGATGCCCCAGAGGGGCAGAGCATCGCCCCCTGGTGGGCATGCCGGGTGGATCCCGGTCGGGTGCATGCGGGAGTCTGTCTGCCTCCCCGTTTCCAACTTCAGAAAAATACAAAAAAAAAATAATAATAATAAAGAAGGATCCTGGGAGCCTGGCAAAGAGACTGTATCTCAGTGGAGACTCCGAGCCCAGGGCCAATGCCCTGCTCACTTCCCCACAAAATCCTTGAAATCAGTCTACATAGCCAAAAGGGAGCAAATAAAAAAGGGAAAGATTCCCATCAATTGATAGAATACCTGCTTCAGTTAGTTGCTTGTTAAGTGTTAGTAAAATAAGCACGCCCTAAATTCTTGTCGAGTCACTCAACTGCAATGGCCTATTTACCAATAAGAATAGGCAATAACCTGCGTAAAAACATTTTGAGGAAGAATTAACATCACTTCTACCTTACTCAATACACACACACACACACACACACACACACACACACACACACACACACGGTTGTATTCTAGCCTATACAGAACTTTGGAAAAGTTTGAGGACTATGATTGGATTCTGAAAAGCAAACTCACTAGCACTTTTCTAAAGCCAACTCACTTACCTGAAAATGGGGATCTTTACCACACACAGACTGCATTCGGTCTATACCCAAGCTGCCACCTCGGGGCAGCCTGACACCAGCGGGACCCCTTTGGCTGTGTGTGGTGAGCAGGAGGAGCAGGAGTGGGCTGGAAGAGGACAGGGGTTTCTATCAGGATCCTGGCAGAAAACAGATGACACACTTGAACCAAGTATTCTGGGGAGAGTTTAATAAAGGGCTGTTTGCAAGACTGCTCAGAGTATCAAGGAATAACACAGTACCCTAGGGCTCCGATGCCTGCAGGGTGAAGGGGAGTGGTTAGAGGGAGTGGGAGAATCAGGAAACACAGCATGTCATAGAGTAGCTCCCTTAACAAGGAGCCACACACGCCAGTGGAGAGAAGACCAACCGCTGATGCTCTCCCAGAGGAACAGCCAGGGGAACAAATAGTCCAGCCTCACTGTCCTCCTTCCATCCAATGTCCTGCCAAGGCCGACCCGTTGGCCAAACCCACTCCAAAGCCTGTGGCAAGGAAATTCCCAGGGCGTGGACAGGTTGGAGATGGGTCTTAGAAGCAAATGAAAGGTTATCTCCCAGCACAACAGCCACTCTGACCCCAGAGAAAGCAATGCAAAGCCCTTTTCTTACAGCTGCTTTTTGTCCCCACTCCATTAAGCCACTTGGAAACAAAAGTATCATGAGAAGCCCAAGAAACACCCTTTTGGCCCAGAAGTCCCTCATCTGGTCCCATGGCCCTCGCCCTGGAGCTTCACCCCAGGGCACTCACAAGGCAGCAGCTGCCACTCATTTGTGACCTTGCCTGGGTCCCTGCTGTGCTTCCTGGAGTGGAGTGCAGACATCTGCCTGGCTCTGGGCAGCACGCTCCTGGTCCGCCTCCACTCACACATGCACATCCTTGTCAAACCAAGCCCACGCCGCGAGCCCATGCTGAGGAGGAGCTGTAAAGCCCCCAGAGAGCAGCTTAGCAGAAGGAAATATGACGGGCCTGGTCCAGAAGCAAGAAGAAGTATGCCTTATGGGCAGGGGGAGGGGTGTTGACAGGGGGCAAAGGAGAAGAAAGGGGAGAACTAAATAGACAGCAGCATTTTAATTAAAATCTTCAGCTTGCCTTCCACGGCCAGTTATTCCTGGCTCCCTTCATTAGGATGTGCCCCAATGTGCTCATTATCAAAGAGTACAAATTGTGTGGGTTTGAAGCCTCTGCTGGCTGGAAAAGTCTGCTTCCCTGCTAAAATCAGACATTTTCACAACCCCCTCAGTTGCTCAGACCTTACCCAGGACAGACCTGTGTAGGACTGGGGAGTTGGAGGAGGCTGGGGGAGGGCAGGACTGGCTCCAGGTAGCAGGCTAGACTCAGAGAAGGTGGGGGTGCTCAGTATCACCGTTCCGATACAGGTGGGGAGGATGCAGCCAAGTTTCTGCTTTCTGGTAAGGACAAAGAGGAGACAGATATGTACTGTCAAAAGAGAGATGTCAGTTAGCCCTTGAAGGAGGTCCTTAGAAAGATTGACAATGGAGCAAGCTGTTGAAAGAAATGGCGAGAGCCCCCACCATCGCAGTGAGAGCTGTGAGAATGAGGTCCACCGCCTCCCCTGTGCAGCACACACTTACCAGCTGCCTACTCTGTGCTCTCGGGCAGAGTTCAGACATGTGCTTAAGATCCAGGGCTTGGTAGGGGCGGGGGGGGGGGGGCTCTGTCTGTCTACACCAGTGGTAGTCAACCTGGTCCCAACCACTAGTGAGTGTTCCAGTTTTCATGGTGGGTGGTAGAGGAGCAACCAAAGTATAAATAAAAAGATAGATTTAACTATAGTAAGTTGTTTTATAAAGATTTATTCTACCAAACTTAGCGAAAATCTGACATAAAGTACTTGGTAAGTAATTATTACTATATGCTTTAACTTGCTGTAACTCTGCTTTATAAATTTTACAAAGTAAAGTTACTTCCCTACTTTATAAATCACTATTACTGTGGAACCAGTGGGTGGTTAGAAAATTTTACTACTAACAGATACAAAAGTGGGCAGTAGGTATAAAAAGGTTGACTACCCCTGGTCTACACCATCACTGGGAAGTAGGCTGCTTGCCCCCAGAGCCCTGGGTGACATCCTGGCAGCCAGAGAAAAAAGAGCATGTCCTTCAGGGATCTTCTCGTGTCCCTGCTCATGAAGAAGGTGAGGCTGGGCTGGCCCTCCAGGGAGGGAGAGGGCCCAGGCAGGACTAGAGAAGGGAGGGGAAGGGTTTAACAAGATGAGTAACCAGACAATGCAGGCAGGAAGCCCTGAGAATACAGGCGAGGTGTGTTCAGAGAAACACCACAGCACTGATCCCATCTGAGCAAATGAGACCCCTGCTTTGGCCTTGTTATTTCATAGTACAGCTAGTGCTCGACTTACGACCACAATTGGTTCCCAGTCGTAACACAATTTGGTCGTAAGTTGAGTAGGCTATATGTATAGTACTGTGAAATGATGTTATAAAAATCTTTGTCATATTTTTTCATAATTTTCTTTCATTATTGTTATATATCATAATTTTTCTTTGTTCATTTTATGCCATTTGTATCATCTCTACACCATTTTGTTTCTTATTTTTACATTTGTCAGGTTTAAGTAAAACACTGCATTACCAGTACAACTGGTTTAATGTTTGCAAAACATACAAAATTAGGCCCTGGCCGGTTAGCTCGGTGGTAGAGCGTCGGCCTGGCATGCTGAAGTCCCGGGTTCGATTCCCGGCCAGGGCACACAGGAGAAGCACCCATCTGCTTCTCCACCCCTCCCCCTCTCCTTCTTCTCTGTCTCTCTTTTCCCTCCCACAGACCGGGCGCATGCGGGAGTCTATCTGACTGCCTCCCTGTTTCCAGCTTCAGAAAGATACAAAAAAAAAATACAAAATTACAAAATACAGGTGCATACAAAAATACAAAATACAGGTGTAAAAAATGCCATAGGAAACATTTTCCCAATTGCAAAACATATCAAAATATATAAACATGTACGAAACATTTTATTGGCCGCTGGTGCTTAGCTGCGGATCGTTGATGTCGTCATCTGAGGCAGCAGTTGGGGTTACCAGAGTTGGTTTTTTCATAAACATGTGCGATCACATTCACTTTCTTTCCTCCTTTGTACTTGTTCATTGATTGCTTTCTCATATGTGCCTTGACCAGGGGGTTACAGCAGAGTGAGTGACCCCTTGCTCAAGCCAGTGACCTTGGGCTCAAACCAGCGACCATGGGGTCATGTCTATGATCCTATACTCAAGCCAGCACCCCTGCACTCAAGCTGGTGAACCCATGCTCAAGTCGGATGAGCCCGCGCTCATTTTCATGTTGAGATCAATGGCCTTTCTTTCCTTCTTGGTAGGCTGGGGCGTAGACAAAGGCAATTTCCTCTTGGTAGACATCTTGGGAGGGGTCTGATGAAAAATATCCAATATACAAAACACAAATTGCTGTACTGAGTCTGGGGTAACAGTTGAAATGGTGCACGTGGAGATGGTAGTGCTGCGGGAAGCTGGTCTGCACTGTCGTACACTCAGCTGGGCAACGCTTGCACTGCCAGATGCGGAGCAGTTGTGGCTAGCGATTGTGGTCGTAAAGTCAAATGGTCATAAGTTGCATAGGTTGTAAGTCAATCAATATCTGTACATAGAGTTTTTGATCTCTTGCAATTTCTATTTTCTCATTAGACACACTCAACAAGGCTGTGAGGTAGGTGAGGCTGAGATAGTAGCCGTTTTTTGAATAAGGAACCTGAGCCTTCATCTTAGTCCATTCAAGCTGCTCTAACAATATACCATAGACTGGGTGATGGAAGCAGCAGACATAGCTCTGGAGGCTAGAAGTCCAGGATTAGGATCTCAGCACCGTTGGATTCTCAGTGAGAGCCCTCTTCCTCATCATGTCTTCACATGGTCATTCCCTGGTGTGTCTTCTTTTTATAAGGAAACTAATTCCAACATGGGGCTCCACCCTCATGACCTCATCTATACCCAACTACCTCCCAGAGTTTTGCCTCCTAATACCATCACAGTGAATAGTAAGGCTTGGAATATGAATTTGAGGGAGACACCACCCCTTCCTAGGTGGTGGCAGAGGCATCATGAGGACCCAGGCCTTCCAGTTCCTGAGCACTCTGGCCCTGGCTAAGTGTCACTGCACTGAGGACGAGAAGAGCCCCCACCCTCTGAGCTGAGCCCTCCACTGGGCCCCGTGAGTTCTCTCGGAGCATCTGACAGCTCTCTAATCCTGCCAACACCCCCACAAAGAACACCCCTCTGCCTCCACCCTGTGCCAGCGCCAGCTCCAGCTCCCTTCTCTCAGACTAATGAGGCAGGAAGCCCCATGCAGGGTCCCAGTGACAGCTGCTAGAAGCATGTTTACTGGAGCCAACTGCTGGACCTGACAAGACGTATTAATTAGGAGATGATGTACCGTGATGGGCCACATTGGTTACATGGCAGCGGAAGGGCAGCCTCAGTCACCATAGAGCCAGGGAGGCTGCCATGACATTCTTAATTAAGGGGACCCCTGTCCCCTCACCACAGGACAACCCCAGACAACACCAGTTGTGAACAACACCAGTCGGGGCCTGCCCAAGCAATAAGGTTTGGCTAGAGGGCGGGAACCTGGGAATACAAGCAAGATAACAATACCTCCATGTGGCTTTTAGGGCTTTTCACAATCTGGCCTCAACCTACTTCTTCCTCTTGAGCCCAGTGAGTCCAAGAATCATGCAACCACCTTTTCCAAACAGGCCCATCCCCACTTCTGTGAGCTCATTCAGTCCTGACCTGAAATTCCCTTGTTTCCACTTCCTTCTCTTTATACTGAAATACAATTATGAATGCTACCTTCTCATAGCTTTGCTCATTCTTTCACACACACATATACATACATCTTCCTTTGAGGATGAGCAAAATTTTTGCTATTCTTTAATAGGATTCATCAATAGGCTGAATACACCACCAGTACAGCATATCAGAGCCTGTTGTTAAACTGCTGAAATATTTTCATACTAGCAGGTGAGAGGTTCCAAGCCTCCTCATCTAATATGCTTCTACTATTCCCAGACCCTCTTCCAAGATACTTTCCACTGCTCAGCACTAAAGAGCTAGTGCTTGGCACAAAGGAACCCTGTGGCCTATGTTCGCTTATGATTGGTCAATGCACCTGCTGTGCCAGTTATTAAATATCTGAATATCAACCCTGCTCATCAGTCTGGTGACTGTCAAAGACAGGTGTGCTGTTTTTCCATTTGAATGTCAGCGTCTGCTCTGCAAGGGGCCTGGGGTTGCACATATGCTCGGGGTCACTGTGTTCAGAGAATGTGGTGGGAGAGGGCATACCCCCCAAGGTTCCCAACACACTGCTGAGTGGAGGCACGGCTTTGCTGCCTCTCTGTCTCAGTGCCTTGCACGTCCATTCTGCACCCCAGACTGCAGAAATGTGTGTGTCTGAAACCCTACTGATCGCTCTTGCCCCAGCAGCTTCCTATTCCAAAGCCCCGCTCATTGAACAAGCACATGGAGTGCACCTACTTTGTGCCCAGAAGTTGGTACAAACAGGGCAAAGGCACATCCCCTCACCACAGAAAGCCAAACTGCAGTGAAAATAGACAAGAAAACAAATAAACACAGTGCCAGGAGAAGGCTGGAGGAAGAAAGCTAATAAAAGATGGGCAGTGTTCAGAGAAGGAACTGCCCCTAACCACACAGGAGAGGCAGGTGAGATAGAAGAACAGGCTCTTTTTAAGGGTGGGCAGGAGTTTCCTGGGGGCAGATGGGGGAAAGATGTTGGGGACACAGGAAATTTCACGTACAAAGTATACAGAGAATGAGAGGATATAGAATGGTCAGCAATGTCCAGAGTGCCTGGAAATAGGACAGGCAGGACATCAAACTGAAGACGGGGGGGGGGGTTAAGGATGGTGCCAAGGAGTATAGCCTGTCCTCAGAGAGAGGCAGATGGATGTCTTTATGTCAGGAAGTGAGAAGATCAGATGTGTCTTATAGAATGATGTGAGTAGCAGTGTGGAGACCGTTGGAAGGTAGGGAAGATTGGGCAGCCTGCAGAATTTGACTAAACTGATGTTTGTGAGTAATTGGTTTCTTACAATTACTAACTCTGGGGTTTTTACAGAGCTTTTTGGAAGGAAATATAGCTTGTTTTAAGTCATACACTCATATAGTTTCCAATGATCCTACCTAAAGGCGACTGAGAATAGACCTGGCAAAGAAATCTCGAATTATAGCCCAGTCCATGTCTACCTGGCTGTGTGACCTTGAGCAAGAAACTTAACTTCTCTGAAAGCAGTCGCTGGAATCATGCACTAAAGTAATCACACGCTCAGGTTGAGCAAGGCCCAGGGTAGGAGCTGTTATTAGGGCTTCTTGCTGCAGGACTAGAGGAATTCTGCTCATTATCCTCAGGGCTGTGTCGTGCTTCTGGCTGGAGAATGGGGACCACCCACCCTATTCTCTGTATCAGGGTAGGGACTGACTTCCCAGGGCCCAGACAGCTTTCCTAAGAAGAGTGTAGGAGGTTCTGCTTTCTGATAGTCAGTGACCTTTGTGACGAGTCACCAGGCAATGCTGTCACAATCACCTCTGCCTCTACCACCACCACCCAGTCCCCCACTCCAGTGGCCACTGTCCTTACCTTAATAGGTCTTGAAAAAGTACAGGCTACCTCCTCAAGTCCTGGGTCAGGGTGCAAGGGCCCCTTCCACTGTACTGCCCTCACGATTGGCCTCAAGTCAGGCATCTTGAGGTCACCCCACATTACATAATGACAGATGTTATTGATGCTTGGGAATTACTCAGCCCTTTGAAAAATCACAGCCACAATATTTGTCTCCATTAACATCCATGGCAGCACTCCAGTGAATCAATAGGATACTTAATGCTGAATTACAGGACATGCCTGGGCAGCCTGCCTCTGCGGACTGTGATCCATCAGGTGAATAACTGAGAGTGTTCCAAGCCCACTGTGAGGGCGCCCGGGCCGGGAAGGGGCAGCCCGGTGTTTACACCAGTACAACTATGCATTTGTTTACCTGCTAGATATAAAACACAAATTCTCGATCTTTTCATTATAACTGCTTTTGAAGCACTTAATGATGCTTTTCTCATCTTATCTGGTGTAAGTAATTCATGCTTCATGGTCTAAGAAAGACCTGGGGTTTCTCCTACTGGAAATCAGAAAAGAAAAGAATGATCTGTCTCGCGAGAATAACAGGTGAGCCAGCTGTACAACACCCCATCTCTGACCCTCCTGCCTTCCATCCCCCATCCCACCACCAGCTGTCCTTCATTCATACTGATTTAACCCCCCAAAAAATGCCATTCTCCTTATTCACAGCCTGACCTGTCCTCCAGGGATCTCTAAGCTCTAAATCAACATTTGTCACCTGCGAGGATGGTCCTTCTGAGGCACAGATGGAAAAGTCGTCATTGCCAGTGAGGAAGAGGCCAGTTCCCCCGTCTCCTCATCTAAAGCTCTGCCTCTTTGATTCTGACCTGTTCAAGTATTACTTAATTGAATTCCAACAACTACTCATTATTACTTTCTCAATGAGCTAAAATATCTACCTGCCAGCCCCTTCTGAACTGGGGAGAAAAAGGGTGTAACTTTCATTGCTGGGTTCAACACAGGCCCCAATATATGGAAAAGAGCTTTTCTAGTTGGTTTGTTTATTTTCTTGAGGACCTAGAATTTCATCATATGTCCTTGTCTGCTAGCATGATACTTTAGTGACCTTCTCACTGCCCTCTTTGTCTGGACTGTCCTTTTCTCTTAAGAAAGTAGGAGGGGTTGGCCCTGGCCGGTTGGCTCAGTGGTAGAGCGTCAGCCTGGCATGTGGAAGTCCCGGGTTCGATTCCCGGCCAGGGCACATAGGAGAAGCACCCATCTGCTTCTCCACCCCTCCCCCTCTCCTTCCTCTCTGTCTCTCTCTTCCCCTCCCGCAGCCGAGGCTCCATTGGAGCAAAGATGGCCCGGGCATTGGGGATGGCTCCTTGGCCTCTGCCTCAGGCACTAGAGTGGCTTTGGTCCTGACAGAGCGCCGCCCCAGAGGGGCAGAGCATCGCCCCCTGGTGGGCGTGCCGGGTGGATCCCGGTTGGGCTCATGCGGGAGTCTGTCTGACTGCCTCCCCGTTTCCAGCTTCAGGAAAATACAAAAAAAAAAAAAAAGCAGGAGGGGATGCCCTGTACACAGCTCGCCCTAAGCACAGGCACCTCTCTTGCCTTGCCTGCCCATCCGCTACGCCCTTTCACCTTCCTTCTCACACTACCAAGCTCTCCTCCTTCAGCCTTCAAGGCCCACAGATGCTTTTCTGATCACTCATTGACTGCAAAGCCTCATCTGTATGTCAAGCAGGCAACCTCATAGAACATCAGCACTGTCCCTTCCTTCAAAGTGAGGGAGCAAGAGACATTAAGGGGGTGCCTACGGAGATGAGTGAGAACCAAGTCCCCCCTTTCAGCCATCTGCCCACAATCCAAATTGAGATCATTTGCCACTCTGACCATGCTTCACAGGGCTTGCCTCATATACCACCAGGGAGGGGACATGGTGTCCAGTGAGCAGACCGCACACATGCAGAGACCCTGGGCTTTTCTTCTGTGAGCCATGTCGGCATATCTTCCACCAGTAGGTGTACTGAAGAGAGGGAGAGAGGAAGAAAGCTATCCTAGTGAGTTAGTGGGTTTGGCTGTGTCACCATGGAAAAATGACCACCTACTTCTGTTTGTTTTGTGTATGTGTGTTTGGTTTTTTTGGGGGGAGGGGTAATCTCTAAAATGGAACCAAAGGTTGTCGGGATGATCAAATGAGATAACAACAGGTGGATAACACTTTGTAGGTTGGAGACGCGATGTAAGATATTTAAGTAGAGCCTGGACTCTGGAAGTCAGGTTGACTGGTTAGGAATTCTGGCTCCACCGCTCCCTAGTTCTACGACCTTGTGCAAACACCCTCTCGGGGCCTCAGTGTTCTGGGTGTGAGACAGCATCTGCCTTATGAGATCTGTTGTAGCATTAAAAGAATGAATAAATAAGATAAAGCACTTAGAACAGCATCTGGCATGTAGTTTTACATTATGAAAAGTCTCTGTTGTGATTAATTTCCTCTCTTGGAATCTGAGCTCTTGGGAGTCAAGAATCTAGTCTCCCCTAACATGTAGTGAAGGTGCCAAGTTCATTACACTGGGACCTAATAAGAGTGTATGAGACCTTGCTGGGCCGTGGGGACCACAATGGCTGCCTTACAGAGGAATTACCAGTAGCTGTCCTTCCTCCAGAAAGATCAGTGGCCTCATCATTCACAAGCCAGAACAGCCACTGTTCACCTTTGTCCAGAGGATGGAAACTCAAGGTTCAACGTGAGATAAAATGTGTTACCATTTTTAACAACAGTTAGGGTGCCTTTAAGAAGAGTGATTAAAACAGCACCCAAAGGCCCTGGCCAGCTGGCTTAGTGGATAGAGCGTCCACCCAGCATATGGATGTCCCAGGTTTGATTCCCAGTCAGGGCACACAAAAGAAGCAACCATCTGCTTCTCTCCCTCTTCCTTTCCCTCTTCTCTCCCTCTTCCCCTCTCACAGCCAGTGGCTCAGTTCAAGCATGGGCCCCCACACTGAGGGTAGCTCTTTGGTCTGAGTGTCAGCCATGGGTGCTAAAAATAGCTCAATTGATTCAAGCATCAGCCCCAGGTAGGGGTTGTCGGATGGATTCCAGTCGGGGTGCATGCAGGAGTCTGTCTATCTATCTCCTCTCCTCGCACTTAAAAAAAAAAAAAAAAACAGCACCCAAAGGTGCTCTAACTTTCTCTAAGAACACTAAGTTCTCCACTGTAGGCAAAGTACCTTGAAGATGTAGGCTGAGCCACAAATCCCAAGAGAGATTAGTAACTATAGCAAACTAGTGACACAACTGTCATCCCAGATACAGCCTCCAATCTGTGCCAAGGCCGATCCCACCCCTCGGCCAGCCAGCGTGTGGACAGTGCCTCAGGGCTGTCCGCTCCAGAATCAGCACAGCTGGGGACTGCGAAGCGCTCCCCTCACCTGCAAGGCCTCAACTCTGTCAGCGCCAAAATGAGCATTTTTCACCCACATTGTGCAAGATAATTATCTTCATAAGGTTTGATAAACACGGTGATATATCTCATTTTATATAGCACATTAAGGTTAGAATTTAGAGCAAGGCAGTAAAACAAATCTAAAAATATAAGGTAATATAGTAAAATCAATAGGGATTATTAGAAGCAAAGTGTTATATGTGAGGCGATAAAGCCTTGGAAATCCAAGGAAACAATGTTCCACTAAAACTATGAAAAACGTTGTGACTTAATCACTTGGTAAATAGCTTCTTATTTTGATGGGTTTTATAGTTTCATGGTATAAAAAAAATGCACATTAGGGATTCATCCAAGATGGTTCTTATAAAGAGTGTATCCAAGAAGACTATTGTTTTGGCAATATAAGCTTTTAAATAATAGTATATTATTTTCTGCCTAGATCTACTACTCTCTAAGCCTCTCACTCACTTTTAAGATTTTACTTGCCATTAAGCTATCACTCTGCAGATTCTCAAGCCTTTGAGCACACAGACTTATATTATTCACTGCCTTCTCCCACTTCATAGAACAGGCGGACTTGGGAATTCCTAGAGGAACTTGATTTTCCTAACTATTTTTCCTTTAGCTGGGTACTAATTTTAAATGTTGGTTTAGAAAATAAGAAGCCATTTTACTTGAAGTTCTCATCATCTATTTAAATAACCCAAGTCAAAAAAGGGTTCTCCCCAACCCCCACACAGAGCTGTTCCAAATAGTCAAATGAAAATTAAACTCTGATTTAAGTAGCTACATCTTAGCAGTAATTAACATGTACATCAAATACTTCTTTTCCTTTGATATGATATGGTACTAGAATTTAAATCCTGATGAAGGTGCCAAAATTAACTGCAATGGGAAATGAATAATAACTCTTTTAAGATGACTTTGCCCTTTGCATCAGCTTTCATTCAAGCCCTTTAAGAGACTCTGTGCTCTGCCCTTAAAAAGTTTGCAAGTCAGGCACGCAGGTCAAGTCCAAAAATATTAATATATGAGTACAGGCAAAGAAGAAAAGGAAAACCCTGGCCCTCGGCTCATTGCTCTGTGTGTCCTCATCCCTGTTAGCTGGACACAGCTTTCCTCGCTAGTCTCTTCTCTAAGAAAAGAAAAGGAAAAAAAAAAAAAGCAAAGGTTGTCTTCTCTGGGTTTGGCTGAAATATAAGAAACTAGAGAAGGAGTTTGAAGTGGGGCTTGAGGCAGGAAGAAGAGATCAGGAGACCGGTATAGGCATTTGGAGCAGGCAGGAAGAGAATGAATGTAGGATCAGAGGAGGGACTAATTGTAGCTTCTCCTTGTGTAAAAAAATCCCTAGATCAAACTTTCTAGGTCAGTGGTTCTCTGTTTTTAATATTGATGACAATTTGAGACTTGAATGGAAGTTATGGACTCTCTTCCCAGAAATATATACAACTCACATTTGCAGACCCGTTCACAGACACACAACCTCGCACTAAGAACTCCTACCCTATGAAGACTTAGTGTGATATTCTTGATTGGTGGATGCCCATGGAACTAACAATCCCTTTGAATCCCAGGCTGCTCAAAAGGTATTCAATACTGGGTGGAACATTTGAATAAGGACACGGACAAACCAGAGATCAGCCAATGAAGAATGATCAAAATTGTGAGAAGTCTAGAATCCAAGGAAGGGGGAGTTTAGAAAGAACTAAAGGGAAATACGATCACTGATAAGAAAAAGTGGAAGAGGAAAGAAGACTTGATTTTGGCTGTGTTTTTGGTTTTTGGTACAAGAGTCATTACTAAAAGAATCAAGTTTCACCAGTAGGAGAGGGAATTATCTTCCCAACGATTAGAAGTGCTCCTTGCAATCCCATCCCCACATAGCAGCTTTTTAAAATATTAATCAGATTGTGTCACTTTCCCAGTCAAGCCCATCCAATGGCTGCCTATAACACTCAGGACAAAATCCCAAAGTCCTCATTGCACCAGCGGCTCTGCCCTCTTCTCTGAGTGCTGCCCACAACCCTCTTTCCTACTGGATTTTTCCCAAGCCCTTTGTCCTTTAATAGGACAAACCCAGTCTCTCCTCAAAGCCTTGCCTTCTCCTGTCTTCTCTGCTTTAAATGCTCTTCCCTGGAGCTTTGGCAGATGGGCTCCTTCTTGTCATTTAAGTGTCAGCGTAGTCGTCACCTCTTCAGCAAGGTCTTCCCTAGCTGTTCACGGGGAGGTGGCCCTGGGTCCAGGCACTCTCTGCCCGTCTGTTTCACTATCTCCAAAGTAGTTATCACCACCTGAAATTTGCTTATTGACTTTTTATTTTGTAACTCTTGCTCCCCCCTACTAAAAATCAGAGCCCATGAGAGCCAGGTCCTTGTCTGGCTTATGGGCTTCTAGAATAGCGCCTGACATAGAGCAGGCATTTATTAAATATGCTTTGGGTGAACAAGGGAAATCCAGTGAAACTTCTTCCTTGTGAAGTAATTGATGAATATTCCATCTGTGGAGGTGGGTGAACCAGGCCTCATCGGGGATGCTCCAGGAAGGCCCCTGGCCATGGATGGGTACACTGAGCTTTCAGTTCTGAAATTTGCAGATTTCACAGCCTCGTGTCACAGAGTGTGAAGAGCATGCACTTCTAAGTCAGACAGGCCTGGCTTTAAATCTTAGTTTTGCTACTTAGACATGGAAGCTTCCAGGAAAGGCCATCTTTCTAGACTTCAGTCTATTCCTCATCTTAAAAATGGGGATAAAAATAGCTGTCTTGCTGGGTTGTGAGCATATATATAAGAAGATCATGTGTGATGTACTTGGCACGGGTCACACTGTGTGGTCCTCTAGTAGGGACACTACAACAGCAGCTCTAGTTATGCAGCATAATTTTCTCTATCAACATTTGATAAGAAGGCTATGTGTTGGCAATACTTTCAAGCTAGAAGAATTTTTATAGGGTTTCTTAGTTTCCTAAGAAAATAATGTGTCTCTTTAAATTCTTTTTTTTTTTTTTTTTTTTTTTTTTTTGTATTTTTCTGAAGCTGGAAACGGGGAGAGACAGCCAGACAGACTCCTGCATGCGCCTGACCGGGATCCACCCAGCACGCCCACCAGGGGCGACGCTCTGCCCACCAGGGGGCGATGCTCTGCCCCTCCGGGGCATCGCTCTGCCCTGCCGCAACCAGAGCCACTCTAACGCCTGGGGCAGAGGCCAAGGAGCCATCCCCAGCGCCCGGGCCATCTTTGCTCCAATGGAGCCTTGGCTGCGGGAGGGGAAGAGAGAGACAGAGAGGAAGGGGGGGGGGGTGGAGAAGCAAATGGGTGCTTCTCCTATGTGCCCTGGCCGGGAATCGAACCCGAGTCCCCCGCACGCCAGGCCGACGCTCTACCGCTGAGCCAACCGGCCAGGGCCTCTCTTTAAATTCTTTTTGAAAGTAGATATATAAATTCTAAAAACTAGAAATCACAATGAATGTCCAGCCTTGTATTTCTGTCCCATATATCAGTTTACCTAGAGCAGGGGTCCCCAAACTACGGCCCACGGGCCACATACGGCCCCCTGAGGCCATGTATCTGGCCCCCGCCGCACTTCCGGAAGGGGCACCTCTTTCATTGGTGGTCAGTGAGAGGAGCATAGTTCCCATTGAAATACTGGTCAGTTTATTGATTTAAATTTACTTGTTCTTTATTTTAAATATTGTATTTGTTCCTGTTTTGTTTTTTTTACTTTAAAATAAGATATGTGCAGTGTGCACAGGGATTTGTTCATAGTTTTTTTTAGTCCGGCCCTCCAACGGTCTGAGGGACAGTGAACTGGCCCTCTGTGTAAAAAGTTTGGGGACCTGCCCTGGCCGGTTGGCTCAGCGGTAGAGCGTCGGCCTAGCGTGCGGAGGACCCGGGTTCGATTCCCGGCCAGGGCACATGGGAGAAGCGCCCATTTGCTTCTCCACCCCTCCGCCGCGCCTTCCTCTCTGTCTCTCTCTTCCCCTCCCGCAGCCAAGGCTCCATTGGAGCAAGGATGGCCCGGGCGCTGGGGATGGCTCTGTGGCCTCTGCCCCAGGCGCTAGAGTGGCTCTGGTCGCAACATGGCGATACCCAGGAGGGTCGCAACATGGCGACGCCCAGGATGGGCAGAGCATCGCCCCCTGGTGGGCAGAGCGTCGCCCCTGGTGGGCGTGCCGGGTGGATCCCGGTCGGGCGCATGTGGGAGTCTGTCTGACTGTCTCTCCCTGTTTCCAGCTTCAGAAAAATGCAAAAAAAAAAAAAAAAAAAAAGTTTGGGGACCCCTGACCTAGAGCTTTGGGCCTCTCTGCAGTGAATCTGAGGTCCCCTCCCCTCTCCTCCCCTCAAAGTTAGATGAGAGAGGAGCCATGTTTCTTGGTGACCTGCCATCTAACATCATGGCATGCCCACCAACCAAATCCATCTGTTTGATGATGAATATGAGTGTACCTTTCCCACCCGCCAGTGACCCGACTTCTCCTGTCCTGTAGGCTGAGACTGTGGCCTCAGCCAGGTCAGGCCAGAGAGCCACTCCCAGAATTCGTGCAGTAAATCAACACAGCTGCGTGCCCAGGAAATCCTCCTAAGAAAGCAAACCCCCAACCTCAGCCCAGACCACCTTCATACGGCTCATCTGGATCCTGGCTGCACACAGTAAAATGAACACATGGGTTTAGACATGTTTAAACAAGACTGTCTCAATGTGGCTTCTAATTTAATCTTCAAAAAACCTCTCTGAGCTTATTTCCTTATCTGCAAAACAGAAATCCTCTCACCTATCTTACATGTTTGTTATCAGCAACAAATGGGACTATGGATTTCAAGCGCCTGGTTCTCAAATGTTCACTCCCTTGCTTGTCCTTATAATCTCATCTCAACCACCCCCAACCCCTCCAGAGAAAGTTTCCTGGGCTACCTCCTGCCTGACCCATAGAACAAGAGAGCCATCGTGCTTCTAACTAAATTCCCTCTCTCTACATAAAGCTCAAGTTCAGCTGTGTATAAGAAGAATGCCACAACCTTTAAAGCAGTGCACACCATGTTAAAGGTATCACCAATCCCATCGTCTCCTCCCCTCTTTGCCTTCCTGTCTCTCCTTGTCCTGAGCTTGCCCCCTCTCCCGTTCTTTCTCCCGAGTTTCCATCTCACCATTCTCCTTGTAGCCTTCCACTAATTGGCAGTGCCATCTCAATATTATTTCTGTGCCTTAAGCTATGCCATTACTTTGATGAAAGACATTCTCAGAGCACTCCCTCCTTCACCACCTGCCTCCCCCCCTCGGCCTTGAACCCTGTGCCGCGAGGTGATGCAGTCCCTGAGTCTAAGGGACATGCACAGAGAAGCTAACACAGTGTCTCCTGGCCAGAGCAGTCCTGCATCCTGCGCAATCTCAAGACACCTCTTTCCACTCTGTCCTGTCACCAGAGGCTTATGAAGAACTCTGTGACTATGGGGCTTAACGAGAAACACAGGTGGGTGGCAGAGGCAGCCGCAACACCCTGGAGACCACAGCTGCCAAGAGAGCAGCTTCATCATGGAGGCTTTGCAGCCAAAGGCAATGAGGATCTTTGCCTAGACTAGGCCAGTACCTTGCTGGTGGGGCCCAGGGTAAGAGGCTGAGGGGAACAATAACCAGGTGACTTCAGACTTTAAAATATGCCTAGCCTCAGCCTGACCTGTGGTGGCACAGTGGATAAAGCGTTGACCTGGAAATGCTGAGGTCACCGGTTCGAAACACTGGATTTGCCTGGTCAAGGCACCTATGGGAGTTGATGCTTCCTGCTCTTTCCCACCTCTTCCTTTCTCTCTCTCTCTCTAAAAAGGAATAAAAAAATTTTTAAAAAATATGCCTAGCCTCTGGCTCTGTCACCATCTGAGACTTTTCTAACTCAGTTTGTACTCACTGCCATGGCATAAGCAGTCAACCAAACAGTTGTCCACTTTCAACCTGAATGCCTTCAGGGTAGGGGAGCTTCCCCCTACAAGGCCCTAGCAGGCAGCTAGGAGCACCAGTTTTAAATCAGAAAGGCTTGAGTTCATGGTCAGCCTCTACCACATACTGGCTATGACCTTGCATGTTACTTAACTTCCCTAAGCTCCAGCTTCCTTAGCTACAGAGTGGGGTAATAACTATATCTACCTCACAAGGCACTGGAAAGGCTAAATAAAGGAAGAAAAGTGCTTTCCATAGTGGACATTAATGACAGTAATTAATAATCACAGAAATTATAATAAACATTTGTTGAAGACTATGCTGGAGACTGAATTTTGTGCCAGGACTACAGAGATGAAAAAGATATGATCTCAAGGTAGAGAGATGGTCATAAAAGCAGGTGCTAAGACAGGTATGCACAGGGAATATGGGAGCACAGCTCTACATTACAACAATTCTTCCTTCTAATGCAACAAAATCAGTTTCCTTGACTCTCTCCTCATCGGCCTGAGTTCAGCCCCCTAGAGCATCTAGAATCACTCCAATCCCTCTTCTACATGACAATCTTTTAGCCTTTTGAAGATTGCAAATCACATCCCCCTAAGTCCCCTCTTTTCTAGGCTAAACAGTCCCAGCTCCACTCTAAAAATAATAAGCCTGCCTTATCTTTCTACATGCCTTTCTCCAAGGAACAAAAGCTATTTTATCAGCCTTGGCTCATCCATCTTCTCGGCACCAAGGGCCCACAGAGAAAGGAAAATTTACCTGCCTAGCCCAAGTCTGATACCAAGAGAAATTCAATTTCATTCAGGCTCCCCTCAGAGTCCCTCAGCTTAGACACCTTAAACCTCAGCTCAGAATCATGACCCAGTGATTGTGGCCCACTTGTTTGCCAACATGTCTCACCAACATCAACTGGTGAGACATCACTGCCCACCTCATAGCATCGGGTAACCAGAAGTCTGAAGGAAGCTTTGAGATCATCTGGACCAGGGGTTCTCAGCCCTGACTTTATGAGAGAATCACTGAAGAGTGTTTCATGAAGACACCGAAGTCCAAATCCATTCACCCACACATGAGAAATTCTGATTTAATTGGTCTAGGAGTTTTGGCATCAATAGAGTTTTCAAGCTCCCAGGACATTCTAATACACAGCCAGGGTTAAAAACCAATCCATCTAACTCACCATCTCCTTTTGCACTCGAGAAAACTGTCCAGATGGTAGATGTGATCTGTCCAAGGTCAGAAAGCTACTGAAAGGGAGAACAGGATTAGATGCCCTGGCTTCTGATTTCCAGCCTAGTATCTTTTTCAATAGGCTACCTGAAGGATAACATCCTGATATCAAACTGAAGTCCAGGGGGTATTCTTTAGATGCTTTAGAGAAATACATAATGGATCCAACTCCTCCAACCCCTAAAACCCACCTCGTTAGTCCCTCTTCTGCTTTCTAAGTGTTCTCTGCTCCTTCCTCACCTCTGTACTTCAGACTCAAAATGTGGTCAAAGCGCCACCCACGATGGGAGAGCTCTATTCAGTGTTCAGCCAAAATAACTACACAGCAAAGAACCTCATTGCAAATCAAGAGTCAAAAGCAATTCTTAAAACCAAATTAAGGTCCTGAGCACTCAGCAGTGCCTCTTCAGAAATCAACCCTCAGGTTCACTCCCCTGCTAGATAAAGGCTATGGGGGCAGGGGGGAAAGCAACAGTATTAAAATTCCAGAAATGTAATCTGAAATGAATAAGTGATATTTCCCAGCCAAGGTAATACAAGGGTTTTAGTTCCCAATGTGATGGAGCTACTTTACATTTTAATAAATGCACATTGAGAAAATAATATTATTGCTCTGATATTGGAAGATTATTTGTGAACATAAAATATTAGAACTTGTCAGGAAGGCATTTATTTTCTTTTTCCTTCTTTCCCTACCGCAATATTCTTTCACCTAATAGAAGATGATTGCAAAAATAATTACATCAAACAGTGGCCAATACACAAAATGAATGGGAAAAAATGAAGGTTATCTGGCATCGGATAGCAAACATGAGAGGGAGAAGCATGTGTTGAAGCGGAGCAGGATAATTGCACATCAATCAGATGATTACAGAGTGGGTGGGAAAATTAGGGCAACTGATTGGCTGCTGAATGTTTGGATCCCAGATGGAAATCAGAACATGGATCAGAAATCATTAGTTAGATTATCCATTTCCTCTACCCGTGTGGAAAAGCCACAAATGTAGGTGGAGCTTTGTGTTTGAGAAAATAATATAACCTTAAAGTGCTGCATGCATGAGTCTGTGATCACAGAACACTGGGATTCACGGCCCATGTCTGGTCATTCTTAAACCCCTGCAATTATATGTGTACATATACATTTATCTGGGTAGACATCCCATGGTTTTTAATATTTTTATAAAGGAGTTCTTTATCAAAAATAAATAAAAATTAAAAATCAAGAAATACTGGTCCATCTCCTTCATTTAAAAAAAATTAAGTAAATAAAAATAAAAGTGTCCCTAGGATATACTTTAGCAGTTCTGAAAAGTGAAACAGAGTTACCATATGACCCAGCAACTCCACTCCTCAGTTCTGCCCAAAAGAACTGAAAACATATGTTCACACAAAAGATTCACACAAATGGTCATAGCAGCTTTATTCATAATGACCAAAAAAGTAAAACCCAAATATCTTTTTTTTTTTTTTTATAAATAAATATTTATTTTAATGGGGTGACATCAATAAATCAGGGTACATACATTCAAAGAAAACATTTCCAGGTTATCTTGTCATTTAGTTATGTTGCATACCCATCACCCAAAGAGAGATCGTCCTCTGCCACCCTCCATCCAGTTCTCTCTGTACCCCTCCCCCTCCCCTCCCCCTCTCCCTCCTTCCCTCCCCCCACCCCCATAGCCACCACACTCCTGTTCATGCCTCTCAGTCTCGCTTTTATGTCCCACTAATGTATGGAATCCTGCAGTTCCTGTTTTTTTCTGATTCGCTTATTTCACTCCGCACAATGCTACCAAGACTCCACCATTCTGCTATAAGTGATCCAATGTCACCATTTCTCCTAGCTGAATAATATACCAAGGTGTATATGTGCCCCATCTTCTTCATCTAGTCCTCTATTTTTTTTACAGTGATTAAAAGCCTTTAAGCAAACTCTTGGCCAATACAGCAAGAATCCATAAATGAGTAGTGTCCTTAACATGTTCCCCAAGTCCAAGTTGGCCCCCTCACCATGCCAAATCCCTGAAAAATGCAACCCAACCACAGTTCAGTCTGTTAGGAGCTGTCACAGGGAGCAGGAGTCCAGGAAAGTTCCCCACAGGAAAAGTCCGTATGGCACTGGAATTGTTGTCACCATTCTATACTTTGCAGCTCATGTCCAAGTCCCAATGACCGCTGCTTCTAGCTGGTAATGATTCAGGTAGACTGGAAAAAGCCATTTGCAGCATGCGTGGATATGGAGCTTCTGTTCTCCTCTGCCTGGAGAGTTGAGACCAGGTTGCTTTTCCCTGGAGCTCTGTGACTGTGGCCTGGTAAAGAGAACCTTGGGATACACTAAGCTGGGTGGCAAAGGTAAATTCATAATACAAGTTGGCAAAAGGAGGAAAGAGAGCTCTAAATTAAGAGTAGGTCCCAGCCTGAAATATGAGTGGGGTATTGAGGTAGGAGGAATAAAGGAAACACTATATATTAAGCAAAGCAGCAGAAAATAGGACTATCAACACCCACAACAGAGATCTTTGAGGGAAGAATAAAGAACCTGACTATTCAGGCAAAACATAGTTAAGTGGCCCTTGTGCAAATGAGATCAGTTTACCTGCTTCTTGGAAGAAATACCCTAGGCTCGTCCACAGTGTCGTAGATGGGGTCTACGGCCCTGGGCACCTTCAGCCTTCAGTGGCAAACCCCAGCATTCTGGGCAAGGTTAGGTCATAGGTGGCTGGAGCAGGCCTGGAAGAGACTGAACCCTCCCTTAGAGGAGCGAGGGGGAAGCCCACCTTCCAGTGTCCCTGTTTCCTCACAGCAGAGGTGTGTAAGCCTGGCAGGCTTTAGCTCAATGACCTTCCTTTCCACTATTGAAGCAGGACCCAGATGGCATCCTATGAGACCCCTTTGGGGTGCTGGAGCCTTTAAGGGTGTATCCTAAAAGCTGGTAGTTCCCCCTGATCTCTATTGGGCTTTTTCTGCCTCTAGGTATCTTAAAAGCCATTCTCAGAAGATCTCGCTGAGGGGTTTGAGGATCCCCATCCGCCTATATAAATCTTTTCCATATATCTGGAGCTATTTGGAAAAAAGACAGAACAGTGTTATTAGCTAGATCTAATAAAGAAGGTAGATTTGGTGTCTCCTGTTCATCAGCTTTCAAAAGAAATGTAAATTTATTTTTTTTTTTAAGTAAAAAGCATGATATGGTAGACCCGTCGGAGTCATTGGCCTGGTGTGCAAAATTCCCGGGTTCGATTCCCGGCCAGAGCACACAGGAGAAGCGCCCATCTACCTCTCCACCCCTCCCCCTCTCCCCTCTCCCAGTCCCTCTCCTCCCGCCCACAGCCAAGGCTCCACCGGAGCAAATCCACCCTGGGCACTAAGGATGGCCCCATGGCCTCCGCCCTAGTTGCTAGAATGACTCCGTAAAACCCAAATATCTAACTAATGATGAACAGATAAACAAAATGTGGCGAATCCATATAATGGAATATTGTTCCTCCATTAAAAAGGAGTGAAGTTCTGATGCGTGCTGCCACAAAGATGAGCCTTGAAGGCATATGCCTACAGAAGCACTCACAAAAGGCCACATATTTATAATTCCATTTTTATGAAATGTCCTGAATATTCAAATCCATAGAGACAGAAGGCAGGTTAGTGGCTGCCAACAAGGGGAAGAGGTAGGAGAAATGACTGCTGATTGGTACAGGGTTTATTTTTAGGTGAGGAAAATGGACCAGAATTAGTAATGGTGATCATTGCAAAATGTTGTAAACCTATTTTAAAACCACAGAACTGTATGTACATTTTTAAAGGGCAAATTTTATGTTATGTGAACTCTATCTCTTTTCTTAAATGAGTATACTTTAAAAAGAAAACTATTCCTTATAACTTACTAGTTCGTCAAATAAGAGAATAAGAGAACATAGGAAGAACAAGTATAATATAGAACAAACTAATCCAAATTGGTGTCATATGTATTTATTCATTCAAATATTGACAGAGCACTTATATGCCAGCATGCCTGAGCCCTGCCAACATGACAGGCTTACTCATGTTCTCTTGGACTGAAATTCTAGGGGGAGCTTGACAGTCCACCAAATGCACGCAAAGTCTGCAACTGCAATAGTGATGAGAGTCATGAAGTTGAGAAACGCGGAGACGTCAGAGCGTGCGCTGGGCTGGACAGCGAGGGTGACGTCAGAGCGTGCGCTGGGCTGGACAGCGAGGGTGACCTCAGAGCGTGCGCTGGGTTGGACAGGGCCGGGCGATGAGGCTTCCTTGAGGAGGTGAGCCTGAGCGCAGAGCACAGCATATTTAAGGAATTAAGGAAGATCCACGTGGCAAAGGCACCAGAAAAGGACCTAGGGGTGTGCTGGGTTCTACAGGGACAGTGTGGCCTATTAGGATTTGGGTCTTTAGCCAGAGCTGATGGGTCAGTCTGAGATGTGACCTGTTCCTAAAACATCAGAGTGGCTGGTCTGCGGAGAATGAATTGGAGAGAGGCTGACGTGTGGAGAGCAGTTGGGAAGGCCAGTGTGGTCTTATCTGCCAGAAAAAGGATCTAGGAACAGGTGTGTCCAACATGCGTACAATCCGGAGAGCAGCCAACTGTACAATACCCAGGGGACAGCAGGAGAGCAAGCTCAGGAGAATTATACTACAACATCTGGATCTGGCACCTCATTGTGCCTTCCAGAAAGATGCGAGACCTAGAGGAAGGTGAAGCAGAAAATGAAGACGATGAGGTGGGAAACGTGAAAACAGCCTGAGTCCTCGGAGTCCAGTCTGAAGCAGCACAGGCCCGGAGGGCCCCACTGCCTTTGTGCTCACCAAGGGCACCGACACAGTGAGCACAGGCTGGTGGACAGGAGAGAAAACTACCTTTGAGGTTGCAAGGAAGTCTAATTCCACAAAAGACATTGTCCCTCACAGGTATTAGAAGCTGAAGGTATAAATAGGGTAGAGAAGAAAATAACGGGAATGGTTTTGATGGAGGCAGAAACAACAGTAGTAATAGCCAGCACTCATTGTGTCAGTGAGCCAAGAACTGGACTCAATATGTTGCAGGCTTTATCTCATCTACTTTTCCTCATGACCCTTTTAGGGAAGTCCTATTACACTAAACTTCCTTAGTTGCAGGAGATACATTCCAAGACTGCCCACGGACAGCTGAAATTGCCATTAATACTGAACCCCCATAGACACTCTGTTTTTCCTATACATGCATGCGCTTCGTAGCTTCTCTTTAGCATATCCACATTGCCAACATCACTACTCCTGTGCTTCGGGGTCATTATTAAGTAAAATAAGGGTGACTTGAACACAAGCACAATAATACCCAATAGTCAATCTAATAACCGAGATGGTTACTGAGTGACTAATGGGAGGAGAGCGTCTGTAGCACAGAGATACTGGACAAAGGGATTATTCACACCCAGCAGGACATAACAAGATGGTGCAAGATTTCATCATGCTGCTTAGAATAGCACACAATTTGAAACATATAAAGTGTTTATTTTTGGACCATGGTCAACCGCAGGTAACTGAAACTACAGAAAGCAAAACGTCGGTTAAAGGGGCAATACCCACCTCTCAAATGATGCCATGGTGACTGTGGTTAAGGACCTTCCCCAAGGTCACATGGCTAGGAGGAAGCGGAGCCAGACCCCACAGAGGCAGCCTGCCTTGCACCCACCCTCTCGGCCCCTAAGGCCAGCGGCCCCTTCCTCCAAGTGTCTCCATCACAAGTTGTTCGAGACTGTCAGAAAGGTCTGGATTCCCCTCAGGCTGGGACTCAGTAACAAAAGTCCTGCCTTCAAACCCTGCCTGAGTCAGACCATGAAGGCTGAGAGGTCTTAGGCTCTTCAAGGAACTGATATCCCTGGGGAGACCACTGTCACGTGGATATGCTCAGTGAAGGGAGCTGCTCTAAGAGAGTCAGAGCCCTGACAGTGACCACAGGGAGAGCTGGGTTTCCCCAGCAGGTGCTGTTCTCCCTCACCCCGTCTGCAGCCCCGACCTCCCAGACTCTCACGGCTCCTCTCCCCACTGGATCACAGAACCAGAGCCTCCCATTTGTGAGCGCGGCACAGCCCCTAGAGCTGCACCCTAACACTCTCTCTCAGTGAGTAGGTGGTGGTCAGGACCTCCTATTACCATGGTCCCACGATTCTGTTAGGCAGCGAAAGCTCTTTTGTCCTTAAACCCAAAGCATTAATTTGTTAGTAGGAAGCATTACTTGGGAAAGTGTTTAGCAAAATCCTCAGACAGAAGAACATGAAGATGACCCTTAGCCATTTGCCACCACCCTGATGTTCTTCTGAAGTGGGATAGAGCGTGGTATGAATGTTAAGAGAACAGGTTTTGGAGACCGAGCTAACTTTGCAACTCAACAAATGTGTGACGTTGGGCCAGTTGACTTTGTTTTCCTAAGCCTCAATTTCTTCATCTGTAAAATAATAGCACCTTCCAGCAACATCAGGTTGTTCTGAGGATTCGGTGAAACACCTACATAAAATTCTTATTCTGTACCTGTCACATAGGAAGTATTCAATTAATGTTACCTGATACTATTAGTAATGATGAACAAAAAATAAATAGTCACGAGGAATGAGCTGAGACAGAGTCCTCCACCTTTGCTGCATATAAGAATCACCTGGAAGCTGGTAAAACTCTCAGGGTGAGGTCACAGCCCACTCAATGACATTTAAACCTCTGCTGAGGGAGCCAGTCACGAGCACCTGTCAGAGCTCTCCCAGGTGATTCCCACGCACAGCCAAAGCTGAGAACTGCCGAAGGTTCGTTCCTTTCCAGCTCCACCCAGTGGTGCAAGTGAGCGTGCATTGCCCCCCTCAAAGGAGCTGAGCTAAATGTGAAGCAGTCTCCTTACTCCAGTTTCAGACACATTCACCCACCTCTCTCCTAGCCCACAGCCCAGCATTTGCCTTTCATGAGGCCACTCTTGGCCTCTAAGTCACCTTAGGTAGGTTGAGAAGGAGACCTTCCACATACACCTCAGAAAGCAGGAATGACTGGTCAGCTAGCCATGGTTGTCATATTAGGAATAGACCAAAGGAAGTCATAAAGAATATCAATAGATGCTGCCTAAACAATGTGCAATTAGCCCAGCCACCAGCCCCCGGGAGAGGACACACAGTAGCCCTCTTGGCAAGATGCTAAGCTGAGACACTAAGAAAGCTGCCTGGAGCTGTACAGGTGTGCCTGCTAAACCGCAGCCCTTCAGAAGCAGCCCCTCCCTCCCTCTACCTTCCTCTGCCTTCGCCTCCGCAGAGGTGATGTGTCCCCAAGGTTGGATAGGCATTGTCAATTTAGCACAATTAAATGTGGAGTTGGAGTTGGCAGTAACTTTAGCTCTGTCTCCATAAGAGACTTTTCCAATTCTCCTAACACACTAGCACATTCCTTTTCCATAACTGCCCCCTCTGGCCTGGGTGTTCCTGCCACGTTATCCAAGTTGATCTTTAGTTAGTTCCCTTCATCGGGACTTAGTGAACGGCCTGACTGCAGAGAGAGCACCTCAGCCTGGCTGCGGAGCTGTGCACCGCTCCCTCCCGCCTGCCCAAACCTGGTCTCCTCACTGAGGGTCCCCACTTCCTGTCAGGCACCAGAAATACACTCCCTGCACCCCTGCAGTCAGGCCCAGGCCCGAGGAAACTTCAGATCACATGTGCTCGGTACCAGCTTGCGGTGGGCCCAGTACTCCGCCTCTGCACTAGCCTCCCCTCCTAGTTGAGTCCCTCTACCACGCAGACCACCATCCCCTTAAGCAGGGAAGAGTGAGAAGTGGAGGTTCCTGCTGGAGCCAAGGATCTGTGTGGATGGATCAGTTCAGAGTGATTAGTGGCTTAGGAGAAAGGAGCTTTGTGATTACGGAGGCCATTTTGGGGAGGGGAGAGGAGGCGCAATTCTAAAACACCTGCCTGGGAATCACTCCAGTAAGGCCAGACGTGAGCCTCCCTCAGATGGAGAAGGGCACCAGGGGCTAAACGCAGTCTAAAAGCAAGGTTAGTGAATTTAATGAGGTGATCTTAGGCAGCTTAATTCTGCTCCATAGCCTGGAGCTAGAGGAACCCCACACAGGAAGTCAGAAGTTAAGGCTGCACTAATTAGATTTCACAAATGCTTTGTTATTCAACCTGCCAGTTGGCTGGGACGATCCTGTGACGGCTCTGAGACCACCCTTTCTCTCCCACCTGTGCCTGGGTGGCACTACCCCACCGCCAGCAATGCTCCCAGAACTGTCACCCAGCTCAGACTCCACCTGGGCCTGCCCTGTCGCAGGGGTGGGCAGAGGGAGGGGTGGGGCAGAGGCAACCTCCCTCCCCTCCTGCTGGTTAGAGACTGACATGGCAGGCAAGTGGGGTTGTGAGAAAAGCTCAGGGAGAACTAAGTGGTTGGTCCTGGCCCTGGTCCCTTTCCCAGCCTTGCAGCTGCAGGGCTTACCCAATGGTGACTTCTGTCCTTCAGGGAGTGGGGATCATGTCAGTTCTGTCTTAGGGCCTCTATTGGTTGCAAGCTCTCTAGGGTAACGCCCCCTCCTGTTCATCCGTGCACTCTACAGGGCTGGCGCTGAAGGAGGGGAAGGGAGGGATGGCTCCTCTGGAACAGCCTGAAGCCAGGAGTGGGTGACTTGCTTTCTCCATCTGAACAATGGCAACCTACAGAAGGCTCTCGTAGGAAGGATGGAGAGCCGGGTCTCGCCGCAGGGAGGCCTTGATTTGACCTTGCTGATCGAGTGTTACTACTCTGAGGACAGAGGAAGCCTGGGTGACAGTAAGGGCAAGCAAATGGCAATTACAGTTCTCTGAACAGGGAAGGCTGCTTATCTCTTGGAGTGGAGACGGCCCTGTCTTCCAGGGATGGCCCACCTTTGGAGAGGCTGCTCCCCCCAGTGGAAGGCGAGGGTATGGTCAGCAAGCTCCCACCTCCTCACCCCCTTCTAGCTCACCCTCCCTTCTCCTCTGTAGCTAAGCCTGTTCACACTTCCATCAGAAAACAGCCGGACATCACAAACTGGCACAGCCTAACACCGCCATGTGATAAAGCGAGCAGATCACCCTGCCGCTCAGGCCTCGACTTCCTTTCCTGTGAAAGGAGGAGACAGGCCAGTCTCCGCTCAGCCACTCATCATTCCCCCAGGGCTAGGGAGTCGGAGCCCCAACTTGTCCTGCTGGTTGAGCCCCCCACCCACTCCAGTGGCACCTGGGAGGCACTGGCTACTCCTAAGCCCTGTGATCAGCCTTGAGTCTGATGCCCAGGAGAACCCCTCGGGAGCCTCTGACTGGTCACTAAAGTCACATGCAGCATGCAGTCACCACACCTTGGAGTCACAGGCTGTGCGGTGGGCAGGTTCTCAAACTGCCTACTTCAGCTGGAAACTACCTGTGAGCTGTGTCAGTCCCTCCCTGTGTGGCAGTTCAGGGAAGTTTTAAGGACACTGCAGAATTTTAGGAGAATGTTTCTGAATGTTAAACATACCCCTGGGTTCCTCCCTCATTGCCAACCGTGGCCCAAATCACTTGGCTTAGAAACTTGGACCTGTGGGTAGCTGACTGGGATGCCTGGAGACATTACCTCCCAACGCCCCCTTCCATAGGGGACAGTCTGAGCCAAAGAATGAATGGTGACATCTCCAGATGTTCCCTGCTGCCTGTGCCCCTGATCTAACCCTGAGAAGAGATGCATTGAGAGGAATCGTTCTGCTTAACTCCCAGGGGGAACCCCCTCCACCCTCCCCAGCCCAGCTCTCCACAGATTGCTCCACACTTGCCACCCTGCATCCCCTCCCCAGCCCCCAACATCCCTCTGCTCAGCCCTGGGAGTATGCACAGCTCCGAGCCAGCATGACGGATATGTGTGGCCAAGAATGGTGATGTATTTATTAAGTGAAACCGACAACTTTCATTAACCCAAGTAGACATTATTAAAATGCGCCGCTTGTCTCTGGGAAATGAAGTGCCCAGCACAGGCTGGAGCAGAGCCCCTGCGTGCAGTCTAAGCTGCTGGGTGTGTGCTGGGCCTCCCTCCTGGCACCCTGCATCTCATCCATCATTTCCCTGGAACTGGCCCACACCTGAGCCCCCACCTTTCTCCCCTTATAGCAGTCACCACAGGACTCCTCCCTCTGGCGTCCTTCTGAGACAGGAATCCCGACCCAGGTGATCTGAGGCCTGGAGACCATGTGTTCCGTTACTCCCACTGCCTGAACCTGAAGACTGAGCTGCCTTCTGGGCCCTGGCAGACTGCGTTAAACCAGATCCTGGCAGTGGCTGCGGAGGCACCACCAGAGACGTTGTTTTCTGGGGTCCAAGTTTCCCAGCCCACTGCAAGTCAGTTACCATTAGAGTTAACCACAGAGCCCCAGCCGGGGCAGGACAGAGAGGAGGGATGCAGGGGACAAGAGGATGGGAAGAACCTACTAGAAAAGGCAGGAGCAATGAGGAGGTGGGACAGGGCAGAAAGGGCGGGGCCACCCTGCACTGTGCTGGTCTGTGATTGAGGGTCTCTGCTGAGGTGTAGGAAGTGGTAATAACAATCATGTCTGCTACTCTGCAATTTACAATGCAATTTTACATAGACTATCTCATGGCTCCTCTGAAGTCCTGCTGTGAGGGAGACGTCATCAGCCTGGTTCTCTTTTTGCACCAATAATGAGAGGAGGCTCAGAGAGGTGAAGTAACCCGAGCAAGGTAGCAAAGTTGGTCAGGGCAGCCCCAGGAGGAGTGCCTGGGCCTCCCGCCCTGTGTCTAACATGGCTGCCCCTCTTCACCCCATCTCTCAGTTCTCTGAAGTTTCAAACACTGATGCCTGGCAAAGTTCAGATGCCCTTGTTGGGAGGGCACCATTCTGTGCAATCCCAGGCACACACACAGGGGTTCAGGCAGCATGCTGTGCACATCTGCCCATCTGCCCCTGTGGTCATGCGCCAAAGCTTCTGGGTGCAGAGGCAGCACGGAGGAGCGCAGGTGTTAGAGCAGGTCAATAGGTACAGTGCCACCACTAGCCAACCCACCTGATTCCATGCCCTGTCTGTACAGTGAATTATCTCCAGGCCTGTGAAAGAGAACAAATGAGATGCTGCGTACGCATTATCTGGTGCAGGCCAGCACCTAGCACGTGCTCAACTAACAGTGGCTCTTTTTTTTTTTTTTTTTTTTTTTGTATTTTTCTGAAGTTGGAAACGGGGAGGCAGTCAGACAGACTCCCGCATGCGCCCGACCGGGATCCACCCGGCACGCCCACCAGGGGGCAATGCTCTGCCCATCCGGGGCGTTGCTCTGTTGCGACCAGAGCCATTCTCAGAGGCCATGGAGCCATCCTCAGCGCCCGGGCCATCTTTGCTCCAATGGAGCCCTGACTGTGGGAGGGGAAGAGAGAGACAGAGAGGAAGGAGAAGGGGAGGGGTGGAGAAGCAGATGGGCGCTTCTCCTGTGTGCCCTGGCCAGGAATCGAACCCAGGACTCCTGCACGCCAGGCCGACGCTCTACCACTGAGCCAACCGGCCAGGGCAACAATGGCTCTTAATGTTCTTACCAGTAAAGCTACCAGACAAGAGGGCAGTGCGGCCAGGATCGAGCGACTGCTCAGTCTAGTCCTGGCTTAGGAACAGTGTGCCTCCGACTGTCAGGGGCAGTGTCCACACCTCTTCCCCCATGTGACACTTGCCCTGTCATCTCTGTGTCCTCATGCTGAGCTCAGAAATACAGTCCTCATGCCTCTGGACATTCTGAGGAGACAGCATAAGGACAGGCTGTAGCTTATTCATCTTTTATTTCCACTGCCCGGCATCCTGCCTGCTGTGACAGATTGCCAATAAATGTTAATAGGTGGGTGGAAGGGGGAGGAAAATGCCAAATCAACAAAAGGTGAACAGATGATAAGAATCATGGCATTCTTCGGCAACTGGCCACCTCCACAGCCACAACTACAGAGCTGATCCTTGGTCTCGAGGCCGGGGGAGGCAGTCTCCATTTTGGAGACATGGAGAAAAGCCTTGTGGGGGGGGGGGCACTCCACCCCCCTGGCCTGCACCACTTTTTTCTTCCGGCCAACAGGCCTGGTCCACCCAGAGCTGCAGGTCTCCCAGAGTCAGGAAAGGTGATCGCACAGCTCACCTGCCGAGGCTGTGGCTACTGGGCGTCAGGCAGAGTACAGAGAACTGTGCCACCTGGACTGAAGCGACAGAGTAGGCCAAGCAAGTCCTCAGATCTCGGCTCTAGCACAGCTGCTCAGATGGCCGAGACCCGGCCCCTTCTCTGTTAGCATGTCTGGAGAGGGGGTGGGACTCAGACGGGTGTCCACGGGGATGTCTGTGCGCTCCTCTTCCCTTCAGCGCCCACCCCAGCTTGTCAAGGCCCTCTGTCCTCGCTGCACTTCTGTGTGGCCCAAACCCTACTCCTGCCCATGCCCTCTCCTTCCCTAGGCTCCAGGGCGGCTTCTGCTCCCTTATTTACCAGAAACTAGGGCTCTTGCCATAAGAAGAGAGATTTCTCTCCAAACCACCTGCTAAGAGACAGTGCCAGGAGCAAGCAGGAGCTGGCATGAGCCCCTACCTGCCTGCCCATCGGTATTTGATGGGAATTTATTGTTTTAATCGAAGCACTAAGCAAAACAGTAAGCCCCGGCGCCCTTGCCCTGGCAGGAGGCGCAGCAGCTATGGGAATCTGCAGAGCATGCTCAGAATTACAGCCCATATAAGGCCTAGGGGATTCCTTCCTCACAGTAAGGTGAGACCTTTCTCCTGTGGGTGGCCAGGCAAGGGGGCGGGAAGCATGATGTAGGTTCCTCCGGGTCTAGTCTAGTGGAGAAAGTATCTCAGGTTGGTCTCTGCCTTAGTCGTCAGCCCCCCACTAGTGATTTATTACAAACCCCAGCAGACACGAGGGAGGGAGGCCTGCCCCTCACTTGGCCGTAGTTCCCTGGGCTGACTTTCACCATGGCCTTAACTTTTCCCAGAGCCACTCCTGAAAAGCTCCCGCTCCCACATGTGCCCCAGACAAAAGAGCAAGCCCATGGTCCCAAGTCCAAATGAGGGTCATAAATTAGAACTCCAGCCCAAGTGATTCAGATCCAAGGTAGGGTGAGGCTTCCAAGCTCACGGTGGAGCCACACCCCCTCCTCTCTGCTCTGGAATTGTGAGGTCAGAAGTCTTGGATGCAGGTCCTAATTCAACTAGCTTTGGGCAGAGCACTGCGCCTCTCTGAGCCTGTCAGGTGAAGATGGCATCACAGGATGGCTGTGAGGGTCAAATGCGATTTGTATGAGAACACACTGGACAAAGGCAGCCTGCTTTATCATGGCATCTGTCCCTAGGCCTGTGAAGAGGGCCAGAGGCCAGGCCTTGAGGAGAGGAACTGGGAGGTGTGCTTCCTCCCAAACAACCCCACACACCACAGGCCCCTTTAACCGCAGACCTACAGGGCTCCCAGGGCTAAAGTCTCCTGGCTGGAGCCACCTCTGACCACGTGCACATACTGAGCACCCTTCCCCAGAGCAGCCTATTCAGCCTTTGTCCAAAGGCTGACAGAAGTGTTGCTGGCCACCTCTGCCACTGCCCCTGGGGAGCCACTGCGCTGTGTGGGAGCCAGTGCTCATCTTGATAAACAGGCTCAGTCATTCCACTAGTTCCTGTGTGGTGTTGATCATGCAACAGGACAAGATGCTGCCCCTGCACCACGCGGTTGCTGTCATGACATTGCCCGGGAACCAGAGGCAGCCTGGGTGACCTGTTTCATCACAGACGTCAGAGCATCCCTTATCTTCTAACACACATTCTGTCCTGTATGTGCAGCTCTTAGACTGACAGCCACTTTTAATATGGTGCCCTGGGGGCGGCTGGGGGGGGTAGGAAGATGCTGAGGAAGGAGGGAGGGACCTGGGAGGGAAGGAACTGGGCTTCCTTGGGCACCTACTGTGTGCCAGGGCAGACTGGCAGAAGAGGGGCGACAGGAAGGAGGTGCCATGTGCTGAGGGAGGAAATGGGGCTCTCACTCCCCCGGCTCTCTTTCCTCTGGTTGTACATCTCCTGTCTGCAGCAGGAATGGCTACCATCTTAGAAGGTGGGTCATATTTGGAATGGTGGTGGCTCGGGGCAACCTCACTCCAAAAAAATGAGCTCTCCAGGGAAGTTGTGATTTGGGGCTCAGCAGCAGACAGAGTTCAAGGAGGTGAAACTCTAAACATCCTCTGAGAATGTGGGTAGAAGGATGCACGGTGTTGCAGGGTAACAGAGAGGAATGGGCAGGGGCCGCAGGGATGGGTGGAGCAGGCAGGCAGAAGTCAGGACCACTTCCCCAGATTCTCTCAGGTACCACAGGGAGGGGGATCTGCTGAGTGGGGAAGTAGAAGGCTTCTGTTTACAGCCATCTATCTCCCATAATTAGCCATTTAGGAAGAAAATAGCCTTCAAATTCAAAGGTAAATTGACTTACATCGGGATAATAATGTTTGATTGAGCACGGGAAGTTCATCTTTAGAGTATGAGAGCAAACAAATTGCTTTTCTTCCCTGGTGCTTGGGAAGAAACGAGATGAGATGAGATTGCAGGCGCTCCCAGGGCTGCGTTCCCATCGCCTCCGGCCATTAGCACGCCCGGGTTTGGCTACCACACCAAAGTGCCCACAGCTTGGTCCTTGCCGGTTGCTCTCTGTTCCTTATTTTGGAGGGTTTTTAAATTATATTGCATCACACTGATGCGGCAACCAGTTATTATTGTCAACAAGAGCATGAACAGACATCAATTCCTCCCATAGATAGAGGCTGCTCCATAAATACCTTGCTTTATTACTTCCTAGACTGGAGAGCTCGCTCTACGCCTGTCTCCCTGGAACAGGACGGGTGTGGGGTACAAAGGGTTTTAAATTTTGCCCCTAAGGTTTTGAAATCCTGGATGATTTTCCGTAGATATCACTCGATTCTGAGCTTCACTGGGGTCGGGGTCAGCGGAGAGGTGAGAGAGTGAAGAGAAAACATATAAATAATTAAAATGCACTCTGATGTAGATGCAATGTGGGACTCAGATGGGGAACAGTTCTTCTCAGTGGAGAAATCAGGTCCTTTTTTTCAGGGGGCTGAAGTGTGCATCAGGCTTTGAAAGGTGAACCATGGAAGTGAATTATCAAAGGCACAAAGACCCCGAGGGCCTCCTGGCTCAAGCCCCTCCTGGCACTTTGGGTTCTAGCAGAAATTCAAGTTTTGCTGAGGCTACTAATGGGAACCGGGAGTCACCTCACTAGAGCTTTATCACAGCTATGTCTCTCTCCCATTTATTTTGATAATGCATTTTTGGGATAGGGGTGAAAGTATGTGGGCACTTCATAGATTTGAGTGTGAGAGTGTGTGTGTGTGCACATAAATGCACCACCAAAGTGGTTCATGGATGTGAAAGCTTTAAGCTTTAAACCTTGAGTCTAAATATGGAAAAGCAAAACACTTTTTTTAAGCTAAGAAAAATGTGTATTAATTGTCTACTGCTGTGTAACAAATGGCCCCAAACTTAACAGCTTATGACAATACACATTTATTATCTCAATATCTTTCTGAGTCAGGAACTGAGGCCTGGCTCGGCTGCCTCCTTGGCCTCATGGTTGCTGCAAGGCTGCAGCCCACTTATGTGGTTATTGGCTGGATTCAGGTCTTTGTAGGCTGCTGAACTGAGTGCCTCAGGTCTCCACTGGATGTTGGCCAATGGTGCTCACCACATGGGCCTCTCCAACATATAGCTTTCTTCTTCTAAGCCAGCAGCCAAGAAAGCACGAGAAAGAATGTGTGTGTCAATATAGAACACAGCAATCACAGTCATTTATAACAATTACAGATATGACATCTCATCACTCTGACCATATTCTATTCACTAAGAACAAGTCTGGTTATACATCTCCTGTCTGCAGCAGGAGCGGCTACCATCTTAGAAGGTGGGTCATATTTGGAAAGGTGGTGGCTCGGGGCAACCTCACTCCAAAAAGATGAGCCTATAATTGAGGGAGGAGAGTACACAAGGGTTTGAAAACCAGAACAGGGACCATTGGGACATTACCAATCACAGGACCTGGGCTATCAAGTTCAACCCCCTGAATATAGAACAAGACAATAGAAACACAACTGGGATTGAAGCCAGGAGTGGAGCCCTGGTCTTCCGGCTCCCTCCTCTCAATGTTCCTTCAACTGCAGAGAAGCTCACACATCAGAAGAGTGGTCAGTGAATGGGCTGGGGCCAGGGGAGTGTCCTGGAGAGAATGGGCCAGCACTATCTAGTCAATGGCTATAAGCAGGTTCCCTGCAAAGGCTAGTGGTGATCCCAGAATCTTCACTAGGGCATGACAGAGCCCTGGAGGTTTTCATGGGAAGGAAAAGCCAATTGGGCCTAGTTTCTATGTAGGTGTCTGTGTGCCTGACCCAGATCCAGCCGAAATCCAGGAGAAAAAGGGGTGAAGTAGAGAGCCACATGGATGGGTGAAGGAATAAACAGCCCAAGAAAGAGCGGTCACCTTTTCGCTTTAAGAGTTAAAGGCAACAGAGAAGAAAAGAGTAGAGAATGAAATAACAGGCACAGGCAAAAGCATACCTGCCTCAGAGACAGTCCATTAGGGGCCAAGACACTGAGCAGGAACAATGCAGCCAAGACAATGGAAGCAGCTGAAAAGCCCTGGAAATAGGGTGCACAGACTCCCGCTTCTGGGATGTCTTAGCAGATTAATAAGGCTTTTGAGGATTTCCAGAAACGTTTCTATGAGTCAGAGCCTAGAGGGGCGAGTGTGGGACTCTTTGAAGCCTCCTTTTCAGCAGCTTGAAACAGCAGCCGTCACTGCACCCAGGAAGGAGGGGCAAGGACTGGGCAGGCCAGGAAGAGCCATTGTGTGTCTAAAAAATAGGAGCCCACAAGGGGACTTTATAACAGCCTGAGTGAGCCATTGAAGTCGGAAGGCAGGCACATGCCTTAGTCCAGGAACAATTATCCAGCACAACAATGGGAGGGCGGCAGCCACTGCTCAGATATAAAAATCACGTGACCCTCAGACTGAGGGCAGAGCATTCTCCAAAGCCGATGAGTAGACCCTAGAAGGCCAATATAATGTTTACAAGACAAAACAGGAGTTATAATTCTCATTGTAGAGGTGAGAAAACTGAAACTCAAAGACACCTAATGACTTACTCACAGTCCCTTAGGAGTGAATGGCAGTGGGCAATCAATTTGCCATTCAATGGTCAGTAGCAGAGTCCAAAGAACTAGTGTCACACACAAGCTAGGAGTTAATTTTCTTTTTCACATAACATGAAGTCTCGATGGAGGAAGGCAGCCCATCTTTAGCACTGGCTTCCATGCTCAGGTCATACTTTATAGTTACAAAATGGCTGCTGCAACTCCAGCCATCATCATCTGCACCTTTCTGGCAAGAGGAGAAAAGAAGAGAAAGATGTAGGTCAGCTCACATCTCTTAGGATGTGCTGTCTACTCTACTCAAATGAACTCAAGCCTCTACTTCTCTTAGAGCTGTGTAGAACCAGGCACAGGTCTTTGCTTTCATTGTCTGATCATTATGAAATGTTGTAGGGGATTGAGTGGCTGTTTTGCTCCACTTGAAGCAAGAAGTACACTTCCTAGTGATACAGTACTGGTCATGCTATGTAGACAAGTGTTTGCAGCAATTGGAGCAGAAGGCTGGTGGTCACTTACATGTACTTTTAATTCTCCAGATATCAGTTGCCACATTCTGCCCCATTCATATGGACTGTCCCTTTGTTCACTGCCACAGCAAACACAAAGCTCCATCACCATTTGTGATGGAAGGGCCTTGAGAGGTAGAGTGGGGCCACCTCCCCTCTGAGACCAAAATAGTTTTGGAGCTCCAAATGGAAAGTGCGAAACTGGGACAGAAAACGTGATGGGGTCCTTCCCACACGTGCCCTCTTCCACCATCTCCACATTTCTCCCTGTGACATTTCAAGTTACAAGGCTCCATCTCAGAACTTTGACTTTGAATGTCTTTTCATATTGGCCTTAAAGAAAATGGTATCATCAGTGACCTTTTTAAAAGACCATGGGGGCTTAATTAAAAACTAAACTTGGCCACTTAATTCAGAGGATCCTGTCAGCTCCTCGGCACTAAAGTGAGCTCAGCCTTATCAGTGGCAGCAGGCTGTTGGCACTGCCCTTTGGTGTCCCCACACTGAGTTGCTACAGAGTGACAGGCAGGCTCCGGCCCAGGCTCCGGGACCACCGATGTGGCTCTTGGTGAGAGGGGACCCACTACTGAGAGCTGAGGGGACTCTGTGGGGAGAGAAAGAGCCCATGGGGAGACTGAGGCACCTGTGTTGGGAAGGGCGAGAAAGGGGGGCACATGGGTTTCTGGTGATGGTGAGTCTAGAGCAGGAACGCCTGTGTCCTAGTTTTCCTCCAAGTGAGCATGCAATGACCCATCCCGCTCTCTCCTCCTGCTTTAAAGATTCTAGCAATTGGCAGACGGATGTGCCAACACGTCCCCTGAGCTCTGGGACCTGCAGCCCCACTCTCACTCTCCCTCCCAGACCCCTTCACCAGAGGCCATCAGACTCATCTGGAAGACCAAATCAGAGGGAGTGTCTGTTCTTCCTACTTCATTAGCAGTGGCTTTTCTTCCCCCTTCCCAAGAGAGGAGAGCAGGGCTCAGGGGATGCTGGTGCACCGGGAAGAGGTGTGTGTTCCCACGACACCATGCAGGGCACTGGATAGAAGCACCCTCTCTGCACTGCCTGTGCACTGCCAGAGACAGGAGAGAGCTCCTTCCTGGACAAAAGCCATCTCTTCTTTACAAAACCACATCTTGTAATTGGAGACTCAGTGCAGCTAGGACATTTGCAAGGAACTTTTTAGAGGTCAAATCAGCTGAGTGACCCTGGGGCCTAGGTCCTCACATTCCCAACCTCCCCCTCACACACACACAAAAGGAGAAGAGTGTGGTGAACAGACACCGGGGTCTGGACCTTCTCCCACCACTACCTGGCTGTGTGACCGTGAGCGTGTTACTTAACCTCTTTGAGCCTCAGGCGCCACCTCTGTAGAATGAGCAAATAGTATTCTTCCGGGATGATCTAGACTTTTCTCACATGTAATTACTTGTTAAAGGGTTTGCTGAGCAGCTGCCATGTAGCAAGCACTGCCTTTGATCTGAGCATTAGGCAGCATTCTTGCTATGCTGCCCCACAGGCATGAATACTGGGCATCATAGTTCCTGAGACCTTCTGGTACATGATCCTCAAAACTGGCTAACAGCCTCCGGAGAAGGCAGCCCAGCCTCAGCCTGTCCAGCTTCCCACGTAGCCCACCGGGACCTGGCACAGGGAGATTCATCCTGGGAGTTTTCCCTGCCTCCCTTGGGACCTCAGCCATTGTCCTGCTCCTATAGGAAGAATCACATTGCCAACATGTGACTCTGGCTCTTAAAGCATAATTTATTACCATTATTTATGACCAACACCCCAGTCAAAGAAACCTTTGAAAAGCAGACTATGCTTACTTACGGAGCTGGCGAAGGGTCTGGCAAAGAGGACCTGTTGGCTTCTGTCATGGCTGGACAACTACAGCTCTCCATGCCATCGGGGCTTGTCATATCTGGTGGTCCCCTGTCACACTCCAGGGAGCAGTGTGGCCTGGCTAAAGGCAGTGGAGGGTTGGTAGTCAACTGCATCGTCCTTGGAAAAGGAAGCCTCATTCCAGTCCTGACGTTGCCACTTACCAGTTGTGTGATCTTGGGCAAAGCACTTGATCTCTCTGAGTGACAGCAACATCGTGCAGACCTGTGGTGCTCACAGTGCATACCCATGAGCTATTGTGAAAATTCTTTACACAAGGTGCAGCACCAGTAGGTTTACAGTTGTGCATATAGATAGTAATACAATTAATAATGCATAATAATATAAGAGTAGGCTCTGTGTTTCTTATACTCACAACTGTAAACCTACTTTTGACCCCCCATATAATAGTTTGTATACTAAATTATTTTATGTAAATACTTGGTAAACTAAAGAGGCTCAAGTCAGAGACCAGGTGTGATAATTAGGAAGCCCCTGACATGGAGGAAATAGGCCAAGACCCAGGTGATCAGCTTGAGGTGCAGCTGAGTACAGGTCCTGCACACCCCCGCCAATCTCCTCCAGCCAGGCAGGCTGGACACAGAGCCTGAGGAGCTCTGCCAGCCCCCTCCCACCCGTCCCCCTCCGTGGGGTCACTGGAGCCAGGCTGGAGAGGAGGCTCGCTCACTATCTCTGGCTCCTTTGCCCAAAGTGGGTGTTCACCCCCTTCAAGACTCTTGTCCCTGCTCAAGTGGGTTGAGAGCCTTGGAAAGAGAAGAGGTCAATGAAGTGGATCTCAAGGGCCCTTCAGCCAGGCTGGCAGCCCACAGACCTTGTCACTGTCCCCACAGCTGCAGGGAAACAATGCCATGGGCAGCCCAGGGGGACTCTGCATCCATGTTCACTGCCTGCTTGGGAAGGGCTGCCACAGCCCATACTACCAGGCAGGCCTCCCTGGGCCCAAGGACTCAGAGCAGCTGCAAAGTGGCTTTTGCCAGAAAATGCCTCTCCCCCTACTCCCACCCACTGGCACAGAGATCTGGAAAATAAATGAAAGAAAGCTGGCAGAAAACACCATGGAACTCCAAAACACAAGTTCCTTCTCTGTGACTTTGGAAGTTTGTGTGATCTTTATGACAGTGACTCTTTCTACATTCCATTCAAGGTCTCTGTCTTTCTACAAGGACCCATTGGCCGGACAGAAAAAGGGAATCAACCAGGAGTGTGTGTTAGAAATCAGAATACTTTACAGCTGGCAGAGGTCTTAGAGAGTTTCTGCTGTCTCTTTGTACCCTTAAAGTACCACTCCTGAGGCCCAGGGGGCTCAGAAAGGTTAAATGGCTGGCCCAGACCCTCCAGCAGGGAATCCCGGCTGCCTAGGAGGAAAAGACTTGCCTCCCACCCAGAACAGAGCCCTGCCCTTCATCTCCCTTCTTAGTTTTCACCAATGCCTCCATCCCTCCCAGCCTGTCCCTCCTGCCTTCCTCTTCCTCCAAGTCAGGGAGTCCTGAGTCTTACTACAGATTCTGTACTACCCAGGACCTGGATTAGTGTGAACAGGCTCCTAGGAATGGAAGGAAGCACACTGTGCAAACACACAACAGAGGGAGGGAACCAAGAGATATCTCTTTCCCCCCATTAAGATAACAGGGAGGCCCTGGTCAGTTTGCTCAGTGGGTAGAGCATTGGCCCTGAGTACAGACCTCCCAGGTTCAATCCCAGGTCAGGGCACACATGAGAAGTGAATATCTGCTCCTCCCCCCTGCCCTCTTCCCCTTCTCTCTCTCGCTTCCCCTCTCACAGCTAGTGGCTCCACTGGTCTGAGCATCAGCCTCAGGTGCTCAGTTGATTCAAGCACTGGCCCCCAGTGGGGGTTGCGGGGTAGAACCTGGCCGGGTCACATGCAGGAGTCTGTTTAGTCTGTTTTTCTATCTCCCCTCCTCTCACTTGAAAAAGAAGAGAAGAGAAGAGAAAAAAAAGAGAGAGAGAGAGAACAAGGAAAGGCAGGAGATTCTGCAAATGCACAGTCCCCCATTCTCTCTTGTGATTTGTCAGCCAGTCAGCCATCACCACCCGTCCACAGGGCACAATGGAGCAGAGCGAGGACCAGCCCTTTTCCTCTGGGAGGAGGAGGACAGTTAGATGGTACCAGCAGACATCCCAAGTAGCATTGCAAAAATGACAGCCATCCCATGGGTTCACTCACACAGCTTCCTGGAGAGATCGTTTGAGAATGATGGTTTCCCAGCTTTTTTCTTTTGGGGGCGGAGGGCTGTCATAAATCCTCTTGAGAAAATGCTAAAAGTTATGCACATTCACTCAAAATTAAGGAGTTGCACAAGCACTGATGGCACCCACTCTGTGCAGGCCCAGGTCCCAGTCCCCGTTGAGGACTCTGTCTGGATCGTCTCACACACACACAGAGCAATGTGACTGAGAAATGGCCAGCAGGCAAGCAAGCTGGGCTGACCAGACCAGAGGGAGTAGGCCCCCTGTTCCAGTGCCCACTGCGTACCTGGAAGGGATGCCAGCTGTGCTCACTGAGCTCACTGCTCTGGGGCCCTGGCTCAGCAGGGAGTGCCTGTGGCCGGGGGCTGGGGATTGTGCCATGAGCCTGCTTGCCGCCATCAGCCAGAGAGAGCTAGCGGAGTGGAAACGCCAGCACCCCGCAACCTCCCAATAACGGTGCTCAATAAAGGCAATTTTCAAGTCACCAGTTAACAATGGCTGAGCACACAAGCAGTGACCCAAGAGTCAGTCAATGGCTGGGTGAGCTACAGGGAACTGCTCTAAGAGCCACCTAGTCCATAGTCCATGTCCACACCAGGATGACCTGCAGAAGACAGTGTCTTGGATCCATGAGACGCCAAGTCAACACATTAGGCTCTCTAAAGCCCAGGTGTTTTTCCTATTGCAGAATTATTCAGACAAGCTGCAAGTCTGCCAGAAGGGTAGGCTCCACAGGCTCTGGCCAAGAAGCCCCTGTGCAAATGTCCTACAGGGAGGGACCGTGTGCCTCCTCCCCCTCAGCCCTCCTGACCGCAGTCCCTCCCAGACCCTCACCCGAAGGCCCTGCCAGGCCGTCTGCTCTGGCAGCAGCCTGCTGCCCTGAAACAAACAAACCCCCACCCAACTGAGTTCCCAGCTCCAGGCTCCGCCCTCATGGTCACACACCGCTCAGCATAGCAGCTTCCTGAGCACACACAGCCCAACCTGGGACAACTCCAAACTCACTTCCTCCCGAGGCCTCCCCAGATGTACCTCCTGGGCCCACTACCTGGCCCTCTGGGCCCTGACCCAAACCAAAGGGCTCTTTCTGGCCCTGAGACCTGCTTCCCAGGCAGCGGGCTCATGTGAGGTGCCCTGTTTTCTCCGGGTTCTTTCCATCCTGAGGTGTCTGTCTTCCCTACTGGACCAGATTCCTCCAGGAAGCTGCCTCCTCCGGACCCCAGTCTTCCCGGACAGGCTACATGGTATAAAAGAAAGAGCATGGCATTTGGAATCATGCCAACTCTTGGCACCCCGCCCCCCACTTTGTTAAGGTGTGACTTTAGACTTGGTGCAGCCTCAGTTTTCTCATTCACATAAAGGGATGAGGATTAAAACAATGACTGAAACATCATAGAATAGGGCTTGAGTCATCACAGGGTCCTAATATACTTATGTCTCCATCCAAGGGGCCCAGCAGAGTTTTGTCTCATGGTCAACCCAGCAGGGCTGTGAACAAGCCCTCAGCTCTCTCATGGGCCATCTCTGGAAATCCCAGTGAAAAGGAACCCCCAACCCCAGCATTGCAGCCCCCAGAATCTGCCAGTGTCCTGAGGGGATGGAATGGGGGGAGGGGTTTAGCCCAGCAAGAGCCTGGACTGCTTGGGCTCCAGGAACAGCGAGTCATGTGACCTTGGGCTAGACACAAAAACTCTCTGAGCTTCCACTCCCTCTCACAGTGAAATCTTGACCCTGTCAGCCTCCGGCATATCAGGAGGCGAGGTGAGAGTGCCTTGAACATTGTGAAGTTTTGGTTACATGGGGAGGAATGCTCGAACAGTCTAATCAGTTAGGGCTTACCCTGCCCAAACTACCTGCCTTTCAGAACATGGACTGTCATCTTGAAATTTATGCCTTCAGGTTAGGGAATTCTCCTGTTAAAGTAGTTATGCTCTTGGGTTATGGCCAATTGTTGGACTCAAACACCTTAATACCACATCGGTGCATTAGATCAGCTTCTAATAAGGCAAGTCCTCTGAGGAATGGGGTGAAATGAGACATACAGGACAAAGAAACTATGGTGAGAGAAGGAGTGGAAAGAACGGGGAAGGAAGACCTAGGTCGAGTGACCAGCAGAGAGGGGTCTGAGAAGCCTGGGCTCCCAGAGACCAAGGTGGGCAAGGGGACGAGTGAAGACAAAAGCTGGAAACACAAGAGGGCAACCCCGCCGGTTCTACACCCTCACAGTTTTCTAGGGATAGTTCCGACCTCACTCCATCCTCATTTCACTCCCTGTTTCCTATCCCGTCCCACACGCCCCTGAATGAGCAGGGGTTCCCAGTTACCAGGTCGGACAGCCTCCTTCTCCTGGACAAGCAGGCGCACACCTCTCTTCTCCCAGAAGAACAGACTATTGTCTGTGTCCCCAGCCTCCTTGAGCTGGGACAGCAGCCCCCACAGGCACAGCTCAGGCCCTAATTACACCCTCCATCACTTTCCCACTGAGGCTGAAATGGGGACAGATCACTCACCAAGCAGTGGCAGTGACCTTCACAGGCCATTTCCCCTGCAACCAGCCCCCTACTTACTAGAGACCATGTTCTCTTTCATCTTGAGTGTTCACTGAGCGCCACAGCAGAGCCGAGTGCAGCCATCGGAGGCACAGACTGAGAGGGGGGAGGAGAGCTGGGGATTTAGCCCTTGGTCGCAAAAGAGAACAACAAAAGCAGGTTAACCCACAATGGCTCGTTTCTGGAAAACCTGGGGACGTAGGACTGGCTGGGAGCCCTAATAAACCGCTCACAAAAATAGGGGATATTTCAAAATGAATATAAAGCGATAAAAAAAAAGAAGCATTTGATTTTTTTTTTATTTTATTAAATGAGAACATCAGAAAAGCAAACAAGTCAAAGAAAGTTGTTCACTTATGCAAATGAGATGCAAAGCCAACTTTTATTTCATCGGTGAAAATGCACTATACAAAAGGCTGAAAGTACTGGAGTATCTGCACATTCCCTGACCCCCCAATTTTTGTGAGCAGTGTCGTTGGCAACCCTGGAACTTGGGGACCAGAAAACGTGAGTGCAATTTTAGACTATTACTTGCAAATGATGTGCAAAACATAGGGAAGTGACATCCCCAGGCTTTGCTTGGTCAGGCCACATTTGGAATTTTGCATTCCATTTTAGAAATTGATTTGAAAAGTCAAATTAACAAAACAGAGAATGCCAGGGTGGTTTAGGTCAAAGAACATATGAGAAAGGAGCAGGACATTTAATGGTTAAAAACACAGATCTCAAGAGTCAGCTTTCTGAGTTCACATTTGAGACTCAATAAATGCTCAACAAATACAAGGCAGTATTAATTAGTATTCATATCAGAATTCATACTTGTGTTTGTATTAATATGAGTGCTCCCAGGGGTCTCTCTGCTGCAGTTGAGCCCTGGATGGTGTTCGGGGAGCCCCATCCCTGGGATGAGGCCCAGGAGAAAGAGGGGCTCTCAAGTGGTCACTGAAATAGGACCTCAGCTAGCAGTGGGTACCAGGACAGGACCAGCTCCAGCCGGCAGGGGTGAGGATGCTGGCAAGGTTAGGTGAGGCGGCAGCACACAGGGGTTGAGGTACAGCATCAATAGCTGGCGCAGGGTCAGGACCCTGAGGCTGGGAGGTCAGGGAGGTCCACACCACACAGGCTGCAGGACATGCTGAATTAAGAAACAAGGGAGTTCTTACACCCTAGCACTGCCACCTAACGAGCTGTGTGACCGAGCACTGATCACTCAACCTCCCAGAGTGTTCCTTTCCTCATTCGAAACTGAGAATAGCTGCTTCACTATAAAGAGGGCAAGCACCCAGCAAGGCACCGGACACTCTCGCTGTGGGCCAGCTCCCTCTCTGTGCTGTTTCTCAGGTTCCTTTGCACAGAGATCCCTGAGCCATGGGCGGCTAGGCAGCTGCCACGCCCTGCTTCCTTGCCTACAGTGACACTGGTCCTAGACAAAGCTGCCACAGCACCCAGGTCCTGCAGGAGTCAGAGGGCAGCACACGCCTCAAGCGGGCTGCTGCTGTTCCCTTCCACGCACCAACACTCCTCCAGCCTGGGGGCTTGGAAGACCATTAACCTGCCCTCATGTTACCTGTTGGCCCCGCTGTCATGAGGAACAGAAGAGAAATACTGTCTGCAGCTGAGCCCCAGGAGGCACACACATCCAGAGGCAGCAGCTGGGTGGCAGTAATTGCTCTGACCAAGGGCGTTTCCAAGGTCAGGTGGCTGGAAGGGCCAGGAAGTACAGCAGGCTGCCCGCACCCAGCAACTGAGAAACCCGGGCTGTGGCTCCCATGAAGAATGGGCGCCGGAGCCCTGGCCAGTTGGCTCAGTGGTAAAGCGTCGGCCTGGCGTGCAGAAATCCCAGGTTCGATTCCCGGCCAGGGCACACAGGAGAAGCGCCCATCTGCTTCTCCACCCCTCCCCCTCTCCTTCCTCTCTGACTCTCTCTTCCCCTCCCGCAGCTGAGGCTCCATTGGAGCAAAGATAGCCCGGGCGCTGGGGATGGCTCCTTGGCCTCTGCCCCAGGCGCTAGAGTAGCTCTGGTCGCAACAGAGCGACGCCCCAGAGGGGCAGAGCATTGCCCCCTGGTGGGCAGAGCGTCGCCCCTGGTGGGCATGCTGGGTGGATCCCAGTCGGGCGCATGCGGGAGTCTGTCTGTCTCTCCCCATTTCCAGCTTCGGAAAAATACAAAAAAAAAAAAAAAAAAAAGAATGGGCGCCGGGCTCTACACACCAATCCTGTTATTTCTTTCTCCCTATAGCAAGTTCCCTGCCTGAGTGACTGATGCCTCAATTTACCCTGGTTCTCCCACCAGCACCACCACCATCCAGCTGTTCTCAGGAGACAAAAGTCCAGCCTCACTATGCATCCTCACTGGGGCACACATTTCCTGAGCGCCTGCTACTTGCCACACTGTGTTCTGGGGGCTTGGGATTTACCAGGGAACAAACAGATCCCTAACCCAGCAGGACAGAACCTAAACAAAAACATAAAAGATATAAGTAAATTATAGAGACTGCTGCAATGTGTTAAGTGCTGGGAGAGGGGGTCTGAGTGGCCCAGGGCAGGGACAGGGCTTGGCACTCCAAAGGAAACTTTTTCCACAGGACCCCTCTCCTTCTCCTCCTCATTCAGGACCGCCCAGCAAGGTTCCCCCAAAATCCTCCAGTTTGCTCTTTCAGCAAAGGCGGTCCCCAGCCATTCTCGGACCACTGTTCTCACCCCTCCCAGCCAGTGCTGGACTCCCAGGTGACTAACACTTTGCCAAGCACTTTTGATATGGAAAACCCCATTTCATTTACTCCCCCAAAAGAGCCATGGCCAAGTGCACTTATGCCCACTCTGTGGATTAGGAAATGAGCTCTGAGAGGCTGAGTCACATAGGCCAAGGTCACAGGTCTCCAGGAAGGCGCAGAGCCAGAACGTGGCCTGGCCTTTGCCTACCACACACACTCTCGGCCACTCACTCCGCAGTGTCGCTCTCACATCCCTGACCTCATTCCACCTGAAACGGTCCCATGAGCCAGGAATAAGAAAGCCCATTTCGCTGAGGGGAAAGTAAGGCTCAGAGAGTTTGAGTAACTTACCTAAAGTCACACAGCTAACAAACGGCAGAGCCAGTACCTCTCCCAGATCTGCCTCCTGCTCCAGTGCTCTCTCCCCACACTGCAGACCCCACATCTCATGTCAGATTCTCCCTCCTTCTTTGAAGTCTCCAGAGGTGGGCCTCAGCCCAGACCCTGACTTTCCATCAACTCATCCATTCCCTGCACTCACTCGCCTCCATAAACACTGAAGAGAAAAGATAGATAGATGGCAATGAGAATTGTGTTCAACTATTTTACTTAAGCCATAATCATTCTTAATCTAAATTTGCGGGAATGTATTACACAGTCTAGTCATTCACATATATTGTACTGCAGTTTCAATTTAGTAAAAAGTAAAAGCCAGTCAGAAGGCAGAAATGTGTTAAATGAACATCTCCCAGATTACAGTCCTCCTGTTAGATAAAAAAGGCCGCGGGTTTGGATCCAGGGTTTGATGCCGTCTGCTGGAGTGTGGGTTTCTTTTCAGCTCCCCCTTCATGCACAATTGAAGGCTGAGAGAGTTGGGACAAGATGGAGACTCTCCAGGCTGTGGGGTTGGGGTCAGAGGAGGGCTATGGGTCCAGGAGATGCGGTGGCGCCGTGGACTCTCTGCTCCCAGAGGGAAATTGCCCAGCTGGGATCTGCTAACTGCTCCTGCCTTACCTCTCGGCTGCCCACCCCAGTACTCTGCCTCCAACACCGCTCCAGTCCAGACTGAACATACTGTCACTTAAGGTCTCTCTGGCCTGCTGGCCTATGCACATGCCATCTCCTCAGCCTGAGCACTCTGCATCTTGATCTGCCTGTTCCAACTTATGTCCCCATGAACGTTCTCAAAGACCTGCTATGTCTGCTTAGTGACTCTCCCTGCACATCGCCAGGGTACCCTGGACTCCTCTCACTAGAGCATGCATTACACTGTGTTATAACGGCCTGTTCACTGTCTCTCCCACTAGATGACCAACCACCTTCTTGAGGGCAGGGACTCTGTCTTATTTACAGGTGTGTCCCTAACCCTCACCATAGCAGTGCTTAATAAATGCTTATAGGATGAATCTACAATCCTGAGCATTTGCACGCTGCTTTGCCCTTCTCCTGACAAATACAGAGCCCTTGCCACAGACATGCCTCAAACCTCTCTGTGAGCTCAGCTAGGTGTTACCCTCACTGACCAAGGGGCCACTAGTGAGCCCCCTCAGATCCCTGGCCACATGATGGAACCCAGCACCTCCCCTGCTGTACCTGTCACAGCCACCTCTATATGGGGAAGGGGCAGCGCAGAAGCCCTCACAGCCCAGGGAAGAGGGTGAGGCTTGAAGCTTGACAAGAATTGGAGTTCGGTTTCAGCTCCCACTTCTGCTATGTATCTTGTGTGACCCTGAACAAGTTATCTCATTCACCTCTTTGAGCATCAGTTTTTAAGTTTATAAAATGCAGAGTAATGGTACCCACTACTTGCATTAAAGTGTTGTTATAAATACTGAATGACAAGCAAAGCCAAAGGGGGTTATATAGCCACAGACACCCCCAACTCACTCACAGCGGGGGGGGGGGGGGGGCTCAACAGGTCAGCTCTGTGCTCCGCGATTGTGAATATCAGCTCCAGCTGGATGGCCCAGTTACCTCGTTACTCCATAATGATTTAGACCAGGGAAATGGCAACACTGAGCAATGTGATTCTTATTGATTTGGGCTCTGCATGCCTCGTACACCAGGACACGTGAACTGTGTGGCCTCTCTAATTCAAGATCCTCAGGTGCCTTTTCCGGGCCAAGCATCTGAGTTGTCTTGGCTGCGTTTTCCCAAAAGCGTGCTGTAATCTGAGCTCATCCGTCACATCCCATCATGGAAAGGCAGCCCCCCAGGGGCGGTCCTGCGCTGAGCGATGCTTGCCAATAGAGAGTTTGTCTTTAAGAGAGGAAGTAAAGAATAATGTTCCTGCTCCTAGCTGCTGAGGGAATTAGGAAGGCAGACGGCCATTACTCAGGTTGGAATCCTGCCACGGTTTATGAGATCATATTTATTTGCCAAAAAATCCACCTCCCTCCCATCTCCCAGGCAGTGAAGAGAAGCAGAAGCCAGAGCCCATCACCTTCCTGCCGAAGGTTTAAGGCACCCAGACGGGACTTGATGGTAACAGCTGCTTACATCTATCTAGTGCATTTCAGCGAGATGGACCCCCAGAGTTTGACAAGTATCGTGGACAGGTGAACAGACAGGCGCGGAGTGCTGGGCACAGGTCCCTTCCTTCTCACAGTTCTTACAGGCAGCCTCCCCTGAGCCTGCGCTGCCATTTGGCATGAAGGGGGAAAATCAATCAGTTTCCTACCAGTTCTTTTTTACAACAAGGATGAAAGCGCATCCCAATGATAAAATTCCAAACTGTCTGACCAGAGTTTGTTCCCTGACCACACAGTGCAGGGAGCTGCACAACGAGCCCATTCCTCTGACAGCTGATGCTGTGGAGTTACACGGCCATCTTTGGGGTCTGGTCCGTTGGTTGTGAGCCACGTAGGGTAGTGGCATCCAGCTACCACTCATGATGTCATGGTGAGGAAGCTCTTCCCAAATCAGTTCTTTCAGTTCTGATCCAGTGGGACACAGGGACAGGGTCCGGTCGTGCTGACATCTGTTACTCTGAGTGTTATGGTACCTGTTGATCAAATAAGTTTGTAAAGTATGATTTTTATGTTTGCTCGCTTATAGTTTGTTTGCATTGGGGACTGGGCAGCGCCAGGTATATGGGGTCTGTGAAAGTGCAAATTACCTTGCTGCTTGGGAAGGGCCATTGTTTTGCTACTGTTTGCTAGAGGAGAGGTTTTCATGTCAGAAAGTTTTGAAAAGAGAAGGGGAAGAGGCAGAAAGAAGCCATGTTTTGCAGGGAGAGCAGAGAGAACGCAGAGTGCTGAAGAAGAAGCCATGTTGGCATGGAAAGAGGTGTGCAGATGGGGAACCAGAGCTGAGGGGCTTTGGGAGCCCTACTGAGGTTTGTGGGGGTCCTTGATTCTAGTAGGAACCTGAGAAGATTCTCCTGGTTGTGGAACTGGAGAATGTGTCAGGGCTTTGGGAGCCCTGAATGAAAAGGGAAGTCTTCCCTGTGTTTTTGCTCGTCCGCCGGTGCGAGACTTTAATAAAGGAATGACCCACTATTTTTTGGCTCCACTATTTCTTTACCATCTCTCCAAATTCAATGAGAACCTGCATGTGCATGGCCACGATGGCAGAGGTCCCTGGCCCGACAGTAGTACCCCAGGAGAGTGAAGGTCACATGGAAAACTTGAAAAAGCCACTTTTGCTTTACTCTGCCTGTCCAGACAGCAAGGCAGACCAAGTTCATGGGGCCACACCAGAGAAACAGGTTCTGAGTGGATTTACAGAGCAGGGGAGTCACGTATCAGGAAGCAGGACAGGAGAGCAGTTGTCAGAGGATGCACTCTGACTGGCCCAGGGACCGCAGGGACAGAGGACATCAACAGAAGTCGGCGAGACTGTGGAGAGGTTTTATACAGGACCTAGACCTGGAGAGCAGAGGTGGAATCCCAACACCCTACTGTTGTTCTCCAGCTGTGCACACCCTCTCCTCATAGACAGGCGGTGCTCCAGGGCCCACCTGGGCTCTTTATTTTCCTCACCCGGGCACACATCCAAGTGTGCAAGCATGCGTCAGGTGCCCCATCGCCGCCATGTTGTAGTTCTCAAATCTCCCTCCTAAGGGCGGCTTTATGGCGGGTCCCTCACCTCATTTTCCTGGCGGTCCTGAGGGGCAGCCACCAGATTATTGCACACACCGAATGTCAGCTGCCTTAAACTAACACATTGGACATCATTGAAAAACCCTATTTACACAGAGTAAACATGGGGATAGATGCCGCAGAGGAAATGATATCGTATTGATTAAAACAATGGCCTGTGATGACTTCTGCGAGGCTGCAGTTGCCAGCAGCTTCCTCGGCGGGAACGCTCACAGGCAGCCTCCCTACCTGGCAGCCTCAGGCTGTCCGCCAATATGAGAAGGTGGCCAGGCGCAGTGGCAGGGCCTCCCCAGTGGAGCCCTCCCGCAAGCCAGGCACTGTGCGAAATGCTTAATCTCATCATCCCCAAGGCAGCTGGGGGGGGGGGGGGATTATTATTTCCATGACAAAGAGGGGAGCAGGCTCAGAGGGGAGTTCAATGTCTTCTTAGGGTTGTGCAATTAATCAGTGGTGAAGCTGGATTTGAAGCCTGATCTGTCTAACTGCACAACACCCACTGTGCTCCTTATGCTAGACCGCTTTGTGTATTTGTTCAGACAGTGAGAGAGAAGCTCCCAGGGGTTAGGCCATGTTCTAGGTGCTGGGGCTCTGCACAAGACTGTTATCACTGATGTGCGGGGGGACAGGTCTTGAGCAGCTTAGCCTTGGCCATGATGCCGCTGTCCTGGGCTGGGAAGAAGGTCTGCAGTTTGGCGAATCTGAAGGGTTCAGAATCTCAGAGATGGAAGACCTCATTTTGGAAGGATAATTTATTGCCCTAGATCTGCCAGCAAGCCAAAGCTGGAGCATATTTTCCCTGTAACCACGTGACTCTCTGGGCTCCGAAGGCGTCCACAGCCAGCTGAGGGCAACAGGAGGCCTGTGACCATGGGCTGAGGAGCAGATGGAGGAGGCTCTGGGAGCACATAATGGGAGGGAGGTCAGGCCAGCAGGCTGACCTGTCAGAGGGATTCTCCATGACAATGGCTGGCTGGCGTGGGGTTGAGGAGAAATGAGAGGGTCTAGCTGTCAAGAAAAGATAGCAGCATCCCCCTGTCCATAATGAGAGGCTCTTCTCTGCTCTGTCATTCACTGATTGTGTAACTTCAGGCAAGCCACTTCAGCTGCCTGAACCTTATATCAAAAGTAAGAGAGCCTGACCAGGCAGCAGGGCAGTGGATAGAGCGTCGGACTGGGACGCAGAGGACTCAGGTTCGAAACCCTGAGGTTGCCAGCTTAAGCATGGGCTCATCTGGTTTGAGCAAAGTTCACCAGCTTGAACCCAAGGTCACTGGCTCGAGCAAGGGGTCACTCGGTCTGTTGTAGCCCCACGGTCAAAGCATATATGAGAAATCAATCAATGAACAACTAAGGTGCTGCAGTGAAGAATTGATGCTTCTCATCTCTCTCCCTTCCAGTCTGTGTCCCTATCTGTCCCTCTCTCTGTCTCTGTCTCACACACACACACACACACACACACACACACAAAGTAAAAGTAATTCTACTTCTATGACTTGACAGGAAAATGAGTGTGACAGTGGAAGGGCTGACCCCTCATAGGGTCAGCACTGGATAGACTCATGATCCTAGTGCAGAGGGAAGACTCCTGACCAACCCCTTCCGTCCTCAGGGATTTTAGGCCTGTGTAGATCCCTGAGGCCTCAGGGAGACCTAGAGCCAACAGTGTTCACCTGCTTCTCAGCTGTCTCTGCCCAGCACCCTGGGTTTGGAAGGTAAACGGGCAAACGTTGCATCTTCCGAAGTCCTTACTCCAGCGAGTTTTTCTTTCTTCTGCTGCAGCAGAGGATTTCCACTAAAGCCTCCAACTGTGTCTGGATTATTGCTTCTGGAAGCATCAGGGGAGTACGTGCTGATACCAGCTCTCATAAAACAGGGAAGGCAGAACCCCAGCCAGGGCTGAGTGAGGGTGAAGCCCCCACAGCCCCCTCTGGGGCTGGTGGCAGGCGCGGCCCCTACCCTTGGAGCAGCAGTTATGTGAGAGGAACCCTGGGCTGAGGTGAGCAGAAGAGTCACCTGAGAGTCCCCCACACCCACCCCACCTTGATGGAAAGATGAGAAACTTGAAGCCCAGACAGGTTTGATTTGCTAAGGATCACCCAGTAAAGCAGGACGAACCACATAGGCAGATCAGGGCCAAATGACGGGAAGGACCAGGCTTAGCAAAAGACCCCACAATCACTGAGCTGTGTCACCTTAGGCATGTTGTTTAACTACCCAGGGTATGTGTTTCCCATCCGTAAAACAGGACTGTGACTGGGAGACGGGAGGTGCTCGGTCCTCCCCGCACCTCCTTCCTCTAGTTGTTCCTTCCCTGCCTCATCGGGACTGCAGGGGCTCTCCAAATAGGTGTCAAAGTCTTACTCTGATGTTGAGACCAATTCCTGGCTCAAGAGGAGACTCCTGGGTTAGGCCACAGCCAGGTGAGGGGTGAAGTTCTCTCAGACCAGGAGAGTCAGGCTGGTTCTTCCTTCCTGGAGTCAGAGGGGAAGATGGGGCAGAACAGTCCCAAACCACATGGGGCCCCGCTCATCCAGGCGCAGACACGGGGCCAGACCCCCGCCCTGCAGGAGACTGGCTGGAGGGCAGCGCCCCAATGTCTGGAACAGGGGACTTGGCCAGGCAAGCTCTCCATCAAAGGAGGAGAAGAAATTCTAGGCTCTACGCCCACAGCGTGCCTCAGACTACCTTTCTTTATTTCCCTGCACAGATCCTGCTTCTCTGCCGCAGGATCTGGGCTATGGTTCAGGATGGGAACGGGTAAGGAGGAGCACGGACTGCAGCCATCGCCCAAGCCACTCCTCCCCCTGGAATGCTCTTCTCCGGTTGACCAGTCCCAGCATCCCATGTGGCCCAGCTCTAGCCCCACCTCCCGACCAGCCGCAGTGGTCTGCACCCAATGAGGGAGCCTCTGGAGGGCTCAAATGAGTCTGGTGCATCTTTATACTTTTACCTCGCGTCCCATGTCTGGCCCAGTCAACATGTACGAGCTCCCACTGTGGACCAGTCACAGCAACAACAAAAAGATGATGTATCCCCTATTTTCAATGACCTTACAATCCAAGGAGACAGACACATAAGCAGATAACCATAATGCAGCGGTGGGAGAGGCAGGGGGACCGTGTGAGTAGAGGGTGTTGGAGGATGAAGGTGACCAGCAGTGGTAACCACAAGAATTGTCCAGATCCAGGTGCAAACCGAGATGTAGAGAAAGACACAAATGCTGCTCTGCTCAGGGAGCTTCCCACCCCCATCCCCGGTGCAGGGCCAAAGCCACGTGGGCCTCCTAGGAGCATGGCTCCGTTTCCTCTGCCCCTCATCCCTGCCACTCTGTCCAGTTCTCCTTTCCCGCTGACTTCTCACTTGATCTGTGCCCTCTTGGTCATGACAGAGCGGGTCCTGGGAGCATGGAGCACTCTGCTGAGGAAGGGCCCAGTAGGAATCTAATAAGTAAATCAAAGGAAGAAATGCTCAGCCAACAAGGGGACTCGTTAGGGAAATGAGCTGCGGCACTGAGTACCTGAGGAAGTCATGCCTGAGAGCACAGCCTGAACCCCCGGCCTGGATGGAACTTAAGAAATTTTAAACTCACCCTTGTTTAGGAACTAACCACCCTCCTACGTGGTAAATCCTTAGCAGCTCTCCGTGGAAATTACGGAGGCTGCACTGCAATCATTGTCGGTCTCCACCTGTTCATCCCCCAGGGCCAGCAACAGCTGGCAGGAGGGGACCACGCAAAGCGCCTGTCCAGCTCTGCTGCAAAGACCTTCCTGGGTGTTGCTGGGTGGAGGTGGCATGTGCTGGGAGACAGGGCACAGGCTTCAGGTCCCACTGTTCCCTAGCTGTGTGGCTTCAGACAATCAGGCCACTTCGCTGATCCTCAGCATCCTCACAGGTCAGATGAGGACCACTTCCCGTCGCTCAGTGTGGCGAGGATAAAATGAGAGAATGTAAGCAAAGCGTGTCACAGAGAGGTTTTCTCATGGACACAGCTGTCCTCTCCTCTCAGAGTCAGTAAGCCCAGACGTGCTGTGAGAGGAGATGCTGGAACAGTTACAATTCCCAGAGCGTGGGCTGGTCTCAGACACAGAAGCAGGGCTGGTGCCGGGTCAGGGCAAGCAGCCCATTAGGCAGCCCTAGTTTGTTGCCACGTTCAGAGAGCTCTCCAGTGGGGGCGGTGGCTTCCGAGCCACATGAGCATCAGTGCAGCCCCTCCCCTGGGCCCAGACACGAGCAGCACGCACACACAGGGCCACACGCTCACACATGCGAGACACTCTCTGCTCACCACATACGCACCCCACAGGGATCTGCACACCCCACCCTCACAATGTGCACACACACTCTGCCACTTATTAGACACCTGTAGTCACGCCCATGCGGGAGTTTACACCAAGACCCAGGTTGTTGTTTTTCCTTCCTAGACCCATGAGACAGGATTCCCTGTGAATTTCCATTCTGCCCTCCTCCTGTTCCAGGAGGTGCCAAGGAAGGACCGGTGAAGGAAGCCAGGGCCTTAAGTGTGCAGAACAGCCAGGGGGCAGTTTCCGGGCTACAAGTGTCCCAGGGCCCTAATTCCCCAGGGTCGTTTCCCTTGGAGAACGGAAGGCCATCTGCTAAACTTCTAGGGAGTTGGATGGAATTTGGGGAGCAGATTCAGGAGCAGATTCAGGGCTAGTGAGTCAAAGTTGCAGATTAGTAAAGACATGAAAGCCCAATAGAAAAGAACTTTAACATTATTTTAGCTCTCCAAAAATGAAAAGCACATCTTGCAAAGTAATGAGTTCCCTGTCACTAGAAGGATTCAAGGGGATACCATGTAACCATTCCTTGGAGATGTTATCATGAATCCTGTACTAGGTATGGGGGTGGGACTGAGTGATCTCGACGTCCCTGCCTATGAGAAGAATCTAGAACTGGGGGTTGTCTCACAGCTTCTCGCTCAGTGACTGTCCCTGAAGGTGAGGATAAAAGCTAGAACAGAGGAGGGGTAGCCAGTTTCTAGGAAGCTGGTGTCTAGACAGGACCTGCATCCCTGGGTTATTAGACCCACACTGGTCCAACAGGTGCCCCGGGCCTCCTTTGCAGAGACCTGGGGTTCTCTGGGCTCTGTGCCCTGCCCTCTGCCACTAACCTGACTGAGCTCAGTGTTTCAGAGACTGAACTTGTCATAGGTAACATTTTGATGCATTTAGACCCAAATTCACTCAGCTTATTGACCCTAGAGAAAATGTTCATCCTTTATAGACCACCTAACTGCAGGCTTAATCCATGAACCACACACTGGGTTGGCAGACAGTGCTGTCCAGACAACAGGTGTGAGCCTTTTATTGAAAAATTGTTTCATTTTTATTATTATTACCACATTTCCCCATGTATAAGATGCAATTTGGGGTCTAAAAACTGGGTGTGTCTTATACAGTGGTTGTAGGTGTTTGTTTTTTTTACAACTTTTTTTTTTACAGAGACAGAGAAAGAGTCAGAGAGAGGGATAGACAGGGACAGACAGACAGGAATGGAGAGAGATGAGAAGCATCAATCATTAGTTTTTTGTTGTGCATTGCGACACCTTAGTTATTCATTGACTGCTTTCTCATATGTGCCTTGACCGCGGGCCTTCAGCAGACCGAGTAACCCCTTGCTCGAGCCAGTGACTTTGGGTCCAAGCTGGTGAGCTCTTTTTATGCTCAAGCTGGCGACCTCAGGGTCTCGAATGTGGGTCCTTGGCATCCCAGTCCGACGCGCTATCCACTGCGCCACCGCCTGGTCAGGCTTTACAACTTTTGACAGTGATGAGGAGTTGTATGAATTTTATGACGAATAAAACTTGACTTCAATAACTTTATGTAATACATCTTTTTTTCCAAATTTGAGGCCCCAGAATTTTTTCCTTTTTATTTTTTCATTTTTTATTATTAATTTTAATGGGGTGACATTGATAAATCAGGGTACATATGTTCAGAGAAAACATCTCCAGATTATTTTGACATTTGATTATGCTGCATTCCCATCATCCAAAGTCCAATTGTCTTCTGTCACCTTCTAACTGGTTTTCTTTGTGCTCCTCCCCTCCCCCAACCCCCTCCTCTCCCCCCCCCATAACCCCCACACTCTTGTCCATGTCTCTGAGTCTCATTTTTATGTCCCACCTATGTATGGAATCATATAGTTCTCAGTTTTTTCTGATTTACTTATTTTGCTCAGTATAATGTTATCAAGGTCCATGTCATCATTTGTAAATGATCCGATGTCATCATTTCTTATGGCTGAGTAGTATTCCATAGTATATATGTACCAAAGCTTTTTAATCCACTCGTCCACTGACGGACATTTGGGCTGTTTCCAGATCTTCACTATTGTGAACAGTGCTGTCGGGCCCCAAAATTAAGGTGCATCTTATACCTGGGAGCATCTTATACATGGGGAAATACAATAAGTGAGAGGCAGGGAGGCAGAAACTGACTCCTCCATGCACCCCAACCAGGATACATCCAGAAAGCCCACAAGGGAGTGATGCTCTGCCCATCCAAGCCATTGCTTCATTGCTCGGCAACAGAGCTATTTTAGTGCCTGAGGCAAGAAGCTATGGAGCCATCCTCAGCACCTGGGGTCAACTTGCTCAAACAGTTTGAGCCATGGCTGTGGGAGCAGAAGAGAGGGAGAGTGAAGGGGAAGGAGTGAAGAAGCATATAGTTGTTTCTCCTGTGTGCTTTGAGACGGAATCGAACTCGGGACTTTCACATGCCGGGCCGACGCTCTACTATAGAGCCAACTGGACAGGGCCTGAAAGGGGGCTTGTGACGTCCCAGCTTTTCTTTTCCTACCTGCTGCTGGAGCATCTCATGTGGGGAGATGCTCCCAGCAGCTGAGAGAGGTCAGCAAGGGAGGCAGGGTGCTCAGCCCACTGTGGGCTGGCTGACTGTGGGACTCTGAGCCTTCATTTTCTCTTTTGAGAAGTAGGAGACTAACAGCTCCATTACCCATTGTATGCGGAGTGAATGACAGAAGTGTGTGAGTGTGACAGTGCCTGATAGCTGCTCAGTGTACATTCGTCCCTTGTCCTTCGCTTGCATCCCAGCACAGAGAACTTCATCTGCAGCTCAGAAGTCCTTGCTCCTCAGCTGATTAAAGGGGTCCTCTTGGTGTGCCTCTGGAAATAAAGGCTAGGGGAGAGAGGGTGCACATTAACATGCGCCCACGTGCATGTGCACCCACTCAGGGCAGCCGGTGATGCCAGCCCAGCCACGTGCAGGCCATGGTGGGGTGCCTGGCACACTGCCAGCCCCAGGTTGGCTCAAGTGGCAGCATTTTGCAGATAGTGAGGCCCAGTGATTTGTCCAAGTGAGGTGACACTTCTACTACTAAGTGGTACTGTCTAGACTGGGAGCCCAGAAAGGCAAACAGCACCCATTCACAGTGAGTCTCAACAAGTACAGAACGAACAATGAACAGAAATAAAGATGGAAACCTGAATGACGTGAAGCCTCCCACATCTAAGACTGACTTTGGGTACATTTCTGGAAAAGGAAGGGCAAAGGAAAGTAGGGGGACACAGGGTCCTGTCCTCAAACCACCAGATAGACCCTCAGACCTGAGCCCTCAGCTCAGCCCCCAAGATTTAGAAAAGACTTAAGGTGCCAAGTAAATTGGCAATCTGTCAGACATAAGGGTAGACTGTCCCAGCCCCACTCGTCACATGTATTTGTTGAGAGCCCACTATGCCAGGCTCTGTACTAGGTAGTAGAGATACATGGGTTGATATAGATGGTCCCCACCTCGCGCTCTACAAGGATGGAGTCAAAGATAATGAACCATCGCTGCATCCATAGACTTTCTCATAGCAAAGGTGTGTGCAAGGCATGGGGGTGCTCAGAGGAGCTGTGCCCAGTGCATGGGTGGGTGAAAGAAGGCATTTTCTGAGGAGGGTCTTGAAGTGAGAGGAACGAGCTGTTAGAGACAGGGGCCAGAGCGCTGGGAGAAGGGGCGGTGCCGTCCAGGGTACAGAGCTGGACTCAGCAGGGCCCACCTCAGGACTACTCAGCAAGACCGGCCTGGCAGTCCGGAAATAAGACAGGGGAGGAAGGTGGGTAGGGTGATCATCCTTGCCATTCAGGGCGCTGCCAGCATGGGAAAGATGCATTCTGCCCGGTGGCTCTGGGCGATCACTTCCCTCCTCTGAACTCCGGTTTCTTGCTCTGACCAAGGTTGAATGGGGTGATATCTAAGTTTCCTTCTGCTTCTAATGTTCTCTGCCATTTCTGATTAATGCACAAAATCAAATATGTACACAAGGCCAGAGGCATAAGAAAATCCACAAAGAAGCATGGGTTAATCTAGTGCAAACAGTGTAAGAACTGAAGGGGATGGTTATGCTGGCAATTCTTTAAATACCTGTAGATAATTCCCCAGGCCCATGGCCTGGCCCCCAGAGCCCCTGGTTCCTCCTCTGGCCCTCAAGCAAAGGGGAAGGCTCACCCTGCATGAGCCATGTACCACCAGTTAGGGTTACAGAAAGAAGCAGAGAGAAGGGCCTTCACGTGATGTCGGGCTGGAGCTGAGATTGCACCTCATCCCACAGAGCTGCTGACACTCAGGAAAAATGCTGTGGTCAAAGTAGGACGACCCCTCCCTGACCCTCAGTCCCCTGCAGTCTGGGCCGTCAGTCCCCTGCAGTCTGGGCCCTCAGTCCCCTGCAGTCTGGGCCCTCAGTCCCCTGCAGTGTGGGTCTTCAGTCCCCTGCAGTGTGGGCCCTCAGTCCCCTGCAGTGTGGGCCCTCAGTCCCCTGCAGTCTGGGCCCTCAGTCCCCTGCAGTGTGGGTCTTCAGTCCCCTGCAGTCTGAGCCCTCAGTCCCCTGCAGTCTGGGCCCTCAGTCCCCTGCAGTGTGGGCCCTCAGTCCCCTGCAGTGTGGGCCCTCAGTCCCCTGCAGTCTGGGCCCTCAGTCCCCTGCAGTGTGGGTCTTCAGTCCCCTGCAGTCTGGGCCCTCAGTCCCCTGCAGTGTGGGTCTTCAGTCCCCTGCAGTCTGGGCCCTCAGTCCCCTGCAGTGTGGGTCTTCAGTCCCCTGCAGTCTGGGCCCTCAGTCCCCTGCAGTCTGGGCCCTCAGTCCCCTGCAGTGTGGGTCTTCAGTCCCCTGCAGTCTGGGCCCTCAGTCCCCTGCAGTGTGGGTCTTCAGTCCCCTGCAGTCTGGGCCCTCAGTCCCCTGCAGTCTGGGCCCTCAGTCCCCTGCAGTGTGGGCCCTCAGTCCCCTGCAGTCTGGGCCCTCAGTCCCCTGCAGTCTGGGCCCTCAGTCCCCTGCAGTGTGGGTCTTCAGTCTCCTGCAGTCTGGGCCCTCAGTCCCCTGCAGTGTGGGCCCTCAGTCCCCTGCAGTGTGGGTCTTCAGTCCCCTGCAGTGTGGGTCCTCAGTCCCCTGCAGTCTGGGCCCTCAGTCCCCTGCAGTGTGGGCCCTCAGTCCCCTGCAGTCTGGGCCCTCAGTCTCCTGCAGTGTGGGCCCTCAGTCCCCTGCACTCTGGGCCCTCAGTCTCCTGCAGTGTGGGCCCTCAGTCCCCTGCACTCTGGGCCCTCAGTCTCCTGCAGTGTGGGTCTTCAGTCCCCTGCAGTGTGGGCCCTCAGTCCCCTGCAGTGTGGGTCTTCAGTCCCCTGCAGTGTGGGTCTTCAGTCCCCTGCAGTCTGGGCCCTCAGTCCCCTGCAGTCTGGGCCCTCAGTCCCCTGCAGTGTGGGCCCTCAGTCCCCTGCAGTGTGGGTCTTCAGTCCCCTGCAGTGTGGGCCCTCAGTCCCCTGCAGTCTGGGCCCTCAGTCCCCTGCAGTGTGGGCCCTCAGTCCCCTGCAGTGTGGGCCCTCAGTCCCCTGCAGTGTGGGTCTTCAGTCTCCTGCAGTCTGGGCCCTCAGTCCCCTGCAGTGTGGGTCTTCAGTCCCCTGCAGTGTGGGTCCTCAGTCCCCTGCAGTCTGGGCCCTCAGTCCCCTGCAGTGTGGGCCCTCAGTCCCCTGCAGTGTGGGTCTTCAGTCCCCTGCAGTCTGGGCCCTCAGTCCCCTGCAGTGTGGGTCTTCAGTCCCCTGCAGTGTGGGCCCTCAGTCCCCTGCAGTGTGGGTCTTCAGTCCCCTGCAGTCTGGGCCCTCAGTCCCCTGCAGTGTGGGTCCTCAGTCCCCTGCAGTCTGGGCCCTCAGTCCCCTGCAGTGTGGGCCCTCAGTCCCCTGCAGTCTGGGTCTTCAGTCCCCTGCACTCTGGGCCCTCAGTACCCTGCAGTCTGGGCCCTCAGTCCCCTGCAGTGTGGGTCTTCAGTCCCCTGCAGTCTGGGCCCTCAGTCCCCTGCACTCTGGGCCCTCAGTACCCTGCAGTCTGGGCCCTCAGTACCCTGCAGTGTGTGCCCTCAGTCCCCTGCAGTCTGGGCCCTCAGTCCCCTGCAGTGTGGGTCTTCAGTCCCCTGCAGTCTGGGCCCTCAGTCCCCTGCAGTGTGGGTCTTCAGTCCCCTGCAGTCTGGGCCCTCAGTACCCTGCACTCTGGGCCCTCAGTCCCCTGCAGTCTGGGTCTTCAGTCCCCTGCACTCTGGGTCTTCAGTCCCCTGCAGTCTGGGCCCTCAGTCCCCTGCAGTGTGGGTCTTCAGTCCCCTGCAGTCTGGGCCCTCAGTCCCCTGCAGTGTGGGTCTTCAGTCACCTGCAGTCTGGGCCCTCAGTACCCTGCAGTGTGAATCTGGGGAAGTCCCCAGCCCCTTCCCCAAGAGCTGAGCACAGCTGTCCCTGGAGCAGCAGTGGCCACCATCTTTACAACAGTACAGGAGCCCCTCCTCAGACTGCAGAGCCAGATCCCTCAGCCTAAACTCGTGCTCAGAGTATTTTAGTCTCGTCTTGACCTTTAGTAATATCTTGCCCTGTTCTTTATAGTAATATATTAGGTTGTTAGTTTTCTGACTAATCACCATTTATGGGACACTTGCAATGTGCCCGGCCTTGGTTCTAAATTTTGTAGTTTATAGGAACACATTTCTCACCTCCCAGCTCTTAGCATAAATTACGGCTAACCCTCACCATAGACCAAGAAGTGTTCATCTCATACATTGAGGGAACAATGAGCCAGGAGACTGTCAGAGAACTCACAATAATGTATGAGGAGTCCCAAGAGCTGTGGGGTTCATGGTCCAAGCTCTCTCAGTCTTAGAAGCCAGAAGAGGACCTGGCTGTCCCAACCAAAGGACAGCTCAGACCTCCTACTCCCCAGGCCCCTCTGTTTAAAGGACCCTCCTTGTCTTAGACCAGGCCACCTTGCTAATTCCTCCAGCCAGAGAACCTTCCCCAAATTAACGAGTTATAAATCCTCCTGCAGTCCAGGCCTGGGCCAGCCACCAGCCTCCTTCATGTTGCTATGACAACCTCTGTGGTCTGGCCAGAGCCTGAACCATGTCCCTGATGGTTTCTGATGGGAAACAGGTCACAGAAACACATGGACCCTCACCTCCCATGTTCACTGAGGCCTTGTGAGTTCCGTGCTCCATAACAGAGCCAGAGGGGTCAGCATGGGTGGGTATTTTGTGGTACCACACATGCCTGCTTTAGGAACTAGTAAACAGCCCACAACCAACCCACCAAGCAGGAGCAAGTAGGCAAGAGGAGAGGTGGTGATTAACCATTTTCTCTTCAGGGAAGACTGTCAAAGGTGTCAGCAGCAGTCACATTCCCTCCACACACACTCTCTCCCACCGTCATGCATGAGCACCTGCCTCTCTCTCCATCCTGTCATCGCGTTCTCTGCTCTGTGGGCGCCCTGGGCTAGGTAGTCCCAAATGGGGTCATCTCTCCGAGGTTCACCTACTAATGTGTGGGTTCCTGGCATGCCTATTAGCAGGCAGCCCGCCACTGAGCTGGCCTCATTTGAGCCAACTTTCGTGTCCTTAGTAAGTGACGGTTGTGGGCCCAGAATCACTCCCCTGGTTTGGTTTGAGGTCGATTCCTGAATCAAAGCTCTCCTTCACACTCTCCCCCAAGAGGTTATCATTAAACAGAAGAAAGGCGCTTTGATTTCTCATGCTGGGCTTGCCAGTTTGGATTCGGGCTCTAGGGGTGGTGGGAGGCTCGGTTTTACCCTAAGCGTTGTGTTCAAATCCCAGCTCCTCCATTATCAGCGGGGTGACTTTGGGCAGGTCGTGGAGACTCTCCCCTCTTCTGTGTCCTCCTCAGGATTGTCTCGGGCATTGTAAGTTTCAAAGAGAACTTGTGGTTGGCGGGTGCTTCTAAGACTACAGGTGTGTTAGCTGCTGATACAACCATGTTCTCTGATCCATGTTCCAATCCCTCAGGATGAGGCCCTTTCTCCAGCAGGAGGCTGCCTTGGAGCTTTCTGGAACTAGTGGACCTTCCTTCCATAAGGCCTCTTGGGCAAGAACAGGGAGGTAGACCCAGCCTGCGGCATGCTCCTACTCGTCCTAGAGGCCTGCCCCACCCAGAGCTCACTGATGTCCTGGCCTCTGCCCCTCGTGTCCCTGAACATGTGGGAGAGACTGCACCTGTGCTTCCTTGTTTGTGAAGGCAAAAGAAATGGTGGGCTTCGGCTCCATGTGGCTCTGTGGATGGTTAGATAATTACTAAATAAATAAACAAACATAAAAAAAAGCCTCTATTGAGCCTGACTTGCCGCCAGGCGGAGAGGTAACTGGCAATTTAATTACAAGACGCAGAGTTCTAGTGGGGTGTGTGAGGCTCGAGGCGGCTCTCAGTGACGGGAGGGCGGCAGGGTCTCCCCCTTCTCTGGTGGCACTTCTCTGACCCCACACCCACCCCGCTGCCTGCCACCTGGGCAGGGGCGGGAGCCTTGCCCTGCCCTGGAGGTCTGCCCACCCCCAGGTCCCTGTTCCTCGCCAGTCTCAGCTGCCAAGACTGCCCACATCACGACGTCCTGGTGGACAATCCTGGCTCAGGAAACGGGCAGAGGTCGCACACTCACCCACAGCCGCCCTCCTGCCCCAGGGAAGGAGGCTACTACTGTCTGCGGGGAAGGCAGCTGCAGCAGCGATTGCTGAGGGCAAGAACACGCCAGCGCTCGGCTGCCCTCCGCACGGTGCGGCTTCGTTACCCAGAGAGTGGAGGGGCCCCCTGAGGCTTGGCCGCCCCTTCCTTCCCAAGGGCCCTAACAGACCCTACACTCTGAAGGGACGCATTTTCCTCGTTTCTCCCTCCTCCCTCATGCCAGGTGCTACACCGGGCTTCCCAGTGGCCCCAATCACTGGACTGCAGTGTCCATGGTTCCGTCGGCCAGCACCTGTGGACGCATGTGGTCCCCTCGTTCCACTGGGGTCCCTGCTGGTCACCGGTGCTGTATGTGCAGCACCCAGACTGCATCCTGGCAGAAGGGCACAGCCTGGGCTCTGGGATCAAATGGGCCTGGTTGTAATCCTGACTCCTCACTTCCCAGTTGTGTGACCTCAGAAAAATCACTTAACTTTCCTGAGCCTCACCTGAGCCCTGGAGCTAATAATCCAGGTCTTCACAAATCTGCATGAAGATTAAATCCACAAATTAATCGTATATTTATAGCCTTTTATTGGGCCTCCCCAGAGATCTGGACTTCAACAGAACTGTAGGGGTGGGGTGGGCACATGGGTGAGGGGCTCGAAGGCCTCCTGTCCTCTCTGCCTTAGTTTTCTGGGACTCTGCTGACCCTCCTAGATGAGAGAAAAGAGATGGCCTCTTTCTGCTTGGCCTCCCCCCTTGACAGACTGGCTGTACTAGCCCCCTCCCCACCGAGGGCCAGGCACACAGCTGTCCGGCATCTGACCCCGTTCAAACATTAATCATCACCTTCCAACTTCCTCTCAGGAAAAATCTAAAAGCCTTCCAGGCCTATGGTCCTCAGCAGTCCCTGCTCCTCACAGGATAAGTAGCTTGAGGACAGGCCAGGGGGTGGGATGGCCTTCCAGGTCTGTGTCTCTGTCACAGTCCCCCACATAGCTATTAACCCACTGGAATTAGATAGTTTGAATCAGATGCTGAGGTAACCTTGTACATGTGGCGAAACTGCTTCCCATAACATTCTTCAACTAACATGTGACGCTCCCCGACCCTGCACCCTCACAGAGAGTATACTAGAAGTCCAAGGATCTGTGTTCATAATCCATTTTACTGGGCCCCACACTTATTAGCTGTATGGCCCTAAGTGAGTTATTTAATCTTTTGGATTCTCAGTTTCCTCTTCTGTCAAATAGGAATAATAAAGCACTTACCTCCTAGGATTTTTATGACTGAAGAACATAATATATGCACAGTGCTTAGCCTGGAGACTAATAAACCATAGCAATCAGTAAACAGCAACCTAACCGTGATAGTAAACTAAGTGAGCCTGGCCCTGTGGGTGAGCCCCTGGCTGTCAGCCACTGGAGAGGAGGCCAAGCTGTTCTCAGCCTGGGGGCAAGGGGGCTGGGAGCCAGTGTTCCAATCCCATTGTGCAGAGGGGTGTGTAGACTCCCCAACCTTGGGGGCTGCATTTATGCCCAAGTGGTCCAGAAGAAGGTCACATTCTCAGTCAGCTGGTGACCATGTTAGAATTCCAAGTAATTAATCGGTTGGGAGAAAGATGCTGGCAGTGTCTGAGGAAAAGCATACAGGTTTCCCAAGGCATGGAGTCAGGCACACCGGTGAACACCAAGCTTTGTCATCACAGCTGCAGGACGCCAGGCAAACTCCTTACACTTCTAAAATGTCCATGTCCTTATCAGTAGAGACAGGAATGATAATGCCTGTCTTCATCAGCTCAGTGTGAGGACAGAGAAATGTCCGGTGCTGCTCAGCACATGTCTGCTGTCATTTTGTGCCCATGATGTACACACTCGGGCCAGTGCACCAGAGATCTGGAGAAGCCAGAGGACTGATGACCACATGGGTACCAGATTTCCTGCAGGCCCATGGGATCTGGGGCCAGTAGCAACGCAGACGCTCATGGACCCCACAGTTGGTGGTGAGCACTTGCCAATGTGCTGCCTGCCTTGGACACACTGTGCATAGGGCAATGCCAGCCAAGAAGTGGCACGGCGGGGGCAGCTGAGGAAGGCAGGGCTGGCCGAGGGTACCCTAATGTTAGCCCTTGCTGTTGCTGTAGGAAGCTGCAAGGTGCTTGTCATCCCGTGTCTGAAGCAAGCGTGCTCCCTGCAGGAGCTGGTGAGGATGGCCTGGTGGCCACAGAAACTTTTGGGAACTATCCCAATGATTATCAACTCTTCCTAAAACAGGATAACCCGACATTAGCTTTTTATGTAATTAATTAATTTAAAGACATAATTCAATATCACAGCTGTTTCAGGTTTCTCTTATAAGAATTTAATTGGTATGTAATAGCATAGTTAATTAAGTACAAATCAATAGTTTAAAACAACTAATTGATACTTAATATGAACAGGGAAAGACTTAGTTCTAATATAATTAACTTATATTAAATAAGCAGTGAAATAGCAATTATGTCTTTATAATAATATAAAGTTTATAGTTCCTTTAATAAACTTACAATTACAAGCAATGAAATTTAAAAATTATGAAACAGCTATCATTGGGCTATTAAACATTTATTGCTTGTCCTAGAGGGCCAGAGTCATGCACTAGTACTAGTCAGGAGTGATCAACTTGACTCCACCTCTCCTTAGGCCGCTTTACTGTAGACGTCGATCAGAACCCGATCTTTGCATGGTTTATGGGCAGCATTATTGCCTGGGATGTGAGTAATTATGCTGAAAACAGGACTAGGCAGAATCTATGAAGAAAGCAATTTAGCAGAATCAAGGTGAAAACTTTCCAAACATGAGACTCCAGCATCCTGCCATTGGCAAAGCATCGCTGGACCATCACCTGTGAGACAGGCCGACAGTAAGGACACCCAACAGGCAAAAGCCCGACCTCCAGACTTCTAGGCCCTTGGGCAGGGCCACCCCGCGACCTGCAGCTCCTTTTCCCCTCATTCAGCAATCACTGCATTCGTGTGAAATAACTTGTAAGATGCCTCCTGATACTCTTTTTGTTGAACTGTTACTTGTCTTGACTTGTACCTACCTTTTCACAAGTGTATGCATAACTGACCAAATTAAAATCTCGCCGGGGAAGGAAGCTTGCCTTCATATTTTGTCTGTTCATCGTGCCTAGCATTCCGTGCCTCTCTGTGAGTGGCCCTGGGTTGGCTGCTGTGCCTGTCACATGTTATGAACACGTGCTGGTAGTGGAGGGTGGTATAACACTGCCGCAGGGTCCACCCACACTCTCCAGCTGCTTTTCCGGTAATTCCCTAGATAATGAACTGGTCTTCAAATCAAGACATTCACTGTCCAAGGTCAATGAAACTGGTTAAAAACGTATTTCTACAGACCTAACCTTCAGCTTATATCATCATCCAGGACCCTTTCACTTGGGGAGCCCTATTACCTCAAACACAAGAGGTAAAAAAATACACTATTGTCACCCCAGAGCCTCATTAGCTCCTTTGTCAAGCACTCATTTCTTACACAGACACCTGTCCTCCTGTCTTCCCAACTGAAGACACGGTGGTCATCTTTGCCGCCTTCCTCTGCTGGAGCCACTGTGCCTCTCAGCCTTTGTCTATCCTCTCTCCGTCCCCAGCACTGCACCTCTAGCTCCTTAGCCTCGCCCGCTACACCCACCTGGCTTCACTCCTCCAGTCCAGTCCTCCTGAGTTGTCGCTACCACACTAACCCCACAGAACACCACCTAATAGTTGGTTACGCCACCCTGGATGAGTCGTTTCCCCTCTCTGTGTCTCCCTTTTCATAAAAGAAGGTAGGGATGGGTTTGCTGATCTCTAAACCCAGCCTGATAGCTATGGAGCTCACCCTCACCAGGTCTTTTGTTCTAGACACCTGTTACCCATTGCTGTCTCATTTGATTTTCACACTCATTGCGTGAGGACAGTTTTACTATCAGTATCCACATTGCATAGGTGAGGAAGCCAGGCACAGAGGAGCCCCGAGGCTGCTCGCCCCTGAGTGCAGAAGCCAGGCGGCCGGCCCTGGTGTTGAAGCTCATGGCCCCCTCACGGCTCTAGCAGGTCCGCGTGGCCTCAGGAACTGTCTGGGGAGCTGGTTTCAGCCCCTCCACTCTCCCCTGTGTCAAGGTGGCAGAATACAGAGGCTCTGAGTGCTCCCCTGAGGAGGCTCAGGGTCCTTTCACTTGCCTTCTGATCTCAGACATCTTCAGAGAGCAGGAAGAGGGAGCACATGCCCCCCACCAACATCCCTCACCAGGAGCACAATGACATCCTCACTGCTGCCCGTTCTTGTCGGGCTTTCTGTCTCCCACCATCATCTGCTCCCGTGCCAGGACGGTCTTGATAAGACGCAAGTCTGGCCTGTCTTTCTTCTGCTTAGCACTCTGTAGAAAAGTCCAGACCCCCAGGACCTGGTCCCTGGTTATGTCTCCTGACACACATCATTTTTTCTGCTCCCAAAATCTTCGCTACAGCCACACCAAACTGCCTGATAGTAATGCTCTTTCTTTCTCATATTCTTCTGGGGACATGCTCAAGTCTCCTAGTCTCAGGTGGAAAGGATTGGTCTTGAGCAAGAATGCCTGAATTGTCATGACCAGGCCAGTTGAGGACAGGAAGGCCCCCAAGTGCACAGGACAGCCTTGGAAATGGGAAGGTAGTAGGACTCGACACGTGTCCACTGTCACCAGCTCTACCCAAGTCACTCAGAGCTCAGTAGTTTCTGTGTGGGACAATAAGCAAGCACTACCCTGGGCAATACCGCCCTCACACTGGCAGTAGGAATGCTAATGGCATTCTGGGTCACCAGGGAGGGCTCCTGGGCATGCAGGCATATGGCCGGCCCTCTCTCTCCACCGCCCCTCTTTCTATTGTTTCTTGTGCTCACCGCCCCCACTGTCCCATTCAACAGCCCTAGTGGCTGCTTTTCGGTCACTTGGTGCCCTCTGATGAGCTTTTTGTGTGGTTATATGATTGGGTCCTACAATTCCCTGCACACAGCTCTGGGACCTAAGAGATCAGCTTCAAGGAATCGTGGTGCTGGGGTTGGAACTCCAACTTAGGATTTTGGTGGGACATGGTTCTCTACCTTCTACCCCAACCAGGACCTCTGATCTCTGCTGTCGATTCTCTGGTCTGTCCTGATTCACAGCATCCGCCACCCTGGGACCCCAGATCTCACCCTGAGAACGAAGCCAGAAATCAGACCTAGGCTCTAACCTGAGCTCTATTACCAACTACTGCTTTGGCCTTGAATTGTCATTTCACTTCTCTGAGCCTCAGATGCTGAAACCAAAATGAGGGAAATAATTTCTGCCTTGCCTATTTCACAGAGCTACTTTGAGTATCTAATGAGATAGTGAATATGACAGCATCGTGGGGAAAAAAATAAGCATTTCACAGAAGTGAAGTAATATCACTGTATCATTGTTATTACTAATAAGAATAAAAACCCCTAAGGCTAGAAAAAGTCCCATCCTCACCCTCTGAAACTGAAGGAAAACTGTTCCATTTATAAAGCTTTTTATTCCTCTCAAGAGGAAAATCTCACGTTTCCTAGACTCCTGCTCGAATGAATTACAACTTTCATTCATTCCACAGTCCCTTTGCCTACCCCAATCCATCGTGCCACATTTAAGGCCACTTGATTTAATTCTGGCCTGGGGAGAGGAAAACTGATCACTACCCAGTCTTTTTTAGTTGGCCCTTTCATTAAATGAGCAGACACTGGGCTTGGGACCAGGGGCTCAGAGATTTAAAAAAAAAAAAAAAAAAAAAAAAAAGTATAATCCAGACCTTATATTGCTCACAGTCTAGAGGCAGTTTCTGGGGTGAAATCTTCTCTTCTCCCTAAGAAACATACTCTTTCCTAATAAATGTTTCTTTGCTCAACAGTATCTCCCAAACCTTTGTTCTCCTATGACCATGCCCTCTACACCTCCATCTGAAGGTGACCCTGGACTTCTTTGCTGTGAACTTTTATTTTAAGCCAGGACAACTTGTTTCGTGTTCATCATTTTCCATAGACACCTTTGGTGCATCTGCTGGTTCTGCTGCTGATAAATGCTCAGCCAAAGTCTGCAGCCCCCAAGTCTACATGGAGAAGACTCCATCTCGCTGTTCTAAAGTGGGCATCTGTGATCTGACTCCACCCTCCGCCCCAGAACAATGCGACAAGGAAAGTGGCAGTATGGTGGCTGGTTTAGCTCACAAAGTAAAAATTACTGTTCTTTCTGTCACATTTTATCCTCTCCCTTAATAACATGTGTAGTCTGGCTTGGTGGGGTCTCCCTAAGCCAGAGCACTTAGTTTCTGCTTCCTGGGTTCCCACTTGGGTCCGCAGGTTCCCCCGTCCCCCCCCCCGCCTCCTCATATTTGGGCCCTGCTGGCAGGCTTCCTCATTGGGACCCATGACCTCTAATTTGGCTCTGGCGAATCATTCTGAAGAAATCCCAAATTTATGTATATGAATAGCTAACTAATTCTCACTTCACTAATCCTCTAACCTGCTTGTTTTTGAAAGACACCAGTGACTTCTCCCCACTTCTCAGTAACTCCGAAGTCAGAGAAGCCTCTCACCTAATACATTTCTGCAGTGTGCTTATTAGTGCCTTGTCGTGCAGCTGCCCAGATAATTAAGACTCACCCACACGTGTCAAATTAAATGAGCCAAATACATTGAGAAATTGCCTCGTCCTCCATTTCTTTTATTAGTCAGGTTTCTTTTTTTAAACTTCTTTTCCTGGTCATTTGCAAGAATCAAACATCGTCAGTGAGGCTCTTACTCATAATAACTGTACTGCGTCTTCCAGCAGTCACTCAGGGGACAGCCTACGGTGCTGGCATCAGATGGGTTGAGTTGCGGTGGCAGAGTTAGCAGCGTAGATGATCTGGATTCAACTAGTTGTCATCACTCTAAATCTTCAGGAAAAGTATGCCCCTTCCATTTCCTTGGGAATTTAGGAGACTTTCCAGGAAGACCAACAGAAAATTGGCTTCACTTTACCCAGCGCCTCTGGCCCCCATGCCTCTGTCTCCCCTGCTCTCCTCCTGGGCTCAGTCGAGGGATCCAGCTCCCTTTCCCGTTAGGAGCCATGGCTGGTACACTTTAGATGGAGGTGAGAAGTCCCTGGGTAATATAATAAGAATAGTCAGCGATTGTGTCATTCTGCTGGGGAACAGTTCGCATACACCTGTAATGGACTGGCAATCTGCCTGTCATCAGCATGTTGAGGTCTCAATACAGTATCAGGCAAGAGGCTATTGTTCAGGGGAGCTCAGCGCCTCCTCACAGCTTGTACTTCCACTGGCCCCCTCCTGACATGCTGCATTCCTGCCTCTTGAAAGTGGTTGTTAGGAACAGTCCACAAATATAGTAAGTAAACATCAAAGGGTCTTTGATCCACAGGACCCTCGACAGAGCAGGAGCCCCTGAAGAAAGGGCCAAGGCCTTGGATGAGGAGAGAACTTAACATCACCAATTTGGGCGCCTGAGATGTAAGGGTGTTTGAAGTAAGGGCGGTTTGGCTGTGCCTTCAGATGAGTGAGTGTGGAAGGAGAGGGAAAAGTGAATGCCTCCGGATAAGGCATGCTCAGGCCTGCTTCTCGGCTCTTTACTGATAGTCAGCAAACCCCTTTAAAGAATCAGGAGATCAAAGCTAGTGATAACCCTGGGCATACACGCCATTGTGCCACCACCCACCATGCTTTGTTTTCTCTAGGGCAACAGCCCCCAAACTTGCCTTATCTGTCTCTGTGGGCCCTGTGTTCCTTTTCCTCCTGCTACTCATGGGGGGTTCTCTGGGCAGCAGGAGGTGATGGAGGCGTAGCAAGGAGGAGGCTCTAACAGCTAGAGACACCCAGTGGTTTTAGAGAAGTTGCTGCAACAACTGGGACAGTTGCTGCTGTCATTTAGTGAGACACCCCTTCTCTGAGAAACTGATGGAGGGAGCACCTGGGTGCCGGAAAGCCTGGCAAAGCCTAGGAGAAGGGGCAGTCACATTCTGTCTTCCAGAAATTATACCCCCTATCCACTCAGTTTATGGGAGCTGTCACATTTGCGTGACAAGCTAAGAGGTAGAGATAGGGATTCTAAAAGAATCACGGGAAGCCATGGAGTGTCTTTGGATTTCAATTTTCTTATCTGTATCACATGAAGAGCAGTGAACCACTGGCCTACCTCATGGCGTTGGTGTGGGGGTCAAAGTAAAATGTGGAATTAATTGCTTCTGAACCCAGGAAGTCCTTGAGACAAGTCAGGATTAGAGGATAAACAACACCAGGGGACACAGCCTGACTTCCTATGAGGCAGATGCACTCCAGTCCAGTGTTCACGCATAGTGGGCATGGCTGACACAATACTGTGAAAAACCCCATCTCTTGCATTTGCTATCTAGAATTGTTTTTTTCTAACTTGTTTTATAATTGGATCAAAGGCTTTGGGACCAGAGTGTGTCCTATGTCTCTTAGCCATCCCAACCCCAGTGCTCCTCACTGAGCCTACAGCTCAGAAGTGCTTGATGACGGGGCTGAACGGTACCCAAGTAGAAGAATGCACAGGACCCCCAGCCCCAGAAACCCACTCTCTCCCAACAGGCACACTTTTCCAACTCTACCTTGACCCCTGTGTCTTCCTCCAAATTCATCATCACTTTTTCAACCCTTGAGTCACACTCTGTGCCTGGTTGTGCTGTCCCTGACACCACTGGCTGGCCTCTCTCTGTCAGGCTTGACCACAATCCTAGTGTCATCTTGGTTTAGTCCCCAGGCTTAGGGCATATTGGGCCTCATTATTCTATGAGTAGTGGTTATACATGTGGATTCTGGATCCAAACTGCCCAGGTTCAAACTCCTGGCTCTGCCCTCTACTATCTCTTTCATCTAAGACTGCTTATTAAATACATGTGTAAATGAGGATGGCATAAAATGAGTGATGGTATGTACCTCATAGGGTTGTGAAAATCAAATAAGGAGTTTATGGCTTAAAATTATGCCTGGGGCCCTGGCCAGTTGGCTCAGTAGTAGAGTGTTGGCCAGGTATGTGGTTGTTCCAGGTTCAATTCCTGGTTAGGGCACACAGGAGAAGCAATCATCTGCTTCTCCACCAGGCTCCCTCCTCTCTCTCTCTCTCTCTCTTTTCTCTCTCTCTCTTCTCCTCCCACATCTATGGCTGGCCCCAGGCACTGAGGATGTCTCCATGGCCTTGCCTCAGGTGCTAAAATAGCTTTATTGCCAAGCAATGGAGCAATAGCCCCAGGTAGGCAGAGCATGACCCTATAGAGGGCTTGCCATGTGGATCCCAGTTAGGGTACATGCGGAGTCTGTCTCTCTGCTTCCCTGCCTCTCAGTTAATTTAAAAACGCTACACAGGGTTCACTGAAACCTGACCCATTCCCGGCTCACCCACCTATGTTTTTCTTCCAGAGCTGGGCCTCCAGAAGAGAGGATGCTGTCTGGTGCTGGGCTACATGGCCAAGGACAAGTTTCGCAGAATGAATGAAGGTCAGTGAGAACCCACCTACTCTCTCAGGGGTAATGTGGAAGGAGGAAGCTATGCCTTAAAACTGTAGTACCAAGAAAAAGAACCTGGGACATCTAGAAAGGACAGTGGGGAGATCAGTTTGATTTCTATGATGCTAGTCATATAATAGCACAGAGAGGAACAGCTGCTGCCTGAAGCATAGTGTGCTGATTGAAAAGCATCTTTCCTTCTGCTCCCTTTCAGCCTCCCATTGTGTCCCTTCTCTTCTTCTTGCTTCCCTACCTTTTGTTTCCCATCCACCCAGCACAATTAAATCTGCTTCTATTATCCTTTCTAATCCAGAGAGCTTTATCTTTCTCACATTTCTTAAATGCCTATTGAATACACAGCACCTTACAGGGCACTTGGGGCAATACTAAAGAATAGGCAACTTCTTTTCTCAAAGAACTTACTCTGACAAACCTGCCCTCTTTTCCAGCTCCATTCACCCTACGTTTGCCACTTGCTCATGGGCCTCTCTGATGTCCTCTTGCACTAAGTCTTTCTTCTGGGGCTTGACTGGGTCACAGAAAGCTTGGGAAGGGCATTGACATTGACATGGAGGCTGGCACGTGAAAGGAGTGCTGTCGCTTACGGTCCTGCTGTAACAAAGAGCCAGTCCCCTCGTCCCCAGCCATCTGTCTCCGTGTGGCTAATAACCCTCTCCATCAGATGCCACAGACTGTTTCACAGGATTCAAAAGTAGATAAACAATGGCTGGGGATGCCATTTATTTGTTAAAGTCAGACAAATGAAGCCCTGGTTTGCACCAGCCCAGGTCGCTATGAGCTGGGCACCTCCCCTCCCAAGGCCCTGGGCTTCATTCCAGGCACGGGGGAGGCAACTCACCTGTCCCATCTCTATTCAGAGTTAGACCATAGCACGGTTCCAGTGCACTCTTCCCATGCTCTTCACCTGGCTCTCCTCCAACTCACAGTCCCTGGCACCCACACCCCCTTATGCCCCCCAAACACAATGCTTTGCCAACTACACATTTGTCACCAGCACCCATCATGGTGACAGTTTGTCAAGAGGCAGGCCAGCACAACTAAACACAAGAAGTATTACCTCCCCCCATTTTGCAGCACCAAGTAGCCTCTTCCTATTTGGAGTAACCCCAGGGCTGGGCCCACCCAGAGGTAGAGGCTGCCATTTCTGCATCTTGTCATTCAGTCTCCCTTCCTGACTCTCTTTCTCAGCCTACCCTCCACTCCCAATGCCGCCTTCACCAGAGTGCAGGCAGTAACTTATTTGGGGAAACGGCAGGTACCTCTGTCCATGGTGCTGAATAACACATTTCCTTGTGGCGATGCTCTTTGTCTTTAGCGAAGCTGAAGCAACAGAAACTGGGGAAGACAAAACGTCAGGAGCTGGGCTGGATCTGAAGCCTCAAGCTCTGGGTATCTGGCTCAGCAGAAGGATGCAGATTCTAGATCCTGGGGCCTACAGAGAACCATATGTGGCTCGTGAACGTGATTCGACTCCCCACCTTTCACAAGTGGAATGATGGTGGGGAAGTCCCATTAGTCAGCTCGGGCTGCTGTAACAAAACACCACAGACTAGGTGGCTTAAACAACAGGAAACTAATGTTCTCACAATTCTACAGACAGAAAGTCCAAGACCAGGGTGCTAACATGGTCAGGTTCTTTCTTGTGAGAGCTCTTTTTCTGGTCTTCAGATGGCTACATTTTCATTGTGCCCTCACATGGCAGAAGAGGACAAGCCCTCTCATGGCTCTTCTTAGGATGATGACAATTCTATTGGTTCAAGGCTCTACCTATCTGACCTCATTTAATCTTAATAACTTCTGTAAAGGCCCTATCTCCAAATACAGTCACATTGGGGACTGGGGCTTTGACATATAAATTGGGAGAAAAAGAAAGAGGGACAGAATTCAATCCATAGCAAGGGGTCTGAATGGGTTTGCCATGGCAGAAAAGTAAAAACGAAATACTCTGAACCAAGAATTTGGAAAACAGTAAGAAAAAGAATCTCACCATTAGGTAGAAAGCACTTCTTAGATGTTGCTTAAGTAAAGAAGGAAGGAAGGAAGGAAGGAAGGAAGGAAGGAAGGAAGGAAGGAAGGAAGGAAGGAAGTCAGGGAGGACTAGACAAGGACTCAAACAAAATCAGGACCTGATTACCTCTGAGGACAGTTAGCCTTACTTTGTGCAACAGCTAAGCTAAAATAGCATTTTAAAAGTTTGTTTTCTTCTTAAAATGGGAAGATGCCAAAATGATGTCTATTCTCCCTGAGCCTCCTCTCTAAACACATGCAATCCACAGAAATATGTTATTACTTTCAACTGATTCCAATTGATTTGGTTAAGAATGATAGATCCCAGGTGCTCTACTCCAAGCTATACCCTCGCCCTAGTGAAGATTAACTTAGAATCACCCCAGGTCTTCAGCAAAGGCATCATCAATGGCCCATGACAGCACTCTCCTCACCCCTCCCAAATGCCCCAATGCACAACACAATACACATACTCACACACAACCACACACACAGTAGCTGCTGCTGCTTCTGGATTAAGGAGACAAGGGGTATTAAGCAAGCTGAACCACAATGTGTGGTTACAAATCTCAACTAACAATAGGAGACAGGATAGGAGGGGTGAGACTGTGGGGTAGAAGAGGAGATGCATGAGGTGGTGACCTTGGGCACTGGACGAGCAGAGAAAAAGGAGAAAACTGGGGGTGTGGGCAAGGATCCTCTGCTCCCACTTTGAGCAGTCTTGCTACCCCAAGTGCCACATCATACATTTTTCTCTTTCTGAAAGTCATGTTCCCAAACTCCAACATGTCTTCAGATAAGAAAAAGCATCAGCAAGCATGGGGAGCTGTTTTCTGGTTTATAATTATCTTGTACCAATACTCAAAATAATTATAACTTCCACAGATTAATAATTGAACTGAAATAGTAGCTATGACATAGCTAAAAAACAAAAACAAAAAAAAAATAGAAATCTCAGTTCAACCTGCAACATACACCTTAGTATATATAAAAAAAAAAAAAAAAAGTTTTCTCCCAGATGCTGGAATTAGCAAGATATTAAAACAATTAGCTGCTTCTTCCATTAAAAATAAGGTGGTGATCTTTATATTTCTAATTTAGAATAAATAAAAAAGACTTACTTGGGCTGGATTAAAGCCTATTTGTTCTGTTTAACAGTATTTAGTAGGGTGTCTGCCACCAGAGGAGAAGTGGTCTCCCTTTTCATATTTCCTTATTAAGCTGGTATCCTCTTATTTTCTTTTCCCTCTACTCCCTCTCCTTGCTACATCCCCAAAATAACAGCTTGAGAAAGCAAGAGAAAAATAATGAATGAACAGAAGCTTTATAAGTTTGGGGTTTATCATAAGCTAGAGTAATTGCAATTGGTGCAATTACACAAAGCAATAAAGAAAAAACACTGTTCAAAGATCATTTAAGGAGCCACATGATAGTCTATGAGAGTTGCTTTATTTGGGAGTGCTTAACAGCTTCTCAGATACAATTTGCAACATATGCAGGATGGAGGTAGTTAGTGATACGTGGTATGTGTGTGCATGTGTGTTGTGTGTTCTTTCCCAGTTGGACTCAACACATCTGTGGCATCAGATGAAAATATGAACAAAAATTAATGAAGGGCAGACAAGAAAGGAGGAAATAAGGAGAGTCTAGACATAGGAAGGAGATCATTTATTTATTCATCAAACAGTTACTGACTACCTACCAGAAAAAAATAAACCAATTTTTATACCAAGTTCCAGGCATTGTTCTAAGCATTGGAGCTTTTAAAGATAAGTAGGACATAGTCTCTGCCCATAATAAGCTCAGGATAGAAACACAGGTCCAACTCAGTGCTACTCTCCCTCTACAAAGAGACCCTAGTTGGTTGCCCCTCTGCCCCGGCCATTACACTCCACTGGGACAACCAACCTATTTGCTCTGTGGCACTTCCCCAGCTGGTGATTATTCTTTAGACTGTCTGCCCAGCTAAGAGTTAGCTGAAGATAGGCAAGGATCTGCTCCTTCTTTTCCTCCCGTGGCCCTGGGTCTCCCACTAGGGAGCAGTCGGTCAAGTTTAATGTAAGGAATTAATTAATGCTGTGACGGACACAGTCACCCACATATGTAAAGTGGGTCTGTGAAGGAGCTCCTCGGGCAGAGCAAACTGAGGCAGCCCGTTCCTGGAAATGAGTCCCCACGTCTCCAGGGGTTCCATAGGTCTCACCTCTCCTCCAAGTACAGTATTGCAGCCCCTGCAGGGAAGGCAGGACCGAGGAAGGTTAGCAGAGCAGAAGGGCTAAGAGGGAGGCCCCAGAAGTGCTGCCTCTCTTCCCACACCAGCTCTGCCTCTTTCACTCATGTACTGCTGGACACGTTCTCAGAGCATCTGTATGCGGGGGTGTCCTACCAGATCTGCTAGGGGAACTGTTCCCACTGTTCCCTCATCCCACACCCCCGACACACACACATCGCCACCACCTCCATTCCCTTCCTTTTCCTGGCTATTCCAATCACCCGTTTCTCCTGGAGACCCCGTGGCCACTCACCTTCTCAATGCGCATTGCCTGCCCAGTGCTGACCCTATTCACAGGCAGATGGAAAGCTCTCACATTCTATCTGACGTGGGTCTCTGTCTGCCTCTCAAAAATCTCAGTACTCGGCCCTGGCCGGTTGGCTCAGCGGTAGAGCGTCAGCCTGGCGTGCAGGGGACTCGGGTTTGATTCCCAGCCAGGGCACATAGGAGAAGCGCCCATTTGCTTCTCCACCCCCTCCCCCTCCTTCCTCTCTGTCTCTCTCTTCCCCTCCCGCAGCCAAGGCTCCATTGGAGCAAAGATGGCCCGGGCGCTGGGGATGGCTCCTTGGCCTCTGCCCCAGGCGCTAGAGTGGCTCTGGTCGTGGCAGAGCGACGCCCTGGAGGGGCAGAGCATCACCCCCTGGTGGGCATGCCGGGTGGATCCCAGTCGGGCACATGCGGGAGTCTGTCTGACTGTCTCTCCCCGTTTCCAGCTTCAGAAAAATACAAAAAAAAAAATCTCAGTACTCCTCATGTCAAACTATAAACAGTCCTAGTGATTCTAGTGCAGCCCACCAACTCAGGGAGGCTATGGGGAAAACAGCTGTGTTAGGCTTGCTTGCTGGTTTACCGGCTGCAAGCACTTTGCCTGATTAGTGTGTAAGCATGGGACAGTGCCACGTGTGTATAGCCTATGTAAGGCTACTACACATGCTTGCTCTCAGGGCGGATGGCGAACTGTGGGTTGCATGCCCACCACTGTGAGGGGCCATTTTTGCTGTTTGTTTGCCTGAAAAGCATTTTTCCCTGCCTGTTTGCTTGTCCATCCACTGTTGCGAGACTCTATTAAATGGTAATGGCCCAACACTTTCCAGCTCCGCAGTTCCTCTACCATCTGCCCGAATCCCATGTGATCCTTCCTGGCCTCAGCCACCGGCATCACAGAGACCCAGGAGCACTGAGTGACTGGCCTGGGATCAGTAGCAAGTTACTGGAAGGGCCAGGACCACAACCCAGGTCTCCTGACATCTGGTCAGGAGTTCAGAAAGAGGAGGCTGAGGCTGCGAACAGGGAGGAATCCCAACACTTCAGCTGGTTTGGTTTCCCAGGGCAGCTGAAAACACACAGAAAGTGGGAGGGCAGGGGAGAGAGCGGCACCCAGGAAAGTCTCCAGGTGACCAGGGAGAAGTCAGGAAAGTCCTGGAGCTCAGGACAAAGCTGGGCAAGACTATTTCTAAGGAACTAGAAATTCCTATCACACCCTAGGACTCTTGAGAAGGGAAATGAGGACTGGGATGTCTGAAGAGGGGGAGAGGGGGCTGCGAAGCCCTGGCTGGCATGCCTCCCTCTCCTCGGAGTCCCTGGCTGCGCACCTGGGGCGGCCGTAGAACCCCAGACTCTGGACGCACAGAATCCCCGCTCAGCGAAGGGGAAGCAGAGTGCGTCCCAGCGCTGCTGTTTTCCTCTCCCGAGAAGAAGCAAACACAGTGATTAGCACAGGCAGCTTCTGTTCACGGAGCCTTCTCAGTGGGAGAAGGCCGGCCCCACAGAGGGCGGACCCCATGCAGGCTCCCCCGCCCATAGCCCTGGGGCATCCCACGCCTCAGCCAGGTGGTGCAGATAGACTCTGAGAGGACAAATCAGGCAGCAGCCACAGCCCTGGTGTTCCTTTTGACGGTGTGGAGTCTATCCTACCTTTCTGTCCCCCAATTGCCTAATCCGTAAAAATAGTCTAAAACTCCCACTGTTCCTTGCCTATCCCCTGACAGAGATGGGAAGGGAGGTGTCCCTACTGGCTTGTGTGGAAGGAGTTCCTCAGAGTGTAGAGCCAGCTGTGTGACTTGGGCAAGTCCTGGAATACTCAGATTTAAAACCTTCTTGCGTACGAATCTGAATAGCATTGGCCATGAACATCTATAAGTCTTTATAATGTGATGATTCAAAATCTATCTTGGCTCTCAACACCCTGCTCACACTCCATTCTCACAACCAATGCCATAAATTTAAATATATACTTTGGTCACCAAAGGAACCAGTACTAGGAAGGTAACTGCCTGTCTGCTCAGCAGCCTCGGAAGGCAGTGTCATAATTCTGACCGCACGGATGACAGTGGGACCTAGTGACTTCGATAGCAGCCACTGGCAAAATCCTGGGGTCTCATCCTACACCAGCTGCATCTGGAGGGAGCCTCCTTTCTTCTCTCTGCCTCCCCCTGCCTCCACCCCAGCTAGCCTCAAACACTTTATCACTGAATGCTGAGAGACCCCCCTCATCCCTCCCCCGGGGTGAGAGTCTGCATAAATGAGGGTGTTTAATGGCCTGTGGTGCCATCAAGTTTTTAGAGCTGTATGCTGGAATGAGCAGGTTCAGGCTGAGATGAATTATCCAGGGCTTTTATCAAAGGAGAGTCAATAAAACCCTGAAGGAGCGGAGAGCGGGCCCGATCTCTGCAGAATGGCCATGCCACGTCACTGGCCCGCGCTCTGGAAACAGTAATCAGGCGGATACGTTTTCTCCCCTGCTCCAACTGCTTTCTTCCCTTCACCTTCCCTCCTCAAATGTGCTAGTTTCCATGGAAACTGTGTTGTTACTGGTATGGGAGGAGTTTAATGACATTCAGAAGCACCAAATCAAGTGCATTTATATAATGGTTTGAAATACACATAATAACCTATGGAATATGGGACACAGTGACAGTTTCAGTAACTGCATATGGCGCGTGGGGTAAATAGAGCGATGGAATACTCCCGCCTCCGAGTCAAAGGCACCAGGAATAACCACTAGTCTTCTTCTTAAAGAGGAGCACTTCTCACCCATTATTCATGAAAGGATCGCAAACACTATGCCAAGTTGCCCTCCTCTCAGTGAGGAAGGACGCTGGCTGGACCACTGGGCATCTGCACCAGCCAAGCTTTGTCAGAGGGGCAGGTACAGAGGAGAGGGGGTGACCCCCAGATGAGAAGAGGAGCACAGCCATTCTTCTGGGCCAGCCTGCTGTAGGACCATCGTTCGTGTGATTGTCCCTGTGGCTCCTTTTGGTCTGATTTGGAGATCTGTCAGGCATCTTGTGTGCACCTGGCGCTGTGGGGGATGCAGACGTGGATAACGCAGGCATGAAGCCCTTATCTCAGGTTCCCTCGGGAAACCGAAGCAAGGTCCTGCATGTGCTAGCCTGCGCGGGATGCAGGGGGCACCAGGTAGAAGGCAGGGAACTGACATGAAAAGGGAAGGCATCCAATATGGGGGTCGGGGTGCCATAAATCCTGCTATCAGGGTGGTGACTGGAGCCTAGTCCGGAAGAGGAAACTGAGAAGTGCTGTGATTCAGGCCCCTCAAGGACTAGGGCAGGTTCACACCGGCTCCTGCCACTGATCGGCCGAGTGCCGCTTGGGTGGGGGTGTTAGCTCCCTGGCACTTTGGGCCTGCGCTGTGTGAGGGCAGGCGGCCTCTGCAGCCTCAGAGAAACCCTCAGGAGCAGGTTGCAGACACCAGGACTGGGAGTTGGCCCATGGGCACCGAAGTGCTCAGGCTGTGGGCACCGTAGGTGGGACACAGACAGAATTGGCTGCACCCCCGAGAGGTTGGAGTCCAGTGAGGATCCAGGCATATAATGAAAGAGAGCAAGGCAGGGTGGTGGGAAGCTGAAAAGCTGAACAGGGACATACTCGTGGAGCATAAAGGTGGGGAAGCCATTCCTTCTGAGCAATACTGGGGACTTCAGGAAGTAGGAGAAGTGGTGGGGGGCTAGCCTGGAAATACACGGGGCTAGCGAGGCACCTGGACACACGTCACTTAATCCTCACCTCATCGCAAGGTGGGCGGTATTAGCTCCACTGTGAGGATGGGAAACTGAGACTCGGACAAATTTAGTCACCTACTTGAAGACACGTGGGTGAACCTGGCCCCCTCACTTCGCTCTGCCTCCCAGAGCTTTCCGTGTTAGGGGATGAGGGTAGGGTGACCTCTCCCATCACCATCAAGGACAGGCACAACTGAGTGCTTACTCCGTGTCCACATAGATTTCTCCCAGTGCCAAGGACTGCGCTCTCTCCCATCTCCCCACATGGCACTGCCCACAAACCCCACCCAGCCAGTCAGGCTGCCCCTCTGGTCCAGAGGTAGGCTGGACTGACTGCACTTAATATTGAGTGGAATATCTGGAATTCACAGCCCTGGGCTGCAGGAAGGAGAAGAGGCCGCCTGGGGAGGGGACACTTTAGCTCCGATGGGCCCCACACGCGTGCTTTCTTCCCTGTCTCAGCCTCTGTGCTCCCCTGCCCAGCCTGCTCCAGAACCCCGGCCTCAGAGACACGGTGGGAGAGGGCCCAGCCCACATCTTGCCCTGGAGTAGCACTGCTGCCGGTGCAAGTAGGCGTCCCTGGAGTGAGGCTCTGTGGTTAAATTAACTAAGGCGAGAGAGGCTGGGTTGACTCTAATGAGTAAGCCTCCCCTACAGAAGTTCTCAGACTTTACATGCCAAAGAGCATGGTGAGCCCCCCGAAAGGGAAGATGGTTCAGGGAGTTTCCCAAGCTTATTTGACCATAAAACATTTTTCCTAAAGCATATATACTGCTCTAAAAATCAGGGGATATTTCAAAATGAATATGAAGTGATAAAACATCCCCTAATTTTTTATGAGCAGTGTATTATGACTAGCATTCCTTGAAATCCATTTGGGAAATAATGGTTTAAGGCACAGATCTGCCACTTACTCATTATGTGAGCTTTGTCAAATAAGAATAAATCAAGCCTGCCTTGTGAAGACTAGTTAACTAACAGGGATAAAAACTCTATAAACTGTAAATGGTGCTATTATTTATCTACATAAAAGATAGTGATATTATCTATTTACATGAAACAAATAAACTCAGTTTCCTAGAGAACATTTCATTAAGAGTCAAATAATAATAATAGTTTTTTAAAAAATAATAAGTTCTGTTTCTGATTATGTGACCTTAATCTTGATCTCTCTTGAACTCTGTTTTCTCATCTTCAAAATGGGGATGCTCAGGATGTTAGCCCTCTTCCCTCCGTCCACATGTTGCAAAGATAAAATATGCTTAGTGGCTATACAGAATGCTTTGAGAAAGTATTAAACCCTGAAAAATGCGAGGCACTATGGTTAGTGTTCCAGGTTCATACCCTCAATTCAGTCCCATTTTGCTTAGCTCAAAACAGGAGGCGTGTTGAGGGAGGGCTGTGGCTAATAGGAGAAATAACAGAGACTAATGATTTCCATCCATATTTATGATGTTAGAAGCCTTACATGAGCATGTTGCTGAAGGGGGGAGACTCTTAGAAACGCTGAACGTAGTATTAGGATGAAGTGGACAGAAAGACCCCACGTGCCTCTGCCTCCAGGTGCAAGGGGGAAGGTCAGCACAGGCTCTGTGACGGAGCTCCAGGGAGCAGGGTGGCCGGTTGAGAGGGAAGAGTTTGGCCTCCCAACAGAGAAGGGGAGCTGTCCAGCATGACTGGTGGAGGGAACCCTGCCCTGGGAGGCAGGAGAGCTGATGCCCACTGCACCCACCAGCTGGGCAGCTTAGGGCCAGTCCCTATGACCATCCTGGGGTGACTGTAAATGGGAATGACAAGGTCAGCCCTGTACAGTTGTGAGGTCTCAATCCAAGTTGAGCTGTTTGGGAAAGAGCTTCCAAGAAGAGGGCACACCGATGGGAAGTATTAATTCATTTATTCAGTCAACAGATATTTATTGGGCATCTATCTACTACATGCCGATCACTGCCATAGCCACTTGTTTTTCATTTACTGTGTGCCAAACACCGTGTTCATCTTTTTATACACATCACATTATTTAATCATCATCACAGTCCTGAAAGCATCTGTTATTACTCCCATTTTCCACATAAGGAAATGAAATTGGGGAAGGATAAATCACTTGCTAAAAGCCATATAGCTAGTGAATGACAGTGTGGGTCTGTATGAAGCCCAAAGCCTTCATTGCACACTAAGCAATCCATCCTCGTCCGTGGTTCTTCTGCAGAGCCTGGGGGCTCCCTGGCCCGACCACTGCCAGCTCTTTCTGTTCTGTTCGTGCCTCGTGCCCCTACTACCAGCACCCCTTCTTCACCCAAAGGAGAAAGCCTCCCCTCTTTGGGCCTCCAACATACCTTTTTTTGTTTTCCATCCCCCAATCTCTTCTCCCAACCCTCATTGGTAGTATTTTCTCCATCACATGAACATCGTGGGGTTCTAGTTTCCATTCTCAATGATCAGGATCTTGTCTTCCCAAGACCCTGGGAAACCTTCATCTCTTATCTGAGCCATCTATCAGGTTGTGTGAAGACTGAACACCTCTCACCCTTAGATGGTGGAGAAAGAACAGAGGGGCAGTGCTGGAGTGAAAGCCAGCCAGGCCTCTCTGCCTCCTGACAGGTGCCTCTGAAGGGGTTTCCTGGCTGTCTCTATCCACCATGTTGCAACAAGGATGCAGTCCTCTGCAGATCTCTTCCCTATGGGCAGTCTCCTGTTATCTTGGCTCATTCCTTCTCCAGAGATGAAGAGATTGTTTTAAACCTGCCGCCCCACCAGCTCTGCTCCTGGCTTGCAATGCCATTAAGTTTCATTATAACAAATAAACACCACAATGACATTTATAAGTTACTACTGAGCACAGAAGCACAAATATGAAGCAGATAAACTGCATTTGATCCAAATAATTACTGCAGGCAATACTGGGCTTAGTCTGAGCTGGCAGCCGGGTACCAAGTAATTTATTAGATCGCGTAAGGCAATGTTGCACGTGGCGTTTTTCATTATTGTGTCTCTCCCCCTCTCCCTAGTCTAAATAGGTTAGAAGAGTTTAGACGGTGCATGGCCAAACAAAGACAGACTTTGCTCAAGCAGTTAAGGCTGAGGATGTTGGCCAAGTGTCCAGGAATGGCTGCTTCACAACCACTGCGCACTCATGAGAAAAGAGAGAGTTTGAGATTATCGTGATGCTGGCAGCCAAGGACAGTTCCCTGTTCCCCACCCACTGGCCCAGATACAGAGCAGCCCCTTGGAGGGAGTAAATGGAAGAGTTGGATGGAGCCCTCAGGACACCAAGACTGGGTTCCTGCTGCCAGGTTCCTGCTGGGTTTCTTTGTGTTCAGCCAAAGACCCTGTGTACCAAAAGGCCCTCTGTAGCCCCGGGCAGCCACTGGCCAGCCCCAGACGCCAGTCCCAGCCCTCTCTTATAATAAATAAAGGGAAGGAAACAGTGCACCAGCCAACTCTGCAAAACAAAGCAATGAGAGCTGGCTACCAGCTGCCACTTCCCTGCCAAAACCCAAACTCATAAAGTTTGATTCAAGGGGTTACAATACCTCCTGTTGAGTCCCTCCTGCCCCATTCTCCCAGCCTTAGTAAATTACCCAATAAGCAGCAAGGACCTGTAGTTATTGTGCAGTTAAATGGTATTTTCCCAGTAAATCCTGAGCAGAGTACTAACGGTGATATACAGTAACTAATTATGGACATGAATTCTCTCCCCAAGACGCCAAGTGTTACCAAATATTGTTGCCTTTAGGGGCAGGAGGCTTGAAAGCTGCTCTGCTCCCTCCCGCGAAGCCATGAGTAACTCTCCTAGTAGAGGAGCTGTGGGCACGTCCCGTGGCGCTCCACGCTGGGAACCAAGATGTGCTGGGGCGGCAGGAACAGCCCCATCTCCCAGGGAGACTCCCATTAGCTGCCCCTGGTTCTGTGCCCAGCAGAAGGGCCTGGCCGGCACCAACGGGTCCTCCCTCAGTCGCCTCACCACAGAGAAGAGGCTCACACCACAGCGACTGTTACAAAGGCCCACGCAAATCACTCACTCGGCCCAGGATGGAACTGAGAAAGCCTCACAAGGGCCTCTGGATGGGGATGCAACAGGCAGGATTCAAACACTGGCCACGCCTCTGCCTGAGTCTGGACAACTTTGCCCAACTATTGCTCGTGGAGGTGATCTCAGCCCCGGGAGTCTGGGACAACCACAATTCTCCAGCTGACTCTGGTCTGCAGGTGGGGCAGGGGTTGTGCCCGGCGGCACAAAGTACATACCCTGTCAGCTTCTTGTCTGCATTGGAACACAGCTTGGGACAACTAGAGGACACAGTCGTCAGTCCCTGTTTTCTGAACCACAGAGCTCACAGACCCTCTGTGCTCACATAGCATCATCTAGTACGGTGCGGCCCAGACCAGGAACCAGACGCACAGTCACCAGCCTCCAGAACACACTGTGACCCCAGACAGATACATAACCCCTCTGAACTTCCATTCTAATCCATAAATGGGACTGATTCTCTATGTCTCAGAACTGTGGTGTGAAGACAGCCAGCCAGGAGTTGGGGCTGCTGCTGCCAGCTCTATCCTTCCTGCCACCAGCTCATCTCCTGTGCCGCCTGGGCTCAGGGGCCCAGCCTGAGCCGCCTGGAAAGCAAGACAAGCCCTCCGCCCACCCTGGCACCCTGCAGTGGGCACGTGCTCAAGGCTCCTTCATTACTAAACCTCTTCTTTACCAGCACTTCCACTTGCAACCATCAAAACCAAGGCTGGGGTAGCAGTTACACGTTAGTTTTATTTTGTTTCTTTGCTGCTGCATTCTCAGAGTTGATGCAAATAATCTGAGCCCCTGACAAGGCCACTGCTAGGTGGTGACAGAAGAGACCAAATGATGGAGAAGAGGGCTGGGACAGAAGGCACACACTTACAGAAGGACCTTGGGCCAGTCATTGCTTTGAGCCTTGGCGTTCAGGTCTCCGTCGGGCCAGATGAGAGAACCTTCCCCACTGGGTGTCGTGAGGGGGAAGTAAGTAAAGTAACATACGTAAACTGCTTTGTGAAGTGTAAAGCATATGCAAGAGTTAGTTAATATCCCAAAGCAACCAGAAGACAGGGCCCAGAATCCCAGGGCAGTGAGAAGAATCACTTTTTTTAATTAGAATACATATATAGTCAGCTCTCAATTATCTGTTGGCAAATTGTCCCCATTCCTGGAAAATGCTACCACCAAGATTGCTTAATGAAGTCCTCTGTTAACATTTTACAGCTTCTTATTTTGTTCTTATTTGCATGAGGCCCAAAGGGAATGAGACTCCTTTAAAGGTAAAATCAGCTCATCTCCCGCCCCCCATCCCCAAGGAAGGTGTGAGCCAGAAGACAGCAAGCCAGGGGGAGGGGGTGGCCCACCTCCAGCCGTGGCCGATCCCAGAGGTGATGCTCTCCACTGGCTGAGCAGGAAGCAAAAGGGAGCCCCATCATTAGCACTTTTTTTAAAGTATTAATCATTTCCAGAACATCAAACACATCCATGTTCAGGCATGAATACCAAAATGCATTCCAAAGTTGAAAATAATTGTTACTTAGACTTGTTCACAATTTTGGAATGTTCATCATCTTGGATTATCCACACCCTTGCTCCTCTCCATTAACAGCAATAATTGAGTTGATGGTATTTGGGCTCCAAGAGGGACAAATGCAGGACATGATACTGAGATGATCTTTCAGTTGGGAACAATTCCAGCAGCCATAAGAAGATTCCTCTAGAAACAGCAGGTCTCTGTGGTCCCAGGTATAGGGTTAGTGAGTGACACAGAAGAACTTTATACTTTGAGACCAGCCTGCCTCGGCCCCACAGTGTGCCCCGGGTCCCGCGCCTGCCTTTGTACCTGTCAGTGGGACTTGCTGTCATTCGTGGAACACCTAGAGACCATCTGAACTGCACAGAACCCTCTGAATCCTTGAGCATGTCACAGAGGGACCATAGAGTCCACTGCAATGGGGCAAAGGGCTGGACTCAGTGCCTCCAGCTCTGCTAGCTATGGCCCCACCCACTTCATACACTGGGGCTCCACATGAGATCCCACTGACAGAAGGTTGCATGCACTAAAAAAATATGAAAACTACTAACCTCACCCAACGCCTCCACTGTGTAGTTAAGAAAACCAAGGCACATCCAGAGAGATATAGCAGTTTGACCAGGGCTGCTGACCCATTCCCCCGAGCCTCCCTGCTTGCACACAACAGTGCTCCTCAGAGCTGGACCAGACACGCCTGCAGCTGGAAGGCTGTTAAATGCAGACTCCTTGGCCCAGCTCAGATGCCATCTTGGCACTTCTGGCTCAGAGCCCAGGAAACTGTATTTTTACAAGTTCCCCAGGTGAGTCTTATGCATATGGGAGTTTTAGAATAATTTCCAACTGGTAAGGTCTCTACTAGCATAAAATGATTATTTTAAAATGTTGATTTTTAAAAAAGGATGTTTAGAACATGGATCTTCCCCAAGCAGACCAGTGTCCATGGGAGATTTGTTTGTACTTCTCTGTGCCTTGGTTCTATTCTTTCAACCTTAGGGTCCCCCAAAATGTGATTTTTTTATAAATCAGAACATGACCATTAAGGCTGGAAGGAAGAAACTTAACAGGTTGCCTTTGCTCTAAACCCTGCCCTTTACAGATGGGGAATCTGAGCTGTAGAGAAGGAAAGAGCAAGGACCACAGGCAGAGTCAGCACCAGATTGTAACCTTCTGGGCCTGGGTGTTCACAGTGAGGACACAACTTCCTGCGCCCATATAGTATCTCTTATAAAAAACAAACAACAACAACAAAAAAAAAAACAAGAGATACTAGACATCATGGGGTGAGAGGTCTGTGGCCCTGCCTCCAGCCTGTCCCAGCGGTCCCCAAGCTGATGCACTCTGGGGCTCTGGCTGCCCATAGCAGATGCCCACAGCCACCTCTCGGGCTGATGACGTCGTTCTGGTCTGTCGTTCTATCACTCACTGCTCTGCTGCACCACTGTCTCTCATGATGCTCCCACCTCCCTCAACAGCAGCTCAGTGAGCACTTATGCACAAGATTCTGAGACTCTCAGAAAGAAAGGAGTGTAGTCAGGGCCCATGGCCCACCAGCAGCAGGCCTGAGACACTATGTGGGGTCCTGGCCTTCATGGGCTGCCTACACGCCTCCCCTCGCCACCCTCCCTGCCATCAGCACAACAGCCCCACTGACCTGGCCTTCCCGCCTGGGTCGGACCCCAGGACAAGCACACAGGCCAGGAGGGATGGGTTCCCTCAGGGGCACCAATGCACAGTGTTCCCAGCCACACTGTCCGTGTCTCCCTGGCATCCAGACTTGGCTGAATGATGGAGGGTTACCTCTCTCTGTCACTAATGAGCACAGTATAGGTGCTGGCTGGGGCCACAGGCTGATCATCAGTAGGCAAAGGATTTATAGTGACTTTGGAGTCACCCTGGCTCAGCCAGCCCCATTGCTCTTCATTAACAACCCACACTGTCCACGACAGCCTTAGTGGATTGTGTGTCCTGGGGAGAGACATGTGAGGCCGTGAGGATCGTGGGCAGCCCTGGCTCAGCAAGGAACCAAGGTGGGAAAACTGCTGCCCGACAGCCAGCCCCTTACCCAGGGAAAGCTGTCAGGCTCTCCTGTGCAAGCCCAAACAAAACTCCACGCAATTTCTGGAGCATTCGTGGTACTGGCAGGCTTCTCCTCACCTGCATGTCAGAACTAATGCCAATGGCTACAAATGGCAATGTTGCAGTTAACATGTTTCCAAGCCTCTCTCCCACAGATGTCTCAGAGAAACAGACAATGGAGAGAAAGCCCATCTTCCACCTTTGCCTGTTCTTCTAGCTTCTCTGTTTGTAATTCTGGTCCCAACCCAAAGGAGGAGACTGGGTTAGATGACTTCTTGCCATCCCAACAGGGCTCTAAGCTTGCGCCAAGCTCGGCAAGAGTTAAATGCTCCACCCGAGACAGCTGATTCCAATATTCTGAAGCCTGGAGTCACCATGTCCCTCTTAGATAGTCACATCAATGTCTGTAACTTTCAGTATTTGGAAATGAATTCTCAGGTCAACACCAAATGAAAGAACACATTGTCAAACACCCTCCTGTCTAAGCCATCGCGAGTACTCAGTATGAGAAGACGGCACCCCTTCTTCCACCAAACACACAGGTCCAACTACATTCATGGCATCTTCTTCAGAGTGATTCGGGGCTCCTCCCCATCAACATATTTACAACTGACTCACTGCCCCCCAAACCTACTCTTCCTGAGACAGAAACGGCTGCTCTAGTCACTCACTCTAACTGTCCTGTGGACCAGGGAGAGGGCAGCCTTTATGCCACCACCATCCTCATCTCCTGTTAAGTGCTACCAATTCTACCTCTAAATGGCTCCTGAAGTCACGTTCTTCCCACTGAAACAGCATTAACCTGAGCCCTATGGCAGCAAAAATCTTCCCAATCTGTCTTCCTCCTTCAGAGAATCACCATCCATCCACACTGAGGCCACTGCGCTCCTTCTAAAACTCAGACCTGAGCGTGTGGGTCAGAAACCTTTTATGATTTCTCATTAAGAGCAAATGTCTGAGCACACATTCAAGGGCCAACACGGTCAGAGCCAGCATGGTTCCCTAGATCTGCACCCCCCGCACCCGTGCACACACGCCATGTGCCACGCCCACCAGCTCCCCAGCGACAGCGAGACTCACCGTGTGGAGGGCACATGAGGCTCTGCACTTCACACAGAATGTCCTATTCTGTTCTCATGAACAACCCAGCAGGCACTGATGACCATCCCCATGGGGACTGAGGTTCAGAGGGACTAAGGAATTTCCCAAGGCCCAGCTGTAATGGCCAAGCCAGGGATCACATCTAGACCATATGGTACCAGTGTCCCAATCCCAGGGACATTCCTCTGTGTCCCCCCATCTTGCTTTCCCTTTGTGGCCAGTGCAGCTGCTCACCCCCTGGCACCCCCATCTGTGAGTCCTTCTGCCATTTCCTCAGGGGGAACACCTTCCTCCTCAGGACTTTCTTTATACCTCACTCCGGGCTGATGTTGTAGCATCTTCCAGCCCATTTCTTGTGTGCAGATTTGCCTTTCCCAGACTCTAAGCTCTTTGTCACAGCAGCTGTGTCAGTCCCTCCTCTGCATCCCACACCCGGCCAGGGGACCTGGAGACTGTCAGGCGGGACCTGCCCTGCCGTGGCCACCGTGGCGTTCCACCGGCTGGCACTGACACAGCTACCATTGCACCCTTCGTAGCATCCATCCCACTAGTGGGTCAGTGGGCTAGGACATAACGCCATCATCCCCAACCCTGCTCCCCCACGGAGGTCACATCAGGGCATTCTAGAAATTCCCTAAAGCTCCTTCTCCTGCTTTAGGAGCTGGCCCTGTGCTGAGCAGCAGGCCAATAGCAGAGGCCAAGACTTCCATGCTCCCTGGTCCTTCCCACCACCTGGCATTGTTCTGGCATCAGCGGAGCTGCTGGGCTGCTCCTGCCTCCCACCTGTCTGCTTCTCGGGACCAGGGCCGCTTCCCTTCCTCTCATGAGAGACAGTTAGCTCGTGCGGGGAGAAAGCTGGTGGTACATATCCCCGTACAGTATTCCTAAGCTACCTCAATTTGGTCACTAATAACAAAGCAGACAGTGACATGTGAGCCTTTTCCACATGGCTGACTGGGCAGCTCCAGGGGACTAAAGCCAGCTTGGGACCTTGGCCACGGCAGACCTATAGGAGGGCTCAGATCATCACCTCTTTCACCTGCGGAACTCACAGAAGAAGCGGGTTCTAAGCAGTCCCACTTCCAATCCATTTGCAAAGCCTCCTCTTGCATTGGGACACCCCCCCCCCCACCATGACAGGTGCAGCTGTGGCCCCAGGTGTAAGAGTCCCAGGCTCGGGAAAGATGTGCGGAGAGTGAGGAGAAGAACAGCCCTTTAGGGGACCCCTGCGCGCCAGCGTCATTTGCACATAAGAACACTCATCCTCACAGCAGCTTTGCAAAGGAAGTGTGGCACCCCCATTGTAGGTGGGGAAACCGAGGCTGCATGCCGTAAGGAATGTGCTCCAGAGGGCACTGCTAGCGACAGGGCCAGAGTTCCTTCCTAGGCCTGCCTGGCCCTGTGCTTTCCACTGTCCACACCCCAGGCCCCGGCAGGTGACCCTCCGGCTAGGTAATCAAAATGTGTACCTGAGGTCACTCACCCTCAAGCCTTTGCCAGCAGTTCTTCCTACCCCAGAACGCTGTCTCTGCCGCCACATCCCTTATATCGGGATTCCTCCTCCAGGAAGCCTCTGTGTCCTCCCCTCAAGCGCCATGCTTGCAGCAGGCCTGTCTTAAACCCCAGAACTTAATATGACCTCAGAGTCTAGTGCCTGTGGTCAAGGTTGGCCATTCACAGACTCAACACATTTCCTTGACTGTCCTGAGACTGAGGCAGGCAGGATGTCAGTGGGGTCATCCACATTTAGGCACAGGGGACACAGTGGATGCTTCCCCAGGGCACTGGAGAGGTTCTTACTGCACCTGCTCCTGGATCAATAGGCAGCCTCAGGCTGTCACACAGTCTCTCTGGGCCCCGTTCCCTCCCCTCTGAAGGGACAGTGAGGGTGGCCAAGCCCATGTGTTTGCAGAGCACTGGGCTCCTTAGAAGCCAGGACAGGCACTCCAGGTGACCCTGACGTTCCTGTCCAGGTCTGGCTTAGATTAACCAGAAGGGCAGTGGTCAGCTCCCCTCAACCTGTTGCTGGAGCAAAGGCCTGGCCAAAGTGCCCAGCCCAAGAGGATGGGGAGGAGAGGGAGCACACCCCACACCCCCTCCTGACCGTCCCCTCTCTGGCCGCCGAGCACGGACTGACAGGGGAACTGCAGAGGGACTGGGGACACCTAAGCATGGGTCGGTGTCAGCTGCCCTGCTCCCGCACCAGGTACCAGGGCAGAGTTTGTGCCGAGGTCTCTCTCCTGTTACACTAACCCCAAATTCCCATGCACTTTGTCCTGGCCCACCCTGACCCTCTCATCACCACCGTGGAGCTACCTGACCACCAGATCAGTGGCTGGGGAGAGGCTCAAACACATATGCCTTCAGGAGTAGCAAGAGACTTGGGACACAACAGTACCAGAATGTATCCCCAAAAGCTCTGGGGCTGCCAGTTGTGGGTGGCAGGGGTGTCTGCACACCATGGCTCCTCTGAGCCTAGCATAGAACCCTGACCACCATGGGCATGGGGCCCTTGGGCCTTCTTCCCACCTGTTTCACCCGCACACACACACACACACAGCCAAGGTCAGGCCAGAGCACCAAGGGCTCCTGGGACCTTAAAGATGGTCCAGACCAGTCCCCTCCCAGGTCTCCTGGAGGAACGACAGTAGAGTGAGGCCTTGGTCTTCTCAGCATACATTTTAGTCTCAGAAAAAAATTCATCCCCAAAATTGTAAACCAGAGGCTTTCAGACATTCTGTGAACAAAAGAGTTTGTTCAAGCAAAAGCTTAAGTGGTTGACAAGGAATAGAAGCAGAAAAGGTCTGGCTGGAGGAGGGGTGGGCCACGAACCCAGTTCATTCAGCTCCACAAGCGCACGCACGCATGCACACACACACACATACACACATACACACCAGCCAGGCCCTTGGAACACTGCTGTAAAATCACTCTGGCCCTTATTATCTCAGCCTTCCATAGCAAAATGCCTCTTCCCTCCCCAGAAAATAACTGAGAATTGAAGGGTGACCTCGGATCGGGGCCCAGAGATGTGTGAGTTCATAGAGACTCATGGGGTCTTCAGCCTTCTAAATGTCTCACTAGAAGACAAAGGGGACCTCTCAGAGACAAATGGTGATGGTTCAGTCCATGCTAATGTGTGCCACAAGTCCCCCAAAGGAGACCAAGGGAGGGGCCACGTGGTCAGAGCTGGGAGGGGTGGCCTGTCAGGGAGCCTGGTAGGCTGATGGAGATGAAGGAGGGAGTGAGGGGGTGGGATCTAGGGGGTACATTTGAGAAAAGAGTCCAGAGAGGTCCTGAGGAGGAAGAGGCTGAGCTGTTCTGCTCTGAGCAGAGAACAGAGGGACAGGGAACGGCTGGTGGGAGGGCCAGACTCCCAGCTCCCGGGTGCAGGGGTGGGGGAAGTAGCTCTGCCCGGGACAGGAGCCCTCCAGGGGCTTCCTGATGCCCACCTCCCCCAGCCCTCTCTCTGGGCCAGGCTGCACCTGCACCTGTCCCTTTCAGCACTGAAAAGCTGAAAGTCCTCTACCACCGGCCACCACCCCCACTACTGCTTCTCCCAGTCGCCGATCACCCGCGCCTGCCTTGCCCCTGCCCCCTGACTCAGAGCTCCCCACGTGGGCTGCACACCTGGCTCATCACCCTCCTCTTTCCCCTTCCAGCCAGAAACAGCCCCTGCTTCTGCAGTTTGGAGAGAATGCTCCAAATTTTCCACCTGCTCAGCACTTTTGCCTCCAGCTCCTCAGCTGCGGAGCAGGTGGACCAGAGAGCACCTCAGACCTGAGGGTCTCCTCTGAGCTCAGTGGGAAGGAGCAGCCGCCTCCCCACATCGGTGCTGCAAAGACCACTTGGCGTCAGTGAGATGCTCCCTTGCCCTGCACAGGCCTTGCAGCCTGGGTGTGCAGGGAGACGCACCAGCTGTGGGCAGTCATTTCGGGGCTTCGAAAGCCAATGGGACCCTAGCTCTGCAAGCCCCTTCCTCCCTGGGAAGCAAACAGGAAAGTGTGCCCGCGGTCATGACTAGGAGAACATTCCACTCTAGGTGACCAGCAAGTGTGAGGGCACTCCAAGTGCATTTCCACCCCACCTGCCCCTTCACAGTGCCCTCAATCCTCTTCTTTTCTGGGCAAGGGCAAAGACTGCGCTTGCAATCTCAGGCAGGCTCTGTGAGTTACCAGGGGCTGAGAACTGTAATAAAGGACCTTAGGATGCGGCTCTGAAGTAGGACCACTAGGCCTGATGTCCTGCTCCATTGCTCAGTGCCCTGGGCCCCTAAGACAGCCTCACCTTCACATGGGTTTGATATAGTCCCATCCCGTAGGAGAAAAGTCAATCATATAACCATGTAAAGCTCGTAAAACATGTTTACATTCGATGAGTTAGCTATTGAATCTGTAACAATAAAATTATTATTTATAAAGTATATTTATTTATATTTATAAAATATTTATCAAATAATATTATACCTAGTTATACAATACGTACATAACATAGTTATTATGTAATGGCTGTTTATAGATATAATAATAAGTATCCAAAATTATTATACCTCTTTCTTCCATACCGCGCCATGGTAGCCACGGGGCTTCTCCCTGAACCCTAACTGGTGCTGTTGACAGCTAGCTGGAGGAGGATATGTAAACTTAGTGAAGAACCAAGAAATTGCTTTTCACTCCAAAGATTCTCTGCCTCTCTTTAGATGCTCTGAGGGGGCTGCATGGTTGGTGGGGTGAGTGCTTGTTTGAAAATCAAAATAAGGTTTCAGGTCCTTAATTCAATAGCTAACATGTCAAGAAAACAGGATTTGCAACCAGAGACACTTGGGTTTGAATTATACCTGGGCCCACTGCATGACCTTGAATTACATCTGGGTTTACAAAGTGACCTTGAATTATACCTGGGCCCACTGTGTGACCTGGAGTTATACTTGGGCCCGCTGCATGACCTTGAGTTACACCTAGGCCTGTTGCATGACCTTGAGTTACATCTGGGCCCGCTGCATGACCTTGAGTTACACCTAGGCCCACTGCATGACCTTGAGTTACATCTGGGCCCGTTGCATGACCTTGAGTTACACCTGGGCCCGTTGCATGACCTTGAATTACACCTAGGTTTATAATGTGACCAAGAATTACACCTGGGCCCACTCTGTGAAGTTGGTCATGTCATTTCATTTCTAGGAGCCTCAGTTCATCTGTAACTTCTGGGTAATAACAGCTAACTGGCACTGTAGTTACAGTCAAAGGCCTGGCACAAAGTAGGTTCTCATGAGTAACTCAGTTATCTTTGTATTGTAAGGCCCAACTCCCTGAGACTCTAGCCCAGGGGTCCCCAAACTTTTTACACAGGGGGCCAGTTCACTGTCCCTCAGACCATTGGAGGGCCAGACTATAAAAAAACTATGAACAAATCCCTATGCACACTGCACATATCTTATTTTAAAGTAAAAAAAACAAAATGGGAACAAATTCAATATTTAAAATAAAGAACAAGTAAATTTAAATCAACAAACTGACCAGTATTTCAATGGGAACTATGCTCCTCTCACTGACCACCAATAAAAGAGGTGCCCCTTCCAGGAGTGCGGCGGGGACGGATAAATGGCCTCAGGGGGCCCTGCCCCTCTCCTGTATTTCTCACTTACTACCTGCTTTCTAATCAGCAGTTTACAATGTAAACACAAGTCTCTTACAGTAACCACAGATTCCAGGAGCAAACTAGAGCAGGTGAGCTCCACCTAGCACAGGCCACTAAACAGATGCAGTCTCTGCTCGCCCCTGGGCAAGGCGATGAGAAGGCAAGATGGAAGCCACAGTGCGGCCCCACCCTCAAGGGGTTTACCCTATGTTTCTTTTCTACTTTTGTTTCTTGGCGTCTAATATATATGTAGTAGGTGCTCAATAAAGTTTTGAAGAAATTAAAGGAGATGAGGAGAAAAACAGGGCATGAGCAGGAGAGAGAGAGAGGGAATGAAGATCCTGTCCAGGGGGCAGGTGGTACCAAGAGGTGCAGGCAGAGGCCAAGGTCAGGGGCAGAGCTGGCCCTTCGGTGACATCAGGGCGGGTTAGGGCGGCCAATGGGAGGACTGCATTCCAGGATGCTGGAACAGCCAGGACCCAGGTCACTTCAGGGGTGCTGCTGAGCACCCAGGAAGAAGGGGCCAGATCTTGGAGAGGCTTGTAAACCAGGATAGAGGGTCCGGTGCTGTCCGCAGACACTGCAGAGCCATTAGAGTCTCTACCTCAGAAGAGGGGAGAAACACGAGGAAAGTGGCAGTTTTAAAAGAAAAACACAGAGCAGTCGCTGAAAGCACTCCTAGCTCTAAGCACCCAGGTTGAGGCAATTGGGGCCTGGACTTTGGGTAGTGCAGTAGGACTAGAGAGGAAAGGGCGAGTCTGGGAGGTGCGAGGAAAGAAGCCTGGGCCAGACTTGGTGATGAGACAGATTTAAAAAAAAAAAAAAAAAAGCACGAAAAGGAAGGCAACACCGACTGCCAGGCTTCACACCAGGAGAACATGGGACAAAATGGGAAACTGAGGCAGAAAACCTGGGACAGATGGTGCAAGGTGTGTTGAGTCTACAGTGAGAAAGAACCTAGTCAGTGCAGCACAGACTCTGAAAGCAGGTCCGAGTTGTCCAGGGCTAGTGCGGAGGCACCGACATAAGCTCCTAGAGCAGTCGTCCCCAAACTACTGCCTGCGGGCTGCATGCAGCCCCCTGAGGCCATTTATCCGCCCCCCCCCACCCGCACTTCCGGAAGGGGCACCTCTTTCATTGGTGGTCAGTGAGAGGAGCACTGTATGTGGCGGCCCTCCAACAGTCTGAGGGACAGTGAACTGGCCCCTTGTATAAAAAGTTTGGGGACCCCTGTCCTAGAGGAAGGGACCAGATCAGTCTTCTGTTTCTCACATGACAATGCAAAGCCTACCTCAGAGTGGGTCTCAATAAATGTGTATTGAGTCAAGAAAAGTTCTCAAAGGTCTTCCTGTCTATGTAATATAATACCCAGCAGGTTCTAGAAACTGGCCCCAGGCTCATTCAAATGTAGGAAGCAATGGGGAATAGGAAACAAGGAGGGAGGGAATGAGTTGAGGGCATTCCCTCTGGCCAGGCCCACCTGGGCTTGCATGCTGTGCTCCCAGGGCTCCTGAGCTGGAAGGAGGGGCCTCAGGTCTGCCTGGTGATGGAGGTGGGCCCAGCCCCGCCCCTCCCCACACACAGCATCTCCGCTGTATCTGTTCTAGAGAGCAACACTGATTATGATTCTGTCTGGATAAGCATCTCACTGATTTTTTTAAAAAAGAAATATTTTTAGTGTCTTGTATTTAATATGCAAAACAAATTAGACAGAAAAAGAAAATTGTCAATTAAAGCACTAACCATCACCTCCCCAAAAATAATTTGCAAATTATGTCTTTTGGGTGGTTTAGGAGACTATGCTGTGTGTCCGTCTCCTCCCAGAAACTTGTGTTCATAGAAACTGAGGGGACCCAAACCCACACAAAGTGACACCAAACTTCTCTCTGCACCTGCTGAGGGGGTCAGATCTGGAGACTGTCCTCCGGTTGGCCCCACCCTGCCCTTCCCTACCGTCCAGGCTCCCTTCTGCAGGACCAGGACCTGTCCTATTTGGGGGGCTCTTCTGTCTGCTCCAACTCCTGGCTCTGAGACACCTTCCAAAGGGAAAAAGTGGCGGCCCAGGGCCCACCGCCAAGGCCTGCCCCCACAGCACACTCCTCCAGCCCGCGCTTTCCCTCAGGGCCTGGCAGCCATGGGGCCCTCTCCCGCAGGGCACGCCACCACTGGGGTGTCTCCCGGGCATCTCCCGGGCAGCAGCCCGCCACTCATGTCAGCATGGACACCTTCCGTGCCCAGCTCTCAGGTTACACTCACCAGCACCAAGAAGACATGGGGTGGGGGCCGGAGACCTGTGGGACAGCTCGCCACCACAGGGTGCCCATTAACAGACATTGCTGAGGCCTCGACACCATTTTGTTTAGGACCTTGTCACTCTCACCTCTCAGCGTCGCGTTGACAGCCTCAGAATGCTCTGATCACACACTCTGGCAGCCATTGTGCTGTCTGGACACTGTCCTTCCCACAGAAAAAATTTGGGGATAAAAGAATGAGCTGAGCAATCATCATCAAAGCCGAGAGAAGAGCCTCCCCAAGGAAGGTTCTCTCCCGCCCCCCTGCCCTGCAGCTCCCCTCTCAGCAGCGCCACCCCTCCGCCTCCCCCACTCCCCTCCAGCCCTGTCTCTTGCTCTCCTCACCTCTGGCCTCTAAGCCCCTCCTAGTCCTCCCCCATTTCCTTTCTGCTCTCTTATCTCTTCTTTCCTTCTCTCTCTTGTTTGGGTGCCAGAAACAGTCTAAGGACAACAAAGAAACTAAAGAGACAGAGAGGAAAAAAACCCACCATACATAGCTGATTAAAATGTCCTAATGAAATCTAATTTGTAAAGCTCAAATCAGAATAAAAAGTGTTATCCCACAATTCAGGGCCAATGTGATTGTCAATGAGACTCCTCAGAGGCCCAGCCAAGATCTCACCAGGTTGGAGACTCAGCTGCGGGCCGCCCGCCGTGGACCTCCACCGCGGACCCCTGCACGTGGACTGTCCCTCTTCTTGGAGCTCTGCCGGCATGCTGCCACCGCCCTGCCCCAATGGAGCTACACCAGTCACTCCCTTCTCAGGGCTACCTGCTGCTGAGCGCTCGGCTTGGTGATCTGAGCCTGGGACTTTGTGTCCCCAAAACAAGCAACAACCCGTGCCTAGGACCTCTGTGGCCATCCTGACTCTTCTAGGTGGGGGAGGACAGGCCTGCCCCCCAGGTCTGGTTCTCCCGAGTTGTATGTCTGTATCTGCAGAACAGGGTGTGGGAAAGGAGGGATCAGAAGTCAGTGGACCCTAGGTCAAACCCCTGTTCCACCCCTAAGTTGTATGACCTTAGGCAGGTTACTTGGCCTATCTGATGCTGGTCTCTCCGCCATCACACGGGGCTATTCCTGCCCTGAAGTGTAACCATAGGTTACAGGAGGAAGAGCATGTGAAGCATGGTAGCACTGTGGCAGGAGCTCAATAAATATCACTTCCTTGTTGTCCATTCAGCTGTGGCCTCCTGGGAACACGGTCACGGCACCCTCTGCAGCAACCCCTTCGGGACCAGGCTTAGGGATCTGCACGCCGCTCAGCACATGAGAAAGCAGTCTTTGGAGCCAAAGAGTCTGTGTTCACAGCCCTAGTCCTGCCCCCAGATGCACCCTGGACAGTTTAGTTAGCCGGTGCCGTTCCAGTTCCTCAGCCCCTGTGACATGGGGCTGTGCTGTCCACCGTGGGGGCGGCACCCTCATGGGGAGGCACCGTGAGCACCTGCTACGCGAGCGACAACCACACGGCCTGTGACTACCTTTCGCTCTTTCGCCTCCTTATGCCTCATCTGGAAAATGAAAATAAAATTGTACATACCTCACAGGTTGGTGTGAGAAGGAAAATATTAACGAGCTAATATTTTAAATCTTAGAACAATGCGTGGCATGTTGTGTTTGTTTAATAAAATATAAACTAACGTAGATGGCTCAGTGCCATCTCACTTTGAAGTATATATACATGGGGGGGTCACCGTGATAGTGAGGCTGGAGGTGGGTCTGCTGCAGAAACAAAAGGGGCAGGGGCAGGCCGGGTGTGTGGAGAGGAGACCTGCTCCCTCAGGCCGAGCCCTCCGCCATGCGGTACCTCCACTCACCCTGCTGAATTCTGCCTCAGGCCCAACCCTGAGCCACTAAAACAAAAACAGTGTTCCTTGGATTCTCAGGTTTAAGCAAAGCACAGCACTCACCACGCCCGCTGTCTTCTTGAAGCACACCCCACGCAGAACGCTGGCAGCTGGGTCTCTGCCCCGCCTCTGTGCTGTTGTGGAAGTGGGTACAGCACAGGGTGTTAAGGGGACGTTAGCCAAATGGAAAAGGAGAAGCATGTTGGGGGAGGACAGTTGGACCACGGGGTGAGTGCAGGGAGGCTGGGGATCAATGAGGCTGCGGTGTGGACCTCGCTCCTGAAAGCAGGGCATGAAGCCGGGGCAGTGAGGAAGCTGCCACGGGGCCCCAGGCAGGACGGGGTGCTCTGCGGTGGGCCAGCCTTGTCCCCTGGCCCAGCCTGGGCTCTACTCCGGGACTTGAGGAGGAGCCCTCCAGGCACTGCTCCCTGCAGTAGCTGACTGCTGTGCTTGTCTCCTTCCTAGGCCAAGTGTACTCCTTCAGCCAGCAGCCCCAGGACCAGGCCGTGGTGTCGGGGCAGCCGGTGACCCTGCTCTGTGCCATCCCGGAATACGATGGCTTCGTTCTGTGGATCAAAGATGGCTTGGCTCTGGGTGTGGGCAGGGACCTCTCAAGTGAGTACCCCAGGTCTCCCCAGGAAGGCCTGGAGCCCCTCCCCACCTTACCCCCCACCCACCCTCCTAGGGACCGCCATCTCCAGCTCTAGTGTGGTCCCAAAGGCAGAGTCAGGCCAGGTGAGCCCTGGGTCCAGGATCCAGAGGACTTTGAAGACCCCTCTGACAAATGGTACTGAACTACCACTAACCCCTCTATTCTGGTGGCTGGTCCTACACCTACACAATGTTGCCCTGGAGGGTCTATTCCAAAATCAACCAGGATGCGTGTGAAGTCGGGTTTCCAGAGGGGATGGGTTCTTGTTTCTCAGTCCAAAATACATTTCCACTTAAGTCACAGCCTAGTCCTTGCCACCCATCGAGGGGAGACAAATAGATTAAAAACTCACAAAGAAACCTGGAGATTTTAGGGGCCACCGTGTGATGAGAAGAAAAGAAAAATGTGATAGAAATACAGTCCAAACCTTGTTCAGCCCACCCAGACTGGTATTCATCAAAGATGCATGGGTGGGCTCCTGAGGCCGTTGATGGCTGGCACCTGAGCTCCCTGGTTGGCATCATGCCCTGTCATCTGTTAACTATTGTGAATGTCGATCTTTAAGCCCATAGAGATGTCTTTCTAATCCAGCCTCTCCTCCAGGAGGGGGGAAAAATGGAACCAGCCTTCTGGTCACTCCCCATCCATCATTACTCCGCTCCCCTGGGAGGGGAGGCATGTGACTGTTTGCTAGGCTTAGTATAAACTGTAAAATTCAGGACAAGAGATCTGAGTGTCCCTGCAATTGGGGAGTGGCTGACAGTAGAGGAGGAGAGAAAAATGTGTATTCAACTGAGAAGTAGCTTTGCCTCTCATGGTGTATGCTACAAGAAAGTAAAAATCAAATAAAAATCGAAGTGCACTCTGCAACATGATGGTTGGGGAATTAATATTTTAAAAGTGAGTTATGTCTTGCCAAAAATGTATATTGAAACATTATAGCGATGGTCAATAGCAATCGCAGGATTTGAGTGCTGTCGCCCAACTGAGCATAGATGAAATACACAATAATATCTCCAAAATATATGGTGCTGTCATAAAATGAAAGTATTCTGGGAACCATCCATGTTCAGGGACTCTGAACTCTCACCTTAGAGAAACCAGGGGAAGGATATGACCTTCTCAGACCAGAAGCACCCGTGCTCTGCATATCTCTGAGCTTGGCCCAGTGTTTCTGCTAGTTAAGGAGACTCTTAGGGTTCCCTGTCAATGATTTTCAGCCCTCAGTCAGGAGCTGTGTTCTTGTTAAGTCAGTGGCCAAGAGGAGACCCCAGGTCAGCAGGGATGGTTCATAGACTAGTCCTCACTGCATAGATCATTGAGCTCCTGGCACCCACGTCCATGAGGGCTTTCTGGCATCCATGGTTGGGCGATGCACAGTGCCGACAGGCAATGGGCTCTTAGGAAATGGAGTCTGCTTCCTCTCCAACCCAAATCCGGTAAAGAAAAGAGGCTGTCCCTCTCCTCACAGAGCCATGTGCTCAAATTCCTGATAAAGTGCTTCCTCCGTAGTTGATCACTTGTCCCCAAAGTAGCATCATGACAATAATGACAGACATTCACATGCCCAATAAAGACTAAAGAGAAAGTGAGAGTAAGAGATCTCAATAAAATTCAGCAAGTATTTGCAGAGCACTTACTACCACACCAATTTTCCCGTGGGGAAACTGAGGCTCGGTCTTGTGGGACTTCCCCTTGCTACAGCCTGCATTCAGTCTACCAGCAATGAGGCCCTACCTGGAGACCTCCCTGTCTTCCTGGTCATCACAGCTAGAAAAAGAACAGTCAAAGAAAGCGATTTAAAAAATATACTCCCTCATATTGATAGGACCTTTTTCTTCTAAGAAACTCAGACACTCTCCCTAAATCTACAATAATCCACAGGAATAAAAAAAAAAAAAAAAGAATTTTTTGCTTTATGTGACAGGTAAACAAAGTCACAGTTGAGAAAGAAATTAATTCAAACAGAGACCAAATTCCAGTGCCTGGGACCCTGGCCCCTAACCCCCAAGAGGCCCAGACACCCAGTCTGCTCTACCTAGAAAGGCAGGGACCTCCTTGCTGTCCTACCTTATGGTCACTTTCATTTAAATCAGCATTTATAGACTTTTTACTATGTGCCAGGCACTTGACATAGGTTATCCTATCTAATCTTCACCAGAACTCTTATGAGGTACTAGTATTGTTCCCACTTTACTGCTAAAAGTAAAAGTAACTAACTCAAGACAACACACATAGAAAGTGGGCCCTGGCTGGTTGGCTCAGTGGTAGAGTGTCGGCCTGGCGTGCAGGAGTCCCGGGTTCGATTTTCAGCCAGGGCACACAGGAGAAGTGCCCATTTGTTTCTCCACCCCTCTCCCTGTCCTTCCTCTCTGCCTCTCTCTCTTCCCCTCCCGCAACCAAGGCTCCATTGGAGCAAGTTTGCCCAGGCGCTAAGGATGGCTCTGTGGCCTCTGCCTCGGGTGCTGGAATGGTTCTGATTGCGGCTGAGCAACGCCCCAAGATGGGCAGAGCATCGCCCCCGGGTGGGCATGCCAGGTGGATCTTGGTCGGGCGCATGTGGGAGTCTGTCTGACTGCCTCCCCGTTTCCAGCTTCGGAAAAATACAAAAAGAAAAGTGATAGAGCTTACATTTGAACCCAGGCAATCAGACTGTAGAATCCAGACTCCCAATAATTTTGCCTTCCCTGAGAATAGCAAGAGAGGGTAATAATTCTGAACTTCCTCAGAATCTATGCTCCTGGACCGATGTATTCCAAAGAAGCTGCCAGTCCTTGAGATAGCATCACGGCTCTGTCACCTAATTAGGCAAATACGAACAAACCCATCACTGATGTTTTCAGCAGCTCCCGAGAGCAAAATTGTGGCTGATCGCTTGCTTGCAAGACAACAAAAGCACAAGCTCCAGCCAAGATGCCTGCGGGAAAGCAGGACTGATCACAGGACAGCAGAACCGAGGCTGGGCTGGACAAGTTGGCGTGGTCAGCCAGCTACACTGAAGGCTGCAGCAGCAGGGAGAAGACTGGGCCAGAACCCATTTCCAGCCTGGGCCTTGGGAAGAGCCAGCTTAACTCAGCGGGGCACCTTCCCCAAGCCCAGTCAAGGGCAGGAAGGATGAGCAGGAGGCCGCACTCTCGGGGCACAGCTGATTGCCCTGTGAGCCCCTCTGGCCATACCTGAGCAGCTGTGGAGGGCAGGGCCATTTGGCTGCATGATGGGAACAATGGTAGCATGAAGACATGAGCCTAAAGGGCTCAGCCACACAAGGAGCACCCAAAACGCTTACTGGGAAATCTGGCAGAGGATTACAGCTACCATTAGGGACCTGGAATGGGTGGCCCTCTACAGCCCCCCACCCCACCCCCAGGAGCCCTGTCCAGCCTCTGGAAGGCCCTTAGCTAAATGGAAATGGAAGGGGCCTTAGGACTCTAATATTTTAAATCGCAGTAGAAATTTTCTCTGCAGTGTCCCTGACATGTGATCATACAATGTCTGCTTGAAAGCAGCCAGTGGCAAAGACCTCACTATCTCCTCTGGCAGCCCAGATCCTTATTGGACACCTCAAACTGTTAACAGTAATCTAAAAGTTTTGCCCATGTTGATCTTGCCCATTAGTGCTAACACTGGCCCTGGGAGGCACACAGCACACAGCCCACACTAAGAGACTAAAATACTTGATGAGATGAGGCTATATTGCACATCCCTCTCTCTGTCTCTGTCTCTCACTTGCTTAAGCCCTAGTCTTCTCAGTTAAAGGCCAAATGTGCTCAGTCCTCGCCAAGGACATCTGCCTGAGAGGTCACACTGTCCTGGTGAAGGTCTGTCCAAAGGAGGAGCAGTTTGGGCTGCCCATGAGCGGAGGGCCTCTGCGGAGAGAAGGGGACCAGGACAGGAAAGAAGGACCCTGTGAGGGACTGGTGGGGGCAGGGGCAGAGCTCAGGGAAGGGAATGGGTTAGAAACAGATCCTGCTGAGAGAAACAAAGAGGGCTTAGGGCCCAGGGCCCAGGAAAGAGAGGATCTGCTCCACCTGGCCAGCTCTGACATGTTGGCATCTGTATCTAACCCTGCCCGGCCGCAGGGATGCTGATTAATGATTTAGTGTGCTCAAGCTTTTCTTCATCTATTATTCATCTCCAGTGGTACAAGGGGCCCCAAATTCCTGAGTGTCCTGCGTGCCTCCTAAGTGCTTATGCAAACCCTGGGGTTTGGGGAAGCTTAGGAGGAGGGACAAGAAAAGGGCTGCTTATGATTCAAAGTGACCCCAGGTCCTGGGCACTGGGAGACTGGGCCTAGATTGTCCATCTTGAAACAAAACTGGTACCCAAAGTCACTCTTAATCCTTTCCCAAACATTTTCTCTTATTCCTTCTCTCTTCTACTCTGTCCTCTCTCTGTTTGTGGAGCTCACCTGGGTTTCTGTGTCTCTGTGTGTGTCCTTATCAACATGCGTGTCTACCTGGGAAACTACGCTGCTGAGCACACCGCTTTCCCGAGTGATAAGCCCGCTATGTCTGCCCACACTTGGCATTTCCCTCTGCGTTGTCTCCATCCCTTCCTAACAACAGCTTCCCCAACATTCCTAGACTTAAAATCAACCATTTCCTTAGACACGCAATGCCCACCCCACCCCGCCCCGCCCCCACAACCTGTGCGAACTCTCACTCTGCGCTCCTTCCGCTGACGTCAGGGCCTGGAGCAGCTGCTGGCTCTGCTAGCCCCTCAGACAGCCCAGCCCCTGCTCAGGTGTGCGCAGCTGCCGTGTATATCATGAACGTCACTTCCACCCCTGGGCTGGCCCCCTGACATGCCTGCTGTCTCCACAGGTTATCCACAGTACCTGGTGGTAGGGAACCACCTCTCGGGAGAACATCACCTGAAGATCCTGCGGGCGGAGCTGCAAGATGACGCCGTGTATGAGTGCCAGGCCATCCAGGCCGCCATCCGGTCCCGCCCCGCGCGCCTCACTGTCCTGGGTAAGAGCTGACCACGTGTGGGGCAAGGACGCTATGGGAAACACCGTGTGCTCGGTTCCAAAAGCGTTCCTCCCAGCCTGACTACTGAGGCATCCCATTGGGCAAAAGCCCTCAGACGTGTCCCCCAGGGCTCTGGCCACTGGCTCCATGGTCTCAGTAACCCCCTCCCCATCAACAGGGGGAAAGTGAAAGCTCCTGCCCCGGAAATCAGAAGGCGGATGCCACCTTGCCCAGGACCTTGTCCAACCCCAGTGTTTGACTCCAGCTTGGGGGCAAATAAGGGTTCCTGGATGCTTGTTTATTCCATCGGAAAACAGGTTCTTCACATGTCATCTGCCAGGCCCTCTGCTAGGTGACGGAGAGACAGAGAAGAATGTGACACACCTTTGAGCCACTTCTTTCCGTTCTGACTCCTTCAGGGTGCTAACCACGCCCTGTCTACCACCTTCCCTGTCAGAATCTGCCTGGGGCTTGGTTGTTCCCATGCCGTCGGCATCCCCAGGGGCACCGCTGCCCCTGTTCCTTCCCGGTTCCCTGTTCCTGGAAACCCTGGGCTGCCTATGTCATGCCTGGGAGAACTCACTTCAGAATCTTATTCCAAATCATACCTTTGCTCTTAGTCTCTCCCCATCTCAGCTTCCCAGGAGCCCAGTGTCCCTGGGACAACCTGTCGGAACACGTCCTCCCCTCCCTCCCTGGGGCAGACCTTCCTGGAGACAGGGAATGGGCACACTACCCTTAACTTGCCTCACCGCTGTCCCCTCCTTCTCCAGGAAGACGTGTTGAGGATCCGGGTGCCCCAGGAACAGAGCCTTGCACATAAGTAATAATATCTCACTTTACACAGCTCCTGACAGCAACTCCCAAAGCACTTTCACTCGCCCTTCCTCAGCTGTTTTGATGCAAGTGTGTGGGACAGGATGGGTGCCCCAGATGAGAAACTAAGGATCCAAGAAGCGAAGTCCTGGCCCCGGGTCTCCTGGCACGAGCTCTGTGCACCATCTCACTGCTCCGTAAGGAATCTGTGCCAGGCCACCTGTGGGGCAGAGCTCAGCAGCCAGCAGGGGCACCCCGGTGCTGCCCTGCCCACCTCCTAGCAGCTGCTGAGAAGCTTTGACAACCGGGTCAGCAGTTGGGGTGCTGCCCCTTGCCCAGTGGAGAAGGCACATGACCACACAAGATGAAATATTTATAAGTGTGTCAGGTTATCTTCAGATCTACATGGGCAGATTAGCCCAAGCACAGCAGCAGACAGGCCCCAGAGGACCACTTACCAAGCTCAGAGCCTGGCTTCTCGGGACAAGGAGGAGGGACTTGGGGCCAACCCCAGAACCTCCTGCAACCTTTCAGTCTCCTCCGGCCTGCGATGAAAGGAATGAGACAAGCAAACCAGGGCCGGCAGGGCAAATGAGCTGGGATTGTGTGGTCAGGAAGCGGTCCTTCAGAAAGGTAGTCAGGGACATTAAAGGGTGAGTCAGCCACCCCAGTCTCCCGAGATGGAGACTAATATGGGGACAGGTATGGCGGTTGAGGGAAGAGAAAAGGAGGTGTAGTGCCTAATATATCTTCTGGTTTGTGAAGATTGTAAAATGCCAGAACAGATTTGCTAAGCAAAGTTGTAAGATCTTAATTGTCAGAGGTCATTCATTCCCCCATCCTCAGAAGAATCTATCTCTGCTCCCTGATCCCTGCTCCCTGCTCCCTGCTAGAGGGCACCGAAGAATGCTCAGATGAAAAGAACCTAGGCATTCCCCACTCATGCTGCACACAGGAGCTAAACTAGATGGAGATGCATCCCATCCTTACGTTGTTGTCCTGGTATCAGAGCTTCACTCAGTCATACCCAACGATTCACAGATTCCTTCTATATCACTGTTCGATAACAAAGTCGAGATTACTCTAAATGTTTTATAGGTAAAGAAATCAACACTCCCAAGAGGCAAAGGCACTTATAGGAGGCCACATAGCTTGATTACACTCAGAATAGATCCCAGATTTTCCAACTATGAGCCAAAGCTGTCCAGTGATCTCCATGTTCCCAAACGCCAGGAGAAGCATCTTTATCTGGCTGGTTAAGGGCCGGGCTTCTGAGAGCAGGGCCTCTGGGTCTGATCTAAACAGACTCGACTTGATCTTGGGTCACATCTAAATGGCATTCACTCCCCCTTCTTCCTTTCCAGTGGCATGGCCTGGCACTGCCTCTGGGCACAGAGCTAGGTTTGTGTGGGGACGATGTTTTATGCAAATATGGAGGTCAGTTGAAGAGGCAGAAGGGGGAGTTTCCAGGGGCCCCGGCAGGAGGACCTGGGTAAAACTCCTGAGAGCCAGAAAGGGAGCCTGAGCAGGGACATTTCATGCAGACTCCACAGAAACAATTCCTCCCAAATAAACTACCCTCGGGCCAGAGAGACTTCCCCAGCTCTGCCTACAGTCCTCCTCGATTCCTCTGGGACACCCTAGACCCCCACCCCTAAGCTAGTCCTGCAGAGCCTCACCACTGAGCTGATTCAATAGGTTCCCCACCCTACGCTGGTTCTGCAGGGCTCTGCCTGAGGCACCGGCCTGGCCCAGTTTCCCTGGTGCACAGCCCCACCTACTGCCCTGGAGGGAGGCTGTGCAGGCAGAGCTCAGGCAGCCTCAGGACAGGGAGCCCGGTCTGTCCACGGCAGTGGATGTACAGAGCAGCTGTTCCAGCAGAGGGGACAGGGGTGTTTACACCCTGCCCAGCCAGCTTCCCAACCAAGACCCCATCTGCTTTGCTGTGACATCTCAGCCTGGGAAAGTGTCCCAGACAGTTCCCCAAGGTGGGAGGGGCGGCTGCCTTTCCTGTGTTGCAGGAATGAGAGAGCTTCCTAATTTAGTCTGTATTTGCCTGAGATCGATTTTTAATTAAATAAAGTAAGAGCCTGATTAGAACCTGCAGAAGATATTAGAGCAGGATCAGATGGTATTCTGGCAAAATTGCAAAGCAAACACTTTGGCTGGAACAGAGGGAGACCCCCAGGAGTCTTCCATCAAAGCACCAAGCGAGGAGGGCAAATACGGGAGACTATATAGCCAACAGATGTGCATCATGCACGTATGCATCTGCCGGCACTGTGTGGAGAGGACGGAGGGCCAGCTCACAGAGCCTGCCGGGCCCCAGGGAGGGCGCGGGCACTCGCGTCCAGCAGCCAAGCCTAGAGTCACAGACACATTAATTAGCCCTGTGTTTCCAGCTCTCAGATGTAATCAAGCAAGAAGCAACTTCGAGCTGAGTATTTGCTGCCCTGGGAGGCAGCAGGAGGGAGGGGCTCGAGAATGGGGGTGGGGGGTTGGGAGTCGGGGCCAAGCAAAGGCCGGGGAGCTGAGTCCAGGTCACTAGGCAGGCTGCTTTCCTTCTATGACCAGCCAGCCCAGGACCATGCTCTGACTCAGGCCAGGTCAAGACATGCATCTTTCTGCCCCCAGAACATCAGAAAATCATGGTATCGTGGAAAGAGTGGCAGACTCGGAGGCAGCAGGCCTGGCCCTACCATTAACCAGCTGTGTGGTCTCCGCCCTGTTACTCAGCCTCTCAAGGTCTCAGATGCCTCACCTGTAAAATGAAGGTAGTGATAGATAAGATGCTCTCTAACAAGTGTCCAGCTTCCAAAATGCATGATTTCCACAATAAGGACCCAAATGCCACACCAGTTACTTTAAGAAAATGCTATAAGCTGCATTGGACCTGGGATTTGTGAGGTGACGGAGACAGGAAAGGTAACTGTTTAGGGAGTTTTAGACAGCATTCAACTGTGAGGCTAGAGGTGGGAGCTCTCACATTCAGTCCAGCCCTGGGGTTCTGAACATGGCTGTGCACCTTAACCCAGGGTCCTCCTCTGTGTCCAGCCACCACCCTTTCTGAGCCATCTCTGCAGAGACACAGCCTAGGTGACCATCGTGAGACACCCATGCGCCCATGCAGAGCTGGGGTAGAGGTGGAAGAGCCCGGGGCTGGGAAGAACACCTGCATGCAGCTCAGTCACTGTGTGACCTGGGGCAGGTCCTTGGGGCTGGCCCTGGGCTCTGGTTCAATTCTCTTTAACCAGCACTGACTAGGGAGCAGGTACTCAATAATATTTGAGAATTTTTAGTAACTGAGTAAATGAATGAATGAATGAAATTTCTAGTTCTTCATCTATAAAATAAGAATAAGAATACCAATCTTCTAGATTTGTTGTGAACATCACACTAAAGTGCCATACACTTTAAAGCTGCCTGTACATGCGCGCGCGCACACACACACACACACGCACACACACACGCGCGTGCGCGCACACACACACACACACACACAGGCATGCATGCATCCAGACTGCTCCTCCTACCTGCAAGAGCCTCATGGTTGAAAAGATCTGTTCCAGGGCCAGAGCTGAAAGAGAGGAATTGTCCTTGATTTTTCTAAGTACCTACAAACTTGGGAAGTAAGGAGTTGAGAGACACAGAGCAGAGAGGAAGTGGGTGCTAAAAATTTGATCAACAAATATTTACTGAGCACGTATTATGTACCAAGAGCTGACCTAGAAGCCTGAGATTCACTGTAAACAGGAGAGAACCAGCCCTGCCCTGATGGAGCATATGTTCTAGCAGGGAGACATCATAAATAACCAACAGACTAAACAGCAAACCATGTAGTCATGTCAGATGTCAGCTGGAATAAACACTATGAGAAGAATAGAGGAGAGCAGGATAAGGGGGACTGGAAGAGGGCGGGGGAGAGCAGAGGATGTCGGATTAATAATTTAAAAAGTATTTTCCCAGCCTTCCTTCCTCTCCCCTCTTCTTCCTGGCCCGTTCTAATATTAACTCTGCTGTCTTTTAACTCCCATCAGAAAAAAAAAAAAAAAAAGCTTCCTCAACCAATATGAATTATTTAACATGGAGACTAAGTCAATTCAAATAAAGAGGGTGTCTTTAAACTGATGTCAGGCCCCCATACGGAGAGGGGCAAACAGATAAGGTCTAAACATGTGCCTTTTTCAAAACCACAAGCTCCCTCTGCAACTGCGCCACAAGGGGAGCTGCAGGCAGAGATCTCCTGAGTCCACAGCCTTGGCAGCACCCTGATTTCCAATCCCCTCATCCTCTGGGCAGGAGGGTCCAGAGAGAAGCAGTGAATAGCTCAGGTCATGCAGCAAGGGAAGGCAGAGCTGACACAGAACCCAAGTGTACTAGCTTCTGAAACTCTTCTAGAAACTGGTGCAAGAAGCCAAGCCACAGTCACCTGTTAATAGGGGACGGTCTGAGTGGTTCTTCAGAGATGAGAAGCCACCTCTGTAGAACAAAGCCCAGGCTCCCTTCATGGTGCACAGGGTCTCTGAAGCTTGCCCTCTGCTTCCAGCCCCAGCTCTGCCTCCCCCCTGCTCTGAGAACAACCAGCTTACAGCTCCGTCCGCTCCCCACACCTCTGTGCTTTTGTTATTGAGTGTTTCTGCCTAGAATACCGTTCCCACCATTCTTCCCTTGGGCAACTCTTGCTTACCTGTCAGAATTCATCTTAGATATCACCTCCTCCAGGAAGTCCTCCCTGAAACTCACATGGCCTGTCTCCCTCTGTGCTCCCTTACACACTTCCATCACAACACTCAACCCAATTATATTGAAGGTAACAGTTCACACATCTGTCTTCCCCACTGAGTCTCTCAGGGGACATCATGCATCCCTCATGCATCCCTCATGCATCCCTCATGCATCCCTCATGCCCAGCACGGCCTGTTGACAACTATCTACTAGGGGCTCAGTAAATGTTCATCTTATCTCTGTAGTAAAAGTGTTTGGGGCAAATTTTGGGGCGTTTACACTGAACTTTACAGCAAGGAGCAATACCTAGCAGAGAATAGCCCCAAATACATGTGAGAGTTGTGTTGTGTTGTATTGTGTTGTGTTGTGTTTAGAGAAGTGATATGGCTTCACAGTTAAGAGACCAGACTCCAGAAACCAGATTGCCTACACTTGAAGCCTAGCTGTGTCACTTTCCAGTCGTGTGACTTTGGGCAAGTTATTTAACCACTCTGTGCCTCGGTTTCCTCATGAGTAAAATAAGGGAAGTCATAATAGTCCTGTCCCCGAACATGGAATGAAATGATATATGAAAAGCACTTCATGCAGCAAGGCGTATCGGCATGGACAGCGTTGTGACCGCTACCGCTGTTACTGTGACCCCTGCATTGTTGTTAGGAGACCCTTCTTGTGGGATCAGTCTCTAGGTCCTCAGGACGCTATTGCATGCAGCACGCAAGGCAAGAAGACACCCGTCCTGCAGCCCCTCCCTCCTGAGCGCCTGGGAAGACAAGCAGAATTGATTTTCTTATCTCCTCATTAGGCGTGTTTTGCCTGGGCCCCAGCCTGGTCTGGGTGCTGTATCTCATTTGTGCTGTGTGCCTGTTTCCTGCCACATTCATTACCCTGCAATCACCCCCAAATAGGGCAGCAAACAAGCCGGAGATGGGAGATCGGAACAAACAAAGCATCCTCATCTCCGGAAGTTTCACATGGGAGCCTGGCCTGAGCTCTGGTGCCTCTCCCCACCCCACCCCTGCTGCTAGCTCCTCCCCACTCCTTTCTGCTGCACTGCCCTCCTTGGGGGCCCTGGCCACCCCCTGTGTCTCCTGGTATAGAAGTTGCTTCCCTCCTCCCTTCTCTTCAGCTACTGCACATCTCTCTTTGCCTTCCCAGTTTAACTCTGTGCTCACCTGCTGCAAAAAGTTACAAGATAAGCATGGCTTGGGGTCACCGAGTGACCTTAAGCTAACTAATAGTCTCTCACCCAAATTATAGTATAAGGTCCCTGGGGGTAGAAGACCTGGTCTTTAAGGCCCATGCTGTGGGTTCAATGCCATATGCCCCCCGGGTGGCCACCGTATCAGTTATTGGTGTAGTGAGTATGGGAGTGTGGGACCAAGGGTGAGATCGGGGCGCTCTGCAGCTGCTGGTCCAGGTGTGTGGACTTCAGAGAGGAATCTCTCTGGGCCCTTCCATGCTAAAATCACCCCCACCCTTCCCGTCCTTCTAATGTGCCAGGTTTCTGCCTTCCCCCCACCCCCCTTCACCCTGTTCTTCATCTCAGCCCCAATGGCATGTCGGGAGAGTCCACTTCTCCAGCCAGGGGCCCACCCATCGTGGTGGGAAGTGAAGTGAGAAGGGAAGTGCTGAAAGACTTCTAGGGAGGATGGGGATCATCAGGGACAGGGGCAAGCTCAGCATGTCCCCTCTCCGCTGTAGTGTAGATGGTAGGGGCAGGCAGGGTCGTCTCCAAGCAGGGGGCAACCTGAAGCGAAGGACACACATTCCCCATGTTACCCTGCCTGGCATGGCCGTCGTTGACTGGGGCAGACTCGGGCAATGAGAGGAGAGCTAACTGGTCTTACTAACTGGCCTTGCAGGAGTGGCCCATGCTGGACGCTGTCTCGGGGCCAGGTTGGCGGGACAGTGCTCATCACTTAAAGCTGGAGGCAGCATCCCAAACAGACCTCAGGGCCAGCCCCCTCCCCCGCCCCTTCCAGCATCTTTGCAGTCAACACAAGCACACGGTGCTCTGCGGTAGCCCAGCCAGGGTCTGCCACATACATGGTGCTCAGCCTCCTGCTCCTGGACGCACCCTGCCACTTCATTCTTAGTTCTGCGGATTCCCCAGGGCCTCCCAATCAGCACTGAGTGGCTCAGACTCTCCAGGGCAGCCTTCAGTGCTGAAGTGTGACCCCACCCTACACAGGTCGCTGGCATGTCTTCGGGACAAGGGCCCTGGCCTAGAAGTAGGGAGATGTGCATTCTTGCCCCAGTCCTGCCGCCAACCAGCCGAGAGACAGGAGATAAAGACAGCTGCCCGCTCAGCCCCACTGTCTCCCTGGGACATCAGCTGGGAAGCAGACGCACACCTCCATTCTGCAGTTTGACTCTCATTTGCCTTCATTTGATCATGGTTTGGAGGCGTGCATTAGGACCATTGTTTACTGAGTCCTTGTCCCCTTGCTCCTAAGAGCAAGGATGTCTGTCTCTGCTTTAACCATGCGTGACCCCAGGAGAGGCTGAGCATCTCCACTGCTCACACAGGAGAATGTGAGCTCGGACCAGGGAGATTTGCTCAGGACAGGACCTTGATTCTCTGGCATCAGCCATCGGGCCTGGAGCCCACCGCTCCTAAGAGCCTGGGCAACTCGAGTCACTTTCTGCTCCTCTCAGGAAGCAGCTGCCCCTAGAGAGCCTCCCCTACTTGACCAGCACCACAGCCGCTGCCCAGGCATGGCTTCCAACCTCCCCTACACCTGGATAACACAGCAAGGTCCACATGGGTCTGGGGCCCTACTGGGTCCTCAGTCAGCTAGCCACTGGCCTTTGCAAGGCTCCCTGTAATGCATCGCCCTTAATCATACATACCTCACCTCAAGGCCGAAGCGCCAGTGTGCACACACACCTGCACACGCACAATTCCGAGCTTAGCCAAATCATCGGTTCCCCAAGGATAGAAAGACACAAGACACTCAGTCAAGAGAATCAGTCGCTGATGGGAAATGAATAATTCTTGGTGGCTGAACACCTTGTCAGCCAGAAAAGACTGGAGCAGGTGGAGCATGGTGTCCCCAGCACTGGGCCCAGCACACTGTCAATCCCCCTAATGAAAATGAAGTGGAGGGAAGAGTCACAGCCCCCGAGAGGGGAGGCCAGGGCCAGTAGTCCCAGCACGGGGCTGTCCCTCTCCTGCCTCCAGACACCAGGGCATGGTGTGTGTCACCACAAGACACTCTCTGGCAGGTTGACACCAGCCCCGGGAAAGCCCAGGAGGCCGAGCTGGACTGGGAGACCTCTAAGGATAAAAATAGCTCACTACTTCTCAGCTCTGACCTCAGCCCAGGCCCAAGACGAGGGTTTCATGGCAAATTATGGATTTAAAACTAGCAATGAATCTCCATTATAGCATGAAATGAGAAAGGAAAATGCTACTAAATGGAAGCCTTTCCTCAGCAGCCAACAGGCCAGGGAGGGGTATCCCTGTAGGAGGGAGTTTAAAGCCCAAGTCACAAAGCCCAAGGCAGATTCACAAAGGCCAAGACCAACCGGGCTGGTCCCAGAGAGAGGCGGCCTTGGGGAATGGGCATGGCCTGGCCTCCGGGGACCACCACTGTCCACACAGCACAGGACAGCAGAGCAGCAGAGCAGGCATGCCGATGTGGCAGCAGGAGCCAGGACAAGTGTCCTGGCTGTGGGCATTTCTCTGCAGGGAAAATGCATGGCTCCCTCAGGAGGGAACTGGCCAGAGCTCTGCATTTCATTGCTGTGTTGAGATGGGACCTATGTTGTAGATGCAGCGAGAGGCATTTCAGGAGCCTTGGCCGACTGCCTGGGTGACCCACACACATGCCTTACTCACTGTCTCACCCTGTCTGCCAGGCAGTCCCCAGGTCTCCTTTAATAGATGAGGAAGGTGATACACCAAGCAACCCATTAACTTGCCCAAAGTTACACAAGAGAGTTAGAATCTGAACTCAGTTCTTTCTGGCCCTGAACCCTTGCCCTTTAAGCTGCTTTGGGCTCCTCCCTTTTTCCAGACCTGGCTCAGACTTACTGCTGTCTGGCTCCTCCCCTTCAGATATGGACTTCAATGAGGTCTCTTTCCAGCCCCAGAGAACACCAGGAGCCCTGTCTGACCCCTAACCCTATCCCAGGGACTCCAGAGTCAGAGAGGTGGCCTGTACAAGGAACCAAAGGCTCCAGAGAACCCTTCCCGGTGTCCCCTGTTCCCCAGCTGCGCCTTGGAAGCCAGGGCCCTGAGACCCACAGCATCCATTTTCCATCGCATGAAGTCTCACTGTCAGGGAGATTGCCTGCTGCTCCTTTCTGCGGCACTCTGGGCCTCTTAGTTATTCTGTCTGCGTGGAGGAGGTTTCCGAAATGAAAGGTTCACAGGCCCCCAGAAGCCCACAGCTGCCTCACAAAAGTAAACGGCTGAGCCCACAGACCAGGAAGGCTGGCTTCCAAAGGAGTGTCACATTTTCACAGACCTATCAAGGTGTTTGTAAATGTTTACAGAAAGGAAGAACTTCCCATATGTAAATATGTCAAGAAAGGTTATTAGCAGCTGAGAAATTACCCAGTGTGGGGAACACCCAGCAGCCTCAGTGATAGAAGGCAAGGAAGCAGGGAGCAGGCTGGTGACCACACAGCCCTTCCCCAAGGGCTGGTACTGTTCTCCCCTCCACACCACTCCCTCCCACCTCCCCCTACACAGAGATGGACAGAGTCACTGGGATACTGGAGAGAGCTTATTTTACAGGTGGGTCAACTGAAGGAAGGAAAACATGCCAGAAACTGAAGGACACACAGAATAGGGGAAACCAGTCCTCTCTGATTCTTCCAGATAGAGGGAGCTGGGCCCTGAGCACGGGTCACCTGTCTTTCCTCCAGTCCCAGCCTCCAATACCAACTTGGCCTGAGCAACAGTTCTACTAACGACCAAATCTTAACTTTGGAATAGACCCCCCCCACCAAACCTAACATTGATTAGAGAATGTTAGAGCTGGAAGAAACCTGCCAAGCAAGGGTACTTCATTCATTCTATTTTTCAAAATATATGTCTGCACCTTCCCACACCAGGCGCTGGTCTAGGCCAGGGGTCGGGAACCTTTTTGGCTGAGAGAACCATGAACGCCACATATTTTAAAATGTAATTCCATGAGAGCCGTACAACAACCTTTGTACATTAGGCATTATCCAATAAAAATTTGGTGTTGTCCAGGACAGCTGTGATTGGCTCCAGCCACCTACAACCATGAACATGAGCGGCAGGAAATGAATGGATTGTAATACATGAGAATATTTTATATATTTTTTTTTCCATTTTTCTGAAGCTGGAAACAGGGAGAGACAGTCAGACAGACTCCCGCATGCGCCCGACCTGGATCCACCCAGCACGCCCACCAGGGGCGACGCTCTGCCCATCCTGGGCGTCGCCATGTTGCAACCAGAGCCACTCTAGCGCCTGGGGCATAGGCCACAGAGCCATCCCCAGCGCCCGGGCCATCTTTGCTCCAATGGAGCCTTGGCTGCGGGAGGGGAAGAGAGAGACAGAGAGGGAAAGCACGGCGGAGGGGTGGAGAAGCAAATGGGCACTTCTCCTGTGTGCCCTGGCCGGGAATCGAACCCGGGTCCTCCGCACGCTAGGCCGACGCTCTACCACTGAGCCAACCGGCCAGGGCATGTTTTATATTTTTAATGTTATTATTTTTTTATTAAAGATTTGTCTGCGAGCCAGGTGCAGCCATCAAAAAAGCCACATCTGGCTTGCAAGCCATAGGTTCCCAACCCCTGGTCTAGGCACTGGAAATATACATCAGTGGTCAAAACAGATTAACCTCCCTTGCCTTCATGGAACTTATATCCTTGGACAATAACCATAGCCTAAGAAGAAAATGTTCTGGTGGTAAGTACTATCAAAAAAAGGTAGAGAAGGCCCTGGCCAGTTGGCTCAGTGCATAGTCTCAGTCTGGTGTATGGACATCTCGGGTTTAATTCCCATCAGGACACACAAGAGAATTGACCAGATGCTTCTCTCCCCCTTTTCTCCCTCTTCTTCTCCCACAGTCAGTGGCTAGATTGGTTCAAGTGTCAGCCCCAGGTGCTAAAAATAGCTCAGTTGATTTGAGCAGTGGCCTCAGACAAGGGTTGCTGGGTAGATTCCAGTCAGGGTGCATATAGGAGTCTGTCTCACTATCTTCCCTCATCTCACTTAAAAAAAAATAGGGAAGAGTATAAGGAATTGAGTTTTCTATAAGAACAAGCAGGTTGAGCTGTCAGGATAAACCTCACAGAGGAGGTGATCGTTTTTATCTTTTTATTTTTTAACAGCTTTATTGAGATATGATTTATATACCATTAAATTCACCCAGTTAAGTGTACAACTCAATGGTTTTTAGTAAATTTACAGAGCCATACTACCATCACCACTATCCAGTGTTAGGCCATTTCCATCACCCTAAACAGGTCCCTTGTCAATTTCTACTTCTACCCCAGTCTCTATGGATTTGCCTTTTCTGGCCTTTTCTATAAATAGGATCATACAATATGTGGCCTTTTGTGTCTGGCTCCTTTCCTTGAGCATAATATTTTTGAGATTCATCTATATTGCAACCCATGCCAATAGTGAACTTAGCTTCATTGCTGAGTAGCATGTATTGTACAGATACACCACACTTTATTATTTCATTCTTTGGTGGACATTTGGATCATTTCCAGTTTGGGGCTGTTAAGGATAATGCTACTGTGAACTGAGCATACATGTACAAGTGCATGTGTATCATATGGTTCTGTTCTTCGTGGGTAGATTTCTAGGAGTGGAATAGCTATGTCATGCAGGAAGTTTATGCTTAACTTTTTAAGAATATGCCAAACTACTTTCCATGGCAGCTGTGTCATTTTATTCCATTCCCTCCGTGAATGAGAGTTCCAGTGTTTCCACAGTCTCATCAATATCTGTCATAGTTCACCTTTTCTATTATAGCTATTCCAAAGGGTTTGAAGGGATGTTCCATGGTAGAGTTAATTTGCATTCCCTGATGACTAATGATATTGAGCATCTTTTGATGTGATAATTATCCACTTTTTATCTCCTTTAGCAAAATGTTTATTCAAGCCTTTTGCCTATTTTTAAATTGGGTCATTTGTCTTATTATTGTGTTGTGATAGTTATTTATATATTCTAGATACAAGTCCTTTATTAGATATTTAGTTTGCAAATATTTTCTCTCACTTTGTGACTTGTCTCTTTATCTCCTTAATGCTATCTTTTGAAGTACAGAAGATTTTCATTTTAATCAAGTCCAGTTTAGCATTTTCCTCTTTTATGGGATGTGCTTTTGATATTGTATCTAAGAACTCTAACTCAAGGTCACAGATATTTACTCTTATATTTTCTTCCATAAATTCTACAGTTTCAGCTCTTACATTGTGTCTATAATTCCTTTTAAGTTAATTTTTTGGTAATTTGTGAGGGAAGAAACTAAATTCACCATTTTAGCACATAGCTATCTAGTTGACCCAGCATCATTTGTTGAAAAACACTATCCTTCTCCCAACTGAATTGCTTTCACACTTTTTTCAAAACTTAACTGATCAAAAATGTAAGGATTTTTTTCTGAACTCCCAATTATGATGCATTGATCTATATGTCTATTTTTTTCCAGGACTATATTGTCCTAAATACTATAACTTTAAATTTTGAATTAAGGAAAAGTAAGTCCTCCAATTTTGCTCTTTTTCAATGGTTTTAGCTATTTGGGGTCCCTTATGTTTCCATATGAATTTTAAAATCAACTTGTCAGTTTCTGCAAAATGATTCCTGAAATTTTTATAGGAATTGTGATAAAGCTATAGACCAGTTTGAGGAGAATCGCCATCTTAACAACATTGAGTCTTCCAATCCACAAACGTGGACTCTTTCCGTTTATCTAGATCTTTATTTTTCCCAGCAATGTTTTTAGTTTTCAGTATATGTCTTGTACTGCTTTTGTTTTATTTATTCTTCTAAGTATTTTATTCTTTTTGATGCTATTGTGAATAAAAGTTTTCTTAATTTCATTTCATATTGTTCATTTCTAACATATAGAAACACAAATTATTTTTGTATATGGATCTTGGATCCTGTAACCTTGTTGAACTCATTTTTTAGATTTCAATAGTTTTTTTTGGGGGGGGGTTATTGTTTTGTTTTTGTTTTTTGGTGAATTTCTTAAGACTTTCTGCATATGGTATAATATATGTAAGAATAAAGACAGTTATACTTTTTTTCCCAATCAGATGCATTTTTTTTCTTATTGGACTATCTAGAACTTTCAGGACAGAGCTGAATAAAAGTGGTGAGAGCAAACAAATAGCTTTATTTCCAATTTTATGGGGAAACACTCAGTCTTTCACCACGAAGTATAATGTTAGTATTTTTTAGATGCCCCATATCAGGTTGAGGATGTTTCCATTTGTTTCTCCTTTGTTAAGAGCCTTTACCATGGATGGTATTGACTTTTGTGAAATACTTTTACCACACCTACTGAGATGATTGTGAGGTTTTCTTGTTCTTTATGTAGTATGATATATTACGTGAATTGATTTTCAGATGTCAAACCAGCCTTGAATTCCTGGGGAAAAATCCATTTGGTTATGGTATATAATCTTTTTTTTATGTTGCTAGATTCAGTTTGCTAATTTTTTGTTGGGAGCTTTGTAAATATGTTCATGATAGACAATGATCTGTAGGTATCTTATGTCTTTTTCTAGCTCCACTATCATGGTAGTACTGGTCTTATAGAGTGAGTTGGCAAATGTTCCTTCCTCCTTTACTTTCTAGAAGATTTTATGAAGGATTGATATTATTTCTTTTTTAAATATTTGATGGGGCCTGGCCAGTTAACTCAGTAGCAGAGTGAAGGCCTGATGTGTGGGTGTCCCAGGTTCAATTCCCAGTCAGGGCACACAGAAGAAGTGACCATCGGCTTCTCCACCCTTCCCCTCCCCCTTCTCTCTCTCTCTTCCCCTCCCACAGCCATGGCTCAATTGGTTTGAGTGCATCAGCCCCTGGCACTGAGGATGGCTCCATGGATCCTCTGCCTTAGGTACTAAAAATAGCTTGGTCTCAAACCTGGCCCCAGATGGGCAGAGCATCAGCCCTAGACAGGGGTTGCCAGTTGGTTCCCGGTCAGGGCCCATGCAGGAGTCTATCTCTCTATCTCCCCTCCTCTCACTTGGAAAAGAATGTATATATTTGATGGATCTCATCAGTGAAGCCGTCTGGGCCTAGAGTTTTCTTTGTGGGAAGATTTTTTATTTTGTTAATTCAGTTTTTTCCCTGATGGAGCTCTATTCATATTTTCTCTGTAGAAAGTGGTTTTTGAACAAAACTTGATGAGATAAAAGAATTGGCTGTGAATCTTGGAGCAAAACCCCTACTTGAAGTGAAAAGCAGAGTGATTGAAAGATTCTAAACAGAGGAGTGACGTGATCTGACTTATAGTTTAGAAGGACCATCCTTGAGAAGGAACTTGAAGAGGATAGGGCAGGAGAGCTAGTAAGAGGCCCTTGCAGTAATAGAGTTGAGAAGTAAGGGACACAGCCACGATGGCAGCAGTGGAGGGATGACAGCAGGGACAAGAAAAAGAGAAGAGTTAAAAATGCTGCCACGGTAGAAAATCCTAAATGCAGAAGTGCCTTCCTAGGGAGCAGCTTCACATTCTCAAAGGAGTCCATCAACAAGCTCCCCAAAGTGTAAGTGACAAATCTAGACCGGCCTCTTCATTTTCAGGAAAGTATGGCTCAGAAGGGCTCGCTCCTTTCCCAGGGCCACCCAGCGAGCTAGCAGTAAAGCTGGGGCTGTCCCAGGGGCTCTCCCACCCTCTGACGGAGTGCCTAATGGTCCACGTGATCAGGACCCTCCCCCCATCCAATGAGATCCTTTGTGGGAGCACATGGGAGAGAGAGCAGGTGTAGAGAGAGGGCCCTCCCCTGTGTCCAGCTTCTGGTGCCCACCTGCCTCCCAGGCCAGGGTGCCCTCCCAGTGCCTACCCCTGCCTTCACAGTCACCGAACCTCCTTCCCGAGCCTCTGGTCTGCCTCTATCTGCAGGCTCCAACCCTCCCAAGAAGAGCTGAGAGAAAGCCTTTGCCATTCCCAGCCCCCTTTGCACCGAATCACAGAAAAGAGCAGCTTATCTGCCTAAGAGAATGAGAATCCTTGGTTTCTATCTGTGAGGGAATCTTATCTAAGCAGGTTCAGGTGGCAAGAGTGGGAGAGAAAAATAATTAAGTGAGAGGCAGGTGAAATGTTGACGTTATTGTTACTTAAGTGCTGCAAAGCTTTTAGTTCGTGTTTTTGTCCTGTGACACCCCTGGAGGGGGAATCAGCTTGGCCCATTATCTGAGCCGCACACCCGCTCACCCTACCTCCCCACCACCCATAAATCTTATTAAACAGCTTCCATTGGCAAGACAGGAAAATAATTAAGGCAAAGGTAGGTGAAATGTTGATGTTATTACCGTAATACAGCAGCCTGTTTGGTTTCTACACGGCTGAAACGCAGCAGAGGGAAATCGGTTTTAAAGATTACCTTTCCAAGATGCAAATCGGAGAGCCGAACACTGGGCCGCTTCAAACCTGGAAACATTTCCAAGGCTGTGCCCGCCTCTCAGGGGCCTTTAAGCCCACAATTTACCTTTTGACTGCATTCTATTTTCTCACAAATCCTTTATTTCCCACTTATTTATTGACTAGACACACAGCGCCAAAAGAGAGAGAGGGAGACTGATTCTGCCGCCACTGGTCTTAAAAAATCCATAGCAGAAAATGACTCCGGAGGGAGGCGTGCCAGCCTCACTGTGAACCTATGCGCAAGTGACTCACTTTCCCTCCGAGGTGGGCCGCCCCAGGGGCCAGCTGCTGTGACCCCGACTGGAGGGAGCAGCTGTCCATTCTTACCTTCCCAGGGGAGTAGGCTGGGGACTGTAGGCAGCGCTCCTAGGATAGCCACACACACACCACACTGCACAGGTGATGAGTCTGGAGCCCTGTCCTTCCCTACTAGACGGGTTGATCCAACAAGGTGTGTTAATGCCTGCTCTTTGCCAGGCAGCATGTGGTCTGCTAAAGAATGAGAGACCACCAGAGTGGGCAGAGACCACAGGGATCACTGAACCCAGGTCCACAAGTGACAGCTGACACATGGCCGGCCACATTAGGCACCCAGACATGTCTGGGTAGCTCCCAGAGTAACTTTAGAGTTTTTATTTTATTAGTTGTTTACATTTAAGATTCTGAAGGCCTTCTTATTACCAATGCTGATTTCTGGCTTCTCTTGCAAAGCTCTGGAAACCTTAGGCCCATTTGCAGACTTGGCAACAATTGTGTAGTGGCTGCTCTGGTCAGTGAGGTGTGGCCCATCTGTCCCCACTCACTCACGGCCACTTGATGCATTCAGAGTGCCTGCACTAGTCTGCTGCCCTGACCCTCCAGCACCTGGCGTAGACCTGTTTCAGCGGGGAGCTGAGTTAAACTAGAAACAGAAACAGGAAGAGGAGATGAAGGAAGGCAGAAGGCCGGCAACATCCGATCATTCCGCAGAGTCGCCAAGGAACACTGACGGCAGAGTTTTAGGTGGCCCTGTGGAGGGCGGCGCACGACCTCACATACATGTGGAGAAAGCGCTGCCCACAGCAGCGAGGTGTCCCTGCCCCGGCCTCTCCCCCCAGCCCCCAGCCCTGAGCCACACGAACTCTGGGAGTCCCCTTTACTGACTGGAAGGTCAGAGGATGAAGGTCACGGGTGTGAGGGTGCCGTGTCTTGCAAACCCTCCCCGTGTCTGCAGCACACAGCGTGCCCTGGAGACTATTAGCACCTCTCAGGGAATATTTAACTGAAAACAATTTCTAGTTGGGATCTGTTATAATTACTAATTAGATCTGATTATAATTATCTCTCACTGCCATCCCTTACCTGGCAAGGCTAGGACAAGGCCTCGCGACAATTAGCAGTGCCTTCCCTGATAGGCCGGCTGATTCGGAACACAGTCACCAGGTCGAGGAAGAGCCGGCCTCATCAAAGGCAGCTGCTGTTTACTGAGGAGGGCTGTGATCAAATTAGATTAAAATTAATGAGGGAGAAACTCGAATTTTTTCCCCCAACAATCTCCTTTTTGTCTCAACTAATGCATCATTTTCGGGGAAGAAGCTGGACTCCCCTCTGGGGTCCCTTCCTTTCCCCACCTTGAGGATTTTGAGGTCTGATGGCCACCCACTCCTGCCAGCCCAGTACCACCCAGAGGGACGCAGTGAACCTGGCAGCAGACTCTGAGCAAGTCCCCTGAACTCTCCAAGCCTCCTTCCTCATCTGTCACATGAGGAGAACACTTGCCTCTGAGCCTGACACCTGCCTCCACTACCCACAGCCTCTGGGGAGGGTGGGAAGGGCCGCGTGTACAACAGGCACCAGAGACCATGGCTTAGTCATCTGGAACCCCTGCTCAGACTCAGGCCTGGCTCAGAGACACTGCCGGGGGAATGACCCTAAACTCCCTCCAGGACCAGTACAGAAACTGCTCTGTTCCTGAGAGCAGCCGCCCCTGAGACGGGCTCACCCTCGCTGGCACTCACGTGTGCATGCGGCATGGCCTGCGCCTGCTGAACAAGATGAGTAATTCTTCATCAGAGTGGCTCACCATGGGCAGAGGAGACAGCCAGAGCATGGTGTGGCCACTGCGGGCCAGCCTGGTGGCTGTGGACACCAGAATAATTTGGGTGAGCAGCCAGGTCTCCCCTGGACGTGCTGCACACTGGCGAGAGCAGGGGTGCCGGGCATGCAGCAGACACTCTTAGTCGCTGCGATGCAGGGGACACACACGTGCACAAGCACACGCCCCCAGACGGGCCCTGAATCCAGGCACATGCAGACACATCCTGACGCACTGTGCTCACTTACGCAGCTGCCCCACTACCTGAAACACTTCTCAGGGGAATCCACAGGCACGTTTTCTCTGCCACCACCCCTACTCCAAGCCTGGGCCCTGCATGCCCACCTCTGGGTTACTCAACAGCAAGGCCCTCCCACGCCCTAATCCTCCAAGCAGCACCTGTCGGTGATGTAGCCCTGGAGCAGCCAGCCGGCTCCCAGGCTGCAGGGAGAAGTTTCTGGGACTGAGGATCCGTGTCCGTCCCCCTTGGCTGAGCTCTGCTTCCCTGGCCTGGCTCCCTGCCTAACATATCTGCCCTTGTGTTCCCATGCCTGCCCAGCTTTTCTGAGGGCTCCTGTTCAGACATTGGACCTGCTGGAGACAGAAAGCCAGGATTAGCCCTCAATCCCTAGAAATTCACCCTGGACTTAACCTTCTTCTCAGGAATCTCCACTCCACCCCACCTCCTCCCTGTTGCCTCCATAGCACCCACTCCTCACACGGAACTTAGCCAAAGACCCAGGTCCTCATGGAGTTGAGAAGTGAGTTGGAAAGGAGATGAGGGGTGGTAAAGAAGACACCGACTGACAATCAGATCCCTCGGCCCTAGTACTGGGCGCCCTGGACAAATCCTTTAGCCACTCTGACCCTCAGGTTCTTCATCCATAAAGTAAGAATTAGGAAGACCTGGCCTACCAGTTATCATAGAAAGAAAGACAAGTGTGTAGAAAAGCGTGTTACGAACAGCACAGTGCCTCACAGTGTTCTGAGCACAGGTGTCTTTGGGAATTAGCAGGCCATTTCTGCAAAATCTGTTCCGGTTGTCTGTTGCTGGGTAACCAGTCACCCCAAAACTCAGGGGCTTCAAACAACAGTTATCACTTATTAGCTTGCACAGTTTCTACAGGTCAAGAGGCTAAACACAGCTCAGCAGGATGGTTCTGGCTCAGGGTATCTCATTGCAATTAGACATAGAAGGCTCTGGTCCCATCTCAAAGTGTCCTTTACTTGCAAGTCTGATGCCGGGCTGGGCAGGCCTGAGTGCTGAGACTCCGTGGCCATCTCTCTCCAGTACAGTGGCTTCAGGGAAATGAACTTCTTACATGGCTGTTAAGGGCTTCCATGGGGCGCCCAGAGCAGGGTGGTGCCTTGGCCATCTGCACCTCTGCCTGTGGGAGCCCTGCCCCGCCTCTCTCCCAGACTCAAAGCCCACCATGCTGGCTCCCACCAGGCCCAGTGTCAGTGGCCAGAATCCATGTGCGGTCACCAGCTGCCCCCAACCCAGGCCATCCCACGGGGCAGGGGAAGGACAGGGCAGCAGACACCTTTTCTGCCTCTTCTGGGCTCCAGGAAGCCAGGGACTTAAGAATGGTAAACAGGTCAGTCTGCCAAGATCCGGAATTCAAAGGCGGCTTTGGCTGAGTCTGGCCAGGCTGGTGTCTGCCTCAGGCCGGTCTGGATTCTCAGGAGCAAACTTATAGGGACTGAGCAGGCTCAGATTCATGCAGCTGTGGCCTGTCAGAGCTGGAAGGGCACCGGACCAGCTAGGGCAGAAAGAGGCCCTGTGGGAAGTGTTTGACTTCCGACCCACCTGCCTTCATTCCCAGCTCTGCCCTGCGTGCTCCCCCCGCTCACCTTCTCTCCAGTGTCTGCATACACGATTCTCTCTCACCTTCCTCTGCGAGGAAGACTCCTTTCTGTCTGCCCCTCCCCCAGCATGCTGCACAGGCCCCTGAGGCCTCAGCCCCCAGCCTCCCCAGTCCCTTCTAGATCCGCCTGCCCCTCCCCGTGACAGCACCCACCACACAGTTCTGTGTATGTGGGTATCTTCCCGGCCTGGGCTGTGTGCCCCCTGTGGTCAGGGACCAGGTCTTCATGCTTTTTGCACCCAGTGTCTAGCCCAGGCCCAACAGACAGCAGCAAATTTGGTGGATCAGATGAATGACCACCAAGGTCACCGCAAGCTAAGGCAGCCTGACCTTCAGCAGCAGCCGTCCAGTTTGTTCTGGAGCCCAAGTCCAGCTCATGTTGGTGAAGTGGCCGGAACACTAAGCCAGGCAGAGTTCTCATTGCTCCTTCCCTGCCCCAGCTCCGCTGGCCCCAGCAGGGCCTGCATTCCCAGCAGAGGCATGTTTCCCCAGTTTTCTCATTTGATAAATGGGCATAATGGCTGCCTATCTAAAAACGTTGTTATGACAATCAGGTGCGTGCTGCATGTGAAAGTGTGTTCTAGACTGCAAAGTTCTGAAGTGAGAAGCTCTCACCTGGCACAGAGGCAGCTTGTCCCAGCCCGTGAGAGCACATCTGTCAGCCGCGCATGCAGTGACAACATGTGGGGAGCTTGACATTGGCTATCATGGGAGTATTTGTACCCTAGAAATCGACAAACACTGTAGTGAGGGTTCTGTTTGGCGTTGCATCTGGCTATGGTTGAAGAGCTTGTTGATTAGCACACCATTGTCCTAGTCCCTCCCTTGACTTCACCTGAGACCTTAGGCAAGACATTGTACCCGAGTCCCTGTTCTTCTAACTGTAGAGTAGGAACGAGCCTTCCTAGCTGTCCTGGCTGTTGAGAAAGGCTGTTTGAAATGAATGGAAGCACCCTGAGCTCTTTGGCAAAACTAGGCTGGAAAACCCCTAGCACAAGCCATCGTTCCCATGATTAATGTCCCTTATTGTAATCACCCTTCATCATAAAATAAGCAAGGGCAGTGACTGAGCAGTGACTCACAGCTGGCACTCTGCCCAGACTGGAGAGACCAGGGATTTGCTCGGCAGCTTCCCAAGAGCTGACCTGGGCCTGGGCCCCCATGGAGCCCACATGAATCAGGCCACAGGGCCACCCTGGAGGACTGCAGTGGCAAGGCTGGGCCCTGGGTGCCTGAGCTCCTACCCAGGCTCTACCCCTAACTCACAGGTGACCTGGACCATCTCACTTTACCACTGTGAGCCTCCAGGGATTGCCAAAGAGTCCGTGCATGTGAACACCAGTGGAAAAGTATAGAGCGCTACCTTAATGCAAAGTGGGGATCATGGGGTGCAGAGAAGCCTCCAACCAGAGCGTGAGAGCTGGATGTATCCTGATGGGAAGGAAGTCCATCCAGGCCTACACAGATGGGAGAACTTTGGCCTCCTCATGCACCTAGTAAGGGCTAACCCATTCATATTAAGCACCTACTGTGTGCATTGCTAGTCTAGGCCCTAAAGTTACAACAGTGAACAAAACAGAAAAAGTTGCTATTCTCATGGAGCTTTCCTCAGTGGAAGGAGACCAACAATAAGCACACAGTACTGTAATGTCACAAATGACATGAAGCAAAACAGGGCAAGGACATGGAGGGTGAGGTGCAGAGGTGCTATTTGATATGGATACCAGGGAAGGCCTCTTTGAAACATATAAGCTGATCAAAGAAAGGGAGTGAGCCAAGCAAACATTTTGAGACAGAGCATTTCAGACAAAGGGGACAGCAAGTGCAAAGGCCCTGGGGCAGGGATCTTTTTGTCATTTTCCAGGAACAGCAAGGAGGCCTGTGTGGCTGACTCAGAGGGTATAAAGGAAAGAGTGGTGGAGATGAAGTCGAGGTGGGTGGGAGCAAGGAGCAGAACTAGTGGAATCTTAGACCACATAGCGACTGTACATTTCCCTCTGCTTGAGATAGAAAACCGCCAGAAGCCTCGAGCAGAGGAGAGACAATAAGAAAAGGATCCCTCTGGCTGCTTCCTTTCCTGCAAGGAAACCAGTTAGGAAGCCACTGCGTAGCCCAGGTGTTCGGTATAGTGAGTGCCTGGGCATTGCAGTGCAGGTACGAGAAGGGGTGGGCTAGCTCTATGTGCATTTTGATGGTGGGCAACAGCAACTGGAGTGTGAGAGACAGGGCAAAGTCAAGGGCACCCCAAGATGTCCCGCCTGAGTTGCTGATAGGATGGGATTGCAACCTGCTGAGACAGAACTAGAACTCCAGAGACAGACCAGGGGACCAGGAGTGATGTCTTAGCCCCACCCCCACCCCACGGTCCTGACTGTGACACTAATAGGCCCCTCCCTCAGGCAGATAGCCCTACCTCCCACCCTCTCTCACAGTTGTGAGCTGCAGTTCTGAGCGCCCTCAGGGTCACCTCTTTCCTGAGGCACGGCTGCCAGCATGCTGCCAGCTCTGAGGCTGAACCCCAGGCCAAGGCAGTCGCCAGGCCCTCGAAGAATTTAGAGTCTGCTTGGGGAGGTGACCTGTACACACAGGAGATGGTTCCACAGGGAAACTAGGCTGCAAGAAGTGGGACAGTGAGGGAGGGCTTCAGTGGGGAGGCAGAACTTGGACCTGGCACAAAGAGGGGACTCATGGGAGGACCTTGGGTGGGTCAGAGGGCAAGAGAGATGGGGGCAGCAGACAAAGGGCCTTGAAGTCAAGCTGGGGGTTCAGACTCCACAATGCAGGTAGGGGAAGCCACTGGAGGTTTCTGCAGAGGCAAAGAAAAGCAAGTCTGCAGGCTCATCCCTAACCTGTCCCTTCCACCTGCTTCACTTCCTCCCCTGTCTTCCCGCTGTCCCTCCCTGTCCCCAGCCCAGGGTCCAAGCAGCAGGATGGGGCCTGCAGGGGAAGACAGGGGCTCAGAGGGGACAGCTAAGTGTGCAGCGCCCCCTGGGATTGGTCAGTACACAGCCTGATCACCCTGCTGAAGCTCACCCCTCTGGGCACCAGCTCAGAGCTCTGCTCACTGGTTCCTCCCGGCCTCCCACTCCCTGGACCCAGAGGTTTCTGGCCTAGTTAAGGTGGGTCATCACATGGGAGCTTTGATGAGTAGCCCTGGGAGCAGCTTCACATCTCTATCTGTAGAACCTCCAAAGCTCATCTCTCTTCCCCAGGCAGCCTGCTTCCTCCCCAGTGCTCGGTTTCCCTGGGATGCTCTGTGCCTAAACGTGCCCCAGGTGGGCCCAAGAGCCTGAGGGGTTTAGCCTGCCCCTTGTCCCCACCAGGGACCAACAGCTGCCCTCCCTGGAGCACAGCTGGAGCAGGACCAACGTTGGGGTGAGGCATAAAATTTAAGGAGCATCAAAAAACTCAGTAATTTAGACAAATAATATTAAGCGAAATATTTTTAAAAATCAAAATTAAAAAGTATATTAATTTCTGAGCAAAAGATCAAAATATTAAATAAAGACAGTATTAGTAACAGCATCACCAACTCACACGGGATCCCGAGGCAAGAAGAAAAACGTACGCCCTACATACATTAATTTGTGTAATTTTAATGGTTACTTTTCCCATTAGAAGATTAAAATACTTGACAAAACTGGAACATTTGAAAGTAGGTGTATTAAAACAATACTATTTTAAACCTAAATATTTTATTTACAAAAGAAATAATAATTATCATTTTTCTTTCCTGGTTTGATGAAAACAAATGCACTCTGTTTATCTCATTGACAGTTGAGATATTGCCACATGTGATCATTTCTCTTGACTAAAGGACCATCTTAAATCATTTCTAATTAATTTCAGGTTGATGATCCTGTCGTAATTTAAAACTGCGATTTTGTTTTCACCATGGATATTTATATATTAGGGGTTTTCTTAATTTTCATTAAAATATTGTTTATGTCCATTCCTGAGACTTCTGGCATGCCCTATGTTTGGTGCCTGGCTCTGAGATGAAGAGAAGCTGGCGGACCACCCATCCTGAACAGGAAAGAGCTCCAGGGTCCAGGGCTGGAGGGAGGGAGACTAGCAGTTAGACAGCTCAGGGTCAGCAGCGGTCACCCTGCATCGTCCAGTGGGGCCAGCTAGGGACGTGCGTGCAGGATGCCAGTGGCTCTGGGGCGAGGCTGCAGGGAGGGGTTGGGAGGAGACCACTCTGGACTTGAAGTTCAGGTTCCAACGCAAATTCCTGCTGTGTGACATTGGGCAACTCTCTGATCCCTGCTGGCCCAACCTGCCCTGACCCACCTGCTTCACTGGGTCACTGTGTAAGAGGCCAGAGTCTTCCCAGCACAGCCCACCTCAGCCCCTTCAGCTCGTTGGTGTTTCACCATTGACAGCTGTTGAGGCATAAACCACTTATAAGAAAGGGCCCTTTCAGAGTGAACTTATCAACGTTTCACAGGAAGCCATAACAATGGCCTCGTAGTGGGCCTGGAGCAGAGGCTACTATCAGTGGGAACTAGAAGCTCCATCCTCCTTCTCCCCACCCCAGTACCATTCTTCCCTGTGCTCTGGACCCTCAGCACTGCCCCTCGTCCCTCTTCAAACATAAGCCCCTCCCAGGGAACTGGACAGGCAGAGGCTAATCGGGAGCAGAAAAGAAACTTCAGGAAAACTCAGTAAGCGTGCAAGTGGACATGAGCTGAGAGGGACTTTGCCTCATAGTCATGTCACCACGCCAGAGGAAAAAGCTCTGGCAAAAGAGAGACCAGATCTCTCTCCCCTGGCTGTTTCTCTAACGACAGTTCTTCCCAAAATCTAACCTTACTCCACCATGCTGCAGCTTGAGTCCATCTTCCCATTTCAGTGCAGATGGTAGCTACAGATTGACCATTCTCTATACAGGGTGGGGCAAAAGTAGGTTTACAGGTGTAAGTACACGAGACAGAGCTTATTCTTGTATTGTTATTTATTTATTATTGTATTATTTTCCACACAAAAAAACTGTAAACCTACTTTGCCCCACCCTTTTCCCAGTGACCTCTTCCTTACTGCTGTCCATCTGTAAGTCATCCTTGTACTTGACGAGCCCGAAGGAAACTGAGGCAAGCAAGGATGGGGTCTCTGGCTCACTGAGGGCAAGAAAGACACTACAAGACTGGATTCTGGAACATGCTTTCTGAGAAAACCTGCTACCAGACACTAGGAGACATGGTCACTGAGTCACCGTGGGCAGGTCACTCAGCTTCTCTGGGCACTTCCTCATGCAGCAGAAAAGGGAGGTGCCTGAGGTTGGATCTGCTTGGAAGGTGCTTCCTTTTCCCTCTTAGAGCAGTGAGAGAAGAGAAAGGCAAGCCCTCTCACCCAGACAGAAGGCGTCCCTGGCATGCCCCCTACCCTACAGCCTTCTCACTGAATCCTGGCTTCCGTGCCGAGCTCTGGGCTCAGAAGCTTGCTCATCCTACCTGGCCTTCATGACATGCTGACAGTATTTACTGTCGGGCCCACTGTGCAGATGTGGACACTGAGACTTGGAGAAGGGAGGCTTGCCCAATTCACACAGCTAGGAAGCGGTGGGCCTGAGGCTCAGGTCCCGTCTTTGGGACAGAAGTTCCAGGGCGATCTGAAGCCCTCCCTTCTCTCCATTCAGGACTCCTCTCCACCACTAAATGGACCCAGAATCCAGACAGAGTCCACCCCTTCTCTGAGAGGGTACCATGCCCTCCTCCTCTCTGAAGCCTGCTTCTCCCTGAGCAGGTGGGCTGTCCACTACTCAGCCTTGTGTACCTGCTGCTGCTTTAAGAGCAAATGACCATCTCTGCCCAACCTCAGGCTCCAGTAAGAGGAGTGAGGTCTTCCATCTGACCCCAGGACTAGTCCTAGCTTTGCGTGGCCTCTGGGATCCCCAGACCTCCATCTGACCAGAGATGTGGGAAGCAGAACCATACTTTAGGAGATAAAGAGGGAGGGGATAAGCATTAATAGGTATATTAATAATAAATAATTCCAGAGATTTTTACATATGCCGCCTTGCATAATCAGCCTATTAACCCTCAAAGGAGGTATTACTGCCCCTCCCATTTTGTGAGAAATGCACAGGCTTGGAGAACCAATTAACACATCCAAGGCCAGTAGTAACAGGGAGGCCCCAGTGGCACGTTCACTGAGGCGGCATCTTAGCCCACAGAATTCGGAGCACCTGTGCAGTGCAGGCCTGGGCATCTCCAATGCCCAGCCTCATGAACAAGCCCAGGCTGAGGACTGCTTAAGCTGAGAAAGCTCAGCCCACCTCTCCCAGTGGCTATGTCCACTGAATGCAAATTAATAGTAATGGAAGTCTAAAATAAATATACCAGAGAATAAAAGTGCCTTTACCCTCCTCCATACACACACATAAACACACACATTCACACAATGCATTCCAAAGTTAAATGCAAATGACATTTTAAATTATATACCAGGTTTGGATTATCTAGGCCTCTGGCCACAAATACGAATGCCTGTCACGGAGACTTGACTGTGACTTTAAGACACATTCAATACGTTTCACCTCCAAAAAGCAGGGAGCAACTCACACCGTCCACTCCTCGGAGCATCTGATGGGCTGCTCCCTAGCGATACTTCTGCCTTTGGAGCAATGTGTGCAGCACTTACACTCCCTGATTACTGCCCAGTGACAGTGAGGCAGATCTGGGCTGGACGCCATATATTCTGACTTGGGCTGATCCCAGGACACTCACAGCAGCTCGGTGCTGCCTCGTCTCTTTTTATAGAGCGTCCACCGTGCCCAGAATGCTTGCCAGGTGATTCGATTGCTAATCAAAGGGAAAGGGAAGGCTTGTGGAGGAGACAGCAAAAAGAGGGGAGATAATTAAGGATCCAAGGGTCCTAAGCCTGGCTGTTGGGTCCCAGAGGAAGGGGTGTTGAAGGTGGAGAGTGGGGAGCACAGAGGCTAAGAGACTTGTCCAAGGTCTCAGGAGAGCCGGGGGACAACAGATGCCCAGGCCTAACCTCAGTAATTCAAACCTGAAAGGCCCTTAGAAGCCCAAACAACAACCTCTTCCAAAACTGGCCCATGAATCCCACATAGAGTGCACATAGGGCCAGAGGGGACTTTCTAGAATATAGACTACTCAATACATCCTACAGTTTTCAGTTCTGCCTGTCCCAAAGCATCCCCCCTGGAAGCTCTGTGTCTCCTACGCACCCCTTCATGTAGGGGTCCTCTTATGCCTCCATTTACTCCATGCTCATCTGTTGAGTCTGGTCTCTGTTCAAGCTCTCAACTGAGGCAAGAAGACAGAAAAAATAAGACAGGACTGCTCCTGGAAGAAGTCACCCCCAGCCAGGCTCCTCCACCCAGCCACCCCGAGTCCTGCACAGCAAACCCTGCAGGGCAAAGAGGAGCATTGGATTGGCTGAGGTGCCATGCTGGGCACTGGAGCACACAAGTGGACAAGACTTGTTCATGCTCTCCTGACAGTCACAGTCTAGTGGAGGTTCGAGGAAGCATCTGAGCAAAGCCTGAAGATCGTGTCGATGTCTGCAGTCAGAAAGAAAGGAACAGACCTTTCAGGAAGAGAGAGCAGCCCCTCCCCACCCACCTTCTAGGGCACGAGGGTCACTACACAATGGGTAATGGCCTCGCACAGGGCTGCATGTGGCAGGCGTGAGGTGGGTGATGGGAAGGTCTATAGTGCCTTCACACTGCCCAGGTGAAGGTCAGCCTCCACATGGCCAGCAAGAGTGAGGCTAGATGCAGAAAGGGGGGAAGAAAATGTCCTTCTCCCTCAGAAATGATCAAATGATCACTTAGACTCGAAACAAAAAGAGCTGATCACCAGCTGAGGTCCAGGCCACACACACAAATAAGGGAGGTTCTCATTCTATATCATGACAGCAGAGGAAAGGCCCATAGGGCCCGCCTTCCCCGAAGGGCAAAGGGCCAGAGAGGGCCCCAGGGTGTCAGAGAGGGTGGGGGCATGTTGAGTGAGCCCAAAGGAGACCCAGGCATGCAAAACTCAAGCTTTTTGGATCAGGGCTGATGCACAGCTGGCCCATGAGGTCACCACCCAGGGTGGGGGTCTCTTCCCCATGTGGCCATGAGTACCCTGAGCCCTCCCACCGCCCAGGCTGCCCAGCCCCTGCTGGGGAGTAACCAAGTGGAAAGAACCCTAGATTTGAAGTCATGAAGATAAGATAAAAACCCTCATTCTGCCACTGAAAAACTTTAATTCCCCAGAGAACAGCCTGTCCCTATCCACCTCCTGGGGTGTGACAGTAACTGCCCATAATTACAGGGCAGGGGAGAACCCAGCAGAGTTCTCACTGGTAGGTTTGTGATCATTTGTATTGCAACCTGGATAGTTAGCATACACATTAGGGGTGTCTGGGGAGCACACTTCTCCATCCCAGGCCCGTCCCCCTCCCAGTTTTGTGCCCTGTCACAGCTTGCCTGCCCTGTAGGGCACTCTGGGCAGATCTGATAAGCTTATGCCTGGCATTGTCACCACGAGACTCCATGGTCCACATTGCTTCTCTGACATCGCACATTAGCACTAACTTGAGCTCTCTTTTCCCAGCGTTATTGACACATAATTGACTTATAACACTGTGTAAGTTTAATGTGTACAGGTGTTGATTTGATACATTTTTATATTGTAAAATGATTACCACCACTGCATTAGCTAACACCTCCATCCCATCCCATAATTATCTTTTTTTTGTGGTAAGAACATTTAAGATCTTACTCTCTAGGCAACATTCAAGTACATAATACAGTATTGTTAGCTGTAATCACCATGCGGTACACTAGAGCCCCAGATCTTATTAATCTTATAACTGGAAGTGTGTACCTGTTGACAATATCTCCTCATTTTCCCCACTCACCAGCCCCTGGTAACCTCCACTCTACTATCTGTTTCTCAGAGTTTAGCACTTTATATTCCGCATACAAGTGATAGCACGTGGTATTTGTCCTTCTTTGTCTGACTTATTTCACTTAAAACGAGGTCCTCAAGGTTCACCCAAGTTGTTGCTAATGGCCAGATTTTCTTATTTCTCATAATTATATAGTATTCCATTGTATGTATGTGTGTATGTGTATAACATCTTTCTCTATATCCAAAACTTATAAAGAACTCATATAAGTCAGCAAAAAAAAAAAATCCCTGATTAAAAATGGGCAGAAAAATTAAATACACATTTTTTTCCAAAGAAGTCACAAATGGCCAACAGGTACATGAAAAGGTGCTCAACCACTTATCATCAAGGAAACACAAATCAAAACCACAGTGACGTGTCATCTCACATCTGTTAGCATGGCTGTCATCAAAAAGACAAGAGGCAACAAGTGTTGTCAAGGATAAGCAGAATAAGAAAAACCTTTGCACTGTTGGTGGGGATATAAATTGGTGCAGCAACTAGGAAAAACAGTATGGAGGTTCCTCAAAAGATTTAAAACAGAACTACCATATGTCCCAGTAATCACACTTTTGGGTATATATTCAAAGGAATTGAAATCAGGATTTTGAAGAGATATCTGCACCCCCATGTTTATTGTAGCACTACTCACAATCACCACAATATAGAAACAACCATCAGCAGGTGAGTGGATAAAAGAGATGCAGGATAGATAGACGATAGATAGATAGATAGATAGATAGATAGATAGATAGATAGATAGATAGATATGAATACTATTCAGCAATGAGAAAAACTAAGATCTTAAAATTTGTATGGAGCCACAAAAGACCCCAAAGGGCCAAAGCAATTCTGAGAAAAAAAGAACAAAGCCATCTGATTTCAAATTATACTACAAAGCTATAGTAATCAATACAGTATGGTATTGGCATAAAAAAAAGACACATAAATCAATGTAACAGAACAGAGAGCCCAGAAGGAAACCCACAGATATATGACCTACTAATATTTGATGAGGGAGCCAAGACTATTCAGTGGGTAAAGGACATTCTTGTCAGGAAATGATGTTGGGAACACTGGATAGCCACATGCAAAAGAATAAAATTGAACCTTCATTTACACCTTACACTATTTTATTTACATAAAATTAAATCAAACTAGAATAAAGACTTAAACATAAGACTTGAAACCCAAAAACTCCTAGAAGAAAACATAGGAGAAAAGCTCCTTGGCATTGGTCCTAGTAGAGACTTCCTAGATATGACACCAAAAGCACAAGCCACAAAGCAAAAATCAACAGCTGGGACTGTATCAAACTAAAAAGCTTGTGCACAGCAAAAGAAACAATCAACACAATGAAACGGAAACCTACAGAATAAGAGAAAATATTTGCAAGTCATATATCAGACTTGACCTTTCTTGACACTCTGCCTTAACCCAGGGGAGCAGCCCATCCACCAGGAGAGAAGACAGCGGACCGCAGCAGCACCTGGGGCCACTGTGCGCTGACAGGCTCCCGCTGCCTCCGCAGAGCCCCGCTGCTTTCCGCGCAACTCAGATGTTCTCCCTCAGTCCAGTCCCCGCGGGGCTGATGCTAGTTTTGCTCTACAAATGAGGAAACTGAAGCGCAGGAAGGTTTAGAAACTTGCCCAAGGTCACTTAGGAGGTGGTTCCCAGGTGTGTCTGAAAGCAGAGTCTGTGCTCCTCCCCCACCTCCCGACACCCCTTCCCCACAGACACCAGCAAACACCAGCTGTGGAGACGGGCAGAGGCACAGAGGGAGCCCTTCCCTGCCGGCTGAATAGGGCCCACAGCACACAGTAGGACTGAGATCTCCTTGCCAAACACCCAAGCTCTTCCCCTGAAGGGCTGTGTTTTGAAACAGCATTATGGTGCCAAACAGTTCCCACTTCAGCTAACAGTGAGGAGGGAGAGGTCACTCGGGGAGCCAAGGCCCGGGCATCATCACCCTGCCATGGCGCTGTGATGTGCACTTCAGGATACAGGACAGAGGACTCAGGACTCACTCCCTCCATGGCTGGGGTGCCGCAGGTGGCTAAAAAAAAGGAAGCCACCTTCCGTGACGGGTCCCCACAAAAAGATTGTCCCCTGCTCTGGTATGCATCAACCCGAAGGCCATCCAGCTTCACAGCACATGTAGGATCTGCTAGCCCTCCCGAAGCTGCCACCTGTCCCTCTGTCCACCTGTGCTTCCTTCACTCCGGTCAGGGGTGGTCTGACAGCCTGCTGCACACACTGAATTTTCTCAGACCTCTCTCAGAGTCAGCTTGCACGACCCAACCTGCCACAGCCCCCACCCGAGCCGCCAAGAGTGGGGCACGACTTGATTCCTCCTGTGACGCCCTCCATCTGCAAGCAGGCGTCTTCCGTGGCAGTGTCCTGGGACACTGGGAAGACTCCAGAATGTCCCCTCCTGTATAAAGTGAAATTCAGCACTCAAGAATTCCTGACGAGAAATGTGATCTCTGTGAAAAATGAAGAAGAGAGGAGATTTCAAAATTACCCATAATACCAAACTATTAATGAGCAGTAAAACACTTTTTAAAAATGAATTTCAAGTATTGCCCTTGTAGTTACTGAATTTGTTAGGGTGACACTATTTAACATAATTATACAGGTTTCAGGTGCCCAATTCTACACCACATCTCTGTGCACCATATTATGTGTTCACCCCACTTAAGTCTTCACCCATCGTCATTTATCCACCCACACCCTCCTCCACCTCCCTACATCCCAGCAATCGCTACACTCTTGTCCATGTCCATAAGGTTTTTTTGTTTGTTTGTTTTGTTGCGTTTTTTTTTTTTTTACAGGGACAGAGAAAGAGTCAGAGAGAGGGATAGACAGGGACAGACAGACAAGAACGGAGATGAGAGGCATCAATCATCAGTTTTTCATTGCGACACCTTTGTTGTTCATTGACTGCTTTCTCATATGTGCCTTGACAGTGGGCCTTCAGCAGACCGAGTGACCCCTTGCTCGAGCCAGCGACCTTGGGTCCAAGCTGGTGAGCTTTTTGCTCAAGCCAGATGAGCCTGCGCTCAAGCTGGTGACCTCATGGTCTCGAACCTGGGTCCTCCACATCCCAGTCCAACGCTCTCTCCACTGCATCACTGCCTGGTCAGACCATGTCCATAAGGGTTTTTTTGTCCTTTTTTGCTCTATCCCTCCACCTCCCTCACTCAGCCCCCCTCCCTGACAGCTGTCAGCCCACTCTCTGTATATAAGTCTGTTTCTACTTGTTAGTTCATTTTGTTCATCAGATTCCACATATGAGTGAAATCATAAGGTACTTGTCTTTCTCTGACTGGCCTATTTCACTCAGCATAATGCTCTCCAGGTCCATTCATACTGTCACAAAGGGTAAGATTTCCTTCTTTTTTATGGCCACATAGTACTCCATTGAGTAAATGTGCCACGGCTTTTTTATTAATTGTCTACTGATGGGCACTTCAGCTTTTCCCAACTCTTGGCTATTGTAAATAATGTTGCAATGAACCCAGGGGCGCATATATTCTAATTAGTGTTTGGGGATTCTTAGGATATATTACCAGAAGTGGGATAGCTGGGTCAAAAGGCAGTTCCATTTTTAATTTTTTGAGGTAACTTCATACTGTTTTCCACAGTGGGTGCACCAATCTGTATTCCGACCAACAGTGCACGAGGGTTCCCTTTCTCCACACCCTCACCAACACGTGTTTGTTGATTTATTGAGGAACCCCATTATGACAGGTGTGAGGTGACATTTCATTGTGGTTTTAATTTGAAATTTTCTGATGACTAGTGGTGTTGAGCATCTTTTCATGGATCTATTGGTCATCTGTATGTTCTCTTTAGAAAAGTGTCTGTTCAGGTCCTTTGCCCATTTTAGAATTGAATTGTTTGTGTTTTTGTTGTTGAGTTTTATAAATTCTCTATCAATTGTTGTTATTAATCCTTATTAGATGTACTGGCGAATATGGTCCCCTGTTCAGTGGATCGTCTTTTCGTTTTGTTGGTTTCCTTAGCTGTGCAAAACCTTTTTGGTTTGATGTAGTCCCATTTATCTTTTCTCTCATTTCTCTTGCCCAAGGAGATATGTCTGAAAAAATATTGCTATGAGAAATGTCTCAGATTTTATTGCCTATGTTTTCTTCTGGAATTTTTATGGTTTCATGTCTAATATTTAAGTCTTTAATCCATTTTGTGTTTATCCTTGTATATGGTGTGAGAAGGTCGTCTAGTTTCATTTTTTTGCACATATCTGTCCAATTTTCCTTAAGTGTTGCTCTTTTTTAAATTTAGGACTTGTACTTTTTCAAAAAAAAGGGCTCAGATCAAAAAAAGAATGTGATTTTTTTTTTGTCTTAGGATTCTAGTTAATAGTAGATTCAAAATTTTTGCATAAAGTTGAAAGGTAATTTAGGGGTTTTCTGGGATTCTCGGAAATAAATTTTTCTGAGAAAGCACCTTACTTGTTCCCTTCCCTCTGTGGAGCACAGCTATCGGCTTCGGCTCTCCCTGACGACAGGCACACCTGTCCCTCCTCACAGGGCCTTTGCCCTGAGCTGGGCGACTCCTCGCTCCACTCTCCCCTTCGCTCTGCCTGTTCCTCCCTGTGTGCCCCTCCCTGCACTTCTCACAGCAACTCTCTCCTTCCGTCTTCCCTTCTCACCTTCACCCACGTGCCGTGTGGAACAAGTTCACATTTTCACATGAAGAAGTGGTGTTGCTAACCTCTCATTTTAGAAGCGGGGCGCTGGAATTTCCCATGTTTATTTTCTAAACCTCTTAATGAGGTGACCCTTTGTGGGCACCCTCAGTTTCTGCACAGACATCTAAGGTTCAGAGGTGGATTAGGGTTGGTTGAGGCCCCAGGCACAGGAGAAAATACTGGGCCCCTTAGAAAAAGGAGAGAGGGAAAAGAAAAATACATGTTAACCATATTTTTTAATAAATTAAAAATATTATGTACTATTAATGTTAAAATTGCACATATGAAACCAAACTTGGTGTCATTAGAAAGAAGTGTAAAGTTGGGGTTTTGCAGGGCCCTTCAGAAGTCGGGTCCCAGGGTGCACGCCCACCATTAAATCCGCCTCTGCTGAGGCTCCAGGTACCAGTTGGGAAGATCTCCTTTGCCCTGGCCTCCTTCCTCTCCCAAGGGAACGCCACCAAACGCCTCCGGGAGGTTCTCAGCCAGATGGGGAGCTTGTAGCCAAAGCAAGCAAATTGGTTCTGCTTTCTACTTCCAGACCCGCCAGACACCTCCAGTCATGCCAGCCTCTGCTGGGTCAGGATGGCTTCCTGAGAGCTGGGAAAGCCGCGCGGGCCACCGAGACGGGCCTCCTTCCCATGTGGCCTGTGGCACCGACGTTAGCAGTGGTGGCTGGGTGCGCAGAGACCTGCTCCAGCTTCCACTACTTAAGACTTGTGTGACTTGCCTCAAGTAGACTGAGCATTCTATACCTCACGTTTCCCCAACTGTAAAATAAGGACTCTACAAGGGCCACAGCTTGAGTTTACCATGAAGTTTAAGTAAGTCAATGGCAGGGCCAATAGGTGAAGGGGATTAAAAGGTACAAACTTGTAGATACAATGCAAATAAGTGACCAGAGGTCATGCACAGCACAGGGAATAGAGTGAAAAATATTGTAATAACTTCATAGAGTGACAGATGGTAACTAGACTTACCATGATCACTTTGTAATGTATAAAAATATTGAATCACTATGCTATACACCTGAAACTAATTTAATATTGTATGTCAATTATAATTCAATTAAAAGAAACAAGTGGCAGCCCACGCCACCATGCTCAGCTCCTCCAGGCCCAGCCAAGCTGACTAGGAGAACCTCCAACCAAGTCAGAGTCAGAACTAGCTGAGAGCTTTGCACGGCGCCGTGGGCAGGCTCATATGTGCTAGTCACTAGCGCAAACACGCCAAAGGGCTCTCACGTGGTCCTGTGGCCGCCAGCACAAGAGCTGAGCTAGAGAGAGCAAGTCCCATCCTCAGCAGGACAGCCCTCCCAGGTGACCCAAGGCCGGCACTCACACCCTGTGCTTCCCACCCCCTCACCTGCATGTACAGACACACACACAGGGACACACCAAAAGAGACACAGGGGCACACACATGTGCACACACAGGGACACACTGAGACACACATGTACACATAAACACAGAGACACACAAGGGCACACACATGTGCACACACACTGAGACACACATGCACACAGAGACACACGGGCACACACAGGCACAAACACACAGGGACACACTGAGAGAGACGCATGGCACACACATGTGCACACATGCGCACACACACAGCTGTTGGTGAGAGGCCCTCTGTCTGGCGCCCCTGCCACCACTCTGTCCCTTCCCTCTGCTCTGAGTATGTCCTGTGATTTATTTGTCTGCTCAGGAGTAGTGAAACATCCTTCTCCTCACAAGTGGCTCCTCACTGATAAGACAGCTCAGACCCTTTTTTTTAAAGATTCTTTTTAAATTTATTCATTTTAGAGAGGAGAAAGACAGAGAAAGAGAGGGGGGAGAGGGAGAGAGACAGAGAGAAGGGGGGAGGAGCAGGAAGCATCAACTACCATATGTGCCTCGACCAGGCAAGCCCTGAGTTTCAAACCGGCAACCTCAGCATTCCAGGTCAGAGCTTTATCCACTGCACCACCACAGGTCAGGCTCAGATCATTTTTTAAGGTTTAATTTGAAATAAATAGAATACTCACCCTTCCTAATTTGCCGGGAAAACAAGTGACTTTGTGTGCCTTTGTCCCTGACAGCATCTGCCCCCTTGCCCTCCCCACACCCCACACCACCCCGGGCCCTCCTCCTAGGAGACCCCTCCCCCGCCCACCTCCACTGCCTCCTCATCAGGGCGTGGTTTCATGGGTGCTTCAGAGCAAGGTGCTGAGCTGCCAACAGGGGCCGCCTCAGGGCCCAGAATGAGAGCTGAAACAAGCCGTCTGACCAGCCTCCACTGCTTGTTTGGGCAAGTAACTTAACCACTGTGCTCGGCTCCCTCTCTAAAACACGCATAGTCATTGTGTCTACCATCTATAGGGCTGCTGTGAGGATTCAATGATGACTTTAGTAGTACTGTAAGTCCTAGCAGTCTCGTTGCCCTCTATCAGTGTTAGCTATCAGTCATATTATTACTGCTGTTGTTGTATTACTACTTCCCAGGCAAAGGGCTGGTGGAGAAATGCAGAGCGGCATTGAGCCTCCTGCTCTGGAACACAGGGAACCGAAACTGCCCGCAGATCAGTGCACGTGGGCTGCGCCGAGCGCCAGTGTCGAAGGCCCAGCACAGTGCTGAGGGAACCAGAGCACTTGGCTTCTGACGCAGTAGCTCAGGCAAGGCACCAGGCGACAAATATTTATTAAGTGCTCACTGTGAGCCAGACACCGTACTAAATGCTCGGATAAACAGAAGAGAGAACGTGGCATGGACCAGCCCTCCAGGAACTCATGCTAAGGGGCAGCCGATGGCAGTGACATCAAGGGCCACGTGAGCTTGTGGAAGTCGCACAGGGTCTTAGAGTAGAGCGGAGGCTGGACAAGGGAGGAGAGGGGCTGAGGTTGAGAGAGGGCTTCCTGGAGGAGGTAACAATCTTAAAGAGTGGCCAAGAATTAATGAGGCAAAGGTAGTCTTTGAGGCCCTGGCCAGTTGGCTCAGCGGTAGAGCGTCGGCCTGGCGTGCGGGGGACCCGGGTTTGATTCCCGGCCAGGGCACATAGGAGAAGCGCCCATTTGCTTCTCCACCCCCACCCCCCTCCTTCCTCTCTGTTTCTCTCTTCCCCTCCCGCAGCCAAGGCTCCATTGGAGCAAAGATGGCCCGGGCGCTGGGGATGGCTCCTTGGCCTCTGCCCCAGGCGCTAGAGTGGCTCTGGTCACGGCAGAGCGATGCCTCGGAGCGGCAGAGCGTCGCCCCTGGTGGGCGTGCTGGGTGGATCCCGGTCGGGCACATGTGGGAGTCTGTCTGACTGTCTCTCCCCGTTTCCAGCTTCAGAAAATACAAAAAAAAAAAAAAAAAGGTAGTCTTTGAGCTGAGGAGCCGGTGAACACTGTCAGTAGCAGAGACTGAGCTTCCAGAATAGTCACAGGTGACCACACCGGAGGTAGAGAGCATTGGGTGGGATGGAGAGTGTGTGCCGTGGGTCCAGTTCTGAGACACTGCGCAGCCCAGACAGTTGAGGGGCCAGTAGAAAGTAGTTTACTACTAAACATATCAATTAGCTTTTGCTGCATAATAAACCACCTCCAAACACAATGATTCTGAATAGCAATTGACTGGGCCCAGGTGAGATGGCTCATCTCTGTTCCCTGTGGAGCCAGTGGGCTCACGCACACCTCTGCAGAGGGGTGGGAGGGAGAGACCAAGCTAGGCGGGGCAGCATGGGGTCACCTGGGGAACCTGTGCAGACAAATCAGGGGAAAGGAGGAGGGAAACCTTACCTTCCCACAGAGACAGAGCACCGCCTCCTAAGCCCCAGGCACTCTTTCCACAATCTTTCAAGGGATTGAGCCCCGTCTGCTTAGAGAACCGGCAACATACAGCATCCGTACAACACTGGGCCATTACAGTGTCAAACAGTCAGCAAATGGCAAGCGAATGGGTCCTTGCCTGGGTGGGTGAGTGGCCAGACTTTTGTGAACACCACTGTGGGACAGTGTGGAGGAATGAGGGAGAGTGCTGGGTAGCACAACCCAAGCAAGAAATGGTGAGCACCTGAGCCAGGGCGACTTTGGGGATGGAGTGGGGAGACACATTGGAGGGAGAGTTCAGAGAACTTACCAGGATAGTTAACAAGGCAGGAGGAAGGAGAATCAAATCCAAAAAGGGCTGCGATTCTGGCTTCAGTTCTTGTCCAGTGGTGCCATCCCCCACAGTAGAGATACACAAGTTTGGGATTGATCAGCATACAGACGTGGCTGGCATCCAAGGAAAGTGACGTGCTTCTCCGTAGACAGTGAGTGGAGTGGCACGTGCCAGGAAGAGCAGGCTCTGGGGCAGACCACAGCTGCGATGGGAAGAAGGCAGAATGTGATAGCCAGAGCAGATAGGGGAGCACAGAAGAGGATCCCGGAGGCCCACTCAGGATCTATCTATACGTTTCCCACCTGGTCTTGTCTTCTGAGTACTTATCAACATCCAACAATATATTATGGATGGATTCTTTATAGTCTATCTCTCCACCAGAATATAAACGCCACGAGGGCGGGATCTTTGTGTGTGTGTGTGTGTGTGTGTGTGTGTGTGTGTCCCCATGCTTCAAACAGCGCCTGGAACATAGTGGACACTCAGTATGAATTTTCTGAATGAATATTGAGCATATCCTTAAAAGCCGTATGCCCCAAGTCCTCCAAGTCCCCCAAATCCCCCAAGTTCCCCAAGTCCCGTCTTTACATTCTGCGGTTCTGCACTTTGGCCAGGAGGTGGCGCGTCTATGTGCATGAGGAACAGAGACTGATTTCAGGTGTCTCAGAACCTGGGCAGAGGACAAAGCGAGCAAGGAGTGGATCTGAGCCACAAACATCATTTGCCCATTCCCATAGCAGACACCTCTCAAGCACCAACTGTCTGCCAGGCCCGTGCTCCCTCGCCCTCTGAAAGTCCCTCGGCGGGGCCTGATGCCGCCGGCATAGGCAGAGCCTGTCCCAGTACTGGGATAAAGATCAGAATGCGAGCAGGAGGGGTGATGGAAAGGGTTGTGAGGGGCTGCTGCCACGTCAGGGTGGCCTGTGAGCTGCTCTGACTCGAGCGGAACAAATTACAGGGTCAAACGAACCCGGGTCTAAAACCCAACTCTACCGGTTACCTGCTGTTACTGCCAAGTACTACCCTCTCTGAGCCTGTTTCCTAATCCATAAAACAGAGATCCTAACAGTTGCTATTTTGAAAGAAACTGAGAATAAAACAAGAGGGACCTTGGCACAGTGCCTTTCACATAGCAAGGAAACTACATATCATTCTAAAAATTAGGCATGACCACTGTTTTTATAGCCCTTTGCAAAGCCTGCCACATTCTCCGTCTCATAAAAGGTGATTCTCATAATAATACTGCCCGTGTCTTTATTACCCGACTTACCAGACAAGAGGGCCAAGGTTACCAGATTATATGACCTGCCCACAACCATACAGCTTGTAAAGTAATGGACTCAGACCAGGTTCTGCTCAGCAAACATAATGTGAGACAGCTCCCATGTGGCAGGCACTACACCAGGTGATGGGGACCGAGGAAGGACGACATTGCGGTCTAGCAGAGACAGACACGTCAGATCACTGCCATGGAGCAGTTAGCCCTGAGGACGCCCAGGGCTGTGGGGCCATAGACAAAAGTCACTAGGTTCAACCAGGAGATTCCAAAAAGATCTCATGAAGTGGGCAGCCTGTTAGCTAGGTCTTGAGGGCCGGGGAAGGGAGACCCAGGAGAAGGAAAAAGAGAGCTCCAGCCTTCAGGTCAGAGAAATGCCTTGTGCAGAGGAACCTGTTATGAAACGAGATCGCTGCCTGCAAACCCAGCGTCTGGTGGGTCATCTAGGCCCTTTCTTTAACCTAACCCGGGAAGGTGAGGAGGGAACAGAGCAGAAGGCTCAAGGCCCCATGGGTTCTCTCATTGTCCAGTGAGCCTTTCCTGCAAAGTGCTCTTCAGTCTGTAATTACTCCTAGGAGCCCCCGAGCAGGCTCTTCCAACACTGCTGTCATACGGCTCACCCGGGGTCCGTGTTCAATGCCAGGCCTGGTGCGGGAGGTCCTGGGGTGCCGCACCAGCAGCTGCACTGGTAGCAAGCTCCTAGGTAACAAGGTGCTACAGGTCCCTCTGGGCACACAGCACACAGCACATGGCACAGGCTTGAGGAGTGGCCTCCTGGAGGGCAGGTTTTCTCAACCATGAGCTGCCCAGACTGTAGCATTCAGTGGCTGGATGGGGGAAATGAAGAGAAGGTTTGGGGGGAGGCAGGAACGCTGGGGGCAGGGCTGCGGCGGGAGCCCTGGGATGAAGGGAGATGCTGAAGGTGTGAGAGGTGCTGGTCAGGCTGCCCAGAGGCCTGGCGCCTCCCTCCACTGCAGCCGGTTCTCATTCCCAGAGCTCCCACCCACCTGAGTCCTGGGGGCCTGGGACTGACACTGATGCCTAACAGCAGAGAAGGGTAGCGCCCGCAGTGAACCCGCTCCTGCCCCTCAGCCAGGTGTCTGTGATCGTCACCTTGCTTAGCCTGCAGCCTCTTCCCAGCCCATGATCCAGACAAATCAGACTGAGGTCTCTCCTCGCCCAAGCCAACCGGGGCTACCAAGAAACAGGCTGAGAAGCACCCACCACAACCACCAGGCCTTCCTGCCCAGGTTTCTCCTCTCCGGAAATGCAGGAAGCAGCCACACCCTGAGTTTCACACCATAGAGCAGGGGTCCCCAAACTACGGCCCATGGGCCACATGCGCCCCCCTGAGGCCATTTATCTGGCCCCCGCTGCACTTCCGGAAGGAGCACCTCTTTCATTGGTGGTCAATGAAAGGAGCACATTGACCATCTCATTAGCCAAAAGCAGGCCCATAGTTCCCATTGAAATACTGGTCAGTTTCTTGATTTAAATTTACTTGTTTTTTATTTTAAATATTGTATTTGTTCCCGTTTTGTTTTTTTACTTTAAAATAAGATATGTGCAGTGTGCATAGGGATTTGTTCATAGTTTTTTTTATAGTCCGGCCCTCCAACGGTCTGAGGGACAGTGAACTGGCCCCCTGTGTAAAAAGTTTGGGGACCCCTGCCATAAAGAGTTCTAGCCAGGGCCCAGGGGCTCCTCCTCTCTGCCCACACCCAGCAGTCCCTCATCCACGACCCAGCTCTATTCACCCCCACACACAACATAACAGTGCCAACCTCAGGAGGAAAAGCCAGGGGAGATCCCAACCCGAGATCTTTCATTTATTCATCCAACAAATATTTACTGATCGCCTGCTCTGCCTCAGGCACTGATCTAGAAATGGCAATACTGCAGTGACCCAGACAGACAGGGTCCTCCTATGTCATCAGGGAGCCTCCTTCCAGGGAAAGGAGACAGAGCAGATGAGCCCCCCAGTGAAGAAGATGAAGCAGGCGGTGTGAGGAAGAGCAGCCGAGGGGCTATGACGTGGCCGCTCCACGGATGTGGATTAAAGCCGTGCCCACGTTTAAAAGGCAAAACCAGCACAACAAGGCTGTAGAGGACAGCACTGCAGACAGAGCAGAGCCAGGGCCAGCCTGGTGCCGCCAGAGCTTGGCTTGTTTAGCAAACAGAAAGGCCACGAGTGGCAGCGATGAGGAGTGGATAGCAGTGGTCCCAGAGGCAGGCCAGGCTGGAGGTGCAGTCACTCGCAGTGCAGATTGTGTTCTGGGCAGCCCCGCGAGGTCTGGAGCAGAGTGCACTGGGGAACACAGGTGTGGGGGCTGAAGGAGCCTCGTTCTGCCCCCAGAGAGCTCTGTGTCGGACACGTGCTCGGCCGAAGTGCCACCAGCACCTCTCAGCTGTCCCTGGCCAACAAAACCTCCATGTCCATGCTGGCACCCCTATGGGACATCCAAGACACCAACCATCTGGGCCCCCATGGCACTGCACAAGGCCTGGCACCAACAGAACTTTCCCAGCTTGTCAGGGTGAGGTTGGTCAACTCGGCAACGAAGACCAAAGAGTTACATGTTTGATGCCCTGCTGTCACTGGACTCAGGGGCTATGCACAGGTCCAGAGGACAGTCAGGTGCTGACCCTTGGCATACACTCTAGTTCAAAGCCTTCATGAGAGCACTTCTCACAGACAGCGATGGGGCTGATTATAGTGGCTCCATGTGACTGTGAACCATAGAATCTCTTGTTTCTATAAAGTGAGATAAAGACCCTCGTTCCATAAAAACCATGACAGCTCTACCTGCAGCTGGAGTCAGGGTGCTGTTCTCAGGCCCATGCCCACCCTGCTCTGCCCCGGCTCATGCTAACGCTGGCCAGATGCTCATGCTTTCCGGCCTCAGTTTCCTTTCTGTGAGTGCAGCTCTGCACTGTATCTCCCTGCCCGCCTCCCCACAGGAGCTCCGTGCCCTGGACAGCAGAGCTTGGGGAAAGTCCTCACACGGTGCCCCCCCATGTGGTGGCCATCTGCAGGGTGGGTGAGAGCAGAGCTGAGCAGGGAGGGAGGTCCCCAGCTGCCTGCCCAAATCCTGGGTGCCAGGAGAGTCCACTGCACGTAGCCAGCCCCCTCCGTGACAGAGGAGCCCTGATCCACGTGATCTGTGGTTTCATACGCAGTGCCGAGAGCCAGCCGGGGCTCCGCTCACGCCGGCAGCAGCTCGTCCGAGGCAGGGTGCTAGCTTCCCCAGGCCAGCTTCCAGCCCTGGGAACCAGCTTCTCCAGGATCCACTCGGGTCCATCCCCAGGCCTCAGTCACCCAACAGTTAATGCATTTTTCTGACTGACAACAATCACACCACTAAAACAGTCAACTATTTTTATCTGCAGATTAATCACAAAAGGCTAACATTTCCACCTTCCCTGTGATTAAAAATTAGGAGACAAACTCTGTAGTGCTTCAGGATAATAACCAATCCTGCGAGGGCTTCATGAATAATGCATCTCCAGGCTCGGGCTGCCCAGACCACCCCCCCTCCCAGCCACAGCTCTGGCCCCTCTGAATGGAGAGGTAACGAGTCGCCCTCCCTTACACAGGGGCTGCAGCTGCCAGAGCGACTGTTGATTTCTATTCAGCCTGTGGGCCCCCAAACAAACTCCCTGCTCATGCACCCCAGCCCCATCTGCACCCCACCCCCCGCCCCATCTGGTGTGCAGCCAGGCGAGGGCCAATCAATAATGCATAGCTACATGAATAACCGGCATGATAACCACTTATTTGGGAAGATGTAATCAGGACCCATTCTGAAGGTGGGTGTTTGTGTGAGCGTATGTGCGCCAAGTGTGCACCCAGCTCGGCCCACGCCCCTCTCCCCCATCTTCGCTCCTTCTGGCATTCCCAGTGCAGCACCGGGGAGCAGGCTGGCCGGGCGCCACCCACACTGCCTGCCTTCGTTCTTGGAAAGGCCTCCTCAAGGCTCCATGCTGCTGTCGCAGGTGTTGTGAGCCTGAGTGAAGGCCCAGGGACAGTTGGTTTTTGAACTTGGTCACACAGTGGAGCTTTGGGAGCTTTCAAAGCTGCCGCTGCTTGAGGTCCATCTCCAGAGACCAGGTTAGTGGTCAGTGTGGCCATGACTGTCCTGTCCAGAAGATTGTACTGTGCAGCCAGGGCTAAGAATGCCAGTGCTGGAGAGAACGTGCCAGGTCCCTTGTTGAACTTTCCCACTTTATATCTGAGGGAACAAAGCCAGCAGAAGGGACTGCCTTTGCGGCTTCACCCCTGATGGAGGGCACCCTCCGCCGCTCCACGCCACTGGGCTTACTTACTCATCCCTGAATCTTCGAGTGGTTCTTTCCAGCCTTCCTGGCCCTTAGCAAGCTCAGCGGGAGCACCTCCACCCTGGACACTCGGGGAGAGAGCTGCCTCCACAGAAGGAAGGGGGCAGGAGCCCCGCCCCAGCCTCCCTGCTGGAAGGAGCACACATCCCCTGGAGACAAAACTCCCTCAGCAGCAAATGTAATGCCCACCCCCATTGACGAAAAGCCCTCATTAGCCTCCCTTTGCTCTCAAGCCACACCCTACACCCAGGAGGCCAGTGGCACTAATGAGGGGGTATCAGGTGGGTGGGGTAAAGGGGGTGTCTTGATTGTCCAGCCCACACCCACCATCTGTGCCCAGGCCCCCCGGAGAAACTAGGCAGGGTTGGATGAGGCAGACTGCCTCCCTGGGCCAAGATCCCAGAAACAGTCCCGCGCTGGTGATGACATCTCACCCCGAGAATTTGTTTTCCTTCAGGATACGGAACTTGGGGTTGGCACTCACTGGGCTGCAGCTCTGAACCAGGCCTCCTCAAGGCATAAGGGAGGGCAGAGCCCCCAGCTGAAGGTGTGCCCAGCGCCTCCTGGGTACACTAGGAGAGCCACAGATGCTGGGAGGCCGTGGGGAGGAGGGAAGCCCGCAGGCCGTGGGAGCGTGCCCCGGGGAGGGTGAACAGGACGGCAGAGCTCTGGGTGGGCACCGGCCTGGAGTGTCTGCAGCTGCTGTGGCCACCTTCTTGGGACACACAGCGCAGAAGTTTGCCCAGGGCCTGGGGGGAAGGATGGACTTTCTCGGACAGCTAGGGTCCTTTGTTTGAGGACCCTCGCTTATCACTCAGTTACCCCTTTGTTACTCACTAGCAAACATGCAGTCAGCCCTTCCCAAGCCTCCAGAACTGACTGACCCAGACCCTCCCAGGAGGGGAACAGCAGGGATTGCTCAGGTGGTCTCAGGGAGATCTGCCCCTTCTGTGGTTTGTCCAGGCAGGGGAGGCAGGGAGCCTCAGAGGCCTGACAGCTTCCATGTGTCCACAAGCACGCACATTACAAGAGGCTCTATGCCTCTGGCCAGTCATCGGACTTCTCTGGGCCTCTTCTCCAAATCATGATCACGTAGAATCATAACTGCCTGCCCTGCATCCCATGGTCATCATGGGGATCAAGGGGATGACTCCACTGGAGTTCGCAAATGTTTATGGACCTTCCCCCAGGCCTCAGGCGCTGTGGGACTCCCCATCCTGACAGGCGCTGTGGGACTCCCCATCCTGCGCAGGCGCTGTGGGACTCCCCATCCTGCGCAGGCGCTGTGGGACTCCCCATCTCCCAGGAGGAGCCACCGGCCTCAGACCAGACCACCATAGCTGGAACCGCTCTGGAAGGACCAGGTGCTAAGGACATGCCAGGGGTTGCACAGCCCACTGAACGCTGCCTGAGTCTTGAAAGGTTTTCTGTCCCTTGTCCCCTGAGAGAAAAGGAGTGGCCAGGGCTTCCAACCCACTCATTGGCAGTGTGGCCTTGAGCCAGTCTCTGAACCCTAGTTTCTGGATGTCTGTAATTGGGATAATAATAATGTTTACCTAGAAAGATTGTTGTGAGGACTAAATCAGACAACAGATGTGACAGTGCTTTGTTTTATGAGAAAAAGAAGAAGTTAAAAGGAAAGAAACTACAGCTGTTACAGCTTTGCTCCTCCATCCGTGAGCAAGGTTAAGGACGCCTGCCCTGTCCCCTCACAGGCACGTCCTGAGCAGAAGATGAGACCATGATAGGAACACACTCGGCAAATAAGCATGCAATGCACATGTCCCGGATTACTGCTGCAGTCGTCATTGTTATAATACAAGGGGATTATACGTTTTATTAAAGTATGATAATTATTGTTTGTCATCAGCGCCATAAAGTTCACCAGCTAGGCCGCCTGGCTGGAGGGGCAGGATGCCCTCAGCCTGACCTCTCTCCTCCTCTCTCCACAGTGCCACCCGATGACCCCGTCATTCTGGGGGGGCCAGTGATCAGCCTGCGGGCAGGGGACCCCCTCAACCTCACTTGCCACGCAGACAACGCCAAGCCCGCGGCTTCCATCATCTGGTTGCGGAAGGGAGAGGTCATCAACGGGGCCACCTACTCCAAGGTGAGGCCCAGAGGCAGAAGGGCAGGTGGTGGGAGGACGGGTGGGGACGGCAGGGGGAGGGTCCAGCTGTCCCTGTCCCTGCAGCTCTTGCTCTCCCTGTGTGTACATCTTTCTGACGCTTTTGTTTCTGTCTGTCTCTCTATCTCTGTCTTTCTCTGTCATTTCCTCTCTCACGCCATGGCTCTATTCCCCTGACCTTCTCTGGCTCTCAAGGCTGTGTAGCTCTGTCTGTCTTCCTTCCCTCTCTTTCTTGGGGTAACAGCTGGCCTTGGTGAAAACCCTAAAAGTATAGTCAGAGGAGGAGATGGAGAACAGAAGTAGCCAGGCCCAGGGTTGCCAGATAAAACAGGGTATGCCCAGTTACATTTGAGTTTCAGAAAACAATAAATAACTTTCCAGTATAAGTATGTCCCAAATGCTGCATGGTGCATACTTACAGGCCATATTTACATTTAAAAATTATTCAGTTTATCTGAACTTCAGTTTTAACTGAGGGCCCTGTATTTCTATTTTCTAAAGCTGGCCACCTTTCCAGGGCTGCCAGGAAGACTGTTTAGGTGCTTCCTGTCCTGGGTGCCTGGCTCAGGTGAAACCCTCACCAAGCTGTGCACCCTGCTCTACCTGCCCACAGGGGCGCTTTTTCCTAACTCACACAGAGTACTATGAGCTGGAAGTGCCCTAAACTGCCCCCAGTATCGGCTGTGTTGTTTCTTTTCTATATTTTATGATGCTTAGACATCTGGAGGCCTTCCTGTGAGGAGGGACTGCCCTTCCCAGGGTTAGATAATTCCGAGACACTTGCTGAGAACATGTCCTTGATATGCCTCCCCCACAATCATGGGCCTACCCTCAACGTGCTTTCAGCCACCCCTCACCCCTGCGTCCTCCCGCCCTACCCAACGCAGGCCGGTCACTAGCTCGAGAGCCTGGAGCTTGCCGGAACGATTCAGGCTACCCAATCCTGAACCGATGCACTGTTCACCCTGCCTGGGGGCCCCAGGAAAACGACAGTAAATGCTCGCAGCCTTGCCTTTCCCCTGCTCCCACGGCCTCCTGACAGACCCCAGTGCTGCCCATGGGGCCCCTCGTCTTCAGGGCTGTGAATAACAAACTCCCTTTTTCAATGGCAGCCGTCTCCTGACCTGCTGACCTCACCCTACCTGAATAAAATCAAAGTCCCAGGTACATTTTAAAACAGCACCCACCAAACTCCACCCGGGAGACTGAATGGAGTTGCAGACAGGGTTCCCGGACCACAGAGCCTGTAAAGATGAGTGAGACCTGGAAGGATGGACGGTCCCACTCCCTGATCTACAGGTTGAAAACCGAGGTCTGACAGGGAGAGGCTGCCCTGCTCAGCTGACAAGCGGCCAGAAACCATGGTCTCTTTCCTGTGAGCCTCTCCGGCCCCAGACAGATAGGCAGCTGCTCAGAGGCTGCACCAGGGGCTAGGGCAAGCCAGCACCCCCAGGCTCTGAAGCTGGAGGTTTAGGCCTCCAGAACTCCGCTCTCCTCTCCTCGTGGCTGCAGAGTTGGCGGCACACCACCTACTCCCCAGTCCCCACCCACCCCGGCCCCTCTGCCAGGGTCCTTAGAAAGATAAGCAAAGCCTTTATCATCAGTGGAGGATGTGAGGTACCCTGTCTCTTCTCTGAGGGGGTGTCCTTCCTGTCCAGAGCTGACCTCCCCCTCACCAAGGAGCCAACCCCAGGCCTGCTGACAAAGGTCCCCACTGAGAGTGTGGTGTCAGAACCCAGGACAAAAGCCTTTCCTTGGGCTCAAGTTCCTGCAAGGGCAAGCCGCCCATTGAGAGATAAGTCCTCACTTAGGTCCTGGGCCGGAGCCACCCTGTTGTGTTATGAAATACAAAAATATGACACAAGAAGCATATCCTCTGGCTGAGGATAAAAAGGAAGGAAAGGGTGTTCCTTCCAGTCAGGGCATCTGTCCAGTCCCTCCTTGAAGTTAGGCCAGTGTGGCCTCTGCCAAGGTTTGTGTCCCACAAGGGACTTCACTGCCTGGCGAAGAGAAAGGTCAGAGTCACCTTGCCAGAACTGTGCAGGCTCACCTTGCCACCTTGCCTCACACCATGTGTGCTACTGCAAACCAGAGCAGGGAGGTCGTGCTCCACCCTCTGCCCCCCCAACCCTGTTCACACCCTCCCAGCCTGCGGCAGAAATGACCGCGCCGAGCAGCGAGGGGCCTGGGTTCCGGTCCCCGCTCTGTGCAACCCCAGGGGAGTCATTCCCTGGGCCTCAGCATTCTCACCTGTGAAACAAAGGGGCTGGATCAGATATTCTGTATTAGTTTGCTAGGGCTGCCGAAACAAAACGCCAAAGACTGGTGGATTAAACAACAGACATTTATGTTCTCCCAGCTCTGGAAGCTGGAAGTCCAAGACCAAGGTGCCAGCAGGGTTGGTTTCTGGTGAGACTTCTCTTCCTGAATTGTAGATGGCACCTGCATGCCCTGTCTTCACATGGTCCTACCTCTGTGTGTACCAGAGAGAGAGATCTCGGATACCTCTTCCTCTTCTCATACGAGCACCAATCCTATTGGATTAGGGCCCCACCCTTATGACCTCAGTTAACAATGTCTATCTTCTTAAAGACCTTGTCTCCACATATACCCACACTGGGGAACTGGGGATTCAGGGCTTCACCATATGAATTCTGAGGGACACAATTTCGTTGATGATAAGTGTCTTCCAGCTCTGACAGCTATGACCTTGTAACTTGGAGCACATGGAGAAGGTGGATGGCCCAGCAGGGCGTTCAGGGCCTACCTCCCTGCTGCCTCCTCTTTCCCCAGCACTGCAGGGACCATTCACACAGGCACTTCTGATGCCCCAAAGGCAGAGCAGCCCAGACAGGCCATGAGGAGGGGCTGGGGCATGAGTGACTGAGACAGAGACAGAGGCTGAGAGAGCAGAGCACACAAGCACACTGACAGGGGGTCTCAGATCCTCGGAAAAGACCCTGCATGGCAGCCCTTACAGGCCTGATCTGAAGCCTCCAGCACTGTCACATGGTGAGTGGTTAAGCCACTGGGCCTGGGAGCGGGGCAGCCTCAATTTGAAGCCAGGCTTTGTGACTGTGGGCAAGCTACCTCACCTTGCTCTGCCTCAGTGTCCCCATCTATATAATGGGAGCAACAACAGCACCTCCCTCACAGGATGGTTGTGTGAGAATGAGAAGAGTGCCCAGCAGAGTGAGCTCATGAGAAGCATGGCTGCCCGGATCACGGCCTGACCCTCCTGGAGCCACACAAGGGCCCCCTGCCACCCACATTTCCTACGTGAAGCAGACCAGTGGTCTGAAGACCTGGGTCCAACCTGAGTTCCATCATGTATTACGGTAGCTTAAGCTCTCTGCCTCGGTTTCCTCAGGGGCAAAATGACATGATGATCACCACAGGCACCTGTAAAGACTTCTATGAGACTTAAAGGAAACTTTGTACTGAAAACACTCTGTAAAGAGCCCAGCACAGAGTCAGGCCTCCACAAATGTCAGCTCATGTTATTGGGCCCCTCCTCCCAGAGCCCTGCCTCATGCACCCCAATTTTCCCCAGAGCTCACACAGCAGCCTCGCTTTCGTGGAACATTCTTTCTGCTATTTCACCATGTGGCCAGCAGGGGACAGGGGAGCTGGTAGGAATGATGACGGTCGCTGAGGACGGCTGAGGCCCCTTGCCTGGGAGGAGAGTCATCAGCACAGGCTGGCAGTGCCTTGCCTTCATCACACTGTCCCCAGAGCCCTCCGGCCCGGGTGGCTTCCCGGGCTCCCAGTCACTGTTCGGCTACAGAGCATCGCAGCGATCACAGGGCCCCTCTCCAAGTCCTCCTCCTGGACACCCAGATGTGGGCCATCTTCTCTGGGCCTTGCACCAGAATCCGACATCATTCAGGGGAGGCAGGACAGGCTGTGGGAGAAGAGGGGAGACAGTATGAACTGAGCCTAGAGAGAACCTCCCCAGGGAGCCAGTGTTCTGCTCCATCTGCTCCTTAGCAAGCAGCTGCCAGGTCCAGGGATGGCCTTGACCCTGGAGAAATGCTGGGTCTGAGCACAGTCGTGTATGTATTTACCCTGAGCCCCTTACTCTCTGGCCTTACCCCTCTGCCTCTTCCAGCTACAGGTTGCTGCCTGTCCTATGGACCACCCACCCCCAAGACCATGGGTCTCATTGGGCTCATGCTAAGAGGAGCTCGGGAATAGCATCCCCTACACTGAGGCCTAGCCCCTTCTACCAGCCCCTCTCTGCTGTGTACTCTCTCCCCACCAGTCACCCCAGCATCCCCATTCCACTATCTGTCTCCACCCAGTGCCGCATCAACCACTCACCATCACTCCTGGCCCCCCCCCCCCCCCCCCCCCCCGGGCATAGGAGAGGGTCCCTGAGGATGCAGGGAATGGGGAAATGGCACTGGGCAGGTCTCCACCCTCCCTCACATCCCTATGAAAGCAACGTGACAACCGGTCCTACTGAATTCTCCAGGCAGCTGTAAAAAGAAGAAGCAGATGTAATTTAAAAAAAAAAAGACTCAGTAGGTAGAGGAGGTGCATGAAGAAGGGAAGAAAGGAAGCCCTGTTGCCAGGCAATTAGGTCTCACTCCAGGCCTCCCAAGGCTGTCTGCATATCAATGCGCATCCCTTTCTAACACCAGGGTTGGGGCCCCACCACGGCATTTCCTCCAAACTCCATTCCTGTCAGCGAGGGTCCCCACGCAGGTACCACCACGCCTCCCATCTCATGGGCTCAAACTGGCTCTCCACTGCCCAGGTGAGGCCCTGGGGGGCGCTTTGGAAAGAGTAGAGCGCCACTGATGTCTGCCCTGGACAGGGTTCATTCTGCCCCTGGGCAGCCCAGCCTCCAGGGTCACTGCCAACTGAATGCCAGGTGCCTGCCCCCAGGAGTGGGGCACAGACAGGAAGCAGCACCAAGGCAGACAGGGTTGAGCACGGAGCCCCAGGCCTCACACAGCCACCGTGACAGTACGGAAGCTCCTTGGATGCACAGGGGGAAGGCCACCTATGAAGGCTACTGATCCGGCGCGCTCACTCCTGGGCATGGGCCATAGACCCGCCCGCCTCAGTCCACACCAGCACACAGCCAGCGGGTCCTAGTGGACCCACTAGAGCTGCTCTCCCGCTTGGCTGGGGTCTGGCAGCTCACTAGTGCCACCACGCTGGAGGGAGGGCTGCCCCCGGGAGCAGTGGCCGCAGAAACAAAAGCTCACCATTAATAATTCACTGAGCAAGCTGATGTGATACTAATGACAGTTTCTGAAATAGGAGGTGCAGGCCTGGGGCCCACCATGTGTCCCCGGAGCCAAATTCAGTGAAGAGACGGAGATGGGAGGGACGGCAAAGAGGAGCTGTGACAGGAATCAGCAAATGATAGAATGTCCAACCTGGCTGGTGGCTCCAAGCCACACAGTCCAAAGTTTCATTTGCATTTGAGTGAAGGGGAGATTTGTAAGAGAGGAATGAATGGAGAGAGAGGAGGACAGGAAAGGTGAGGTGAGATGATTAGGAACAGATGAGGGAAGGAGACAGGCGACACAGGCGAGGGCAGGAGAAGCCGGCCAGGCCGGAGCTGACTGCTCCCAGCCGCCACCGCCCAGCGTTTCGCCCTGCGGCTGCGGCTGCCTCAGAGACCTGCCTCGGCCCCCCTCCCCCGGGCACCCACGGCCAGGCCGGCAGACCGGGCCCCTCCTGGGAACACTGTCCAGGCCTGGCGTCCAGGCTCTCAGAGCCGGAAGAGAGCTGGGAGCCGGGTGAGCCTCCTGTGGGCGCCATGCCGAGAGCCTGCCTTCCCCTCACCCTCTCCCCGTTTAATGAACACATCACCCTTTTCTCTAATTAGGTGGAACAAACAACTTGAACCAGAATTTTTATTTCCCAGAAAAACACACGCCCAGACACAGTAAATATGTCATTAATCATCATTCTGAGGCAGAGGAGCACCCTGGGTTGGAGGGGGGAACAGCGGGAGGCCGTCCAGGGACCTAATTAGGAGCGCAGGCTCTGGGTTCCCCTCCCACCGGCACCCAGATGGCCCCTCCCGCCAATAGCAGATCAGTGGAGGGGCTCCATGCAGCGTCAGTGACCTTTGTTAGCACAGCAGAAAAGTAAAGTTAGGCAGGAGATAGCATGGAACTCCCTCCCCACTTCTCCCCCCACATAGACACACCCCACCCCAGGTCTTATTTTCATCCAGGAAATTGTTCTTATTATCGCCTTGCTATTTATAGACGCAGGAGGTCTGCTGCAGAGAGAGCCACCGAGCTACTGTGCTACTGTGGTGGCTGCAGTGCCTCCCCCCCAACTCCCGCTAGGGTTTGCTGGGGGCTGAAGCTGTGTGCCTGTCGCTGTGCACATCCCTGTGCTGGCCTCTGTCCAGTTCCACGCCCTGACCCTGAGCCTGGCCCCCACTCACTGACTGGACTGCCCCGTGGCCGGCTCGCACTGACTACATCCCTTTCCCCCAAACCCTCTCCAAAGACCCCTCTGCCCAGGACTAAGGCCACCACCCAGTGGCGTCCCAGGGGAGGATGTTCAATAAGACCTCAGGCCACCTGCACCTGCCTAGGCCTAGGCAGTTTGCCAGCATTGAGGATAAACGGTGTGGGGGACCGCCCTGGTACGGGATCTCTGGCATATCAGCATCTAGCTTTGCCTGTACAGGCTGTGCTGACCTAGGCAGAGGCTCGGGTCATGGTCCAGTGCTGGAGGCCACAAGCTTTGCCCCAGCTGTGGACCCACAGAGCGGTTCCAGCAGCCTTCAGGATGCTGCTAACAGGCACAGTGACCCTGGAGGCTACCAAATGGTTCTAATTGTTTCCACCTTTAAGTGGAGATCATACTAACCTCCTTCCAGCTGTCAGGGAACTGTGGTGATAGGGTCACCATTCTCAAGTGCAAATCCCAGTCCTGCCCAGCAAGTTCCTGATTCACTTTGAACTGTGTTTTCTCTTCTGCCAAATAGAGATACTGCTCCCTTCCTTCCAGGGTCTGGTGAGATTAAAGATAATGTCATTGTTATTTTAAGGGAGGTTTTGAGAAAGTAAAGTCTGTTACTCTATTCCCAGGTTCTAATCACAGCAAAGTAAGACTGCATTGGGCACCCCTCTTCTGGAGACAGTTAAGTTCCTTCCCAGAATCAGCAGTTTCCAAGAACTTGGGAGGGGCCCTCCTGCCCAACATCCCTTTCACCCAACATCCCTCCCCAGCACACACAGTGGGTCACTAGCGCTCAGCTCCCAGGGCACCACACTGATGGGGAGTGCAAGCGAGGGAAGGGGGTGTATCAGCAGCTGCGGAACTAGCTGCAGAGTGACTCAAGGTCCTGTGGAAACAAAGGAACGGAAGACAGAAGATGAAAGGTCTTAGGACTTGTGTTAGTTTCCTAGTGCTGCCCTAACAAGTACTATAACTAGTGTTTGAAACAACTGAAATGTGTTGTCTCACAGTGGTGGGGGCCGAGAGTCTGCACTCAAAGTGCTAACAGGGCTGTGCTCCCTCCAAAGGATTTAGAGAGAACCCTCCTGGTCTCTCCCAGCTCCTGTGGCTCCCAGCATCCCTAGGCTGGTGGCAGCATCACTCCAATCCTGCCTCCCTCTTCATATGGCCTTCTTCCCATGTTTCTGTGTCTCCTCTTCCCACAAGAGCACCAGTCATTGGATTTAGGGCCCATTCTAAATCCAGGATAGTCTTGTCTCCAGATTCTTAACAAATCACTAATTACTTAGCTGATCTGTGAAGAATCTATTTCCAAATAAGGTCACATTCTGAGGTTCCAGGTGGACTACTTAACCCACTGCAGGACGCTCTTGATCATTTCACCTCCACCTGGAAGTGTAAGTTTGGTCACGCTCTATGGCCTCTCTTGATCTTACCTGTTTTTTCACCTGTCACATGGAAGATAATGGCATCTATATTGCCTGTAACTTGGTCAGGGCTCTAATGAGGTCAAAAAGTGAAGTGATTTGAAAAGTTGAACAGCTTTATATTAAAGTAACAACAGTACTGTGCCCTGACCCTGCCCGCATCCCCACACACACACCCCCGGCCTTGCCCCATGCCCCAAACTGCACCCCCTTCTACAGGCTAGTCCCTGCCTCAGGACAAGGTCATATCTGTGTGACAACAGCACTGCCTGCTGCACACGTGTTAGAGCCTCCTGCAGACCCACTGGGGCCTGGACACGATGGCAGATGGGTGCAATTACTACATAGCACCTGCAGCCTGGCTCCCATTAGACTCAGACTGGTTTCCTTTACAATTTGGGGTCTATAAGTCCAGACAGGTTTTCAAGCATGATGAGACGCTTTCTAGTTCCTTTTTATTTATTTTTTTATTTTTTTATTTTTTTACAGAGACAGAGAGAGAGTCAGAGAGAGGGATAGCTAGGACCAGACAGACAGGAACGGAGAGATGAGAAGCATCAATCATTAGTTTTTCGTTGCGCATTGCGACACCTTAGTTGTTCATTGATTGCTTTCTCATATGTGCCTTGACCGCGGGCCTTCAGCAGACCGAGTAACCCCTTGCTTGAGCCAGCGACCTTGGGTTCAAGCTGGTGAACTTTTGCTCAAACCAGATGAGCCCATGCTCAAGCTGGCAACCTCGGGGTCTTGAACCTGGGTCTTCCGCATCCCATTTCGATGCTTTATCCACTGCGCCACCGCCGGGTCAGGCCTAGTTCCTTTTTAATTCGGCAGCCCAGCACTCAACCAGCTGGGGGAGCTGAAGGTGTCCCCAGCTCAGAGCAGAGATGGGCACCCTGGGGTCCTGAGCTGCCCTGCTTCCCTGCACAAGGCTCCCTTCTCCCATAGCAGCTCAGGCCATCCTGCCAGTGACATGGGCCTTTTCTCCCTACCCCCCAGACCCTGCTTCGTGACGGCAAGCGTGAGAGCATCGTGAGTACCCTCTTCATCTCCCCCGGAGACGTGGAGAATGGGCAGAGTATCGTGTGCCGAGCCACCAACAAAGCCGTCCCGGGAGGAAAGGAGACCTCGGTCACCATCGACATCCAGCGTGAGTACCAGCCGCTCCCGCCTGGAGCGCAGGTATTGGAAGGGACTGGGCCTGAACGGCCAGCTCAGCAGAGCCCCAGCCCAGCTCTGTCAGGCTCCCCGTGTGGGGCATCTGAGGGCAGGGCCTGGGTCAGACAGCATCGTGGGCTTCCCAGGTTTGTATTCACGGCCAGCCAAAGGGCCAGCTTGTCCTTATTGTGACATGAAGTAAAATAATCTCAGATGTGGGTGTTTGGCAACTGACATGTTTAAGCCACATTTCTACACTTGTTTAAGGTAGAACTTCCACCATAATAAATATCCTGGTCAGCCTCTGGCCCTGCTGACCTCACCAGGTGGCCCCCCACAGTCCCTTGGAGGGGAAGCCACAGCAGAGGTGCTGGGAGCTGAAGGGACCCTCAGGGCTCCAGACGTGGTGAGTAGCCCCGTGCCCCCTAGAGGGTCTGTAGGAGCCCTCCCGGGGAAGGGTCGCTCAGGGGAGAAGAGGAAGAAGATTCAGTCCGTACTTCGCATGGATTGTCTCATAGCATCTACAACAACTGCTTAGAGGAGGTATGGCTGTGGCCCCTGTCTAGGCAAGGCCCCCAAGGCTGATGAGCTTGTCCAGGCCACACAGGTTTCAGATGTTGGCAGTCTAGCTTTACGGAGCCCATGCTTGTGACCCCTCTCTACATTTTCGCATGGTGGGCCCTCAGCAAATATTGTTATTACAATTAATATTCACAACAATGATGCTTTAAAGCTACAGCAGCAGCATCTTCCAAAAATCACCTAAAGGAGATTCCTAAGGGTCCCCTAAAGTGTCTGTGCACCCCAGAGAACAAGGAAGGGCCCAGCAAGGCGCTCCAGTGGCCTTCCTCTTGCTACCGGGCCAGGGTCGGTTTAAACTATCAGCACTAGAAAATCAACTGTTCTTTTAAACCCCACTGCCTGCCAGGGAGCACGATGCCACCACATGCTGGCGGCGGCTCTAGTCACAGGCTCAGAGTCACGGGCTAGAGCCACAGGCTGGCATTCATTTCTTCCTTATCATTATACTCATTTTAAATCAAATCCATTTGAAAACACTGCCCAACAGCCCTGGTTTATCAAGGCTTGGGATTCTGCCTCTGCGTGGCTTTCCAAGGACCTCTGTCCAAGGACCTCTGAACCCATGTTGGGAGCCTTAAGAGTAGATGTTCCCACTCAGGGTCTAGAGCCCTTGCAGACACTGTTTACATTCCAGAGGGCAGAAGAAATGGTTGTCACTGCAGACAGGCTTGCTGTGCATACCAGACACAGCTGAGTTCTTGCAGCTTTATCTCCCCTGTCTTCATCAGCTAATAGCCCCTGCTCCTCCACGCCAAGCAAGGGGTTTTCTTTCAGTCCTCACTCAATGAGAGCCAAGAACAGCAGCCTCTTGCCAGACCTAGCACCAGGGTGATGGGAGGGAGGCACTCACTCTGAGGGTTGTGCAAGTTCAAGGGTCAGCCTGAGAGGGCTGCCTCCCTCCCCTGGCCACAGCCCAGGCCCTGGCTCTCCACGCTCATCTGCTGTTCCATGCAGCAGCTGCAGCGCGGAGCACAGGCCTGGCCACAGACTAGAAGCAGGGTGCTGTGGGCCCCAGCTAGTCCAGCGTCCAGAAAAGCCCGCCAGCCAGGGGCTGCGTGGGCCTGAGCTTGTCGCTCCACCCCAGGGACTCCAGTTCCTTGTCTGATTGGACTGAATGACATTCAAGGTCCCCTCTTGCCCTAAGATTGACCACGAATAGCGCTCTCTCCAGACACAAGCCAAATCTGATAGGAAGGAGGGCGGGAGTCACCAGACATCCAAACTTCCGACCGCCAAGCTGCCGGCTGTGACCCCACGCAGCCCACCCCTCCCACCTTCTCCCATACATTCCCAACCTGCTCAGGAAACTGGTGCCAGCTAGAATCCCCACAACAGAAACCACCTGGTCGGCTCCCGCAGCGGCTGGGTCCCAGCGGGAGACCCAGGAGAAACCATGCCTCTGCCCCGGTCATTCTCCGTCACTCCAGGAGAACCTCTCCTATCAGCCACAGTCCTCACCACACCACAGCCCACCAACTATTAAAAGTCATTGCTCTAAATGCACTCTAATGAGATGATCAATTTACCAGCATGCACAGATGACAGTCTGAGTCAGAGGACGCCAGCCTTGCCAGGTCTCTGGGCCCTGGCTGGCTTTCTTCCCAAGGACATCTCAGACACATGAGGAAGGAGGCATCAGAAATGAGGTCAGGTGGAGACGTAGAGTCTAGGTACCTGGTTTCATAGGTCCACCCCACCCGAGGAAGTGCAGGGTCATGGAGAAGGCCACGGCATTCTTCCTCGTTTGCACGTGGCTTTGCCAAGGTTGACCTTTGTGCCTCAGTTTCCTCATCTGAATACAATGTACCTCATAAGGTTGCTGTAAGGTTAAATTAAATCACTCAGATGACATTCCTAGCACAGTGCCCAGCACATGGTGAGCACTTTGCACCTGCTAGCTGCTGTGAGCGTGCATAGTCCTGGGCGTGTCGCTCGCCATGCTTTTGTCCCCTCCCAAAAGTGTTTGTATGTGTGCACCAAGCAAAGCACAGGCTCTCTCCACCCCCGCCCTCCTTCCACCTCTATGTATTCATTTGTTCATTCAGTGAGCATCCAGCTGTTTGCTATGAACACCGTGGGCTGGGTCAGAGCTGCCTTTGCAAACCTGCTCCTCTTCTCAGTCAACCAAGAAGCATCCACACTCAGCAAAAGCACATTTGTTGTTTGTTTCCCTCGGTCTTTATATGTTACCCGACGGAAGACAAAGCCCCCAGATTGAGTAATGGGAGAAAAAGCTTAACACCCCCCCAAGTCTCACTACATCTGGACTCTGCAGCCAGCTGCCAAGTTGCAAATGGATGTGCTATAAAATCACTAAGTCATGGAATTTCTCTCCTTTCCCACCAGTCCTCCATGTAATACTTCCCTTGAATACACACACACACACACTTATGTGCACATTGCTGATAGAACCACTAACAGACTCTCGGCTGTAACATCTGTTCCATGTGATCTCGGTTCCACCAGCTACATCAGAACTGCCCTCTGCAAGCTATGCACCGACATCACAAGTGGGATTAAAATCATGTTTAATAGTTGGATCTGACATAAACTATTTATGCCTCTGGAGCCTGGTAGACTCCTGGAAATTCATATCCTGCACATTGGAGAAGAGGGCTGGGGAAGAGATGCAGCCCTGTGGCCCGGGGGTAGAGGTGCTATCCCGGTAGAGAGTGTGAATGCTTCCTGGGCTGTTCTCTGGAGGTGGAGGCGCTGCAGGAAAGGCAAGTGTCCGTATTAAGTATCAGGGATATTGCAAAGCGGAGGGGAAGCACAGGATACTTTTTCCGCAGGATAAACTGAGACTGGCAAGTATGTGATGGAGGAGGGCTTCAGGTAGCGCAGAGGGTCCCCGGTAGGTATGTGCTCCATTCCCCTGCTCTCCAAGACCTACCACCTGCACAGGATACCCTGGCGGGGATGGGCCTCCTGGAATGGCCCTCCAGTTTGTGTTGGGTTTCTAAATTCTGTCGAACTGGCGCCATCACCTCCTCATTCAAGAGCTGGCTGGACGCAGGCACTCCACGCCACCGGCTAGTGCTGACTTCCTAATGCACAGACAGGAGCCAGCCACGTATTCAGGTCCCTGCGGCAATTATGAAATGCCTATACCTCCAAACAAGTTTCTCCACCCTCTGTGAGATGCAGGTTCCTCCCTGGGTCTCCATGTCCCTGGGGTGGCACTGTCAGAGCTGGCTAGCCCTGAGTAGAAAGGGGGCTATGACTCCCGATTAGTCTGGCCCTGAAGCTGGCAGACCTGGGCTGGGTGGGCCGGTACCCCCCTGATGGGCAGCAGCGGGAGTGGCTGCAGAGTTATGGGAAGTCGTAGCTCTCCTGGGAGGTAGGAGGAGAGCTCTCATGGCTAGGCCTTGTCACACTCATCTTTGTGACCACTTGAACAATGCTTTTAAAACTAAGATTGAACCTGTGATGGCCTGTGATGGCGCAATGGATAGAGCACCAACCCGAAACATAGTGGTTGCCGGTTTGAAACCCTGGCCTTGCCCAGTCAAGGTACATATGACAAGCAACCAATGAACAGCTAGAATAAAGCATCTTCTTGTCATCCCCCTTCCTCTCTTCTCTCTGCAAAATCAATAAATAAAATCTTTAAAAAACAAACAAACAAACAAACTAAGATTGAGATTATTAAAATACCGGTGACTTTCCAGGGAAGTCACCTGTAATTCTCCAGGAAAAGGCAGGCCAGCCAGCTGTCCCAGGAGCAGCTGCTCCAAAGACTGTGGTCCCGTCAGGAACTGGGGGATAAAGTGCAAGCATAGCCCCAGCAGTCGGCCACCTGCTGCTCGGGACGCCATGTCTTAACAAGCTGTCTGCAGAAACCTGCACAGCCCCAGGCCTGCAGGCCATCTCCCAGGCCCAGCACTGGACAGGGAGGCCTGGCCCAGCTTGAGCACCAGCAGGCCAAGGTAGGCCAGTGGTCACATAATAGCAATTCTAGGGAGCTAGGCGGGTCTGCAGCCGAGGAGCTGCACTTGGGACTCTCTGAGCAGCTCGGGAGCACACTGTCCTTCCAGGCAGGAACCAGGCCAGCCGGGTTAGAGTCCTGCCCCCTCCTAGGCCCCTTCACATGCACCCAGAGGGGTCAGCATTTTTCCTCAATGGTCTCTGAGAAACTGGATTTTTTTTACTTCTTTTTCTGAAAAAAATGGGCCAAACCTCTAGGAAATTTTCATGACCTTTCAGCAATTTGCTCTGCTTATGGGTGAAGACCAGCCAGAGGAGGCTGCCCAGGGTCCAGGCCAGGCTACGGACACCAGGCTGCCCTCTTAGCTCACCTAGAGTTGAACTCCAGCCAGACCTCCAGGCCATGACAGGAACAGTGATGGGCACTAGCTGTCATGGCCCCTCCCTGGAGCATGGACACCTGGGGCTCCAAGGCCTGAGAGCCAGGAGCATAGATGACACCAGCTTTTGGAGAAGGTCCCAAGCCAGCTCCCCTAGCTGAGGAGGGCCGGCTGCCTCAAAGCCATTCTCTGAGCTGGTTCTCTCTCTGTCTCTGCTGCTCATCCCTCCGGCCTGGCCTTCATCTCTGTGTCTCAGTGTCGCTGTCTCCCGTCTCGTCTCTGCTCATTACTGTGTGTGGTCCTCCTCCTGACACCCTGTCACTTTCTGTTCCTGCCTGCTTGGCCTCCCTTGGTCTTTTTGCTTTTAGTCTGGAATCTTTGCCTGATTATGTTTCTCTGTATGCCAGTCTCTCTCCAGCTCTCTGCTTTTCAGTGTTTCTCTGTTTCTTTTTCTTATTCTTCCTCTACACTTCTCAAAGTCCCTCTCTCCCCCTCTCCACCTCCCGTCTCTCCCCCACATCTCTCCCTTCTGTAGTCATCTATCTGTCTGCATGCCTCCCATCCTTTCTGTACACATCTTTCTGCATGTCTCTGCCTCTGTTCCATGTCTCTCTCCCTCTCTCAATTCCCTGTCTCCTCTGCCTCTCACCATTTAGCACTTTAGAGCTTCTCATCATGTTGAAGGAGAAAGACGAGACCAGCCTGGGGAGCTGAGGGCTGGGTGACACCAGTCAGAATGCAGGAGCGATGATTAGGCTGATGAAAGACTGTAAATGCCACTTTCAAGTTTAATGGACGCACCAGAACCTTTACGCAAAGAGCTATGAGACAGACATTTCAAAGACAGGCAGTTTGTATTTAAATGGGTCTTAGTGTCCACACTCCCCCCTCATGTCCCCTGTACCCCTCCATCCCTTCCCCTTTCTGAAGTGTTTTGTTCTTTCTAAATGCTGGAAGACAGGCAGTGTGATCCTGGGGCCAGGCTGCCATACTTCCCAGCTGGCTGCTGATTTAAACACCATCTTTGAATCACAGCAGGCGCCCTGAAACCCCCATCTGAACTGCCTGAAGCGGGCACCTCTGGGTAGTGGGAGAGCCCCTGCTGAAGCCCCCAACTTTCTAGGGACCAGTGGAATGGTGGCTGCTCTGAGGGTCCCCAAGATCATGAGGGATCTTCCTGAGTCTTCCTGTCTCATTCTTTCCCAAAACCGTGGACATAGCTCCCCATCTACAAGGGAATTTTTTCTCTCTGCAGACCCCCCGCTTGTCAACCTGTCAGTGGAACCACAGCCGGTGCTGGAAGACAACGTTGTCACGTTCTACTGCTCTGCCAAGGCCAACCCAGCTGTCACCCAGTATAGGTAAGAGCCACTGCTGAGGAGGCACAGCCTGGCCACCGGCCCTCCACATCCCTGCCGGTCAGACAGCCTGCCACGTGTGGTCCTGGGCATCCAGCACGTACTTGGTTCCCTGTAGGTGCCCGATCCTTCTCCGTTCCCACCACTCCACCCAGCCTGGCCGGGGGGGGGGGGCCTTGCCTCCTGCCCCCTCCCCTGCACCCCGGCCAGCGGAACTCCTCTCCTTCATGCGCATGCACACTCCCACTCCACTGGACCGGAGGCATCACTCCTCCCGTCTGAATAGCTGTTGGACCCGTATTTCTGACAAGAGGGAGAGATGCTCAGGAGAAAAGTTAAGACAACCAGGAGAACCAGTGAGATCAGCATCTGGAATGTAGTCTTTTCTTTTCTTTCTTTCTTTTTTTTATTAGTTTTTCCATTGATTTGAGATGGGAAAGGGGAGAGAAGTATCAACTCATTGTTCCACTTAGTTGTTCCATTTGGTTGTGCACTCACTGGTTGCTTCTTATATGTGGCCTGACCGGGGATCAAACTTGCGACCTCAGTGTGCTGGGGAAATGTTCTATCCACTGAGCCACCCGGCCAGAGCCTGGTTTTTAGTCTTGTGTCACCAGACTGTCCACCTGGGTAGGGTGAGATTTCTGGGACAGCTGGCCCTGTCCAGCGGGCATTCATGCACGTGTTCCTTGTTCTTCCCTCGCTCACAACACTGATTAAGCAGCACTATTTCTTACATGCTTATCTTTCCCTGTTGACTGAACTTCTTGGAGGCAAGAACTGCAATTTGAGTCACATATGGCTCTCAGCACGGAACACAGTGTGTGGCATGTACTGGCTCTTCTGAACACGGCTGACTGGCTGGATAAATGCTCAGAGTGGCTCCTCTGGGCACCTTCCTGCCCATGCACCTTCAGCACACGTGATATCCAGAGACAGAGACCTCAGAGGCTCTCAAAGGCAGACTCGGGCCACACCACCTAATGGATCTCACCATGGCCCTGACTCCACCCTGTCCCTTCCCACCTGATGGAGGATCCCAGCAATGCTAATGGCCTCAGAGTAGGAAGTATGTTGGCCAGATTGGGTGGAGGACAGGGAAGACAGAGAGGCTGTGCAGCCCCAGAGACAGAATCAGAGGTAATGAGCTAAAGAGGCAGCGAGAGGGTCAGGCTGGACATAAGGCAGCGCCCCCTGCAGTGCAGATAATGAAACAACATGGGGACCAGAAACCAGGAGAGACAGGAATCTTTATCTTTGAGGATATTTTAAAATAGAATGAAACTCCATCTGTCCTGTCTGATTTAGCTGTTCACACGGCTAGGGGGTCCCTGGAGTCCAGGGGCAGGTCTTGTTTAGCTGGGTCCTAGCATCTGTCTGGAAATTACTAAAGGTGCAGAAGGAAGCACCGGAGAGACCTTTGCTCTGGACCCCGCACCTGCCAGGCCCAGCTGCCCTCGACAAGGCCGGCTGCTGTCTTGTCTGCTCTCTGCTCACGATCCTTAAACCACATGCACAGAAGATACCCCTAATGCCAGTTTCACTGGCAGCTCTTCATGCCCACAGACCGTGGGGCAGACACCGCCCACAGTGACCCTCACAGTACCCCAGGAATGCCTATTGGACCCCGGACACCAAAGCTGACAACTTCCACCTTCCATTTCTCTGCACTGCCAGGCTCTCGGTCACCTGAGGACCTTGTTATGGACGCTGGGCAGAGGGCAGGACCACGTTTCGGTGCCCAGCCTTGTTCCCCACTCCACGCCTGCCCTCCAACCAACACAGGGTGAACAAACACTCAAGAAAGCGGGCTGTAGGCCTGAGTCCCAGGGTTATCCTGTCAAAAGAGCAGACATCAGTGGTGACGGTGGTAATGAGGTGTGAGTGTGCGGGCCGGGCTAGCGTCACGAAGCAGACGTGGCAAGGCAGCAGCAGCTGCTGAGTCTAAGGAAGGGGAAAGGGCAGCTGATCGCACTGTTCTTACAACTTGTCTATAATTTCAAGATTTCTTTTTATTTCCCTCTAAAAAGTTTACAAGTGAACAAGCAAACAAACAAGCAGAGACCACGCAGGTTTTCCTGGGCGCTGGGTCCCCTGTGGGCCAGCACAATCCCCATTCAATCCTGTAGGTCAGTCACAGGCTGCCCCTCACACAGAGGAGCAGCTGTCAGGTGGGAGAGGTGGGCTCCCCATAGGTGGGCACTTGTCCTTACTTGTCACCTCCCCTAGCCTTCTGATTAGCCAGAGGTCCTGAGAATGCTTCAGAATGGATCGGGCTCTGTCCAGGCTGTGGAGAGAGGAGGTGGGAGCACCTGCCCCCACCCACAGCCTCTCAGCCCCTTGACTTCAGTGAGGTCTCACCCAGCAGGTCATTCTAGACGTCTTGTTGGATCCAAGAGGAAAGCCTTAAGCAAATCTCATCACACAGCACACTGATTTTTCCCAGCTGACTATGACAAGACGACAGGGATCTTGTGTCTTTTCTCCCATTCCTCTCTGTTGCTTCCTCCCTGATTTACATAAAGGCTGTGATCTTGGAAATTAGAGATATGCCCTCCTCTGTGCCAGCTCCCAGAAAGGGGCATGAGTAGGCATGGGAGCACAGCCAGCCAGGCTCAGCTGTCACGGTGGCCAGCCCTCGGAACCAGGAGCCTGCGTGAGGACAGGCCCCAGTGCAGCATGAACTACATCTCCCCACCTGCTTCTCCTCTGAGGCCCCCTCAGAGCCCCTGCAGGTACACGGAGGGGACTGCTGCCCAACATGAAACTTGGGGCTACTTGGGAACAGCCAGTGGGTTGTGACACACCAGGCCTCTGATTCTGTGATGCAACTAATTCATCCTATTGCATTTGCTCGGGTCTCATTGATTAAGAAAGGCTTATCAACCCTGTTCTGAGAGGCTGGGAGAGGCGGGAAGCAGGTAGGAGGTGGAGGAGGAGGGGACAAGAGAAGAGAGAAGAGGAGGAAGCTAGCTAGCTAAGCCAAAGAACAGAGGAGGAGAGAGAGGAGCCGAGGGCAGGGGTTCTGCCCTCCGGTTTAGCCTTGCCCTGTGGCCAGCTGCTTGGAGGAGCGGTGAGGTTCTGGAAGGGGTCCTACAAGAAGGATTATTGGTGTGGGAGGAGAATAAAGACGGGGAAGAAGAAGATTGGCTGAGTGAGATGTGACCAGGAGACTCTCCAGGTGTCCCCAAAAGAGTCAGCGCCACTGCCGACTCCTGCTGTGACCCCGGGAAAGGACAGTCTAAGAAGGCCTCCTGCTCCTCCCTCTCCCTCAAGGGATGGACAGGCTTGGGGGCTGAGGGAAGACCCTGCACGGATGGCCAGGCTCAGACAGCACTGCTGGGGCACAAACGTTTAGTCCCCCAGCTCTCTCTCTGGGTTCCAGGCTTGTTTGGAAGCCCTCGCGTTCTCCTGAATGCCTCAGAGAGAAGAGATACAGCTTCACTCTCCACAACTTACACTGTGAGGGACCCCGGGCAGTGAGGAGAAAACCCCTTCTTCTCCAAGAGCCCCTCCAGTGATGGAAGAGGACTGCCCATCAGAACCAGCTTGCCTGAGCCCAAGCCCACCCACAGTCCCAGAGCTGCTCCGCCAGTGGCCAGGAGCAGCAGCCTGGGCAGAGCAGGAGGGGCTGGCCCTGCCCCCTCTGGCCCAGCAGGCTGCCTGGCACCCTCCCTGTGACCCTCTCCCTTCAGCAGGGTGGAATCAGTGGGGGTTGGACACACCAATCCCCAACCGTGTCTCTGGGACTGAATTCATTTGCCTCTGGCAGGGGCCGAGGTGATTAAATCTGGTCATTAAATTAAGGTTAGAAATTGAAGTGATTCATGAATAACTCATAATAGTTTGTTGGGAAGCTCCTCAAGCTCTTAGGGAGCATGCTTTGCTCTGTTGTTAAACTGTAATTGTTATTATTAATCGTGTTCTTAATAATTACCCGATATTAATTCACAATAATAACCACATGGTGCCAGCCCGGGAGCTATTTGTGACGCTTAGAGAGGGCGGTCTCGCTGGACGAACGAACGGGCAGGGAACTGATGGAGGGGGGGCAGAGACCGGCCTCAAGGCTCTGGCTCCGGGAAGGCTTCGAGAGTGAGAGGAAGTGGAGGAAGCCATGGTCACAGGGTAACAATTGTGGGGACCAGAGAACCTCTCCAGCACTGGTAAACACAAAGAGCTGGAAGTATTGTGCTTTTAAAAAGTGAGTGTTGTCCAAATGGGATAAAACCAGGGAAGCTCCGAGCCCTCTCCTCGGAGACCTGTCAGGAGCAGCCTCAGCAGCACAGGCGCGCTCCCACTCACCGTGGGGCTGCCCACACTGCCTGCCCCCACTAGCAGCTGCCCACACTGGTCCAGTGCAGTGATATTTGTCCCAGGGCCAGGACCAAGACAGGCCCGAGGCCTTCTGGTCTCTCCAGTCTGTCGGCTCTGCTGGCCTGGTCACCTGGCTGGTGAAAGAAGCCAGCACAGCCTCTTCCTGACTCCCTGACCAAACCAGGGCGGGTGGAGCCCGGCCTCGGAGGAGCAAAGCCAGGTGGGAGGGTGGGAAGTGGACGGAAAAAGGAGAAAGTGCCATATCTGGGGGTGGGTGAAAGGAAGAGAAGGCCAACTGTGAGGGGAGCTATCTGGGGACAGAGTCAGTACCGCAGCGCTAAGAACCCGCTGAGTGGGAGGGCAGTCAGGAACACCTACACACACTCACATACACACACGCCCCGCTAACTCCTCTGCATCAGCTTCTCACCTCATCTGGGAACCAAGCTCCCTGGAGCATCACCTCTGCATGTGTGTGCATGCAGGCATGCACACGTGTGTGGATACATATCATTTTTGTGTCCATGTGCATAGGCACGCGCACACATGTGGACACATCATCCTGCGTGTGTAAGTGCAGGCATGCACATGTGTGTGGATGTGTGTCATTCTGTGTGTGCATGTGCATTGTGTGGGCACATGCATGTGTGGATATATATCATTCTGTGTGTGTACATGCAAACACACATGTAAGCGTGGAGACATGTCATTCTATGTGTGTATGCAGGCATGCACATGTGTGCGGACACTTCATTCTGTGTGCGCGCAAGCATGCACATGTGTGTGGGCACATGTCGTTCTGCGTGTGTGTGTGTGTGTGTGTGTGTGTGTGTGCAGGCACACATGCATGTGTGGACACATGCCATTAGGCCTTGGCCTCTGAGGTCACAGACTTCACCTCCTCCTTCTCCAACATGGCTCAGGACAGGGTCCCTGGCAGTTCAGAGCAGGAGGACCAAGCTGCTTGAGGACTGACAGTTGTGTTACCATCACCTAGCTAACCAGATGGGCTGACCAACTGAACAGTCAACCCACCTCCTTCCAGAATATCTACTTGTCCAGAGCCACTGAACACCTGGTGACCCTGAGACCGAAGCCCACCACCTCCATCACCAACTGCTCCCAGCCCTGAAAGTAACCCGTGTGAAGGTTTCCCTGCAGGGACCCCACAGTGGGCTGCCCCACGCTGGCCCAGGCCAGGCTCCTTTTTCTGTGGGACAGACGCGTCCAGCTCCCAGAGAAAAGTCCCTCCCAGGCCGGAGGGATGTCCTTGCCATCAGAGGCCACAGCAGCCTTTGGGGCTGTATTGCAGGTGGGCCAAGCGGGGCCAGACCATCAAGGAAGCCTCAGGAGAAGTGTACCGAACCACGGTGGACTACACATACTTCTCCGAGCCCGTCTCCTGCGAGGTGACCAACGCCTTGGGCAGCACCAACATCAGCCGCACGGTCGACGTCTACTGTGAGTGCTGCTGTGTGGGGGCTTCCCTGGGAGAGTGGGCACTGGGGTGTCTCGGCTCAAGGCCAGGGGAACCCCTGCTGGTCACTGCACACAACATGACAGTGCCTCACAGGCTCATGGTCCTGTGCCCTTTGCAAAGAACCTCCTCGTGTGCTGACCCTTGTAACAGCACAGGAAGGCAGTAATGTGCCCTTTACCCAGATGGAGGGGCAGAGGCCAAGGTCACACAGTAAGGAGGTGGCAGAATGAGACCAGGCCCTGAGCACATCCACTGCCTGTCCACCCAGCCTGCTCCTCCCACTCAGGGCTCACGGACATCCCCCTCCTCCCTGGTGGCCTGGCAGAGGCCGCCCAGCCGATGGTCACCTAGCTGAGTGTACTCACAGCAATAAACATTTGCTCATCTACTGCCCTTTACAGTTTTAAAAGATTTTATTTATTGATTTTAGAGAGAGGAGAAAGAAAGAAAGAGGGAAGAAGGAACAGGAAGTATCAACTTGTAGTAGTTGCTTCTCCTATGTGCCTTGACTGGGCAAACCCAGGGTTTCGAACCGGCAACCTCAGCATTTCTGGTCATTGCTTTATACACTGTGCCACCATGCGTCTGGCTGCCCTTGACAGTTTTAAAAGCACTTTCTCACACTTTCTTTACACTCGACCCTCCCCTCTCCCTCGACAGCCTCAACACAGAGTGCTATGCCCCCTTTCTACATTAAGGGACTAAACCAGGCTCTTGGCCCCAGACTTCACTCTTTTGCTCCCTGAAAGCAGCTCTCCGCTCACCCTCCCTTCATTATTATACTCCCTCTGGGGACCAGGCTTGGTCTGCAGGAGGCTCTGGCAGGAGAGGCCTCCGCTAATCTCCGAGCAGAGAGGCGGGAAACAGGTGGTGTTGAGAAAAGGTTGGAAGTGCCCAGAGGCGGATTAAGGTCGGTTGAGGTCCTGGGCGCAGAAGAAAATATTGGGCCCCTTAAAAAAAGAGAGAGATAGGGAAAATAAAAACACGTGTTAACCATATTTTTAAATAAATAAAAAATATTATGTACTGTTAATGTTAAAATTGCCCATATGAAACCAAACTTGGTGTCATTAGAAAAAAAGTGTAAAGCTGGGATTTTAGGGGGCCCTTCAGAAGTCAGGGCCCAGGGTGAGCGCCTGGTGCACCCGCCGTTAAGTCTGCCTCTGCCTAGGCCCAAGAAGGACGGCAGCTCTGGGTGAGGGGGCCTCCTGGGACCAGGCTAGAGGAAAGGGGGGAGAGCCCTGAGGGCATCCTGGCACAGAGGGGGCGAGGACCTTGTTCCCAGGCTGGTGCTGCCGGTTCCCGCAGGCCCAACGGAGGCTGGGCTCAGCGGGAGAGGTCTTTTCCTTACTTCCTGACCCGAGGCCCAGATGGGCAGAGGACTAAAATGTCAGGGAGTGGGCTGGAGGGCACTGAGGTGGCACCGGCACCGGAGTGGGGGAAGGGGGCCAGAGCAGAGACCCCAGAGCTCCCAGCCCACCAGAGGCCTGTCTTGTCCTTCCACCCGTCACAGTTGGGCCCCGGATGACAACGGAACCCCAGTCCCTGCTCGTGGATCTAGGCTCTGATGCCATCTTCAGCTGCGCGTGGACCGGAAACCCGTCCCTGACCATTGTCTGGATGAAACGGGGCTCCGGCGTGGTGAGTCCAGTGCTCAGACCCTGGAGTGTCTCAGGCAGGGGCCAGGGGAACCGTGGGCCCTGGACAGCTGCCTTCCGGGGCCTCTGTCACTCCAGTGAGCTAAAGGAAGAAGGGCTCCAGAAAGAGCAGAGGGGACCCCAAGGACCCACATGTACCTCCCCGGCCCTGAGCACACACCGCCACTGCGGATTTTCCTGTCCTGAACCTGACAAGAAAAGTGGGCGGCCACCAGTACTCTGGGAGTGAAAAGTCACTAGGAAGGCTTTTCTACTTTTTCCCATATAGTGGCTTTGGGGTTAAGCCTTGCTCTCTTCTGTGTCCCCCTTTTAAAGCATGTGTGTTCTTCAGTGTGCACAAGAGTTTGTCTCAGGAGGACCAGTGAGAGCACTGGGCAGGAAGGGAGGGGGAGGCAGGAGAAAAGCAGCCTCTGTGCGGCCAGTTCTGTGCCAGACGCTGCACGGCCTTGTGAGCTCACTGCCCGACTGTAAAGGACAGGAGGCATCAGAGATGATACATGACTGTCCACCGCCACACGGGAGTCACCACTGGAGCCAGGATTCCAGCTCCGAGCTAGCCAGTGCCATGGTCTGTTTGTTTTTCTTCACCCCAAACCACACCCCAAAGGGATACTGAAAAATGACTCAGAAAAGACAGGTCTGGGGACACTCAAAAAAGTAGGGTCATTTCACCTGCGGCCAGCCTAGTACAGGTGGGTAGACAGCCCCTCCCTGCACGAGAACGCTTCAGGGTGCAGCCAGGGAGTCCCCCTCCTCCACACTGCTCCTCCCCATGCTCTGACCCCCAGGGCTGCAGCAGACGCAGAGTCCTCCCTCTGTGTCGCAGGCTCTCCCACGGTGGATGCTGTGTGATAAATGTGTCCCCTTCCCCAGCCCTCGTTCTTACTGAGATGCTGGAGACATGTCACTTTCCACCAGGCCTGTCTTTCAGACTCTCTCTAGAGAGAGCCCACCCCCACTCTCTGTGTCTGGTTTTCCCTGATTCTCCTAGGTCCTGAGCAATGAAAAGACCCTGACCCTCAAAGCCGTCCGCCAGGAGGATGCTGGGAAGTATGTGTGCAGAGCGGTGGTGCCCCGGGTGGGGGCCGGGGAACGAGAGGTGACCCTGACTGTCAATGGTAAGACCTCCCACTCCTGCCAGGGCAGGTGGGGGAAGGGAGGGAGAGGAGAGGGACCCAAGGCGGTTTGGTCCCAGGCAATAACCCAAGAGGCTGTCATCAGTTCTGGCCCTTACCATCACCTCCAACTATGGGTCCATGACAGTGATGTGCACCTTGTCAAGTCTATGTCAGGGCCCAGTTCTGACCTGAGGAAGGGCCTGGGTGGTTTCTGGTCACCTGCCTTCTTCCGTATCTTCTAAGGGTTCTCAGCACTAAGAGTGGTAGCTGATGAATTTATCCTGGCCAGGAAATAGGAGCTAGAGGGTCACTGGGCAGCCAAAGCCATACCCACCCTTTAAACTTGACCTTGGCCCTGGCAGGAATTTAAGGAGAAATCCCTGGACTCCTGATCAACTTCTTCCCATTGCACTAGAGCAGTGGTTCTCAACCTTTCTAATGCCGTGACCCCGCAATACAGTTCCTCATGTTGCGGTGACCCCAAACCAAAAAATAATTTTGGTGGCTACTTCATAACTGTAATTTTGCTACAGTTATGATTCGGAATGTAAATACCTGATATGCATTATGTATTTTCCAATGGCTTTAGGCGACCCCGCCAGGGTCGCGACCCACAGGTTGAGAACCGCTGCACTAGAGCCACTCAACTAGGAACACCTGTCACAATGCCCACAAGACCAAGTGTTCAGGGGTCCCATTAAGGGGAGAGAAGGTGTCTTATCATATATAATAAAATCATTGCAGCAGGAGTGTGTTTTCATCTCTCCAAGAATACAGTGTGAGCTACTAGATGACAGTCACCTGAAGCATTTAGGGGATGGGGCTGAGACCGGGCCTGGCTGATGGGATGTAGAAGGTCATGGAGAAGCTAGAACCCAGCTCAGGTCAGACCCAAGATGGTTGTGGCATGGCACCAGGACAGAAATTTGAAGTCTCTGCTGTGATAAGTGCCTGGGCCATGGTCAGGAACCCAAGGTGCTTGTTTGAAGGGGTGAGAAACACTGAGCTTGGTCCCAGGTAATAACCCAAGAGACTGTCATTAGTTCTGGCTCTTACCATCACCTCCAACTATGAGTCCATATCAGTGATGTGCACCTTGTCAAGTCTATGTCAGGGCCCAGTTCTGACCTGAGGAAGGGCCTGGGTGCCACTCCTGAGCTTCCTGCCCCGCTGGGCTTCGGGTGCCTCGCGTCGTGTCTGTCATGACGGTGGCCCTTTGCAGGTCCTGCTGCCCACAGTCTGCCAGGGCCCGAGGGAGGGGCTGCTGAGTTCTAAAATGTGCCCAGCCAGCTTCATCTCGACCCAGGAAGCCACCTCCTGAAAGCCTCATCTCCGCTCCCCCTTTCCTAGGAATCTCACCAGCATGCTGCCCCTTAGCCACCTCCTTCTGCATCCCCATAGCCAGCTCCCTTCTCCACTTCCTTCCCTCCCCCCTCCTCATGGGCATGGCCGCCCCAGGGGAGCATTACCTACTCAGACCCCTGAGTGTTCACAGACCACCTGGGCAGAACTGACTCAGGAGTCTTCCTGCCTTTCCTGTGTGTCCCTAGGACGCCACCAATAAATTGGCACTGCAGGGCTAAAAATAACAGCATCTTATCCTCCGTCCATATATCCATGGCAACACGGGCTGCAGCCTTTTCCTGTCGCTCTGGTGTCTGACACTCAGCTCAAGCACCAGGCCCTGGTGAAATCTCGGCCACCCCGCTGGGAGGGTGCTAGACAGTACTGGCCCATGGCTACAGCTGGCTCTAGTCCACCTGCCCCAGGACCAGCAGGTCTGGGGACCCTCGGACTCACGCATGGCCTTCAGGGTCCCCAAGCCCAAAGATCTCAACAGCATATCCTTGTTCCTGGGGTGACCGAGGTGAATGAAGGAGGGACTGACATTCCATTGTCGCTTTAGACAGGAATTGTTTTCCAGCAGAGATTTGAAGTGGTTTCTTGAGGCAGGAATGCACATCTTGGAGGACATTTCCCTTGGAATGGGACACCCCAGCCTGGGCCCTGGCATCTGCCCAGGATTTAACCCTCCAGAGTCTGGCTTTCCATTGCCCTTTTTGCCTCCAACTACCCTCCCCTGGGTTACCAGGAAGAGAATGCCTAAGGGAAGGGAGTGGAGCAAGGAAGCTGTTTGTTTCTCTCTCGCCTGAGGCAGGGTGGTAGATTGCATGGCCCAGGGAGAGAAGCCTGCCAGCCACCTGGGCATCTGAAGAACAGACGGGAGAATGGTGCAGCCCTTTGCAAAGGGGCATGGACTAGGCTGAAGGATCTGGCATTCTGAAGGAATCTAGAATGGTGGGGATCCAGGTGGGGGGTACTGCTGGCCATTGCTCTTTGGGGGGCCGGAGGGCACAGAGATGGCTGCTTTGGCTTGCTCCCGGGCCCTCAGGAAGGCAAGATGAGCCGTGTCACTGCTATGCTGTGACTCCCGCAACCCCAACCCCATCCAGCTCTGTTCTGATTTTGGCTCCTTTGAAGAAGTCCTTTAACACAGATGCATCTGCCTCAGAACCCCCAGGGGACCCCTCGCTCCTGGAAAGTGAAGGGGAGAGGTATGGTTTCATCCCTTCCAGTGCAGCAGTGAACAAAGCCCCATCCAGTTCCCGGAACACCCAGCCCTCCCACCTTTTGGCCAAAGCACCTTCCTGGTGCTGAGGTCTCAGCCCTCTCGGAAAGGCAGCTGAGTGTGGAAGTCCCAGTCTTGAGGGTCCCCCACATCTGCCTCGCAGCTCCAAGCCATTTGCATTTTAAACTCAAAAAGTCACCTGAGTGTCTCCAGTAGCTTTTTTCCCCTTGGCTGAGAGCTACTCATAGAGATGCAAATCCAGTTTAATTAAGGTGGTTAATAAACAGTAATTATGTTTGCAGTGATTTTTTGTTTTGTTCCCGGCATAATTTTACCTGTCCTCAGGTCCCTGTCTCTGCCTCTTTTGCTTCTGTTTCCTGCCACCTAACCCCTGGCCTTTACTCCAAGAATTGGGGAGGGGGCACAAGGGCCCGTACCCCTTTGCCTCTTGCTTCACTGCCCACCCAGACAGGAAGTTGGCTGCACCAGTGACTGAGCTAGCCTCTCCTCCACTCCCCGTTCACTGCTAGGTGGGCATCACGCAGGGAAGACTTCCGGGTGAATACAAGACAGACAGGAAGCCCTGCTGGACTTTAAGTAGACTCACTAGTAGGCTGTGTCATGCAGTAACTGAGACAGGTACTCCAGGGCCCTGACATACGACACATGCACATACAAGTGCTCACACACACCTGCACACACGGACTGGGTGAGAGGAGGTTGGGTCAGCTTTGGAGCCACGGTCTCACCTGGGCTATCTGAGATCTCCTGAGGCACGTGTGAGACAAAGGCCATGAAGGGGCGCTGCTCATTGCGCCCGCCTGCCCCCCACTGGTTGAGGAACGTGGCACCTTTTCTCTCCTTCCCTAGATGCCCAGCCCTGCCCAGGACGTTGGGTTTGTTAGGCAACTGTGCCCTCTACTGGCGATCTGAGAAAATGGCTAGGACTGGAACAGCTGGCTAAGGCGCAGTACCCCATCAGTGAGCACAGCTGCAGCTCTTCCTCCCCGAGAGCTCCCCCACTCCCTTCTCAGGCTGACCGCCTCCTTCATAAAGCGCTCCTCGTCCATCCAGTGGAAACATTCTCTCTCCTCTGAAGTCGGTTATCACTTCATCTCTACGTGCCTGTGGTCCCAACACCCGCCACCTTTTATCATCGTTATTTATGTCTGGAGAAAGGGAAGCATCCCCACTTCCCTCCTCTGGTTCTTTTTGGCTGGTTGAATAATCAAATCGAGTTGTGTCAAATTAACAAGAGAAAACAAACTTAACTGCATGCATACATACAGAAGCTGCACATCCATGAGAGAGGGGCCGAGGTCAGGCGCGTGGGGCTGCAGACCAAGGCCAGTGCAGGACAAGGAAGCGCGGTTCAGGAACTAGCACGTCGCCCTTCCACACAAATGGGTCAAAAATATAATTTCCAATCATGTCTTATTGTAAGCAAGATCTCTAATTTAAATTCTGACAAGTAGTTAAGAAGAAGTAGAAGTTTCTCTTGAGCCCACATGGTCTCCGTTGCCTTTAGCTCAGAGTAACACACACAGCAGAGTAGCATATGTTGTGGGGACATTTGAACCCCTACAATGTCTTCTGGGCTTTTATGACTTAGAATCATCTGGTCAGGACCCCTAAGAGGTTCATGACTGATGCCTTACACTGACCTTGCACACACGAGCCTTCAGGAAGTGTCTGCTGAATGAGTGAGATAATGAATAAACATCTGAACCCACCCACGAAGGGTTCAGCAGGGGCCTGCCCTTCTGGAATCTCTGACGTGATGCTGTTTCCCAACAGGACCTCCCATCATCTCCAGCACCCAGACCCAGCATGCCCTCCACGGGGAGAAGGGTCAGATCAAGTGCTTCATCCGGAGCACGCCACCACCTGACCGAATAGTGAGTGCTCCGGGGAGGCGGTGGGGGATTGCACCACAGCGCCCGCAGTGCCCGCAGCACCCGCAGTGCCCACAGCGCCCGCAGTGCCCACAGCGCCTGCATCGCCCACAGTGCTCACGGCGCCCAGCAGACAGTCCCTGCTCGCAGCTGTGTGCCACGGGGAAGTCGGTGCACAACTCCCTGCGTCCTTTCCTCAGCAGGACCTTACCCCTGCTTGCTGGCTTGGTAAGGCAGCAGGAGGACAGACTCCACAGGCTGCAGTGCCTCTGCCGCTGAGCTGGGAGCTGGAAGCTGGCAGTGCTGGCTCTAACACAGAGCTATGTCCTGAGAGCACAGGAGCCAGTGGGAGGAGTGAAGGAAAAGGAGGATACACAGTTTCTTTCCTTTCCTGGGTTCAAGGCCAATTCTTGGCAGAATGCTAATCAGAGTGAAGTTTCTAGTGGGCAACCCCCTTTCTGCACATCCCAGGGTCCCCCTTGCTGCCTCCGTCCATGGAAAATGAATGCTGCCTCATTTATCAAGTTTTCCCCCTGAAAGTGCCATTCCATCCCCCCTCCCTCTCTCAGGACCTTTATCTCCAGGCAGTGCAGCTAAGGCAACCTGAGTATTCACACTTAGTCCTCCCAGGCACATGCGTTTGTGAAAGGGAGCTTTCTAATCCAGTCCACCCTAAAGTGGTGGACGCCCAGGCATAATAACCAAGAAAGGTGAACATTTGGCAGCACCAGTGTGTGGGGAGGGGAGCTGATATTATTAGTACACCCCGTGCCTAAGACAGTTCTGCTAGAAGATGCTCCTGGGCCAACCCCAACATGCGGTTCTGCATTCCATGGTCCAGTAGTGCCGGGGAGGGTGTGAGGCTACCTGCTGAACACCGTGGGCCGTGCATGCCGGAGCTGGTGCTGAGGCTGTACAATCCCGGGGTGCTGAGGCTGTTCAATCCCGAGGTGCTGAGGCTGTTCAATCCCAGGGTGCCGTCCTGTACACAAGATGTTACTAGAACATTGTTGCTATTACACACTTTCTCAGGAATTTAGTTCATTCAAAGATTTGCACAAAAATTGCAAGAATTCACACATAGAAGTAACACTTGTGTCTCCCATTCCCATCACTAGTTGTTTTTTTTTTTTAATTATAAGTGCAACACATGCCCACTGTAGAATATCCCATTCAGTCTTGATCATAATCACACCAGCTTTCTCTTCATAGATATCTAACTCTAGACCAGCAGTTCTCACTGGGATGATTCTGGTCCCCAGGGGATATTTTACATTGCCTACAGACATTTTTAGTTGTCACAAGTAGAGGGGTGCTGCTGGCTCCTGTGAGTAAGTGCCGGGGTGCTGCTCCAATCCTACACCGCACAAGACAGGCCCCCACTGAGAATGGCTGCAGTGCGGAGCCGAGAAGCCGCCCCTCCTGGTGCCCTGGGTCCCGGGCTGCCTTCATGGCCGTGCTCACAAAGAGCATGAGCACACAGGCTGCACAGGTGCCTGCGGTGCGTGTGACACAGCTCTGTGGAGAACTGAACCATCCTCCTCAGAAACTGAGGGAGTTCCAGGCGGTCACAAACACAGCTCTCAGAGCATGCTCTTGTACAGAGAACCACCACCAGACGCAGCCACTGGAGGGCTGGTCCTCTGCCTCTAGCGACCATGGCAGCAGTGTGCTGGCCCAGGCCAGCCTGAGGGACTCCCGTCGCTGCCACAGGCGCCTGCTTGCTGGAGAGATGTTCCAGAGCAGACCACATGAGGATCCCTTCTCGAAGGAAATGCCCTCTGGGGTGGCCAGCCTCTGTGTGTGTACATGTGGTGTGCTGTGTGTGTGTACATGTGCGTGCACGTGTTGGCGGTACGTGGTGGTATGCTGTGTGCATGTGTTGTGGCATTCTTGCAGGAATCAAAGGAGGACAAAAACGCCCAGACAACTTGATGAAGAAAGTAGGATTTATTAAAGCCAGCGGAGCATGTGAGATTTGTAGCTCCAAAAGACAGGCTCCCCAAAGTTGATTTTCTTACAGGTTATATACCTTTACACTACAGTATCTAAGCAATGGGCATGTGATTTCTTTGTTTAAGGTTTCCCAGGACTCAAAGAGAGGGGAGGGAAAGTTTCAGTGGGGTAAACAAGAGGGAAGGAGTTTCTAGATCACTTGCCATAGTTACATACAGGTCCTGCTATTCTTGCTTTGTATTGTATCTATGGGATATAGTTCATTTATTACTGGCTGACTTGGTTACCCCTGCTAGCCCCTTTCCCTTGAATTTTTTTTTTTTTTATTTCTTTCTTCTCAGGGAAGAGGGGGCCTGCCCCGCCTTCCTCAGCATATATTATGGGTGTGGGGTATGAGCACGTGTTTGTGGTGTGTTAGGATGGGTATACATGTGTGAACGTGTGTGTACATGAGTTAGTGGTGTGGTGTATATGGTGTGTACACACATTTTTGGTGTGTGCTGGAATGTACGTGAACTTGCATGTCATGTGCTAGAGCTGGACACAGCATGTTCATGAGCCTGGCAGTGTCACCCTGGAGCACAAAGGGGCATGGTGGCCAAGGCGGGGTCCCCTCCTAACTCTACCCCCCCCCCGAGTAGGCCTGGTCGTGGAAGGAAAATGTGCTGGAGTCGGGGACCTCGGGACGCTACACGGTGGAGACGGTCAGCACAGAGGAGGGCGTCATCTCCACCCTGACCATCAGCAACATCGTGCGGGCCGACTTTCAGACCATCTACAACTGCACCGCCTGGAACAGCTTCGGCTCCGACACAGAGATCATCCGGCTCAAGGAGCAAGGTGGGGGCCAGGGGATGGTGGCCAGCAGGCCCCCTCCCCACCTAGGGCAGGGCCCCAACAAGGTCTTCCAGAGTTCTGAGGAGACAGAATGCTTAGTGAAGGCTCCAAGTGGGTCAGGGCACGGGGATAGGTCACTGCTCCTGCTCACTTGCCATACAGCCTTGGGAAGGTCAGGGGGAGTGACCCTCCTTGGCCCAGCTCCCCCGAGGCAAGGGTACCAACCTGTACCAGGAAGCCTAAGGGTTAGAAGGCTGCTCAAGGAGATGGCCCTTTAAGATAGTGTTTAGGAAAAGGTGACCACATGAACAAGCCAATTTAATTGCCATGATATGCCTCCAACACCTTCTAAAGGCTTCAGCTTGCCTGCACTCAGCATTTCCGTGGTGGGCCCTGGTCTCATGCCTGAGTGCCCTCGGGAGTATGTAATCCACTGAGGCACTGAGGGGCAGTTTAGGACCTTAGGCAGGGCACAGAGATCCCCCAAGATAGATGTTTTGGGAAACCTGGTCTACCAGTTAACATGCAAGCCAGTCCAGACACCCAGAAGTCCCCCAGAGGCACCCATGCTGAGCTAAAGGGAAGCAACTGAGTTGCCCCAACCACTGAGCGGGCGGTCAGCCCCTCTGCAGTTCCCCTGGAATATGGGAGACACATGGACCAAGGTGCTACAAAGGAGACAGCTCGGGGGCTGCTCTGGGCAGAAGCGCTGGGGGTGGGCAGGAAGTGAGAAAGAGGAGGAGGGAAGGGAAAGGCTCACCCCACTGTGAACCCGGGTGCAGACTGCCCAGCTCCTGGTCGTGAACTCCAGGCTCTGCTCAGAGGTCTCACATAGACCAGAGGGCAGGGAGCCTGGCAGGGTGCACAGAGGGGGATCCAGAGAAGTTCGGGGCACCAGCAGCCCCTGGGTCCGAGGATGTGCTGCAGACCTTGCCCCTCTGCCAGGGTTGTCAGAGAGCCTCAGCCCTGGCACTCTCTGACCCTCCAAGAGGAGGGCTGCCCACAGGCTGTCAGGCCCTGGCAAAAGGCTCTGGGCCAAGCAGGGGTCCTAGTGGGGCCCTCCGGACTCAAGGTTGCCCTGTGGGATCACACATGTCTCCCAACACCCCTTCCCTAACAAGTGCTGCTTTGCATAACGCTTTGCACATAATTTGCATATCATCACACATCATCCCAAACCTCCGGCCCCCTGTTGCTCACCCTCCCTGTCTTCCCCTTGGTGCCCACACCCCCCATGCTCTCCTGTTGGTGTTCTCACCTCACCCCTACACCCACTTATCTGCAGCCTTGACTTCTCTCTCTGGTCCTTCCCCCTGGAGTCTCTAAATCTCTACAAATTCCAAAGACTGAGGAGGGCGCTCCCTCCCCCAGATCCCTCCAGGCGGCAGTCCCCGGTCCCACCCCGCCCTGGCCAGCCAGGCCCTGGCTGTGGACGCTTGCTTTATTTCCAAACAGGTTCGGAAATGAAGTCGGGAGCCGGGCTGGAAGCAGGTACGGAAGGAGACATGAGAACTCCCCGGGATGGGGGGAAGGGACCTCAGGGCTAGTGGGGGAGGGAACTCCAAAGGGGGTAGGGAGGCCTGTGCAGGCCGCTAACTTCTCTGCCCTCCCCCAGCTAGAGGGTTCAGTGCAGTCAGAGCAGCAGGGGGACGGGCTCCCAGCCAGTGTGGGTCAAGGAACCTCAGAGACCCGTCTCCTCCCTCACCACCTCCAGAGCCTACAGGCTCCTCGCAGCCGGGCACCAGGCCCTTCTCCCTCCTGCTCTCCTCCCATCCCTTCCTTTCAAAAGCCCTGGCTCCTCCCCTCTGGGGACAGCTGCCCTCAGCCTGGCTCCCTATTTCCATCCATGCTCTCCCCAACTCTCTCAGCTTCTCAGCACCATCACCAGCTTAGCGGTGGCTTCCCAGGGCCGGGGCCTCCAGCCCGCTGCGGCCTGCCGAGCCCGTGCTGCTGCACGCTTTCTCCACGGCTGCCTCCTCCGCCAACTGCCGCCGTCCCGGGCACTGCCCTCCCACCAGCAGTGGTCAGCGGTCCCTGGGTTGAGCTGCTCTGTCCAGGGCCCCCCAGAGACACTCCCCCCACTCTCCAAGCAGAAATTCAGAAAGAAGAACAAGGGCATTGCAAACCCGACTCCACAGGGCTGCAAGTACATGCCGAGGACGTGGGGTCCTCTGCCCTGGCTGATCTGCCACGCTGGCCGAAGGAGGTAGGGCCAGTCAGTTCCTAAAATAAGCTTCAGTGGGGCACAGGCAAGCTCAAGAAAACAACAGTTATCAGCATCAGGCTGTATTTGCCCTGAGGCCCCTCAGAGTTCTCCTGGTGCTGGGGACGTGTTTCCTGCCGGTTTCCATCTCACATGTGTCTGTTGGCACTCACCCAGTGGTCCTTGAGCCCTTCATGCATGGGGCCTCTCAAGCACAGGCCACCTCCGTGGATGGAGAGGAGGCTGAACAGGATGGCAGCTTCTCCCTCCAATCCCTCTCTCTCCAGGGACAGCTGAGGGGTGCTCTGTCCAGAAAGATAGCCAGCACAGGGGCGTAGGCCAGACCTACGGAAGCCAGGCGAGAAAGGACTGCACAAGGGCAGGTCGCAGAGGCATGCCCCCCAAGGGTCCCCTGGCGCCCCTCAGCCCCTCTCCCGCCTCCACCCACCTACTCCTCCCAGCTGCTAGCAGCACCAGGACATGTGGAGGCACAGCATGCCAGAGGCAGAGGGCCGCTTCCTTGGTTCTGTACTTCCAGGGGTGTGACCCTGAGTGAGGCCGAGAGGTTGAGGAACCTTCCGTGGCTATCCTTTGGCTCTGAGCTCAGCTGAGACAAGACCTAATTATTCCAGGGAAACTTACTAGGAATTTGAGGAGAAGCGAAATCCAACCCAAATTAATAAAATTCAAAAGCATAGAGCCAATGAGCTTCCAAAGCAGTTTCTTTTTTTCCTGATAAAAATTAAAACTGGAGACAGAATCATCTATTAGTCAAAGCAAGTCCACTGAGGTCAAGTCTCTTCACTCCTGGCTGTTGAGACCAATTCAAGCTCCTCTATTTTCAATCCCTGAATGTTCACTGCATCCACATCCTCCCCACCTCTCCCTCCACTCTAACAGTGGTCTCAGCCACCAGTGCGCAGGAATGAACGAGCTGGTGTGCAGGTCCTGGGGTAGAAAGAGTGCCCACCTACACTGTCAACCAACAGGCACCTTCTCCCTCCAGGAGGAGGGGACCAACCACCTCCTCCCCGTAGCATCTCCAAGGACTGTGGTTTCAGGTTTTCTTCTTCTCTTTAAAGAAAACAACAATGAGAGGCTAACTCACGGCCCACAACAAAGAGGCAGACATCCCACAGCCAAGCATGCTGAGGAACGAGCACGGGCAGGAGGGAGGGAGCGCTAGCTCTATGAAAAGTGTCCTCCTTTTACAATCTAGATCGGCTGTGGCCCTCTTTCCCAGTTAGAAATAGGAGCAGAGATGGAATAGGGCTGGGTGCCAGGCTCAGTTCCGAGGCCTTTACTGCATTCACTCACCTACACCTCATAACACAGCGCTGGGCGACACTGTAATCCACCCACTTTACAGATAAGGGAGGTGGCAGGGTCGCACAGCAGTGATGGAGTCGGGGCTACACAGAGCGTGGGAGGTGTGGAGGGGGCTGTGTGGTCCAGCGAGCGGAGCTGGGCAGGACCGGAGTGGGGGCCGCGGGGAGGCGGAAGAGGAGACCTAGATTTGCCTTGGCTCTACTTAGCTGTGTGTCCTTGACCAAGTCACTTGATTTCTCTGTACCTCCGTGTTTCCCTCTATGACTGAGAAGTGTGGACTCTGGGCCCTAAAGCCTCTGTGCCCCTTCATTCTCTTGTTCTATTCCCGATGGACTATTCCGGCCCCAAATCCTGTGCTCAGGCCCCATATGCAGCCCTCATCACCCCCGCCCCAACAGCACTCCGCATCCCCTTCTCCACTGGGGTGCGGCAGGCACGGACCACAGAAACTCAGCCAGGTGCGGGGCTCTGCCTACCTGCGGTCTGGGCCCCTTGAGAAGGGCTGTCAGGACTGGCCTCGGAGAGGAAGGAGCAGGACTGAGGTGGGGGGCTCAAGGAAAAAGAGCCCTTCTCCTTAAAGAGGAGAGAGCTGTGATCCTGCTCCGCGGGCCCCTACAACTTGGGCTTCTGACACCTGCAACTTCTGATGCCCTCGCCGCATCAGACCTGAGAACTCTAAAAGCTGGCTGCCCATGCCCAGCCTCTTGCACACGGGAAAGGGAAGAGAAGGAAAACACGAACTGAACAGACAAGGGCAGAGCACCGTTGTTTTTTCACAGAAAACCTAGGACTTAAGAGTTTTCAGCCACTGCATAATAGACGACTCCTGGTTTAATCCCCGAGAGAGCTAAATTGTACCTGGCCTTGCCTCTCATCTCCCTTGTCCCCTCTCCGGCCCTCCCCTCCGTGTCTGCTTGCCTCCCTCCCCCCCCACCACTGCTGCCGTGTCTTCCTCCCCCTCCCCCCACCCCATGTCCCACCTGAGCTGACCCTGTGGGACTCAGCACCCTTCACAGGCACCTCCCAGAAGAGCCCAAGTGCAGGGCTCTGGCCCCCGCTGGCAGAGGCTGCGCCCGAGGGACCCGGCTGAGGCCCTGGGGGAGAGTGGGCTGTTGGACCCCTTGTCAGCTGTGCCTGCTTCTCTCCCACAGAATCTGTGCCGATGGCCGTCATCATCGGGGTGGCCGTAGGAGCTGGTGTGGCCTTCCTCGTCCTAATGGCAACCATTGTGGCCTTCTGCTGTGCCCGCTCCCAGAGAAGTACGGGAGGGAGACCCGGGATCTCAGGGAGGGGGACAGAGAAAAAGGCCAGGCTTAGACTGCCCCGGAGAGCAAGTAAGCAGGAGCGCAGTGAGCGGGGCCCTGGTGGTGCTGTGAGCTGTGGGCCGGGATGGGCTTCTGTGCATCTGTCTGTGCAGTGCTTTGCGGGCATCTGGCCCACAGTGGGCACTCCACCGAGGGGGAGCTGCACGAAACTGACCTCACCCCTCCCCGGGCAGTCAGCCAGCACTCTGGATGGGAAGACGTGTAGCCATATAGAACCCTATAGAAATCTGGGTGGAGGGTCCAGTCTTGCCCTCCAAGACCAGGAAGGACAACCAGAAAAGTAGGTCACCCACACATGAAAAACAAAAAAGCATTCAAAAAATCACCTTGCACAGACCTTTAACGGTCTTTAGTCATTAGCAATAAAATCTTGGTGTTTGTGTGCTCCTGAAGGACACGTGTGTCTGGAGTTTCCACCCTGGACATAGTGCTGACGCATGTGTGACAGACACACGCAGACGTGTAAAACGGGATGGTGCAGCAGAGGTGAAGACATTGAGGCACAGTCCTCTAGACCCACTTCTGCATGCGAGCATGGGTGGGCCGTGCTCGCCCTGGCTGCAGGTTCCCTGTGTAGGGTAGTGAGGGGCTGGGTGACAGGGCCGTGGGACCCACTCAGCTCTAACATTCTGTGCTGTGAGCACAGGGCGCGACATGAGGAATCAGAGTGGGCCTGCTCTCTCCTCCATGTGGCAGCCTTCAGTGTGGGTCCCCTTACGTCTCCTCCACTTCAAGCTAAGTGGCCTTGACTCCCCCAGGTGTGGTCTTGGGTCCTCCTCCCTCACCACCCTCTCCGTGGGAACTATAGGGGAGCAGATTGTAGCCAGAGTTTTCTAACAGCTCTTCAACTCTGGAAGTTGAACAACCTTCCTTACAAAAGCATAGACAGGAAGCTGGACCACCTGATGTCAGGAATGTTTCTGCTTCGCGCGGGAAGAGGACCATTAAGGTCCTTTCTGAGCCACATTTGTGATTCTCTGAGTGGAGAGATTGGAGCCCGGTACAGTAGATCAGAGAAGGCTCCTAGAAGGAGGTGAGAATTTAGTAGAATGGAAGAACCTAGCTCTGTGAGCTGGACGAACAGATGAGGACAACCTTTCGAGCTCCGGGAGTGGCAGTGACAGGCTGAGGGGCATGCAGCCAAGAGCCGATGGAGAAAGAGCTCTGAGGCCCAACAGCCCTCGGCACCTCCAGAGAGGTGTTCTGTTGGCAGGAGGGAGGGACTGGAGGGTAAACTGGGGGCATGGAGGGGGTGGGCACTTGACATCTCAGGCCCTAATGCCCAAGAATGCAGACTAAATCTGCCATCTGCATGTTCTTATTTTATGTCCAGATCTCAAAGGTGTTGTGTCAGCCAAGAATGATATCCGAGTAGAGATCGTCCACAAGGAGCCTGCCTCTGGCCGGGAAGCTGAGGAACACCCCACCATGAAGCAGCTGATGGTGAGAATGCTGTCTTACGCCCACTCCACCCCAACCTCTGTGCCCTGGAGGTCCTGAACCAGAAGCCTTCTGTAGCCCTCAATGCTGCCACAAAGCAGAGCATCAGACAAGATGCGCCCCTCCCCCCATGCAGGACAAACACCTGCTCTCAAACAACGAGAATATCGCATCTGCTATACTGCACTTGGTGTTCTAGAGACTCTAAGACGTCTAAGATGCAGTCCCAGCTTCCAGTAGAGAGAGGAGACGTATAAAAAGCCACAACGGGCTGTTATACAATGTGTAATTCTACACACACCTACAGATATTACAGATATTCAGTATATACCCTGTGCCCCAATATCCCCCCAAAAGTCTGCAAGAGGCATAGGTTCCTCTTCTGGAACTGATTTGCTTACCATAAGCAAATCATCACTTCTCCCAAGCCTGCTCCTCCACTCTGCTATGCAAACAGAAACCTGAAACATGGCTAGGAAACTCCCCAGGTGGTACACTGCAGAGGGTGAGCATGAGCTGCTCTGTGCCCCTGTCTCCCCACTGGGGAAATGGGGGGGTGGAAGAGAACACAGGCTGTACTGAGGGCGAGGTGGGAACCCCCTGAAGAGCCGTGGAGTACAGCACACTCTCCAGAGAGGTTATTTGTTCGTGTGGCTCACAGACACCTGTCTCCTTACCCATCTCCACTAGGCGGGAAGTGAACCGCCTCATCAGCCTGCATCTCTGGAAGCTGCCGGTCCCGCACTGACACCAGCATTGCTTAGTGCACTAAGCTGAGTTCTTCATCAGCTGCTCTTTTTTTTATCCATTTTATTTTTGGTGCTGTCAACTCTACTCCAAAGATTCCTCAACGGGGCCCCTATCACCACTCCACCATTAGTGTGTTAGCTTGGGCTCCCTGGACTATCACAGCAGCCTCCAAAGTGGTCTCACTATTCAGTTTTTTCACCACTGTACTCAGTACCCCCTCCAGGGTCCCACAAAAAGAGTCTTTCTAAAACACCAGTCTGACCCTGTGGCTACTCAGAATCCCAGTAGCTCCCCCTGTCTGCTGGATAAAGTCCATGGTCAAAGATCATCAGACTCGTCACCATGAGGCACCTGCCCGCCTTCCCAGCTCCACCTTCTGGCCAAAGGCACAGAACCTCGACACCCCAGAGAACTGCACTTCCCGGCCTTTGCGTCTTCCTGACCCCAGAGCCTTTGCAAAGACAATTCCCTCTGCATGTTGGATTGGTCAGTTGAATTTCACATTCTCCCATGAGGATTGGCTCAAACGTCACCTCTTCTGTAATATTGTTGCCTGTCACCTCACTGCTGGCAGAGCTCTGCTCTTCCCAGACACTGCACGCTGTCCTTCCCCTTGCATTGCTCTGTGACTTGTCAAGCTCTCCAGTTATCCAGAGTTCCTCCGGGCAAAGGTCGCGTTCCTGAATCTACCCAGTGCTAACCTGGAGCCTGACATGGTGAAGCATTTAATCTCGCAAGGGAGTGACCGTGGCCTGACTCTGAGAAGGCATGGGCGTCTCCATAGATGAGCTTCTCGACAAGTCTGTGTGGTAGGACCGGCCTGTCCTTTGTTCCAGCTGCCGATGACCGTCTGCACATCCCCGAGTCCAAGCCCTCAGGAAAGAGGGGAGCTCGCTCAGCAGTCAATTAAGAGAGGGGCTGGGGGAGGACAGCTAGGGCAGAGGGGCCTGCTGAGGGCTCAGTGGCTATGCCTCCGCTAGGGGGACTGTCCTCCCTCATAGCCTTTAGCCCCAGCCCCCTGCAGCCCCACTTGAGGACAGACAGGCTGAGAAGTTGGAGCTGGGGAAACAGACATGCGATGCACTCGGAGCCAGAGCTCACCGGAAACTAAGCCATGAGCAGTGCTCACCAGGGATGATGGTAGAGGGCTGGGCTGGTTCCATGGGGCTCCGGAAAGACACCAGGAAAGTGAGTTGCAAGGGATGAGAATCATTACAGCCCCGAGAGTAGGTGGGAATCTGGCCTTAATCATGTCAAGTGCAGAAATGACACATGGGAAGCAGCTATGTATGACATGCCACAAGATAGCATCGCCGTGGTTATTCAGATTAATTAGCACACTGACTGTGTGCTGAGTATGCTTTAATTCTCACCATGAGTTTTATTATTATTTTAATTCTCGGGAACTTAGAGCAGTGCCACTCATTCGCTCATCCAACACAGCTTACGTTTGTAACAGCCCCACCGCATGGAGACCGGGCACTATCCTGGGTGCTGGCAAATCAAAGAATTCATTTAAAAACAACTAATATGATTCCATCCCAAAAGGATTTTGGTCAATGACCACAGTATCCAAGGCATTGTACCAGACACAAGAAATGTTTTTTTCATTGGCACTTTGGTATCCGTTAAGGAGGAAAAACTTTAGTACATCTTAGTCATCACTGTGTCGCCAGAGTCACCATGATTCACAGTGGTTCTTCCTTAAGGTCCTCATTAACCGTAGCCCTGGATGACGCACTGCCCTGCTGGGGTGGGGTCCCACCATGTGCCCAGTGTCATTGTTTATTCACAGATCCATCACCCTGGTGAGAATAGCTTCATCTTTTTTTTTCTTTATTGAGGGAGAGAAATGAGAAGTATCAACCCATAGTTGCAGCATTTTAGTTGTTCATTGATTGCTTCCCTGATGGGGGCTGGAAGGGGAGCTCCAGCAAAGTCAGTGACTCCTTGCTCAAGCCAGAAACCTTGAGCTCAAACCAGCAACCTTGGGCTCAAGCCAGCGGCCTTGGGCTTCAAGCCAGCAACATCTGGGCTCAAGCCAGCGATCATGGGGTCATGTCTATGACCCCATGCTGAAACGGCAACCCCACGCTCAAGCTGGTGAGCCTGCACTCAAGCCACATGAGCCTGTGCTCAAGCCAGTGACCTTGGGGTTTCAAACCTGGACCTGAACGTCCCAGGTCAACACCCCATCCACTGTGCCACTACCGATCAGGCAAGAGAACAGCTTTATCTTAATCCATGTATGCTTGGCCTCAGCACAGGTCTTGGCCTGAAATTCAGTAAATGCTCAATTAATTGAACTGAATCAGCCAAGTGAGAGCTCCATAGGTGACCCTTAGCCCAAAAGGAAGTAAGTTCAATCTTAGAGGCCTACTCTGCCCCGCCCCTGCCACCTTCCCTGTCTCTCTGCTTCCCACCACAGAGGTCCAGGAACAACATGAGATCTGAAATCTCCTCCTGACTCCTTCACCTGCCTCCAGTGTGCTGGGGAGGGGGTGGGGGGGAGGCAAAAATGGCAACCTTCCTTCAAGTTGGTTGGTCCTTTCCTTGGGGGAAGTGAACGTTTAGCCCACCTCCTGCCCACTGAGCAGCCATTTTGGGGTTGCAGATGGACCGGGGTGAATTCCAACAAGACTCAGTCCTCAAGCAGCTGGAGGTCCTCAAGGAAGAGGAGAAGGAGTTTCAGAACCTGAAGGTAAGAGTGGCTGCCAGCTATGGGACTCAGCATGGAACCTGGTCTTCAGCTCGGACGGCCCAAGCCCCGTGCCCAGACAGACAATGACAGCAAATAAAACGCCAGAGGTCACCTTGCGGACAGGTATCTATCCTCCCCTAAGGTGCGACCCTCCCTGTAAAGGCACCCACGGTCTCACTCCCACACTAAGGAGGCAAGGGAGTCAAGGTTGAGGTCCCACAGTTCTCCTATCCCACAGCCTTTTCACAGATACATTTAAAAACTAAGTATCCATGTTCTGGACAAAAACAATAAAGTCCGGTTCTCAAATGACCTTGCATTGTGCTGGTGTAACTAAATCTACCATGGAGAGGCCCCTGCTTCCCTCCTTCAGCCCTTCCCCTCCCGGCTGCCACTAGAACACCTGACAGCCCTCTCTTCTTGGTGTCCCCACCAAAATAACCCTTCCCGACACCCCCCTTCGTGCATTTCTCCCCTGCTGTCTCCTTCCGCCTGTCCTCATCCCTTCCTGTGTATGGGAGGGCCAGCTCAGCCTTGGAAGTTCAGTGCAGTCCCACCCACGCAGTGATGCTGTTCTTGCTTTTGTCCCCTACCCAGGACCCCACCAATGGCTACTACAGTGTCAACACCTTCAAGGAGCACCACTCAACCCCCACCATCTCGCTGTCCAGCTGCCAGCCGGACCTGCGTCCTGCAGGCAAACAACGAGTGCCCACGGGCATGTCCTTCACTAACATCTACAGCACCCTGAGTGGCCAGGGCCGGCTCTATGACTACAGCCAGAGGTTTGTGCTGGGCATGGGCAGCTCGTCCATCGAGCTCTGCGAGCGTGAGTTCCAGAGGGGCTCCCTCAGCGATAGCAGCTCCTTCCTGGACACTCAGTGTGACAGCAGTGTCAGCAGCAGCGGCAAGCAGGACGGCTACGTGCAGTTCGACAAGGCCAGCAAGGCCTCTGCCTCCTCCTCCCACCACTCCCAGTCCTCTTCCCAGAACTCGGACCCCAGCCGACCCCTGCAGCGGCGGATGCAGACTCACGTCTGAGGATCCCAGGCCACTGGCAGGGAAGCGGGGGCTGGGGCCACGCACATCCTGGCTCTCCAGATAACATGGGTACTTTGCAGAGGACCCCAGCACCGGCAGCCTCCACGACAGCCCGGAGTACCTCTGCCGCCACCCTCCTCCGAAGCCCTGATTAAGCACAAATCTGGGTCCCCAGCTGCGGTGTGCCAGAGGCATGGGGTGGGGAAGTGACAGAGGAAGCAGCAGCGTGCACTGTGCTCCATACTGGACACTCTGGGCCCAGCCCTTTCCTGGAGGCCCCCTCCTGCTCCTCCCACAGGCACTAGAGGCAGCTCTAACTTTGCTTTAATGAAACTGCCCATCACTCTCCAGTGTCCCCTTGAGCTCTACCCCTTGCTGCCCATAAGCTCTACCCCTGCGCCTGTGCTCCTGTACAACTCGAGGGAGAAGAGGGGTGAAGTGTTCCCCCGCCCCGCCAACACTGAGCTGCCCCAGAGACCCCAGTGCCCTCTGCTGCTCAGAGCCCTGGCTACAGGACCGTCACTCACCACACTGGCTGGGAGCCCACCCCCAATTTGTTTGGTGTTTTGTGTCCATACTCTCCCCATCTGTCCTTAGACTGGATGCCTCTGAACTCTGAGGTGGGCCTGGCCCCATCAGAAACTGCTACCCTGGAAGGGGGTTTGGAGGAGAAAAAGGGAGAGTGTCAGCCCTGGGGGGAACACCTGGCTGGGCATGCCCCTCCCAGGCTGTGAGCCTCAGAGCTTCCCGTCCACCCCTGCTTTGCATAATCCCCTCTCCCCTACAGCACTTCAGAGTGGATTCAAGGAGTGAGAGCTTCTCTGGTCATGGGGAGAGAGTTTCCTGGGAGATGCAGGTGTGAGGGGACTAGAGGCCAGGTCTTTAAGATGATGACCTCGCTTTCTCTGCCAATGAATCACCAGGGGCCTAGATTCACACCAGAAACAGGGCCCTGTCTTTAGTAAGACCCCATGGGCAAGAGAGAAAGTATATCAACACCTTACCCCTCCTACTCACCACCCGAGAATAAATGTTAGGGTTGTTACTCAAAACAGTTCGTTCTTTCCTTTTGTTCCTGCAGAACCACACGAAGAACCCAAGAGCTTTGGGAATTCAAGGTTCTTTGCCCTTGTTGGGTCCACTTTCCTAGGTAATGCAGGCTGCCAGTAGCTCGGGCTCCGGAGGTAGCTGCCCCTCCCGGCAGGCTCCTCTCCTGTGGATGTGCCCCACTCAGAGGGTGCAAAGGCAGGACTCACCAACCACCTGACTCATGCTTTATTTATTTATTTATTTGTTTGTTTTTTGTTTGTTTGTTTTTTGAGAGAGAGAGAGAGAGAGAGAGAGAAGGGGGGAGGAGCAGAAAGCATCAACTCCCATACATGCCTTGACCAGACAAGTGTAGGGTTTTGAACCAGCGACCTCAGTGTTCCCAGGTCGATGCTTTATCGACTGCTCCATCACAGGTCAGGCCCTGACTCATGCTTTAGACAGCTCAGAGGCAAAGTGGTCGTACTGGGCCCTGGAAGGGTCATTCAAGGTCTTTCTCTCTGTAACATTCGCAAAGGAAAGTTACCTTTTGGGGGGCTTCAGGGAGAGAGGCCCTCTTCAAAGAACTTATGGCACCAAAACCGTACATGCTAAACCTCAAATAAGGCTCCAAGAATGGCCCTGCTGGGTGGGAAGGGTGTAGCACTGGCAGACAGGGTGGCATGGGTAAACGGGCAAGTTTGAGGGTTAGTTCAGGGGCTAGGAGTCAAATGGGACTTTGGAGAACCCAAATTGTGCCTAAGGTTGACTTTCCTCTTAAGTTTTAGACCCTTTTTCTCCAACTTCCCTCTCAGTCCTGACCCCTCATGGAAACCTTCACCACAGAAGTCTGTGCTTCTTTCCAGTCACCGATTCCTTGGACGTCCCCAACCGGAGATCCTATGCATTGCCTCCTTAGTTCCTCCACCCAGAAGGGTGCTGGGCCTTCCCGCGTGCTTCCGATTGCTTCAAAACTCCGAGTGCCCGACAAATCTTCCTTTGCAGCCCAAGGGAGTAAAAGGTGATGAGAAATATAAGTATACACCCCAGGGCCATATCCTGCGTCTAGTACCATTCTGGCCCACACAGATGCCCAGGGACTGGCCCCTGAGCATTCTGGGTTAATCTTGATGAGCCTTCTTCCTTCCCGTGTATATGTTGCCTTTGCCAAAAGGGAACAACTTTCTAAGACCAGATACAAAGTGCCTTGGTGTGCTAGCATAAGAGAGAAGATGGCTTAAAGAATTTGTCCATTAATTTGTCCCAGTCGCCCCCACCTTGGAAATGGCTCCTAATCCTGACCACAGCCTTCCTTGCCCTTGGCCCTCCCCCCCTCTCCCCCGCAGGTAGCTTTCATAATAGGGTGAAGGCGCTCACTCTCTCCTGAAACCCAAGGTTATGACTTAGGAAAAACAGGGAAGAAAGCTATCCTCCTGTAGAATGGAACGAGCTCATCTCCCTCTTGAGCTTCAGGCCCTCCCAGAGAGAAGGTGAACTGTCATAAAAGAGCAGCACAGGGTCTAGACAGGGGCTGAGCAGTCAAGACTCAACCAGCCAGTGCCCAGCGCCCTGAGCTCCCTCCATGCACACACACTGCAAAGACTGCCGAAGGGGCAGGGGTCACAGGTAAGGCCTCGGCGAAAGAGAACATAAGGGGGGAACTGGTGGCATCTGGGTCTTCTGGAACATTGAGGTGCCAGGAAGGGGCCTAGATGGAGCTGTGTGCCCCTCAGTTGTGTCCAGCCCTGTTTTCTCCCAAAGAAGTGAGGGTGCAAAAGAGCTGAGAAAGGGTGTTTAAAAAATTTAAGGCCGTGGAAAGCCCTGAATTCCCAGGTGATTTCAAATGAACTGAAATGAGTCTCCAACTGTAATCTTAGTTAATCCTCACAATTCTGAAAACTATTACCATTTTATAAGCAAGGCAATGAGGCTTAGAGACGCCAAAAGACTTGCCCAAGGTCATAGAGCTAACAAGTGACAAACAGGAGATTTAAACACATGTGATTTCCTCTGTAAAATGTTTCCATCCTGCAGTGCCAACTCAAGGGCACATTCATCTCAGAATATAGTAAAGGCCATCGGCTAGCACCCACTTTGAGGTAGGCTGAGCAGGGATAGGCCACACAGCTCCGTCTGGAAGGCAGGACTGGCATCCTCCACCTCAAGTCCCCAAATGACCTGGAAAGACCACAGCTCCCTGGGAAACAAAGCTATTCTGTGTATCAAATCACCCCCTCCCCTACCAAGGCCAGTGTCCAGTTTTCTGATAGTTTTAAAATTCGCTGTTGACTCAGAGTCCCTGGATGGGAGCCCAGTTTCTAATTCTCAGGCTTGCTATCAGTCTGGAAAGGCCAGAGTTATTTCCACTGCCTCGTCGACTTTCATGGGATAGGAAGTGCTCTCGCTAGAGGAGCTAGAACGCCACATCAAATCCCTTTCTGACAGAGCCTATTGACAAGTGCTATAAAACAACAGGCCTTGAGCTTCCGGAGGACCCCGGGAAATGAAAACAAACATGATGCTGTGCTTGGGAGCTTTCTCAGAACAGGGGTTGCATTTCTCCCTCCCCCGATGGTGAATGGTGATTGCTAGTAAGGGCTCAGAATCGAAATTGCAAGGTACACTCCGCAAGTTCCAGGGGCTCCCAGATGTTGGGGGGGGTTATAATGGCACCAGAAAAAAAGACGAAGGCAGTCCTGCAATTAGTTTCTTCTCTAGGAAGTTTCCCTACAAAATAAATTATTTATTAAAATAAAAGTATAACTTAATAAAAACTATTTTAATTTGCATATAGATTTTTATTTAAAATACCACTTTGTATGCCTATCTAGAGAAACATGACCATTTAGACAAAACCAATGACATCTCAACTAAATCTTGAATTTTACTTCCCCTTATAAAAAAGTCTTTTAGAAGCCTCTTATTTAAGTTGTTTCTATTTATTTTTATTTTTTAAAATATTTTATTTATTGAGTTTAGAGAGGGGGTTGGGAAGGAGTGGGAAGCACCAACCCACAGTTGTTTCTCAGATGTACCTTGGCCAGGCAAGCCCAAGGTTTCAAACTGGCGACCTCAGTGTTCCAGGTTGATCTTCTATCCACTGCACCATCACAGGTCAGGCTGAGTTGTTTTATTTTATTTTATTAAGATTTTATTTATTCATTTGAGAGAGGAGAGACAGAGAGAGAGAAGGGAAACACAAGGGAGGAGGAACAGGAAGCATCAACTTCCATATGTGCCTTGACCGGGTAAGCCCAGGGTTTTGAACCAGCGACCTCAGCATTCCAGGTTGATGCTTTATCCACTGTGCCACCACAGGTCAGACCAGGCTGGGTTGTTTTAGATGTGACCACATACCAGCTATTTGCACCAGGAGCATCAGAACCACCAGCGACCTTTGATAAACCACTGATATGGATCCTCAGCCTGACCTTTACTCCTCATTTCCCACAAGGCTCCCATCGTCTTTCCCCTAACTCCCAGCTTCAATCTTCCTAACTAGGTCTTAAGCTGGAAAAAATGAGGAAATCTCAAGCTACTCTTCTTTCTACAAGTAAGGATTGTTCTCCGGATGACTACACTGCTGTAGGGACAGCCTTATCCATTCTTTCCCTGTTATTCTTCCTGGTTCCCTCTCCCCGCCCCTCTAATGGCTGGGTCTCAGACAGACACGAAAACCTTTCATTACTACAGGCCCTGAAGTATTACCCCTGCCCTAGCCCTTGTCTTCAAAACGTGTTTTGTGAACATATACCATTCTCACTGACCGTGGTCCACATCTCTGGTGCCGATATCTGTCTGCCACCCCGTGTTCCCAGGTCTCCTCCCTGGAACAGTCTTCCACTGTGCCTATCTGTGGGGCTGGGATACCCCCAAGCCCTGGGCCAAACACGCTCCTAGAGCCAGTCGACCAGGGAGACCAGTCTTGCAGAGCCACCTCCTTCCACTGCTTCTTAGCCTCAGGGCCCTTGGAAACGTCTAGAATGTCTGGAGAGCATTCAAAGAATGCTCCTTTATAACTGTCTTCTTTGTGGCGAATCTAATACTTTACATTCAAAGACAAGGCAAGCAAAGTCTCAGGAAACAGGAACTGGGGGAACTGGGGTCCTAGTAACTAGTGAAGCTTCTCTGACCTCCCCATGATGCGGAGGAGCAGTGCTGCCCAGGCTAGAGACTGGGTACAGGGAGTCTTCCTTGGAAGGTTGCCCCGGAGACGAGGTCAGGTAGACGGGTTCAAGATACCACCTTTGCTTCCTTAGTAAGGAAATTAAAAGGCCACAGCCTTGATGCTATTGATGATATTTTCAAGGACTAGAAAATATATTTGTGACACTAATGAACATTACACTAATTTGTGACACTAATGAAAATTACTGAAGAAAGAAGACAGTAAAGTGATGTGGATAAGGATTCAGGGCTTCTACAGAAGAATTTTTAGATAAGAATCCTGTTTGACTTTTAATTTAATGTTTCTCTTGCCCTGGCCAGATAGCTCGGTTGTTTCGAGCATCATGCCAAAGTGCAGAGGTTCAACATGGTCAGGGCACATACAGGAATAGACTGATGTTCCCCTCTCTCTCTTTCTCTCACTTTCTCTCTCTCTCTCCCTTCCTTTGTCTAAAATCAATAACACAAAGATTAAAAAAAAACTATTTTAAAAAATCAATAAATAAAACTTCTCTAGCTCTCCTGCCATGCAGGCCCACACCAGTGGAACATAAATCTATAGAGATAGAACAGAGCTGGAGAGTCTCCCTACCAGACTCTAATTTACACTGACATGATTTTTCTTCAAGAGAGAAACACACTTTTAAGCAGGAGAAGATACTCTTTTAAGTGTTAAAATTGGTGATGTAAGTAGTGTTTTAGGAAGCCTCAGAATAATACATGGTTCTGGAATAGCTTAGTTCAGTAATTCCAACTTCAATCCCCTCGTGTGATTTCAACATCTGAGCCTTCTCTCATTCCCTCCACCCAACTCCACCCTTGGAGTCTTGCAAGATTCCTGAGAGGAAGCTGTGCCTCTGTTGAGGGGTAAGTGTACTTTAAAATGTTAGTTTTCCCTGGAAACCTGAAATCTGCTTTCCAAAGTTCATTTCTCCCTAGCCACGTCTGTCAGAGCCTCTGTGCTAACCCTCCTAGGCAGTCCTGTGAGCTCTCCCACCTGACTCCAGCTCTCGGCAACCCCCTTACATGAAGAGACAGAGCCTCCCAAAGCCTTTGGGCTCCTCCCAAATCTGACATCAAATGAGACTCGAGGTTCATCTCCCTGCCTCGTGTCTTGGGTGCAAAAATCCCTAAGACCTCTAACAAGAGAAGTACACCTGTTGAGAAAGAACTGGAAGGAAACAGGCTATAATTACAGACAGACAGACAGACAGACACACACACACACACACACACACACCCTCCTTAAACTTCTAAGTTGGAAAAATTTTCCTGGAACCATGTCCGGTACAGAACCATGGGTATGCTCAAAACTAACAACTAGTTTTCTGAAGCTATAATTGAGACATCAAAAAGGTCAGAAGGGTTAGCAACCTAGCCAACAAGACTGGACTCAAGCTTAGTTTGGGACCCATACTGTGGTATGCTGCATGCCATCGAAATGGATAATGTCACCCAAGAAACCAGTTTCTCCTAAAACCCCTAAAGCATCTGACTTCAACATGAAAATCACTGCCAGAGAGCAGTCTGAACTCACTGTACATTGTTTGATTATTCAAAGCCTGTATCTGAGTCATTTTCGCTGGTCTCTTACCCTTACTTTGCTGATGGGCAACTCAGAGACAGACTCTCCTGTAGTAAGCCATATTACTCTGTACCTGGGCAAATATTTGACCCTCCAGCTATACCTCCTGTCCGTTTGCTTTCTGGTATTTTCTGATATGCAAGGCAGCTTTCCAATCTAATATTTATATCATACTTTACCGTCCACACAATGTACCCATCATCATGAAACCCCACTGTGAGATCGGCATGCACAACCACCGTTTCCCAGATGGAGGAGCAGAGGTTTACTGGGGCAGGACCAGTCCCACCTCCTGGGTGGCACCGGGCAGCTCCCCCTTTCGCCTCCTGGATGCTGCTTCAAGCTCACACTCCCCCGCCGCCCCCCCCCCCCCCCCCCCCCCCCCCGGCCCAGGTTACTCAGCGGGAGGTCGCGGAAAGTGTACTGCAAAGTGTAAATATTTAAAACCCGAAGCGTCCAAAATTAAGGCACACCGTTTGATGTTAAAACAAAGTATAATTTAAATGTGCTGGTGGGCTAGACCCAAGCCTGACCCCCTGCCTAGCTCCCCGCCTCCGTGCAGGAGGGCAGGGCCCGCGGAGTCCACAGCGCACCAGGCTGCTTTCTTCCACCGCCTCGCAGTCCAGGTCTGGCCCCCAGGCCCCGACGGGGCGTCTCCCGCAGGCCACGCAGACCCCAGAGCTCTCCTTCTGAGGTGGCTGCGCCCTTCTGGCTCTCACAGCTGCCTCCTGCCGCGAGCCTGCGCCCTACCCTCCACGCCTGCGGCTCAGGGACTGGGATTAGGGCCGGCTTTGCGAGCAGACGTTGGAGTTGGGAGCCCATCCCGTGAGGTCATCCCGGAGTCTAGACTGCTAGAGCCGTGGTTCTGAGTGCTCATTAACATTCCAGGTTCCTGCGCCCAGAGGCCTGGGTGGGACCCAAGAACCTGCATTCTTACCCCCCCCAACACACACACACACACACACACACACACACACACACACACACACCGCAATGCTGATATAAATGGTCCTCACTGACTGACCCACCCTCATGTTTCAAGAAATGTAGGAATTGGGAGCACAGACATGGAGAAATGATTGGTTCTCTGTGCTTAAGGGGCCGGCAGAGCCTGATGTAAATCCCGGACTGTGGACTCACATCAACTGCTTGCCCCTACTGTGCCCGTTTCCCTTCCGGCCCTGGTTCAGGGCATGGTTTAACCAGTACTCGGCAGGCTGGCAAGCAGTTCGTTCACATTGTTGGGCTAATGGAAGAGTGAAAGTCCTTTTCTGGGTACAGCAAAGAACTACCCTCTCCCCCCCCCACCACCAAAAAAAACCCTACTCTACATCACAGCTCCACTCTCAGCACCCTTGGCCAGTATTGCCTCAATCTGCACCCTGGAGAAAGCTGAGCCCACAGCCCATGTTAGAATGAACAGTTTGGGGGTATAGACCCCATCCCCACACACACTCCTGTCTGTATGCAGTCATGAAGGACTGTCCGCATATGGCATCACAGGCATAACCCACCAAGAATGGAAAATGCTCCTGTGTCTGCACGCATGTGTGCGTGCGTGCGTGTGTGTGTGTGTGTGTGCAGTGTGGGAAATCTGACCCATCTGTGTGCACTGGATTCTGGCTCAAGTTTAGGCATGTTCAGTAACAGGCAGGGACCCCAATCTAGAACAGCTGGATCATATGCACTGACAGCCACTTTCAATGGCCCTGGATGGGGAAACGGGCCCTCCCTTGCATACCCTTGTGAGAAGTAGCTGGGTAAGCAGCAGGGAGAAGCAAGGCTGACACCCCTGTCCCCATGCTGTCAGCAAGTCCTCCCCCAGCAAAAGCCCGTGGGGGGCTGCACATGCAGGGGCCCTACTTGCTCTCAGAATCCTCCTCACCTCCAAGGGGAGAGCAGCTAGCAAGTAATTCTGCCAGGCTTCCGCGAGGAGGCTGTTCCATTCCCTGCACGGTCCTCAGGACCACTCCATGGGATGAGTGTGGATCTTCCCAAGGCCACTCTAACACTATCGAGAAATGTGATTTTTCCTCCATTCCTCCCACATCTCTGCCCTTCTCTATCTGTCCTGTCCCAGCCTAGCTTCAAAACCTCAAGGCTGCAACTCTTTCCGAGAAAGCCAGGAACACAGCTGTGAGTCCCAGTCCCTGTGGGGGAGTTCCAGCTCTCCCTCCTGGCTCCAGATGTAAAGAAACAGCTGTGGAGTGGCAGGAGCCCAGCTGGCTGCTAAGCAGGGCCTGGGAAGATGGAGAACAAAGAGGGGAGAGACAGGGGAATGGGAGGGATATCACAATTCTAGACACCTAGGGGAAAAGCACTGCACCCCCTGGCCTGGCAATTGGCTGACAGGTCTTGCCAAATCCTTTAGCTGCTGCCCAAGCCCTGCCCATCCTGATCCTGGCAGCCTGGGCCACTGGCAGGACCTGCTGTAAGCAAACTCCATTTTATGATTCCTACTTAATCTGAGAAGGAAAACTTGGCTTCCTTTGTCTGACTCCACCCCTGTCCTTAAACAGACATCCAGCATGAGACACCCAGCATGAGATTTTAGAAACTAAAAGCTGGTGAGAGAGAGGAAGGAAGGTGGGAGAGGGCGCTGCCCCCCATCTGGCATCCGCCTGGGAAGTAAACCCGGATGCAGGATGCCAGGCTGAGTGTCCGGCAGAAAGGGCTCCTCGGGGCAACACTTGCTTGCCTGCTTCACCAGGGTGATAATGTATGACTTGGCACCAACCACATAATCAAAAATAAATCTCTTGAATGACCATGGCCTGCTCTGGGTCCCACTGGATCTTTAACAAGCCTGTCCACTGCTGGGAGAGGGGCCCACTGCTGTGTCCCCACAGCCTATCCATGTCCTCCCCCATCCAAAAGGACACAGGGCATCACAACAGCTTCTGTTTTAGGAAAAATAGTTTAATTTGTTTGATACCTCTTTTCTAGATGAGGTTCCCTTCTTGATGTAGGGCCCCTACCACTGCTCCCCCATGCCTGCTGGGAAGAGCAGCCCCTCTCTGCAGGACACCTACTCACCCCAGATGACTCCCCTCCTGGGAGGCCTGTTCTGGGTCTAGGCCTTAGTGGGACCATCATTTTTGTGTTTCTACAAAAAGTGGTCCGAACACTATGTACGCCCCTTTTCTGGATGCCATGGGACCAGCCCATACCACTTTTTCCTCTTAATTAAATAGTCCATTAAATAACCTTCGGCACTGCAGACAGATGTCACAGCAACAAGCGTCGTTCCTTCACTGGGCTCCTACTGCCCCAGGGCCTCCATCCTGAGGAGATCTGGCCCCCACGAGAGCAGCCAGGGGCATGGCCTCTTCTCAGACCCGGCCCGCCCCGTTTCCCCTCCCCACACAGGCGAGGGGGAGTCCAAGCTGAGCGTGCTGGCACCGGGCGCCCCACAGCCGTGCCGGGGGTTGCTCAGGCAGCAGAGTGGGCTGACCGACGATGAGTACAGCCCCTGCCCAAGTCAGAAGTATGTGAGGTTCTTGACTGCTCCAATTTCCAGCATCCGTTTGATGGCCAGAGCCTCTTGGGAGACGTTGTGGCCTGACCCCTGTGGAGACGGCCAAGAAAGCACACTGAGAGACTCCTAGGGACGTCCCTGGCCCAGGGGAGACTCCCTGGCCCCCCCACAGCCCCATGCACTCGGGGCTCCCTTCCTCGTGTGGCCTCTCAGAAGAAAAACCACCTGTGAGGCCGAGTACAGAGGATACTGGGCTGGGGACCCAGAAGCCCTGGTGCCAGCTCTGACTCTGATGACCTCACCATGAGCCACTTAATCACCCAGTGTCCCAGTTTGGTCTGCCCACCCAACTTGCCAGCAGGGGCCACTTACTGCCATAGACTTGAGCGTGATCTGCTCATAGTAGTGAATGGTCTGCTTCCTGTTGTGGGCATCTGGGTAGCCAAAGCCAGCAATGTGCACCACGTCACAGAGGTGGAGGGCCAGGGTGATGGCCAGCAGGCCTGTGGTGGGCTTCTGAGGATCAAGGAGGGAGTAAGCATTAGAGGCGCCTCGCTCCTTCCAGCATCTTCTCAGCCACTGCTTGGCAACAGGAGTTTGCTACCCTGGAAGGGGCACTCTTCTGTGCTGTCCAGAATGGCAGCCACCACCATAGCTGGCACCTGAGTGACTAACTGGGGCTCCTGCAGCTGAATGGCTGAATTCTTAATTTTATTTAATTGAAATTGAAATAGCCTTATGTGGCTCAGAGCTACCATACAGCACAGTACGGATGGAGATGCTGAGGCTTACAACTGTTAAACGATAAGGGATGGAAAGGTTCCTCTCGGAGCCTCAGAGAGCCTCACACCTTTCAGAAGACCTGGGGTCCCCATGCTCACGGACTGTGTGCGCTTTATGAGGTGGGCCCTCCCCCTCGGTAAAATGGAAATGGTAAGACTTTTCCCTCCACCTTATGGGATGCTCAGAGGACCTCGCTTCCTCCATCCCAAATTCATCCACAAGGGTGGCCAACCCGGTCTCTGAACCTCACAAATGTCCCCTTCCTCAGCTTCTGCCTTCCAGCCCGCTTCAGCTGGCCAGGCCTCCTGACACCAGGCTTCTGCCAGCATCTGCTTCTGAGCTCTGCTATTGTTTCATCTGTCACCTCCTGCCTGGGCCTGCGTCTCCCCCTGCTACTCTAACCATCACTGCGCTACCACATTCCACCTAGACCTTCCCCAAACCACACTTTCATCGCCTTCCTGCCAGCTCAGCCCCGACAAGAGCTCCTTAACCTCACCAAACTCTCCTCTCCCCGTAATCTACATGTCACCGCCCACCCAGTTGTCCAAGCTGGAAAACTAGATGTCACACATTCCTCAATTTCACTTGTAAAGTAAATGTTGTAGCAGGAGAATTCTAAGATGACTCCCAATGACCCTCGCCCTTGAGAGTGTGTGTGAAAACTATGGCTATGATGAGATGTATTACAGTCTGCTGTATGCTTTGGATAGCACAGTTGACTGTTAAAGCGATAATCCCGGTGAGCTTGACCTAATTTCATGAGCTCGTATATTTGCGTCTAGAGCAGTGGAGGAAGTCAGAGATGGGAAGCACAAGAAGGATTTGTCCTGCTGAGGCTGGTCTGAAGATGGAGGGGGTACACGGCAAGGAATACGGGTGGCCTCTAAGAGCCGAGGGTGCTCCCCTAGCAGGCTGAGAGCCAGCAAGAAAATGGGACCTTGGTCCTGCAGCCACAAGGGACTGAATTCTTCCCACAAAAATGAGCTTGGAAGTGAACCCTCCACCCCAGCCTCTAGACAAGAACTCAGCCCAGCTGCCAACTTGCTTCCAGCCTTGTACAGGTATTCTCCACTTTTCCAAAGTTCGTGTTATACCACTTTGCTTTTACAAAAGACCTACAGAGGTACCTGTTTGCTAACCAAAAGAAATTCGAAAAGGATTCTCACTTGTATGAAGAAAGGTGAAAAGCAAACATAGCGTTCAGCATTTGTTTTGCAGTGAGAGGGGCCCTGCCAAGCATCTCATCCAGGAACCACACCCAGCATCAAGCTTCTAGAGCTCTGAACTGGGCCTGCCAGCATCTGGGCTTCATCTAACTAAGGTTTATCTGGTACATCTGTTAGCGACATGTATCCTAAGGATCAGAAAAGCCTAAGAAAGCTTATCAGGGTGTCATGCTTAGCATAAAACTGGATGTCATTAAGCACTTCAATTGTGGGGCAGAAATAAAGACATAGATATCAATGGTAATTTCTTCTTTGTTTAATGCCATTTCAGCATACAAAAGGCTTCACAGGATCACTCTACTTGCAGATGGCGGGGGAACCTGTAGACCTACCCTAGGCAGAGAACCCAGCTACCCTGTGCTGGACTTCTGACCTATGGAAATATGAGTGGATACATGAGTGTTGTTTTAAACTAAACTGTGGTAATTTATTAGGCAGTGACAGGAAACTAACACAGATTAAGTCCATCCCTTCTGCTTCTCTTCCCAACACAGGAGCTGGGTTCCAGCCCTCCTATCTCTGCCTCCCTCTCCCGCCCTCATTTCTGCCTCAAGCCCTAAGCCCTCACTTCTGCCTCATGCCCCATCGGGTCTTTTTTTTTTTTTTTTTTTTTTTTTTTTTTAATTTTTTATTTATTCATTTTTAGAGAGGAGAGAGAGACAGAGAGAGAGAAGGGGGGAGGAGCTGGAAGCATCAACTCCCATATGTGCCCTGACCAGGCAAGCCCAGGGCTTTGAACCGGCAACCTCAGCGTTTCCAGGTTGACACTTTACCCACTGTGCCACCACAGGTCAGGCCCCATCGGGTCTTAAATGCCTCCAGACTGCCCCTGTGCCTCCACCTGCAGTAGAGCTCAGTGCAGGGGAGTGTCTGGTATTGTCAAATGACATACCTTTCCCCAGTTCTCTGCCTGACTGCCCAGCCGGGAGAGCCCTGAAGGCCCAACTCCAGCACCACCCCCTCTGGGGAGGGCCTCTGAAACAGCCCGGAGCACCAGCCTTCCGGAGGTCCCACAGCTCAGGGAGCAATCTCTGCTTGGCAGTTTGCTCTCCATGAGGACACCTGTGTTTATTCTCCAGCCCGCACGTCCTTAGGGCAAGGAGATGCCCTACTCCTCGCATTCCTGGGGCCAGGCACTGAACAACCACACAGCAGGCATTCACATATGAAGCCGAATCACAGTTAGACACTCAGTAAAGACAAATCATTTCTTCAAAATTTGGCAAATATTTATTGAGCATCCACTGTCTCAATCTCCATGATAAGTCTATTACACAATTATCTTTCTAAAACCTCCAGTGACCTTCAAAGGTCAGTACTAATTTACACCCACTCTACAGATAAGAAAACAGAGGCTCTAGTGGCTGACTTGCCCAAGGCCACACAGTAAGTGACAAAGCACGTCCTGTCTATTTCTGCTGGTTACTTCTGTCCACTTGCCCACACAGCTTCTCTGAGGTTCAAAGACATGCATTCAAGTCCTCAGGAAGCTACAAGCTAACATCCACCAGCCGAAGACCACTAAGGGCACTGAGGGCTAAACCATAACTTGGAAAACTGCATCATGACTCCAAAAATTGATCATGACATGCAGGTCAAACTGCAAGCTCAAATTCTCAACTCATCAGACCAACATGTAAAACCACAGATAAAGTAATAGCAACTGCACAGTCTTGATTGTTCTAAAGACAAGACTGTGACTGTCCCAGCAACGCCTCAGTTTACAATTTTTAATCAACGCCTGCCACAACCACCCTCTAATCCAGCCGCAAGCTCTGTACACCCTCCCATGACTCCACTTTGGAGATGGCCCACAATTCTCAAGCTAGTGCTCCCTGCACTGCTGTGGCAAGCTAGTAACTCTAAATGACTGCAGGTGTGTGCCTGAAGGCTCTGCTCCAGCCTATCCCGCTCTAACGGTGCTATTCAAATGGGAGCTGTGATCTCTGTTATTACTCTCCCCTCTCATGGGGTCCCTTACAGTTTCCTAAGTCTCTGGGACATCCCACCTACTTCCCAGCCACAACCCCTGCCCTCTGGCCACCAGCCCACATCATCACCTGCTTGATCTTGCGCGGCTGCTGCATGGGCAGGCTCAGCAGCCTGTCAGCCGCGATCTCCATGAAGAAGGGGTTGAGAATCCGAATCTGTTTGGGGTTGACGTCCCAGATGAGGGGAGGCTGTTTCCAGAAGCCCTTTCGCACCTGGGGGGATGAGGTTGGGAGGAAGAGATGGGAGTGGGCAAAAGACCTGCTTCTCAAGTCCAGCCTGGTGGTCCTCAGCCAGGGGATAGGGACCCGGTGGTGGCAGAGAGACCTCAGGGGGAGAGGAGAGGAGTAAGGCCTGCACCAGAGACAGGAAGGGAGAGCAGAGGGCAGAGCAGGCAGACAGCAATGAGGGGGCACCCCCAGGGGAAGCCAGGTGATACAGTGTGTGGGGTACAAGGTCCAACCACTCCCACTTCTAAGGATCTCCACACAGGTTTGAGGTTGTGTAACTTCTGCCAAACAAGCCAGATTAAACAGCTCAGCCTTTGACTACATGATAAACAGACACAGTAGACTTTCTGGGGACCGTCTGGAAGGACCCAGATCTCAACTACCCTAACCTGCCCCTGCCTGGAGATACTACTGCTGGCTCCTTGGCTCTCAGGTTCTTCCCGGCAAACATAACTTGGCAGCTTTTCTGTCCCAGGCAGCCTCGAGCTTGGGGAGCCCTTGGTTGCCGCCTGACTCCTGCAGGCACCTGGGCCCTGGCTGCACGCGGGCTGTCGGAAGCCCCGCAGAAGAGAGTTCTCAGCTCCCATCCAGCTCTACGGCTGCAGAGCAACATTACAAGACAGGAGGCCTTGACTCGGACAGTGTCCCCACTCCAGCCTCAACCCCTCCCCTTCTCCCCTCTTACCCGCTTCTTATCACTCAGGATAGTCTCAATCCAGTGGAAATCCATCGCCTTGAAAGCTACCAGGACGAGGAGTGTGTCGGGGTTGTTCTCCACTTTGGGGTTGAAGTGGGCGGATTCTGGGTAGAAGAGCCGCATGGTGGTCTTGGAGCCCACGTCACCCTCATAGCCAGCCACCGGGGCGTTGTTCAGTCTGGGAGGTGGGAGGAGGAGGCCATCACCTAGGGCCCCCCTGGGCCTGTCTATAGTAGCTCCCAAACAGCAGAGGGTGGAGGCGCCATACAGACCTGATGACCATGTCGTACTTGTCGATAGCGTCTCCCAGCGAGCTGTTGCGCAGCCGGTGCCCGTTGCCCACCACCACGCAGCGGCGGCACTTGAGGCTGCCGTGGGAAGAGGGTGCTCAGACATAGAAGCCACCGCTGCTCCTGCCCTGGCTCTGCCCCTGGCCTGGCTCAGAATCCCTCCCCAGGCCTCTCAGCCCCTGGCCCCTAGAGACCAGGCATCTCCAAGGAGTCCTGCTTATGGTCCTACTGACTCTGCAGCCCTGGGCCTCGGTAACCGGAGAGGAGACTGAGCAGAGCATGGAAGAGAGGAGAGAAAGGAAGATGACTGAGTACCAGTGAGAAACCCCATTTCGGAGCCCTCTCGCCTGCGGCCCAGGCCTGCCTGTTGCCACAGCAACACCCTCAGCAGCCTCTGCCTGCTCCGGTAGCCGGATGCCCAGGCTCAGTTGCTGTGGGGACTAATGTACCTGCCTCCCCTGGAGACGGGCAGGCTAGAAAAATGGGTCAAATTGGCCACATGGGAGCAGAGAGGCCACAGGGCCACAGAGGCTCAGTGGGAGGCGCTGGGCAGTGATGGCTGCTCCCTGGGGCAGGAAGGAGAGGGGTCAGACTGGTGCGAGGCCGGGCTCCTTACCTCTGAATGCTCTCTGGGATGGAGTAGCTGGTGATGGCCAGAACCCGGAGGAGCACGTCTTCTACAAAGAGAACCAATTGGAAGGGGCTGATGACAAGAGCCAGCTTTCCACAGTGCCCTTCTTCCTCCTCCACGGCTGAGCTTTGCCTGCCATCCCCTTCCCTGACCCAGGATCTGACCTGGCTGAGAACCTGGGCACTGGCACTGTGGATGGCAAAAAAATACGAGGGGTGTGGCCGATGTGAACCCACTGTTTCCACACCACCAGGCAGTACTTACCGCTCCCCTTGGTCCCGTAGGGCAGCTCGTAAGAAGAGGGTGTCTTAACCCAGAAATAATCCTTCAGCTGCAGGAAGATGGGCTGTTCCCGCGAGTAGCTGCACAGAGGTGAGGACAGGGTGGAGAAGAGGAAGGGATTAACTTTGATGCCAGAATCAGGGTCAGCCCCCTGATTAATGTGCCACTGCATGTCCAGGGCCCTCGCCCTCCTTCGCTGACTGTACCTAACCCATGTGTGCCGCCACAGTCCCTCTGTCTGCTAGCACGGCCCCCTCAATCCCAGTGCACCCTGTGCCCTGCCCCACCCACCTCAGCCTCAAGTACTTACTTGCCAAAGAGCTTAGAAGCCTTCCTCTCTGCCTCACCCTGCAGGCACGGGTCCTTCTTCTCCGGGACAGGAAAATAAAAACTGGGGACAGAAAAGGAGAAGAGGCAGCAGCTCTAATCAGACGGGCCCAGCTCAACTGTCTCCCACGGCACATCGGCCCCAGTGCCAGAGAGCGGCTGACAGGGTGGGATCATCTCAACCCAGATTCCACTTTGGAACCAAACCACTGAGGACCCAGTTCTTCCTTCTCCCGGACCCCTGGCCAAGGAGTCACCCCGGACCTATCCCCCAAACCCACCATCTACCCACACCAAAGAATTTTGTGCTAATAATAAAAGGGAGAGGACACAGTTGGGCTTGAACCTTCCTGCCCCACCCAGTGACACTCCGTCCCGAGCCCTGCTCCTGAGAAAACCAGTGGAAGGACGTGGAAGCTGGAGGCAACATACCTGTCTTCTCGGGAGATGGAATACCACACCATGATGACCAGGACCAGTGCCAGCATGGCCAGGAGCTTCCAGCCTGCAGGGCACATGCACAGAGGAGCTGGAGGCAGAAACAGGCAAGTACAGTCCTAGTCCACCTTCTCATCTGCCCCATTTTGGGCCCCTGCAACCCCCAATCAAGCAGACCCAGTCCCTGGCCCTAGTCTGGCCCTTGCTGCCAGCACAGGGCTTGGACCTGAGCATTTCCGTTGTCCTTCAACATGAAGAGAAAGACCCCTACCTCCCGTCTGTCCCACCACAACCCCGGGGTCCCAGGATGATAATATAGACTGCTTCTGGGGGGGCACTTTTCAGGGTGGGGAGCTCTTGGACAACACTCACGGGACTTGCTGATCATGTTTCTCAGCAGGAAGCAGGGTTCCTGGGGAGAGCTGACATCCTGGCTGCCTCGGGCCACCTAGGAGGTAGGAGTCACAGGTGTCTGGTAAGCTCCACACACTCCTGCCATACACCGGATGGAGCAGGACACACCCACACACACTCCTGCCCACACTGGGGAAGGCACACCCACACATAGTCCCGCCCCACACCGGAGCAGGACACACCCACAGCCTGCCTCTTTCTGCCTCCAGCAAGCACAGAGCTGCTGGGGGGGGGGGGCCTCCGGGAAAGGCCCTTCTTACCCTAGACATCCCCCAGCCCCTCCAAGGCAGTATCAGGGGTGAATGGGGTCCTATGTGATGGAAAGGAAAAGCAAGTCCCACCCCTCAAGGATTAGGTTCGTGCCAGATTGGCTGGCTCCAGCTTCCCTGGCGTGGCTCCCAACACTGTCCTCTTCCTCAATTTGTCCAGGGAACGGCCAGCTCCGGGAGGCTAGTGGTTACCTCCACCCATCACCCATTTTTCACATGAAAGTTCAGCTAACTGGACAAGGATGTGATTCATATTTTATGTGGCTGAAGTTTATTCACCACAATCCAAGGCCTCCCCTTGGTCTGGCCACCGCCCACCTCTCCATCATCAGTCTCCCAACTGCTCCAGCTAAGCAGGTCTGCTCAGGCCAGACAATGGGGTGAGGGTGCAGCCACAAGATGGTCCACGCGGCCTCCTCCAGCCCTTCGGGACTCTGATGAAATGCAAACATTGCCCAAGCCCTCTCTGCCCAGAGGTGTGGGGGCAGCTCAGTGAAGACGGGTATTTGAATGAAGAGTGCAGGGAGCAGAGGGTCTATCTAGCCACAGAAGAGGTGGGAGACGCTCTGGGTGAGGGCAAAGGCCAGCGTGGAAAGGGCAGGCTGTGGGGGGGGGGGAGCTGCTACTCTTACGTTAACAGAGAGGTCCCCAAATCACAAAACCCTGCCAGGGCCATGCATCGGCGTCACCGGGGAGGCAAATTCTGCAGCTTCCAAAGCCACACGAAGGGGCACAGGCACTGCTGAGCACCAGTTTCTTCTGTCTGTGCCAGTTCCCCAGGGATCTGAGTCACGGGACTCACCCGGCCATTTGCTAAAATCCCAGACCCCAGGGCCCTCCTGGGCTGCTTCAGTCGCGGCTGGACCTGGGACGGGCATTCCCACAAGCAGCCCCGGTTCTGAAGGACCAGGCGAGAGGGTAGCACACATGCCTGCACTCTCCAGAATAATGAAAACGCTCGAATAGGCTCAAGGGGGGGATAGTATCTGGACAGGTCTGGTTTTTGTTACACATTATAAATCAATGATCCTGAACACTGTTTTATCACCAAGTCATGCTCTGCTTCCAGGGGCTGAGACCAGGACCCTTCCAGCTCTCACATGCCCCCTTCCCCCTCAGTCTCATTCCATCCCACTTCATCCCTGATACCTGGATCACAACATGAACGGCAGGCAGTCAGTCACCTGAGTTTAAAAATATACAGACATCCCCCTCTCCAAGATTCTTATTTAATTGGTTAGGGGCACAGCCCAAGCATTGGTAAGTAAAAAACAAGGCAGACCAAAAGACCCCACCTCCCTGTGATATGACGAGCAGCAAGACAGAGACACTACATAAAGTATGTTGCAGTAACTGAAAGACAAACACTATGCTGCCCCATGGGCCGCCCTCAATGCAGAAGACCTCAGCCATCAGGGGTAACTAACTAGCACTCACCGGTCCTGAGCAACAAGACAACTAGCCCTTCTTTGATCAAGAAAGTTCTGGCCCTGGCTGGTTAGCATAGTGGTAGAGCCTTATCAGAGGCATCCACATGTGGATGTCATGGGTTTAACTCCTGGTCAGGACACACAGAAGTGACCATCTGCTTCTCCACCCCTCCCCCTCCTCCTTCTCTCTCTCACTCTTCCCCTCCAGTAGCCATGGCTCGGTTGGTTCAAGCACATTGGCCCTGGGCACTGAGGATGGCTCCATGGAGTCTCCACTTCAGGTGCTAAAAATAGCTCGGTTGCAAAAATGGCCTCAGATGGGCAAAACTTTGGCCCCAGATGGGTGTTGCCGGGTGGATCCCAGTCAGAGCGTATGTGGGAGTCTGTCTCTTTATCTCTCCTTCTCTCACTTGGAAAAGGAAGAAGAAGGAGGAGGAGGAGAAGGAGGAGAAAGAAGAAGGAAAAGAAGAAGAAGGAGGAAGAGGAGGAAAAGGAGGAAGAGGAGGAGGAAGAAGAAGAAAGAGGAGGAGAAGAAGAAAGAAGAAGAAAGAGGAGGAGGGAGGAGGGGGAGGAGGAGGAAGGAGAAGAAGGAAGAGGAAGAAGGAAGAAAGGAGGAGGGAGGGGGAGGGGGAGGGGGAGGGGGAGGGGGAGGGGGAGGGGGAGGGGGAGGGGGAGGGGGAGGGGGAGGGGGAGGGGGAGGGGAGGGGGAGGGGAGGGGGAGGGGGAGGGGAGGGGGAGGGGGAGGGGAGGGGGGAGGGGAGGGGGAGGGGGAGGGGGAGAAGAAGTTCTGAACTAATGTGTCTTTCTTACCAAACTGCGCTGGTTTTATGCTAGGCAGACTGACTAGTCTTAGGGCTTGCTCTATGATACCCCGTGCAGGATTTCATTAGCTCACTCTCTCCTGTCACTGAGCTCAGCCATGAGGGTGGCTCAGAAGCCCCTTCAGGACAACTGGTAGCCTTCTCCCAGAAGCTCCCCAACACTGCTGACTGAGCCCCTAGGTATAAAGGGACAGGAGAGTACACAAAGTCGGATAGCTGGGCAGGAGAGCAGGCATCCGATGTACTCACGTCTAAGATGTAGCAGCCTCTACTGCCATTAGCTGCCAGGGAGCCCAGCTGACCCATCCCTCTGGGCAGAGCTGACCCCAGAACAGGAAGGCTGTGTGCCTTCTTGGTGCTCTGCCAGGAACCAGTGTCCTGGGCAGAAGTGAGGCTGGTGAGCACTGCCACGGAACTCGCCCAAGGGCAGCCCAAGGACACCGGCTAAAGAAAGGAGCCCCCATGAAAGCAGGAACCATGACTCCTGCTGTGTGAGCACTCACAGGTGACACACAGCAAGGGCTCAGCAGGCACCCACTGTGCCAAGAACAGGACTTTGCTCCCCCCAAGGGCACAGCATGATGCCAGGCCCCTCACGGGATATAGCTTAATGTTCCTCAGAAGTCTATGGGAAGGGAGGGTAGGGGGCAGAAGCACGGATTCTGTTCCCATTGGTTCAGTGACCTTGATCAATGTCGCTGTCCGGGCCTGCCTGCCACCTCCAGACGCACCTACCATTCCTGCTCCCTCCTAATCCCTCCACCTGGGCACTGGGTCCCACTCAGCTTTCCCGCTTTACTCCGGATCGGTGATCCCCCCTTGCCCTGATCCTCCATCTCTCCCTCCTTCTCTACTCCCTTTGACATATCAACGTGCTTAAGTCTGCCTCTTCATAAACACAACAGCACCCTCTCTGCCCTGCTCACCTCCTCAAGCTCCCCCTGCAGCTGTGTCCTTACCCAATGGTCAAGCTTCCATATCTGGGCGACGTCCTCACTTTCCACTCAACCCCTCACCCCTACCCACCCTGCCTCCCACCCTTACTCTTGCGCTGAAATCATTCTTGCTGAAGCCGACACTGTCAGCCCGTGCCTCCTTCCTGGCTCCTGCTCCAGACTCCCTCCAGGCCCTCCTGCTCCTACCTCTGTGGCCGTCCTGGGCTGGGGTAGCCCAGCTGTCCCTGAACCTCCACTGTCCCGGCTTGTTTCCACCGGATACGTTCATTCGTTTTCAGAGCTTTAACTACTACCCATACCCTGATGATTCAAGCTCTTTATTTTCAGCCCTTTAATTCTCTCCCTGATCCCATCCTAGTATTTCTAACTTTCTAAGGCACATCCTACCTGGATGATCTTAAATTCTTCAAACTGAGCCATGTCCCACACTGGATCCATTCTCCCCACCCCTGCCCCACACTGTCCACTCGGTCTCTGACATCCCTCCCCCTCCCACCAGCCCTACTAAACAGTTACTAAATGGTATCGATTCTGCCCATTTCCTAATTCCAGCAAATGTTTGCTGAACTCCCTCTACAGGCTTGGCATTGTGGGAGGTACAGGGGATTTAAAGCTTTCTAAAATTCAGTCCAGGGTCAAGGCCACATGATGTGGGGCCTCAGAAACATCCAGAATGTAGCCCTCCTTCTCCTCTTCTCAAGAGAGGTTGAGTCTAGATGCCCTCCCCCACAGTTTACCCACTTCCTAATTGGTCCCTTTACTACAAGTCTTTCCTCACTCAAGCCCCTCCTTTGGGATGGCCAGTGCGGTGTCTTTCTAAGAAACGATTTGGATCAAACCACCCTCCTGCTTCAATTGCTCCCTGTTCCTTAAATGAAAATCCAACACTGCTCAGGCCCCAGCCCATGGGCACCTCTCCAACCCTCTTCCCGGCTCAGGGCGGGCGCCTCCTCATTCCACACTGGCCCCTGCCGAAGCCCCTCACCCTGGCTGCCCGACAGCCCATGCCTCGGGCAGCACTGCTCAAGAACACCTTGTCCGTGAAGTCCCTTCTGACATTTCTAAGCAATTGATGTTTCTCTTCTCACAAAACATTGTTTGAACCTTGATTTTAGCTGTGACAAGGAATATAATTTCATATTGTATCATCCCTGTTCTCATGCCTTGCTCTATCCTCTGACCTCTGAACTTGGAGTTTGTTTCTAGCACGAGTCTATCTGGAATATAGAAAAGTACCTGGAATATAGGAGACATGTTAGCACTTAATATAACTTTATAGCATATTATTATGTGTTTCTTATCTTGCCCATTAGATTGTGACCTCTGTTATCTGGGACTGTTTATGACTGCAGACTTTATTCTAGTGCCCAGAATGTAGCAGATGATTGTAAATACTTAATACCCAGGTCACAAAATGAGGTAAAAAAATATCTTACATCCTTATTCATAACTGAAATGTCTGGTGCATTTACTGGGTGTGACCCCAGGGGTGGGGGAGTCTCCCCCTCCTCACCATCACTTTGAGGTCCATCCTGTGCAACACAGAATGGACCTCGACCTCCAGATGCCAGTAGGCCCCCCACTCCCCAGCTATGACAAACAAAATGTCTCCAGAAATCACCAAATGTTGAGAACTGCGCTGCTCGACACTTTCAAGAGCTGTCCAAGTATGACTTCAGCCCTGTGAGTGGAACACTATTATTACCACCCTTGTGCAGATAGGGAGCTGAGGTGCCAAGACAAGTGACTTGCCTGGGGTCATACATAGTGAGGGGGAGGCTGGGACTCAGGCACAGCACAGAGCCTGCACCCCACCCCACCTCCGCTGCCTGTCCCACCATCCTGTGAGCAGTTGCTCCGAGATGCCTAGAGCTCTGGGGGTGTCCCTGCGGCCCCAGCCCGGGCTGCGCTGGCAGCTCTCGCACGACTCCCTGCGTGCTGCTGCATCTGCAGGATGACTGCTGCCCTGCATCTGGACACCAGACTTCCAGGAGTGCTGATGTGACTGCGTTCACTGTCATGCACTCATGTCGCACCACTGGCACGGGGCTATCATCCCTCAGCTGCTAAGCCAGTTTCCTGGGCCCCAAATTGTGTGGCTCCCATTTTGAACTGAGAAGCAGGACTGTAAGAACCCTGTGTACACATACTTCACCTCCAAAGCTAGGGTCACACTGCCAGCCTGTCATGGCGTGCAAATCTCGATGGTGCCAGCTAAGCCACAGCCTGCCTCTCGGCTCAGTGTCCACTGCCAACCTTCCAGGGGACTCACACTGGGCTGTGAACACACTGTTGAGCACAACTGCTACGCAAGGCTGTGCAAATCCTCTGGGCTCTAATCCGCCTTAATCAATCACTTGTGGGTGTGGACGGTCAATTCTGGGAACGGACTGGTCATCTGGTACTTCTCCTCTGCTCGGAAACCTGGCCTCCTCATCAATCAGAAGACCCATAACCTTGCCTCTGACCAATAAGGATGCACATGACCTACAGGCCAGCACCCCCTTCCTCCTTCCCCACTCACCCCGGCCCCGCCCTTCCTGACTGAGCAGGCACACTCCTCTGGGTCTCTGCACAGGCCACTGGCTCAGCCTGACATGCTTTCCCCTAGACATTCACCTCTTCACTCACCCACCCCCATCAACAATTCTGCACATACCCAATATTTCAGGTCCCCTCCCTGCTTGCAAAGATATTTTCTGTTGTTTTGTTTGCTGTAGTACCACCACCGTCTAGAATAGTGTCTGGCATACAGATCTTCCGAATTAATCAGTGGATCTACTGAAGCAAGAGAGGAAGAGGCTATAACAGGTCAGATACCTGCTTCAGCCCTGACTGGTCACAGCCTGTAGACCAGGTCTCTGTCCCCATCACTGAACAGCAAAGTGTGATCTCGACATGCCCTGCCCAGCAGGAAGTGAGGCTTGTCTTGGCCCCAGGCTCATTCCAGGCAGCAGAGGGCACAGTAATTGACCAACTGCCCCAGGGCCCGCCAGTTAGCAGATGCGGGCATCTCTCCAGATATCCAAGTTCCAAGGAAAAGGGACAGGACAAGCTTCCCACTGCAGTGCAGCAAGGCTGTCTGTTCTCCCCCCTCGGGGTCCACAGGTCCGTTCCACAGGGCACCCCAAACAGCCGGCACTGCAGCCTTCTACACAGAAACATGGTGTCATCCACTTTATCAGCTGCCAGTCACAAGACACCACAGGGAGCCACTTGAAAATCATACTTCTGGTGTCTGCGAGGGAGGGGCAGACGCTTTGAATTCCATTCTCTGGATGAGGAAGCTGACGTGGTGAGGCAGGGTAGACATTTAATTGTCTGGGCCCAGGATAAATAAAAGAAAACTCTGGTGTGGCTGTGGACCTGCCCCAGGTTCCCAGTCAGGGGCTCCTGCATGCTCCCTTCCTCCGACCTCCCCCCCTGGGGCCCATGACTCCTGGGGCTGGGGCTTGAACCAGCTCACCAATAGTGCATCCAGTCCCTCCTTCCTCTGGCTTCCAGACACCTGCCCTGAAAATGGTGGATGGCTCCAGCCCTGCCCGGTCCCACGTGGGGACCTGTTACGTGAGGCGTGGAGTACTTCAGGCTGGTCCATACTAAGATATGCTCTAGGTGAAAAATATATTCTGGGCCTCAAAGAATTAGTACAAAAAAGGAAACTATCACCTTTAAATTATTTACACTGATCAAGCACCAATATAATATTTTGACTATATTGGCTTCAATATTAAAATGAGTTTTATCTCATTGCTACTTTTTACAAATGTAACTAAATTGACATTCTTTAAAATCACACATGTGGCTTGAGTGTGTGGTTCTCATCCCATTGCTACTGGACAGCGCTGGGCTAGGTAACCTCCAAGGTCCCCCTTCTTACGCTCTGCATGCTTCCTGGGCTCCGGGCAGAAAGGCTGACTCGGGGTCCATGCTGCCTGAGAAAGTGCGTTGGTCATTCTGATGTCCAGCCAGTGAGCTCCGTCCTGAGGTCTCCTCTCTTCTCTCCATCCTGCTCCACTGAAGCACTGGGTGTGGAGGCACAGTTCAAGGAGACACTGCCACCTGGCCCACCCCCAACCTCTTCCTGACCCTGTCATCTTGCCCCTGTGGCTGACCCTTGGCTACCCCTCACACAACGCACCTGCCCAGGCCCACACCGACGGCCACGTCTGGGCTGCCTGACCAGAGCCTTCTCTCCTGGGCTGAGAGCTGTGCGCAGGGGACTGGCCACTGGGCTGAACCTGTCTCTGACCCCTGCCAGATGTGTGACTTTGGGGAAACTACTTGACATCCCTAAGCCTGTGAAAGGGAGAGAAGTGGTCCCTGCCACAGTGGTTGTCGGGGTAAACAAGACAGAGCAGGTTAGGCAACACGGGAGTGCTCCAGGAGTGGAACCCATCCCCAGTCCTCCACGTCCATGCAGCAGTGCCATCCGAAAGCTGTGGGTCTGACAGACACGGGGTGAATGACAGCATCACGACAAATACTCCTACAGCCAGTCTGTCTCATGACCAAAAAAAGCTCAGGAGACGAAGGACCTTACGCTAGGCACAACTCACTGGCCACTGACTGAGACGATCCCGGGCAGCCCCGGCTTCAGCAGCACCTCCTAAATATACCCCTTCCTAAAGAACGTAAGATGTTTAGCCTGCATGCTCCCATCACACTCGGACCCCCATCTGAGAAGGGAGGCAGGGCCCGGGCAGGGTCAGCGCCAACAGCTTCATACCTGAATCCTTTTCAGGGTGGGAATATAAATGTTGGGGGTCTGAAACCATTGCTGTGACCCAAGCCCAGACCTCCCTCCCCAGCCACCCCTGGGCCTGGCTACACTCCTTCCCACGTTGCCTCCTGGCACAGGGACCCAGAACCCAAGCTAAGAGCCACCTTGTCCCCATGGTCTGTCTTACCATGCCACCCTGTTTAATTTCTCTTTCAGCAATTAGAGCACACTGACTCCTATACTGATGAGACTGCATGTCCCAAGAAAGCAGGGGCTTCCTGTGGCCCACAGCATCACCAGCACCAAATTCAATGCCAAACTCAACAAATATTTAAATGAATAAATGACTGAGCAAATGAGCAGAATCAGTGTGAACAGACTGTTTTATCAAGTTAAAACATCCTAGACCCTTAGTTGCAGAGATCTGGGCATATAAGGTGCCAGGGGCTGGCTAGAGGCTCAGATCTGCAGCTGGCAGAGCCCGTAGGTGCTTCAGGTTCTGCCAAACATATGTGATGCTCACAGGCCATCTTATCACGTCTGATTCATCTTAACCACTCTCAGCTCCAAAACTAACAGCAGCCACCCTGTGTGGTCCTAGGAGAGGGACAGGCTTGAAGACCACCTCTTACCCAGGAAAGCTCCTTTCCTCCTTCCTTGCTCCTCAAGATGGGCAGCCTGGGCTAAAATCCAGGGCCCAGGCCCCAGGCCCTAAAGCACCTTGGCCTCCTGGAGGGAGAGGAGAGGGATCTGGACTTAAACATGGCATCTACATCCAAGAAGCTATCTCGAATATACACATCGCCAGCCACTCAGCTGGGTAAAGAGCCTGGCCACTCCGCCCCGTGCTCCTTTGTGTTAGCGATCTCAGCTGATTTCAATAACTGGCTGTTTGGGCCACATTTTAAATTAAAGCTCTTGTTTTAATTTCACTAATAAAGAGGAGGTCCTTGACTCTCTGCTCTTGGCCCCAGAAGCGAGATGACAAAGGGAATGTCATCACTCAGCCAGCGCTGCAACAGATTACACTGTGCCCCGCTGTGGCTCAAAGGCTGCTGCTGTCTTCAGAAGTCCACCTGCGGCGAGTGTGGCCACCCCGCCAAGTGAAACGGAAGTATTGCTGGAGCGCTAAGGGTAAGTGACGAAACAGCACCGGACTGGCCATACTCCGCAGATGCAGGAGTGGATTCCGTGAAGGGACAACACCTAAACCCAAGAGGGCAGCTGTTGCAGCATCTGAAGGACTGCAACAATTAGTCACACAATACATTTGTGGTTTACAAAAAAAACAACCAAAAAACGAGTAAGTCCTTGAAACCCTAGGTCTGCACTTGCAACCCCAAGTAAAACAGAACCCGAGGCCAGTTCTCACCTCCCCTACTCCCAAGTTTGCTGTAGGCTGTGCAGTGTTAATTCCAGGCCCTATAAGTAATAAACCTTCATTTTTTCAAAGTTTCCTGATGAACCACACGGGCAAGTCCAGCTACAACACTGGTTACTGATAGTTGAGACTGGTACCCACCCCTCCTCCTGGCAGCTGGGTCTACGGCACACACTGCCTGGGACATCCACAGCTGCCCAGGGAGAGAGACTGTACCCCACACTAACGCGATCCCAAGGACTGGCCAGACTCGGGTGTGTGCTGTGGAGGCCGCTTTGAAGAAGCTGTTTTCTCCTTTCCGGGTGCAGCATCTCCTGGAGACAGTGCCCAGGCCCCTGAGCAGACCTCTCTCCTGGCGGTGTCTCCTCTGTAGAATAGGTCATCTCAAGGCTCGGTGGCCAGAGGCAGAGTGCAGTGGTTAAGAGTTCTGGCCTTGGACAAGTCAGACACAAGGCATATAATCAACAAATACTTGGATCTATTGGTACTCCTTCAAATCAATAAAACACCAAGGAACCAAAGAGAACAGAGGACAGGAAAAAGTAATTCACAGATTAATCTCAAACACCAAGTGAATATGAAAAGATGTTCATGGGGCCTGGGTAAAAGAGGTGAAGGGGTTAATTAAGAAGTACAGACTGCGCCTGACCAGGTGGTGGCGCAGTGGATAGAGCGTCGGACTGGGATGCGGAAGGACCCAGGTTCGAGACCCCGAGGTCGCCAGCTTGAGCACGGGCTCATCTGGCTTGAGCAAACAGCTCACCAGCTTAGACCCAAGGTTGCTGGCTCCAGCAGGGGGTTACTCGGTCTGCTGAAGGCCCGTGGTCAAGGCACATGTGAGAAAGCAATCAATGAACAACTAAGAAGTGGCAACGCACAACGAGAAACTGATGATTGATGCTTCTCATCTCTCTCCGTTCCTGTCTGTCTGTCTCTGTCTATCTCTGCCTCTGTAAAAAAAAAAAAAAAAAAAGTACAGACTGGTAGTTAAAGAATAGCCATGGGGATGTAAAGTATAGCACAGGGAATATATAGTCAGTAATACTGTAATAACTATATATGGGGCCAGGTGGGGATCACTTTGCAAAGTACATGATTGTCAAACCACTATGCTGTATACTTGAAACTAATACAAAATAACACTGAATGTCAAATATAATTGAAAAATAAAATTTTTTGAATAAAATACAAATTCAAAATATATAAGAAAATGGTGAATGTATTAATAACACAGCATTTTTTTTAAGTGAGTGGAGAAATAATCATGTGCCCTAACTGGGATCTACCAGGCAACTCCGTCTGGGGCTGATGCTCAAATCAACCAAGCTATTCTTAGCACCTGAGGCTGACAGTTGGACCAACAGAGCCATTTTCAGCGCCAGGGGCCAATTCTCAAACCAGTCGAGCTACTGGCTGCAAGAGGCAAAGACGGAGAGAAGGGAGAGCTGGAGGGGAAGAGAAGTAAATGGTCGCTTCTCCTGTGTGCCCTGACTGGGAATTAAACCCAGGACGTCCACATGCCGGGCTGACACTCGATCCACTGAGCCAATCAGCCAGGGCCACAGCATTATTTTAAGTTCAATATTTCACTTATAACCAAAACAATTTATCTTCTTACTTTCCCAGCTTTAAAGAAGGTAACTTATCAATAATAGTTTACTATATCCTCCTCAGTTTATCTAGTTTTCAAATCAGAGTACTACTGTATTTATTTTCTCATGAACGAGTGATGCATACAAAGTTTTAAAATTACTTTGATTACTAAAATGTCCTTTGCTAGACATCTCTGTAAATTGACTTAAAAAATAAAATAAAATCTGGGAAACTTCAAAAGAAAAGTTCAACCTCACTAGTGAGCAGGGAATGCACCAAAAACTGAATGGATCATCTTTTGCCTGTGGCTGGCAGGAGTGCACTGATATAAAGGCTTGGAAGGGCAACTCACAATGTACAGTTAGGCTGAAGTTATGCACACTTTACACCCCAGTCATTCACGAGCAGGCATAGCCCAGGGTGAGCCCATCTGGTATGTGTACCCCTAAGGACATTTGTCACAACACTGTGGCACAGCAAAAGAATGGAACTATCTTACATGCCCAAGACTACGTAAACTGGAATATTCATACAACTGAATAGTATACAGCCCTTCAAACTGAAGAAATTACTTTGTATGGATCAATTTGGATAAGTCTGAAACACAATGTCAATATTTTAAAAGTGATGCAAACAGATATGCAAGCAAGGATCCGCTACAAGTTATGTGTCGTATAACAGTCAACATGCTCCACGGTGGTCCTGTAAGATTATAATGGAGCTGATAAATTCCTAACACCTATGAGCAACGTCACAGCTGTGTCACGTTGTAGCGCCGCATTCCTCATGCGCTTGTGGCAGTGCTGGTGCAAGCAAACCTACCACGCTGCCTGTCGTATAAAAGTACAACACACGCAATTGTGTACAGTACATAAAACTTTATAATGATAATAAACACTATTTACTATACTGTTCTTTTTATCCTTAGAGTGCTTTCTATTTGTAAGTACAGGAAAAGTTTGCTGCAAAACAGTATGCCATGTTTGCCGGCAGCAGCCTCATTTGTCTTGTGTTTGCAGCATCTCTGAATGGCATCCTCTTCTCATACATTTGATTTAATCTCCTGTTGCTCCAGAGTAACATGCTGTACGGGCCAGTAGACCAGAGCAATAGATGGCACCACTGCAGTGCTCACAGGAGAACGGAATAGCCTAATGATGCTTTCTCAGAACACATCCCTGTCACTGAGCAGTGCATGACTGTGCTTTAAAATTAAAAACCTAGTCGCAACATGGCAACGCCCAGGATGGGCAGAGCATCGCCCCCTGGTGGGCAGAGCATCGCCCCCTGGTGGGCGTGCCGGGTGGATCCCGGTCGGGCGCATGCGGGAGTCTGTCTGACTGTCTCTCCCTGTTTCCAGCTTCAGAAAAATGCAAAAAAAAATAATAATAAAAAAAAAAAAAAAAATTAAAAACCTACAGGATAATTCCACGTGTGTAGATAAGTAGCACTGCTCTGTGTATCTGGGCATGTGTGTTTAAGGTAAAATAATAAAATATAGAGGTGCATCCAAATTTAAGGAAGTTTATATTCTGGAAGGATGGAGAACAGGATAGGTTGCAGGAGCAAGACTTTAGTTCTATGGGGATATGTGATATCCCCATAGATCTATACTTGTGATATCTTATTTCTTAAAAAAAAATCTGATGTAACAGGAAAATGTGCACATTTGTTAAATGTGGCTGATTATAATTGGAGGTCTGTTATATTATTTTTTTTAATTAATTTTAACGGGGTGACATTGATTAATCAGAGTACATAGTTTTAGAGAAAACATCTCCAGGTTATTTTGACATTTGATTATGTTGCATACCCACTACCCAAACTGTTATAGTATTTTTAAGACAAAAATTTAGAGACTATAAAAGAAAAAATTTGTATCTTCAACCACATAAATATTTATATCAGTGAAAGGAAGAAAGCACAGTTAAAGCATAAATGAAAAAAGGGGAAAATACCTGTAATATATGTGTAGCAGACTAGTTAATTCCCTTAATTTATAATCTGCAAATCAATAAGAAAAAAATCTTTTCAGTTGGCCAAGGATATGAATATACAATTTATGGAAAATGTAACAGGCACAAAGGAAAAGATATTCTTCTACAATGGAAAACTCCAGTGTGGGAGAGACCGTTTTTCACCCACGGACAGTGGAGCCGGAGGCCTGCGTCTCTTGCTGCTGCTGAGGCAGGGCGCCAGGCCTGGAGGAAGTGAAACCTGGGCAACCTTTTGGGAGGTGATTTGGCAATATCCACCAGGATCTTTTTTAGCCTGGGGATCCCACTGATAGAAGTTTATTCTATAGAAAGTTTCCTTTCGTGCACAGATGATTTTCGATCCAGACCTTTACGGCAGTCCTGTTTGTGACAGCAGAAGACGCACGCAACTTTAAAGTCCACGCAGAGACCCGCGTGGCTGCATCCGGGCACAGACAGCGGGACACTGCAGCTGCGGAAAAGAGGAGGCCGACCTACGCATACTGCTGTCACGTGGTCTCCAAAGCACAGTACTGCTTTTCAAAAGGCAGGTGGAGAACAGTGCTCTGTGTATCTCCAAATGTGCTCTTTTTAAAAAAAAATTATTGAGTTTAGAGAGAGAGAAAAGGGAGAGAGAGAAAAACATTGATTTGTTGTTCCACCTACTTATGCACTCATTGGTTGATTCTTGTATGTGCCCTGACTGGGGATCAAATCCACACAACCTTGATGTACCGGGATAAAACTCTAACCCAGGGGTTGGGAACCTATGGCTCGCAAGCCAGATGTGGCTCTTTTGATGGCTGCATCTGGCTTGCAGACAAATATTTAATAAAAATAATAATAATGTTAAAAATACAAAACATTCTCATGTATTACAATCCATTCATTTCCTACTGCTCATGTTCATGGTTGCGGGTGGCTGGAGCCAATCACAGCTGTCCTCCAGGACAACACCAAATTTTTATTGGATAATGCGTAATGTACATGGGTTGTTGTATGGCTTTCACGAAATTACATTTTAAAATATGTGGCGTTCATGGTTCTCTCAGCCAAAAAGTTTCCCGACCCCTGCTCTAACCAATGGAGCTACCCGGCCAGGCCCCAAGTGTGCTGTCATCAAGAGACTTACATGCACACATGGGTATGTCCATATATCAGTAGAGTGTTTGGAAGGAGCAGAAAAAACTAAGGTGGTTGTCTCTCCAGAGGGAAGCCTGGGGGACAGGAGTCTGGGAGGAAAGAGACTGTTTCTTTTTATCATATACCCTTTTGTAAGTTTAACTTTTTACACTGGTGAGTGTGATACAATTTCAACTAAAAACTTGCTAAAAAGAGAAGATTAAAATATCAGGAGCATCAACTTCAGAGTCTCACACACCTGGACCCCACTCATCAGCTGTGCAAGTGCTGGACCGGTCACCTCTCTCGGGTTTTCTGTCAGGTCAAATGGGGATGACCTTGGTGGACATGCAGGTAAGAGGAGCTCTGAGGATCATTAGCATGGGGGAGTGGGGGAATCAACTACAGCTCTCTCAGATCCAATAGACACGAGCCGTTCTTGTCTCTCCAAATGTCCACTCCACGGACAGAGGATGGCAGGAGCAGGGCAGCAGGCTGCTGATTTATAGGAAAGCGCTGTATGAGCTAGTGGCAACATCACTTAGAGCAGAACAGTTTGATCCTCCCTCCTCTCGCCAAGTTAAAAACAGCCCACTGCAAAAATCTGGGTGTACGCAGACGAGTGGTGGGGACACCCAGAAGCAGCCTTGGTGAAGCTGGCAGTGCCAGCCCTGCAGTATTTGCTATTCTGTGGGTTATTTCCTTACTCTCATAAAATACCATTTTTATCAGCAGGTGTGGTTTCTGTGGAACTGACTCCTGCCACCTTTGGCCCATCTGTATCCATGTCTTAAACCTAAGGCAGCTAGTCCATGAAGTGAGGTCATCCCAAGGATTAATCCTGTGTGGGCCCAGGACACCATGCAGGCACCTTCTCCTCCTCTACTTGCTCCTCAGAAGGGCTCATTTAGAAGAACCCTGTCCCCAGGTGGGCTGGAGTCCCGAGGCCTCCCTGGACACCACACAGCCCAATAGAAAGCAGAGCCCACAGGCACGGTGAGCCTCCTACATGAGGGCACACCCTCAGGGTCTGCGGAGAAATGACAGATGAGTAAGTGAGAAATACCATCTGACAGTGCTACATACTAGGAGGCCAGTGAAGCAGGACAACGGAGGAGGGAGAGCGAGGGGCAGCCCTCTCTGCTATCCCAGCCCTGAGAAAGGTGACCCTGCAAAGATGCTGGGAGGGGTAGGGGAAGAAGGCTCCAGACTGAGAGGCAAACAGAGACCCTGAGGCTTCGTCGGGCGTGAGAAACAGAAAGAAGGCAGATTTGACTGAGCACAGCGAGGAAGAGCCAATGGTGGCTCCCAGGAGGCCAACAGGGCCAGGTGGTGGAGGACATCCCAGGAACCCAGGAGCCGGGGCTTCATCGGGCCCAGGGGAAGCCACGGGAGAGCACCAAGGAGGAGCAGCACTCTGCACTCATTTTACAAGGACCCTAGCCTGACCTGTGATGATGCAGTGGATAAAAGTGTCAACCTGGAATGCTGAGATCACTGGTTCAAAACCCTGGGCTTGCCTGGTCAATGCACATAAGGGAGTTAATGTTTCCTGCTCCTCCCCCACTTCTCTCTCCCCCCCCCCAAAAAAAAGAAATGATGAATTTTTTAAAAAATGTTTTAAAAGACGATGGGCTGATCTGCAGCTGCCAGGCCTAATCTCATTTCATTTGTGTAATACTGTGGGGCAGTATGCTTTGATTCTGATTTATAGAAGAGGAAACTGAGGCACAGAGAGCTTTAAACTACGGGTCTCAAGGTCAGACAGCTAGAAAGTGGTGGAGCCAGGGTGAAGGATTCAAGCGGGCTGCATTGCTCGGAACCCTACACTATGCCATCCGGAGATCTCAGGTGAGCCAGCTGCTGGGGCTCTGCTTGGACTCTGCCAGGACAGGCTGGGGGACTGACAAACTTCTACATCTCCTAGAGACACAGATTCCTCCTCTGCGAAATGCAGGTGGCAAGACAACGTTCTGGAAGGTATGTGAGCCTCAAAACATATCCCAGGATTGAAAATCCACAACCTTAGTATAGGCTGGGCCCCCAGCCAGCACCAGCCCTGGATGCTGAAGGTGACTCACGGCCAAGGCCTCCCAGTGTGTGGCAGCTCCTCTCCCCTCAGGTTCCGCCCATCCCAGCAGAGGGTCGGTCTGCAGCCACACCCCCACTCACCTCTCCTCCTGGCCCCTGGGCCACGGCTCAGGCCACATGGGACATATGCAGCTGCCCAGGGAGAGGGAGGGGTGTTGCCAGCTGGACTATGCCCCACACTAACGCAGATCCCACAGCCAGACCAGACTCAGCGACATGCTAGAGTGGGGGAGAGGGAGGAGGACACATCGAAGAAGCGGCAACTCGGAGACGGTGCCGGCCCTGACCAGTTCCACCTGACAGCCATCCCAACAGGGCTTTGCCTAGATCCTCAGCCAGGGCAGAGCTGCGCCCCCTCTGCTGAGCAGTACCCTCCCCACAGCTTCTGGGGGCTGCTGGGTCCCCTCAGCCAGGGCGCTTCTTGCCCCTATCCTGCGGTACAGGGCACTACCCACTGGCTGAAGCAGCACCCTGTTCACTTGAGCAGCACCTTATTGCCAGGGTGACGTTCCCTCTGCTAGTTCTGTCCCCTCTCCGGAGCAGCATCCAGACCTGGAATCCCGACAGAGCTAGTGAGAAAGAAGTCCAGCCCTGGCCTCGAATGGCTGGCAGCATGACTTTTGGGGGCAGCATATGGGAGCAGCAAGGATTCAGACACACAGAAACCTCTCTCCTCGACCCCTTGTACCAACAGGGACCCTCACTTCTGCAGACTGAAACCTCCCTCCCCCCATCACCAGACGTCCAGTCAGCACTGCGGTACATACTGGCCTGCGATGGCGATTCTGGGGCAAAGAGGCTTGGGGGCGTTGGCAGAAGAGGGACCACTGCTGAATTCCTATTAGGAGCCCAAGAGGATTAGACTTGCTGAGGTGAGAACAGGAAAGGGAAGTGCTGTGCATGTTGATGTTGGGGGAGGGCTGGTGTTGGGGGAGGGGTACGCAGAGTCTCCTCTAGAGAATTGAAACCATAAAAAAAGAAATCAAGACCTCCGTTTCCTGCATCAGCCTGTCGCCAGGGAACAGAGAAGCCAGAAAGAGAGGCTCTTTTGAGCTTGTTTCCCATCAGTAAGGCTTTTCAATGAGCCATTGTATCTAGGACTTTCTTCCGAGGAAAGGTTAAGGATCAGGGAAAAGGAAGAGAGGCTTGGTACTGCTAGGGAAGGTGCAGACCCTTTAGGCTGCAGCCCAGGGTCCAGCGTTCATGGTCCAGGGTCCAGGATCCAGGGCCCAGGGCAGAGCAAATGGGAATGCTGGCTGGAGAGCCAGCTGATGCTCAGGTTATCAGAAATTATCCATGGCCACCTCTGTCCCAGGCTCACCCAGTCCTATGTGGCCATGAGAAGCTCTGTCCACACCCCAAAATCAGGAGGCACCAGGAAGACACTGAGCCCATTCTCAGGCCAACCCTGCTCTGGCCCACTCAGACCCTCCCAGAGTCAAAAACCTACAACCACACCTCAGACACACTGATCCTTGCTCAGACACAGTGCACCCCAAAACAAACAATAGAAAGATAAGAGCATGGCAACCCCTACACACACAAGCACACACATACATACACTCCTCACCCCTCCGCCTTTCCTGCCTCCCATCCCTGCTCCCAACATACAGCTCCTGGGGGCTGCCAGACCCCCTCTGCTAGGGCGCTCCCTTCCCCCATCACACAGTGCAGGGCACTGCCCACCAGGCTCCTGAACCATCAGCTCTGGCTCCAGCAGACTTTGTTTGTTAGAGACCGAAGGTCCCTGGAGCCTCCAGAGAAACTGGGCGTGGCTAAGCCAGCCTGTAGGGATCTGTTCTCAAAGTTGGGTAAAGGGAAGCACTCTGCCCCACCCAGCCCAGCTCCCAGGAAGAGCTCACTCCTGTCGCTCAGAGGCACTTGGGGGGGGGGGGGCATGGGACAGAGGGCTACAGGAAAGCAAAGGCATGAAGACACAGAGCCCAGAGGTGTCCCCAGGGCCAGGGCAAAGTTCCTGGGCAGCCTGTAGTTGTGGTCAGTGGAGAGCACCCTGCCCAGTGCCCTCAGAGCGCCACTCACCATCCTCAGAGCCGGTCCCAGCACCTAATCCTGATCTGAGTGACAGGGACTGCCATCCTGATCCACCCCACACAAATCCAGGAAACTCCTAGGCACGTCCCCAGCCACCTGCCTCAGCCACTACCACCCCCCTCATCTGGACTTAAGCCCTGAGGCCTTAGCAACTTCAGACCATCCCAGGACCCAGACCAAGGAGGTAGTGAGAGGACGAGACGGGGCGGGTCAGGGCCTGGGGACTGAGGAGTCATGAGTCTAGGGCTTGTTCAGCCACCTCTTCACAGAGCAGTGCCCCGGTGGACAGGATGCCCCCTGGGCAGACATCCTAAACCTAACTGAGGGCATGCTGGGGCCAAGCCAAGTGCCAGAACCGTGGGTCCCCCGTCACTCATGCCCAGAAGAGCCTAGGTTGCCAGCAGCTCCTCCTCCCTGACCTTTTAGGAGTCATCCCTGCTCTCACATGGCCCTATCCACCCACTGCGGCCTGTGGACAAATGCTACCCTAAAGGTCAAATCAAATCCTTTCCAAGGAAGCCTGGTGTCAAAAAAAGGCTCAGAGAAGTGGAGGCAGAGAGAAGGCACAGACCCTGCGAAACCCAGGAGACCAAGCCACACAGGGGCCCTGGTCCCAGCTGAAGGCCCCGCGGTCCTCCTGGCTTCTTCTGGGCGTGTCTTCTCCCACTGAGGAGCTGGCAAGGTCAGGCCCCCATAACCCCAAGAACACGCCAAAGCCTGGCCAGCTCACCTGGCCCTTCCAGACTGTCAGTCTAGCTGTTCCAGAAAGAGAACCTTCTGTTCCCACTCTGTTTGGACAGCTGCAGAAACAGTGGTCGTGAGAAGAGAAGGTCTGATTACTGAGGGAGGAGAGAGTGCAGGGAACAGGCCCAAAGGCCTCCGGAGGCAATGGGCCCCGGGTCTGGAGCTGGCGAGCGAGTGAGGGAGCTATGAGAGGTCTTGGGCCAACCTGACGGGTGCAGACAGAGGGCCAGTCGGCCTGTCAGCAGCACTACAAAGAGGTAGCCAGAGGGGCTGGGCCTGGGAGGAGGAGACAGACAAGACCAAGTATAAAGGAGGATAATGATTCTCACCTTTACAGAATATATTTGGTTATAGGGTGGGGTCCAGTCCCCAGCCCCATCTGGCCTCACCTTCAGACAGGTCCTGCAGGCCCCGCCTCCATGTGTCAAGACAGGCAGGCGGGACTTGAGAGGGTAAAGACAGGTATCAAGAGGGCAAAGGCTGGAAGATCCAGACATCTCCTCCTCCTCACCCCAGGAGGCAGGAGTAGAACTATAGGGGCAAGACAAACTTTCCTCTTCCCGTTCTTCTCAATGCTCTCTCTCTCTCTCTCTCTCTCACCCACTTCTCTCCCCTCCTGGTCCCTGTCCCCTCTCTAGCCACTCCATCCTGGTGTCTCCCTGTCCCCATCTCCACCTCCTCCCGCCTGTCTCCCCCACCCGTTATGTAAGGGGCCTGAGAACACACAGAGGGAGCTTTGTTGTCAAACCACATCCATACGGCGCTGGAATCGGCCAGCGCAGCTGTTCCCCATTCCCTCCGCCTTGGCCCAGTTGAGACACCAGGCAGGAAGCCCCCACACGTCTCCATTTTGGGGGGCGGAGTGGGACAAATGCTGGCCCCAGGGCCTCCAGGCAGCCAAATGGGTGGCCAGGGATCAGTCACTATTGTGTGGGACCACAGCAGGAGACCAGCTGGTCCCCAGAACAGAACAAAGCCACTGTGCAAAGCCAGGGTCACAAAGACCAGAGGAGCTCTGGGCTAGGAGCAGGGCTGCACAGTGACAGGCCTGGATGGGGCACAGATATACACAGTGCACTGTGTTCTTGTCCACACACAACCCACGTGCACACCCATCCCCAAGTGCACGCATGCACACACATACACACACATACATTAATCGACCAGCCCGAGCAGGACACACTGTGCTTGCTCACCTGGAAGGCGTCTGAGCAGAAACCTCCTCCCTGCTCCAGCCAGCCTCCTCCATCCCCACAAGGGCCTCTGGGGAAAGCGCTGGAGTTCTGGAGAGAGGAGGGCAGAGGCCAGTAAAGCCCTACCAGCCAACTCTTCTTTGGAGACCTTCAGGCTACAGGACACCTTCTTGCCAGAGAAGATGTCTCAGGAGGTCGGTGAGGGTCCTGGGAGCTAAACGCAGATCAGACCATTTCACACTTTGGGCAGGCAGTGCCCCTTCACCAGACTCAACTGCTGCAAGAGCCATTTCACTAGAAAATTCTGGAGCAGCTCAGAACAGGAAGTGCCCTGAACCTCACAGCCCTGGAGGGCGCCACCCTGCCCACACAAGCCCAGCTGCCAGCGTCAGGACAACTTGATGCTAATGGCTGGGAGAGGAGGGGGGACCGATAAGAAGAAGGAGGCAGACACCAAAGGAGAGAGATGACTGAATCTAAAAGAGGAAAAGGGAAGTCAGAAAAATATTGGAGAAAGAAAAACATGAAGAAAAGGACCACAGAGGAGACAAGAGGAAAGGGGGTCAGGAAGCACGCAGGCCAGAGCCCGGCCTCCACCTTGTGAGCACACTCCTCCCAGCCCGGAGCTCACACTCTCAGTGCACAAAGCCAGCCCCGCAGCAGCAGGAGAGCCGTGGCCATTTCCAGAGCACCTGTCCCAGCCCAGCCAGCCCATCCCATGTCGGCCGTGCCCCAGGGGCTTTCTGCACAACAATCCTGGATCTCTGGGACCTGGAGAACAGCCAGGCTGAATGACACCAGGACCTCAGAGAAAGGAATGAGATGGAGACAAGGGTGGGATGGAAAGGCAGAGACCAGGGTCATTCCTTAGTCCCCTGCCTGACAGAAGAGCTAATCTGTGACCTTGAACACAAGTTACACAGAAAGAATTACTGAGCAGGTACTGTAGGTGCCAGCAGGGTGCCAGGCGCCCAGGCCACCACGGTGAGCAGCCACAGGTCCTGCCCTGCAGGTCTAAGGCCTCATCCAGCTTTCAAATGTTTATCTCACTTGAGGATCACAACCTTGTGAGGTGGGCAAGATACTAACAGCCCAATCAACAGACATGCTTGTGAGAGAACCAATAAAGTCAAACACCTGTCTGAAGTCACACAGCTGGAGGAGACACAAGGGATGTCCTCAGGAGTGACTCCTACATGGCCACTGGCCCTTTCCTCCAGGGCCAGAGGGCAGACACTCCATTCTCTGCCAAGCACCCCAAATCACATAAAACACACCAGCCAGCATTTGTCAGCTGCAGGGCACCGGGTTCAGGCTGAGGGGTCACCGAGTACTGTCTCATTCAGAAGGGCTGAGGCTGTGTACCAGAGAAAGGACGCATCCTGTCTACAGGAAGACAACTCCTGGCCCCCTCCCAGTGCCCACCTACAGCACGGCTCCCACCTCACACCTGTCTGTGGTTGATGGTTCAACTCACGCCTCAGTAGTACACCTGGGCTTAGCCAAGCACAGGGTCCCCTCATGTCACAGGAGTGCAGAGTGGAGGAGGAAGGGACAGTGCACTGGGTCATCAGGAAAGATTCAGAGAACAGAGGCTGGAGTCAGCCGCTGAGGGCATCAAGCCACAGGGGGTGGAGGCAGTGGGAGCAGAGGCGAGGAGGTGAGAACACACGTGGTATGCTACTGGGAAAATAACAGTCTCACTGGAGACATATGAGGGCTTTCAAATTCAAAATTTTAAAACCAAGAAACCCTGTGACCCACTTTCAAGTGAAATTTTGTGTGGAACCCCAATATATATAAGGAATAAGAATGGAATTGGGTTGAAGCAAAACTAGGGTAAGCCCTGGCTGGTCAGCTAAGTTGGTTAGAGCATCATCCCAAAACGCCAAGGTTGTGGGTTTGATCCTTGGTCAGGGCACATACAGGAAAAAAAAACAATGAATGCACAGCTCCATGGAACAACAAATGAATGCTTCTCTTACAAGGGGTAGGTGGAAAGGGGGCATGCCCTCATGGGGGTGGACTTCCACCCATACCCACCTGGGCTTCCTGCCGCCCCTTCCTGCTCCCCAGTGTCTGAAGGGGAGACGGCAGGCCCTTCTCTGACAAACAGCTCACCTGTCCAAAGAGAAGTTCTTGGCCCTGGGGGGGGAAGGACAAGCCAAGCAGGGACACAGTGAAGACAAAGTCAGAAACCTGAGCTCCATCTTCCCTTCATTCATCAAATGAATATTTCTTGAGTCACTAGTGGCTAGACACCATTCCAAGCATGAAGAATCTAGCAGTGAATATGACAGACAGGTTCCTGGAGCTCATATTAAAACCCTAAAATCTCAGGGAAGAAAATGACGTAAAAGTTCCCAAGCCCACTCACACCACGGACGTGCCCCCTTTGGATTGTCCCTATTAGGGTCATGGGTCTGCGCTGGAACATCTGCAGTCACAGGGAGCTTGTCCCTCCTCGGGCAGAAGCAGGCTGCTGAAACCTCAGGTGCCCACAGTGAGGGCTCTGCTGGTCCCTCCCAGCTTGCCAAAACAGAACCTGAGGCAAGGGAGGCAACAGAGAATTGAACGCACTGTTACAATGTGCAAGCTTTATTTTATATCAAGATGAAATACAAAGTTTCATCTCTAGTTCTGCGGGTTCTGAGTCAACTGCTTGGGACCAAAGAAAACAAGTTGGCTCCCTTCCCACCTGTCCAAGCTTTTGGGTCCCTCAGGTGCTGTCCAGGAGTACCCTGCTTCACCTCCCTCCCATGACCCTGGAGCAGAGGGTTCCCAGGTCACCCCATTGGCCCCACTTCTCTCCTCTGTCCCCTCCACCTGAGCCTCTCCCTCCCGACCTGAACAGCTTCTAAGGACAGAAGGGAAGTTCAGCACTGGACTGAGAAGCAAGTCTTGGAGGAGGCTCTCTGGCCTTGAGGGGCACGGAGCAAAGGTGCTCCCGTCTGGTACAAATCTGGGAATGCCAGGCACCGGCAAGCTCTGTGCTCTGACCCCACAGGGAACCCCCCTTCCCAGCGTGTTGCCCTGGTTGCCGGATGAGGCCTTGCAGCCCTGTGGGCGGCAGCCTAGCTGCCTTTCCAAAGGCATAGGAGCAGGCAGGCGGGCAGATGGAAGCAATTACCATTGGGAAGGCACAGAGGTTGGGGCTGGACGGGGTGGGGGGGGAGAGAGAAGGGAGGGGAAATCTCCCTGCCCAACTGAGAGGGCTGGACTCAGAGGATGGGGTTCCTGGGTGAACAGGCAGAGATATGGGGTTCAGGGCAACACAAAGAGCTCCAGGCTGGGAGTCGAGAGGGTGTGTGGTCCCCCTTGGTCACCAAGACACTGTGCCCTTCAGCAGACCCCACACACCTCTGAGCCTGGCCTCCTCCTGGATCACAGGACAGGGTGTGATGAGCTCAGGGAGCAATGGAGAACTGGACTGAAGTGTGCAGGGTGGAGAAATATGCCTAGATATGAGTCCCGGTTCCGCTGCTTACGAGCTGTGTAACCTTGGCCAAGTAGTTTAATCTTCCCGAGTCCCTCCTTCATTTATAAGCAGGCTTACTGGACGAGCTGTGTGAGGCTCACATGAAGTGATATGAGTACAAAGCACACCTTTATTTATTTATTTATTTATTAGTTTATTGGTCCAGGCTTTTAATAAGTGCTTGACTGGTAAGTGGTAACTATTTCTGTTATGTGCTAAGTCCCCTTTATCCATGAGGACAGGTGTTGACAGAGGATGCACGGGCAGAGGACACGAGACAGACCATGGGCACCAGGCGCCAACACCGCAGCCCTCAGGACCCACCCCATGGAGGAGGGCTTGGGCCTGAGGCAGAAACAACAGTGTGCTAGGCCCGCACTATGCAAACTGGTCCCTGCCCTCTTTCCGGCCACCTTCACCATTCCCACCCTCCCCACCCTCCCTGCCCCCAGGAAAGCAGAGGCCCTGGCCCACCTGGGCTTCGGACTGAAGCTGCAGGCAGGAAGAGGGCCTGCCTGACAACACAGCTGCTTCTGGGCCTCTGCAGCCAGGCCTTCCTCACACCCAAGGTCCAGGGGGACACCGCGGGCCTCACCAGCCTGCACCTCTCCTCCCGCAGGGCAAGGAGCAGAAGCCAGGGCTTCAGATTCCAGAGCAAGCACATCATCTTTCTGCAGGGCAGCTCTGAGAGGCTGAGTGGGCAGAGATAGGGAAGTGACCTGGCTGAAGGTCTCCTGGTCCTAGGCAAGGGGCCAGGACTGAAAGAAAACCTGCAGCTGCGGACACCTACATCCTTCCTCAACCCAGCAAAACCCCTTGGCAGAGCTCGGGCCTGCTATGCACAGGGGCACCCATTGGAAACCCCAGCACCTGGCCGTGGCCCAGCCATCACACACTACTGCTTTCACTTGTTGCTACATTTGATCACTTCCTCATTCTGTAGGATCTCTCTCTCTCTCTCTCTCTCTCTCTCTCTCTCACACACACACACACACACACACACACACACACACACACACAGAATGTGGTAGGGGTAAGGCATGATTGTGAGGCTGGGCAGCTCATTCGGGGCACTCAGAGCGCCCCTGCAGAAATGCTGAGTGACTCTGGAAAGGGGGTGACAAGGAGAGAGGGGCCTAATGGCTACAGCCACCTAAACCTACCGATACTAGTCATTTTCTTTCTCAAGGCAACAGAAAGCTTCAGTTGAAAGTCCTGAGTCTTAGGAAGTAAGGAGACACGTTGTGAGCCAGCTAGCACTGGAGGGAAATGTCTAACCACAGGGCCACTGAGGAGCCAGGAGACAGGGAACAGGTCCTGCAAGATTTCTGGGGATCTTACCCCTCAGCCCTGAGAGCCCTTCTCTCCAGTGCCCTGCCTCCATTGCTGGGCCTCGGAGTTTGGCTAGGCGCTCATGGCAGCCTCGGTCACAATTTATAAGCCTGACCCAGGGGCACTCAGACACCGATCTAGAGGGTCTCTTTTAGGACATTGCCTAGTGGGCTGGAACCATTTTTTGGTATTACTCTGAAGTAGGGTGACCTTTCCCCTGGGCTGAGGGTATACAGACCTTGGAGCCACTCTGAGAGGTGGCATGCACAACCCCACTGGGGCAGCCACTCAGAGGAGAGACCCAGACACTGCCCAGACAGGGCCTCGGTGGGCCGACACCAGACCCGTGCGGGCTAAGAGCAGAATGACGACAGGTTAAGCTGGAGCGCAGAAAGTGGTCTGGCCTCTCTGCTCCTGCTGGTGAAAGTCGTGTCATTCCCAGGCCTTGTTACAATTCCAGAATGAAGCATATTTTTGGTTCTACCCAGAAAACCGGATCCTAGGAATCTAAAAGGACTGAGAAAGTAGAGGGGCCAGGGAATTGCTCTAAGGAGTAGAGAGGGGGTCACTGCTTCGGGTCAAGAGGGGAGGCAGGGAAGGCAGCTCTGAAGCACAGCGGGGCCTGGGCCTGGGCCTCCACTCCCGGGAGGGCCCCGCTGTCCTGAGAGGAAGCCTGCTCCCAGCTACAGACACCTCTCAGCCCGCAGCCCAAGCAAGCAACTCTCACCTTCCTCTCCTAATTTCTCCTTCTATCTAAACTCTTTTAGCCCCTGTCAATTTTGACTCTGGGGGACCAGCCCCAACTGTGGCTCTCCTCAACTGTTTGGTGGACCTAGGGCCCATCGGACAGCCTAGGCTCTTCCACCCAGCGCACTGCTGCTGAGAGACAAAACAAGAAGAGCACCAGGAATGGAGACTGGAGCAGATCAGGGACAAATCAGAGGGGCCTGGGCTACCTCAGTTCGGGCAGGGGTATTCCAGACCAGCTCCCAGCAAAAAGAAAAAGCCCCAGAAGTTAATTCCTAGGCTCCAGGTGGCTGGCACCTCCCAGGCACCCTCTCTAGAATTATGGGGCAACTTTGAAGAGAAAGTGTGGGAGAAATATCACTAATAGCAAACACAGACTTCTTCCTCTGTGCAGGAACCTTTCAAAGCACTTAACACATATCAATTCATTTAAAACTTCCCTGGCACATGCCAGGGCCAGGGCCTAGAGAAGGCAGGTGGCCAAGTATAGCTCAAAAGCAAGCAGCACTGGTTTGTGCCTCTTGTGACAACCTAAGCCATACCAGATCGTTCACAAGGCTCTGAAAGAAAAAGTCGGTCTGAACTTGGCTTCCACTGTGCCTCCCTCCAGTGGTGGAAAGCACAGGCATCCCTGAGAAGGCTGTGGGGTCCAATCTGTGGGTGGCCATGAGGTCAGACATACACAGTGAGCACCCCAACACCACCTACACCCCACCCTTCAGGAAGAAGCCCCCAAGGCCAGGCCTACCAGAACCACTCTGTGAACCAGAGGAAACAGCAACAGATCAGACCACCCCTAACACTGGGGATGGAGGGGCAGTCCTAGCCTTGGCAGACATGTTGGCAGCTCCAGGCTGGCAGACCTGGAGGTCCCTGCCAGCAGAGACCCTCCTCCCCAGGAGGGGAGCACCCAGAGCAGCAGTACCCCAACCTTTTCCCCAAACCTAGGCATCCCCACTGCCCACCACCCAGGGACCTCTGAGCACAGTGGCCTGGGACCCAAAGACCCCTACAACCTGTACCCACCGTCCTGGGCACAACCTTCCTGCAGCTAGCAACCTCCACCTTTGGACTGATTCTGCTTGGCGACCTTGCGACTCCTGCACACAGATGGTCCCAGCAAAGCCTGTCACCTACGGAAAAGCCAGACCACGGATCTCCAGCTTCACGAGGTAGTTAAGAGAGAAACAGAGACTCAGAGGATGCTCAGGGTGGGGCGCCTCTCAGCCTGGGTGCAGGGTGAGGGCTGGAAACTTTCCGGGTAAGAGGACCGTCCCGCTTGCTCCCTTCAAGAGACCGAGAGAAACGGCTTCCCGCGAAAAGCAGGGGAGGGATCCAGGCTTTAGCCGCCCACCCGGACCAGCCCCGGCTGCGCCCACGTGCCGGCCCGAATCCCTGCCGGCCGCGCGGGGCTAGGGGCTGGCAGCCGGCCCCAGGTGCCCCGACCCCGCAGGCCGGCGGCGCGTACTCACCCGGGCCGGCGGGTGGGGCGGGGCGGGCGCTCCGCGCGGCTCCGATCCGCTATGCGCGCGGCGGGCGCACGGACTGGCGCTGCACTCGGCGGGTCCCGGTCCCGGGCGCGGGGCTGAACTGCGAGTGGGCCAGCCTGTGGGAGGCGGGGGCCGGGCCGGGCCGGGCCGGGCGGGGCGGGGACGCGCCGGACACGCGTGCGCACAGCGCCGAGCGCAGATGAGCGGGCGGGCCTGGGAGGAAGGGAGGGAGGAGGAGGAAGGGCGGCGGTCTGCGGGATGGGATGGGATGGGGTGGGGGCGCAGAGGCCGGAGAGGGGGTGGGGAAGAGCGGCTCAGCTGCCCGAGAACGGCCCCAGGATGGACGTGCCCGCGCAATCTGCGCACACCCTCCCGGGAACAAAGGGATCTCCGCTCTCCCACGCGGTGAGCCTGTCCTCCCTCACTCGGCAAAGTGAGGCAGGGAGACAAGCCCTAGTTCCGCGAGCCCACCCCGTAGTACCCTGCGGCCAAGTGTCCTGGACCCAGAATTGGGTCCTTGTCTGCCCTCCTATGGGCTTGCCGCCCCAAAACTGTGTCCTCTGCACCCCTCTTTGACACCCTGTCTTGGCCTGTAGAAGGCTTCTCAGTTTCTGTTCCTTGTGGAAGGCGCCAGGCATCCTGTCTCTGGGGGAAACCCATCAGGACCCTGACCTTAGTTCATCGGGCCTGTACATCCCCAAACCAAACCTGGGAACCACTCAGGCTGAAAGCAACAGACCAGGAGTCACCTGCAGGACAATATACAGCCCCCAAGACACACTTTCATAGGTGAGCAGTGTTGACTGAGCCCTTAGTGTGAACCGCCTGGTGCTGAGGGCTCCAGAGGAATCAAGACGCAACCCTGCCTTCCGGAAGCCTACCACTGACCACAGAGAATGCCCACCACGACTCCCATGCAGGAAGAGGCAGGGCAGGATGTGACTAAGTGTAAAAAGTAACTGACAGTAAAGGCAAAGGGGTCAGAGAAGGACCAGCTCCACTCAGCTCAGCTGAAACTGGAGGGCTTATCTCCTGAGAACATACTCAGGAAGCTCTGCCCCTCATGAACAAAATGCAGAAGGCAATGGTGAGGAGTTGCCTCCTGGCCTCCGAGCTCTTCCACAGGGGACTTCCATGCTAAGCCATTCCTTGCATGGTTATTTCTTTATTTTACCAATGTCTAAATTGTTTAATGAGTCTTCGTCATTGTTAGTCAAACATTCATTCAACAAATAGTTATTTCATATACCTGGAACTAAGCTAGGTAGAAAGAATACAATGACTAAAGCCCTTGCCCTTAGCAGGTAGGAAGACAGAAGTGCCAACCTGCTTTACGAGTGGGAAAACTGGCCTAAAGCAAATAAATGAATCTGACTGCTGAATGGAAAATCAGCCCAGCTTCTAAATTCTGCTAATTCTTTGATGAACTAGATCTAAAGAATTTGCAATTCTTGCTATGAACCATATAAACTTTGCCTGCCAGGAAGTAGAACTGAAGGGCCAACTTTTGTTCCTGAAGGCCTGAGACCTGAAGTGCCTCTGTCACTAAATAGCTTTCATTTCCTTACTGGGGAAAAAAAGGGAAACAACTGCTATTCAAAGGGATGTAATTGGTATTAGGCAATGGATATGAATTCGCTCTGAAAGTATAATGTGTTATGGAAGTGTAAGCTGTTGTTACCCAGGTAGGAACCTCTTCTAACCAATAAGTTATGTTTAGAACCACCCCCCGCCCCTCACCCCACACACAGAGGTTATCCCAGGCCTGGTTACAGGGTGCCCAGAAACTGTAATTCTGACTCCTCCCCTTAGTCCACAATATGCTTACTCGTGATCTTCCCCCTCCAGTTTCTTAACAGCACAGCCAGATGCTTAGCTAGCTGCCCAGATGCTGTATCATCTGAGTGCAGGCGGAAGGAGTTGTGGGGCTTTTGAGTCCCTAGCCCTGTTCTGGATCCCCACCCAGCTCCGTTGCACCCCTTTGGCCCATTTGCAGGATAGTATGAGCTTCTCAGCAAGAAGCAATGTGATGGGGCAAGCAGGGCTTTGGCTCTCGGGGACTGCTCTTCTCAGAGGCTAGCTGTGCCAAGGGTGGATCAAGGCAAACTGAGGAGCAGCTAGCTGCCTGGGTCCCGGTCCTCTTCTGAACCATGCTGCCTCGATTCCCACTTCCTCTGCCTCTGTTTACCTCTCTGAGTCTGCCTCTGCTATGGAAGAATTGGAGGACATCTCTGTTGGGGGTGGGAGAGCAGAAGCAGGAGACAGAGGAGCAAGGTGTGTGGGAAGGGCAGGTACTTCTAGAGCCAGGAAGCCCTGACCCAGAGGCTCCTCCTTGGCAGGGAGGGGGTGTGGGTAGGAGGCATGGAGCCACTCGACAAGTGTGCCTAGCAGGCTTTTGGCTCCTGTCCCTCTCATGTGCCACGTTAGCATCCTGCCCACCAGGAGGAGGGAAAAGCAAGATGCTCTTTGAGGAAGAAATAAACCCAATCCAGCATCTCAGAGGGTTTTAAAAATAGCAACTCCGGGATGGTATTTCAGCTCCTATTTTTATCAGATTTATATGGCTGGACCATGGAGCGGAGCTGTTCCCAGGGTTCTCAATAGCAAGGACATCACTGTTGTAGTCTTAGAAACCTGCCTGTTGGCTGAGGCTAAAATGCATTCCAGGAACCTGCAGGCTGAGAGGGATCCTGAGAAGTCATTGCACCCGGCCCTTGTCTCTGTTCAGGTCCATGATCAATTAACCACAGCGAGTTTATGGCTTGCTTTTTGCCTTAAAGTCTCTCTTGGTTGCCATGACTCCCCTGCATAATCTAGGATTACACAGCCTCTAGTCAGGAAGTTCTTTTTAATATCTAGCCCAAATATCTCCGGTGACATCCTTTTTGGCCTTTTTCATGGCAGGAAAACAGCATCTAACATTTACTGTGTGACTACTATGTCCACAAAATCATCATATAATCCTCACAAAAACCTTCAGGATAAACACGATTACCAATCCCAGTTTAGGAGCAATTATGTAACTTGTCCAAATTCATTCTTGATTATGGTACAGATTCTATGCCAGAACCATCAAACCATATTTCCTCTCAAGCAGAGGGGGAACAGAACATTAAGAAATTTCTTGTTAGGGAAGGGAACTAAAAGTTTGGCCTTTTGGGACATTGATTTTAAGCTGGTAATTAAGAAATAAAAGCCTCAGAAAGAATATTTGACACTCCCCCTTTCCTGCCCAAAAGATCCAGACAGAGAATCCTGTGTTAGCAGGGAAGTCTTAGATGTTCATCTTAGCTGAATTTGAATTAAATATGGTAAAGAGGAAGGCTTCAGGCAGGACCCTGTTAGCAGATACCCCGTGTATCAAGAATTCACCTGCCTTGTGTGTTCAGCTATTCCTCAACTACCTGTATATCACCTATTCTTACTTCTGAAATCTAATACCCCAACAATTGTCCTTTCTCTGTTTTCCAAAGTGTTAATGATGCCTCAATGCCTTTGGAATTTTCATGCTTATGTGAATTCCCCACGTATTTTATTTTTAATTTTTATTGATTTAGAGAGAGAAGAAAGGAAAGAAACATTGATTTCTTGTTCCACTTATTTATGCATTCGTTGGTGATTCCTGCATGTGCTCTGGCTGGGGATTGAACCCGCAACCTTGGTATATCAAGACAATGCTCTAATCAACCGAGCTAACTGGCCAGGGCCCCATATGCACGGATTAAAATTTGATTTGACCTATTAATCTAATTTTATTATTAATCCAGCTAGAAGAATTTATCAGGTGGGAGGAAAAGTGTGTGTGTGTGTGTGTGTGTGTGTGTGTATATATATATATATATATATATATATTTTTTTTTACCCCCCAAACTAGCCTTGACTTTCATTTCTTCATCATGGTCCTGAAGGAAAAACTGGCCAGTGTGCTAATTGTCTGTGTGCCCATGCTAGAAGCTAATTTCTGGGTCGCAGCCATGCTGAGCCCCAGTCACCCTAACTCTGGGCCTTTGCTGTGCTGGCCATTTGGCCATGAAACTTTATCCCAGAAGTCTGGTTTCTCTCAGCATAATCTCCCATAGCCCCTCTTCTGTTTTCAAGGCGCTCACCACTCTTGTAATTACTTCATAATTAATGCCTCACCAAATTGTAAGCTCCCTGCCAGCTCTAGCTCCAGATTCTTGCTAAACAAACAAACCAAAATGTAGGGTACATGTTCAAAACCTGTTTATGGAAATAAAACACTTTACACAGATTCAGTCCATGCCTTTTTTTTTAAGCAGGAGACAGACAGGAAGGGAGAAAGATGAGAAGCATCAGCTTGTAGTTGCAGCACTTCGGTTGTTCATTGATTGCTTTCTCGTATGTGCCTTGACTGGAGGACTCCAGCCGAGCCAGTGACCCCTTGCTCAAGCCAGTGACCTTGGGCTTCAAGCCAGCGACCTTTGTGTCCAATCCAGTGACCATGGGGTCATGTCTATGATCCCACACTCAAGCCAGGGACCCTGCACTCAAGCCAGCCACCTCAGGTTTTCAAACCTGGGTCCTCAGCATCCCAGGTGGACTATCCACTGTGCCACTGCCTGGTTGGGACATGCTATTTTTTTTAAGTGGTTAAAACTCAGTAGCATCAGATTTATATAGATCTCAGAATCCAATGTGATTTCAATAGCAATAATAATAGAACAAACACAGGGTTGTCACCATTTATTTTGCTAAGTGAGGGTATTTAAAATACAACAGCCACTAATCATCACCATCTTATAAAGGAAAGGAAATTTTAACACTATACTGTGTATACATGTTTGGAATAAAGACTTAATGCTTTCTGAAAAGGAAGAGTTAGAAGACCTAGTCAACCTATTCAGAAATAAAATAGATATATTATAATGTTTGGATATAGAAGTATTACAAGAGAAACATTTTCAAATATTATTTCATATGTAATTGTTTCTTGATTTCTCAATTTGAGGATCGTAGTCCACAGAGACATGGAACTCATTTCAAAATGTTATTTTTCAGTTTCATGAAGGAATGCTAACAAATATAGAACACTCAGCAATTTTGTTCTATGAGGAAACTTTTGGGCAAACTGAGAGGAGCCAAGGAACAATAGCAGTCAAGCCTCCAACTGGTCCCTTCCTTCTCCAACCAAGCCAGGAGGAAAGCGGGCCAAGGATTGGGGGCTGACAGCCCTCCAGGACCGATCTGGGAAGGGTGACATCTCCCACTGCTCCAGCAGAGCAGGGACGCTGGCACGCACATTGAAATCACACAGTTAAACACACTTGGCACTCTTCAGCAGAGGACCGATGTCAGAGGGCTGGTATACACCAGTTTGTTAAGGTGGGGGTCTTGCTTGGAAAACTCTTAGGGGAGGCAGGATGTTGGGTTCTGCTAAGTGGGAATAAAGGAATAAGGCAGAGGAGTGACTCTTACTCTGTATCCCCTGGAAGGAGAACCAGAACACCTGGATTCAGAGCTGAGCTTCTTTATTTGCAGGTGAAAGCACTCAGGTGGTGGCTTAGGTGCTGCCACCTGCTCCAGGCCCACAGTGTCTATGGTGGATGAAGCTGCTCTTGGACCAGGGAACAGAGGCTCCCTAGAAATGATGGGGAAGTGAAACGTGTGGTCAGAAAGAGAGGACACCTGCTCCAAGCTCTCTGCGTGTTCAGAGGGAGGCGTAACACAGCAGCTGGGCCCTTGGCTCGGCCAGTTCTTCCCTGCAGCTCTTCAAGGGCCTCAGGATTCAGGTAAGACAGCACTGCAGCAAAGGAACTGTTCCAGGCGGGGACAGAGGCAAGGAGCCGTATCTCAGACGGAGTCAGCAGGATCCACTTCATGGCCCACCACACATCTGAGCAGCTGTTCAGTGGAGTAAAAGTAAGTATTCTGTGGGCAGTGAACCTGGCTGGCCACAGATGGGGCTCCTGGGGGCAGGAGGCTGAACGCTTGTCTTGTCTGGAGCAGTTTGCAGCTTGCAGGGCTGCTCCTCCCTGGGTCTTGATTACTCCCATTGCAGGCAGTGGGGCAGAACTGAGCCTGGCCCCTCTGTGAAAGCAGAGCTATTCCTGATGCATAACAACCATCCCTGTCTCCCAGCATGACGGGCAACAGCAGGCCTCTGTCTAGAACAGCCCTTACCTACTCTTGTTCTAGGCTCTCCCACGCCCTGAACCATGCTTCTGGAGGTACCATGGACCTTCCTGCTCCCACCACCACCGTGTTGTTTCAGCCCGTGTAAGACTGTTGGTGGGAATTTGATGGGAGGCTGAGTAAACCTGTGAAGGAGAGATGGGACAGAGGAGGCTAGCGTGGAGAGGGCGCCATGTGTGGAAAGGCAGGGAATGCCCTCATGGGGCACAGCTCCAGGGAGATAGAGGCCCATCCCCTGGGAGGCTCCGGCTGTCTCCCTTCTGGTTCAGGATGAGTCACTGATTAGCCTTTGCCAAGCATGCAACCTCTGTGTGAAGCCAGATGAGACCCCCCACTGAGAGAACTTAACCTTTCAGAAAAGAAACTGGACCAGGACAGGGTCCCTCCACTCTGCAAGGAGGGGCCTCTCTGGGCTAGCGTCCTTGGTGTTGATCTTCACGACAGTTCAGAAGGGTCTCCTTTCCAGGTCTCCTCATCTTTTTCCTTATACATGGGTTCCTTTCCAGGCCAGCTCGGTCCACTGCTGTCATCTCCAGCTGGTGGGGAAAGCAGGTGCCACCTTACAGTCACATGTCCCCCTCTAACCCAGCCCCCTGGCTTCCCACCCACAATGCCTCGTCCACTTAGACTTGTGTTGCTGGAGGCTCACCAAGTGGACCGTGTGTCCAGATCCAACACGTACAGTGTATGTAAAAGTGTAACTTTTTTAAAACTTTGATTGATTTTACAGAAGGAGAGAGAGAAAAAAATCAATTTGTTGTTCCACCCATTTATGCTCTCATTGGTTGAATTTAGTATGTGCGCTGACCAGGGATTAAACCCACAACCTTGACATATCGGGACGATACTCCAACTGAGCCACCCAGCCAGGACTTTTAGAGTAACTCTTTACACCCACTCTCCCACATACCTGCTGTCAAGTTGTCTGTTTTACCTCCTACGTTCACCTGTCTGCCCCACTAGCCAGAGGGTAGGACAGAGTCTAGCTTGAGTCAATCAGCAAGTCATCATTTATGATTCACTTATTATCACACCTGACGCACAGCAGATTACGTCACAGATCCTCATCCTCTTCCCCTTCCCAAAGCAGCAGGCTCAGAGCGGCTTGGGTCTTGTCCGATGTTATGGGTAAACGTCGTCGCCTCCAGAGACACTTCTGACCATTTGTTCAGCGTCTAGGGCAGTGCCTCACCTATAGTACAAGTTCAATAAACTTTTGATGAATGAGTGAATGGAGCTCGGCTCTGAGTCCAGGTGTCCTGGTTCTCAGTCCAGGGGATGCAGAATTAGCGCACCCACTCCTCCGCCTTATGCTTCTCTCCAGTCACTAGGCAGAACCCACATTCTGCCTCCCCTGAGAGCTTCCAGAGCAAGACCCGGTATCTGTCAGACACATCTTGACCAACTAGCACATACCAGCCCCTCTGGCATTATGATGCACTGTCCTCTGGGCTGAAGAGTGCATATGTGTTTATTGTGTGCCTTGCATGGTGATGCCCCTGCTCTGCTGGAGCAGTGGTAGGTGTCACCCTTCCCAGATCAGCCTGTTGGCTCCTTAAAGGCCACTAGCCTGCAGTCCCTTCTAAAGTCACTTCCTGGCCTTGAGATTCTGGGAACAGGGACCTGTGATGCTGGGCGCACCTTGGTCCCAAGCCCCACGGGGCTTCTGTACCCGCCGCACCCACACCTATTGCTCTGGCTGGTGCATGTTTTGTATTTGATCTTATGGCTGCTCTGTGTTTGCTTTGTCTTCCTGCCTAGATAATAAACTCAAGGCCAGGGACTCGCTGACCAAATAACAGAGAGGAAGGCAGGCTTTTTGGGCTTGCATCATCCAATTCTTATTAAAACCCTCCCACTTCCAGGCGGCAATTCTTTATCCTTGTCAACAACTTTATCAGCAGGGTTGACTCACCCCAAGGGGTGACCTCAATGCTGGGAATGTAAAGAGGAAGTCTATCAAAAAATGCTATACATTATTTCCCAAAAGTTTCCATATCTGGTTTTCTGGGGACACACCAGACATGTGGAACTAGAAAACTGAGGAAGGAAGAAGAGGGGTGTGGCAGTAGTCAGGATAACAGGGGAGGCAGTGAGACTCAGGACACGGAAGTCAGCAAGGACGGGGGTGCGGGATTCGGAGACAGGCCGGGACGCCACCCAGGGCGCTGAAGCCACTCCACACTCCCCTCCCGAGGCTGGCCTCCCGTCTCAAGCCCTTCCCCCGGGCTCTGCACTGCACTGTCCTCAGCGCCTACCTCCCCAAGCGGCCCCGTCATTCCACACCAAGTGAGACCAACACTTTATTCACATACTAGAAATAAGCTAGTACAAAACACATTAAAAAAATTAATTTGTTGCTAAATCCCCCCGCCCTAGTCCCACACGTCTGTGTTCTTCTCTGGACAGCCCTGGGTAGACTCAGCTTTTCTGGGCCTCCTGCAAGAGCTTGAGCAGGGGGTCGTCTTCCCTGAGGGCAAAGGTGAGGGTGCGCCGCTGGTAGTGCTCCGGGTCACACTCCAGGTTCTCGATCACCTCTGCCAGCAGGTGCGCCCGCTCCACCCCAGAGCCGGGAGCCTCGAAGCCCAGGGCGGTGAAGTGCACATGCAGGTGGTAGTAGGAAGGCAGGTAGTGCAGGTACACGCGGAGGCGGTCCCCCTTCACCTTGTAGCGCTGCAGGATGGCTTCCTGGGGAGAGGGAGCAGCAGGACACGGTCACTATGCTGCCTGCCCTCCAGCAGCGGGCCCTCCTCCTGTCTTAATCCAAGCCCAGCCTTTGGACACCTAATAAAATCCCTCCCAACAGCCCTCTGCCCACTGTGTGCTTCAGGTCCCTGGCTTCCTTTCTAGAGAATCAGCAAATGCAGGTGACAGCCCAAAGCTGAGGCACTTTCTCCCAATGAAGGGGCCAGTGGCCTGGATCAGGGCTCCCCACTCCAACCTGGATAAAACAGTTGCTTCCTCTAACAGCTGTTTCTAGGAATCTAGAAAGTCCCAGTGCCTGAGGCCAGGCCCCCGGAGCCAGAGCAGGGATAAGGCCTGTTCTCCCTCAGCCTGCAACGCAGTGGAACTGGCAACAATGGGAGGCTGCGGGAGACCCTGGTGGAAGGGGGAAAGCACGACTGGCTGGCCCCCTGGCCCCGCCTCGCGCTGGGCTGGGGTAGGGCTTTTTCTATCAAACCCCTCTTCCAGAGTCTCTAAGAAGCTTGGAGTTAAGGGGAGAGTCTGGTTTCCACTGTGGGAAAATCCCTAAGGAGGCCAGAGGTGAAGAGGAGAAGACTAGGGCCTCCGTGGGCTCCTTCTCTATCTGAAGCTCATGCCAGGGATCTGTGCAGCAGGGTGAGACCAGGGCCAAAGTGCCCAAAGGCCTTCCTGGGATAAATAGGGCAAGGTGGACAGAGCTGCCAGGGCAGGTGGAAGTATTGGCTGAGCATCTCCCCAAAAGCAACATGCCACTCTTTGCCCACCAGAGGCTGTTTTAGGAGAGAAACGAGTCACTCAGACCACAGCGTGTGGCCAGAGATGGTGACATGAGCTGGCAGGAGAGGAGGGGTAGGGCACTGACAAGAGCTGGGTCCAGAGGTCAACAGAGAGGAGACCCTGGCAGGAGGTAGGGGGGACTTCAAATGTTTCAGAGTAGAAACAACACTGAAAACAACCCCACAGCATGGAGGTTTCAGAAGGACCCTAACCAGGTATTGAGGTCCAGAGAGGGGAGGCCCAAGGTCAGCCAGCTGGCGTGGGTCAAAATGTTAGAACCAGGGCCACAGCCCTGGATTCCAGTCTCTCTTCCCTACCTTCCCTCGCCACAGGGCTCCTTTCAGCACCCCTTAATTTCATTTGAGTCAGTCAACACTCCAGAGAGATAGTACCTGGAACACCAGGTGCTAGGGAATGCAGCCTCTGCCCTCAGGCTAGAGGAGGTAGTGTCTGCATTCACACCTCACAGCCAAGACACTCCGGCTGGCAGGAGGTGGCTGTCACAGCAAGGCAGGCCATCCCGGCGGGAGGGCACCCCAGAGGGGGCCTGCGGAGACAGGCAGAGGCCAAGTGGGGACCTAGGATGAGAAGACTGAGTGTGGGGTGAGGAGAGGAGGTTGAATGGTGAGCTGGAGGGTGGGGCAGGCCCCCGCAACAGGGCCTTCTGAGTCCACCTGAAGAGCCCGTCTGCAGTCCCCCCACCCCGACATCCAGAAAGAAGCCCCACTGCAGACCTCCTCCTGGGAAGGGTGAGGAGAGCCGTACAGGAACACACTGAACCAGAGCTTCCATGTGCCTGGGCCATGACAACTCACCTGCCCCTCCTGGAGGATGTTCCTGAGCAGCGGCAGGTGCTCCGCAGTAAGGTCCCGAAGCGACCTGACGCCCCGGCGATGGCAGATGGCGATCAGGTACAGGTCATCCAGCTGCACGACACCACGGGTAAACCAGGCTCAGCGGTGACAGAGCCAGGGGAGGGCGCCCATCCTAGAATTCCCCAGGGAAGCCAGCAAGCGCCCCCCCCCCCCCAGGCCTGCAGTGCCAGCCACAGCCAACCCCAGGGACCCCACAGCAGAAAGGATCCCCAGACCATGTGGGAGTCCATGTGCCTGGGGTGAGTGGGACAGTCTAAGGAACAGAACTTCTGTTTATTCCTCCAGCTAAAAAATATCACGTAGGAGTCTTTACAAACCCACAAGAGCTAATAGTGTTCAAGCAAGTGCCAAGGACAACTCTTTCCCTCCGACAGATACGGTCCAATCACATGTACACAGTAACTACTGTTAGACAGGAAGTGACCAAAGTGCAGGAAGAAGAAGGAAAGACTGTCCAGCTAGGGCCATCCAGAGACGCTTCCTGGAAGAGAAGGCAGAGATCCGGGGCTTGAAGAGGTAGGTTTAAAGAAACGTTCAGGCAGAGGGAACAGCAATAGCAAAGACTCAGGCAGGAAAGCATAGGGCATGTAAGGGGAGAGTCAACAACCCGATTTATTTATCTGGAGCTGAAGACATGTGAAGGGGTGTGCAGGGTGCAAGCGGAGCCTGCGCCAGCTCGGCCGTGAGGGGAGCACCACCAGAGCCTTATTAACCTTTTTCTCTCTTCCCCTATCTCCCAGGGCTCACAGACAGCCACTCCTACTGTCCTCCCTGAAAATATCACCTGGCTGAAAACCTGGAGGTCACAACAGTGCAAAGAACACCAAAGTCAGTAAGATCTTGTTCAGGACAGCAAATCAACTCTTCCTCTGGCCCAGGTAATGTCCCCACCCTGCCCTGCTCACCCAAAACCCAGCCTTGGCTGGTTATCACATGCACGTGTGAGGCCGGCCCCAGACACCCAGGCTCCGTGGGGGAGGCAGGGGAGACTCCGCATCACTCAGCCCTGCAGTCTGAGCCACCAGACTCAACGGGACAATCTGGGGGCCATGAGTCACCCAATCAAATCCTGAAGGCCCTTGATTTAAAAAGTGAGAATGAGATTTTCCACGGTACCTGATACCCAACTCTGCCTCTTCCTGCCAACATGGTCTCTTCCTGCCACAGACAAATTTCTCTGCCAGAGTTCCAAGATTCTGGGCTCTCTGCCCCAGACCTGCTCCAGATGAGCCCAGTGGGACCTCCCGGCAATGACAAAGCTGTGGTGACCAGGCCTCAGTTGTGCCCTCAAGTCCTTCTGCATTCCCCTTTTCAAGACGTGTCCAGGACATTTACTCTCTCATTAGTTAGAGGCCCAAGGAGAAGCCAGGAAACAAAATTATTTAAACTTGGGATGTGTATGTGTCTACGGGTGTCTTCAGCTGTTCCATGTGTCACTATCACAGGACTCACAAATAACAGTAGCAGTGTTTTAAATGATGTCTGCTGACAAATCCCAAACAGGCCAATAAATCACACCTGTCTGCTCCACTGACATGGAATGAGGAATGAAGCCTGGTGCTGGGTGTCAGCTCATGGGCAGGGGGGAGGGGGCGGGAGAAGAAAGCCATTCTTTGATATTGAACATTACCCCAGATTTTCTGCATGCAGCCAAAGGGCCTGAAAAAACCTAGACAAGGGTCTGGGAGAGTTTCAGGCTGCACCCCAGCAGGTGCCCGGCCATTACTCGAGGAAAAAACGCCACCAATCTCTTTTTACAAGGCAGGACAGTGAAGTCAAAGTAGCAGCTTCCTGGCAAGGGCAAGACTGCGACTGGCTGGAGCTGCAGACAGCCACCCTCCATCTCTGGAGTGGCCCGGAAGGAGCAATTCCTGGTCTAAGAACCTTAGACCTGAGAACCTGAATCACACGAACTGAAAGTGTATGTGTGTCTCTATGAACACACACATACATGCTTGTGTGTGTGTGTGTGACACAGAGAGAGAGAGAGAGAGAGAGAGAGAGAGAGAGAGGGACAGACAGACTGGAAGGGAAAGATGAGAAGCATCAATTCTTTGTTACAGCTCCTTAGTTCAGTGATTGCTTTCTCATATGTGCCTTGACCGGGGGGCTATAGCAGAGCAAGTGACCCCTTGCTCATGCTAGTGACCTTGGGCTCAAGCCAGTGACCTTGGGCTTCAAGCCAGAGACCTTTGGGCTCAAGCCAGCGACCATGGGATCATATCTATGATCCCACACTCAAGCCAGAGACCCTGCACTCAAGCCGTCAACTTCAGGGTTTTGAACCTGGGTCCTCTGTGTCCCAGTCCAATGCTCTATCCACTGTGCCACTGCCTGGCCAGGCCATACATGTTTATATATACAATATACAAACACTATCTCTGGAAGGACAAAGAAATGACCTCTTCTAAGGTAGGAAAATGGAAGAAGGTGGGGTGAGGGAACTTCCTTTCATTGCTTACCCTTTATACTGTTTGCATTTTTACCATGTGCATGTATTAACAAAAAATAAGCAAATAAAATATATAGGTGATCTCTCAAGAGAACTGAGGAAGGGATGTTATAACCTCCAGTAAGGCAGAGTAGTCAGCAAATGTTAGGCACTTGATAACTATCTGTGGAATGGATGGGTGGATGAACAGACATACAGACATACATACGGAGAGTCTCTCTAATGGTGAGCCATCAATTGGGGCTGCATAAATACATACAAAGTATATAAAGATGTACTTCTGGGAGAAACAGCAGCAGGAGATTCCAGGTGGCAAGAAAGCCTCCTCAAAGAAGTACCAGTATCCCCCTGCCCAGGTCTGAGGGAAAGAACGGGAGTCCAGCCTGTCCAGTCTCCCCACTGGATCCAGTGCCCAATTCTCAGGAAACGTCAATTTTAGTGTTCTGTCACAGGTCAAGGATTTGAGACAACACAGGGCACGACCAGAGACAAGTGCCAATTAAGCAAAGGTCAAAACAATGGCAGCTATACTACCATCAAGGCAAGTCTGACATCTCAGCTTGCCCACTCAACCACTGAGGCAAGTCCAGACATGTGGCTGAAAGCTCAGTGCAGTTCCTGAAGCCTTCTCTGTCCTAAAGGGAAGAGAGCGGGCAGCCCCACTGGCAGGCCGGGCAGGATGCCTGCCAGCACCAGGCCAGAAAGACGCCGGATTCCCTTTTTGGTGCCATAAGCTCAAGCGTGTTCAGAGCTAGAAGAGAGATGCACAAGTCTCTCTTCTGTTGTCCCTGCACAGCCCTTGGACCACCATGCCCCTGCAAATCACAAGCTCTCCAGTCCTCGTAGACCTTGTGAGTCAGAGTTCCTCCTGCCCTACCCCCTCCTCCTGTGACGCAGCCTGCAATCCAGGACCTCTGGGCTCAGGGCTGCTGAGGGGCAGACGGGTTGGCAAAGCTGCACAAAGGCATTCAGAGCTGCTACCAGCATCCTTAGGCCCCTGTCCAAGCTCCCCAACACCTCCACAGGTGAGAGTGGGGGCAAGTGTTCGCTCAGCCTCTCTCCACTACAACACCACACACTTTGTTCTTACCTGGCTCTAACAAATTACCAGCAGTGCTCTAACTTCTCAAAAGTCCCTTCAAATTCCCTACCACCCCTTGAGCCATGTTCAGGAATTCCCACAGGCCTCCCATAAGACAGCTGGCACTCACAAGCCTGTGTGCCTCTGAGCTGAGATGCTGGCCCTGTGCCCGAACCACAGGCTCCCAGCCCCCTTCGCAAAAAGTGGCATGGCAGGTCTAGAAATCACCAAATCAAAACTAAGCAAACTGCAGGTGACCTCAGGACCCAAAGGCCTGGCAAGCAGGCCACAGCTAAAAGGACGAAAGGTATCCCAGGCGAGGAAGGCAGGGCCCAGACTCCAGAACAATAATATGTCTGCCTGTCTCCTGACTGCATGACGAACACAAAAGCCAGAGGGCCACCCAAAAGCAGAACGGAAACCCGAGCTTGGAATACTCCAGAATCTAGTTAGAGGAGGGGGGCATGTTTGCTGCTCAGCAATTCCACATCTGGCCTCCCCGGCCTTCTCCTAGCCCCCTGACCTGCTCCAGGCGGAGGCTGGCCCAACCCCAGTCCGCGGCGGGAACGGCACTTCTTGTCAGCCACGGCCCTGCCTGTCCTGGTACTGACAGGGGGCGTCAGTCCACCCACAGAGCTGGTGGTGCACCGTGGCTCGCAGTGGGCAGGCAGAGGGGAGTGAGGACAGGAGGAAAGAAGGTGGAGAGACAGAGGCTACAGGGAACGAGAGAGCGACAGCGTGAGAGAAGGTGGCTCCACTGTAAACCTGCCCCTTAGTAGGTAAAGAGAAGCAGCAGGCACGTGGAGACCAGGAAACAAAGCCGAGGGGTCCAGGTAGAGGAGGGGCTGCCAGGAGACGTGTTCTGTGACCAGGGCGGTATAGGGGAGGCCTCAGGATGTTCACCATGATTGCTGCCTGTCTTTACTTCAGACCATGGGCCTGCCTGGATCTGTTGGTGTCTAGGCGGAGGACAAAAAGCAAACAGTCTACCACAGGGCTGCAGAAAGTGAGAGTGGCCCCTCAAGCCACTTGGCTGGCAAAGGAGTGGCCCATGCAGTTATGCAAACATTGCCTCTCCCCACCCCACACATACAGTGGGGGTGGGGTGGGGATTGGAGGAGAGAAAAAGCGTTTTAAGGGACCCATCAAAGCATAAACATTTGTGTGTGACAGGTATGCACTAGTACTGCAGAGCTCAGACCCCTCCTTGATGGTTAATTATAATCTGTTTACAGAGTGAGAGGCCAATGTGGGAAAGAAGGTGGGATTAAGGCAGGCCAGCAACCTGGAGCAGGTGCTCGGAGAGCAGAGAATCCCAGCCGGAAATCTTTCCTTTTACCTGCTGCTGGTTCCACTTGAGGTCAGGGATGAGGACAAAGCCATCAGAGGGATCTGGGTTCTCGAAAACAATCCGGTCGGCTTCAGACTTCTTGTCGAGAATGTTGTACACCCACTGCAAGGAGAGGGAGAGGGGTTCACATCCAGTCACCACCCCTCGGGGTGGTTCCCGAGACCGGGCTAGGGAGGCTGTCTGGCCCCTCCAGGAAGGACAGCCACTGAGCTCAGGAGATCTCCACTCAGGCTGTCCTGTTCTGTTCCCCAGGATCTGCCATCGGGGTCTGGAGGAGAGCTCTCCCACTACCGCCACTGACCCTAGTCACCAGCCATCCCCACGAGGGCCCCTGCCATGCAGTCAGTGCTGGCTCTTGAGGCTCTTCCTGGCCAGCAGTGTGCATAAGCTCCACTGCAGGCCCGTGGGCCTGCTCTGCATTCAACCCTTCACTGCCCACAGACTGGGGAGAGCCCTCTCCACGGGCCCTGCCCAGGATGACAGGACCACAGCAAATTATCAGGCTGGGGGCTCCCTCTGCAGAGGAGGCTGGCTCCATGCCAGGGCAAGGAAAGGCTTGGGTTCTAGAAATTAATGTGTGTGGGTTTCCCACCCCACTGGGATTCTCAGAGGTGGGAAGAGCACTGCCCACTGGGAGCCACGGCAGTCTTGGCCGACATGGCTCTGCATAACCAAGACCTGAAGGCCATCTCTCTGTCAGTTGAGGGCTTCTGGCTCTCCCACACACGGGCCTCTCTTAGAAGCCTGCAGCAGGGAAGTTAAGACTGTTCTCACAGGGCTCAAACCCACAGACCTCAGATCTCAACTCTCCACTTCTCCCCAGCTCTGAGCACTCTGCAAATGAGACTTCCTTCCAGGTCACTGAACTCTACGCCAGAAATCCTAGAGAACCTGATAGACAGCCAGGAGACAGCAGTGGCTGGGCTCACACTGCTGCCCCTTCTACCTCACAAGCTCATGGAGGGGTAGAACAGGAGGCCTGGGCACTGACACCACCAGCCCAGGGGAGGGCTCCTCTGCCCACCCCAGAAGTGCAGGCACGAGCAGTGTCAGGCCAGTGGCAGGGGCTGGTGTAGCATCTGCACCCCTCATCCCAGGAGCCACATCCTTGGCTCTCCTCAGCTCTTGGCCAGCATGGGCAAGGTCAAGTGCAGCTATCTGAGATGGAGAGTTAGGGAGCAGAGGGTACCTGCCTGGGAAGAGCTGGGCCCCCTAGTTTCCTGGTAAGATCCACAGGCAGGTCACATGGGGTACACCCAGAACAAATAAAAAAGGTCCACACTTCCCAAGAAGCCTGGCTGCACCACTTCCTTGGAGAGATCTGGAAGATGAAGGGGACCAAAAGTTTTGCCTTTTGTGATATTGATTTTTAAGCTGGTCATTAAGAAACAAGGCTCAGAAAGAGCCCTGGCCAGATAGCTCAGTTGGTTAGTGTCACCCTAATGTGCAACGGTTGTGGGTTTGATCTCTGGTCAGGACACACACAGGAAAAACTGATGTTTCTGTCTCTCTCTCTCTCTCTTCCTCTATCTCCAAAATCAATAAAAATAAAAATAAGACTCAGAAAGAAACTCTGACCCTCCCCCCTTTCCTAAGAAATGCAGAGAGTAAAACCTACTCCAAGAATGAAATCCTAGCATGTTCACCCTAGCAGCCTTATTTGAATTGCGTACGGTTGGTGGAGGCCACAGCCCGACTGGGGAAGAAGGGAGAGGACGAGCAAAGGTGCTGGCCGAGGGCAGGACTGACGGCGGTGCGAATGGAGTGGTCCCTGTCCACGCAGGTGTGGGTGATGGGCGCAGTCTTACTACATGCCAGGCTCTGCTCTCGCGCCCCACGGGGACTGTGTCTTGGCAGCAGCCCTGGGACTTCGGGGCCATGGGCACCCCATTTTGCAGATAAGGGAAAGTGGGGTGAGGAAGTTCATACAGTTCTAGCCCCGAGCCTCTTCTCGGAGCCCACGCTCCAGGCCACATGGGAAAGGCCTCTGGGAGAGCAGCAGGGACCGGAATCCACAGGAATCTCAGGCCAGAACCGCAATGAGAGAGGGAGAACCAGGGAACGGAATTCACATAAACCCTAGGGGTTATGTAGAGGAGTGACACCATCTGAAAACAGGGCTGGAGACTCGGCCACCCAGCGGTGGCCTGTGAGCGGGCACTGACGGTTCTAGAATGCTCCTGGCATGGCCTCCTGGCAACCCACTCTGGACGCCCCCTCCCTTGACTACCTTGGGACATCCTGCTCCCTCTTCATGCTCCTGCTCCTCTGCTCACCCGCCTGCGGCCCCGCTCCTCCAACCACCTGCAGGTGTCTCCACTCTGCACTGTCCCATCCTGGCCCCCAGACTGTTACCTGGGTGCACAATGGCAGGTCTACTCTGGCACCGTTTCTGCGCTGGAAGCAGCAGCAGGCACGTGACACCCGGTACACCTCGTCACATTCCCCAGACAAGGACACTGAGCTACCAAAGTGCAGGAAGTGTCACACGGCTCTGAGACGGCAGAATGAGAACCCAGACCTGGCTGATGCTGAGGTGACTCACCAGTCGGCATTTTTAGCCTGATGACCTCTCATGCTCCGAATACAGACACCTGCTTTTTTTTACCGGGTGTTTCTTACTAGAAGTTACAAGTACCAAATTTGAGAAGCCAAGTAGAGTAGTCAGCTCAGAGCACAGAACCTGGGGCCAGACCCTGGCTTCGGATGCCTACTCCAAAGGGCTGTTGTGAAGATTTTCTGAGGTGCTGCCCGTAACATGCTTAGAACAGCTCCTGGCACCTCATGAGGACTCAGTAAGTCCCAGACTGAACTCACTCCCTTCCACATAAACCCTCTCTGCTGTCCACGCCCCCACCCCAGTTGACAATCCTACCATCTGTCCACCATGGCTCAGGCCAGGCCTGCCGCCATCCAGGCTCCCCCTCACTCTCCACATCAACCAGCTCCTAAGCTCCGGACATCAACCTCCTCCATCGCCCCGAGCCTTCCCCGCCGCCCTGCCCCAGTTCAGACCCTGCTGGGTTTTAGTCTTCCTGCTCCCACTCTCACCACACTCCACCGGATTCTTACCTCTGACCGACCACATTACACACGAGTCAACTGTTTAGGGGCCCCTCACTGGCTATGGTTCTCAAGTCTGATGACCCATAGAAACAGATATTTTTTAAGTACAGATTTCCCAGCTCCACTCCCTGAACATTCTGGCTCGGCAGGTAAGTATTTTTAAAACTCTTACCAGGCAACTCTGATGGTCAGCGAGGTGGGAACCCCTGGACCAGGTGCACGTGCCTCCTCCCGGCCCTGCTGGTCTTCCATTGCCGCCTGCTGCCCCCAAGCTCCCCAGCCCTCTGCGGCTCTGCCCTTGCTCTTCCCTCTGCCGGGAATGCCCATCTGCCTGCCTACCTGGTAAACTTCTATTTGTCCTTTAAGACCCAACTGGAGGATCCCCTCCTCTGTGAAGCCCCCCACTGTCTGAACTGATCACTCTTCCTTTGTGTTACCACTGCTCCTCATATATAAACCACCAAAGTGCTGATCTTACTACATTGCAATTGTCAGACTACCTGTCTGTCTTCCTATAAGACTACGGGGCATTGTAGTGTTTACCTTGGTGACCCTCCTGAATCTAGCACAGGGCCTGGTACATAGTAATGCTCAATAAACATAATGACTGTTGCCAGTTCAGCTGAGTGCTTGTAAACTTGCTAGTAATAGCCAAGAAAGAATAAACAAGTGCTCATGTCAAACAGAAATTGGTATAGTGGAATTTTATTGTATTATTTTCCAAAAGGACCTGAATAATGGTATACAATAGGTACATCTATGACTCACACTGACTATACTCAGGGCTTCCTCTTGTGAGTTCCAGAGATATTTAACCAGTACACAGAACATACATTCCAGGAGGTCCCTCTAGGATCCTGACAGCAAAAGCTGTCTAAGAAGATGGAGACAGATTTCTTTTCCACATAGAAGACAAGCAAGTATTGGGACTTAAAAAAAAAAGAAGCCAGCTTGAGCCAGAGGAACCATGTGCAAACACCACACATGGGGACATGGCTCACTGCTAGGCTGGGAATGAGGCTGTGGGCACACAGCGCCTCCTGCCCTGCCTGCCAGCCTCCCCTTCCTTCCTTCTCCTGAGTGCCCCACATCCAGGACACCCTCCCTTCTTCAGGTTCCGGGAGAAATGGCTGTGAGTTTCCCACATTAGAACCCTCTCCCCCACTGAATCTTGGGGACAGTGAGTGAGAAATGCTCACAGAGAACAGAGGTGAGTGGTAAAGACATGGAGAGCCAGGGAATGAGTGAGGAAACAACCCACACGCCACATTCAACACCACCGAGCCTTCACACAGGGCCAATTCCAGGTGGAGCTGTGGTTGGCCTTGGGCCAAGGAGAAATCGGGATCTCTTAGCTGAATGGCCTTGCATCTATCTGGTCCAGTCACTGAAGACACTCAAAAGACATGGCCATGCCCCAAACGTGGCCCTGGGAGAAAAGGCCTGTGCTAAGGCCCATCCCAGAGGGTCCTGTCTCTGGGAATGAATGCAGAAGAGAACTAGGGAAGGGGAAGTTTTTTACTGAGATGCAGCTTTTAGAGGCTGGGTGACTGCAGGCAAACCCAGGAACAGAAGTTTAGATTGGAGTGGGCCTACGCAGGCCTCAGCCTCCACCCCTTCAGACACCTGGCAAGGGCACAGCCACTTGGAGACTGTATCTGGGCTCCTGTAGACTACATACAGATTCTCCAATGGACTAGGCTGCTATGAGATCCCCCGGGAGCTCCGGGGCATGCCCTAGACCAGGTCAATTCCCTTACCAGTGACTGTCCCTGTAACAGTGACACCTACAACACTTTGCATGCCACTTTCCTGCTGCCTTTCTTCACAGCACTCATGACTCCTGTCTCACGCAGTCATTTATACGTCCTGTGCTGTCTGACTCTGCACAAGGGGCCGAGCTCCTTGCAGGCAGGGACTCCACTGCGCTCTCTGCCGCCGCCCCCCAGCCTGCGTCGTGGAACAGGGCTGGCACCCGGTCAGACCCTGACGGATGCTGAGAAAGATACACTAGCCACTGGGACAGCAGTTCATGGCTGACCCCTCAGGCCAGTCACCTGGATGCTGAGGCTCTGGGACTCCAGGTGGGGTAAGGTGATGCTCCGGTAATCGTCGCCCGTCTCCCGAACCAGGCGGAGGTCCTGGCGCAGGTACTTCTGCAGGTGCTTCTCTGTGGCCGGGTAAACCACGGTTGTCTTCACATCTGCAATGATAGGACATGACCCGGCACTGCGGTTAGGGCCGCTCTCTGCACAGTCCTGTCACGCTCTGGTCCCCACCACGGAAAGGAGATGACCCCTGTCTCACCTCTGATTCCCTGAAAAAGGCAACCAAAGGCTGAGGTTCTAGTCACACATGGTCTTCTCCCACATATGCCTCGTGCCACTAAATTCACAGGCTTGGCCTTACTCAGAATCTGGAAACCTCACGACCCCACCCCTCGTCCTTCCCTCTATTTTCTAGGCAGAGAAATGAAAGGTTTCTGACTCTTCTCACATACCAAATTTCTGGACCCAAAGCTGAAAATCTCGTTTAAAGCCAAGCAGCCCCCTTAATGCCAAGCAGTGCAGGATTGTTGGGGACCGAAATATAAACAAGGTGTTTTTATATCCAGGGGACAGGTGCTGGGCCTAACCACCCATCTCATCTGCCCAGTTATACCTGATTATTGCTTATCCCACCCACGTTCTCTGGAAGAGGCTGGAAGCTAGTATCTTATTGGTGTAAAGTTAGATTTGAATGGTATGGTGAGGGTTGTCTTTGAGTTGTCTTGGAAACAACTGAATTGCTAATGGACCACGTTTTTTTCCCTGAATAAAGACGGATGCGCTTCTGGGGGATGCGCTTCTGGGGGCCGCCATTGTATCAGCTTAGGAGCAGTAGAGACTGCTCGCCGTGTGGTCCTCCCGAACCCATCTTTATGTATATGTCTTTAATTCTCTATCATTTATTTAATTCCATACCTTTTCCCGTTCGAGGACCCCGTAACAGACTTGTGGTTGGACCGCGACAACTGGCGCCCATATGTGTGGCCGTCGAAAAAGGGAAAGCGGAGAGGTAATGGAACTCCCCCAGAAGTGAGCACACGAAGTAAGTTAAAGCTTTTAGAAACTGGAGCCTTTAAGTACAATGTGGGGGGAGAGTATAGTAATAATTTGGGAGTAAATAACTATGGGAGTACTAGGTTCAAAAGTGAGGGACCTTTTTCTTTTTGTACAAATGTTTTTACTTGAGAATAAGTTGTTTGATCAGAATGAGGTAGAAACAGAGGAATGTAAATGTAAGAGCTTGGAGTCTGAGAGTAACTCAGAAGATGGAAACATCACGGCTGTGGCCATTTTAAACTTTGCGGCTCTGCAGCCCTCTGCTCCCAAAGTCTTTGTCTCAGGCCCTTGGAAATCTCGGCTCCAAAGAGCAGAAGGCTGGCCTCCCCAGGCAGGGGCGATGAGCCGAGAGCTGGTAAAGCGGCAGAGACAAGGCCGCCCGTGGACTAGGGTTCACGCTGGCCTCGCAGCTTGCCCTGCCCGGTGCCCCCGAGATGAAGCAAGCAGGTGACAGCAGAGGCAGAAGTGGTGGCTTCCCAGGTCAGCGGGGCGAAAAAGACACAAATGGGGCAGGAGAGCGCTCTGGCCAGAGCTCAGAATCTGCATACAAAAGGTGTGCAGCGGGGAAATACTAGGCTCCGGAAGCCGCCAAGTTTCCAGTACCGCGAGAAGCGTGGCAGCCACCGCCTTGAGTCCCAGCGGCTGCCAGTACGGCCTGGCCATGGTCCCCTCTTGGACACGCAGGCAGCCACTTGCGGGGGCGGTGAAGAAAGCGTGTCCCACGGGAGCGCACGGGCGGCAGACTAGACATGTCTCACGGGTGGCGCAGTCCAAGTGCACAGTGCAGCCTTCTTTGCTGTTATGTGCAGCTCCTACGAGCTCGAGGCGCAGCAGCAGGGGAAGCGCCTCCAAGGCTCAGGGCCCCAAATCCCTGTGGCCGCCAGGGTGGTGGTGGCTCTACGGCAGGCTGACCTTTGTGCTAGCGAGGTTCAGCTCTGCCTGGGAGTATTCCCCTCCCAGATAAGCTAAACCTGCCTTCTGCGGGGGTTGAAATAGAGGGATTACGGCTGCTGGTTGTAGCAGTTATTAGAATTTATGAATGATTAGAAGACTGAGATGCGTTTTAAAGTTGTGTTATTATCTGATTTTCTTTAGTAAATAGAAATACTTAAGAGTTTGGGAAAATTACAGATTTTTCCAGTTATTCTCTTTCTCTAAACTCATTTTATTTCTTTACTATTCTATGTCTGAAATGAGAGCGAAAGGAAAGCCTGTTTGGATGTGGCTAAACAGAATCTCATAAACGGCCCTTCTCGAACCTTTTTGAGAGAGTTCTGTTTAGTTTCTATCCTTTTGTTCCAATTATAATAGCCCTGCATAATGATCAAGCAGGCCACGATCTAATCTCTAAAATCCCGGGTTTCTCTCAAATTTGTCTAATTTGTCTACCTTGTCTGATTCTTGGTTGTGTTTGGTCTTTGTTTAACGTTGTCTAAATGTGATGTTTTAAGTTCTTGCATGCAAAAATTGGAAATGCCGGCTTTAATATTGAAAAAATAAAATGATATCCCTACAAATTTTTAATTTTAATTGGAACAAGTATAGCGCGCTCATTTAAATTTAAATAGAATGGAATGTGGATCCTAAAGACTTGCAAATTTTGGCTAAACTGCTTCAAACTTCAGGCTGCTACTGCTGCAGCTACAAAGCTTGAAGCAGAGTAGATTTACCTAGCAAAGGTGTAGATTTTCGTGAATAATATAGGAAAATAATGCAAGCCACACTGGAATTTTCCAGTTTTAATGTGCTCTTTAATTTGCCTGTTAACCAATGGGGTAGAAATGTTTTAATAAGTATGGAAATGTTACTCGAAAATGCATTTACTATGTTTTCTTAGAAGTTAACATAAAGACAAATATTTCTTACAATTTTGAAGTAAAGGTATTATAAAGTGTGCTCAACAAATGCTTAAAAGTCAATTATAAATAATCTTAAAAAGGGGGGAAGGAGTCATATCCTGGAATTCCTGCAAATCTACTTTATCATGTTTTTACTTAAAAAAAATTTTATTTTGAATACTAATGTACAGGGTCATTCGGCAGCTAAGAGACTCTGGAATCCTACAAGGAAAGCCTTCCCTGAAGTGCAATGGAGGGACCTGCTCACAGGAATCTGGCAAGGGCCAGACCCTGTTCTCTTATGGGGCCAAGAATATGTGTTTTTCCTAGGTCTGCTGAAGCTCCTGGGTGGGTTCCTGAACAGTTGGTGAGACACCATGACCCTGGATGAGAGACTCACTTCACAAGAGCAATTGTATAAGGCTTGTTTTACCATGCTCTCGTCCCTTTCTCTGTCAAATCTGTTATCCAGATAATAACGCTGTTTTTGTCTTTTTCCAATTAGCTCCAAATATACGGAAAAAGTTTATATAGGCAGATGGGGACCCTCAAACCCTTCAGCGAGATCTTCCAAGCATGGCTTTTAAGGTCTATAATGACCAAAACAGGAACAGAAAAGGCTGACAGCCCAAAGAGATCAGGCAAAATACCAGCTCTTGGCATATGCCCATAAAGGTTCCAATGCCCTGAAGGGGCTTCATAGGACTCCATTAGGGCCCTGATTCAAGAGTGGAAAGGAAGGTCACTGAGCTAAAGCCTGCCAGGCTTCTCTGCCCCCACCAGGGACGTGCTTTTGCAGTGGAAAAAAAGGGACACTGGTAGGTAAGCTGCCCCCTCACTCCTCCAAGGGGGAGGGTTCAGTTTCTTCCAGCCCTGCTCCGGCTACCTGTGACCTGACCTTGCCAGCCTACTGGGGCTTACCACTGAAGACTAAAGGTGCCCATGGCTGTCAGGCCCATCTCATGTCGCTATGTACGAGCCTAGGGTATTTCTTCCAAGTAGCAGGTAAACTAATCTCATTTCTTTTTTTCCTAAATAAATTTTTATTAATGTTAATGGGGTGACATCAATAAATCAGGGTACATATATTCAAAGAAAACATGTCCAGGTTATCTTGTTATTCAATTATGTTGCATACCCATCACCCAAAGTCAAATTGTCCTCCGTCACCTTCTATCTAGTTTTCTTTGTGCCCCTCCCCCTCCCCCTTCCCCTCTTAGTCTCGTTTTTATGTCCCACCAATGTATGGAATCATGTAGTTCTCGGTTTTATGATTTACTTATTTCACTCCATATAATGTTATCAAGATCCCACCATTTTGTTGTAAATGATCTGATGTCATCATTTCTTATGGCTGAGTAGTATTCCATAGTGTATATGTGCCTCATCTTCTTTATCCAGTCTTCTATTGAAGGGCTTTTTGGTTGTTTCCATGTCTTGGCCACTGTGAACAATGCTGCAATGAACATGGGGCTACATGTGTCTTTACGTATCAATGTTTCTGAGTTTTTCGGGTATATACCCAGTAGAGCAGGGGTCTCAAACTCGTGGCCCGCCCACCAATTTTGTGCTGCCCGCAGACTAATCAAACTTCGTGGATTAGTCTGCGGCCAGTCTGCGGGCCGCACAAAAGAAGTGGGCGGGCCCGAGTTTGAGACCCCTGCAGTAGAGGGACTGATGGGTCATAAGGTAGTTCTATTTTCAATTTTTTGAGGAACGACCATACTTTCTTCCATAATGGTTGTACTACTTTACATTCCCACCAACAGTGAATGAGGGTTCCTTTTTCTCCACAGCCTCTCCAACATTTGCTATTACCTGTCTTGTTGATAATAGCTAATCTAACAGGTGTGAGGTGGTATCTCATTGCAGTTTTGATTTGCATTTCTCTAGTAACTAATGAAGATGAGCATCTTTTCATATATCTGTTGGCCATTTGTACTTCTTCCTGAGAGAAGTGTCTGTTCATGTCCTCTTCCCATTTTTTTATTGGATTGTTTGTTTGTTTGTTGTTGAGTTTTATGAGTTCTTTGTGTATTTTGGATATTAGGCCCTTATCTGAGCTGTTGTTTGAAAATATCATTTCCCATTTAGTTGGCTGTCAGTTTATTTTGTTGTCAGTTTCTCTTGCTGAGCAAAAACTTCTTAGTCTGATGTAGTCCCATTCATTTATTTTTGCCTTCACTTCTCTTGCCTTTGGAGTCAAATTCATAAAATGCTCTTTAAAACCCAGGTCCATGAGTTTAGTACCTATGTCTTCTTCTATGTACTTTATTGTTTCAGGTCTTATATTTAGGTCTTTGATACATTTTGAATTAATTTTAGTACAAGGGGACAAGCTGTAGTCGAGTTTCATTCTTTTGCATGTGGCTTTCCAGTTTTCCCAGCACCATTTGTTGAAGAGGCTTTCTTTTCTCCATTGTGTGTTGTTGGCCCCTTTATCAAAAATTATTTGACCATATATATGTGGTTTTATTTCTGAACTTCCTATTCTGTTCCATTGGTCTGAGTGTCTATTTTTCTGCCAATACCATGCTGTTTTGATTGTCATGGCCCTATAATATAGTTTGAAGTCAGGTATTGTAATGCCCCAGCTTCATTCTTTATCCTTAGGATTGCTTTGGCTATTCGTAGTTTTTTTTATAGTTCCATATAAATCTGATGATTTTTTGTTCCATTTCTTTAAAAAATGTCATTGGAATTTTGATGGGAATAGCATTAAATTTATAAATTGCTTTGGGTAATATGGCCATTTTTATTATATTTATTCTTCCTATCCAAAAACTAGGAATATTTTTCCATCTCATTGTATCTTTTTCGATTTCCCTTAACAATGCTTTGTAATTTTCATTATATAGGTCCTTTACATTCTTTGTTATGTTTATTCCTAGGTATTTTATTTTTTTTGTTGCAATCGTGAAGGGGATTATTTTTTTGAGTTCATTTTCTAATATTTCATTGTTGGCATATAGAAAGGCTATGGACTTTTGTATATTAATTTTGTATCCTGCGACCTTACTGTATTGGTTTATTGTTTCGTTTGTTTGTTTGTTTTTTGTCTTTTTCTGAAGCTGAAAACGGGGAGGCAGTCAGACAGACTCCTGCATGCGCCCGACCGGGATCCACCCAGTATGCCCACCAGGGGGCGATGCTTTGCCCATCCGGGGTGTCGCTCTGTCACAACCAGAGCCATTCTAGTGCCTGAGGCAGAGGCCACAGAGCCATCCTCAGTGCCGGGCCATCTTTTGCTCCAATGGAGCTTCAGCTGGAGGAGGGGAAGAGAGAGACAGAGAGGAAGGGGGGGGGGGTGGAGAAGCAAATGGGCGCCTCTCCTGGGCGCCCTGGCCGGGAATCGAACCCGGGACTTACGCACGCCAGGCCGACGCTCTACCACTGAGCCAACCGGCCAGGGCTGGTTTATTGTTTCTAGTAATCTTTTGGTGGAGTCTTTGGGGTTTTCAATGTATAGGATCATATCATCTGCAAAAAGTGATACCTTTACTAATTCTTCTCCAATATGGATGCCTTTTATTTCTTTCTCTTGTCTGATTGCTCTGGCCAGAACCTCTAGCACCACATTAAATAAGAGTGGAGAATGGACCACTCTGTCTTGTACCTGATTTAAAGGGGAAAGTCCTCAGTTTTATGCCATTTAGTATGATGTTGGCAGATGGTTTATCATATATAGTCTTAATCATGTTGAGATATTTTCCTTCTATACCCGTTTTGTTGAGTGTCTTAAACATAAGGTTGTGTTGTATTTTATCAGCTTTTTCTGCATCTATTGATAAGATCATATGGTTTTTGTTCTTTGTTTTGTTGATATGGTGTATTACGTTAACTGTTTTATGTTGAACCATCCTTGAGATTCTGGGATGAATCTCACTTAATCATGATGTATTATTTTTTTAATATGTTGTTGTATTCGATTTGCCAATATTTTGTTTAGTATTTTAGCATCTGTATTCATTAGAGATATTAGTCTGTAGTTTTCTTTTTTTGTGCAGGTTTCGGTATGAAGGTTATGTTGGCCTCATAAAATGTGTTTGGAAGTATTGCTTCTTCTTCAATTTTTTGGAAGACTTTGAGTAGAATAGGAACCAAGTCTTTGAATGTTTGATAGAATTCACTAGTTTAACCGTCTGGGTCTGGACTTTTATTTTGGGGGAGGTTTTTAATAGTTTTTTCGATTTCCTCCCTGCTAATTGATCTGTATAGGCTTTCTGCTTCTTCATGACTCAGTCTAGGAAGATTGTATTGTTCTAGGAATTTATCCATTTCTTCTAGATTGTAGAATTTGGTGGCATATAGTTTTTCATAGTATTCTACAATAATTCTTTGTATATCTGATGTCTGTGGTGATTTCTCCTCTTTCATTTTGGATTTTGTTTATGAGTCCTTTCTCTTTTTTCCTTGGTGAGTCTTGCCAAAGGTTTGTCAATTTTGTTGATCTTTTCAAAGAACCAGCTCCTAGTTCTATTAATTTTTTCTATAGCTTTTCTGTTCTCTATTCCATTTATTTCTGCTCTTATTTTTATTATTTCCTTTCTTCAGCTGGTTTTTGTCTTTGTTCTTCTTTTTCTAGTTCCTTAAGCTGTGAAGTTAAGTGGTTTACTTGAGCTCTCTCTTGTTTGTTCATATAGGCCTAAAGTGATATGAACTTTCCTCTTATTATTGCTTTTGCTGCATCCCCGAGATTCTGCTATGTAGTATTGTCATTTTCAATTGTCTGTATATATCTTTTAATCTCTACGCTTATTTCTTCTTTGACCCATTCAGTTTTTTTTTGTTGTTGTTTTGTTTTGTTTTCATTTTTTCGAAGCTAGAAACAGGGAGGCAGTCAGACAGATTCCCGCATGCGCCCAGATTCTCTGGGGCGTTGCTCTGCTGCATCCAGAGCCATTCTAGCGCCTGAGGCAGAGGCCACAGAGCCATCCTCAACGCCCGGGCCATCTTTGCTCCAATGGAGCCTTAGCGGGAGGGAAAGAGAGAGACAGAGAGGAAGGAGAGGGGGAGGGGGAGGGGTGGAGAAGCAGATGGGCGCTTCTCCTATGTGCCCTGGCCGGGAATCGAACCCGGGACTCCTGCACGCGAGGCCAACGCTCTACCACTGAGCCAACCGGCCAGGGCCGACCCATTCAGTTTTTAAAAGTATGCTGTTTAGTTTCCACATTTTTGTGGGGTTTTTTCCCCTCTTTTTTGCAATTGAATTCTTATTTCAAGCTTTATGATCAGAAAATATGCTTGGTACAATTTCGATTTTTCTAAATTTGCTGATGTTATTTTTGTGGCCCAACATATGGTCAATTCTTGAGAATGTTCCATGTACACTAGAGAAAAATGTATACTCTGTCGCTTTGAGATGAAGTGTCCTGTAGATGCCTATCATATCCAGGTGCTAGTGTTTCGTTTAAGGCCAATATATCTTTATTGATTCTCTGTTTGGATGAACAATCTAGAGCCACCAGCGGTGTACTGAGGTCTCCAAGTATGACTGTATTTTTGTCAGTTTTTGTTTTTAAGTCAATAAGAGGCTGTCTTATATATTTTGGTGCTCCTTGGTTTGGTGCATATATATTAAGGATTATTATATCTTCTTGATTCAGTGTCCCCTTAATCATTATGAAATGACTATTTTTGTCTCTGAGTACTTTTTCTGTCTTGTAGTCAGTTATTAGATATGAGTATTGCTACACCTGTTTTTTTGGATGTTATTTGCTTGAGGTATTGTTTTCCAGCCTTTCACTTTGAATTTGTTTTTATCCTTGTTGCTTAGATGTGTTTCTTGTAGGCAGCATACAGTTGGATTTTCTTTTTTAATCCATTCTGATACTCTGTGTCTTTTTATTGGTGAGTTTAATCCATTTACATTTAGTGTAATTATTGACACTTGTGGGTTCCCTATTGCCATTTTATAAATTGCTTTCTTTTAGTTTTGTATCTTGTTTGATTCTTCTCTCTTGTTTTTCTATCATTTGTTTTTGTTTGGTTGTATTCCATACTTCTTTCCTCTGTTGCTACCATTTTTTTTTTTTCTGAAGCTAGAAACGGGGAGACAGACAATCTCCCACATGCACCCGACCGGGATCCACCCGGCACGCCCACCAGGGGGCGACGCTCTGCCCACCAGGGGGCGATGCTCTGCCGTCCAGAGCGTCGCTCTGCCGCGACCAGAGCCACTTTAGCGCCTGGGGCAGAGGCCAAGGAGCCATCCCCAGCGCCCAGGCCATCTTTGCTCCAATGGAGCCTCGGCTGCGGGAGGGGAAGAGAGAGACAGAGAGGAAGGAGAGGGGGAGGGGTGGAGAAGCAGATGGGCGCTTCTCCTGTGTGCCCTGGCCGGGAATCGAACCCGGGACTTCTGCACGCCAGGCCGACGCTCTACCACTGAGCCAGCCGGCCAGGGCTGTTGCTACCATTTTTAAGTCATGTGCTTCTGTGGTGGTTTTTTTCAAGGGTGATTACCATTAAGTAATGATAAGGGTACCTACCATATTCATTGTAGTACCCTGTCTTATGAGTGTTCCTGCACTCCATCGTCCTTTGCTACTGTTAACCTCCGTCCTCTCCCCCTTTTTTTGTTTTTGTTGTCACAGTTTAAATTTGGTTTTATTGTGTTCTTGGTGGAGCTTTTACTTGTGGTTTTGTTTTTTGTTCTTTGTATCTGGTTGGAAAACCCCCTTTAGTATTTCCTGGAGTGGGGATTTTCTGATGATAAATTCCCTTATCTTTTCTGTATTTGTGAATGTTTTTATTTCTCCTTCGTATTTGAAGGATAGCTTTGATGGGTATAATATTCTTGGCTGAAAGTTCCTCTCTTTCAGGGCTTTAAATATTGAGGTCCACTCTCTTCTAGCTTATAGAGTTTCTGCTGAGAAATCTGATGATAATCTAATAGGCCTTCCTTTATATGTTGTATTCTTCTTTTCCCTGGCTGCCTTGAGAATTTTTTCTTTGTTGTTGGTTTGTGCCAATTTCATTATGATGTGCCTTGGAGTAGGTTTGTTGTGGTTAAGAAAACTCAGTATTCTGTTTGCTTCTTGAATTCGAGGCTTTAGTTCTTTCCACAGGCTTGGGAAGTTCTCACCTATTATTTGTTTGAATATATTTTCCATTCCATTTTCTCTCTCTTCTCCCTCTGATATACCTATTATTCTTATGTTATTCTTTTTGATAGAGTCAGACAATTCCTGTAGGGCTTTCTCATTTTTTTTTTTTTGAGTCTCTCTCTTCTTTTCTCTGTTGTGCCTGAAGTTGCTTGTCCTCTATGTCACTAATCCTACCTTCTATCTGGCCTGTTCTATTAGCCAAGCTTGTTACCTCGTTTTTCAGTTCATGAATTGAGTTTTTCATCTCTGTTTGATTTGTTTTTATAGTTTCAATTTCCTTGGTAATATATTCTTTGTGTTCATTGAGTTGTTTTCTGAGCTCCCTAAATTGCCTTTTTGTGTTTTCTTGTATATCTCTGAGTATTTTTAGGATTTCTATTTTAAATTCTCTGTCATTTAGCTCCAAGGTTTTCAATATATTAAATTTTTTTCTCCATAGATTTTTCCACACCTGTCTGTGCTACTTCTCTATCTTTTGTATTCATGATATTCGATTTCCTTTTTCTTAATGGCACCTGAAGGTGGTCTTGTCGATAGCACTTCGTTTTCAGTGTGTGGAACTCCCAGATGCTCCAAGGATAGATTTTTCTGTCTCTGGTTGATGAACTTGTTGAAATTTTGGGGAGATTTGTCAGTCACGCTCCTCATGGCGCCCATTTCTCTGACGTCACTCTGATCTCATTTCTTTTTTTTTTTATCTCATTTCTTATGGACACAAGGGCCACTTCCTATGCCTTGCCTGAATATTCAGGTTTTTATTCATCCCTCGAAAATCTCTGTTGTGGGAGTTGATAGTCTTATTTTCTGCTGCTTTAATATTTAGTGTTTCCTTTATTCCTCTTGCCTCAATGCCCCATGCCTATTTTAGGCTGGGACTTGCTCCTAATTTAGACAAATTTACCTTTGCCACCAAGCATAGTGTATCCCCAGGTTCTCTTCACCATGCCATGGTTGCAGAGCTCCAGGGAAAGGTACCCTGGGTTCACCTCTCCAATTTAAAAAAAACAGAAACTCTGTCTCCATACATGCTGCAGACGGCTTTTCCAGTCTACCTGAATCATTGCCAGCTAGAAGCAGTGGTCATTGGGACTTGGACTCTGGGTGCAAAGTGTGGAAATGTGACCACAACTCCAATGCCTTGTGGACTTTTCCTAAATGTGTGTGGCTCCTGCTCCTTGGGACACTTCTCAGACTGAAGTGGGGTTGAATTACATTTACAAATAATATGAAGCGGTGATGGTGTCAACATGGACTTGGTGAAATTACATTAACATGTTAAGGACATTTAAGACTAAGAATTTTATTTTAGATCCTGTAGTATTAGTTAAGACTTTGCTTGATAATCTAATAGGTTTTAATCACTTCATTGAATTAGGACACTTGTTATAGTATCTGTTAGCATTGGCTATTTTAATATTGTTGTTTATTTTATATTTTTCCAGTCTGCCTCCAAATCAGAACATGGGAATTCAGGTGCGTATGAATCACAAAACACAAACTGAAGTTTTAATAAATACAAAAGGGGGGATCTGTTGGGGACCGAAATATAAACAAGGTGTTTTTATATCCAGGGGACAGGTGCTGGGCCTAACCACCCATCTCATCTGCCCAGTTAACAAAGACCTATACTGATTATTGCTTATCCCACCCATGTTCTCCGAAAGAGGCTGGAAGCTAGTATCTTATTGGTGTAAAGTTAGATTTGAATGGTATGGTGGGGGTTGTCTTTGAGTTGTCTTGGAAACAATTGAATTGCTAATGGACCATATTTTTTCCCTGAATAAAGACGGATAAGCTTCTGGGGGATGCGCTTCTGGGGGCTGCCATTGTATCAGCTTAGGAGCAGTACAGACTGCTCGCCGTGTGGTCCTCCCGAACCTATCTTTATGTATATGTCTTTAATTCTCTATCATTTATTTAATTCCATACCTTTTCCCGTTTGAGGACCCCGTAACAGACTTGTCGTGGCTAGACTGCGATACAAGATAGCACAGTGGTTAAAGGCTCAGCTCTGGAGCCCAACTGAATTCAAGTCCTGGCTCTCCTGCTCCTTCCTTGAGAGCCAAACACCAGTCCAGTTATTTAACTTTCCTTGTCCCTTCTTCCCCATCTGTCACCTGAGGATAATAATAGTTCCTGAGCCATAGGATTGGGAGGATTAAGCATGTTAACAGCTGTGAAGCACTTGCAACAATGTGTGACCTATAGTAAATATTTACTGTGTAAGTGCTGACTACTTTTCATTCAGTTTCTCAATCTTGACATCACCAACATCCAGGGCTGGATAATTCCTTGTTGTGGGGGCTGTTCTGCGCATTGCAGGTTTCTACTAGGATGCCAATAAAACTCTCTCTCCACTTGTGACCACCAAAAATGTCTCCAGACACTGCCAAATGTCCACCTGGGGGTAAAACTGCCCACAGCTGAGAACAACTGTTTTCACCAGAAGGAAATTGAGTAGTTTTCCTAAACAGAGTCCAGGCAAGGGTCGAAACCACCTGGTTTTGATTAAGTCCTTTTCTCTATTTCTAATAACATCTGCTACAGCTGTTATCACTACTCTAATATTTATATAGGGGTGGGGAAAAGGCTTACAGTTTATTATTGTATTATTTATTAATTAGTATATTATTTTTTTGTATTTGTCTTTTTCCACACAAACAACTGTAAACCCACTTTGCCCACCCCAATAGATGGCACATCAACAAAGATATTAAGGGCAGGAAAGGAAACTGGTGTTTACAATCAGTCGGGATGTTTCTCAAAAGACCTACCCCTCCCTGACTCCCTTGCCCTGGATTCAGATGTGCTCGTCCAGAAAACCTGAGACAAGAGAGGTCCTGTGGGTGCACTAAACACCTCAGCAAATTCTCCCACCTCCAGACCCAACTGACAACCACCACCCTACACTTTCATATTTGGTCTGAGGGCATGGGTGATTTGATCCCATTTCACAGGTGAGTGAAAAGTGCTGATGGCGATTATCTGATGTCATATGGTGAGATGTGGCAGAGGCGGGCTGGAGGCCAGTCTTTCCACCCTAAAGTCTGTGCTCTTTCAACACCTACTAAAGCCCCGGCGAGGAGTCCACAGGTGCTATCCCAAGAACATGACTCTGGTGAGGATCAAAGGCCCCTAGTCCATCAGCTCCAGAAGCCAAAGAAGTCTGGTGCAAAGACATGGGACCCGCGCTGACTTGACTCCTCTTACTGGCTCTGGGACCTGGCAGGGCGTGTTATTTAACCTCTCAGAGTCTCAGTTTCCTCATCTGTTAAATGATGGTCATAAAGTCTGCCCCACAGAGTTGTGTTCGTATTAAACAACACACATGTCATCTGGATGCCTGGAGATGCTAAGTAAATATCACCCTACTTCCTGGGTATCTCTATATTGGAGTCCGAAAGGGAGGCAGCAGCAAAGGTTGTTCCTTACTTCTCACTCCCACCGCACTCTAATAGCCCAGGGTCACAGTTCAAGCACAACAGGACCTCAAGAGGCAGGAGACTGCCTGAAACAGGTCAAGCGGCACTGCTGTGGCCCTGGCAGCGGACTCTGGGGGAGTCCCATGCTATCTGCAGTGCAGCTTGGTGGAAAAAACAGACTCTGACCTAACTCTGCTCTCAGTAGTTGTGTGACCTTGGGCTGTGGTGAGAAGTCAATGAGCAGAACATAGGAAGCATCTAGAAAGTGTCCCCACACAAACATTCCCAAAACGTATTTGGAACCACAAAAGACCTCGAATAGCCACAGCAATATTGAAAAACGGGAACAAAGTCGGGGAAATCATGCTGCCTGATCTCAACCAGATTACAAAGCCATAGTAATCAAAATAGCATGGTACTCGCATGAAAACAGACATAAAGATCAGTGGAACAGGACAGAGAGCCCATAACTCAACTCACGCCTATCTGAACAATCAATATTTGACACGGAGGCAAAAACATACAATGGAGTAGAGACTCAATAAGTGGTACTGAGGAAACTGAACACATACATGCAAAAAAAATGAAACTAGACCACCTCCCTATACCATATGCAAAAATAAACTCCAAATGGATTAAAGACTTAAATATTAGACATAAATATAAAAATCCTAGAAGAAAATGTCTTCCTGACCTATGATGGCACAATGGATAAAATCCAACTTGGAATGCTGAGGTAAGTGGTTTAAAATCCTGAGCTTGCCTTATCAGGGCACATCTGGGAAGCAACAATGTGTCCTGCTTCTATCCTTCCTCTCTTCTCTAAAATTAATAAATAAAATCTTTAAAAGAAAAGTCTGACCACAGGTGGTAGAGTGGATAGTGTCGACACAGGACACTGAAGTCACTGGTTTATAACCCAAGGTCATCAGCTAGAGAACAGGGTCACTGGCTTGATTATGTTGGCTGCCAACACAATCCCAGGGTCACCAGCATGAGCCCAAGGTCGCCAGATCAATACAAGAAGTAATCAAAGCATAATTAAGTGGAGCAGTGGATCAATGCTTCTCTCTTTCCTTCCCTCTCTCTGTCTCTCAAAAATGAAATAGCCCTGGCCGGTTGGCTCAGCGGTAGAGCGTCGGCCTAGCGTGCGGAGGACCCGGGTTCGATTCCCGGCCAGGGCACACAGGAGAAGCGCCCATTTGCTTCTCCACCCCTCCGCCGCGCTTTCCTCTCTGTCTCTCTCTTCCCCTCCCGCAGCCAAGGCTCCATTGGAGCAAAGATGGCCCGGGCGCTGGGGATGGCTCTGTGGCCTCTGCCTCAGGTGCTAGAGTGGCTCTGGTCGCAACATGGCGACCCCCAGGATGGGCAGAGCATCGTCCTCTGGTGGGCAGAGCATCGCCCCATGGTGGGCGTGCCAGGTGGATCCCGGTCGGGCGCATGCGGGAGTCTGTCTGACTGTCTCTCCCTGTTTCCAGCTTCAGAAAAATGCAAAAAAAAAAAAAAAAAAAAGAAATAAAAGGCCCTGTCCGGTTGGCTCAGCGGTAGAGCGTCGGCCTGGCGTGCAGGGGACCCGTGTTCGATTCCCGGCCAGGGCACATAGGAGAAGCGCCCATTTGCTTCTCCACCTCCCCCTTCCTCTCTGTCTCTCTCTTCCCCTCCCGCAGCCAAGGCTCTATTGGAGCAAAGATGGCCCGGGCGCTGGGGATGGCTCCTTGGCCTCTGGCCCAGGCGCTAGAGTGGCTCTGGTCGCGGCAGAGCGAGGCCCCCGGAGGGGCAGAGCATCGCCCCCTGGTGGGCAGAGCATCGCCCCTGGTGGGCGTGCCGGGTGGATCCCGGTCAGGCGCATGCGGGAGTCTGTCTGACTGTCTCTCCCCGTTTCCAGCTTCAGAAAAATACAAAAAAAAAAAAAAAAAAAGAAAAAAAAAAAACCCTAAAAGAAAATATAGGCAGTAAAATCTGAGATGGTTCTCGCAGCAATATTTTTTCAGATCTGCAAGCAGTCCTCAGGTTACAAACAAGATAGGTTCTGTAGGTTTGAAAATGTTTAAGTTATTTATAAGCACAGAAAGGTAAAAATACTATGTTATGACAAATATCTGTCTAAATTAAATTTAATAGGTAAATCTACCTGTTCCAATTTACATATAAATTCAACTGAAGGCCCTGGCCGGTTGGCTCAGCGGTAGAGCGTCGGCCTAGCATGCGGAGGACCCGGGTTCGATTCCCGGCCAGGGCACACAGGAGAAGCGCCCATTTGCTTCTCCACCCCTCCGCTGCGCTTTCCTCTCTGTCTCTCTCTTCCCCTCCCGCAGCCAAGGCTCCATTGGAGCAAAGATGGCCCGGGCGCTGGGGATGGCTCCTTGGCCTCTGCCCCAGGCGCTAGAGTGGCTCTGGTCGCAACGTGGCGACGCCCAGGATGGGCAGAGCATCGCCCCCTGGTGGGCAGAGCGTCGCCCCTGGTGGGCGTGCCGGGTGGATCCCGGTCGGGCGCATGCGGGAGTCTGTCTGACTGTCTCTCCCTGTTTCCAGCTTCAGAAAAAATAATAATAAAAAAAATAAATAAATAAAAAGTTTTTGCACAGCAAAGAGAACATATTCACCAATATCTCTGGTAAGGGATTAATATTCAAAATTTATAAAGAACTTATAAAACTCAACACCAAAAACACAAACAATCCAAAACTAAAATGGGCAAAGGACCTGAAGAGACACTTTTCTAAAGACTACAGACCTATGAAAAGATGCTCAATGTCACTACTCATCAGAGAAATGCAAATTAAAACCACAATGAGATATCACCTCACACCTATTAGAATGGCTTTCTTCAATAAATCAAAAGTGCTGGCTAGGATGTGGAGAAAAGGGAACCCTCATGCACTGTTGTTGGTGGGAATGCAGACTGGTGAAACTGCCTTTTGACCCGGCCATCCCACTTCTGGGAATATATCCTAAGAAGCCTGAAACACTAATAATTCAAAAGAAGATATGCACCCCCATGTTCATTGCAATGTTATTTACAGTAGCCATGATTTGGAAGCAGCCCAAGTGCCCATCAGTAGATGAGTGGATAAAAAAGCTGTGGTACATTTACACAATGGAGTACTATGTGGCCATAAAAAAGGAAACCTTACCTTTTGCAACAGCATGGATGGGCCTGGAGAGCATTATGCTAAGTGAAATAAGCCAGTCAGAGAACGACAAACGCCACATGATCTTACTCATGTGGAATCTAGTGAACAAAATGAACTAATAAGCAAAATAGAGACAGATTCATACATAGAGAGCAGGATGACGCTGTTGGGATGAGGCGCTAGATGAGGGGGGTGTAGATAAAGCAAAGGACAATTAAAAACCCTCATGGTCGCCTGACCTGTGGTGGCGCAGTAGATAAAGCAGCGAGCTGGAATGCTGAGGTTGCTGCTTCAAAACCTTGGCCTTGCCTGGTCAGGCACATAGGAGAAGCAACTACTAGGACTTGATGCTTCCTTCTCCCTTTCTCTCTAAAATCAATACATTTAAAAAAATCATTTAAAAACCCTCATGGTCATGGATAAGAGTGTAGCGATTGCTGGGATGTGGGGAGGTAGAGGAGGGTATGGGGGGATAAATGATGATGGGTGAAGACTTCACTTGAGGGGGGTGAACACACAACAGCACAGATGTGTTGTAGAACTGGGCACCTGAAACCTGTATGATTATGTTAACTAGTGTCACCCTAACAAATTCAATTAGAAAAAGTGCCTCTTCACCCCAACAGAAAAATGCTCCTCAAATGCCAGCTGTCCCTCCTGTGTTCGCTGTGATTCCAGTTTCCTGTACTGGGCCGTAGGGAGAAAAGCCATGAGCAGCGATGCTCCCTCGGCATGGGGATAGATGGGGGGGGACAAAGGCAGACACACAGTCCTGTGCTCACAGTCTGGGGCTCCCTGGCTGCTCCAGACCAGAAAGCCGCTGGGCCTCTGAGCACACCACTGTCTGCCAACACTTGTCAAAGACCGCCCAGCCACCCAGGGTGCTGGGGACACAGGCACCGGGCTAGGCCAACCCCTCCTGCCTGCCCTTCAGTGGTAGAGAAAAAATCACTTCCTGCTGCCTTTCCTTTCCCAGATGCAGAAACCGACCACTATACTCAGGCCCTCAGAGCCAGTCGCTCTTGGGGCTGCCCCTAGGGAACCACCACGGGAAACACAGGCCCCCACATGCTGGGTCAGGGTGGGGCTGGCTGAGTTCCGTATCCTCTCGAGGGGCCGACGCCTCAAACCTGGACTGTCTGTCTGCTGGCTCCCTATCATGGTCAGCACGGCTCCATCATCGTGCCCGGACCTCTCCCCAAACTCATTTACCACCGTTCTTCCCCTTGATAGCTCTGCTCCGGCCAAACTGATCTCCTTACACTTCCCCTAAGCCCCATCAAGCATGTGCCCACTTCTAGACCTTGCACCAGCTGTTCCCACTGCTGGGCAGGCCTTCCACCCAAGTCACGATTGGTCCCTTGCACCATTCAAGCCTCTCCCCAAAGAGTCGCCTCGTCATTCTTGGACAGCCTGGCAGAAGCACCCGCACCTCACCACCGCCTCCTTACTATCTGGTGCAAGTGGACCTTCCAGGAGGACATTTTGTATAACTTTTTAAATTTTGTTTTAGTCTTTATTTATTGATCTGAGAGAGAGAGAAACATTTATTCATGCATTCCTTGGTTGCTTCTTGCATGTACCCTGAGTAGGGATCAAACCTGCAACCTTGGCATGCTGGATCAATGCTCTAAACAACTATCTACCCTGCAAGGGATTTAAAATGTTTTATCATTTTATCCCTAGCACCTGGAATAGCAATTGGCCTACTGTAAACTCTCAACAAATACTTCCTGAACAAATGAATCTGATCTTTCAGACTTTACAGGAAGAGTATTTTTGTCCCAAATGGAATAAAACCTCTCTGATAAAAATCAATGTAAGTTTCTCAATGGCAGCTAAAAGCAAACTCTGGTGTCTACCTAAATGCCAATCAAGATGTTGACCTGCAACTGAACTTCACAAGGAGTTTGGGCAAGAGTCAACGCCCAATACCAATGGGTGGAAATACACTGAGAACAGGATATCCATGCACAGTCTCAAAATATTTCCACACAGATTACTTACTAATTGCAAGGGGAAAACACCAAGTGATCAGAGTTAACATCACTACTAACAAGAAAAATGATACCATGTGCCTCATGAGGGATATGCATGCGGTGGTGTTCTGGCCAAAAATGTACAGCCTGAATCTAATCACGAGGAAATAAATATCAGCAAACCCGAACCCAGGGACATTCTACCAATAAGCAGCTTTGCAACTCTTCAAAAGGGTCATCATTAAGAAAGACAGAGAAAGGCTGAGGGAGAGTTCCAGATGAAAGGACATTAGAGACTGGACTGGATCTTGGATGGGACAGAGGAGTTCTGCTTCTAAGATGGTATTGACACAAGTGGTAGAACTTAATAATGGTCTCTGTTACATAATATTTTGTATACATATGAAATGCCCTAAAATCGATCATTTCACTCTGGTTCCTAGGAGACAATGAAAGGTTGTGGCTTACTTTTCAACACGTAATAATTTCATTACATGCATACATGGAGTGAAAAAAAGCAAGTGTGGCAACATGTTAATAACAGGTGTCGGGACAGAGCACTGGCATAAAAATAGACATATAGGTCAATGGAACAGAATAGAGCCCAGAAATCAACCCACACTTATACGGTCAATTAGCATCTGACAAAGGAGGCAAGAACATACAGTGGAAACCCTGGCGGGTGGCTCAGTTGATTAGAGCATCATCCCGATACACCAAGGCTGTGGTTTGATCCCTGGTCAGGGCACATACAAGAAACAACCAATGAATGCATAAATAAGTGGAACAAAAATCAATGCTTCTTTCTTACTCTCTCTAAATTTCAATCAATAAATTAAAAAAAATTTTAAGTAACATCCAATGGAGTGAAGACAATCTACTCAATAAACAGTATTGGGAGAATTTGACAGAAACATGCAAAAAAAAAAAAAAAAAAAAAAACTAGACCACCATTCTATACCATGCACAACAATAAGCTCAAAATGGACTAAAGATTTAAATGTAAAACTCGAAACCATAAAACTCCTTGAAGAAAACATAGGCAGTAAAATCTTGGACCTTTCTGTTAGTAATATTTTTTCTGATATATCACTTTGGACAAGGGAAACAAAAGTAAATAAACAAATGGGACTACATCAAACTAAAAAGCTTTCGCACAGCGAAAGAAACCATCAAGATGAAAAGACAACTCACTGGGCCCTGGCCGGTTGGCTCAGCGGTAGAGCGTCGGCCTAGCGTGCGGAGGACCCGGGTTCGATTCCGGCCAGGGCACACAGGAGAAGCGCCCATTTGCTTCTCCACCCCTCCGCCGCACTTTCCTCTCTGTCTCTCTCCTCCCCTCCCGCAGCCGAGGCTCCATTGGAGCAAAGATGGCCCGGGCGCTGGGGATGGCTCTGTGGCCTCTGCCTCAGGCGCTAGAGTGGCTCTGGTCGCAACATGGCGACGCCCAGGATGGGCAGAGCATCGCCCCCTGGTGGGCAGAGCGTCGCCCCTGGTGGATCCCGGTCGGGCGCATGCGGGAGTCTGTCTGACTGTCTCTCCGTTTCCAGCTTCAGAAAAATGAAAAAAAAAAAAAAAAAAGACAAAAAAAAAAAAGACAACTCACTGAATGGAAGAACATATTCACCAATTATACATCTGATAAGGGATTAATATCTAAAATTCATAAAGAACTCATACAACTCAACATTAAAAGAACAAACAATCCAATTAAAAAATGGGCAAAGGACCTGAATAGACACTTCTCCAATGAGGACAATACAGATGGCCAATAGACATAAGACAAGATGTTCAACATCACTGACAGAGAAATGCAAATTAAAACCACAGTGAGATATCACCTCAAACCTGTCAGAATGGCTATCATCAATAAATCAGCAAACAAGTGCTGGCAAAGGTGTGGAGAAAAGAACACCCTTGTGCATTGCTGGTGAGAATGCAGTCTAGAACAGCCACTATGGAAAAACAGTATGAAGAGTCCTCACAAAATTGAAAATGAAACTGCCTTATGACCCAGCAATTCCACTTCTGGGAATATATCCAGAGAAACCCAAAACACTAACTTGAAAAAATGTATGCACCCCTATGTTCACTACAACATTATTTATATCAATAATAGCCAAGATATAGAAGCAACCCAAGCACCCATCAATAGCTGAGTGAATAAAAAAGTTGTGGTACATATATAATACAATGGAATAGTACTCGGCCATAAAAAAGAATGAAATCTTACCTTTTGTGACAGCATAGATAGACCTAGAGGGTATTATACTAAGTGAAATAAGTCAGTCAGGAAAGACAAATACCACATGATTTCAATTATATGTGGAATTTAAAAAACAATATAAACAAATAAACAGAATGGAAACAGACTCATAGATACATAAAACAGATGGTTGCCAGGGGGTGGGGGGCTAGGGGACTGAGTGAAAAAGGTGAAGAAGAGATTAAGAAGTACTAATTGGCCTGACCTGTGGTGGCACAGAGGATAAAATGTCAATGTGGAACACTGAGGTAACCAGTTCGAAACCCCAGACTTGCCCATACAAGAAGCAACTGTAAGTTGATGCTTCCCACTCCTCCACTCCCTCCCTCGTCTTTCTCTCTCTGTCTCCTCTCTCTAAAATCAATAAATAAAATCTTTTTTTTAAAGTACTAATTGGTAGTTATAAAATAGTCATAGGGATGTGAAGTACAGCATAGGATACATAGTCAATAAAATGTAATAACTATGCATGGTGCCAGGTGGGTGCTGGAAATATTGGGGGGAGCACTTGGTAAAGTACATGACTGTCCAACCACTATGCTGTATACCTGAAACTAATGCAAAATAGTATTAAATGTAAACTATAATTTTAAACACAAAAGGTGAAGGGCTTTTATTACAGAGTTCTTTGTACTATTCTTACAACTTTCCTGTAGGGTTCAAATATTTTTTTCAAAATAGAGTTTAAAAAAAAAGGTATCAATACCCTCTGGACCCTCAGCACTAACTGCTAACAGAGGAGCTAGGCACCCTTCTACATCCTAAATGTATTTACCTCATTCACTCCTCAATTCCTCAATATCAATGTGAGGTGGGTATTATGTCCTCATTTCACACAAGAGGACATGGTGGCACCCGCAATCTCATGGCTCCATCTAGCTCAGGGCTGGGATTTAGCCAAGGCGCCACAGTGTCAGCCCCAAGGCCAGCAGATAAGGCCTGACTACATGCCTAGTGCCCTCTCTGCCAACCCCTGATTAGCAAGGTGACTTATTAAGGGGGCCATCTGCCTGGGTGAGCAGTACCTGGCACCTCCCACCCAGAAGCTTTTCCCTGTGGCCATGAGGAAGTAACATACCCCTCCCCCCACCCTCTCGCTGGCATTCTTTAAAAAACAGCTTGGAACAATCTCAAACCCCTCCAAACATATCCAAAAAATATTCACAATACAGTAGTCTCCCATTCTGCTTGGGAGATACATTCCAAAATGCCCAATGTATGCCTGAAACCAGGCAGTACTGAATCACATATATACTATCTTTTTTCCTGTATGTATGTATGTATGATAAAGTTTAATTTATAAATTACAGTAGATCAGCAACAATAACATAAAACAATTATAATATACTATAATAATAATATAACATACTCTAATTAATGCAGTCAGTCTTTCTCAAAAGATCTCATGATCCTGTTTGTAGTGTCGATACTCTGCACAAAGGGATAGTCCACATCCCAGGAGGGACAGCAGGGGAGGGCATGAGATTTCATCACATTACTCACAATGGCACAAAACTGAAAACTTATGAAGTGTTGTAAGGCCAGTGGTCGCCGCCACCGTGGACATGTAGGTTCCCACTGGATTAGGGCAGATGGTAATGGAACAGTGGAGCCAGAAAATGGTGGGCCATTCCGTTTATTAAAGCTTCCTAAGAGGGGACCAGCAAACAAGCAGGGTAGACCGCTTCCCTTTCTCTTAGGGCTCCAAAGCCCCTCAGCACTTTGGACTCAGCTGGACTGATAGGCCCCCACCAGCGTCAGCACTCCCCAGCCAAACAGGCCTGGCCAAAATCTCAGGACTCCCAAGCTCCTTCTCACCCTCCAGATTCTCCAACAAAATAGGCTGGGGGGGGTGGGGGGGGGAGGCCTTCTCCAGCAAACAATAGCAAATAGCAAACAAGGGTCCCTTCTAAGCAGGAAGGCAATCCACAATTTGCAATCTGCCGCCCTGAGGGCAAACACCTGCAGCCTTCCATAGACTATACACAAATTTCGCTGCCCCACTACAAGTGAGCAAAGCTAAAAAAAAACACTTGTTTACCCAACAAGTGTTTATTTCATTTAATATGTGACTGTGGGGTAACTGAAACCAAGAAAAACAAAACCATGGGTAAGGGGGAACTAACACATATTAAGAGGACTACCCTGATGCTCCTTATAAAACCTCCATACCTGTCATGCCTTTTCAAACTTTGCTTTCACCTTGAATTCATGAGAGTCAAACAAAACTTGCTTTTCAGGCTGCTGCTCCTCTCTGGACACCACCCAGCTCTGGGCGCCATTTCTTCGGTAATGTACTTACAGATTTCTAAATTACAAATATTTTACATGTATATTCTTCCTCCTTGATTATCAATTTTACTAGCACTTACTAACTTCCCATTTATAGATCAGGTTTTAGCTTTTATACCAGCTCTCCACCTAAAGTGCACATGCACACACACAGCCACACATACACAGTCTCTCTGTAACCCCCATCCTCACAATACCACCATGTCACAATTTGGGATAAATCAGTATTCAATGTTAACGCTATTAATGATGCTATAAATGCTGTTCACTGCTGAATAGTATTTTATGACTATTTTTTCCTTTTCAGCACAATTTTTGGTGTATGTAGTTACTTTTTTGTTTACTTCTCTATAAACTTATCACTAACTCATCACATCTACATCCCTGTTTGTATATCTCCTCTTGATGTTAAAACTCATCAGGCAGGCCCTGGCCGGTTGGCTCAGCGGTAGAGCATCGGCCTGGCGTGTGGGGGACCCGGGTTCGATTCCCACGCAGGACACACAGGAAAAGCGCCCATTTGCTTCTCCACCCCCACCCCCTCCTTCCTCTCTGTCTCTCTCTTCCCCTCCTGCAGCCAAGGCTCCATTGGAGCAAAGATGGCCCAGGAGCTGGGGATGGCTCCTTGGCCTCTGCCCCAGGCACTGGAGTGGCTCTGGTCGGGGCAGAGCTACGCCCTGGAGGGGCAGAGCATCGCCCCCTGGAGGGGCAGAGCATCGCCCCCTGGTGGGCAGAGCATCGCCCCCTGATGGGCGTGCCGGGTGGATCCCGGTCAGGCGCATGTGGGAGTCTGTCTGACTGTCTCTCCCTGTTTCCAGCTTCAGAAAAATACAAAAAAAAACCCAAAAAAACCCTCATCAGGCACATGAACAATGTGGCTTCCTGGAAGCTCGGACTTACTCTAACAGGAGCCTGTGCAGAGTTATGTCCTGGGAGTTCACGCATTATCATCCTGGGGGTCGTCTCCCCATCTCCCTCACTCTCTTTTTATTTATTTCTCTTTTAATTTATTGATTTCATAGAGAGAATGAGAATGAGAGAGAAAGAAACGCTGATCTGTTGTTCCACTTGTGGATTCATTGGTTGATTCCTGTATGGGCCCTGACCGGGGATCAAACCCGCAACCTGGGCATATCAAGACGACACTCTACCCAGCTGAACCACCTGGCCAGGCCTGCGTCCCCATCTCTCTCATACTGGGTATCTTGTTTCCTGCACCTACCATCTGCCTCTTTCAGTTTATGTCCTTATTTTTTTAAAGCAGTGGTTCTCAAATGTTAGTGTGCTGATCTGAGGCACACCTGAGAATCTGCATTTCTAACAAGTTCCCAAGTGCAGTTGCTGCCGCTGATCAGGGGATCAAACATCAAGAACCACTGTAAAGCACAAAATCAAGATGCTTCCAAAGACATGGTGTGAGGGAGAGAAATTTAGAGACTTGAGACATCTGAGAATGCCTTTACTGCCACACTGAATTAAGAGTCTGCCTAGAGGATGCTGGGATGGGAAGGTGAGCCTCAGTGTGCAAGCATGCCCTGAGCTTCAGGACTGAAGGGCTGCTGCCCAGAGGTCTGGGGTCATTTGATCCCCCATCCTGTTCACTGACTGTTTTTTCTTTGCTTTCCCCAATGTCCTGATCAAATTGATGGGTCTTGGAGAGAGTTTATTTTTATCCACTGAGCAGGGTAATTATGGGGCTGTTTCAATCTCAAAAATCATGTTCTTCAATCCTGAAAAACTATCTTTTTTCTTTGGTTATTTTCTTCCCCATTTTCTCTGCCCTTTCTTTCTGGAACACCTACTTGGATTTAACTTTTGATTCATCTTTTGGTTTTCTGTACTCTTCCATTTTCCACCTCTATGTCTTTTGCTCTACTTTTAAGGACGTTTTCCTCAGCTTCAACTACCCTCATACTGAATATTTCATTTCTGCTATATTTTTAATTTCCAAGACCTTTTCTGAAAAGTCCTTATTAATAGGATCTTATTCTTATGCATTCAGTATATCATAATTTCTCTGAGAAAAAGGACAGTTTCTGAAAATTCCTTCTTCCTACACAGTTTGTTTCCTCCATGTTTCCTTCATTTCCTTCCTTCCTTCCTTTTCCAGCTGAGGCTTTCCTCTGAAGTCTGGTCATGCTTGCCTGTCTGCTCACTAAAGAGCTGAGAGGCAGCCTGTGGACGGAGGTGAGTTCCCCTGCAGTTTCATTTTAGGATGATCAGGCTATTCCTTTGCATGACAGACCTCCAAGAATTTAAGTGTTTTCTCTTGGGGTTGGTCAGATTCACTCTCCCAATTTCATAGACGGAGGCATGCAGCCTGGCTGGCAGCATTCCAAGTGATGAGGAGCAGAAGTAGCTGGGGAGGTCATCTCAACATCCAATACCTAAACTTACACTTCACCGCCCTACCTTTCAGCACCACAACCCCATCTCAATTGCAGCTGGAAGAAGCTCCGTGCCCGCTGCTTTACCCTTTCAGAGCCTCTGCTCTGGAAGGAGCAGTGCCCGGTTATGTGAGTGGGAAGAGGCTCCCGGTGACTGCTGCCCAGATGTCCCCTCCGCCAGCTCAACTTGTCTCTCAGATCTGCTGGGTCAATAGCTCCTCCCCGTTCCTTTGCTCTCTAGGTTTTTCTCCTCTCTCTCCCTCTAGTATTTATGGGTTCATTTTTTTAAGGTTAATTTCTTTAATGTCATTTCTAGTGAGAGTTTTAAAGGAAGCAGGCAGCATTCAAACTCCCTTTTAACCAGAAGCCCATGTCCCTGTCCTTCTGTCTCTTATAATGCTTTCTACTTCTTCCGAGCTGTTTACTGCCACTTGACCTATTTGTTTGGTACTTGTGGTCCACCTCCCCCAGCTGAGCGTCCGCTCCATGAGAACAGAGACTTTGTTCTGTGCACTGCGTGTGCAGAGTCTAAAGCCGCACTGGCCACACACTGGGCTTCACAATAGTCTACAGAAGACAGATTATGCCGCTTTATTTTTAAGAGTGTGTGCACACACAACTACACACGTATAACCATACAGAAAAACACTGCAATTCAGGACATAGATGTTGGGCGTTAGCTCTGGGCAGTGTAGTTCTATATACTATAACTTTAATTAGTTTTTTATGGCTATTTATTATTTTTTTCTAAAACAAGTATGTATCACTTATGTAACAAATATGTAAAAATAGAAAAATAAGCCACCCCTTAAAACTGAGCTGCAGAGAAGTCAGGTGATCTTCCAAGGTCTCAGTGGCAGAGCTTGAACCCAAGTGGTCTGACTCCTCTACGCAGTCCTGTTTCCTGAGAGCAAGAACCACCCTCTTCAGGCCTTTCCTCAGACACCGACGCTGCAGCCACGTTCACCAAATAGCAGCCCTCTCAGAGGAAAGAAACATGATGAGTCCCAACCCCTCCGGAGACACACAAACCACTGTCAGCAAAACCAAAGGGGAGAAGAGGTGCCAGAGCGAGTGGGCTGCCGACTGGAGGTGTGGGAGGACGCCAGGGGGGCAGAGACCACAACAGCAATGCCCGATGCTCGGCCATGCCTCCTGGGAGGTGCAGGCAAGTAGAGGCCCACTCCCTCGGCCCCAGAGGCCTGTGAGGAGCGATGTCACAGGGCCCCTGCTGCAGACGCTGGGCTAGAACAGGCTCCAGTGGGGAGCACAGAGGAGCTAACAACGACCCTGCTCACAACAAGAAACAACGGCTGTTTCAAATTATGTGTGTGGTAGCAACCCCCTAGTCCCCACCAAAGATGACAGTGCTAGATGGTGAGAATGAAGGCCTGGGGTGAGGGTCCCACCTAAGAGGGGCCTTGTGGTGGTATGGCAGCCTCTGTGGGGCTTGGGGCTATAGCCCCTTATTTACAGGGGTGTTCTGGCGAGGGGAACGGTCACACAGTGCACCCGGCAAACAAGGGCCCTATACACACAGGCCCTTTCTCTGCAGATCAGAGGAGCAGGCTGGTGTGCCCCTGCTAGAACAGCCCTACCCTCCACATCAAGACCCTTAGGTCCTGAAAGGCCTTCTCCAATCAGTAAAACACCCCGCCCCCATGCAGGCACCAGAGCACACTCCTTTCAGAGGTGGGAGGCAGGGCTCTGTGGAGAAAAGAGCAGCTGCCTCCCTTCTCTCTGCCAAAGCTGGCTTAGGCAAATCCCCGGGAAAATGCTGCTGCGCATGAAACATGAAAACGCAAACCACAGACAGTCTGCTCTCCTGCCCATACACATGTTCAAACAGGACTGCTTTCCAGCCCTTGCTGATGGCTTCTACACAATGAGGTCAGTTCCACGGCTCTGTCTGTGGCTTTTGCTCTCCCTTCACTATGATGAGCCAGTTTCCACTTATTTGACCCAGATGTACAGGCCCAGGAAAGCAGAACAGAAGCAACAGCAAAGCATGATCTGAGTATGAAGCCCCTCCATAACAGCCACACAGAGAGCTACCCGGGTGACAGGCTGGATGACCCACACTGGCAAAGCACTCCATCGAAGAACTCCTAGAGGGCTGGCAAGGGCGAGGCTGGTAGAGGTCTTCTGGAAGTACCTTTCCTCTCCTCCTCTTGGGGCTCTCCCAGGGCCAGGTGACACTCTCCTCTGCCCTGGCCTCTGGCGACCAGAGAACAGGCCAGAGGCGGGAGAGGAGGTGGCCATGCTCCAGTCAAAGGCTGGGGAGGAGTGTTTCTTGTCCCCCACTGCAATGATGCCGGGAGAACTCAAGGCCTGAGAAGAAGAAGGCTGAGGGTGTGGTCAGGAGGCTTCAACCACTCCGCAACAAACCTCAAACCACTAATTACCTGTCTCAATGAAAGCACAGAGATGCTCTTAGAAACAGAGAAGAGGCAGATGCTGATTTTAGCAAGACCCTGGATCTGACCAGCTCCTTCCTCCCTCTCCTCAGTTCTGTGAGGTCCAAGAGTGACAGGAGGGGATGACAGGGCCTAGGTGCCCACAAGCAAATCTGGCAACCCTGAATGCAACCCTAGAGATAGCTGGGGTGGTTATGGCCTTCAGTTATGCCATTCAGAAGATGGTCCTTCAGAAACAGGACATGCTGCTAAAGGGAGGCTGTGGGATTTAACGACGCTCTACAAGGTCCATTTTAATAGAAGGCTCAAGGGCCGCTATCTAACGAGATAACGGAGCTGCTGACCAACAGTCCTGGCCTTAGAGCTCACATGTGGGAAGAAACTATTCTGGGGTTGAGCAAACCAGACTACAAGAGCCAGTAGACTGAATACTCAGGAAGTCCAAAATATGGCCTCTTGCAACTTCCTGTCTAAAGGTTTTTCCTCAATTCACTCTGCAAGGAGCACAAGTACCAAGTGTCAGGGTAACTTCAATGGAAACTGCCATATTGTGTGTGTGGTGCAGAGAAGGCCAAAGGCACAGGATACAACCCCAACTGAGGGGAGCCCAGGACTACGGAACCCCTAGGGTATTGCTCACTAAGAAGTATGCATGGGGGGAAGGGGGTAGAAAGAGACTGCATGGGGAATGGGAGGGGCAATGCAGGGGTGTAGAGGGTGTTATATTGAGTGGGATACTTGAAACCATGTCAACACAATAAATTAAAAATAAAAACTAAAAAAAAAGAGAAGTATGCACTAGGAGTAGACAACAAAACCACACTGCCACAGGCTGGCAGCCACAGCCGGAGCCAAGCAATGAAATGGAACCAGCTATCCTGCGGGTAATCTGCCTTTGCCCACTGGTCCTGAGTAAGCCGACTTTTCCGCTGATCAAGCCTTAAGACTGCCACAGAGGCTGGGGCCTTGCCCCATCGACGGGGGAGGAGGGAGAGAGAGAACACTGGGCTTGTAGTGGTGTGGCACAAGCGCAGTAACTCAGGATTTAGTCACTTCTAAATAGGCTCTGAATGCCATGGCTCCTCCTGGCCTCATGGAAGTCATGAGTCTAAACAGAGAACTGAACAGAAGTTCTCTGCTCTCAGGCAGCAAGGAGGCAGCACTCAAGGCTCTGAGCTGAGGTGGCAGGGAAAGCAGAGTATGGGCCAATCAGAGAGCCAGAGAAAGGCAGAGCCCAGATTAAGAATTTTACTCAAGTGGCAGGAACCTTTCCATTGTGAAATATCTGCTTGTTCTTATCCCATTGTCCTTCTACCAAGTAAATGGGAGCCCTGACTCACTGGCAGCAGGAGCTCGGAAGCACCCAGAGAGAAAGCAGGCAGAAACCTACCATCTTTAAGTGGCATCCACTGATGAAACCAAAGCAGTAAAGAGAGACTCCTGTGGGCTCACTCACCTCTTCTCTGTTCTATTAACAAAGCCCAGCTAATGCTAGATGCCTAATGTACAGCTCTGCCCACACTGCTGCCCTCACTGGGCATGCCCCTTCTACCTCCCGCCTTCCCGGCTCATGTCCAGCCTATCACTGGCGGCCACCATGTCTCCAGATGTGGGTGCAGTCACTCCAGTTCACCCAGCCCCCAGCTCCAGTGTGCACTCCTCGATGGCCAAGTGCTCATCATCAGCATGTCACAGGTGTGCCTCCGTGGGTAGGCATAAATCACCAGACTTTGGGGTTCATGTGACTTGGGGGTATGCAGTATTTTTTGATGAACTACAGGCCCTGAATGATAGGGTCATTCTGGCTGTGAAATAAGGAAGCAGCCAGGGACCTTAATCCAGGCTAATCTTTTGAAGTGCTTTTTTTTATTTATTTGGTGAGGTTAACATCCTAAAAAATATCTATCTGCCGCCCTGGCCGGTTGGCTCAGTGGTAGACCGCTGGCCCGGCGTGTGGATGTCCCAGGTGTGATTCCCGATCAGGGCACACAAGAGAAGCACCCATCGGCTTCTCCACCCCTCCCCCTCTCGCTTCTCTCTTTCTTTCGCTCTCTCTCTTCTCCTCCCCTTCTGCAGCCATGAATCAATTGGAGTGAGTTGACCCTGGCGCTGAGGATGGCTCCATGGCTTCCACCTTAGGTGCTAAGAAGTGGCTCCGGTTGCAGGAGCAAGGGCCCCAGATGGGCAGAGCATTGCTCCCTAGTGGGCTTGTAGGGTGAATCCTGGTTAGGGCGCATACGGGAGTCTGTCTCTGTCTCCCCTCCTCTTATTAAAAACAAAACAAATCTATCTAACCAAGCATCATATGAATATACTCTCAAATAATCCCAATCCTTTTCATTGAGGTAAATGCAGGTAATAGTTGGGTATTCGTTGTTCCAGTCTTTTCTTGAATGAGTTTGCGTAAGTAGAAACATATCTACATAAAAGTTCTTTTTTTTTAGACACAAGTGAGGGAATCCTTCATGGGTTATCTGTGACCTCAGAGATCTCCTACAACAGTCCCCTCAGGTCTTCTCCCGCCTTGTTATAAATGCACAGTCGCCCACACCAGGCACACCCCTGCCTTGTTAACCCCCGTCCCCTGCCAACAGGGGTCACTGAGGGTGTTTTTCTATCACGAGTGATGCTGCAATGACTATCCCTGCACCTCTTTGTGCGTGTGTGGAAGCAGTCACCTCAGTCAGCTCCCTGGAAGCAGAAATGCCAGGCCAAAGGGACACAAGTTTTACTATCCTATGGATCTGGCCACATCTGTGTACACCCCATCCGCTGGGCATGACCACCTACCTGGGAGAAACTGATGTGTCTTTCTGTCTCAGCGCACCAGCAGCAGCTCTACCTGGGTGTGGCCTCGCTGGGGCACCTTCTCTGTGGTCTAAGCTACCTACACCTACAGAGACCCCCCCCAGCACATCTAGACATACCTGGAAGACCACCAACTCCTACTTCATGGTGGCCCTTAGACCATTTCAAAAACCCACTGCAATAGCAGTAATGAAATACAAAGGGAACAAACTCGTAACAGTGACAGGAATAAGAGTCGGGAGGCAGCAGAGAATGAGACTGCAGTTCATTTCCCAAAATCAGGAAGTGGAAGGCAGTACATGAATGGAGGAGACAACGCTGAAGGAAGCTATAGCCCAGAGCATAGCTGTGACCGGCTGCGTGGAGGGCTCGGCCAGCCTCGCCATGGCAACCCAGGACCGGTCTGGGCTCCCAATGAGCAGGTCGACAGAACAGAAAGGGCAGTGCAGCCAGCTCACTGGACTATCAGACTGGTTCTTCTACATACAAATGAGCAAACGTTCAGCAAACATTCAAGGAAAACCAACAGCCTGAAAAAGAATGACCAAAATAAACAACCAAAACCAGAACCCAGAGGAAATGAGATCACGTAAGGGTCAAAAGATAATTTTTAAAACAATTCTAATTAGTGTGTCAGAGAAGTAAACCCAATTTAGCCTCCGCAAAATAAGAGCAAGACACTATGAAACTATAATGATCAGAGAACCAGAGGGAAGAAAATTAAAAATATAATAGACCAATTAGAACCTTTACTATAAGGTCTGGAAGACAAAGTTAAAACAATTGATTAGACTATACAAAGAGAAGATACAGATGGAAAATGTGAGACAAAAGCAGCACACAGGAAGTCTAACAACTAATCAGGTTTCCGGGGAGAGAAAATGAAGGAAACAGAGAGAAGGTCATTATCAAAGAAATAGCGGAAAACATGGACAGAGTGGAGGAATGACATGACTTGAGATCAAGAGTCCAAAAGTCCCAAGCACAATGAAAACAACAAAAACCTAGACACCTTACAAAATTTCAGTACACCAAAGATTATGTGAATATACTAAAAGCTTCTAGAAAAGGAAACTAACAAAATAGTAAAAAAAGAACAAAAACCAAATTAGCTATAAAGAAAGAAACGAGAACCAAAGGGCATCAGATATCTTATTAGCAACATGAATGCTTGAAATCAACACATCAATGTCTTTAATGTTTTAAAGAAAAATAAAATCTAAATTTTGTATTTAGTCAAATCATTAAAAGTGAGGGCAAAATAAAGTACTTCAAGTTTATTTTACCCTCATGTTTTCTTTCTGAAGAAGTATTACAAATGCACTGCAGCTAAATGAAAGAGTAATACAAGAAAGAAAAAGGCGCTGAACTCCCTGGGATGGCTCCCGGGAAAGCTGCGAGGAAAGACTCAGGTGGAGAGACGCCTAAGGAATCAGCTGTCCAGACTGGAGCAGCAGCAGACAGCGTTCTGGAAATGTTTCCAGGAGGGAAGCAGGTATCATGTAATGAATTACCCTACTGAAGGGGCTGAATACATAATTTCAAAAGCACAGTAAAGGCACAGTATCCTTCTAACCACATTTTTTTTAAAAAGCAACTAGAAACTTTGTGGAAGAGTAAAAGCAGACAAAATAACAATTTAAGCATGAAAAACAATTCTGAAAAAAGTAGCATGATTTGAAGGAACCGTGGGAATGTAAGGAGAGGATCCATTTGCCCCAGACATCAGAGGGTTACACTCTGCAGGAGGGTGCAGCACACGTTGGCATGGCCACAGTAACGTGAGCACTGTTTACTGTCGTCAAGCCAGTTACTGACAGAACAGCCTACGGGGCTTCCCTACAGTCATGCAACAGAACATTCCCCGTGTGAAACACAGGCAAGCTAGGAGACAGGTAAGCTGGGGGGTGGCAAAGGACGAAAGTGTTGGTGGGAAGGAAAGAGTCTCACCTGGCAGTGATAAAACCTAAAGTAGATTTCAGTATATTTACAACTCCAAGGGCAATTTAAAAAAATCCTACAAAGAATATAAACATTAAAAATTGGAAGGAGCAGAAGGAGGGGGAGAAAAGTGCAGGCACACCTCTGACAACCCGGCAGGTTCGGTTCCAGACCATCGCGATAAAGGGAGTAGCACAATGTTCTGGTTTCCCAGTGTATATGAAAGTTATGTTTACACTATACTCTATTAAGTGTGCAACAGCGACCTGACCTGTGGAGGTGCAATGAATAAAGCGTCGACCTGGAATGCTGAGGTTGCCGGTTCCAAACCCTGGGCTTGCCCAAAAAAGGCACATATGACAAGCAATCAATGAACAACAAAAGTGAAACAACTATGGGCTGATATGTCTCATTCTCCCCACCTCTCTCGCTCTCCTCTCTCTGTAAAATCAATAAATTATTTTTTTTTAAAAAGTGTGCAATTGCATTGTCTTATAAAAGAATGTACATACTATAATTTAAAAATATCAGTACTTTATTGCTAAAAAATGCTAACCATTATCTGAGCCTTCAGTGAGTTGTAATCTTTTTGCTGATGGAAGGTCTTGCCTTCAATTTGTAAAAAATACAGTTACCAGCAAAGCACAATAAAGCAAAGCACAATGAAACCAAGTATAAAAGAACTGAACCTTTCAACTTCCACTTTGGGTCTTGATAATGCCAAAATACGATAAATTAAGAGCTGTGTAAGTACATTATTCAATTCCGTGTCTGGAGGAACCACCGGAAACACTAGCCTGAGATTTTTCTTAATGCAAGCAGACTAGGGGAGGCAGAGTGGTCCCAGAGCCTGTCCTGCCCACACCGGCCTCCAGTGCTGCTCGGTTCTTTGACCATGTCACATCTGACTTTGTAAATGCTCTAGCCCAGAGACTCTTATGCAGTAGGTCCAGATTCTGTGTTCGAGAAAGCTCCTTTAGCAATTCTGATGAACAGTTCTAGCACCCCTGTCTCATAGGACACAGAGTCCCTGAGGCAGGCTGGACAGCTACTTGATTTATCACTTCTCATTCAGAGAAATGGAGTGTTGGAGCAAGTCCATGATGTGGCCTGCTGTCACGCATGGCCATGCCTGCGGAGTTTCTCATGTTTGATGACGATGGTGCTCTTCAACACTCACTTGAGTGGTGACCTGTTTGGCAAAACTTTCCCTGTTGGTCACTGTTCAGAAAAATCTTGTCCTTTGGCTCTGCTGCCAGGGGAAGGCTGCCGAGGACACCCACAGGGATGGGGTGAGAGGCCTGTGCCAGTCTGTGCTGGAGTGAGGCCCACAGAGCCTGGTACCGGCCTTCGCGTCCAGTGGTTGGAGGACCTCCCACCATGCCCTGCGCTGCCTTGCCAGGGCTGGCAGCGCCCTGGAGTGCACGCCAGCTCAGCACAGCCCTGGCCCGGAAAAGTGGCGCAGGCCCACCACTCCTGTGCCCCAGAGAAAAGAGGGTGTGCAGAAACAAAGTTTTCTAATGCCCAATGCAAGAGGAAGGAGGCCTGAATCAAACACTTTTATTTTCAACAACGACTAGAAACCAAACTTGAGAATGAGGGCAGAGTCCTACAGTTTCCTGGGGAAAACAGTCTCAGTTCTTCTAAGGACCTGCCAATTTTTCTTAACTTTTAATTGGAAGGTATATTGTACATACAAATCATATGTGTATACACACATACATATTTATATACACACTTAATATATGCATATAAATATAAATATATGTACCATTTAAAGACCTAAAATAAAATTTAAAAGTATACACACATGGAACACACAGTCTAAGAAACAACATTCCCAGGACTTCTGAAGTCCTTTCTTCCCTGCCCACATCAGAGACGACCATGTTGCTGAAGAGGGTGTTATTCTTGTCTTTTTTTCGTCTTCCCGGTTTTCTTATGTATGTGTGCACCCTGGGCAGCACAACTGCTTAGTTCTGCTCGCTTGTCACCTTGATCTGGAATCACACTGTGCACACTGTGTCTTGCTTTTTTCTTGTAGTTCATTCATTTTCACCGCAATAGAGAAGCAACCCAGTATAGTAAAACAACTCGATTTATTTATCTATTCTATTGTCAGCTGATATCCTGATATTCACGTTGTTTCTAGTTTTTTCCTATCATAAACAAAACTGCCAGGGAAAGTCTTATGGGAATGGTTAGTCTCTTGAAAAATGCTCCTCCCAAACAAGTTCTGATGCCAAACTCAGAGGTCCAGGCTTCGGCTCTGCAGAGAGCACAGAGGAATCCCTGCCAGCTGCTGAAGTACAGGGAGTTCTCCACAGCCAAAAGATGTGATTCCCAGGGTTCCTCCACGCCCAGCGCTAGCCTCACTCACACAAATGCCTTCTCCTCCTCTGAACCTGAGATTCCACACTCCTGCTCTACATCAAGAAAACAATTGGCCTTTTTAGACGCAGTCTGAATTTCTGAGTCACACCCCTCTCCCTAGTATCTCCCCATTCTTCCCAGGAAAGAGGGAACAGAGACCTCAATGAAAGGGCTCTATTGATAGAGTTGAAGCAGCAGGAGGCAGCGATCCAGGCCCTGCCCTGCCTGCTGGCCAGAAGCAGCCTAAGATACCAGCCATCTGGCCCACCCAGTCCTCACATTCACCACATGGCCGCAGAGGGGAGAGGAAACATGCCCATGGTCAGTGCCTGGCATTCTGTCATGTGTTACATATATTGTTCCACTTAAGGCTCATATAATTTCAAAGCGGTAAACAACAATAGAGAATGACTAACACTTATCAAATACACATCATGTGCCAGCCGCTGGGCTAAGTGCTTCATATACCTTCTCTCAGTGACACCACCACTCATGACAGTGGTGATGAAATTAACTCAGAAGGTTAAGACCAGCATTAAAAAAAAAAACTAGAGAGTATCCTCCAAAGTAAGATAGGATTGTTTTGCAAACCTTTTGTTTCCCTTATATTTATGTGTATTTATTCTCAGCTACTAGGTCACAATGTAAAATGTACAGTGTCCATAAAGTCATGGTGCACTTTTGACTGGTCACAGGAAATAAAAGGAAAACCCTCCCAGTTTCTGTAGGATGATGTGGCAGCATGTGCGCATGCGCAGATGATGATGTAACACCGTGTATACAGCAGAGCAGCCCACGGCCATGCCAGTCAAGATGTGGATGATACAGAGGAAAGTTCAGTATGTTCTGTAGCTCGCTAAATTCAAATCCGTGACCAAAGTGCAACGTGAATATCGGCGCGTTTATAACGAAGTGCCACCACATAGGAATAACATTACTCGGTGGGATAAGCAGTTGAAGGAAACCAGCAGTTTGGTGGAGAAACCCCGTTCTGGTAGGCCACCAGTCAGTGACGAGTCCGTAGAGGCTATACAGGATAGCTACCTAAGGAGCCCTAAAAATCTGTGCGTGAGCCCACATCGAACTGCACTGAATAGGTATGAAACTGGGAGAGTTTTCCTTTTATTCGGTGCAGATTTTACATTTCTATCATCTTTTGTTGCTTTCCTGTGACCAGTCAAAAGTGCACCATGACTTTACGGACACACTGTATTTCTTACTGTGGGCAGAGGCTAAAAAACTGTTATCTTTCTTAATTATGTCATAACCATCCTGAGATAACATTGATTTGCTAACTGAATTTAACAGCTATGTCCCCAAATTCATCTGTGCCACCCATCACGGCCCTCAACTGCCCCTCCAAGCACCCAACACAATGGCCTCCTTCACATTTCTCTTTCCTCCCCTAGAACACATGCTGTTCCCTCAGCCCAGAACCTTCTCCTCGCCTCCTGTCACCAGCTCTTTGACAGCTGGTTCCTGCCCATCCTCTGGTCTCAGCTGGGGTGTCATCGCCATAGAGGGCCCCCTGAACATCCAGCCCACGTAGTCCCTCTCCTGCTCAGGGCCACTGAGACACTCATTTCCTGGTTGTCTGTCTGCCTCCCGCCAGAGCTCCAAAACACTTATGCCATCGGAGGTACCCCCAACACACACAGACCTAGCACAGCACCCGCATGTGGCAGGCACCTCAGCTTTGGTAAATGAACAGAAACTGTCCAGCTCCTCAGTTAGTAAACCGCAAAGCCAGGACTCCAGCCCCACTGTCTGACCTGAGGTTTGCTCTTAACTCCTGCACACACTCAAAATCAAACAACACACTGCCTCAGGTTACACCACTAGTAAGTGCTAGCACTGGGAGGAATCCAAGCAGGTCTCCCTGACGACTATGCTTTATTATGTCAATGGAGTGGGGAGTAGCTTTCGATGGTCAGTGGAGATTAGGGGGGATGAGGAGACCGCAGAACTTTCAGGCTACAATAAGAAATTTTCCAATGATCAGAGCAGTATCAGAAGAAATAAAGAGAGCAAGCAGCTCAGAAATGGGGGGCAGGAAGAGCGCCCCTACGGGAGTATTCTGGAATGGTCTGGAAAGACAGCTGGAGAAGCAGAAAAATTCAAGGGGCAACTGTGCAGGGGATTCAGAGGGCTGAGGCTCTAGGAACCACACTTTAAAGTCCCTCCTGGCATGTTAAGAGTTGGTGACTCTGAGAATGATGTTGGGGGGGCGGGACTGAAAGGCTCCCTGATTCAGAGATCAAAGGAGCCGCTGCAGGAATACTTTGGCAATGCTGCCACCTCGTGGCTGTGCAGTGCTTAGCCCACAGGAAAAAGCAGATGGCCAGCCTGTGACTTTATTCTTCCATTTATTGAGCATCTAACATGGGTCTGCCATGCTCCAACTTTCAACAACTTCTGTTCCTCACATCCAGGTGATACAAAACTCTGTTGAGTTTACTTCCTTCTTTTCATAGTAATGAGACTGTGAGGACACAGATGGTGTGTCATTCATATCTGAAACTCCAGCACCCAGCAGAGCCCCGCCTGTCGGAATAACAACGGCAGCTACTATTTAGTATGTGCTAAGTACTTTTACATACATTAGCCCATCTGAGTGTCACATTTTACCTATGCAGTACTCATGAGATATCCAAATGAAGATGTCCAGTAGGCGTTTATTACCATGTGAGCCTAGAGTTCTTAGAAAGGTCAGAGATAGAGAAATAAACATAAGTACCATCCGCACACAAATAGTGTTCAAAGACCAGTGCCCTTCAAGTTCAATGTGCATGACTTGCCTGGGGTTTTTGCTAAAGTGCAGATTCTGATGCTGTGGTCGGGGGTGGGAATCCTGAGAGTCTTCATGTCTAATGAGTTCCCAGGCTGGTCCACAGACTACATTTTGAGTGGGAAAAATCTGAATTAAGGGTGGACAAAAATGGCCAGAATGTCAAATCTGGCCCAGCTGTCCCAATATTTCAAGGTTGTGAGTTTGATTCCCAGTCAGAATATATACAAGAATCAACCAATGAATGCATAAATAACGGAACAGCAAATCAATATTTTTCTCTCAAATTAAAAGGAATGAAAAGAAGGAAAGGAAAGGAAAATACATGACAGAGACCATTTGTGGTTCATTGCTCTCTGGTCCTTTCCAGTTTGTCAAACCCTGACCTAGATCACCCAGGGACAGGGTTGCAACTAAACAAAAGAGATGTGAGGAACAGAGCTCTGAAGCAATCTGTTATGACTTCCAAATTCCCACGCCTCATCCGGGTAGGGAAAATGAAAGCATAGCACTCTATATGTATGTTAATGCTTATGACAAGAAGACAGCTCTGGAAAAGATGAGCTAAGGGTTGAGGCATCCAGGTGGGCGTGGACTGGGGGTGCGGGGCAGAGAGACTCTGGGGCTCTGAATGGGCAATAAGGCCTGTGGTGATCTGGTAACTGATGGCTTCTTCAATACTTATTCTAGTGAAAAAACAACAAACAGAAAGACAGGAAGGGGCCATCATCACTGTGTGTAGTACCACAGAAGTACCAGAAAAATAAAATAAGAAAAGGCTGTGGTCCTGGCCGGTTTGCTCAGTGGATAGAGCATTGGCCCCATGTGTAGACATCCCAGGATTGATCCCTGGTCAGGGCAAACAAGAAAAGTAACCATCTGCTTCTCTTCCTCTCCCTCTCCCCCTTCTCTTTCTCTTCTCCTCCTGAAGCCAGAGGCTCAGTTGATTAGAACATCAGCCCCAGTCATGGGGGAGGGGGTGCCAGGTGAATCCTGGTCGAGGTGCATGTGGGAGTCTGTCTCTATATTCCCTTCTCTCACTTAAAAAAAAAAAGTCAGTGAATTCTACAGAGCTGCTCCATGGAGAACCTTAATTTTTGGCTCAGGGTGAGGGGGGTGGAGAGATGGATGCAAGGAGGCGAGGGAAAGGGCTGGCAGCAGAATGAAAGCCCCAGAGCCGACCGTCTGGGGTTGCCCCCAGTGTGTTTGCCTGTAGTGCCGTCTGTCATGCTTGTGCCACTCCGTGTGGCAGAATAATTTCCTAAATGTCACTGCCTGAGAAAGTAAATACAGCTGTCCATTTCTGTCAACTTGAACCAATCAATCTGGCTCTCTTTCAATGGAGGACCAGGCTGTTTTGCTGGCAGTTGTGAAAGCTTTGCTTGTCTCACACCATGTATTCACACATACTTCCAAAGGACAACAATAGCACCCTTTCTTGGGGGTGCAAAAAAGACTAAATCTATCAGAACGGCTGTGGCAGGATATCCGTAAAACCAAACTCTTCTTAAATGTCATAAGGTAAATAAAGACAAAAGGATATGTGCTAAAAAGGAGATCCAAGAATTTCCTGGTTGGAAGGAACCTTCAAGGTCAACCAGCCTCCTTCACACTTCCAACAAAGCTGCCTACTAGATCTAACCATCTAAGGAAAAAAGCTCAGCCCGGGCCAGGTCTCAGTTGGTTAGGGCATCATCCCAATACACTAAGGTTGCAGGTTCAATGCCCAGTCAGGGCCCATAGGAATAAACCAATGAACGCATAAATAAGTAGAGCAACAAATCGATATTTCTTTCTCACTCTCTTCCTTCCTCTCTCTTTCTCTCAAAATTAATAAAGGAAAAAAGCTCTCATCACACCTGGATTTTGGCATGAAATATTCTTCTTCCTCTTTTTAATGAATTAGAAAATACTTGCAATCCAAAGCAAACCTCTGTCTTTTAACCCTTGAGTTCCTGTCTTTCTCAAATCCATCCCCTTAATCACACCCAGTCTCCCCTACTAGGAAGTGAGTTCCTTTAGAGAAGTAACTGATCTTTCCAGCACCCAGCACGCTGCTCATTTCACAGCAGTGTGATGAGCAAGTCCTCATCTACTGCAAGATTTCAGCATTTCTGCTGCCTATTGGCTGTGTGATCTTGGCTAAGTTACTTGACCTTTCAAAACCTCAGTTCTCTCACCTGTAAAGTTCTATCACAAGGCTATTTTGAGATTAAAATACAGTAACAGATGTAGAACACTCAGAATGGTGGCTAGCACAATAGTAAGGATTTAGTAAGTCTTGACAATCATTATTATTCAGTTAGTAGATGAACCTGTTCTCTTCCATGAATCACACGCCCTCCTCAAAACATACTATACCTGCCTGACCAGGCGGTGGCGCAGTGGATAGAGCATTGGACTGGGATGCAGAGGACCCAGGTTCAAGACCCTGAGGTCGCCAGCTTGAGTGCGGGTTCATCTGGTTTGAGGAAAAGCCCACCAGCTTGAACCCAAGGTCACTGGCTCCAGCAAGGGGTTACTCGGTCTGCTGAAGGCCCGTGGTCAAGGCACATATGAGAAAGCAATCAATGAACAACTAAGGTATTGCAACGCGCAATGAAAAACTAATGATTGATGCTTCTCATCTCTCTCCATTTCTGTCTGTCTGTCCCTGTCTAACCCTCTCTCTGACTCACTGTTTCTGTAAAAAATAAATAAATAAATAAAAATTAAAAAAAAAAAAACATACTATACCAGAGCAGGGTTTCTCAACCTCGGCACTACTGACATTTCTTATTGTGGGGGCCTATCTGTGTTTTATAGGATATTTAACAACATCCCTGGCCTCTAGCCTCTAGGTGCCAGGAGCAACCCCACCTCCCCAATTCTGACAACCCAACATTGTCCTCTCAGATTGCCAAATGTCTCCTGGGAGGCAAAATCCACTCTTCTTTCCATTGAGAACTACTGTACTAGAATATACAAATCAGGTATAAAGAGCAGCCACCCCTCCCTAATTTCTCACCATCCCACCCTCCCCACATGCAGCCACCTCAATCACCACTTGCTCACCACTCAGTTGCCTGGGAGGAAACATGTGATAGGTGCTGTAAATGTCATTGGAGAACTGCAACTGGAGCTCAGGGCTGCCCATCAGGAGCTGGGCCACCTGTGCCACCTGAAATGGTGTCTTCTCCAGGATCACAACGGCATCCTCTCCATCCCCTGAAGCCTCATTCACCTGTAAATAGAGACCCAGGTAAGGCCTGGAGAACAAAAGCAGAAACTCCTGAGGCCTCAGAATCCCCAACATTTGGAATTTCCTTCCCTATCGTTTCCCTCTGGGCAGTCTAGCCAGTGCCACTACTGTTTCTCCCAAGAAATCATTAACCTAAATCCCTGTGGCAGTGCTTACATCTTTCTTCTTCTTTTTTTCTTTTTTCTTTTTTGCATTTTTCCGAAGCTGGAAACGGGAGGCAGTCAGACAGACTCCCGCATGCACCCGACCGGGATCCACCCGGCATGCCCACCAGGGGGCGATGCTCCGCCCATCTGGGGCATCGCTCTGTTGCAACCAGAGTCATTCCAGCGCCTGAGGCAGAGGCCACAGAGCCATCCTCAGCGCCCGGGCCATCTTTGCTCCAATGGAGCCTTGGCTGCGGGAGGGGAAGAAAGAGACAGAGAGGAAGGAGAGGGGGAGGGGTGGAGAAGCAGATGGGTGCCTCTCCTGTGTGCCCTGGCCCAGGCGCTGAGGATGGCTCTGTGGCCTCTGCCTCAGGCGCTGGAATGACTCTGGCTGCAACAGAGCGATGCCCCAGATGGGCGGAGCATCGCCCCCTGGTGGGCATGCCGGGTGGATCCCGGTCGGGCGCATGCGGGAGTCTGTCTGACTGCCTCCCGTTTCCAGCTTCGGAAAAATGCAAAAATTAAAAAAAATTAAAAATTAAAAAATTTTTAAAAAAAAGAGCTCTGTTAAATTCTCCCCATTTTAGCCTGACCAGGTGTTGGCACAGTGGATAGAGCATCTGACTGGGATGTCAATGACCCAGGTTCAAGACCCCGAGGTCGCCAGCTTGAGCGTGGACTCAGCTGGTTTGAGCAAAGCTCACCAGCTTAGACCCAAGGTCGCTGGCTCGTGCAAGGGGTTACTCAGTCTGCTGAAGGCCGTGGTCAAGGCACATATGAGAAAGCAATCAATGAACAACTAAGGTGTCGCAATGCGCAACGAAAAACTAATGATTGATGCTTCTCATCTGTCCCTGTCTATTCCTCTCTGTCTCTATTAAAAAAAAAATTCTCCCCATTTTACAGATGAATATATGAAAGTAGACTCTATAGAGAGTAAGTGATTTGCGCAAGGTCACATGAACTGTTGACACTGAAAAAGAAACTAGAATCTGGGTATCCCAACTAACTCCTAGCTCCAATGTTCTCATGGCCAAACTCTTAAGCAGGTGCTGCAGAGTGAAGACACATGGGGCTGAGGGAACCAGAAAGAACCTTGTGAAGAACTAAAGACGCAGAGAGAAGCATGGAAGTCTAGGACCAGGCCCCCATGATCCTCCTAAAATGGGAGCTCTGCTAGGAATTCTGGCGAACCCTAATACCAGCCCTTGGCTAGGCCTCCTCACTACTTATGGGATGGTCTCCAGTCTCTCCCCTGCTAGAGCTGAGCACGTGAGACTAGAGCCAGCTGTGTCTGTCTACCCTAAAATATTGTGCACTCCTGAAGATCAGGGCAAGTCACTCTGACATCCGCACCCCCAGCACCTAGCTCAGCGCTGGCCTGTTAGTGCACGGGGAGTGGAATTGCATTACCGTCAAGAAGGGATATCTCCTAGTCTCTTGTCCCCAGGGGCACGGAGGAGCAAGCCGCTCCAGCAACATTTACTGCATTCCTAGCACCTTACAGGCTGAATGAATAAATGATGAATGCCTTGGAGAATTTAACACGTGATTTTTAACCTGCAATAACACCCCACCAGTGTTAGTGGTTATGTTTAGCAAAGGAGGACTCAAAGTCAGCCCTACGTGTGTTCATGCTCTCAACTCCATGGGCGACGAGCCTACTGCACCCCCAACCTCAAAGCATTCCAGAACTGCGCCCGACCCCCCAGTACCGCCACCGGCACTTCCGGTTGCCCCGGCGGCCCCGCCTCCCGGCGGTGAGCTCGCACGCCGGCACCGGGCGGCTGCCTGCGGTACCTTGCCGTGTAGGAAGAGGATCTTGTCTCGCGCGGACTCCCTCAGCACTTTCTCCACTCTAAAGCCGGCGAAAGGAAAATGGGCTGCGGCACAGGTGCCATTCCCAACGCCGCCTGCCTTGGCCTCCTCGCCCTCTGTGCTGGAGGCTTCCGCCCCCGCGGCAGCCACTTCGCGCTTCCTCTTGCTCGGCGGTGGTGCCACGTCCGCCATGTTTCCCGAGGGAGTGTGCGCTTGCGCAGAGCCGGACCGCCCGCCCGGGGGCGCCGCGAGCCGCTACTACAACTCCCGGCGTGCCTCGCGCAACCGTGCGACCTGTGCCCGCGAGCGTTCCTCATCGTAGTCTCTGCCGGGGTCTTGGAGCTGGCCCCGCCACATGTAGGCGGGCGCCCAGGGAAAGGGAGCGGCGGCTGCGAGCCCCTAAACGGGCATGCTACGGTGCTACGGTGGGAAGGACACCGGCCGCCCTCTGAAGGCTTTGACGTCAGTGCGAGTACCGGCACTTCAACTACAATTAGGCCAACGCTGATTCGTTAACCGTGTTAGGACTCCTTCTGAAACTAATCTGTTGAGCCGATCTTATTTCTTGGTCCGTTTTTTATAGGGAGCAAGCACTTAAACCATTTCTGGTTTTCACCCATTTTACAGCATTTCTATCGCGTTTAATTCTTTGTAAATTTAGTACCTCTTGCTGGAGAGTCAGGCGACTAAACAGGCCAGAGCTAAACTTGCATGGCCACAGCCCCTGCCTCCTCTGCACCTGCTGTGCCCACGAGTCTACTCTGGGATCCTGAGATGTGATTTGTAGCATGAATTTGATTAACCTATCAGAGTTTCTCCTCTTTTGGGGGTGGGGGACATATAAAAACTTCACTCATAATTTGTCTTTGTAAGTTTCTTTTGTGCCCATTATTTCTGGTTAGTTCCTTCTTCCTTGGTGTTAATTGACAGCTCTAAATCTTGTCAAGATTTGATACAGCAAGTTTTAGTCAAAAAATATATTATTTTTAATAATGTCAGTTTTATTTTTTCAGACGAAATAATAATAGAGTGAACTATTTTCAGTAAGTAAATCGTAAAGTGTACTATATGTCAATAACAGTTTTCTTCGAGGGTGGTTATTTATACCAAAAATGTAATATTGAGTTGGAGAAAAGCCTTTGTTTTGTGAAGCAAAGAGCGTTATTAGGGGAAGCTTAGGATCTGAAGTAATTCTCTTCAACCAGGAACATCTGCTGTTTGTTCACAAGTTTCCTGGTTATATCCCTCACCTTCTAGGAATATACAGTAGGAGCTTATACACTGTGTGCAACACTAGAACAAAATGTCCTGGGGGTAAATGGCAATAGCAAAACCTGCTCAAAACAACAACGCCTTGGGGGGGGGGGGTTGCTGAACACACAATATGATGCACGGAAATGTGCTGTAGAGCTGGGTACCTGAAACCTGTATAATTATGTTAAGCAGTGTCACCCAATCAACTAAATTAAAAAAAAATAAAACAGCCTTACAAGGCCCTGATCTTATGAAAATTTCTAGGTGTGTATCCTCTTTCTTTCCCTTGGCCTTCCCTCCTTTTCCTTTCTGTTCTTTTATTCTGTCCCCTCCATCCATCCCGATGTAGGGGAAACAGCTGTGGTTCGGCTTGCTCACTTGTTCTCCAACTGCAAGCACTTTGCATGATCAGTGCGTGAGCACGTGGCAGAAAGCCACATGTGTATAACCTATATAAGGTTGCAGGTACTTTCCCGTTGGTGGTGGGTGTTCCTGATAGCTTGCCCACTGCCGCCAGGGACAGTTTTCCAGATCAATAGTGTAGGAAAATGGCTGAGAGATTAAACTGTAGCCTTGAGACAAGTCTTCAGTGTGGATTTCTGAACGCCAAGTCTAATTTGACCCAGGCTCTGCTAATTTGCTTGATGAGCAAAGAGACCAATAAATACAATGAGGCCGCAGAGATCTGGGCTCTCAGTCCTAGTGACTGCGAGTCCCCTGTACCCATCTTTTTCTGTATTTTGTGTCTTGTGTATGTTTTTTCTTAAGTCCTACAGCACCTTCCTTTCGTGCACACCTGCAGCTGAGCTGGGCTCGGCAGATGGCCTGCTGCCACAAAAAGTGGTTTTACCCTACCTGTTCACTCACCTGCCTCTGCAAGAATCCAATAAACAGGGATGGCCCAACGCCCTTTGGCTCTGCAGTTCTCCTGTGGTGTACCTGAATCCAGTGTGAACATGCCTGGCCTCTATCATCGGCATTACACTTGGCATAGTTGGCAAAATTCAGTTCAGACCAGTATGGAGCTGCCAACACCCTTGAAGAGTGGAATAGAGGAGTGGCCGTTCTTGAGCATGTGGTTCCCTGTGGCTACCCTATTGGGAGCTATGGGCTGGGTGTTTTTTACAGCCCTGCAAGCAGAAACTGAAAGCTCTGTGCGAGAGGCTGCCCAAGTTTGAGAGCTCCAGTGTGAGCTGGAGACCAAGTGCCGGCAGTGGCAGGAGCTGGAACAGTTGATGAAGAAGGAGCTACGAGTTCAAGAGCTCCAGTGTGAGCGGGAGGCCGAGTGCTGGCAGTGGCAGGCACTGAAGGAAGAGCTGCATCCAGGCTGGCACAGTGGCTCTGAGTCAGTGGTATTAGTTGTTTCTGACTCCTCTGAGGAGAAGGAGGAGGTTCGGGCTGAAACGGCCTTTGGCAGACTCAGAGCCTGGCCAGTGGTCACCTAGAAGGTGAAAACCCAGCAGCAGAAAGTGCCCCAGGGGCAGGCACAACCTCACCACAAGTAGTGGAACACTCTATGGTACAGCCCTACTCCCAGAGAGAGTTGATCTTAGGGGGAAAATCCAGGCAGAAACCGAGTCTCCGGCAGCTTGGTTGTTGCAGTTCTGGGACCTAGGGTGGATGGTATTGTGCTCTCTGGAGAAAAGATGGAGAAATTAGCCACTACTGCAACTCACTCCTTAAGGCAGTGTCCTCAGAACTGTCATGACAACCCAGAAAATCATACCCTATTAGAATGGGTGATGGCTGCCATTCGTATGGTCTGGCAGGATGCTGGAGACTTGCCAGGGGCAGTGAGTTGGTGGCAGTTGTATATTAAGCTGCAGCAACAGGTCCTCTAGGAACTAGGTATGAGGAATGCTTTCAACTGCAGTCCTGGGAGTCAGATGAAGTATATTATGGCAGGGATGAGGGGGACCTTATTTTCCAGAGCACTCCATCAGCCCTTTTTGGGTCACTGGTGACTATCTTGGGTCCCTATGTGGGGTAGCCCATCAATGCTGATACACAGGCTGTGGAAGATTTTGGGGAGTTAAAAGCAGTGCAGCACTGTAAAGGTGTGTGGGCTACCCCCTGACTAATGAGAAATGGACCTATAAAAGTTACCTGGACACAGTTGTGGGTAGATTTGACTATGGCTGGGACAGATAAGGAGAAATTAGATGGCAGGTCTAATAGAGTCCTGTTAGAGCTCTGGTGGCAGCTTAAACCAGAACAGAGGTTCCAGCCACTGAAAAAGCTGTGGAAGTGGGCAGCCCGGGCAGCTGCCAAGAAAATGGCTGGCATTCGTGCAGCATGGTGGCAAGATTACATGTTGGAGGCAGCTGAGGGAGAGGAGGATCCCCAAGATCCATTGTTCCAGTTTAAGGAGGGGGAAGGCTAAGGGATCCATCTAAAAGGGATGGGTGGGGACCAGAGGCCCCATGTGGAATGGCAGTCCGCTGGTCCCCTTCTAATGTGCAGCCGTTGTTGGCCTTAATAGGTACAGGTGCTTTTGCAGAGAATTGTCAAGGAGGCACAGGCCTTGGATGTGTTTGACCCTGCCAGGCCCTGTGATTTCTGAGGGGTTTGTATGGGGCTTGTGGCAATGGACAGAGTGCTATGGAAAGGCGCTGCAGTCTGTTACCCAAGAGCTGTATAGCAAGTTGCCTGTAATGATCCTTTACCTTGGGTGATTTGCACAGACAGCTGGGCTGTCTATCGTGGACTGATCATTAAGTGGTATAAGGGACTCCTGAAGCAGGGACTCCGACAAGAGTGGGGCACCAACTCCTTTGCTGGATGGACATGCCACTTGTGGACAGTATGAGAAACCCTGATGGGGGGGGTGCTGGCACCTGTGGAGGCCCTCTTGCACCGAACAGCTGCTCCTACCCAGTTGCAGGTATATACCAAGGACAATTTACTCAAGCCAGGCTTTGGGCAGTAGGCAACATTCTCCTGCCTGTCTCCACAGCCCTCAAAAGGCCAGCAGCTTCAACAGACATGGTCCTGGACTGTGCAGGCCGCCCACCCGTGATGGGTGGCCTTGTTGGCACTGTGAGGTAGAGGACTAGAGGTGGGCCTCCAGTTAACTCCCTGGGAAACCAGCACCTGGCTGCCTAATGTATAAGTGTATTATCCCTTGAGTGCTCAGGGTGACATCAGTGTGAGGAGCATCTTTGTAATTATTGTCATTTTTGGTATAGCTTGTGCTTTAGTAGTCTATTGCTGTAGTCTCTACTGCTTATGTAATGTACCTCACTTCTCACCCAGGGACCATCACGGGAGATACCTGTCATGTAGATTGTGAGGTGAGCAACCCTAAAGGTGTCGAGTGTAGGAAAAACAGCTGTGGTTAAGCTTGCTCGCTTGTTTTCCGGCTACAAGCATTTTACATGATTAGTGCATAGCCACACTAATCATGTGGCAGAAAGCCATGTGTGTGCAGCCTATATAAAGGCTACTATGGGTACTTTCCCTCAGTGGCAGGTGTTCCTGATCACTTGCCTACCATTGCAAGGGACGGCCTGCTGCTGTGAGAAGCAGTTTTACCCTGCCTATTCTGCCTGAAATTCATTTTCCTGGATATATACTTATTACTCAAGTGTTAGTTCAATGTCACCTCCCGAGAGGCCTGCCTCTGCGAGAATCCAATTAACGGGAATGACCCAACGGTTTTTGGCTCCACAGTCCTATGGTCTGCCTGAATCCTGTGTACACGTGCCTGGCCTTGACCACTGGCGTTACAACTGGGAAAAAGAATTTGAGCAAGTAGGTATGTTTTAACAAAAAGAGAACTGGGAGCCATGAAGTCTGGCCCCCAACACTGACTAGCTGTGCAACTTTGGGGAATTCACTTACCCTCTCTAGGCCTCCATTTCTACTTGCCAGACACTGTCCATCCTGAACAAGACAGGAGACCTCTACTTCCATAGAATTCACATTCAAATAGAGAGGAGGTAAACAAGTACAATTCTAGGTAATGATTTATGTGTTATTTATAGATTAAACAGGGCAATGCCATAGACCCTGGGCATTGGGAGGACTTTAGATAAGGTGGTCATGGGTGGCCTCTCAGGAGGTGACACCGAACTAACACTTGAGTAATAAGTATACATCCAGGAAAACGGATTTCAGGCAGAGTAGATATCAGATGCTTAAGACCCTAGAGTAGTAATGAGCTTGACATATTTTAGAAACAGGAATGGTCCTTATGGCTAGGAAGTAGTGAGCAAAGGAGAGATATAAAATGGAACTGTAGAGGCCCTGGCCGGTTGGCTCAGTGGTAGAGCGTCGGCCTGGCGTGCAGAAGTCCTGGGTTCGATTCCCGGCCAGGGCACACAGGAGAAGCGCCTATCTGCTTCTCCACCCCTCCCCCTCTCCTTCCTCTCTGTCTCTCTCTTCCCCTCCCGCAGCCGAGGCACCACTGGAGCAAAGATGGTCCGGGCACTGGGGATGGCTCCTCGGCCTCTGCCCCAGGCGCTAGAGTGGCTCTGGTCGCAACAGAGCGACGCCCCGGAGGGGCAAAGCGTCGCCCCCTGGTGGGCGTGCCGGGTGGATCCCGGTCGGGTGCATGCGGGAGTCTGTCTGTCTCTCTCCATTTCCGGCTTCAGAAAAATACAGAAAAAAAAAAAAAAAAATGGAACTGTAGAGAAATTTACTCGTCAGTGGCAAATTCATCAACACAGTTATAATTCTGATTAAAATACTCATAAAATCAAAAGTCTAGTCTTAAGCCCTGGCTCAAGGGAAGGATGAGCTCATAGGAAGCCTCAGCCACTGGAGGACCTGTTAGAACACCAGGTAACAATGAATGGGACGTCCCGTTCACGGCAGCAGTATGGACCGTAGCTTGGCTTCACAGGCCTTTGATGCTGCTGCTTTTAGGCCAGCTTATTTGGAAACATCAGAACGCTCTGCACTGTCCATCCAATAGCCATAAATATCTATTTATATTTACATTAACTAGACTTAGATAAAATGAAAACTCAGCTCCGCAGGCGTACAGCCACATTGCAAGTGCTGGATAGCTACATATGGTTAGTGGCTACCATTCTGAACAGCACAAATGTGGATCATTTTCTGTTGTAACAAAAAGTTCAACTGGACAGTGCTGTATTGGAAGGTTATATTGGAAAATCCTAGTCTATCTACATGCATCTGAGGAATCTCAAAGCTTCTCCCAAATCTTTATTCTTTAAAGAAGGACTAGACACTTCCATTTCAGGTATTAGACTAGATATCCTAAAAACATTTCAGCTAAAAACACCTGGCTATTCTGGATGCAAAATTAAAAACATCCTCTTGGTTACATTGCAGCTCTCTCAAAAAAATAAAATGTTCTGAACTGAAATGTGTGGGAGCATGAATTTATAATGGGAAGTGGATACAGAAACTGAAGTTCTAAGAGTGATCGCTGGTGCCTGACCTGTGGTAGCACAGTGGATAAAGCATAGACCTGGAATGCTGAGGTCTCTGGTTCGAAACCCTGGGCTTGTCTTGTGAAGGCACATATGGGAGTTGATACTTCCTGCTCCTCCCCCCATCTCTCTCTCCTAAAATAAATGAATAAAATCTTAAAGAAAAAAAAAGCGATCACTGGTTTCTAGAAACCCAGAGCCTTGAGCTTTAAATGTAATGTTGTGCCAGGTGAAGAACTAGAAGAAAGAACTAAAAGAGAGAACTTCCCAGAGTGCCCAGATCGCTAAAGGTCCACCACCTCAATGAAAAGGCCAACTACAGGATTTAAAAAATAAAACAAAAGCTGCCCCACTAAAGAAGACAAGATATTTAGGAAACCTGTCTGCCTCCATGTCTGGCTCTGGTAGGAAGAAAAAAATCCCCTGAAAATGTATAACAGGTATATATCTTCATGAAGGATTAGAATTCAGATCCATATTGCCAACATGATCCAGTTTGATCCAAATTCAAACTGAAAAATCAATTCTTTATTGACTTCTTAGTCTAGTATTCTTTTCTTGTGTTCTTTATTGACTTCTTACCCTATGCCAAACTGGGACCAGAAGAAATAAATAGATGTATAACTCCTTAAGATGTTGAAATTGCAGCTTTAAGTCTTCCCATGGAGAAAACCTAGGCCCAATGGATTTATGGATAAGTGTATCAAACATTTAAGAAACAATTAATTCCAAGCTTAAACTTTTCAATTAGGAAAAAGGGACCACTCTTCAACTACAATATTTACAAAGCTGGTATAACCTTGGTAACGTAACCAGAGAAGGATAATATAAGAAAGGGCAATTATGGGCCAATCATATATATATATATAATCATAGATGTAAAATCCTAAAGAAAATGTTAGCAATCTGAGTCCTGTGATTCATAACAAAGGTAATAAATACATCAAGGTCAAATTGACTCTACCCCAGGAATGTAAGGCTGGCTTAATATTACAAAATCTAATTTTATTGACTGCATTAACTGATTAAAAGGGGGAAAAAACACATCATCTCAGCAGATGTGGAAATTTTAGATTAAATTCAAAACCCATTCAAGATAAGTAACTAGAAACAACAGGATATTTAAAACTTGTTAAAAAATATGTACCGCCTGACCAGGTGGTGGCGCAGTGGATAGAGCGTCGGACTGGGATGCAGAAGGACCCAGGTTCGAGACCCCGAGGTCACCAGCTTGAGCGCGGGCTCATCTGGCTTGAGCAAAAAGCTCACCAGCTTGGACCCAAGGTCGCTGGCTCCAGCAAGGGGTTACTCGGTCTGCTGAAGGCCTGCAGTCAAGGCACATATGAGAAAGCAATCAATGAACAACTAAGAAGTCGCAACGCGCAATGAAAAACTAATGATTGATGCTTCTCATCTCTTTCTCCGTTCCTGTCTGTCTGTCCCTGTCTATCTCTGCCTATGTAAAAAACAAAAAATATGTACCAAACCAAAAGCCTACAACAAATATCACATTTAATGGTGAAATGTTTGAAGTACTCCCTTTAAAATCATGAAGGAGACAAAACAGCTGCTGTGGTCACTTTCAGCATCTCACTGGTGGTCCTAGGCAGCACCAATAAGTTTTTGTTTTCAATTTGACTGTCTTATAGAAACCCAACAAAATCTATGGCCTTATAGAAAAAAATTATTCAGCAGGTTGCTTAATATCAGATCAGTATGCAAAATAAATTGCAATTCTTTCTATAAGTAATATATAAAAATACTATTTTAAAACAATATTTATAGTAGTAACAGAAAAATATGAAGTACTAAGGAATAAATCTAAAGATGTGACTTGTGCCTGACCAGGCGGTGGCACGGTGGATGGAGTGTTGGACTAGGATGTGGAGGACCCAGGTTCGAGACCCCGAGGTCACCAGCTTGAGCACGGACTCATCTGGTTTGAGCAGGGCTCACCAGCTTGAGCCCAAGGTCGCTGGCTTGGGCAAGCGGTTACTTGGTCTGCTGTAGCCCCCTGGTCAAGGCACATGTGGGGAATCAGTCGATGAGCAACTAGGGAGCCGTGGCGAAAGAGTTGATGTTTCTCATCTCTCCCCTTCCTGTCTGTCTGTCTCTCAATCAACCAACCAATCAATCAATAAAATAAAGATGTGACTGACCAAGAAGGAAAAATATTATTTATATAAAGCTTTATTTAAATACATTGAAAGACATAAGAAAATGGATACATACCATTTTTAGGAAGATTCAATATAAAAATCTATTCTTACCAAATGAATCTTTCAACTATATATCAGCGCCCCTCCCCAAACAAAACAAACAAAAAACAGGCATCTTCCTGGAATGTGATAAACTGAATAAACAATTTATATGAAAGAGTAAAGGAATAAGAAAAGTCAAAGTGGTTTTGATGAATAAGAATAGGAAAAACTGACCTGCAAGTTATCAAGGCTTATTAAAAACCATAGTAAGCCAGTGAGCCACTGATACAGATAGACTCAAACACACAAATGGAGGAGACTAGAGAACCCAGGACTGGACCACATGTAACACACCATAGCATTACAGTTATTGGGGGAAAGGATGGACTAGTCAGTAAACAAGCAACTGTTCAAGTGGGGGGGAAAATGGATCTCTGATTTATAAGCCAAGAGCAACAACAACAAAAACCCAAGGAAAACATCCAGGTGCATTAAAGACCTACATGTGGCCTGATCAGGCGGTGATGCAGTGGCTAGAGCGTCAGACTGGGATGCAGAGGACCCAGGTTTGAGACCCCGAGGTCTCCAGCTTGAGTGCGGCCTCATCTGGTTTGAGCAAAAGCTCACCAGCTTGGACCCAAGGTCGCTGGCTCGAGCAAGGGGTTACTCGGTCTGCTGAAGGCCCACAGTCAAGGCACATATGAGAAAGCAATCAATGAACAACTACGGTGTCGCAATGCGCAACGAAAAACTAATGATTGATGCTTCTCATCCCTCCATTCCTGTCTGCCTGTCCCTATCTATCCCTCTCTCTGACTCTCTGTCTGTCTCTGTAAAAAACAAAACAAACAAACAAACAAACAAACAAAAAAAAACCTACATGTGAAATACCTCCAGAAGAAAATAAAGGCGTTTTCTCAATAAGACATAAAAACATAGACTATAAAGTAATAGGTAAAAGATTTTATATTAAAAAAATAAAACATCTATTCTTTAAAAGATACTGTTATAATGTTATTTTTTTAAAAATAGCTTCTAATAATTTAGATATACACTTAAATATGGAGGAATAAAATAATGCCTGGAATCTGCTTCAGAGGACTGTGGGGGCGGGGCAGTGGGGAATGAGTAGGGTTACTGTTGATACAAGCTTGGCTCTGAATTAGCAATTGATGAAGCTGGGTGTTGGGCATATGAGAATTAATCAAAAATTTTTTTTTAATTTTATTTATTTATTTATTCATTTTTAGAGAGAGAGAGAGAAAGACAGAAAGAGAGAGAGAGAGAGAGAGGAGAGAGAGACAGGGGGAGGAGCTGGAAGTATCAACTCCCATATATGCCTTGACCAGGCAAGCCCAGGTTTCAAACCGGCGACCTCAGCATTTCCAGGTTGACGCTTTATCCACTGCGCCACCACAGGTCAGGCCGAGAATTAATCAAATTTTCATTAAAAAAAGGTAGAAAGGAAAATAAGAATATGATGATGATAGGATACCAGTTTTCACCCACCAGATTAGCAAACATATTAAAATCTGATAATTCTAAGTGGTTAGCAAGAACATCAAACAGTGTGAACTCATATATAAATGGATAGGACTATAAATTTCCGCAACTAAATTGGAAGAAAATTTGCCATCTTCTACCAAAACTAAGTATGTGTATTCTTTATTACCCAGCTGTTCCCTATCTAGGCTAAATTCTAGAAAATTTTGTTCATGGAGACATGTACAAAAATGTTCAGAGGTTCATTGTTCATAATAGCAAAATCTAGAAACAACTAAATGTCCATTTGTAAAAGATGTGTGACTAAATAGTGGTTTACATAATGGATTGGAAGTGAATTTATGACAGTTTCATGCCTCAACATGGACAAATCTTACAAATGTGATAAACAAAAGGAATTTGCAAAATACATCAATACTATTTATATGAAGTATATATAAAACCATGTAAAAGTAAATACGTTGTCAGAGATGCATTCATATGTAATAAATTTCTAGACAAAAGCTAACAATGAGCCTGACCTGTGGTGTTAACAGTGGAATGCTGTGGTCACTGGTTCAAAACCCTGGGCTTGCCCAGTGAAAGCACATACGAGAAGCAACTACTATAAGTTGATGCTTCCTGATCCTCCCCCCCTTCTCTCTCTTATCCTCTCTCTAAAATTAATAAATAAAATCTTTAAAAAAAAAGGCTAAGAATGAGCCCTGGCTGCATAACTCTGTTGGTTAGAGTGTTGTCCCTATACACCAAGATTGCGGGTTCAATCCCAGATCAGATGAGTCAGCCAATGAGTGCATGGACGGGTGGAACAACAAATCAGTGTTTCTCTCTTTCTTCCTCTCTCTAACTCTCTAAAAATCAAAGAAAAATTTTTAAAAAACTAATAATGATAAATTCAAACTTCAGAATAGTGGTTACTTCTGGTGGGAGGAGGAGGAAAATAATGGGCAAAAAGGGAGCACTGTAGGGATTGCAACGTTTTTGCTTCTTAGGCTGGTGGCAGGTACAGGAGTGCACATTATAGTATGCTTTAGTCCTTTTGTGCGTAATAAAATAATTCATAGTTCAAAATATATACAAATACTGACATACACCTGAAACTAATGTTATATGCCAATTATGTCTCAATTACAAAATATACATAAGTATAAATATCTTTCAGTAAAAGGAGAAGTGAGAAAAGAGGCAAAAAAAAGTATACATTGGGGGAACAAGAAATTCATTTCAGTTCAACAACAAATTTTACTAAGAACAGATGAATGAAACCTTGCCTGTTCTACCAGGTACATCATCATCTGCCAGAAGAAAAATGCTGTTTCTCTTGGTACAGAGGTGTAGAAGCTACTATGAAGCATGAGTTCTAGTCAGACCTGTGATGAGGGCCCCAACTGTCAAAGCATCAGTGGGTGGGCTTTTGATCCCAGGTAAAAGATCTGTACTTTCCTTCTTTCACCCCACTGGCTTCTTGTCTATTCAGAATAGTTTCTAGGTTTGGGTCTTTAATGACATGCATACAGTAAAAATACAGCACAGTGCTGAGTGCATTTTTCATGTAGCTTTCCAACGTGAATGAAGGGAAAGAGAATGGAGCACATGAGTGTGAAAGACTTGATACCTGTGCCTTTCTCCTGACATCTGTCCCAGGGCTTTCCCAGGCAACTGGAAAAATGATCCATGCTGAGACATGTACTCTAGGCTCCTAGCTGATTTATCAGGTGAGTCGCCTGTTCAGGAGGAAGGCATCTGTATACTAGTGCCTGATCCCACGGGAAGAAGACATAGGGATGTGCCAGACTCATGTCCAATAAGGAGGCAAAACACTGGTGGTCATCTGGGTATCAGCACCTCCTCCTACCACCTCCAGTTTCTGGCTCCGCATGGCCTTCCTGGGGAGTCCCCAGCTTCCTCATGACCTTCCTGGGGGAGTCCCCAGCTTCCCCAGGGCCTTCCTGGGGGAAATCCCCAGCTTCCCCAGGGCCTTCCTGGGGGAGCCAACAATACTGGAAGCCTGCTGGGCAACCTGATCTCAGAATCACATACAAAGTGCTACCAGCTCAGGCCTTATCACTCCTGCTGGATCCAAGGCCCTGGGCTCTAATTTGATTTCCAGCTTTGTGCCAGCTTTCCAGGCCCCATGGTGAATGAGAAGTGTCAGCTGAGGGTCTGTAGATCTGAAAAAAGAACAAACAAAATCACAGGGCTTGTCACCCTCTCCCAATCCAGCATCTGTTTCCCCTAACAGGTCTCTAGCTCTTCTGACTTATTTTACTTCAAAACACGCTGTAATATAACGTCCTCCTCTGGATTTGCTTATGGGGTGGGGGTAGGGAAACAATTCTTCCCAATTATTTGCACAGCCTTGCCCTACTAAACCAGTGTTCTTCCTGGCATTTGCCCACCAATTGGTGGACATCTCCAACTTGACCTGCATGAGAGAAACTCATACTATTAATACTAACAATGATTATAATGGCTAAGACTTATTGGGGACGTGCTATGTGCCAGGTCCTGCTCTGAACACTTACTTAGTGTATATACTTATTGAGGTACATGGTATATCCTTCTCATTCCCAATGAGGAAACCAGGCAGAGGGCTTAAGTAACTGCCAGAGAAACACACGATGCCTTGAACTATTGGGCTATGGAGCTCTGCCCTGCCAGCGCGAGGTCAGACGGCACCCCCGCCCCCCGCCGCCCCTCCGCGCAGGGCTTACAGCGCAGGATGGCCTCCTTGACTTGGCGGAAGCCTCGGTCCGGGCCGCGGCCATCTACGAAGTACATGAAGCGGAGCTCTGGCGGGTAGGCGGCCCTGGCAAGGCCTGCGAGGAGGGGGATGGTGCGGCCCTCACCGCCGGGGGCCTGGCTCAGGGCCTGCAGCATCTGGTACCTGCACCACTGGTCTCGCAGGAAGCCGGGTGTGATGAGCAGCACACGGCAGTGGCTGCTGTCCAGCGCCCGGCACAGCTCGGACACGATGGCGCTGCCGGGGGCCGCGTCGCGTAGCTGCAGGAAGCAGCGCAGGCTAGCAGAGCCTCCCTCCAGGTAGGCCACCAACTCCTGCGCTGCCGCCAGGTCCTCCTCGCTGTGGCACACGCACACGTCGTAGTCCCTGCTCCAGCGGCCGCTGCTGGTGCTGCTGGCAAAGCCCTCCTGTGACAGCGGCAGGGCGGGTGCTGTGGTCGGGGATGGGGCCAGAGCCGCACTAGGACCCGAGGCTGGGGGGTCATCCTGCGAGCCCTGTGGCGGAGTGTCACTGTCACCCGGGGCGCTTTCCTGGGATATAGGCATCTCCTTGTGCTTCTTCGACAGGGCCTGCCGGAGCCAGCCTGCGGGAGACACCGCTCAGACCTGACCCCTGCTGCCCACCGCAGAGAGGGGCCGGGCCAGGAGTCCAGCCCCCTCCGGCGCTGGCCAGCACCGCCCAGTTCCGACCCACTGCCTGGCTATTTGCACAGCCTCAGGACGCACCCAAAGTTCCCACTATCTTAAAAGTTTTGGGGAAGACACAGGAACTGTTTTATAAGTCCTGGGATGTAATGTACAGCAAATAACTGTAGTTAATAATACTGTACTGCATATTTGAAAGTTACTAAGAGAATAAATTTGAAAAGTTCTCTACTTAAGAAAAAAAATTCTGTCATGTATGGTAACAGATATTAACTGGTGCTGATCATTTTGCAATATATGTAAATACTGAATCATGTTGTATACCTGAAACTAATATAATGTTGTATGACAGTTATACCTCAATTTTTTTTTTCAGCCTTGGCATAACAACAATATGAGAAAAGGAGAAGAACTCTTGGCTATTTTACCAGCCTGTTGGGAAAGATGATCTTACTCTGTTCTGGGCCCTTTGATCCAGCTTACCCTAATCAGGGCTGATTAGTCAATCATATGTGCGTCTGTAAGCAGAGCTGTGTGAAGCTAGAAGGATCAGTCAGTCACCAAACTCATTTTCAGCACTGAAGGGAGGCAAATCTGGCTTAAGGCGGACCACCCATTATGGGAGGGAAAGAGGCAGAGAGACTGGCATATGTTTGGCTCTGAGAAATCTTAAAACTGTTGCTAAATAGGTATGGAATGAAAGTACGGAAGAAGGCTACTGCACAGAGCCCCTGCAGAGCACAGAGTTTGGTGATTTAGAGCCTACACTTTGGCAGAGATCTGCTTGTGAACCAGTTGGCTTTCTGTATGACCTTAAGCAAGTCAGTCTGTGTCTCTATTTCCTTATCTGTAAAATGGGTTCACTTTAGTTGTTGGTGATTAACTGGGATAATGCAGTGTCTGGTATAGGGTCAGTATTCCATAATGATGTCAACTCAGCCTCCCCAGCTTTTGATAGGAACAGAAAGTTTGATGTTCTGGAAATTGATTTTTTTTTCTCTCTCTCTGCTTGGCTCCTTCCTCTGAAGGATTCTGAAATATTTAGATGACAAGAGACCCAATGTTAAGTACTCAGCACTATCATTTTCGGGCTAGGGAAATTAGCTAAACACACCTGGAACACCTGCACGTTAGGTATGAAGGTTCCAATGACACATACCTCTTCTACTCGTGCCACAAAGCACGGGGGCACCAAAACCAAGACAGGAGTCCCCCACTGTCAGCATCCCTGCCCTTCTCCCGAGTTTGGACCAGGCAGGCCTCCCACCGCACCACTAGGAATGCTGAGGAGCAAGAGCAGCGGTGGGAGTCTGCTTCCACTCACCAGCCATCTTGCCCAGAGGCTTCTTGGACCTGGAGCCAGAAGCTGGGAAGGAGGTGGATGATGCCATAGTATTAGGCTCAAAACTAACCCCATGAGACCAGGCATTGGTAAAGCAGGAGAAGGGAGGGGACCTAGTCTTGACTTCATGGAACAGCCATCCTACAAGAGACAGACAGAGAGGATCACAAAAGCTGTACTTATCTTATTCTCAGTCCCAGGAGATGGGTTCTGATGTTCTTTCTCTACTAATGCCTGATGAAGGCTCAATCTTTAAATGGGTCCCTCAACCCTCATGGGAGAGATACCCGTGTGATTGGGGCTGGTTTCTAGATAAAGCCAAATCTGTGTGGTGTGGTTAGACTTACAGAGAATGAGTTCAGCATGACCAGTAGAGTGGCTGCTCTCTGCTCCACCTGGCCTGGAATGCATTTGGGATCTGGGAAAGGGCAGCTGGCAGGTAGCTCTTTGCAGGGACTTCCTATGTAGATGCTGAAATGGGAAAAGGAAAATTGCTATTTGGACAAATAATATTGTATCTAGGTAGACAGATGCTGAGCAGAAGAGAGAGAAACTTTTCCTCTAAGTTGGCCTTCCCTTGAATAACTTCCTCCATACATGCATGCATGTATGCATCCATCCATCCCTCCTGCCATCTCTCTGTCCCTCAGCTGTCAGCTTAGGGAAGCAGTACCACAAAGTGGTAAAGACTACAGCCTGTGCAGGCCAAGTATTTTTTTTTTTATTATTCATTTTTAGAGAGGAGAGAGAGACAGAGAGGGAGAGAGAGGAAAGAGAGACAGAGAGAGAGAAGGGGGGAGGAGCTGGAAGCATCAACTCCCATATGTGCCTTGACCAGGCAAGCCCATGGTTTTGAACCGGCGACCTCAGCATTTCCAGGTTGACACTTTATCCACTGCGCCACCCCAGGTCAGGCCAGGCTGAGTACTTTTTATTAACTGTGGCCTTTGGCAAGCTACTTAATCTTGCTAAGCTTTAGCTTCTCCATCTGTAAATGGAAATGATACCAGAATCTGCTTCTCAGCATCACTGTGAAGATTACATGAGCTAATTTATGTAAAGTACTAATGGTATGTGGCCTATATGCTTGGAAAAGTGTGGGATAGTATGTATTTAAAATCACCTCGATATTGTTTGTTTTTGTTTTTTTACAGAGACAGAGAGAGTCAGAGAGAGGGATAGACAGGGACAGACAGACAGGAATGGAGACATGAGAAGCATCAATTATTAGTTGCAACACCTTAGTTGTTCATTGATTGCTTTCTCATATGTGTCTTGACCGCAGGCCTTCAGCAGACTGAGTACCCCCTTGCTCGAGCCAGTGACCTTGGGCTCAAGCTGGTGAACTTTTGCTCAAACCAGATGAGCCTGCACTCAAGCTGGCGACCTCGGGGTCTTGAACCTGGGTCTTCTGCATCCCAGTCCGATGCTCTATCCACTGCGCCACCACCTGGTCAGGCAAAATCACCTCGATATTGGAAGGATATGTTATGTTCATGGTTTAGAAGACTCATATTGGCCCTGGCTGGTTGGTTCAATAGAGGGAGTTGTTGACCCAGTGTGTAGATGTTCCCGTTTCAATTCCCGGTCAGGGCACACATAAGAAGTGACCATCTGCTTTTATTCCCTTCCCTCGCCATCCTTATCTCGTTCTTCTCCTCTCACAGCCAGTGGCTCAATTGGTTCGAGCATCAGCCCTGGACACTGAGGATAGTTCAGCTGGTCCCAGTGTCAGCCTGAGGATAGCTTGATTGATTGAAGCATGGGCCCCAGAGAGGGGTTATTGGGTGGATCTCACTTGGGGTGCATGAAGGAGTCTATCTCCCCTACTCTCACTTAAAAATAAAAAATAAAAATAAAACTCAATACTGTCATCAATTTCCCCCAAACTAATTTTTAGATCAGTGCTATCCCACATTCCAGAAGGTTTTTGGTTGGGGGTTGGTAAGGGATTGTCAGACTACTTCTAATTTTATATGGAAGGGACCAAGAATACGACAGATGGGTGACATGCCACATTCTTTTCCCACAACAATGACTGGGATGTCTCTGATGATAGAGACTTTTTCAGCCTGGGTTTCTGGGAGGACACCCTGTGGAGCACAAACGGCCCTGATTTTAGACAAACCCAGAGATGAAGGGCTGGCAGAGAGCTTGGCTCTAGAGCTATGGAGCAACTGGAAAAGAACTGCTTCCTCCTTCTTTGTTGAGTCTACAAAGGTCAAAAACAAACCCCGTGGGAACTTATATAGAAGCAATTTATATTATTAGACACACTAAAATAAGGGGTTTCAAAATTTAAAGAATGTCATTCTATATTGAACAATAATGCTTCGTTAATTGTTAAATGCTGAACACCCCTATGTGACGCTGACCAATGTAAGAGGTACTGTTGATTCATGAAAATGTATCAAAGTTAAAAAAAAAAAAGAGCTTAAAAAGGGCAGCAGCAAGGGGGGCTGAAAGAGGAGTTGGAATGGGTGCGGGAATCAGAGAGACACGTCTCACAGAAAAGCAGCTAGCTGCTACGGCAGCCAAAAGCACATGAACAGGTAAACTTTAGTGTACGTATGTGTTTCTTCTCCTGACTACCATCTTTCTGCATGTATAAGATGTGCCCTTTTCTGAAAAACTTGGGGTCTAAAAACTGGGTGCGTCTTATACAGTGGTTGTAGATTTTTTTTACTTCCATTTCCTACTTTTTCGAGCAGATGAGGAATTGCATGAATTTTATGATGAATAAAACTTGAGTTCAATAACTTTATGTAATACGCTTTTTTCCAAATTTCGGGTCCAAAAATTAAGGTGTGTCTTATACATGAGAGCGTCTTATACATGGGGAAATACGGTAATAGTCTCTGTATTTCAGACAGCCTAAGTGCTGGGCCAAAGGTAAGGCACTGTCAGGTTTTGAAATCCTTTTTCTGGCCAGGTGTTACTGTCTCTTGACATGTTCATTTTAACCATTCAAGATATCCCTTTTTTTCCCAGTAGTAAACAGATGTCACTTAGTTTTTAGAGTATTTAAATTGTTTTTCAATATTGTTTTAATTTAAAATTTGTTATCTGGTATTGATACACTTACAAACTGGAGAATCATTTGATATTTTAATGATAGCTTAAAGATGAAAAACTAATGTAACACTTTACTCAACAGATGTAGATTTTAAAGTTTTAGTTTCTCATTTTACAAAACAACTTGCCATTCTAGCATTATGTGACTTTGGGTAATTGCCTTTTTTCATTGTTTGGTTAAGAAGAAATCCAGGATTTCTGGTCAAGATGGCAGCATAGGTAAGCACAGTGCTCAAATCTTTCACAACTACATCAAAATTACAACTTAACTACAGAACAACCATCATTTAGAACCACTAAATCTAGCTAAATGGAAGTCCTACAATCATTTAGCTAGATTTCAGTGGTTCTGAATTCTGTCTACCTACCTACCTACCTACCTATCATTTATCTATCTATCTACCATCTATTTTAGAAAGAGAAAGAGACAAAAAGGGTGAGAGAGGGAAGGAAGAGAGATGAGAAGCATCAATTCTTACTTGCATCACTTTAGTTGTCCATTGACTGCTTTTCATATGTGCCTTGACCCGGGTGGGAGAGTTCAAGCCAAACCAGTCACCCTTGCTCAAGCTGGTGACCCTGCGCTCAAGCTAGTGACCTTGCACTCAAGCTGGCGAACCTGTGTTCAAGCTGGCAAGCCCTCGCTCAAGCCGATGATCCTCCTGTGCTCTGGCTAGCACCCCTGGGGTTATGAACCAGGGTCCTCAGCATCCTGGGCCAACAATCCACTGTGCCACTACCAGTCAGATACAACGAGGAATTTAAAGAAGAAGCCACATCAAGACAACAGGTAGAAGGGACGGAGATGCAGAACAAAATATCCCACACCCACGTGTGACAATTTAACATCAGCAGGGATATCTCAGATGCAGAGGTTCCCTCTGAGGAGTGAGGCGTCCCAACCCACACCAGGCCTCCCACCCAGGGTTCTAGTGCCAGGGAGAGAAGTCCCCATAACTTCTGGCTGTATAAACAAGTGGGGATTGTAGCCGAGTGAAATGAAGAGCTGCAGGAGTTCCAGGAGTGCCTCTTAAAGGGCCTGCACACAGATTTACTGGAATTCATTCCTTCGGAGCTCCAGCACTGGGGCAGCTTGAAAGGAACTAGGGACATACAAGAAGATACTGGATTGTCTGGCATCAGGGCAAGAACTAGGTGGGCAGCTTTCCACCAGTTAAAAGAGCTGTCAGAGCCACTGTTTCTTTACCAAGACACCTCAACCCCCACCCCACAAAGCCAGCAAGCAGGTTCCATATCTGAGTATCCATCAACCTGGCTCCAAGTGTTTGCCCCACCCTGGTGATTCCCTGATACCTGGCTTTACCCAACTTTTGGGCCTGGGGGTCAATAACTCCCAGTGATGGCAACGATGATCAAGGCTCAACTACAAGAGGACAGTGCACACAGTCCACACAGGGCAGCACCTGGAGCACCCAGTTTGGGTGACTGGGGAAGCAGTGCCACTGGGTCCTACAGGACACCTACTCCACAAGGCCACTCTACCAAGTTGGGTGGACATAACAGCTTTACCTAATACATAGAAACAAACACAGGGAAGCAGCCAAAATGCAGAAACAAAAAACATGCCCCAAATGTAAGAACAGGAGAAATATCCAGAAAAAAAACTAAACAAAATGGAGGCAAGCAACCTATCAGATACAGAGTTCAAAACAATAGTTAAAAGGATGCTCAAGAACCTTAGGACAGCCTGACCAGGTGGTGGCGCAGTGGATAGAGCGTCGGACTGGGATGCAGAAAGACCCAGGTTCGAGACCCCGAGGTCGCCAGCTTGAGCGCGGGCTCATCTGGCTTGAGCAAACAGCTCACCAGCTTGGACCCAAGGTCGCTGGCTCCAGCAGGGGGTTACTAGGTCTGCTGAAGGCCCACGGACAAGGCACATGTGAGAAAGCAATCAATGAACAACTAAGAAGTCGCAACGCGCAAGGAGAAACTGATGATTGATGCTTCTCATCTCTCTCCGTTCCTGTCTGTCTGTCCCTGTCTATCTCTGCCTCTGTAAAAAAAAAAAAAAAAAAAGAACCTTAGGACACAGAAAATAAAAAGAAGCAGTAAGAAATGAAGGTTACACTAACTGTAATGCAGAATAATTTACAGGGATAAACAGTAGAGTAGATGAAGCCAAGAATCAAACCAGCAATTTAGAATATAAGGAAGCAAAAAACACCTAATCAGAACAGCACAAAGAAAAAAGAATCCAAAAAAATGAAGACATTGTAAGGAGCCTCTGAGACAACTTCAAGCACACCAACATTTGCATCATGGAGGTGCTGGAAGGAGAAGAGAGAGAGCAAGAAATCAAAAACCTATTTCAAAAAATAATGACAGAAAACTTACCTAACCTGGTGAGGGATTAGACATATCAGTCCAGGAAGCACAGTGAATCCCAAAAAAGATGAACCCAAAGAGGCACACCAAGACACATCATAATTAAAATGCAAAAGGTTAAAGCCAAAGAGAAAATCTTAATAGCAGTAAGAGAAAAGCACTTAAGTTACCTACAAGAAGCTCCCATAGACTGTCAACTGAGTTCCCAACAGAAACATTTCAGGCCAGGAGTGGGTGGCAAGAAATATTCAAAGTGATAAAAATCAAGAACCTACAACCGAGATTACTCTACCCAGCAGAGCTATCATTCAGAATCGAAGGACATATAAAGAGCTTCCCAGACAAGAAAAAGCTAAAGGAGTTCATCACCATCAAACTAGTACTACATGCAATATTAAAGTCAGAAGAAGACAAAGAAGAAAGGAAAAGAAGAGAAAGAAGAGGATGAGGAAGAAGAAGAAGGAAGAAGAAAACATAAAAATATGAACAAAGCCTGACCAGGTGGTGGCGCAGTGGATAGAGCGTCGGACTGGGATGTGGAGGACCCAGGTTCGAGACCCTGAGGTCGCCAGCTTGAGCGCGGGCTCATCTGGTTTAAGCAAAGCTCACCAGCTTGGACCCGAGGATGCTGGCTTGAGCAAGAGGTTACTTGGTCTGCTGAAGGCCCACGGTCAAGGCACATCTGAGAAAGCAGTCAATGAACAACTAAGGTGTCGCAACAACAAAAAAACCCAAAAACTGATGATTGATGCTTCTCATCTCTCTCCGTTCCTGTCTGTCCGTATCTATCTATCCCTCTCTCTCTCTCTCTCTGTAAAACAAAACAAAACAAAACAAAACGGCAATAAATATATATCTATCAACAATTAACTCTAAAAAATAAAATAAATAAACAAGCAGAATAGAAACAGACTCACAGATACAGAGAACATTTTGAGGGTTGCCAGTGGGAAGTGTTTGGGGAGATGGGTGAAATAGGTGAGGAGATTAAGGAGTACAAATTGGTTATTACAGAACAGTCACAGGGATGTAAAGTACGGCATAGGGAATGTAGTCAATAATATTCTAATAACTATGTATGGTGTCAGATGGGTATGAGACTTATCAAGATGATCACTTATTAAGTTATACTGATTAGGCACTTATAATGCCTAATCACTGGGTTGTACTCCTGAAACTAATAATATTGATGTCAACTGTAGTTGAAAAATAAAAAATGACTAATTATGAAAAAAAAAAGAAGAAATCTAGTTGCCCAACAGTATATGCCACTGGAAGTGGGTTGGTATAAGTCCTGTGACTAACCTTATGGAAAAGTTTAAGCACCACAAATATGTACACCATCTTTGACAGATAATAATTGAGCAAGATGCCAGATAAGTTCCATTAGCCATATACACTGTCTACGTCCTGGGGCCTAAAACCCCAAAACACCTTCCTTCTTACTTTTCAGTTCTTGTGCAGCTGAAGCTGTGGAGCTATTGTACCCAAATATGCTTTAATATTTATAAGATTTATAATAGTTATATATTGAGATTTAGGAGACATAGTTGTCAAGCAGATAAGATATTTTATTCAACCAACATTGAAACACCTAAATATGTAAAGCAAGTCTTGATAGACATAAAGGGAGATACTGATAGTAATATAATAGTAGTAGGGAATTTTAACACCCCACTGACATCAATGGATAGATCTTCCAGACAGAAAATTAACTAAGAAAAAGAGGCTTTAGATGACACATTACCCCAGATGAATGTAATAGATATTTTCAGAACATTTCACCCCAAATAAGCAGAATATATATTCTTTTTTTTTTCTGAAGTGAAAAATGGGAAGGCAGAGAGACAGACTCCTGCATGTGCCTGATTGGGATCCACCTGGCAAGCCCACTAGGGGGCAATGCTCCATTGCAACTGGAGCCATTCTAGTGTCTGAGGCAGAGGCCATGAGCCATCCTCAGTGCCGGGGCCAACTTTGCTCCAATGGAGCCTTGCTGTGGTAGGGGAAGAGAGAGATAGAAAGGAGAGGGGGGAAAAGTGCAGAAGCAGATGGGCACTTCTCCTGTGTGCCCCGGCTGGAAATTAAACCCAGGACATCCATACGCTGGGCCAGTGCTCTACCACTGAGCAAACCGTCCAGGGCAGAATATATATTCTTTTCAAGTGCACATGGAACATTTTCCATGACAGACCATATGTCAGGATACAAAACAAGTCTCAATAAATGTAAAAAGACTAAAATCGTATCAAGCATCTTCTCCAACTACAGCAGTATGGAACTACAAATCAATTACAAGAAGAAACCTGAAAAACACAAACACATTGAGGCTAAATAACATGTTTTTAAACAATGAATGAGTTAACAATGAAATCAAGGAAGAAATCAAAAGATACCTTGCAGCCCTGGCTGACTGGCTCAGTAGATAGAATGTTGGCCCAGCATGTGGACGTCCCAAGTTTGATCCCCAGTCAGGGCACACAGGAAAAACAATCATCTACTTCTCTTCCCTCCCTCCCCCACTTCTCTCTCTCTTCCCCTGCCAGTGGCTCAACTGGTTCAAGTGTTGCCCCAGGCACTAAGGATAGCTCCGTTGATTCAAGCATTGACTTCAGACAGGGGTTGCCAGGTGGATTCCGGTTGGGGTGCATGCGGGAGTCTGTCTCTATTTCCCCTCCTGTTACTAAGAAAAAAGAAAGGATACCTTGAGAAAAATGAAAATGATAACATAACAACTCCAAATCCATATGACATAGCAAAAGCAGTCCCTAAGAAGGAAATCCATAGCAATACAGGCCAATCTCAAGAAACAAGAAAAAACCTCAAATAAACAATCTAACCTTACACCTAAAGGAAATAAAGAAAAACAAACTCCAAAGTGAGTAGAAGTGAGGCTATAATAAAGATCAGAGTGGCCGTGCCTGACCTGTGGTGGCGCAGTGGATAAAAGCGTCGACCTGGAACACTGAGGTCGCCGGTTCAAAACCCTAGGCTTGCCCGGTCAAGGCACATATGGGAGTTGATGCTTCCTGCTCCCCCCCTTCTCTCTCTTTCGCTCTCTCTCTCTATCTCCCCCCTCTAAAATGAATAAATAAATAAAAATAATTAAAAAATCAGAGTGGAGCCTGACCTGTGGTGGCACAGTGGATAAAGTGTCGACCTGGAAATGCTGAGGTCGCCAGTTCAAAACCCTGGGCTTGCCTGGTCAAGGCACATATGGGAGTTGATGCTTCCAGCTCCTTCCCCCTTCTCTCTCTCTCTGTGTGTCTCTCTACCTCTCTCTCTCCTCTCTAAAAATGAATAAATAAATAAAAAAATCACAGAAACTACTGTTCTTAATGACATCTAGCCATCATTTAAAAAAAAAAAAATCAGAGTGGAAATAAACAAAAACAAAATGGAGTCTAAATTAAAAAATACAAAAGATCAATGAAACAAACAGGAAAAGATCAATGAAACCAAGAGCTGGTTCTTTGAGAAGATAAACAAGATTGATAAACCTTTCAACTCAGACTTATTAGAGAGAGAGAACCCAAATAAGTAAAATCAGAAATGAAAGAGGAGGAGTAACAACTGACACCACAGAAATATATAGGACTATACTAGACTATATGCCAACAACTGGACAATCTGGAAAATAAAGGATAAATTCTTAGAAACATACAATCTTCAAAGACTGAATCAAGAAAAAAACAGAAAATTTGGACACACCTATTTCAACCAATAAAACTGAAGCAGTAATCAAAAAACTCTGTCATCCCAATGCACCAAGGTTGCAGGTTCAATCACAGGTCAGGGCACATACAAGAATCAAACAAACATAAATGAATAGAACAAGTTAAAATAAATTGTGGTCTATCTATATAGTGCAACATGACACATCAATGAGAACAAATAAACTACTGCCAAATGCAACTTCTGTGAACCTCACATGTTAGTATAAAATGCCATACACCAAAAGAACATAACATACAGTTCCATGTATCAAAAGTTCAAAACCAAGTAAAAACTATTTTATGTAACTGGAGCCAGGTTAGTAGTTACGCTTAGGTGGACGCAGTGATTTGAAGTGGGGTGTGAGATGGTTTCTGGAGAGCTAGAAATGTTTAGTTTATTCTGGATGCAGTTTGCACAGGAAATGTTCACTTAGGATTTGTGCAATTAAAAAGAAGTTTTTAAAAAACACTAGATATGACATCAGTCATTCCTGACCCCTGGTGAACTGGGTGAGCTTTAGAACTCCCCTCTCTAAGTTGCACTTATCAGAGTGGGCTGTGATGTCTAATTTACTGTCTATCTTCAGGAGGAAGAGGAGGGCTGAATCTGTCCTGTTCAACGGTGTCACTCTAGCACTTTCCCTGTTTGCCCAGACCATGGCAACTGCTGGTGAAATGATTGTGGAGGGAATGTCCCGACAGGTCGCCACCCTAAGTAAAGCCATGTTCTTGCTGAAACATGGTCATAAAGCCAATCTAAGAGCACAGGGAGAGGCAGTGCGCTGAGCAGGGAAGGCTGCAGGAGGTCGTGGGGAAAACAACCCGATGGAGGGCTTACGGAGGGCTCCCTGAACCAGCTTCTTTGCGACAGATGGTGACAGCTGTCTCAAGGGCCCTTTTCATCCTATTTCCGCGCTCTGGGTGCCGGGGCAGCTGGTAAACGGGCAGGAGGGAGGGAGAAGGCGGATCGGCAGGCTTGCCCAGGGCTGGGCCGAGTGCGGGGCAGCCTGTCCTCCCTCTCCGGCCCCCGGACCCACCCGAGGGGCCTCACCGTTCCCCCCGACCTGCTCCGTGCGCTCACCTGCGGGGCTGGGCTGCAGTGCGGGCGGCTTGGTGCGGGCTGGGCGCGGCGCCAACGCCCGCGCGGAGGGGAAGTGCGCGCGCGGCCGGGAGCCACCCCTCACCCGGAAGCGCCCGGCGCGTCCCGCCTCGCCCCGCGCTGGGCCCCGCGGCTCCCGGTGCGGACCGGGTCAGCCCGGTGCCAGGGTCGTTCCTGCCGCTGGACTCGCGGGCATCCACGGAGTTACCACTTGGGCAGCAACTTGCAGACAAGCCCTTCCCCACCTGGGACACCCGGAGTTTCGGGAAGAGAGTCCCTGGCTCTCCCGGCTCTGCGCCCGGGTCCCTGGTTCCCTCAGCTCAGCGTGCCCTCCCCTTTCCCAGCTCTGTTCTCTACACCCTGTATCTGGCAAGAGTCATCTTTGTAGCCCTTACTCCTCCCTTCCTTCCCCAAATCCCCGCTGCACTGGGTGTTATTTGGAGCCCGTGACCCCACGGCTTAGCCGTTGTATTAGGCTGAAGAGTCCCCCTGGGGACCCATCTTCTGGCTCCAGCCGGTGCAGGGAGGCACGGAGCCCAGCACAGCAGGAACCCTGCCCTAGCTCGGTGCTGGCGCCCAGGCAAAGACGGCTTTTTTGTGCCTAGCTCTCGCACAGTTCAGTAGTGACACAGTCACAGTGATGACTACAGGACTCTCCTAGTTGCCTGAATAAGGTCCGCGGGAGAGCTGTGCTCACTAATGCCTTAAGGTAGTGGTTCTCAACTTCTTGAAGTCGGGGCAAATTTAAAATCCTACAAATAATTGTAGGCACTCTATCTACAAATTTCTGAGGAATGTTATAATAATTAAGTCAAATATTAAAGAAAAAATATAAAGTCCAAGTGTGCGTTTATGGTAATTAAATGAAATAAATACGACAAAATTAAACTTATTCTGACATTAAAAACCATTTATTTATTTGTTTGTTTATTTATTTATTTTTCTTAAGTTGGAAACAGGGAGGCAGTCAGACAGACTCCCGCATGCCCCCGACCAGGATCCACTCGGCACGCCCACCAGAGGCATCGCTCTGTTGCAACCAGAGCCATTCTAGAATCTGAGGCAGAGGCCACAGAGCCCTTCCTCAGCGCCCGGGCCAACTTTGCTCCAATGGAGCCTTGGCTGCAGGAGGGGAAGAGAGAGAGAGGGAGGAAAGGAAACGGGGAGGGGTGGAGAAACAGATGGGCGCTTCTCCTGTGTGCCCTGGCCAGGAATTGAACCCGGGACTCCTGCACCAGGCCGACGCTCTACCACTGAGCCAACCAGCCAGGGCTAAAAACCTTTTTTATGTTATATTTTTTGAGTTATGCTTTTTAGAATTAGTAAAAAAGAGGGGTTAAAAAATAAAAAAACAAAAAGTTATTTATATATATATATATAGATACATTCTTAGTAAGATTTAGTAAATTTGGCAGATTCCAGCGCGAATGCCTTAAGTTTTTTCATTCTTGTGTTTATTAGAAACATAAGCCTGATGTGTCCTAGCAATTTCTTCAATGTTTGGGCATATATTTGAAAGGCAAACTCTCATTTCCTCGTCAATACATTGAAGAATTCCTCTCTTTTTACTCTTAATTGTGTTGAGGGTAAAAAGTCCTAATTCACATAAATAGGATGCTGAAAATTGTAGTGAAATGTTCAAAGTTTTTAAAGATATTGCCACATATTCTTTTATAGAAACCCAAAAGGCTTCAAGAGACAATTCCTTATGTTTAATCATCAATCCACGATCAGTGGATATAGCTGCCAGTTCTTCGGTTAATGTTAAACCAAAATCACTTGAAGCTTCCATGAATGGATTTCTAATCCAATCATATAGTTCAGTGTTGTGATGGGAAATGCTATAAATTAAATTCTGGGCCCTGGCTGGTTGGCTCAGTGGTAGAGCGTCAGCCTGGCATGCAGATGTCCCGGGTTCGATTCCCGGCCAGGACACACAGGAGAAGCGCCCATCTGCTTCTCCACCCCTCCCCCTCTCCTTCGTCTCTGTCTCTCTCTTCCCCTCCTGCAGCCAAGGCTCCGTTGGAGCAAGGATGGTCTGGGCGCTGAGGATGGCTCCATGGCCTCTGCCTCAGGCGCTAGAGTGGCTCTGGTCGCTGCAGAGCGACGCCCCGGATGGGCAGAGCGTCACCCCCTGGTGGGCGTGCTGGGTGGATCCCGGTCGGGCGCATGCGGGAGTCTGTCTGCCTCCCCGTTTCCAGCTTCAGAAAAATACAAAAAAAATAAATAAATAAATAAAAATAAATTCAGCCATCAGCCTTCAAGTTCTATTTTATTTATTTTTATTTTATTATTATTATTATTTTTTTACAGAGACAGAATCAGAGAGAGGGATAGATAGGGACAGACAGATAGGAACAGAGAGAGATGAGAAGCATCAATCATCAGTTTTTCGTCGTGGCACTTTAGTTGTTCATTGATTGCTTTCTCATATGTGCCTTGATCGTAGGGCTACCACAGACCGAGTAAACCCTTGCTCAAGCCAGCGACCTTGGGTCCAAGCTGGTGAGCTTTTGCTCAAACCAGATGAGCCCACGCTCAAGCTGGCAACCTCGGGGTCTCGAACCTGGGTCCTCCACATCCCAGTTCGACGCTCTATTCACTGCACCACTGTCTGGTCAGGCTCAAGTCCTATTTTATTTACACATAACTTTTGCTCCAGAATCTAATTCTTCAATATCACACTTCTTTTTGAGAAATCTATTCATTTTATTTGGGTGTATTTATCTAAATATAATATAATGATGTGTTAATAATAAATATAATAATGATGTGTTAACAAAGAGAGTGGTATTTCCGTATGAAATAATAGAGTAACTATATTTATTTTTATATCGGGGCACATGCCACGAACCAGCACAGCTAGTAATTCCAGGTCCTGAGTGGGAATGGTGCGAAATTAACAAAATACTGGGTCAGAAGGGCCCTGTAATTGCTGCTGGCAAGAACAAAATGTACCCAAACACTGCATCTTGCTTTATTTACAGGGCAAAGTGAGGCCATTAGCAAATCAATGGTCTCTGATCATGTTTCCAAGGCAACCCAAGAATTTTACCAAGTGCAGAAAACCCCCACCATACATATCATCTTAACTTTACACCAAACAAGGATAGAAGAAACTTGCCTCCAATCTTTTCGGGGAACATGGGGGGTAGTGTAAAACAATTCAGCACCACAGCTTAACAGCCTTTTGCAACCTAATCAGGCAAGTGAGGTGGGGGGTTGGGCAGACTGTCAGCTTACAGCCAATTTCTCACATCTCTGTCCACCAAAAATCTAAACTCCAAAAACTCTGGTGGTTTTTTGATCCCCAGCAGGCACATATTTCTCTGGAATACCATAGGGCACACCTGGAAATCTTCTAGGGCGCACCAATGCGCCCTGGCACACACTTTGAGAACCACTGCCTTAAGGAGTTCACTTGCTACCTGGAAGGAAGTAGCTTCTAGGTGAGGAGCCAGATGAAGACCCTTCTCCTGTGACCCATAAATAAGGGTGTCATAAATAGGGTGAATGCCTATTGGGCATCTAACAAGGCTACCTCACAGGGTTAACAGGATGTCAGGTTTGACCTGCGGTCCCCAACCCTATGTCCCTGGCCAGTTCCTTCCTCTTTCAACATCAAATTCCGGTGGCTCTTCCTCTTTCCTGGCTCTCCCGCCACCCCCCACGAGCTTCTAACGTTGCTTCACTGGCAGCACTTTTACCCTCCTCTCCCTCCCTCACCCAGGTGATCATCAATGAAGCCCACCTTCATCTTTTGCTTCATTCTTCTCCCCATAGGCCACTTTTGGGGGGGGGGCATTTTCCTAGCTGTCTCTACTGCCACTCACTTCTCCCTTCTGAACCGCAGCCCACACCCCAGACCCCGCTGAGGTGCACCTCCTCCTGGAAGAGCTCTCCCTGAGGTGCCCCTCATGTACTTGGGCTGCGTCCACTGCATTTTTACTGTTGACCATTCCTCCAAGGCCTGACCTCTCACTTTTCTGGCCACCTCTTCAGTGGCTTCTTTGGTTCATCCCTTAAAGGTAATGGATTCCCTCCAGCTTCACCACTTGGTCCCCTACTCTTCCACCCTGTGGTAATGCCATTCTCTTCCATGGTGTCCACATTTCTATGCAGCCCAGACTATCCAGATGCCACAATACATTCTCTGTTGTAGCAGGAATTACAGCCAATAGAGGATAAACGTCCAGACGACTCAATGAAGGAAGAGGAATTTATGAGTAGCCGGCGGAGCATGTAGGATAGTAGCACCAAAGCACAGGTCCCCGCTAAGATTTCTTACATCTTATATACCTGTACAGCTTTAGCTTTCACGTGAGAAGTGCCTGATTTCTTTGGCTTCTTTGTTTGCAGACCTATGGGACTTTTATGTCACAGGTGAGGAGGTATGAGAGGTTTGGTCTGGCTGTCCTTGACTATTCACATATGTATCTCATTTTCCTTGCTGGTGCTGCAAGTTCATTTCAGGGAGCTGATAAAGGGGATACAGTTGTGGTTTGTTACTTTTCAAATTTTCTCAGTCAGCCCTTTGAGCCCTTCCTCCCTCACTATGGGCATCTAATCTCTACAGGGGTCCTACAGGCACTCTTAGCTTAACATGTCCCAAACAGTAGTACCATTTTGTCCCTCCCAACTCCTCCCTGGTCTTCCTCATCTCTCTGAAAGGCATTAAATCCGTCCAGTTGTCCCATGCTAAGATGGAACCTTACTTGACCCAGTTTTCAGTTGCCTCTGTAGCCAGTTTGACCCACACACTTTTTACCATGACAGTGCAGGCCTATGGTTCCTGCTGTGACTATAGCAACTGCCCTGCATCTGGCCTCCACAAGGCAGGCAGGGTGACTTTTCTAAAAGGAAAATCTGATCATGTCACTTCCCTGTTGAAAATCCTTTAGTGGCCCCTGCCAACGGAATAGACCCCAGCTCCACAGCATGGCTCTTTAGCCCTGCCCTGACGTATTGTTTTTACTCCACAATTTAGCTAGACAAATTATGACCCTAGCTAGTCCCTCGAACCTCACTAATTGTTGGTCCCAGGCCTTTGTATATGGGTTTCCAACAGCCTGGAATCACCCCTTTCCTACTCTCCTCCCCACTTCTCTGGTATTCACTTTAAGCTGCTCATCCTTTAGGTTTGCCTGCTGCTGTGACTCTAAAATGTAGCTCTGGACCTGGCCAACAGTAATAAATGGAACTGAATAAATACTGAAGAGAAATGAACACATTCCTTCCCTCACACCCCTGCAGGAAGTGGGGAAGAGGAGGCACTAGCTTGTCAACAAGGATTTAAGAACACTCTGGAGGAGGAAGTTGTGCTCCTTCCAGCCTGGTGTCAAAGGACAGTGGGCACTTCAAAAGCAACTGCAAGGTGGCCCTGGCCGGTTGGCTCAGCGGTAGAACGTCAGCCTGGCGTGCGGGGGACCCGGGTTCGATTCCCGGCCAGGGCACACAGGAGAAGCACCCATTTGCTTCTCCACCCCTCCTCCTTCCTCTCTGTCTCTCTCTTCCCCTCCCGCAGCCAAGGCTCCATTGGAGCAAAGATGGCCCGGGCGCTGGGGATGGCTTCTTGGCCTCTGCCCCACACGCTAGAGTGGCTCTGATTGCGGCAGAGCGATGCCCCGGAGGGGCAGAGCATCGCCCCCTGGTGGGCAGAGCGGTCGCCCCTGGTGGGCGTGCCGGGTGGATCCCGGTTGGGCGCATGCGGGAGTCTGTCTGTCTCTCCCTGTTTCCAGCTTCAGAAAAATACAAAAAAAAAAAAAAAAAGCAACTGCAAGGGATGAAAAAAGGAAAGGACAGAAAACTGGCAGGAAGGAGTAAATCACATTTATTGATTGATATTAAATTTAGGGCAGACTGCACCAGAATGCTCCCTGCCTAGGCTCTGCAGGGATATGCAAAGAGGGGCAGAGGCTATTCTTCTGAGTTGGTACAAGGAAGGAACCAGTCCTGGGCCATGGTGCTCAGGACCACTGTGGTATTTTCTGTCCAGCTGGACTACCCTGGTGGGTAGCATCAGACTGGGCCAGGGATCAGTCCTAGGGTCCCGCCCCGTCATTCTCTCTCAGCCTGGGCCTCAGGCGCAGAACCTCAAAGCCTGCAATCTGCCCACCTGCCCAGCCACATGGGGACAGAATCACCTGGATGAGAGGAGAGGGGTGGAGGAGCGGCGGCATGGTGCTGGGGAGGATGTGATACGGGCTGGGAACTGAGCTGCGGTGACTGACAGGAATGGGACCATGGAAAAGTTCACAGGCTCAGATGATATAGCGTTCTAGGACCTTCTCTCCCAAGTAGAAGCGGCTGAAGAGGAAGGAGCTCAGGTTGATGGTCTGGAACTGGCCCTCTAGCACCAACTCGGCCACAGCTCGTCCCACAGCAGGGGCCTGCTGCAGCCCATGGCCACTGAAGCCCGTGGCAAAGTACATGTTGACGACCAGTGGGTGGGGGCCCACTACACCATTCTGGTCAAAGGTGTTGTAGTCATAATAGCCAGCCCAAGCGTTCCGGACCTGCAGGTGCACAAGATGCTGGTGTTGTCAGGAAGGCTGCTGGTATACCCACCCACATTCCTGGTCAAGCATCAGCACCCACTACCACTATGACTGCTGAGGGGGTCGATGGGATGGGTCCTTAGCAGTTGTGAGGAAGATGGAGAAAGGCTTAGGACAGGCTTTCCAAGGGGACCAAGATGCTCCAGTGTCATCTGTCCCCTCCTAGTTACCTTCAGACTCTTAAAAGCTGGTACCCTCTGGGCCAAATGGGGCCACACCTTGTCCTGGAAGAAATCATGGTCCACTTCCAGGTTCCCTGGGTCTGGTTCCTCCTCCTGGGGTGAGAGGTGGGGACAATGCTTATATTACCTGGGACACAAGGACAGAGCCAGATCTCACTGACCTCTTTAATAATCCCAAGTAGGTGGGGGATGGGGACAGGAGATCTCAATTCAAACCTGGGGGTGCCTACAACATCAATAACAATACTGGGCCCTCCCAAAAGCTCGAGTCTTCAATGACAATTGGTCTGTCTCCCTTCCCGGAACCCCTGATCTCACTTAGCTTACCTCAGTGGGGCTACAGCCACCCAAGTAGTTGTTGCCCAATCCTTCCCGGCGGAAATAGGCTCTACTGGTGTCTGCAAGGAACGGCGTCTCCAGGCCTGGTCCCTGGGGGCAGTGCCATAAGTACACATACCTGCCATAACCAGTGGGGTTAGGAAGGGAGGGAACAGCAACTCTTCCCTCCTACCGCTTAACAACCATTTTTCGTTTCTTTCCTCTGCTCACCAACCTCCTCAGCTGCCCTGTGGGAAGTCACCTTTTCCTCGGCTCCACAGGTAGCTTGGTACCCTGAAGGGTGCCAGGGGGCCCGTTCCCAATACCAGCCAGCTCTGCTACTTGCCCAGACCAGGCCCCTGCTGCATTGATCACTATGGCACATTCCACAGGCTGGTACTCCATGCTGTGGTCCATCTTCACCTGCAAGCACCAGAGGGGGAAGGGAGGGAGGACCTGGCCCATATCCTGGCCATCATGAGAGGTACCTTTCTTCCTGAGCCTGGGTTTACCCACACTGGAAGTGCAGAGAAGATCAAAATGACAGTCATTATCTTCCTCATCCCTCCACTTGGGTAAGAAAGATACTTAGGTTGGGAACTTACATGAACTTCATGGATCCTTTTCAAAGTCACCTCTTCCCCGCTCATGGTCTCCATGTGGCTAGATGAAGAGACAAAACCTGCAGGAAAAAGAGTACTGAATAAGCCCTTGAGGCCTTGAAGAGGAAGGAGATGGGGATTCCACTGATCTCCTAAGGAAAGAAAGCTGGAAGGCTGAGGGCTTTCCCACAGATGCTGAAGAAACAGAGATAGGGCAAGTGGAATGAACTTGGCTGCACTCAGGACAGGGGAGTGCTGAAATCCTCAAGCAGATCATGAGCCAGGAAGAAGCCTAGTCAGGATTTGGAGGGAGGATGCCCAGGACCAGCCCTCAGGGGAGAAGCCCCTTCCCCCAACAACCCCTGCTTGGTCCGTGAGTGAAGATAAGATATTGGCTAGACCTGCACCCTGGATGGCAAAGGGTATTAGCAACGAGCATGGGGCTTCAGACTCACGTGTCACTTCTCCATGGCAGAAAAGGACCCCCATGGACTGGACCTTTCGCCGAAGCCCCTGAAGCAGACACCAGGGGTCAAACCAACCTTCACCCTCCAATCCTGTGAGGACAAAAAGGAGGACTCACGAAGAGTCCCACCCCCTAGCTCTTCCTCGGGCTTGTAAGCTGGGGAAAGTCAAGTTGTCCAACTGCTTCCAAGTCAATCCTGTGGAAGAACAGAGCTGGCATGGCCGGAGCGGCCCTGCTGGCCAGGAGGGAAGCGTTTCTCCTTGACTGGTCTGCAGGGTGCTGAGACTGCCCACCTGAGGAGTCCTGCAACCCCTGATCCCCTCTGCAAGCGAGCCTCACCATAAGACGCCAAGGCCACTCCCTCTGTGTTTATCCAGGGAAACTTGTTCCGCAGCTGTTCCGGAGACATCAGACACACTTTGGCTCCTTCCTGCCTGAGAGAAACACACGGGTCTGTGTGTTAGAGGGTAAGTGTGCAGCAGTATGGACCCAAATCAACAAGTGGGGATTCTACCTCATTTATGTCCCTTCTCTGCCCCAAACCCCCCAGTTTTCTCTCCTCGCTGAATTGGTGGAGAACAAGCCTCTTAGCCTCTTCAACATCTGACCCTTCTTCCTTTCTAACACCCTAGCGTCCCTTTGGCCACACTAAATTCCTTGTCATCCTCTAACTATTCCATGTCTTTTCACAACAGGGTGAGTCACTCTGTTCCGTCCACTCTGCCTGGGACAGTCCTTCTGCCCACCTCCTGGTATGATCATATCCACTAGCAGTCACCTCCTCTGGAATTTTGTCGCCCAAGGCAGCAACCTAAGTGCTAAGAGAACACACTCATAAGCCAAACTACCTGGTTTGTATCCCAGCACCACCATTTACTAGCTCTTTGTGCCTCAATTTACCCACATGTAAAATGAGGATGTTCTGATTAAGTGCGTCAATCTCTGCATTTAGGATGTTACATGATGTCACTAGTAAGACTAGTGGAAGTGTTTGTTGAAATGCATGCTCATGACTGATCATGATTCATGATTATCCCTTAGGGCAGGTTGCCATATTTGACCTGCAGCCTATTTTTGTATATGAGTCATACTCCTTTGTTCATCTGGTTGTCTATCACTGTATTTGTGCTTTAACCGCAAGCTGAGTGACTGCAATATGGACTGTATGCCCTGTGAAGATGGAAATACTTGCTATCTGGCTCTTACAGGAAATGCCTGCAGATCCCTGGGCTTCTCCCTACAAAGTCTGATTTATTCCATCTGGGATGTGTCCTAGGTTGTTCTTACCCTCTGGTAATTTAGGACCCATGCAGCAGTGTTTCCGTGTCTGTATTATAGCACTTATCACAGGGCTCTGAGGTTCTGCATGCACCAGCCTGTCCTGATCACTGAGTTCCCAGAGAGCAGGGCCCTGTCTCATCAGCTCCACCATCCCCGTCCTGACATGGTGTAGGGATTACTGCATGGACACGGCTGGGCAGCGGCTCAGAGGTCTTGCCAAGAACCCACCTCTGCACTTTCACATTGTTCTCCATGATCGCGGCATCCTTTTCTGAAGCCAGTATAAGATAACCTGAGGGGTTGAACTGGACGTCCAGGGGGCTGTCATCCACTACAGCCAGGTAATCCTATGTGCAAAGCAAACTCCTCAGAGAAGTTGACTTAAAGAAGGAATGGAGAACTTCCCTGGCTTTTCACTGAAACTCTCGGGGCTCAGGGCCCTCACCCAGAGAAGCCCTCCAGTAGGCACCACCTCTTGGAAGAAAACCAGAAGCTTTCATTCTTACTTGTCTGAACTCTCCTGCTTTGTTTTTTCTAACCATCTAGGCTGTACCTCTTTCTGGGCTAAAGAAGGGGTCACCACTTAACCCACAAATCTCATTGCACGTACATTGATGCTCCGTAGAAAGCTGACTGAAAAGAGGGAGAGCTGGATGTTCTCAGGCAACGAGTACTGCTGGCGGATCCCGCCCACAGAAAGCCCAGTAGAGGCCCGGGAATACTGTGGGAAGACAAAGAAAGTTGAAGTAGACTAGTACCCTGCTGCACAGAAGCAGAATACTGTCATGGAAGTTGTGAGTCATGTACCTAAAGTTAAAGGGGAGTGCTACTTGCAGGTTTATAATATAAGAGGAGCTGTCATGGACAAACCCATATACAAGTCACACAGCAGCCCAGAGTGAACAATAGTTATTAAAGTCCTCACTGGCAGATGTGCACAGCACAGAGAGTCAATCATCAAGGGCCGGGCCCAGTCATACAAAATAGTAGTGGGCCGGAAGTCTAGAGCAGGGGGTTAACATTTGATCTAATTGGAAAATAGAGGGATACGGCCAAAGCAGCAAGATTCATGGCTATCTGACAGTGGTAATAGGAACAGCTAAGGGCAAAACCTCAGTAATGGAACCTAAAAGGAGGTTGAGATAGCTGTTTGTATGTATTAATTATAACTTGAATGCAGGCTCTCTTGGCCATACCTGTGAGATCTGAAATGATCCAATATTGTGAAATTTGCACCAGTTTTCAAAATAAAAACCTTATTGCCAATGTCCTTAGTTTAAGGGAAAAAGAACGTGGGACTATTTCTCAACAAGGTCCAAAGCACAGGCCCTGTCCTTTGGACCTCCAAATATTGACGTCTTTTCTCCCCTTACATTGTCCCTAGAGTCCTTCATAAAATTTATTTTTTATTTTATTTTATTTTTTTTTATTTTTCTGAAGCTGGAAACAGGGAGAGACAGTCAGACAGACTCCCGCATGCGCCCGACCGGGATCCACCCGGCACGCCCACCATGGGGCGACGCTCTGCCCACCAGGGGGCGATGCTCTGCCCATCCTGGGTGTCGCCCTGTTGCGACCAGAGCCACTCTAGCGCCTGAGGCAGAGGCCACAGAGCCATCCCCAGCGCCCGGGCCATCTTTGCTCCAATGGAGCCTTGGCTGCGGGAGGGGAAGAGAGAGACAGAGAGGAAAGCGCGGCGGAGGGGTGGAGAAGCAAATGGGCGCTTCTCCTGTGTGCCCTGGCCGGGAATCGAACCTGGGTCCTCTGCACGCTAGGCCGACGCTCTACCGCTGAGCCAACCGGCCAGGGCCAAGTCCTTCATAAAATTTGAGGCCAAGCCTCACTTGTGACTATTCTACCCCAGACCTCACCGTGTGGTCCCGTTCCACCACCAGCACCTTAATGGCACCTCGTTGCTTCTCCAACTTCTTCAGCCAATAGGCCACGGACAGGCCCAACACCCCACCCCCCACAATCACCACATCTGTGTGTTCAGGGGGCAGGTGGCTGGTGTCATACAGTGGATTCCAGGCCCCTCCAGGAAGTACTGACTGGATCTTCTTCTTGATTTCGGACACCTTTCCAGCCCAGTCTGTGAGACACAGTTATAGTCAAAGAGGGCCATACATTTTCTTCTCAGGTGGTAGGGGACAGGGGATGGCACAGGAAAAGGTGGACTAAACTGGCACTGAGTTGGCAGTCCCCACTGACATCCCCTTTCATAAGGTCAGCTTGCACCCAGCAGTATTCCACAGCTTTGCTATATGGTCTGAATGCCATTAGTCTCTCTTCCTTTTCATGCACAAGACTCAACTCCCTAAAATTAACTCTATACTCTCTACCTAGGATAGGTGACTCACATACTTATCTCCTGTGCAGACCTATCTCTCTTGTGAGCCCCAGGCTCATATACGCAACTGCATTGTCATTTCCACTTGGATACTTCAGGCTCCTGGACAAAGAGGTCCCAGCATACTCTGAGGTGCAGCAACCTCTGAAGCATGGTACCACTAAGTGGTAGTACCTTATCCTGGATATCTGTTACTGCCAGCAAACTTACATTCATGTCCTATATATTAGTGGCTTTCAATGAGTCTATAATCATTGAGTCTATCATCTTCATACAACATCAGGGTAGTTAACTCTTTTGCGGACCAGAATAAAATTCCTGGCAGACCCACATCAGTCTACAGATTGCCAAACAGTGATTGAAAACCACTGCTATATATTATCAAGTTCTGATGACTTTACCTCTCATTTTCTGTCCCCATTGTCTATCTCTGCTGCCACTGCCCTAGACCAAACCACAGTAATTTCTTACCTAGGCTAATACAAAAGTCTCTTAACTCTTCCTACTAACTCCCCTCTTGCCACCCCCCCAAGTTCTTTTCTACATCATAGCTTGAATTATCTTTCCTAAATACTAATTTAATCATGCTTAAAACCCTTCAATGACTTTCCATTTCTCTAAGGATAAAAGTCCAAAACCTATCAGCATAGCCAGTGAGACGATATACAATCTGGCTCCCGTCCTTGTCCTTCCCCCCAACTCCAGCCCAAGCCCCTTTGTTTCCTTGACAGACCCTTATTTCCTTCCATCACAAGGAATCTACACAGGTGGTCTCTGCTTTGAAACTCTGGGTCCACCTTTTTGCCTTGTTAACTCTGCTTCTTTTAGGTCTCAGCTCAGATATATCCCTAAGATATCATTTTCTTAGGGAAGCCTTTTCTGACTTGTCAAATTCTCCTGTCACATTATCTCACACCTTTATGAACCTCTTTTGCTGCATGCAACACACCTGCAACTTTGAGTTTATTTAGGATACTGTACCATGTTGACCTTCTTCACTACTGAATCTCCAGCCTAGCAGAATACCTGGCACATCCTAAGTGCTCAATAAATATCTTGAATGAATGAATCCTTTGTCATTAACACCTAACTCAAAGAATTACGAGTCTTCTCAATGTTTCTTTCTTTGATCTGGGCTTATCTGTCCACACATTTCATATTACTGCTCAAACTCTAGATGGCTTTGGCTAGTTCCTTGCACAAGAACAATACTTTTCTTCTTCTAACTTTTGCTCAGCCTGACCTGTGCAGGTGCAGTGAATAAAGCATTGACCCAGAATGATGAGGTAGCTGGTTAAAAACTCTGGGCTTGTCCGGGTCAGGGCATATATACTTCCCGCTCCTCCTCCACACCTCCTTCTCTTTCTCTCTCTCTCTCTTAAAAAAAAAAATCAATAAATAAAATCTTAACAAAGAACAACCTTTGCTCATTTTCCAGAACCTGGAACACACACCTGCCCTGAGCCAGTAAACGTCCTTCAAGGCCAATCTCATTTGCCGCCTGCTCCACATTCTTCTACAATGATACTAGGTCGGGGATTATCCAATCTTGAACTGGTCTAGAAAGTCTTCCCTTGTCCTTGACCAGATAGCTTTTGAATCCTGGTCAGGGCACATTCAAGATTCAACCAATGAATGCATAAATAAGTGGGACAACAAATCAATGTTTCTCTCTCTCAAATCAATCAATCAATCAATAAATAAATAATAATAAAAAAGTCTTCCCTCTGCATCTTCACTTCAGGCATCTCCAGGACACATATTGAATCCTCTCCTCTTCTTCCCTCCTTCACCGCCACAAGACTAAGCCGCCCGAGCAGGACTTAACGCACATTTGTGCAGCCAATGAATGAATCAGCCTGATCTCTGTAATGCTGGTGGTAAACTGAGGTATAGAGCGATCTCGGATTTGCCACCGAGAAGGGCAACCTTGGTATCCGTACACCTGTCCAGGCTTTACAAGCTGCAGCTGACCCACTGTCTTCCCAGCGTGGGCTAGGGTCCCAAGTCCCGAAGATCACACAGACGGAAACTGGGGGTAACTCAGAACCACAAAACCTCTGGCACCCTCAACTTTACCCAGAGCCGAGCCTCCTCTGCGTGTGCTTAGTCCTCGGCCCAAGCGGCCTCTGCCTGCACAGAGCCGAAAGACCCCTCGAAACATGGCCCTTGCGAGCACGCTCTCCGTGAACGAGTCCCTTACCTCTAGCACCGCCCGCACGCTGTCACGGCTCTGCGCCGCGGGCCATTCAGACGAGCATATCCATTGGCCAGAGGCCCTTCCGGACCCCGCCTCTCCACGCTATAGGCCGCCGTCTCCCCGTGACCTCCCGAAAGCCACGCCCACATCTACCCCCAACCGCCATTGGCCATCCTGCTGTCAATGTGGGTGCTGCGCGCCCTCAAGCGGAGGTTGGCAAGGAACCCGCGGCTCTGAGCGGAAGTGCGGATAATCGGGTTTCCGGGGCCGCTGGTGTGACGTGTCCCGCGCTTGGCGCAGCAGGAAGTCGCGGCGATCGTGGCCTCAGTTCCCGGCGCCGGCCGGGCTCCTTTCGTGCTGCCGTCATGCTCGACTTCTTCACCATTTTCTCGAAGGGCGGGCTCGTGCTCTGGTGCTTCCAGGGCGTGAGCGACTCCTGCACTGGGCCCGTTAACGCGTTGATTCGTTCCGTGCTGCTGCAGGTACCGCCCCCGCGGGGTCAGAACTCAGGGCTCGCCCCTAGTCCATCGTTCCCCTCGACCGATCCCGCGCCTCGCTCCCATCCGGTGCGCCCCGAGGTGGCCGTTCGCGGGGGGCAGGACTCATCTTTCTCTCACCCGCGTCAGACCGTCCAGCAACTTTGCGGCCCCCCCTTCCCCTCCGCTTTCTGGGACTCGAACCGAATTCGGCCCTTCTTCAGACCTATCAGCATTCCCTCCATTCGCCCCTGGCTACTTGGCTTTCTGTTTCGGAGAATGGGTGCGATAATGGCTGGAAAACGCCTCCTAAAATTGTCAATAGTGTCCAGCTGCTAGTAGACCTGATTGTGCGACTACTTACTTTCCGGCTCCCTTGTGCCTTGCCACTTTCTCACATCTTCCCCCAACCCCCAACTTGGTATCTCCTTTTCTCTTTGGAATGCTAGAGAACAGTGCCCCAGTATCTTCTTGCCTGGGACAGGTTGGAATTTGGGGGAATGTCTGGTTCTTTACCAAAGGTAATACTTGAGATGGCCCAAGTCTGGGTTTTCTGGGGACTAGTCTGAGCTCTGAGACAATCTCTCTTTCCAGGAGAGGGGAGGCAACAACTCCTTCACCCATGAAGCACTCACACTCAAGTATAAACTGGACAACCAGTTTGAGCTGGTGTTTGTGGTAAGTCGGGGTATTTTAGAGGGATTGAGTGCATTCCCAACATGGTCCTGATTATTGAGAACTTTGATTACTTGCAGGTGTTATATGGTGAAGTAGCTAAGACGACAAGGAGGGTTAGGGGTAAAGGCAAGAAACTTCTGGGCCCAGAGAGCTTGGCTACTCTTCAGGTCAGGGACACCTGCCAGGCAACTTAGCCAATCTGGAGGCCTGGGTTGAGTTGGCTTCCCTCTCTTCTGGGATGTCATGTAAGCAGATCTGTTAGCTCTGTTTCTTTTCCTAAACAGGTTGGTTTTCAGAAGATCCTAACACTGACTTACGTGGACAAATTGATAGACGATGTTCATCGGCTCTTTCGGGACAAGTACCGCACAGAGATCCAACAGCAGAGTGCTTTAAGTCTATTGAATGGCACTTTTGATTTCCAAAATGACTTTCTGCGGCTCCTTCGGTGAGATGCCACCCCTCTCCAAAATCACTTTCCATGACTTACTTGAGCTCCCTCCCTTCCTGAGGCCCATTCAAGGGTAGTAAACTTTTTTGAAAAAATGCTTCTGTATTTGCTTCCCAGTTCTAAATGGTCCTCTTTATGTGTGAGTGGCCTTTCTTTGGACTTTAACCATTCTCTCTTTAGCGAAGCAGAAGAGAGCAGTAAGGTCCGGGCTCCAACTACCATGAAGAAATTTGAAGATTCTGAAAAGGCCAAGAAACCTGTGAGATCCATGATCGAGACACGGGGTGAAAAGCCCAAGGAAAAAGCAAAGAACAAAAAAAACAAGGGGGGCAAGAAGGAAGGTTAGTTTGAGTCCCTTGGACATATGGGGTACAATAAGTTAGTGTGGTACTGAATACTGAAGTGGTTCCCTGTCCTTCTCTTTGTCATTGCTTATCTCCCTCCCTGTCGTTGCAAGTCCTTATTAGCCCCAAGGTGTTTGCTCCTAGTTTCCTCTTTAAGGATTTGGAAGATTTTCTTTTCCCCATTGTCTATTTTGTTGGAATCTGGTCCTTTTTCTACAGCGAGTTTTCTCCTAACAGGTTTTGATGTCCCTTCGGCGACTAGCAAAACCGTCCCTGCAGAAAAGTCAGTGGGGGCTGAGAATGGTGTAGAACTTTCCAAAGAGGAGCTGATACGGAGGAAGCGAGAGGAGTTCATTCAGAAACACGGGAAGGGTCTAGACAAGGCCAGGTGAGCATTCTAACCTTTGCCATAGTTACTGTTGTCTAGCCATGTTGGGGCAAGGGCGTTCTTGTTTCTTGTTCTTGGGTGGATGCTTCCTTTCCTGCTTCTCCACCGTAATCCTCTGGGATATCCTTTCAGCAAGTCCACAAAGTCAGATGCTCCAAAGGAGAAGGGCAAAAAAGCACCTCGGGTGTGGGCACTGGGTGGCTGTGCTAACAAGGAAGACCTGGATTACAGTGCTCCTACCACCAATGGATCCCCAGAGGTTGCCCCGCCTGAGGACATCAACTTGGTAAGAGTCAGCAGGGGCCAGAGTGACAGGTGCCATGAAAAAGAATTGGGGAGGAAATAGAGGAGGGTAGTAGTACCTTTGGTTCCTTTGAGCTGAGAGGGTTCAGAACATTTAGTATTCCTAACGCTGTCTCCTTCCTTTCCCCATACCTGGCAGATTCGAGGGACTGGGCCTGGGGGGCAACTTCAGGATCTGGACTGCAGCAGCTCAGATGATGAAGGGGCCGCTCAAAACCCTAGCAAACCTAGGTAGGGAAGTTCAGGTGGTGGGTGGTACTTGGGCTCTAGAATGGTGAGACTTGATTCTGCCCACTGGCTCTGTGTGTCTGTAATCTCCTGTGCCTGCAGTGCCACCAAGGGGACTCTGGGTGGCATGTTCGGGATGCTGAAGGGCCTGGTGAGTTCCAAGAGCTTGAGTCGTGAAGACATGGAATCTGTGCTGGACAAGATGCGTGATCATCTCATTGGTAAGTCCTGAGGAACAGGTGGACTCATGTTTTATGGGGTTGTTACAGTGGAGAATAAATAGGACTGGTTTCTCAGTTGTACCGTAAGCGTTGGCCATTGACACTGCACTCCCAGCACACTTGCTCCCCTCTCTCTCCAGCTAAGAATGTAGCAGCAGATATTGCAGTCCAGCTCTGTGAGTCCGTGGCCAACAAGTTGGAAGGGAAGGTGATGGGGACATTCAGCAGTAAGTATCTCCCTGAACCTGAAAGTGCATAGGGCATTATGCATACCAGGAGTTGAAGTGCATCGATCTCCATGGCTTTTGAAAAACCACTTAAGCTCTAAACCTTTATTACAGAAGTTCGACTTTAAGAGTTACTAGGAGGACTGAGTTAATGCTTGTAAAGTGTTTATTAGGACAGTATCAGGTGTAACAGTGGATTTTTGGGGCAAGACTTGAGTATCATCCAGATCCTAGTTCCTTTAGCTCAGAAAGCTGTTGGGTGTTTCTGGAGTACATTCCTTGGTTTCATGGGTGCGCCTCCTCCTCCCCCTTCAGCGGTGACCTCCACAGTGAAGCAAGCTCTGCAAGAGTCCCTGGTACAGATTCTGCAGCCACAGCGTCGTGTAGACATGCTTCGGGATATCATGGATGCCCAGCGTCGCCAGCGCCCTTACGTTGTCACCTTCTGTGGGGTTAACGGAGTGGGGAAGTCTACCAACCTTGCCAAGGTCAGTGCCGCTCCCTATCTGTCTGACAATTTCTTCACTATATATAAGCAGTTCTGGTTCTAGGTGACTTTTCTTTGCCTCTTCTGCAGATTTCCTTCTGGCTGTTAGAGAATGGCTTCAGTGTCCTCATTGCCGCCTGTGACACCTTTCGTGCTGGGGCTGTGGAGCAGCTGCGCACACATACCCGACGTTTAAGTGCTCTACATCCCCCAGAGAATCATGGTGGCCGAACCATGGTGCATTTGTTTGAGAAGGGCTATGGCAAAGATGCTGCTGGCATTGCCATGGAAGCTATTGCCTTTGGTACAGTGCACAGAAAGGATGGGAGCTTGTCTGGGCGGCCCCTTTCCTCTTTGGGTTCCCTTTAAAACATGCAGAGGATCAGGGTTTCCCCACTACCAACTCACTGCTCTGTAACAAGTCAGGGTAAGTGACATGTCATGCTCTGCTTTGGGTAATAGGTATAGTTGTAAACAAAGCTAATATATCTAAATTGAAGAGCCTTGGTCATCTTTATCATATTGCCATCCTTTTGCTGAGGGCCAAGCATAGAAAAGATGCTTTTCACACACTACCTTGTTTCCAGATCCAGAGCCCATTAAAGTCAAGATTGACTTTTAATATAGCCAACTAGGACTTCTTGAGAGGGACCTCGAAATAAGTGTGATAGGCCAGGTGTTTTGAGTTAACCAATTTTTGTTTCTCTAGCACGTAATCAAGGCTTTGATGTGGTGCTGGTGGACACAGCTGGTCGCATGCAAGACAATGCCCCTCTGATGACTGCCCTGGCCAAGCTCATTACTGTCAACACGCCTGACTTGGTGCTGTTCGTGGGGGAGGCCTTAGTAGGCAATGAGGCTGTGGATCAGCTGGTGAGGGCTAGAGTGTGGTTCTCTTTCCAACATCAGCTTTGGTTGGAAAGGTGTTTTATACACTAATATCTGTATTCCTCCTTTCCAGGTCAAGTTCAACAGAGCCTTGGCTGACCATTCTTTGGCTCAGACACCTCGGCTCATTGATGGCATTGTCCTTACCAAATTTGATACCATTGATGACAAGGTAAATGTGAATGTCACAGGACACTGTGACAGGGAGGGCAAAGGTGGCTATCCTTCATGAGGGAGCTGAGGCTACGTTAGCTGCAAAAATCCTCATTAACTGAGTGAAATAAAGGGTCTTGGGTTGACTGGGTACCCCCTTTTTTCACTTAAGGTGGGAGCTGCTATTTCTATGACCTATATCACAAGCAAACCCATCGTGTTTGTGGGCACTGGCCAGACCTACTGCGACCTACGCAGTCTCAACGCCAAGGCTGTGGTGGCTGCTCTCATGAAGGCTTAACATGGCTCTTGCCCAGTACCAAATCACCGCTTCCCCCCAAAGCCCCTGTTCCTCTATCAAGAATGTGCTTCGAGTATGTGAGCAACTTGTCTTCAGTGTAATAAAAGGCAGAGAGAGGGGAGCTCCTGGGGCGTGCAGCTCCTCCTAACCCCACTCCGTGTTCAGTCCAACGTCCATTTACAAGGAGCCTCCATCTACAAGGAGGGCTTAATCATGCTACAGTCACTGCCTATTGCCCACCCACCACCCCAGCCCCCGTGGTCCTGCCCTTCCTACTCAGGCATCCCTGTCACTCTGCCTACGGACTTGGTCTCATTACAGCTTTGACGAATGGTTAGAGACGATCCAACAGCAGAACTTTGCTAATCAGTGTGGTCCTATGAACATCTGAGCATAAGCAGTTTAAAGCCCCAGCTCCACAACATTAAGAAATCTCCAGAGGCAGCTCTGGGTCTTCAGTGGCCCTCTCCTAGGCTACATAGCTTTCAGATCCCTGGGCCTGGGTGACACCCACCAACCACACTGTTGTGCAATGTATGGCCTGTTCTTTATTGCTGCTAATTCTTATGATGACCCCATCCCTGTCTTTTCCCCCAAGCATCAACCAGGCCAGAGTGATTTGTTACAAATGAACAAAAGATGAGTGTCCTCTTCCCTTGGAAAGGGGAACTGAGCTGCAGTGTTACATTGGGCTTCTCAGCCTTCCAGCTCTTCCCCACACCCAGAACCCAGCTGTGAGCTTTGCATGTTCCTCTTCCTGGGAGAAAATTGCCTGTCAGGGTATCATGTTGCCCCTCCCCATCTTCACTCTGAGGGACCCTGGCTTTTCTGCCTCCTCCACAGTGCCTGGTAGACAAGTGCTACGTTGAAGAACACAAACCTCTTGTTGAGACATGCCCTGTAGCTTGGTATTACAGATGTGCTGTTAGTGCAATAAGGTGAAGGCTGTCTGCCCAGAGAAATGCATAATTTATATATAAGAAAATAAATTTCATAAATAAATTGACTTTTAGTCTTGGAGTTACTTTATGTAGAATTCAAAACAAAAACCCCACATCACACTGACTTGGCTTTATGATACAAGAGAAGCAGCAGGAATTCATAATGCTATGAGGAGTTGGGTAAAAGGGCTCTCCGGAGAGTGAGGTCACCGCTCCCCCACATAAAGGAACAGATCTTTTAAAATTTAAGTTACAAAAATTAGACTTGTTAGTACCTATGTAGGTAGTTTTCTAAAGTGATTAAAAGTAGAACCAGGGCCCTAGGAAGTAAACGAACAAGCTTTTAATATAGCTCAGGTAAGTAAAATACTGTACACTGTAAAAGATCTAGAAAACTAGAGCTTCAAGTCTTGTTTTTAAAAAACAGCCATTAGCTTAATTGAAAAACCAAGTAGAATACAAAACTGCAGTAGGGCTGTGGGGAGTCAGGGCATCTGCACCCACGGTCTCCATGCGGAGCAGCAGCCTGCTCAGTGGACACCATACTGATCTGCTGTGTGGACACAAGCAGTGTGTCCAGCCAAGGGGTGGGGTGGGGAGCTGCATCTGGGTTCTGTTGTCACTTGGGTGTTCTCAAACTAGGATAGGCTGCATGAGACCAAGAACCGGTAGGCACACAGAATTAAGCTGGAACACACTCCCACACTCGATGTAGCCCCAGCCTTCAACTTCTGGGTTTTAGTTCTTCCTAGGAGCTGTGTTGGGTTCTTTTAAGTCACTGTCAAACACTGCACGGTAAGGCCGTACAGTTGGTCTAACGCTGGCAACTTCTGTAGCCTTCATGTACTGTGGTCTGTGGAGAGAAAAGGTAGAGAATGGAAGGAAGTTTCACAAAACAGGTTTACACATTTAAAGCTGCAGAGAGTTAAGCTTAACCAACCTCAGGAGACAAGAGATTAGGAATCTTGTAATAGACTTGATAGAAAAATAAGAATCCAAGTAGTAGATGTAAGTCATTCTTCTCCAGTGTCTTAACTAGGTCCTAGGAACACATTTTCTGCCAACAAACTAGCAAATAATAGAAAATAGTATACCTCTTATTTCACTGTGTGGTGCAGATGAACCATTTAGCTGACTGTCTCTCACCATCCCTGCCAATAGAATGAAAATCAGTATCAGCTGTCTGATTAAAAACCAAAACTATTAATAGAAAACCAACCAACCAAAGGGAGATGAAAGCACATGCTCTAAGAAGGATGCCATTAGTTACTCATGAACTTCACAGAGGAGAAGATGGGAGGTGGGGAGAATAAACTAGTCTTCAAACAGTTGTATTAAATAACAGGGAAATGGTAAGGTCCCAAAATGCACTGACTTTGCTTGTAAACAAAATGTTTACATGGGTAAAGTATGTGTGCGATCTCTAACTAGTCTAGAAGGCCAAGTACAGGGAAAAAAAATTCAGTCTGACAGGGATGGGGAGCAGCGTGCAAGTGGGCAAATTCATCTGAGCCGAAGAGGGAAAAGCAGCAGACTCCCACAATATAAAATGGGTCACTCCATCCTGTCTAATACGGTGCCATCAGCCACATGTGACTTGAGTTTTACTACACAGTAAAAATCCTATTCCTTTGTCACTAACCATATTTCAAATATTCAACAGCCATGTGTACCCTGTGCTTATGGTACTGGACAGCAAAAATTACAGAATATTTCTCTCACTGCAGAAAATTCTATTGGCCAACACTGGGATAGATAATGATGTAGGAAAAAGTATAAAACAGCACATGGAAGAAAAAATGGCCAGTTAGGGTACAAATAAAAGACACCATTCATACAAGTTGTTATTTCCCTCTTGGAAAGCACACTAGCAATATTTATCAGCCTCTAAAATGTTCGTGCCTTTTGACCTAGTAACTATTACACTGAGAATTTATCCTAAGAAGATTACTAGCAAAAAAACTATGGATGAATAGTCATTACAACAATTCTTAAAATAATAAAAAAAAAACATAGAAACTAGAAATTGTCTAACAGGGAAATAATTAGGTAAATTAACAGCCCCTTGTCAGAAGGCACCTTCCCAAAGACAAGGAAATATGTACAAAATACTGACTTTATCAAAGATTTACAGGAGCCTCAAGACTGGGCTGAGACGGTTGGGGAATGGGACTGGGGGTTCAGTGGACTGACTAGGAACAAAGAGATCTGGAGACTGTAAGCTCTTCCTTGGATCCCTCTTAACACCCTAGCTGTCTAGGCTCCTCACCTAACTCTTGCCTCGCTCCTCCTTTCCTTTGACAATAAAAGATGCTTTAACTCTGGAGTCTCTTAATATGGATCTGCAGAAGCTGTAAGGTCCCCCCATCTTCTCAAGCTGGCGTCTTCTTGATCAATAAACCCTTACTCCAAACTCTGACGTTTTTGATTATTGGCCTTTGAAACATCAAATACATCTTGAACCAGTAACAAAACCTGTAGCCTTGTGGGAAATTGTATGATGTACCACTGAATAAAAAAAGGACTAAGACACCCGGGCCTGACACATTGGTTGGAGTATCTTCCCAATAAGCAAAGGCAAAGGCTTCGGGTTTGATCTCGTCAGGAAACATGCAGAAACAGATCAATGTTTCTCTTTCTCTCTCCATCTCCCCCCTCCTCCTCTCTCCCTCTCTCTTCTGTTAGGTTTAGGTCCAGGGCCCCTTACCAAAAAACCTCAACTAGCCATGTTAAACTTTAAGTGATCTGATGCCAGGGCAGTTCCTGTAACTCCCCACCTGAGCAAACCTGACTATCCTACTCTCCACCAACCTCCCACTGGGGCAACTTCTTCAGTAAGTGGTCCCTTCACCCAACCTCCCGCCTGGGCAAATCCCCTCACCCTGCTCCAAAATTCACCACCAAAACTAGCCTCCTAGCCAGCCTTGTTCACTAACCATGTAAAAGCGTAAACCCCCAGACCTTTAGTGCTGACGCCATTTTGGACTCGGCCTATCTGTTTGCAGATGCATGAATAAATTTATAAAACTCATCAGGCACAGTGTGTCCCTCCTTTAGTGACCTAACACCTTCCTCTCTCTCTAAAACCAATAAATAAAAATTTAAAAGTACCAAGACTGTATGTATACTTTGTTTACAACTATGAAAAAAGGCATAGGAAAACTTAACTAGAAATAGATAAAAATAACTGCCTGTATGATGGTAATGAATTATAAAAGAATTTTCTTGCTCAGCGGTAGAGTGTCGGCCTGGCATGCAGGAGTCCCGGGTTCGATTCCCAGCCAGGGCACACAAGGGAGGCACCCACTGCTTCTCCACCCCTCCCCTCTCCTTCCTCTCTGTCTCTCTCTTCCCCTCCCGCAGCTGAGGCTCCAATTGGAGCAAAGATGGCCCAGGCACTGAGGATGGCTCTGTGGCCTCTGCCTCAGGCGCTAGAATGGCTCTGGATGCAACAGAGTGACACCCCAGAGGGGCAGAGCATCGCCCCCTGGTGGGCATGCCGGGTGGATCCCGGTTGGGCACATGCAGGAGTCTGTCTGACTGCCTCCCCGTTTCCAGCTTCGGAAAAATGAAAAAAAAAAAATTTTTTTTTTCTTTTCCTCATTACTAATTTTCCTAAAGTAAATGTACTAGATCTTACACTCTTTTGAACCCTGGTAATTTTCACCATTCAGAAGTGAGTACAGCGGGTCCTTGGGTTACAAGTCTTGACATATGACGTTTCAAGTTTACGACGGTCACTCCCATAAAAACTTTAAAAAATTGAGACGTGTTTCAGCTTACGCTGTTAAGTGTCGTACTTACGGACTACATGGGCGAACTAGTTTGGTTATGTGCGGTGGAAGAATACACAGTAAGGCTGTGAATAAGTGAGGGAGTTGGAGTCCTCCAGTACCTTACCTACGCCATTTTGGATTGTTAAAAGTGCAAGTGTTCTGTTTCTGTTAAGCTAGAGCAGTGTTTCTCAAAGTGTGTGCCCTAGAAGATTTCCAGGTGCGCCCTATGGTATATTTCAGAGAAATATGTGCCTGTTGGGGACCAAAAAACCAACAGGGTTTTTGGAATTTAGATTTTTGGGGGACAGAGGTGTAGGGAATTGGCTGTAAGCTGACAGTCTGCCCAACCCCCCACCTCACTTGTCTGATTAGGTTGCAAAAGGCTGTTAAGCTGTGGTGCTGGATTGTTTACACTACCCCCCATGTTCCCTGGAAAGACTGGAGGTATATTTCTTCTATCCTTTGTTTGGTGTAAAGTTAAGATGATATGTATGGTGGGGGTTTTCTGCATTCAACACAATTAAGAGTAAAAAGAGAGGAATTCTTCAATGTATTGATGAGGAAATGAGAGTATGCCTTTCAAATAGATACCCAAACATTGAAGAAATCGCTAGGACACATCAGGCTCATGTTTCTCATAAACAAAAATGAAGAAACTTAACACATATGCGCCAGGACCTGCTGAATTTACTAAATCTTACTAAGAATGTATCTATATTGGCCTGACCAGGCGGTGGCGCAGTGGATAGAGTGTCGGACTGGGATGCGGAAGACCCAGGTTCGAGACCCTGACGTCACCAGCTTAAGTGCGGGCTCATCTGACTTGAGCAAAAAAAAAAGCTCACCAGCTTGGACCCAAGGCCGCTGGCTCAAGCAAGGGGTTACTCGGTCTGCTGTAGCCCCACAGTCAAGGGACATATGAGAAAGCAATCAATGAACAACTAAGGTGTCGCAATGAAAAACTGATGATTGATGCTTCTCATCTCTCTGCGTTCCTGTCTGTCTGTCCCTGTCTATCCCTCTCTTTGACTCTCTGTCCCTGTAAAAAAAAAATAAAAAAAATGTATCTATATATATATATAAAGATAGCTTTTTTGTCTTTTTTTATTTTTATTTTTTTATTTATTTTTTTTTTATTTATTCATTTTTAGAGAGGAGAGAGAGAGAGAGAGAGAGAGAGAGAGAGATGGGGGAGGAGCTGGAAGCATCAACTCCCATATGTGCCTTGACCAGGCAAGCCCAGGGTTTCGAACCGGTGACCTCAGCATTTCCAGGTCAACGCTTTATCCACTGTGCCACCACAGGTCAGGCTCTTTTTTTATTTTTTAACCCCTTTTTTACAAATTCTAAAAAGCATAACTTAAAAAATGTAACATAAAAATGTTTTTTAATCCCGGCCAGGGCACATAGGAGAAGCGCCCATTTGCTTCTCCACCCCTCCGCCGCACCTTCCTCTCTGTCTCTCTCTTCCCCTCCCGCAGCCAAGGCTCCATTGGAGCAAAGATGGCCCGGGCGCTGGGGATGGCTCTGTGGCCTCTGCCCCAGGCGCTAGAGTGGCTCTGGTCGCAACATGGTGACACCCAGGAAGGTCGCAACATGGCGATGCCCAGGATGGGCAGAGCGTCGCCCCCTGGTGGGCGTGCCGGGTGGATCCCGGTCGGGCGCATGCGGGAGTCTGACTGTCTCTCCCTGTTTCCAGCTTCAGAAAAATGCAAAAAAAAAAAAAAAAAAAAAAAAAAAAAAAAGTTTTTTAATGTCAGAATAAATGTAATTTTGTTGTATTTATTTCATTTAATTACCATAAAAGCTTGCTTAGACTTTATATTTTTTCTTTAATATTTGACTTATTATTATATTCCTCAGAAATTTGTCTATAGCGTGCCTACAATTATTTGTAGGATTTTAAATGCGCCCCAACTTCAAAAAGTTTAAGAACCACCTGGCTAGAGTGTGTTTTGACTTACATCAACATTCAAGTTATTTCACTGTCATAAGAACGGAACTGTGCAGCAAGTGCTCAGTGTTAAACAAAACAAAGCAGGAGACCAATACACATCCCCCACTGTTACAGTAATTAAATACAGAAATATAAAGAAATATAGAAGATATATAGAAATAATTAGAATATTAAAAGCCATTAAGGCAAATGAATAAAAATACACCCTCTAGGCCTTTTGCCCAGGGCCTAGTTAGCGTGTGTGAAGTTATATACAGGTAGATAAAAAGTGGCTTGAGCCCTGGCCAGTTGGCTCAGCGGTAGAGCGTCGGCCTAGCGTGCGGAGGACCCAGGTTTGATTCCTGGCCAGGGCACACAGGAGAAGCGCCCATTTGCTTCTCCACCCCTCCGCCGCACCTTCCTCTCTGTCTCTCTCTTCCCCTCCCGCAGCCAAGGCTCCATTGGAGCAAGGATGGCCCGGGCCCTGGGGATGGCTCTGTGGCCACTGCCTCAGGCGCTAGAGTGGCTCTGGTCGCAACATGGTGACGCCCAGGATGGGCAGAGCATTGCCCCATGGTGGGCGTGCCGGGTGGATCCAGGTCGGGCGCATGCAGGAGTCTGTCTGACTGTCTCTCCCGGTTTCCAGCTTCAGAAAAAAAAAAAAAAAAAAAAAGTGGCTTGATGTGACAACTCTGTAGATTAACATAAAAAAGGGCTCCCTGCTAGGAACTCCCAAAAAATGGCTTGATGTGATAGTCCTGTAGATGAACACTGTTAGATGGTGTATGCCAGAAAAAGGTACTAAAGCTGAGGGGCCCTCTGCTGTAATCAGTTGCCCAGACTTCAACGTTGAATGTGGACTGTCTCCAAGTCGCTCTAACCAAGGACAATGGAGAGGAGCATGCAGACAGGGCCCCATTAAGCTGTATCCAGGCATGCCATAAGGATTTGTGAGTAATAAACTGGCTGCTTCTTGCAACTAACTTGTGTGTAGGTTGTGTCTTTCTTCCGGTGGCAGTTGGTCTCGGCACTGATAAGTAGAATCCTCATAGCCTCCTCAAGAGTAATCTTGAAGAGGCTGCAGGCCCTGCTGATAAGCAGGAGTGTCCCACTGCCCAGGGAAAGTTGAATCAGGGATGCCTGATCAACATAGAACTTGGGCTCTACTGAGACACCCACAAAGAACAGCAAACTTTTCACAAGAGGGAAGGAAGACAAGGTTTTCAGTATTCAGTTAAGGAGATAAGAGCTTATAAGAATCCCCATTACAAAGAATTCCACACAAAGCATTCTGGTTCAGAAAAGAAAGCTGTGAATGATTATTAGATTTAGGAAAAGTTCTCTCTCTATTAAATTACCCCTAAAATGCATGCCAATTGACAATGAAACGCCACATTAAATAACATAAAACTTTCTACAAACATATTCTATGTACAATAGCAAAGTTAGTTTGGAACCAGGTGGTAAATCAGAATGGCCATACCCTGGGGTCTGGCTTTATACAAAGTAAGGTTTTAAAAAATATTCTTCAATTTAGTTGACACCATAAAGTTTTGTATTTTGCAGGTTATTGGGAACTTGCCTGGGGTCATTAATAAACTGAACCTTTTATACCCATCTGGTTTTCTTATCAAAACCTGAAGGTAAATGTCAAGTGAGTAAATGGTACCTCAACTTGACTGTAGTAACACCATAAGTTTCCAAAGAGCATAATAAAGTATGGTTTTTTTAAAATAAAGATAATGCTTAATCGTTGTAGAAAATGCTAACACAGAAACAAAATATTTTTTAAAAACCTTTAAGTCCTACACCATAAAGTTAACCACTTAATTTAGTAAACATCATTGCAACTTGAAGCCATGTCAACACAATAAATTTAAAAAAAAATCATTGCAAATATTATGTTCACAAAAAGTAAGAGAATACCTGTAATTTTGTGTGAATGGGACTGACCATATGGTGGTTTCCAACCTGCTTCTTTACTTCCCCTTCACTTACAATATTATATCTGACATCTTTTTGGACAGTAAAAACATTTTCCCTTATAGCTTCATTGTATTTTATCAATTAAATAAATGGAATATTTATAGACTTCTCTAATAAGTAGAACATTTTAGGTTGCTTCCAATGTTTTCCATTATATATAACACTGATAACATTCCCACATCTGTATCTTTGTGCAATTGTCCAATTATCTCTTTAGGAGATATCTCTCCGAAGATAAATTGTATTAAGTGGAGTTTCTAGGTCAAAGGTTTTTAAATTTTGAACTTACTCCAACGTGAATATATTTGTTTCCTCACAGCTTAGCCAAAATTAAGTTATCATTCTTATAAATTTTGAAATCTAAATTCTAACTGCTCGAGATACCACCTCACACCTGTTAGATTAGCTATTATTAACAAGACAGGTAATAGCAAATGTTGGAGAGGCTGTGGAGAAAAAGGAACCCTCATACACTGTTAGTGGGAATGTAAAGTAGTAGAACCATTATGAAAGAAAGTATGGTGGTTCCTCAAAAAACTGAAAATAGAACTACCTTTTGACCCAGCAATCCCTCTACTGGGTATATACCCCAAAAACTCAGAAACATTGATACGTAAAGACACATGCAGCCCCATGTTCATTGCAGCATTGTTCACAGTGGCCAGGACATGGAAACAACCAAAAAGCCCATCAATAGATGACTGGATAAAGAAGATGTGGCACATATACACTATGGAATACTACTCAGCCATAAGAAATGATGACATCGGATCATTTACAGCAAAATGGTGGGATCTTGATAACATTATATGAAGCGAAATAAGTAAATCAGAAAAAACCAGGAACTGCATTATTCCATACGTAGGTGGGACATAAAAGTGAGACTAAGAGACATTGATAAGAGTGTGGTGGTTACAGGGGGAGGGGGGAGAGGAAGAAGGGGAGGGGAGGGGCACAAAGAAAACTAGATAGAAGGTGACAGAGGACAATCTGACTTTGGGTGATGGGTATCCAACATAATTGAACGACAAGATAACCTGGACATGTTATCTTTGAATATATGTATCCTGATTTATTGATGTCGCCTCATTAAAAAAATAAAATTATTTAAAAATTTAAATAAATAAATTCTAACTGCATTTCATAGATAATGAGGCTGAATTTTTTCATTCTTTCCACTTCTGCACTGAATTTGCCTTTGTCCATTCTTCGCCTATCCAAATGTCATTTTAGTCTAACCTGAAGACCAAAAACGTGAGCTCCCTTCATGATCTAGTTAGGATGATTGCTCTCCTCTTGGCAAGGATTTTACCCACAGTAAACACACAAAAGGCTGAAGAGTTGCTGTTCTCACATCCCCTCAGTCTCAAAATGCCTCTTACCTGACCTACCCCTCTTGGACATCTCAAAGGTCAGCCGCTTGAAATATTCTGGAAGGTCAGCATATTCATTTCCATAGGAGATGACCTTAATCCCTTTGTCCAGCATGTTTTCTCGAAGCTTCTTGAACTCATCTACATCTCCTTTCCGAACCAGCATGAAATGTTCTAAGTCAGATTTATGCTTCACGGCCTCCAGAAAAAGGGCTTGGAAAGTGGTGTCATCCACAGTTTGGCCACAACCCAGGAAAAGAAATGACTTGTTTTCATAGAGTTTCTGAATCTCTCTCTTGCAGGAAAAGAAACAACATATTAATGCCGCCACAAAGACACACAAGGCAAGTCTGAAATATGTTACATGGTCATCATAATTGCTACTTTTAATAGACTGTGGTCACCATTTAACCTAGATTTAAGAGGGTAGATAAGTCCCTAAATTGAGTCATTTTTTTTCTTTTTTTTTTTTTTAACAGAGAGAGGGACAGATAGGGACAGACAGGAAGGGAAAGAGATGAGAAGCATCAATTCTTCGTTGCAGCACCTTAGTTGCTCATTGATTGCTTTCTCATATGTGCCTTGACAGGGGGGGGGGGCCTGCAGCAGAGCGAGTGACCCCTTGCTCAAGCCAGCAACCTTGGGCTCAAGGCAGTGACCTTGGGCTTCAAGCCAGTGACCTTTGGGCTCAAGCCAGAGACTACGGGCTCATATCTAGGATCCCACACTCAAGCCAGCCACCCTGCGCTCAAGCCAGATGAACCTGTGCTCAAGCTGGAGACCTCAGGGTTTCGAACCTGGGTCCTCCAGGTCTCAGTCCGACGCTCTATCCACTGTACCACCACCTGGTCAGGCTGAAATTGGGTCTTCTTAACGTTTATTACTGTAACTTGATGAGTGCTCTAAAATTTACCTTTATCTAGAAGCTCTCTATTCAGGGTTTCTCCAGGTTAGCACTGGGCTACTAACCTTGCAGATTATTATTAATTATTTAATGTGCATTTTATTGATTTTAGAGAAAAAGAGAGAGACAAGAACATCAATCTGTTCCTGTGTGTGGCTTGACCAGGGGTTGAACTGGCAACCTCTGTGCTTTGGAACAACACTGAGCAACTGAACTATTTGGCCAGGGCTAATCTTGCAGGTTCCTTTTTAGATCTATGTGCCCAGAAGCTATAAGGCAACAAGTAGGTCTTTAATATATCTTACTCTTTCCATTTTTCTGGACCATATTTGCCCTTTTATTGCCTTACAAACTGAACCATGGACCACCAGTGAAGACAATTTCATCACCAGATTTTCTCAAAGGAAGTCTGATACTTAGAACATCAAGATGCATCTGCATATACGTATGTATCTACACATATACACATATAAATATTTATATAAAATACTGAAAATAATTTTGCTTAAGGAATCACTCGGTGTCAGTGATGAATGCAGTTCAAACAGGTATTGGAAATAATATGTGTATATGGGGGGGAAGACTCTTAAGCTTTAGAAAATATAACATTTTCTTGGTCTTTCTTTTGTTGCATCCTGTAGATACAAATCATGCCAAGTGACCCAGTCCTGAAAATAGCTAGTATACATTGTCTTCAGAGTTGGGGGCAGTAGATTACTCCTACATATCACTGGTATAGGAGTGTTTTTAGTTTGAACATATATGTGTGTGCAAATCTAAAACTTGCCTCTCTAAAGATCAACAAAGATCTTTTTTCACAAAGAAGAAAACCTCCACTTTATCACCCTATACAACTTTTTTTCATTTTTTCCCCACTGAGCAATAAGTGTGACTAGGTATGGTAATTCAATAATTCAACACAAGCCTGTCATCGTTTATACAAAATTACTTTAGAATGTATGTTCCAGTAGTGACTGGTCAATAAAACACTTTTTATTGGCAAAGCGAGGGTTATTAATACTATGACAAATCAAACAGAAAAAAGGGGTGATAGGTGATAATGTAGGCCCTGGCTGGTTGACTCAGCGGTACAGCATCAGCCCGGCATGTGAAAGTCCCGGGTTCGATTCCTGGCCAGGGGCGCCCATCTGTTTCTCCACCCTTCCCCCTCTACTTTCTATCTCTCTCTTCCCCTCCCGCAGCCAAGGCTCCGTTGGAGCAAAGTTGGCCCGGTCGCTGAGGATGGCTCCATGGCCTCTGCCTCAGGTGCTAGAATGGCTCTGACTGCAGCAGAGCAACACCCCAGATGGGCAGAGTATCGCCCCCTGGTGGATCCCGGTCAGACACATGCAGTAGGCTGTTGGCCTCCCCTCCTGCTTCTCACTTTGGAAAAATACAAAAAAAGAGGGTGGTGATAATGTAGTCTTCATATGTGAAGATGACAGCAATGACAGAATGCCACCATCTGGCTGTCAATCAAGAACAATGGAATCACTATAGCTCACTACCTGAAGAGTACATTTCCTAAGATGGCATGCACACCTACAAGCTGAGGAGCACAGGAAAGAATGCTTAATCAACTATTTTTTTTTTTTTTAGGTGAGAGGTAGGGAGATAGTGAGACAAACTCCTGCATGCACCAGGACCAGGATCCACCCTGCAACCCTATCAGAGGCCGATGCTCAAGTATAGTTATTTTTATCACCTGAGGCTGATGTGCTCCAATGGAGCCATCCTCAGTGCCTGGGGCTAATGCTCAAACCAATCAAGCCACTGGCTACGGAAGGGGAAGAGGAAGAGAAGGGGGAAAGGGAACAGGGGAGAAGCAGATGGTCACTTCTTCTGTGTGCACTGACTGTGAATCGAACCCAAGACATCCATACACTGGGCCACTGTGCTATCCACTGAGCCACCAGCCAGGGCCAGCCTTCCAACTTTTAATTAATTAAAACAACATGTTTATCCTCTGAAGATCAGCAAGATCAACACCACTCACCATAACTTCCGTGTTCCTGAGCACATTCTGATACCCAGCTGGATGAAGGACAATGCCGCTAGGGTTGGTGTAGACCCCATGGATGTGTAACACACTCAGCTTCCGCTTCTCCTGAGCCCACTCGAGGACCTGCACAACACAAATACAGCTCAACCAGGTTGGCAGGGCTGAACACTTGCTTCAAAGTCCCAATGGGCAAGACAACCGGGCTTCTGACATAACTCTCCAGTTTCATGATATAGCATAGAACAAAAATGCAAAACCCAATGTGGCCTCAGTTTCCAGTTCAGGCATGACTGCTAGGACCGATGGAAGCAAGTCTTGTGATTTCTTTTTCAAAGTAACAACAAAAGTTAGAATGTATTTGTCATCTGTGGAAATGATAAAGGCTCTTTCCACTGGTTCCATCCATGAGAGATATGTGTTTCAGAAACAATCTCCAAGATATCAAGCCTTCTTGTACTCCTGCCTTGTGTAGTCCCTTTTCACACTTACTTGGTCACATGGCTTGCTTTAGCTGGGCATTAACAAACACGACATATGCAGAAGCTTGAAAAATGTTGGCACAATGAGTCCTATTTCTTATTTCTCTTTTGCTGCTTTTGGAACCCAGCTGCCGTGGGTAGAAGCCTGGGGCTAGCCTGCTCAAGTTGCGGGGTCCAGCCAGCCGCCTGCACCAACAGACACAGAAGCGAGGCCATCTTGTACCACCAGCCATAGCCTGGCCACCAGATGACTGCAGCCATCTGGGTAACCATAAAACCAGCAAAAGATCTGCCCACTGAGCCCAGCTCAAATCTAATTAACATTCACAGGCAAATAAAATGTTGTTTCAGGCCACAAAGTTTCAGGGTGGTTTCTTGTGCTGCAATTGATAAGCAGTAAAAGAATCACTTTAGTCACCTCTGAGTTACCTAACAAGCTACCAATGAAGATCAATCACTTAGATGACAATGGTAACAACAGCTACCTGACTTACATAGTTCCATTCTCCCAAGGACTCAAGACAGTATACATTTTTTCTAATCACATCCTATAGTAATGAGGTATGAATTAGGAAAAACAGTGAAGAGGCACAAAGACTTAAAATTTGAATATTACTAGGCCAAATCCTGACTACCAGTCAATGACTTTAACAATTAGATTTCAATACTGACCCTAATGTGAGTAAATCTTGAGGTTCCAGGATGAAAATGAAAAGGAAAATGTCATGTCTGACAGAGACCCTGAAATTTAAGAAGGCCTGCTCAGGACCTTTCCACATTGTATCAGAAACAATATAAATCTTGTTTCTAGCCATTAATTTCTGAATTTCTTTCAATCACATATTAATTCAAAAATACTTACTGAGTATCTACCATGTACCAGGCACTATCTTAGACATTACAGTAAGAAAGGCTGACATGGTCAGTGCCCAGATGGAGTTGCTATTTCAGCAGGGTAAACAGCCAGAAAACAAACAAACCAAGATAAACATTGAAAGTTATCAGGGATGTAAAATACACCATAGGGCATATAGTCAACAATATTCTAATAACTATGTACAGAGAAGTGGGTACTGGAAATATCAGGAAGGTCCCTTTGTAAAGAACATGATAGTCTGCCTGACCGGTGGTCGCACAGTCAGTAGAGCATCAACCTGGGACGCTGAGGTCCCAGGTTCAAAACCCCGAGACTGCCAACTTGAGCACAGAATCATCAACAGGATCCCAAGGTTGCTGGCTTGAGCAAGGGAACACTGGCTCAGCTGGAGCCCCCCAATCAAAGCACATATGAGAAACAATCAATGAACAACTAAAGTGATATAATTACAAGTTTATGCTTCTCATCTCTTTTCCTTCCTATCTCTCTCTCTTCCATATACACACACACAAAATATGATTGTCTAACCACTATGCTGTACACTTGAAACCCATATAATTCTCAAAGTAAACTTTAATTAAAAAATAAAAGTTAAAAAAAGCAAATTATACTAAGTGCTATGTGAAAATGTATAAAAATGTAAGGGTTTGTCCCTTCTTAAAGGGACAGAGAAGACCTCTCAGAGGAGGTAACAGTTGAGATTTAATAGGTGAAGAAGGGACTGGCCATACAAAGCATGGGGGTAGCAGGTAGAAAACATTTCCAGCCAGAGAAATCAGTCTCCATGGCATCATTTCTCTAAATGTGATTTTCTTTTAAAATCTCACTTCAGGGTCAGTCAGCAAAATCACAAGTGGCATCACAGCTATTCCTATGGCAGAGGCAGTACTGTGCCAAGAAAAGCCAGTGGGTGACTCTCTTGTCTATTTAAACTCCACGTAGCTAGGTCCGTGGCTAAACAACAGAGGAAGGCTCCTGGGGCCAAATACCGTGTAGAAGGAAACTGCAAAACTTACAGAGCAGGACAAGTGAGACAAATGGTGGTTTATAACCTGTGTTATTTTCTTTTTTCTTCACTTACATCTCTGACATCTTTTTATGGCAATAAAAACATTTCCCTTTGATAACTTCATTGAATTTTACCAATTAAAACACATGTTGGTGTAGCTACAGAATCTCCTACTGGTGCTAGACTTCAAATTACAAACTCAGATGACCATTCTAATAAAGCCTCATCTCGTTAGCTGACACAGATTAACATCTATAATTCAATACTATGGTAGATAGCTTAAGGTACAGTATAGGCTACAATAAAAAAAATCTGCCCTGGCCGGTTGGCTCAGTGGTAGAGCATTGGCCTGGCGTGCAGGAGTCCCGGGTTCGATTCCTGGCCAGGGCACACAGGAGAAGCGCCCATCTGCTTCTCCATCCCTCCCCCTCTCCTTCCTCTCTGTCTCTCTCTTTCCCTCTTGTAGCCGAGGCTCCATTGGAGCAAAGATGGCCCGGGCGCTGAGGATGGCTCTGTGGCCTCTGCCTCAGGCGCTAGGATGGCTCTGCCCAGAGGGGCAGAGCATTGCCCCCTGTTGGGCATGCCAGGTGGATCCTGGTCGGGCGCATGCAGGAGTCTGTCTGACTGCCTCCCCGTTTCCAGCTTCAGAAAAATGCAAAAAAAAAAAAAAAAATCTGTTGAGGTTTCCACTGCATTAACTTCAACCCAGTTATCAACTGGGTTGAAGGTGGTCATGAAGTAGTTTTCATACATTTCCATTTTAAAATATATTCTAAGAATTCTAAATCAACATTACACCCTCTGATATTATCAAGTATTAAAGAGATCTTATACTTCAAATGACTTCCCATGCTCGTTTTAAAATTGGGTGAAACTGCCAAAACTCACAAAACTGAACACTTTTAAGTTTTGCATATTTTACTGTACATTGCTTTTATCTCCAAAAAAAAAGAGAAAAAAATCCAACCGGGGGAAGCAGCTTCCTTTCTGCCTCTACATAAATACTAGCACTACACTATACACCAATCAGAAAACAGTTTTCTACACTAGCCTGACACATAGACTAATGCTTTATTTTTACCTTTTTTTCATCAGTAAGGTCAAGGGATTCAAGTTGTTTTTCTTGATGTGCTGCATACAGTTCCAGGAGGCTGTCGAAATTTGTAGTCAATACCAGGGCTCCATGTTCCATAAGAAGGAGAATTGACTGAAGTAGGTCTTTTCCCGAATCTTCAATCTTTGACTCCAAGTCATTGAAAACTTCATATAAACAGTCCTTCAAAAACGTAGATCGAACATTACTAGTACGCTGGGGAGGGATTTGAAAGAGAAAAATTAATGCTAGGTATTTTAGTAGGTCACTTGCCTCAATAACAGTAACAACAATTTTTTGAAAGATACTTTGTCCCTAAAATAAGAATAATATATTGTCTACCTCACAGGGTTATAAGAAAAATAAGATGATACATGCCAAGTGCTTAACACAATGCCTAGCAGGTAGCAAGTGACCAGCCCTATTACATCACATGCAACAAGCACAAGCTCTGTAAATAGGCATTTTTATAGAATGGAGAAAATGGGCCTGGCCAACCACTGTAAGTTACTACCAGCACTGAAGCAATGCTGGGGAAGAAAGCACAGCACCGACTACCCTCTAATTAGGCCTCAGCTTAGAAGACAGTATGTGCTTCCATAAATTTTCTTTAATTAGGAAATAACTGATAAAAGATAACTCTAAATGTAGTTTAACATTTCTTTTCCTTATCCTAGGTGCTTGTTACAGATACATATGGGTATACTTATGTTATAGATGCTATGGAAAAACTGCTTGCCTTCTCCCTATTTTTTTCCTTGCATAATTCAGCAATTTGTTTACAGGTTTTACTAGAAAGAATACTTAGTATTTAATAAAATACTATCCCTTCACTATCAAAAATCTTCCTTTCACAACTGTTAAAAATACCAAATAGTTCTAAACAGCCCCCCCTCTTTTTTTTTTTACAGGGACAGAGAGTCAGAGAGAGGGATAGACAGGGACAGGCAGACAGGAACCAAGAGATGAGAAGCATCAATCATTAGTTTTTCGTTGCGCATTGCGACACCTTAGTTGTACATTGGTTGCTTTCTCACATGTGCCTTGACCGTGGGCCTTCAGCAGACTGAGTAACCCCTTGCTGCAGCCAGTAACCTTGGGTCCAAGCTGGTAAGCTTTTGCTCAAACCAGATGAGCCTGCGCTCAAGCTGGCGACCTTGGGGTCTCGAACTTGGGTCCTCAGCATCCCAGTCTGACGCTCTATCCACTGCACCACCGCCTAGTCAGGCGCCTTCCTATTTCTTAACATAAGGTTTTTATTTAAACAAACAGATTCATTTAAATATATGTAAATATCACTGAGGACTAATAAGGACATACAATACCAACCTAGGGTGGGAATTGGCTTTATAATTTAAAAGATAAATTTTGGCCCCTGGGACAAAAGGAATTTGAAAGGGAAAGTAACTATGTAACATGCTATAACATAAATCTGATTCCTATTCTATTCCTGCAATACCATTCCATTAGATAACTAGCAGAGTAAGAATTAGTTCTAGGCCCTGGCCAGTTAGCATAGTCAGTTGAAGCGTCACTCCCAAAAATGTCAAAGTTGTGGGTTTGATCCCCAGTCAGAGCACATACAGGAAGTAACCAATGAATGTACAACTAAGTGGAACAACAAATGAATGCTTCATTATCTCTCTCCCTCCCTCTCTTCCTCTCTTCCTCTTTCTTGTCTCTCTAAAATCAATCAATAATAAAGACAAAAAAATACTAAAGAAAAAAAGAATTAGCCCTTAAAGACCCTAATATTCCCATTCAAACTCCAAGAAACTTCACTTAGCAGCTAGATAGTAAATAACAATGCCTTCTGTTTTTCTTCAATGGTCTCCCTCCCTTTCTGTTCCTTTGCACAGATCTCTAACAGCATATGCTCAGATAAATAAAGACCTGTTTCCACAGATCCATGGAAGCAGATTCATAAAACACACACTTCAATTTGCCAAATTATTTTTCAGAGTATTTTCTAAAGTTATCACTTATTCATACCTACCAAATAAATGGTAAATATTTGCACAGTAGAAAAATTAGAGAAGAGGTGAAACAGGACCTCTACTTGATGGTGACACCTCAGAAGTTTATCTGGTCTTGTCAATAACTGTTCCATGCTACATCTACAACTAGACAGGTCCTCACTGTACCCTGTTGTCGAGGGCTCAAGAATTCTTTTCTAGTGCTAAATATCAATAGATGCCATGGCTCATAATTTATGTGGCTAAGAATACACTTAACTTTCCATTTTCATTACAGAAGAGCATAAATATATATAAATAATTGCATCACATATTGTAGCAGCCCACAGATAACCAACTGGGGACTCTTAACACAAAAAACAAGCAATCTAATCAGAAACAAACAGGAATTTATAACCTCAGCTACCGAATTTCACTACATACAAGAGTCAACTATTACTGAATGCCAAGTACTTTTCCAGATTAGGTATGGAAAATATAGTGCCCTTTTAACATCTATCAAATTATAATTCATTTATCCTATAATCTTGAAACTCCATTTCTGGGACTATATCCCACAGATGTATTATAAACAAATGAAATGACAACAGGGTGGGCAAAAGTAGACTTACAGTTGTTAATGCATGAAACAGTTTATTCTTCTGTCACTATTTATTAATTACTGTATTACTTACCATATGAATAATTGTAAGCTCACTTCTGCCCCACCCTGTATACAAGGTCATCACTGCTCTGCTAGCTGTAAAAGACTGGAAACAAGCCCAGAATACAGAGGCGATTGGCACAGAGGGAGCTCCAGGATATACTGTAAATATGCTCTATGTGAAATAAAGGTGGTACAGACAGCAGCATGTCTAGAACACTACCTGCTGAAATGGGGGATGGAGGTACTGAGATAAGAATACATATACACTAACCAGGCGGTGGAACAGTGAATACAGTGCCAGAATGAGACACAGAGGACCCAGGTTTGAAACCCCGAGGCCACTGGCTCGAGTGCGGACTTATCCAGTTTGAGTGCAGGCTCACCAGCTTGAGCATAGGATCACAGACATGACCCCATGGTTGCTGGCTTGAGCCCAAGATCGCTGGCTTGAAGCTCAAAGTCTCTGCCTAGAGCAAGGGGTCACTCGGTCTTCTGTAGCCTCCTGGTCAAAGCACATATGAGAAAGCAATCAATGAACAACTAAGGAGATTAAAGAGCGGCAACGAAGAATTGATGATGCTTCTTATCTCTCTCCCTTCCTCTGTCCCTATCTGTCTGTCTGTCTCTGTCTCTGTCTCTGTCTCTCTCTCTCTCTCTCACACACACACACACACAGAATAAATATAGTCCTATTTGCTTCTTTCTGCATAAGAAACACTGGGAGGATTGTCAAAACACTAGTAACAGTGGTGACTTCTGGGGGGGGTCAGTTTGGGAAGAGGAGGCGAACAAAGTCATGAGTGGGAATGAGATGTGATGTAATGAACCTTTTTATATCATTTTGATTTCTGCAATGTGTGTAAATAGTACCTATTCAAAAAAAGCAAAATTCAGTTAAAATGAAAGATTATGGTTATTTTAAGAACTTCCTTGTGTTTTATAACTTCATTTTGTAGTTGGATTCATGCACATAGTTATATAACACTACAGTCAAACACCAGTGTAATCATTGAGCGCACAGATAAAAGCGCCTGGGTGTACAACGAGCTAATCATAGGTGTGGAATACATTTTCTTGTTTCTAAGAAAAGAAATAAAGAAGGTTAAAGCCTGGAAATAAATGTCATGAGTCACTTACTTTAGCTAGCTATCTTTCAGTCCGATTTCTTTAAGTTAGTACCTTTTGACATGTCAACAGAGAGAGGAAGAAAACAGGCTTTTTTGTCAGCGTACTGAATTCTTCAGACTTAAAAAGGAACATTTCTCTCTCTTGAAGCAGATGACTTAGAACTAAGGTTGCCATTAGAGGCCTCTCTAAACAGAACAGAGGAACAAAAACAAAAGGAAGTTCCATGGTCAAAGGAAAGGCTGAACTCCCCACACACTTCCATGGACACTTTCTCATTCATTTCAAAGCAGTGAACTAAGTCCAGTGACACTTCGTTTCCTTCCACCCTGTAACTCTCATCTTTCTGTTCCCCGATAAAGAAAACCACAATTCTGACTCTTTCACCAAGGTTACTAACATTGACAGTGTATTTACTATGTGCCAGACACTTTATATTCATTATCTTACTATTCTTCACAAAAGCCTATGAGGTAAGTACAATAGTTATTATCCGAGTCCTATAGGAGCAAAGAGTTTCTCATAATTTATTTGCCCACAGTCTCAGTGCATTTAAATGGCATTTTTTTCTGATTCTGAGTCCTCTCTGCGTTGAAGACAATGCCATTTCCCTATTGTAAAAAACTGGCTCACTAAGATGGGCCTGTTAACACTGCCATATTACTGTTGTTATAGTCTTTTCTTTTTAAATATGGACATTCTCAAACAGACACAAAAAAAGAAGAGTATTAAAAAACCCATGTACCCATCATCCAATTTGAACAATGATCACACACAGCTAATCTGTTTAACCAAAACTCCCTATCCACCTTCCCCACTTAACTGCATTTTTTTGAATCAATTCCTAAGCATCATTTCAGATACTTCAGTAGGTTCCCTAAATATAAGAAATCCTCTTTACACACAAAACAAAACATAAATTGCATCTTTAGAAAATGCAATATTAATTCCCTACAAAAAAGGGGTCACATACTAAAGCTGACAAGCTCAGAAGAGGCCTGCAAGGCAGATCTAATAAACTCAGAGATGGAAAGTAACCCCACAGAATGCTCTGAACATACTGTACTATAAAAATGCCTAACTAAAAGGTCATGGTGGGTAGTCACATCCTAGGCCTGTAGCTTCCTTGACAAAGGTCAGTCTTTATCTGCAGGGAGCTGGTCTACTGTCCTTTGCAGCAAGATCACAGACCTTTGGAAGGTCAAATCCCCCCTTTCCAGACCCCTGAGGGCAGAACCTCCCACCAGAGCACAGGACCACGGAGCCCCTTATGTTAGCCTGCTCCCTGAACATCATCTTTGTGTGTTGTACACCTAAACCCACTGAGGTAAAAGTCTGTGTTACTCTTGATCCAATCCCAGAGGTTTCCCTGCTTTGCTATCTCCCACCTCCCTAATCTACCACCAATGGATTCCTTGTAACAGCACCCTTAAGTCCCTTTTGATTCTAAAGTACAAAATAAGCTGTAAAACTGCCATTCTCCAAAGCATTTTCTCAATCTGATTTTGCTTCCCAGCAGCCATCATCAGTTTGACTCAAGTTAACCCCTTTTTTTTAATTTGATTTTTTTTGAGAGAGAGAAAAACATCAAATTGTTGTTCTACTTATTCATGCTATTACTGGTTGATTTTTTATGTACCCTGACCTGGATCAAACTAGAACTCTGGCATGTTGAGACCACACTCTAACAAACTAAGCTACCTGGCCAGACTTGAATACACTCTTATAAGACTTTTTCTTAGATGGGATGTTCTTTCATCAACACAATACCAAATACTCAGCTACTGTTCAAACTTCCCCAAATGCCCCCTCCTTCTCTCTTTTAAAGCCTTTGGGTCACATGTATTTTTTCTTACATATCCTCTGTTGGAATGTCTCTCAAATGAAGCCTACAGACCCCTGAATCCCTAAGATTCTTGAGAGGTCTGCAAAATCAAAAACACTTTCATAATAACGTTAAGGTGATATTTTGTCTTTTACACTGTTTATATCTGCACTAATGACGCAAAGGCAACGGTGGATAAACTGCTGGGGCCTTAGTGTGAAGGAAAATGGGGCTGTGCAATAACCCTGATAGGCTGGGGCCACATAGCAGGCCTGATAAGCTCAGTGTGCAAACGTAACCCCACGGACAGTCTGAGCACCGATTCCTAACTGAGCAGGTAGGTAACAGTGGTAGTCAAACCCAGGCCCACAGTTTCCTTAGCAAAGGTCAATCAATCTACCTTAAGTTAGCCCTGTCCATTGTTTTTATGCATGTAGGACAGCACATCCTTAAAATGTCAATGACTGTCTTTCCCATACCCTCAAAGGCACAACTGAAGGCACAACCTGTAGCCCCTAGCAGAGGTCACTGAATCCTTTGTTACCTTGTTCCCGCATGCCATCTCTCTAGCTAGAACTGTTTTTTTATTTTTATTTTTTTATTTATTCATTTTTTTTTTTTAGAGAGGAGAGAGAGAGAGACAGAGAGGAGAGAGAGACAGGGGGGAGGAGCTGGAAGCATCAACTCCCATATGTGCCTTGACCAGGCAAGCCCAGGGTTTCAAACCAGCGACCTCAGCATTTCCAGGTCGACGCTTTATCCACTGCGCCACCACAGGTCAGGCCTCTCTAGCTAGAACTGTTAACTGGCCTGTGCCCGCCACTGTGAAAGAAATATGTGTCTCTCCATTTTACCTTTTATCCAATCCAGAGATTTCTCCACTATCTCTTCTCCCACCCCCTTAATCTACCACCAGTGGATTTCATGTTTCTTACTTACATCTTCTCCTTCAATTTTAATGTACAAAATAAGCCACAAAACTGCCATTCTACAGACCATTTGATGACATTTAACCCCCAGCATATGTTGTCAATTTGACTCAGATAAATTTATAAAAATTCTCTACAGGTTTAGCCATTATGTCAACATTAGCATGAATTAAGACAGAGAACAAAGCTGTGCCAGTTATCATTGTATTCTTCATTAAAAAAGAACTTTCAGCCCTGGCCGGTTGGCTCAGCGGTAGAGCATCAGCCTGGCGTGCGGGGGACCCGGATTCGATTCCCGGCCAGGGCACATAGGAGAAGTGCCCATTTGCTTCTCCACCCCCCCTTCCTCTCTGTCTCTCTCTTCCCCTCCCACAGCCAAGACTCCATTGGAGCAAAAGATGGCCCGGGAGCTGGGGATGGCTCCTTGGCCTCTGCCCCAGGCGCTAGAGTGGCTCTGGTCATGGCAGAGCGACGCCCCGGAGGGGCAGAGCGTCGCCCCCTAGTGGGTAGAGCGTCGCCCCTGGTGGGCGTGCCGGGTGGATCCCGGTCGGGCGCATGTGGGAGTCTGTCTGTCTCTCCCCGTTTCCAGCTTAAAGAAAAAAATTAATTAATTAAAAAAAAAAAAGAATTTTCAGTAAGAAAAAGATGCCAAATTCACTTAATGAAGCAGTAAAAATTATATGAAATCTTGACTCGAGTCCATGTCCTCTCGATTCTGCATGAAGAAACAGGAGAGATGCACACAGCACTTCTGTAGACTGGAGTATGCTATGTTGTCTACCAGCAAAACACTTGTGTGATTATTTCAACAGTAAACTGAACTAGCCACCTTTTTTTCATCAAACATCATTTTTACTTGGATAATTGAAACTAATTATTCATATTTGGGTATTTTCAGGCACTTTTCTTGAAAATGAATGAAGGGAGCCTGTCATTTCAAGGAAAACAACTACTGATTCTGTCATTATTGCCAATGATGAAACTGAACTTACAAGCAAAAGTCAGCATTTTAGAAAACTTCTATCTGCCACCATGAGTTTGACAGCTTCCAAATACCTTTGTGATAAAACTGGTATCAATATCTGGAAGATATGTATAACTGAGTGAACCAATATTTTCCAAATGACCAATGCATGCCATTATAAACTCACACACAGGTAGCCTGATCAGCGGTGGCACCAGGATAAAGCATCGACTTGGGATACCGAGGACACAGGTTCAAAACCCCGAGGTAACTGGCTTGAGCACAGGCTCATCTGTCTTGAGTGCAGGCTCACCAGCTTGAGAGCGGGGTTGTGGCTTCAGTGTGAAATCATAGACTTGATCCTATGGTCACTGGCTTGAAGCTCAAATTCACTGGCTTGAGTAAGGGGTCATGACTTGGTTGGAGTGTGCCTCCCCTTAAGGCAAGTATGAGAAGCAATCAATGAACTAAAGTGATGCAACTATGAATTGATGCTTCTCATCCCTCTCCCTGTCTGTCTGTCTGTCTGTCTGCCTACCTCTCCCTCTCTCTCTCTCACTAAAAATAAAATAAAATCACGCACAGGTAAAAGATTCATTCTATATGCAAGATAGATCAATGGATATATTTAATGCAATTGAACAAGAAATGTTCAAACTCATATTACCATATTGAATATGGACGTGATCTGATTTCAGATTACATATTACTATTAATCTTTAGGAAGCTATCACTTACTGAGTTTTTGGTGTGGTATCAACCAAGAATATCTATACTTCTCTCTTTTCCAACATGTATCTTTGAGACCTGATTTTTTTCATATACTTAAATGATATCAACACAAACATAACAGACTGAATATATAAAGCAGATGAGAATCTAGCTGTTTTCTATTAATCTAGGCATTAAAGCAGGAGTCCCCAAACTTTTTACACAGGGGGCCAGTTCACTGTCCCTCAGACCGCTAGAGTGCCGGACTATAAAAAAAACTATAAACAAATCCCTATGCACACTGCACATATCTTATTTTAAAGTAAAAAAACAAAATGGGAACAAATACAATATTTAAAATAAAGAACAAGTAAATTTAAATCAACAAACTGACCAGTATTTCAATGGGAACTATGCTCCTCTCACTGGCCACCAATGAAAGAGGTGTCCCTTCCGGAAGTGAGGTGGGGCCCGGATAAATGGCCTCAGGGGGCCGCATGCGGCCCGGGCCGTAGTTTGGGGACCCCTGCATTAAAGAGATTTGCAAAGATATGAAACAAATACTACTCTGCTCACAAATTTGTTTTGGAAAACAATTATTTTTCATAAACATTTATGTTGACATATAATAATAGGTTTACTATACAATATTTTTAAATGAATTAGTATTTTATAATTTTCTGTTTTAATTTTAAATTTTGGAATCTTGACACAAAAGTTTAACAATTGCTACTTGAACTGATTCTACTCTACAACTATACTTTAAACAGTTTATTTATTTTTAGATTTTATTTATTGATTTTTAGAGAGAGGAGAGAGAGAGAGAGAGAGAGAAGAAAAGAAAGGGAAAGACAGCAAGAGGGGGGAGAAACAGGATGCATTACTCATAGTAGTTGCTTCCTATATGTTCCTTGACCTGGCAAACCCAGGGTTTTAAATCGGCAACCTCAGTATTTCAGGCCAATGCTTTACCCACTGTGCCACCACAGGCCAGGTCAATAATAAATCACCATCCACAGATAATCAGTGACTTCAGCTTGATATACTTGGTTGGTATATATATATTTATTGACACTGACTTTATAAATCTTCTCATTACTTTCAATCATAACTCACCACAAACTAGCAAAATCACGTTTCCTTATTTTCAGGAGACATTTGAATGGATTATTGAGGACTACAGCCAAGATTATAGGGTAGCAGAACAACACTACAGGGTCCCACTTTGAAATAGGACTTCTCCATCCACACTAGTCTTCCCGGACTAATAACAGTACACTTTCCCCCACAAGCACTCCTTTTCTTTCCAAAAAAAAATAATAACATTTTTTTTTTTTCTGAAGCTGGAAACGGGGAGAGATAGTCAGACAGACTCCCGCATGCGCCCGACCGGGATCCACCCAGCACGCCCACCAGGGGCGGCGCTCTGCCCACCAGGGGGCGATGCTCTGCCCCTGGGGGGGGGGGGGTCACTCTGATGCGAACAGAGCCGCTCCAGCGCCTGGGGCAGAGGCCAAGGAGCCATCCCCAGCGCCCGGGCCATCTTTGCTCCAATGGAGCCTTGGCTGCGGGAGGGGAAGAGAGAGACAGAGAGGAAGGAGGGGGGGGGTGGAGAAGCAAATGGGCGCTTCCCCTATGTGCCCTGGCTGGGAATCGAACCCGGGTCCCCCGCACGCCAGGCCGACGCTCTACCGCTGAGCCAACCAGCCAGGGCCAACAACATTTTTATTAGTTGGTCAACACACCTCTTTAATACTTTTATCTCTTACATTTTTTGTCTATATACTCCTGAATTACTTTTTTTTTTTAACTTTATTCAGTTTTTTTTTTTTAAGAGAGACAGAGAGAGAAAGAGAAAGAGAGAGAGAGAGAGAGGGAGAGAGAGAGAGAAGGGAGAGGAGCAGAAAGCATCAACTCTCATATGTGCCTTGGCTAGGCAAGCCCAGGGTTTCGAACCGGCAACCTCAGTGTTCCCAGGTCAACACTTTATCCACTGCGCCACCACAGGTCAGGCCTCTTGAATTACCTTTTAAATGACAGTACCTTTGTATATTTTTGGAGATTAAAAAAATTATGTTTTCCTTCCTCTTGTGCTCTCAAGTGCACTTTATCATAGTATATAATATAGATACTTTCACTTTCTATTGATTAATGTTTGAATCATATACCTTTCATCTTTTTATTTTTTTAAGATTTATTTATTGCCTGACCAGTAGTGGTGCAATGGAGAGAGCATCAACCTGGAATGCTGAAATCCCAGTTTCAAAACTTCAAGGACACCTGTTTGAGCGCAGGCTCACTTGACTGCAGGGTCCTGTCTTGAACATGGGATCGTAGACATGATTCCACCAGGGTTGCTGGCTTGAGCAATGGGTCATTGGCTCGGCTGAAGCCCACCCCGTCAAGGCACGTATGAGAAGCAATCAATGAACAACTAAAGTGACACAACTACAAATTGATGCTTCTCAATCTCCTTTCCTGTCTCTCTCTTAAAATAACAACAACAAAAAAATATATATATATAGTTTATTGATTGATTTTACAGAGAGAGGGAAGAGGGAGTGGGAGGTATCAACTCATAGTTGCTTCACTTTAGTTGTTCAGTGGTTGCTTGACCCAGCAAGCCCAGGGCTCTGAACCAGTGACCTCAGTGTTCGAGGTCAATGCTTTATCCACTGTGCCACCACAGGCTGAGCTTAACTTTATTTTTTAAAATTTTTTAATTTTTATTTTTTTTTGTATTTTTCCGAAGCCAGAAACGGGGAGGCAGTCAGACAGAGACTCCCACATGCGCCCAACCAGGATCCACCCGGCACACCCACCAGGGGGTGACACTCTGTTGCGACCAGAGCCACTCTAGCACCTGAGGCAGAGGCCACAGAGCCATCCTCAGTGCCTGGGCCAACTCCGCTCCAATGGAGCCTCAGCTGCAGGAGGGGAAGAGAGAGACAGAGGAAGGAGAGGGGGAGGGGTAGAGAAGCAAATGGGCGCTTCTCCTGTGTGCCCTAGCCGGAATCGAACCCAGGACTCCTGTGTGCCAGGCCGACGCTCTACCACTGAGCCATCCGGCCAGGGCCAGTTAACTTTATTTTTAACAGCTCTACTGAGATATAATTCACTTGGCATGTAATTCACCTATTTGATGTGTACAGTTCAATGATTATTTTTAGATTCACAGACATGTGCAACTGTCACCACAGTTGATTTTACATTTCATCACTTTATCACCGTCCTGCCCTCCATCCCTGCTCCAGCCCTAGACAACTACTTTCTGTCTCTAACAGACTTCCCTGTTCTGGACATCTTCTATGAATGGAATAATCTAATATGTTGTCTTTTACAATTAGCTTCCACTTAGCATAATGTTTTAAAAGTTCATTCCTATTGTAGTGTCTATCAGTACTTAATTCCTTTTTGTCAAGTAATATTCTACTGTATGACTATGTGACTATGCCACATTTGGGTTATTTCTACCTTCTAGCTACTATTTGCAATGCTATAAACATTCACTTATAAGTTTATGTATGAACACACATTTTCATTTCTCTTGGGTATATATCTAGAAGTGAAACTGCTGGGTTGTATGATAACTATAATTGTTTGGAGGACCACCAGACTGTTTTCTACACTGTCTGCACCATTTCACATTCCCAGCAGTGCATGATGGTCCTGAATTCTCCACGTCCTTGCCAATATTTATTAACTGACCTTAATGCTAGCCATCTGAGTGCTATCTCATGTGGTGTGGCTTTGATGGGCATTTTTCTAAGTTTCTTTCATGTGCTTACTGATCATTTGTATACTTTCCTTAAATAAATGTCTATTCAAATCCATTGCCACTTTAAAAGTGAATTATTGGCCTTTATATCATTAAGTTGGAATAGTTCTGGATACTACACTCTTATCAGGTATATAAATTGCTAATATTTTCTCCCATTCTGGGGCTTTTCACTATCTTGATAAGTATTCTTTGAGATTAACAATTTTTAACTTTGAAGTACAGTTTTATCTATTTTTTCCTTTGCTACATGTGTTTTTGGTGTCATGTTTAAAAATCCACTGCTACATGCAAAGTCATGAAGCCTTACAACCCTGCTTTCTTATAGTCTTATCTCTTACATTTCAGTCTTTAATTCATTTTGAGTTAATTTTTGTATATAAGGTGAAACTCTCATGAGCTCTTTAAAACTTGTTAAATCTTTACACTGTTCTAGGTTAGTAACAATTCACCCCAAATAAGAATGAAATGAAAAGTAAAAAAAGGCCTTAAGTTTCTAAAATGAGTCATGAACCAGAAAAAGATTACTTATAAATACATGTCTTCTAGGTTAACTTTTAATGACCTTCTTTTCTATAGGCCTTAGAGCTGGGGGAGAAGGAGGGAAATAAACACTGAATTAACTTCTTAGGAGTAAGAGTTAAATATATATTTATTTTTTATTTTTTTAAGGTATACTTAAGATTTAGAACATGCTTTGGCTACTCTATTATTTCCAAATATTTCTAAGTAAATCTTGATTTTCAAGACATTTTTAAGATAAAACAAGACAAGGAGGTCTTTTAGCCATTAGGGAATTAGTGTCCAACTCAGTTTGATAAAGCAAGACAAAATTACTTATATTTTAAGTGACTGCCTTTAAAAGAACATTAAAAATTTGTGTTGCTTAATCAATAAAATGGTAAGAATTATCTCTAATCTTTCCGAGGTTCCTTAAGAGGCATGGGTGCCAGTGAACACAGCTTTTATAGTAGTATGTGCAGAAAAAGTAAATTCAGCAACAATGGAACAGTGGTCTCATTTTTGTACCACAAAGGCCCCAACATCATCAACAACATCATCATCATCATCATCATCACCACCACCACACACACACACACACACACACACACACACACACTGAAATAGGGTCAAGAGATAACAACCCTGGATAAAGTCCATACACCCATTTTATAGAAAAGGCAAGGCAAATGCTATGCGTATCTACACAGAAATACATATCCTGATCACATTCAGCATACACGGAATGGTTTTAGGAAACTTCAAATGACAGGGTACTCACAGGAGAGAGTTTCTGAATAAGGTCATGGGCAACATGAACAAGATTCTTGTCTTCGTGGAGACATTTCTGAAACTTTTCGCTCTCCTCATCTTCCAGAAGATCAAAATCAGTGGCAGCATCCAATAAGGCCTGAATCAACCCCTTCCAGGACTTGAGGGCTGGCACCTGAGGTGCGACTGCAGCGCTGATGCCTGTTCCAATCACCAGCACAAGTTCCCCAGGCTTCTTACTTTTTAAGCTTGGAAGCAGCTTCCTAAAAAAGTCCAACACACAGGAGAGGATGGGAAACATGCAACAGATATGGAGCACATGAAGAGACTAAAACGTGGTTTTCAGCTATAACTTCTACAGTTTCAAAGATGACAAGTGTCAGTTTCTGACACCTCTCCAAAATAGCTTATGCAAAAAGACTGGAATACTGTGCCAGTGGCTGCTGAAAAACAAAGTCATATACCTATTCCAGGAATCCTAAGAAGCAATCTCTCTCTCTCTCTCTCTCTCTCTCTCTCTCTCTCTCTTTAAAGCAAGAGAGACAGGGACAGAGAGAGGAACAGATATGGACAAACAGACAGGAAGGGAGAGAGATGAGAAGCATCAACTCTTCGTTGAGGCACCTTAGTTGTTTATTGATTGCTTTCTCTTCTGTGCCTTGGGTGGGGAGCTACAGCAGACTGAGTGACTCCTTGCGCAAGACAGTGACCTTTGGGCTCAAGCCAGCAACCATGGGGTCATGTCTATGATCCCATGCTCAAGCCAGTGACCCCGTGCTCAAACTGGTGAGCCCACATTCAAGCCAGATAAGCCCACGCTCAAGCAGGCGACCTTGGGACTCGAACCTGGGTCCTCTGCGTCCCAATCCAAGGCTCTATCCACTGCGTCACCACCTGGTCAGGTCTAAAAAGCAATCTTAAAATCAATTTTCTCCTTCATAGTCCTCTCAATCTAAGAACTCCCACTAATATTAGGAAAAGTTCTGATTATATTACAGCTCAGTTGAGTTCTGATAAGTTGACTTTAAACCAACATTAAATTTCAAAGAAAATGTTTCATTTAGATTCCTATGAGAACAGAACTCCATACAAATTAAACAGCTACTGAGAAACAAAATAGGAAATGAAAGAAAGCCAATAAAAAATTTAAGCCAAATTTTGTGAACATTAAGACAAAACTGAAAGTGACTAAAACTGAGCAGGAGATAAACATGAGAACAGGTTTGCCTTCAGTTTGTTTAAGATATCCTCAGGCCATAAAGAAAGAAAGAGTAGCCAACAGAACTCTGAAAACCCAGGAAGAGCCCCAGGAACTCAAATAAAAAAATAACTGCCTTGGTTAGGTGGCTAAGTGGATAAAACACTGTCCCGGTGCAACAAGGTCACAGGTTTGATCCCCACTCAGAACATGTATGAGAAGCAATCAATGGGTGCACAACATAAAAATAGAACAACTAAGAATGAGTTGATGCTTCACTCTCCTTTTCTCTCAAATAGCAAAAAAAAAATTTTTTTAATTAAAAAAAACTATTCAATAGATACAACAAAAAGTAAAAACCATCCCTTTCTTACCAAGATAAGCAAAGACAGACCTCTGTCCTGAAGTTTCCATGCGAGACAGGATGAGCCTAAATTTTTGTGTTCTGTTCCCCACCTCCCTTCATTCTAGAGACTATAATAAAATATGTTTGAAATTATTCAGATACTTTTAATTTTTGCCAATGGCATGTTTTTTCCAAAAAAAATTATTTTTCTCAGCCTTTCGTCCAAAAAATAAAGAGAACCAGGATTAGCATATTGGCACAACTCAAGAAAGAACAATACTTTAAGCTTTGGGAAACCTGGCTTTAGAGAAATAACCTCTAGAATCATTTTCCTAATCTCCAACTCCGGCATTCAGTCCTTCAACAAATATGAAAAGTTTATAAAATACCAGAGATTACGATTGGCACTAGTGATGTATTTATGAACAATCGAAGTTCTTAATCTCAAAAGTTTAGTCTACTGGAAAAGACAGGAATAGATTTTAGAAGAAAATGATGAAAAATGATTTTCAGTTCAAGGGAATCAAGTTACTGAAGCATGCACAAATATACTCTCAGAAAATTTCTAGAAGAATTCACAAGAGCTATAAACAGTGGTTAACTCCGGAATTGGGGAGCAAAAAGATTTTTATTTTGCACTTGATTGTGCTGTGCTATTTGAATTTTTTACTTCATACATTATAGATTTGAGGTGTAACTTTTCCCAATTTAAGAGCTGTAGTTAAAAAGAAAAATGTAGCCCTGGCCAGGTAGCTCAGTTGGATAGCACCTCATCCTAGTAACCAAGGCTGCGGTTTGATCCCTGGTCAGGTCATCTACCAGAATCAACCAATGGATGCATAAATAAGTAGAATAACAAATCAACCTCTCTCTAAAATCAATCAATAAAAAATTTTAAAAACCCCACATGCTTAAAAAGAAAAATGTAACAACTTGGTTTTTATTTTTGTTTTTTCTTAAAACCACTAAATAATAGTAATTTTTTTAGAAGGCATAAGTTCAAAAGTCAAATAGGGAAAGTTAACAGCAGACAAGAGGTCGACAAAATCTCGGAAGCTGAAGAGTAAGAGCTGATGCCCTCTGTCGAACCTTGTAGAACCTTGGGACAGTTCAGGTATACCTGAAGGTAGAGGGGCCAGTGGGACCCAAAGGGGCAAATTCATTGCAAGACTGCACCAAGCCGTTAGAATTCGGAGATTGAGGCCTCGCTTCCAGAAGGAGTTGAATCAGAGAATTTTGAATTTGAGAACACTGTGCACAGCTTGGGGAGGGAGATTAGGTAAAGGTCTGTATATGAAATATAAGACTCTCCCCTGCCCGCTTCTCCAAGAAAACTCCCTCACACTGACAGTGATATTCCCGTACCCCATTCCCCATTCAGCCAGGAAATAGAACTTCCTTTTGGGGAAAATGGCCAGCATGAGAGAAAAGACCCCCCAGATGCTGGTGGGTGGGAGTCCCTCAGCTGTAGAGGGACTTCCATCCACAGTGATGCCCAGCAGTGACCAAGCCCCTCTTATGCACACAAGAATCTCCAACTAGCTTTTTAGGGTTTTCTCTTAAATATAAGCAGATAAGTAAGGGTCACCTTATATGTGGGTAAAGCCCCCAATATAAACATTTCACCAAAACAAAACTAGCAGATAGAATGGAACTTGGAGTTAACAAGAAACAATAAAGAAAAACTGAAAAGAAAACAATGACATCTACATAGTTTTTTAAAATGGCCTTTGTGAAAAATGAACTGAATGTTATAAAAAGAGATGAGCAAAAAAAAGATTTCTTGGAAATTAAAAATATAACAAATAAGGATCATAAGGTTGGATGATAAAACAAAAAAAATCTGAGAAAGTAGAATAATAAAAATACAAGCGATAGAAAAATATACAAAATCAGATTCAGAAAGTCTAACACCAGAACACCAAGAGTTCTACAAAGACAGAATAGAGAAAAACTATAAAGAAAATTAACAAGTAAGTACAAAAATTTATCTAAAGTGAAGTTATTAGTAGCCAGCTTGAAAGGTCACCTAATATTTAGACTCATATGAAGATATATTATGAAATTTCAGGTTACTGATCATAATAACCATTCTTCTAACAAGCTTCTCATGAGAAAAATGTAAAAAGTCACATAAAACAAATGACTAGGAATTAGAACAGGGTATGTATTATTTTGGCAGGAACATTTAGGAATTAGCAGAGAATGAGCAATGACTTCATAACCCTAAGGAAAATTTCCTATCTATAATTTGACACAGCCAAATCAAATAAATGTAACCATATAATAAAGACATTTTCAAACATCTTTAAAAACTTTTTCTATGCCTCCTCACTGAGGAAGTCAATGAGGGTATCCTTCAGCAAAATGAAAGAGTACACGAAAGAAAAAGACATGAGACCCAGGAAACAGGCTCCAATAGAGAGAGACGTCAAAGGAATTCTCAGGGTGATGGCAGAACCATGGAGCAGCATGATGAACAACCGTCCTGAGCGGCATACAGTCCAGAAGAAGAATCCATGAAACAAATGTAGCTAGTACATTACTGAGGTGTCACTATGTCCAGGAGACTGACTCTTCTCTCAAGAGTTTGAAGATAAATTGATAGGTACACAGAAAACAAAGTGAACAAAAAAAGAGCGAGAGAGACAACAATCTTTGATAACTTAGAGGGATAAATGGACAAGAACTGTAATCATAACACATTAGGCTCAACTATGAATGCCATTTATACAGGCATAGAATATAAATAATTAAAAACTGATTTAACCAAAAATGTGATATAAAACATGCTGGGGGCTGTGGGAAGCGTGTATGATGTTTGTGTATGTGCACGTGTGCATGTGTCCTCTGGGGGAGGAGACCCATGAGAGCAAGCCTAGCCCTCATCTCCCGTAACTATAGAGATAAGACCCCAACAGCAAAATGCAGCTTACACATAGTATTTAGAAATATGGATGTAAATATTAGAGAAACAAATAAAAAAGGTGAAAGTCATTTTCTGTGAGGAGGAGCAAGGCATAGCCTTTAAGTACTGAATTTTAAAATTACGTACATTTATAACCTTGATAAAATTTCTGTTAATTTTTGTTAACTACCATTACTATGTACCTCAGAGTCCCCTCCGCGTTTACCTGGGCTTTTTGGTGGGGGGTGCGCCATCACTGAAGAATCCACAAATGCTGTCTGTATCAGAGGCCAGGCTCCCTGTAGAAGCCATCGAGTTTCTAAAATTAATTAAACACCATGGACCACAATTAGATCTATAAAGTGTACCATTTAAAATAGCACAAACAGGCCCTGGCCGGTTGGCTCAGTGCTAGAGCGTCAGCCTGGCATGCAGGAGTCCCAGGTTCGATTCTCGGCCAGGGCACACAGAAGAAGCGCCCATCTGCTTCTTCACCCCTCCCCTTCTCCTTCCTCTCTGACTCTCTCTTCCCCTCCCGCAGCCAAGGCTCCATTGGAGCAAAGATGGCCTAGGCGCTGAAGATAGCTCCATGGCCTCACCTCAGGCGCTAGAATGGCTCTGGTCACAACAGAGCAACGTCCCAGATGGGCAGAGCATCGCCCCCTGGTGGGCATGCCAGGTGGATCCCGGTCGGGCACATGCGGGAGTCTGTCTGCCTGCCTCCCCGTTTCCAACTTCAGAAAAATACAAAAAAAATACAAAAAAAAAAAAAAATAAAATAGCACAAACAGTAAATTGTTTTAATAAGATGTACACCAGGGGTCTATAAAGAGATAAGACCTGCGGGCTGCATGTGGCCTCGAAGCCATTTATCCAGCCCCGCCGCACTTCCGGAAGGGGCACCTCTTTCATTGGTGGTCAGTGAGAGGAGCATAGTTCCCATAGAAATACTGGTCAGTTTGTTGATTTAAATTTACTTGTTCTTTATTTTAAATATTGTATTTGTTCCCATTTTGTTTTTTTACTTTTAAAATATGTGCAGTGTGCATAGGGATTTGTTCATAGTTTTTTTTAAAGTCCGGCCCTCCAACGGTCTGAGGGACAGTGAACTGGCTCCCTGTGTAAAAAGTTTGGGGACTCCTGATGTACACCCTAAAGGTGTTCTAAAGGTAATCCCTGCTTAACAGAAATACATTAATTAATGAGTGACCAAAACTCAATCTAAAAGAAAATAACCTTGCAATTATGACTTTCGTACTCCATACTGCCATCTTGCTGCTTCTGTTCCTGGAGGCTCCCTGCCACCACTGGAAAACCCCAAGACCAATGTCAACTCATGTCAATTACCAGCCACCATTTTGTGGAATATAAGAAATATTTTTTATTTCCCCATGAAATAGGCTTGGGGAAGACTGGAATAAAAAACCCCCACAGATAAGTGTGCTAATAACTCCCAATCATCCATTTAGTATATCAGCTGAAAAGAATTCACGGAGTCAAGAACAGAGCGATTGATACTGATTTGCTGATTGTTAGAAATTCCTGTTGCTAGACAATTGTGTCCTCACAGGCAGTAAACCATGCCTCTCTAACTAAGCACACTGTGATACACGGGAAAGGCATTATCAAGCAAAAATGTATGAAAAATGACCAGTTATGTTCAGGTAATCAGATAATTAACTGAAGTAAAGGAATTATGTATTATGGACTACAAGAACTATAACGAGAAGCTTTAACTGCTCAAAATTTTAGTAAACTTGCTAAATCTAAGAGCCATTAACTCTAAAATAGTATTTTAAATAGTATGTGTGTACACACAAACACAATATAGAAGACTATGTATTACCAGAGTTTTGGGTGTTTCATTATCTTTTATTGTCAATATTTTAAAAAATAATTTAGTAATTATTAAAAAGTTCAGTTCTATTAGAAAGCTTTTTCCTTTATTAAAATATTTTTGCCCTGACTAGGTAGTTCAGTTAGTTGGAGCATGGTCTCCATGAACCAGTGTTGTGGGGTCAATCCCTAATTAGGGCACATACAAGAATCAACCAGTGAATGCGTAAATAAATGGAACAAATCCATGTTTCTCTCACTCCTACCTCCCTCCCTCTCTCTAAAATCAATATAAAAATTAAAAAAAATTTTTTTAAAAGCTTGCTGATTTAATTTTCTGATAAATAGAAGGCTCAGTTCCTCACTTCAAGTTCCATCACACATAATGAAATTCTTCTTTGATATTGTAAGTCATCAGGAAAAGAGGAATCATAAAATCCCTGTCCCTTTAGTCAGATCTTTGATTCTGTAGATGAGAAAGGTGGGGCTCAGTGAAGACAAATTACTTAACTCAGTAAATCTTGCCTTAACTTAATAATCATCTGAGATGCCTGTTAAAAGCACATATTTTTCTTTCTTTTTTTAAAAAAATTATTGATTTTAGAAGAGAGAGAGAGAAGGGGGAAAAGGAGCAGGAAGCATCAACTTCTAGTTGGTTTGTAATTGCTTCTCATATGTGTGCCGTGACCAGGCAAGGCTAGGGTTTCAAACTGGTGACCTCACCATTCCAGGTCAATGCTTTACCTACTGGGCCACCACAGGTAAATAGGTAAATTTATTTTAGGGAAAAAGAAGAAGGGAGATAGAAACACTGATTTGTTCCTGTATGTGCCCTGACCGGTGTCAAACCCACAACCTTTGTGCTCCAGGACAAACCTCTAACCAACCAAGCTATCCGGCCAGGGCAAAGCATCTCTCTCTCTCTCTCTCTCTCTCTCTGTGTGTGTGTGTGTGTATGTGTGTGTTTGTGTGTAAAAGAGAGACAGAGAGACAGGAACATCAAACTATTCCTGTACGTGCCCTGACCGGGAAATCAACTGGCAACCTCTGCTTCAAGATGATGCTCCACCTATCTGAGCTACCTGGCCAGGGCTAACGTATATGTTCTTAAAAATAGTCTGTTAGCCCTGGCTGGCTAGTTCAGTTGATTAGAACATCATCCCGGTAAGCCAAGGTTGTGGGTTCCATCCCAGGTCAGAACACATGCAGGAATCGATCAATGAGTGCAAAGATGGGTGGAACAACAAATCAATGTTTCTCTCTCTCTCTCAAAATTAGTAACTTAAATATATATATATATATACATATATATGTATATATATATATATAACTTGAAAAAAAGTACACAAAGATAAAGGTATGTGCTTATTCTCTTTCCTTAAATATTGTTCTGTAAACCCACTATCTGAACAAATTACAACCATGTCATAAATACCGTGTAGTGAGAAAGATGGAAATAAAGTATAGAGGGAAATAATTTAATGTTTATTAAGTTTTAAAGACAGACATCTCAGGAGTGAATGCTCAATTTAGCTCCTAAAAGTTTTATTTACAAAGTATTATTTATATAGTACTTACCACATGCCAGGCACTGTTTATTAATTTATGTAATCTTGATAACCTTATGAAGTACTAGTACCCTATTTCAGAGATGAGAAAACTGAGGCATAAAAAGGCCAGGTGTGCCTGACCTGTGGTGGCACAGTGGATCAAGTGTTGACCTGGAATGTTGAGGTCGCCTGTTCTAAAGGCACATACAGGAAGTAACTTCTATGAGTTGATGCTTCCTGCTTCTCACCCCTTTCTGACGTAATTCTGTGTAATGCTTAATAGCCACCCCAAGACAGGCCCCTGCTGATGAAATCATGGTACTCACCTTAAGTCAGAAGATAAAACAAACTATTTTTTCTGGTGACAAGTACTATTTGCTACTGTCTCCCAACACCATGGATCTATTGGAGCCCTAGACCAGCTCTACCATTTTCTCATGGAAAATACGCAAGGTCATTTTTGCTGGATTCTCTTTCTGTCAGATGGTTAATTCTTTTTTTTTTTTTTTTTTTTTTTTTCTTTTTCATTTTTCTGAAGCTGGAAACAGGGAGAGACAGTCAGACAGACTCCCGTATGCGCCTGACCGGGATCCACCCGGCACGCCCACCAGGGGCGGCGCTCTGCCCACCAGGGGGCGATGCTCTGCCCATCCTGGGCGTCGCCATGTTGCGACCAGAGCCACTCTAGCGCCTGAGGCAGAGGCCACAGAGCCATCCCCAGCGCCCGGGCCATCTTTTGCTCCAATGGAGCCTTGGCTGCGGGAGGGGAAGAGAGAGACAGAGAGGAAAGCGCGGCGGAGGGGTGGAGAAGCAAATGGGCGCTTCTCCTGTGTGCCCTGGCCGGGAATCGAACCCGGGTCCTCCGCACGCTAGGCCGATGCTCTACCGCTGAGCCAACCGGCCAGGGCCAGATGGTTAATTCTTGGTGTCTACAACTGAACACTAAACTTCCTGATTTTTTTTTCTTTATGGATCAGCTGTTCTGAAGGTCCACTTCACATACATAATTTAAAAGAATTAAACATGGCTAACAGCCCCTAACAAGTTGTTACTAAAATGTTTTGGGTCCTTTATTGAGGAACTGAATGAGAAGTAATTCAGTATGCCCAGACTACATCTCCTCACACAGTCATTCTGCTGTCTAACAGGATATCATCATTTCTTCAGTCTAAATAATGTCTCATGTGATAAAATCTCACATGCACACCCAATGGCACCTAAGCACAAACCATATCTTATTCCTTGTAGAGTACTGCTTTGGAAAAAAAAATATCAGTTGTAGTGTTTTACCCTAAATATTAAGCCATTATTGCTAAAGAGCTTCCAAGCTAATTGTGAATTCTTAACATACATCAACTATTTCACACACTAATTTCATTATGTGATTACTATTTGAGTTTTCATTTTAGTGGGGACATGTTATGTATAGCAGAGATGGTAAAGCTTTCTGTCACAAGAAAACAAAGGCAATTATCTGTGGCAATGTCTTCATTACTCCAATTACTGTAAAGCACTGAGAAATCCTTCAAGGCCAATAGAGTTCAGCAAAATAACAGCCAGATACTTGGTAAGTGCTGAGAAAAGTAATAGCAACCTCATTAATTTTTTTTTAATTCAGTGAGAGGAGGGGAGGCAGAGACAGACTTCCACATGTGCCCTGAGCAGGATGTACCTGGCAAGCCCACTAAGGGAGTGATGCTCTGGCCATCTGGGGCATTGCTCTATTTGCTCAGCAACCCAGCTCTTCCTAGCACCTGAAGTGGAGCCCATGGAGCCATCCTCAGCGCCTGGGACCAACTCGCTCCAATCAAGTCATAGTGGCAGGAGGGAAAGAGAAAGGAAGAAAGAGAGAGAGAGAAGCGAGAGGGGGAGTGGTGGAGAAGCAGATGGGCACTTCTCCTGTGTGCCTTGACTGGGAATTGAACCTGGGACATCCACACACTGGGCCCATTCTCTACCACTGAGCAAACCAGCTGGGGCCTCATTAGTAAATTTTTAAGATCTAAGTCTTCATGTAAGATGGGACACATACTTTGAAACCTGTCAGCTTGGCAAGAAATACAATGCTTATATCTGGTGGAAGAAGGGAAAATCAAGGCAAGTGTTCTAGGAAAATTTCATTAGGAAATACAAAAAAAGGACAAGCAAAAAGGGTCTGGCACGTGAATGAAATGCCACCTACACAAACTAGAGGACTTAAAGATCTGACACAGCAAAGAAGGCCAGAAGCCCTTGCTTTCAAGGCATCATGGTGACAACCAAGGTGGTACAATCTGACACTTTCTTCCATTTAAGAATCAGAGTGAAGTTTCCCTGCCTGAGTTCCTCATACTGATCTATGAATCTCTCCCTCTAACTCCAGCAGTCTTCAGCTCAAACAACTGACAGGCCAGAAGGAACTCAGAATAACCACTTTGGTATATGGGTGGATGCAATATATATCCAGGAGAAAAAGTTCTAATAATGGCATTTGTGCCTGGTAGTAAAAAGCAAAAGTGTCCTGGCTGGATAGCTCGGATGGTCAGAGCATTATCTAGAAGTGCAGATGTTGCCAGTTCAATCCCTTGTCAGCCCACATACAGGAACATATCAATGCTTCTGTCACTCTCTAAAAATCAATAAAAATAAAAAAAAAGAAGGGCCTTGGCCGGCTGGCTTAGTGGATTGAGTGTCGGCTCAGTGTGCAGACATCCCGGGTTAGATCCCCGGTCAGGGCACACATGAGAACAGACCATCTGCTTCTCCACCCCTCCCACTTCTCCTTTCCTCTGTCTTCCCCTCACATCCAGTGGCTCAATTGGTTTGAGCAATGGCCCCAGGAGATGGGGATAGCTTAGTGGATTTGAGCATCAGCCCCAGATGGAGGTTGCTGGTCGGGGAGCATTCAGGAGTTTACCTCCCCTCCTCTTATTTAAAAAAAGAAAAGCCTGACTAGGCGGTGGTGCAGTGGAAAGAGAGTCGGACTGGGATGTGGAGGACCCAGGTTCGAGGCCCCCAAGGTCGCCAACTTGAGCATGGGCTCATCTGGCTTGAGCAAAAAGCTCACCAGCTTGGACCCAGGGTCGCTGGCTCCAGCAGGAGGTTACTCGGTCTGCTGAAGGCCCGTGGTCAAGGCACATATGAGGAAGTGATCCATGAACAACTAAGGTGTTGCAACGTGCAATGGAAAACTAATGATTGATGCTTCTCATCTCTCTCTGATTCTGTCTGTCTGTCCCTCTCTCTGACTCAGACTCACTGTCTCTGTAAAAAATAAATAAATAAATAAAATTAAAAAAAGGAAAAAAAAGGCAAAAGTGACTAGCTTAAAAACGTGGTATATTTCTTGCTTTAAAAGCTCCCTGCCCCTCTGAGCACACACACACACCCCTGTTTTTAAAAATAAAAGTGACAGGAAACAAGACTGGCTTATTTCTCTAGCCTAAACATAGAAGGGTTAACTTCATTTTCTAAGAGAAAAAGATAGTCATCCTTTGACTTGGAAGAAATCAAATCCCTCTAATTGTGGCTTTTGGGCTAATTCCAACACATCTGGTTTTTTACAACTATGTGGGTAGGGAGGAAGGAAAAGATATTCAGTATAAGCTACTACAATAGAGCACCAACAAGCACATGAACAAATAAACTATACTGCTCACAAAAATTAGGGGATCAGGGAACGTGCAGCTACTCTATACTTGTAGCCTTTTGTCTAGTGCATTTTCACCAATGAAATGTTCATTTACAAAATCAAACAACTTTCTCTGACTTGTCATTTGCTTTTCTGATGTTCGTGTTTAATAAAAAAGAATCAAATGCTTTCTTTTATCACTTCATATTCATTTTGAAATATCCCCTAATTTTTGTGAGCAGTATATATAAAATACAGGAAACTGATTTCTTTTTTTTTTTTTTAAATTTTTTTTTAATTTTTTTTAATTTATTCATTTTAGAGAGGAGAGGGAGAGACAGAGAGAGAGAGAGAGAAAGAGAGAGAGAGGAGAGACAGAGAGAGAGAAGGGGGAGGAGCTGGAAGCATCAACTCCCATATGTGCCTTGACCAGGCAAGCCCAGGGTTTCGAACCGGCGACCTCAGCATTTCCAGGTCGACGCTTTATCCACTGCGCCACCACAGGTCAGGCCGGAAACTGATTTCTTAGCCCTAAATACAGATGTCCTTGAGTCATCTGCCAGACAGAGTGCTCGCCTTAAGAATCTACTCTTAAAAATCAGTATACATTAGTCAGTACTCAGATGCTTGATCAGGGATTTTTGCCCACCAAGGGACTAGGGAAAGAACAGCGAGGAATTCTCATCCCCATAAAAGTGGCACCCAATACCAGAAGGTGTGGATTAGGATATCAAAATTTAGCATAGGGGCCTTGGTAGCTCCTGCTATCCCAATAATGCATTGTGCAGACCCAATTACTTGGAAAACAGATAATCCTGTATGGGTAGACCAACGGCCCCTTTCTCAGGAGAAACTTAGGGCAGCTGCTCAATTAGTACAAGAGCAGCTACAGCTTGGGCACATTGAACCATCTAATAGCCCATGGAATACACTTCCATATTTGATCTTGTCGCCTCCTGGATTATCAAGGGGCATAGGTGACCCTTACAGCTTATAGGTTTTGAGCCTCAAAATTATTGTTGTTCCTTTTTAAAAAGGATCAACAACAATGGCTCTGGGAAACTTCCACTAAAGGGCAAATCGCTTTTGCAAATCAATGGACTTTATACTGACACTGTCAACTTAAAATCAGCTCAAAGACTAGAATTATATGCCATTATCATGGCTTTTCAGCATTTGCCATATTCCCCTTTTAATCTATATACAGACAGCAAATATTTATTTATGGTGTTTCCACTATAAAGACTGCGGTCTTAGGGACAAATGCTGATGAACTATTTCATATTTCAGCACTTCCTCCTTCTTCAAAGACTTGCATGTCAACATAGAGCTCCATGTTTGTTTTTTTTTTTTTTTTCTTTTTTTATTTTGTATTTTTCTGAAGCTGGAAATGGGGAGAGACAGTCAGACAGACTCCTGCATGCACCCGACCGGGATCCACCCGGCACGCCCACCAGGGGGCGATGCTCTGCCCACGGGGGGGGGGGGGGTGCTCTGCCCCTCCAGGGCATCCGCGACCAGAGCCACTCTAGCGCCTGGGGCAGAGGCCAAGGAGCCATCCCCAGCGCCCGGGCCATCTTTGCTCCAATGGAGCCTCGCTGCGGGAGGGGAAGAGAGAGACAGAGAGGAAGGAGGGGGTGGGGGGTGGAGAAGCAAATGGGCGCTTCTCCCATGTGCCCTGGCCGGGAATCAAACCCGGGTCCCCCGCACGCCAGGCCGACGCTCTACCGCTGAGCCAACCGGCCAGGGCCGAGCTCCATGTTTTATAGGACATACTCGAGCTCACTCCATGCTCCCTGGAGCTTTAGCACAAGGGAATGGCCCTTGTTGATCAAGCTACCCAAAAGAAAATTATTTGGAGCAACCATGACAGATCGAGCAATTCAGTCTCATACTATTCATCACCAGAACGCTGCAGCCCTGTGTAAACAATTTCAACTTTCTCGGGAAGCAGCACAGCAGATTGGTAAATCCTATGCAAGGGGTTCTATACTACAATCTGTCCCTTCATTTGGAGTTAACCCTCAAGAACCCCTACCAGCACAACTTTGGCAAATGGATGTTACTCATATACCTTCATTTGGCAAACAGTCCTATGTCCACGTTACAGTGGATACATATTCTGGATTTATAGTAACCTCTGTCAGAACAGGAGAGGGTGTTATGCATGTTATATAGCTCATTGTCTGTATGCATCGGTCTATTATTGAATTTCCTAAACTGGTTAAACTGACAATGCTCCTGCATATGGAGCAAAAGCATTTACTGTATTTTGTCAAACCTTTTGAATTATGTGTATTTCTTACAATCTTTAAAGTCAAGGTATTATTAAAGTATACCCAGCAAATATTTTAAGGCCAATTTAAAAAAATTTAAAAGGGGGGAGTCATATCCTGGAATTCCTACGGGTCTACCGTATCATGCTTTTTGCTTAAAAAATTTTAAATTTCTTTTGAATGCTGATGAACAGGAGATGCCAAATCTTTTTCTCCTGCAAACTTCTACCTTGTTTACTTGATCCAGCTAATAACACTGTTTTGTCTTTTTCCAAATAGCCCCAGATAATGGAAAAGATTTATATAGGCGGATGAGGATCCTCAAACCCCTCAGCGAGATCTTCTGAGCATGGCTTTTTAGATACCAAGCAGCAGAAAAAGCCCAATAGAGATCAGGGGAACTACCAGCTTTGAGGATATGCCCTTAAAGGCTCCAACACCCCAAAGGGGTCTCATAGGATGTCATCTGGGTCCTGCTTCAATAGTGGAAAGGAAGGTCATTGAGCTAAAGCCTGCCAGACTTACATGCCTCTGCTGTGAGGAAATAGAGACACTGGAAGGTAGGCTTCCCCCTCGCTCCTCTAAGGGAGGGTTCAGTCTCTTCCAGCCCTGCTCCAGACACCTATGACCTAACCTTGCCCAGAAAGCTGGGGTTTGCCACTGAAGGCTGAAGGTGCCCAGGGCCGTTGGCCCCATCTACAACACTGTGGACGAGCCTAGGGTATTTCTTCCAAGAAGCAGGTAAACTGATCTCATTTGCACAAGGGCCACTTAACTATGTCTTGCCTGAATAGTCAGGTTTTTTATTCTTCCCTCAAAGATCTCTGTTGTGGGTGTTGATAGTCCTATTTTCTGCAGCTTTGTTTAATATATAGTGTTTCCTTTATCCCTCCTACCTCAATGCCCCACTCATATTTCAGGCTGGGACCTACTCCTAATTTAGAGCTCTCTTTTCCCCTTTTGCCAACTTCTATTATGAATCTACCTTTACCACCCAGCTTAGTGTATCCCAAAGTTCTCTTTACCATGACACAGTCACAAAGCTCCAGGGAAAAGCTACCTGGTCTCATCTCTCCAGGCAGAGGAGAACAGAAGCTCCATATCCACACATGCTGCAGATGGCTTTTCCAGTCTACCTGAATCATTACCAGCTAGAAGCAGTGGTCATTGTGACTTGGACGTGAGCAGCAAAGTATAGAATTGTGACAACAATTCCAGTGCCATGTGGACTTTTCCTGGATGTGGACTTTTCCTGGACTCCTGCTCCTTGGGACAGCTCCTAACAGACTGAACTGGGGTTGGGTTGCATTTATCAGGGACTTGGCATGGTGTTGGGGCAAACTTGGATTTGGTGAACTTGTTAAGGACAATACTTTTTTATGGATTCTTGCTGTATTGGCCAAGAGTTTGCTTAAAGGCTTTAATCACTGTAAAAAAAAAAAATAGAAGACTGGATAAAGAAGATGTGGCACATATACACCATGGTATACTATTCAGCCATAAGAAACAATGACATCAGATCACTTACAACAAATTGGTGGGATCTTGATAACATTATATGGAGTGAAATAAGTAAATCAGAAAAAAACAAGAACTGCAGGATTCCACACATTGGTGGGACATAAAAACAAGACTAAGAGACATGGACAAGAGTATGGTGGTTACAGGAGGCAGGGGGAGGGAAGGAGGAAGAGGGAGAGGGGTAGAAAGAAAACCAGATAGAAGGTGACAGAGGACAATCTGACTTTGGGTGATGGGTATGCAACATAACTGAATGACGAGATAACCTGGACATGTTTTCTTTGTATATATGTACCCTGATTTATTGATATAACCCCATTAAAATTAATAAAAATTTATTTTAAAAAATCAGTGTACATATTAGATATCAGAAACTTGAGTTAAAAAATAAAGTAATTTTTATATAAAAATATTCATTTAGCCCTGGTCAGATGGTCCGCTGGTTGGAGTGTCATCCCAAAGTGCAGAGATCGCTGGTTTGATCCCTGGTCAGGGTACATACAGTAACAGATCTTTGTTCCTGTCTCTGCCTCCATTCCTCTCTCTCTAAAATAAATCAATAAAAAAAAATTTTTTTTAATACTCAGTGTCAGGATAGGCTTGAAACTAAGTCTAAAATCCTTTTACATGCTGGAATCAGATCTTTACTCATTAGTTGGTATACCTAGAAAATGACAACCTGAACATTTATTTACTGTGCATACAATTTTCACAAGAACTTGTCTTTTCCCATTTGTTCCATTTTTAAAAAGTGACAGTTATGGCCTGCCCAGGTAGTGGCTCAGTGGATAGAGCACCAGCCTGGGATGCGGAGGACCCAGGTTTGAAACCCTAAGCTCACCAGCTTGAGTGTGGGATCATAGACATGACCCCATGGTCGCTGGCTTGAGCTCAAGGTTGCTGGCTTGAGGAAGGGGTCACTGGCTCAGCTGCAGCGCCCCACCCCTATCAAGACATATGTGAGAAAGCAATCAATGAACAACTAACGTACTGCAACTGTGAGTTGATGTTTCTCATCTCTTCTTTTCTGCCTGTCTGTCCCTCTCTTGCTCTCTCTCTCTAAAAAATAAACAAAAAATAAACCAGTTATTGTTCTTACTATAATAAGGTATTAATGTATAGTAAATGCTTTCTCTGTTGCACAGTAAATTTCTTTCTTGTGATTATATAATAATTGTGAGCAACATCTGGCATTTTCAGTTCGTTTGTTCAATAAATGTTTGAATGCCTACTATGTGCCAAGTGCTGTTCTAGGGTCTGGGGGTACACTGTGAACTAAACAAAAAGCACCCCATTTGAGGAGCTTGCATTCCAGTGGGAGGAGATGGGTGAAAGATAGTAAACATAATTAGTGTCTTTATTATACTACTAGTATAAAGCGATTAGTAGGTCAGAGGGTCGTATGTGCTGTGCAGTAAGAAGTAGAATGATTAATGCAGGCTGGGAGGTTGCAGGTTTAAACAGGGTAGTCAGGGTAACATTACTGATAAGTATGATTTACTAAGCAAAGGCTGGGAACCTTGTACAGATTCCTAGAGGAAGAGCATGCCAAATAAGACGGAACAGTCAGTATAAAGGTGGCATGAGGGGACCAGGCCTGTTTGAGGAACAGTGAAGAGGCCAGTGTGTCCGATTACTGAATACAGTTTCAAATAAGCCCTCTGCTGAGATCAGGAAACAAGACAATCACCTGTTAAGAAAAAAAACAAATCAAGACTTCAAAGCAGCCCAAATCCTAAAGTAGATTACAAATAACAGCTGATGCCAACCCAAGAAGACCTAGAAACAACACAAGTAAAAGCTGGAGGCAGACAACACCAAGCCTAGACTCAACCAGCTCTACAAAGAAAACACCCAGACACCCAGGCACCCAGGCACAATGAGAAGACAAAGAAGTGCAATCCAAATGAAACCACAAGAGAGACCTTCAGGAGATGAACTGAGTGATATGGAAATAATCAAACTTCCGGATGCGAAGTTTAAAATAATGATTGTAAGGATGCTTACAAATCTTAGAACAACAATGGATGGTCATCATGAACACCTAAATAAAGAAATAGCAAGTATAAAAAAGGATATTGAAATATTAAAAAAGAATCAGTCGGAGATGACAAATATCAATACAATATCAGAAATGAAGACCACAATGGAAGGAATTAAAAACAGGATGGATAGAGGTGGGGATCGAATCAGTGAGTTGGAGGACAACTGGAATGAAGGCATGAAAGCAGAGAAGAAAAAAGAAAAAGAGACTCAAAAAGTCTGAGGAAACTCTTAGAGAGCTCTGTGACAACATAAAGAGAAATAACATCCGCATCATAGGGGTTCCTGAAGAAGAAGAGGAAGAACAAGGGATAGAGGCTTTGTTCAATCATATCATAGCTGAAAACTTCCCTAAACAAATTCAAGAAGCACAGAGAACTCCACTAAAAAGAAACCCAAAGAAACCTACACCAAGATACATCATAATTAAAATGCCAAAGCTAAGTGATAAAGAGAAAATATTAAAAGCTGTGAGAGAAAAAAAGGCTATCACCTACAAAGGAGCCCCTATAAGGATGACATCAGACTTCTCAACAGAAACACTTGAAGCCAGAAGGGAATGGCAAGAAATATTCAAAGTAACGCAGAACAAGAACCTACAACCAAGACTACTTTATCCAGCAAGGCTATCATTTAAAATTGAAGGAGAAATAAAAAGTTTCCCAGACAAAAAAAAAAAAAAAAAACCTCAAGGAATTCATTACAACCAAACCAATGCTGCAGGAAATGTTAAGGGGCATGGTGTAAACAGATCAAAGTGGGAAAAGAATATAGCAAAAGAGGAATACAACTTTAAAGAATAAAATGGCAATAAACAACTACACATCAATAATAACCTTAAATGTAAATGGATTAAATGATCCAATCAAAAAACACAGGGTAGCTGCATGGATAAGAAAACAGGACCCGTACATATGCTGTCTACAAGAGACACATCTTAAAACAAAAGATGCACATAGGTTGAAGGTAAAAGGATAAAAAAAAAACCATTTCATGCAAATGGAAATGAAAAAAAGCTGGGGTAGCAATACTTAGACAAAATGGACTTTAAAACAAAGAATATAGTAAGAGATAAAGAAGGCCACTACATAATGATAAAGGGAGCAATCTAACAGGAAGATATAACTATTTTAAATATCTATACACCTAATATAGAAGCACCTAAATATATAAAGCAGACTTTGATGGATATAAAAAGCGAGATCAACAGCAACACTATAATAGTAGGGGATTTTAATACCCCACTAACATCCCTAGATAGATCCTCAAGAAAGAAAATTAAAGAAACAGCAGACTTAAAGGACACACTAGATCAACTCGACTTAATAGATATGTACAGAACCTTTTACCCTAAGGCAGCAGAATATACATTCTTTTCAAGTGCTCATGGTACATTCTCTAGGATAGACCACATGTTAGGGCACAAAAGTGGTCCCAACAAATTTAAGAAGACTGAAATCATATCAAGCACTTCCTCTGATCACAATGGCATGAAACTAGAAATCAACAACAACAGAAAAGCTCAAAAATTATCAAACACATGGAAACTAAATAGCAGGTTGTTAAATAACGAATGGATTAAGAATGAGATCAAAGAAGAAATAAAAAAATTCCTAGAAACGAATGATAATGAGCATACAACAACTCAAAATTTATGGGACAGAGCAAAAGCAGTACTGAGAGGGAAGTTCATAGCACTACAGGCATACTTTAAGAAGATATAAAAAGCTCAAATAAACAACTTAACCCTGCATCTAAAAGAACTAGAAAAAGAACAGCAAGTAAATCCTATATGTAGTAGAAGGAAGGAAATAATAAAGATCAGAGCAGAAATAAATGACATTGAGACTAAAGAAACAATACAGAGAATCAATGAAACTAGCAGCTGGTTTTTTGAAAAGGTAAACAAGATTGATGAACCTTTAACTAGACTCACCAAGAAAAAGAGAGAGAGGACTCAAATAAATAAAATTAGAAATGAGAGTGGAGAAATAACAACTGACACAACAGAAACACAAAGGATTGTTAAGAAAATACTATGAAGAACTATATGCCAAAAACTAGACAACCTAGATGAAATGGACAAATTCCTTGGAACATACAATCTTCCAAAAATCAATCTGGAAGAATCAGAAAACCTAAACAGACCGATTACACCAAATGAGATCAAAACAGTTATCAAAAAACTCCCAACAAAGAAAAGTCTTGGGCCAGATGGCTTCACAAGTGAATTCTACCAAATATTCAAAGAAGAACTAACTCCTATCCTTCTCAAGCTATTTCAAAAAATTCAAGAGGAAGGAAGACTTCCAAGCTCCTTTTATGAGGTGAGCATAATTCTGATTCCAAAACCAGGCAAAGACAACACAAAGAAAGAAAATTATAGGCCAATATCCCTGATGAATATAGATGCTAAAGTCCTCAACAAAATATTAGCAAACCGGATCCAACAATATATGGAAAAAATCATACACCATGATCAAGTGGGATTTATCCTGGGGAGGCAAGGCTGGTACAATATTCGCAAATCAATGTTATTCATCACATAAACAAAAGGAAGGAGAAAAACCACATGATAATTTCAATAGATGCAGAAAATGCATTTGATAAAATCCAGCACCCACTCATGAACAAAACTCTCAGCAAAGTGGGAATACAGGGAACATACCTCAACATGATAAAAACCATCTATGACAAACCCACAGCCAACATCATACTCAATGGACAAAAATGAAAAGAAATCCCCTTAAGATCAGGAACAAGGCAGGGGTACCCCCTTTCACCACTCTTATTCAACATAGTCCTGGAAGTCCTAGCCACAGCAATCAGACAAGAAGAAGAAATAAAAGGCATTCAAGTTGGAAAAGAAGAAGTAAAGCTATCATTATTTGTAGATGATATATTATATATAGAAAATCCTAAAGTCTCGGTCAAAAAACTACTGGACCTGATAAATGAATTCAGCAAGGTGGCAGGATATAAAATTAATACTCAGAAATCAGAGGCATTTTTATACTCCAGTCAGAAAGAGAAATTAAGGAAACAATCCCCTTCACTATTACAACCAAAAAAATAAAGTACCTAGGAGTACATTTAACCAAGGAGACTAAAGACTTGTACTCGGAAAATTATAAAACGTTGATAAAAGAAATCAAGGAAGATACAAACAAGTGGAAGCATATACAAGCTCATGGTTAGGAAGAATAAACATAATTAAAATGTCTATATTACCCAAAGTAATTTATAAATTCAATGCAATACCAATTAAAATACCAATGACATACTTTAAAGATATAGATCACATATTCCAAAAATTTTTATGGAACCAAAAGAGAACATGAATAGCCTCAGCAATCTTAAAAAAGAAGAATAAAGGGGGAGGTATCACACTTCCTGATATCAAGTTATACTACAAGGCCATTGTACTCAAAACAGCCTGGTACTGGCATAAGAACAGGCACATAGATCAATGGAACAGAACGGAGAACCCAGAAATAAACCCACAGCTCTATGGACAACTGATATTTGACAAAGGAGGTAAGGGCACACAATGGAGTAACGACAGCCTCTTCAACAAATGGTGTTGGGAAAATTGGACAGCAACCTGCAAAAAAATGAAACTAGACCACCAACTTACACCATTCACAAAAATAAACTCAAAATGGATAAAAGACTTAAATGTAAGGCGTGAAACCATAAGCATCTTAGAAGAAAACATAGGCAGTAAGCTCTCCGACATCTCTCACAGTAATATATTTGCTGATTTATCTCCACGGGCAAGGGAAATAAAAGACAGGATAAACAAATGGGACTATATCAAACTAAAAAGCTTTTGCACAAAGACAATAAGAACAGAATAAAAAGACAAACTACACAATGGGAGAACATATTTGACAGTACGTCTGATAAGGGGTTAATAACCAAAATTTATAAAGAACTTGTAAATCTCAACACCAGAAAGACAAACAATCCAATCAAGAAATGGGCAAAAGTAATGAATAGACACTTCTCCAAAGAGGATATACAGATGGGCCAATAGGCATATGAAAAAAATGCTCAACATCACTAATCATTAGAGAAATGCAAATTAAAACCACAATGAGATCACCTCACACCAGTCAGAATGGCGCTCATCAACAAAACAACACAGAATAAGTGCTGGCGAGGATGTGGAGAAAAGGGAACCCTCCTGCACTACTGGTGGGAATGCAGACTGGTGCAGCCTCTGTGGAAAACAGTATGGAGATTCCTCAAAAAATTGAAAATTGAACTGCCTTTTGACCCAGCCATCCCATCCCACTTTTAGGAATATACCCCAAGGACACCATAGAACAGTTCCAGAAGGAGAAATGCACCCCCATGTTTATAGCAGCATTGTTCACAATAGCGAAGATCTGGAAACAGCCCAAGTGTCCGTCAGAGGACGAGTGGATTAAAAAAAGCTTTGGTACATATATACTATGGAATACTACTCAGACATAAGAAATGATGACATCGGATCATTTACAATAACATGGGTGGACCCTGATAACATTATACGGAGTGAAATAAGTAAATCAGAAAAAACTAAGAACTATATGAACCCATGCATAGATAGGACATAAAAATGAGACTCAGAGACATGGACAGAATGTGATGGTAACAGGGAGTGGGGTGGAGCAGTGGGGAGGGGGCAAGGAAGGAGAGGGAGGGGTTAAGGGGAGGGGAGGGGCACAAAGAAAACCAGATAGAGGGCGACAGAGGACGATTTGATTTTGGGTGAGGGGTATGCAGCATAATGAAAGGTCAAAATAATCTGGAGATGTTTTCTCGGAACATATGTACCCTGATTTATCAATGTCACTGCATTAAAATTAATAAAAATAAGATTAAAAAAAAAAGAGGCCAGTGTGTCCAAAGGGAAGGGATGGAGTTGCTCAGCTTTCTAGGTATCAATTTCTCCTTAGTCAATTTTAAGAAGTTCACTGGCCAAAACAAATCAACAGGCAGATAATTTCCATCCCATGAATGTTCTGCAGATGGTAATCTATAAACAGGCAGACTCCTGTTTTAACTTGAATTCGGTAATTTCAGGTAACACAGAAGTTTCTTAAATCCATGCCATAAGTCAGCTAAATAAAGATTTCTTTTTCTGTAAATAAAAAAGCTGATAGTAGATCACATGCTTAGAAGACCTAACATTTAGAAAAAACAAAGTTTTACCATTCTAATTTTTTTCTCGGGAGGGAGGGAGGGAGATGAGAAGCATCAACTTGTAGTTGCGGCACTTTAGTTCATTGATTGCTTCTCATACCTTCCGTTCCTTGACATGTGGACTCCAATCAAGCCAGTGATCCCTTGCTCAAGCCTAAGACCTTGGGCTCAAGCCAGTGCAACTTTGGACTTCAAGCCAGCGACCTTTGGGCTCAAGCCAGTAGCCACGGGATGTCTGAGATTCCATGCTCAAGCCAGAGACCTCAGGATTTTGAACATAGGACCTCAGTGTCCTGGGCTGACTATCTACCGTGCCACTACCAGTCAGGCTTATCATTCTAATTTGTAAATGCCCCAGATAAAAGCTGAAAGGTTTTGTTTTATAGTATGGGATGGCCAAGGTGCCAGATGCACTTCTTTCTAAGAGAGCAGTGATTGCTTAGTCAGGGGAAATGGCTCTTTAAGGACAGGTTTTGTTGCGTCCTTTAGTTCTTTCAAGCTTAGTAGCTTCAAATTCTTTTTCACATTTTTATTTGGTGGTCTGCATTTTCTGTTCTATGATTCAGTGAAATTTTGTGTTTCTTAATTTCCCAATCTAAATTAGGCACACTGCTTTCATAAGGTCCTATTCAAAGAATGATATAGAGAATATTCCCAAAGTTACATGCATATCAAGTGTACTATGTTGATATATATCTTCAGCATCATCTTTGTTTCAGATGAACAGTACTTTTTATAAAGAACCAGGCTCCGTTTATCCAGTAAAATCACTAGCCCATGTTGTTTCTGAATTTTATTTTTTTCAGTGTGTATTTTTATAGTTGCTTAAACTTCTTTCTTTTCCATTTGTCATGGTTATTTCATACTGGAGTCCTGTCTGTGAATTGCTGTTCATTGCTTCTTGTGTATTTTTCCAAGAGGTTGAAGCTGAGGTGAGATCACTCAAGAAAATGCTGAGACGCCACAAGTCTTTGACTTTGTTCTCACAGTAAAAAGGGAAGGTGGTGTGAGCTCATGTAACTGTGGGTTAGAAGGGCCCTTGAAAAACTTGCCAGGTCTTTTCTTTCCTTTCTCTAAATGGGACTGCATGTGAATCACCATTACAAAGTCTACTGTCTTTAGAAGGAAGTCCAGCCCTAGCTGGATAGCTTGGTTTGTTAGAGCATCGATCCCTGGTTGGGGCACATCTTGGAACAGATTGATGTTCCTGTCTCCCCCCTTCCTCCTTCCCTTATCCTCCCTCTCCTCCTCTTCCCTCAAAAATCAGTAAACATTAAAAAAATAAGAATAAAAGGAAGTTCAGTTCCATTGCTGTTCTCAGTGGGAAGGTCAAGACCCTTAGCATTTCAAGAGCTGTTGAACAATTTAAGAAAGAATTTGTACTAAATATATATTAAATCTACAGTATTTTATGACTAGAAGAAAAGCTTATGCAGCAGTGAAAGGGATTTCATTACACACCCATTTGTGGTGGTTGAGTCCAGAGGACTATCTGCGGAGTTCCCGCCTAGACCCACACTGGGCTCCCCAGTCCAGGACACCAGAGCTGGGAAGGAGCCCCCATAATACCTGGCTGTGGAAACCACCAAGGAGTGTATTCAAGTGAGACAGAGGGCAGCTACAGGCCTGGGTGCTACTCTTGAGATGCCCATGCATGGACTCACTCAATCTGGACTCCGGTGCAGGGGCAGCAGCTCAAAAAGTGCCAGTACATATAGGGAGGAACTGAGTTGCCTAGTGCCAGGACTGCAGCAGCAGGAGTTCAGGGCAGCTCTCTCCAGGAATGGAAATGCTGGCAGACAACACTGTTCCTCTGTTGTCTTCTCCCTCCCAGCTGGAGTGCACCAAATCTGTGCCCTCCATTAACCTGGCCAACACCTGTTTGCTCTGCCCTGGTGATTCACTGAGAACCCACCCCACACAACTTGTACGCCTGGCCAGAACCTCTTCCAGCAGCTTTCCCACACAAGCTGCCTGCCTTGCCTCATGCTGCAGATTTTCTAAGAGTCTCTTTAAGGTCCACAAACCCCAAATGAACAGCAGCTGACCTTGGCGTACCCTGTACCTCTTGCTAAGTGGCCCCAAGCCCAACACAAGTGTTAGGAGAATGGTCTCAAGGTCTGGGCAGTTATGACTAAATGGTATTTTTGATGTTAAAATGTAGCACAGTATTTTGCAGAAGCAGCTGTAAGCAGGATGAGCTTGACAAGAACCCAACCTTAAATTGGGTGTAGCCAACAGCAAAAAGATGAAATTAACCAAATAGTGTATAGAAGAAGCAATAGTTAAGCCTCACTTCAAGGAGACAGAGCTTTGGGTGTGAATCCTGTCTCCTTTACTTGCTACCAGTAAATAAAGCTACCTAACAACAACCACCTCTCATTCTTCAATACAACACCCCAACCAGTGAACCCAAGTTTGGTAATGCAAACGGCGACAGGTCTCTACTTGCATTGTAACTTCCATCGGGTGGCCACAATCCTGGCATAAGTGGTGGCCATTCTTTTTTTTTTAAAGATTTTATTTATTCATTATAGAGGGGGGGGAGAGAGAGAGAGAGAGAAGAAGAAGCAGCAGCAGCAGCAGCAAGAAACATCAACTCCCATATGTGCCCTGACCAGGCAAGCCCAGGGTTTTGAACCGGCAACCTCAGCATTTCCAGGTTGATGCTTTATCCACTGCACCACCACAGGTCAGGCCGGTGGCCATTCTTGGCTTGGAATGGAGCTTCAACTAAGTAGTCATAAGCTGGTGCAAGTGGCAGCTGGCCTCAGCTCATACCGTGGTACCCACCAGAAGGTTCCAAACCTACCACTAGTGGCAACTGGCTTCATTTCAAAGCACAGCCTCTCTCAAGCATCTCCAAGCTCAGAACAAGCATCAACCAACTGCAGATCACTTTCAGTCTCAAGCCAGACAGAAGTTCCTTCTCTGCCACCTGGGAGGAAGGAGCACGCAACAAAGATGCTTGGCCTGCATCAGAGCCTCTCAAGAGGCCCCAGAACCAATACATATACTTGGTGGTCAGCTTCAGTCCACACCAGAGTACCACACAACTAGTTCCACGACACACCCAAAGAGTGAGCCTGACTGACACCAGAGCCCCAGTAAAGTGATTCCTGCTTCATGGGGTCAGCTCCTATATAACAGCTCATCCACTGCAGCCATGGTCTACGAGGACAGTCAGTCAGCCTAAGGGTCAACCCTAGCCTCTGATGTGACAACAATCAAGGTTTAACTACAACAAGACGACACACACATCCCACACTAGAAACACTCCAAAGCCCTTGGCCAGTTGAACAGAAAAATCAATGGATAGATCATCCAGATAGAACGTCAACAAGGAAACAGCAGCCTTAAATGACACATTAGAATAGATGATAGATTTAACTGACATTTTCAAAGCTTTTCACCCCAAAGCAGCAGAATATACATTCAGTGCACATGGAACATTTTCCAGGATAGACCACAAGTTAGGCCACAAAACAAGTCTCAATAAATTTAAGAAAACTAAAACCATATGAAGCATCTCCTCCAACCACAATGGTATAAACCAGAAATCAGTTACAAGAAGAAAATGAAAAACACACAAACACATGGAGGCTGAATAACAAAATAGAAACAAGCTAAAATACAGAGAATAAAATAATGGTTGCCAGGTGGGGGAGGGGGATGTGGGGCGATGAGTGAAAAAGGTGAAGGGATTAAGAAGTACAAATTGCCAGTAATAAAAATAATCATGGGATGCAAAGTACAGCATAGGGAACATAGTTGATAATGTTGTGATAACTATGAATGGTGTCAAATAGGTACTATACTTATCAGGGTGATCACTCTGTAAGCTATGCAAATGTATAATAATGTTGTACATCTGACACTAATATAATATTGTATGTTAACTGTAATTGAAAAAACTTTTAAGAGAAGAGAGTCCTGGCTGTGTAGCTCAGTTGGTTAGAGCCACATATACCAAAGCAAAGTTGTGGGTTCAATCCCTGGTCAGGGCATATACAAGAATCAACCAATGAGCCTTGGCTGGGTGTTTCAGTAGAGTGCTGTCCCAGGGTACTGAGGTCACGGGTTCAATCCCTGGTCAGGGCACATAAGAGAAGCAATCAATGAGTATTCAACTAGGTGGAACAAAGAGCTGATGCTTCCTCCTCTGTCAATCAATGGGAAATTAAAAAATAAAATAAATGTATAAATAACTGGAACAACAAATCGATGTCTCTCTTTTTGTTCCTCTCTCTAAAATCAATACTTTTTTTAAAGGGAATAAAAACACAGGATGAATGAGTAAGCTGTAGTACTGTCCCCTCTAAGTTACACAAATACATGCTGTGACGTAAAAGCCGCAGCTCGCCTATTTAAAGCTTTTTATCTCTACACACACAAATTTTCAATCGCTTTGGAGCAATCTTTCTTATCTTTTTGTTTTCTCCTTCCCAACTACATGAAAAGAAACTAAGATCGCAGAGTACTAATAGAAAGTCCACAGATTTGTTTTCTAAACAGAGATGGCATTTAACCCAGTTCACTTCTACTCTTAGTTTTCCTGTGGCCTGGCCATGATTATATTCCATACATGCATGTATAGTGAAACGACAGGAACTGTATTATGTATTAGCCCAAGGTGTTGAGTTTTCATGTTCAAATATCTGTTAAATGTCAGACACTGTGGTCAAGAATATTACTGTATTACCATATCCACTAAACACCATTTATCACTTACAATGAGGCAAGCACTGTTTCTCATACCTCACAAATGTTCATTCTTCTCTGAAGTAGATACCATTATCATCACATATCACAGATATCAAAGATACTGGAAGCGAAGCACAGTGATGTTAAGTGCCTTGCTAAAGACCACAGGGCTACTACACAGTAGACATAGGATGCTGACTCCAGTCCATGTTGTGAAGGCACAATGCAATACTGTCTCTCCAAAGATTACTAAGACCATGAGACCGTATCTTTAAGGGCCACACCCTTAAAAAGTTGGTACCTTTTAAGGGAAATAGAACTGTAACCAAATATTACATATTTGTGCTCAGTTTAATATGCATGTATGAGGTACAAAGGAGATTAACAATTGCACTTGAAGAAAGCTTTATGGGAGACAGATACCTTTATGGAAAAATTCAATGAAATCATTAGTACTTACCTTCCTTAACCCTTTGGAAGCATCTGACAATCTCATTCTCGTCTCCTCTGGATACTGTGTTTGCCCCCCATCCCCAAGTGGAAGCTCTTCTTCCTCTGCCCAGAGTCTACTTTAGGCTCTCCAGTCCATTCACTTCCCTTCCTCCTCACTCTATCAACTCCAAATGATTAAAATACCAACTAAATATGAAACACTCCCAAATCTGCATCTTCAGCTCAGATTGCTCCTGGTTTCAGACCCAGGAGACACCCATTCAAAGGTTTCAATTATCCAGTGCCTCATATGCAGCAAAGGTACTTTAAGATAGTACTTGAATCTGAAAGGTCAAAAAACAGATAAAAAAAACCAGTTCCTTATCATGTGTTGTAGTTCTCCAAAGGGCAGAAATAATCTCTAGGTGAGAGGATTATAGGTGGTTATTTCTGGCTTTCCGTTTCAAGCACCAGCAGTATTTATTGATTCTGAAAGGCCGTCAGGTACTTTAGCAATGCACTTCTAACACATTGCATGTATCAATTCCAATAATCCCTTGCAGAAGGAGAGAATGAGGGACCAAAGGAAATTTAGCAGTGGTTAAGGTTAAAACCGAACTAACTTGATATTCTTTTCAGGACATTTAAAAAAAAACTAAATCCCGCGTGGCTTCTCCTGAGGCTTTTCGTGCTGTCATCCCGGCCCCGATCCGGCCGGCTATTCCCCCCCCCCCCCCCCCCCCCCCCCCCCCCCCCCCCCCCCCCGGGGTCCAGGTCAGCGCAGGGCCGGAAGGCAATGGTGCCGCTGGGCGCGCGGGAGTCCACGATATGTTTCCTTCTTTTTGCCGTTCTCTACATCGTTTCCTACTTCATCATCACAAGATACAAGAGGAAGTCAGATGAACAAGAAGATTTTTAAATAAAAAATATAAGAAAAAAAACTAATTGAAAAATATTCTCTTTTATTTGTGAGTGAACTGAGAGTTGTTCAGACCTGAAACAAAAATCTGAAATCTTAAAAAAAAAAAAAAAAAAAAAGGTATTATTTGCCACAGAGGTCACCAGTACCACTAGAAAGATGAAACTAATTTAGAAGAAATCACTTTAAAAAGGCCCTGCCGGTTGGCTCAGCGGTAGAGCGTCGGCCTAGTGTGCGGAGGACCCAGGTTCGATTCCCGGCCAGGGCACACAGGAGAAGCGCCCATTTGCTTCTCCACCCTTCCCCCTCTCCTTCCTCTCTGTCTCTCTCTTCCCCTCCCGCAGCCAAGGCTCCATTGGAGCAAAAATGGCCCGGGCGCTGGGGATGGCTCCTTGGCCTTTGCCCCAGGCGCTAGAGTGGCTCTGGTCGCAACATGGCAACGCCCAGGATGGGCAGAGCATCGCCCCCTGGTGGGCAGAGCGCCCCCCCTTGGTGGGCGTGCCGGGTGGATCCCAGTCGGGCGCATGCGGGAGTCTGTCTGTCTCTCCCTGTTTCCAGCTTCAGAAAAATGCAAAAGAAAATGCAAAAAAAAAAAGAAATCACTTTAAAAGCACTGCTTTGCTGAGCAGGTAACACCAGCCTTAAAAAGTGGCTAGTAAAGGTAATTGAGGGAAAAAAATAAGTGAGGGAGAAGCAGGCTATTATTTATTCATTTTTAGAAAGGAAAGAGAGAAAGAGAGAGAGAGAGAGAGAGAGGAAAGGGGGGGAGGAACAGAGAAGCATCAACTCCCATATGTGCCTCAACGAGGCATGTCCAGGGTTTCAAACTACTGATCTCAGCGTTTAAGGTTAATGCTTTCATCCACTGCGCCACGATAGGTCAGGCTCTTTCTTAAAGAACAATGGGTGGCCCTGGCCGGTTGGCTCAGCGGTAGAGCGTCGGCCTAGCGTGCGGAGGACCCGGGTTCGATTCCCGGCCAGGGCACACAGGAGAAGCGCCCATTTGCTTCTCCACCCCTCCGCCGCGCTTTCCTCTCTGTCTCTCTCTTCCCCTCCCGCAGCCAAGGCTCCATTGGAGCAAAGATGGCCCGGGCGCTGGGGATGGCTCTGTGGCCTCTGCCCCAGGCGCTAGAGTGGCTCTGGTCGCAACATGGCGATGCCCAGGATGGGCAGATTATCGCCCCCTGGTGGGCAGAGCGTCGCCCCTGGTGGGCGTGCCGGGTGGATCCCGGTCGGGCGCATGCGGGAGTCTGACTGTCTCTCCCCATTTCCAGCTTCAGAAAAAATGAAAAAAAAAAAAAAAAAAAGAACAATGGGGTCAGTGCAAGACCAAGGAGGAAATCACAAGAAGCAGCAACAGGAGAGGGGCTGGACAGCCTGGACCAAGGGACGTGTGCCTATCCTCCCCATTGGAAAAGAAATAGGTAGGCAATGAAGGAAATACATAAGGTACAGCGAAGGAGAAAGAGCACAGGGAAACCACCCTGGAATCTCACCTGGAGAGAAGTACCTTTGATGCCTTGGTTTATTATGTGAAGAAAAGCAGCATCCTGGTTTCATGTTCATATCAATTAAAACAACAACAACTACTATACTATTAAGAGCCTGCCGTGCTTTTTCACCATAAAGTTTCTTATATGTAAGTCCCCCTTCTTGGTTTTTTAAAAAACTTTTCTTCCCTCATTTATCTTAGTGTCTCAGTTAATATTAACTTTAAAAAAATACTCACATAGCTTGTGGATTTCTCAAAAGAGCAGTAGGCCATGTTTCTGTAGTAGAATAAAAAAAAGCAGTGGTACATTTCTAGTGACTGACGGCAGTGAGGAAACTGGGGTGAGCGGGAACTAGAAGTGAGCAAAGGGCTACAGCCTCCCTAGTCCCTGTGGACGTGGCTTAATGGAGTCTATAAAACTGTGACAAAGCACTAAGTTCTCACCACATGCAGGACCTTGCCATTATTTTAGGGTGGACATTCAAACCTCCAATGCAGAGCAGAAAACTAAAAAACTGTAATGGGTTTTCTTCGAAGCTATCATATCCATATAACAAGAATAGATATTATAAAAAAGGGTCAAAGAAAAAGAAAATATGGGGAGAGAAATCAGAAAAATAGAAGAAAATGCCCAGAACTGAAGGACACAAAATTTCTAGAATGACAGGATCCACTGGGTACTCAGAACAGTAATGAGGAAAGACCCACACCATGACATATTCTCATGACGTACACAACACAAATTAGGGAGGGAGGAGAGGAAAGGAAAAACAAACCAACAAAATAGGGCTCATAAGAAGGGTCTGAACCACTATGCCTCCAGAGCAATTACAGATACCAGACAGTATACAACAATGCTTTTAAAATTCTAAGGGAAAATTATTTCCAGTCTAGAATTTTATAACATTTCCAAACTATCAAGCAAGTCTGTGGCCAAAATAAAGTCATCCAAATACTTCTTAGTAAATAAGGATGTGCCAAGAAACAGGATGACAGGAGGCCAGCCCAGGAATATGGGGCAGGTTCCTGAATTGTATTCGAGTAGCAGTGTTGACAGAAAGAGTGAAGACAGGAGGAAGAGGAGGAAGAGGAGGAAGACGCAGGGCTTCAATAAAAAGAAAAGTGGAAATGATACATTTGTGCTCATAGAAAATGTTACTGAAAGAATGTGACAAATATTTTTGAAGCATTTGGAAAAAATTTAACAGTTCCTATTTGAAAAAACAGGCAAAGGTCAACCTAAACACAAGAAGAGTGGAGCTGAGACAGGTCACCTGTCTCAAGGGCTGAATGATACTTGGCAGAGGCGTAAACACAGAAAAACTGCCCGCTTTAACCAAAAATTACACTATAGCTACACTATAGCTATAGGGGTGAAGGATCTGGAAAGGTTGGGACATGATGGGTGGAAGAACTGTCCTAATTTATCACAGTAGGAAACAGCAGGCCAAACACTGGGGAAAAGACAATAAGGACTACTAACGACCAAATTATTTAAAAACATGAAGACAACACCTGCAGAAAGAGGGAAATTGAGTGGCTGCCTCTAAGAAATGAGACATGAGGTAAGGAGCAAGAAGGGAATGGTTTTGGGGTTTGTTTTTTCCATTGTTAAGTCTTATAATACTATATGACTTTAAACCACATGAATTACTTTGGTAAAGAAAACAAAATAAAAAGGAGAAAATAACAACACTTAAAATTTGCCATTTTCCTCCATATATTTTTAAGTAACCTTACCTTTTGTGGGACATATTCATAAACAAAAGAACTTTTAGTCCAGACCCCTAGAGTGCTTGCTGGGCAGGAGAGAGCAAGGTGAATTGACCCCTTGGCCCTCACTCAGATTTATTGATTCAACATTTCCAGAGGAGTGATCTGTAGATTTAAAAGTACCTCAGGTGAGGGCCTGGCTGGTTGGCTCAGTGGTAGAGCATCAGCCCAGCGTGTGGAAGTCCCGGGTTTAATTCCTGGCCAGGGCACACAGGAGAAGCGCCCATCTGCTTCTCCACTCTTCTCCCTCTTCTTTCTCTCTCTCTTCCCCTCCCACAGCCAAGGCTCCATTGGAGCAAAGTTGGCCCGGGCACTGAGGATGGCTCCATGGCCTCCACCTCAGGCGCCAGAATTGCTCCGGTTGCAGCACAGCAACGCCCCCTGGTGGATCCTGGTCAGGAGCATGCGGGAGTCTGTCTGTCTGCACCCCCCCCCCCCACCTCTCACTTTATAAAAATATTAAAAAAAAGAAAGTACCTCAGGTGATTCTTAGCATCAGGCAAGTTGGGGAAATGTTGACCAGCGGGTTAACTAAAGATACATATTATAGTGCCTAACAATAAAAACACTGGTCGCTTTTTTTCTGGAGAAGAAATTTTAGGTTTTCTTGTTGAAATGTCGTAAGAAAAATTTAAATGATTCAAAGTCCTTGTTCAGGCTTGGCATCACAGTAGTCTCAGCCAATAGGGGCCCAGTGATCTCAGTGTGGATCTGGTTTTCTTGATCAGTGAACAACAGCTCAGCTCTCTTTGAAACAGCTACTGCAACTTATTTTCATTAAATTAATATCATTAGAGCCAACACAGAATGTTCCAATCACTAACAATTAAAACACCACATTTACAACTTACTGTTTAAATTTTCAAGTAATCAAAGAGTAGGTTTATTCAACTTATGCAACTGTATGTTGCAAATACCTTCTTGAATTTCTCCAGGGAGCCTGATATCCTCTGGCTTTTAACCACGCACAGGGTGAATATCCCTTAATTTTCCATTGTCTATGCTCTGGCAACCGGGTCTCTACATTCACCCTTCCAGTGTATATTATTTTTCCCACAGGATACCTTGATCATCTTCATTTATACAAATGTCATAAAATACATAGCTCTTCAGTCTTGAAAATACTCAAATGTAATGATCTTATTATACCTTATAATCATGAAATGCTACTGACCAATGATTTGAGTAGGTACTACATGTTAGGCACCACATATATATTCATCTCATGTCTCATCATGACAATCTTATTAGATACATGTTATTAATTATGTTACTTACACAAAGACACAGGCTGAGCTGTGGTCATGTGGGGACTGGGGACAGTCACGGCTTCTAGGCCAGTTGTCTTCTGTGGGTTGCCTCCACTTGCCATCCATCAAATGACTATTTCCACATGTGCCATGATATGAAAAAGTTTGGGAAAGACTGGTTTAAGTTAGACCAGCTTTGATCATTACTCAAAAGCCAAATAAAAGTATAATGAGGGCCAGGAATTAGTACAACAGAATCTCTTTAAAATGCTATATTGGGAAACGAGCTTGTCAGGCTTGCTCACTTGTACTTTACCTGGTTAGTGTGTGAGCACGTGGCAGTGCCACGTGCATATAGCCTATGTAAGGCTACAGTGCTGGCCCTCATCACAGATGGCAGATTGTGGATTGCCCGCCCACCACTGTGAGGGCCGCCTTTGCTGTTCATTTGTGTGCTGGTGTAAGAAGTGGTTGTCCCCTGCCTGTTTGCTCATCCACAGTTGTGAGACACTATCAAACAGGGATGGCCCAATACTTTCTGGCTCCGCAGTTCCCCTACTGTTTGCCCGTGGACCTGCCTGGCCTTAGCCACCAGCATTACATGCTGATATAGTAAAAAAGATAGGCCATGTTATAATCTATACCAGGGGTCCCCAACTACAGCCCGCAGGCCACATGCAGCCCCCTGAAGCCATTTATCTAGCCCCCGCCGCACTTCTGGAAGGGGCACCTCTTTCATCGGTGGTCAGTGAGAGGAGCACAATGACCATCTCATTAGCCAAAAGCAGGCCCATAGTTCCCATTGAAATACTAGTCATTTTGTTGATTTAAATTTACTTGTTCTTTATTTTAAATATTGTATTTGTTCCCATTTTGGTTTTTTTACTTTAAAATATTTTTTATTTGTGTGCATAGGGATTTGTTCATAGTTTCTTTTATAGTCCGGCCCTCCAACAGTCTGAGGGACAGTGAACTGGCCCTCTGTGTAAAAAGTTTGGGGACCCCTGATCTATACCACTGTTTGCTAATATTAAAAATTTTTTTTTGCCTGACCAGGCAGTGGCACAGTGGATAGAGCATCAGACTGGGATACGGAAGACCCAGGTTCGAGACCCCGAGGTCGTCAGCTTGAGCGCGGGATCATCTGGTTTGAGCAAAAGCTCACCAGCTTGAGCCCAAGGTCGCTGGCTTGAGCAAGGGGTTACTCGGTCTGCTGAAGTCCCGTGGTCAAGGCACATATGAGAAAGCAATCAATGAACAACTAAGGTGTTGCAACGCGCAACGAAAAACTGATGATTGATGCTTCTCATCTCTCTGTTCCTGTCTGTCTGTCCCTATCTATCCCTCTCTCTGACTCTATCTCTAAAAAAAATAAATAAATAAAAATTAAATTTATTGATTTTATAGAGGGGGGAGAGAGGTAAAAGGGGGAGAGGGATAAAAGGGGGACAGAGGCAAAGGGGGAGAGAAAAAGAGAAAACTAGAAGAATTAGAGAAAAAGAAAACTAGAGAGAAAAAAAAAAAAGAAACATCGATTTGTTGTTCCACTTATTTATGCATTGATTGATTGATTCTTGTATGTGCCCTGACCTGGGAACAAACCCACAACCTTCGCATAATGGGAAGATGCTCTAACCAACTGAGCTACACAGCCAGGGCTCTAATATTTTTTTTCTTTATTGCCTGCACTTCCTCTGTCATGCCCCACTTAGGAAATCTTAAAGTATATTCTAACACCTCTCCATCAAGTAACTTCCAAATGTAAATGTCAGCTCACTAGCATAAGTTTAAATTCTGGGTTAAAGAGCAGAATCCTGGTTCTCTGTGCCAGTGATAAATGTAGTCAAGATAAGTCTAAAAAAATTCCACTTGAGAGAAATATTTAAGTGTCTGGAAAAGCAAAAAAAAGTGAAGCCCAAATTACTTAAGTTCCCAAGCAGCTGAACTGGGACTAGTCCCCAGATCTCCCGTCTAATCTCCAACAACTGGACACCTCCAGAAAGCTCCTGCTAATGGCTTCTTTGCCTCCCTCTAGAACAGGGGTCTCAAACCCCGCCGAACAATTTTGTGCGGCCCGCAGACTAATCCACGAGGTTCAAAATATTTTGGATAAAATTAAGTAAGCCTAGGGGCCTACTTGTATTTTTCATTTCTCTAGCATCCTAGCTAGATATTAGCTTAGTTAACAGCAGTTGTGATGCGAACTACAGTTTCTGGTCGTTTTGTGACACTGAGTAAACTGCATGTACGATTGTGCTTGTTGTACTGATTTTTTTTTTTGTTTTCAACTGCAGTGAGAAAAGTGTTGCATAACAGTTGCCTTTTGTAGACCTAGTGCGGCCCGCGGAAAGGCTGTGATCTTGCTCTGCGGCCCACATGCTGAGTTGAGTTTGAGACCCCTGCTCTAGAACCATAAACAATGTCCAAGTACTTCCTGCTCTTCAGGGGAACTGAACTGCTGGTTAATCTGTAACTAGCAAATCGCTGTTTAAGAAGCCAGAATTTAACCTTATGCTACTAATTAAACTTAATTTGTGCTCTTTAAATACAAGTTCTTTTATTAGTCAGTCCTGTTTATATCTGTGAAATAAAAAGGTAGCTTTCTTTTTGCAAAGGTCAGGAAATACTGTTAAAAATGAATTAAGTTCTTTATATTGTTATTTTTGGGGCACTTGATATATTATGAGCTATGAATAGTGGCTGCTAGAGGGGAAGAAGGTAAAGGAGGACTAATAAATATATGGTGACAGAAGGAGACTAGACTTCAGGTGGTAAGTATACAGTAGAGTACACTAATGCCATATGAAAAAGTTGTACACCTGAAATTTATATTATTAACCAATGCTATCCCAATAAATTAAAATTTAAATATATGTAAATAAGCCATGCTTGAACTCTTTAAGAATGAAGACACCACAAACAGAATTTTTTCCTTGTACTAAGCAAACAGTCCAGATGAGGAGTCCTCAGCCAAAAAGAGAATGTGAGATTGGTACAATAGTGGAAAAAGTGAACTGCCTAAAAGGTGATCAACTAAATGAGGAAGAAGGCAATTTAGCATTAAAAACAAAAGACAAACAGCATATTTACATAAACTCTAGTACAGTGAGAGAGCAACTCTACTTTAAGTCACTAAGTGCTTAGACTCATAGGAGAAACATTAAGGAAGTTGTAACTCCTCTACCCATATTAGCTAACACTGTACCACACAAATAAAGACTTTGAATTCTTTAAATTTTTCTCATGATGTTTCAACAACAAAATCCTAAAAGTTCCTTCTCCAGAAGAAAGTGACCAGTGTTTTTATTCTTAGGAGCTATAGTATCATCTTGGGTTAAACTGAAACCCAAGAACACAAGTTCTGTGTCACTAGCAATGACATCGGAGTTGGTTCTTCATTTTGTTTCCTGCTACAAAAGGCCAATTCTTCAAGAACTGGTATCATTTCTTTAATGCCACTAAGGAGAGAGAGGTAGAAATAGGTTTTCCCACCCCCCATATAATCACAAAAGTACTATACTCAAGACAGTAATTGTAATTAATGTAGGGATCTGAATTAAAGTCCCGATGTCCAAATGTCAGTCCTTGGAAAAAAAAGGCTTCATGTAACTAATATGTGACGTGTGACTTTTCAGTTAAATTAGAACATGGGTCTGGAGCATATCAGTAACAGGTAAGTCTCGTCAGGTGAAACCTCCACTTTAACAGATCTATGTCTTACCTGTGAATCTGCAAGGGTACAGGGAGTAACAGAAGGAGAAATTGTTTCCCAAATTACCTTGTAATTCTTTGCATTTCTATCCCAATCACCTATCTTATTACAGAAACATATACAAACCTTCTTTCCCATTCTTTACAAATATAGTTACTCCTACCTGCACTCTTGAGGTAAAAAAAAATTACAGAACTAAGACAAATCGAAATGTTTAGGCACACCCAACACATGTCTGTGATGCACTTCATCTAATGAATATTTGTGAGGTTACTCTGCGCCAGGTGTGGGAATAAAAAAAATTAATGCGTCCCTAAGGAACTCGCAGTTCAACAGCAGCCGCCAGTAGTACATCCTGACTTGTACAACTCAAAATCAATTCAAACTTAAAGGATAGAACAGTGTTAGGGAGAAAAACCACTGACTCACCGCCCAGACTGCAGCATTCTAGCGGATTTCCCTGCTATCAAAAAACCCTTTCCTTTTCAGTCTGTTCTGCCTTCAATTGCCAGGTTCATTTCTAGAACTCCCCTTGCAAGGAGTCTCTCTCCTGCTCACCGGGCTTCAAAGGCTCCTCACTCTAGTTCAAACTTCTTCACCTGCGCACGTTTCGGCAGCACCCACCCCGATCTCCTGTTCGCAGTTCGCCCGTTCAAATGCATTTGTTTCATATTCGCTCTGGCTCCCCCCCCCCCCCGGGCCCATCCCTCTGGGGGGCCTCAGGCCACGGCCTCCTCTAACTCAGGCGGCCCACTCAGCAGCCCTAAAAAACGGTTTCCTCTAACGTCAGTACAGACACATTACTTTTCAGAACTCGGCATTAGCTTTCTTCTTAACAAATGGCAGGCAGGTACCATCCCAGGCAAATGTCCACCTTCCCAGCCACCCTTCATGAAGACAGAAAAAGTCGCTGGCAGTGTGGGCACGGGAGCCCCCACGTTACACGCAGTGAGAGAGGAAAAGAAGAGGGCTTGGGCGGCTGCAACATCTGCAAGGAAAAACGAAGGGACTGGGGGTGCGGGGAGTCCGCGCTCCGTCCTCCACCTTTCCCTCGGGAGGAAAAAAGGAGAGGTCCAGGAGGAGGACACTGCAAGCAACGAATTCCCGAGGAAGCACAGCAGGAACTCAAGGGGTCCTGCAGCCCGGGTAGGAAACCGGACTGGGCCCCGGAGAGCGCGAAGGGCTACCCATCGCCCAGGGAGGGGACAAGTGACAACGCACAACAAAGAGGCTGGGACTCGGGAAGAGAAGGAGATCCGGGCATCTCCGCCAGCCGAGCGGTAGGAAACAGACCGTAAGGGACAGGTTCCCTCGGGGACCGGTCAGAACCCGAAACGCAGTGGCCGAGTGGGCGAGCCGGCAACCGAGTGGGCTCTGGGGCGCGCGTCCGGGGCATCGCTCTGCGGGGGCGGTGGGGTTTGGGTGGGATCGTCTGCCAGGGCAGGGCTCTCCGAGACACAGACCTCGCAACGCGAAGACGCTAACCCTACGGCAGTTCCCTATCCCAGCCCGGCTTCCCACACACTCACCGCGTCCGCCCTGAACGCCGCTCTGGCAACTGCCGTTTACGGCTGGCGCAGGGCACTTAGCGTGCACACCCACGTGACCCATCCGCTGGCCCGATCCGCCTTCCAAATCACGTGGGTCCGCCTCGCCCCGCCCGCCCTCGGCAAGATGGTGGCGTCCGCCCGTAGAGCGGCGCGCCTCTGGGTCCGGGGTTCCGGCCGGCGGGTGGGGAGTCTTCTTTCTTTCATCGTGAAGCCTTTTTGTATCGCTGCTGCTGCCTCTGGGCCCCTGGATGCCCAGCAGTTAGCGGAGAGGCTCCGAGCCCAGAAACAGGAGCAAAAGACGAAGAAGGCGCCGGTGAGTAAGGAAGGAAAGACTACAGCTCCCGAGAGGCAGTGCGCTCAGCGGTTCCGGGGGCGGAGTGATGGGGAGGGTCCTCTGAGAGACTCAAGGAGCGTGGGGCTCGGCGGGGGGCATCGGAAACGTAGCAGAGGGCTGATGGGCGTGGTGTCTTGCTGCCCGCCTCCGAGGTCAAATTACTTGGGGGAGGCGCAATTCTAATACAAAGACACAGATTCCCTCTCTGTCCGGAGTCTCACCCAGAATTATTTCAAGTCTTCCCGCCAGGCATTTCCCAGCGTCCTTTCTCTCCCCGTAGGTGCTCACAAACTCCGTCCAGCGGAGAGTGCAGGAACTAGTGCGGTTCACACAGCAGCTGCAGCGAGTCCACCCCAACGTGCTCGCTAAGGCACTAAGCCGAGGGATTGTCCACCAGGACAAGGACCTTGTGGTCATCGATAAGCCCTATGGGCTCCCTGTGCATGGTAAGGGCCACGTGGAAAGGGAGGGAGGCCGTTGCTGCTTCACACTCACATATCTCTTATGGGGTTCTCAGAAACCTGGCTTTCGAAATAATTTAAATTTTTGTGGAGTACTATACAATTAAGGGTATAGAGATAAATAAGACTTCCCACTTTCTAAACATCTGGCAGTTAGCAGTAATTTATGGAATGTGCCCTGTGTAGACATCCACAGGGATTGCTAGACAAAAATATAAAAGCGAAGGTGGTAAACATTGCCAAAGTGCTTTGTGTGAGTTTTTTCCCTGTTGACTAATAGTAGCTTCTTACCTTCTCACTTCCAATGAGATCATTATAATACAGATATTTATATTTTATAGATAAAAAGACTGATAGTTAGAAAGATTAAGTAACCTGTCCAAGGTCAATGGCTAGTTAGGAGAGTTCAAAAATACAGTAGAGCCTAGGAATGTCTCACCCCAAAGCCTCTCAGCTCTTCTGTAATACTTCAGGAGGGACTCATGATCTTGCATTTCTCACTAGGACAATGCTTCTTAAACTTTTATATGCATATAAGTTACCTGGGCATCTTGTTAAAATGCAGATTTTTGACTCATAGTCTGGCTTTGGGGCCTGAGATTCCTTTCCAGCATGCTCCCTGGGCATACTAATGGTGCCAGGCCCTGGACCACACTTCAGTAATAAAGCACTAGAAAGCATTAACAGTTCAGCCAGTGGGGCTCTTCTTCTCGAGTTCTTGGGTGGGATCTTTTCCTGACTGCTTAAAGCTTTGTCTTTTCCCTTCTTAGGTGGCCCTGGAGTCCAGCTCTGTATCAGTGATGTACTGCCTATCCTGGCAAAGATCCTTCATGGCCACAAGGCAGAGTCACTGCATCTGTGCCATCGGCTGGACAAAGAAACTACAGGTGTAATGGTGTTGGCTTGGGAGAAGGAAGTGGCACACCAAGTCCAGGAGTTGTTTAGAACCCGTCAGGTGGCAAAGAAGTACTGGTATGAAGCCCACGATAGCAGTAGAGGTGGTAGAAATGCAGGTGCCCTCTCTATTCTTGCATTCAGAAGCTGCATTCCTCTTAATAGATGGCCTTGTACTGGGACCTGTGGGCATTTAAAAGTATAGGAAAAAGCTCTTAGAACAGTGGTTCTCAACCTTTCTAATGCCGTGACCCCGCAATACAGTTCTTCATGTTGCGGTGACCCCAAACCAAAAAATAATTTTGGTGGCTACTTCATAACTGTAATTTTGCTACAGTTATGATTCGGAATGTAAATACCTGATATGCATTATATATTTTCCAATGGCTTTAGGCGACCCCGCTGGGGTCGCGACCCACAGGTTGAGAACCGCTGGCTTAGAACATTAGAGTCTGATAGATTAGTGGTTCCTAATAATGGCTATACATAAAAATCATTGAATATTAATTGTACAGGTAACACATGATTTCTTTTTTGTGATAAAATAGTCAAATGATAAAGCAAAAAACTGAAGAATCTACCCATTCTGTCATTTTTGTCCCTTCCGTTGTGGTAGTTTGGTTTCTATTCCTCTGATCCTTAACGTACTCATGTGTATATCTAATATATACAGTATGTCAATATGTGTATACACACACGTGTACATACATATAGCACGTTGTGTAACATACATTATACTTTATTTTTCCACTTAACGCTGTGTCTTGGGGATCTTTTCCATATTAGTGCATATAGGTTTACCCCAGTTTTTTAATAGAAAAAAGATACATGAGCGCAAAGGAAACCAACTCCTGTCCTCCATCTACTCAATTTTTTTTTCCAGAGGCAATCACTATTACTAGTGTCTTATCTTCTTTTTTTTTTTTAATTCAGTGAGAGAAAAAGAGGGAGAGACCAACTCCTGCATGTGCCCTATCTGGGATCCATCTGGCATGCCCACTAGGGGCGATGCTTTCCCCATTTGGAGCTTTGATCTGTTGCTCAGCAACCATGCTCTTCTTAGGCCTGAGACAGAGGCCATGGAGCCATCCTCAGCACCGGGGCCAACTCACTTCAATCAAGCCCTGGCTGCAGGAGGGAAAGAGAAAGGAAGAAAGAGAGAAGCGAGAGGGGGAGTGGGGGAGCAGTTGTGCACTTCTCCTGTGTGCCCTGACCAGGAATCAAACCTGGGACTTCTATACACTGGGCCGATACTGTACCACTGATCCAACTGGCCAGGGCCTATTTTCTTTTTTTTTTTAATTTTAAAGTTTTTTATTTTTTACTAATGTCTGTTATAAACAGCCAGAGTTATCTTGGGTGTGTAGAAGCATGCAATTGTATGGCAGCATATTTTGAACTGCTTTGCCATCCTGCTTTTTCCACTAGGACAGTATATCTCTGAGAGCATTTTGTGCTGTACACTTGGAGCTGGCTCCCCTTTCATGGCTCTATAGAATTCTATTGTGTGGATATGTCATCATTTCCTTTTGACAGATGTTAAGGTTATTTTCCATTTTTCAGGGCCTTTTGCCACGAATATGTGGGTCTATCTTCAGGACAATTCTTAGAAATGGAATTGCTGAGTTGAAGGGTACACACGTTTAAAATTTGAATCCTTACTACCCAAATTGCTCTCCAAAATGATATATCAGTTTTTACTCTCACTAGCATTGGTGAGTGCCCACTGCCTCTTATGTCTGACCTATTGCTTTTTTTTTAAAGAAGGTAGTACTGTTCTGACCTGTGGTGGCGCAGTGGATAAAGTGTTGACCTGGAACGCTAAGGTCACTGGTGCAAAACCCTGCGCTTGCCTGGTCAAGGCACATATGGGAGTTGATGCTTCCTGCTCCTCCCCCCTTCTCTCTCTCCTCTCTCTAAAAATAAATAAAATCTAAAAAAAAAGAATGAAGAGCTCACCAGGGGCCACACTTTCTGGTGATCTTGTGATAAAGATGATTGTTTCTTTTTCTTTTTTTAAGATTTTATTTATTGATTTTAAGAGAGAGGAGAGAGAGAAAAGGGGTTGGGGGTGAGCGGAAAGGATCAACTTGTAGTAGTTGTTTCCTGTATGTGCTTTGAGCAAGCCCAGGGGTTTATTTTGTTTGTTTGCTTGGTTTTTTTTTTTTGTGGCAGAGACAGAGAGAGGGACAGATAGGGACAGACAGACAGGGAGATGAGAAACATCAATTCTTCGTTGCGGCTCCTTAGTTGTTCACTGATTGATTTCTCATATGTGCCTTGACGGGGGTGGGGGGGACGACTACAGCAGACCAATTGACCCCTTGCTCGAGCCAGCTTTGCTCAAACCAGATGAGCCCACACTCAAGCTGGTGACCTCGAGGTTTTGAACCTGGGTCCTCCGCGTCCCAGTCCGACTCTATACACTGCGCCACTGCCTGGTCAGGCAAACCCAGGGTTTTGAACTGGTAATCTCACCATTCCAGGTTAGTACTTTATCTACTGCACCACCACAGGTCAGGCACCTATTGCTTTTTTTTTCCTATTGCATTTTTATTTATTTATTTTTTAAGAGGAGGGAAGGCAGAGAGACAGACTCCTTCATACGTCTTGACTGGAATCCACCCAGCAAGCCCACTAGGGGGCAGTCAGTGCTTTGACCATCTGGAGCCGTTACTTCTTTGCTCAGCAACTGAGCCATTTTTTTTTTTTTAGCACCTGAAGCGGAGGCCAGCTCACTCAAACCAGTCAAGCCATAGCTGCGGGAGGGGGAGAGAGAGAGAGAGAAAAGGGAGGGAGTGCGATGGAGAAGCAGATGGTCACTTCTCCTGTGTGCCCTAACTGGAATCGAATCTGAGACATCCATGCGCCAGGCTGACGCTCTACCACTGAGCCAACTGGCCAGGGCCATCTATTGCATCTTTTTTTCTTTTGACAGAGACAGAAAGAGGGGAACAGATGGGGTCAGAGAGGAAGGGAAAGAGATGAGAAGCATCAATTTTTCATTACAGCACCTTAGTTGTTCGTTGATTGATTTCTTATATGTGTCTTGACCAAAGGGCTACAGCAGAGTGAGTGATGCCTTGGTCAAGCCAGTGACCTTGGGCTCAAGCCAGTGACCATGGGGTCAGGTCTATGTTCCCACGCTCAAGCCAGCAACCCAGTGCTCAAGGTGGATGAGTCTGCACTCAAGCCAGATGAGCCTACGCTCAAGCCAGCGACCTTGGGGTCCTCTGTATTCCAGTCCTCTGTATCCCAGTCCAGTGCTCTATCCATGGTGCCACTGCCTGATTAGGCCCACCTATTGCATTTTTAAAAGGTTTGCTACTCAGATGGGTGTAAAAAAAAATGGTACTTTATTTTCGATGTGTACTTTTGATGTTGACTGTTTTTCGTGTTGTCTATTTTGAGTTCCATTTCTGTAAGCAGACTATTTCTTTTGTCCATTTTCTTCTTTTTTTTATTTTAAGTGAGAGGAGGGGAGATAGAGAGACAGATTCCCACATGCTCCCCAACGGATATCCACCCGGCAACCCCCGTCTGGGGCTGATGCTTGAACCAGTTGAGCCACTGGCTGTGGAAGGGGAAGAGAGAGAAGGGGGAGAGGGAGAGGAAGAGGAAGGGAAGCAGAAGGTTGCTTCTCATGTGTCCCCTGACTGAGAATCAAACATAGGACATCCTCATGCTGGGCTGACACTATCCACTGAGCCAACCAGCCAGGGCCTGCCCATTTTCTGTTCGGTTGTTTTTTATTGTTTTCTATTTGATTTGTATTCTTTTTGTATTTTGGGTGAGATGATGCATGTGAAGTATTTAACACAGTACCTAGCTTATAGTAAAAGCTGAAATACAGAAAACCAAGACTATTATATATCCCAGTAATCAAAATGTAAGTCTATAAAAACTTGTTACATTATTTGTGAAAATTGTCCATGAAAGTTTAGAACTGGTAACCATTCTCAGTAAAAGGCTTCCCAGAGGAGTTGAAATCAATTAATTGGGTTTTGATGAATTAATAGGATTTGATGTCAAGATGAAAATATGTTCTAGATTGTGGGAATGGCATATGCAAACTCAATCTATTAAGTATGATAAAATACATCAGCAGCCCAAACTGCTACCAACCTGAAGTAAGGGGTCCAGGATGTGAAATGTTACATCTGAATGGGCTTTTGACCCCTTGGTCAGTGACTCTGGTAGGCACCTTGTACCCAGGAAGACTCCTCTGTGATTGACTTGGAATGAACATAAGGACAGATTAATCTTCTACCCATCTGTGACGTGATGACAAGAAACCTCCAACAAAAGTGATCACAATGAGTTACTGAGTTGTGGTTGTGGTTTCTGTGACTTCTTTGGACACAGTTCCTCCTTTTCATCTCCTCTGACAAATAGGGCGGGAATGGTCCTATGAATTTTTCATTCAGTTCATTTATATATTTTATTTTCATTTATTCCATATGCAATCAGAACTTACCATCTTTTATTATTTTAAAAAAGAAAAACAGACCCCTGGCTGGACAGCTTGGTTGGTTTGAGCATCATCCCGAAGCACAGAGATTAGTTTCGATCCCCAGTCAGGGCACATGCAGGAACAGCATGATGTTGTCTTTCTCTCTCCCTCTCTCCCTGTCGCTTTCTAAAAAAAAAGACAGGGTACAAAAACCATATTACTCTAATTTTATTTTAAACTATTTGTACTCATTTTTAAAGGCTGTTATTAATATAATTGTTATTTTTTCCCAAAATATTCTACAATTAATATATATTACTTTAGGAGTAAAATATATTTTTAAGAATAGTACCAAGCTCTCAGGCTAAGCACTACATCACAGATCATTTGGGACCCTCCAGTCTTAACAGACCGTAGTAGGTTCACTGTTAAAACCTATAAGTGATAAAATCCGAGGAGTGCCTCAGTCACCTCTGTGGCTTACGCAAGGGTCTGTGCATCACCTCAGGGCCATCACTGTGCACGTCCCAGTGCCCTCAGCAGGAGTTGTGGATATCCCCATCGTCGAGAAGCAGGTGTCGGGGCAGCATCAGCATCACAAGGTGGGTGAGCTGCCTCCCAGAGTGGTGGGTTTTCAGCTTTTCCTTTAAAATAATATCTTCATTTCTTTGACTGCAGATGACACTGTCCCCAAGCTACCGAATGGACAATGGGAAAGTGGTGAGAGCACGGACCAGCCGGAACGCACACTTGGCTGTGACTCAGTACCAGGTGCTAAGCAGCACTGCCTCCTCCGCCCTTTTGGAGCTCCAGCCCATTACTGGTGAGGGCACCGCCATTTCATGGTGGAAGGATGCCGCCACTCTGCACTGGGCCCCCTGCCGCTGAGCTCATCCTGGCCTCGTGCAGGGCTCTCCCCTTCTGAGCAGTTGGCTTCTGTGAGAGTGCTTCTACAGCTAACCTGAGGCTAGGAGTTCCAATAGGGACAATTGTGGGGTTTTTTTTTGGGGGGGACCAGTAGTAGCTGAAGAATATAAACAGTTTGCTTACACTTATTTAAAAATTTTCCAAGTTGTTCCTCAAAATATTAAGCATAGAATTGCCATATGATCTAGCAGTTCTACCCCTTGGTATAGATCCAAAAGAATTGAAAACGGAGATTCAAAAAATTATTTGTTGCCTGGCCTGTGGTGGTGCAGTGGATAAAGCATTGACCTGGAACACTGAGGTTGCCAGTTTGAAACTCTGGGCTTGCCTGGTTAAGGCACTTGTGGGAGTTGATGCTTCCTGCTCCTTCCTCCTTCTCCCCTCCCACTCTCTCCCTCCCTCCGTTCCCCTTTCTCTCCCTCCCTCCCACTCCTTTCTCAAAATTGAATAAAAAAGATACTTGTACACACATGTTCATAGCAGCACTATTCATAATAGCCAGAAGTTGAAAACATCCCAGATGTTTTCTAACAGATGAGTGGATAAACAAATGTGGTGTATCCATGCAATGGAATATTATTCAGCCTAAAAAAGAAGGGAGTTCTGACATATGCTACAGCAAGCATGAAATTTGAGGACATTATGCTGAGTGAAATAAGCCAGACACAGAAGGACAAATATTGTATGATTCCATTTATATGAGCTACCTAGAGTAGTCAGCTTCCTAGAAACATAGTGATTCCTAGGGGCTGGTGGGAGGAGCAGCCAGGGAATAGTCTCTAATGTATACAGAGTTTCAGTTTGGGGTGATGCAAAGTTTCTGGAGATGGGTGGTTGTACAACAGTATCAATGTACTTAGGACCACTGAACTGTACGCTTAAAGGTGATTCAAATGGTAAATTGTATGTTATATATACTTGGCCATAAAAAACTGCAAAATAGTATTAGGTAGTGTTATGTAATAAAATTTTAAAAACCCAGTATAGCAATGATAGACACCAAGTTGATGGTAGTGGTTATCTGGTGGAAAGGGAACTGTTAGGTAGCGGGGAAATTGGAGGCATAACAGTGTTTATAATGTTGAATTCCTAATAGCTTGTAGTTTGTTACATTATTCCTTTCATGCAGTTGAGTCTTTGCTGGTTTACAATGCTTTGATTTAATGTGACTAGAAGCAGATACGGCCAGCGGCACTGTTTCTGAAGCCACTCATGTTTTCTCTCACCTTTTTTTTAAAGGAATAAAACATCAGCTTCGAGTTCACCTGTCTTTTGGATTGGATTGCCCGATTCTTGGTGATCACAAGTACTCAGACTGGAATAGATTGGCCCCCCAGGTAATACGGGCTTGACCCCAAATGCAGGGCTAAGGGGTAGAATTGTGCTTTTCCTTGTGGACACCTCGTGAGCCACAGTGGGTGCATGCTGGTCTTCAGACGCAGCGCCATGCCAGCTCCCCAGCTTTCGGAGAAGCTCAAACAGTTCACTGCCCTTGGGGAGCTGCAGCTCTCTTAGCAAAACCTTTCTCTTTCATTTGCTTAGTTTCAGATCTTGTTAGGAGGCTGTGGGAAGGAGGGAGGCTTTCTGAGGGCTCAAACTGCCATCATGCTGCTACTAAAGATCCCTTGCGGACGCTGTCTTGCTGTTTGATGGTTCAGCCCATTCTCTGGGAAGACTAGAGAACCGGCCAGTAGAACTTCCCTGGTGTGGCAGGTTGCTCTGACCTGGGTCCTGAACTCCTCCCTGACATGCTTCTGAAGCAGTCTAGCATACTACATCTTCTAGAGGTCTTAGTATTGAGTCCCTCCATGTGTCTATCTGACCTGCGTGCTGGTCGAGGCTGAACCGTTGGCATTGCTCTTAAAGGCTCTTCTCTCTGCAGAAGCTGCCTGCTGGCACTCTGAAGAAGCTGGGGCTGCCGCAGTCAAAGGCCCGCCACATCCCCCTGCACCTGCACGCCCGCCAGCTGGTCCTGCCAGCTCTGGGCTCCAGGGAGGAGGAGCTCAGCTTGGTCTGCAAGCTTCCTCGCTACTTTGTACGCTCTGTGAGCCGCCTGGGCTTACAGATGCCAAGTCAGGGTCAAAACAGGGATGGCAAAGCTGGGCACCGGGGAGCACAGTGAAGACTGTTGGGAAGCCTGGCCCCTCATCCTTTGCTCTGTTGCAAACTGCTGACTTCTCCCTTGGGACAGACGGCAGAAGAGCCAGGTGTGAGAAGTTGAAGAAACCCCATCTGCTCCGGGGCTTTTACTGGAAACTAAAGTCTATTTCCTGATACTCGGGCCACACTCTGGAAAAGCCTGTGGGAAGTCTCTCTGCCTCAGGGTCATCGTGCCTAAATGGAAGCACGTCCAAGACCAGGCAGAATGGGTCAGTCATTGGAAAAGAACTGTAGCATAGAATTGGTGAGCAGAAACTGTTTTCATCCAAAATAAAGTTCTTGATCTATCAGGAAGGTTTCTGTGGTTGGAAAGAGCGTGACTTACAGAGAAGCTCAGAAGCAGTTAGCTACTAGCCTCAGGGAGCTGCAGGATCTGTGAGCAAGCCCTTTCTCCTTCAGTTTTCATCCTGTTTTGTAGACACATATCACAGAGTCCAGGGACTTTCTCCAGCTGCGGCGTGGAGCCCACAGCACTGGAGATGGTGGGGCTGTGGGGTGCTTGCTAGCAGGGAGGGCAGGTGGGGTATGCGGCACAGTGAGGAGCGCACACTGAGGAGGGAGGGCACTTGCTAGCTGCATCTGGGTGTTGCTATGTGGGCTCAGCTAGTCTGATTTTTTTTTTTCAGAGTCAGGCAATCCAGATATGTGAAATCTCCCAGTATGTTGCTAAATCGGTTTTTAAAAAATTACTTAGGCAGCCAAGCAAATCACATTGGATTTGTTCAACAGGCTACCTGTTTGTAATCTGTGTTTAAAGAATGGCGTAAGGTCTGGGGAAAGATGCCATCTTGAAAATTCTGGATCAGTGGTTGGTGTTCTGGCTACATGTCCTTGCTAGCCTCGGGGGTAGGTCTGGTTAGTCTATGCACATGTGCTTATGAGGTGCTGCCATGTTTAAAGCTGCTTTGTTTTGGAAGCGAGCCTCCTAACCTTGGGTCTCAGGAGGGAGATGGCTGTGCTGAACAGCACCGGGGATGGGAATGACCCTGGCCTCCCTGCTCAGTTGTCCTGCCAGCTTCTATCTTGTTTCTTGAAACAAATACACAGACTTGACTTCTGGTTGAGCTGAGAAAAGTTGGAGGAACAGCAGTTGGGGAAAAGCTCCAGGGGCAGCCTTTCTGTGCTCTCTGTACTGTTCACACGAGCTTGCAAAGCCCTGCCCGTTTCCAAGATGCCTGTTACCATGCGCAGTGGAGTCTCCTTCCAGAGCACGGGTGAGTACATTTGTGTATGGAAGACTTCAATATTTTGGTTGCTGTTTCTATTTCTAGTAAATCATGCTTCTCATGACAAAGGTACAAGCATGTGACACTTAGAAAAAGAATATTTTTAAAAGAGATTATTTACCAATTTTACAGAGGGAGGTGAAGGTAGTAAGAAGTATCAACTCATAGTTGCTTCACTTGAGTTGTTCATTGATTGCTTATCGTATGTGCCTTGACCAGGCAAGCCTGGGGTCTTAAACCAGCGACCTCAGCATTTTCGATTAATGTGTTATTCACTGTGCCACCACACGCCAGGCAACACTTAGAAAATGTTGATGATAGACTTTAATTTAGAGAGACAAATGAGGAGGCCCCCTGGCGTTGTGGGTGTTGGGAGAAACCCTGGGCACCCAGGGAACCTCCCCAGAGCAAGCAGGCAGCAGTCCGCCCACTGCAGTCTGGACGTAGTGCAGACCACTGCCCCTGCACAAACGTGCTCAAGGTGTTCGTGCCAGCTGGGGGTGTGGGCTGAGGAATGAGGACCCTCTTCCTTTTCCTGTCTGTGTTTTCCTGGTCTTGCTGGGTAGAGCAGCTACCTTTTCTTGTTTTAAATTATCTTTTAAGACATTTAATGCTTATTTTATTGATTTTAGAGAGAGGGAAACAGACAGGAACACCCATCTGCTCCTATACGTGCCCTGACCGGGAGACCTCTGCTTCCAGACAACACTAACCAACTGAGCTGTCTGGCCAGGGCATATAGCACCTCTCATTAATCATTGAAATAATCTGAAAGAACTTTTACCCCAGGTTGGTGTGCCCCGGGAAACTGGGCTTCACACAGCTAGGGAGGCTGGAACGTGCCTAAAATGAAATGTTGGTTAGTGGCAGTAAAAAATTGCATTATCTATGAAGTCATATAATTAGTATAAGAAAATGGCTTTCATTCCTTTTTTAAAGTTCTATATGTTCTACGATTTTCAAAATCAAGAACTAAAAAGTTTGTAATAAAAAACTGTTCTGGGCCCTGGCCGGTTGGCTCAGTGGTAGAGCGTCGGCCTGGCGTGTGGAAGTCCCGGGTTCGATTCCTGGCCAGGGACACAGGAGAAGCGCCCATCTGCTTCTCTACCCTCCCACTCTCCTTCCTCTGTCTCTCTCCTTCCTGCAGCGAGGCTCCATTGGAGCAAAGATGACCCAGGCGCAGGGGATGGCTCCTTGGCCTCTGCCCCAGGTGCTAGAGTGGCTCTGGTCGAGGCAGAGCGATGCCCCCTGGTGGGCAGAGCGTCGCCCCCTGGTGGGCGTGCCGGGTGGATCCCGGTCGGGCGCATGCGGGAGTCTGTCTGTCTGTCTCTCCCCGTTTCCAGCTTCAGAAAAATACAAAAAAAAAAAAAAAAAGAAAAACTGTTCTTTGCCCATCAGAAGCTTTTATTTTTAGCTTTCCCCAAATGTCCCCTGTGTGCCTCTGGAAGGCACTGTTCTCCTTAGGAGGTCAGAGGGCAGGCTCCCTCCAGCATTTCCGGGGCAGGCGAGCAGCACCCCTGCTAGTCTGCTCCAGGGAGCAGTGCCTGGGCCGTGGGTGGTTTCTGCAGCATGAGCAGGCCAGCACTGGCCTGGGAAGTGTTCCTGCTATCCTCACACCGTACCGTGACTGAATTGAATAAGCAGATGTTCGCTGCTCTGGCCCCACGTTGCATCCCATTTCATTTCCCCCAGGCTCCTGGCAGGGCTTCAGTTTCGGGGCCCGTGCTGCACCTTTGTGCTCTTCACCCGTGCCCTCTGCCTGTAATGCTGATGCCTCGTAAGGATCTCTGGCCTTGGTCTCTCCTGCAGTCATCGCCCCTTGGGAGTTCCCTGTCCACTCCTTGGAATCGTGGCCACATTGCTCACCATCTTTCCTCTCCTGTTCCTGCCTTAGTTAAATGGTGTCACCATTAACCTGGGAGCCACCCTCACTCCCTCACGGCTGTTTCCAAATCCAGGTTGTCACTAAGTCTGCTCTGTTTCACTCTAAACCCTCCCCTGAAAAGGCACATCCCTCTTTAATCCTACAACCTCTTCCTGGGTACCAGCCTCACCCCCCCACCTTGCCAGCAGTGACGGGACCAAGTGCCAGCCTCACCCCCCCACCTCCCCAGCAGTGACGGGACCGAGGGCCAGCCACACCCCCCCCAACCTCCCCAGCAGTGACGGGACCGAGGGCCAGCCTCACCCCCCCCCACCTCCCCAGCAGTGACGGGACCGAGGACCAGCCTCACCCCCCCCACCTCCCCAGCAGTGATGGGACCGAGGGCCAGCCTCACCCCCCCCCACCTCCCCAGCAGTGATGGGACCGAGGGCCAGCCTCATCCCCCCCACCTTCCCAGCAGTGACGGGACCGAGTGCCAGCCTCACCTCCCCCCACCTCCCTAGCAGTGACAGGACCGAGGGCCAGCCTCACCCCCCCCCACCTCCCCAGCAGTGATGGGACCGAGGGCCAGCCTCACCCCCCCCACCTCCCGAGCAGTGACGGGACCGAGGGCCAGCCTCACCCCCCCACCTCCCCAGCAGTGACGGGACCGAGGGCCAGGCTCATCCCCCCCACCTCCCCAGCAGTGACGGAACCGAATGCCAGGCTCATCCCCCCCACCTCCCCAGCAGTGATGGGACCGAGGGCCAGCCTCACCCCCCCCACCTCCCCAGCAGTGATGGGACCGAGGGCCAGCCTCACCCCCCCCACCTCCCCAGCAGTGACGGGACCGAGGGCCAGCCTCACCCCCCCACCTCCACAGCAGTGACGGGACCGAGTGCCAGCCTCACCCCCCCACCTCCCCAGCAGTGATGGGACCGAGGGCCAGCCTCACCCCCCCACCTCCCCAGCAGTGATGGGACCGAGTGTCAGCCTCACCCCCCCCACCTCCCCAGCAGTGACGGGACCGAGTGCCAGCCTCACCCCCCCCACCTCCCCAGCAGTGATGGGACCGAGTGTCAGCCTCACCCCCCCCACCTCCCCAGCAGTGACGGGACCGAGTGCCAGCCTCACCCCCCCCACCTCCCCAGCAGTGACGGGACCGAGTGCCAGCCTCACCCCCCCCACCTCCCCAGCAGTGACGGGACCGAGTGCCAGCCTCACCCCCCCCCACCTCCCCAGCAGTGACGGGACCGAGGGCCAGGCTCATCCCCCCCAACCCCCAGCAGTGACGGGACCGAGGGCCAGGCTCATCCCCCCCACCTCCCCAGCAGTGACGGGACCGAGTGCCAGCCTCACCCCCCTCCCACCTCCCCAGCAATGACGGGACCGAGGGCCAGCCTCACCCCCCCCACCTCCCCAGCAGTGACAGGACCGAGTGCCAGCCTCACCCCTCCCACCTCCCCAGCAGTGACGGGACCGAGTGCCAGCCTTACCCCTCCCACCTCCCCAGCAGTGACGGGACCGAGTGCCAGCCTCACCCCCCCACCTCCCCAGCAGTGATGGGACCGAGTGCCAGCCTCACCCCCCCACCTCCCCAGCAGTGACAGGACCGAGGGCCAGGCTCATCCCCCCCAACCGCCAGCAGTGACAGGACCGAGTGCCAGCCTCACCTCCCCACCTCCCCAGCAGTGACAGGACCGAGTGCCAGCCTCACCCCCCCACCTCCTCAGCAGTGATGGGCCCGAGTGCCAGCCTCACCCCCCCCACCTCCCCAGCAGTGATGGGACCGAGTGCCAGCCTCACCCCCCCCACCTCCCCAGCAGTGACGGGACCAAGTGCCAGCCTCACCCCCCCCCCACCTCCCCAGCAGTGACAGGACCGAGGGCCAGGCTCACCCCCCCCACCTCCCCAGCAGTGACGGGACCGAGTGCCAGGCTCATCCCTCCCACCTCCCCAGCAGTGACGGGACCGAGTGCCAGCCTCACCTCCCCACCTCCCCAGCAGTGACGGGACGGAGGGCCAGGCTCATCCCCCCCAACCCCCAGCAGTGACAGGACCAAGTGCCAGCCTCACCCCCCCCCACCTCCCCAGCAGTGACGGGACCGAGTGCCAGCCTCACCTCCCCACCTCCCCAGCAGTGACGGGACCAAGGGCCAGCCTCACCCCCCCCACCTCCCAAGCAGTAACGGGACCGAGGGCCAGCCTCACCCCCCCACCTCCCCAGCAGTGACGGGACCGAGGGCCAGCCTCACCCCCCCCACCTCCCCAGCAGTGACGGGACCGAGTGCCAGCCTCACCCCCCCACCTCCCCAGCAGTGACGGGACCGAGTGCCAGCCTCACCCCCCCCACCTCCCCAGCAGTGACGGGACCGAGTGCCAGCCTCACCCCCCCCACCTCCCCAGCAGTGACGGGACCGAGTGCCAGCCTCACCCCCCCCCCACCTCCCCAGCAGTGACGGGACCGAGTGCCAGCCTCACCCCTCCCACCTCCCCAGCAGTGACAGGACCGAGTGCCAGCCTCACCCCTCCCACCTCCCCAGCAGTGACGGGACCGAGTGCCAGCCTCACCCCCCCACATCCCCAGCAGTGATGGGACCAAGTGCCAGCCTCACCCCCCCCCACCTCCCCAGCAGTGACAGGACCGAGGGCCAGGCTCATCCCCCCCAACCCCCAGCAGTGACAGGACCGAGGGCCAGGCTCATCCCCCCCACCTCCCCAGCAGTGACGGGACCGAGTGCCAGCCTCACCCCCCTCCCACCTCCCCAGCAGTGACAGGACCGAGGGCCAGCCTCACCCCCCCCACCTCCCCAGCAGTGACAGGACCGAGTGCCAGCCTCACCCCTGCCACCTCCCCAGCAGTGACAGGACCGAGTGCCAGCCTCACCCCTCCCACCTCCCCAGCAGTGACGGGACCGAGTGCCAACCTCACCCCTCCCACCTCCCCAGCAGTGACAGGACCGAGGGCCAGCCTCACCCCCCCACCTCCCCAGCAGTGATGGGACCAAGTGCCAGCCTCACCCCCCCACCTCCCCAGCAGTGACAGGACCGAGGGCCAGGCTCATCCCCCCCAACCGCCAGCAGTGACAGGACCGAGTGCCAGCCTCACCCCCCCACCTCCCCAGCAGTGACAGGACCGAGTGCCAGCCTCACCCCCCCACCTCCTCAGCAGTGATGGGACCAAGTGCCAGCCTCACCCCCCCCACCTCCCCAGCAGTGATGGGACCAAGTGCCAGCCTCACCCCCCCCACCTCCCCAGCAGTGACAGGACCGAGGGCCAGGCTCATCCCCCCCAACCCCCAGCAGTGACAGGACCGAGTGCCAGCCTCACCCCCCCCACCTCCCCAGCAGTGACGGGACCGAGTGCCAGGCTCATCCCTCCCACCTCCCCAGCAGTGACGGGACCGAGTGCCAGCCTCACCCCCCCCACCTCCCCAGCAGTGACGGGACCGAGTGCCAGGCTCATCCCTCCCACCTCCCCAGCAGTGACGGGACCGAGTGCCAGCCTCACCCCCCCCCCACCTCCCCAGCAGTGATGGGACCGAGGGCCAGCCTCACCCCCCCACCTCCCCAGCAGTGACGGGACCGAGGGCCAGCCTCACCCCCCCCACCTCTCCAGCAGTGACGGGACCGAGTGCCAGCCTCACCCTCCCCACCTCCCCAGCAGTGACAGGACCGAGTGCCAGCCTCACCCCCCCACCTCCCCAGCAGTGACAGGACCGAGGGCCAGCCTCACCCCCCCCCACCTCCCCAGCAGTGACAGGACCGAGTGCCAGCCTCACCCCTCCCACCTCCCCAGCAGTGACTGGACCAAGTGCCAGCCTCACCCCTCCCACCTCCCCAGCAGTGACGGGACCGAGTGCCAGGCTCATCCCCCCCAACCCCCAGCAGTGATGGGATTGCCTGGAGGGTGGAGGAGCAGGAACACTGGTTAGAAATAGGGTCAGAGGCAACCGGCTAGTTCCACCAGAGCCCACACCCAGAGGGGATTGTTGAGACCCTCGGGTTCCTGGGGTCAGCAGTAGAGGGCTGTTTTAACTAGGACAGAGACGCCCCTAAACACCCCAGTGTTTTCTCAATATACTCCCATTGGCTCTAGGCTGCTTTTAGCCAGAGTGCCTAATAGGATAAACAAAAACATGGCGTCTGTGTGCATGGGCACAGCATACTCTATGGATGCTGACCCCTTTTCTTCCAGTGGGTGAGTGCCGGCCCAGGGTGATGCGAGTCTGGCACCCAGCACCCGGACACACCAGGCTGCATAGTACAGGGCACACCCTGTACAAGGCTCCAGACACCAGCGCAGGCTTGGGGCTTCCTAGCCACCCACACTTCTGACTAGCGTAGGGGAGGAAAAGGCTTTTCTCGGCCCTCCTAGGGTCCCTGGCTGGTCTGAAGATTAAATTGATAGGTCACCGGGAGAACATCATACTGATGTTTTTGATAGAAGTTTTAGGTAACATGGGGGTCTTCATAAGATGAAGCCCCAGACCACTCACCTGTGGAATTTTATGCCAGGCTTGACAAGAGTGGACAGTGACAGGACAAGGTGAGAGGGTGAGGAGTCTGCGGTCATTGTCCTCAGCTGCAGGGGAGCAGCAGGCCTGGTGTCGGGGTTCTTGGCATCCCTGTCTTTGGACAAAGGGCACTCCTTTCCTGGGGTGTAGGGAGGTCACTTCTCACATGAGGATTTATCCTCTCTTTCAGGGGAGAAGGGCAAGGGGGTGAGGACATCAGTGACCTTTCTGCTGCCTTGTCTCAAACTTGCAGCTTAAAATACTCAATATGCCAAAGTGCCCTATCCTGGGGGAGCATGTCCTGACCCCCTCACCATCTAGCTGCGTGTTCAGGGGGTCCCACTACCCACTGCAGCCCGACAGTTCACTGGAATGCCTCCCAGGACTCGGGAGTGCTGACTGGTGCAGCTGTATCACCGCACTAGGGAGACACAGGGCGGGCCAGTGGAGCAGAGGCATGGGGCATGGCCGAGGTCTGGGAGCGTCCCCGCCACCTGTCACTCCGATGTGGACGACCAGCCTGGGAAGTCACTTAAGCTTAGGTATCTGTGATTATTGTTGGAGATGTGTCTCTAGGCTTGATCAGGGACCACCTGACTGCACTCACCATCTCCTCTCGGCTCAAAGCCCCAGCCCCTAACCATGTTGCTGGTCTTTGGACAGGGCCAACCCCCATCCTGAAACCACCTACGGGCTGGCACAGAGTGTTATTAGAGCCCGTCATGAATAACAGAGACACTGCTGTCACTTAGGACATTCCGAGGATTTGGAGGCTTCATTCCAGGAGCCAGGGACCAAGGCCAGGCAAATGCCTCACTGCACAACATCCAAGTTTCCCCTCCACCCAGTTCCCTTAGTCGTCTCTTCATGTCCCACCGAGGGATCCCTTCCCCTTTCTGTGTGTCCCTGAGTGATCAGCCTTGGCAGTGGTGCAGATGCCCCACCAGCTGGAGCCTCAGGGTCCTTTTGGGCAAGTGGCCTTGCGATGTTTCTGTTCACTTCCCCTCACAACCCACTGAGCGCACTTTACCTGTTACAGTCCTCTGCAGTGGGGACAAGATTTGAATCAGGGGTGAAGCTCTTTCTTGATTCTCGTCTGCACTCCAGGCGAGGTATGACAGTGGCTTGCTCTAGGCTGGGGTGGGGTGAGGGGCGTAGCTAGTAGACATGTTCCAGATGCATCTTGGGAGCAGAACAGGTCGAGTGGACTGGTGGAGGGAGAAGTTGGGATGATTTCCAGGATGCTGTCTGAGTAGATGAAGTAAGTAACAGGAGGTTTTGGGGTTGCTCTCTGTAATGCTGGTGGCCGAGGCCAGGCAGGTCCACATTGGATTTGGGCTGATGGTAGGGGAACTGCGGAGCTGGAAAGTGTTGGGCCCTTCTGTTTAACAGAGTCTCACAACGGTGGATGAGCAAACAGGCAGGTAAAACCACTTCTCACGGCAGCAAGCAAATGAACAGCAAAATGGTCCCTCACAGTGGCGGGCAAGCAATCCAAAATCCGCCCTGAGTGCAAGCACCCACAGCCCTACAAAGACCACCCACATGTGGCGCTGCCATGGGCCCATGCACCAATCCGGCAAAGTGCTTGCAGCCGGCAAACCAGCAAGCAAGCCCAACACAGCTGCCCTCTCCAGACCCTCCCGATCAGATGTAAGCACTTTTACACATTTGTGGACAAAAGGCCACATACTAAACATGACAAGCTCAGGGAGGCCAGCGTGGCGGGGCTTACAAACTCAGAGGATGAAAACCACGTAGGATGGTCTGAACATCAAAATGCCTGATAGCGCAGGTCGTGGTGGGTAGTCACATCCTAGGCCTGTAGCTTCCTTGACAAAGGTCAGTCTTTATCTGCAGGGAGCTGGTCTACTGTCCTTTGCAGCTAAGATCACAGACCTTTGGAAGGTCAGAGTAATCCCCCCTTTCCAGACCCCTGAGGGCAGAACCTCCCACCAGAGCACAGGACCACGGAGCCCCTTATGTTAGCCTGCTCCCTGAACATCATCTTTGTGTGTTGTACACCTAAACCCACCGAGGTAAAAGTCTGTGTTACTCTTGATCCAATCCCAGAGGTTTCCCTGCTTTGCTATCTCCCACCTCCCTAATCTACCACCAATGGATTCCTTGTAACAGCACCCTTAAGTCCCTTTTGATTCTAAAGTACAAAATAAGCTGTAAAGCTGCCATTCTCCAAAGCATTTTCTCAATCTGTTGAGATTTTGCTTCTCATCAATTGTCAGTTTGGCGCTGATGAACTCATAAAACTTGTTTCGACATTTCTTACGCTGACGCGTTCACGCACGCACAGAGGAAGGGCCAGAATGGTCCTTACTCCAGTGTTCCCAAAGCGCGTGAGCTGGTGTCCCTCTTTATCAGTCAGCACCTACCTGAGAGCACACCGAACCGTGTTCTGTAATCGTATCTGCCTCCCTGGGGCTGTGAGCATCTGGGCAGGCACCCAGTCTTTTATCCTGGTGTCTCTGGCCCCTCTAAACCCTGAGAAGTGACAGCAGAACAGAAAAGCAGCCCTGCTCTGTGGGGAGCTCTCAGGCTCCCGGGGTCAGAGGGCCTTTAGGTTCAAATGACAGCTCTGCTATTTATTTGCTGTGACCCTGGGTAATTTATTTAACTTATATAAACCTCAGTTCACTCACCTGCAAAATAGTACATATATAAGACAGGTATTTTGAGGATACATTAATCTATATTAAGTTTCCAGAGGAGTTCCTGATGTAGGGGATTAGTTCAATGAATGTAATATATTAGGCTGAAAAAGATAAAATTAGCCATTTAAAAAAGATCTTTTTTGGCGCTGGCCAGTTTGTTCAGTGGATAGAGAGTAGGCCTGGTGTGCAGACATCTGGGTTCGATCCCCAGTCAGAGCACACAGGAGAAGCTACTATCTGCTTCTCTTTTCTTCCCTTTCTCCCTTCTCTCTCTTTTCCTGTCTCACAGCCAGTGGCTCGATTGGTTTGAGCGTTAGCCCCGGGCACTGAGGATAGTTTGGTTGATTCGAGCATCAGTCCCAGATGGGGTGTATCCGGGATGGGGCACATACAGGAGTCTATCTCCTCTCCTCTTAAAAAAGAAAGTATGTATATGTATATGTGTACATATATGTATATGTATGTGTACATGTGTGTATATGTCTCTGTATGTATATATGTACATGTATGTGTATGTGTATGCATGTATGTGTATATGTATATGTGGGGCAGCTGCAAGCACTTTGCTTGATTAGTACATGAGCACGTGGCAGAGGCACGTGTGCATAGCCTACATTACATAAGGCTATGGGTGCTTGTGCTTGAGAAAGATGAGAGATTGGGGGTTGCAGATGCACGAATTGTCTGCCCACTACCATGAGGGGCCATTTTGCTGTTTGTGTGCCTGAGAGGTAATTTCCCTGCCTGTGTGCTTGTCGCTGTTGTGAGACTTGATTAAACGGAATGGCCCCACCCTTTCTGGCTCTGCAGTTTCTCTACTGTCTGCCCGAATCCAATGTGGACCTACCTGCCTGGCCTTGGCCACTGGCATTACAATATATATCTTTTTTGAGATAAAATTCACATACGATAAAATTTAGTATAGTCACAAAGTAGGATAACTATCACTGCAGTCTAATTTTAGGATATTTTCATCGTCAAAAAGTAACCTGGGCCCTGGCCGGTTAGCTCAGTGGTAGAGCGTCAGCCTGGCGTGCAGGAGTCCCAGGTTGGATTCCCGGCCAGGGCACACAGAAGAGGTGCCCATCTGCTTCTCCACCCTCCCTCTCTCCTTCCTCTCTGTCTCTCTCTTCCCCTTCCGCAGCCAAGGCTCCATTGGAGCAAAGATGGCCTGGGCGCTGAGGATGGCTCTGCCTCAGGTGCTAGAATGGCTCTGGTTGCAACAGAGCGACGCCCCAAGATGGGCAGAGCATCGCCCCCTGGTGGGCGTGCCGGGTGGATCCCGGTCGGGCGCATGCGGGAGTCTGTCTGACTGCCTCCCTGTTTCCAGCTTCGGAAAAAAGAAAAAAAAAAGAAGTAACCTTGCGGCCTGACCTGTGGTGGTGCAGTGGATAAAGCGTCAACCTGGAAATGCTGAGGTCACCAGTTCAAAACTCCGGGCTTGCCTGGTTAAGGCACATATGGGAGTTGATGCTTCCTGCTCCTCCCTCCCTTCTCTCTCTCTCTCTCTCTCTCTCTCTCTCTCCCTCTCTCCCTCTCCCTCTCCCTCTCCCTCTCCCTCTCCCTCTCCCTCTCTCTCTCCTTTCTAAAATGAATAAATAAAAAATAAAAATAAAAAAGTAACCTGGTGCCCATTTAGCCGTCACTCCCCATTCCCACGCGCACACAGCCATAGCCATCTTGTCTCTTTTCTGTCTCTATAGATTTGCCTATTTTGGATACTTCATATAAATAGAATCATGCAGTATATGTTTTTTTGTGCCTAGTTTCTTCCACTTAGTCCAAATGTTTCAAGGTTTATCCATGTTGTACCATATATCAATATTTCATTTTTTATTGCTGAATACTATTGCATTGTATAGACATGTCAAATTTTGTTTATCCATTCATCATTGATGATTGTTTTTACTTTTTGGCTATTATATGCCATGCTGCTATGGACACTCACATTTAAGCTTTTATGTAGATGTGTCTTCATACCTAGGAGTGCAGTTGCTGGGTCATATGGTAACTATCAGTCATATGGTAATTCTGCTTAACACTTTGTGGAACTGCCAGATTTTTCCAAAGCAGTTGCACCAGTTTACTTTACCAGCAACAATGTATCAGGGTTCTAGTTTATCATCAAGACTTGTTATCATTGCCTGACCAGGTGGTGGCGCAGTGGATGGAGCGTCGGACTGGGATGCGGAAGGACCCAGGTTCGAGACCCCGAGGTCACCAGCTTGAGTGCGGGCTCATCTGGCTTGAGCAAAGAGCTCACCAGCTTGGACCCAAGGTCGCTGGCTCCAGCGGGGGGTTGCTCGGTCTGCTGAAGGCCCACGGTCAAGGCACATGTGAGAAAGCAATCAATGAACAACTAAGAAGTCGCAACGCGCAACGAGAAACTGATGATTGATGCTTCTCATCTCTCTCCGTTCCTGTCTGTCTGTCCCTGTCTATCTCTGCCTCTGTAAAAAAAAAAAAAAAAAAAGACTTGTTATCACTCATTTTTCTGATCGCTCCATCCTAGTGGATGTGAAGTTCTTTCTTGTTTTTTAATTGAGGAATCATTGACATATAACATTATATTAATCTCAGGTGTACAACATAATAATTTATATATTTGTCTATATTGAGAAATGATCACAATAAGTTAATATACATCACTATACATAGTTATAAATATATTTTGTGATGAGAAATTTTAAGATATATTTTCTTAAAGCAACTTTCAAATATGCAATACAGTGTTACTAATTATAGTCACCATGATGTACATTACATCCCCGTATCTTATTTTATAATGGAAATTTTGTACTTTTTGACATCTCACCCATTTTGCCCAACCCCCATCCCACATCACTCTGTTCTCTGAATCTATGAGCCTGTTTTCTTTGTTTTGTTTTGTTTTTAGATTCCACATAGGTGAAATCATATGGTATCTGTCTTTCCTTTTTGAATTTATTTTTTAATTTATAGGGTTGACATGGTTTGCCAAACCATATAGTTTTCAAGTTTACAACTCAATATAAGCCCATCTATGGCATTTGTTTTTCTCTGTCTTACTTATTTCACTTAGCATAATGTCCTTTTTTGTTTGGAGAAATGTCTAGTCAAGTCTTTTGATCATTTTAAAAATTGGGTCATTTTTCTGTTTATTATTAAGTAGTAAGAGTTCTTTATATATTCTGAATACCTCTTCATTACCAGATATATTATTTGCAAGAATCTTCTTACCTTCTGTGGGTTTTCACTTTCTCAATTATATCATCTGCAACATGAAAGTTTTAAATTTTGATGTAGTTTATTTTTTTGTTTGTTGGTTATGCTTCTGGTGTCATAGATGAGAAAACACTGCATAACCCAAAGTCATGGAGATGTTCTCCTATACGTTTACTAACAGGTTTCTAGCTTTAGCTCTACATTAAGATCTAAGGTCCAGGTGAAGTTCGTTTCTGTGTATGATGTAAGCAAGGTGTCCAGGGTTGCATGTGGGTCTGCTGCTTCAGCACCGTTTATTGAAAAGAGTATTTTCCCCCCATGAAGTAGTTTTTGGTAAACTGATATTTTTAAGGTCATACCAGGTCAAATATAGATAATTTCATAGGGCACATTTTAGTTTTATTACAATATTAATGTGAATAAAACAAAACAAGAAATAACAGTAATTTCTTATTTGGCCACGAGATGGCAGCAGTCTCCCAGATTTTATCCCTTTCCAGGTTGAACTACTCTAAAAAATGGGAACGGGTTTTAATCAAGTAAGGAGTATCCTCCACAAGAGTCTTGTGCTGTATTTCTCTAACCTCCTGATAACGCTGACTTTGGCTACCCCAGCATTGTGCGTCTTGGTCCCCTTCTTTGTTAATAGAAAACTGGAGTTTTCTGGTGGAATGAGGTGGTAATGCTCCCCAGTCATGGTTTATACTACCCGATTGAATTTGAAACAGAATTTGACTCACAAACAGTTAGTTATAAAAGTACTACAAGTTTAGCCTGACCCGGAGGTTGCCCAGTGGATAGAGCATTGGCTTGGGATGTTAGTGACTCAGGTTCAAAACCCTGAGGTTGACAGCTTGAGTGTAGGTTTGGTGTCTTGAGCGTGGGATCATAGACATGACCCCAAGGTCCCTGGTTTGAGCCCAGAGGTCTCTGGCTTGAAGTCCAAGGTCACTGGCTTGAGCCCAAGTTGCTGGCTTGAGCAAGGGGTCACTGACTCAACTGGAGCTTTGTGGTCAAGACACATGTGAGAAAGCAATTAATGAACTGTGGAACTGCAACTATGAGTTGATGCTTCTCATCTCTCTATCCTGTCGGTCGGCCTGTCTCTTTTTCTCTCAAAAAAAAAGTACTACATGTTCATTGTTTCCAACTATCAAAAAGCCTAATGGAAATATGCATTTATCTACCGTGTGGTTACACAGCTTAGCCAAAATGTCAAGCATTCTTAGGTCTTAACTGATTTTATTTTGGGCCAAAGTAGTAAAAAGTTGTAATCACTTTGTTGATCATACATACTGGTTGATAGTTATAAATGATTTTAGCTAATAAAAGCAGGTCAAAATATCATTGATGGGGGGAAAATAAAGGAGACAAATTTGGAAGCCATAGTAATGTGTTTAGGTGCCTCCAGCATGTGTCTGCAGCCGCCCTTCCCTCTCCCCGTTCCTCCTGAATGGTTAGCTGCCCAGGGCAGGCCCCCCACACAGGACTCTGCTCCCACAGCCTTTCAGACGAGGAGTTAGGCATCCTCGGGCCCTCTCCTCTCGCACACCCCCACTGGAATCTGTGGGCCTCTGAACCCCAGCATCAGAGCTAACTGCACACCCCCTTTTCCTAACACATACTGACCAGGCTGTCCTGGGGGAGCTGTGAGCATGGGGTGCAGGAAACGACAGGCGGCAGGGATGGCAGCCTGCCCACGCAGAGGTCAGGCGAGGGCCAGTGCTGACCGTGGAGGTGATGCTAGCTTGTCTGTCAGCACTTGGGAGTTGTTACAGTCTGTCCATCAGCAGTTTCAAGGAGCCAGGAGTGATGATCTGGACCCATTCAGGGACCAGAGCGAGGGGAAGGGTCCTCACTTTGATGTGAGCAGTGAGGTCAGCAGGGGAGCCGGAGGAGAGGGCCAGGGGGAGGTCTGAGCAGACAGTCTCCTCTTCCATCACAGGCTCTCCCTCTGTCATTGCTCCCTTCCTGGGTGACACTGATCTCTCCGCCCAAGCCTCTGTGCTGCTCCAGGCTCCCTGTCCTAAACCTCCACCCTGTGTCTTCACTGTGACCCCATCACCTGCTCACATACCTCTTTGGAGGAACATGGTTGGAGGGAAAGCTGGGGACAAGGGGTGCTGGCCAGAGAGCACCTGGGGTGGGGCCCAAACTATCAATTCCATTCTAAGGTAGTTACTTCATGCGTGAAACACCTACTTTTGAGAGTTAGAGAGGAGAATTTTCCCTTGCGAATCAGGAATCTCAGTGTTGGGAGGGGCCTCAAAGGTCACTGGACTCTCTGCTTTCAAGTGTAGCAACTTACATGTTGCCACGACTTACATGTATGTACTGCAAGGAGCCCACCATCTGCTGAGGGTTCCCACTCACTGGTGGAGGAAGAGGATGAGAGGAAGACGGAGGGAGGAGGGGGAGACAGAGGACAGACAGGATGGAGAGCCACTGCTGCCCTGGGATCCTCGCCGTCCTCGGACACGCACACGCACACACGCACACACACACACACACACACACGCCAGGCCTGAAAGGCTGCCAGCTCATTCTGGCCCAGCTGGGGTTGTCTGGCCTTTTTCCTGTCTAAAGTTACAGAATTTTCCAGAAGTTCCCCTGTTTGGTTTTTTCCCCCCTGGAGTTATAAACCAGATTTCCCCTGTCCCCCTATTTTTCTGACCTTGGGAAGAAAAGTGAAAGAAGGAAAGAAAGCAGCACAGAGGGCGTCTGAGCACCCCTGAGACTGACCCTTCCCTTCCTGCCCTCTGCGCGCGGGTTCCAGGAACCTAATGGTAACAGGAACTCCCATATTCAGCGTTGCTGCCCATGCCAACCCTCTTCTATGTATTAGCTAACTTAAAGCTCCTAATCACAGCCTTAAGACCAGACTGTTCCAAATTCTCATTTTGGGATTACAGATGAGGCCCATGAGGCCCAGAGTGGGAACTAGATATCCCTGAGGTTTCATCTGGTTCCACAGCAGAACTAGGTTTGGACTGAAGTCTGTCTACCTTTGGAGCCTTTCTGTTAACCTCCACTTCCCCAGGGACCCGGGTGTCCTAGAGGTCAACAGAGAGATCCCAGATGTCCTCTTCCCGCCTCCGCTGATCACACAGCAGCCTTGGAAGGACAGTGGGGGGGGGGGGTGCCGGGGACGGGGAGCATCTCACAACGGGGAGTTTCCATTGGCATTCTGCCGCTAGCTGGCTGTGTCCTAGTCTCTGGTTGGGATGAGGATGTCTGTGATTTCAGCCTCTAGCCAAGACAGCCTCTGAGACCCCTTCTCTTTGAAGACTCCCGAGTCTGACTGTGCCGAGATGACCGGTTTGGGAGAAGATATAACACCCGCAGCCGCTTGCGGAGAGCCCACAGATTTGGCCTCTCAGAGAAGGGTCGTGCAGTAACTCAGTATTTGGACTCAACTCAGGAGAACTGCCTGTCATTGGAGGTAGAGCATCCCTGAAAAGCCCCGAGCACAGGGCCTTCCTGTTCTGCCCAGCACCAGGACTGGGCCGCACCAGGTGCAGAGCGAGTGGTCACGGCAGCCATGACTGAGGAGGACCACTGGGTGCAGTGACTGCCTTGTGTTGAGCGCTTACATCCTGTCTCTGTGATACTGTCAAGCCCTTGCAGCAGTTCTACAAGGTAGGTTTTGTAGAGACCAGGAAACCAGAGGTCAGCGATCTGCCCAGTGGCCTGCAGAAGTGCGGGCTAAGATTTGAGTGCACATTCTTATCCATGTGCTAGGGTGCTGCCCAATTTCAGATGTGGTCGTAGACTCCCACTGATTTTTTAGTGGTGGCAGGTCTCAGGTTAGGCTCTTTGGGCCATTAGTACGTTTTCCCAGAGACCCCAGGGGGTGAAAGCAGCCCTAACTATGCCATCCTCACTGCACTTTAGGGTGAAGCAGGAAAGGGAGGGAGTCGAGTCCTCTCCTGTGTGTGAGACAGCAGTCCGAGCTAGCTGAGCCGGTGTGGGGCTGTGACTGGGAGTTGCCAGGCAATGCCTGACTGGCCAGAGCCCAGGAGTGCAGTGCAGAGCTCCCAAGGGAGGCTGCTCAGGAGATTGCCTGGGGACAGAGTGGGGACACAGGTATTTCCCAGACTGGCCTGTGCACCAGGGGTGGAGCTGGAGCCCACGGCTTGGGGAACCAGAGACGTGGCCAACCCCCACCAGCCACGGCCCTGGCCCGGAAGTGAGCAGATAGGGTGGAGTCACAGCATGCCAGCGGCCCAGAGGGTCCTAGGTTCCTTGAGGAGCATGGGGTTGTCTGACGGTGCTGGCATGAAGCCAGGATTCTCATTTCTGACTTGAGAGCTAAAAGCCTAGGATACCAGTGCTAAGGGAACCCCAAGATCTTGCATCAGTTCCTTTCCCTATCCCCAGATTGGAGGCGTGAGGTGGCTCTGTCAGCCCAAGCAGGTTCACTGGCCCCCAGCGTCACTCCCCCCAGGCGATAAGGCACAGTGCTGCTGGTATTTGGGGCAGGGGGAGGGGCAGGGGAGGACCCTGGGGCACAATGGACACCAGCAGCTTTGTTCCTGTGTCCACCTTTTAGGGAGGGGGTGTCAGTGGTGGCCCCACAATCTATGTGGCAAGCAGACCTGTGTCTGGGCCAGGGAATTAAGCTGTCTTCACCTCGCCAGCATGAATAAGGCCAGAGGGCCTGTGACAAGAGCTGTCAGTGCTGGTGTCCTGTCCCAGCCATCACTGACAAGGCCAGGCAGCTCAGGACACCTGGGAAAGACAACGCTGAAAGAGCAGGGTATAGGGCCTGCCCGGGGAGGGGGCAGGTGGGGACACAGCAACCTTTGTGTGCACCTGACCGGCACAGTCACGAGACGAGCTGCTTCCTGTTGGGGGCTCTGTCCCTGTCCTGCCTCCCCACACCCCCACCCTGCACCCCTGCCGCCCCTCCCCAGCCCCCCTCACCCTCTCTCAGGCTCAGAACGGGGCTTCTCCAGAGGGCTTGTGCTGGGTTATGAGGACAGGGGTGAGCTTCATGGTGATGCAGGTGACACTGACTGTCTTGGCATTGGTCCCATCCTACCCTCCCTCTCAGCCTCTGTGGGCAGTTGCCAACCCTCTTGCCAGGTACTAGAGGCTAAAGTCAGGGCTGTATGAACTGGGGGAGATGTTTCTGTGGGTAGGATGTGTGGGTGGCACCCAGAGCCCTGCACAGGCCTGTCTTGGGTGGAATCCTTGCTGCAGTGGGAGCTAGGTCCTGCTAGAGAGAAAAGGAAACACCTTGGTGTCCCCCAACCCCAGTCCTCCTGGGTTCCTGGCCTGACAACCCTAATCAAGCAGCGGCATTATGGGGCTTGAGTTTCTGTCTGGTGAGGAAGCTCAGCCCAGCTCTTTCCAAAACATGGCCAGGTAATGCCACTGTGGGCAGGCAGTTGACACGTGGGGTGGCAGGGCGGCAGCTGCAGAGGGCCTCTCTCTGGATGGTATGCAGATATTATCTCAGCAGGAAGCATGCAGTGAACTGCTCTCTGCCCCCTCTAGCTCCCTCAGTGTTTTTCAAAGAAAAATGCCCCCCCCCACTAGTTCTCTGACTCCACCCCTCCCTGCCTGCCCTGAAATCAACCAGGAGGGGCTCCCAGCTACAGGAATGGGCAACTGTGACCTTGCAGTCCCTGCAAAGGGATGAAGCCCCAGGTGGGCCCGCCACCTTCCTGGCTTCTAGGAGCTCAGGGTCCTGGGGATGCCTCAGAGAATTCCGGCCAGTTCCTTGGGACACAGCAAGACACAGACTCCTCTTCCTGTCAACAAGTGTCTGAGATGCTACAGGGGCATGAGGAACTCAAGACACAGTTCCTGCAATCTAGTTAGAAAGACAAAATGGAGTGGAGCCAATCTGGAGTAACTGGTGAGCTGTGGCTTCTAACCCTGACTGTCGCATGCGCTCTCCCACCATCGTTCACTGACCCCTGCAGGACCAGGCGCTGCGCTGGGCCGTGCTGGCTGGAGGTGCCGCCGCAGCACCATCCTGAGCCCAGGTTTCAGATGTGTGCAGGGCGTTGGGAGACCACGGGCAGTGCCGGTGTAGCCCAGGGAGGTTGTTGCCAGGTGGAAGGAAGGGAAGGGCACCTCACCAGAGGAAAGGGCGGCAGGTTTACTGGGAGGTCTACAAGTAGTTTGGTGCGACTGGAGCACAGAGCTCGGGACGGGAAGGGGCAGGGCTGAGGAAGGACCAGAGATGTCGGACCCCAGCTTACAGGTGAGGGAGCAGAGAGGTAGCAGCCAGGACGCCCAGTGCTGTGGTGGAGAGGAGGCTGTTGTGGTATGGGAGGCAGAAACCCTCCCCGCCGGTGGCCCGGGGCGGACTGCCCGCAGACCAGCCAGCGCCAGCCTGTCCCAGGTCTGCTTGCTGCTGCAACTCACCGAGAGCACAGGAGGCCTGGGGCTACCTCTGGGTTCCAGTGGGGAACAGGGGAGAGGAAGGCAGCTGCTGATGGCACACTCCTGGTTCCTGACAGCGCCAGCCTGTCCCAGGTCTGCTTGCTGCTGCAACTCACCGAGAGGACAGGAGGCCTGGGGCTACCTCTGGGTTCCAGTGGGGAACAGGGGAGAGGAAGGCAGCTGCTGATGGCACACTCCTGGTTCCTGACCCCCGGGAATCCAGGTCAGGAATTCTCATGATCAGAGTCAGGCTCCAAAGTGTGACCAGATGCCTATCATCTGCTTTTCTGCCTCTGCTATGGTCTCTCTTTATTATTCTCTGTCTCTGTCAGTGTCTGTCTGTCTGTCTCTGTCTCACTATTTTTCTGTCTCTCTCATAGCTGTCAAATGTGTTCAGCCCTCTGCTGTTTTCCCAGTTTTGTGCCTTTTCCTTTCTGTTTAGATTGTAACCTTCCCCCCTCTACAGCTCTCTCTCTTTGCCCTTTCTCCTCAGTTTTTCTCCCTCTTAGGTCTGTCTTTCCTTTGTGTTCGTGTCCCTTCTCTCCTCTGGGTGGCAGCTTCGACTGCATCCTCTATCCTGCTCCCCTCATTGGGCGAGGCCCAGTGGCAGCTCACTTGTCCCAGCCAAGGACACCTTCACAGAGATGACAGTGCAAATGGTGCTCTCTTCTTTGGCTACCCAAGCCCGGGGGCTCTGTGGCTTTGGATGGGGGGAGGTCTTTTTTTTTTATTTTATTTCTTTTTATTTTGTATTTTTCTGAAGTTGGAAACGGGAAGACAGTCAGACAGACTCCCACATGCGCCCGACCAGGATCCACCCAGCACGCCCACCAGGGGGCGATGCTCTGCCCATCTGAGGCGTTGCTCTGTTGTAATCAGAGCCATTCTAGTGCCTGAGGCAGAGGCCACAGAGCCATCCTCAGCGCCCTGGCCATCTTTGCTCCAATGGAGCCTCCATTGCAGGAGGGGAAGAGAGAGACAGAGAGGAAGGAGAGGAGGAGGGGTGGAGAAGCAGATGGGCGCTTCTCCTGTGTGCCCTGGCAGGGAATCGAACCTGGGACTCCTGCACGCCAGGCTGACGCTCTACCACTGAGCCAACCGACAGGGCCGGATGGGGGGTCTTTAGTCCCTGAGCAATCTAAATGCAAATGTGTCCAGTCCAGCCCCCACCTCCTTCCGAGGGGCTCCCTCCAGCTCCCCTCCTGCAGGCCCTCACCCTGCTCCCTTCACTCCCATGTCATTTCATTGCTGTCTCCCCAGCCTCAGACGGGGCCAGGCCCTGACCCTACTTGCGGCTTCAATCATCTTCCCTCTGTTTGGCTTCCCTCTGCACCCCCATCACCCCTTGGCTTGGCCAACGCCCCTCTTTCGGGCCTCGGTGTACATGCCCTGTCTTGGGGAGCCACCACCCAATCCTCGCACAACTCCAAGTCCTCTGCGCAGTGTGACAGCCAGGGCCTCACCATCACGCAGTTACCAAAAATGAAGTTAACTCTGTGTGGTGCTGTGTCCTTGTCCAATGTGCCCTCTGGGATTCAGGGAAGGAATGTTTACTGAAAACCTACAGCATGCCTAACACGAAAGGAGATCTTTTATGCGGTTGACCTCACTCGATCCTCTCCATCGCCTTCCTTTTACAGAATGACTGAGCATCTGAGAGGCAAAAGTCAGCCCGGGGCACACAGCAGATCTCTGGCACTGCCAGGACTCGCTCTGGGTGTATGACCCTGCTCCACCCCTCCTCTTCCTCAGGACTCGGCCTGGAGGCACCAGCACGGATTCCCAAGCACGAGCTGTGCTAGGGCTGCAGAGGCCAGGTCTGTGCATTGGTGAATGTCCGGTTTAACAAACCTACGTGGAACACATTGTCCGGACTGGGCATTGGGCTGCTTTGGGGGGTCTGGACTTGCCAAAGGGGGTGTGGGTGGGCACCTCCTGGATGTCACCTGTCTGCTTTGTCTATAGCCAAGTGTCTGTGTTGACACCTGACCAGGGCTGAAGGGAGAAGAGGACAGCGTGGGCTTGTGTGCGGTGGGCTGTGGGCGAGGGGTGTAGTGGGGGGACCAGGTTTAATGAGGTGACTGCCACTTGTAAATGAAACAGAAGGTGGAGCAACTTGTGTGAACTTTGACTTGCCCTGTCTGGCTGGCCTTTCACCAGTTCTCCAGCAGCTGCCTCACTCAGAAGGGACCTGCCACAGCCGGGGCGGGCAGGGCGAGCCAGGGTTGTGCAGCCCTGGGTGGGGGTGGGGGCCTGGGGTGTTGTGGTAGCCTCACCTGTTCGCTTCGAACGAAGTCAAAGTCCTGGGACAGGACTCACCCTCCGCACACCTCCTTCTGGTCATGTCTCCCAGACGCTCGCTCTCCCACCATCGGTGTGTACAATATCTCGCCCTGAGTGCCGCCGCCCTGGCTCTCACCTCCCAAACACACACCTTTTAGGGTAAGCTGGTCTGACTTTGACACTTGGGCCCACGTTACTTGCCAGGGCAGATTCTGCTGAAAGTCCAGTGGCTGGTGTCTTCTTTCTGCCTCTTTCCTTGTGGTGGGCAGGCACGAAGATGATTCCCAGTCACTGCTGCCTTCTAGTGTCCACATCCTTGTATGGTCCCCTCCCCTTGGGTATGGGCAGTACCTGCAATCTTTTTTTTTTTTTTTTTGAAAGAGGAAAACAGACGAAGGGAGAGAGTAAGAAGTATCAACTTATAGTTGCTTCACTTTAGTGTTGCACTGATTGCTTCTCGTAAGTTCCTTGGCCCCAGGGTGGGGCGAACCTCAAACTGAGCCAGTGACCCCTTGTTCAAGTGACCTTGGGCTCAAGCCAGCGACCTTGGGATCATGTCGATGATCCCGTGCTCAAGTCAGAGACCCTGCGCTCAAGCTGGTGAGCCAGTGCTCAAGCCGGCAACCTCAGGGTTTTGAACCTGAGACTTCAGCATCCCAGGCCAACGCTCTATCCACTGTGCCACCGCCTGGTCAGGTGGCAACCTAACTTCTAAGGAACAGAGTGCAGCAAAGGTGACGGGACATCACTTGCTTGCTTTATTACATGAGATCGTAACCTTCCTTGTGCTAGCAGCCTCACTGTTGCCCTCTTGTCTCACCAGAAGCAAGTGGCCCTGTTGGGGAGACTCACATGGCAAGGAAATGAGGGTCGCTTCAGATCAACAACTCACAAGGAATTAAATTCTGCCAACAATCTTTCCTGGGAATGAATGAATTCTCCAATTGAGCTTCAGTGAAGACAGCAACCCTAGCCAACGATTTGATTGAATCTCTGTGAGAAGCCCTGAACCAGAGGACCCAACTAAGCTGTGGCTAAATTCCTGACCCACAGAAACCATGCGATAATAAGTGTGTGTTTTTTTAAGCCTCTAAGTTTATAGTAACTTGCTATATAGCGAAGGATATGAATATATCTTTCATATTAGTCCTTCCTGACGCCGTCTCGTTCTTTCAAAAAGAATGTTCCTCCTAGACAATGGAGCATGTTCCCATATGCCAGTAGCTATAATGGCTGTCAGTTATCTGCAGAAGTATACATTTTGTCCTGGCTGAGCTATCCAACCATTCTGGGAGGTGTGGCCACCTGGATGGCCCCAGCATAGGGAGGAACACCTAGGAATTGACAGTTGGCAATGGGCACACAGTAAAGGGCAAGAGAAAACTCACTCATCCTTCTGTGCCTCTACTCACAGTAGCGACTATTCCTACTCTTTGCTAGCTCCACAGTCTCTAGTAAATGCTAACTGATTCATTTGGTTCAGTCATTCCTGACGTTAAGATTGGGGTTGATGAGGAAGCGCCAGACTCCATTCAGAGCATCTCTTAGCCACATTTTAGAACACTTCATCTGGTATGAGGGCGGGGGCAATCTTGGACCTCTGGAGAGCACTCATGGTGCTGCGAATGCAGGGAGAGTTGTCTAGGCAAGAGGAACAGGCGGGAGATGATCAAGTTGGCATCTAAACCTGCTTGGAAAAACCTGCCTTCCTCATCAGTCTTGACCTTGACCTTGACCTACAGGCCTAAGGGAAACACCAGAGTGGCTATGAAGAGCTACCTCACTGATTTCCTTGGGTTCCCCCTCTCCTCAGAAACAGAGTAAAAATTGGACTGGTGGATAAGAGATCTCAGCCTCTGGGCTGTGGGATTCCAGTCACTTGGTAAACTTTTTCACTTTCTTCCTCAGAAGTCAGAATTAGAAGAAATCTTAGAAGTCCAGAAGGCCAACTATGTATCTATCATTACATAGATAAATAGGCCCTGGCTGGTTGGCTTAGCAGTAGAGCATAGGCCCAATGTGTGGATGTCCCAGGTTATATTCCCAGTCAGGGCACACAGGAGAGGTAACCATTTGCCTCTCCCCTACACCCCATCTCTTGCTCACTTTTCTCCTTCTGCAGCCACAGCTCAAATGGTTCGAGCAAAGTTGGCCCTGAGTGCTGAAAATGCTTTATGGCCTCTCCTCAGGCACTAAAATAACTTGGTTGCCGAGCAATGGAGCAGCAGCCCAGATGGGCAGAGCATCTCCTGGTTGGGGGTTTGCCAAGTGTATCCCAGTCAGAGCGCATGTGGGAGTCTGTCTCTGCCTCCCCACCTCTCATTTAATATAAAAAAAAACCCCTAAAAACAAAAAAACTAAGATGCAAAGAGGTCAACGGACTCACACAAGGTCACATAGCCGGTTGGTTGCAAGGCTGGTCTAGAGACCAGTGCCCTCTCCATGTCACTCCCATGTCTTTCTGCCCCTTTCAGTGGGGCAGTTTAGAGCGTGGGAAGAAGGACCCTGATGGCCATGGGTGCGACTGCAGCCAGGGCCTTCCCACACTGGGGTGAAGTCCTATGGAAACAAGTCCAGGCCTGCCCGGGCCGGCGCTGTCTCTCTCTCTGCCTCCCTGAAGGCCGGAGGCGTTGGGAGTCCGTCAGCAGTACGAGGCATCTTGTTTGTATTTTCTCAGCTGGACCGTCTCGGCAGTAGCTCTCCATTTCCTACAAGGGAATGAGTTTTTCATCTCTTGAGTTCAGCCTCCCTTAAGATGAGGTGGGGAGGTTTAGGGCAGGAAAACTGAATCTCAAAAACTAGAGCCCTTCCCCCTGCCCTGGACACTCTGAAGGGTGGGTGGTGTCCAGAAGGGAAAAGCCAGGGGCCCTGTCCTTGTGAGCTCTGGGCAGAGACCCGCGAGGCTGGAAGACCAGAGGCAGAGCAGGGCCTCTCCTCTGGAGCCATCTGCCAGCCTCGGGCTCATGATGAAGATCCTTGGTCTTCGGCCCTGGCCGGTTGGCTCAGTGGTAGAGTGTCGGCCTGGCGTGCAGAAGTCCCGGGTTCGATTCCCAGCCAGGGCACATAGGAGAAGCGCCCATCTGCTTCTCCACCCCGCCCCCTCTCCTTCCTCTCTGTCTCTCTCTTCCCCTCCCGCAGCCGAGGCTCCACTGGAGCAAAGATGGCCCGGGCGCTGGGGATGGCTCTGTGGCCTCTGCCTCAGGCGCTAGAGTGGCTCTGGTCACGACAGAGTGACGCCCCGGAGGGGCAGAGCATCGCCCCCTGGTGGGCAGAGCGTCGCCCCTGGTGGGCGTGCCGGGTGGATCCTGGTCGGGCGCATGCGGGAGTCTGTCTGACTGTCTCTCCCGTTTCCAGCTTCAGAAAAATACAAAAAAAAAAAAAAAAAAAAAAGATCCTTGGTCTTTCCTCTTCCAGTTAGGACTAGTTAGAGGTTAAAAATTATCCCCCCATTGACATAAAAATGAGACTCAGAGACATAGACAAGAGTGTGGGGGTTACGGGGTGGGGGGGAGGAGAGAGAGGGGGTTGGGGGAGGAGAGGGGCACGAAGAAAATCAGTTAGAAGGTGACGGAAGACAATTGGACTTTGGGCAATGGGAATGCAGCATAATCAAATGTCAAAATAACCTAGAGATGTTTTCTCTGAACATATGTACCCTGATTTACCAATGTCACTCCATGAAAATTAATAAAAAAAAAATTTTGTCTCACGGCTAATTCAGGCAGTTAGAAGAATAGTATATATAAGGATGCTAATTCTGCTTCTCAGGCCACATCCTACAAAAGGGACCCAAAAAAAATTGGTGATTTGGCTCCTCTGATTTTGCCAATTGGATTTAAAAAAATAAGTCAAGAATACCCTGAAATGGAACTAACAATACATGGGCATAAATTTAAAGGACTTTTAGATACTGGAGCTGATGTATCTGTTATTGTTAAGCTACATTGGCCTCCTTCCTGGCCCACTCATGCAGCAGCCACAGAATTACAAGGTATAGGGCAGAGTAAATCCCCTCAACAAAGTTCTAGTTTTTTACATTGGGAAGATTAAGAAGGTCATTCTGGATTTTTTTAAGCCCTATGTGCTCCCTGGATGGCCAGTTAATTTGTGGGGTAGAGATGTTTTGAAAAATACGGGAGCGTTGCTTGTCAGTCCTAATGGTCTAGTCAGTACTCAGATGCTTGATCGGGGATTTTTGCCCACCAAGGGACTAGGGAAAGAACAGCGAGGAATTTTCACCCCCATAGAAGTGGCACCCAATACCAGAAGGTGTGGATTAGGATATCAAAATTTAGCATAGGGGCCTTGGTAGCTCCTGCTACCTCAATAATGCATTGTGCAGACCCAATTACTTGGAAACCAGATAATCCTGTATGGGTAGACCAACGGCCCCTTTCTCAGGAGAAACTTAGGGCAGCTGCTCAATTAGTACAACAGCAGCTACAGCTTGGGCACATTGAACCATCTAATAGCCCATGGAATACACTTCCATATTTGATCTTGTCGCCTCCTGGATTATCAAGGGGCATAGGTGACCCTTACAGCTTATAGGTTTTGAGCCTCAAAATTATTGTTGTTCCTTTTTAAAAAGGATCAACAACAATGGCTCTGGGAAACTTCCACTAAAGGGCAAATCGCTTTTGCAAATCAATGGACAACTTTATACCAAAACTGTCAACTTTAAATCAGCTCAAAGACTAGAATTATATGCCATTATCATGGCTTTTCAGCATTTGCTATATTCCTCCTTTAATCTATATACAGACAGCAAATATTTACTTATGGTGTTTCCACTATAAAGACTGCTGTCTTAGGAACAACTATTGGTGAACTATTTCAGCAGTTCCTCCTTCTTCAAAGACTTGTATGTCAACATAGAGCTCCAGGTTTTATAGGACATACTCGAGCTTACTCCATGCTCCCTGGAGCTTTAGCACAAGGGAATGCCCTTGGTGATCAAGCTACCCAAAAGAAAATTATTTGGAGCAACCATGACAGATCGAGCAATTCAGTCTCATACTATTCATCACCAGAACGCTGCAGCCCTGTGTAAACAGTTTCAACATTCTTGGGAAGCAGCATGGCATATTGGTAAATCCTGTCCAAGATGTCCTATACTACAATCTGTCCCTTCATTTGGAGTTAACCCTCAAGGACTCCTACCAGGACAACTTTGGCAAATGGATGTTACTCATATACCTTCATTTGGCAAACAGTCCTATGTCCACATTACAGTGGATACCTATTCTGGATTTATAGTAACCTCTGTCAGAACAGGAGAGGCTGCTAAGCATGTTATAGCTCATTGTCTGCATGCATTTTTCTATTATTGGATTTCTTAAACTGGTTAAACTGACAATGCTCCTGCATATGGAGCAAAAGCATTTACTGTATTTTGTCAAACCTTTCAAATTATGGGTATTTCTTACAATCATTAAAGTCAAGGTATTATTAAAGTGTACCCAGCAAATATTTTAAGGTCAATTAAAAAAAAATTTAAAGGGGGGAGTCATATCCTGGAATTCCTACGAGTCTACCGTATCATGCTTTTTACTTAAAAAATTTTTAAATTTCTTTTGAATGCTGATGAACAGGAGATGCCAAATCTTTTTCTCCTGCAAACTTCTACCTTCTTTTATTTGATCCAGCTAATAACACTGTTTTGTCTTTTTCAAATAGCTCCATATATACAGAAAAGGTTTTTATAGGTGGATGGGGATCCTCAAACCCCTCAGTGAGATCTTCTGAGCATGACTTTCTAAGGTACCAAGAGGCAGAAAAAGCCCAATAGAGACCAGGTGAACTACTAGCTTTGAGGATATGCCCTTAAAGGCTCCAACACCCCAAAGGGGTCTCATAGGATTCCATCTGGGTCCTGCTTCAATAGTGATTAAGAAGGTCATTGAGCTAAAGCCTGCCAGGCTCACATACCTTTGCTGTGAGGAAAAAGGGACACTGGAAGGTAGGCTTCCCCCTCGCTCCTCTAAGGGAGGGTTCAGTCTCTTCCAGCCCTGTTCCAGACACCTATGACCTAACCTTGCCCAGAATGCTGGGGTTTGCCACTGAAGGCTGAAGGTGCCCAGGGCCGTTGGCCCCATCTACGACACTGTGGACGAGCCTAGGGTATTTCTTCCAAGAAGCAGGTAAACTGATCTCACTTGCACAGGGCCACTTAACTATATCTTGCCTGAATAGTCAGGTTTTTTTATTCTTCCCTCAAAGATCTCTGTTGTGGGTGTTGATAGTCCTATTTTCTGCTGCTTTGTTTAATATATATATAGTGTTTCCTTTATTTCTCCTACATCAATACCCCACTCATATTTCAGGCTGGGACCTACTCCTAATTTAGAGCTCTCTTTCCCCCTTTTGCCAACTTCTATTATGAATTTACCTTTGCCACTCAGCTTAGTGTATCCCAAGGTTCTCTTTACCACGCCAGAGTTGCAGAGCTCCAGGGAAAAGCTCCTCATCTCTCCAGGCAGAGGAGAACAGAAGCTCCATCTCCACACATGCTGCAGATGGCTTTTCCAGTCTACCTGAATCATTACCAGCTAGAAGCAGCGGCCACTGGGACTTGGACATGAGCTGCAAAGTATAGAATTGTGACAACAATTCCAGTGACATGCGGACTTTTCCTAGACTCCTGCTCCTTGTGACAGCTCCTAACGGACTGAACTGGGGTTGGGTTGCATTTGTAGGGATTTGGAATGGTGTTGGTGCCAACTTGGACTTGGTGAACATGTTAAGGACACTAGTCTTTTATAGATTCTTGCTGTATTGGCCAAGAGTTTGCTTAAAGGCCTTAATCACTGTAAAAAAAAAAATAGAAGACTGGATAAAGAAGATGTGGCACATATACACTATGGTATACTACTCAGCCATAAGAAATGACATCGGATCATTTACAATAAAATGGTGGGATCTTGATAACATTATACGGAGTGAAATAAGTAAATCAGAAAAAACCAAGAACTGCATGATTCCATACATTGGTGGGACATAAAAACGAGACCAAGAGACATGGACAAGAGTATGGTGGTAATGGGGTGGGGGGGGGAGGGAGGGAGGGAGAGGGGAAGGGGCACAAAGAAAACTAGATAGAAGGTGATGGAGTTCAATCTGACTTTGGGTGATGGGTATGCAACATCACCCAAAGATAACCTGGGTGAATTGAATGACAAGATAACCTGGACATATTTTCTTTGAATATATGTACCCTGATTTATTGATGTCACCCCATTAAAATTAATAAAAATTAAAAAAAGAAGGAGTGCAAATAGGTTGTTACAGAATAGTCATGAAATGTAAACTACAGCATAGGGAATAGGATGAATAATATTCTGGTAACTAGGGATGGTGTCAGGCGGGTATGAGAATTATTGGAATGATCACTTAGTTATGTAATGTCTAATCACTGGGGTGTATACCTCAAACTAATGTAATAATATATGTCAACTGTAATTGAAAAATAAAAATGATAAAATAAAAAAGAAACAGTGGTTATATAACAACAACAACAAAATTATCCCCCCTCAGCCATGCCCCATGTTGGATATCATTTCAGATAACCTCTTCTGGGAAGTCTCCTTGACTACCCAAGTCTGGGTGAGGTAGCTATCCTAGCACCTGTGCTGCCCCATCATAGCCCAGCCTGCATCCACCTGCTGGCCAGACTGAGGGGCGACATCCCTGTAAGAAGATGGGAATGCTGGCGTGGGTGGGGAGAAGCTGATCCTGCTGTGGTCACAACTGAGACTTCATCTGATCCCACAAGACTTTGGATCTGGGACAGCTCTTCAGAGTTGCCCTAGATGTGGCCGGCAGGCTGGCCTTTCTTTCTCCACAGGCGACCCTGGCAAGAAGGGCGGCCCTGGGTGAGACCGTCCTAGTGAGGGACAGGATGAGAGCCCCCAGCATTCCCAGTAGCTGGAGGATGGGCCTGTCAGCCTTGGAGACAGAACCTGGGCCAGCACCAGTTTCACCTTGAAGATGGAGATTTTCTGATCACCATAGTAACACATAGCACGTTCATTACCCAACACTTAGGAGCATTTTGTAAATATTTAATTGGAAATGAAAGAGCATTTTGGGAGCCTTTTCTTCTCTGGGCTAAAAATGCCAGATCCTTCAAACATGCTTCACATGTTGTGATTTTTACTGCTTGCCTCACGCTGACTTTGAATATATATCTCTTCAAATGTGACACCAGAACTTACAGCAATACTCCATGGGTGTTTGAGCTGGAGCAGAGCTGCTTACCACACCCTTAGTCTAGACACTGCTTTTCCATGATGCAACCTGAGATTTTTAGCAGCAGCCTCCTCCTGTGCCTACAGTTTACTAAAATTCAAACATTTTTCTTCCCAACTATGTTCTACTGGCTTCCCTGTCCCACTCTTATAAAACTGTGTGTGTGTGTGTATGTGTGTGTGTGTGTGTGTGTGTGTGTGAAGGGGGGGTATCTAAGGATCTAAGGACAGGACCTTGCATTTATTCTTTTAAAAATTTTATCTTGGGCCCTGGCTGGTTGACTCAGTGGATAGAGCATTGGACCAGTATATAGATATCCCGGGTTTGATTTCTGGTCAGGTATTGTACATAAGAGAAGCAACCATCTGCTTCTCCTCCCCTCTCTCTCCCCCTTTTCTCCCTCTTTCCCTCTTGCAGCCAGTGGCTTGATTGGTTTGAGCTTTGTCCCCAGGCACTGAGGATAGCTTTGTTGGTACAAGCATGTCCATCTCAGGTGCTAAAAATAGCTTGGTTGACTCAAGCATCGGCCCAAGCATAGGTTGCCGGTGGATCCCAGTCAGGGCACATGTGGGAGTCTGTCTTACTATCTCCCCTCCTCTCACTTAAAAAAAAATTATCTTGGCTGATTTGCCTTTTAGATCTACAGATTCAACCCACTGAGACCTGGATTTCCCTGACCAACAAGTGTTCAGCTGCTGTCCGCCTCATGCCTGTCCCTGACTCTTTCTCCATGACAGTTGACATGTACTGTGTACTCAGCATGTGCCAGCACGAAATTAATCACCTTACACGGACTGGTTTTTTTTTTTTTCTTTAATCCTCACAACAACCTGAGGTAGGCACTTCTACTATGCCATTTTACAGTTAAAGAAACTGAGGATTAGAGAGATTAATTCATTTCCCCAAGGTTACAAGAGTTAATAAATTGTGGAGCAGGGATGTGCACTCATCTGTCTGATTCCAGCACATGCTCTTAACTACTACTGTGATAAAATATCTATGCTTTCATTTAATTATTCATTAAAATGATAGAGAGTACAGACTGTTGAGAAAGTAAACCTGGAAAAGCTTATAGAAGTAGAAATTTCCCTGTTTCATGTGAAAATTCTAATACACTAGCAGATGAGGTGAGGTGACATCATCCATTCCAACTGTTTCTTGACACATATGCCCGTTTGCAAGGAATCTAGGAAACCCAATCAAAAGAACTCATCTACCTCCCCGCATGTCTGTATCCACCTGAAAATCTGCAAATGCAGGGAGGCAAAATGAGACTTTGAAAATATCTCTCAAAGGAATGTATTCACCGGGGCTTTTCCACACGCAATTCCCTTTACCTGGGCAACTCTTAACATTCCTTCCAGCCTCCCTCGCCCCACATCCGTTTGCCTAGTAAGCTCCCATTGACCCTTCAGCCTCAGCTTAAATATCACTCTTTCCAGAAAGCCTTTCTTGATTACCCAGACCAGCTAGGCCCAGTCAGCATGCGTTTCTGGAGCATCTGTCCATCTCCTCAGTGCTCAGCACCCTTGTAGTGACTCACCTCCTTGTCAGGCTTCTGCTAGACTGTAAGTTTCTATGAAGGCAGAGACCTTACCTGTCATATTCTCCACTCTGATCCAGCTCTTAGGCTGGCCCAGAGCAGGCTGGCCTTAGAAAATCAGTGACTTGACTTGAGAACAGTAGATGGAGGCAGAAGGAAGGAGGCCACCCTCAAGGCTCTGCCCCCCTCACCTTGTGCTCCACACCCCTTCCTCTTCACTTGGACGGTTTTTGCTATCAGCAAATGTTAGCGGGAAGGGAGGGGCCGCAGAGTGGGGTCAGCACCACCTGGCGTGGCCCCGCCCACGGGAATGCCGCCCGGCCTTTCTTCCGCTGCGGGACATCGGAGCTCTTTGCCAAGTCCTGCGGGCTAGGCCAGGCTGTCACTCTGAGATGGTTGTTCTGCCAGCTCAAGTCAATGCTGGAAAGAGTTAAAAAAAAATGACACTGAATCACAGCCACTCACAAATGACTCTGAACGTGAGAATGAGCCTTGGGGGAATGAGGGATGTCACTGAGTTGAGAATAATGTATCCTGGGAGTTACTGCCCAGACTCTGCCTCTCTGCAAGGGTTCTTCTCTGAGCACCAAACCAGGGTCACGTGTCCTGGGTGCTCCTTCCCTCCATGGGGCTGTCTCAGTTCCCCGGCTAGCAGGGAACACAGGACGCCAACCCCTGGTTTACGTACTCGGAGAATGTGAAGACTCCTGGTGACCTTACATTTCTATGCTTTCAGAGTCAATTAGCGTTGACTCTGCTATGTGACAGATATTACACTGAATGTCATCTCATTTATCCTCACAATGCTGTCATAGATAGAATTAGGATCATCTCCAGCTCGCAAATGAGAAAACGAAGGCTCAGGGCTTTTGTGTGGCTTTGCCAGTGGCAAATCAGCGCTAGCATCTTGGCCCCCCTTCTTTGTCAGGTCCAGGGCTCTGCCTGCTACACCGGCTCTGGGAAGCTGCTCCCTGTGTGCCAGGCTGGGCCCACGGGTGGAACTCGCTGAGAAGATAGGACGCAGACAGGCACAATCTCTGCTAGGCACATAACTGATCTGAGGAGCTGGTGTTTTCCATCCTCAGCCATGTGAAAATCTCCAAATATGTTGATGTGAGAATTGGGCAACTTCTCTCAGCATTAGCGTGGCAGCAATGGAAAGTGAGTCCAGAAGGAGTCCTTGTGGATCATAAGGGAAATTTAAGCCGTATGTTTCTCATTCATTTACTCTTAAGTCATCAAAACGTCGGTTTTAAAGAGGCTTTTGATGTCTAACTTGCTTTCTGCTATTTTTATGGGGAGAAGAGAAAGTCACAGTTCTTTAGCTATAAATTGCTTGGTTTGGGGAAAGTGGAGATGATCCAATACTCAAATACTGGCAGAATGGGCCTTCTGGCAAGGGCTGGCTTAGATGTTCAGACAGGGACATTCAATCCCATTTTTAAACATGTACATTGAGCACTTAGTAAGTGTCAGGCATTGGTATCAGGTAAACAAATTATGATTCTTTTGTGTAAGTATTAGTGAAAAGTGGGAAGACTGACATCTAAGTAAATTACCATGCTGTTCTCCTGTGGTTGACTCTTCTGCCTGAAGTCACCTTCTGAGAGAAACTGTGGCTTAGAGAGGTCACCATCTTCAAAGTTACCTATGCAGTGGCTACAGTCCTGGAGCTGGGATTCGAATATAGGCTGTCTTCTTTAGAGCTCAGTTCTTAACCTCTGCTGCCTCTAAGAGGTGGAGGAGGAGTTGTTACCCAGAAAGGGAGAAAGAGAAAAAGCACCCCCCTGAGATAGGCCCAAGGAAGGAAGGAAGGGGACGGCACCTATGAGGAACAGAAAGGTAGTGTGGTGAGCATAGGAGAGGGGCCCTGGGTAAGGCTGGAGAGGCTGGACAGGGCCAGACCACCAGGGCCTTGGTGCCAAGGCAAGGGTGTGGTCTCTAACCTAAGAGCAGAGGGAAACCCATGGAAGATTGTGGACGCTCTCCATGCATTCCATGTTGGGAACCACTGTGACTATGGTGGTGGCAACTGAGTCAAGGACAAGTGAACAGACCTGAGAAGGACTTAGACTTCAATTTATATGATTTGGAGTACTGCATGGTAGGGAGGGAAAGAGGAGGTATTGAGAATAGCAAGGGATGTTAAGGGCGAGTCTGCAGATAAGGTGTCCAGGGACTTCTGATTTTTTTTTTTTTTTTTGTATTTTTCTTAAGTTGGAAATGGGGAGGCAGTCAGACAGACTCCCGCATGCGCCCAACCGGGATCCACCCGGCATGCCCACCAGGGGGCGATGCTCTGCCCATCTGTGGCATCGCTCTGTTGCAACCAGAGCCATTCTAGCGCCTGAGGCAGAGGCCATGGAGCCATCCTCAGCGCCCAGGCCAACTTTGCTCCAGTGGAGCCTTGGCTGCAGGAGGGGAAGAGAGAGACAGAGAGGAAGGAGAGGGGGAGGGGTGGAGAAGCAGATGGGCGCTTCTCCTGTGTGCCCTGGCCGGGAATCGAACCCGAGACTCCTGCACGCCAGGCTGACGCTCTACCACTGTGCCAACCGGCCAGGTTGGCTGTTTCTCTGATTTTTAAGAGAAACAATCCTATTACCATCAGAGCTTCTGTCTGAGTATGTGAGTTCCGCCATGTCCTGAAGATTGTCCAGGATTTGAAGTCTAAATCACTTTTGTTCTCTTAACCTGAACAGCCCAGTTAATATGCTTACAGTCCAACATGGCAAGTGTCACAACAGAGATATAAATAAAATGCTAGAGTTGCTGAGAGAACCGAGTGACTAATTGTGGTGGGGAGTGCCAGGGAACACTTAACTGAAGAGGTGACATTTGAGTTGGTTCTTGAAGGATTAGATGTTCTTGGGTCAAGCAAAAAGAGGGTGTCCTAAGCATATAAGAGGGCACGGGGATGTGAAGGGCTCAATGAGTGTGGGAAACAGTGGGAAGTTCAGCTTGGTAGCAATGGCCAGGATGAGGCTCTAGCAACTGGGACCAGCAGGAAGAGCTGTGGAAGCCAAGCAAAGGACTTGAATCTTATGCTTAGATTCATCCCTCTAACTTGTTAATTCTCCTCCTCTTAGGACTTGGTTTTTGTAATGCCAGTGGCAGAGGCCAGGCAGGTTCACATTGGATTTGGGCAGGTGGTAGAGAAACTGCAGAGCCAGAAAGTGTTGGGTCATTCCAGTTTAATAGATTCTCTCAGCGGCGGATGAGCAAACAGGCAAGGAAAATTGCTTCTCAGGCAAACAAACATCAAAAATGGCCCCTCACAGTGCCAGGCAGGCAATCCACAATCTGCAATCTGCCATCTGCCCTGAGCACAAGCACCCATAGCCTTACATAGACTATCCACATGTAGCACTCCCACATGCTCATGCACTAAGCAAGGAAAGTGCTGGCAGCCGGTAAACCAGCAAGCAAGCCTAACAGTTGTTTTCCCCACATTCCACCCTTTTAGGGTTGCTCGCCTCACAATCTATTATACATGACAGGTATCTTCCCATGTGATTGTCCCCGTGTGAGGAGTGAGGAACATTACAGAAACAAACAGATTACAACAGCACAAGTTATAGAGTAATTACAATAATTACAAAGGTGCCCTTCTCAATGTCTTCCTGAGCACTCTGTCCAGAGAGTTAACTGGAGACCCACCTCTAGCTCCTATACCATGATAGGTGGTAAGGCCTGTATAGTCCAGGGCTATGTCCATTGAAGAAAATGTCCTTGGTGAATCTCTGCAACTGGATGGGAGCAGCTTCCCAGTGCAAGAGGGCCTCCTCATCAAGGTCTCTCATAGTACTGTCTACAAGTGGCATATCCATCCAGCAACGAAGCCGGTATCCCCCTCTGGTTGCAGTCCAAGAGTCCATTACACTGCTCAACAATCAGTCCTAATAGACAGCCCAGATGTCTGTGCAAATCACCAAGGTAAAGGTTAATTACAGGCAACTGTCCATACCGTTCTTCATTAATGGTCCTCAGTGCCTTTCCATAGTGCTCTGTCTGTTGCCATAAGCCCCATCCAAACCCCTCAGAAATCCAAGCTCACAGAGCCTGATGGAGTCAAACACATTCAAGGCCTATGCTGCCTTGACAGTTCTCTTTTTTTTTAAATTTTTTTATTTTTTTGAAGTTGGAAATGGGGAGAGACAGTCAGACAGACTCCCGCATGCGCCCGACCAGGATCCACCCGGCACGCCCACCAGGGGTGACGCTCTGCCCACGAGGGGGCGATGCTCTGCCCCTCCGGGGCGTCGCTCTGCCGTGACCAGAGCCACTCTAGCGCCTGGGGCAGAGGCCAAGGAGCCATCCCCAGCGCCCGGGCCATCCTCGCTCCAATGGAGCCTTGGCTGCGGGAGGGGAAGAGAGAGACAGAGAGGAAGGAGGGGAGGGGGGTGGAGAAGCAAATGGGCGCTTCTCCTATGTGCCCTGGCCGGGAATCGAACCCAGGTCCCCCGCACACCAGGCCGACGCTCTACCGCTGAACCAACCAGCCAGGGCCGACAGTTCTCATATCTGTTACTGCTGCTGCTGCTGCAAAAAAGCACCTATTATCTTTTAACACCAACATCTGTTGCACATTAGAAGGGGACCAGTGGATTGCCAATTTCACATGGGCCTTTCGGTACCTGCCGGTCCCTGTTAGATGAGTCCCCCAACCTTCCCCCTATTCAAACTATGATAAAGGGTCTTGGGGATCCTCATCTTCCAAAGCTTTCTCCAACAAGTAATCTTAAAACTGTGCAACCCAAGTGCCAGCCATTATCTTGGCAGGTGCCAGGGCCACCCATTTTCACCGTTTTTTAGTGGCTGGAGACTCTGTTCTGGCTAAAGCTGCCACCAAAGCTCTAACAAGACTCTATTACACCTGCCATTCAATTTCTCTCTATCTTCTCTGGCTACAATCAAATCTACCCACATCTGTGTTCAGTAGCCTTTACATGCCTGTTTCTCTTGTTAGTGGGGGGAGGGGCAGCATGCGCAGGGCGCTCACAGCCTTATGGTCCCATGCTGTCTGCAACTCCCCCAAATACTGTCTGTGTAACCACATTGATTGGCCGCCCATATAGGGGCTCAAGATAGCCACTACTGATCCAATAAGGGCTGACAGGGCACTATGAGAATAAGGTCCCTCATCCCTGCCATAAACACTTCTGCATCTGGCTCATGGGACCTCCAGTTGAAAGCAGCATTTTTCATACCTAGTTCCTGAAGGACCCGGGGCAGCTCACTATAGGACTGCCACTGACTCACTCCCCCCAGAAAGTCCCCAGCATTCTGCCAATGAATGGCAGCCATTACCCACTTTAATAGAGCATGGTTTCCTGGGTTGTCATGGAAGTTCTGAAGATGCTGCCTCAGGGAGGAGTATATGGTAATGGCAGCCAATTTCCCCATCTCTGTTCTGGAGCAGTGTTTTTCAACCAGTGTGCTGTGAGACATGGTCAGGTGTGAGTATAAATACATTTAGAAACTATATTATTAACTATATGTATAATATGTACTGTGTTAGAGTGTCATTTTGTGTCATTTTGGTAGGTGGTGTGCCCCAGGATTTTGTAAATGTAAAAAATGTGCCATGGCTCAAAAAAGGTTGAAAATCACTGCTGGAGAGCATGATGCCATCCACCTTTATGTCCCACAACTACAGCAACCAGGCTTCCAGGGACTCAGTGGGTTTCTGCCTGAATTTTGCCCCCAACTTTATCAGCTCTGCCTGGGTATAGGGCTGGATCAACAGAATGCTCAACTACCTGTGGAGGGGATTGTGTCTGCCCCTGAGGGACTCTTGGCTGCTCAGTTTTTACCTTCTGGGTGACTACCACCCAGCCTCTGAGTCTGTGGATGGCAGTTTCAGCCCAAACACCCTCCTCAGAAGAGGAGGAGTTGGAAACGCCTGCCCCCACTGACTCAGAGCTATTCCTCTAGCATGAATGCAGCTCTGTCTTCAGCAACTGCTTCAGCTTCTGTGGCTGCTGGTTCTTGGCCTGAAGCTGATACTTGAACTCTTGAACCCACAATTGTTTCTCCAACAACTGTCGCTACAATGTTCACCTTTTAGGGCAAACTGGAGCTCATGAAATGCCAATTCCTTCTCCCGGCACCATTGGTGCTCAGCCTGCATCTCACACTCCAGCTCTCAAACCCAGTCGGCCTCCTTCTCCAGTGCTTGTTCCAGTTCACACCATCATTGGCACTTGGTCTCTTCTCACTGGGTTGTAAAAGATACCTAGCCCACGGCCCCCAAAAGGACAGCCATGAAGAACCATATACTGGAGAACAATGACTACCCCCTACCCCACCCTTCAAGGGTGTTGATGGCTCCATACCCATCTGCTTGGAGTTCTGCTCACAGTACCAGATGTAATACTGGTGGCCAAGGCCAGGCAGGTCCACATTGGGTTTGGATGGACAGCAGAGAAATTGCAGAGCCAGAAAGCATTGGGCCATTCCCATTTAATAGATTCTTGCAACAGTGGTTGAGCGAACAGGCAGGGAAACTGCTTCTCAGGCAAACAAACAGCAAAAAATGGATCCTCACAGTGGCAGGCAGGTGCTCTGCAATCTGCCATCTGCCATCTGTAATCCACCCTGAGCACAAGCACCCAGAGTCTTACATAGACTATCCACATGTAGCACTACCACATGCTCATGCATTAATCAAGCAAAGTGCTTGCAGCCAGTAAACCAGAGAGCAAGCATAACACAGCTGTTCTCCACAGTCTTTTACCTCTTGTTGGGGGCCTCTGAACCCAAGAGGATCCTTGGAGCCAACTGGCCCTTGGAAATTTATCTAATCCATTCTCATCTTCTTAGGGGACACCAGATCTAATTGGACAAGTGAGAGGCTTCCCTACTTAAAAAATATTTATTGATTTTAGAGAGAGAGGGAGAAAGGGAGATAGGGATGGGGGAGCAAGATCGCAGTTGCTTTACTTTAGTTGTTCATCAACTGCTTCCTATATGTGCTTTGACAGGGCTCAAGCCCAGGACTTCGAACTGGTGACTTCAGTTTTCTAGGTCAATACTCCACCCATTACACCACCACAGGTCAGAAGAGACTTCCCAATTTTTTTTTAAGTGAGAGTAGGGAGATAGTGAGACAGACTCCTACATGCACCCTGACTGGAATCCACCTGGCAACCCCCTTCTGGGGCTGATACTTGAATCAACTGAGATATCCTCAGCCCTAGGGCCAGTGCTTGAACCATTCAAACGACTGGCTGTGGAAGGGGAAGAGGGAGAGAAGGGGGGAGAAAAGAAGGAGAGGGAGGGAGAGAGAAGCAGATGGTCACTTCTGTTATGTGCCCTGACCAGGAATCAAACCTGGGATGTCCATGCACCAGGCCAACAGTGCATGGACATCCCAGATGTCTATTCACTGAGCACTGAGCCAACCAGCCAGGGCCAGATACTTCCCAATCTTTGAAACACTTTACAGGAGATCCTATAACCTCACTAAGTTACCCATTTGTTGGTCCAGGAGCCCTCACCCTAATTCTTTTTCTTCATAGTTTCAACTTATTTTTGTAGATTCTCAAAGGAATGAAAATAGTCTCTACTTGCTGTAATGAAAGATTTCCACATTCTTAGGCATTCACCAATGAACAACATTGATTGGGCTCCTACTGTGTGAAAAATTCTGTGCAGATCAGAATATAAAAATTTAGAACACACATTCTTTGGCTGATAGTTGCTTATATTTGGGGGTAAGGAATAAAAAAGGAAACTAGTAAAAGAAGGCAATATATGCTAAGTGCCAAATAAAATCTTTGATTTCTTTAGGCAGATCCATATTGTCTTTTGCCTGTTTCCAGTGTTTCTGCACAGCCGGCACTCCACAGCGCAGCTATCTCGTGAGACAGCCATCTGTTTCCTGAGCCAGCTGAACTTAAGACAGAACTGTCTCTCTTTCCTCTTTGTGTGAGTCCCTCATCCCTACTTCAGCATCTAGCTTATGTTAGTCGCTCAATAGCGCCAATGACGGGCTAATTAATAAATGGTAAAGACTAAGTTTCTCTTGGTTCAGATGATAGAGGGATCCCGGTGGGCTAAAATGGTCAACAAAATTTTAACAATTTAATAAAGGCAGAGAAGCATCTACCATATGTCTCACTTTGTGGTGAGAAATGAGAATCCAAATAATGAAGTTAGAAAGTGGCATGTTGGGTAGGAGAAAGGTCTCCCAAAATAAAACTCCGCTAACATTTTTCAGGAGGTAGCCATGGCCTCTAACTTGAAACACAGTGGATTCTGGGACAACTGGTGACTGGATTGTTCTAATGTGTGACCAAATGTTGAGTCACTGGGATCCGGAGACCCTCCTGGGCATTATCTTGGGTGCTGGAGCATCAGATGTGGCTCTGGTTTTCAGGGGGGTTCCTGGGATCCCACTCTCTCCACTAGAGACTGTGTCCTTTATAAGTTAGTCCCTTTCCCTCTTGCTCAAATTAAAATAGTTAATTTTAGATGTTTTTTGATTACTCCTCCTAGCTGATTCTCATTAGCTGAATTAAAACGGCTGGAACCTCAGCTGGAGAAGAAACCACTTTCATTGGTCCTGGTCTGTTCTCCATCTCCACATTGCTGTTGATGTTGGGTGCCTTGGGAAAAAGCAGAATGAACTCTTTCCTAAGCAAATAGACTACAGGCAGTGGTGGGATTCAAATAATTTAACTACTGGTTCTCTGCCCTAATGACTGTTTTAAGAATGTTGTAGTAATATAAGGTTATAGTAATTAAATATATAGAAATATAAAAATATGGGAGATATATAAAAGTAATTAAAAGGATATTAAAAATAATTATTAAAATTAAATAAAGTTATGCCAATTGGATAGGAATTAATATAGTGGCTTAGTGCCATAACTCTGTAATGTGATAAACAGACTGACTTTCAAGCAGAGCCCAGTTAGTATGTGTGTGAAGTTATACATAGATAAGAAATGGCTTGATGTTATTTACATTAACTTTGTAAATTAATGAAAATAAGAACATCTTAAAAAGTGGTTTAATGTAAACATTTCAATAAATTGACATAAAGGGGGTTCCCTGCGAGGAACTCCCAAAAAGGTGGTTTGAGGTGATAATCCTATAGATTGACACCTGTTAGAAGGCATTGGCCAGCCTGACCAGGTGGTGGCACAGTGGATAAAGCATCGGACTGGGAAGCAAAGGACCCAGGTTCGAGATCCTGGGGTTGCCAGCTTGAGCGCAGGCTCATCTGGCTTGAGCAAAAAGCTCACCAGCTTGGACCCAAGGTCGCTGGCTTGAGCAACGGATTACTCGGTCTGCTGAAGCCCACGGTCAAGACACACATGAGAAAGCAATCAATGAACAACTAAGGTGTCGCAATGAAAAATTGATGATTGATGCTTCTCATCTCTCTCCGTTCCTGTCTGTCTATCTCTCTCTATCCCTCTCTCTGACTCTCTCTGTCCCTGTAAAAAAAAAAAAAAAAAAAAAAAAAAGGCATTGGCCAGAAAGGGTACTAAAGCTGAGGGGCCCCCTACTGCAGTAGTCACCCAGACTCCAACATTGATATGGACTGTCTCCACGCTGCTCTGAGCTCTGACCAAAGCCAGCCAAGAGGAGCACACCAATGGGGTCCCCTTAAGCTGTACTCAGGCATGCCAAAAGGATCTGTGAGAATAAATTGCCTGTATGATTATTGCAACTAATTTGTGTGTCGGTCGTGTCTTTCCTCCGGTGGCAATTTTTTTTTTTGTATTTTTCTGAAGTTGGAAACGGGGAGAGACAGTCAGACAGACTCCCGCATGTGCCCGACTGGGATCCACCCGGCACGCCCACCAGGGGCGACGCTCTGCCCACCAGGGGGCGATGCTCTGCCCCTCCAGGGTGTCGCTCTGCCGCAACCAGAGCCACTCTAGTGCTTGGGGCAGAGGCCAAGGAGCCATCCCCAGCGTCCGGGCCATCTTTGCTCTAATGGAGCCTTGGCTGCGGGAGGGGAAGAGAGAGACAGAGAGGAAGGAGGGGAGTGGAGTGGAGAAGCAAATGGGCGCTTCTCCTATGTGCCCTGGCCGGGAATCGAACCCGGGTCCCCCACACACCAGGCCGACGCTCTACCGCTGAGCCAACCGGCCAGGGCCTCCTCCGGTGGCATTTAACAGTAGCATCCTCATAGCTGCCTCAAGAATAGTCTGGAAGAGGCTGCCAGCCCTGCTGATAAGCAGGAGTGTCCCACTGCATGGGGAAGTCGAATCAGGAATGCCTGATCGACATAGAGCTTGGGCTCTACTGGGACAAAGAATAAAAAAACGATATACCAAAAGATAGTCTATTATTTCATGCATTTAATACTTAAATAAGAACAATAAAAGAGGTACACAAAACTAAATTATGTTATAAGAAAGGGTTTTAAAATATTAATGAAAAAATATTAAATAATACCTGACCAAAAAACAAACAAACAATAAAATTGTTATGTAAGATATTTCCATGTTGCTTCTTGATTGGCGCCCACACTTGCAATTTTTTCCACCTGTGGACAGAATGAACATTACTATGGGCACTTAGAATATGCTGTTATGCAGATGAACACTAAAAAAGAGTAAGGAATGTAAATGTGTGATTTCCACATTGGGTGGCTGCCCAGGCATCCACCTTAGAGAAAACCCTGATTACAAGTGCCATTTTAACAACTATTTCGCCAAACTCAACAAAAAATTAGGTATCAGTTCTGCCAAACTGGTGCGAACCAGCTGAATCCCACCACCGATTACAGGCTGTTGGCTCAGTGCCTGGACCAGTGGGTGAGGGTTGAAGGAACAGTCTGAGGGACTATGACCACCTCTGGTGGCAGACATGTGTTTTGTTCATAACACATCTCAAAGGACATAAACATTAATTTTTTTATCTATATATTCGAACGACATTTAATGATTACTTAGCATATACCAGGCTCTAAGCTACCCCTATCCCAGGTTCTTAGTCTGTGAAAACACATAATGTATGGTTCTCGCCAGCCAAGAACTCAGTAAGGTGGGTGTGATGGACAAGCACATAACTGCCAACCCACACTATCCATGTAGCGGAGTCTGAAGGGCACTGTGGTAGAATCATAGTAACAATAACAATACATCTTTGAGCGTTATGATGCAGATGATGCAAATTCTGTCTAAGGATTTTATATGAATCAACTCAATTCTCAAAGTAACCTTGTGAGCTTATATAAAGATCATGTAACTTAGAAGGAGTGGGAAGAAATAACAGGTACATCAGGGAAGTGAGGGCATTCCAGGCTGATGGAATGGCATGTGCAAAGGTGTGGAGGCACAGCACCCAAGTGGAATTTGGGGATTTGTATACTTCTTCCTGCAGTTCTTTTTCTCTGTCACAGAAGGAAAGATTCCTGCAAATATCTTGTAGTCAGTAATACCTGTTAATTATAAGATGAATTTCTATTGGGAAAACAGCTGTGTTAGGCTTGCTTGCTTGTACTTTACCTGATTAGTGTGTGAGCACATGGCAGCGTCACATGTATATAGTCTATGTAAGGCTTTGGGTGCTTTGACTCAGCGGTGTTTGGCAGATCGCTTGCCTGCCACTGTGCAGGGCCATTTTGCTGTTCGTTCATCTGCTGCCATGAAAAGCGGTTTTCCGCCTGACCAGGAGGTGGCACAGTGGATAGAGCGTCAGACTGGGATGCAGAAAACCCAGGTTCGAGACCCTGAGGTCGCCAGCTTGAGTGTGGGCTCATCTGGTTTGAGCAAAAATTCACCAGCTTGGACCCAAGGTCGCTGGCTCAAGCAAGGGGTTACTCGGTCTGCTGAAGGCCTGTGGTCAAGGCACATGTGAGAAAGCAATCAATGAACAACTAAGGTGTCGCTCCGTTTCTGTCTGTCTGTCCCTGTCTATCCCTCACTCTGACTCTCTCTCTGTCTCTGTAAAAAAATAAAATAAAAATAAATAAATAAAAATAATTTTTATAAAAGAAAGAAAGAAAAGCGGTTTTCCCTGCTGGTTTGCTCATCCCCCGTTGTGAGACTCTACTAAACTGGAATGGCTCACTTCTTTCTGTCTCTGCAGTTCCTCTACCGTCTGCCTGAATCCAGTGTGGCCTGCCTGGCCTTGGCCACCGGCATTACACCCGACAAATATGACCTTGACTGCCACTTTTTAAGAACTTGGAGCCCAAGACCCTTTCCCACTCTGTTCACATACTTTCCTAAGTCGTAGATGGAAAAGTTCCAAGCCCTGCCTGGGACAAGGGAATCAGTGAGCCCTGAATGTGGCCTCAGAGGGGACAGGGTGGTGCCTCTCAAGAAAGCCAGCTTTCCTCTGCCCGTGTCTTGGCTCCATGTAACGATCCTCTCCAGAGCACTTGAGGCCTAGAGTCTCTTTTAATAGGAACAAGAGACTCATAAATCCCAAGCCAGACTCCCTCGGAAGGTCCTGGCTCAGCTCACGCCTCCCGGGCTCCCTGCCACGGGGAACACCTCCCAGTCTGCTCTCCTCACTCCCCATGGACTTCACACGCTGACTTCTGGCTCTCACAGGGCAACTCTCCCAGCCTGGCCGGAGGCCTTGGGCCTGCTCTGGTTACAATAGGTGAATATGTTGGGGCTAAACTGTAGACCTCACGTTCTTCTGAAACTTGGGTTTGCTGCATCCAGATAGGCTGACCCAGCATTTTAGGGAAGTCTGATTTAGGTGACATTTACCTACAATGACCTTTCCTTGAGTGAAGGCCCCAGCACCCAGGTTCCTCTGTTCCTCTGAGGCCCACCTCAGGGTGCTGGTCCTCCCCCCTTCTCAGCTAGCTGTCTATGAGTCTGTCTCTCTTCCACTTCTGATGAGGGGGCTCTGGCCCTCCCCTTACCTCTTCCTTTTCCAGTCAGCCTTGCCCTTCGTCTGGAGGTCATGAGCAGGGACCTCCAGGTGCAGCCTGCGCTGGGGTAAGAGGAGGCAGCTCCACACTGTCAGGCAGATCTGTCAAGAAGGCTTTAGGGTTTATAATTAGGAGAACCAGCTGGGCTCCTTCTGTTGTCTCCTCGTCCCCCCAACCCTAGCCTGTCTTGTAACTTGACTTCTTAGATGGAACCAAAAAAAAAAAAACAACCCAAAAAAACTACTAACCCCACCTCCTGCCTGTGTCTAGACATCGCCTTGTGCCAGGTCTCACTTCTGACTTTTTGAATCTGACTTTTTGGCTCGTTATTGTCCTTTGGATTTGCAGGAGACAGTGTTCGATGGAGGCAACTGATTGCTGGCAGTTGTCAGATGTGGAAGTTTCTTTCCTTTGTGTTACTGCAGGTCAGCTTGTGTTACAGCTGGGGCTGGGACCAGCACCAACACAGCCCTCCTAGTCCCCCAGGCTGTGCCAGCCTTGCCTGGAGCTAACTGGCTGGAAATAACCTGGGGGCACCAGGAGCCCTGAGGGCTGCTCAGGCTGAGGTCCTAACTTGCAGGGTGACCTTGGACCAGGTTGTTCTCCTCCCTGGGTCTCAGTTGCTTCATAGCAATAGAATTATCTGCTTTTGAAGGTACTCAATAAGCAGCTACAGGGAAAGGAGGGATTGCTACTTGAAGCAATTTGTGCCAAAGGTCTTCAGAGGTTTTGGTGTCGGAACTGGACTGTAGTGTTTTTATTCCATCACAGAGGGGATCTTGGTCCTGCGGATGAGAGCAGCTACCTAAAGAAGGCTGCTACGACAGGGAAAGTAGGAAGTCACGAAGCCCACGGCAGGTCCAAGGCGGATCTAGGAAGGTCTGCATCTGTTCTTGAAGGTTGTTTCTCTGTCAGGCCGGTTCAGGGGAAACGAGAATCTGTGAGCATGAGTTGTAGAAAAATGTTTTTTGACCATTAGGGCAAATCTGAGCCCCTGGAGGCCCTTTCTCCACCTATCTCTTCCTCTGCCCGGGGCTATCTGCACCTCCCGGCTCACTGTCTCTGTGGGAACCTCCCCCTCTGAGACCCAATTACTGGAACCTCCAGGAAACTTTAATTGATTATTTGTATTGAAAACAGGAGCCAGGACCCAGGGCCCTGATTAGAGGAAGCCAGGGACAAGAGGGGAGCTGGGTCTGCTTTTCATTCTGGATTACAGACCTTTAATTGTGCTGAGAGCAGAGAGGGGGCTGGGGGATAATGAGACTGAGTTTGTTTTCTCCCCAAGCTGCCCCTCCCTCTTTCTACTCTCCCTGCAGAGACAGGGGTCAGGCACCTGGCTGGAGGGATGGTCCCAGCAGCAGTCCACTGGGCACTCTGCACTCTGGGGCCCCAGTCTGGGTCTTTGGAGCTGCAGGTGTGCTCAGAGGTGGGGTGGAGTGTGCAGGTGCATGTGTGCAGGCCTCGTGCTTTGTCACAAGCCCCTCTGGGCGAGTGAGAGATGCTATTGTCAGGACCTCAGTGAAGACTGAAGCCCAGATGCCAGTGGTCAAGCTGGCCTGGAGGGAGTTGTGATTTATTGAGAAATGTTGTTGATCTCTCTCTCCCTGGAAGACGTAAGATGCCATTCTGTTGCACCCTAGGACACTGCAGTTTCTCAGCCTGGCCCTCTCTTGGAGGAGTGGGCCTGGAAGCTGGGATTATTGACTCTAAAGTTCTCCAGAGTGAAAGCTGTAATGAATCTGAGTCCTAGTGTCCTCCTCCGTCCTGCCAAGAGGTCCCTGTGAACATTATTGCTTGTGTCTGAGAGGCCCCAGCTTCAAGAGGCTGGGGCACTTGCCTTCCACCCGGGCAGGGCTCAGCCAGTGAGACGGTTACTGCTGGCCATGACGTTATAGCTGAGGACAACTGGATCATATAAGTCACTTTCTTAAGGCCACAGTCAGAACTACATTGTTGTTAGGCCGGTAGCTTTGGCCATGCAGGTTCCCGTTGGATTCAGGCAGATGGCAAAGGAACTGTGGAGCCGGAGGATGGTGGACCATTCCATTTATTAGAGTCTCATAACAGCGGGCAAGCAAGCAGGCAGGGAAAACCGCTTCTCTCTCAGGACTCACAAGCCAAAAATAGGTGGGGAGGGGGGTGATGAACCTCTTCTCTGGTGGGGAATAGCAAACAATGGCCCCTCCCAAGCAGGCAGTCAACCTGCAATTGCCAATCTGCCGCCCTGAGGGCAAGCACCTGCAGCCTTACATAGACTGTACACACATGGCGCTGCCCCCTGCTCATGCACCAATCAAGCAAAGTACCAAGCAAGCAAGCCTAATACAATTGTTACACACTTATTTGCCCAACAGGTGTCAACTCAGGATTGTCTGCTCTGAGGCCCACACCTCCCCTGTGCCATGCCTGGAAGAGTTGAGGGCTCGAAGATGGGGCTTTGGGACTCGGCTGGAGCTGAGGAAATTTGTTCTTCCACTTTTTCTTCTGAGCAAAAGTTGTGCAGAGAGACCAGAAACCCCTGAGTGTGACTCTAAGTCACCAGCAGTATGAGGCTGGAAGCAACAGTGTCATATAGAACCTCTGATTCCCCTCTTCCCTTCCGCCCTCTGAGCCCTGGCCTGTGTGGAGGTAGTGACAGCTGTCATCACTGAGTACCTACTGTGTGTCAGCCTCATTCTAGTGCTTCATATGGATAAACATTCAGTCTTGCCTCAGCCACAGGAGGCGTTCCTCACCTGATTCTGAGAAGGAGACTGGAGCTGGCAATGCGGAGTAACTTGTTTACTCTGCCCCCAGGGTCCTGGCACTAACCACTTAGGCCACAGCCCCAAGGGGAAAGCTTCCTGCCACCCTGGAGGCCAGCTGACTGCCTCTCCAAAGGGGTCTATTCTATGGTTGGAGAGAATGGGAGCGGTCTGGTCACATCCTCTGGCTTCCCTTAGCTGCTGGCAGTCCAGACATCAGAAGAGACAAGATGAGCCCTGCTTTGGGCAGGGAGGCGCCTCCCTTCTTGTGGCCCTCTGGGCCTCATAGCAGCAGGATGTCTGAGTGACCAGCATTCTGGGGCTGTGAGCCTTAGCATTCACAACAGGCACTGAGTCTGGCCATCATACAGCAGCCCCAGGGCACCAGGCATTTGCAGGGCCCATGATATCTGGGGTCAAAGGGGTAGATATGCGACCTTGCATAGAGGCGACAACACACTGAGGCACAAAGCCCCTCCCATGTGGTCTCTGCCTGACAGATGATCTCACTGAGTCTGAGGTGACTGGCCTCCACTCCTGAGCTCTTTATCCCTCCGTTTGTCCACTTGGAGGTGCATGGATGAGGGGCCTTGGAGAGAGCCCTGGGTCCAGGGGGATGTAGAAACAGAGGAGGAGACTGAATAACAGACCCAGGAGTTTGGGCCCCCCGATGCTCCCCATCCCTGGACTATGCTACCCTTGTTGTCCCAGACACCAAAGCAAGCTTAAACCCACCGCTAAGACCACAGGGATCTGGGAGGATGCTGGGACTGGCTCCTTTTGTAGTAAACAGTAGTAGGAAAACGCAGCTGTTTGTATATAAACTAAGGCTTGTCCTGGAAGCTTCTGACTCTGGGGCTTGGAGCAGAGAACATTGTCAGGAGAAAACTCATGTGTGAGCTGTGACTGCTGTGCCCCAAGCATTCTGCTGTCCCCCTCTCTCTCCTTCAATCTCTAGACCTGCCCTGCGGCCCCCACCCCTGCCAGAGCCCAAACACAGCCCAGCTGCAGGACAGCAGCTGCTCATTGTGTCCTCTGGGCTCCTGCACAAACATAGTGGGTCTGCAGGGTGAGAGGTCACAAGCTGGGATTTGGCTTTTCACAGGGCACTGTGGCAACGCACGGAGGAGGGGCACAGACACAGGCTGTGCTCAGGATGGCCCTTTCAGACCCTGCCATCCCAGGGAATACCAAAACCGGCCTGACCCTGAAGGAAGCTGGTGTTTGGACACAGGGTGGGAAAGTCGGGACAGCCCTGTGAGACACAGCTGGGGACCAGGCCACTGAGGAAGACAGTGGTGGGGACAGGCGCCCTCAGATCATTTTGGCATTAAGTGGTTATGTAAATAACATGCAAATTAGCTCTTTACTGTGTCTTGGTCAATAGCCAGGCATTTTTTATTTTTGACTGGAGGCTTTGGTCTCTGTAGGTCCCAGCAGGTCACCAGGTGGGAGGGGGAATGTCAGCCTCAGAAAAAGTGGATGGGAGGGGAGGGATCATCACTTTCCTCTGCCCAGTAGCTGTCACACGGAAGGGGCTGCCAGGGGGATTGGCAGAAGATAGACCCTGGGAGTCCCTCCCAGTGGGGCCTCATCATTTAGGCTGGGTGTTTGTGTAGGGGTGGGGTGGGGTGGGGGGTTGCGCTGGACCTGATAGATGGGCCTTGGCAGCAGCTCTAGCATTCCTGCTGGGGGTTGGAGGCCCTGGCTCTGCAGGGCAAGGTCAGGCTGAGGGCGGATGGGGCTCCTGGTAGCTGACATGCTGGGGAGGGAGGTGGGTGTCAGGATATTTCCCAGCTGAGAAGCTGGGCAGAGGGAGATAGAATAGGTTCCATGTCAGGTGGGGACTAAGTTACACTTTGGGGAAACATGGCCAGAGAAGACAGTCTTAAGTTGTATTTCTAGTCTTCCCAAAGGACTAAAATGCCTATATTTTGAGTGGATGCCTGTGCTGGGAGGAATAGGGTTCAAATCCAGTATGTAGGCAAGGCAGCTTGTCTTTCTTGTCAGCATGCTCGCCCTGCCCCAAACATACATGCACATGCAATGCCTTCCTTTGATTAAAAAAAAGAAGAAAGCCTGACCTGTGGTGGCGCAGTGGATTAAAGCATCGACCTGAAAATGCTGAGGTCGCCGGTTCGAAACCCTGGGTTTGCCTGGTCAAGGCACATATGGGAGTTGATGCTTCCAGCTCCTTCCCCCTTCTCTCTCTCTGTCTCTCTCTCCTCTCTCTCTCTCTCCCACCCCCTTTCCTCTCTAAAAATAAATAAATAAAATTTTTAAAAAAAAGAAGAAGAAAAAAAGGAATCTGATTTTTATGGAACCCTGGCCACATGTATAACCAAAATGTCCAAATTTATATTCGTGGTGGATATAATCTCTCTTCCTGCCTGTTTCTCCAATATCCCAAAATGCAATGCTTGAATTCCCCCTGCTCAATCCCAGAGAACCTACCCTCTGAGCAGCGACTCCCCTCTCTCCTGCCTGCGAATTGTGGGGTGGAATGGGGTGGCAGTCCTGCTTTTCCTGCCTGCGGTCACAAAACTGGGGCTCAGTTGCCTGTCCTCAGTGGTAGGAGACTGTCACAACTCCACCGTTTCTCTGAGAGTGTCTAGCTCTGAGGGAAATCTCTGTGTATCTGAGCTGAGGTTGCTGGGAAGTGAGGTAGGTGGTCTGGGACTTTTGCGGGCACCTAGGATGTAAGGTCTCTCTTTCCAAGCCATTCTATGACTTGTGCCACCACGTAAGCATCATTTCCCAGAAGCCCAGGGGTACTCAGACATACCTACTTCATGATTACAGACAGAAGTAAAGGAGAGAGAGCTGGGATCTTGGATTTGCCCCACTGGCCGGATGGCCTCTTCTTCACCAGGTGGATGCTCTCCAGGACGGCAGCCCTGCGTTGGAGCAGGGCCAGAGGACAGCTGTCAAACTGCCGCCTCCTCACGTCATAAATCCCCCTGCCACTACCCACAGATACCTGGAGTTTGACCTCGGTGCAGAGAGCAGAGTCCTTTCTATGTCTCCTAATAAACAGCCTCAGGATGCTGGCTCCCAGCTGTTCCCCGCCCTGTGGCCTACTCCCACTCACCTAGAAGCTCTTTCTCCCTGTGAAGTCTCCATAACTGGAGGCCTGGGGCCAAGGTAAGGCTCTTGCAGGCCTCCTCTCTGCATATTAGCGCATGGTGGTCAGCCAGTCCTGGAAGCCTGTCAGCACAGAGGCCTCTCTGGGACCATTGGAAGCACTGCCTGTGTCCTCTGAGTGACCAGGCCATTTCTCCTCTGGGATTGTAGTGCAGAGTGGCAGTGGCTGTGGTTGTGGGGGGATTACCTAATCTTCTCCCAGGCCCACAGAAGGCAGTTACTGTTGGATCAGGTGCAAGAATGGCGGGGTTTTGCAACACCTCTTCCCTAAAGTCCGATTTTATTGTTGCAAGGATTCCTTTCCTCAGGGCACATGCCCAGGGGGAGACCTGGTAACTCAGGTTGCCCAGAAGGTATTTCTCTGTGTGCACAGGTTCTGTTCCTTGACTGTCTCTCTCCAAAATGTAGTGCAAAACTTGAGCTGGACGAGAAAAAATCTCACAAGGAACTTGGAATACTCTTTGCAGGTGGATTTCTCCCTAGATATTCAAGCGGAGCCTGGATTTTAGGCTCGTAGACGTCAGCCTGCAAAATCCAGAGTGCTTTGCACATCTTTGTTCTTGAAACAATTGTGTGATGGTTAAGAATCAAAGAGCAGATGGGCCTGGGTTTGAATTCTGTGCTGCCACTTATGAGCTGGGTGACAGGGGAACAATTTGAATCTTCGTGAGCATCAGTTTTTTCTTTTCTTTTTTTCTTTTTAAGTGAGAGGAAGGAAGATAGAGAGGCAAACATCCACATGTGCCATAACTAGGATCCACCCAGCAACCCCTATCTGGGGCCAGTTGGCTGTGGGAGGAAAAGAGAGAGAGAAGGGGGAGTAGAAAGGGAAGAGAAGCAGATAGTTGCTTCTCCTGTGTGCCCTGACCAGGAATCGAACCTAGGACTTTTACATGCTGGGCAGACACTCTATCCATTGAGCCAATCTGTAAGGACAAGCATCATTTTCTATATCTGGAAATGGGCAGGGGGATGAAAGTAATACTGACCATAAGGTTTTGTGGGCACTCCAGGAGACAGCATGCACAAACGCATGACACCAGCTGTATCACTTAAGGATAGCCGTGTCTGTTTGCAGAGGATTTTGCTATTCTACATGGGCCAGAACGTCTGGACTTTTCCTTCTTACCCCAATTCTAGAAGACCAAAAATAGCCCAGAAAGTTTGTTTTAGCTGGGAATATTGGGAACAGGAGGGGGAACACAGTGATGAGATGCAGGGGTGGGAAGCATACTTTATTTTTTATTTACTTTTCTAATTTAAAAATTTTAAATTACAGTTGATATCCAATATTATTATATATTCGTTTTAGGTGTACATCATAGTGGTTAGACATTTATATAACTTATGAGGTGATCCCCATCTGGCACCATACATAGTTATTATAATATTATTAACTGTATTTCCTGGGCTGTACCTTACATCCCGATGACTATTTGTAACTATCAGTCTGTACTTCTTAATCCCTTCACTTTTTTCATCCTGTTCCGCAACCTCTCTCCCACCTGGCAACCATCAGTTTCTGTATCTATATCTGTTTCTGTTTTGCTTGTTCATTTATTTTGATTTTTAGATTCCACATATAAGTGAAATCATAAGTATTTAACTCTCTGTCTGACTTATTTCACTTAGTATAATACCCTTTAGGTCTGTCCATGTTGTTGCAGACGGCGAGATTTCATTTGTTTTATAGCCGAGTAATACTGTATTCCATTGTAGGTATGTACCACAGCTTTTTTATCCATTCATCAGCTGATGGACATTTAGATTGCTTCCATATGTTGACTATTGTAAATAATCCTGCAATGAACATAGGTATGCATATATCTTTTTGAATTAGTGTTTTGGATTTCTTCAGATAAATACTCAGAAGTGGAATTGCTGGGTCATGAGATAGGTTTTTTTTCTAAATTTTTTTAGATTTTATTTATTCATTTTTATAGAGAGAGGAGAGAAACAGATAAAGAAAGAGAGAGAATGGAGGGGGGGGAGGAGCAGGAAGCATCAACTCCCATATGTGCCTTGACCAGGCAAACCCAGGGTTTTGAACCAGCAACCTCAGCGTTTCCAGGTTGATGTTTTATCCAGTGTCACCGCAGGTCAGGTGAGATAGTTCTTTTTTTTTTTTAACTTTTGAGGAACCTCTATGTTTTCCATAGTGGCAGCATCAATCTGCATTCCCACCAACTGTGAATGAGGGTTCTCCTTTCTCCACATCCTCACCAACACTCATTGTTTATTGATTTATTGAGAAGAGCCATTTTGACAGGTGTGAGGTGATATCTCATTGTGGTTTTAATTTGCATTTCTCTGACAATTAGTGATGTTGAGCTTTTTTTCACATCTATTGGCCATCTGTATGTCCTCTTTGGAGAAATGTCCATTCAGATCCTCTGCCCATTTTTTTAATTGGATTTTTTTTGGTGTTAAGTTATATGAGTTTTTTTTTTTTTTGAATTTTGGATATTAATCTCTTATCAGATGTATCATTGGCAAATATCTTCCTTTGCTATGCAGAAAGTTTTTAGTTTTATGTAGTCTCATTTGTTTATTTTTACTTTTGTTTCCCTTGCCCAAGGAGCTATATCCAAAAAAAATATTATTAAGAGCAATGTCAAAGAGTTTGCTGCCTATGTTTTTTTCTAGTTTTATGGTTTCAGGTCTTATATTTAATCCATCTTGAGTGTTCTTTATGTGGTATAAGAAGGTGGTCTAGTTTTTTTTTTGCATGCATTTGTCCAGTTTTGTGGGAGGCATACTTTAAATCATAATGTCCTTTTGACTCTTCTATGTTTATATAACATAAAACTGATTTTAAAAATTAGTAACATTAAAAATTTAAATGTTAGAAAAACAGAAAAGGAGACACACAGGGAGAGAAATTCCTCAAGCTTTCCTAACTATTGAACCTCAAGGTTTTAGCAAAGGGCTAACTGTGAGCAGTTCTTCAGCAGAGAAAGAGATGTGGGGACTTGGGGGTGCCAGGTCCAGGGCCATGGGAGGTCACATATATCTGTCTGGAGTAGTCTCCTCGGAGGGGCAGTCTCTGTCCATGCGCCTTGTCCCAGCACCTCTTCCACAAGCAGGACACAGCACTCACTGTCTGTTTGTTGTGAGGGCTGCTCTGTGCTGGCTGAGGCAGGAGGAGGCAGCCCCTCCCCTGGAGGTCACCTTACTGAGCCCTCTCCCCTGCACTTGTTAAAAGTCTGTCTTTTGCCCTGGCCTGTTGGCTCAGTGGTAGAGCATCGGCCTGGCGTGCAGGAGTCCTGGGTTCGATTCCCGGCCAGGGCACACAGGAGAAATGCCCATCTGCTTCTCCACCCCTCCCCCTCTCCTTCCTCTCTGTCTCTCTCTTCCCCTCCTGCAGCCAAGGCTCCATTGGAGCAAAGTGGCCTCTGCCTCAAGCGCTAGAATGGCCCTGGTTGCAACAGAGCAATGCCCCAGATGGGCAGAGCATCGCCCCCTGGTGGGCATACCGGGTGGATCCCGGTTGGGCACATGCGGGAGTCTGTCTGACTGCCTCCCGGTTTCCAACTTCAGAAAAATACAAAAAAACCCCCCAACAAAACAAAACAAAACAAAAGTCTGTCTTTTCTTCAAGGCTTAGCTCAAATTCGACCCCTCCACGAAGCCCTCCTTTTTTCTACCAAATCAGAATTCATTCCACCATCCTCTCAAGGATTTTTTGCTAATTACGCTATTTAATTCTGTCCTTTATCATGTTTCATGTTATCCTCTGTCATTGGAATCCCCTCAAGGACAGAGCTCACTCTCACACTAGTTCCAGAGTTCCTAGCCCAGTGCCCTTAATAAGCTCTCCATCCATGCTTGTGAATTCATGAGTGAGTGAGTTGCTTTTAGGCCTTAGGACCTCTTAGACAGGCTCTGACATTTATTTATTTATTTATTTATTTATTTATTTATTTATTTATTTATTTACTACTTATTTATTTTATGTGAGAGGAGGGGAGACAGAGAGATAGACTCCCGCATACACCCTGACCAGGATCCACCTGGCAACCCCTGTCTGGGGCTGATGCTTAAATCAATTGAGCTATCCTCAGTGCCTAGGGCTGATGCTCAAACCAATTGAGCCACTGGCTGTGAGAGGGGAAGAGGGAGAGATGGGGGAGAAAGAGCGGAAGCAGAAGGTTTCTTCTCATGTGTGCCCCGACTGGGCATTGAATCTGGGGCATCTGCATGCCAGACAGATGCTCTATCCACTGAGCCAACTGGCCAGGCCAGACTCTGATTCTTTGAACCTCAGTTTTCCATCTATAAAATGGGGATTCAGAGATCAGTTAGGTTGTTCTAGGAGTCCCAGGTGCATTGTTGGCCCTGGTAAATGCCCAATGAATTTAGACAGTGCTAACTCTAATTTATAGACCATAGTGTCCTGGAACTTCCTGTCAGCTCTACTAGGTAGAGATTTTGCTTTCCTACTATTCCCCACTGGCTTCTTCATTGTCACAAGGGCCTAAGCTTAGCTCCCAGTACCCCCAGCACAGAGTGGTTATCCCAGGGCATCAGCCCTCAGCCCTTTTTCCCTATCGCTTTCTAGCAGGTCTCGAGCAAAGCGCCCTGACGTGTCCCTGCCGGCCAGGGGTGTCAGGGACAGTGATTGGAGGTCTGGCATGAGGGGCCGACTGGAGCATCCACCAGTGAGCACTACTGTCACTCAGACCTCAAGTCTTCCCTTCCTATTCACCTTTGCTTTCCCACTTTATGCGTTTCCTCAGTTCTCCTTTGTTCTTGCCTTCCTCTTCTCCAAATCAGCCACCAGCTTGAATCTCTGGATGGGTGGGGGCAGGCAGCAGGAATGTGTGTGTGAGGAGCTGGGTGGGCTGAAAGGACCAGGCATTTCTCTCATTGATCCCCCACCTCTGGCTGGCCCACCTTCTGGTCCTGCTCCCAGTAGGAAGGAGCTCGTGGCTTATGCTGAATGAGAAGAAGCTCCTTTTTGTTCCATATTATTCCTTCCTGGTCCTCCCTTCTTGGACCCTAAGAGACCCACTGGGGCTAGGGGCTTGCTAAGGTTCTTCTGTAAGCAGAACATTTCTGTGTAAGGGAGAACAAATCTTTAGATTTTATGTCTGCAGAATCCATTATCCATTTCTCAAATGAGATCCTTAACGTTTTTCTCAGAAACAGGGTACCTTTCCCATAGTGCAGTAAGTTGTCCAACATCCTGGGGTTTGGGACACGCTACAATGTAACCAAGGTGGGATGAGGACCATCAGAGGGCTTCTTCTTTCCTTTCCCCAATCACAGAACAAACACTCCATCTCCATACGGTAGTGGAGATTGGGGGCGGCAGCAGCAGCAACAGCTGGCCAGGTGCCTCCCCCTGCCCCCACCGCCTGTGCTGCCAGTGCCCTTCCCCCTTGCCTCTTTTTTGTCTGGTCCACAACCCTCAGCTCTAGTGGAAGCTCCTTCAGATTTATATGGTGCTATTTACTGGCCCTCTGCCAATTAGTGACACTTTGAAATTCCCTTATATGATGAACTGCTGCTCTGACAATAAACAAGTCATTAGCTGGGTCGGAGGGCAGCTTCCAGCTGGTTTTGATTCATTGTTTCTGAACCTGCTCAAGAGGCTCATTAAGCTGCAGGGTCCCCCGTCTAAGGCTCAGAAAACCCCTCAAGCTGGGGGCCAAGAGGGCACTGAGTCACTGTCATCTGCTTTTCCCTCTGATCCCCCACAGGCTCAACACCCTACCACTAGAGGGGTACTCATTGCCACCACAGCCCTTGCTGAAGACACAGACATAGGACAAAGTCCTCAGCAGGGAGGAAAGTGGAGGAACACAGGTTATGGGGAGAGGAGGCTGGTGGAGAGAAGAAGCTCAGGTGCTGAGGAAAGGAGAGGTGGGCATGGGCGAACAGAAATTCTAGTGGGTGATCTGGGGTGCGGACAATCTGGGGACACCTAGTCAGAGCCTGTTTTATCCAGAGAGACTGCCTGATGGTTCCCTTGCAGGTTCAAAAGCTGTTGGACCCAGAAAGAATCTTGGAGGTCTCTCAGGCCAGACCCCTCTCTGGTTTACATGAGTGAAATATGACACCCCAGATGGATGGCATGATTTACAAATCCACCCAACTGCTTAGTGCCCGTGCTCAGGTAAGAGCCAGGTTTAATTAACTCTTGGTCCAAATGTCTACTTATATATGACCTTCACTCCTCCTAAGAAAGAACCAGTCACTTGGAAGAAAACCAGAAGTGTCTTACTCCAGGGCCATTGCTTAATTCTGCCATCCTTCTCCTTTGACCCCTCTGCATGGCCCCTGGTTGTGGGATTCTGCATAGATGAAAGGGTCATGTGTGGATGTTGAAAGTTTTTGTATATTTGAGTGGATAAGGGGGGTTTTGTATATTTAAGTGGATAAATAAGGAGGGGACTTGTGACAGAGCACTGTGCTAGGTACTACAGGAGAAACAAAGATGATTAGATCTACTTTTCAAGAAGTAGTTGGTCTGTTGGCAAAAAACTCATGAACTAGAATGCAAAGCACTATGAAAAAGGTACCAGTATGTAACTTTAAAGTCTTCACGGTAAATTCCACAAGCTGAAGTCATGATGACATCAGAGTGGATATAGCTCTTGATACTAAGGCTGATGGTTTGGAGCTGACTTGGGGCAGGGGACATGATCTCAATTTTGTAAGTGGCCGACAGCTAAAACTGAGACCTCTGCAAAATCTGGAACCCCGTAAGCAATGTATCCTCAGAGAAATCAGGACTAGAAAAATTTCACTCACTGCCTTAGGGTTGTGACAAGTAAGCTTGTCCTTACTGTGGTTCTGAATAGAACAAAGTCTCCAGTGAGAAACCATATGTTCCAGGTCGAAATTATATGTGACTATAGTGTCTGAATTTCCACTGTTTGGAATTCCCAAGCTGAGAAATTAATGTAAAAATAGGTCCCAGACCAGCCAAACTCCTGGGGTATCAAGACAAGAAAGTGCGAGACTATTCCGAGGAATGTGCCTGGAGCAAAGCATTCTCACAGCACAACAGAATCCTCTTTGAACTTGTACCAACAATAAAAAAATTACAAACCACATGAGGAAATGATATGCCATAAGGGAAAGTCAGCAAACGTATCAAACTATTTTAGCATTCTAATAACGTAAAATAATCTGAAAACTACTTTAAAACAACTATGTTTAAAGTGATTAAAAATATGAAAAAGAAAAGTCATACAGAAAGAATACGATATTTAAGCCCTGGCCACATGGTTCAGCTGGTTGGAGCATTGTCTCAAAGCACAGAAGTTGCTGATACGGTCCCAGGTCAGGGTACATATAGGAACAGATCCATGTTGCTGTCTCTCTTTCCTCTCTCACTAAAATCAATAAATAAAAAAATTTAAAAAATAATATATTTTTAAAAGAAACAGGCAAACTTATGAAAATAACCAGAATTTTCTAAATATGGAGAAGATTGTTGTTGAAATAAAAACTCCACAGATATGTCAAATAGTGAATAAGACAAAGCTGAATAGAAAATTCATGAACTGAAAAATAGAGTAGAGGAAATTACCTCTAATGCAGCACAGAAAGATGAGAAAAAATACGAAAGAGAAGCTGAGAGGCATAGATGGTAGAACAAGAGGGTCCAAACTACCTCTATAAGGGGTTGCCGAAGGGGAAGAGAGAGGAGGGAATGGCAATATTCAATTTTCCAGAATTGACAGAAGATATTCATCCTCAGATTGAAGAAATATTGGGAGTTCTGAGGATGCATAAAAATAAATCCACACTTTGATATGTTATAACAAGACTGGATTCAAAGAAACATAAGCAGTGTGATGAGGGACTAGCAAGAAAGAAGGGGTTAATTTTGCCCAGGAATGTCTGGGAAAGTTTATGGATCTTGGAGGCTTGCAGGTTGAATAGAATTTTAAGAGGCAGAGAATATGGTGAGGTTGGTGGGGAGATGTAGGAAGTAGAAAAATAAGAAATTCCAGCCAGCCTTAGTTTATAAGCGGGTTTTAACCCAATGTGCTTTGAATTGAGTTACCTAGGCTCTGGATATCTGTGTGTTAACAAAAGATGTCAGGGAACCGTTTCTGCTCATTCAAACTCAGTCTTCCTTCTTCCTTTTCAGTCCCCGGCTCCATCTCTGAGATCCACTGTGACTCCACAGCCCTGTGAAGGAGCAGGGCACCCGCTCATCTTCCTAGGAGCTCTCATAACCACATTGTCCTCTGAGGCCTTCCTCTCCTCTGGAGGCATATGGAAATTAGACAATCCAACCTTCCTTCTATCTCCTTGGGGTCCTTTGGGCAAAGAAAGGCCTACTCTGAGGCGCAAGGCAGGGGCTGCTCTACTCATCTGGGTCTTGTTAGCAGTGTCGGTGGCTTCAGAGAAACTGCAACTTGGCCGTGGTAATTGGCTCATGAAAGCTGCGCATTGCTGGAGGGGAAGGGGTCTAGTGAAGAAGGAGGACGGGGCTTAATGGGAAGCAAATGCCACGGGGAAGTCTTGTATGGACCCTCCCCCGGTTCAGGAGCATTAGCATTCCTCAGACACCTGCAGGCACTTGGCCCTGGCTGGGGATGGGATGTGTGACTCCTCCCCACTGGTACGCAGAACCGGAAGATGAATCTGGTTCCAATTAAGGGGGCAGGGAGCAGGGGTGGATGTGAGGCAGGAGCCCCTTTCTTGTATCTTTTGAGAGCATGTGGTTTTATTTGGCAGTTGTCAAATTTGGCTTCACCTGATGGCTGTTTATGGTGTCGGGGAAGGAGCACTGGGTTGCATAAGTAGATGGACCTGGGTCTGAATACCAGATGATCCCTTTCTTGGCTTTGCAACCATAGAAAAAGCACTGACCTTGTGGTCCTCTGCCTTATCCTCTGGAAGAATAATGAGGGAATAACATCTACCCAACAGAGCCCAGACATACTGTAAAGAACACATAAGCAGACCATGTGCAAGTCCATGGCAAAGTGCTTATCACAGAATAGACACACAAAAAATATTGATTTCCTTCCCCTCTGAATTGTAACTACCTCTAGAGGAAGGATGGTGTCTTATTCATCTTTGTAACCCCAGAAGTGCCCAATGCAGTACCAGGCGCACAAAGTGGACAGTTGAGGCCATGAGGAATGAACACCCTATTTACTCATCAGCTCCCAAACTCCTGTACTAGTATGGGTCAAAGGTCAGCTCAGAAGCCTGGGCAGCCAGAAAGGAAAGACTGAGTCCCTGAAGAGTCACTAAAATGAGTGTGGTGGTGAGCTATGGACCAACCAGTGAAAAGACACAATTTCCTTCAGGTCACTTGAAGAGCTCACCCTGTGTGAACACAAAGAGACTGAAGGGTCCCTCTTACAGGGAGGAAACTGTGGCTGGGAAGGAGACCACCTGCAGAGGGACACAGCCTGGCCCAGGGAAAGACAGCATCCTTCGTCTGCTTCTTCTGCCCTCTGCATGCAGGTGCTGTTCTGGGATCAGGGAGAGCTGCCTGAGGCTGGAGGAGGTGAATGGTCTCCAGGCTTGGCACCCCTCCAGCCGGGAAGGCCTGTCTGGCTGGAGCTCCTGTCCACCTGCTCTCCAGCTGCTGCCTGGTCAACTGCAGCATCTTCCAGGCGTCTTTAATCTGTCGTCCCTCAGCGCCAAACATCTGTAGAGTGGATCTACTGGACGTTTATTTTCTGTTTGTCTTGGGTGTGACACAATCTTTATTCTTCACTTTAATGACTCTTCTCTTTATTATTATTGTCTCAACCACTCTGTTTATTTGCTTTCCCTTGGCCCCAACCACGTTCCCTCTCTTCCCCCAGGCTGACCAGGACCCGTGCCAACCCTTACTGCTTCCCTTCCTCCCCAGCTTCGGGACCTTGCCTCTAGCACCCCAGGGCCCTGCCGTCCCTGCTGGAAACCTCACTCAGACCAGATGTGGCTTCCTCCTCTTCTTCCTTTTTCTTCTGATTTGCCAAGGGCTGCAAGGGGCATAAGGGGAGGAGAGGCTCTCCAGAATCTAGTCTTCCTCTCTCCACTCCCAAGGGGGGCAGGAGAGCAGTGCAGGATGGTACTCTGTCTGGTAGCAGCACTGAGGGTAGTGGGTGATGCTGGGCAGGACCCAGGAGCTTCTTGCTCTACCCTGCTACAAAGCTAGCTGCACTGGAAAGGTTTGGGTATATTCTATGACATTAAGTATCCCAAAATGCTTTACTCTGGGTTGAATCAAGGCTTCTCTGCCTAAATATTGCCTGACCAGCAATATCTTACAGCTGGTTAGTACCTATGAGCTACAAAAGGCCTTTATGTACACTGTCATTGTCACCCTTTCCACAGCTGTGGGACTTAGGGTTATCTGCAAATGAGGGCAGAGGGGTCTCAGGGTCCAGCAACACTTGGTCTGTAAAGGCCAGGCAGAGATTTAAACCCAAGTGTGGGTGTGTGAAGGATGGCTGATTAGCTTAAAAACTGGGCCTGTCTTTCTTCTCCTGCCCTCATGTGACCTCATCCCAACACCTGGGAAGAAAACTCTTCTGACAAATAGAATCTGATTGTGGAGACAGTGACCAGCCTGGGACATAGCTCTCTGCTTCTGGAATCATTTCTACTTCTGGTTTCAAGGGGTCATTGAAATTTGACCTCTGGGGTTACCAGAATGTTTATTGGAGGTGATGCTATCGCTCTCACTCTGCAATGGTACTGGACTCTCCGAGGGATGGGAGATGCAAGAGAAATGGACATATTCTGAGGGGGAGGTTTGATGAGAAATAGCAAGGCTTAAGAGCCTATAAAAAATCACCAATCAGCTAGTTCACCTAGGGCCCAGGCCAGATTTTGTGGAACCTGAGCATTTATAATGTAATGGTAAATCTTTAAATAAAAAAAATTCACACATCTCAACACAAAGTTACCAGGGCTGCTCCTAGCACTTCTTAAGGAACCTGTGCAAAGGTCCCCTGTTCCTGAAAACCCACCCTGAAAGAACTTGAGCAAGTTCAGACTGAGCACATGGGCAGATTCTCAGTGTAAGGAATACTTTGGGACAGACCAGGACAGAGGTCCTCAACTGCTAGTGGGCCTGGTGCAGCTGGGCACATGTTCAAATGCTGGCTGGGCCTTATCCCCATAAAGTCTGCTTCGGTGGATTTGGGGTGGGGACTCTGAGCCTTCATTTTTAACTTTGAGTCCTCCAGAGGATTTCAATAGTGGCCACCTGGGGATCAAAGCCTAAGAACTATGGGCCCAGTCCCACACTATAACGAGGAAGTGATGGAGAAGGGGAGAGCCTCGCCTGAGTCTAGAGCAAACTAGGGACCGAGGCCGAGCAGGAGTCTGGGTCCTCTGTTCCCATTCACACTCTTTCAGCCTGCCTTACTACTTCTGATCAAACTTCTCTTTCTTTAGAAGTGGGTTATTGCCTGACCAGACGGTGGCGCAGTGGCTAGAGCATCAGACTGGGATGCGAAGACCCAGGTTCGAGACCCCGAGGTCGCCAGCTTGAGCGTGGGCTCATCTGGTTTGAGCAAAAAGCTCACCAGCTTGAACCCAAGGTCACTGGCTCCAGCAAGGGGTTACTCGGTCTGCTGAAGGCCCACGGTCAAGGCACATATGAAAAAGCAATCAATGAGCAACTAAGATGTTGCAATGCGCAATGAAAAACTAATGATTGATGCTTCTCATCTCTCTCTGTTCCTGTCTGTCTGTCCCTGTCTGTCCCTCTCTCTGACTCACTCTCTGTAAAAAAAAAGAAAAAAAAGAAGTGGGTTATTAACATGGGGCCAAGGATGTGACTGATAAGAAGCAGAGAGAGGTTGGCCCTGGCCGGTTGGCTCAGTGGTAGAGCGTCGGCCTGGCGTGCAGAAGTCCCGGGTTTGATTCCCGGCCAGGGCACACAGGAGAGGCGCCCATCTGCTTCTCCACCCCTCCCCCTCTCCTTCCTCTCTGTCTCTCTCTTCCCCTCCCACAGCCGAGGCTCCATTGGAGCAAAAGATGGCCCGGGCACTGGGGATGGCTCCTTGGCCTCTGCCCCAGGCGCTAGAGTGGCTCTGGTCACGATAGAGAGACACCCCGGATGGGCAGAGCATCGCCTCCTGGTGGGTGTGCCGGGTGGATCCCGGTCGGGCACATGCGGGAGTCTGTCTCACTGCCTCCCCGTTTCCAGCTTCAGAAAAATACAAAAAAAAAAAAAAAAAAAAGGAGCAGAGAGAGGTAAATTAGGGAAGGGAGGGAAGTTTGTGGGGACATGTATAGCTGAGCTTCTTGGGACTCTTGAAAGGTAAGGAACCCTGGGCCCCAAAGCTAGTGCCAGGTCACAGGGGAGAGGACTTTTAACAGCAGGGTGGAATGTCGATGGAATGATGGCTCAGGAAAGCTCTAGGTCAAGGGTCACCATCAAAGAACCAAATGTTAAGGTGAAGCTCTCATTAACCCAAAATACTGACTGGTCTAAATAGGAACTTTGTGTCTGTTTAAACATGTCAGTGACTCTTCTTTGTTGATGCATGGATCCCTTTGTCACCAGGAGTCACTTCTAAAAACATGCTACCCTAAGAACACCAGAAGTGGGCACTCCACTGCCCTCAGTGACAGAGAACAAGGGGGAAAAGAAGTGGGATGTGGCAGACAGAACGCCTTTGACTGCTGGGCAGAGTTGCCCACAGAGGGGTCCTGCTCCTCATTGCTCCCTCTCAGCTTTATGCCTGTGGAACACATCCCTGCCCTGATCACCCTGCTGGGCCTGGGCCTGTGGGGCTGGCCGGCAGCCCCCACTCTCACCTCCACCATGTGGAGGAAACCCGCACCCTCCTCAGGTTAAAGGGAAGATGAAATGGCTCAAGGTTAAAGAGGGTCGAGGAGCTTAATAAACCTGGAGTGTTAAAGCGGCTGTTCTTGCCCAGGACCTCTTCACGGCACAGCCCAGGAGCACCAGACTAGCAGTATTTCGGAGCTAAGCAAGGTGGTTTGCCCTTGAGAGCCTGGTGATTTCCTCTGTGTCCAGGAGGAAAAGGCAAGGGAAATGGAAAAGAAAGGAAGGAAGGAAGGAAGGAAGGAAGGAAGGGAAGGAGGGAGGAAGGAAGAAAGGGAGGGAGGGAGGGAGGGAGGGAGGAAGGAAGGAAGGAAGGAAGGAAGGAAGGAAGGAAGGAGAAAGGAAGGAAGGAAGGGAGGGAAGAAGGGAAGAAGGAAGGAAGGAAGGAAGGAAGGAGAAAGGAAGGAAGGAAAGAAGGAAGGAAGGAAGGAAGGAAGGAAGGAAGGAAGGAAGGAAGGAAGGAGGGAGGGAGGGAGGAAGGGAGGGAGGGAGGGAAGAAAGAAGGAAGGGAGGGAAGAAGGAAGGAAGGGAGGAAAGAAGGAAGGAAGGAGAAAGGAAGGGAGGAAGGAAGGAAGGAAGGAAGGAAGGAAGGAAGGAAGGAAGGAGAAAGGAAGGAAGGAAGGAAGGAAGGAGAAAGGAAGGAAGGAAGGAAGGAGGAAGGAAGGGAGGGAGGGAGGAAGGAAGGAAGGAAGGAAAGGAGGGAGGAAGGAAGGAAAGAAGGAAAGAGGGAAAGAAGGAAGGAGGGAAGGAGAGAGGGAGGGAGGAAGCAAATTTTCCCGCAGGCCTCTGGCCAGTCAGGCTCCAGGCAGGACAGTCAGAGCGCTGCCAGAGGGAAGGATGAGAGAGAGCGGCTGGGGGTGGGAGAGGGAAGCTGTCAGAAGAGGCCAAGCCCCTTGAAAGCTGCTATTGTTTGAGGTTGCTGCTCAGAGAACCCGGAGTAAAAAGAGCTTGTTAGAGAGGGCCAGGCTGGAGACAAGCTGCTCTCAGAGAACCAGTGAACCGTGCGAAATGACTTAAACTAACATCCCTGCCTGCACTGGCTGGGACCCAGGCGGCAGGGCCCTGTGCTCATCAGAAATTCATAGAAGGTGCCCCGCAGCTCAGCTTTCTCTAGCTGCCTTGTTCATTGAGCGGTTTTTTTTTTCCAGTCCTGCGGCTCTGAAAAGAAGACAGGGGCTGCCTGATGGGGAAGATCAAGTGGCCTTTGAAAACCTCTCTTGGAGTTTATTAAACCAGGGGCCAGGGCAGGCCAACCTGGAGGCCCAGCCAGGCCTGGCTCCGCCCCCTGGGCTGCCCATAGGGAACCTGGCATGTTCTCACATCCCAAACTTGGCAAGCCTGTGAGGAGGGACAAGGGAGCAGAGGTGGGTGCAGAGGAGGCTGGCCTGGGGCAACAGCAGTGACTGCAGAGGAGAAGAGGATGGGGTGGGGTTTGGGCTAGGGTAAAGCGCCTGCACCCCACAAATAACACAGGCCTCCCCTCCCTGGGCCCCACAGGACACCCTCTGCTTCCTGCTGGAATTCCTCTCCCAACCTCTCCAGAATGTCTGTGCAAAAGCACACACAAACGAGAGTGGGGGGAGGCAGGAACTGAAGGGTCTCCAGGCTGGATCATACATACCCAGTGACCAAGTTAAGGGCAGGAATGAGGCTTCTCAGAGGAAGCCTCATTTCTGTAATCTAGAGCCCCTCAGAGACAGAGAGGTAAGCGATCACACCTGCTCATGCTTAGTTTGCCACCCCTCCCTGACCCCCGAGAGACGGTGTGTGAGACAACCATCACAAAGGCAGCCGGCTGAAGTGGACACTCACAGGGAAACCTCCCACAAAAGCGCTCTGCTAACTGCAATGCTCAGAGGCAATGCAGAAGACAGACTCGCTCGTTCCGCACATGCTCTCTGAGGGGTCGTGAGCCAAATGCTACTTAGGTGCTGGACAGGTGGTAGCCAGCAGTGGACATGTATTGTTAGTGAGGGTGGGAAGTGTAGGAGCAACACCTGTGATCGCACACCCTGGTGAGTGAGCATTCACCAGCCAGGTGAGCGCCGTTCTTCCTACTGCGCTGCTCCGTATCTGTGGAGCAAAGAGCAGACCCATGGGAGACCTGTTCTCCACGCTCAACCACTCAACCAGGGCAGCTTCCTTCTACCATTTTATATCTTGGGGATCTCAGTCAGATTTCTTTTTTAAAAGATAGTTCTGCTTATTTAAAAAGTTCAAAACCATCCATCTACCCCCCCCCATTTAAATCTTTTTTGTGTTGTTTCATTTGCTCTGCCCCCTTCCAAGTTCGTCCCAAGGCTACATCCTTGCTTCCTCCTTCCTCTGCCCCATGTCCGGCAGTCCTCCTTCCTCCGCCCCATGTCCGATGCCTGCCGCGGAAGGAGAATGATCTTTCTCAAGCTCTGGATTTGGAATCCAGTTCTGTCTCTACCCCTTTTTATGCTTCCTCTTTAAACAAGTTCAAAGTCTTTTAAAGTTTTTCCTAAGAGCTTTATTCTCCATAACCATAGAGAATAAACAGATGGGGATAGTCTGAAGATATAAAGCTCAAGTTCAAAGTCATATATTGTAACTGTCCCTGAACCTTGAATATAGAGTGCAAGGTGTGGGAAACCGCCATGTTTTCCTTGGGCTGCATATTTGCTCCAGAGCCAGGCAGGAACCAGGCAAGTTTGAAGGACTTACCTCCCAAATTAAGGCCAACTCTGCTCTCCTACTGGAAACACGGGCCAACACCTTGCCTTACAGATCTGGGGGCCGGGAAGGACATGGGGATGGGCTATGACAGCAGTGCTCCTTTAGCTTAGTATTCTTGGAGTCAGACAGCCAACCAAGTTGGCTCCCGTACCAGCTCTTCAGGTGGTAGCTGCCTGGTGTGCTGTTTAGACAGATCCCAAGACTGTGTTGGTACTATTGTTGCTATTCTTACCCTTCTGAGGGTGTTATTGTTGACTTGTGATGTCTGCATGGCACAGGCTGCAGGCGTGAAATCTGTGCTGTTTCCTGCATTCCTGAAAAGATAGGAGAGTTACAAATATGGATGCTGTCATAGTTTTTCTGAAAACAACAACAAAAAACGAGAACAAATGCTCTGAAAATTGGCCAGGATATTTGAGTTTGGGAACTGTGCCCAAAAGTCGGTACATGTGTTCACTGCATGTTCCTTCACAGAATCATAGTTCTTAAAGCTGGTGGGGACTCCCACCAAGAGAATTATACCTTACTGGTTTCAAACTATTTTTTTTACAGGCTTACAGTGGCAAGCCTTTCTTTCAAGGAAATTTTACACAAAAGCATAAACAAATTCAACACAGTACTGAGCTGCTCTGGTTGAGATGGGGAGAGCCCTGCCTTCTGTGAGCCTCCTTCCCCTCTACTACCCCCCACCTGCACCCACCATGCCTTCCTTGGGTGCTCCCTACCCTTGGCTGGTTTCCCAGGACCACTGTGCAACCCATCTGAAACTACAAATCTACTTGTCCTTGCTTTTAGGAGCATATTTAAGAATAGTTTTGGAGACCCTGGCTGGTTTGCTCAGTGAATAGTGCGTCAGCCCAGCATGTGGATGTCTTAGACTCAATCCCCGGTTAGGGTACACATAAGAACCAACCATCTGCTTCACTCCTCTCCCTCTCCTCCTACTCTTCCTCTTCTCCTCTCATAGCCAGTGACTTGATTGGTTTGAGTCCCAGCCCCAGGAGCTGAGGATAGCTCAGTTGGTCCGAGCCATTGGCCTCAGGTGCTAAAAATAGCTTGGTTGATTCGAGCATTGGCCACAGATGGGATTGCTGGGTGGATTCTGGTCAGAGTGTGTGTCAAAGTCTGTCTCTCTATCTCCCCTCCTCTCACTTAAAAAAAAATTTTTTTTTGAGAGAAGCAAGAGACCCAGGAATCTGAGTTGAATGGCACAAATGTCCCAGAGTTCTGTCGCATTTACACATGACACACACACTGCTCTTATCTGGGCCTGCACCACAAACTCTTTACAGTTCCTTTGCTCCCAAGCAATAAACATCCTCCTTCTTCTTTCCTTTCCAACCTTACCCATCCCAGCTGCTCCTATGCCTTGCCATGTATACCCTTATAACATGACCACATGTCCCTTCTCTCTCCTTGACCAGAGCTCAATGGGAATTCCAAGTCCTGGTCCTCAACCTGGGCTACTTCTTGGTGTTGTGGCCTCTCCTATTCCTCACCATATGTTCACCTCGACTTGCCCTTTTGGTCCAGAGTGACCTTAAACTCTCTGTATATGAAATAAGGAGGGGAAGTCAATGGCAGCCAAAGACTGGAACCCTGCTACAGTTCTGGGACAAGCTTCTGGCTCTATGCCCAAAGCCCACTCTGCACTCTGACTTTCCCACCTCCTCGGGCTCTCACACTCCTGGCTGGGTACACACTCACTTTCTGGGTGCTCCACCTCTCTGGGTTCTTACCCCACCCTTAGCTCTTATCCATTTCACTCCCTACATTGGCCTCTGTCCAAGCTTCCTTCCTCCATTTCATTTTAAGAGCCTTTCAGAATTCAGTTTCTTCTCAAGAACCTCCCTGCATCAAGGGGAAATAGAACTATTTTCCCCAGTATTTCAAACCATTCAAACTCACTTAGCACAAAACCCACCAGTACATGGTGCTGGGCACCATGCCAGGGTTGGTTTATTTTATTCTTGGGTGCTGAGCTCTGGTGTCTTCCTGATTTATTTTGTGGTCTGTGTATCCTCTGCATCTATTCGCATGAGCACGACTCTTTGAGACTCCAGCCCGCAAGCAGGCGTTTAATAAAGAGAGTCCAATTGGGGAAAATAAACGGGCCATGTCAAGGGCTGGGTGGCTCATGTTCGTGGCCCAGTCAGGGACTGATGCAGGAGGAGGTGGATGGAGGGGTGACTGGAATTCGGGTTCTTCCTCCTACAGGGAACTTTGAGCCTGTGTTAGCTGGACTTCCCAGCTCCCACACGTCTCTACATTCTGGATTGGGGTCAGGGACACTGCACTGCCTTGCTAACAACCCTCTTTTTATGTCTCCACCCTCAACCTCCCCAAAAGACAGCACGGGGCTGGCTGCAGTTCAGTGCCTGTCAACTACTTCAGTGGGAAGGAAATGTAAAACACTGCAGGCACTGCGTATTGGGTTGGGTAAACTCAGCACACCACAGTTTACTTTGCTGTCAGAAACCCCCAAGCTTACCACAGAGCAGAACCCTGGAGGACCAGGACCCCGCCATCCCTCCCCACCTCGGTCTGCCCACCAGAGGAGAGATCCATCTCTCTCTCTTCAGCCCGAAACCCGTCTGTAGCCCCTTCCTCTGCTCCCGTATCACCCCGCCTCTACCTCTTGCTTCTCAATTCTTCTCTGCTCTCCTCCTCCTGTCTCTGTCCCTCTTTCAGACTTGGAAGTAGCCCAAGGAGCTCACCACTCGGGGCAGAGAGATGGGGCCTAGGGAAGATGAGGTACAGGCTTGTTTTAAGGGCAGAAAGAGAGCAGGAGTCACTTCTTTTTTCCGCCTCACTTTGTGCAGCCCTGGGTTATGAAGTGTTGGTTTAGGAGGCATGGATTCAGGCCGACGTGCAGCATGTGATCAGGGGGTTGGGGGAACAGGTGGGCACAGTGAGAGGCTGCTGGGGGGGAGGGCAGTGATTCTGCTTGCTCCATCTTCTCCTGGGTAGGTGCTTTGGAGGTTTTCAGTTGGGAATGAGGGTGTCCCAGATTTTGGACCTAGCTTTGCATGAACTCAAACGTTCCTCAACACAACAGCTTCAACCTCCCCAGTGGCCTCTCCCTCCCCCACCTTTCCTAAGAAATGTGCGACCTGAGCCAAGGTTTTCTCTTTGGCTCCACTTGGAAGTGCAAACCTTGTGGGCTTGAGATGAAACATATGCTGCTCTGGAATGTGGCTCCTAGCCAAGGGAATGCTCAGAGGCCCCTGCAGAATTTGCAGCCATCTGCCTGGGGTCGAGTGGGGAAGGGAGGGAAGGGACTGTAATAGACTGTTTGGGGCCAGGAAGGAGCAAAGGAAGTTGAGGGCACCTTCCTTCTCTCCACCCACTTAGGCCCAGTGCTTCTTTCAACACTCGGGTGGATCTCAATGTACTGGATTTCCTCTCCTGGGAAGACCCAAAGCCAGGCTTAGCCTCAGATGCCATGGGCCCAAGCCACTGGCACCAAAGTGAACAGGTGCCGATTAGTGTGGCCTTTTGCATATTCTTTGAATGTTATTCATTTCCTGCCAAAAGATATAAGTAATTCCCCTTGGTCCTGCCATCTTCTCCATAGGACACACACCATTCTCTGCTCTCCTCTCCAGCTCCATGCAGCTTATTGTCCTGATGTTCTGAGGCCTTACAGACCCTCTCCTATAGCTTCCCTGTCCACACGGGCCCTGATAGCCCAGTTGGACCAGTCTCTGGTGCCCAGGCTGTCCTCTCTGGTGTTGCCAGAGAGCCAGTACTCAGGCCCTGTCCTCAGTCTCTACAAAGCTCAGAAATAAATGTGCTCCTTGAAGTGAGGATTCCTGGCCCCCATGCCCTAGGAAGGCGCTGCCCGGACTGTCTGGGACAGCTGCAGGGCCAGGCTGAGAGTCTCTGGCTGGCCCAAATGATCAGGTATGGATGGTTTGTCATGGGAGGTAGGTGGCTGGCAGAGATCCCCACCAACGTCCTGGGTCAAAGAGCTCTGCTCTGTGCATTTCTGAGAAACTGCTTCGGGCAGGTGGGCAAGGAGATAAGCTTAGGGAATTCTTGGAGGTTAGAAAAGATCTTGGGAGATTAATTCAACATTTTACTTATTGTTATTATTGATTAATGTTTTTAACTTTGGACAAGCTAACACTCACAGGGCCTTGAGGTGAAAACTTTTTCCCGAGGTCTTTCTGTGAGTTAGCCAACAGAGCTGGAATCAGAAACAGAACTCCTGAGTCCCAATTCAGCCCATTTCCCAAGGACACTATCACCCTGGCTGCTCTTTTACGGAATTTTACCATGCCCCCAGAGTGCTGTGCAGGTGACAGGGGCTCCTGCCTCCCCAGCTTCTGAGGACATAGGGAGTCCCTGAGGATGACTGTTACCAGTCTGTCGACTGGTTGTGGGCCCCAGAACCACACATGGGGATTGGCTATATCTTGGGAGGGATATGTGTCCTCAGAGAACCTGTTTCCTCATGTTCAGCTCCTGCTACCTTAAACATATTGTGTACCCCACGTTCCACTTCTCGGCCACAGCTAATTAATCAGGAGTAAGTGCTCAAGGTCGGCCAGTGTCTCAGCTAGACAACAGCCTTTCAGTTTTTCTCCCTTAAGAGTTTGAAGTAGCCTGACCAGGCAGTGGCACAGAGGATAGAGCGTTGGACTGGGATGCGGAGGACCCAGGTTCAAGACCCCGAGGTTGCCAGCTTGAGCGCGGGCTCATCTGGTATGAGCAAAGCTCACCAGCTTGGGCCCAAGGTCGCTGGCTCGAACAAGGGGTTACTCGGTCTGCTGAAGGCCCACAGTCAAGGCACATATGAGGAAGCAATCAATGAACAACTAAGGTGTCGCCACGAAAAATTGATGATTGATGCTTCTCATCTCTCAGTTCCTGTCTGTCTGTCCCTATTTATCCCTGTCTCTGACTCTCTCTGTCTCTGTAAAAAAAAAAAGGGGGGGGGTTGAGATAAAAAGCACAGACTCTACCCATTTAGTTGCTGGGAACTAAACTAAAGCATTATGTTCAATGAGGACTTGAGCAAGGGCCCTGTGATGAAACCATAAGCAAACCAAAACCATGTAGAGAAAAGCTGAGACAAGAGACTGTGTAGTCCAAGAGGAGAAGGAGCTACGAGCCCTGGTACTTCACTTATTTGGAATCTCTTTTTCTCTACATAGTTATCCCTTTATTCACTTTTTATAAGTGAATAGATTTCTGCCTCCTGTGACCAAACACATTTTGATCAGAAGTGATGAGGGAGGGAGCATTTTAGCATAGAAGTCCTCAAATAAGCCCAATTCAAATAAGGTTGAACAACAGCTGCTAGTGGGCAAGGAACACTCCCATTGTATGAAGGCAGAGATAGGACTTCAGAGGCTGGAGAACTATGGCTGCTGCTATGCAGTGTGATGTCACTAGGGGAGAACTCAGCCATTGGCTGCTGCTACTTCCCTCCATCTTCCTTTCGGGGAAATGCTCAAATGTTGAGAGGGTATCCTAAGTTAAGACATCCTCTTTATCCTGTTTCACCTCCTTAAGAATGTACATAATAGAATGAATGAAACTCATGCGTGGTGGGGAACCATCAGTGTGTCCTCTGCTGTTCTACAGGCATCTCCTCTTCTCTTCCTTAGAAAGCTCTGTGTATGTGCACGCGCGCGTGTGTCTGTCTTTCTGTCTGTGTGCGCGCGCATGCGCACTGGAGAATGGTCAGGTGGGGAGATGATGGAAGGGTGGTCAGACGTTTGCCAGAATGGAGGTTTGAGGGGACACAGACACAATCACTCCACTTAAGTTGGCTCAAGGTCTCCAGGGTTTAGAAAGGAGGCAACAGACCCATGAGTACACTTCACACTGGCTCCAAGCAGAGAAACCAGTCCACCTCAGGACTTCCAGGCTCCCTCCCATCTGGAAGACAGAACTATATCTTGCAGCAAAGCTACATCTGCTAGCCAGATGAGCGGTACCTGTAAAACGTCCCACATCAAGACTTCTGGGGCTAATGCCTCTTCCAGAGTCTGCTGACAACAGGAAAAACAATCCCAGAGCTGTGTTTCCCAGAGGACTCAGGGAATCTTGCCCTTGAGAACAGAGCGGGAGTCTGATGTCTGCAGACATCCCAGGAGGGATGGTTGCCGTGCAAGATGACCAGGGTGGACAAAGATCAGGGAACAAAAGCAGATTCTCAGAACGGGGTCCCTCCCTCTCTTGTAATAAAATCCCTACCATTCACTGAGTGCCTTCAGCATTCCAGGCCACTTCCAGACATTACTTCATTTAATTCTCACAACCCTGTAGAATCAGTATTCTTCCCCTCCTCTTGCAGAGGGGGAACCGCAGCTCTAAAAGAGGAGAGGGTGGGGAGGTTTTCCAAGATCACAGGATTGCCATCCTGCCTGCTGTGTAATGTCTGAGTGACAGGGAGCCACCTGCCAGATACCAAGAGACTCTGGGGCAATCCTGATACAACTGAGCTCAAAGAGAGAAAATCAGCCCCAAACCTTAGGCATGGCCCTCTTGGAACTGAAGATCTAAAGAGAAAGACAGGCTACAGCAAAGTTCCTGAGAGTAACATGACTATCTTTTTTCATAAACACACCAACGTGTGACTGTCCAAACCACGTGCAGGCCTTTAGCCCGCCCTGGGGAGCAGCGTGCTGTCAGAGCCACTGCTGCTCCATCAGTTGGTTCCTCACTGGCTCTGGCTTTTGGGGCTATGGCACATTCCTCCGAAAACCTTTAGTTGTGGTACATCTTCCTCTCTTTCCCCTGGGGCGTATTGCTTTGGAGACAAGAGCCAGAAATCATTTCAGATTTGGGTAAGTAGTCAAACTAGGTTGTATTCTTTGGAGTCCAAATAAAGTGTAACCCTCATGCAGAAAAGTGCCCGGTGTTGTGGAGAACAGCAGAGCCCTTGGGGTTCGGTTGAGAGATGAGCCCAGAAGTCTCACAGCGACTGAAGCGCAAGGGTGCGGGGGGACCATGAAAAGATCTGAAGGTTCTTCATAGGGAGAGACACAAGCAAACCCAATCAGGGCATAAGTCAAAACACACATGGTCCCATAAAGGGGCCTGGGAAAGATGCCACAGTAATAAAAAGGGGAAATGCAGAGGAATGTGTGAAGAGGGAGCCATTAACAAAATGGAAATGCCTATAAACTAAGCTCAGCAAGTGCTGTCCCCACCCCCCATCATGGCTCCAACTTGTCCTTCATTAGACTCAAGGAAAGTCTTAAGAATCAGCCTGTCTGTGGTGGCAGCAGCTCGGGGCTGAGCACCTGGCTCATGTCTCTCCTCTGCTGGTCCCCTGCATGTCCCCTGCCCAGCCGCTTCTCCTCCACATGTCTCTGGGTCCAACTGCCCCTGAATAGCAGTATTCCTCCCGGGAACATCTTACAGATGCTGCAGCCTTCCCAGGCCGGAGCTTGGTGCGGGGAAGGGGTTCGAGGGGATCTGGGTGCAGCAGGCCGTGTTTCCCCTCTGGTGTATTCTGAAACAGTATTTCTGTAACATAGTCATTTTCCCCTTCAGATTCCCAAATTGGCCTTGGGGACCAGCCAGTCTGCTGGCAGCTGGCCAAAGCCTTATCATATTTCCAAGCCCCAAACAAACAGGAAATGGGGTTGAATGGTTAGCTCTCAGGTGGAACTTCCTGAGACTCAATAATCAAAAACCCAAGCACCAACAGCAGTTTGGAGGGAAGAAGACCAGTCCCCTCTGAAGGAGCTCCTGTTCAAGGAGTAGTGCAGAAGGCACTGACTGACCTGAGCGTGAACACCAAACTGACAGAGAACATCTGCAGAGGTAAGTTCGCAGGCAGAGACGACCAAGCAAGCACCTAGTATTTAGGAAGCTGGAAAGAAAAAAAACAGAGATGAATAAACTAGGTAGAGTCCTATAACATCACTCACAACAGTTCTGGGAAGAGGATAAATCTTATAGCAGAGATCAGAAGCCAAGATAAGGATTGAGATTGCTATGGAAATGGAGCGGTGGGGGGGGGCACAAGAAGGGAGGCAAAATTTGAGCTTGGGTGACGGCATTTGCCATGCTTGGTAATGGAGGGGAACAGCTGAGCTCAGGAGACAGGCAGTGGTATATGTCTCGGTGAAGGGGAGAGTTCAAATTAGTGCAAGTTGGGTAAGTTTGTGCAAGTGCTTTGACTGTGGGGAGGACAGTGTTTAGGAGTCTCTATTGGAGCGATTAAATACTGAAAGAGGTGACTTAGCAAGCCACAAAGAGTTCTGAAAACTGAGCTGTACTCCTGTCTCTGTGCCTGGAAGCAGAGATGCAGGCACACCTGATCCATGGGGGTCCCTCCCAGCCTAGGAAGTCTGAGATGAAGGTATAATGCTTTCATGTCCCATCCCTGACTTTGGTGTTGTGGACAGGTGCAGAACTGGACTGACTGTCCTTGCTTGGGACTCTGTGTTGATGCCCAAGGAACAGGAAGCAGCTGAGATGCCTCCAGTTAATACTGCAACCCGAATACCCCCTAGAAGCAGGCTCAGCCAGGACCTGACAGAATCTGAATTGTTTGACTGAACAGCTGGGAGCAGCTGCAGGACCTCTGGGTGTCCCCAAGCACAGCAGTCACGATCTGCCTTCAACGTAGCTCACAGACACCCTGTGAGATGAGGAAATTGCCAGCCTGTCCAGTGTGGTACCAGGGTTGGCCAGCAATCACTGGTCAATGAGAATCAAGGACAGAGGCTGTTAGGAGCTCATGTTCGTACCTAAAAGAGATCACAAGGACCTGTTGTGGAAGGAGCCAGGAATGAAGGGAACTGCTAGGGTGGAACTAGAGTAGAGAATCCTGCTCTCATCTTTGGAAGAGCTAGCTAAGTGCTCCCCACTCCCAGCCAAGCTCCAGATGGCACTAACGTGCAACAGACAGGCATTTTCCCAATAGTTTGGGAAACTGTCCTCCCCACCCCAACCAGAGGGAGTCCATCCAGGAACTGAACCAAAGAATCACAGAGTTTTAAAGCTAGACATGAGCTCAAATACCCACCAATTTATCACTCTCTCTTTGTAATGCCTAGAAAAAGGGAGGTATCCTACTCAAAGGCACAACCTTCACTGGTGGCAGAGCCAGAACTTCAAACCCGGATCTCTTGTCTTGAAGGCCAGTGGTCAGTCCATTGCTACTCTGGATGAAGTCACTCAATCTAGCTTTCCAGAGGATGGCCTGGGTGAAGACCAATATGAAAGGGGCAGGAATTGGGCAATATAGTGTACACATTTCAACACAAAGTGATCAGCATACAAGTCAGATGCAAAAATAAAGGCGAAGGAGCGTTGCAGTTTTGGAGGAGTGAGCAGTGGAGGAAAGAGAGTGGGGGTGAGTCACAGGCCCTGGTTCACGTGCCTGTTCCACCACTTGCTCACCAAGTAATTATGAAAATGTTGTCTAATCTCTCTCAGCCACAGTTTCCTCGTCTGTTAAATGGGGCTAAAAGTACCATAGAATTCTTGTGAGGAGTAGCGTATGGAAAAGTACTTTGTACAAAGGAATGGGCTGAGCCTCTTGGCAATTATTAGGTGTGACTGTGACTCCGGGGATTCCCAAGGGTTGGGAAGTTGAGTGTGGAGGCTGGAGTGGTGATAGTTGGATTCTCCCAGTTCTCTGAGCTTCTCAGTCAAAGAGGGAAATTCCCTCAGACACGTTCAGATTCGGCAACAGGAGCTGAATCAGGTGGGGCAAAATCCCAGGCCTGGGAGAAGTTGGGCTAGGCACTGAGAAGCCTTCCCAGCCTCTGGTTTCTGCCCCGAGGGTCCTGGCCATCCCTGAGAGGCCCCTCTTGCAGAGGGAGTGAAGTCTGCTACCTCTCATCCTGAACAGGGTCCCTCTCAGCTGTCCGAGGACGAGAGCTGGACTCAAGAGTCAAGGAAAAGGGGGCCGCCAGCTACATGGTCACATGCATCAGCCACCGGCACTCGCCACACAGGAATCAACAGCATTCTCTCTAGCAGGCCTGATGGCACTGCCCTCCTGGCTTGTGGTACCAGCCTTGGGTGAGAAGTTCTGGGTCAGACATTAAATGAGGGGTACAGTGTGGGGTACATAGAAAGGGAAGGGTTCGGAGAGGGGAGGTCTCTCTGTGATCTAGCCCAGAGCCGTGGCTTTCCATAGGTAAAAAGCCCTGCTGTGCAGGCTGAGGTCATTCCTGGCACAGCTTCCCTCACTGCAGACGCCTGCAGTCTGTTTTAATATCTGCAGCAACCACATTCCTAAGCAGGGTGGGTAAGAGGCTTTCTGGACAAGACTGCTTTCCATCAGAACTTATTCCAATTCACCAGGGTCAGCTTTTTGAGAGAGAGCTGGATTTCTTTTTTTTAAGGAAGAAAAAATTCGGTGAGAATGACTACATGCAGGATCCAGAAGCAGAGAAAGGTCCTGAGGACCGAGGAAGGGAGGACAAAAGATCCAGGCAGTGGAGGCTAAGAAAGAGCCTGCCTTTGGGGTCCGACCCAGCCAGGCCATTATCAGACCCTGCCATCCATCCCTCCACTGAACTCGCACTTGGCTTCTGCTCTGTGCCAAGTGCTGTGCTAGAAGACAAAGCAGTTTATTAGTTGTCTGTTTCTGGGTAACAAATTATCACAAGACTTAAAACAATACATGCTTATTATCTCATGGCTTCTGGGGGCCAGGAGTCTGGGCACAGCTCGGCTGGGCCCCCTGCTCATGGTCTCACAGGCTGTAATCAGGTTTGACTATGGCTGGGGCTTATCTGACACTCAAATGGGAAAAATCTTTTTCTAAGCTCTGGCAGTATTTAGCAGAACTGAGTCCCTCAAGGGCTGTTGGACTGAGGGCCTCCATTCCTAGCTGGCTGTTAGCCAGAGGCTGCTCCCAGGTCCTGCCACGTGGCCTCTTCTACCTGGCGGCTTTCTCATCAAAGTGTGCAAGCCGAGAGGCGAAGAGAGAGTCCCTAGCAAGGGGGAAGTCACCATTTTATGTAATACAACGACAGAAATGACATTTCATCACTTTTGCCACATTTTTTTTAATGTTTATTTTATTGATTAGAGAGAGAGAGAGAGAAGAACATCAATCTGCTCCTATATGTGCTCTGAGCGTGGATTGAACTGGCAATCTCTGTGCTTTGGGATGACACTCCAACCAACTGAGCTATCTGGCCAGAGCACTTTTGCCACATTCTATTGATTAGAAGCAAGTCACAGATCCTGCTCACACTCATGGGGAGGGCGTTACTTACACTGGGCTGTGAATATCAGCACACAGGGACTGTCAGGGACCACTTAAACTCGGCCTGGTGCAGAGTCAAATTGTTGCCTGCCCTCAGGTAACTCAGAATCAACAATAATAATAGAATAATAAAGGTAAATCAATGCAGTCAATGCTTATAGTGTGTCAGGAATGATGCTAGGTGTTCTAATATTTTGTTTTTAATCTCTATTAAGTAGGTACAATTATTGTCTTTTTAGGTGAGGAAACAGACTTAGAGAGATCATAGTAGTGAGAGATCTAGCAGTTTCTGAACTCTAAAAAATCAGACTTCACAGGCTCTGCTCTTACCCCCTTCATTATCTACCTTCCAGATAAATGGTGATCCACCGTGGCGCATGCTGTAACAGTCCCTCTGGGACACTGGGGAAGGCTTCTCAGAGGTGGTAACTGCACATAACAGTGCAGGACCCTAGAAGGAGTGCAGGGAAGAGAAGAGACATGATCCTTTGCTCTTGAGGAGCCCTTGAAGCTCAAGTGGGGACCAGCCCCAAGGAGCCATCCCCAGGCACTTGCTAGGAACAGTGGCAAGTGCACACTGAACAGCTGTCTGAGTGCGCTCTGAAGCGATGTGCACGCCAGTGGCTGTTTAGATTAGTTTTCTAATTGGCTGAGTGTTAGCAAAGCCTCTGTGTATACAATGGGAATAATTAATCTTGTCTATTTGTATATCCACTCATGTTCTGTCATTTCCCATCTTCTCAGCTGTCTGCTTTTTACTGTTGGTTTTAGAACCAGAGAGGGTTTGCGTCTATGGGACTCTGTCTCTATGGCCCCCGCACAGGTGGGCATGGGCAGCAGGAGGAGAGCAATGAAGAAGAAGATTCCAACAGCGCCCACCCTTCCTCAGCTAGGAGTGCCCATCTTACCTCCACACGTATTCAGTCATCAGGACCTGTACATTTGCAGGAAGTGGCCTTACATATGTCACGTCATAGCTTCACAACAAACTTGGAAGTTTGGCTTTTATTATTCCAAAGGAGAGACCCAACAGAGAGAGGTTAGCTAACTTGCCCAATGTCACTCACACAGCTAGTAAGTGGCTGAGCCAAGACTTGAACTTAGGTCCGCACTTTCCTGTCTGTCAGTCTGAGGAACCCACACAGCACAGTCATGTGAAGCCTCCCCTTCGCTGCCTTGTCAATCTCTCCCCCTGCTTCTCTCTGCCTTTCAGGGCCTTTCAGTGCTGGTTTGCCCCCCAGGCACCCATCTCAACTCTACTATGGAGTATTGACGCCAGGTCCCCTGGCTCCCTGAAACAGCCCCAGTTTGTTGATCCCCCCTTTAATCAGATTGTAGGCACCTTTGCAGAAGGCACCAAGGTATCAGCCTCTCCCTCCATACACCTAATTCAGGTACAAAGCAGGGATTTATGCTTTGATTTATCATGAGAGAGGGAAGGTGAAGCTGAGGCTGGGAGGACGTCTAAGGGTATGAAGCAACCCTTAGACCAGGGGTCCCCAAACTACGGCCCGCGGGCCACATGTGGCCCCCTGAGGCCATTTATCCGGCCCCCGCTGCACTTCCGGAAGGGGCACCTCTTTCATTGGTGGTCAGTGAGAGGAGCACATTGACCATCTCATTAGCCAAAAGCAGGCCTATAGTTCCCATTGAAATACTGGTCAGTTTCTTGATTTAAATTTACTTGTTTTTTATTTTAAATATTGTATTTGTTCCCGTTTTGTTTTTTTACTTTAAAATAAGATATGTGCAGTGTGCATAGGGATTTGTTCATAGTTTTTTTTATAGTCCGGCCCTCCAACGGTCTGAGGGACAGTGAACTGGCCCCCTGTGTAAAAAGTTTGGGGACCCCTGCCTTAGACGTTTCAGGTGCAGAAACAAGCACTCTTACTTACTGAGGAGGCTCCTGCCTCTGTATCTCCCAGCCACTTCTTTCCCTGGATCCTTATCTTAGGCCTCCAGGTGTCTGTTAACGATTTTCTTTCCTTTGTGACCTAAGTGTGGTCAGATTTCCTCCTTGTAATTGTTCCAAGCTCAGTCAGTCAGACATGCACTTAAACACATACATCTGGAGAGTGAGCAGGGGAACAGGAGTTCTGTGTATATGGTCGTGCTCATGACAAAGACTTGGCCAGGAGAAGGTCCACGCTTCAGAACACTCAACAAACGGCTCTGACATGCCCAGAGTTGCTTTGGGGATTATCTTTCAGAGAATTATAAAAAAGATGACTATAGAAATAAAGTAAACAGGAAATTCAAGAGGTATTGGCATCACCAAGTCTACCAATCTTATATATAACTACAGCTATGATTAATTTCAGTACTTTTTATGTGCCAGGCTCTTTACAAATGCTCTATAAAACTGCTCTTCAAAAATTCTATCAAGGCCCTGGCTGGTTGGCTCAGTGGTAGAGTGTCAGCCTAGCATGCAGGAGTCCCGGGTTCGATTCCCAGCCAGGGCACACAGGAGAAGCGCCCATCTGCTTCTCCACCCCTCCCCCTCTCCTTCCTCTCTGTCTCTCTCTTCCCCTCCTGCAGCTGAGGCTCCATTGGAGCAAAATTGCCCCGGGCGCTGAGGATGGCTCCATGGCCTCTGCCTCAGGCGCTAGAATGGCTCTGGTCGCAAACAGAGCAACGCCCCAGATGGGCAGAGCATCGCCCCCTGGTGGGCATGCCAGGTGGATCCTGGTCGGGCGCATGCAGGAGTCTGACTGCCTCCCCGTTTCCAACTTCAGAAATATACAAAAAAACAAAACAAAGAAAAAAAAATTCTATCAAATACAGTAATATCAGCACCCACCCTGTTGGAGACCGTGGCTCAGAGAGGTGATGCAGGTTAGGACTGCACAGAGGGCACACGAACCAGGATGTGAACCAGGGCTGCCTGACCACGCACCTCTGCCCTTAATCTCTGAGGCCAGTGGGCGGCCTCACAGCTAGACTGCCTGTTCCTCCTCTAAGGCTGGGACTTGTGGTAAGAGGGAGAGAGAAAAGAAGCGCAAGGCTGCGGTTCCTCCTCCTTTTCCAGGAAGGGCCAGCGTCTGGGTTCCTCCCAGCCCAGCATGGCCCTTTTCTTTGCTGCTTCGCAGGAGTGGGCAGCTGGCAGGACGGCTGCATATTTGAGGTCCCAGCCTGCCAGTGTTATCTCAGGGAGTGTGATTTACGCTCCTCTATCTTATCTCAACCTGCTCCTCTATCTTATCTCAAGCCGGGCCCTGGTGATGGATTTCACCTTCGGCATTTGGAGTGCAGTTGGAGTGGCTGATCCAGCCCAGAGCACGCCAGAAGACAGATTGAGCAGGAGACAGCACGCGCTTAGATCTGGACACACCCACCGCTGGCCTCCCCAGCTCAGGTGGAGAGAGGAGGACGTGTTCAGGCTGGGTGAGGGGCACTATCCCCTGCGCTGGGTAACTAACACTCCTTTCCCCACATTTGGCCTTGCTTGAGGTGCTTTGGGGGGAGCGGAGGAGGAAAAAGTAATAATAGTATTGATGTAGCACTCTCTTCTTTGCTGTGATTGTTGGTGTAAAGCCAGGGACTGCCGCCGCCATTATGTTCATTCACATGCAGATTATCATTAAATTCAGGCAGACGGTAAAGAAGGTAAAGAAAGAGTTGGAGGATGCTGGGCCAATTCTGTTTATTGGTGTTCCACCAAGACAGGCAAGCCACAAGAAAAGCCAACGGAAACGCAGAAAACCTGCTTTCCCCATGGAGGGCATGGGATCAGGGAGGAGAGAAAGAAGAAATCCTCCCGCATCTCTCCGTGGAGGGGGCAGAATCTCTCTTCCAGTAAACATTAGCAAGACAATGGCCCCTTCCAATCAGGAAGGCGACCTGCAAGCTCACAGACCACTATATCTGGTGTTGCCCAGCCCCCAGTGCAAACTATAATATAAGTGAGCAAACATATACTTCATATTTACAAACTTATTTGACCAACAGTTGGTTGTTTTCTTTTAATTCCATCTTTACAACAACTAAATACAACAGCTTTTGTATTCCCTTTTTACAGATGAGGAAACTGAGGGTCAGCAGGGCTAGGGTCACTGTTGGTCAAATAAGTTTGTAAATATGATATATATGTTTGCTTGCTTATAGTTTGCATTGGGTATGGGGGACAGGCTGTAAGTAGGCAGGGTCATTATAGCCTAAGAGTCATTATAGCCTAAGTGATTTTGTATCAGAGACTTCCTTGTTTGTATATTGGATTAAAGGTTTTGATTTCTACACTGTAAAATGGGGCAGAGGATCCCATGCTGGAAGAGAGCAGGGAGAGCAGAGAAAGGCCACGTGGAGGAGTGTAAAGCCAGGAGCCGCCATTGTGACCATTCACATGCAGGTTCGCATTGGATTCGGACAGTCGGTAAAGAAACCATGGAGCCAAAAACTGGTGGGCCATAGCCTTTAATCCTAGCTTGCACCCGGCGGGCAAGTAAAAATACACACTGGGCTCCAAAACCCAGTCACACTCAGTGCTCACAAAGCTACTGACTTATCCGAGTTTCCTAGAATCAAAGGTTTCTAGCTCACCAGACTTATTCTCCTCTGTTCCCCATCTCCCTCCTTATCCCAGATACAAACTCTACACAAACTGGCATCTCACTCAGCACTCCGCCATCTTAGCTGCTTCTCCTGGCCTCCTCCACGTGGCCTCCTTTAGCTGCTGGCTCTACTCTCTCCGCTCTCTCATGCTAACCTCAGGAACCAAGAGAGCAAACTCCCGTTCCGCCCCCACTTTATACTGTAGCTTCACAGCCTCTAATCCAATATACAAAGTAGGGAAGTCTCTAATACAAAATCACTTCTCTGAGGCATGATTGGATTGTACCACCTCACACCAAAAAGGGTGGGACAGGCTTAATCCCAAAACCAAGCCTCAGGCTACAACAATTCTCAACACACATTAATATCACCTGGGCAACGGCCTCTTTAACAAAGTGAGCATAATACATTTTATCTGCCCAACAAGGAGGCCAGGAGAAGCAGCCAACATGGTGGAGTGCTGAAGGAGAAGCCAGTTTGTGCAGAGTTTGTGTAGGGAGAAGGAGATGGGGAACAGAGGTGAATAAGGCTGGTGAGGTAGAAAACTGATTCTAGAAAACTCATATAAGTCAGTGGCTTTGGGAGCCCTGAATGGAAAGGGAAGTGTTTTCCCACTGTGTGTATTTTTTGCCCACTGGGTGCAAGCTAAGATAAAGATGATGGCCCACCAGTTCTTGGCTCTTGTTGGGCAGATACAATGTATTATGCTCACTTTGTTAAAGATGGCGCTGCCCACGTGGAGGCCGTTGCCTAGGTGATATTAATATGTGTCTCTAAGGGCTGTGGGCAGGCAGGATCCTTGTAGCCTGGGGCTTAGTTTTAGGACTAAGCCTTTCCCACCTTTTTTGATATGGGGTGGTACAATCCCATCATGACTCAGATAAGTGACTTTGTATTAAAGACTTCACTATTTTGTGTATTGGATTAAAGGTTTTGATTTCTACACTATAAAATGGGGGCAGAGGCCCTGGCCGGTTGGCTCAGTGGTAGAGCATCGGCCTGGCATGCAGGAGTCTGGGTTGATTCCTGGCCAGGGCACACAGGAGAGGCACTCATCTGCTTCTCCACCCCTCCCCCTCTCCTTCCTCTCTGCCTCTCTCTTCCCCTCCCACAGCCAAGGCTCCATTGGAGCAAAGTTGTCCCGGGTGCTGAGGATGGCTCTGTGGCCTCTGCCTCAGGCACTAGAATGGCTCTGGTTGCAACAGAGTGGTGCCCCAGATGGGTGGAGCATCGCCCCCTGGTGGGTATGCCGGGTGGATCCTGGTCGTGTGCATGCAGGAGGCTGTCTGACTGCCTCCCCGTTTCCAACTTCAGAAAAATACAAAAAATAAAAAATAAAAAACAATAAATAAAATGGGGGCAGAACGGGAGCTTGTTCTCTCAGTTCCTGAAATTAGCATTAGAGAGCAGAGCTGGGAAAGACCATGTGGAGGAGGCCAGGAGAAGCAGCCAAGATGGCGGAGTGCTGAGAGAGAAGCCAGTTTGTGCAGAGTTTGTGCAGGGAGGAGGAAGGAGATGGGGAACAGAGGTGAATAAGTCTGGTGAGCTAGAAACCTTTGATTCTAGGAAACTCAGATAAGTCAGTAGCTTTGTGAGCACTGAATGTGAGTGGGTTTTGGAGCCCAGTGTGTGTTTTTACTTGTCTGCCGGGTGCAAGCTAGGATTAAGGATGATGGCCCACCAGTTTTTGGCTCCGTTGTTTCTTTACCGACTGTCCGAATCCAATGCGAACCTGCATGGGCCAGGCGGCTGTGATGGTAGCCCTGGCCTTGTATACTGGCTTTACAGCTCTGTTGTTTCATTACCATGTGTCTGAATCCAATGTGAACCTGCATGGGCCAGGCAGCTGTGATGGTGGCCGTGGCTACTGGCTTTACAGTCACATAGACAGGTGAGGAGGTGGGTGTCCAACACATATCTTCTGACCTCAACTCCTGTTATCTTTCATGAAACATGAAGGAACAGAGAGTTTTATCTTTTGGAAATGCAGCTCCCCTACCCCTCCTTTTTATTTTTACTTTTTCAAAACAGAGTTGTAGCTCAGATCAGGGCAGAGTCTTTCGCCATGGTGAACTCAAAGGAAGGAGGCATGGCCTGCAGGAAGGGTGTTGAGCCAAGGTCTGAGTGAGGCAGAGAAAGTCACACTTAGGAGAGAGAAGGTGGGAAGTCAACCCCTTTCTCATGCAAAGGGTTTCAACAGTGAAACAGTTTTTCAACAAAGAAGCATTGAAACCCTTTAGTGAGTATCCTGCTGTGGGTGACAGACACATGCTCTTATAAAACCAGAACTCACTGAGTTTCCCTGTGTGCCAGGAATGAAGCTAGGAAACTTACTTATTTGATCTGATTTGTATAATAGTCCTATAAAGTGGATTTCACCATCTTTATTTCAGAATAGGCTGAGTTCAGAAAGATTAGATAATTTGCTTATGGTCTCACAGCTGGTGAGCTGTAGAACTCTAATTCAAACCCAGGTTATCTGACTCTAAATCTGTTAGTAAACTAGAAACCTTTCTTTCACATGTATCCTGGCATATGGGGGGCGGGAGGCCTCTCCTCCAGCCCCACAATGGCACCTTATAGAAAACAGCCTAACTTGGTAACCCCTCCGTCCTAACCCACCCTGCATACATCCTGAAAACTTAGGGGGAAAATAGTGTGGGCATTGAGAAAGAATGTATCTGCTAAGAAGGACTGTGGTTGCAAACTGCCCTTCTGAATAAAACTCTTCCTCTTTCTGCACCCCAGATTGGGGACTTTTGTTGACAATACGGATAATTAGCAGGAGAGGGTTCTTAAATTTTTGGGTTCAAAACCCACAGGGGCTATATTTACAGGCTGGCCCAAAGCATACAAATTCATTGAGCAGGACCCAGAGACAACATTAAGGGACAGATTCCTTGAGGAAGGAGGAATTGGTCAGTTGGATAGTGTAAAGCCAGTAGCCACAGCCACCATCACAGCCACCTGGCCTGTGCAGGTTCACATTTGATACAGACATGCTAATGAAACAACGGAGCCAAGAACTGATGGGCCATTACCTTTAATCCTAGCTCACACCCAGTGGGTGAGAAATACACACAGTGGGAAAACACTTCCCTTTCCATTCAGCGCTCTCAAAGCCACTGACACCCAAATATTCCTAGAATCAAAGGTTTCTACCTCATCAACCTTATTCATTTCTGTTCCCCATCTCCTTCTCTCTGCACAAACTGCACAAACTGGCTTCTCCTTTAGCACTCTGCTATCTTGGCTGCTTCTCCTCTGCAATGCTAATAGCAGGAACCCAGAGAGAGAGAGAGCCCCTGGTCTGCCTCATTTTATCATGTAGAAATCAAAACCTTTAAGCCAATATACAAATAAGGAAGTCTCTGATACAAAGTCCCTTATCTGAGGCATAAATGGGATTCCTCATAAGAGTGTACCACCCCACATCATGCAACAGTCAAGGGTGTGGGGAAAAGCTTAGTTTTGAAAAGATTTTAGTATTAAAAGGGTGGGAAAGGCTTAGTCTTAAAACTAAGCTTTAGGCTATAATGACTTTGCCGGCTTACAGCCTGTCTCCCACACCCAATGCAAACTATAAGTGAGAAAACACATATATCGTATTTACAAACTTATTTGACCAGCAAGGTAGGAACTTGCTGGTGACTATTACAGAGGATGCATTGTTACTAAACTTAAGGAAACCTGGGTTCTAGCCCCAGCTCTGTCACTCACAAGCTGGGACTCTCGGACTAGCTGCTTCCTCTCCAAGAGCACCAGTTTATTCCTTTGCAAAGTGAAAGATTGGACTGACATTATAAGATTGCTTTCACTTCTAACATATTGTGTGTTTTGAATCATTAGTGCCCCCACTCCCATAAGTTCCTGTGGGAAAGATAAAGGAGGTTAGAAAGTTTGACCTCCACACAGGATGATTTAGGGGCCAACCCATCTAAAAGCTGAAAACGGACTAGATGGCATTAGACAGATCTTTTCCAGCCTGAGCAGCGGCTGGTTTGTGTGTCTTTTTTTGTTTTTTGTTTTTTTGTTTGTTTCGTATTTTTCCGAAGTTAAAAGCAGGGAGGCAGTCAGACAGACTCCAGCATGCGCCTGACCAGGATCCACCCAGCACACCCACCAGGGGTCGATGCTCTGCCCATCAGAGGTGTTGCTGTATTGCGACTGGAGCCATTCCCGCACCTGAGGCAGAGGCCATGGAGCTGTTCTCAGTGCCCGGGCCAACTTAGCTCCAATGGAGCCTTGGCTGTGGGAGGGGAAGAGAGAGACAGAGAGGAAGGAGAGGGGGAGGGTGGAGAAGCAGATGGGCACTTCTGTGTGCCCTGACTGGGAATCGAACCCAGGACTTCCACATGCTGGGCCAATGCTCTACCGCTGAGCCAACCAGCCAGGGCCTTGTGGCTGGTTTTAAAGTGGATATAGTCCCCATTCCCTTAAAGCTTGTCTCCGCAGACAGGTTGACTTGGCCGTCGGAGCTGCTGGAGAAGCTGCAGTGCGCAGAGGCAGCTGGTCCTGCAGGAGGATGAGCGCCAGGGCACCTTCACTATTGTGGGATTTCAGCTCCCAGGGGCGGGCCATCTGCCTCCCTGGCTTCATTTGCACTGTTCATCTGTTATGTCTTTCTTGGTCGATGAGCACATTCAGACAATTATGGTTAGATTCTAATTATTTTTCTAAACTCACAAAATCCCCATAATATAGCAAAGGAGTCAGCAAAGAAAAAGAAGAAAAGAGAAGAGTTTCTAGAAATATGAATTCTAAGTTCACATGCACTTTTCATCCCCATTTGTAGGACAGCTGTTGTGGTGCTCTATTCACCCCCAAGCCCCAGCATTACCTCAAGGTTCTCGGTTCTTGTACTGGCTCCCCTCCCACCATCGTTCCTTTGAGAGACTATGGCCTGGTGATCAAGGAGTGGAGAGCGGCCAGCTACTGCCACCCGACACAAAGCTTCATCGTCTCTATCTAGGCTTGCCCCCTCTCCATTCTTGCAGTGGGGTCATTCCTTCTTCTTATCTGAGGTAAGAGCAGGGCAAGTAAGGGCTAGAAAAAGACTTCTCCCTTACATGGCTGATTAGAAGGAGTTTGGGGTCTGAGTGAGCCAGCCCTCACCTAACCTAATCTGGTTAGGTGGCTTCTTGTTTCTCCCCCAGGAGGTTGCCATAGTCTAACTGCTCAGCCCTAGCTTGAGTGGTGGAAGAAAATTGGTATCTGTAAATTTTTATGAATAAATGAATGAACGAGAGCTTAGAGAATTGACTGAAGTTTGAGCAAGAAACAGGAATACAAGGCCAACATCGTTTAGCTCATCAAATGCCCTTGTGGCCCTTGGGAAGAAGACAGATGAATATGGAAGGATCAGGAAAGGATGAGTTTAAATTTGAGGCACAAACAACATGGAACTAGATAAGTCAGACCTGAAAAGACCTTAGTCATCTGTAAGGTCAGGAGGCACGGCCACCACTACAGCCGCCTGGCCCATGCAGGTTTGCACTGGATTCAGACAGACGGTAATGAAACAACAGAGCCACGAACTGGTGGGTCATCATTTTTAATCCTAGCTTGCACCCGGTGGGCAAGTAAAAACACACACTGGGCTCCAAAACCCACTCACATTCAGTGCTCACAAAGCTACTGACTTTATCTGAGTTTCCTAGAATCAAAGGTTTCTAGCTCACCAGACTTATTCACCTCTGTTCCCCATTTTCTTTCTTCTCCCTGCACAAACTCTGCACAAACTGGTTTCTTACTCAGCACTCCACCATCTTGGCTGCTTCTCCTGGTCTCCTCCATGTGGCCTTTATCTACTTCCTGCTCTCTAATGCTAATCTCAGGAACCAAGAGAGCAAGCTCCCAGTCTGCCCCACTTTATAGTGCAGAAATCAAAACCTTTAATCCAATATACAAAATAGGGAAGTCTCTGATACAAAGTCCACCCCACATCAAAAAGGGTAGGAAAGGCTTAGTCCTAAAACCAAGCCCAGGGCTATAAGGATCCTGCCTGCCTACAGCCCACCCCCAACACACATTAATATTACCTGGGCAACGGGCTTCCATGTGGGCAGCGCCATCTTTAACAAAGTGAGCATAATAATGTATTTTATCTGCCCAACATCATCACTTCATCCAAACCTTTATTTTTTTCAGGGACAACACTAAACTCCAAGGGGTTAGTAACATTAGTGACGTCAAGAGGATCACAGAGTGAGGGCTTGGGTCTCTTGACTATGTTGTCCCTGACAAAATGTTAATCTCTTCTTTTCCACATTTACCTCAAACTCACTCATTCCAGAAAAAGCAACTGCCACCTAACTTGGGGATCCTCTCGTTGGGGCTTCTTTTTTTTTTTTTTTTTTTTTTTAATTTTATTCATTTTAGAGAGGAGAGAGAAAGGGAGAGAGAGAGACAGAGAGGGAGAGAGAGAGGAGAGAGAGACAGAGAGAGAAGGTGGGGAGGAGCTGGAAGCATCAACTCCCATATGTGCCTTGACCAGGCAAGCCCAGGGTTTCGAACCGGCAACCTCAGCATTTCCAGGTCGACGCTTTATCCACTGCACCACCACAGGTTCGTTGGGGCTTCTTAATGCTAATGAAGTATTCCGACATTACCTTGATTTACTGTCCTTGGGGTCATTTTGGCCTTTGTCTTGTGACTTCAAGGCTGCCTTCACTTGACATAAAGGATGGGTAAGGGTAGCAGAAGCCAGCCATACTGGGCCAGTTGTACCCTAGGCTGGCCCCATGAGAGGTCTGGCCTGGGTGACTACCATGGTGCCTAGTCTGGCCTCCTATTTGTCCTGCTGGGGACTCATGCAGTCAGTCTTAAGCGGAAGTGCTCAGACTTTGTCCAGTGATCAGGGCAAGGACATGGACATGCATTTTACCACTTTATAATGGCTTGGGTGTCCCCAAGGGCCAGTCTAGGATTTTCTAACCATGTTTACAGTTAGAAGAAAATGTAATGCATATGTATCTGACTCACTGATCTCTACGTTATTTCAAAGTTTGATTTCTGGAAATGGTTTGATATGTATATATACTCTGCTTATTTTTAACATTTGGATTGGTGAATTGGCCAAGACAAAATAAATACTTATCCTGAGAGGCAGAAGGGGACTTCAGGTAGAGGCAAGACCTGCAGGCTTCTTCCCAGGCCTGGCTAGGGACAGGAGGCCCAGCATGGCAGGAAGCATGCCTGCACCCAGAAACACACCTTAAGCAATGTAGCCTGCAGCTTCTCTTCTGCTTGTACTTCTGGGATACTGAGCCTACTGAGGAAAATCACCCAGATGGGAAGATGGTGTCACCACAGATCTGTTACATCGGACCTCTGATGCATTCCCAAGAGTACAGAGCGATCCCATTGGGTGAGTCCACGAGGCCATTCCAGACCTTCACCACTCTTCTCAAAACCCAGAACCTCTTTCTCAACCATTTTTTGTTTTGCAGAGAAAAGGGAGTCCTCCGGGAAAGAATTTCCTCTCCACAAACCCTTTTACCTCAGCAACTCTCCCTCTCAGCCTGGGTGATTTCTGAAGGGCGGCCAGCTAGAGCTCTCTGCTGTCCCAGGGACATCATCCCAGCCCCCCACCCCACCCGTCTGCCAGCTCTGCTTCCTTTGTCCCTGCTTAGCTGCTGTTGTTTCCCCAATTCTCTGCCTCATCTCTAATATCCAATCAGTCACCATGTCCTGCCAACCTGACCCCTTGAGCACCCATCCCCTCTTCCTGAGCCCCATTGCCACCGCCCTAGTCCAGGCTCTTACTTCTTGATGGCTATTGCTACAATCTTCTCTCTGGTTTCCATTCAGCCATTCTTGACCATGCTCAATCTGTACTACATAGCAGCAAGAGGGATATTTTTATAAAACAAAGCTTGTTCATCACTCCTTTACTTAAAATTCTTCAGTGGCTTCTCATTACTCTCCAGATAAAATCTAAATTCTTCAGCATAGCAAGAAAAATCTGTGTAATCTGGTTCCTGTCTGTCAGTTGGTCTCGTTTCTCCTTCCCACTCCGCCTCGCTATGCTACAGCAACACTGAAATTCATTGTTCTGACTCCCAGACACAGCAGGCCTTCTCGCGGCACTGCGTCTGTGCGCATGCGCCTTCCTCTGACTGCGCCGCTCTTGGCTTGTCTGTCAGAACATTCCTAGTCATCCTTCCAGGTGAGACTTATACACCGTCTCCTCCTGAAAGCCGCCTCTGGTTTCCCAGGTGATCTCCACTCCACTCCACGCTTGCCTCCCTGCAGTTATGTACTTTAACAGCTAATTTGAAGAAGGAGGCTCTGCCCACCTTTGCCCACCTCTTTTTTTTCTGGACTTTAATTTTTATTACTTATTTGTTGATTTGAGAGAGAGAGAGAGAGAGAGAGAGAGAGAGAGAGGGAAGCATTCATTCATTTTCCACAGCTGTGCATTTATTGGTTGCTTCCTGTATGTGCCCTGACTGAGGATCAAAACTGCAACCTTGGTGTTTTGGGACAACACTCTAACCGACTGAGCTACCCAGCCAGGGCCCTCTGCCCATCTCTTTAAGTGTAAATTTCTTGAGAGCAGTGCCCATATCTTTTCATCTTTGTATCTCCTATACAAAGCACAGAGCCTACCATATAATAGGCACTTAATAAATTTTAATTAGTAATCATGCTTATTTTTTATTGAGAACTTGAAATAAAGCCAGGCAAAGTGCTAAGCACTTTAACCTCCATTATGTCATTTAGCTGACACAATTACAGTTATCCTATGAGGTGGGTGTCATCCCCATTTTGACAATGAGAAGACTGAGACCAAGAAAGTTTAGGTAACTCTCCAGCACAAGTGGCACTGAAGAGATGTGAAACCCCATCTTAGTGAAGCATAAATGAGTGCGCTCTGCGCAGCCACCTACACCAGCCAACAGTCAGCATGTGGATGCTGGGCCATCAGGAGCGGCCCCATGCTGTCTGTCACACCCCAGCCTGCCCAGTGCTCAGGCCTCCGGTCTGCACTGCTGAACAAGATGTTTGCATACTTGGCCCAGCCAGTCTTTTCTCCCATATCAAAATCCCACAGGCCTGCTCAGACTTCCCGAACTGATGATACCCGGTCTCCTGGCTAAGAGTTCTGCTTCCTGAGCATGCTTACAGCCAGCCGCACTTAACAAGGGTCAGTTTCTCAAGCTCGTCTGACCAGTTGTTCTGCCATGGGCCGTCAGCCCTGGTGTGCATTGCAGAACTGCACTCTAGTCCAGCTCCAGTGTGACTGCTTCCCCAGAAGACCCAACACTGTTAGCATGCCAGACCCCTTGCCCAGCACCCTCCTTGCCTTACTCTGAGTCCCCTTGCCCTGAGCTGAGACCTTGTTGTCCGCTCACGCTGACAGCAGCTCAGGGATGAGACAGAGAAGAAAGGACTGGTCAGGGATCTGCTGAGCCTGAGAGGCCAGGTAGGTCTACACCTGGTGTCCTCATTGAAAAGTCACCCCGGAACTCTGGAGCCACAGACCCACTTTCTGTGCTTCTTGGTCACTGTTTCTCATTACGTCAAAGTCACAAAGCAAGTACCAGTCACATGCCCTTGATTGACAGGACTAACATTTTGTATTCAGCTGTTATTTCTATGTTAATGATCATATTTACTTGATGAATAAGACTTGGACTTCAGTAATATACTATGGCCAGATTGATCAGAACAATGATAATGCCTCAATTCTTATGTCATTTTTATTATGATGCATTTTCACACGTATCATTTTGTTTCCACTTGGTTACTATGGCTTTTTTTTTTTTTTTTTTTTTTTTCATCTAAAAGTGGAGAGTAGAGCTTGGACTTAAAATCATGTCACAGTCATCCATCACTGCTGAAGGCACAGTGCTCGTGCTGCTAGATCCTTAATAGACAGCGTTTCATTCATCTTTACAGCAACCACAAAAGATGGGCATTATCCCCATGTTAGAGACAGAGAAGTTAGGTAAATTTCCCAGTGTCCGCAGATGCCAAGACCGGAAGCTGGGTCTGCCCAATGCTGGCGCATGTGTGCTTCTGCTGTGCTGTGCTGCCCGGCACTAGGCCTGGCCTCGTCTGCGACATCCCCAGGTGTGTCCCACCGTGGTCTGTGCTTCATGTCAGATTAAACACCACTCCTGCCCTTGGGCTGTCTTGATTTTCTAACGTATTAAACACAACTTCCTGGGATTAACCTTTAGTCCCTTTGACCTAAAATGATTTTGCCTTTGTTGTTCCTCTACTGGAACACAGGTAACAATTTCCATCTGACTGACTGATGAGGAGTTGCTGGCCCTTAGTTGTGAGCTGGATGTCACAGGAAGCCATCCTTCCCCAGAAGAAGATAAGGTGGCTCCTGGGAAGTTCCAAAGGAAGGGCAAGGCCATGTGGCAGCATGTGAGAGGTCTCTTCCTTCGTGTCACCTAGGCTGTGTTGAGAACGTCATCCCAAGACTAGCAGGAGCAGTGACTTTCTGAGAATCTGCCATCTGGAATGTACTTGTCCCCTTTAAACTGTCCTGACCATAAGGCCACAAACTAGTGAACATAACCCAAAGATTAGCAGGGGAAGGGTCTTTGGTGGGGAAGTAGAAGGAGTTCCTATCAAGGGTTCTGATTCTGCCTCTACAGGGCCGATTGTCAAGTCACCTCCTCTCCCAGGGCTTCTGTTTGCTGAGCTAGTTACCGGAGCACCCTGAAGGTCTCCTTGTTCCTGAATGTTCCAGTGGTCCCTCAGGGCTGGCCTCATGGCTCCTAGGAGAGACCTCCCACCCGCACAGGCTTGTGGAGCACAGGGGCGAGCCTCAAGCCTGGTCTAGATCTCCGCGCTTCTGGGGTCCCAGACTGTCCCGGTACCCTGGCAGAAGGTGGCAGTCCCAGTCACAATGTTGACGGTAGCTTGTGTGTTTGAGGCTGGGGCCCAGTGGGGGCCGTGGACATAAGGGAGCAGCAGGAGTGTGTGTGAGTGAGCGTGTGTAAGCGTGCAGTGTGTGAGTGTTTATTTATTCTAGGAGCGGTTGTTAAGTCAGGGGTGTTTGCCAGCAGAGAGCTGCCTGAGGGCCGTGTTTGTTTACTTAGCAGAGTGCAGGGAGGGCGGGGCAGAGACAAGTGCAGGCTGCGGAGGAGAAGTAGGTTGAATGCCCCCCTTCTATGGGTACTGCTGGTTCTGGAGAGCCCTGCTCAGGAACATGAGCTCTGGTTTGCCTTCCTCATCGGTGGCTCTATTCCTGACCTCTGCCCCAGCCGGGCCCCTGACCATCTCCCCTTTATGCAGGGGTGTCTCCTGGCCACAGGGCCCTGAGAGAAGGTAGAGGAGAAAAAGGAGGGACAGTGGTCAGAACAATGAGATTTGAATCTGGGCTCTGGCAAGTCACTTAATGTCGAGGGGCCCCGCCTGGTCCACCTCATCTCTAGAATGAGGTGACTTGAGAGCTCCCTTACAGCTGTGTGGTTGTGTCTTCCAAGGAGATGTGGAAATACGCCAGCTCCTCCCCCTCCGGTGGGCCCAGTCAGCACAGACCTGCTTCTCTAACTCAGTCCCGTTCCTCCCCGCCCGGAGTGTGCTCAGCCTTCAGCTCAGCCTGGGCCCGTCCTGCAGGCGTCTGTGCCAGGCTGAAGACCACTGCTCAGGACCCACCCTCTGTCTTCCAGGATATATATTAGTTGTGTATTCCCTGTCTACAGGACAGAGAGAGTGTGTGAGAGAGGAGAAGAGCTGCCGCTGACCCTCCTGCTTCCCAGTCCTCCCTCACCATAGGCCAGGAAGGTGTATTTCCCCGGAAGTGGGAGCTGGCTGAATTTCAGGACTGTACTGCCAGCTGGTGGCCCCAGGGACGCCCCAGAGGCTCTGCCACCCTCCCCTGCCCTAAGGCCACAGCACTGCGTTTGCTAGTCTGTGAGGGAGCGCTGGCCCCCAGACACAGGCTGGCTGGCGGCCAGCGTGGGGTTCCGGCTCCTGCGGCAGCCAGCAGGGTGGCAGGAAGGCCCTGTCAACCCCCTGGGAGAAAGTTCCTTGGCAAGCAGAGAAGAGAGGCTGCCTGCACTGGCCCTACCTTGGGGCCACAGAACAACTTATCCCCAATCTGCCAGGCAGGCTTTGTGCCTCCCTCTTCTGCCCATGCTCCCAAGGGCTTGGGCGGGGATCGCAACTAGGCATTTCAGGAAAGGAATCTATAGCTTACCCCTGTTTCTCTCAGAAACCGGAGGAATTAAGAAGTAAAAGGGTTGGTGGCACTTGGCCGCTCAGGCCTCCGGCCTTCTCTGGCTCCCATTAATCCTTGGGTGTTTCTGACCCTGTTTGGAGAAGCAGCCAGGACTGCCAGGCTCAGGGCCACCAACTCCTCCTCCTCCTTCTGCCACCACCACACCACCCACCTCTGCCTCCAGAACACACACACAGAGTCAGTCTCCTGCCACCGAGGCTGCTTGTTCTGCTGGTGCCACAGAGAAACAGATGAAGAGCTGGAAAAATCACCCCAGCGCCAAAAAGAATCAGTGTGGAAAATCAGGGAGAGAGCGAGACCAGTTACAGAAAAGGCTGCCCGCCGGGAGGTGGCGCTCCACCTGGCAGACCTTCTCTATCCTTCCCGGGAACTGGGGCTGGGGCAGGGCAGCCGTGGTCTACCTTTCTCCATGCTCACTCAGCCGGCAGCCACCTACGAAGGTTACCAGACCCCACCCTCCTGTGGTCCTGCCCTGTGCTGGATCTGGTAAATGGGAATACTGCCCTCTAAGCCAGGCCCCCCTCAGGCTGGGCTGTTACTGAGTGAGCTAGTCTCCAAGGGCCAACCTAGCATCCCCCCACCTCTTTGTCTCTCCCTTGCCTCCATCCACATCCCTTGCAGCATGGTACTGAAGAAAGGTTTTGAACTTGCCATGTGGTGCGATGTATTTCACTCTTCCCAACAGCAAAGAGGAAGCAAATCTAGTCTCCTTTTAGGAGATATCTACTTTCCCAAGGGAGATGGTACCACCCACCTCAATTGGGCCTATAGGGTCATTTAAGGGCTGCTTCCAGGCCTGGCTCAGTGTGCTTGAAGCAGGCAGGGCTGACACTGTAGTCTGAGGAGGGATAATCAGTGGATAGAACTGACCCTTTGGCCCTTCCAGGCCACAGCATGGTTCTGGCATGTCCAAACCAAGTAAGGTCCACTGTGTCCAGGTGGACCATTTCCAAACCCTTTTCTATCACAGATCACTTCCCAGAAACTTTCCAAGATGGGAACTCACAACTGAAGCTGGTTGTTTAGATCGGAAAATCTGGGTATAATGTCATTAGAAAAGCCAGAGTCTCCTCACACGAACCTTTGCCTACAACCTCTCCCTGCTCCCTTGGCTCGGCCACTTCTCTCTGCCTGAGTCACAACAGCAATCAACAACGTGGACACAGAGCCTCACAGTGTGCCAAGTGCTCCCACGGGCCCGGGACATTTACTCCTCCTCATGGAGACAAGCTGTTGTCAGCTCCACCCGGGGAGCTGTGGGCCTGCCCGGGCTGCACAAGCTGTAGGTGGCGGACCTGACTTGCACTCTTGGGTTCTCTCCCTGGAGCCCTTTCTGCCAGCTACCCAGAGACGCACAGGGAGCTGGAGCCCTCCAGTTGTTGGCAGGCAGGAGGAGATTGACTTGACTGGCTTCCAGCTGGGCCTTGCGTGGTGGCCTTAGCCCTCCCAGATCCTTGGAGCAGAGGGGCTGGTGAGGAGCTTTCTGAGAGGCCCTACTCTCTTCTCTGACTCGCCCCACCCCCACCTCCTTCGCCTTCCCAGTCCCCTTCCTGTGTCTGCCAGGTTAAAGCTTGTCTTGTTTCTCAGGGTCACCTCCCCCAGAGAACCCCTGCTCCTCCTGTGTTTCTTTACTCTCCCCCCCCCCCCCACCTCTCCTTTATGTTTATGCCTGTGCTTTGGGAGAACAGGCAGGGCCACCTGGTGAAGGTGCCAGGCTCAGGGCACTTGCCTCCTAATGCTGCCTCATGTGCCTCATTTTAGCTTTGGCTTCACCATGGAACCTGAACTCCTTTAGTATGTTTTTCGGATTTATAAAGAATCCCCAGTACTCTCCCCTGCCCTCAGACTTTCTACATGACCTTGAACAGGAATTCAGACTCTGGACGCAGAGTCTGTGGAGCAGAAGGATACCGGAGCCCAGATCTAGACCCAGGAAGGCAGAAGTGAAGGGAGAGGCACAAAATGTATCCTTTTTTCCTAAGCAGGAATCTGCCCAGGCCCAGCCAGTTCCCTAGGGCAGCTGTTCTTTCCCCCTCTATGACCTTAGAATCCTCACTCCAGGTCTCTCGGGGAAGGTGATTGTGCAAAAGCCCAGTTTATCCCAAATAATGCAGTGCATACATTAGAGGGGGTGGGGAGGACGTTTTATCCAAAACACATGCTGTTGCTGCTGTTCTAGTTATCTTGGACATTTCCTGCATGTTTGTCACCATGGCAACTGACTCAGCACGAAACCTTGTTTGCTGGGCCCTGGGGTCCAGCATAACAGCCATGTGGTGTCAATTTGGGCCTCTCGGTATTTTCTGTCTCTCTGTCTCTCCCAGCTTATGTCTCTCTGTCTTTTGTCTTTGTCTCTGTCTCTCTTCTGCCTATCTCTGCGCCTTTCCATTTTCTTTTTTCAGGACGGAGCTGCTCCTGTATCCCTGGAAGATGCACTGGAGACAATGTCCTGCTCTGCCTGCCCCAAACCTTCACTTGGCCACTCCTGACAGTCCCTGGGCAGGCAGGTCGCAGAATGGACAGGAAGCCTCACTGTGTGGACAACGCGGGGGTCAGCCTTGGTGGAGAAAGGGCTCTGCCAGGGACTCGTCGTTTGTCTGGAGTAAACCGGTGCTGCCCCCCTTCTGATGGCCCCATGGGGAGAACCAGCTCGGGTTCTGGGAGCCCCGAGTTAGAAGAACGTGGCTTTCCCTGTGTGCAGGACTGTAGCCTCCACTCTTCAGAGCCTGTGCTACCCAAACTGTTAAAGAAGACTCAAAATAGCAGAAGAGAGTAGATAGCTAAAAGTCATGTGAGAGAAGCAAAGAAAAGGTGAGGCATTCCCAGGAAGGGAGAAGCCTGGCAGCCGAAGGGCAGCGAGGTCTCTAGGTGCCGTAGGCTCCCCGAGGCCCTTGCTGCTCCTAGTCCTTTCTTGCAGGGCTGTGACAGAGCCATCCTCGACAGCAGTGTCCCTCCATGGGGACGCCGGGCAACAGAGAGGGTGTTGACAACAACAGTATGTAAGGGAGCTGGGCCAGCAGTCGGGAAAAGGCAGTGTGAGCCTACGAAATGTAAATAGGCAGCTCCAGGGGGTGAGGGCGTCTCCTGGTCCCTCTCCACCCCAGGTCTTGGTTCCCTTCACACCCAGGAAGCCAGTTCTAGACACTTGCTTTCTACCGAGTTTCCTGCACCCACACCCTGTCCGAGGGGCCTTTCCAGACCATCTTCCCAAATGTCACACTTGTCCCTGGCCATGTTCTTTCAGGCCTGCCCCCTCCCTGAGTGAAGTAGGCCCGGAATACGGGATGGATGCAGATCTCCCGGCAGGGCTGGCAGCCCGCAGGACTGTTAGAGGAGAGAGGAGGAGGGAAGTGGCTGGGAACCTGCTGGCTGAGTCAGGAACCAGCCTGTCGTAATCCCTGTCCGTGCAGCCCCAGGTGATGGGAAAGCAGAGGCTGGGCTAGGCAGCCATAGTGCAGGTCCTGAGGGCAGAACCCTACTGCCGGTGCCCAGCAGCCGTGAGGGTACAGCAACTCAGCCTGCTTCAGGCCGGTGCCATTCCAAGGAGATGCAATCCTGTGATACGACTGAGCAGCAAGAAGACAGCAAGGGCAGCAGCATGGCTCTGGGGTCAGCCGACGGGCGCACGGGTCCTCTGCCTTGGGGTACTACAGTGACCAGGGAGTCTGACCAGGCGGTGGTGTAGTGGATAGAGCGTCCGACTGGGATGAGGAGGACCCAGGTTCGAGACCCCGAGGTCGTCAGCTTGAGCACAGGCTCATCTGGTTGGAGCAAAGCTCACCAGCTTGGACCCAAGGTCGCTGGCTCAAGCAAGGGGTCACTCGGTCTGCTGTAGCCCTCCGGTCAAGGCACATATGAGAAATCAATCAATGAACAACTAAGGTGTTGCAACGAAAAACTGATGATTGATGCTTCTCACCTCTCTCCGTTCCTGTCTGTCTGTCCCTGTCTATCCCTCTCTCTGACTCTCTCTCTGTCTCTGAAAAACAAACAAACAAACAAAAAAAATGAAGAACAGTGACCAGGGGCCAGTCATAGGGGGAGGGATTGAGGATTTAGGTATGTCAGGGCTCCAGCCATCTGGGAAGGATTCAGGTTGAGCTCCGGTCCTGGCGGGGATTTGAAAGGCCACAGGAAGCTGCAGCAGGGCCCAGAGAGTGAATGCTCAGGGAGACTGTGCGTGGCGGCCTCACAGTGCCTCGTGTGGCGAAGAGAGCACTGCTATGCAACCGGACAGACGTGGCCGAAGTTCACCACTCAGCCTTGGCAACCGAGAACTGTCTGGACCTCAGGGTTCCCGTGTAAGACAGAGAAAATACTGGTTTTCAGGTTCTTATAAAGAGTAACTAAGATATTCTGTGTGAAGTTCCCAGAGCAGTGTCTAAAGTCACATAGAAGGTGCTTGATAACATTTTTCCTTCCCTGGCAAGGGGGTACTTTCATACATTTTCCCTAAAACTAATCTGCTTCCTGTTTCTGCTGGGACTGGAATAAAACCTGTCTGGGACTACAGTGGTCGGGCCTGATGCTGGTAACTGAGAGGAGATGTCAGGATTTGTGAGCCTTGACGGCAGGGGGCGGGGTGGGACAGCGGCCCCTCTCCCCAGGAGCACAGATGGCCGCTGTGCATGGGAGTAGTCCAGTGGGGTCCCTGCAGTGCACCAGAAGCCAAGCCATAGGGTGCAAATCAACCCCCTCTTCATGGGGGCTGGGCAAGTGAAGGGGAGTGCCTTCTCCCAAAGCTGTGGGATGCGCTAAAATCCAGGGCAACAACCTGGGGCTATAAGGCTAGAGAAGAGAGTCCCAAAGCGGCAGAAGCCCAGCACACGGCAAGGCTGGCTTCACTGTGCAGGCAGCACAAGCCTGTGTGTGAAGCCCCTGATGGGCAGAGTGCTGTGTACATGGGACAACAGCTGTGGCTGGCTGCAGAGTTGTGGGGTTCTGGCTTTGCCTGCTTGTGCCTCCAGCTCCGAGCCTGGACCAGCCAATGTGCCAGGCTGGCCAGACACATCTGGGCCATTCCCACCTCAAGGACATTCCCTCTTCCCAGTGCTAAGGGTCCAGCTGCATCTCCAGCTCAACCAGAGCCCAAGGCAGTCAGCTTTCATCCTCACACCACACTGTTACCTGGAGTGAGTCAGCACCCCTCTTTGGGCCTCTGTTTTCCTATTAGACTAATGACACAATGACACTTTGAAGGAGGGCACAGGTGTTTCTACAGAAGGGCTAGGCCTGAGATACAAAACACAGAAAACAGAAGAAGGGCAATGAGGTCTGATGCCTTTCCAGGGTTCCAGCTCCCCCCACAATGGTCTGTAAGGGATTCAGATGGAAGGGAGGGACTGTCTACTCCTCCCTGTCCTCAGTCCTCCCCACAGAGACCACAGCGCTCGACCCAACTGTCTCCTCCCAGTGACTCAGGCTTTGGCTGCCCTCCTGCCCACGCCCAAGGCCAGGTCCAGTGCCCCATAACAGGAAGGGCTGTGGTGGGGGCAGGGATGGAGAACTGCTCCCATCAGCCCCCTCACCGGTGACCTGGGTGTGCGAGGAGAGGTCTAGGTAAAGGGGGCCTGGCTCCTTCTTGGTTCTGTCACCCTGTGCTGCCTCAGGAATGTGGATTTGGGCTGCGGTGGGGATGGGTCCTCCGCCCTCTGCACTGAACACAGCAGGCCACTTGTTTCTCATTAGCAGGCTGTGGGACGTCACATGGAGTGGATGTGCATTTTTGTCTATTTGCTGGAACAGTGGGTAGATAGTTGTGGGGTTGCAAGGGCTGAGCCAGGGACAGGGCCTGTGGGACTCAGGGTAGGGTTGTGGCTAAGTGGGGCAAAGCCATATGGGGGCCAGAGGAAACCACTGTCCTTGCTGGAGCCCAAGGGCAGCGACAGCTATGCATTGATACAGAGAAAAGGAAAAGGAGGAACTGCTGACACATTGTGAGACCAGGAGCCACCATCGTGGCCATTCACATGCAGGTTCCCATCGGATTTGAGCAGATGGTAAAGAAATGGCGGAGTTGGAGGATGCTGGGCCATTCTGTTACTTGGTGTCTCACCAAGACAGGCAAGCCACAAGAGAAGACAAGGGAAAAGCAGAAAACCTGCTTTCCCCATGAAGGGCAAGGGATCAGAGAGGGCCCTGCAATGGTGTTAGCAGGAACTGAGAGAGAGCAAGCTCCCAGTCTGCCCCACTTTATAGTATAGAAATCAAAATCTTTAATCCAATATACAAACAAGGAAGTCTCTGATACAAAGTCACTTATCTGAGGCATAATGGGATTCTTCATGAGAGTGCACCACCCACATCATGCAATCAGTCAAGGGTATGGGGAAAAGCTTAGTCTTACAACTAAGCCTTAGGCCAGGGGTCCCCAAACTTTTTACACAAGGGGCCAATTCACTGTCCCTCAGACCGTTGGAGGGCCACCACATACAGTGCTCCTCTCACTGGCCACCAATGAAAGAGGTGCCCCTTCCAGAAGTGCAGTGGGGGGCCGGATAAATGGCTTCAGGGGGCCACATGCGGCCTGCAGGGCCATAGTTTGGGGACGCCTGCCTTAGGCTATAAGGACCCGGCCTGCTTACAGCCTGTCCCCCACACCCAATACAAACCATAAGCGAGCAAACATATATACCAGTGGTTTTCAACCTTTCTAATGCCGTGACCCCGCAATACAGTTCCTCATGTTGCGGTGACCCCAAACCAAAAAATAATTTTGGTGGCTACTTCATAACTGTAATTTTGCTACAGTTATGATTCGGAATGTAAATACCTGATATGCATTATGTATTTTCCAATGGCTTTAGGCGACCCCGCTGGGGTCGCGACCCACAGGTTGAGAACCGCTTTTATACAGTGTGTCCATAAAGTCATGGTGCACTTTTGACCAGTAACAGGAAAGCAACAAAAGATGATAGAAATGTGAAATCTGCACCAAATAAAAGGAAAACCGTCCCAGTTTCTGTAGGATGATGTGGCAGCATGTGCGCATAAGCAGATGATGATGTAACAGCGTGTATACAGTGGAGCAGCCCACAGCCATGCCAGTCAAGATGTGGACAGTACAGAGGAAAGTTCAGTGTGTTCTGTGGCTCACTAAATTCGAATCCGTGACCAAAATGCAACGTGAATATCAGCACGTTTATAATGAAGCGCCACTACATAGGAATAACATTACTCGGTGGGATAAGCAGTTGAAGGAAACGGGCAGTTTGGTGGAGAAACCCCGTTCTGGTAGGCCATCAGTCAGTGACGAGTCTGTAGAGGCTATACGGGATAGCTACCTAAGGAGCCCTAAAAAATCTGTGCATGAGCCCACATTGAACTGCACTGAATAGGTATGAAACTGGGAGAGTTTTCCTTTTATTTGGTGCAGATTTCACATTTCTATCATCTTTTGTTGCTTTCCTGTGACCGGTCAAAAGTGCACCATAACTTTATGGACACACTGTATATCATATTTACAAACTTATTTGACCAACACACGTGATTATAGTTATTGTAATATATAATAGAGAATAATCACAGAGGAACCGTGAGTGTGCTTGCTGGTCCTAACTGGTAATAATAACAGCTAGTGTCCATTGAGAACCAGCCTGTGGTAGGTGGTTCACGTATATTATTTTTTTAATTCTCACAATAACTTTGTTTTACAGAAGAGGAAACTGAGGCTCAGAGAGGTTAAGTAAATGACCTTATTTTCACAGCAACAACGCATTAGAACTGGAACTTGAACACGGGTTAGCTGATATTCTTGACATCTTTCCATTATGACACGCTGCTTCTACCAGGGTCCAAGCTTTTTGTGCCATTGACACAGTCTGGTAAAGCCTATGGGCCCCTTTTTGGAATAATGATTTAAAAAAATATATCAGATCTAAAAAGGTAGCCACTTATATGAAAATATAGTTGTCAAAATATTAAAAATGTGTAATATATGTGCATCTTTATTAATACAATAAATAACAAAATCTAGTAGCTATCATAATTTCAAAATAGTGGTAAATGCAAATAATATTTTGTGATATTGGCAAAAACTGCTATGTGACTTCTACTGGTTACAAAGTCACAGGTACTAATAATACCTATATTATTTTTAAAACGTTTTTTCATTGATTTGAGAAAGAGAGAGGAAGGGAGACAGACAGAGAGAAGGAAGGAGGGAGGGAGGAGAAGGGAGAGAAGCATCAACTCTTTGTTCCACTTAGTTGTGCACTCATTGGTTGCTTCTCTTATGTGCCCTGGCCAGAAATCAACCCATGACCTTGGATGATGCTTTCCGCACAGAGCCACCAGCCCGGGCAATACCTGTATTCCTTTTTTTTTTTTTTTTTTTTGTATTTTTCCGAAGCTGGAAACGGGGAGAGATAGTCAGACAGATTCTTGCATGCGCCCGACCGGGATCCACCCGGCACACCCACCAGGGGGCGATGCTCTGCTCCTCCGGGGCGTCGCTCTGCCGCGACCAGAGCCACTCTAGCGCCTGAGGCAGAGGCCAAGGAGCCATCCCCAGCGCCCGGGCCATCTTTGGTCCAATGGAGTCTTGGCTGCGGGAGGGGAAGAGAGAGACAGAGAGGAAGGAGGGGGGGGTGGAGAAGCAAATGGGCGCCTCTCCTATGTGCCCTGGCCGGGAATCGAACCCGGGTCCCCCGCACGCCAGGCCGACGCTCTACCGCTGAGCCAACCAGCCAGGGCCAATACCTGTATTCTTATGTGAAGGAAATACTAAGTTCCAGTTAGAGGGCAGTGAAAATAAAGCTGTAATTATTTTCCCCACTGAAGTTCTCAGCCCCCCAGAATTCTATCTATGGACGCCTCAGGGGACTCGACCCCAGGTTAAGAACCCCTGCTTTGGAGGGAAGTTACTACAAACTGTGTGTTGTAGGGTGTTGGGCAAGCTCCCTAGAAACCTTCTTTTGTGCAGAGGGTGGCAGAGGGTGTGCAGACTACTTCCAAACCTGGAACCACATGCCAGCTGGTAAATCCCCAGGGGCTCCATGGCCTAGCGCCTTGTGACCTACTGGGGGTGGCTGGATTTATCAAATTAAAATACAGAGGGCTCAGTTAAATTTGATGTACAGATAAATACTGATTTTTTGTGTGTGTAAGTATGTCCTACGCAATACTTGGGACATAGTTATTTTATTATTTTTCGGCTGCTGTGCAACAAATGACCACAAAAATAGCAGCGTAGCGACACCATGTTAGCTCACTGCGCCTGTGGTCAGAGGCCAGGGTCCGCCTCTGGTTCCGCCTCTTAGTTTCACAGACTGGAACCATGGTGCAGGTGGACCGTTTTCCTTCATGGAGGCTCTGGGCTGAATCTGCTCCTCAGCTCAGTTGGGATGTCGGCCGATTCACTTCCCTGTGGTTGTGGGACTGAAGTCGAGGTTCTCTTGCTGGCTCTCACCAGCAGGGCCACCCATGGTCCTGGTCTGCACCCCCCCCCCCCCCGACTTCAAGACAGCGCACAACAACTGCTTCAGTCTCTGGCCTCCCTTCTGCCACCTGCCGGAGAAAACCCGTTGCTTTTGACAGGCTTGCTGTGATCACATTGGGCTCATCTAGATGATCTCTCTTTTCTACACAGTGTAGCGCCACATGCTCTCAGGAGTAACACCAACACACAGAAGATACGGGCCATCATAAAATTCTGCCCACCACACTTACACCCAACATTTATTTGTGGTTTCTCTGAAGCGCCGCTATCCGGGGGTCCTGTGTGTGCCCGGCACCTACCTAGTGGTTAGGGCTTCTGTGGACGTTGCCTCATGACCAGGGTCCACTCTTCTGTTCGTGACCTCAGTTTTCCCTCAGAGAACTCAGTGTAATTATTTACTACTTACACTGAATATGAAATAGTATGAATACATATGAATGGGTCCTACCCACCATGGGGCACAGCAGGCACCAGAATCACTCTCTGTTTGGCAGGGTCTCAAAGTGTGGAAGTGGAGCCTGACATATATGTGGAGGAGAGTGCTACTGTGGCACCGGCAGGGACACCAGCAGAGGGGGGTGGCTGCTACTTCAGTGAACAGGGACTGAGGACAGGTGGGAACTCTCAGGGCTGGGGTACTTTAAACAGCATCTAAGGACCTGGATAGACAAAGAGGGTGTGGATGTTTTGAGCAAAGGGTTCAGCACAAGCAAAGCCCAGTGGGGAGGGGTCCTGGAGCACACTGGGGTGGCACATGGAGCTGCAGGACAGGGCACCTGGCATCTTGGGGAGAACATAGTACAAGGGAGAGGCGGGGTCAGACTGGAGGCCTTGCAAGTTTCATTAGCAGGGGTGGGAGAGGCCCCGACCCCGGACTGCTGAGTTGGGAAATGAGCTGCTATGGAAACGATGTAGCTTCCTTGGCTCTGGCAGCACATGAGGCTGTGATGGGCAGTGGGGAAGCCGCCTCACATGTGGACAGAGCGCAAGGAATCCTGGGGCTGGCTTTACCAGTTACGCATGGAGGCACTCTGGACCGTGTTTAGAACATGTGAGGACAGCAAGGAGCCAGGGAAACTGGAGCAGAGTAGGGTAGGTCAATGTGTGTGTGTGTGTGTGTGTGTGTGTGTGGCAGATCACATACGGAAGGCAGCACGTGACCTGATGTGAGTATTAAATGGCAGCCGAGCTGCTCTGCCAGGCAGTTCCTTTTGGCCACCAGAAGCACGTGGACTCCCACAGCTCCGCATCGCATCGCAGTTTCTATCTACCAAGAGTGCACCCTCTACTGTGGAGACAAGAGGAGGCAGTATGGAGTGGGGGTAAGAGTCTATCTGGGCTTGAGTCTTCCTGCCAACACTTCCCAGCCTAGAAAGTTACCTAAAGCCTCAGTTACCCCAACAATAACATTGTAATGACCATACCTTCCTGATGGTGTGATCCTGAAGACTGAGTCATTACGAATTGTCTGGCACAAAAAAACAGTAGCTGCATTTTTATTCAAACAATAGTAAGAGGTAACATTAAACTCCTCATTGAAGGGTACAGGTGACAGTGGCTGTGAACCTCTTCATGGCAGGGGAGATTGGTTGGTCTTCAATGTGAGCAGGAATCGGGAGGTGCAGGTTGAGGGGAAAGTAAGGGATGAGGCCTGGAAAAAGCCCAGAGGCAGGGTTAGAGGATGCGTTCTCCACAAAGACACGCAGGTGAAGTCAGCGTGACATCTCAAACAGAAAGCGCCAGAAGCTTGGGGAAAGGGCAGGGTGCTGGCGGGTGCCAAATCAAGCTGATGGGAAGGTCAGATTCTGAAAAACACGAACATCAAGTGTCTCATTGCAGGTGACGGGAAGTGGGAGAGGGACTGGATTGGGTGGTTGGGAGGGGAAGAGCAAGGAGACCCGCAGCCTGGCTCAGCCCTTTCCCATCTCCTGGCCAGAGGGGCCAGGGCAGGAGCTCAGCAGGCGTGCTGATGCCCAGCACTGCCATGCGGAGGAGGCAGGCCTGTGTTTCCCCAGACCGATCTTTCAGGGAGCTGGCCCCTCAGTCTGGTAGACCAAGAGATGGGACAGAAGACAGAGGGGCTGTTCCTCCTCAAGGCATCATGTCCAGCAGAACTCCAGCCAGGGCCACCTCTCTGAGGGGACAGGAGCTGGGTTGGGGAGAAGAGCGTAACTGGCAGGGCTCCACTTATCTCCCAGGACAGCTGCTGAGTGGAAGTGACAGGGACTGCCTCTGGGGGGGTGTGGTCTCTCTTCCCACCTTAGGGTCTAGATGAGAGGAGACAGCCTAGACCCCACATTTGGGCCTGTGTAGCCTATTATGCTCCAGGCCAGGATTCTCAGTATGGACACACCAAGTTCCCAAGTGTCCCTGGAGGTTGTAAAGATATTTTAGTGTTTATTTTTTTTAAATCTCAAATAAATAATACATTTTCTGAAATAAGACTGCCTTCTACCCATCCGTTAGATATCAACTCAAATGTCATTTATCTAAAAAGCTATCTGTGACCTTTTATATAAGTCAGGTTCCCAGCAGGACAAGATGGCTCGTTCATATGGTTTGATTGAGGAGAGTCTAAGAAAGAACAATTGATAAAGCCATCGACAGGATTGAGGGACAGTAACTAGGGGTGAAACAGATAGCACCAACATATCAAGCCCTGATCAACCTTGGCCTCAAGGGACAAGGGGAGGGGACAGTCACTGGCTCTCTACAAGACCTGTAGGGAGGCCCTGGCAGGTTGGCTCAGCGGTAGAGCGTCGGCCTAGCGTGCGGAGGACCTGGGTTCGATTCCCGGCCAGGGCACACGGGAGAAGCGCCCATTTGCTTCTCCACCCCTCCGCCGCGCTTTCCTCTCTGTCTCTCTCTTCCCCTCCCGCAGCCAAGGCTCCATTGGAGCAAAGATGGCCCGGGCGCTGGGGATGGCTCTGTGGCCTCTGCCTCAGGCGCTAGAGTGGCTCTGGTCGCAACATGGCGACGCCCAGGATGGGCAGAGCATCGCCCCCTGGTGGGCAGAGCGTCGCCCCTGGTGGGCGTGCCGGGTGGATCCCGGTGGGGCGCATGCGGGAGTCTGTCTGACTGTCTCTCCCCGTTTCCAGCTTCAGAAAAATGAAAAAAAAAAAAAAAAAAAAAAAGACCTGTAGGGATAGGAAGGGGCTGCCTGGTAGGTGCTGTGGTCTTCAGTGGGGGATCACAGGCAGCAACCTATGGTGGCTGATCAGGGAGGGAGCTGACCTCCCCTCCTTGGTCCAGGGCCTCCCACTGGCAAAACCCAATGGGAAGCTAGAGGGAAGAGGACCTCCATTAATATAGTCCTCAAGTCAGGCCTTGGGGTATGTAGAGCAAGGTGATACAGATGTAGAGAGGATCTGGGGAGACAGAGAAAGAATATCTAGCATACCTCCCATGTTAGTCTGTGCTCCCATGTTACTCTGTTTGGACTGCCATAACGAAATACCATAGACTGGGTGGCTTAATCAACAGAAATTTATTTCTCACAGTTCTGGTGGCTGAAAGTCCAAAATCATGCGGCTGGCCTATTTGGTTCCTTGTGAGGACTTTCTTCCTGCTGTGTAGACAACCCACTTTCTCACTCTGTCCTCACATGGCCTTTTCTTAGAGCATGATCATGGAGAGAGAGAGAGAGAGAGAGAGAGAGAGAGAGAGAGAGAGAGAGAGAGAGAATGCTCTTGTGTTTCTTCTTATAAGGGCACTAATCCCAATATGAGGGCCCCACCCACCTCAGCTTACCCAATTCCCTCCTAAAGGCCTCACTTCCTATTACTTTGGGGGTTAAGGCTTCAACATAGAAGTTTGGAGAGATACAAACGTTCAGTCCATAACACCTTGGCAAGATGGTGTTTGGTGTTTCCGGAATCTGCCAATCAATCCTGTGCTTACCTAGACTATAGTGTTGTCATACTCTATTGTAACTGGCCATTTCTTTGTCTGCATCTCTTACATGACTTACTTTTTCTTGAGTGCAGGGGCTGTGTTTTACTCATATGTGTTCAATGAAATGCATCAAGAAAAATGAATAAAAATGTTGCTCAGTCTAAACGAAACATCACCTTTCTTTGCATTGTCTAGAAGTAAATCATCTCATTGTGGCAACAACAGTTAACGCCTGCAATCCGAAGCCCAGATCACCAGTTTCTTAGGCCTGGTTAGTGCAATACTAGGCAACAAAGTTAATTTGTAATCTAATGACTTTAATTAGATTAGTAAACAAATCCTTCAAAACCATTGATGAGGCGAGAATGAAAACAATAAAAGGAGTCCTTTGTGCTGAAAATAAATAACCTCCGTCAGTAATAATGGGTGGGCCAGTCCAATGGCATTCACATTTCTTGCTTAACCCAGAGTAGGACAAGGCTTGGTCTTCTCAGGCCAATTGGCCTCCCTATTACAAATGGCCTTTGTAGAGCAGTCCCTGTCTGCCTCTGTCTGCGCTGTCCCTACAATGCCCAAGCCACTAATCTGTACCTCTTAGAACACTGTCCGTGTCTTCTGGGTGTGACATGGTAAGCCACCCCCTTTCTTTCCTGTGCCTAGTCACAAGAACATAACATAAGCTTTGACATCTGACTTGCTGGTTTGAATCTTGGCTTTGCACTTCCTCACTGTGTGATTTTGGATGATGTACTTAACTTCTCTGGGCCTCAGTTTGTTTGTTTTTCCTCTCTCTCTTTTTCACTAAAAGAGAGAGAGAGAGGGAAGGACAGACAGGGACAGACAGACAGGGACATACAAACAGGAATGGAGAGAGATGAGAAGCATCAATTCTTTGTTGCTGCACCTTAGTTGTTCATTGATTTCTTTCTCATATGTGCCTTGACCAGGAGTTTCCAGCTGAGCCAGTGACCCTTGCTCAAATCAGCGACCTTGGGCTCAAGCTAATGACCTTGGGATCATGTCTATGATCCCATGCTCAAGCTGGTGAGCCTGCGCTCAAGCTGGCAACCTTGGGGTCTTGAACTTGGGTCTTCTGCGTCCCAGGCTGACCCTCTATCCAGTGCCCACTGCCTGGTTAGGCTCAGTTTTCTCATTTGTAAAACTAAGATAATTGTGAGGATTAAAAAAGATGTGGTAGCTTCAACCTGGACTGCTGCTCTAGCAGCCTAACAATCCCACCATTTTGCACCCTGGCCAACCCCATCTCCTTTTCTCTACCAAGTAACACTGGATTAGGCCCTTTCTCTGCTCAGTGCCTCACAATGGCTTCTTATTTCACTTAGATTACAATCTCAGCTCCTTTCAGGGCTGGGAAACCTCCCATACCTCTCACAGCAGCCCTTACATTCTCTGCTGGGACTGTCTTCTTCTCCTTGGTTCCCTGTCATATTTCAGATCTCAGCTTAAATGCCACTTATTCAGAGGAGCCTTCCCAGAGCTGCAGAGTTGCCTGCCGCAGCCTCGTGGTAGCCCGTGCTTTTTGGTCGGAGCAGTCATTGCAACTGGGGAAAACTCATTGCAACTCATTGTTTGATGGATTAAGGCCAGTCTCTCCACTCCTCCGTGAGCCTCAGGAGAGCAGGGGCCTGGCTGCTCTGTCTGCAGCTGAATCCCCAGTGGCTGGGGCAGTGCTCGCTGATACATGCTTGTTGAATAAATAACAAAGGAAAAGGTCTTTCCTGGAATGCCAACAAGCTTGCTGGGGAGACAAAGACTGACATATAAAACTGTTCAAAACAACACAGGATAATTTGTGTATAGCTGTCTTCAGATAGCTTGGCCTTCACTCTTGGGGTTTTAGGAATTCAGAGAAAGGAGGAAAGGGTATTAATTATCTCACGAAGACTCTGCTTGAGGCCACTCATTCCAGGAAGAAGGGAAGAAAGCAGGAAAAATCACGCTTGTCATGTACCTGCAACATGCCAGAAGCCCATCATACAATATCTGCTTTCATCTCTGCAGCCATCCCAGGTTTACAAATGAGAAAACCGAGGCCCGGAGAACTAAAGTAAGTTATCCAAAGTCACACAGCAATTAAGTGGCAGAGTCAGGCAGGTCAGATGTCAAAGCCTGTGTTCTTATAACTAGACATAAGAAAGAAAGGAAATGGGTTACCACGTTACTCCCAGGGGACAAGGGCAGTGATTTAAATGGGGCTTATAACAGCAGCATCTTATCTATGGTAACTCTAAAAGTTGGGCTTGTTCTGATACTGAACCCAGGTCTTCGATGCCACTTGAGTACATGGAGTATGAGATTCTGAGTGTCCAAAAACAAACAGGGCAGTTAGGTTCACCCCAGAGCAGCTGCAAGCCTTTGGAGATGGCCCCAAATTGGACAAACCTTCAAATGAGGGGTTGGGCATAGCGCCAGCATCTGACAGCGGAAGGAGGCAGCAGAGCTGGGGTTTCGGAGATTTCTTTGTCCACTAAGACCATCTGCAGACTGTATAAAGGTACAGGTAAGGAGCTAGGTGGTGTGGGGTGCATGGTGAGTCGGGGGAGGAATGGGAGAGGGCATTTCTGCCGGGCTGACCTCAGCTGTATAACGTGATCAGCCTGTCATGGTTCTTAGCCCTGATTTGGGAAGAACAAAGAGTTCAGGCCCCCGTGCCTTCTCCAGCCCAGGAATGCAGCTGGGGCCCGGCTGTGACCAATCTGGAATGCAGGTTGGGAGCGAGGCGAATGCAGTGTGTACAGCGAGGCTTTCATGCATTGATGGGAGCCGGACTCACAAAGCCAGGCTGACAGGCCCCTGCGCCTCCAACTTTGATATCCCAGCCCTGCCTCAGGGGGGCTGTGCATCCCCAAGCTGTCTGGCCCCGGCTGCCCTGTTGTGGCCCTTGAGGTGGTGGTGGGGTGGGGAGTAGAGGGTTGAAATCCATATCTCCTCCCTCCCCACCAGTGTTCCCAGGTACCAGCATCTCCTTGTCCATCCCTCTTCATCTCGGGACATCTGGGAAATAGATGGGGGTGGGGGAAGGGAGTTGCTGCTGACCTTAGGGCTGGGAAGATGAATGCACAGACAGACAGATGTCCCATGAGAGATGCTGCCAGGCCGCAGGCAACCACTGCTGGAACCGGTCACAGTGACCCCTTGAGGCTACCCCGTCTAGGGAGAGGATGCTGTTGGGGTTGGGGGTTCTGACTCCTGGGTTAGAAGGCTGAATGCTTTCTACATTCTGAAGCTCCTTGCCTCCCCTTCCAGCCCCTGCATCTATTTCCAAAGGCCAGTCTTATCGGTGTGGGGTCCTCCAGCCCTGCCCTTCTCTGCCCTCTCAATTATCCACTGCCCCCTGCTCCCTCCTCCACGCTCCCTGCTCTTCCTCTCTTCCTGGGTACCAATAGCAGCAGCAGTGCTCCACAGTTTACAAGCCACATACACCAAATCATGTGATCCTTAGAAGAACCCTATGAAGTAAATACCCTTATCTTCTTTTATGCAGGCAGGAAAGAAGGAAGGGAGAACAGGGAGGTTTTTGGAGGCAAGAAATTTAAGGATATTGGGTGACATGCTCAATGGATGGGATAGTTGTCTCCTGTGATGGCAGGAGAGGGGTTAGGGAGGATATCAAGGTGCCAGGAGCTAAATGATCCATGACATGGGGACTCGGAGCTTGGAAGTACTTACTAGAGGTACCTATCAAACATCTGTGGACTATTTAAATGCGTCCAGTGTTCTGCCTCCTTCCCCTGCTTGTGTTTGCTCTTCTGGAAAAGACCTGGATGCGGCACTGTGATGCAATGACTGGGGATAGCTTTCAAGGACGCGTCTCTAAAAAGCTGGTTCTCATGTTAGAGATGCAATTCCAAGGAGGAGAAACTGGGGAATCTCCACTGTGAGAACAGTCCAGGGAAAAGGACAGGAGGGCCTGACCAGGTGGTGGCGCAGTGGATGGAGCGTCGGACTGGGATGCAGAGGACCCAGGTTCGAGACCCCGAGGTCGCCAGCTTGAGCGCGGGCTTATCTGGTTTGAGTAGAGGCTCACCAGCTTGGACCCAGGGTCTCTGGCTTGAGCAAGGGGTTGCTTGGTCTGCTGTAGCCCCACGGTCAAGGCACCTAGGAGAAAGCAATCAATAAACAACTAAGGTGTCGCAACGAAAAACTGATGATTGATGCTCATCTCTCTCCGTTCCTGTTTGTCTGTCCCTCTCTCTGACTCTCCCTATGTCTCTGAAAAATAAATAAATAAAAATAAAGTTATAAAAAAAAAAATGACGGGAGGACAGCTTTCCCAGAAAAAACTCTGATTTCCAAGGGCTCCGAGGCGCCAGCTGGGATCCACCAGATGGAGATTTTGACGGAATGTAAAGCAGGGTGGGAGGAGCCCTGGCGACCCCTCTGTAGGCACTCTCCTTGTCACATGATGTTAGAAGCACAGAGTTTTTAGAAATCATCCAGACTTTTGGTTTAAGAAAACAATCTGCTTCATCTCTGCTGCTCTAATGTGGCTCTATTCTCCTCGGGCAGCTCCTGGGCTGTTGTCATTCCAGAGAGAAGAGTAAGCTCCTCTCTCCTGCACCCAGGTGAAAGATCCTGGTGCAGCTTGAGCAGTGCTGGCCATCCCAAGCCAGGGACCAATGAGTCTGGCAACATAGCACATATTTGGAAAACACACGAAAGAATGCAGGAGGAAACAGGTCACCAGGACAGAAGGACAGCTTAGACATTGTTTCTGTGTGACATGTAAGCTAGGTGATCATTCCAGCTGAGTTCACTCAAAGCAAGTTCATTACAGCATTTGGAAACAACCTGTGTATTTATTAATAGGAAAACAGGTGAACAGGTTATGGTGTCTTTTAAGGAATTTTATGCAGTTGTGAAAAAGATTAAAGTAGAACTATATATCTGTAAATGGAAAATATCTAAAATACATTAAGTAAAGAAAGCATGTTTTAGAACAGTCCATAGAGTATTACCTCACTTCTGTAAAACAGACCAAAACAAGATCCTATGTATTTAAAATTCACTTTTTTTTTTTACTGGTTTTTTTTTTTTTTTTTTTTTTTTTTTTTGCATTTTTCTGAAGCTGGAAACAGGGAGAGACAGTCAGACAGATTCCCGCATGCGCCCGACCGGGATCCACCCGGCACGCCCACCATGGGGCGACGCTCTGCCCACCAGGGGGCGATGCTCTGCCCATCCTGGGCGTCGCCATGTTGCGACCAGAGCCACTCTAGCGCCTGAGGCAGAGGCCACAGAGCCATCCCCAGCGCCCGGGCCATCTTTGCTCCAATGGAGCCTTGGCTGCGGGAGGGGAAGAGAGAGACAGAGAGGAAGGCGCAGCGGAGGGGTGGAGAAGCAAATGGGCGCTTCTCCTGTGTGCCCTGGCCGGGAATCGAACCCGGGTCCTCCGCACGCTAGGCCGACGCTCTACCGCTGAGCCAACCAGCCAGGACTAAAATTCACTTTTTAAAAGCTTGAAAAACCATACACCAAACTGTTAATAACATGGCCTCTATATACTTACCCATTAATTTTTTTTTTTTTTTTTTGCCAATGGCACATATTGCTTTTGTATTAGAAAATGAACATAACTGGAAAAGAAAAGATCCAATGCTCCTTATGTAGGAAAGGAATATGCAATGTGCACACATGCACACACACTCACACACTCACACACTCACACACACACATATACCCTGGAAAATAAGTTCTCAGAACCCTGATCTTCCAATACCCAGGAGGTGAACTTTCCTCAAGTGTCTGTCCAGTCAAGCTGCAGGGACAGGAGGGTGAAGGGGTATAAGGGCAACCGAGGTGTCCACGAGGATGGAGCTAAAGTTCAGGTTGAGGAATGGGTGGGTGTTGTTTCTGTGTCTTGCTGACGCTGTGGATGGATGCTTCCCTGTAGGCACACACTAGTTGGTGGCACACATCTGAAGGCCAGGAGTGGGTTAAGCCAAAGCCTTTGTTGGAGAGGAGAGACCAGGGTCTCCTGAGACATGAATTCAGCTCAGTGGCTCCTAGTGTTAATGAGAAGTGAGGAGGCTCAGGTCTGAGTCAATTAGAGTTTCTATCTGAAATGTAAACCAGGTTCTTGACCAAATGCCCTCTCTCCTTCATCTTGGCCCTGGAGTCCCAGAGGAAGAGAAAGAGAACAATTCAGCTCTGCCTTACGGAGGCCACAGCTGTTTGCTTCTGGGGCCCTGTCCCACGTGGGGAGCACCAGCAGCTCAGCCAGTCCCCTTCCTCGCTCCCAGGTTCCTGACACTAATCCTACAGCAGTCACGATTGCCCATGCTAAGTTCCTCTAGCTCCCTAGGGATGTGCAGAGAGAGCTGGGGGCTCTGATCGGCCTCAGATAGTTGAGTAATTATGATAGCAGGAGCCCCCAAATGCCTGAGATCCTCCCCCTCCCCCTGCCATGTCTCCACAATTCACAGCAGTCAGGTTTACAATGTCCATCCAGACTGCTGTGGTTTGATTCCATTATCTTCTCCACTTTTTCAGGGCACCCCGAGTCTCCTTGTCACAAGCTTCCCTCCCAATTACTCCCAGACCCTATCTCTTTATCTAGTCTTACTTGCTCTGAAATGAGAGTAATTCTAGTTCCAGCATTTTATGGCTGTATGACCTTACAACACTTGTGACAATTTCCTTAATAAACCTTTCTGGGCTCCAGTTTGTCATGACATAAAAATGGGAGTCAGAGTGAGGTACAAATGAAGTGATACAGATAGAGCCCAGTCCGTGGCAGAGCCAAGTGTCAGGTCTTTCTCCCCTGCTCCTCTGCCCCAACCCCACAGTCAAGGGGAGGAATAACAGAACCTGCAGAAGGACAGGGAAGCAGCTGAGCAGAGGAGACCCTCAGGGAGAAGGCGTTTACCAAGAGAGAGGGCAGGAGGGATTCTGGCTCACCATAGACGTATATCCCAAAAGAGGAGGGGGTGGGTGGTCTGTGCAAGAGCTCTCCCCACAGATGCGATCAATTTTCTCAGTTGCCAGGTGGTAAGATACAAGATCACAGGAGAATGTGCAGCGTGTTACTGAACTCAAGGAGCCCGCCACTTGGGGTGTTCTATTAAAAAATGAGGCATGGTTGTTGCAAAGTAGTTTTATTTACTTGCAGGAAGTAAGGAGACAAGGAGATTCATATCCAAAGCTCTGTCTCCCCAAGGTAGGCCTAGCCATTGCTTAGGTACAGTATTTGATCAATTACACATTGATTTCTTCTTTGCAGTTAGTTGGCTGCTTTCATTTGGTTGAGTTCCTGTCAGCTCATTCTATTTATAGTGACATCTACAAAATACTATATTATGCTTGAACATCTAGCAAGAATGACATTTTTAATTTATTTTTATTTTTTTATTTTTATTTTATTTATTCATTTTTAGAGAGGAGAGAGAGAGAAGGAGAGAGAGAGACAGAGAGGGAGAGAGAGGAGAGAGAGACAGAGAGAGAGAAGGGGGGAGGAGCTGGAAGCATCAACTCCCATATGTGCCTTGACCAGGCAAGCCCAGGGTTTTGAACCAGCGACCTCAGCATTTTCAGATCGACACTTTATCCACTGTGCCACCACAGGTCAGGCCAAGAATGACATTTTCTAAAAGAGAGAAAGAAATACTGTATTTTTCACTCCATAAGACGCATTCCCCCCCCCCCCCCCCAGTAGAGAGGAAAATGCCCGTGCATCTTATGGAGCGAAAAATATGGTATTTTATTAAATATTTTAACACACCATTTGTTTCAGAGTATCTTTTTTCTTATTTTCCTCCTTAAAACCCTACGTATGTCTGGTCCTGGCCAGTTGGCTCAGCAGTAGAGCGTCGCCCGGCCGGTGGAGGTTCTGGGTTCAATTTCTGGCCAGGGCACACAGGAGAAGCGCCCAACTGCTTCTCCACCCTTCCCCCTCTCCTTCCTCTCTCTCTCTTCCCCTCCTGCAGCCAAGGCTCTATGGGAGCAAAGTTGGCTCGGGCACTGAGGATGGCTCCATGGCCTCTGCCTCAGGTGCTAGAATGGCTCTGATTGCAGCAGAGCAACACCCCAGATGGGCGGAGCATCGCCCCCTGGTGGGCATGCTGGGTGGATCCCAGTTGGAGGCATGGGGGAATCTGTTTGTCTCCCCCCACCCCGCTTCTCACTTCGGAAAAAGAAAAAAAATCAAAAACAAAACAAGAAACCCTAGGTGTGTCTTATGGTCAGGTGCATCTTATGGAGTGAAAAATACAGTAATATTTAGAACTGCCCAGACCTTGAGATCCTTGTCCTGTCTAACACACGTGCAAGTTACTAAGAGTAAGACAAGCGTACACTAAACCAGATTATAACCAAAAAGGCAGAGTCATGAGCTCTGCAGTTAGACCATCAAAGGCCAAGTGTGAAGGGAAGGTTTGAGCCATCTTAGCTCATGATGGAAACAGCATGGGGGAAGTAGTGCCAGGTACCCACTGTGTGACCTAAAGCAGGTGGCTTCACGCTTGTCTCCTCTGGAAGGTGAGTGAGGTGGGTGCTCCAGGGCAGTTGTTTTCCAGCTGTGCTCCGAGGAGGGCTTCCTGCTGCCCCACCCACCAGGGATCCACTTCTACATATGAGGCTTTTGAGCCCAAAACATGTTTGAAAATCCCATTGTGAGCAAGGAACAGGTAAAGTGATGAGACAAGAAGTTTGTGCGTGAGAAGGACTCATGGAGAAGAAACAAATTTAATGAGAATGAAAACAAAAGTCAGCGAGTTTGTTGAAGGACAAGGCTGGTGCACAGGCCCTGGGTCAGATTCGCTCTGTTCTGCATTCTGGCTGCCACTGCATGACTTTAGGTATGGCTTCTTCTTCTTCTTCTTCTTTTTTTTTTTTTACAGGGACAGAGAGAGAGTCAGAGAGACGGATAGATAGAGAGACAGACAGGAACGGAGAGAGATGAGAAGCATCAATCATCAGTTTTTGTTGCAACACCTTAGTTGTTCATTGATTGCTTTCTCATATGTGCCTTGACCACGGGCCTTCAGCAGACTGAGTAACCCCTTGCTCTAGCCGGAGTCCTTGGGTCCAAGCTGGTGAGCTTTTGCTCAAACCAGATGAGCCCTCGCTCAAGCTGGTGACCTCGGGGTCTCAAACCTGGGTCCTTGGCATCCCAGTCCAAAGCTCTATCCACTGTACCACCGCCTGGTCAGGCAGGTATGGCTTCTTAATGTGCCTCAGTTTCCTTACTTGCAAAGGGACATAAAAATGCTTCTTTATAGGACTTCCATGTGGGTTAAACTAACAAATACACGGAAACCTTGTAAGTTATTAACGGAGGGCTGGCATATGGAGAGAAGTCTCATGAAAAAGAAAGGCAGACCCAGAGGGAAACCTAGAGAAATGTCACATCACAGGGGCGGGGACATGTGTGCAGAGAGGGGCATCTCAGGTAAGCTCTTAGGTTTCCAACCCCACCCCAGGTCTGTCTCTAGGACGGTGTTACCAGAGTCATACTCGTCCTTGAACACACATATACACACAAGTGACTTCTTGTGGGGAGGGTCTTTCTATGCTCTCCATCCTAGTGTGTTTTGTTCACTATTTGCTGGACACAGTGCTGACAGCTCTCCATGTGTTATATAATCTATAGACATCCCTGAAAAGCAGACAGATGCTGTAGAGTAGCTATATTTTACAGATGTGAGCATGGAGGCAGGGAGAAGTTAGCTACATAGATAGTACAAGTAAAGCCAAAATTTGAACCCAGTCATTACAGAACCCAATATCATTACCACTGGCCAGTTCTGTAAGTCTGTATTCAGGTTTCCCAGAGACAAGGGAAGGCTCCAAAGGTGGCTACCAGGATTTCACAGTGACTGACCCCAGATAGTGTATAGTTTGTGTTCGCATGCTTAATATAGTATCTGACATCATAAAAACTTAATTGTTAATGTTACTGTTATTGTTACCATCATTATGACTGTTTCTTGGCAGGCAATATAGAACAGCAGAGTTCACATTCAAGAATAGGCTTGAACTTCCAGTTAAAGATGGCAGATTTAACATACTCTTTAACTTTATTTCTCCTGAAACCTCATTAAAACAAATAAAATAAACAAAACAAAAAATATATAAAACCACAAAGACATAGGAAAGGAGACAACAAAATTCTGGGGGCTAGAGAGCACATTTAATAAATACCATATTAGCCTGATCTGTGGTGGTGCAGTGGATAAAGCATCAACCTGGAAACGCTGAGGTTGCTGGTTCAAAACCCTGGGCTTGCCTGGTCAAGGCACATATGGAAGTTGATGCTTCCTGCTCCTCCCCCCTTCTCTCTCTCTCTCTCTCTCTCCTCTCTCTAACGAATAAGTAAAATCTTTAAAAATAAATAAATAAATACCATATTAGCCTGACCAGTGGTAGTACAGTGGATCAAGAGTTGACCAGGAATACTGAGGTCCCAGGATCAAACTCTGAAGTCGCCAGCTTGAGCACAGGCTCATCTGGCTGAAGCTCAGGCTCACCAGTTGGAGCTTGGGGTAGCCAGCTTGAGTGTGGGATCATACATGATTCCAGAGTCATTGGCTTGAGCCCTAATGTTGCTGGCTGGAAGCCCAAAGTCTCTGGCTTGAGCAAGGGGTCACTGGCTTGGCTTGAGCTCCTCGTTCAAAGCATATATGAGAAACAATCAATGAACAATTAAGGTGCTGCAACTACAAGTTGATGCTTCTCATCTCTCTCCCTTCCTCATTCTCTCTTTCTCTAAATAAATAAATAAATAAATACCGTATTAATGAGTGTAAATTGTCCAAGCAAGCCTGAGAAAGTTAAATCACAAATCAGACATGAGCACCTCAAGTTATATCTAAGAACCCCCCAAAACTCAGGAATTACTGACATAAGATACTTCTAGAAGAGGGAGGCACTAAAAACAAGAAGATTGGTTGAAAGTTTGCTCAAAAAGCAGGTAGACCCCAGATTCTTCTCCCTACCCCATGGTTCCATTCCTAGCAATTACTAGACCACTCTAGAGGGGGAGCACCTTCTCTAGAGGACCTAAAACAGTTTCTAGACTGAGGAACATTATGCACAGAGATACATGAAAGCATCAGAATGAAGTGCAGGTTTGTATATCGAGCGTTGAGACCGTCAGCCTTCTTCCCCTGAATGGTGAAAACCAGGCTTCTAGTCTCCAGGCAGGAGACCAGATAAAGTTTCTCTGGGAAACTTTATAAAATGACCTCAGAGTTTCCCAGGGGATTGGCTTGGCCAGATCACCCGACAGTGAAATCTGCAATTGACAAACTTGACCCACACGCTGACAAGCAACACTGTTCAGCCTTTTAGCACTTGGTCAGGAGCAGTCAGCCAGGAAGCACTGGACTTTTGAAGACAGCTTGTAACATGGAAAACAAAGGCACGAACGAACAAATAAAAGACAAAATAATTGGAGAAAATGAAATACGCAGGGAGGAGAAAACTCATATACTTAGCAAGATGTGATACTGCATCTAAAAGGTGAAGATGGGACGCTATAAAGAAAAAAATTCACAGGGAACAAAAAAAGAGCTCTTGAAACTTAATTTATGATAAAAACAATTTTTTTAAAAAAAGAAATCAACAGATGATTGAAAAACAAGTTGAGGAAATTACTCAGAAAGAGAAAAGTTAGAAGAAAGGGAAAAAAATAGAAGATGTATTCATGAGGGTTAACATTCAAATGATAGGAAATCCCAAAACAGAGGATAAAAATAATAAAAAGCAGAATTCAAGAAAATTTCCCTAGTCCTATATCTATGCATTTCCAGATTGAAAGAGCCCACTGATTTCCCATAGCAAAAATGAAGAATAAAGCCCACACAGACAGGCACATCATCGTGAAATTTCAGCATATTAGAGGCAAGGAGAAGATTTTACACGGTTCCAGAGAGAATAAACAGGCTTCATACAGAGAGATCAGAATAGCAATAGACTTTCCAACAACACGAGGAGCTGGAAGACAGTGGAGAAAGGCAGCTACCATACTTCCACCAGAATTTTCTATTCATCTACACTCTCAGTCAAGTGTGAGGGCAGAATCAAGACATTTCAGATATAGCTCCAAATTTTATCTTCCATGCACTCTGCCTCTGGAAGCTGTTGTGAACAATAGCTCCACAAAAGTAGGCGAAAAACCAGGAAAGCAAGACATGGGGAAAGAAAGGCTTGTGCAAGAAAGAAGGGAAGCCCCAATGAGAGAGTGAAGGGAGGTCCCAAGGCAACAGCTCTGCAGCCAGCATCAGGGCTACCCAGTCCAGACCAGCTCCCCCAGAAGCTCCAGCAACAAGCTCTTTGAGAAAGTGAGAGGGACTGCTGCTTGAAACTGTCTCTTCCTTCCTCCCTGAACAACGTGAGCTTCAGCACCCGCTCCAGCTTCTCCACAAACCACCGGACCCTGAGTCGCTCAGCAACCCACTAGGCTGGCCAGCAGCACAGCCAGCGTCTATGCAAGCACTGGGGCTTGGGCTCCCGGATCTCCGTGTCCCACTCCACCAGTGTACAGGGCGTGCAGAGTGGCTGGGGGTCCAGGTCCAGGAACCCGGCTGCAGGGATGGCCAGGGGTCTGGCAGGCATGAGGCATGCAGAGCGAGAGGAAGACTGAAGACCCAAATAACTGCCTACCTGGAGAGGGTGAGGAGCCTGGAGGCTGATCATCAAAGACTGGAGAGGAAAAGGGACCCCTGGTCAGAGACTGGGGCATTATTTTAACACCATTGAGGATCTGAGGGCTCACATCTTTGCATGTTGTGCAGATTGACAGTGCCCGTCCTGTTGCTGACTCAGTCAAATATCAGGCTGAGCTGGCCATGCACCAGTCTGTGGAGAGTGATATCCATGGGCTCCAAAAGGTCACTGATGACACCAATATCACATGGCTACCGTTGGAGACTGAGATCAAGGCTCTCAGAGATAAAGGAGGAGCTGCTCTTCATGAAGAAGAACCATGAGGAGGAAGTAAACAGTCTACAAAACCAGACTGCCAACTCTGGCTGAACTGTGGAGTTGGATGTCCCCAGCAGACTGAGGAAAGCACCACAGGGGTCCCCTCACACCCCCCTTAGATAGAAGCTGTTAAAATGACACTCACAGAGCTGAGGTGTATGATCTAGTCGTTGGAGATCGACCTGGACTCAATGAGAAATCTGAAGGTCAATTGGGAGAACAGCCGGAGGGAGTGGAGACACGCTATGTCATGCAGATGAAACAGCTCAACAGCATCCTGCTGCACGGGGAGTCAGAGCTGGCCCAGAGCCAGGCAGAGAGGCAGCGCAAGGCCCAGGAGTATGAGGCCCTCTGAACATCAATGTCAAGCTGGAGGCTGAGATTGCCACCTACCACCACATGCTGAAAGAAGAGGAGGACTTCAATCTTGGTGGTGCCCTGATCAACAGCCACTCCATGTAGTTCATCCAAAAGACCACCTCACAGGATTATAGATGGCAAAGTGGTGTCTGAGGTCAATGACACCAACGTTCTGAGGTGTTAAGACGGCAGAATTGGGACCCCCTTGGGGCCAGGAGGCAAATAAAAACTTCAGAGGTAAAAAAATAAATAAAAGAGGAAAGAAAGAAAATAAAAATGAGAGAGATAATACCTAAGGAATTTCAGCATTTAAGATGACTGACAGAATGGTAGAGCATCAGCCTGGTGTATGGAAGTCCCAGGTTCGATTCTTGGTCCAGGCACACAGGAGAAGCGCCCATCTACTTCTCCCTCCTCCCCCTGTTTTACTTTTCTCTCCCCACAGCCATGGCTCAAATGGGTTGAGCACGTTGGTCCTGGGCACTGAGGAAGGCTCCATGGCTTCTGCCTTAGGCGCTAAGAAGAGCTCAGTTGCTGAGCAATGGAGCAACACCCCAGATGGGAGAAGCATTGCCCTGTAGGGGGCTTGTTGGGTGGGTCCCAGTTGGGGTGCATGTGAGAGTCTGTCTCAGCCTCTCTACCTCTCACTTAATAAAAAAAAAAAGATGACTGACAGGTGATTGGGGAGAATTGGGAATGAAATTAGTAACAAATACACAGAAAACTAAACAAATGAAACTAAAACAATGTTTGACTCCATGAGGAAAATTTAGCATAAAAACGGAAGCAATTATTATATACTATGACTTGGCTGTGAACAGCACATGATGGCATAAATATTGAATGTTGATCTAACCAAAATCACGGTCTAATTATACTGGGGAAACAGCAGCTGAGTGGGGCAGGAAGAGCATGTGTAGGGAGATTTGGCAAAACAGAGATAAATCCTCCTCTTCCAAGATGGAGAATAAAGCAATGTGTACATTAAGAAAACTTAAGAAATACCTAACATGGGAAATTTTAGTAATAAAAAGAAGTAGTAATGTAAGTTTGCTATTTAGTAAGGTAAAGACTCAGTAAAAAAATAAAAAATAGTAAAAAGAAGAGCTGAGTAAGTTACTCCTGAGATTTCTTATCAAGCCTTGCAGAACTCTTGTTGTCTTTAAATAATGTACAAGAAAAAATTGATTTTAAGAAAACATGATGAAAGACAGAGGGAGGAGTAGGAGGGAAGATAAGAAGAGGGGAGGCCAGAGATTCCAGGAAACTCTGGGCTCTACAGTCTTATATAATTTGCTCTACAGCAAATTATTTAAATTATTTAATTTCTCTGAATTTCTCCTCCAAAAATTGGGGTAATAGTACATGACTCAGTGTTGTTTTTGTCTCAGATATATAGTAACTGTTATTGGAATCACAGACAGACCTACCAAAGAATTAACCCTAATTTTCTTTGCTGGGCAATGGAGATAATCACCTGCCTCATTAAGTTGTTAGGAGGTTAACTGAAGTAACTAAGTTAAATCTCAAGTTCATTTGGAACTAGGCAAAATATGACTTCAGGAACACCTCCAACATAGTGCCCAGTGATGACGCTCATGCATAACATTTACTTGATGCAGTCTCTGTGCTAAATGCTCCACATGGGATCATCTCCCATCTTAACAGGAGAATGTTCTTAATTACCAGAACAGCTGGGGAAGCAAACAACAACCATCCTAATGCATGTGAGTCATCACATCTGGGCCACGAAAGAGACCACCAAGACCAGAGGGAGCATGCTCCCTGGTGCTGTGCACAGCATCTATTTATACCTTGCCCACTTCCAGAAAAGGTTAGTGATGCTATAACAAGAGTAATTCAGGGTTGAACGACATAATACTTGTCCCTGTGAGTAGCACAGTTGGTTAAAATATCATCCTGATACACCAAGGTTACTGGTTCGATCCCTGGTCAGGGTACATACAAGAATCAACCAATGAATGCATAAATGAGTGAAACAAATAGATATTTTGCTCTCTCTCCCTTCCTATCTCTCTTCCTTTCTCTCTCTCTCTCTTTGAAATCAATAAACAAATTGTAAAGAAAGAAGCCCTGGCCGGTTGGCTCAGTGGTAGAGCGTCGGCCTGGCGTGCAGGAGTCCTGGGTTCGATTTCCGGCCAGGGCACACAGGAGAAGTGCCCATCAGCTTCTCCACCCCTCCCCCTCTCCTTCCTCTCTGTCTCTCTCTTCCCCTCCCGAAGCCAGGGCTCCATTGGAGCAAGGTTGGCCCAGGCACTGGGGACGGCTCTATGGCCTCTGCCTCAGGCATTAAAATGGCTCTGGTTGCAACAGAGCGATGCCCCAGATGGGCAGAGCATCGCCCCCTGGTGGGTATGCCGGGTGTATCCCGGTTGGGCGCATGCGGGAGTCTGTCTGCCTCCCCCTTTCCAACTTCAGAAAAATACAAAAAAAAAAAAAAAAAAAGAAAGAAAGAAAGACATAAAACCTGGCTTTACACCTTTACTTCTCTCCCAGCAAGTCATTTCTTGAGATTGTTTCCTCGCTGGTAAGTTGAATCTGATAAGAAGATTGACTTTTTATGTGGTTATTATGAAACTTGAATGATATTATGTACATGTACATACTGTATATATGTGTGTGTATGCTCTTTAATGGCAAATTATTATTTTTAAATAAAAAACAAATCCAAAAACAAACAAACCAAATACAAACTTAGTAAGGATAGACTTTTAAAAAGGATTGTTGCAAGGCTGGAGGAAGGAAAGGGACAACTGTCATAGGGAGAACACTACTGGCCCTTAGGTCTGCAATTATCTCAGATAGTTTGGCGAAAGAGGATTTTATCTTATAGTGAGAAGTAAACAAGGCTAGAAAGACCCATGTATAGGGAAGAGACAAAATGGGTCAGCAGATCAGAGAGTATTTTATCCTGAGGCCAGCCTGTTCTTGGGATGGTTGTCTGCTGGCTGAGGGTGGCCCCAAGTTCATGGTTCTAGAAGAAGGGAAGAAGCTTAACTGAAGTTCTGTTAACCAGCATTTTGTTCTCATTGATCATTGGGGATGAGCATTCACATAATTATTTATGAAGTAAAGAAAGGGGATCCCGAGCCTCTGCGTCTGGTCTTGCTACATGTAAACAAGGGGGGCATCGAGGGGGCCTGTCTCCATCACACGGGAAGGGTGGCTCCTTACTGTCAGACATTCTCTGGAACACAGAAGGTGGGGGGATTTCTAACCGTCGCTCTTCTCCAGGGTCATGGGGCTCAGGTAAAATCTGACACGGTCACTCTGCAAATGCTACGCAGCAGTAATAATAATAGAAGTAGTAGAAGGAATAGTAATGGCAGTATACACATATAAAATAAGGCTTAACATAGAAATAGAAAATCAAAGCCATGTAGGGAGAAAGAGGAAAGGCTTATATTGGATTTAGTTTAGTTCTAGGCTTCCTGGCAACTGAACAAAAATCGAAATACTTGGGCTCTCTTTGATAAAAAGCAAACAAATATAGAAAATTTGGTGCTAAATTTTAAGCCATTTGTCATATCCTAACACATTATCACAAGGATACTGAATGAACAAGATCTTTCTTCAACTAAGTTTTTTTCAAAACAGGCAGAATTTTTATGATAACTTATTACAATAATTTTATCAAAAATCAATAGTAAGATGTTAGCATCAACACATTGTTTAATGAAAGCATTTTTCCGGGAACTGAACTTCAGAAGTCTAGAAATACAGGGATAGGCAAAAGTAGGTTTACAGTCATTCATATGGAAGAACACATGCAGGTTATGATTACTGCAATAGCTTTATTAACTGTGTTTCGTGTACTCGCAACTGTAAATCTACTTTTGTCCACCTCTGTATAATCTCTGCTGATGAGCACCATAGTTTCTTTTACCCTGCTCTCATCAGAAATGGGACCAGCTTTTAAATGCAGCATCTCTAATCCTTATGACAGCCTGCACAGTAGGTGAGATGATTCGCTTTTTATGAATCAGAAAACAAAAAGGTTATATGATTTTGCTAAGACCGCAAAGCTAGGAGCTGGTTCAATCACTGTAAAGCTAATTCCCTTGCCATTAAATCAGATCACCTTAAACTTGAGTCCTGGATTAGTTTTATAGTAGCAGTGAATGGCCCTTAGCCTGTCTTCTTCAAGTACCAATGGTCTTAGACAGGTGTTGGAGAGAATTGGATGGCGGTTCAAGGTTCGGCTCCCATATGAGTGTCCAAGGCTTAGATACCTCCTCTAACTGAAGGGAGACCATACAGGTTCTTTTCAGCTTTCACCTAACTTTTTTTTTTTTTGTAGCATTTAATGATATGGATCCTTTCTGTTATAAAAATAAAGTAAAATAAATTGTATATAATCAAACTGTGCACACTTTCTTCTTAGTAAATTGCAGTTTTTTGTCTCCTGGGCCAGTATTTTACATGGGGAAGCAATTGGGATTCTGAAGCACAACCATTCCATATTGATCACTGATTTTCTCTCTGGTTGTAAAAGAATCTGTCAAAGCCAATACCAGCTCCTCGGAGATTTTTCACTAGCCTTTCATCAGCCTTGACCCTGTGGACTGGAAATGGACCACATAAGAACAATGTAGAGCCCTAGTTGTTGATGTTCATATAAAACCTGCATTTCAGTAACACCCCAAGAGTCAAAGTCCATGGGAATCCGTGCAAAAAACAACTTCTAAACAGAACACTGTTCTGATTCCTTTTTCTTTTTCATCCTAAATATTACATTTAAAAAATGTGCACCCTAATAATGTGGTCTAGGATTACCTATAGATGGATACTCTGACTTTCAAAAGAAGAGGAGAAAGTTCTCTAAATGGAGATGTGGTATGTCTTCTGTTTGACATGACCTAGAAGTCTACTCTGGGGACTAGGGGTCCTGGTGCCTAATTATGCTCCAAAGTTGAATTGGGTCACATAGGATAATCCCATCTATCAGGTTAATCAATGTAGCAATTTAGAGTACATTTATAATTAATTTTTATCATAGAGTGATCAGAGCATTGCTCCAAGGTAGATATTCTAAGGGAGCATTTTTGAGATTTTTCTATAGCTAGGTATAGAGGTTGACTGGCAACATTCCCCTCTGGACATTAAATTTTGATCACTCTTTCTGGCAAGCCTTTTCAAATAGAGTTTACGTATACCGAGGGAAATATGTAATGTGCCACAGGCCATAGCATAGATATGGCTCATTTTCTAGAAATATCATTTTCATTCAAGACTTCTAGTGCAAAGTGCAAGGTAATTACTTACATTTTATATTATAGAGTATAAAAAATTATAAAGTATATCCTGGAGCATAAAAAATACTTCATTGAGAGCATCACCTGAAAAGACAAGGTTGCAGGTTCAATGCCTGGTCAGGGCACACATGGGAGCAACCAATGAATGAATGACTGAGTAGAACAGCAAATGAAGCTTCCCTTCCTCTCCCCTCTCTCTTCCTTCCTCTCTCTTAAAAAGAAAAATCAATCAATCAATATAAAATTAAGCCCTAGTAGGATAGCTTTGTTGGTTGGAGCATTGTCCTGAAGTGTAGAGGTTGCTGGTTTGATCCCCAGTCAAGGCACACACAGGAACAGATCAATGTTTCTGTCTCTCTTCTGGCCTCTTAAAAAAAAAAGAAGCTTCATTGAAATTTTAAGATAAAATGTGAAAATTTTAAGGACTTTCATACAAATGATATGCTATTTCAGGTACTTGTCTCAGATTCCTCAAGCTATACAAAAATTTCTTTTTGTTAGAGGAAATTGGTTCAGGAAAAAATTTACCTAAAGTAAATCCACTTCGCCAGACCAAGCGGTGGCACAGTGGATAGAGCATCGGACTGGGATGCGGAGGACCCAGGTTCGAGACCCCGAGGTTGCCAGCTTGAGCGCAAGCTCATCTGGTTTGAGCAAAGCTCACCAGCTTGGACCCAAGGTCGCTGGCTTGAGCAAGGGATTACTCAGTCTGCTGAAGGCCCACGGTTAAGGCACATATGAGAAAGCAATCAATGAACAACTAAAGTGCCATAACAAAAAACTGATGATTGATGCTTCTCATCTCTCTCTGTTCCTGCCTGTCTGTCCCTATCTATCCCTCTCTCTGACTCTCTCTGTCACTTTAAAAAAAATAAAAAGATTTAAAAAAATAAAAGTAGTTATATTGAAAAATTTAACTATGAAATAAATTTTATTTTACCCTACATTTAGCAAAATTTAGGTTATAATTGTAACCATATAGTATTTCAAGGACAAATGATGATTTAAGTTTTGGGAAGGTTTTTGCCATGACACCTCATCTTCCTTTCCCTCTGACTTTCACAGCATGCTTGGAAAGAAGGTTATGCTTGCAAAGGTCCACCAGTGGAGTTAAATCTCTTTCAGAGCACCTATCAAATCAACAATTTTGTTAATTTTCTCAGCAATTGTTAGTGACCTGTCATTTTCTAAGGGCTTTGCATGAGTTTCAGTAGTTATCTAACACCATTTTTATTGCCTTGATGAAACCCTGCATTTGGGGCAAGGCTTGCCCTCACCTTTGCACTCTTTGCAGGCAATGCCCGTGTCTGTCACTCAGACCAGCAGGCACAGACCGACAGGCAGTGACGTGGATGCAGGTGGGGGATGTAGAGAGGAAAGCTAGGGTTCAAACAGAGGCTGATTTTGTAAGTGATTCATTCATTAGAGAATATTTTCATGTTAGGATGACATTTTGTTTCTTTCCTATGTCGTCTCAGAAACTACAGTGACTCAGTCAGAAAAACTTAATAATGAAGACCCCAGTACACATACCTTTGCCATAAAAGATATTTTGGGGGAAAGGTGGGAAAGCACTCTGTAGTGTAGAACTTCAGGAAATTAATGGACTACTTGTTCATGGACTATAATAAAATGAGATCAGTTTCTTGGTGTAAAGCCAGTAGTCACGGCCAGGGCCACCATCACAGCAGCCCGACCCATGCAGGTTCGCATTGGATTTGGACAGTCGGTAAAGAAACAATGGAGCCAAGAACTGATGGGCTGTCATCTTTAATTCTAGCTTGCACCCAGCGGGCAAGTAAAAACACACACTGGGCTCCAAAACCCACTCACGTTCAGTGCTCACAAAGCCACTGACTTATCCGAGTTTTCTAGAATCAAAGGTTTCTAGCTCACCAGACTTATTCACCTCTGCTCCCCATCTCCTTCCTTATCCCAGATACAAACTCTGCACAAACTGGCATCTCACTCAGCACTCCGCCATCTTGGCTGCTTCTCCTGGCCACATGGCCTCTATCTGCTCTCTGCTGTGCTCCCTCTGCTCTCTCATGCTAATCATCCCAGAAACCAAGAGGGCAAGCTCTCATTCTGCCCCCATTATATAGTGTAGATTCCAAACCTTTAATCCAATATACAAAATAGGGAAGTCTCTAATGCAAAGACACGTCTCTGAGGCATGATTGGATTGTACCGCCCCACATCAAAACGGGTGGGAAAGGCTTAATCCCAAAACCAAGCACCAGGCTACAAGGATTCTACCTGCTCACAGAGACACACATTAATATCACCTGGGCAACGGCCTCCTCGTGAGCAGCGCCGTCTTTAACAAAGTGAGCATAATATATTTTATCTGCCCAACACTTGGGAAAAATGCTATTTGTGGGTACCCCTTTAGCCTTCCTCTGTGTCTTCTACACAGGTAAGAGTCTTAGATACTTTAAAAGCAATATCAAAATCATCACCTGTTAAACTGGTTTCCAAACTTATGCATCTATACTTATTTTTCAACAAAGAATATCAGCATTCTAGATCTCCTTATGGAGTATAGTAGTATAGTATTAAACTATCTGCACCTACCAAAAGTGATGTTTACAAAGATTATCTAAAGAATACAATTTTATTTATTCATCCAAATGTTTAAATTTTTACCTTTTTGAAGCAGGGGTTCTGGTTTTGGTGTAAACTGTCTACTATCACAATGTGAGACGTGTCTAAGCAAATTTGGCAAACTGGTGAGGCAAGCCTATTTGTATGAAAGACTAAGGGGTCTCCCAAAAATAATCCCGAAGTAAGAGAGAGGGAGGCAGGTGTGACCTGGTCACAAAGCTTGGTATTGAAGAGGAACAGACAGTAATTCTGAATACAAATGTTGGAGGAGAGGAATAATCTTATGTACAATATTTTTATTGCATAGAATATATATAGAATTTTGTCACCTGCATATACACACTTCTCTTTCCTAGTCTTGATTCCAGTTTATGTATGTTTCTCTGATAATTTATGCCCATTTATATTTAGCTCTATTTTATTATATTCATCTCTTTGTAAGGTGCCTCAAATTTTCTGTGGAACTAGTGGACATATTGTCAGGGTCGGAAAAAATTTCCCATAGCCTGTTAGTCTGGCTGGTAGAACAATTCAAATGATATACAGGAGCAGATTAACAAGAGAAAAATCAAATTTTAATACATGCACAGGGCAAATTCACATAAGCATGAAAAATCCAAAGACAGAGAGACAAAATGTTATTTTGGACTGACAGGGAAGTAGGCAATTAATTCACAGACGGATGAAAGAGCAAATTTGGTAAACAAATTCTTTCAGGGTTATTCAGAAACAATGGGACACAAATAAATCAGGTTTTTGTTTGAATCTTCTCAGTGCAACACTTAATTTGTAATTGCTAATGTGTTAAGGTTTCCTTCCTGAAGCAGCTTTTCCTATTTGAATCTTTTTAGGTCGGTAAGAGGAAGGTAAAAACTCTTCCTGAGGTTGTTGGGCTTCAACTGTTTAATCTACATGCCAGGGTGGCACATGGCAGGTGCCATGGACCCCCACAATATAAATAAATAAGGCATTTAATAAGCATTCATCTAATGAATTTCATTTGGATGCCAGCTTTTGGGCAGATAAAATATAAATATATTATGATCACTTTGTTAAAGATGGAGCTACCCACACGGAAGCCCATTGCCCAGGTGATTGCTTGGGACGGGCATGATTAATATTAATGTGTGTTGGGGGCGGGCTGTGGGCAGGCAGGATTCTTGTAGCCTCGGGCTTGGTTTTAGGACTAAGCCTTTCCCACCCTTTTTGATGTGGGGTGGTACAATCCCATCATGCCCCAGATAAGTGACTTTGTATTAGAGCAGGGGTCCCCAAACTACGGCCCGCGGGCCGCGTGCGGCCCCCTGAGGCCATTTATCCGGCTTCCCGCCACACTTCCGGAAGGGGCACCTCTTTCATTGGTGGTCAGTGAGAGGAGCACATTGACCATCTCATTAGCCAAAAGCAGGTCCATAGTTCCCATTGAAATACTGGTCAGTTTGTTGATTTAAATTTACTTGTTCTTTATTTTAAATATTGTATTTGTTCCCATTTTGTTTTTTTACTTTAAAATAAGATATGTGCAGTGTGCATAGGGATTTGTTCATAGTTTTTTTATAGTCCGGCCCTCCAATGGTCTGAGGGACAGTGAACTGGCCCCCTGTGTAAAAAGTTTGGGGACCCCTGTATTAGAGATTTCCCTATTTTGTATATTGGATTAAAGGTTTGGATTTCTACACTATAAAATAGGGGCAGAACGGGAGCTTGCTCTCTTGGTCCCTGAGATTATCATTAGAGGAGAGAGCAGAGCAGAGAGCAGAAGGAGGCCACGTGGGGGAGGCCAGGAGAAGCAGCCAAGATGGCGGAGTGCTGAGTGAGAAGCCAGTTTGTGCAGAGTTTGTGCAGGGAGGAGGAAGGAGATGGGGAACAGAGGTGAATAAGTCTGGTGAGCTAGAAACCTTTGATTCTAGGAAACTCGGATAAGTCAGTAGCTTTGTGAGCACTGAATGTGAGTGGGTTTTGGAGCCCAGTGTGTATTTTTTACTTGCCCGCTGGGTGCAAGCTAGGATTAAAGATAATGGCCCATCAGTTTTTTGCTCCGTTGTTTCTTTACCAACTGTCCAAATCCAATGCGAACCTGCATGGGCCGGGCTGCTGTGATGGTGGCCCTGGCTTCTGGTTTTACAGTGACTTTGTAGTAGAGACTTCCCTATTTTGTATATTGGATTAAAGGTTTTGATTTCTGCACTATAAAGTGGGGCAGACTGGGAGCTTGCTTGCTCTCTTCCTGAGATTAGCATTAGAGAGGAGAGCAGAGAAAGGCCATGTGGAGGAGGCCAGGAGAAGCAGCCAAGATGGAGGAACAGAGATCAATAAGACTGGTGAGCTAGAAACCTTTGATTGTAGGAACTTGGATAAATCAGTAGCTTTATGAGCACTGAATGAGGGGGTTTTGGAGCCCAGTGTGTGTTTTACTTGCCTGCCTGTGCAAGCTAGGATTAAAGATGATGGCCCACCAGTTCTTGACTCCGTTGTTTCATTACTGTCTGTCCGAATCCAGTGTGAACCTGCATGGGTCAGGCGGCTGTGATGGTGGCCACGGCAACTGGCCATACACCAGCTATGCAGATATTGTTCTGAAAACAGAGATGCACAAATCTCTCCTGGGACCATCTTACCCACAGGGCAGGGCTTTTCAAACCTTCTAGACTCTGTGACAATTTCTTCAACAGAAATCTTACAGGGAAGATATATATACATCACGTCCATAACAAGAAGCTGCTCTGGTTGAGAGGTGTGGGTGGGAGGATGTGGCACCCTCATAAACCACTGGCCCCTGGGCATTAGTTCCTAAACATTCTGTCTCTGCAGAGTACAGGCTGACAAACAGCTTTAGAGGATGATCAGCTGGGTGCAGGCTGCAGACCCCAGATCCTAGGCCACAGCAGCTGTGCACTGTACACCAACATGTTCCACTGCCCCCCAGGAGAGAGGGACCCCTCCCTCCCTCAGGCCTATTCGCCCACTGGCTAAGGGCTAACCTCCCCAGGCAGGCTTTATCTTGGGTGCTGACCTACAGGTCAAAAACTAGCTTCAGGGCAGACCCACCCCCATCTGCCTCTCCTGGCCCAGTTGACACTTTCAACTCCCCTTCAGGCTATAGTAAAATGGTAAAAGGGCAGGAATGGGGATGGGATGGAGGAGCAGGGTCCAGGGGCTGGCCTGAGGGGCTGGGTGTGAAAGCCCTGCCTCTCGCCCAGCATCTTCTGGAAATTCAGGGTTCCAAGCTTAGACTCAAATGCATCTACACACCCCTCCTGCCCCTCCCACTGTTTGTCTAATAAGGAAACCTTTCTGACCTCACCAGTTAAAAGTCTTGGCCCTTTGCCTCATTACTGCCAAGCCCAGAACGGAAGGGTGAAAGCAGGCAGCCTTTGGCTGTCTTCAACTGGCAACTGCCCCTTGGGGTCTGTGTCTCAAAGTCCCAGCCTCTCAATAGGACTGTGTTTTCAATCTCCATTCAACAAAGCCCACGGTCTCCTTCCTGGGCCTGCGCTCTTCATTCTCCTTTCTATGGGGATTAAGAGCTGCTCTCTTGTCTGGGTGTCACTCTCCCTTTGAACCACTGTGGCTTCATCTGGTTTCAGGCTCTGCTTCCTGCCAGGAAGTGGATTTACCTCTGATTTGTTGTTACTCTCTCCACAAGATGATTGGGGGGTGAGTCCCTTTCTCCCTAGACACCCCCACCTCATGCTGGCCCTCCTCTCCTCCATCTCTGTCCAGCCAGAGTCCCCAAATCAGCTCCCAGTGACCTCCTCCTGCCTCTGAACTCTCCTGTCACACAGGCAAAGGTGGGGACTCTGAAGTTGGGGGCATCCCATGCCTGCTCACAGGGAGGCATGAAGACCAGTGGGATAGACGTGGCTGAAAGCCTGGATGTGTGCTGGCCAGGCTGTGGTGGGAGAAGCCCTCATTTGGAGGGTGGCTGAGTTTGGCTGGTGGAGGGGTGGCTGTGGCCTGGAGCTATTCTCACTGTTTTTGACAGCCCTGGTGTTGGTCAAATAAGTTTGTAAATATGATATATATGTTTGCTCACTTTGGGTGTGGGGGACAGGCTATAAACTGGCAAAGTCATTATAGCCTAAGGCTTAGTTTTAAGACTAATCCTTTCCCTCCCTTCTAATACTAAGATCTTCTCAAAACTAAGCTTTGACTGTTGCATGCTAGGGGGTAGTGCACTCTTATGAGGAATCTCATTTATGCCTCAGATAAGTGGCTTTGTATCAGAGACTTCCTTATCTGTATATTGGCTTAAAGGCTTTAATTTTCTACACTATAAAATGAGACAGAGTAGGGGCTTTCTTTTTTGGTTCCTGCTATTAGCATTGCAGGGGCCTCCCTGATCCCTTGCCCTCTTTTTCTGCTTTTCCCTTGGCTTCTCTTGTGGCTTTCCTGTCTTGGTGAGACACCAATAAACAGAATGGCCCAGCATCCTCCGACTCTGCCATTTCTTTACTGTCTGCCTAAATTCAATGGGAACCTGCGTGTGAATGGCCACGATGGTGGCCCCTGGCCATTCACCCGGAAAATGGGTGAAAGGGATGTTTCTGCTCTGGATACTAACTACACTGAAGCCAAGTCTCCTGCGTGCAAATCTAGGGCTCTTTCTGCCTTCCCACTTTTTCCATGTGTACTCTACCTTTATTTGCAATAGAATATTATTACAGATGCAAGCCTTGGGGGTGGAGAGGGTACATGTGGGGTGTGTGATGTTGGAAAGAGGATGAAGGCCAACTGATTGTAGGTACACTGACATCCGGGCAAAAGAGATTTTTTTAATGGAGGGGAGGTTATTGTCCTTATTCTAGAGAAGTGTAAAGCCAGTAGCCAGGGCTACCATCACAGCCACCTGGCCCAAGCAGGTTCGCATTGGATTCGGATAGTCGGTAAAGAAACAATGGAGCCAAAGACTGATGGACCATCATCTTTAATCCTAGCTTGCACCCGGCGGGCAAGTGAAAACACACACTGGGCTTCAAAACCCACTCACATTCAGTGCTCACAAAGTTACTGACTTATCCGAGTTTCCTAGAATCAAAGGTTTCTAGCTCACCAGACTTATTCACCTCTGTTCCCCATCTCCTTCCTCCTCCCTGCACAAACTCTGCACAAACTGGCTTCTCACTCAGCACTCCGCCATCTTGGCTGCTTCTCCTGGCCTCCCCCACGTGGCCTCCTTCTGCTCTCTGCTCTGCTCTCTCCTTTCTAATGCTAATAATCCCAGGAACTGAGAGCAAGCTCCTGTTCTGCCTCCATTTTATAGTGTAGAAATCCAAACCTTTAATCCAATATACAAAATAGGGAAGTCTCTAATACAAAGCCACTTATCTGGGCATGATGGGATTGTACCACCCCACATAAAAAGGGTGGGAAAGGCTTAGTCCTAAAACCAAGCCCCAGGCTACAAGGATCCTGCCTGCCCACAGCCCGCCCCCACACACATTAATATCACCTGGGCGACGGGCTTCCATGTGGGCAGCGCCATCTTTAACAAAGTGAGCATAATATATTTTATCTGTCCAACAAGAAGTTATTCTGGAAAAGTTCAAGAGAAATATCCAAGTGTACTTAGGCTGACATTACTTGTATTTTAATAGAAAGTGGCTGTCCAGCAGCCTACAGGATCACTTATATTTTAGTAATAATAAGGGGAGGCTGAGCTGTGGCACAAGAATCCCCATTAGTCTGTCTCTGGAAATCTCACTCAGGGACTGTAGGCAGAGAAGTCCCTGGAGAGCGTTCTAGATCTCAGGGAAGAAAACCTTCAGGGCAGATGTTTCTTCTCTGTTTTTGTTTTGTTTTATTTGGTACCCTCTACAACACCAGTTGTTGGACAGATAAAATATATTATGCTCACTTTGTTAAAGATGGCACTGACCACATGGAAGCCCGTCGCCCAGGTAATATTAATGTGTGTTGGGGGCGGGCTGTGGGCAGGCAGGATCCTTGTAGCCTGGGGCTTGGTTTTAGGACTAAGCCTTTCCACCCTTTTTGATGTGGGGTGGTGCATTCCCATCATGCCTCATATAAGTGACCTTGTATTAGAGACTTCCCTATTTTGTATATTGGATTAAAGGTTTTGATTTCTACACTATAAAATGGAGGCAGACCGGGAGCTTGCTCCCTTGACTACTGTGATTAGCATTAGAGGAGAGAGCAGAGAGAGGTCACATGGAGAAGGCTAGGAGAAGCAGCCAAGATGGTGGAGTGCTAAAGGAGAAGTTAGTTAGTGCAGAGTTTGTGCAGGGAGGAGGAAGGAGATGGGGAACAGAGGTGAATAAGTCTGGTGAGCTAGAAACCTTTGATTCTAGGAAACTTGGGTAAGACATTGAATGAGTGGGTTTTGAAGCCCAGTGTGTATTTTTACTTGCCCGCCGGGTGCAAGCTAGGATTAAAGATGATGGTCCATCAGCTTTTGGCTCCACTGTTTCTTTACTGACTGTCCGAATTCAATGAGAACCTGCATGGGCCAGGAGGCTGTGATGGTGGCTGTGGATACTGGCTTTACACCAGTCAAAAGAAAAAAACCGCACCTCAAAACTGGAAGTGAGGAATCTGAGGTGCACTGAGATTAAAACACACTCAGGTGTGTGTGTGCGAGAGAGAGAAGGAGAGAGAGAAAGAGAGAGAGAGAGAGAGAGAGAGAGAGAGAGAAATGGGTTCTTGTGATAGAAAGTATCTCAGAACCCTGTGGGAGGAGGGAAGAGTGGTATAAGGCAGCTCCTGCTAGGGTCAACAGAGCTGAGAAGAGAAGTGCAGCTCAAAGGGTCAAGCAGGGTAAAGAGAAGCCTGCTCATGCCACCACCGGGCCTGGCACTCCCCTCCGTGCCGGGAGGTGGGCCCTGACATTGTACTGGCCTGAGCCCTGTCAGCCGTTCTCCCCACAAGGCCCGGGTTGTGCTCTTGGCAGGGCTGGGCCTCCCTGTCACTGAAGTCCTGGCTGGGGCCGCCAGCCTTGGGAGCCTCCCTTTGCAGCCAGAGGCCCCAGATTTGTCCAAGTGCCAGTACCTAATGAGGAGCTCATTTGAATCTATGAAAGTACCAGGGAGCAAGGAGACATGCTAATTAAAGCAATTGCTGTTCTTTAATTAAGCAATAATTCGCCCAAAGAGGGCATTCTCATGCAAATAGAGCCCTCTTGGGTGAGGTAAGGGCTTTGGGCAACAGCTGAGGTCTGTTAGGAAGGCCCTGAACATTGGAGGGCAGGGATCCAGAATGCCCCATTGAGCTGGTGATGGAGCCAAAGAATAATCCCCGTGGCCCAGCGCTGCCTTTTGTCTCTCCAGGCCTTGGCTCGGAGCTGCGGGAGGCTGGGACCCTGCGCCCCCTGCTGCCCCCCCCCCCCCCCCCCGTGCCTTCTCTCCCAGACACTTTCAGAGCTGTGTAGGGTGGAGAAGTTTGTGGGACATTGTCTAGTTTGGCCCTTGAAACAATCTGTGCCCCAGTTACCAGAGCACTGGCACAGAAAGATTGGAAAGGGGTGGAAATGGGGCTCCTGAATGTCCATAGACATGGAAGGTGCTACAGGAGGGCGAGCTCCCTCTGTCAGCTGCTGTGGAAGGAGCACTGAAATAAGTCATAGCTGGGTGACTGTGAAGGAGCACTGAGATCAGTCATAGCTGGGTGGCTGTGGAAGGAGCACTGAAATCAGTCATAGCTGGGTGGCTGTGAAGGAGCACTGAAATCAGTCATAGCTGGGTGGCTGTGAAGGAGCACTGAAATCAGTCATAGCTGGGTGACTGTGAAGGAGCACTGAAATCAGTCATAGCTGGGTGGCTGTGAAGGAGCACTGAAATCAGTCATAGCTGGGTGACTGTGGAAGGAGCACTGAAATCAGTCATAGCTGGGTGGCTGTGAAGGAGCACTGAAATCAGTCATACCTGGGTGGCTGTGAAGGAGCACTGAAATCAGTCATAGCTGGGTGGCTGTGAAGGAGCACTGAAATCAGTCATAGCTGGGTGACTGTGGAAGGAGCACTGAAATCAGTCATAGCTGGGGGGCTGTGAAGGAGCACTGAAATCAGTCATAGCTGGGTGACTGTGGAAGGAGCACTGAGATCAGTCATAGCTGGGTGGCTGTGAAGGAGCACTGAAATCAGTTATAGCTGGGTGGCTGTGGAAGGAGCACTGAAATCAGTCATAGCTGGGTGGCTGTGAAGGAGCACTGAAATCAGTCATAGCTGGGGGGCTGTGAAGGAGCACTGAAATCAGTCATAGCTGGGTGACTGTGGAAGGAGCACTGAGATCAGTCATAGCTGGGTGGCTGTGAAGGAGCACTGAAATCAGTTATAGCTGGGTGGCTGTGGAAGGAGCACTGAAATCAGTCATAGCTGGGTGGCTGTGAAGGAGCACTGAAATCAGTCATAGCTGGGTGGCTGTGAAGGAGCACTGAAATCAGTCATAGCTAGGTGGCTGTGAAGGAGCACTGAAATCAGTCATAGCTGGGTGACTGTGAAGGAGCACTGAAATCAGTCATAGCTGGGTGGCTGTGAAGGAGCACTGAAATCAGTCATAGCTGGGTGGCTGTGAAGGAGCACTGAAATCAGTCATAGCTGGGGGGCTGTGAAGGAGCACTGAAATCAGTCATAGCTGGGTGTCTATGGAAGGAGCACTGAGATCAGTCATAGCTGGGGGGCTGTGAAGGAGCACTGAGATCAGTCATAGCTGGGTGGCTGTGAAGGAGCACTGAGATCAGTCATAGCTGGGTGGCTATGGAAGGAGCACTGAGATCAGTCATAGCTGGGTGACTGTGAAGGAGCACTGAAATCAGTCATAGCTGGGTGTCTATGGAAGGAGCACTGAGATCAGTCATACCTGGGGGGCTGTGAAGGAGCACTGAGATCAGTTATAGCTGGGCGACTGTGGAAGGAGCACTGAAATCAGTCATAGTTGGGTGGCTGTGAAGGAGCACTGAGATCAGTCATAGCTGGATGACTGTGGAAGGAGCACTGAGATCAGTCATAGCTGGGTGGCTGTGAAGGAGCACTGAGATCAGTCATAGCTGAGTGACCGTGGCTGAGACTCAGTTTCCCTCCTCAAGACTCAGTTTATTCATCTTTGGAATGGGTTGCCTAATAATAGCCTTACATCATGTTGGTCAATGGATGGGAACTCACCAGGCACAAGCCTGGCACCTAACCCAGTGGTTCTTGACCTGGAGTGATGTGTACTCATAGTAAGGCTGCCTGCCAGATAAAATACTGTATATCTTTATATTTTATTTGCTAAATCTGATAACCTTACCCTGAGGTGGGGAGTGGCCAGGGATTATGCTGAACACCCCACACTGCACAGGACAGCCCCCAACAAAGACTCATCTGGTCCAAAAGATCAGCTGTGCTCAGATTGAGAAACGGATGTAAGCAGCACTCAATAAACCAGAGCTACATGAAAAATAAGTGAGATGACACATCTTCTGGTTGTAAATCACCTCTGGGGCCAACTCCTTATGGTACAGTAGTCTCGCCTTATCTCCAACATCCTCAGTGGATGCCTGAAACCATGGATAGTATCAAACCTTTACTGATGTTTTTTTCCTATACATATGTACTCATGATAAAGTTTAATTTATAAACTAGGCACAGTAAGGGATTAACAGCAATAACAAGTAATCCAATAGAACATTTATAACAACATACTGGAATCAAAGTTATATGAATAAGAACTCTCTCAAAATATCTTATTGTCCTCTACTCACCCTTCCTCTTGTGATGACGTGATGAGATGAGGTGAGGTGAATGACACAGACGTGTCATCAGGCAACCGGGTGACTTGAACACATGCACTGTGACACCACTGTGACAGTCCATCTGATGACTGAGATGGCTCCTAAGTGACTGTTGGGTGGGGAGCATGTACAATGTGGAGACACTGGACACAGGGATGGGGCACATCCTGGATGGGATGGAGCAGGACAGGGCAAGATTTCAACACAATACTCAGAACGCTGCACAGTTTAAAACTTATAAAGTGTTTCTTTTTGGAATTTTCCATTTAATATTTTCACATAGTGTTTGTAAGGGTTTTTATCTGTATTTCTCTTTTCTCAAAAGGAAGAGTGTGGGCACTAACTATGTTTTAAATAATTGAACAAACAGACTGAGTCTGAGTGGTCCAGGCTGGTGCTGGGAGCCCCATGCAAGAAGGAGAACCAAATAAATTGGTTATAAATCCCAGGCACTTCAGAGACAGCCCAAAGCCAGCTCTGGTGTGGAAGGAGGGGGAGTCTTCATGAAGAGGGAGCCTTGTAAGAGGCATCTGGGCCCAGCCTTGAGCATAGCAAGCAGCTGAGAGCAGGTAATGTGTCAGTGACTCCTGATGTGTGAAGAGGGAACTAATACCTACTTTTGACAATAATAGTCATATAGTCATAACACTTGCATTGAACTTACTGTTCTAATTCTCACAAAAGCCTAGGGGATAGATACTATTGTTATTCCTATTTTGCAGATATTGCTCAGGGTATATATCTTGTGAGAGCCAGGATTTCCCCAAGGTCTAAAGCTAGTATAGCCAGGAACAAGGTCTGCCCTGACACTTCCTCAGTGGTCACAGACCTGGAGATGTAATTGTCTTACTGCATGGAAGTCAGACCCTCGGCAAATGTGTCCGCAGAGGCTGTTGTGTGGGCCTCAAGCTGAGTCTGTACTTGGGGACTTTGGTCCCCCAACAAACACCTAGAGGGTAGAGGCCAGAATGAGGATGGCATCACCAAATCTGACTCTTCCCACCAGAGTCAGTCTCATTTGCTGGAGGCTGCTTATCCTCTCACTGCCTAGGCAGCTCTCCTAGCTTCTGGGGTGGAGGTGGGGGTGGTTCGGTGCTTCTAGGGCTGCCTTCATAATGGCATATGTCTCATGTGGAGCCTGTGCTCTGCTGTGGGGGTTACAAAAGGCAGAAAGTCAACAAACCAGCCAGCCCAGCAAGGGAAAGATCAAGCCTCTTGCTACCAGAAATCTTGGACCCTTTTCAATTTTGTGTTCACCCACTGCAAAATAAATGTTTTGTGTTACAAGGAGATGCAGATAGTATCTCACTAGCCCTACTAGTTCAGGGCTGCCTCTGCCAGCCTCTCACTCCAAACTTGGCAGGAGAACGAGCGTGGAGAAAAACAGGACTGGGCTCTGTTTGCAAAAAACATTTTCATCAGTCAAAAAACTGCCAGGGTTGTGAATATTAAATAAACCCTGACTCATGGAGACGTATACCTTGCTTTGCCTTGCCGATCTGCTGGGTAACAGACAGGGTTACATTACTTAAGAAGTGACAGCTCTAACATTATGCAGACTTCTCAAAATGGTTCTGGCTTTTTCTGAACAAAGAACAATCCACAAAAACGCCCGTGGTTTGCGACGCAGAGGAGACTCTTTATAGGTCACAGACTCAAGCCCTCTCCTTGGTTAACAGGGGCCCAGTGAGATCACCCATTTAAGTGCCTTCCATGTCCAGGTGGGGCTGGGTGGCCTGACGCTCTTCTGCCAGCAGATTTAGTAAGAGTGTGGCCCAAGTCTCAGACCCTTACAGTGAGGTCCCTAAGGGCCAGCCCTGTTTTTTCCATTGCAGAATTAATAAGTGGTTTTGAAATGAGAGTGTGGGGTTGCTTTGCCAGGAACAAAGGTTTTCAGTGTTGGTTTCAGTCACTAACCTAAGACACCATAACATGTCAGACTCCCCTCTGCCCAACTCTAGCCAGTCTTGCAGTGAAAGTTCACCCAAGAGCAATAATAATAGTGTAGCTAATGCTTATGCTGAGCTTACTACATGCAAGGCATTGTTCAAATCCTCATTATCACCATCGTTTTGTAGAGAGAAACTTTCTTATTTTTCTTATTCTTAAGTCAGGCACCGCCCCCACCCTATTTCTTAGCTTAGCTTCTCTTTGGATGTCCAGGCTGCCCCCCTCATTCTTCATGTGAACAATGTCTCCTATGGGCCTTGGAACAGTGCAACCAGCTCTTTCTGTGGGTCTTTTCCCCAGAACCATTTCTGCCTTGCTCTTTAAACCCATAACCTCGCTCTGCACCATAACAAAATGAGTGTATGTTTATACACTGCTGCTCTGCATGGCTTTCTCTTTATTGTGGAGACACATCTGAAAGGCTGCATAGCATAGGGGTTAAGTGTGGATTCTGAAGCTCACCTGCTCAGGTTTAAACCCAGCTCCGTCCTCTCTAGCTGTGTCCTCTTGGGCAGGTTGCTCAGCCCTTCTGAGCCTTGGTTTCATCATCCTCATGTAAAGTAGGAATAAAAATGCCTATCTCACAGGAACATTAAATAAGTGCTAAAGAAAGTGCTTAGAACTCTGTGCCTGGCACTTAATAGGCACTACTACATATGTGTATTTTACCTGACCAAAATTCTAAGGTGTCTCAAGGGCATGGGTGCTGTTTTATTCCTTCACAGCTGCCAAGCTAGTGATGAACAAATAGAAAAAGCTTGATAAGCTTTTGTAGACTTGCCTGGTCTTTGGCTATTCAACAAAATGATGGGAAGGTATATATTGACCTTCTCTGGAATGCAGTAAAATAGGAGGCAAACACAAAGAAGTATGGAGACACTTCATTTTGCTTGACAATGTCTTGTAGGTGTCTAGTAAATGTCACTGAATAAATTCATCATACTTAAAAATCAGCAAACTGCCTAGCGTGCGGAGGACCCGGGTTCGATTCCCGGCCAGGGCACACAGGAGAGGCGCCCATTTGCCTCTCCACCCCTCCGCCGTGCTTTCCTCTCTGTCTCTCTCTTCCCCTCCCGCAGCCAAGGCTCCATTGGAGCAAAGATGGCCCGGGCGCTGGGGATGGCTCTGTGGCTTCTGCCTCAGGCGCTGGAGTGGCTCTGGTCGCAACATGGCGAAGCCCAGGATGGGCAGAGCATCGCCCCCTGGTGGGCAGAGCGTCGCCCCTGGTGGGCGTGCCGGGTGGATCCTGGTCGGGCGCATGCGGGAGTCTGTCTGACTGTCTCTCCCTGTTTCCAGCTTCAGAAAAATGAAAAAAAAATAAAAATAAAAAAAAAAAATCAGCAAACTGTTTAAAATCGAGAGCTCTGACAATTTCAGTGTTTAAAGGTAGAGAGAAAAATAGAAGAAAAGAGAGAAGAAGAGGGATGGTGATTTATTCCACTCCCTTGTGCCTTTGGCTCATTTTTCCAAGTGCTTGTTAAGTTTAGTACCTCTGAGCCATCACAAGGTCAGCCTCAGGCTCTAGAGAAAAAACACAAGGCTACCGCTCCAAACTCTGGTTGCTAATGTTGCTAGAAAGAGAAGCCAGAGAATGACCATCTTACTGGTGACTGCCCATTGCAGACAGACCTCAGGGCTCACAGAATCCAGATGGGCTGAGCATCTTAAAGAGGTCCTGAAATATTTCTCATGTTAGAAGATGATAAAGCCAGTCTTCTCAGTCTGGAAGGGGCTCTCCACATTGCATGCCTTGTGATCAGGAGTGTAAGACACTGACCTCTGAGAAAGAATGGTCAACAAGGGCCTTGCCAAGAGGAGAAAACTGTCCCTAAATGATCCTCGTGCATGGAGGCAAAGGACTGGACCTATGAGCTTCAAAAGGCACTTGGAATCCTCAAAGTCATGGCTCCTGATGGTTAGTGAAAAAGAAAATTATCTCATTCTGGAAAAATGTCCCTAGTTCTTGTTATCAGCCCAAAGTCCATGTGCCTGACTCTTTGAAAGGCCCAAACTCAAAACATCAGAGTTTGCAGTAAGAAAAGGTTTATTAATCAAGAAGGCACCAGCTGAGAACATGGCAGACCTAATAGCGCCTCAAATCCATCTTGCTTGCTAGACCGGGTCAAGAGCTTTTAGGGGTTAGGAGGAACAGGGACGCAGAAGTGCCGGTAGGGCAGAGTTTAATGGGAGGATTTTGGAACTTGGCCATTTATGGTAAAGAGGTGTCAACACCATATCTTACTGGACAATGCACCCTTGGCTTCTGAAAGGGTTTCCTGTTCAAGTTCTGTTTATGTCCCAGTACTTTGGTTCTGTCGGGGAGCTGTGGGTGGCAAGACTTTGGTTCTGGGTGCAGCTGGTGGTCAAAGTTCTTTCATCTGTGCATGTTTTGGCTGCAGGACTTACAGTTTTGGTCTGTTGTCTCTGACCCAGTATCTTGTTAGTTGATTCTGTGGTTTATATTCGGACATTTTGTGTTGGTTTGCTTTATTTCAGTCTTAAGTCATTCCTTCCCTCTATGGAAAGGCCCCACTGGCCTTTCCTTGGGCATTTGTAAAGACTGTTAAGTGCAGTATCTTCTCAGGCGGAGTGTTTTAATCAAGGCAGAAGCCCCTTGTAAAGGGCCCAAGAGAAGCTGGACTCAATGACTGGCTCAGTATCGAGCTTGGACGAATCTGAAATGAATACACCAGAGGAGTGGGAAAGAGGTGTTCCGCATGTGGGTGGGGGCCTGAGGAGGATGAGGGGGCATGCAATGCAGGGCTTCCCATGCCCCCTCCCAGTCTGGGACCCTTCACACAGGTGGAGGGGGTTGCTAATCTCAGCCGCGAAAGCATTGCTGCCAACAGGGAGATGTCAGGCTTCAGGGCAAGCAGAGAAAATGCACTGGGTCTGTTTGGGGAAGAAAAACTACTCTCTCCTCCTCAAGGTTCTTCTGACTGGACTCATAATCAAATTAACAGAGGCAGATTAACAAGAGAAAAACAAATTAAAGCCTGATATGTATATAACATATATAACTACTGTATAGACGCTAGAGACCCAGGAACACTGAGTAACTTGCCATCAGGGCAGAAGCCACTATTAAAATACCACCTGCAGTTATGGACAAAAGACGGTAGATGGAGAGTCAGTTCTGGGGAGTGACCAGGAAAAGCACAGTATGTAAGGGTAAGATCATTACACATTTAAGTCCATGACTTCTCCACTGATAGTGATGGCAGGGCTGGGACAGAGAGGGACAAATGCTCACAGTGGACGCTCCCTTACAAATGTCAACATCCTTTATAAAGGGTGCCGGCTACGTGGTTTCCACAGCTTCTCCTAAGTCTGCCGCTTCTTAAAATTAACCAGCCTAAAACAGTCAATATCCAATGTGGTATATTTTGGGGTGGTAAACTCTGCTCCCCTTCAGCCTTAAATGCAGGCTGGACAAGAGCCCAATGTGTGCTGCAATCTGAAAGACAGAGGAGACGGAAGGTCCCCAAATTCAAAATTTCTCTCTAGGGGTGTGCTGCAGACCCCTAGAATCCTGGAAGCCTGCTCCTGGAGAATGACCTCCTGGGACAGCTGTGTCCAGTGACTGACATGTTCGCCTATTGAATTAGTTCACTGAAGCCTTGGTAGCCTGAAAACATACTGAAAAGTCCACAGCCTGTTTACATCTTCTGCTACAGGAAACAGGGAGGAAAACCTCTGTCTCTTTCTCCACTGCACCTACCTTGTCAACCAGCTTCCCTGATGCTCTTAAGGCAAGAACACTGAGTACCGACTCTGTAACAATGCAGTGGCTCACCAGAGAGGGTGGATTGGGAGGGAAAGGGAAATGGCACCCAACTTAAATAGCCTTTCATCCCTGCCACCTGTGTAAACTTCCTTCAATTGGGTATCTGGCTCCCAGGTGCTCTCTCTCCACTTGTTTCCTCTCCTTTTCCTGCATAAATGTGAATGTGAAAGCCTCATCCAAAACTGCTGTGAGGAGAGGAGCACAAGGTGCAAGTCACCAGCGCCTCTAGGCTCTTACCTCTGCCCCAAGATGCCAGAGTTCCTGGGCCTCTTCTCATGGCATCCTCTCCCTGCTTGGCCGTGAACGTGACAGGGCTGAGATATCAATACAGAGTGAGGAACAAAGAGTTTCCATTTCTCCCAGGAATTTGGTTCCCAGAATCCCCAGGACTGGACAGACAGTAACTGGGGAGCAGGCAATTCAATGAGCTGGTGAAGGATGAGGTCAAGGGGAGAGGATGGGGACCCAGAGAGGGAAAACTGGGAAGCATGGTGACTAGCACAGGGCATGACACTGGAGACAACACAGAACTCCCAGAACCGTTGTCTCAGGGGTGTCAGCACCAATACTCTTTATAAATACTTTTAACTAGTGAAGAGAAAACAACAGGTAGTGTAAAAGCAAGACTAAGGATAATGATTCATTAGATTTGTCTTTTTATCTATGGATGTGCTTATTTTAAGTGTTTATTAATAACTACAATATAATACTTACCACATGCCCAGTTTACCTAATCCTCAGAACAATCTTCTAAATTTGTGGCATTTATGGATAAATATTAATATGTAGAGCAAGTATTATCCTTATTACTAATATGTGAAAGATTATAACACAAACCAATAAGTCATGTGCACCAGTCTTTCATTGCTCAAGTAGCATGGTAGTTGCTCACAATAATTTTTACCCTGGTGATGATGGTGGTGATAAAAAATAATATTATTAATTTTTATTATTGATTATGTCCTTGTCTCTGGGCTAAGTTCTTCACATGCATGATTTCACTTATCCTACAATAGTCATAGGCAATAGCTACTATTATTACTGTTTCACAGATGAGAAAACTGATACACAAAGCATGTTAAGTCATTTGTCCAAATTGCAAGTTAATTTCCATAACATCTTTTACTGCTGATATGAGAGCTATTCACAATTGATCAGGAATGGCGGTTGTCTAAACCAAGCTGATGAATGATCAGAATGATCAGCTGTGGCATGCCTGCTTTGTCAGCCACTATGCAAGGAGCCTTATACACCTTAAATTCTCAACACAACCTGGCAGCCTATGCGATATTTATACTTGTTTTGCTGATGAGGAAACTCACCCAAGTTCATATACCTCATGGACATTAGGTCCATACCAAAGACCTCCAGTACCTCCACAGGCTAGTCTGGTCAGAGCTGCCTTAGATTAGATAGATGTTAGATGTCCTCAGGACTTAAAACAAAATCCTTCAAGCAACGGCTAAGAAGACACTATGACAAAAATTTTTATTCCAACCCATGCTAGAGCTGGGAAAGTTGCCAGAATTTGCGCTAACAATGTCAGTCGCTTAGAGACCTTGGCACACTCTCACTCATTTTTCCTCTCCAAGGAAGAAGGGGAATTCTGTCATAAAGACTAGGTGATTGGCCCAAGTTCACACAACAGACAACAGGAGAATGAGGGATCTAGGAATAAATTATACCAGACAGGGTTCCCAATCCTCACTTCAGTGTATTTTCAATGAGACCATCCAGCCTCAAATTACTCATTCATTAGCTGCTGCCCTTTGTAAATATCCCCAACTCCTCATCATTCTCTTTCAGGCCTTTAGTTTTCTTTCATGTCTCAGACAGGACTCCTGAATGACAGGGAAAGTGACATCCATATCGGTTCCGTGCTGGCTTCCATTACAGACCTATCTTTCCTGTAAAATGATCTCCACATTCTTTGCTAGTGCAAAGAAGATGTTTAAAGTCATTTTCTCCTGACCTGGAGTGTGGGTAAATTAATCTAGCAACACAAACCCAGTCACAGAGTTAGGTGATCTGTGTGTAATGGGTTTAGGCAGTTCATCTCCGGAGCTTAGCCAGTTCAGCATAAAAACAGGCCATAGAAATCTCCCTCTCCATGAAATCCTCTTGCACACAATTCAGGAAATGGACAAGACAGTGAGAATACAGTCAACCTATTGGAATTTCTTCTTGAAGAAAATTAATCTTGCAGAGGGAAACTGTTATTATCAACCTTCTAGCCTTGCGAGGAAAGTTATCCTACAGTCATTAGATGTAAAATTCCAAATGCCTGGGGAGAGTCAGGTCATTTAATAACATGTCAATATCAAATTACATCAGAAATAATCAGAACTTCCTGCATATTTGATGGGAACTTTGTTGTATAAATTTGGAAATCATCCAAATGTAGACATATGACTTCTGTTAATTATTTAGCCCTCTGGGTTCAACTTATTGTGGGGGTAATTGTTGTTTTGAACTTTGGAACGTTTAGCAGAGAGTAAAAAGAAAGACACTAAACCACCGATTGACTTTTAGATGGTCACTTTCTCTTCCCTTCTTCAGTTTAAATTGATTTTTTCTTATATAAATAATATCAATAAAATCCAATGCCATGACCAAAAGCAAAACAGGTGAAATCACTGGTTAGTTGGAAAACACTCAGTATGCTGTGCCAGCTTGCTGATAATTCTCTCTGACCACCCTTGCTGTTTGTTGCTAGCAGAAACACTTCTCAACACTAGCCCAACAATGTTTTAGAGGCTCATAACATTCGTTTGCATTGGTATCAAATCCAGACAGTAAGATACAATACAAATATAAAGATTATCATTATGACCCCAAAAATGAAGTACCAAGTTCTTATTGACAATTCAAACCCCCCTCATGTAGCCCCATAAGACTAACTTCACTGTTCTGCATGAAACCCTTTGCTCTGATCCCATGGGCCAGTGGCTGTCCAGAGCATTCCACCTGCAATGCTGCCTTCAAAACTCTGCTTGCATTGTCCCTCCCACTCTTTTCTCTACTTCTCTCTGAACCTTCCCCAGCCTTCAGGGTGAGGTTAAGTTCTCCTTTCTTCTTGACGCCTTCGTACCTCCACTCCAGTTGGAAGTTATTATATCTTTTCCAGCTTTATTATATTATTTTTCAAAATTGCTTATTTTTATTGAATGTATTGGGGTGACACTGGTTAACATAATTATACCGGTTTCAAGTGCCCAATTCTACAACACATCTCTGTACACCATACTGTGTGTCCACTACCTCATGTCAAGTCTTTGTTCGTCACCATTTATCTCACCAGTGCCCTCCTCCACCACACATTCCACCCTGGGATAATTATCACACTGGCTCTTTCTTGTCCTTTTTTTCTCAATCTCTCCACTCCCTCACTGAGCCTCCACCCTTGACAGCTGTCAGCCTTGCTCTCCATGTAGGAGTCTGTCTCTATTTTGCTTGTTAGATTATTTTGTTCATTAGATTCCACACAGGAGTGAAATCATGTGGTACTTGTCTTTCTCTGACTGGCCTTATGTCACTTAGCATAATGCTCTCCAGGTCCACTGATGTTGTTGCAAAAGGTAAGATTTCCTTCTTTTTTATGGCTGCATATTATTCCATAGGATAAATGTACCACAGCTTTTTTATCCATTCATCTACTGATGAGTACTTGGACTGCTTCCAAATTTTGGCTACTGTAAATAACTCTGCAGTGAACACAGGGGTGCATGTATTCTTTTGAATTTGTGTTTCTTTCGATAAATTCTCAGAAGTGGAATTCCTGGGTCATAAGGCAGTTCCATTTTTAATTCTTGAGGTAACTCTATATTGCTTTCCACAGTGGCTGTGCCAACCTGCATTCCCACTAAATGATAGACATTCTGACAGGTGTGAGGTGATAATTCATTGTGGTTATTTATTTAAGTGAGAGGAGGGCAGATAGAGAGACAGTCTCCTGTTTGCACCCTGATTGAGATCCACCCGGCACCTCCTATCTTGGGCTGATACTCAAATCAACTGAGCTATCCTCAGTGCCTGAGGCCAACACTTGGACCTGCCCAAGCCACTGGCTGCAAGAGAGGAAGAAAAAGAGAAGGGGGAGAGAGAGGGGAAGAGAAGCAGGTGGTCCCTTCTCATGTGTGACCTGACAGGGGATTAAACCTGAGATGTCCACACACTGGGCTGATGCTCTATCCACTGAGCCAGTTGGCCACAGATGATAGCTCATTGTGGTTTTAATTTGCATATCTCTGATGATTAGTGATGTTGAGCATCTTTTTATATGTCTATTGGCCATGTGTATATCCTCTTTATAAAAGTGTCTATTCAGATTCTTTGCCCATTTTTTAAATTATTTTTCTTTTTGGTGTTGAGCTATATGAGTTCTTTATAAATTTTGGACATTAATCCCTTATCAGATGTATCAGCGAATATGTTCTCCCATTCAGTGGATTGTCTTTTCATCTTGTTGATGGTTTCCTTAGCTGTGCAAAAACTTTTTAGTTTAATGTAGTTTCATTTGTTTATTTTTCTTTTGTTTCCCTTGCCTGAGGAAATATATCAGGAAGAGAAAAAAAAGGTGACAGGGGGAGAGATAGCGAGGCAAACTCCCACATGATACATTCTGACTGGGATCCAACCAGTAACCCTATCTTGGGCCAATACTTGAGTACCAAGCAATTTTTAGCGCCTGAGGCTGATACACTCCAATGGAGCTATCCTCAGCACCAGGGCCACACTTGAACCAATTAAGCCATTGGCTGCAAGAGGGGATGAGGGAGAGAAGGGGTAAGGGGAAAAGCAGAAAGTTGCTTCTCCTGTGTGCCCTGACTGGGAATCAAACATGAGACTTCCATACTTTGGGTTGATGCTGTATCCACTAAGCCATGATCAGGGCCAGAAAATATATTGCTATGAGAAATATCCGATATTTTAATGCCTATGTTTTTTTCTAGAATTTTTATGGTTTCAAGTCTAATATTTAAGCCTTTAATCTGTTTTGATTTTATTCTTGTATATGGTGTGAGAAGGTAGTCTAGCTTCAGTTTTTTGCATGTATCTATCAATTTTCCCAACACCATTTATTAAATAGACTGTCTTTACTCAGTTATATGTTCTTGGCTCCTTTGTCAAATATTAATTGACCATATAGGCATGGGTTGATTTCTGGGTTCTCTGTTCTGTTCCACTGATTTATGTGTTTGTTTTTATGCCAGTACCATGTTATTTTGATCACTATGGCCTATAGTATAGTTTGATTATTAATTAGATTCTTTCATTTATTTCTGCTCTGATCTTTATTACTTTCTTCTTTCTACTCAATTTGGGCTTTGTTTGTTGTTCTTTTTACAAGTTCCTTTAAGTGTAAAATTTGAATTCACTTTAGATTTTTTTGTTTGTTTCTTGAGGTAGGTTTATAACGCTATGAATTTCCCTCTTAGGACTGCTTTTGCTGTGTCCCATAGATTTTTAGGATGTTGGGATCTCATTTTCATTTGTTTCAAGTTATCTTTTGATTCATTCCTTGATCTCATTGTTAACACATTCACTGTTTAATAATGTTATTTAGCGTCCATATCTTTGTGTGTTTTTTCTTTATTTATTTGTTTTTCTTGTGATTGATTTCTAGTTTCACACCATTGTGGTTAGAGAAGATGTTTGATATAATTTCAATCTTCTTAATTTTATTGAGACTTGTTTTGTGTTCTAACCATGTGGTCTATCCTAGAAAATATTCCATGTGTACTTGAAAAGAATATATATTCTGCTGTGTAGGGTGAAATGCTCTGAAGATATCAATTAAATCCAGCTGATCTAATGTGTCATTTCAGGCAACCACTTCTTTTTTAATTTTCTGTCTGAAAGAGCTCTCTATTGATAGCGATAGGGTGTTAAAATCTCCTACTATTGGCCCTGGCTGGTTGGCTCAGTGGTAGAGCGTCGGCCTGGCGTGCAGGAGTCCTGGGTTCGATTCCTGGCCAGGGCACACAGGAGAGGCGCCCATTTGCTTCTCCACCCCTCCCCTCTCCTTCCTCTCTGTCTTTCTCTTCCCCTCCCGCAGCCGAGGCTCCATTGGAGCAGAGATGGCCCGGGCACTGAGGATGGCTCTGTGGTCTCTGCCTCAGGTGCTAGAATGGCTCTGGATGCAACAGAGTGATGCCCCAGAGGGGCAGAGCATCACCCCCTGGTGGGCATGCCGGGTGGATCCCAGTTGGGCGCATGCGGGAGTCTGTCTGTCTGCCTCCCCGTTTCCAGCTTCGGAAAAATGCAAAAAAAAAAAAAAATCTCCTACTATTACTGTATTGCTGTCAATCCCTCCCTTGATGTCCATCAAAATTTGCTTTACATATATAGGTGCTCCTACATTGGGTATGTAAATGTTTCCAGGGTTATATACTGTTGTTGGATTGCTCCTTTTATCATTATGTAGATTTTTCTTTATTTTTTTACTATAGACTTTGTTTTAAAATCTATTTTGTCTGATATAAGTATTGCTACCTCAGCTTTTCTCTTCATTTTTATTTGCAAGAAATATCCCATTACTTTTAGTCTGTGTGTATCTTTCATTCTGAGGAAGGTCTCTTGTATAGAGCATATATATGGGTCTTGCTTTCTTTTTTTTTTTTTTTTTTGTATTTTTCTGAAGCCGGAAACGGGGAGAGACAGTCAGACAGACTCCCGCATGCGCCCCACCGGGATCCACCCGGCACGCCCACCAGGGGCGACGCTCTGCCCCTCCAGGGCGATGCTCCACGGTGACCAGAGCCACTCTAGCGCCTGGGGCAGATGCCAAGGAGCCATCCCCAGCGCCCGGGCCATCTTTGCTCCAATGGAGCCTTGGCTGCGGGAGGGGAAGAGAGAGACAGGGAGGAAGGAGGGGGTGGGGGTGGAGAAGCAAATGGGTGCTTCTCCTATGTGCCCTGGCCGGGAATCGAACCCGGGTCTCCCGAACGCCAGGCCGACGCTCTACCGCTGAGCCTACCGGCCAGGGCCGGGTCTTGCTTTCTTATGCATTCAGCTACCTGTGTTGTTTTTTTTAACAGAGACAGAGAGAGAGAGAGAGAGTCAGAGGGAGGGATAGACAGGGACAGAAAGACAGGAACAGAGAGATGAGAAGCATCAATCATTAGTTTTTTGTTGAGCGTTGCAACACCTTAGTTGTTCATTGATTGCTTTCTCATATGTGACTGTGGGCCTTCAGCAGACCGAGTGACTCCTTGCTCAAGCCAGCAACCTTGGGCTCAAGCTGGTGAGCTTTTGCTCAAACTGGATGAGCCCACGCTCAAACTGGTGAGTTCGAGGTCTCGAACCTGGGTCTTCCGCATCCCAGTCTGATGCTCTATCCACTGCGCCACCGCCTGGTAAGGCCTACCTGTGTTTTTTGATTGGAGCATAAGCCATTTACATTTAAAGTGATTAGTGATAGGTATGTATTTATTGCCATTTTATTCTTTTAACTATGTTCCTCTGTGTGTTTTCTTCTTGTTCTTAAAGCAGACCCTTAACATTTTTGTAATACTGGTTTGGTGGTCACAAACTCTTTTAGCTTTTCTTGTCTGGGAAGCTCTTTATTTCTCCTTCAATTTCAAATGATATCATTGTTGGGTAAAGCAGTCTTGGTTTTAGGTCCTTGCTTTTCATCACCTTGACTGTTTTGTGCCAACCCCTTCTGGCCTGAAATGTTTCTGATGAGAAATCAGCTGACAGTCTTATGAAAGCTCTATTGTAAGTAGCTAACTGCTTTTCTCTTGCTGCTTTTAAGATTCTCTCTTTGTGTTTAACTTTTCCCATTTTAATTATAATATGTCTTGGTGTGGGCCTCTTTGAGTCCATCTTGTTTGGGACTTTCTGCATTTCCTGGACTTGTGTGACTTTTTCCTTCACCAGGTTAGGGAAAATTTCAGTCATTATTTTTTTAAATGGTCCTCAATCCCTTATTCTCTTTCTTCTCTTTCTCATATCCCTATGATACAGATATTGTAATACTTCATTTTGTCCCAACGGTCCCTTAAACCATCCTGATTTTTAAAAATTCTTTTTTATTTTTACTGCTCTGACTGGGTGTTTTTCCTACCTTGTCTTCCAAATCACTGATTTGATCTTCTACTTCATACAACTTACCGTTTTATTCCTTCTAGAGTATTCTTGATGTCACATATTGTATTAATCATTTCTTACTGGTTCCTTTTTATAGTTTCTATGTCTTTTTTTTTTAATGCTTGCTATCTTTTTGTTGAAGTTCCCACTTTGTTCCTTAACAATTTGTGTAATCATTACTTTGTATTTTATACCTGATAAATTGCTTGTCTCCATTTAATTTAGCTCTTTTTCTGGAGATTTCTCCTATTCTGTCATTTGGGGTCTATTTCTTTTCCTCCCCATTTTGGCTGTCTCTCTTTGTTTGTTTTGTGGTGTGGCCTTATGTAGTAGATGTTCTGTTAGATGCAGTGGCACAGTCTCCTTAATCACCTGAGCTGGGTGTTCCAGGAATGTCTGTTTGTTGATTCTATGGGCTCTCCTGTTGTAACTGAACCTTGACTGCTATTGGCTTGTTGTATGTGGGATTGACTTTCAGGCTGGCTGACTGTGAGGCTCTACATTGACCAATGCATGAAAGCTGCTGTGCAGGTGCTGACCACAGGAAGTGGCATTTGCCTCAACTGAGTTTGGTACCTGATGAGCTCTCCCATTGGATATGCTGTTTGTGAAGGTAATTTGGTCTTGTCCTGGTGTTGTCTGAAGCTGGCCACTGAGTGTGTTGGTTCTGGGCCTCTTTGGAGAGAAGTTGGTACTGGCTAATGTAAGACACTGCCTGTGATGGGCCTTCAGCCACCTGTGTTGGAGATACAGGTGGTCCACAGTTTGTGACTGCCTCTGCTGGGCTTAGTGCAAGTGGGAAGGACCAAGGTGCACACCAAAGCTGGCTTTTTTGAGCACCATGCTGGGGGCAGATCAGCAAAAGTCCCAAAGCACTCTTGAGATCTGCCTCCAGGTGCCTTCACCTGATGGCTGCCTGTTAGTCACTGAAAGAGCCTCTGATGATGTCAGGAAGGTGGGCCTAGTTGATCTCCTCTGAGAAGGAGGTGCCAGTCAGGCTTCAAGGAAGGTGGTTGGTGTGGCCCCCACCCCAGAGCTGCAAGTCTTAGTCTGTCTGGGATTTTGCCCTGACTTCAGCAGAGCTGAATCTCTAGGATTTTGGTGGGTGGGGCCTCTGGAGTCACTAGGGTGGGTCTGCCAACAGCCAAGAGGACAGTTATATTGAATCTCCTTTTAAGGGGAAGCACCAGTTAGATTCACAAAAAAGTGGGGAGAATGGCCCTTGCCTCAAAGCCAGACAACCAAGTCACTGTCAACCCCTAAGTCTTTCCAGAACTCTACTCCCTGGCCACTGACTCCTTAGCAGGGCCTAATCTCTTCAGGGAGGGGAGAGGGAGTCCAGAGGGTGGGGCAATTTGCTTTCTCCCCAGCTGATGCTGTATGGATGGGAGTGTTCCACCCAAGAGAGATGGTAACTACAAATTGGAGAATGACTCAGCACAGGTATCCTGGTGGCTGCCCCCCTACCATATCTCTCCCCAGAACCATGAACTCCAGACTCGCCTTATGCGACTCTAGTCCACTCAGCCTTCCCTTCACCACAGCCCAGGGTAAATGGCGGTGAACAGTATTTTGTGCATTGGCCCTTTATGGGAGTGCCTGTGTTTCTATGGACTCTTCATCTCTTTCTGGCAGACAGAAACCTCACTGCTTTTCACAGATGATAGCTTTGTGGATGCCTCTTCCCAGCTTTGGTGCTCTGGGCTGGGGAACCTGGCTTGGGTTATAGGCCCCACACTTATCAGGGGAATCTCTCTCTCCCCCTCCTACCAGTCTCAATGTGGCTTCTTCTGTGAATCCTTGATTATAATACTCCTCTTCATTTAGTCTTGAGTTGGTTATTTAGGATGATTGCTTTTTGCTATTTTTTTTTTTTTTTTTTTTTTTTGAGAAGGAGATAAACTCTTGCATGAATCCTGACTGTAATCCACCTGGCAAACACTGTCTGGGGCTAATGTTTGAATCAATTGAACCATCCTCAGTGCCCAGGGCCAACACTCAGATCAACTGAGCCACTGGCTGAAAGAGGGGTAGAGAGAGGGGAGGGGGAGAGGGAGGAGAAGAAAAACATATGGTTGCTTCTCATATATGCCCTGACAGAGGATTGATCCCAGGACATCCGCAATTTGGGCCAACTCTCTACTTACTGAGTCAACTGGCCAGAGTCAGATGATTGTTCTTAAATTTTGTTGTAATTCCAATTTGGTCCTAGGAGGAAGTGAGTGTAACAACATTCACCTACTCTGTTGCTATTTTGGATCTCTGGAAGTTATTTACATAGTTATCATTTATTGATACCCTGCTATGTCACAAATGCTAGGAATGTGCTAGGAATTTACTCATATTATCGCATTTAAGCCTTAAAAGGTGGGTATTAGTTTCATTTTACTTTTCATTTTGTTAGTTTCAAGTAAGTAACCATTTACATGGCTCAAAAATCAAAATTTATTCTTATCTCTGTTCCTATCAAATCCTATTATCTGCCATCCATAAAAAGCAAACATTTTTAAAGTTATTCTTTGGATCCTTTCCATAGTTCTTTGTGCAAAAGAGCAGCAAATATGAATTTGTTTTAGTGTCTTCATCTTAGAAAATAGAACATAACACTATATATACCATTTTGCATCCTCATCTTTCTCTGTTCATTTGACAGTATATCCTACAGTATTTTATTTTTCTTCTCTTTCTTTTGTGTGTGTGTGTGTGTGTGTGTGTGTGTGTGAGAGAGAGAGAGAGAGAGAGAGAGAGAGGAAGGGACAGAAGTGAGAAGCATCAACTTATATCAATAGTTGCGTCACTTGAGTTATTCATTGAGTGCTTCTCATAAGTGAATAGGCGACTGCAGCCAAGCCAGTGACCCCTTGCTGAAGCCAGCGACCTTGGGCTCAATCCAGTGACCATGGAATCATGTCAGTGATCCCACAATCAAGTCAGTGACCCAGGCTCAAGGTGGCAACATCCCAGGTTGATACTCTATCCACTGTGCCGCCACCGGTCAGGATCCTACAGTATTTTCTATAGCAGTTCTTTGAGAGTGTCCTGTTTCTTTTTTCAGTTGCATAGTATTCCATTTTGTGGACACCTGAGTTAGTTTTAATTGTCATAAACAGTGTTGCAGTGAATGAACTTTTATATCCAACATTTCATGACTATAAGATTATCTGTAGAGCCTGACCAGGCGGTGGTGCAGTGGATAGAGCGTCAGACTGGGATGCGGAGGATCCAGGTTTGAGACCCTGAGGTCGCCAGCTTGAGCGCGGGCTCATCTGGTTTGAGCAAAAGCTCACCAGCTTGGACCCAAGGTCACTGGCTTGAGCAAGGGGTTACTCGGTCTGCTGAAGGCTCGCGGTCAAGGCACATATGAGAAAGCAATCAATGAACAACTAAGGTGTCACAACAAAAAACTAATGATTGATGCTTCTCATCTCTCTCCATTCCTGTCTGTCTTTCCCTATCTATCCCTCTCTCTGACCCTATCTCTGTTACTGTAAAAAAAAAAAAAAGAAAAGAAAAAAGAAAAAAAAAGATTATCTGTAGGATAAATTTAAAGGCTGGGACTACTGGACCAATAGGTAAAAGCATGCTTAATTTTGATAATTTTTGCAAATTTTCTTTCCTGGAGGTTGTATCAATTTTTATTCTCACTATCAATGTATGAAAGTGCAACACAGGTATCACTGTCTCATTTTATACATGAGGAAACTGAAGCATGGAAAATACAAAATCAGGTAGTTAATAATATTCAGGCTGAGACCTAGAGTAGTGCTCTGTTGTATTTGGTATTTGTCAAATAGTCATTTTTATTGTTACTTATTTTATATAGACATAGGCCTAATTCTTCTAAAGTTTTATATAAACTCCTTGTGTTCAGAGACTTTCTAGTGAACTGAGATAGAGGCAATTAAGTCAATCTTAAGTGAGAGGGAGGGAAAGGGGACAGAAGATAAGAAAAGTTGGGAAAACGAATGGGAGGTGACATGTTACCATGCTGGCCACTGCTTTTTGACAAGTCACAAGAGATGCAGATGTTCACTCAACAAGTGCTCTTGCTTAGCCATGAGGGATGTCTCCAGATGAGATGTACTGGAAAACCATGCCTCAGGACAGGCCACTGGATAGAGAAGAGGAGGAGGAATCTATTTGTTGTGTTTCTCCCATGCCCTTCTCACACACCTGCACTTTTGGGTTTGGTCACTTGGCCCTCTAAGCAGATGCCGGGGAAGCCAGATCCCAACTGAGAGGGCTGTTGTGGTAGCTGAGGGTTCTAGAGACGGGCAATACCAAGGGATCCTTAGAAGGCCCACAGATGTGTTGGATCCAGGTATTTTCTTATACCTTTTCAGTTTAGTACTTTATACCTAAAAGGTGCTCAATAAAATTTTTTTTTCTTTTTTTTTTTTTATTGTATTTATTTTTAATGGGGTGACATCAGTAAATCAAGATACATATATTCAAAGGTAATATGTCCAGGTTATCTTAAAGTTCAATTATGTTGCATACCCATCACCCAAAGTCAGATTGTCCTGTCACCCTCTATCTAGTTCTCTTTGTGCCCCTCCCCCTCCCCCTTCCCTCTCCCTCTCCCCCCTCCCCCCGTAACCACCACACTCTTGTCAATGTCTCTTGGTCTCAGTTTTATGTCCCATCTACGTATGGAAAAATGCAGTTCCTGGTTTTTTCTGATTTACTTATTTCACTCCGTATAATGTTGTCAAGATCCCACCATTTTGCTATAAATGATCCGATGTCATCATTTCTTATGGCTGAGTAGTATTCCATAGTGTATATGTGCCACATCTTCTTTATCCAGTCATCTATTGATGGGCTTTTTGGTTGTTTCCATGTCCTGGCCACTGTGAACAATGCTGCAATGAACATGGGGCTGCATGTGTCTTTACAAGTCAATGTTTCTGAGTTTTTGGGGTATATACCCAGTAGAGGGATTGCTGGGTCATAAGGTAGTTCTATTTTCAGTTTTTTGAGGAACCACCATACTTTCTTCCATAATGGTTGTACTTCAATAAAATTTTTAATGGATACATTTATTTAAAGTGATATTAATAAAAATAAATATTTTTATTGTGCGGAGACATTAATGTATAGTAATTAAGATTCTAGCTTTTAGAGCCAGACTACATGGGTTTGAACACCAGCTCTGACACTGAGTAGTTGGATGATCCTTTTCAGGCAAGACACCTCACCTTGTGGGCCTCAGTTTTCCCATCTGGAGTGTGAGACTACAGCTTAAAATAATAGTTGGCAAATAGCAAGTATTATATGAGAATTAATTATTATTATATCTAACTTTTTACTTAGTATTTGCAATATATCAAGTGCTGTAGTAAGTGCTGCCTATGTATCATCTCAATTAATTCTCCCAGAGCCCTATGAGCATAGGTCATGTTATCCCCCCTATAAGTAATAAGGTCGCTATTTTACAAAGGATGAAATAAAAACTCTAAAAGTTTAAGTAACTTGACTGAGTCATTTGAGGGAGGGTCAGATTTGGAGAACCAATTTTAACATATATTTGGTATTATAAAAGCACCAATTCAGGGCTAAAAGTCATTAAACATACATTCCTTGTCACTTAGCATCTATCATCTTTCCCACCTGGTTACGGGGATGTGGCACTTGGCTCATGGTTTTTCTTTCAACATTCTCTCCGTCCCTTCAGTGTCTGCCCATCTCTCAAGCCCGTGTCCCCTGATCCCATAAATTCTGCTGACCTTAAATCTCTACTCCATTTCACCCACCAGCATTCTTTGGCATGCCTAATTGTTACCTGGAACTGTTTCACTTTGGACATGATCATAACCAGAAGTTTCTTGGCTTTTTCACTCATCAATACTGTAACCACTGATTTTTAACCTGATAAACAGTCCTTTTCTTTAATCTGTCACTTTAGTCCAGTCTATCATTCTTTTCCAATGCACAGCCTGGATTCTATGATTGATGATTATTTTATGATGCCTTATTCTCCTTCTTGCACATCTCCTAGCAAAACTCCCAATTTGGATCAGTGTTACATTTTTTCTTTTACACTTGAGTGGTTAAATTTTTATGGAGAAGATCTTGTAATCCTGTAGATTACATTATTACAAATCTCTGATCTCTAACCTCAGCTATATTCTCAGTGCCACTTATCAGTCCTGTGATTGATTTTCAAATTCCAAAGTGCATTTTTCCTAGTGACTATTCCAAACTCTCACCACTTTCCTCCAGCATCCCTTTCAAGTCCTACATCTTGAGTTCGGTAAACAATTTCCTTCCAAATTCATTAGGACAATTGAGTTTTGTTATTGGCACTTTAGAGATACATTCTTGGCCACAGCTTTCTAGAGTTCCATATGTTTCCTGAGGAATCACTTATAATTTTGGGGTACAAGTACTACTCTATGCTGATGAATTTTCAAATCCATATGTTAAGCTTGGACTCATCTATCTAGTGGACATCAGTACTTGGAGGTTCCACAAGCACCTCAAATTCAAAAGGTTCAGAATTGAAAACATCATTGTTCCCTTAAGACCTGTATCTTCTGCAGAGCATTACTCTCTTCCCAGGTAATATAAGGGTAGAAAGTGTGACCACCATCCCTTCAAGCTAGAGGGCTGATGTCATCCTTGAGTCCTCTTTATTCTTCCATTTTTTTTTTTTTTTTTTTTTAGAGAGAGAGACAGGAACAAACAGAAGGAAGGGAGAGAAATAAGAAGCATTAACTCATGCCCTGGCCAGTTGGCTCAGCGGTAGAGCGTCGGCCTAGCGTGCGGAGGACCCGGGTTCGATTCCTGGCCAGGGCACACAGGAGAAGCGCCCATTTGCTTCTCCACCCCTCCGCCGCGCTTTCCTCTCTGTCTCTCTCTTCCCCTCCCGCAGCCAAGGCTCCATTGGAGCAAAGATGGCCCGGGCGCTGGGGATGGCTCTGTGGCCTCTGCCTCAGGCGCAAGAGTGGCTCTGGTCGCAACATGGCGACGCCCCAGAGGGGCAGAGCATCGCCCCCTGGTGGGCAGAGTGTCGCCCCATGGTGGGTGTGCCGGGTGGATCCCGGTCAGGCGCATGCGGGAGTCTGTCTGACTGTCTCTCCCTGTTTCCAGCTTCAGAAAAAAAAAAAGAAAGAAAAAAAAAAAAAGAAGCATTAACTCATTGTTGTGGCACCTTAGTTGTACATTGATTGCTTTCTCACATGTGTCTTGAGTGGGTGGGGGGGAGTGGGTTCCAGATGAGCCCGTGCTCTACCCGGTGACCTCGGGGTTTCGAACCCGGGTCCTCAGTGTCCCAGGCAGATGCACCACTGCCTGATCAGGCAAGTCCTCTTCTTTAACTTCAAATGCAATCAGTTTCCAAGTCAACTGTCTCTTGTTTCTGGGATTTCCCCTTTCTTCTCTGCCCTTACTATTGTTGTCCTAGTTCAGTCTCTTGATCCAACTAGACTTCCAGGACTGTTTCAGAAGCTTACAAATTTTTTTACCTCAGGGTTGTCTCCCTCAATTCTATCTTCATTACTGCTGCTAGATGATCCTACTAAGCACAAATCTGACATTAAGATGCTTACATTTAAAACTCTGCATTGGCTCCCCATCGCCTACAGGAAAAAGCCTGGCTTCATGGCATGACACACGTGACCAATTGTGATCTGGCTCAGTTTCCTTCTGAAGTGCCTTCATTTACCAACCTCTACCTGGCCCCTTATACTTTAACCATAAAGGAAAGCTTGCAGCTCCTCAGAATTGCCTTGTTGTTTCTTGCCTCCGTGTCTTTATTCATAATGTCCTTTTTGTCTAGAACTTCCACTCCTTCACCTATACTTGGCCAACTCCTACTATCCATTAAGGCTATATTTGATATTTGTAGGTCACTTCTTTTGGGAAGACTTTTTTTTATGGTATTTTTTGAAATTAGAAGCGGGAAGGCAGTCAGACTCCTGCATGCGCCTGACAGGGATCCACCCAGCATGCCCACCAGGGGGCAATGCTCTGCCCATCTGGGGCATTGCTCTTTTGCAACTGGAGCCATTTTAGTGCCTGAGGCAAAGGCCATGGGGCCATTCTCAGCAACCGGGCCAGCTTTGCTCCAATGGAGCCTTGGCTGTGGGAGGGGAATAAAGAGATAGAGAGAAAGGAGAGGGGGAGAGAGGAGAAGCAGATGGGCGTTCTCCTGTGTGCTCTGACTGGAAATTGAACCCGGGACTTCCACATGCTTGGCCAACGCTCTACCACTGAGCCAACCGGCCAGGGCTTGGGAAGACTTTATTGACAAGCTGCTTTTCCTAACCCTAAGACTCCAGATCGGATTAGCAACACTGCCTTTGAGCTCCCATGCCTCCCACCTCCCCACTGATTTTGCAGATGTCTCAATGTACTTATCCATTTGTGTGTCTATATCACAATTAGACTGTGGGCTCTTTAAGCTTGGGCCTGTATGATATTTCTCTATGTATCTTTTTGTTCAGCAGTGGCATAGAGTAGGTGCTCAACAAATACTTTTACAGTAAATATTGAACAAATAAGTGACTTATTAATGAAAACTTATTTACCTGAAATTATTTTTTCACTTTATAAACAAGGCAGAAAGGGAATAATTGGTATCAACAAACATCATGATTATTTCTCATGTTTGATTATAAACAATAAGCATAGTGATATTCATATGGTGTTGTGAGATTGGGGGTACCCAGAGTCAATGGGGCCCTAAGAGAGGAATCTGGTAGGGTCTGCAGTGCTCCTACTGTGGTAGGGGACAGTTAGGATTCTTATAGGTTGCCATTCTGTTCACACAAATCTCTCATTTTAGTGAAACCATCAATGTTTATAGGATATCTTATTTGCGGAATGAAAAATCACTTACTATACCTTGTTAAGAACATAGATTCTTGGTTTGAATAAGTACCAAATGGACACAATGGAGAACAAACTAGAATTAAAGTTTATTTTCTCCCTCCTATACTGACTTTCTTGGGACCTATGGCTTTTACCAAGATCCTGCTTCTAGCTAAAGCAGAAAGGTAATGTGTTTGAACACTATCACACTTTCAAAGCACTGTTTTTTGTGTTTGAAAATCAAGTAAAAAGGTAAAGGTCATATGTAATGCTGGTGACTGAGGCCAGGAAGGTCCACATTGGATTTGAACATATGGTAGAGAAACTGCGGAGCTGCAAAGCATTGGGCAATTACCATTTAATAAAGCCTCACAATGGTGGACGAACAAACAGGCAGGGAAAACTTCTCAGGCCCCTCATAGCAGTGGGCAGGCAGTCCACCAACTGCAATCTGCAATCCACACTGAGCGCAAACACCTACAGTGTGTCTGTAAAGTCATGGTGCACTTTCGACCGGTCACAGGAAAGCAACAAAAGATGATAGAAATGTGAAATTTGCACCAAATAAAAGAAAAACCCTCCCAGTTTCTGTAGGATGATGTGGCAGCATGTGCGCATGTGCAGATGATGATGTAACACCATGTATACAGCAGAGCAGCCCACGGCTAGGCCAGTCGAGATGTGGATGGTACAGAGGATAGTTCAGTGTGTTCGGTGGCTCGCTAAATTCGAATCCGTGACCAAAGTGCAACATGAATATTGGTGCGTTTATAACGAAGCGCCACCACATAGGAATAACATTACTTGGTGGGATAAGTACTTGAAGGAAACTAGCAGTTTGGTGGAGAAACCCCAAACTGGGCCAGGGGTAGGCCAGAGGTCCCCAAACTTTTTACACAGGGGACCAGTTCACTGTCCCTCAGACCGTTGAAGGGCCAGACTATAAAAAAACTATGAATAAATCCCTATGCACACTGCACATATTTTATTTTTATTTTATTTATTCATTTTAGAAAGGAGAGAGAGAGAGAGACAGAGAGAGAGAAGGGGGAGGAGCAAGAAGTATCAACTCCCATATGTGCCTTGACCAGGCAAGCCCAGGGTTTTGAACTGGCAACCTCAGCATTTCCAGGTCGACGCTTTATCCACTGCACCACCACAGGTCAGGCTCTGCTCATATTTTATTTTAAAGTAAAAAACAAAACGGGAACAAATACAATATTTAAAATAAAGAACAAGTAAATTTAAATCAACAAACTGACCAGTATTTCAATGGGAACTATGGGCCTGCTTTTGGCTATGAGATGGTCAATGTACTCCTCTCACTGACCACCAATGAAAGAGGTGCCCCTTCCGGAAGTGCAGTGGGGGCTGGATAAATGGCCTCAGGGGGCTGCATGTGGCCCACAGACCATAGTTTGGGGACCCCTGTGGTAGGCTATCAGTCAGTGATGAGTCTGTGAGGCTATAAGGGATAACTACCTAAGGAGCCCTAAAAAATCTGTGCGTGAGCCTACATCGAACTGCACTGAATAGGTATGAAACTGGGAATTTTCCTTTTATTTGGTGCAGAATTCACATTTCTATTGTCTTTTGTTGCTTTCCTGTGACTGGTCAAAAGTGCACCATGACTTTATGGACACACTGTATATAGCCTTACATAGTGTGGGGCAGCTGTGTTACGCTTGCTTGTGGGGTTACCAGCTGCAAGCACTTTTCCTGATTGGTACATGAGTATGTGGCTGTACCACATGTGTATAGCCTATATAAGGCTACGGGTTCTTGTGCTTAAGAGAGATTGGGGATTATGGATGCATGGATTGCCTGTCCACCACTGTGAGGGGCCATTTTTGCTGTTTGTTTGCCTGAAGGGCGGTTTCCCCTGCCTGTATGCTTGTCCGTTGTAGAGTTTATTAAATAGAATGGCCCAACCCTTTCTGGCTCCGCAATTTTTCTACCATCTGCTTGAATCCAATGTGGACCTGCCTGGCCTTGGCCAACAGCATTACATATAGCCTATACACATGTGTCGCTGCCATGTGCTCACATACTAATCAAGCAAAGCGCTTGCAGCTGGTAAGCCAGTTGAGCAAGCCTAATACAGCTATTTTCCCAACACCATATCTCCCCTGAAGTCCAGTACTGAGTGTTTCTGAATTTCAGGTATCATTAGAGTCCCTTTTGTAGTTAAACTAATAGTAAGTAAGGATGTTGATTTAAAAGATGAGCTAACTGCCAATAATAATAATTATTGTAAATAAGTCACAGTCCTTGAATGGCCACTCAGTGGCAGGCACTTAACATTAAGTATTGAGGGGAACTGTAATGCCGGTGGCCAAGGCCAGGTAGGTCCACATTGAATTCCGGTAGACAGAGAGAAACTGCAGAGCTGGAAAGGGTTGGGCCATTCCGTTTAATAAAGTCTCATAGGTCTTGGCTGGTTGACTCAGCGGTAGTGTGTCAGCCTGGCATGTGGAAGTCGCAGGTTCGATTCCCAGTCAGGGCATACAGGAGAAGTGCCCATCTGCTTCTCCACCCCTCCCCCTCTCCTTCCTCTCTCTCTCTCTCTCTCTCTTTCTCTCTCTTCCCTTCCCTCAGCCAAGGCTCCATTGGAGCAAAGTTTGCCTGGTGGATGGTTCCATGGCCTCCACCTCAGGCGCTAGAATGGCCCCAGATGGGCAGAGTATCGCCCCTTGGTGGGCATGCTGGGTGGATCCTGCTCCCACGCATGTGGGAGTCTAACTGCCTCCCTGCTTCCAACTTCGGAAAAATACAATAATAATAATAATAATAATAATAAAGTCTCATAAAGGTGGACAAGTACACAGGTAGGGGAAACTGCCTCTCAGGCAAACAAACAGCAAAATGGCCCCTCACAGTGGCAGGCAGGCACCCCGTAATCCCCAATCCCCAATCTCTCTCAAGCGCAAGCACCCATAGCCTTATATAGGCCATACACAGGTGGGGCTGCTACACACCCACGTACCAACCAGGCAAAGTGCTTGCAGCTGGTAATCGCATGAGCAAGCCTAACACAGCTGCCCCACAGGGACCAAAGTTTTGCATCCCAATATATAGCTTTGGAGATGTTGATTTTAAGCTGGTTAGTAAGAGAAAAGTAAAAGGAACTCAGAACTTTTGACATTCTGTCTTTTTGCCTTAAGGAATTCAGATAGAAAAACCTGCTTCAGGAAGGGAACCTTAGTAACGTCACCTTGGCAGATTCAGTTTAGCACCTAGGAATTAAATGTGGCAAATGCAAAATCTAGCAAAGCCTGTTTATTGAACTTCCTTCCGTATCTCACTGTTCAAGATTACCCAGAAATCATTTACCACACGTTGTCCATCTGTGCATTACCTGCTTTCCTTTTGAAATAACAGACTCCTGCCCCCTCCCCACACCCACTCTTTGTCTGAAATGGCATGTAAACCTCAATTGCCCAAGGTGTCTTTGGGTCGCGTATTTCATGGCACCCCTGCATGTACACCCCTAGTAAACTTTGCATATTTTCTCCGGTTAATCTGTCTCTGTTACATGTATTAGTCTAGGTAGAACTTAGAAAGTGGGGAGAAAGGTATTATTGCACCCCCTCAACATCATATTTATGCTGCACGACAACCTTTTAAATAGAAATTATTTTTTCCTTTTTCTGTTTGAATAATTGAAGTTCAGTGAGATCAAATAACTTGGGGCAGGTCTAAGCACAAGTTGGTTAGACTTTGGGGCCGCAGGCCACGCTCGTTTCACCAGGACAGAGCCTCTTTCCCAGCCTAAGTTTTGTTGCCTGCTGGCGTGGCTGTGAATGTAGAAGCGTGGGCTGGGGAACCAGGTGAAACTGCGGAAGAAACGAAACATGGCGTGTAGTGAAAAGGCGAAGGAAACATAGCGGCAGGAAGCTAGCTCCAAGAAACAGATACCAGGTAAGAGGCGAAAAACCTGACAGGTCGTGAGCGCCTTCACAACTTAGGGGCGGGGCCAGAGCGGAGCCTGGGCGGGGCCTGGGCGGGGCACCGGGGGATGTGAGGCCCTTGTGGACGGCTAGGAGCACCGCCTCTCCGGGGAAGTGAAGGGGAGGGGAGAATGAGTGCAAGCCTCGGGGCACTCTCCAAGAGTTGCTGACACAGCTTCTCCTCACCTACCCTAAACCAAAGCAGGGACTTACTATGATTTTATAAAGTGATGTTCTTGCAGACAAGCAGGAAGGCGACTGGAGACGGTCCTGCACATGGTGTCCCCCCACCCCTACAAATTGGTATGTCCCGACCCCGCCATCGATCTGGCAGCTGCGTGCGCACCCTCCGGCGGGGCGGGGCCGCCTCGTGCCGCGCTCCCGCGCTGCTGGGTACGCGCCCGCGCGCCTAGCCCTGGGCGGGCAGGCGCGGCTGCGGGGGCGCGCCCCGTGACTCCGCCCCGCCCCCTCCCCTCAATCCCTGGTACGCGGCTCGGCGCAAGGACTGCGGGGACCCGCGCCCCCGCTCCGCCCCCGCCCGGCGCGTGGAGGCCACTCGGATCGCTGTCGCCGCTGTAGCCGCCCGCGCGGGATGATCTGGGGCGGCTCTGGGAGCCGGCTGCCGCAAGAGGTGTGGGGGCTTCGCCTGCCCGCCGAGAGGTGCGGGGTGGTCCCGCTGCGGGGTCGGGAGACGGGCGGTTGCGGCGGGCAGCAGGCGGGCCGGGGGCGCGGGGTCCGGGGCTCGGGCGGAGTTCGAGAATGCTGGGCCGCCCCTCGGTGGAGGGCGGGGTGTCAGTGACAGGGACGTGCCGGGCAGGTGGGACGAGCCTGGCTGAGAGCTGGGGCGCCCGCACGTCCCCAGGGAGCGGGGTCCCCGCCCCTCAGCTTCCACCAGCAGGGCGCCTGCGGGACGGTGATTTATGTGGGGTGAGCAGGAGAAACGTCCTGCACAATGTATCCTTCTCTCCCGTCACAGTCGCCCTGACTTCCCAGCCCCAGGGAGTTCATTTTCCTTCTCCGTAAGCTTTCTGTGGGTTGCATTATCATTTCTGAATACATTGCAACTCGCTATTTATTTCAGCCTGCGCTTCCAGACCTTTGTTGCTTTCCGTCCACATTTAGGAATTGAAGTCATAAATCACAGAGGAGGGTAGAGGGACTCTGTCTTCCCTTCATTGTTCCTTCTAATCCCACCAAGTCAGGTGGAAGTCTCTCCAAAAGCAGCCCGTCTCCTGAATGCTTGTCTTTCCTGGCCGGGACCACAGAGGGTGGCAGGTGCTTTCCAGCCGATTTCTAGAATTCAGAAAACCTCATTAACAGAAATGCAGCCTCTGTGCCCTAAGTCAGACACCTTGAGAAACAGCAGATTGGACTGAAAGGTAATATGAGTTTTATTCTCAGTCCAATGGCCAGTAAAGATGAAAGAGGCCAATTCTGATTGCATGCTTCACTGATAACCATAACCCTCAGCATCTCACTAACCATAACCCTTAGCCTCTCAGCTGACACTTGGCGTTGCCTAATGGACAATGTCTGGGAGGAAGAGGTGGGAGAGGGCAGGAAATGAAATGGGTTTGTTCTTAGTATAATTCTAAACATTTTATTCCATTTTAGAGCTTATTTTTTGAGTAGTCTATTTTAGCTGAGATTGGGTGGGGGGTAGTTCAAGTTTTAGGACAAGATGAAAGGAACTTCAAATTTTTCTGTAAACTAAATTAGTGCTTAACCAGAAAGCATTCTTAGGAACCCAGAGAGGCACCAAATACTATAGTTTCTGTTATGCACATGTTGAAATAAACTGCCTCAAACTTTATACAAGAAGAATGGAGTGAAAACCTGTTTTATTTTGTGAAGACCTGCCCTGGGTGTGTGTTTGGCAGTGTATAGAGCAGAAACGTTTATATTTTTATAAAAAAAAAAAAATCCACCTAGGGATAGAAAGTTTAAAGTAATGAATAAAAAATTTGTTTTTTTTTTATAACAATTACATCAGCTATCGTTTTGTTACTAGCATTTTTACTTTGTTCAAGTGTAGGTGAGACAACACATCAGAAGAGTAGATGAGTTGTCCACCAGGTAGTATTTAGATAGATGATCCTACCACTTAATAGCAACTAATTAGATTAGAAGTTTTAAAATGTAGTTTAACTTTCATGTAAAAACTGGGATATAGTATTTGGGAAATCTGTCTTTGTTTAAATAGTGTAGTCAACCAGGAAAGTCAGTTACTACAGGTCCTGTGTTGGTGTAGTAACTCACTTGGGATGCTTTGATTGATTGCTATGGGTCTCACCAACCTCCTCTTCTCTGAAAAGTACTTAAACAGCTCTGCTCTCAAGTGGGGAGGTACAAAGAGCCCTTAGGACTTGGAGCACACTAATCTAGCCTGTATAGGTTTGGGTTGAACTTCAGTCCTACTCCTTGCCTTCTTTGTAGGTGATTTGACTTTGCGTGGAAGGAATTAAGCTAACTTTAAGATAGGACCCTCACCCCATCTGCAAGGTATATATATAGATGAAGAAAGCTTTGTGTAGGAATGGGCAGTTCTGTCACACAGCTCTGAAGAGATCAGGTAAAATTTGTTGACTAGTTCTCATGCTTTCCTTTTATTTTTCCACTTTGCCTTTATGCTATCATGACTATCTAGATGATTTCATTTATGGTTTTGTCAAAATAAAAGTTGAAGTAAAAATTTCCTTCTCTAGAAATGTTTCTTTTGCAAACATTTAGACTAAAATTTGGTGATTGTTTCTAAGTGAAATCTTGGGAAAATTATTTCAAGAATTCAGCATTATTCTAGTGAAATCAGGCTGAGAATAGGAAATTACAAAACTAATTAAAAATTTATTATTTATAATAATTACATTAGCTCTCCTTGTTATTAACATTTGTACTCTGTAGAAGTGTAGGTGATACAACACATCAGAAGTGTAGATGAGTTGTCCACCAGGTAGTAATTAGATAGATGATCTTACTACTTAATAGCAACTAATTAGATTTGAAAGGGAACTTGAAGTCTGGTTGCTAAATATACTGTTTAGAAGGACCTGATTTACAGCTTTGATTGGTGGTTTTTCTCGAGAAATTTTGTGAACTTGGATTGAATTAGAGAATGTTTTTATTTAAATTTATATATTGTGTAAACATTTCATTTATTTATAAACATTTCATTTATAAATTTTTGTATATGTGGTACTAATTTGCTTTCAAGAGAATAGGGAGGAGGGCTTTACTTGATTCTTTTCAATTAAAATTAAGTGTATGGAATGTACTTAATGTCTCTAAAAATATTGGATTACAATTAAATGAAAAACTGGTTTGTTGGTTTTTTTTTTTAATCCTTCAAGTTTTCCCTCATTGTTTGTACTCTTTCCCCATTGTCAGGCTTAAAACATACAGTATCATTGTCATCTGTCCCCTGAATAATGGTCCTGAGGTGATATTATTAATGTGGCTTTTTAAAATCAAACTAATTATACTTGCCTAAAAGAGCCACATGTTTGTGATTCTAGCTGCCTGGTGCCTTTTGAGAGCCCTGGAGACAAGCGAGTGAATAGAGCTGAAAATTCATTCTGTATTTGATTAAATGGAACAGACTCGCTGCTCCTTACCCCAGCAGGGGCTGTGAGATCTCTTGATCCCCGAAGCGGCTCCAAGACCCTGGGAATTCCATTAGCGAGCACCTGAGGAATTTCTGCCCTGCAGTGCCTTTTTTGTATGTGTGTATGTGTGTGTGTGCAAGAGGGAGTGGATCAGAGTGAGGGGGGAGTGAAGCGAGGGGGGCAGAGAGAGACTGCATTAGAAGTCTCCATATGTTAGCAGATCTAAAATCAAGGCATGACTTAACAGCTTATCTCATAAGAGAAGAGCCCAACCCAAAAGCAGATTGCTGGTCGGGACTTTTCCTACAGCAGGACTGTAGTGGTGTGTTTTTAGCACTGAAGTGAACACCACGGTTAAGTACAGAAAGTCACTTCTCTGCTTTCCTTCTGAAGCACAGGCATATACATGTTATAGATTTGGTAAGTTTTCTCTGAATGATCTGTTGATAAATACATAAAATTTGTGTTACAGTTTCGTTTTGCCTGTAAAAGCAGATGTATTGTTTCCATAACTTTTTAAACTGAGAGCTAAATCTGACTTTAATGCGAAGCAAATCGTTTTGCAGAGGTGAAATGCTTGTTTGAATAGGCATATTTTAGTTTGCTCTTTTGTTTTTATATGATTTTAATTGTGTTTTTTTATATTACAGAATTTAAATTCATTTAGGGTGTGTTCTCTTCTATCGTCTTTTTAAGAATTCTTTCTGATTTTTACTATTTTAAAAGGAATTGCAGATTTGCTAGCAGCCACAAGTAAATGAAAATATAGCTACTAAAAATACTCTAAACATTTTTGGAGCAAAGTTTTTTAGCGCTATTATCTTCTTCCCTCTGCCCCTGCTCCCCCTAACGCAAATAATTTCTGGATTCATTTTTCAAAATGTTAGCCTCGTTTGTTTATTATTGTGTCCTTTTCAAGGAAGAGCAGTTCTGAATCTTGGATGGTGTAGTTAATTGATTTTCATTTTTTGAGAAGAGGTAAACATGAATCTGAAGTCCAGTGCTTGTAGATTTCAAGTAATGCAGAAGACTTCAGTAGCTCATTTGATGGGTAATTTGACATTTTGTTCCTGATTAAAATCATGTTGTATATCACATGTAGTCCTAACAGATTTTCCTCACAATACAGTGTTTAGAATATAAAGAAGTCTTTTAGACAATATGTTTAATTTCTTTTCCACTTAATCCTGGGCATGCCTTCTACTAGTGTCGCCAAATTGAAAGGACTGTTGAATGAATGGGAGTGAACATTAAAGTTAGCATTGTGCCTATCTTGGTTGATAGTCGTTCATTTGCTCTTCTGTGTGATGCATTTTGATGGTCACAGATAATAAAACAAACTACCCCAATGAACATTTTTTTTTTCTACGTAGCAGTTGGAATGTGAGCAGGGACTTCAATTCTTGAGAGCCAGTGATGTGTATCTTTAATCAGAATTAAGGAACTTTGAACTTGCTTACACCTTACTTGAGTGAAAAAAATACAAGTTGTATTATTGAACTGAGATTATACATTATGCTCATTTTGTAGCTTGGAACTGTGTGTTTGATCTTATTTTTATATTAGCCTCATACAAACAATTAAGAAGTTGACATTTAGCTTGCTCCTCTGCTATGCTTGTTACAGACTGGCTCACCTCTTTATTCGTGAGCTTGCATAGTGATCTTGACCTAAGCCTTGGTTTTCTGCTCTACAAAACAGGGATAATAACAATAGTATCTCTTTCACTGTTGTGGAGATTACAAGAGATAATGGAAGTAAAGCACTTGGCATATTGTAAAACCTCTGTGAATGTTAACTGCTGTATTTTTAGTGATTTCTCCTGTATTATATTAGTCTATTACTTTGATCCAGAAGTGATTTTTCTGAGGTACTAAATAAGGAGGAATTCTCAGAAGTTAGTGTGGGCACGTGTAACTGCCATAGTTTTAGTGTGCTACAGTTATCTTAATTTTGCATTTGAAACTTGAAGGGTACTTGGAAACAATGTGTTACACTTTTTCCAATAGAGGTATAATATGAAAATGTACACAGCCTACATGTAATGTACATTAAGTGAACAGGTAGATGAAGTTTTACAGATACACATACCTGTGGTAACCATTGTAGAACCTGGTGCCCCATCCTGGACAATTCCACTAACCCCAGCAAGCCACGACTGTTCTGACTATAGATTAGTTTTCATCATAGATTAGTTTTGCATTTCTCGAACTTTATAAAAATGGACTCATACAGTACGTACTCTTTTATATCTGGTTTCTTGCACTGCTCATTATGTCTGAGAGTCTTTTGTTATTGTGTATGGTTGTAATACATTTATTTTAAATTATTGTATCATCTTTTGAAATTCTAGTAGTTCATTTTATTGGCACATTGGATACATGGCCATTGGAGGAAAAATAACACTTCTTCCTAAACTATTAGCAAATCATATTCAAGTGGCTAGCTTGGAAAAATAACCGTGACCTTATTGTTATACATAGAAATGGATTGAAGGTAATATAATAACCTACAGTTATGAACCATAAATCAAATTCTTTGATAACTGCGTTTATTTTATTTTTTTGTTTTTAGAGGAGAATGGGGGAGCCTCAAAACAGAAAAGGACCATCTAAGTTATCCTATGTCCTTCATTTCTAGGCTTTAATGCTGTAATCAATACTTAGAATTGTACAGAAGTGATCATTACCCCAGCATTAGTATAATATTCTTTTAGAAGAAAATGAAAGCCACAGCATTATTTTGAAAAAAATCACCAAAAATCGAAGAAAATGGGGCTAAAATGTTGTGATACTATGGGAAAAGTTTAAAGAACAGGACTGCTCACTTATATTGGCGATAACCTTAACAGTTGCTGTCAGGTTGTGCCTTTATGTTTAGAATTTCTGTTTGTAGTGTTGGAATTTCCTAATATGCCAAATAAAAGTTATCTCCCAAACAGTGAAACAAGCATACAAGATGATGATGATGAGTCAGAGTTTTTGTGTCTTTTAAATTTTGGAGGAGTCGTGGTTGAGGTCACTAATATTTCTGTTCTTGGCGATGTTCTGTTTGAGCACAAGCTGCTTCTCTCCCAGGAGACATTGTATTTTCATCAGTTGTGATTTTATTAAATCTATTATTCATAGCTCCTGACACAGGTCATTCTTCACATGCAACCATGTGCAGGGATGGGTTCCCCTGTACTTGAGGGGTAAGTTGTCCCCTTTTCTTCTTACATCAGACCACCAGTGGCCAAGATTTCAATGAGGGTGGGGAGAGTTGGAACAGTGATATATGATGCATCTTTTGTTCCATAGGGGCACTCAAAAGATGCAGATTTTGTTTCAGAAGAAGGAAGAACTGTCTGACAAATAGAGCTGCCTCAGAATAGAAAATACTCTTTTGAAGTGGCTTGAGCTCCTTATTACTAGACATGTTCTGCACATGACTGGTAGGGCCTGTGCAATACTAAGACTCTATGAGAAGAGCTTTATGGAGTCTCATAACCACCACATAATATCGGAGGAAGAAAGTGCTTTAGGAAGTTCCAAACAGCCACTGGATAAAAATGTTTTCTGAAACCAACCCCAGTACAAAGTTGAGGACTGCTTCTGCTTGCCAGCTCTTTCACTTTAATGTAACTCTAGTTTTTCATTGATAAGTAAGTATCAAAGAATCTTTTTACACTATTCTAAGTATATTGGTCAAAACAGTAATACTTTGTTTACAACTGTAGTATTTGACTCTTTCTGTTTAGGTACACATCTGAGAATTTATTTGAAGCCATCTGTTGGCCCAGTTATTTATTCACCGTATAGCAAATTATACATTAAGTAAAAATTACTAAATGTACCTCTCGTCTCTCTATCTTGTTTCCTCTATCCAGACTTTTCTACACTTCAATTTCAAGAGCTAGAAAGGCCTATATCAGTGATCTATCCAAGCACTGAAACTACAGTGTGTCCGTCAAGTCATGATGTACTTTTGACCAGTCACAGGAAAGCAACAAAAGACGATAGAAATGTGAAATCTGCATCAAATAAAAGGAAGATCCTCCCAGTTTCTGTAGGATGATGTGGCAGCATGTGCGCATGTGCAGATGATGATGTAACACTGTGTATACAGTGGAACAGCCCATGGCTAGGCCAGTCGAGATGTGGACGGTACAGAGGATAGTTTAGTGTGTTCTGTGGCTTGCTAAATTCGAATCCGTGACCAAAGTGCAACGTGAATATAGGCACGTTTATAATGAAGCGCCACCACACAGGAATAACATTACTTGGTGGGATAAGCAGTTGAAGGAAACCGGCAGTTTGGTGGAGAAACCCCGTTCTGGTAGGCCATCAGTCAGTGACGAGTCTGTAGAGGCTATACGGGATAGCTACCTAAGGAGCCCTAAAAATTCTGTGTGTGAGCCCACATTGAACTGCACTGAATAGGTATGAAACTGGGAGAGTTTTCCTTTTATTTGGTGCAGATTTCACATTTCTATCGTCCTTTGTTGCTTTCCTGTGACTGGTCAAAAGTGCACCATGACTTTACGGATACACTGTATATACTGGGAATGATTGTTATTTCATCTATGTATGTATACATTTTGTATCTGTCAGTATATGTTAATAGTTTGTTAATAATTGGTATATAGAATGATTGAAAGGAGTACAGAATCCCAAATCACTGAAATATTTTCTCTATTTTATAAAGCCAAAAAATATACTGAGTTGTTATTATTTTATATTTATATATGTACACACATAAAACCCTCTGTACCCTCCTTGTAACCTAGAAGAAAGCTTTCAAAATTTGGGAGAGGGATGAGAGGAGATTCAAAATGTGAGATAAAACAATGGTAACTCCTGCTTTAAACTGCTACTACCTCATCTTCTTGGGTTTTCTTCCTTCTAAGTCATCCATTTTTTCTACATTTTGCCAGAGTAACGATCTTCCTAAAAAGCATAAATCTGATCATGTAACTGCTCTTAAACCCAACTTCTCCAAAGGCCCTGAGTTACTCATTAAAGCGCAGGTCTTTGATTGGGCATTCAGGGCTCCTTACCTACCTGGTGCTTGTGCCATCATCAGCTACTGTGCATTCCTGCCTTGAATACACCTTGCTTTGTCCCCTGCAGATGGGTATTGTGTCTGTCTGGGCCTTATCTTACTCTTAAGGACAGACATGTGATCTCCCCTATGTGGGATCATCCCTCCTTGCACTGTGCCTGATAACGTATTAGTGCTGAAGTACTGCTTCTCAAACTTTCAGGGGCCTTTAAGTTTCTTGAGAAATGTTAAAATGCAGATGCTGATTTGGTAGATCTAGGGTGAGTTCCAGGATTCTCCCTTTCTAACAAGTTTCTGACAATGTTAATGACTCTGGGTAGGCCACACTGAGTAGCAAGATGCTGAACCGTCTGTCCTAGACGCCATGGATGATTTCAACAAGCAGTTTATTTCTTAAAAATCCAGTAAAATCAGTGACTCTCCATGTCAAGTTTAGGTATACCACAGCTTCAAATAATGGATATTAAAGAAAGCTATACATAAAAAAAAGAAAGTTAACTGTTGAGGATACTAGGTCATCACATTATTACTGATATGCTTGTCTAATATTTCAACAATTTTATATATATATATATTTATTATTTTTTTTTTTTTGTATTTTTCCGAAGCTGGAAACGAGGAGAGACAGACAGACTCCCGCATGCGCCTGACCGGGATCCACCCGGCACGCCCACCAGGGGCGACGCTCTGCCCACCAGGGGGCGATGCTCTGCCCCTCTGGGGCATTGCTCCGCCACGACCAGAGCCACTCTAGCACCTGGGGAAGAGGCCAAGGAGCCATCCCCAGCGCCCGGGCCATCTTTGCTCCAGTGGAGCCCTGGCTGCGGGAGGGGAAGAAAGAGACAGAGAGGAAGGGGGGGGGGTTGGAGAAGCAAATGGGCGCTTCTCCTATGTGCCCTGTCTGGGAATCGAACCCGGGTCCCCCGCACGCCAGGCCGATGCTTTACCGCTGAGCCAACCGGCCAGGGCCCAATTTTATATTTTTAAAATGTGTATTTTTGCTCTAGGAAATTAAATTTTTTTTTAGAGTGCTGATGTCATGTTTTGTGTGTTTTCAAACACTCAGTATTATAGGAGTTCTGGATGTATAGGGACTAAGTACATTTTGGCTTCTGGTTCTTGCCAGGGAAATTTCTGACAGTTACTGGCTTTCTATGATATCAGAGTAAAAGTAATTAGTATTCTCTATTTTACTATAATTTGATATCTGTTCAGTGAGTAGTCGTACACACTGCCTGGTTGGAGGTAAAACTGGCAACAAGGACGAATGTTTAATGGATAAAATACTACTTTTATCAGGCCATAAAATTACTGTAGTGACATCAGAACTTGGCAGCTTCTTTTATTCCAATAAAAAGAAAAATAACAGCATAAGCTAGGGATAAGACATTTTTCTTGCCCGTTTAGTTTGACTTATTTTCCTGGTTTTGGCCTTAGAGTGGGTGTATAACAAAATAACAACACGGAAGCAAGTGAACAGTTTCAGCTGGAGTAGGCGACTGTTTATGACATCCCTCTGTTTTAGTAATTTAAACTGTTCCTCTCAGATTGTTGGCTCTGAGAGTATAAGAGTAAAGATGAAGAACCCTTATCTGTAAAACGGAGTTAAACTTCATTATTTGGCTCGGTATTACATAGCTTGCAATATATTGAAAAAGTTTGATGATTGGCTTATAAGATGGCATGGAGGGTGAATGTCTGAATGCAATTATGAATGTGACAGTACAGTTTTGTAGGAAAAGTGCTATTTATTCCTCTTTGCAAATACTGGTAAAATAACATCGTATTACCAATCAAATCTCTATTCACTGTTGCTGTGAAATTAGATTTTTAGATGTTAGCATGACTAAATAACTCATATACCAGGATTTCATTTTGGTGCCCACACATCTGAGCAGTAGTTCCAGCAGATTCTGGGACTACTGAATACTGAGAAGGTATTTTTATACTTCTTAACAGATTACTAAACTTCTGAGTAGCACCACACACTGAATTCTTACTATCATGTTGTGTGCTGCAATCACCTTCTTCTTAAGCACGGTCATTTGATTGTTTCTTCCATTAAGTCTTGGGTGTTCATCCAAAATGAAATGGCAAGTTTTGTTCTTCAGTAAGAAGAATTATTTTAAATCTAATTCTAAATATATATTTCTGCCTAAGAACATATTTTCAAGTCATAATCTGATTAGAAAGTTCTGATCTCTTAACTGATTTTTTTATTTCCTACTTATTGAAAATTGGGCATACTTATTTTTTATGGTTGAGTCCTTTCTGAGGTTACAACAAAAACAGATCAAACTTTATCCTGAGTATCTGATTCCAAGCTCTAGTCATCATGTTTTAAATTATTTTGTATTTTAGTTGGATCTGTCTTTTTTTTTTTTTTTTTTTTTTTTTAATTGTTTTTTTTTTTTTTACTTTTATTTATTCACTTTAGAGAAGAGAGAGAGAGAGAGAGAGAGAGAGGAGAGAGAGACAGGGGGGAGGAGCTGGAAGCATCAACTCCCATATGTGCCTTGACTAGGCAAGCCCAGGGTTTCGAACCGGCGACCTCAGCATTTCCAGGTCGACGCTTTATCCACTGCGCCACCACAGGTCAGGCTGGATCTGTCTTTTAAAAGAAATTGTAGTACTCATATTTTGATTGTAGATCTTGTGTAGGTCTTTCATACAGTTTTCACCATGCATTTTAAAGTTGTTTTATTCCATGGCGAACTGAGGCTGATTTTGAGTGACTATAAGATGGGTTGCTGCCTGAGCAGGTGGTAGTGCAGTGGATAGAGCATCAGACTGGGGTGCAGAGGACCCAGGTTTGAAACCCTGAGGTCCTTGGCTTGAGCATGGGCTCACCAGCTTGAGTGCGGGGTCACTGGCTTGAGTGTGGGGTCATAGACATGACCCCATGGTTTCTAGCTTGAGCCCAAAGGTCGCTGGCTTGACAACCAAGGTTACTGGCTTGAGCTCAAGATTGCTGGCTTAAGCCTAGGGTTGCTGGCTTGAGCAAGGGGTCACTCGCTCTGCTGTAGCCCCCGGTCAAGGCATGTATGAGAAAGCAATCAACAACTAAGGTGCCTCAACAAAGAAATGCTTCTCATCTCTCGCCCTTTCTGTCTGTTTGTCTCTATCTGTCCCTTTCTCTGTCTCTCTCTGTCTCTGTCACAAAAAGAAAAATAAAGAATTGCTAACTGTGGTCTCCTATTATTAGGCTAGCAAACACACTTTTCATTATTTGTTATTTCTTTTGTATTTCAGGATGCATTTTAAAAGAGCTGTCATCGTAGTGGTTAGAGTAATTTCACAGTTATGACAGCAGCCACAGTGGGGTTTTTAATCATACAGTACAGCTTATACAGAGATTTGATATCAGTGTTTTGTGGCATCAAATAAATTTTAGCTCAGGGATTTGACTACATATGATATATCTAACTACTGTTAGGAGTCTTGTAGCTAACTCCCAGAGTGGGTTTCTAAATATGGACCTTGTAAATCCAGGCTTTGTCACACCCCATGTGAAAACAACAGTAGACATTATTTTAAAGAAAAACTGCCAATGTTTTACTTTGGGATTTCTCTTCCAGCTAGGTAGATTAGGGAAAAGGTAAGGAAATGATTAGCTTTGTAGAACAAAGACTTTTAATATTTGATTAGATTTGTGTATTCTTACCTAGTTAGACATAGGTATAGAATACTTACTTAGCTGTGGTTGCAGCTCTCAGCTGATTATGCAATCAAGTTTACAGGCACTGCATATCAAACTCCTGAGACCTTCGGTAACCAAGAATGAGAACCTGAGTTTTGAATTTTTTTGTTTCTGCAATTAAGGATTTTTTTTTCCTCTTTGTATTGAAATGTGAGTTTTCAGGAAAAATAGTCTTTCATGTGACATTTAGTGGGCAAAATCCCCATTTACTTGTAAGAGTTCTTTCTAATTCACTGGGAAGTACTAGTGTCTTTTGTGTCTGATACCAGTACCTGAAGTGACTGTACTGCTGGTATCCTTGGGCAATTTATTAAATACTGCGGTGAGAAGGAAGTGAAATACTGTTTTTGCAGAGCAGGGCTCATGTCTGTTTGGGTGCCTTTCAGATTTATAGGATGGTACCTGCAGAGGGTTGGGAAAGGAGTGCCCTGTCCCGGTCCTTGGATAGGCATGGAGGAGCCACGACACTCCCTGTGCTCACTTAGTCCTTACTGAGGAGTGCCTGTGGGTTTCATTACATTCCTGTCTTGTGCTTCTTTTATTCCATATACAGAATAATTTTCTCCTCTGTTTCTGATGGTGATCATTTTTATTTCCCTTCCTCCCTCCCCTCTCCCTTCCCCCCTCCATCCCTTCCTCCCTTCTTCTTTCCTCCACTCCCCTCCCCACTTCTCTTTTTCTGAGGAGGAGGGGAGATAGATTCCTGCATGTGCCCTGACTGGGATCTACCTGGCAACCAAACCTCTGTCTGAGGCCAACACTCAAATCAACCAAGCTATCCTCAGCGCCTGAGGCTCATGCTCAGACCAACCAAGCTATCCTCAGCTTCAGGGGCCCATGCTCCAGTGAAGCCACTGGCTGCAAGAGGGGAAGAGAGAGAGAAGGGGGAGAAGGAGAGGAAGAGATAAAGAAGGGGAAGAAGGAGGGAAAGAGAAGCTAATGGTTGCTTCTCACGAGTGCTCTGACCAGAGATCGAACTGAATGTCTGCACGCTGGGCCAATGCTCAATCCACTGAGCAAACTGGCCAGGGCCATGATCATTTTTATTAAATAGCTTTTATAGAACCCAGTCTGTTTTACAGGGATTTTCTTTCTTTTTTTCCCTTTTGGTATTTACCATAAATGTATGAGATAGTAAAACTACCATGAAAATGGAAATCATGAAGGTGATAAGTGATTGAGCATTAGTATGAGTTTTAATGCAGTTTAAAGTTAGGTAATGTTTAAAATCTCTTTAAGATTGGAAAAGGAGGCTATTTGAAACTGTAGTCTTTTAAAACCTAATTTCGGCTATAATGCATGTTTGTGCTTAGAAATAGAATAAGATAGTTAAATTGTAAGGTTTTTTTGTCTTTGACATTTGTAAACTACAGCTTCATTCTAGATTCCCTTGACCTAATGGAAGATACTGAAGTGAATTTTGCCTAAGTCACGATTGACCCCCTAGTTGTCTTGTATTTTAAAGCTCTTTCCTCTAAAGAGGTCATTTCATATTTTTCCTGGCCACAGGAATCTTTGTTTTATAACATATTTCTTTGCAGCAGGTACTTGGATGTCTCCAAATTCTTTAACAGAATATTCTAGCTGAAAATGAAGTCTGATATCCCTTTCCAGTTATATGTAAAGTAAGAAAAATAGCAAAGGTGGCTTTTAAAAAGAAATCTCATTTTACATTTGTGTCTGAATATAAAATCTAAATTGATATACTTTTTGCCTTAACAGTTGTTCCATAATACCTCTGTATCCGAAACATGACAGATGATGTCAAAACATAATCTATTTTTTTATTTTTGGAAGTGTTAGAAAATGAATACAGTTTTGCAATTTTAAGTGGTTCTTTTATTGTTTCTTTTGTCAATTGTTAGCTATTTCTCTTTTATTTTATATCACTGCATAATGTTGGATAAAACAAAACAAATGCCAATTCTAAAGCATTTAATGATAACTAATTTGTTATTTCAGTGTAGATTAATACAGTTGTTAATTGTTTAATGAAATGGTTTAAAAATGGTTTCATGGCCATTTTGGTGGCCAGATTGAGAAGGAAGGAAAGAAAAATAGATATTTTTAAAAGGCAAGTTTTGTTCCTCTGCTTTTGTTGGAGTGAAGACTGAGCTGTAATAGCAACAGAGCCCAGCGCCCAGTAAGAGGTGTGAGGCTGTTTATTTTCACTCCAGAGATGTATATACGACAGAAGGAAAACTCTGGCCTTGCTAAACCTAAGCAAATCATTACTTATCTACGATCTGGCAGGCAATTTGATTAAGGTTGACAGAGCTCGTATAATATCAGAACCAGGCCCTCTTCATGATTGATGAGCCTTGTCTGTAAGTTTTTTTTTTTTATTTGAAAGGAGAAAAAGTGAACAAGAATGAATACTTGTTCAGATCTCTAATTGCCAAGTATAAACCAAGTCTATAATAGTTTATCTATAGTGATTACTATGTATTAATTTGTATACTGTTCTTTAGGTTACAATTAAATGGCTTTAGAATAATAGTTCTATGTCAGCAGGTAATTTGGCTTTTATGTGATTAAATTTTTGAAAATTTAGAGATTTGTTTCATATTTTAATATCTTAACTTGGTTTTCTTTGATGTTCTATACTTAGTAACATTTAAAATATAGTAACATTTTTAACCTATAAAGAATTTTCTTCTTCGTTCTCTAATGAAATTGAGTTATTTGGAAGTCCTTGGCTTTTACCTCGTGCTTTCTAACTGTATGAAAATGATATAATTTTTATACCATTGTATGAAATTGTAATAGCATTTCTGGGCCATTGAATGTTACCACTGACTACTTTACTATATTATTTGTTCCCTATCGTTCTCACAGATTGATACTTTGTGTGACTGGAATGTGCTAGATGTTCTTGGCAACATTTTAAATCATAGTGTAAATATAGGGTGAGTCCAGCTAATAAAGACCATTTCTTTTTTATTATTATTCATATGAGGCTTAGTAGAAATGGATATAGGACTGGAAGACTACCCTTTCTTCATTTGAAATAGATTTAGCATATGGAATTTCCTGATTGATGAAGTGATTGAATTGAGAATGAATTAGTTTTCTATAAATGGAATTTTCTTAACCTGGGTATTAGATGAAGGTAAGCTCTAGAGTTAGAGTGGCTGAGGTCAAACGCAGACTCCATCATATTCTAGCAGTGCACCTTTTCTGCCTTTTAGTTTCCACATCTGTATAAGGGGGATGGTAACTCATTGGGCTGGTGGATCATCTCATTTGGTCTTGACAAATAGAGTGGCGCTTGGAAGGTGCTTCTTGAAGGTGAGCAGTTGCAGTTCATGTTGTTGCTGCTCTCTGATGCAGCTGAATTAAGAGACTCTTGAATAAGATGGCTAGGGATTAAACTTTGGAAGAACTATAAATGTGGGAATAAGCCAGAATTGATTTTTTTTCTCTTAGGTTGGTTAGGACATGGCTCCTAGCAAAGAGAGATGAGGTTGACTGCTGTATGTAATAGCTAATGGTGAACTTTTGTACGAGTTCTCATCTCTCCAAACAACTAAACACCGTCTTAAACTTGTTTTCCCCAAATTTCAATTTTGTTACTTTGAGATCTCCCTTTTGTCTCCAAACTCAATATAAATATACTTTAGGTTAATATCAGGAAAATAAAACTTAGTTTATAAGAGATGTACTTCCTACCTCTCCTTAAGGACATGTTCTTAGAAGCAAGAGATAACTGTTGTTTGAACACTGCTAACTTTATCTGTTGATAACTTCCTACCAAAAGTAAAAGTGTTGTTATCTATGGGAAATCCTAGGGCTTTCTAGAATTTTTATGTGTTTACTTAACCCTGATTCTTGTATTCATTCTTTCAAATTTCTTACTGTGCGGCAGCGAGGGTGGGGCTTACATATGGTTAGAGCAGATAAACACTTAACTGGGATGGGTAGCATTAAAGACCACTAGGAAAGTCCCATCCCCAAGTTGTTTGAAAAACAAATACAGGCCCTGGCAGGTTGGCTCAGTGGATAGAGTGTTGGCCCGGCATGTGGAAATCCTGGGTTCCATTCCCAGTCAGGGTACACATGAGAAGTGACCATCTGCTTTTCTCCCTCTTTGCTCCATCTTCCCCTCTTGCAGCCAGTGGCTCAGTTGGTTCAAGCCCCAACCCCAGTAACTGAGGATAGCTCTGTTGGTCCAACCACTGGCTTCAGATGGGGGTTGCCAGGTGAATCCTAGTTGGGGTGCATAAGGGAGTCTCTTATCTCCCCTTTTCTCACTTAAAAAGAAACAAACAAACAAATCTCCTTCCCCAGAAATACAGAGTGGGCAAAAGTAGGTTTACAGGTGTTCGTATGGAAGAAGACATGCAGGTTATGATGATTACAATAGCTTTATTAACTCTGTGCTTTGCACACCCTTGTAGAACAGATGTGGTATCATCACATGCAAATATCTGACTTGGAGATGGGCTGGTTATACACACTGCCAGCCCCACGCCTGCCACTTCCCTATTTTGTTTCTAACTGGCCAGAGTAAGAATAAGGCCCCTCTCCAGTGACTCTGGGAGATTGAGAGCAGCGGAGGGGATGCAAAGAGCTGGAGCCAGGAGTTGTGGAACTAGAACATGGCAAGCAATGGTCTATCACCCCCCACCCCCCGCCAGCTCTCAGCTGACCATTGCCCCGTTGCCTCTTCAACCTTTAGTTTCCTTCTGCTGTTGTCTGCAATGCTTCAGGAAGTAGATGCTTGTCTTTGTTTTCTTGTTGTTTTAAAAGTTTTTTTTAAGGTAGGGGCTGAGAATTCCATCCTTTGAGATTGACCTAATTATTGTATTTTTATGACTGCAACCCAGGTTTCAAGACAGTGTGGTAAATTTTGTGGTGATACTGAACATCTCTGCAAGAGAAAACATTGTACCACAACTCTACAAACGCACAGACTTGTAAGATATTGCATGTGGGGCCTATAAAGTAAAGGAGAAAGCTTGGTGGTATTATTGCATTTATAGTGTTCTTATGATAATGTTCTTGGTGACTGTGGAGTTGGACAGCATTTACAAAATTTGTTTAACCTTTTTGATTTTGGGGAATGTGAATCCTGTATTTGAGACTATAATTCTTGTCCTCCTATCACCCCAATCCCAATCTCAGCCCAGATTTGCAAATATGCGTGATCGAGGAAATAGTTGTGTTTAATTGACGTGATGTCTTACCTGAGATGATAATGTCTTGTATTTTGCTGAAAGGGAGTTAGCACTCAAACTTGAATAATGTGTGACTTTTCATTTATGTACAAAATAAACTAGATGCAAACTTATAATAATTTTAGATTGTCAATGTTGAATTTAATAGTAGGAAGTTACTTTTCCTTATTTTATATTTCTCTTGTCTATTTGATTTGGTTCTTTTGATTTTAAGCATGACTAACATTTTTCCTTTTTAATAATGAACTTGTTTTTAACTATTGGTCCAATATTTTGTGGGCCAATCTCTTTAGATGTATACCCAGATATATAATACTGAAAAATTAAAACCATGCAAGGAAATGTTATGTATGCATTAATACTGACTTACTGTTGATGAACCATAATAATGTGGGATCTTTGCAATACATGTGTTCTTGATGTTGTGTTACACCATCTGCTGTGTTGCATGCTTTTCACATTTGGCACACTCGTGCTGCCATGAGCTAGAACATTCACATCTCTACTTTTCTTTTAACCTGTTTTAAAACTTTGTGCAGTGTTCTCTGTAGCATCATTAGACCTTCGTATGTTGTAGATATGACTCAAAATCACAAGTGCAGATTAGGCACTGAAATCTGTGGCATGTCTTCGATGTCTGGCTGATGGTTTAGAGTAAGCTCACAATAATTGAGTTTTAATGCAGAAATATTAAAATTCTTAAAAAAATGTTTTCACACTTCCAAAAATCTATCTGCAGACTCAATAGAGAAAAAGAACAAAAATCTGGTAGGTTTAAGGATCTTTTCAGAATGAGAAGTGGCTGTGGAAGTCACACTGAAGTAAATGGACATAAAAACACACCTGAAAAAGGCCTTTTATTTAGAAAGTTGTGTACAGAATGGGGATTACTGTGTGTTCAGATTTCCTCACTGTCCTTTATTAGCTGTGTTCTCTTTGGAGGCCATTAGAGCTGTCTGCACTTCTGTTGACTCATTTGTAGAGTAAGAAGTAATATCTATCTTTAAGATTGTGAGGATCGGTAATATAAACATCTTTTTATATTTATTATTACATTTACATAATATGTAAAGATAAAGCAAAATCTTAAACTCATATCTTAATAATTGGTAGCTATTATTACTCTTTGGAATAATCTCATAAGGCAGATATTTGGTAAGAGGCATAAATATATATGTATTTCCACACAAACCAGTTATTCTCTGCTTAGTGGAAGCAAGAGGCAAGGGCGGGGGCAGCACAGAGTTACTTGGCACAGTTTCTCATACTGCGTGTAGAGTCCTGCCTCCACATCATTTTCAAGTGACCTGTGATCACCCCAGGGGTGCGTCGTTACTATCTTGTGTAGAAGCAGAAAGATCACTGAGATCTACTGATTAAAAACATTTGAGTCTTTCTCTGGGTGCTCTGGTTTAATTACTTGTATACTATTTTAAGGTTTTTATTTTATGAATATTTATTGTAAAGATGAACTTGTTTATTTATGCAAAATATTTAGCAGATATATATTGCCTGATACTGACAGGCAATGACTGATTTACCTCATGTGTATATATACACTAAATTAGCAATGTGGCGGATCCCTTAAAAAATATACTTGATTTTTCTTATTTATTTACCAGATTCAAGACTTAAAAAAGAAAAAGTGTTGGCAAGAGATGGGACAGATGATTTGATGGTTTTAAAGAAATTTGTAAAACTATTTACCAGTTAAATTGACCAGTAGTCTTTATGGATATTTAAAATTCCTCCTAGAGACTATTTTCCCACTTAATAACATTATGTGGTACAATTTTGTTCCAATATAGCTTGCTACTACATGATTTTAATGATATAAAAGTTCGTATAATGTGGAAAACATGACTTATACAATAAAAAAGTCTTAATTTTTTTAAAATTGAGTTTATTGGAGTATAATTGGTTAAAATTATCTAGGTTTCAGGGGTACAATTCTATAATGCATCATCTGTATATTGTACTGTGTATTCACCACCCCAAGTCCTTCCATCACCATTTATTCCCCTTTACCCTCTCCTACCTACCCCCACCTCCCCTTTCCCTCTGGTAATCAACCATATTGATGTCTGTGTCTATAAGATTTATTTTCTTTTTTGCTTAGTCCCTTCACCCTTGTCATCCATCTCCCCTAACCCACCCCTCTGAGAGCTATCCATCTGTTATCTGTGCATCTGTTTCTGTTTTGTTTGTTAGTTTATTTTGTTTCATTAGATTCCACATGTAAGTGAAATTGTGTGGTATTTGTTTATCCCTGACTGGATTATTTCACTTAGCACTCAGGTCCATCCGTGCTGTTGCAGAGGGTAAGTTTCCTTTTTTCATGGTTGAGTAGTATTCCATTGTATAGATGTGCCGCAGCATTTTTTTTTTAAGTGAGAGAGAAAGAATGGGATAGATAGGGACAGACAAGAAGGGAGAGAGATGAGAAGCATCAGTTCTTCGTTGCAGTACCTTAGTTGTACATTGATTGTTTTCTCATATGAGCCTTGACCAGGAGGCTCCAGCTGAGCCCGTGACCCCAGGCTCAAGTCAGCAACCTTGGGCTTCAAGTCAGTGACCTTGGGCCTCAAGCCAGCAACCATGGGGTCATGTCTATGATCCCATGCTCATGTCGGCGATCCCGCACTCAAGCTGGAGAGCCTGTACTCAAGTTGGTGACTTCAGTGTTTCAAACCTGTGTCCTTAGTATCCCAGGCTGGTGCTCTATCCACTGTGCTGCCACCTGGTCAGGCGCAGCTTTTTTACCTGCTCATCTACTGATGGGCACTAGGGCTGCTTCCAAATCTTGGCTATTGTAAATAATGCTGCAATGAACATAAGGGTGCATATAATTTTTCAAATTAATGTTTTGAGTTTCTTTAGATATATTCCCAGAAGTGGAATTGCTGAGTCATAAGGTGGTTCATTTAAAAATTTTTGAGGTAACACCATTCAGTTTTCCACAGTGGCTGCACCAATCTGCATTCCCACCAAGCAGTGCAGGAGAGTTCCCTTTTCTCCACACCCTCATCACTTCTTTGATGTTTATTGATGATAGCCATTCTGACATGTATGAGGTGATATCTCATTGTGGTTTTTTGTTTCTCTGATGATTAGTGATATTGGGCTTTTCCATATGTCTATTGGCAATCTGTATATCTTTGGAGAAATGTTTTATTCAGGTCCATTGCCCATTTTAAATTGTATTTTCTTTTGGTGTTGTTTTAGAAATTCTTTATAAATTTTGGATATTAACATTAAAAACCTGATATTTGATTGCTGATCTCTTGTCATGAGTATCTGAAGGGAGTCTACATTATTCTTTTTAGCTGCAGATCTTTAGAATAACCCTAATTTACCCACTAGTGGTCCTATGCCTGTATGATTAAGATCATGATGAATGTTTTGCCAACTACTGAGTTTCTATTTCTTTCTTTTTTTTTTTTTTTTGTATTTTTCTGAAGTTGGAAATGAGAAGGCAGTCAGACAGACTCCCGCATGCGCCCGACCGGGATCCACCCGGCATGCCCACCAAGGGGCTATGCTCTGCCCATCCCGGGCGTCGCTCTGTTGTAACCAGAGCCATTCTAGCGCCTGAGGCAGAGGCCACAGAGCCATCCTCAGCGCCCGGGCCAACTTTGCTCCAGTGGAGACTTGGCTGTGGGAGGGGAAGAGAGAGACAGAGAGGAAGGAGAGGGGGAGGGGTGGAGAAGCAGATGGGCGCCTCTCCTGTGTGCCCTGGCCAGGAATTGAACCCAGGACTCCTGCACGCCAGGCCAATGCTCTACCACTGAGCCAATCGGCCAGGGCGAGTTTCTATTTCTGAGCAAAATAATAGCGCTTCTGGTGTTATCTCTAGTATCTTTTTCTCTTTAGCCTGTGGCTTTTCTGTAATGCTGCATCCTGCACTTTGATAGTCATTTGCTTTTAGTACTTATCATATGTATACCATATAATAATTAGCTATTGATTTTTTAAAAATTGACAAAAAATAAGTAAATATGGCTGTTACCTTCCATAGAAGACCAAATAAATTTAGTGAATATGTTAAAAGCATTAGTGATGATTCTTTTAAACAGCTCTTTTCACTGGGGAACAAATTTTTTTCATTTTCTGTTGCATGAGGTTTTAGAACTGTTTCTATATATTTCTGCATCGCCGTTTCCAAATTTGAAATCCATTTTTTGGTGCATGCTCTAGTTTTTATGCAATTTTAATTTCTTTTTGTTACAGTTAATGGCATGCATTGGTTTTTAAATTGGAGTTAAAGGGCAATGACTCTTGGACTGAACATAACCACAAGGCAATTAATGTTTTACAAATATCACTTTTACATAATTGTAGTTGTTTTTAAATGTAAAAAATTGTTATCTGGTAAAAACATCCTCTTAGTTTGTTTTAAGATTGACTCATGGCTTCTTTGAGTAGGTGTAAATGTAAGAATAGTCCTGACACCTTCTGTTATATATGTGACTGTTACACACTTCAACGTCAAAGATGCAATATTTCATCATGACACGTGCATATATTGCCTAATTTCAAGTTCCCCTTGGTGATCAAGACAAGAATTGGGTTTCTCATATTGTGTGTCATAATTGTGAGGAAATGCTTCATGACTGGACAAAAGGAAAACGCAAAGGAATGTCTTTTGGCATTCCCACGGTTTGACGTGAACCTAAGGACCATAGCAGTGACTGTTATTTCTGTCTGATCCATACAAAGGGCATTGGCAAGAAAAAATGGCATATGATCGCATATCCTAATATTCCTTCAGCAATGTGACCTATCCCACACTCTGAGACACTCCCAGTTCCAGTTTTCAATGGTTTTGTTTCTTCTAAGGATGAAGAAAGTGAACATGGTGATCACGTGTATTTTGATAAGATGCATGAGGAAATGGTTGTAGAATCTTAAGGGTCTTCTTCTGATGCCAAGCAGTCATTAACCCCTCAGCAGTTTAGCCAACCCGAATTGAATGACTTAGTAAGAATGACATAAAAATTGTCCTCGACTTTCTGAAGTATGAGGAGCATAACTGGATCATTTGTGTGGATCTTAAAGTGGTAAATATCCTGCTAGGGCAACAGAGAGATTTCACGAAGTATCCTTGCTTTCTGTGTTTGTGGGACAGCCAAGCTCGGGAGAAACACTGGACACAGAAGGAGTGACCAAAACGTGAAGCTCTGGAAGTAGGCATGCATAATATTGTGAATGAACCTGTAGTTAATCGAGACAGGATCATTTTTCCCCCACTTCACATCAAACTTGGCTTAATGAAGCAGTTTGTTCAGGTTTTGAATAGAGAAAGTTGAATGCTTTCAACATATTTCTGCTTTTCCTGCCTTGTCTTCTGACAAGATAAAAGCAGGTGTATTCGATGGACCTTAAATTCAAACCCTCATATGTGATGAAGAATTTGCCAGGAAGATGAATAAGGAGGAGAAAGCAGTGTGGCAGTTACAAAGAACTTCCTTGGCAACAATAAAGTAGAAAACTATGAACTTCTGGTTCAAAAGATGCTATTGGCTTTCCGCGACATTGGATATAACACGAGCGTTAAGATTCACTTCCTGAACAGTCACCTCGATAAATTTCTTGAAAATCTTGGAGCTGTTAGTGATGAGCAGACTACTGCTGGAGCATCAAACGAGATTGTCGTCAACAAGTACACAAACGCAAGAGCCACAAATGCAAATTTTTGTCTGAATAGAATTTAAATAAGTTTTGCACAAATTTTATGATTAAAATAAGTGTTTTAATATGTTCTATTTTGAAATTGTAGACAAATTCTGTTGCAATCATATCTTGCAGTGTATTAGTGTATTTACTGCATTATATAAATTATTATATTTTCACAATGATACTCAAGAAGACATTCTACTTCATTATGTTGAACTAAATGTTGAAATTTTTATAATAAGATGAAAACATAAAATCTTGAATTGCAAAAAAAACTGTAGCTTACAGAGAAAAATTAGTATTAGATTTGAGATCAGCACACTCGAAGTAGGTAAGAACAGGTGTTTTTGTGGATGCAATAAAAATTTTGGTCCCCAGTATAATGTTAGATCATTCTTTATAATTTTACTTTTGACTTACTAGAATGTTTTTAGACTTATTTAATTAACAGTTTGTTGAGTAACTTCATGAATTCTAGGAAACACTGGGTTTATCTCAGTGTACATCTCTTCATTTATCAACTATTATTAAACGCTCATCTTGTGCAAGATACTTGTCAGGTGCTTGCTGTACAAAATAGACATGATTTCCTTCTCTTCCCACAAACTGGAGGTTGATCCAGGTCTGGTTGAGATTTTTTTTTAAACATATATGTGATTTCTAAGTATCTAGCTTAGTTGTTTTTTACAGTATAATAGGTCAGGTAAAATCAAATCCTGCACTTCCCCTTCATGGCTACAGTTTTTACCTAGGGGAAATCAGATTAAAACAAAAATTAAGAGTATTGCTGAAGAAGGAAAGAAGTTTTAGAACATGAAGTTTGTGGGCAGTTTGCAGAGAGCAAGGGGCAATGGTGGTTTTTTTGAGTTGAATGTAGGGATATAAATGATAAGGTTCCTGCCTCTGAAACACGAGTTTACTAGCAAGGTCTGAAAGTTTGTCCTCTTGGAGGGGGATGTTCATAATGGAGTAGGGATGGCACTCTAGGTCCAGTTGGGTCTTATTTGTTCGTTTGTTTATTTATTTACGAGGGACAGATGGACACACAGGAAGGGAGAGAGATGAGAAGTAGCTCATTGTTGTGTCACTTCAGTTGTTCATTGATTGCTTCTCATACATGCCTTGACCGGGGAGCTCCAGCCTAGCCAGTGGCATTGGGCTAAAGCCAGTGACCAGGGAATCATGTTGATGATTCCATGCTCAAGCCACTGACCCTGCGCTTAGCTGGTGAGCCCATGTTCAAGCTGGCAACCTCACGGTTTCGAACCAGGGACTTCAGCGTCCCAGGTCAACACACTATGTGCTGCCATCAGCAGTCAGTCCAGTTGGGTCTTTTTGAGTGGCAGAAACCCGTTAATATTAAGAGCAAAAGTACTGCTTTAGCGAGAGTTGTTGGTTGACATTCAAGATGAAAAAGGCCACGGGATATCTGTGTTTAATGCTCCATTAGGGGACACATGATTTAACCTATTTTATAACCAAATGTTGATATAGAATTGTTATAATTCGATTTAAGACAGTAAAAATTTAGGTCTTTAGTTGTTTCTCAACATTTATCTTAAATTAGCATGACTTATAATGAAGATTTTATAGTTGTCTGGAGTAAAATGACAAACCAAAAGACATGTAGTGATTGGTTTCCAAAGCTAAATTTATTCTGAAATAATTTTTTGACTACTGTTTTCTTCTGTACTAATGAAACAATGATAGTAGATGGCAGTTCTTATTTTGTTGGTGTTAATAATCTTACTTGGCAAATTGTTGGTTATTTCATGTGGATCTAACAGGTGTGTAGCTTCTTTTTAAAATATTACTGGTAATTGAAATCTAAAAGTTTGAAAACCATTGCTGTAGATTAAATTTAATGAATTATTAGTCTACAGATATCCACATTTGGATAGCTTCTTTACTGTTTCTCATATTAGATGTATCTCCATCTGTAAGATTTATGATGTGTCTGTATCAAGTAGAGTTCTCTCGTTGCCACAGACTTAAGTTGGGTTTTCATCTTCTCCAGCAGAAATGGAAATGCCTCACTTAGTTTAAATGCACCTTTATTGTCCCATATGCTGAGATCAGGAGGTGAGCATCTAGAGTCTCTCTACATATGATAGCTGCTTTTTAGGTGTCTTATTAGTACTGCTGTTGGTTATTTTAATTAGTAGTATGTGTTATTTGCATTCCAAGACCGTTCAAGCAAAGAGTAATTCAGATAAACAAAATAATGTCTGGTGGTTTGGAGTAACCACACCTGCCACAGTGTCAGGGAAGTTAGGGAGAGAAAAAGATGATTATGTGCAGGTACAAAATGTTTTAAATATACATTCTTGGAAAGCCTGATACCTAGTTTTCAAATTGGTAATGCTGTTTTCTTTATAAGCAATGGTTCTTTTTTTATGATAAATACTGAGAAGACCTATCTTTTCTATTGTTTTGTGTTTCTAACAGTGCTTCCAGAAATCTGTGAGTATCCTGCAGATGATTTGACTGTAGCTTTCACAAAGTAAGAAAGTTTGCTAGAGAATTTCTGCAATTTCTGTACCTGAATATGAAGTAAAGGGGCTGCTTCTCCAGATTCTCACAATAAAATTGTAACTTGTCTCCAATTTTTGTTTCTTTTCAACTTGAGGTTTTTGTTTTTTTTTGACTGAACACAAACACTTTTTTGTTGCTTGCAAACTGAAGTGCTGAACTGGATGCTTCTGACCTAATTTTTAGAGCTGAAATTTTGTTTATTTTGGATACCTTTGTTGAGTCTCACCTCCGCCTTCCTCTTTTATTAAGTGCAGTCATTTTTCTGTAGTCTGCCAAAGATGAGCCAAAACTAGGTAAGAGGTGTATTAAGCTTTGAAGTTTTTTTTTTCCTTCATTTAAACACAGCACTTGTAAAATGTTTGTCATAGGACTGAAAGTTGGAAAAAAATTGTGGAGTTTTTATTTACCCTTGCAGATGAACCTTGAGCCACACTAAATTAGTAAATGTTCTACCTAGGACACACACACACACACACACACACACACAAAACCATGTCAAAAATATTTGGACCACCAACTATTAATGTGTAAAAATATATTTTAAACATTTAATTATTATATATATTTAAACATAATGTTTTAAAATATTTTAAAAATTAGGATCTCTGTCACTTTTTTTTTTTTTTGAGAGAGATACAGAGACAGGAAGGGAGAAAGATGAGAAGCATAAACTTGTAATTGCATCACTTTAGTTGTTCATTGATTGCTTCTCATATGTGCCTTGACTAGGGGCTCCAGCTGAGCCAGTGACCCCTTGCTCAAGTCAGCAATCTTTTGGCTCAGGCCAGCAACTATGGGGTCATGTCTGTGATCCCACGCTCAAGCTAGTGAACCTGCGCTCAAGCCAGCAACCACGGGGTTTCAAACCTGGGTCCTCAACATCCCAAGTTGATGCTCCGTCTCATCAGGCAGGATCCCTGTCACTTTTTGAAACATTTTTGTACCGCAAAAATATTTAAAATTCTATTACATATATGTATTCCAAGAATTAAAGGTGTCAGAGATTTAGGAAATGAAGTCAAGGTCTCTATTTTCTTGTTTTATTTTACTTTACCCCTACGCCTTGCCCTACTACCTTGAGTAAGTACTCAATGCATTTTTGTGTATAAGTTCATGAGAAACTAACTGCATGTTGTGTTATTAGGCTGCAGATTCCAGCTGTACTCATAATCTAGCTCAGAAAATGAGTTGAAAAAAGAGACTTTGAAAATTAAGCAAAGGATCCAACCCACAGCATTCTTATAATTCTAAGACCCACATTTTATGACATTATGTAAAGAATAAAGTTATAACTCTTCTAAATCTCACCAAAAACAAAATGAAATTCCCTCATATTGTGCATGGAAGCCAATGATGACAGGTCCTTAGAAGAAGAATCTGGCTACAAGGGTGTGTCGATGTATCAACATGTGAAAGTGGATTTTTCAGATGTAATGTATAGCTAATGTTTTGTACATAGGAAACACCAGGATAGTGTAATATGAAAAATTTAGGAAATATACCAGGACTTGTGTATCTAAATGAAAACTGTCTTTCCGGAAGTTTTTTTTTTACCTGGGGCGCTGTATGGTTAATCTTGCTGCTGTTGTGCCAAGAAATTTGGAGTTCTTTTGGGATCATTTTACAGCATTTAAAATTTTTTATTATTCTTGATTTTTTTGGAAATAGCCATTAATGAACAAATTTGGTGATAATGTTGGCTTTAAGACTAACTATTTGGGGTTAAAATCAGGTGTTATGATAACACAATGAGAATGACTTTTATGCCTGGTTTATACATCGACACTGAAAATAGGATTTTCAGAAAAGTTTTGCACAGAGGAACTTCACTGGAATAATGAACCTCTTCTAGGTTGGGTCTATCGGCTGCTATGGTTTTACTACCAGTGTGTCTTTCTTTGAATTATTTCTTTTGGACACCCTGTTTACCATGGTCCCGTGTAATGTCACACACAATGCCGCAGCTGCGATTGTGTACGTATGCCACCCAGCAGAGTTGTTCCAGCGAACTTTGCTTCATTTCTGGGAGATAGGCTTAGACCTAAGGCTAGAACTGCTTCTCTGGCTCTCCCAGTTGAACTTAAACTTTATGCTATATTGTGCTGTTTACAAAGATACTGTGATCTTAATTGATTTGTTTTTCTATTTTCTAGTTTATCAGGACATTGTATCTTATCATTTTTATTTTAACTGGCTATCATAGTTTTCTGGTGTGCAAAGTTTCTTCATACAGGCCAATATGTGTTTTTACTTATCTTGAAAGTTATCAGTCCATTTGTGATGATTACATACTGACATTTCATACTGACTATATAGTAATCTGTGGTTGATTTGTATGTCAGTTTATAAATGTGCTTGAAGTCTCATTATCAATGCAGCTTGAGAAGTGGTGTCAGACCTAATACCCATCACCAATTTGGGCAAAGAAGGAACTCCTTTAAATCTGTAATCTTTCAATTACTTTTATGCAGCCAAGTTTAAAGATGGAATTAGGTACTTGGAAATTAGTATCACTATGTTCCAGGTCTCTAGGAAACTTAAACTCAGCAAGTAACAAAGTCACGGTGACAGGGTCGACTGCTCAACCAGCATTTACTCAGCAGAGATTTTCTTCTTAAATTTCTAACTTTTTCTTATTTTGCTTTTTCCTAAATGTTTGACTGTATATTAGAATATACTTCATGGAAATGAATTTCTCCTTGACGTTTTATTTTCTTCTTATTAAAACAAAATCTAAACCAAACCCCACAAGACTCTTTTGTAAGTGCCAGGGAAAATGTGTTTCATTTGGTAAGGTCTAAGAAAGCAAAGCACTGGACTTATTAACAACAGTTTTAATTTTATAACCTAATACTTATCTAGAGCTCTCTCTCACATATTTTCATATTCCTTCTTTTCATTCTCCATTGGAGAAATTTAGTTAAATGTCTGGGTCTTTATATGTTTGCTCATTTAGCTAGTTCTTAGAAAACTTAAAAACTTTGCTTTTAGCATTTGTTTTGTGGTTATCATAACTTATTTTTTCCCATGAAACCAACTCCAATGACAAACTGGAAAATCTGCTGAGTGTTGGATTTGTGGCAAGTGTTGACTCTGTGGTGCTTGCAAAGTAATCCCCTTGAAACTTGCCATATTTTGTCTTTAATAATTACTCTCAAATCACTTTTTGGAATTTTATGTTTGTGAGCAGCTGTGCTTTGAAATATTTGTAATGCTTCTGTATGACTCGCTGTAGGTGCCAGAATGATCTTATCTCCACAATTCTTGGTTTTCTGTGCTCTAGAAGTGGAAGGAAATAATCTCCTTGAAATAGTGGAACAGGAACACTTGACGCTTTCATTAAACACACAGATACTGTGAATGGAACCTAATTCGGCTCCCGCCAGACTCCTTCTTTCCTGGTGTGTAATTAGGACCACATTGACTCCTACTGCAGCTGGCAGCCCTTCACTGTTGCTTTTTTCTGCTTGTGACCTTTGATCTCAGTGACCTTTCCTGGGGTTAGTCCTAGGCCCTTCATTGTGTTGGAGCTGAAGTGGCTCATGTGGAGTTGATTATTTCTCTGCTCATTTGGCCGTTTTGGTGCCATAACTCCCAGTCACTTCCATTTTCTTCTCCACTTTGACGCTCCACAGTGAAGGGAGGTGCTTTTGCAGCAGCAGGATCAGATCAGTTCATCTGCTTGACTGACCCGATTGAGACTCCCAGAGCCGGAAGGGGGTGTGTGTGTGAAATCTGTAGGTGTCAACATTTTTAAAGAAGTTGATCTGAATGATTGCACAATCGTTAAGTGCTCAACGAGTAGGTGCTGTGGAGAGCTGCATTTCATCCTGAGGGCTCTGCGTTCTGGGAAGAAGAGTAGGGCAGGTGATTGGCATGGGCCTGGGGGTGTGGTGTCCTGCAGCTCTGCTTTTGCATTGGCGCCTCCTGCCTTCGAGTTATGTGCAGTATGTAAGGGGATGCAGCGCGTCAGCTGCACAGGACCTCTCTAAGGGATTCTTCTGTTTCTGAAAGAACTGGGAGTAACCCCGAGATTAATATGCTAAGTATTGGATGGTGTATTTGCTGCAACTAGATTTATGGTAGCACTTTCTTTGCCTCTCCTCTCCTTTCCTCTGCTCTCCTCCTCCTTTTGCCCTCCTCCTCCCCTCCCTCTCCTCCAGTCAAATCACTGAAGGATGGATGCCAGCTGTAACTCTCATTTTTCAAGGCCCCATGTGGACAGCATGAAGACTGTCTCTGATCAAAGACTTGCATGATCACGAAGGAGTCAGCAGTTAAGGAATGTGTCTGAGTACCCTAAACTGTGGTACTTTTGAAAGATAAATGTAAGGAATGCAATGACATTTTGAAACTCATTTTTAAAAAGTCTGATTCCATCTCCAGAATATTATTTTTTGTCTTTTCCTTTTGTGTTTGATTTTTTAAAATATATTTTAGTAGTATTGATATGTCAATTATTTTGAATGAGGAATTGCTACCCCTTCAAGTGTGTTTTTTTTTTTTAGGATTTAGCCTGAGGTCTCCTCCTCAGTTAGATAGTGTCAGTTCTGTCTGTCTGCTGTTTGGTCCCAAATCTCTGCAGCTATTCAGGCTTCTTTCTGTTCTCCTATTAGATGTCGGTCTTAGAGTTTCACTATGTCCAACCCGACTCACTAGCTCTGCTCCTGAGGATACACTCTCTCCATTCCTGGCCACACTGAAAACATCAAAACAAAGCATGGAAAACCTGGCTGCTTCTCATATATTTCCTGTCTTAGGAAACACATGTTATTCACTCGTCCAAGTCAGAAATCTGGACAGCAGCCTTAATTCCTTTATTTATGGAAAAGCAGTGGGGAAACAGAGGAGTGGACAGATAATGGATTGAAAGATGTCAGATACATGCTTTTCTAGCCCAGGTCATTCACTAGCCAAGTTCCATCAGTTCTACCTCTTAAATATCTTTTTTTAAATTAAAGATTTTATTTTAGTGGTCCTGGCTGGTTGCTCAGTTGGTTAGTGTTGTCCCAGAATGACAAGATTGTGAGTTCTATCCCTGGTCAGGGCACACACAGGAAGCAACCAATGAATGTTTCTCTTCCCTCTCCCCTCCTCTCTCTGTCTCTCTAAAAACCAATCAACAAATTAAAAAAATTGAGAACTGGGCTGATAGCTCGGTTGGTGGAATGTCATCCTGAAGTGTAGAGGTTGCTGGTTTGATCCCTGGTCAAGGGCACATATAGGAACGGCTCCCTGCCTCTCTAAAAATTAAAAAAATTTTTTTTAAAGTTATTGATTTTACAGTGGGGGTAGGGAGCAAGAAATATTGACTCATATTCCTTCACTTTAGTTGTTCATTGCTTGCTTGTTGCTTGTCGAATGTGCTTGACCTGGCAAGCCCAGGTCTTCGCACTCAGCATTCCAAGTCAACACTCTGTCCATTGCGCCACCACAAGCTAGGCAAATATCTTTTAAATATGTCCATGCCTTAGAAAATATTTTTTAATCTTTTAAACGTATCTGCTGATATTTCTGTATTACAGTTTCCCATCCTTTTCCCCACAACTTTCTAACCTCTCTCCCTCTAGCCGTTCTCCATATTGTAGCATAAATGATTTTTGAAAGGCACAAGTCTGATCCTGTCCCTTGCCTGCTTAAAAGTTATTAATATTCCCCGAGGACAGAAAACCAAACCCTATAACCTGATTTATAATGTTCTTTATATTTAAGCTTTCACTCACTCTCTCATTACTTACTATGCTCCTGTTCTTCTACCTTCCAGCCCATACTTCCTTGCTCTCCACTGCTAATTCTGCACACACTTCTTCTGCTTGGAATACTCCCTGCCCTTGCTTTTCATCCCTCCCTCTACCGAGTCCCCCAGACTTAACCATTTGATTCACCAAAATGTTTCCTCTGAGAAGTCTTCATTCCTCTAAATCTAGGTTAAGTGACTCTTCTCTTTTTCCTGTAGCACCTGTGCTTGCCTTATTGTGTTGCTCACCTATCCCTCTCTCACTTAACTACTTTAATTCCTGAAAACCTTTATTTCCTAAAAGCATTACCTCTTAACAAAAAATCATTTCATGGATTTTGGTGGTAGGAAGTCATGGTGTGTTTCATTCCAACCCAAGAATGTGCAAGTTTCACAGATAGAAAACCAACTAAGTGATGAAAACAGATTCGTAAAGGTGATAAACAATATTTTGAAAGTAAATAAATGCAGTTTGTTTCTAAATATATTGCAGTGAATTTACTGTGTTCAGCAAAGGAGAAAGAAGACTTGGTGGTGGTGACTGGTAAGGGAGGCTGGTGAGAAATCATTGAAGGTGGTGGAGAGGCAGGAAATGAACTTTCAGACAAGAAGTCCTTTTAAGGCACGTAGTTATCATGCATTCACATTGCACTTAAAAACAAAGCTACAGTACAGAACAACAACACCTTTATGGCAAAATAAAGGCTAAACATTGGGCATGATTCACAACTGGTGGAAATGGTATGCACACACTTCACACAGAAGATTAGGGAAAATGCTCAATTTCCTCACATGGTATCTATACACAAAGTACCATGTTTTGGGTTCATCCAGATACGGCAAGCCATTCACAGTCTTCCATATTTTCTCATCAGATACCATGGTGTCATGTAAACTGGTGGGTGTATCTTCACCCAAAGCTGTAATATCAAAGTACCACTTTTTAGTTTCTGTCTGAAACAGTTGTTATACTGAATAAAAAGGAGCCATCCAAAAAGTGGAATTATTTTGCAGGAGCCCTTATGGCAAAAAGTTTAGTTCTGTTAGATACTTGTGTTTGTCATCTTTCCTCACATCTAAGTCTCAGGGAGGCAGATATCCTGTCTGGTTTGTTTGTGGCTGAGCTCCCAGCACAGCTCAGTGCCTGACGCATAGTAGGCATGCACTGAGGACAGTGTGTAGAATAAAAGAATTTCTCTGCTTTGAAGTCTTCAATACTTTTTTCCTCTTTGCACTTATGACACTTACTTTATTCCTAAGTTAATTATATTCTCATCCTCTTTTCTCGATTAGGCTGCAGTAGCATCAACTTCAGGAATTACGACTTCTTTATCTTCCTTATCTTTGTACCCCTCATAGGATCCTGCCCAAAGTTGATGCCCTATGTGTAGAAATAATTGGTTGAATATTTCCTGGGAAAATTAAGTTTCTTGGAGAAATTTGCAGGAAATAGTAGCTTCACTAAGTTAAAATATTCAGAATCAAGAAAACTTCGACAGATTTAAAGTTGGATATGATTAAGGTCAAGGTAGTTCAGTGGGTTAAAAAAAATGCATTGCATGTTTGACCTCCCTAATTGAAATTTTGTTGATTAGTACTTAATCAAAAGTTTTTAAGTAGGCATGTTTTCTTTTTTGTTTGGTTACTATAGAAAACTCATTTTTTTTCAACAGTTGAGAAATAGTATGTTTTTAAATAGATTGTTTGGAAATAAGGATCATTTCTTTTAAAGGAAATTTACTGTTTTATTTAGAGTAAGATACGTTTATAAAAGAAAACTAACTTAAAGAAGTTTCTATTTTCGCCTGACCCATGGTGGCACAGTGGATAAAGTGCCGACCTGGGATGCTGAGGTCCCAGGTTTGAAACCCTGAGGTCGTCAGCTTGAGCACAGGCTTACTAGTTTGAGTGTGGGGCTACCGGCTTGAGCGTGCGATTATCGACATGATCTCATGGTCACCGGCTTGAGCCCAAGCTCTCTGGCTTGAGCCCAGGGTTGCTGACTTGAGCAAGGGGTCACTGGCTTGTCTGGAGCCCTCCACCAAGCAACCAGTGAGCAACTAAAGTGACACAACTAAGAGTTGATGCTTCCCATCTCTCTCCCTTCCTGTGTCTCTGGCAAAAAAAAAAAGAAAAAAAATAAGAAAAAGGCAAAGTTTCTATTTTGAAGAACAATACCAACTCTAAGGCCAAATTTTTGTTCACAAATTAATCAGTTATTCCCTAAGCCTGAAAGAAAACTTAAGAAAGTTTGATATAGGAGTATAAGGAGGGGATAATTCAGAGAAAGAGAAAGCTTTGATCATCCTTAGGAAAGCAAAGGCGTTGGTTCAAAAACAAAGGAATCAAATCTAGAAATTCAGGAAAGACTTCTCCCAAAGGATTATTCTGGCAGCATGTTGAAGAGGGGTTATAAAAGCATTAAGTTCACCACCTGAACAATAAGTCAAGTAAATGTTGGGAAAGTATTTCCTTTCTTCTTACCTTTAGCTCCCCTTTGCCAACAGAAATGCTGAGCCTGGGGTGGCATAAAAGTGCATAAAAGTAGGGGGCCCTCCAAAAATTTTTACGGCATGGAGTAAAGGAGTTGTCCCCTGTTTGTAGGTTTAATGGGGTGCTACACTTGGCTGTTCTATTTTGTTTTTATGTTTTTGTGCCCTAGTCTTTTTTTCTGGGAGACTGTACTACCAGCTACTTTCTTGTAAGCAAAGTGACCACTAAGCATCTTCTCAGATACTTGAACCAGCCAGTCAGAACTGCAGTGACAATAATGGAATTATGTTGGCTGTTAACTTTCTCCGAAGATATGGAAGAACAACAACTTCCTTATGGTCATGTTAATGTCTCTGAGACCAGTGAGCTGGATAAGCCGTAACAATTCTGTTTTTCACATGGGGAGTTGATAGGGTCATTGCCATAGTTCAACAATAAGGCAAAACTGAACCAATCTAAATCCAAGCCCTTGAGTTATTTTACTACCTCCAGTAGTTTAGGGAACTAGAAATGTGTATGTGCTTTATGGACAAAAGCATTAAGGAAGGGAGAAAAAAGTTTGAAATAAATGGTAATTTACTATTTTGAATGCCAGCAAATATTGCCAAAAATGTCATCAGTTTTTATGTACACTAAAGAAATACATGTTATAAATTAAAATCACACAGTATAACAGTGACCCCTTATCCTCCTTTACAAAAATTTTGGGTAAAAAGCAGAGATTTTTGTATCCACATTTTTTTTTTGGTAATTGATTATTTGGATTGCCACTGTTTGGTAAACATGGCACATACCCTACCGACCCTTTCACTCCTTTTGTTTTACTTTTATGTAAATTTAGCATATTCTTAGAAAAAGCCTAGCTATATTAGACAGTGAATGTTGCTTTATGACTGATCAACTTAATCCTCAAATTCATGTTTTGTATTCACTCTGCTTTGCAGAGTGTGAGGATCTTAAGCATATGCTGATGAGTGGGAGTCCTTCCCACCCCCATGCTGATGGTGGTTGTCGGGGATAGGGTTGCGTATTGTTGCCGTCCTTTTCTGTTTTGGAAAACAGTTTGACTCTATATATGGTCTTAAAAATGTTTGTCCTCTTGACCCAGTAATTCCACTTAAAAAAAAATCTACCCTAAGGAAATAGAGTGGTTAAAGATTAATGGACAAAGACATCCATAGCAACACTGTAACAGTAAATTATATACACACACACACACACACACACACACACACACACACACACATATATATAAAAAACGAAGCCTACCTATCCAAAAGGGAATGACTAAGTAAATTAAAGTACATTCAATAAATTATCTTACAACTATTACAAATTATGTTTGTAAATTTTATAAGTAAAAATAATCATTAGATAAATGAGTAAAGCAGGATTTAAAACTTGCGTATATGTTATGATCTCAATTATGTAAATATACACATGGGAAGGGTTAGAAGGAAAAGCATCAAAATATTGATGTTATCTTTAGGTGATGGAATTGTCATGTTTACTTTCTTTTTGATTTATGCATTCCACATTTTCTATATTGAATGTGTTTTTTGTCAGCATTTGTAGAAACATGCTAACAACTTTCTACTTGTAAAAGTAATATACTCATTGTAAGAATATATGAAAAAACTTGAATATTTTGTTGGAAATATCAATTGGTGTTATGTTAACCACACTGGGTGCTTTAAAAAAAATTCTGAGTGAGAAAAACACTGAAATCTAAAAACATGACTGTGATTTAAATAAAAATTCTGTTCCATCTGATGATTGAAATCAGTTCTGTTTTGAATTTTTGCATGAGAACATTTGAATGTTATAAGCACTAGAGCAGAGATCAAATAGCAAGTTATGTTTCAAAGTGGTGAGTTGGTGGAGGGGACTGGGGTGTGCTCATCATGAACCCTTTCTCTGCTGGGCAGTCCTTCCTAATCAGAAAAGGGGCTAAGAGGAAGATGGGATGACTTTTATGCAGAGGAACTTAGGGCTGTTATTTTCCTGCCTAGGTACATTTTTATGGTGAGAAAGGCGACAGACACGTTAAGGCCACTGGTCTGTGTATTAGAAAGTGACAGGAGCCTTGTTCAGTTGTGGTAGCTTGGCCAAATGAAATGTTTATGTGGTGGAGCAATGTAGGACATATATACTTATATATGTTATAAATATATAAAGTTTATTCTATATATTTTTATATTTTATATATAGGTGTTTATATATATAGGTTTTTCAATAACTTGCTAGAAAAATAGCATCAACAGTAATATTACTGAGTTTCCTTTTTTGATAAAGAATACTTTAAAAAATTACATAGCATTGAGCAATTTTCCAGTAGTGCTAATGATATACCCTGATTTATATACATCATCTAACCCCCCTTGTGGTTAGCGATATTTATTTGGTAGGTTGGACCTAGGTGGTTGTTGAATAAAAATTCAAGTTCCCTGACCCATATAGCAATAGAACCCAGGACCTTGCTCTCATTATCAATTCTCTGACAAAACTGAGCAAGCTTGTCATGGATGAGCATAAACCAAGTCAACAAATATTTAGTAAATGACTATTACGGTCATAACCTCCAAAATCAGTAGATAGCATGTTGGAATTCTTGTTAAGATGGCTGATAGGTAAATGCAGTACTTGGGACCTTTCACAATTATATCAGAATTACAAAGCAACCATCACTGAGAACCACCTGAAATCTAGCTGAATAGAGGTCCTGTAACCAAGGATATAAAGAAGAAATCACATGGGGTCTGGTAGCAGAGGCAGAGATGTGAAATGGGCTGGTGGAAGTTAAAAATCCACAGGGGTCTCTCAACTGCAGAGGTTTTCCCTGAGGACAAGCTGTCCCAGACCCACACCAGGGCCCTCAGCCCAGGGTTCTAGTGCCAGGAAGAGAAATCACCATAACTTCTAGCTGTAAAAACCAGCAGGAATTATTACTCTTAAAGGGCCAACACAGACTTATTCAGACTCTCATGCTTTGAGCTCCAGTGCTAAAACAGCAGCTCAAAAGGCTCAGGAGACATACAGGGAGGAACTGAATTATCTGGCTTCATGTTGAGGGCTGAAGGGCCAGCTTTCTCCAGGCAGAAGTGCTGGTAGAGGCTGTTGTTTCTTTGATGAACCCTCCCCCTGCCCAGAGCTGGCAGGCGGGCACCATGTCTGAGACTCCATCAACCTGGCTCACACTTTTTGCTCTGCTCTGGTGATTCTCTGAGACCTGGAACCATCCAACTTGTGGGCCTACCGAAGCTGCTTCCAGTGGCTTTTCCATACAAACAGCCTGTCTTGGCTCATGCTTCAGACTTTCCTAAAACCTCCCAAAGGTTCAAAAGCCCCAAATAAGCAGCATCTAGCCTCTTGCTAAGTCGCCCCAGGCTCAGCACTGGTGGTAGTCAGCTTTGGTTCACAGCTTGGCATCTCCTGGGCACCTCCATCCCAGCACAAGTTGTAGCCATCTGCAGATTGCTATGTAGCTCATTTCCGGGCAATAGCTGTTCTTGGGCTGCACCTTCCGGGAGGCCCAAAAGCTAGTGAACCTGCTGGCCAGCTTCAGATCACAACAGAGCGCTACCTAGGGGGTAGACTTACTGGGCACTGATATGAAGTAAGACCTGCTCTGTGGGGTTGGCCCATACCCAGCAACCCTTCCATTGTAGTCACAGCTAGTCCTCTCAGCCCATTGGCCTGGGACTAAATGCCTCCCATTTACATGCCAACAGCAATCAAGGTTCAGCTACAACAGGACAGTACTCACAGCCCAAGCAGGGGGTGCACTTGGAGTGCCCAGATTAGTTAACTGTGAAGGCTCTGCCACTGGGCCATACAGGACAACTACTATATAAGGCCACTCCATAACACTGGGAGATATAGCAGCTCTACCTAATATATATAAACTAACACAGGGAGACTGCCAGAATGAGAAGACAGAAACATGTCTCAAATTACTGAACAGAACAAAACTCCAGAAAAAGAAGTAAATGAAATGGAGGCAAGCATTTGACCAGATGTAGAGTTCAAAACACCGGTTATAGGGGTGCTCAGTGTTCTTGTGGAGAACTGTAATAAAAAGATAGGAAACATAAAAATGGAGTTAGAAAACATATAAAAAGAACCAGTCAGAAGTGAAGAATGCAATAATTGAAATGGAGAAAACATTACAGGGAATCAACAGTGGAGTAGATGAAGCAGAGGATCAAGTTAGTGAATTGGAAGGTGTGGAAGCAGAAAACACCCAATCAGAATGGAAAAAGAAAAAATCCAAAAAACTGAGGATAGTTTAAAGAGCCTCTGGGACAATTCCAAGTGTATTAACATTTGCCTCATGGGAGTGCTGGAAAGAGAAGAGAGAAAGAAATTGAAACATTTTAAAAAATAAGGACAGAAAATGTCCGTAACCTGAAGAATGAAAGAGCCATACAAGTCCGGAAAGTACAGAGAGACCCAAACAAAATAAACCCAAAGAGGCCCACACCAAGACACATCATAATTAAAATGCTAAAGATTAAAGACAATGAAAGAATCTTAAAAGCAGCAAGAGAAAAAGTTATCTACAAGGGAGCTCCCATGAGACTGTGAGCTGGTATCTCAAAGAATTGAAAATCAGATAAAGAGCTTTTCAGACAAGAAAAGGATAAAGGAGTTTATCATTACCAAACCAGTATTACAAAAAATGTTAAAAGGATCTTTTTTCTGACCTGGGCCAGTTTACCCCTCCTGAGGCAACCTGGTGATCCCCACTCCCAGGAGGTCACCATATTGATGCCGAACTTAGTGCAGACACTCAGTCGGCATAGCACACTACAGCCCAGAACTCAGGGGCTCAAATAATCCTGTCTCAGCCTCCTGAGTAGCTGGGATTACAGGCACACGACACTGCGCTTGGCTAAAGAAGAAAAATGATAAAAGACATATGAGTAATAAAAGAATGAAAACATAACTATCAACAGTTACTTTAAATGCAAATTGATTAAAGGCTGTACTCAAAAGACATGGTGGTTGATTGGGTAACAAAATAAGATCCTTATACAGGTATATGCTATTATTAAGGTGACCAACTTTTTTACAATGAAAAAGACAAAAATAAATAGAAGAAAACAATATTGTAAATAAAAGAAACATCTTATTCATTGCAACAATAATACACTATAATAAGTGCATAATAAAAACATTTATAATATTTTGTATTGTAATTATACTTACATACCTATTAATTTTTAATAATTGTAAGAAAAAGTACTCATTTAGATAATAAATGAGTACTTTTCCATTGAATGAATATTTTTTTGTCAATGTATCATTTTGTAACAATATATTGGAAATACCTGAACAAGAAATATCCTTCATACTGAATTTTACAGCAAGTGCTGCAGCTAGAGTATCAACATTCAATCTTGATTTCTCACTGTCCAAAAATCATTAGCAATTGAAAAAACTCTTTCAACTGCTGCATTGGTTCCAGGGAAGCACAATGTAAATTGAACAAGAATAAATAATTTTCACATGGAATATGTTCATTTTTGAAATGGCTGAATATTTCCACCCATCTTTTATCAGTTTCGACGTGTTCATTTTCCCATTGTATTAATTTTTCAGAATTTAAATATACATTTAGTCGTCTAATTTCTTCAAAGAGACAGTTCATTTTGATGTCTGGCATATCTTTAGATAAAAACTCAAGACAAGATTCAATATCTGTCCAATATACTTGTGATGAAGTAAAAAAAAAAAACTCCATTGAAAACTGTTATTTCCCGTGATGTTTGTTTCAGACCATTCTTCAAAATATTGAAAACATAAAAATTTTGCACTTCTTTGATAAACTTTTCAGTTATGCCTGGATTTGATTCCTCTAAGTCTGACAATTTTCTTTTTATAATTTAAGAAAAAATTTTCTTTAAAATGAGATTTAGATAGAAGGATAAAGTCATTCAAAATAAAACTAACTTCCGTAGCTGAAATGTGTTTACCTTCAATCTTTTGAATCATTTTGTGAAAAATAGATGCTTGATTATGTACAAAATACATTAATATCTCAGATATTTTATTATTGAAAAACAATTCTGCCTGACCAGGCAGTGGCGCAGAGGATAGAGCGTCGGACTGGGATGCGGAGGACCCAGGTTCGAGACCCCGAGGTCACTAGCTTGAGCGCGGGCTCATCTGGTTTGAGCAAGGCTCACCAGCTTTGGACCCAAGATCACTGACTTGAGCAAGGGGTTACTCGGTCTGCTGTAGCCCCACAGTCAAGGCACATATGAGAAAGTAATCAATGAACAACTAAGGTGTCACAACAAAAAACTAAAGATTGATGCTTCTCATCTCTCTCCGTTTCTGTCTCTGTTTCTATCTATTCCTCTCTCTGACACTCTCTGTAAAAAAACAAAACAAAACCGATTCCAGGATTTTAGGACATTTGTCTAAACTTTAAAAATATGAACAGAGAGGCTCAAATAATTGTAGAACACGCTCTATAGCAGGTGTTAGAGCAAGCCATCTAACTTTTGAATATCTTAAAAGTTTTTTGTATTTAACATTTGCTTCTTCACAAAATTGTTTTAAAGTAGCAACACAAATGGTAAAACGACTAAAATGCAAATAAATTGTAGTTATTCTACATCAACTGGCATAGCACATGACGCTGTGTTGATTGCATTTGACAAAATATGTTCATTACAACCAATTCCTAGTATTTTATTTTGGAGTAACTTGTAATTTTACATACACAGTATTCACCCCTTTGCCCACCAAAATTTGTATTTGTATTATCAGCCGTTAGCGCAACAACTTTGGATTTCAAATTGTTTTCATTTATTACTCTGTATAGATGGTTTGACAAAATTTTAGAAGTTTCGCCCTCAATGGATTCTAAATTTAAAATTTTTACTTGAATGCCCTTGGCAACATTAAAATATCTTACTATTATTGAGTACAATTTAATTTCATTATGATTTTTTTTTTTGTATTTTTCTGAAGTTGGAAACGGGGAGGCAGTCAGACTCCCTCCCTCACGCGATCAATCGGGATCCACCCGGCATGCCCACCAGGGGGCGATGCTCTGCCCATCTGGGGCGTTGCTCTGTTGCATCCAGAGCCATTCTAGCGCCTGAGGCAGAGGCCACAGAGCCATCCTCAGTGCCCGGGTCAACTTTGCTCCACTGGAGCCTTGGCTGCGGGAGGCGAAGAGGGAGACAGAGAGGAAGGAGAGGGTGAGGGGTGGAGAAGCAGATGGGTGCTTCTCCTATGTGCCCTGGCTGGGAAATGAACCCGGGACTCCTGCATGCCAGGCCGACGCTCTACCACTGAGCCAACCGGCCAGGGCCTAATTTCATTATGATTTGATGCATCAGATAAAATTGTTACAAATGCTGCAGTTTCTAAGTCCTCTGTAAGTATTTTGTCACAGTAATTTTTAAATATTGATTTCAAAATAGCCTGGCATTTTGAAATGTCCTGGGACATGAAAATTTTGCATTGTGAAACTTTTCCAATAATTTAGTTGTACAATCCATTCTACGAAAACTTTGATTGTGATTTATGGTTATGAAATGCAAATGTTCCTTTCGTTGCAGCCAACTGTTTTTCATCTTCAGAATAATTTGAAGCTTTAAAAAAATTTGTTTCTTTACAACAGGAAGCTGATGCATCTAATGATTGCTTATGCTTGCAATCATGTCATGTCAAATACAAATACGTCACATCACACGCAGTAGATCGATTCTGCATTGATTGAATACGGACATTTATAGATTAGTCTTCCAGTATCAAAAAGGAGGACATGTAGGAGGACACTTTTCGAGGGAGGATGGAACTTACAAAAGAAAGACTGTCTTCCCTAGAGGAGGACGATTGGTCACCTTATATTCGCTTTAGATTGAAAGACACACACAGAGACTGAAAAAAAAGGAACAGAAAAAGATATTTCATGAAAAGGGATACACATGCACACACACAAAGCTGGGAGAGGCAAGGCTTATACCAGACAAAATAGTCTAAAACAGGGCTACAACCAGAGACGAAGGAAGGACCAAGTAATCTCACTTATGGGTATTTATCTGAAGAAACCCAAAATACTAAATCGAAAAGATGTACATACCATATATTTATTGCAGCATTATTTAAAGTCTATGGAAGAAACCCAAGTGTCTATCAGGAGATGAATGGATAAAGAAGTGGTGCATATATACAGTGGAATATGACTCGGCAATAAAAAAGAATGAACTCTTGCCATCTGCAAAAACATGGATAGACATAGAGGGTGTTATGCTGAGTGAAACAAGACAAAGACAAATGCCAGATGATTTCACTTATATGTGAAATCTAAAAAAACAAAATAAGCAGAACAGAAACAGGCTTATAGATACAGAGAACATTTTGACAGTTGCCAGATGGAAGAAGGGTGAGAGGAAGGGTGAAAAAGGTGAAGGAATTAAGAAGTACAGATCGGTAATAACAGAATAGTCATGGGGCTGTAAAGTACAACACAGGGAATACAGTCAGTAATATTGTAATTATGTATGGTGTCAGATGGGTACTAGATTTATTGGGGTGATTACTTAATAAGTTATATAATGTGTGATCACTGTTGTATACCTGAAACATGAGATACGTCAACTGAAATAAAAAAAAATTAAATGATATCATGTTATGATTAACCTAATAGAAAGGTAGAGTTAATAAAGGATGTTCCTTGTGCTAATAGATTGGTAGCAGTAACGAGCTGTGAAATTTTGAAGGACAGCTGTGAAATAACTCAGTGATCATGTGTGCTAGGGTTAAAGTTGACTCAGGAATTTTTTCACTGCTTTTCAATAAATAAATAGTTGAGGAAAGACTTGGCAAAATGAAGAAACATTCCTACTTGTCCTCATTCTCTCAGGAAAGTGGCTCCTGTTAACAAGTTATTTGAATGTTTACTTTGTCTTGACTGCTTAGCAGTAGTGTGTCAGCTCTTACCCTTAAACCTAGTGAGAATTAAAATAAACCAAAAAATATTTTCACACAGATGGCTCCTTCTTCCCATGACTGGTACCAAAATGCCCTCTTCCATTTTTAAAAAGAGGGCAGGAAGAAAGAATTATAAAGGCAGCCTGGGAACAGTCTACAATTGGGAGAAAGTTGAATTTGCTACTTGTAGATTTTGGAGTACCTGGCATAGAGAAGTAAGCATTTTTAGCTTTGCTTAAATTGCTATACTATCTCTGTATTAGAAGCCCCCCACAAAAGCAAACCTTCCCTTGACCTCTATCAGTTCTCCCTATTTTTCTGCTGGCCTTTTATAGAAAAACTCATGGAGTTTTCTGTGTCTGCTTGCTTCATTTCCTCCCTTCCCATTCTATTGTGAACCCACTGTCAGTCTTTTGTTCCTTCTCCATTGAAACCATTCTTGTCACTGTCACCAGTGAGATCCATCATCCCTTTCCCATCCTACTCTACTTCTCAGCAGTGTTGAGAGAGTTAATGACTCTTCTAGAAATATTTTCCCCCTGGATACGGCATTCTTCTAGATTTCTCCAATTTCACTGATGACTTCTCAGTCTCCATTGTATCTTTCTTCTCTCCTATTTAGTCTCTGAAGGTTGGCATGTCCCACCTGGTCTCTCTCTTCTCATTTTCCTAGAGCTTACACAGTGCCATGGCTGTTATAGCTGTAACATGTACATTGTCAGCTCTGACTTCCTCCACAGCTCCAGACTCCTTTATGTAATTGTCGATCGACAGCAGTCCTGGGATGCCTAATATGTAGAAAACTCGGATTCCACTTGGCTGGAACAGCACTGTTAACTAACGTCCTCTTTATCATCTCCCTCTCTCTGGTCTTCCCCTTTTCAGTAAACAGAGCTACTGTTTGTTCTGTTAAACCAAAACTAAGTTATCCTTGGCACATATCTTTATCTATCTCAGGCTTATATTCAAGCCTTCAGCAAATTTTGTTGGTTCTGTCTTTAGAATATGTTCAGAACCTTGTAACTTTTCACCACCTCCACAGTTGCCCCACCACGTTCCTATCTCTTCTAAGTGACCGCATTACTCTACTTGGTCTCTCTCTTCCGTCTCTGCCCCACTTCAGTCTAGTCCAGGCGTGGCCAACAGTTTCTCCCCCCGGGCTAGATTAGAAAGAAAACTTTTTTCATGGGCCGGACGAAATATTAAAATTTAAGAATGTTAAATACAAAAATGATTCGTTTAAGTAAACAAAATTTTATTATATAATTTGTTTATGAATAAATGTAAGTGAGTGAAAAATTTTAATATATAATATTATTTCAATAAAAATATTTTTAATAAAAATATAATTATATACCGTATAAATATTCAAACGGTATCGCAGTTGAAACAATATTTAATTAATAGAATGAGCTTGAAGGGGTTATATTGCAAATAAAACAATTATTTTGTTTTACAAACAGCCTGGACACGTTTTCAGTTATCAACTGCAGCTATTGTCTATGCTACAATGCCACTTGATTCAGCACACTTGACCATAAAAATAACGAATTGTTTGACCTTGGGTGCGCACTGGCAAACTCCTAAAAGAATGTGGGTTTCACATCGCCACTGAACGTCAAACAGTTCATATCGAGTACAGATGAGTACAAAAGTTGTAAATCTTTATAATGGAATTTTTTTAAAAAATGAAGTATCGCGAATCCATTTGATCAATTATTGGAAGTTAACCCTACATTAGTCATATGCAATTCTTTTCCGTGTATCACTATCTTCTTAAGTATCTCAATTTCCAATAATCAAAGATGCTTTCGCTTCTGAGTAGCTGAGATTTTAAAGTAGTGGAGAATATTAAAAATTTAATCACAGGCCGCATAAACTCATTACGCGGGCTGGATCCGGCCTGCGGGTCGTATGTTGGCCATGCCTGGTCTAGTCCATACCAGCCAAGACTTTTTAAAGCATAAATGAGATCTCATCATTCCCCTTGTTTAAGTCTTCTAAGGGCTTCCCATTGTATTGAGAATAAATTCCAAAATTTTTTATGATATATTTTTCAATTACAGTTGACATACAATATATTAGTTTCAGTTATGCAACACAGTAATTAGACACTTATATGCCTTATGAAGTGATCAATCACCCTGGTAAGTCTAGTACCCATCTGAGAGCACACCTAGTTACTACAATATTTTTTACTGTATTTCCTATGCTGCATATTTCAAACCCATAACTTTATAATTAGCAGTTTTTACTTTTTTTTCTTTTAGAGAGAAAGAGGCAGGGAGAGAGAGACAAAAGACAGGAACATTGAACTGTTCCTGTATGTGTCCTGACCAAGGATCAAACCAGCAACCTCTGTGCTTTGGGACAGTGCTCCAACCAACTGAGCTATCTGGCCAGGGATTAATTTTATTGATTGATTTTATGAGCGGTAGAGAGAGGGGTGGGGAAAGGGAAGCATTCATTTGTTGCTTTACTCAGTCATGCATTCTTTGGTTGCTTCCTGTGTGTGCCCTGACTCGGGATCGAACCTGTAACCTTGTTGGTTTGGGATGACACTGTAACCAACTGAACTGACTGGCCAGGGCCAATTTATACTTCTTAATCCTTTTCACCTTTTTGCACCCAATCCCAAAATCTTGACCATAGCTTTTAAAGCTGGGCAGGCTCTGGACCAGCTCTCCTCCATGCCTTTGTCCTGGCTCATCCTACTCTCTCTAACATGGTCTTTGAATGTTTTGCAGACATGCTCAGTAAGCTGCGTCCCAGCGTAGGCTTGCACTTGGTGTCCTCTGTTTGAATAATCCATGAGCCTGGGTCCATATGTGAAAGAAAAACAGTAGTTCCTATCACAGCAGGCTGTAGTGAAGATGAACTTATATTTAAAACACTGAAATGGTGTGTAGCACACACTGAGATCTGTGTAAATCATGGCTATTATACACTGCTCACAAAAATTGGGGGATATTTAAAAATGAATGTGAAGTGATACAATATCCCCTAATTTTGTGAGACATTAATTTAATGTCTAAGATTTGTTTGTGACTTGAGAAGATACGGCTCATGCTCACGACTTTATTGACTATTCAGATTAATGAATTTAATTGCTTTTCTGGTTTAGATTTTCTTTTTTCTTCTTTGCATGTCTTTCAGTGAGCCAAGGCCTGATTTTGCTCTGGAAATCTGTCCTGCTCGCTTTGATAATCTGGCGCTATGCATCCTGGTCCCGGAGCCCTACAAACACTGCTGTATGCTGTTCTTTTGCCCCTGTGCTCTTCTGTGAGTTCAGGTAAGAGTGGAAGAATGCTAGTGTTTTAGCCCAAGCTTTTCCTCATCTTAATCTTAAACCCAATTTCAGTGTTTTGCTGGTGCTAGTGGTTTCGAAAGACATGTAAAATTTGTTTTGACCAGTTGAATGATTTAAAAACTTGGATTAATTTAGCAGTTTTAACGATCTTTTAACAGGCCTTCCTGTTGTTGTCCTTGTAATTTATTCCTTTTGTTGCCTTAAAAATAAACACTTCTCAATTGTGCCTTTTTCAGTAAGAAGATGCATTTCAAATTTCTGAATTTGGAAATTATAACAGGAATAAAATGCTGACTACATACCACCAAAAAGAAATTTTAGATCAGTGTGTAAGAGTATTCGACTTAGAGTGAGAGAATTTGATTCAAACCCCAGGTCTCTTATGACCTTGTCTAATTTATTATCTAACTCTGGGTTACTGAAAAGCATAGATGTGTTCATTGTTAAATGTGTATGGTAAGCCTGAGCCTAATAATGGTGTGTTTCCTTTTAGATTTTTGTGAAGATTTATATGTTAGACACAAGTGCATTGATATGTATTCATTAAATAATATTTATTTTCCTCTATTAAATATACTGTACAATTATATTAAATTTAGTAAGGAAAAATTGATTTAGTGGTTTTATTACATTATTTTCTTTTTGCTAAACAATATCCTCAAATTTAGTCAAGAAAGGCGTTTCCTTAATCTTCATTTCTGAACAAATATCCTGCGAAAGTAGAGTCAATAATTTATTGATTTTTTTTAAAAAGTATTTTACTCTGCTAAAGTAACAACATTACTATCCTCTGCCCTCTTTTTTGGGTAAAGAGAGGGCTCTCTCTGTTTTGATAGTCAAGTGCAAGAATCCCCCCCCCCCCCAAGTTTCTGGAGGAATAGACATAACAAGTGAAGCTATTCCACACACCAAATAAAAATTATAAGGTTGATATGCTATTAAGCCTTCTATCAAAAAAAGAATAGACTTGGTATTCAGTGTGGCTTTCTAACTTTCTATTTTTGTTTTCTTAAAAGTTGAATATTATTTTGTATTAAAGGGAAGTGGTAAAGAAGTACTATAGCCTTATTTATAAAATAATGTGCTCTACAAAGTAAAATCCTGTTGGTAATATGGAGAGAATCCTTTTTAGTTTGAAAGTCATCTCTACCTCTTCAGATTGTTAACTTTCATTTCTTAAAAGCTACTTCCTTAAATGAGCAATTTGCCATTTCTCATTTATATCATAAGAATTCTTCTCTATTTTACCCTAATTATTAAGTGATAGGTTAACATGTTGCCTTTTTTCCTTCCAAAAATGGGCTTTAAAGACTTCCTAGAACTTGTAAAAGTGTTAAGAACCATAACATATATGCATAAAGTAAGGAATTGCCTGTAGTTACAAAGATTGAGATGAAATGTATTTAATGTGCTTTCTTTCACCTTTTCCTCTTCCTTTGCACATGGGGAATGTTCCCTTGTAGATTTGGCACCTTATTTTATTTCTGAGCCACTGTCTGCTGTCCAGAAACTTGGTGGACCTGTAGTTCTGCATTGTTCTGCTAAACCTGTGACTGCTCGTATCACATGGTTGCATAATGGAAAAAGATTGGATAGAAACGTGGAACAGATTAAGATTCATCAGGGGACTTTGACTATTCTTTCTCTGAACCCCTCCCTTTTGGGTTACTACCAGTGCGTTGCCAACAATAGCGTCGGTGCAGTTGTGAGTGGCCCTGCAACAGTATCCATTGCCGGTGAGTTTAATTTTGTCGCTGTTATTTATGATTTCTCCTGACAGTACTGTTAGTACTTGCATTTTTGAATAGTGGGAAGAGCATGGGTTTTGCAGACAGACACACAGGCGTTCTTGTCCTAGCCTTGACTCTTGCTGTGTGTTTAACTTTGGGAAATATACTTGAACCACTGTGAGCCTCGCCTAGTTGTCTTCCTCTGGAACAAGGCTATGGAAGTGATTTTTTACACAGGACAGTTTTCTAAAGCGAATTCTGAATTTCTTTGTATTTAAAAGCCCTTAATATGAGCAACTAACAAAAAATCTATTGTCTACTTTAACACTCAGTTATTTTATGCAGTTCTTTATCTTTCTTTCACATCTAATTGTTTTATTTGCCTGATTACTGAGTGATTTTAATTTATTTAATTGAAACCAGGCTAAAGAAACAGGAAAATAATAACTGACTGTAAAGAAAGGAATGTTGAGTATTAAACTTAGGGAAATCTGGAATGCATGGTTTTCTTAGTAAGTATGAGCCATCTGCCTTTCAAACGGTGATGGCTTCCAGTAATGGAAAACGTCTTTGTAAGGGCACCCCTATTTACAGAACAAATCTGGATTCCCCAGGAGTAGTGAGTTTGTCATAACTGAGAAGAGTAAATGTTTTTGTAGAGCTGTGACCCATGGACAGCTCCAAGACACACACTGGAGGGCTGCATTCCTGGCGGCAGGCTGCTGAGTGCCTTCCGCTTGGAGATAACAGAGCCCTTCCGGGCAAACTCCATCTGTTGTAAGCTTAAACTGAGGGGACTTGAGACCAACTTAGTATAGTCAGAAAATTCTAGTGATACACAGCTTTGTTTCTCAGTGTCCTAGATTCATGCTCATAAGCCAGTCTATTGACTGTGAGGAGCTACAAACAGAAGGATGCGTGGGGAACGTCGGTTTTGATGAGGGGCTGGCTGCATTGAAGAGGACTTACCTTGAAAAAATGGGAACAGTTATCTTTTCTAGTTCTCCCTACTGTTTTAAGAGCAGTTTGCTTTTTACATGGTTCTCTGGGAAAGGGTACCATAATTCAGCCCCAGCATTAGCCTTGTTCCTCTACCCAAACTGCTGTTTGTGGTGAAAAGATCAGCTACCCTGTGGAATGGGATCAGCTGCCACAAACAGCCGTGTTATGGATGTTGTTTCTAATTTTTGAATTTCCTTTGGGAAAGATGGTTCAAACTTACATTTATTTATCTATTTATTTATTTTAGTTCTTGGTGATTTTGATTCTTCAATAAAGCATGTTATTACAGCAGAAGAAAAAAGTACTAGCTTCATTGACTGCAAGGTACCAGAGAGCAACCCCAAAGCTCAGGTGCGCTATAAAATCCGGGGGAAATGGCTGAGACATTCTACAGGTGAGAGTTTTTATGAAAAGCCAGTGGCACCTACAGGTCAAATGCTCATTAAAGAACCTACTATTGGCCCTGGCCGGTTGGCTCAGTGGTAGAGCGTCGGCCTGGTGTGCGGAAGTCCCGGGTTCGATTCCCGGCCAGGGCACACAGGAGAAGCGCCCATCTGCTTTTCCACCCCTCCCCCTCTCCTTCCTCTCTGTCTCTCTCTTCCCCTCCCGCAGCCGAGGCTCCATTGGAGCAAAAGATGGCCCGGGCGCTGGGGATGGCTCCTTGGCCTCTGCCCCAGGCGCTAGAGTGGCTCTGGTCAAGACAGAGCGATGCCCCGGAGGGGCAGAGCATCGCCCCCTGGTGGGCGTGCCAGGTGGATCCCGGTCGGGCGCATGCGGGAGTCAGTCTGACTGCCTCCCTGTTTCCAGCTTCAGAAAAATACAAAAAAAAAAAAAAAAAAAGAACCTACTGTTAAGCTTTGAGTGCTGGGGATTGTGGATACGAAAATACATAAGATACGTGCTCTCCACTCTCAGAAGTTCAGGGGAGGAGAACAGAAGAAATGGTTACAGTCTAGAAATGATTACAGTCCACTCCCAGAGCTCACCCTCTCAACTCATTCAGGTCTGCTCAGATAGACCTTCCAAGAAGACCACTCACAGGACCCTTTCTAAAATAATGTGCCCTGCAGCTCTCTGTCCTCTCTACTCAGCTTCATTTTTCCCATAGCAGTGTGTTACACATATTTTTGTTTGCTAGTTTGTTCCTTACCCTTTCTCTGCAGCCCCATTCCCAGCACTCAGATGTCAGCTGCACAAGTGCAGGGTCTTTGTCTTTTTTCATTGCTGTGTCACCTGTGCCTGGGCCGTCATTGGCAGAGAGTAGGCACTCAGTACATCCTTGTTGAGAATAAGTGAATGAATAGACATGACTGAATATTGGGTGATCAGCACAAGGTACAGGTCTGCCCAAGGTGGCGGTTGTACCTGGTCATTGTATCTTTGTCTGACTATGTTTGTGCTGTCAGTGTTCTCAAATGTTTCTAACAGGTTTGATTTTGTTACTCTAGAGCTACTCTTTCTTTGCCTTGACTTTCTCTTTCCTTCACTTAATAAATTTTCCTCCATTGCTTATTTGCCGCTAGTCTTATGTCTAAATTTAATGCAAAATTGACTAGGCCCTGGCCGGTTGGCTCAGTGGTAGAGCATCGGCCTGGCGTGCAGAAGTCCCGGGTTCGATTCCCAGCCAGGGCACACAGGAGAAGCGCCCATCTGCTTCTCCACCCCTCCCCCTCTCCTTCCTCTCTGTCTCTCTCTTCCCCTCCCGCAGCCGAGGCTCCACTGGAGCAAAGATGGCCCGGGCGCTGGGGATGGCTCCTTGGCCTCTGCCCCAGGCGCTAGAGTGGCTCTGGTCGCGGCAGAGCGACGCCCCGGAGGGGCAGAGCATTGCCCCCTGGTGGGCAGAGCGTCGCCCCCTGGTGGGCGTGCCGGGTGGATCCTGGTCGGGCGCATGCGGGAGTCTGACTGACTGTCTCTCCCCGTTCCAGCTTCAGAAAAATACAGAAAAAAAAAAAAAATTGGCTAGTCTTAATTGCTGTCCTTTGTAAAGAGATATGCCTCACTATATTCCCTTCCTTCCTCAGAGAATTACTTAATCCTTCCATCAGGAAATCTTCAGATTTTGAATGTTTCCTTAGAGGACAAGGGGTCATATAAATGTGCAGCTTTTAATCCTGTCACACATGAATTAAAAGTCGAACCCATTGGCCGAAAGCTTCTTGTGAGTCGTAAGTATTTGGGAGAATAATGGTAACTAGGAGAGTCCTCAAAAGCATTGCTCCTAAAGAGCGGGGAAATGGAAGTTCATATTGCTCTTAGATTGTGTTTGTTTATCATAAGAGAGCCTTACAAAAATATAAATACATAAATGTGTTATAGAATAGTACTGTATATGTTTTCTGAAAATCAAACGATACGTTGGAGGAGAATTTCGGTCAAGAGTAGAGTGGAGAAATGTGGAGAACTTTGCCCTTTGCTCATATAAAAATAAGTTTTAGAGAAAATATAACTTGATATGAATGGTGATCAAGTTTGTGGCTAACTGAGTTATGAAAATGTATATCTGTCCTCTTTCATACCTGATTTTTAAGTTTGATCTATTTAGTCATTTGTTTTAGAGAAAGAAAAGTATTGATTTGTTGTTCCACTTTGTTGTGTAGTCATTGGTTGCTTCTTATATGTGTCCTGACCGGGATTGAACCTGCAACATAGAGATGATGCTCTAACCAACAGAACTACCCAGCCAGGGCCTCCTACCAGATATTTAGATTATGGTAGTACAGTGAGGTAGCACCAATAGCCAAAGCTTAATGAAGTAGTGGTTCTTGTCCTTGTTGAGAATTCTGCATTTCTAAATTGCTAATTCAGAAGTAGCCCCAAAGGATCACAAATTTTTAGTTCTCACCTGAAAAATGAGAACTACCTATTTGGTAGGACCTTGTAATGTAAAGAAGAATAAATTGGAAGGTAGGAAAGCTCACAGATTTACTAAGGAGGAGATTGGACGTGATACTAATTTTTTGTTGTTTTCTTTTTCCAGGCCCTTCTTCAGATGATTTTCACATTCTTCACCCGACCCTTTCACAGGCCTTAGCTGTCCTTTCTCATAGCCCTATCACCCTGGAGTGTGTGGTGAGTGGGGTCCCAGCTTCTCAAGTGCACTGGCTGAAGGATGGCCAGGATGCTGTGGCGGGAAGCAACTGGAAGAGGTTGTACTCGCATCTTGCCACAGATAGCATTGACCCAGTAGATGCTGGAAACTATTCCTGTATGGTGGGAAGCAAGTCTGGAGATGTAAAACATGTGACTTACGTGGTTAAAGTGCTTGGTAAGATGTTACTTAGTAAATTTTTTCCAGGCAGGCTACTTTCCTGTTATAACTGATATTTGAATGGAAGATCTATTTGTGAACTGTAAATGAAATGAGGAGTATTAAGAGATTATCTACACCAGTAGACAGAACAAGCTTCATTTTCCTAATGGACTGCTGAATTAGGCCGTATTTCTGGGAGTTGTCAGAACATTTCACCTGGGATGTTCTTGGGAACCTCACCCCAACCTGGTTACATAGTATAGAGCTTGTTCCTAGGGACATGGAGGAAAGAGACTAGACCTCAGTAGGATGGAAGATTCTGGGCTGTTCTCAGGTATAGTATCCAGTGGTAGTAACTAAGTAAGGCAAAGTAACTGACTAGAAAATGTCATCTCAGAAAGAAATTTCATTTCAATTTATTTTCCCTTTTGGAATGTTTTCACTGTATCTGGCTCATAAAGTCTGCAGTATTTTCACCTACAATTCTGTATCTACTCTTATCTGAATATTGTTCCTTCCACTGCCTACCTCATTATCGTGTAGTAGCAGAAAACATTTTCCTTTATCAAAGCAGGTTTTCATGAAAACCCCCAAAACTAAATCATAAGTTGTTTCATAGTCAATATAGTTTTATAAATCTGCACATATTTAATTGCATCAATGGCTGATGTAAATACACTGGAATTAATCTAAGTATTGACAAATGGGCTTTAAAGTTTAATGATCATTAGGACTAGATTGATATTTATAATAATTTAATTTGGGCATATGTTAACAAATGTTGATAAATGATTTACTTTGTTTAGGTAAAAACTCACTTGACGGATATTAAAGGGCTTTTTTTTTTTTTTTGTCCAGTACACACCTAACCTCAAAGCAGAATTGATCATAAAAGGAATTTCACTTCTGAATAAAAGTTTTTTGTTTTGGCTCTTGTTTATTGTGATATCCAGGGAAACTATTATTTTATTTCAAACAGATCACCTGAAACTAATGCTAAGAGAAGCCCCAAATTAGAAATTCCGTGTGTGTGTGTGTGTGTGTGTGTGTATTTATTTGTGTGTCTGTTGAGGGAGTTAAGTGGGTGGAGAGATCTATAAAGAGATTATAACATATTAGTAACATATGGTTTATCCTATTAAAGGAAAGTTAAAATACATTTCTAATTATTTTTTTGAGCACAGCAGATGGGAGAATGTGAGTAAACAATACAATTTAGTTTTAACTAGTTATTGGTAGAGAGATTTTATATGACTTGTGTGATAATTTATGTTTTGTTTTCAGAACATGCCTCAATTTCTAAAGGACTGCAGGATCAGACAGTGTCTCTGGGTGCCACAGTCCAATTTACTTGTGAGGTTCATGGGAACCCATCTCCCAACCGTACCTGGTTTCATAATGCACAGCTTATTCAGCCTTCCCCACGACATCTAACTGCAGAAAATGGATTGAAAATCAGTGGTGTTACCATGGAAGACTCTGGGCTGTATCAGTGTGTAGCAGATAATGGGATTGGATTTATGCAGTCTACTGGGAGACTTGAAGTTGAAAAAGGTAGTCTTTTTTTTCTTTCTTCTTTTTCCAAGTGAGAGGAGGGGAGCCACAGAGACAAACTCCTACAAACGCTCTGACCGGGATCCACCTGGGTTCAACCCCTGTTGATGCCATGCTTGCAACCAACATATTTTTAGCACCTGAGGCAGAGGCTCTGTGGATCCATCCTTAGTGCCTGGGGCCGATGCGCTTGAACCAATCAAACCATGGCTGAGAGAGAGAGAGAGAGAGAGAAGCGAGAGGGAGAGAGGTGGAGAAGCAGATGGGCACTTCTCCTGTGTGCCCTGACTGGGAATCAAATCTGGGACATCCACATGCTGGGCTGACACTCTACCACTGAGCCTGAAAAAGGTAGTCTTTAGGTTATGTAATTAATTATAGAAAATTTTACTTTATGTATAGGCTTTTGTTATGGTTAAAATTTAACTAAAGGGAATGATCCTATCATCATAACAGAACTGTCTTCACCTTCCCTGATCCTTTCTAGTTGCAGAGAGGTATTTCCATGAAGGAGCAGCCTTATTTAATCAAGCTCATTAAAATTTTTAAGAGTATATTTTTCAACAGATACTTCATAGTTTAAAAGGTATATGCTAAAAGTTTCATACTCCTGTTCCCAGCTAGCCAGGTTTCTCGTTAGAACTTAATGAGTTTTATCAGTTTTTAAAAGACTATCCTTGTTATGTCACACACAATGTATGTACATTAAATAACAGCATCTATCTTTTTAATTTTTACATAAATATTTGGTGGTAGGATTTTTTATCTTGAAATTTTCACTTATATATTGGCTATCTTCCCATATGGCATATTAAATAGTATTTTTATTCCTTTTTAAAAATGGTTGCTTATTAGTATTCCATAGTATGCTTGTAATGATTTGACTAGTACCTTTTGATGGCTGTTACTGATCTTTTGCTCTAATAGGAGTTATATAATAAATGTCCTTCTTCATAGATTTTGCAGTTGTGTGAATGAAGTCCTAGAAATGAACTTGCTGCATAAAAGCGTACATGCATTAGTACTTTTGGTCACTATCAGAGTTGCTCTTTAAAACTGTTGCCAGTTTGCATTCCCACCAGCCGTGTGTAGCTCCACATTTCCTCATATCTTCACTAAGCCGGGGTTGTCAATACTTTTTCAAAATCTTTTCAATCTGATAGATTTTTAAAAATTGCCTCTTCATTTTTATTATTATGAAGTTGGACATCTTTTCATTTGTTTTTGAGCCATTTGAACTATGTATTGACTGTTCATTGTCTTTTATCCACTTTAAAAATTAGATTGGTTTCTTTTCTTATTGATTGAGAGGAGTTCTTCATATATTAGAGAAATTAATCTTTTATTTACAAGTTACAAATATTTCAAATGTCAAATAATCAGTATAATACAGACCAGTTCTGACCTTGGTGCAATTGCCTTAGAAGTTAAAAATAAAAAATACCTTTTTTTTTTTTCTTTTTTTTTTTTTCTGAAGGCTGGAAACAGGGAGAGACAGTCAGACAGACTCCCGCATGCGCCCAACTGGGATCCACCCGGCACACCCACCATGGGGCAATGCTCTGCCCACCAGGGGGTGATGCTATGCCCATCCTGGGTGTCGCCATGTTGTGACCAGAGCCACTCTAGTGCCTGGGGCAGAGGCCACAGAGCCATCCCCAGCGCCCGGGCCATCTTTGCTCCAATGGATCCTCGGCTGCAAGAGGGGAAGAGAGAGACAGAGAGGAAGGCGCGGCAGAGGGGTGGAGAAGCAAATGGGCGCTTCTCCTGTGTGCCCTGGCCGGGAATTGAACCCGGGTCCTCCGCACGCTAGGCCAACGCTCTACCGCTGAGCCAACCAGCCAGGGCTAAAAATAACTTTTGATCAGCATATATTTGGAAATTTAAGATTATACATCTCCGTAACTGGGTTAAGACTATTATAAGGAAATTTAAAATACTTTGAATGATAATGAAAATGCCACAGATCAGATTGTATGCGATATAGCAAAATTGGATCTTAGAAGGTAATTTATAGCCCAAATGCTTATAAAAGAAAACCAGTCAGATTGGAAATTAGAGAACTAAGTGAAATACTAGAATAGATTTAGAGAAAGCAGAAGAAAGGAGGTAAAGATAGAGGCAGAAAGCAAGTAAATAGAAAATGAAGGTTAAATAGAGGCATCGGTACAGGCACACCTCACTCTGCTGCACAGCGCTGCCTGCTCTCCGGGTGGGGTGCTTTTTACTTGTGGAAGGCAAGACCCCCACCAACAAAAAGATTGCTACATACTCGCTTTATGGTACCGGCAGTGTAGGACAGAACCTGCAACGCTGTATTTCCCCAGGTATAAGACGCACCCTGTTACGAAAAATTTGGGGTCTAAAAACTGGGTGCGTCTTATATACAGTGGTTGTAGATTTTTTTAACTTGCATTTCCCGCTTTTTTGCACTTGTTTTTATGCTCATTGTTGAAGACAATGATTCGTCATCAGACACACCAGCTAATGGATGGGAGTTTTGACAGTGATGAGGAGTTGTATGAATTTTATGATGAATAAAACTTGAGTTCAGTAACTTTATGTAATATGTATTTTTTCAAATTTCAGGCCCAAAGTTAAGGTGCGTCTTATACATGGGAAAATATGGTACCTCTGAGGTATGCCTGTAAGGATAAAAGTTGGTCTTTGTAAAGCCTAATAAAATGGAAATGAATCTGGCAAAATACAAATAAACTATTAGGATTAAAAAGTACAAGTCTTATAGAGATTAAAATAATAAAACTGTGATAAATTTTATGCCAATAATTTACAAAGGTAGACAGAAATGGACAAATTCTTAGGAAAACTGCAACTTAGTAAAGCTGACTTAAATATTGTAGAAAGTAACCGACCATTCCATACATTATACAAACTCTTCCAGAAAAAAGGAAAAACTGAGAACTATCCAGATGATATGATTTTGATTCCCAAATCACCAAAGAATGGAATGAGAAAAGAAAACCAAAGGCCAATCTCACTTATGAACACAGATGGAGAAATCTATATAAAATATATATTATATTAGTCAGCCATCAGTATATAGAAAAGGAAATGCAGCTCAACCAAGGAGTTATTCCAGGAATCAATTAAAATTTAAGTGTCATTCATTCTATTTATCTAGTAAAGGAGAAAAACAATGTGATGATCTCAATCGAAGCAGAAAAACATTTGACATAATTCAGTGTTTATATTAGACACTCTTAGAAAAATAGAAATAGAATGGAATTTTTTAAACTTGATAAAGAGTAACAAATCGGAGAATCACTTTTAATGGTGAAATGTTAGAGGCATTCCCTTTAAAATTTGTTTTATTTACCATAATACTGGATATTTTAACCAGCACAGAATAAAAAATTTTAAAAAATTATATATATAAGGATAAGAAAGAAATCAAATTGTTATTTACTTACAGCTCTTATGATTATCCACATTGAGAATCTTTACTAGTTTGCTGGCAAATTATTAGAAATAAGAGCATATAGCGAGGTGGCTGGATGAAGACCAATAAAGAAAAATTGGTTGTCTTTCTACACACTGGTGTGTTAGCCAGGTTTTTTCAGAGGAACAATAGGGTGTCTGAGATATACAAAAGAGGAGATTGACTGTTGGAATTGACTCACACAGTTATGGAAGTTGTGAGGTCCCATAGTCTGCTGTCTGAAAACTGGAGAAGGAAAGCTGATGGTGTAATTCAGTGTGTGTATGTGTGTGTGTGGGGGGGGTGATGATGGTGTAAGTTGATGCAGTCTGAAAGCTGGAACATAAAAGCACTAATGTCCATTGTCTGAGGACAGAGAAGGTGGATGGCTCGACTCAAGCAGAGAGAGAGAGAGAGAGAGTTTGTCCTTCCTCTGCAATTTTGTTCTGCTGGGCCCTCACAGATAGGATGATGCCCACCCACATTGGAGAGGGCCATCTGCTATAATCAGTTCATCAATGCAAATGCTAATCTTTTCTAGGAACACCTTCACAAACACACCCAGATACTTGGACATCTGTCAGGCCAGTCACATTGACACATAAATTTAACTATTACAAACAGCAATGAACAAAATACTATTTAAAAGTCACCTTTAAAAGACCCAAGTACACAGAAAGATGTACCAGTTCACAGATACCAAAATTCGATGTTACACAGTTGTCAGATCTTTTCACAATCTCTGTAGAGTCTTACCATTTCAATTAAAATTCTATCAGAATATTTTGAGGACCTTGACAACTGATTCTATAATTTATATCGATGATCAAAGGCTTAAGAATAGATGAGACACTCAGATATTAGAACATATACAAAAATCTGTGGTAATTAAGACAATGTTATGTTGGTACAAGAACAGAAAAATAGCCTGACCTGTGGTGGCGCAGTGGATAAAAGCATCGACCTGGAAATGCTGAGGTCGCCGGTTCGAAACCCTGGGCTTGCCTGGTCAAGGCACATATGGGAGTTGATGCTTCCAGCTCCTCCCTCCCTTCTCTCTCTCTGTTTCTCTCTCTCCCTCTCTCTCTCCTCTCTAAAAATGAATAATAATAAAAAGAACAGAAAAATAGACTCTTGGAATAAGACAGATCATCAAAAGACATTGGTACTTAAGGACTTGACTTAAGTAGCATTGTAGATCACCAAGGGGAGATTATTCATGTCAAGTATTGATGTGAAATAATTGGTTTTCAAAGTGGAGAAAAAGAAGAAAGTTTCTAACTCATTGTATACAAAGACAAATTCCCAGTGTGCTAAGGACCTACATAGAAAGGCAAAATGGCAAAGTTTTTGAAGAAAATTTAGGAGAAGACCTATATTATATGGGTAAAACTTTTAAACAAGATTTTAAAGGCTAATTTAAAAAAAAGATTGATATGACTATAGAAATTAAGCCATCCTAGTTATTAAAAGATACCATTAAAAATGAAAAGAGATAGGCCTTGGCTGGTTGGCTCAGTGGTAGAGCGTTGGCCTGGCGTGCAGGAGTCCCAGGTTCGATTCCCGTCCAGGGCACACAGGAGAAGCGCCCATCTGCTTCTCCACCCCTCCCCCTCTTCTTCCTCTCTGTCTCTCTCTTCCCGTCCTGCAGCCAAGGCTCCATTGGAGCAAAGTTGGCCCGGGCACTGAGGATGACTCTGTGGCCTCTGCCTCAGGCGCTAGAATGGCTCTGGTTGCAACAGAGTGACGCCCGGGATGGGCAGAGCATCGCCCCCTGGTGGGCATGCTGGGTGGATCCCGGCCGGGCGCATGTGGGAGTCTGTCTGACTGCCTCCCTGTTTCCAACTTCAGAAAAATACAAAAATATAAAAAAAAAGAAAAGAGATAAACTAAGATTATCTCTTACAGGGAAAGACACTAGTAACATATAACTAACAAAAGAGCAGTATATGATACATACAAAGAACTCTGAACCATTATAAGAAAGATAAGTGATCCAATAGAAAAATGGACAAAAGACATTTTACAAAGGAGGAAAAATATGACACATATGCATGTTGAAAAGATGTTCAGTGTCAGTACTCAGGGAAGTACAGGTTGTGACTAGTGATGTAGCCTTTCACAAAGTGACAACATTCACAAGTATGATAGTACCAAGTGTAGCTTGGTTTGTCAAATGTAGGAAGTAGGACTAGATAAAGAGAAGGATATGCTGGAGAAAATGTCATTTGTCATCAGTATTCCACTGTAGGTGTACTTAATCATAGCCCCAGAGAATACCTGGGACCAAAAGCAAAGAATTGTGCCAGTTTTAGAAACAAAAATGTTCATGTATATGGTAAGTATGTTTATCAACTTTTAGAACAGGGTTTTTCCCAGGCTTTCTATAATCAGATTTTCCACCCCCAACCCCCAGGAGTTGACTATTTTCATTTCGTTTTTTACTCCTTTACACCTCTTTCATGTTCAAGTCTGAGGTTTTGACGTCCCATGTTCTATATTTATAGTGGTCAAATGTGTGTAGGATACCTACGGGAACCCTCAACAGATTATATACATTCCTTTCTTTCTGAAGAACAGGAAATCTGCTTAGGAAATGTCTAGGAGCCCACAACTATGAGAAATCCTACTTTCTATTGACAGAGTTCCTTGGTGCAAGTTGAGAAGAGAACTAAAGAGGAGGGGGTTGCCTTTGTTCTAATCCTTTCTATCATGAATCTGTCACTACTTGTGTGAGACATTGTGAACACTTTTGCCTCAGTGAGCAATTGTGTTCTTCACACTGTTCTGCATGTACAACTGTTTAGAAATGCATGTGTAAAAGATGTTTCTGACTGCTACTTTCACATGACATTGAGAGCATTTACACAATAGAATGAAATTATTTTGTATTGTAGATACTGTAATATTCTTAGATTTTTCTGTATGTGAATGACTTTTTTAACAGATGGTGGACTCAAGCCAGTTATAATTACAGCACCAGCAAGTACAAAGGTGGTAGACGGAGACTTTGTTACTTTGTCCTGTAATGCCACTGGAGTGCCAGTTCCAGTCATCCGTTGGTATGATAGGCATGGATTGATAACCAGCCATCCGTCTCAAGTCCTCAGATCTAAATCCCGAAAATCACACTTACTCAGACCTAGTGGCTTTGACCTGGAGCCTGTTCACCTTGTCATGTCCCGAGCTGGCACAAGCTCACTGTATATCCAGGCCGTCACCCAGGAGCATGCTGGGAAATACACTTGTGAAGCTACAAATGAACATGGCACCACGCAGTCTGAAGCTATCCTCACAGTTGGTGAGTTGCCATTAGTATTTTTTTTTCCAGGTGAATAGTTTTGTTTGATAATAGAGAATAAAGTGCTTTCAAGTATTATTTTAATGAATCCAGCAATCTCTTGAGATATATCTTTTCCCAATGATAGTGATATATAGAATGATAGTTTTTGGTGTTTGATCCTAACATGAACCGACAAATTTTGGTCTTCAGTTCTGATGTGTTTTGCTAAGCTTGTAGTTGTCATATAAAAGCTTTTGGGAAGGGTATGAGCTTTGGGAAAGGAATAAATTTGCACCCTGAAGGTGGTTCTGGCTGGTCTAATGATCAAATACAAACAAGACAGATTAGCAAGAGAAAATAACCCCATTTATATGATACATATATATGTACGGGAACCCATATATATGAGAGAGAGACCCCACATGCAGGAGAGGTTCAGAGAGAGAAAGGAAATGGATATATAAGACATCGGAATCAGGGATGAGGGAAGGTGCTTTGGGGAGTTCAAAACATCATTGCAAAATGATAGGAAGAGCAGGTCTTTAGTAAAGAGAAGTTTGCCCTTTCTATAGATACGTCAAAAATTGTCCCTGCTAGTTTCTTATGGGCAAGACCTGTGATTCAAATTCTTCTACATAGTTAAGGTGGGGTGCAGAAGTTTCTCTTGAGCACACAGCTAAAGTGGCCTTTAGTTCAAAACATTCTGCATCCCACAGAGGCATATCTTGGGGTGGCACATTCTGGACACCCACGGACACCTTTTTGTGATTAATACTTTTGATTTTCTAAGCTGCTGAAAATGTCATTGCAGACATTTTTAAGGTGACCCCTTACTAAGTAGAGTAGCCACAGTCTAAGAGTTGGCTTTCATAGAGAGGAGCATTGTGGTACTGTCAAACAGTGCCTGCGTGTGTACTCCCATCTCATATACTTACGTTCCTGATGGGGTGTGTAACATTAGTTCTTTATATTTTACTGATGTTTTTGTGGTGATGACTTAAAAACATATAGTTTTCGAAGTACTAGTAATAGAATATCAATATTATTAAAATTAATTCAAATTTGACTTAATTCAAATTCAAACCTACATCAGTAGGTATTCAGAACAGTATTCCCAGCAAGTAGTCAGTTGAGTGAAGACTGTCACTGTGTTTGTCATGTGAGAATAAGAACATCAGAGAGCAGTGCTTCCTTACCCTTGGCAGCTGAGGTTCCTGCCCTGGGCCTCGCCTTTAGAGGGCTTGGTACAGAGCTCTTCTGCCTGAGTCCTCGGGTCCCACAGGTCAAAGAGTCCATGGGGTCAAGTGGCTGCTTACCTGGAGACAGGCGCCCATATTCCTCCTCCTATACAACAGATTTAGGGGTTCAGAATTACCTGCTTTAATTAGTTTATAGTCTGATCCCACACAGCTCTTTTTCCTGGCTCATCCTCTGGAGCAAGGGTCCCCAAACTTTTTACACAGGGGGCCAGTTCACTGTCCCTCAGACCGTTGGAGGGCCGGACTATAAAAAAAACTATGAACAAATCCCTATGCACACTGCACATATCTTATTTTAAAGTAAAAAAACAAAACGGGAACAAATACAATATTTAAAATAAAAAACAAGTAAATTTAAATCAAGAAACTGACCAGTATTTCAATGGGAACTATGGGCCTGCTTTTGGCTAATGAGATGGTCAATGTGCTCCTTTCATTAACCACCAATGAAAGAGGTGCCCCTTCCGGAAGTGCAGCGGGGGCCAGATAAATGGCCTCAGGGGGCTGCATGTGGCCCGCGGGCCGTAGTTTGGGGACCCCTGCTCTGGAGTGTGGGCCACATCACCACTGTGCAGATACCCTTAAACCAGAGGAGTGGCCAAGGGGTGGTCTTTTGCAGAGGAGTGATAGCGAAGTAGACGGGGTGGATGTGTGCACTGGTCTTTGCATTTGCATGCACACAAGGACCCTAGCTCTGGGTGGGGCTGGAGATAGAGAAGTAGAGGAAGCCAGGGACTCAATTTAGACTCTTGAGCTACTTACTCCATGAATACCACAGGTGGGGATGTTACAAAGTTTAAGGTTACAGGTTGTGGTAGAATCCTGACTCTGCCACTTGGGAGCTTTGGACCCTGGGACAAGTTACTGAACTACTCCGTGCTTATTTCCTCGTCTGCAGGACAGTGAAGGTGCCCCACTATACCTGTAGAGTTGATATGAGTATTCAAGGAACCAATATAGGTCAAGTGCTTAGAATGGGGTCTGGCAACAGAAATCCTTCAATAAATACTAAGTATTAGGTTAGTTATTATTATCTAGGTATTATTAAATTACAGTTATCCATGTGGTGATTAAGGAAGGAAGAAATTGTTACTGAATATCTGTTTGCTAAGTTATATATTTAACTCTACACAAAGTTGTTAACTGTAAGAGAGGTATGATGCAGGTGCTGCTTGGGTAGCATGTAGCTGAAGTGATTATTCTATGTCACTGTAGGGTAGCAGGAGCTGTAGAGGCCATAGTCATAGCTGATGAAACTAGATATTTTGTCTAAATGCCGTACTTTAAATATGATCTGAAGCCCTTAGAAGATACATAAACTACCCTGTTTAGATTAGATCTTTATAGACCTTTAACATCTCTACTTCAGGATTTTATGCTTTGATAAATACTATTTTTATGTGTAGTAACTACATCACCTACATCGTATCTGAGTGATCCAGCATTGCCTCTTTGACGCATTCTCTAGTAATTACTAAGGTCCAGCTGAGCTTATTAGTATCCAGAACAGTACATAGCAGTCTGCTTCTTTCCACAGAAATCTGAGCCTTGTTCAAGTCCAGCATACTGACAGCCACTCCCTCTGTTTATTGTGAAAAGGGGAGTAGGCAAGGTCAAATAGAAAGATGACTGCCCCCGAATAACCCAAGTTTTTTTCTTTCTAGAGACCTTGGGTTTTGAGGTACAGGTTGTGCAAATATTTGTAGAGTGAGTTGTAACTCTTCAATACTATAATGGAAGTCAGCCTGGCTTACCTACATACTTTTGGGTGAGGGTTGCTGGTATCAATGGTCACAGTGGGAACAATTTTGACAGATATAGTTATATTCCATGTTTGATTAGTTTCAACTCAAAAGACATTCAGTTCATTGCCATAGTTATATTTCAAAAGTCAGAGTTTTATCAATCTCTTTTCCAATTCAAAAGAACTCTCTACCTTACAGAGTTGTTTTGAAGAGAAATGAAGTAATATATGTGAAAAAAGTTTTGAAAATACTGTTAAGACTTTACAAATTGTATCTAGTATCTCCTGAGTGCGGGGATTATATTACTGGGAATAGTAAACGGAGAGTCATTGAACCCTCTTTAAAGGTTATGGAAAAGTCTCCTTGCATTCTGAATAACAGTAGAATCTTGAGACGCAGGCTGTAGCATAAATGTTTTCTCATGCCTCTGTATAAACTGAGGCATGTGGCATTTAAACTCTTCTATAGCCAAATCCCACTTCCCAGTGGTAAACCTGCCCAGAGGGTCCATGAAACTACTACTGATAAGACTCTTATCCACCACCCAAAGCCTCCGCTAATTACCCCCGCATGCTCAAGTCCATCTCTGCATTAGCAGGGCTCTGGGTCCCACCCTTAACATCAGCCCACATTCTGACTCACTAGATAAACATGGCTGTTCCAGGAGCAATATTTTGAGTCTCAGTGAACTTAATTAGTTTTCTTCTATATTATTTTTTCACTAGCTTCTTGTTTTCTTTGATGGAGGATGCTTCTGGGACACCTTTTTTCTCTTTTAAACCAACAGAGAACTGACCTTACACTCTTAGTCCTGTTTTTTGTTGCTTCTCTACTAAATTGCAGTAGTTCTCCTAATACCACCCCCTCCCTTTACCAGAAATATGACTTTGTTGTGGGAAAGAAACCCTAACATTGTTTCCGGCATTCCTTTTCTCTACAAAAGTAGTCAAAAAAGAAGACTATTTAAAATCAGTATTACTAGCATGTTAGAGAACCCAGGCTGTCAGTCCTGAAGTTTCATTGCTCTCTCGCTTTTTCATAGCTGTACTAATAACATTCTTCTGCCAGCTGTTGTCACTCTCTCAGAACCCTCGTTTCATCTGCCAAGTGGGAGTATCACTATCTGAGAATGTTGTTTTGAGAATTAAATGAAATTATGTTTATTAATATCTAGGCACAATGCTTGGTGCATAATATGTGCTCAGTAATTTTTTGATATATGCAACCTGCTATTTCAGCACAAGTAAATGATTTTTACCTTCCTCTATATTCTGCTTGCTTCTAGTAGTGAGTATCAAGGCTGTGTGAAATTTGATCTTTCTTTAGATTGGCAGTTTTTCAAACCTCCTTCAATTTTGTCTAGATACAGGGCTTATTTGGAAATAAGTGAATTCTTTTTTCTCATTTGTTTCATGTCTTTTCCCCCCTTAAAAAAATTTTTTTTTAAATTTTTATTTATTCATTTTTAGAAAGGAGAGAGACAGAGAGAGAAGGGGGGGAGGAGCAGGAAGCATCAACTCCCATATGTGCCTTGACCAGGCAAGCCCAGGGTTTCGAACCGGTGACCTCAGCATTTCCAGGTCGATGCTTTATCCACTGCGCCACACAGGTCAGGCCCCCCCCCCCTTTTATTTAAAGTTAGAGAGAGAGAGACAGATAGGGATGGACAGACAGGAAGGGAAAGAGATGAGAAGCATCAGTTCTTCTTTGCAGCACTTTAGTAGTTCATTGACTGCTTTTTCATATGTGCGTTGACGGGGGCGGGGGGCTCCAGCAAAGCCACTGATCCTTTGCTCAAGCCAGCAACCATGGGTCATGTCTGTGATCCCACACTCAAGCCAGTGACCTCGTGCTCAAGCTGGTGAGCCTGCACTCAAGCTGGTGACCTCAGGTTTTTAAACCTGGTTCCTCAGTATCCCAGGTCGATGCTCTATCCACTGCACCACCGCCTGGTCAGCCTCCCCCCCCCCTTTTTTTTTTAAATACAGGGACAGAGATTGAGTCAGAGAGAGGGATAGATAGGGACAGATAGACAGGAATGGAGAGAGATGAGAAGCATCAATGATCAGTTTTTTGTTTTGACACCTTAGTTGTTCACTGATTGCTTTCTCATATGTGCCTTGACCATGGGGCTATAGCAGACCAAGTAACCCCTTGCTCGAGCCAGCGACCTTGGGTCCAAGCTGGTGAGCTTTTTGCTCAAACCAGATGAGCCTGCACTCAAGCTGGCGACCTTGGGGTCTCGAACTTGGGTCCTCCGCCTCCCAGTCCGACGCTCTATTCACTGCGCCACCGCCTGGTCAGGCCCTTCCCTCTTCTTGAATGTAGATTGTTTTACATGTGTGCAATAGGTATGTTCGTTATCTGTTGCTGACTAACTTCCCCCAAAGATTCATGACTCAGAACAGCAGCCCCTTTGTCATCTCTGACAGTTTCGTGGGTACCCAGATGCTGCTGGCCTTACCAACAGTCTCTTGCACCATTGTAATCAGAGGGTACCAGAGCTGGGACATTCAAAGTGACTTCACTCACATGAGTGGCACCTTCATGAGGGGCGGAACCATCCCCAACTTTTCTGTCTGTCTTTCTCCATGTAGTTAGTCTTGCCACAGGGCTGGCTTGGACATCTCTATGCGGCAGCACAAAACTAGAGGTGCCAGGCCTTAACGCTCATGCCTGGGAGGACACAGCCTCACCTGTCTCTCCTGTTGGTTAAAGCCAGTCACAAGGACTGCCCGCATTCAGCTGGGAGGGAACTGCCCAGGGGTGTGAAGAATGAAAGGTATCTTTGGAGACTAGCTACCCAGTAGGCCATACACTAACATCTGACCATTTCCTTGTCCCCAAGGTAATGCAGCTCCTTGTGTTTCATTTACCAACTAGAATTAAAGCTCCATGTTTTCCACTTAAAACCTGAGGTTAAGCTAGCAAATTGTTTTTTTAAAAGAGGGGAGGGGAATGCTAGTGTAGAGCAAGAAGGAAATAGCATTCTTTAAACCACTAAACTGAGTCATATAACTGATTGTTCACACAATTAATTTGCTCCTTCATGAATAAGAGGTCGTTACTATAGGTTAGATGTTTCCATGAATTATACATTGAAATGTTACCCACTTTAACTTCTAGGACTGAGACTTAATTAGTGGGTAGGAGTTAGATGACTTATAGAAGATACTGAAATAATATATTTCTTTAAGCTTTCTCTTCTTTCTTTCTCTCTCTCCCCACCTACCTTTTCCTGCAGTTCCTTTTGAAACAAATACAAAAGCAGGAATAGTCACATCTTCTGATGCCACTCAGAATGATAAAAGAGATGGTTTAAAAACTGGATTGTTGAGCTCATTTCCAGTGAAGGAACATTCCAGTGCGATGGAATCACCATCAGAGAAAAACGCTAGTGGTACCTCAGTCCCGGATGCTCCCATCATCCTGAGCCCTCCCCAGACCCACACTCCAGACACCTACACCCTGGCCTGGAGGGCGGGGAAGGATGGCGGGCTGCCCATCAATGCCTATTTTGTGAAGTATCGAAAGGTAATGTCTTAGTTATCATCTTTTGTCACACCGTAATACTGTGCATATAGCATAGACATACTATCTTTTACTTTGGGGGAGTGTCAGGAAAGAAAACAAGATGTTCCAGGAGGGTGAATTTGGGAGAAATATTCAAGCTAGATTTACCAGCTTATAAAAGTGTAAGAATGATGTATAAACAATTTTCTCCCAATTGGGATTCTGAGAACCCAGTACTCAGGGGTCGGGAACCTATGGCTCGTGAGCCAGATGTGGCTCTTTTGATGGCTGCATCTGGCTCGCAGACAAATCTTTAATAAAAAAAAAATAATGTTAAAAATATAAAACATTCTCATGTATTACAATCCATTCATTTCCTACCACCCATGTTCATGGTTGCAGGTAGCTGGAGCCAATCACAGCTGTCCTCTGGGACAACACCAATTTTTTTTTTTACAGAGACAGAGTCAGAGAGAGGGATAGACGGGGACAGACAGACAGGAACGGAGAGATGAGAAGCATCAATCATTAGTTTTTCGTTGCGCATTGCGACGGCTTAGTTGTTCATTGATTGCTTTCTCATATGTGCCTTGATCGCGGGCCTTCAGCAGACCAAGTAACCCCTTGCTCAAGCCAGCGACCTTGGATCCAAACTGGTGAGCTTTTGCTCAAACCAGATGAGCCTACACTCAAGCTGGTGACCTCAGGGTCTCAAACCTGGGTCTTCAGCATCCCAGTCCGACGCTCTATTCACTGCACCACCACCTAGTCAGGTGACAACACCAAATTTTTATTGGATAATGCGTAATGTACACGGGTCATTGTATGGCTCTCATGAAATTACATTTTAAAATATGTGGCGTTCATGGCTCTCTCAGCCAAAAAAGTTTCCCGACCCCTGTAATAACTTCTCAATATATTTTTTTTAATTTTTATTTATTCATTTTAGAGAGGAGAGGGAGAGAGAGAGAAAGAGAGAGAGAAAGAGGAGAGACAGAGAGAGAGAAGGGGGGGAGGAGCTGGAAGCCTCAACTCCCATATGTGCCTTGACCAGGCAAGCCCAGGGTTTCGAACAGGCGACCTCAGCATTTCCAGGTCAACGCTTTATCCATTGTGCCACCACAGGTCAGGCTCAATATTTTTTTATCAACCACTTTAACCCCCTGGGTATAAAGCTTTTGTAACCACTTAAAAAAATTTTATTTATTGACTTTAGTGAGAGAGGAATGAAGGGGGGAGGGACAGGAACATAGATCTGTTCCTGTATGTGCCCTGACCAGGAATTGAACCAGCAATATCTGTGCTTCAGGATAATGCTCAAACCAGCCAAGCTCTCTGGCCAGGGCAGTCTATTAACCACTTTTTAAAAAGTAATTCCCCTCTCTCTATCATAGTAATATGCAATTTATTTACCAAACAAAGCATTTTCTTAGGAAAATAACTTATTGAACAAAGTCCTCTGGTATAATCTGACAGTTGTTTGCATTTTAAGTTGTCTTCTTAATTGTATTAGACTCTTACATTGTTTGACTATTTATTGTGGTAGACTTTGATCCTACCTCTGTTGATTTTTGAGATATTTTCCCTCCAGAGGCTTGTATTAAAGCAAAATGAAACAAATCTGCTCCGTTTAATGAGAGTAGCAGGTGAATGAAATGGGAAGAGATGAACTCATATTTAAAAGTTATTTTTTTTGTTCCAGAAATTTTGGTATCCATCATTTAATAATATATTAAATACCTGGAAAAATTAACATCATGAGATTTGAAAGTTTATTAACTGGGTTTTTTTTTAATTAAGTGAGAAGTAGGAAGGCAGAGAGACAGACTACTGCATGTGCCCTGACCAGAATCCACCCGCAAGCCCCCTATGTGGCAATATTCTGCCCTTCTGAGGCTATACTCTGCCCATTTGGGGCCGTTGCTCTGTTGCTCAGCAACCGAGCTATTTTAGTGCCTGAGGTAAGGCCATGGAGTCATCCTCAGTGCCTGGGACCAGCTTGCTCCAACTGAGCCATGGCTGCAGAAGAGAAAGAGAGAGAGAGAAGGCAGAAGGGGGGAGAGGGGGAGAAGCAGATGGTCGCTTCTCCTGTGTGCCTTGACTGGGAATCGAACATGGGACTTCCACATGCCAGGTCGATGCTCTACCGCTGAGCCAACCGGCCAAGACCTATTTACTGTTTCTAACCTGATGATTCTAGATGAAGGAAATTTCACTGGTTTCTTATCCACATGAAAACTTCCATATAATGTCCCATGCTTCTTTCATGTAGACACAATGGATTGAATCTGTTCTAAATTTATTTCATCCAGCACATATTGAACAGGATCAACACATGAAGCAAGAATGCTAGAAATATATAATCCATATATATACAAATGTATATACTAATTTATCATATTTATTATGTCTATTATATATTATCATTAATATACATTATTATATACTTAATTTATTCTCCCACCAGTTCAGTAAGAAAGGAGTATTGTTTCTATTGCAAGTAAAGGAAACAAACTTTGGGAGCTATTATGGCTTGAGGCCGTAAGTTAGTGGTAAGCAGCAGAGCCAGGAGTCTTTACTTACGATGAGAATTCCTAAGTTCTTGCTGCAGGTCTCCTTAAATTCCTTAAAATGAAGAACTATTGTGTCTCTTTTATTTAAAGTGGTACATTACTTCTCAGAATTCACCTGGAATTGAATGACTTCTAGTTTTTATTAAATATGAGTAATGGAAGCTTTTTTTCTACCCTTTATTGCCTTTTTTATGGCCTATTTTCTCTTGAGTAGCTGGACGATGGTGTTGGAGTAGTGGGGAGCTGGCATACAGTTCGAGTCCCGGGAAGTGAGAATGAGCTCCATTTAACGGAGCTGGAGCCATCTAGTCTCTATGAAGTGTTGATGGTAGCAAGAAATGCAGCAGGTGAAGGACAGCCTGCCATGCTTACCTTCCGAACTAGCAAAGGTGTGTATAATGTTTCATAAGAGGAGTGGCTGGCTGTCTTGATATCACTTTATTAGTAAGTATTCTTTTGGGTAGTAGAAAGCCTTATGTATAAATTCATTAAATGAGCCTATTATGTTACCTTTTTGGGCCACATTGGATGGTTGTGTTACTCCATTACACCTATTATTCCACAAATATTTTGAGAGCTTTTGATATGTAAGGTCTTAGGGTAGGGGATGCAGGGAGAACATGGGTCAGGGGTCGGGAACCTATGGCTCGCGAGCCAGATGTGGCTCTTTTTTTTTTTGTTTGTATTTTTCTGAAGCTAGAAACGGGGAGAGACAGACAGACAGACTCCCACATGCGCCTGACCGGGATCCACCTGGCACGCCCACCAGGGGGCGACGTTCTGCCCCTCTGGGGCGTCGCTCTGTTGAGACCAGAGCCACTCCAGCGCCTGGGGCAGAGGCCAAGGAGCCATCCCCAGCACCCGGGCCATCTTTGCTCCAATGGAGCCTGGGCTGCGGGAGGGGAAGAGAGAGAGAGAGAGGAAGGAGAGGGGGAGGGGTGGAGAAGCAGATGGGCGCCTCTCCTGTGTGCCCTGGCCAGGAATCGAACCCGGGACTTCTGCACGCCAGGCCAATGCTCTACCACTGAGCCAACCGGCCAGGGCTGATGTGGCTCTTTTGATGGCTGCATCTGGCTCGCAGACAAATCTTTAATAAAAAGATAATAATGTTAAAAATATAAAACATTCTCATGTATTATAATCCATTCATTTCCTACCGCTCATGTTCATGGTTGCGGGTGACTGGAGCCAATCATAGCTGTCCTCTAGGTCCTAGGAGTCTAGGACACCACCAAACTTTTTTGGATAATGCATAACGTACACGGGTTGTTGTATGGCTCTCATGGAATTATATTTTAAAATATGTGGCGTTCATGGCTCTCTCAGCCAAAAAGGTTCCTGACCCCTGACATAGGTGATCAGGACAACCTCCATCCTCATGGAGCTTCTCCTTTGCTAAGAAAGGTAAGACATATGCATAAATACCAAAATTTCAGTTCAGCTAATATTTACTGAATGCCTTCTGTGTGCCCGGCAATAAACAAAATAGACAAACTCCTTGCTGTCATGGAGTTTACATTCTAGTTTAGAGAGACTTATCCTTCAATTTTATAAGTGTATTAGAAAATTGTGAATGTTAACAGGAAAAATAAATTAGGGGATGGATATAGGAAGTATATGGGGTAGCAGTTGTCACAGTTCAGGCAGGTGGTCAGAGAAGTCTTCAGTGAACAGTCGATAGCAGAGCAGAACATTAAGAAGGCCATGTGGAAAGCCATGTGGCTATCTGGGGAAAGAAAATCCCAGCAGTGAGACCAGCAAGTGCAGAGGCCCTGGAGTGGGGTGTGCTTGATGAGGGGGCCACTGTGATGAGAGCAAAGTAAGTGAGGAGATCACTCAGGGAGGTGACAGTGGCCAAATCACACAGCACCTTGTTGACACTGACTTTGAGTGAACTGAGAGCATTGCAAGACTTTGAGCAGAGTTATGACACAATCTGCTGTATGTTTTGAGGAACAGTTCTGGCTGCAGGATAAGGAGGAGGGCAAGGGTGTAGGCAGAGATCAGAATATGACGAGTCCTAGGAAAGACTTAGAGAGAAAATGTCAGTGGTGTACAGAGAAAGTCTATTCTTTCTATGGGTAGCTTGTGAGGGCAGGCTTGATGTAAACGATGCTATCAGAACTTGGCCATAAATAACCAAGAAGACTTCAGTGAGTGGAGGTGGGGATTGAGTGGAAGAGTGTTTTATTATAGTCCAATAATAAGAGGAGGTATGATGATTGAGAAGAAATTATTAATTTGCTTTTGAAAAAGATACTTTAAACTAATTACTGAGACTGGCTAAAAAATAATGAGTATTTCTTATTTGAAATGTATTTTGAGTTAATTTATATATAGTCCTTAGTTGTTTATAGAGTCTGACCTATAAATAATGAATAATAAGCATGTATTTCAGTTTTAAAAGAATCCCCCAATTTCACATTTTGCCTCTTGAAATTTTAAAACTTAACATGACAGTTTTCCTGTAAAACTTAACAGAAGCTCTTTAATAATGAATTAAGTATGTACAATAAAAAGAAAAAAGAGTCCGCACGGGCCTCCCAGCAGCACCCATCGCTTGCAGCGCGCGTGCCCCTCGCTCTGGCCCGACTCCGCCGCCCTCCCGGCTGCCCGCTCGGCCGCCATGGAGCCCGCCGCGCCCCGCCGCCGCCACACCCACCAGCGTGGCTGCACAGTGATGCGGAACCCCCACCTCAACAAGGAGTTGGCTTTTACCCTGGAAGAGAGACAACAATTGAATATTCATGGATTGTTGCCACCTTGCTTCATCAGTCAGGATATCCAGCTCCTTAGAGTGATTAAAAGTTTTGAGTGTCTGAACTCTGACTTTGACAGGCATCTTCTGTTAATGGATCTTCAAGATAGAAATGAGCAGCTCTTTTATAGAGTGCTAATGTCTGACTTCGAGAAATTCATGCCTATTGTTTACACCCCGACTGTGGGTCTGGCTTGCCAGCAATATAGTTTAGCTTTTCGGAAGCCAAGAGGTCTTTTTATTAGTATCCATGACCGAGGGCATATTGCTTCAATTCTTTTTTTTTTTTTTTTTTTAATTTATTTTAACAGAGGCAGAGATAGACAGGAACAGACAGACAGGAACAGAGAGAGATGAGAAGCATCAATCATCAGTTTCTCGTTGCGCGTTGCGACTTCTTAGTTGTTCATTGATTGCTTTCTCACATGTGCCTTGACCGTGGGCCTTCAGCAGACCGAGCAACCTCCTGCTGGAGCCAGCGACCTTGGGTCCAAGCTGGTGAGCTTTTTGTTCAAGCCAGATGAGCCCGCGCTCAAGCTGGCGACCTCGGGGTCTTGAACCTGGGTCCTTCCACATCCCAGTCCGACGCTCTATCCACTGCGCCACCACCTGGTCAGGCTGCTTCAATTCTTAATGCCTGGCCAGAAGATGTCGTCAAGGCTATTGTGGTGACCGATGGAAAGCATATTCTTGGCTTGGGAGACCTTGGTTGTAATGGAATGGGCATCCCTGTGGGTAAACTGGCTCTGTATACAGCTTGTGGAGGGATGAATCCTCAAGAATGTCTGCCTGTCACTCTGGACGTGGGAACAGAAAATGAGGAGTTACTTAAAGATCCTTTGTACGTTGGACTACGGCAGAGAAGAGTGAGAGGTCCTGAATATGATCGTTTTTTGGATGAATTTATGGAAGCAGTTTCTTCCAAGTATGGCATGAATTGCCTTATTCAGTTTGAAGATTTTGCCAATATAAATGCATTTCGTTTCCTGAATAAGTATCGAAACCAGTATTGCACATTCAATGATGATATTCAAGGAACAGCATCTGTTGCAGTTGCAGGTATCCTTGCAGCTCTTCGAATAACCAAGAACAAACTGTCTGATCAAACAGTACTATTCCAAGGAGCTGGAGAGGCTGCCTTAGGAATTGCACACCTGATTGTTATGGCCATGGAAAAAGAAGGTTTACCAAAGGAGAAAGCCATAAAAAAAAATATGGATGGTTGACTCAAAAGGATTGATAGTTAAGGGACGTGCTGCCTTAACAAGAGAGAAAGAAGAATTTGCTCATGAACATGAAGAAATGAAGAACCTAGAAGACGTTGTTCAAGACCTAAAACCAACTGCTCTCATAGGAGTTGCTGCAATTGGTGGTGCATTCTCAGAACAAATTCTCAAAGATATGGCTGCCTTCAATGAACGGCCTATTATTTTTGCTTTGAGCAATCCAACCAGCAAAGCAGAATGTACTGCAGAGCAGTGCTATAAAGCAACTGAGGGGCGAGCGATTTTCGCCAGTGGCAGTCCTTTTGATCCAGTCACTCTTCCAAACGGACGGACATTATATCCTGGCCAAGGCAACAATTCCTATGTGTTTCCTGGAATTGCTCTGGGTGTTGTGACGTGTGGATTGAGGCATATCACAGATAAGATTTTTCTCGCTACTGCTGAAGTTATAGCTCAGCAAGTGTCTGATAAACACTTGGAAGAAGGCCGGCTTTTTCCTCCTTTGAACATCATTAGAGATATTTCTCTGAAAATTGCAGAAAAGATTGTGAAAGACGCATACCAAGAGAAGACAGCCACAGTTTATCCTGAGCCCACAGACAAGGAAGCATTTGTCCGCTCACAGATGTATAGCACTGATTATGACCAGATTCTACCTGATTGTTATTCTTGGCCTCAAGAGGCCCCAAAAGTACAGACCAAACCTGACCAGTAACATAATAGCTGATATTTCTAACTCCATCAATGATATCTTGAAATCTTTCATAATTTTTAAAGATTGGAATCTTTTATAATGATTTATAATATGCTAGATTAAGATAATTTTACTTTAACTATCTCTAGGTTTATGGGAAAATATTAATATACTTTAGAGTATATATCACACTAGACAATTTTTCTTTATTTACTTTCTGGTTATTTGTGATTTCTATCTTATTTTGCCCAAGTTCTCTTTAAAAGCTATTATACTGACTACTGAGAAACTTATTGTTTTTATATAGGGAACTAATGGGAAGACCAAAATTAGTAATAAATTGATGTGATTAAAATTGAAACCCATATTCTTTTGTTGACCATTTTGTTAAAAATATATAAAAAAAAATGGACAAATAGTTTGAAAACATTTACCCTAGTCATTTGATGTTTTTGTGTGTAGTTTTTTTCTATGTGTAAATTTTCTTTGTGTAAAGTTAGCCAGTGAAGAAAGACACATTTTAGTTTTCCCTTTGAGATGCTAGAAAAAAGATAATTTTTAAAGACAATGCCTCAGGGTAGCTCAGTATTTACAATGTAGGTCTTAAATTTAGACACTGTAACAGATAAGTTCATATATTTACATCTGTGTGCCAATTGAATTTCGTGGTATCTTTTCTTACTTGACATAAACACAGAAGCTTATGTTATAGTATATGTTTTTTAACCTTTCTAGAAAAGATGACCTCATCAAAAAATGCTCAGGCATCCTCTCCACCAGTGGGAGTTCCGAAGCGCCCCGTGGTTTCAGAGGCTGCAGACCACTTCGGAGTGGTCCTGACAGACTCTTCCAGGCACAGTGGAGGTAAAGAGAAGACTCTTCATGTTACTCTTTTGTTTGTTTTCAGCTGTAACTGATCTATTTCAGATTATTTGAGAAGCAGAGTGGGATAGGGTGTTTGTTTATTATTCAGATTATATCCTACCATGTGGTTGGGGGGTGGAGTGGGACAGGGTATTTGTTTATTATTCAGATTATATCCTACCATGTGGTTCTAGGTCCTATTTCAACCATTTTCTTAAATGTCCTGTAATATTCTGATATTGGTAACCTAGTGTCATGATTGGTATTTAAGATAATACACTCAGATTCAAAACATCTGGCACTAAGTTTTTATAATTCACAAAAAGGATTTTTCTGTCTCTTACCTGGCAAATAAACCAAGTTTATATTTTGAACTCTGAAAGCCTAACTTCATTTTTTGATGACTTATCAAAATATATGATGGTACTTATCATAAGATTTAGGTGTTTTTTTAAATTGAATGATTATAAGTCACACTCATTTTTATTGCTATATCTTGTCAATCTTATGGTTTTTTAGTATTGTAGCAGTAAAATCTTCAAAATATTTTTTTTTTAGTATTTAAATGTCACAGATAACAATTCTACTCTTACAGTGGTGGACACTGTACTCAGTGCTGGGGCAGCAGAGAGAAAGCAAGTTTTACCTGTAAGAAGTTTACAAGAGGATACAGAGAACTAAACTGTAACAATGTAGTGGGCAATATGGACAGATTAATACCAGTGATTTTGATTATGTCTGAGATTCTACAGTTGGTATTGTGAGACCACAAGAGAAGTATCTGTATCACCTTTTCGATAAAGAGGAGGCCAAGTGGTGGAAAGAGAGCCTCCCTTACCTAAGCCCCAAAGACAGGGCTGTAGCTGGATGAAGAGACAGAGAAACAGGTTCTAGGCAGAGGCAGCTCTTTGTGCAAAGAGACAGATGAATGATGTGTTCTATTTCATTTAGAGATTGCAAGGCTAGAGACTTTATTAGTGTGACTGGTTGCTGTGGAGAATTGATTCCAGAGTGGGGGAAGCAGGTGGGTGCCTTGTATAATGTACTTCAAATTTTAAGCTTTCCCTAAAAGCTGTAAAGAACTCTAAAGCATTTTAAAGAGGAGAAAAAGGAGGAATGGCAAAAGATGAGGCTAGTGAACTAATGAGGATAGTGATGGTGGAAATGGATAGGGAGGACAGAGATGACAGACCAATGCAATCAAATCTACATTGAATAAGGGAGAAATATGGTGACTTGGGCTTGGGTGTGGGCAGCTAGGGCCCATTTATCAAGGTAGGTAAGAAAAATTTTTAGGTGAAGATTATGGATTCAGTTCTGGAAGTCATGAGTGTGGAGTTATCCAAGCAGAGATAGCCATAAGGAGTGATTTTTTTACTCGTCATAACCAACCCTATGAACAAGGTAGCATATCTGTTTTACAAAATAGGAAACTGAGACTCAAGACTGTTATGCAGCTTGCCTGAGATCATCCAGAAACTAGAAGACCTGCTATTCAAACTCAGGGGTGTTCTTAGCTCCAAGTGCAGTGTTTCTTCTTTTATTCTTTAATGTCACATGCTATTTCTTTTAGCTATTGAAGATATTCTTCTCTGTAGAGATTTTTTTCCCTAATAATTTTCTTTTTCTGTTCAAACTCTGGTGTTTGTTCTATGATGAGTTTTAACCCCATATGGACAACATAAGGAAGCTGTGTGGTTATGTAGTATTTAAAGAGATTTGCTAACAGTTCTGTTCATTCTATTTCCATTGCTTTCTGACTTGAAAGGAATACAGTAAGTATCACTCAAAGGTTCCTGCTTTGAATATATTCCTCTTTTTATCCATTAAGCAATTGGTTTTCAAAATGCCACCATTTTCTCCATACAAGTACCATATGCAGCATTACTTTATTTGTATCTGGGTTGAAGAGGTGTGGAGACAGGAATTGAGCAGCGGGGTGCAGGCTAGACAGAGACAGGGCTTCCTTGGCGACTTCAGCTAAGTAATGCAACCATGGCCCTGAGTGAGTCCTTCTTGTTGCGGCTCCAGAAACTTTGTTCTTACCATTTCAGAAGAGAGCTGCTCTCTTGAGGACTAGCTCACTTTTACAAAATTCACAGATGAGTGGCAATATGTAATTTGTATAGTAACTGTCATACAGACCAGGTTGTTTCTGTCAGCATTCTTTCCTTGTAGAAACGAAGTGGGAAGCCAATTAGGACCATACAATTGTTTGATCAGTGAGAAGAGTTAGGTGCCTGGTTTAAAATGGCTGATGTTTCCACCTGCCACTGAATCTAGACTGTCTAATCTGTGGGTTAGGACATACCCCAGATTGGCAGTTCGAACTGAAAACTGTTGGACACTAGCTCTCTGACCCCCTTTTTCTGTGGGTTCATGGGGATGGTCATGTGGATCATGCTTTCTCGTAGCACTTTTCTTTGACTTCATATCCTGTCTTTCTGCTTTCATCCTGAGCAGCCTCCTCTCTGCGTTATTATAAGTATTGATTTCATTAGTCAAATTTTATCTCTATTTACAGGTTGTGTCTGTTTTTGGAGTAGAGTCCTTTTCTCTTGAGGTGTGTTAAGACAGGATAGTTAACAGCTAATATAATAATCTGTAGTTTGCTAAATGTGTTTTATATAGCTTGGATGAATAAAGAAAACTTTTAAATAAAATTATACATAATTTTGAAAGTTCTCTATAAATTATAACCACAATCAGACTTGAAGCACCCAGTAATAATTACATATATACACTGTTTTAGCTATGAATTCAAATTAGCATGGTCATAATTATCATACTCATAGGCTATTTTTACTTTCCTTCCTTTTCCCCTGTATTTGGCTATTTTATTGCGTTTTAACAGAGGACAGGAAAATAGATTATTAACTCTGGCAAAGTTGGAAGAACCTTTAATTAAATGATATTTGGCACTTATCCCTTTTAGTTTATTGAGTTATTCTGGTCTCTAACACCGTGGGGTTTTGAACTGCATGTTTCCGTTTTTAGTTCCAGAGGCCCCTGATCGTCCTACCATCTCCACTGCATCAGAGACATCTGTCTATGTCACTTGGATCCCTCGGGCCAACGGGGGTTCTCCAATCACTGCTTTCAAGGTTGAATATAAACGGATGAGGACTAGTGATTGGCTGGTTGCAGCTGAAGATATCCCTCCTTCCAAACTCTCTGTGGAAGTTCGTAGTCTAGAGCCAGGTAGTGATATTCAAATGTTTTTGTTTTCTACCATCCATGCTAACTTTAGATGCATATTTTTAATAACCATACAGTTTTAATCGTTAAAGTAATGCAAACATATACAAATTTGAAAATATAAAGAAGTAAGTCACCTGAAACCCACCTATCCAGGGATAACCATTGTTTATATTTGGGTATATCTCTCTTTAGTCTTTTTCCTTTTTTAAATACAAACTGGGATCATGCCATAAACTTTGTTTTGTGACTCCATTTTCCCCATATTATATCATTAAAAATTCTTCAAAAACTCAAATTTTAATAACTACATATGTACCTACCATATAAATATACCATAATGTACTTGACCCATTCTTTATTTCTGGATTTTAGATTATTTTTAACTGAAAATGAGTAGAAACAGTGTTGTTGTGGTGACATCTTTGTATGTGTTTATGTAATTCAGTATGAATGAATATTTTAAGAGGAAATTTGCATGTTACTTGACGGCAATTGTTGGATCTGCTGATGCATCTCAGCATAGTTATAATTTAGTGCTTAGTCTTAGGGAAATGATACAAAACCTTACACTTTTTTCTGTAGGTTTTATTTCAGCAGAGGACTGTCCCTGCCCCCAAATATCATGAGGCTACAGAAAAAAATTAAACCATAAAAAAAGATACATTTTCTTTTACCTGTTTAGGTTTCATGACCAGTTTTGTTTATGGACTTTCAAGTGTACTTTAGTAGTAAATTCCTGTTTGTCTACACAGCCAACATAAGAACCTAAGAACATTGTGTAGGTGTGGTTGGGAGAAAGTGGCAGGTTCTTTTTAAAATAATCTTTTTATTTTTCAGTTACAGTAAACAGACAATATATTAATTTCAGGTGTACAACCCAGTCCTTAGATATTTATATAACTTACAAAGTGATTATCTGGATAAATCTAGTACCCATCTGACACCATATGTACTTATTACAGTATTATTGACTAGATTCCCTCTGCTGTACTTCATATCCCCATGACTGCTCTATGACTACCAGTTTGTAGTTCTTCATCCCTTCACCTTTTTCCCTCATCCTCCCAACCTTCATCCCATCTGGCAACCATCAAATTGTTCTCTGTATCAGTGAGTCTGTATCTATTCCTCTTATTTGTTTATTTTGTTTATTAGGTTCCACAGATAAGTGAAATCATGATATTTGTCTTTCTCTGTCTGACTTAATTCACTCAGCACAGTATCCTATAGGTCCATCCATGTTGTCTCTGTTGACAAGATTTCATTCTTTTTTATGGAGGAGTCATATTCCACTGTATATATGAACCATTTCTTTATCCATTCATTTTTTACTGGACATTTAAATTCATATCTTCATTATTGTAAATGAATGCTGCAATGCTGTAATGAATATATGCATGTATTTGCAATTTAGTGCTTGGGGTTTCTTTGGCTAACTGCCCAGAAGTGGAATTGCTGGGTCCTTCTTTGTTTCCTGTTATAACCTTTGTTTTATGGTCTATTTTGTCCAGTATAAGTATTGCTATTCCAGATTTTTGTTTCTTTGTTTCCATTTTTCATGAAATATCTTTTTCATCTCTTTACTTTTAGTCTATGTATGTCTTTCGATCTGAAGTGAGTCTTTTGTAAACAGCATATATAAAGGTCTTATTTTGTTATCCATTTAGCCACCATGTCTTGTGATTAAAGCATTTAATTAATTTACATTTGACCCTTTGAGTAGTGAGTTTTTTTCATGCTCTCTGATCCCTAGGAGTGAGTTGTTTTTTTCAAAAAATAAAATTAGTTCCAGTTCCAGTTTTATTAACTTAAAATCATGTCTGTTTGATAACCAATTTATGAAAACAAGAAGAACATACATATTCCAGATCTAAGTTTAAAGACATACATGTATGATCGTATTCTGGATGGTCAGGAGGCATGAGGACATACATGAGCATTCATACTACTCAAAGGATTAAATTAAATGTTGATAGGTATGTATTTATTGCCACTTTATTATTTATACTTTTGATCTTTTTTTTCTTCATTCTCTTAAAAAAGACCCTTTAACATTTCTTATAATATTGATCTTGTATTGCTGAACTCCTTTAGTTTTTTTTCTTTGAAGTGCTTCATCTGTATTTTGATTCTAAATGATAGCTTTGCTGGGTAGAGTAGTCTTGGTTGTAGGTCCTTGCTTTTAATCACTTTGAATATTTCTTGCCAGTCCCTTCTGGCCTGTGAAGTTTCTGTTGAAAAATCAACTGACAGCCTATGGTATTTCTTTGTAGACAACTAACTCCTTTTCTCTTGCTGCTTTTAAGATTCTCTCATTGTCTTTAATCTTTGGCTTTTTAATTATGATGTATCTTATTGTAGGCCTCTTTGGATTCACCTTATTTCAGAGTTTCTGTGCTTCCTGGACTTGTGTGTCTTTTTTCTTTACCAGGTTAGGGAAGTCCTTAGTCATTATTTCTTCAGATAGTTTCTCAAAACCTTGCCCTCTTCTTCTATGATATGTATGTTGTCACGCTTCATGTTTTCGCGAAGTTCCCTTAAACTATCATTAAAAAAATTTTTTTTCTTTGCTGCTCTGATTGGGAGTTTTCTCTTTGTCTTACAAATTGGTGATTACATAATCTGGTTTCACATAATCTGACATTGATTCTCTGTAATCTAGTCTTCATTTCAGGTATTGCATTCTGTTTTTCTGACTGGTTCTTTTTTTAAAATCATTTCTATGTCCTTTTTTATGCTGTTGAAATTCTAAGTTAGTTGTTTTTCTGGATATTTTCACTGTTCTTTCATCTGAGACAGGTTTCTTTTTTTTCCCCTCATTTTGACTGCCTTTTTGTATGTGTTTCTATGTATTAGATAGATCTGCTATGTTTCCCAGTCTTGATAGAGTGGCCTTATATAGTAGGTGTCCTATAAGGCCAGTGGCACAGCCTCCTTGGTCACTCAAGCCAGTTGTTCCAGGTGGACCCCCCCCCATGTGGGCTGTGTGTACCCTCCTATTGTAGTTGACCCTTGATTGCCATAGGCTGATCAGCTATGAGGACCTGCTGCAGCTACAGCAGAGGAGCTGCTGTGCAGGCGCCAACCCCATGAAGCAGAACTTCAGCAGGTCTCTTGTTCCTGCTGAGTTTGCCCCTTGAATGCATCACTGAATGCTCTGGTGTGATCTGAAGCTGCCCATCAGGTGCTCTGGCTCTGGGGTCCCCCGGAAGGTTCAGGTCAAGGTTAGATGGCGCTTGTGCCCTGCCCCAGGCCTCTCAGCATGAGCTACAGAGCAATCTTCAGATAGCTACTGGGCTTAGAGGTGCCTGAGAGAGGCCAAGCTGTGAACCAAATTCAGCTGCCTCTAGTGCTGGGCATGGGCCATCTTAGCAAGAGGTACAAGGTATGCTGAGGCCAGATGCTGCTTGCTTGGGATTTGTGAACCTTTGAGAGATTTTAGGAAAGTTTGCAGCATGAGCCAGTACAGGCCTTTGGATGGAAAAGCCACTGGAAATACTTTGGGTGGGTCCGCAAGTTGTGTGGGGTGGGGTCTCAAGAAATCAACAAGGTGGATGAACTGTGTTAGCCAGGTTGGTGGAGAATTAGATATGGGGCCACCTGCACCTGTAGGGGAGGGCTCAGCAAAGTAACAGTGGCGTCTGCCAATACTTCTGTTTGGAAGAAAGCTGCCCCTCTAGCCCCCTCCTCAAAGTCATGCAATTCCATTCTTGCTCATATGTCCCTGGTGCCTTTTGAACTAGAGCTCAGAGTGAATGAGACCGGGTGGGTGGCACCCGTCCTTTCAGAGGCATGGCCAGGACTGCAGGGGCCCTTCACACCAGTCAGCTGGAGTCCCCACTGGGTTACAGCCAGGAGGTTCCTGGCCCTGGAACCTTGAGCTAGGCCCTGGTATGTGGCCGGGACGCCTGGTATTTAGATCTTAGAATTTTGAACACCATATGATTAAACAACCTACTACCAGTTGGGTTGAAATATATTTGTTGAGATCTACTTTCTATTGAATATATAAGCTTTAGAGTATGTTACTGTTACAGCACAACTGTTGTATTTTGAGTATTGTACCTTCAGTTCACTTATTACAGCTTTTTCAATTTGGGTTTTTTTTTTCTCTCCTCAAAAGGTTCAACATACAAATTTAGGGTCATTGCTGTTAACCATTATGGTGAGAGTTTTCGGAGCTCGGCATCTCGTCCTTATCAGGTGGCTGGGTTCCCCAGTCGTTACTCTAACCGCCCAGTAACTGGACCTCACATTGTGCACACAGAAGCCGTCAGCGATACTCAGATTGTGCTGAAGTGGACGGTGAGCAGCATGTTGTTTCTAATGAGAATATTTTCTGGTTTGGCCATGTTAACAATTTAATATTCTCATGATGCAATACAATGCACAGCAAATTTTTGAACTTTTAAGTGAGGAAATTGAAGGGCACAGATATTTGTCTAAAAGCACTCATTATTAACGGGGCAGTGTTAAAAGTAAAATTATTACCTCAGCTGTCATCCAGGTGTTAACTTAATTGCCATTTCATGATTTATTCATTCTGAACCAATTGTACTTTTATGCATTTTTGAACCTTTTGAAGTACATTGCTTTATTTTTGGTTAGCCGTGCAGTAAGCTAAATGCCCTTAATACCTTTGAATACCTTTGAATTAAATTTAAAATGGCCATCAAGGATGTTTACAGAATGAATCTAGAGAAATACTGCCATGCAAATAAATCTTAATGAGTTTGAAAATTAAGTTTATTTTTGTCTTAGACAAGTTTTTGCTTCTATTTTTCAGTACATTCCATCAATTAACAATAATACTCCCATTCAAGGATTTTATATTTATTACCGGCCAACAGATAGCGACAATGACAGTGATTACAAGCGGGACATTGTAGAAGGTAAGACCCACTGGTAAGCTGGGGTCCCAGTAAAGGAGTTTGGAGGGAGTGGGTTTATAAATATATGAAAAACATCATCCCAGGCTAGCAGAGTAAAAAAGTGAAATGGTAATATGTACTATTACTTTGAATTTTTCCCAACGAAAGATAATTTTTCAACTTAATGTATATAGTAGCTTACATTTTGGTTGTGAAAACTGTCAGTTACGAAAGTGTGGGGGAGATGGATTAGTCAGTAGTTCATTTGAAAATAGTTTTTGTTTTGTTTAAGTGAACAGTAACCTGTGTATAAAAATCAATTGCAACTTCTAGCTTTATTTTTGTTTGTTTGTTTGTGTTTTTTTTTTTTTTGGTGCCGAAACCCGGGATCGAATCTAGCTTTATTTTTAAAAATAATGTCTCAGTCAACAGTGCCATTGAAGTCTGTGCTTGAAAGATCACATCTTGAGTATATTATCCAAGAGATGCTGAGAAATTGGGATGTAGGTAGAGGAGAAACCAGCCAAGATGGTGAAGGGTGGTGAAACTGCCTTTGTTGTGCATTTAAACTGTAGTTCAGAACTTTGCTTGTGGTCTGAAGACACCACGTGATCTGGCTGGCCCCTGCCTGCACCTTCAGCCGTGGCTCACACACCCCTCCTGTCTCACTGTGTCTTCTGTCACACACTGGCTTTCTTTCAGTTTCCTTGTGTGCACCTAGATCTTTCTTGCCTCAGGACCTTGGCATGTGGTAGTTCCTGCTCCCTATTTTGCTCTTCTTCCAAGGCTTTATCTAGGTACTCTGCTTTTCTCTGTTGTGTGCTTAAATGTTTCTTCTTCTTTAAATAACCTCCTCCCACTTAACTTCTAGTTGCATCCTTTATGTATATTTCATAGAAATTGATCATAGGGGTGTGTGTGTGTGTGTGTGTGTGTGTGTGTGTGTGTGTGTATGTATATGAAATTATTTGCTTGAAGTTTGTCCCCCTTGAAGCATCGGCCCGGCATGTGGACATCCTGGGTTCAATCCCCGGTCAGGGCATGTAAGAGAAGCGACCATCTGCTTCTCTCCCCCTCCCTCTCCCCTTTCTCTCTCTCTTCCCCTTTTGTAGCCAGTGGCTCAATTGGTTTTAGCATCGGCCCCTGGCACAGAGGATAGCATGGTTGTTCTGAATATTGGCCTCAGGCACTAAAAATAGCTCGATTGATTTGAGCATCAATCCTAGATGGGGGATGCCAGGTGGATCCCGGTTGGAGTGCACACGGGAGTCTGTCTCACTATCTCCCCTCCTCTCACTAAAAAAGAGTTTGTCCCCCTACTAAATGTTAACCTTATATGGGTAATGGGCCCTTTATCCCAAAACTGTATCCCACGTCCATCCAGTGATGAAGTGGTTAGTATTTATTGAATGAATGAATGAGTGGAGTCCAAAACGAATATGGAATATCTGGGATGATAAGGCTGGAAAAAAGATGACTAACAAGTATCAGGATAGCTGTCTTCAGATATTTAAGGACTGGATGTGGAACTCAGTCACTCGGGGGAGGGGCAGTTAAAAGGAAAGAGAATAGAGGAAGAACTCTCTAACACAGCATTTCTAACATAGATGCTCGTAAAATGATAAACTCCCTAGTTTTGGAGGGGCTCTCAGTTCCTTGGAAGGGATTCTTGCTGTGGGAAAAAGGCTTCTTTCAAGGTCTTTTTTCACTCCCAGATTCTGATTCTTTGAAATATTAGTGTCCTAATGGACCATGTCATAAAATTGCCTTAGGCCAGGCTTACTTTCATATGACTTCTTGACATACGATACTGTATATAGTTTTTGTTATAAGTAGTGTTACAATAAATTACTTTAAAATATACTATACATATCACTTTTCTTTAAATATTGTAGCATTCCTCCTCTTAATGTTTACCTAATGGAATTACTTTTGTAATATAATGAGAACTTTATCATCTGAATTTTAGTACCTGGCACATAATAGACACTCAGTAAATATCTGTTTAATGAAATAGTTTATTTATTTATTTATTTTAAGTTTTTTCTTTTTTTTTTCTTTTCTTTTTTTTTTTTTGTATTTTTCTGAAGCTGGAAACGGAGAGAGACAGTCAGACAAACTCCCGCATGCGCCCGACCGGGATCCACCCGGCACGCCCACCAGGGGCGAAGCTCTGCCCACCAGGGGGCGATGCTCTTCCCCTCCGGGGCATCGCTCTGCCGCGACCAGAGCCACTCTAGCGCCTGGGGCAGAGGCCAAGGAGCCATCCCCAGCGCCCGGGCCATCTTTGCTCCAATGGAGCCTTGGCTGCGGGAGGGGAAGAGAGAGACAGAGAGGAAGAAGGGGGTGGGGGGTGGAGAAGCAAAGGCGCTTCTCCTATGTGCCCTGGCCAGGAATCGAATCCGGGTCCCCCGCACGCCAGGCCGACGCTCTACCGCTGAGCCAACTGGCCAGGGCCAGTTTTTTCTTAAGTGAGAAGCAGAGTGAGTGACAGACTCCCCGCATGTGCCCCAACCAGGATCTACCTGGCAGGCCCCCCACTTGGCCATGCTTGGCCAGTCAGGGTCAGGGGCCATTGCTCTATTGCTCTGTAACTGAGCTATATTGGTGCCTGAGGCCAACTTGCTCCAACCTAGCCATGGCTGCAGCTGTGGGAGGGGAAGAAAGAGATAGAGAGAAAGGGGAGGGGGAGGGGTGGAGAAGCAGATGGTAGCATCTCCTGTGTGCCCTGACCAGAATCGAACCCGGGACTTCCATATGCCCTGCCAACCCTCTCCCATTGAGCCAGCAGGCCAGGGTCTTGTTTTCTCTTTTCTTAATCTGGAAAAATAGAAAAGCAATTAGTCACTGAAATTTGCTTTAAACATAAAGAATTGGACAAATGTAGAAAGATATTTGTTGGTAGCAAAAGGATTCTGTGAAGTCAAGATAGTGGTTGCCTTGAGTGGGAGTGGCCAACAGATGGAGCAAGTGGAGGGCCTTTCGGTGCTAGGAGGGTGCTCGTCCTGGACCGCGGCATTGGCCACGTGCAGTTAGTAGCTTTTTGTGAGCTGTACAATAATGGATACTTCCTCGTGCACATTTTACTTCATAGAAGGGCTATTTAAAAAGGAATGGAAAGAATTGTTAGTGAACGTTGTACATTTTAGTCCAAGCTAGATCTTCATTTTAGTTTAGCTGGGTTAGGAGAGTGGGCTTGTCAGATTTTTATTTTTAAAGTCTTTTGACAGAGGTTAAACATTTGTTATAAAATAGTTTTAAACAAGGCAAATGTAAATAAAATGAACATCCCTCCTGACTCTTTGTCTCTCTCACTGTTTTCCCCACCCTTCCTAGTTCTTCTTTCTAGAAATATCCACTGGTAAACAGTTTTGAACTATATTCTGTAGTTAAATCTTTGAACTTTTACAAGCTTGTGTGATGTGAATATTGAGTGTGGAACTGAGAAATTACTTAAAAGGAGCTTTTGTATCTAGTAGTAGGGCTGTGAATATGCGTTTTGCCTTATGGTTCACAGAGAACTTGTTTATAAACGTAATAGATGGAGCAATTAGATGTTTAAGTGGGCTTCACTGTGCTGTGTAATTTGCTTATTTCTTATTTTCAAGTTTATGCATTTGAAATTCTTTTTGTGGCAGTTAGGAACTATTGGCCTCTTCTCCCAAACCAAGGAACAAAAGTGTTTATCCTTTGTATGTAAAGCTGTCTTTAAAGTAAAGTTTTAGATTACTTGTGTATATTGACTCAAAATTTTTTAAGCTTTTGAAAAGTATTTGAAACTCACATTTTAAAGAATACAGTAAGAGCACAGTTACATTGTTATCCTATTTCTGAATTAAGTTCCACATTCAGATAAACTGGAGGTGTTTCTGGCATAGTAGTGCTATTTTGCTGGATATTTTTATCTTATAAAGTTGAGTCCAGATAAATCAGAGTAATCAGTTGATCTTTAAGTCTGAGCTTTGGGCTTTTCACCTTTTGTAAAATATCCTTTGAGGAATAAATTGCCTGTTGATTTCAGACCCAATAATGCAGTTAGTTGTCTTATTGAGCAATCAGTAAAAACTCTTTCTCTGTGCATATATTTCCTATCATTTTAGCCATTGGAATAATTACCAGAATAATGGCATGTTAATCTATTATTTTAACTGTTTTCTCTTATTAGTAACATACCAGAAGCTTCATTTAATTCCATTTTTATTACTCCCCTGAAAGGAAAATGTCAAATCTAGGGTAGTAAGTGTTCAAAGTGTTTATTGTTAGGTAGGTGGAGGACTGGGCTAGGAAAGACATTAGGGTAGGGGAAAAATGTTGAGGTTTTTAGGAAGATTTTAGAATTTAGAAATAGATCTATTCTAGTCTCAACCAGATTTTGAGTCAGGTTTCTTTTAAGGTTCTCTTTATATTTATAAATGAGGCATAGATTTCCTCACTTATTGAGGCTTTCAGAGCCCCTTGATCCTAAAACAAACAGCTTCTTCATCTTATCAAATATGGGTGTTTCTGAATGAGGAATTTTGTATTGGTGACCTTGGGAAGGGGTTATGCTTCCAGATTGAAATATTTTTGTCTGTATTGAATTAGAAAGGAACCTGGTGCTATCGCTCCCATCAGCCAAGTAGATTCGACTTTGTATGTGTGGGGTTTTTTTCCCCCTTTAGTTAATTCTTAAATCACTTGGTAGTATAGTTGAATTTCTAAGAAACAGTGGAAACAGTTTGAAGAGATATTTTCTAAGAGGGATTAAAGGTGCTTGAAGAGTTCATTAAACTTGGCAGAAGTGTCCTGTTTATTAAAGTTTGTCACAGGTCCATAGAAGTAAAAATGTAATTTATACTGGCATGTTCAGGAGTGTTTCTAAATGAAATGCTGGCTGGTGCCATGGACAGCAGAATTGTTCTATTTGAGATACTTGTGTGGTTTGGAGACCTTGACCCAAAAGAAAAGAAATGGAGCAATAGCCAGGAGTTTCCTGTGGTGAATTTGCTTTTTGATTATTCTCAACCATTTATTCAGGCATCTGGGCATATGTCAATTCCTGCCACTTTCATTACAATGGAATTGGGAGTTTTGCTAAGGCCTGTCTTGTAAATAGTAACTTGTTCTGGAAAAGATACCATTTGCTGATTTCACATGTAGTATTGTTTCCTGGTGGGTAGACAGAGAAGATTATCTTGCTGGGTGAAATAGAGGATCAAAGGAGTTGAGGGGTTTTTTAACCTGTGTATAAAATTAACGTATATTTTATGAAAGACTCATCAGTAACTATTTGTAATGAAACAAAGTATTACTACCAGCACACAGATACAGCTTTGAGTTTATTGTTTTTTCATGCCATGTAATAGAAATGCAATTTATTATATTTGTGGTGCATTACTATAATACTTATATTAAATACATTTTTCTTGCACAGACTATGTGGTAATGGATATTGCTCCAATCTCATTTATTAAGTAATTATATTGACTGTATCAGTTGGATTGTATGATATGTGAAGCTTATCTTTTATTTTCCTTTCTAGGTTCAAAGCAATGGCACATGATTGGGCATCTGCAACCAGAAACCTCCTATGATATTAAAATGCAGTGCTTCAACGAAGGAGGAGAGAGCGACTTCAGTAACGTGATGATCTGTGAGACTAAAGGTAAGGCAGGTGAGAACTGTGCTTTTTCCCTGCACAGAGCTAGAATTCCACACTCTGGGTTATTCCTCTATTGATATATTCACCTAAGGAGACTTCTGTGCTGGACCTTTTTCTGGGTGCATACGTTTAGACTGTCCAAACAGGAAGTATAATATATTGACTGAGCACTTGTCTAAAATGGTTTACATAAGCATCAATCACATTTATTAATTTCTCTGCCACTCTGAGTAATAGGTCATTGCCCTTCTCTCTTTCTCCATTAAGAGAACAGAAATATTTGCTGACTAATTTGTGAGATTGCCAAGAGAATTGGAATAGTAAACAAAACATATGAAACAAAATGTGCGAAAATTTTAAGGATAAGTGCAACATATGTGTAAAGTGGTTTCTGGAATGATAGATATGTATAACACTGCTTGGTTAATTAAGTATAGTAGTTCAGTTCAGAATTAGCAGTTTCTAATTCTACATTGAAATTCTCATTCTGCCTACATACAGATATTAACTGCAATGTTACCATCTTTAGAAATGGAAGATGTAACAGAAATAGCTAATGTGGATATTTACAACTCAGAAGCACTCTTGTTCAGTCCCAATTAATCTGACAGAAAAGGAGACATTTTTCCTCTATTTTTAAGAACCAGGGAGAACTTCCAGAGACCCCCAATAGATCTCCCCATAATGTCTCGTTGGCCAGAACTCAGTCACAGGCCCCCTGGTCATTCCTGAGGTGGATGATGGATCAGGATCTACTCCAGGGCTCTGTGGGGTTCAGTGGACACTTGCACAAAATTGGGGGCCTACCAGCAGAGGGGAGGAGACTGGTGAAGGGGCTGTGCAGCCCTTAGCATCTGCTACCAGTGATTTTATTACCCCTGTTTTAATATGAGGAAACTGAGAATCAAAAACTTTGAATTAAAAAGCCAAGTTCAGCCCTGGCCGGTTGGCTCAGTGGTAGAGCGTCGGCCTGGCGTGCAGGAGTCCCAGGTTTGATTCCCGGCCAGGGCACACAGGAGAAGCGTCCATCTGCTTCTCCACCCCTCCCCCTCTCCTTCCTCTCTGTCTCTCTCTTCCCCTCCTGCAGCCAAGGCTCCATTGGAGCAAAGTTGGCCCAGGCACTGAGGATGGCTCTGCCTCAGGTGCTGGAATGGGTCTGGTTGCAACAGAGCAACGCCCCAGATGGGCAGAGCATTGCCCCCTGGTGGGCATGCCCGTGGATCCCGGTCGGGCTCATGCGGGAGTCTGTCTGCCTCCCTGTTCCCAACTTCAGAAGAAAAAAAAAAAAAAGCCAAGTTCCATCTTTTAATTCTAAATCATGTGTCTTTCTGCTGCAAACCCCACACATTAAATCAACATTTAAACATATACATATATAGACTTTTAGACTTTACCTTGAATTTTATTTGGTTAGCACATATTTAAGTACCTTTTTGTATAAGACATTCTGATGTGTTAATGGGTATTTCTTATTTGTCTGTAAAATGATGTAATACTTGGAGAAAAATCAGATAACAGTGAAATGTATCCTTTCTGTCCCCAAAATATTTAGGAATCTAGCCACACAAAACAAAACACAGGTACCTATGTAGTAAATATTGCCTAAGTAGTATCATATTGTAGCTGTGTCTATAATAGTAGACCTCAGAAATTGACTCTGCTGGGAAATACAAAAGGTCCTACCTACAGACTTTCAGATCAGTACAAAATGAAAAAAAACTTCTTTGAAATGTTCGTGTTGAATGACTTTCTAAAAGGTATTACACAGCTCCTAGCCTATTTAAATAGAGTATATTATATACAAAATCATCTTTTCTTTTCTTTTTTATCCTTTATTAAGTAAGCGGCAGGGAGGCAGAGACAGACTCCCACATATGCCCCAACTGGGATCCAGCCTGCAAGCCCCCTACCTAGCGATGCTCAGCCCATCTGGGGCTGCTGATCTGTTGCTCAGCAACCCAGCTATTTTAGTGCCTGAGGCGAGGCCATGGAGCCATCCTCAGCTCCTGGGGCCCACTTGCCCAAACCATTCAAACCAATGCTGTGGGAGGGGAAGGGGACAGGTGGAGAAGCAGATGGTCGCTTCTGTGCACCTTGACCAGGAATTGAACCCGAGACTTCCACATGCAAGGCTGATGCTCTATCCCTGAGCCAACCATCCAGGGCCTACAAACTTACCTTTCAAATAAATGACTCAAGTTTTTTCTTTCCCCTTCCCCTTCCCCTTTCCTTTTTCTTTTTCTTTCCTTTTCCTTTTCTTTCCATCTTAGTGAGAGAAGGGGAGATAGTGTGACACTCCCACATTTTCCCTAACTGGGATTCACCTGGCAACCCCGGTCTGAGGCTGATGCTCAAATCAATTGAGTTATCCTCAGTACCTGAGGCTGACATGCTGGGACTGGCTGAGCTATATCCTCAGCGCCTGGGGCCAATGCTCAAACCAGTCAAGCTACTGGCTGCATGAGGGGAAGCGAGAGAGAGAACGGGAGGGGGAAGGGCAGAGATGCAGATGGGCGCGTCTCCTGTGTGCCCTGGCTGGGAATCGAACCCGGGACTCCTGCACGCCAGGCCGACACTCTACCAATGAGCCAACCGGCCAGGGCCTCAAGTTTCTTATGAACAATGTTTGTTTTGTGTAGTAATTCAGGAAGGTTTTCAGAAGTGATAGGTGCTGAAGACCGACTACCCTCAAAGATCATAGACTGTCAGGATTTTTTTTCAGTCCTTTGGTGCACGTGTGTGTGTTTGCCAATATCTTTATGTTTTTTGTGTTACCTTTCTTATTTCACATTCTGAGTTGTCTCTTATTGGTGTTAATGGGTCCATCTTACTCACCTGTACCACATGCATGTTTAACTGCAACCAGACCTTCCGGCTGGGTAGAATAATGAATGAATGAAGGATAGATGAAGAGTGTAAACCTGAAGGACTGCTCTGGGAGTAATCGTGATCTTTAATGTATAATTTCTAACATCCATTTTGCCTCAGAAACTTTTTTGTTTTCTTTGGAGTTGGCAGGGATCTGAGAATTGTTTAATCCAACACACTGTGCCATGTCTTCTTTCAGTGCATCCATCTAGCTTCCTGAGATGGAGAGCTCTTTCCTTTGAAAGCTGGCCTCGCCCTGGCCGGTTGGCTCAGCGGTAGAGCGTCGGCCTCGCATGTGGAGGACCCGGGTTCGATTCCCGGCCAGGGCACACAGGAGAAGCGCCCATTTGCTTCTCCACCACTCCGCCGCGCTTTCCTCTCTGTCTCTCTCTTCCCCTCCCGCAGCCAAGGCTCCATTGGAGCAAAGATGGCCCGGGCGCTGAGCATGGCTCTGTGGCCTCTGCCTCAGGCACTAGAGTGGCTCTGGTCGCAACATGGCGATGCCCAGGATGGGCAGAGCATCGCCCCCTGGTGGGCAGAGCATCGCCCCTGGAGGGCGTGCCGGGTGGATCCCGGTCGGGCGCATGCGGGAGTCTGACTGTCTCTCCCTGTTTCCAGCTTCAGAAAAATGAAAAAAAAAAAAAAAAAAAAAAAAGAAAGCTGGCCTCTCCTTTACAATTCCCAGCTCTGGTCTGTAGTTCAAGTTACCAGAAAATTGAACCCTAATATAATGATGAAGTAAATTTTTTAAGAGACCACTCTGTCCATATGGGTTTTGAGGTGTCATAGCATGAAATATAGTCTATTAAGTAACAACTATAACAACATTGAACACTGCCATGTTCAAGGCTCACCGCTAGGTGCTTTACATGGACTACCATGTTTACTCTTCGTCACAGCCTGTGCGGGAGCTCTTCTTATCCTCACTTCCACACGCAGCAGCTGGTTCTTGGAGGTTAAGGTCATCCAGCTGTGGATAGGGGTGGAGCAGGGATAGAGCTGGCAGTCTGCTCCCAGAGACCTGACCGTCAGCCACCGTGTTGAACTGCTTTCCCACGACATTTAAAGCATGAAAAACATGTTATTTGGGGACAGAGAAAAATGGAGCTTGAGTTTCATCTGTTGTTAGCTTTTGTTACCACTTTCATATCAATGAACTAGGTAAAAGTACTGCAAATGTGAACTCCAAAAGTTTTTGGTTTTGGAATGCGTAATATTTATATGCAAGGTTTTTGAGGTTGTCTGTAATTGTTCTAATAGTCCAAAGTCATATCTTCTAACATTAATCACATGGTACAGGCATAAAATTTGTAATTCAGAGTCTTATTCAGCTCAAAGTAATTAGATAGGAAGGAGTCTTTGTCTCATCCATAAATTGAAAATACTTTTATTTCAAGTCTTTGGGAGTTGTTTGGGTTAGACTAGTGCATATGTTTCTCTGATGATATGTTTTCTTTAGAATTTGTGGACTCAAACTTTGGCACATCAGATTTTGAAACTTTTGAGCCCTCTGTGAGTCATTGGTGGTCAGATCATCTCAGTAACAAGTGTAAACAGACTGGCTTACATTCCCAACCAGACCTCCTTCAGAGAGTAAACCATTTCATAGAGTCTGTGTTCACTCTGACATCATGTTTTCCTTTATATTTCATCTAGTGAAACGTGTTCCTGGAGCTTCTGAGTATCCTGTCAAAGACTTGAGTACCCCTCCCAATTCTGCGGGCAGTGGAGGCAACGCGGGGCCTGCGACCAGCCCTGCCCGAAGCAGTGACATGCTGTACCTGATCGTGGGCTGTGTACTGGGCGTGATGGTCCTCATCCTCATGGTTTTTATTGCCATGTGCCTGTGGAAGAACCGCCAGCAGAACACTGTACAGAGTGAGTTTTTCCTAAATATTGCCTCCTCTTTTCTGAAAAAGATGGGTAGAAAAATATAGAATAAATACTGATTTCTAACAGTTCTGTGTATTAGTGTCATGACATAGCACACATTAGCTACTCTTCATTCCGAGGAGGTGACTTTACAGCTGTTCCAGCTGTCAACCAAAGTAAGTGGAGCAACAGATTAAATTGCCCAGTAGAAACAAGCAACAAAGCCAAAGCCACACCAGTCTCCCAGGGAACAGCTGGCTTGGTGCCAGCAGACGCGGGCTCTGTCAGACACTGCGGAGGCTGGGTGCTGGACCTGAGCCTGGTGACCACAGTAACACCTTCACACTGGACCTGGTTGACAGGGACGGAAAAGGCACCATGGAAAGGAAAGTAGTGCAAATTTCTGAGTCACTGTCCCCGAATGACACAAATTCACATGGTTCTGTTTTGGTGCCTGATGTACCAAAACTACTGAGGTGGCATTCCATCGCCCTGAGTGCACCTCATCATACGAGCGCTTCAGTGGTCAGGACGGCACTGTATTAAACACACATTCAGAACTCTTCTCTCTTCTTTCCCTGGTTCTCTTCCTCTCACCGTCCTACCTGTCCTCTTCCCCCAGCTCTTACAGGGTCATCACATCAGGCGGAGACTCACATCTTTGGTGAGAGAAGTTCTTTGGCTTTCCCTTTGCTCCAGAGTAAGAGAATGAAAGGGTAGCAAAGGAAGACCCCACAGTGGGAGGCACTCCAACTCTGCCAATCAGGTCCCCCCTACGGTCCCTTTGTAGTTTATAACCTGGGGAAAAGTGATTTTACTGACTTGGTGTATTCCAGGAGGTAGGCAGGGAGAGGGGCAGTGGTGATGGTGATGTCAGGCTGAAGGTGTGGAAATCATTGCACTGTCTCTTTTTCTAACTGCCTTTAATGCCATTGACTTTCATTGTATGAGCGTGTGCTGAATTATTAAGAGGAAAGGAATGATTTGGTTGCCTGAGCAAGATTAATCTGGTTAAAGTCCTTTTTTTTACAACTTGATAATATGTTTAAGGTAGAAATTCAAAATAGTCATGTTCAGTCATCCATTCAGAAGATACTGAGTCCCTTCTGTGCGCCCGACTGTGTGGTGATTGACAGTACCTAATGTGAAGAGTCTCCGCCCCCCGCGGTGTGCTGCTCCGCTCTGCGGGGAGAACCTCAGGCGCACTGACCATAGCACACCTGTGCAGGAAGCTCAGTGCTAGGAGGAGGGGCACCAGGTCCAGGCGTGTACTCTAATATGTGTGAACAATTTATTAAAACTCGGACAACAAATCCTGTGCAATTTAGATACTGTGCTTTCTAAGAGATATTTTACTTTTTCTAAATACACCTGATAGGTTTGTCTCTTAAAATGAAAATTTTGAGGCAGTTGTTTAAGTGGTTTTAATATAAGGAAATAGCACAATTCGCCTTTTGCCTTTAGTACCCCACTACTTCCAAAGTGGCCACAGTAACTGTAGGAACTATATGAAGTCAGTAAATATATACACAACTCGCCCTGGCCGATTGGCTCAGTGGTAGAGTGTCGGCCCAGCGTGTGGAAGTCCTGGGTTCGATTCCCGGCCAGGGCACACAGGAGAAGCGCCCATCTGCTTCTCCACCCCTCCCCCTCTCCTTCCTCTCTGTCTCTCTCTTCCCCTCCCGCAGCCGAGGCTCCATTGGAGCAAAGATGGCCCGGGCGCTGGGGATGGCTCCTTGGCCTCTGACCCAGGTGCTGAAGTGGCTCTGGTCACGACAGAGCGACGCCCCAGAGGGGCAGAGCGTCGCCCCTGGTGGGCGTGCCGGTGGATCCGGGTCGGGCGCATGCGGGAGTCTGACTGTCTCTCCCCGTTTCTAGCTTCAGAAAAATACAAAAAAAAAAAATGTATACACAACTCCATCCTTTTCCTTAAAAGTGTTATTTACTACTATTTGAAATAGCCTACCTTTTGTGATTGTTTTATACAATTTCTTTCAGCACTTTGAAAGAAGTTTATGGCAGTTGTAACACTTAGTGTTGCAGTAGTTTGATAATTTCAGCTTGCACAATTTATTAATTCTCTTTTGAGTAATTGCTTTCTGGTTAATTTTTCTTCTCATTAATAGAGTCATAACTCAAGAATTCCTAGATACCTCTACATGGTAAAGGAAATAGCAGTAACATTATTAAAGCATATCTGACAAGTAGGCTTTCACTGAGCACTTTTAAAATGTTTTATTTTAGTGTGTTTGTAGTTTCTCAGTGGTTTTATTAATAAAACTTCGTAAGCAAGAAGATTATCCCTTTCAGTTTTTTTTCTTTGTTCTTTCTTAATAGAATATGACCCACCGGGATATCTCTACCAAGGTTCAGATATTAATGGGCAGATGGTGGAGTACACCACTCTGCCTGGCACAAACCGGATAAATGGAAATGTTCATGGAAGCTTCATAAGCAATGGAGGTCTCAGCAATGGCTGCTCCCATCTTCACCATAAGGTTCCTAATGGAGTCGGTGGAATTGTGAATGGGAGCTTAAATGGAGGGCTTTACGCTGGGCACGCAAGCTCTCTAACCAGGACACATGTGGATTTTGAACATCCTCATCATCTAATGAATGTAAGAGACCCAATAATAAATGAAACTGTCCCTGTGCCCCACAGTGCCAAGGTACAAAAGCAGGGTAGTTATGCGGGCATTTTCCAATATAGGAACCTCACTGGTTAACTGGAATGGAATTAGTATGTATCCCTGGCAACCCTTTGATCCAGAGTAATGTTTGTAAGATTTCTGTTAGCAGGTAATAGATATACTCATCAATTTGGTTTATATATTTTAATGATTTAGCACTGAAAGTAGAACATGTAGCAAATAGACGAAGTCATTTTGAGACAAGATGAAAATACCACTTGGTGAAGACTGGACCGGATACTTTGAATTTGATTTATTTGCTAGAGGAGTCAGGCAGTTCTGACACAGTGAAGCAGGCTGGGAATGAGTCACAGTCCTTGCAGGCAGCAGCAAACAGAGCACATATGCTGTCTCAGAGAAGTGGCTATAATTCAGCTTCTGCTATTGGCATGCAGGACCCAATGTGACCAGATTTTCTGCTTTTCTATCTGTAAGTAGAGGTGAAATTGCCAGATTTTTTACCTACTGGCAACTCCAGTTTTTGAAATCACTGTGCAGGCCATCTGCAGGCCACCAGACCGACTTCTGACACATTGCGAGTTTCTTCTGTTTGTCTTGCCCAGTGTGTGTTGTTGCTTGTAAGGCTTTTGAGTTTTACAGTGTTAATATTCTTAGCCACAAGAGGTGATAAACCTTTAAAACCAGGAACAATTACTGATATATTTAACTTTTGAAATGGGAACAGAATGAGTAGCTTATTTTAGATTTATTTTGGTTAAAAAGGTTCTCTGCACCAGGCAGTGTGACTTATTACATGGTTTGGATATGCATCTCCATTATTTTTCAACCAAATAGGTAATTTTAGTTGATCAGATTTAAATATTGTCGTTGTCTTCATTGCAGATAAATTTGCTATAACCCACAATATGCTAAAATTTGAAGTTTACTTTATCTTTGACTTTAATAAAGATTTGTTAGATATTTGGAGAACAGAACAATAATATGTATTTGTGTCTTAAAGCTAGAGATTTGATGGCTTTCATGTGACCTACCTAGCTTTAGTATGTTCTAGGAAAAATATTTAATTTACTTTTAACTGCATCTCATTACCAAAAAAGAATAATGATTTCATTATTTTGTATGGAAAGACATGGCTTATATTCAGACTTTCTAAACTTTTTTTGTCACCATTTCTAGCCCAAACTGCTAACATTGTCCAAGAAACTGAAGGAGGGAGTGTGAACGTCTGAATAGCACATGCTGTTTCCATAAGAAGAAAAATAAGTCAAATGTTTACTTTAGTATTTGAACATAGTACTTTGGTTTTTTGAACAATAAATTATTTTTTTAAGATTTTTAAAAAATTTATTGATTTTAGAGGGAGAGGAAGGGAGACAGACAGACAAAAACAATATGTTCCTGTTTGTGCCCTGACTGAGAATTGAACTAGCAACCTCTGCATCTCCAGATGATGCTCTGACCAACTGAGCCATCCGGCCAGAGCAGGAATTGCTGTTTAAGTAATAGTCACCCCATTAGGTGTAAAGATTTTAGAGGTTACCTGTGATTTTAACTGATTAGTTTCCTTATTCTCTTCTGGTTGGGAGGAAATCTGGAAATTTAAAAAATGATGGTCATCATAAAAATCACCAATTAAGTTTAATATGGCTAGTGATTCAAATAAGTACGTACATTACTCCCATGGGCTGAATATAACCTAGGAATATTCTTTGAATGTTTTCTTTAAAATTCCTGTTGCTAGTTGGATCAGGAATGTTAAGAAAAATTTTCAGTATTTTTGGTTTGCTTAGATTCTGGCTGTTGGTATGAGATGAATGGAAATGGAAAGTATTCTGGGAAAAACAATTGCCTGAACTTTTCCTAACCTTGGAGGCATGCTTTGAGTTTGTGTGCGGTGTGACACCCTCTCCCACCCTTATCAAATTCAGCTGTGCTGTTTTTCATCTGAAAGCAGAACTTTGATTCTGACCATGAGGCTGGTTCAATTCTTAACTTTAGTTTTTAAGAACTCTTGCCATTGTGTATGTCAAGTGAACATTTTACAATGAGGTATGTGTTAATCTGGGCATTTTTCTTAATTACTGGGTAGTTTCCGCCAAAAGCAACATCAAAATATTAACACTCCTCTCCAAGTCATTGCTGGCGGAGAATCGACTCCATCTGGAAAAATATAACATGTTTTAAAACTTAGTGTAGTCAAGTGAACAGACCTAATCGAAATAATTATAGGAAAATGAAGATGGGTTTATCTTATGACATCATTCAGACATTTCCACTCTGTGTCTGAAACTGGCATCACATAAATCCTTCCGTGACTGCTAGAAAAGTAAAATGAGTAGGAGATTATGATGTAAAGTGTATTTTGGGCCCATTAGGTTTGAAGCACTAAAGGGAAGTGACTAACCTTCTCCATTTATTTGCCTCCTTTCAGTACAAAAATACATGGAAAACATGGCAGTTAGGTTTCTAGGTACAGTTTTAATATTGTGCAGAACTCATTTGTGAATACAGGTAAATAATGATAATGATAAGCATAACATTGCTTAGGGAGTAAGCTAAAATATACCGTGCATCCATTTCTTACTGGCATGGCGGTCATATTTGTATTTGGGTAGTGATCTATGGTGCCTTTAGCCCTCTCCTCCTTCTCCCCTGTGCTTCCTTCCTGACCAGGGTGGCGGAGTGTACACCGCATTACCTCAGACTGACCCAGTGGAGTGTGTTACCTGTCGAAACTGTTGGAACAACAATAGGTATGTTGATATGTATTTGCACAGGTTGTTGTGAATAGAAGTAGGACTCCTTTTAGTGAAAAAGGTTCTTCAGATTTTACCTAAGATATAAATTTCTCAGTAAGGGGGCTGTTGCTAATCTTTTGCCCCTGCTTTACAGTTTCCATCTTTCTGTGCTTTGGTTTCTTTAGCAATATTGACACTATTAAGACTTTGTTTCTAAGGTATTAAAAGGTTTGATGTTTCTGAAATCTTTACATTAGAGTCATTCTCTGGATACAGACTTTACCTTTTCTCACCTGGGATTTTCTGTTCCATATTATAGGATGTTTTCTACTCGATGTTATGAATGAGAGCATGTTTGAATATTAGGGGAAAACCTCTCTGGTATAACAATGTTTTTTCATAGTTCTATAACTGAAATTTTCTTAAAAGATTATTCAGTGTTTTTTTTTAATTCTTAAAACCTTAAGATAATTAAGTAGTAAAATCTTGCTTTTCATTTTCTTTTTTAAAAATATTAAAAGTAAAATGTATAACAATATTTCAAACAAAACATATGTAATGTGTTTTAAATTATGACAAAATATTTAGAAAGCTTTTGTGCTATCTCTTCAATTCAATGATTATCAAATTTTTTGTTGTAATAATGTTGTGTCTGTCAGAAATTTTAGTTCTTTCTTTTACATAATGATGTATCGGTTTACATGGTCTCAGAGTTTTTCCAATCTCTAAAACTCTGCAATTTAAAACTTAGTAGTGTATAAAATAATGGGAGTGTGAAAAAAAAAATGAGAGTGTGGACTGGAGTTTGGCTATTTCATTATTGAAATGGGGTTTGACCATATTTTTAAAATGAATTAATAACAAAGTGTTTGTCTGGAAGTGACCAAAACCAGAACTGGAAGGAGGATCTGGTCAACCACAGAAGTAAAAGCCCACTCTTTCAGCATGTGTTTTGAGAGTTGTGGAACAAAAAGCTTCCTGGAGATATAAAAAAACATTTTAGGGTTTATATATTAGCAAGAATGGTCTTTCTATTTTGTGGACTAAAATTTGCTTGTTACATTTTTAATTTCTCTATGCCTCTTGCTAAATGTTAAAATGTCCGTAACATTGGAGCCATATTTTTGTCCTGAGCCTTGTCATCAGCTTTATCTAATTTGTTAGTAAGATGCTTAGAACTGGTAGAGATATTTCATACACCTGGTGCGTAATCAGATGGGCTTAATGAAAACAAATGATGTTGCCTAAACACATAAACGTTTTCCTTTGTAGTTCTTGTGGCCATCAGCAGGTCTTGATTCAGTGTAGCTGTTAGAATGATATTATTAGAGTCTAAGAATAAGTAGATGCAGGCCCTGCCACTGCTTAAATCTGTGATCTTGGGGAAGTTGTATAATCTACCCTATGCTTTTTTCCTTCTCTGAAAGATGGAAAATTGTCCTAGGCAATGAAAAGTCACCTGCAGCGTACTCTGATTACAAATTTGAGTAATCTGCTAATCATGTCATTATGATGAGGTATCATCCTAGAACCAACAGTACATCTCATTTTCTTAAAAAATTTAAATAACCTTTACCATTTTGCATTCATGACCATTTGTACGTGGTTATGAGAGTGTGTATAGTATATGGGGTTTCTTATTATACGTGGTTTTTCCCTTTAAGACATCGGTCAATTATATTTCTATTAATTTTCAAATTGGTGACTTCTTACATTTCATGTTTGGGGTTTTCCTTTTTTTGGGAGGGGAAACAGGATGAATTCTCTTCAGCCTTAAAAAACCAGCTTCTCTTTCTCCCTGGCTTAAATCTTCTTCCTAAATAAGGGTGCACCTGTTCAGGGCACATCTTTGCTTGCCTGCATCGCCTCCAAGGTTAACTGGTGCCTCTTCTGGTTCCCAAGGGCCATTATGTGATTGGGCATTTACTAACAGGCTAGATAAATATTAATAAAATATCTACCTTCAGTTCTGGAATATTAAAATGGTTAAATTCAAAGCCCTTGACTTTTTTTAACTTTGAAGTTTAAACAGGTATCTCTTCTCAGGATCCCCCAAAATGGAAAAATTTATAATCTTCAAATGTTGAGAGGTAGATGATATATGATTTATTCCCAAAATATGCTCAATGTTAATCAGTTTACACTTTTAGAATAGCAACATTATTACTAAGAATGAATTTGCATTCTCTAGTCCCAACTAAAATAGTGTGTATACAAGGAGAGGCATAATTTCAGTTAAGTTACGTGAGGGCTGTCAAGTAGGCATTTCGGAGTTTTTGGCTATTCAGTCAGAAAAAACACTGAGTCCTTGCCAGGTACTGAAATAGGTTTAGAGATGTTTCCAGGCAGAAGGAACTGCAAGAAGTCATGAAAGTAGGAAGGATGTTTACAGAAGGGTAAATAGTCTAATTCAGTGGTTATCAAACTTGAGTGTATACTGGAATCACTTGGGGTACTGGTAAAAACACAAATTACAAGGCTCTGTTCTGAGAGTTTCTGATTCCGTAAGTCTAGAGCCAGGCCTGAGAATTTGCTTTCTAAGGAGTTCCCAGTGATCTGCTGCTGTTGCTGCTGGTCCTGGGACCAGGTTTTGAAAACCATTGGAGTAGTTTGGCTGGTGAACAGCAAGTAGCAGGATATAATACTGGGAAGTTGGACTGAGTTGATATCACAGATGACCCTGAGTGTTAGTTAGGGTTTAGTCGTTTATTTAATAAACATTTATTGAGTACCTACCAGGTTATTCTGAGAGAGCCCATAATCTGATAGTGGGCTTGTAATCTAGTGAGTGGAGTTTGAAGAAGCTCATTGAACCTTGTAGTTTTATATTTAAAGAATGGAAATAATCTCTGTTGTCTCTGTAATATAAAGTACAGAGGGATATGAGAATTTTACATTAATCAGAAGAGGTGTAAGATGTGGGATAAATGTTGAGAAACACTGGGCTAGTAGCATCGTAATTCTTTTGAAGGCCTTTCAGAAGGGGACTAATCCACTCGGGTGTTTAGGCTTGATTAATGGTAGCAGTACACAGGTGGGACAGGAGGCAGGAGACCAACATTTCTATAATGAAGACTTTAGCCTCTATGCCAGGACTGGAGGCAAAAGGGCAGAGGCGAGTGATTATAGAGCTGGAATCTTTAAAACTTGGCCACTGATTGACAGGGATTGAGAAAAGAAAGTTCGAAATGAACAAAGTTTAAAACATGGATGATCTGGTAATTGCCATGGTAATAGTCACAGAATGAGAAACTTAATACAATGATATGTTGAGGAAAGGTGATGAATTTGGTTTGGGGCATTTAGCATTTCAAGTACTTACTAGTGGTTATCTAAGCCAAGGAGACAGATGGGAATGCTGGTCATGTGTTCAGGGGCAGACTGAAGCTATGATATATATACAGGAGTCATTTGTATCAAAGTGATAGAACTTCAGAATGGATGGAATCACCAAGGGAGACAATAAATTTGACTCTAAGATATTTATGTGCTTTATTTCTTAAGTATTTGAAGTGATTAGATACTGTTTTCATAATAGTGTGTGTCCTATCTTTTACTATTTTTTGCTTACTGCCAAGATATATCTTCAGAGAGACAAGGAAAGAGGTGTGATAAAATAAGGAGAGTGAAAAGGAAAAAGAAGATTCATTTGTTTATTCACTCAACAAACAATTATTGAAGTTATTTTTTTTGCAAGAGAGAGAGAAAGGGACAGACAGGAGAAGAGATAAGAAGCATCAACTCTTCATTGTGGCAACTCAGTTGTTAATTGATTGCTTTCTCATATGTGCCTTGACCTGGGGGGGGGGGTGGCTCTAGATGAGCCAGTGACCTTGGGCTCAAGCCAGCGGGCATGGGGTCATGTCTGTGATCCTGTGCTCAAGTCGGCAACCCCATGCTCAAGCTGGTGAGCCTGCATTCAAGCCAGATGAGCCCCCGCTCAAGCTGGCAACCTTGGGGTTTTGAACCTGGGACCTCAACATCCCAGATTGATGCTCTTTCCACTGTGCCACATTAAATGGTCAGGCCATTTATTGAAGTTCTTTAGTGGGACACACACCAGGCTAGGTCCTGGGGATATAGTAGTAAGCAACACACGTATTACCCTTGCTGCATTGAGCTTTTGTGATGAAGAGACATACTTTTTAAAAATCACATCAGTAAATCATAGCATGAATATATAATTAAAACGGAAAAGTAAAGAATGTCTTAGAAAGGAAAGACCTCCTTAAGCAAGTGACGTTTTGCTCTGAACTTCTGAAAAAAATTAAAACTAGGTAAAGGAGGAGATAGGTTTAAGGCTTCCCAGGCAAAGGGAAGGTACCACCTATGCAAAATCTCTGAAGCAGAACTCTAAAATCCTCACAGAGCTTGAGGAGGCTAATTTGCAGGACCCTAGTACATAAAGGGGCCAGAGGTTGAAGTGATATCAGAGAACACAGAACCACAGCAAGTCAGTGGAGGATTTTAAGTAGGACAACATTGTGATAGAACACTATGGACAGTTTGGAAAATAAATGGATGAGGCAAGAGAAGTGGATACAGAGAACCAGTTAGATGGCGATTGTAGTAGTCCAGATGAGAACTTGTGCACTGGGATAGTTGCAGTAAATAAGGAGAGGAGTCAATGGGTTTGAGAGATTTGGGAGATGCAATTAAAAAATAAAAGGATAAGCCCTGGCTGATTGGCTCAGTGGTAGAGCGTTGGCCCAGCGTGTGGAAGTCCCAAGTTCAATTCCCAGCCAGGGCACACAGGAGAAGCGCTCATCTGCTTCTCCACTTTTTTCCCTCCTCTTCCTTTCTATCTCTCTTTCCCCTCCCGCAGCCAAGGTTCCATTGAAGCAAAGTTGACCTGGGCACCGAGGATGGCTCCATGGCCTCTGCCTCAGATGCTAGAATGGCTCTGGTTGCAATGGAGCAATGGCCCAGATGGGCAGACAAGCGTCCCCTGGTGGGCATGCTGGTGGATCCTGGGTCAGGTGCATGTGGGAGTCTGTCTCTGCCTCCCCGCTTCTCACTTCAAAAAATACACACATACATACATACATACATAAATAAATAAATTAATAAATAAATGGTATAAGTAACTGGTTGATGAGGCAGGTTGAGAAGGAGGTGTCAAGGATGGTGTCCAGGTAACAATGCAGTCGCTGAGCTAGAAAATGCTGTAGGAGATGAAGAGAGACTGTTTATCCCTTAGCACATTTTTGGAAGTCATCCTGCTTGACCCCCATCATACCTCATTAAACTCACCTTGACCCAGAGTAGCTCTCCTAGTCCACAGGTGCCTAAGAACTGGAGAAGTCTTGCTATGGCCTTCTCCATATGGAATCTTACCTGCACTGTACCTGGCTCCTCCACATTCTTCTCTGCCCTCTTGAGTTTACACTTAAATGCATTTTTTGGAGTCGACATTTAAGAAACAAGTCACTGCCAGCCTTAGATCCCTTTATCCCTTTGTTTTAGTAATAAACTATCTGGAGAGAAAACTTGGGCATTGTCGTCTAAGCTGGAATAGTGATGTAACCCTTCAGAGTAGGTAAGAGAGAGTGTGCATTGTAGCAATCTGTGGAGTTTTATTTGACTCTAGGGTTTTTGTGGCATATTATAAATGACTGCCTCACTGTGTTCAAGTCAATTTGAACTCTTTTCAGATATTAAGAGTAATATATAATGCTTGCTAGGAGCAGCTAGAAGGAAGTATACCCCATAAGCTTTTCAGGGATCTGGTCCCTACACTTAAAGATTTAATTGAAAGGCCAGCTTGAGCAAAGACACCAATGAAACGAAGAACAAAGATCCAGGGTACCAGAGGTGGCAAGATGGCGATGGAGTTGGTGGACGTACCAACTTCTACCTCTCAGAACCAAAGTGGATTACAACTTAATTTTAAGAACCATCATCTGGAAAAACCAACTTTGGACTAAACTAAGAGGACTCTTTAACCAAGGAACACTGAAGAAGCTACACTGAGACTGGTAGGAAAAACAGAAACACGGAGAGGGCTGCCCAGCTCCCAGGGTGCAAACCGCAGCTCGGAGGGGCTCGCATGGCAGGAAGTGAGTTTAGCGGAGAGGGGAGGGTCCTGGGCCCCAGGACCAAAGCCCCAGAGACTACAAAAGGCATATGGACAGTATTTATCTGCAAAACAAGCTAGGATACTGTTTGTGAGAAAGAGATTTCTCAGACCCAGGATTCTTCTTAAAGGGATCATGCAGAAAACCTCTTAACAACCACTCACCTGAGACTTGGGGGTACGGGGAGAGATGAGAGGACCAGAGCAGCAGGAAGAGAGAGTAATCTAGGAGGCACAGGGAGAAACACTTTGAGGGACAGTCACCCTAACCCTTGAGTTGAGTCACTCCCCAAATCTAAAGTGAATATTCCCCCTGGAACCAGCAATACCAGCAAAGGGAAGCAGGACACCAGCCAAACAAGCTCTTCCACGGCACGCAGAGCAAAGTTGCTTAGAAGGAGGGAGCCATCAGGAATATAGTATTGAGTGCTAGGGTCTGAGCTGCAGCGCACCCACCCACACTGCTGAGGGCTCGCCGGACGGTGCACGGCAGCTGGACGCTGAAGCGTAGTCCTATTGATGGGGGCGGAAGCCGGGCCAGCCACGACTGAGGCCTGGCATGAGCTCAGTCTTGCCTGGCGTGGGCAGAAGGGGCACACGAAAGCAGTCCAACCCAACTGTGGGCCAGGTAAGCAAGAGCAGTCCTGCCTGCAATCCGGCCCGCAGGGGCAAGGTGAAAGCCAGAGAACTGGTGGAGAGCTACAGCTGAGCATAGGAGCGTGGCCCTTACTGTGGTGCCAAGGCTTGTGGCCCCGGCACAGCGTGCAGCCCCACCAGAGCATGCAGGGCAAGGGCCAAGGCCAACAACAGGGCCAGCAGCCCTGGCATGTGAACACAGCCCCACCTGTGGAGGAGAGGCAGAAACCGCAGTGACTGCTGCAACAGGCCGGCGACGGCAATGCCCCTACCTGAATGCCTGAGGCAGCGGCAGAGTGGGTGGCGGGCCTGCAGACAGACCACACCTAGGGAACACAGAGGCTACACCCATTGGACTCCTGTGATCACACCCTTCTTATACACAGACAAAATGGGAAGGCAGAGAAATGCAACCCAAATAAATCAAGAGAAATCCCCAGGAAAGGACTTGAATGAGTCAGATATAAACAAATTATCAGATGCAGAATTTAAAATAATGATTGCTAGGACGCTCTTATTTTAGAACAGCAATAGATGGACCTAACAAGCACTTAAATAAAGAGATAGCAAATATAAAAAAGGACATTGTAATAATAAAAAAGAATCAGAAATGACAAATACAATATCAGAAATGAAGACCACAATGGAAGGAATTAAAAGCAGGATGGATGAAGCTGAGGATTGAATCAGCAAGTTAGAGGACAAGATAAATGAAGGCACGGAAGCAGAGCAGCAAAAAGAAGAGACTCAAAAAGTCTGAGGAAACTTTAACAGAGCTCTGGGACAACATGAAGAGAAATAACATCCACATCATAGGGGTTCCTGAAGAAGAAGAGAAAGAACAAGGGATAGAAACCTTGTTCAATCAAATCATGGCTGAAAACTTCCCAAAACTGATGCAGGAAAACATTGCACAAGTTCAAGAAGCACAGAGAATCCCATTAAAGAGAAACCCAAAGGAATCCACACCAAGACACATCATAATTAAAATACCAAAGCTAAGAGATAAAGAGAAAATATTAAAAGCTGCTAGAAAAAAAAGACTATCACCTACAAAGGAGCCCCCATAAGGATGACATCCAACTTCTCAACAGAAACACTTGAGGCCAGAAGGGAATGGCAAGAAATATTCAAAGTAATGTAGAACAAGAGCCTACAACCAAGACTAATTTATCCAGCAAGGCTATCATTTAAAATTGAAGGAGAAATATATATTCAATATAGTACATGAAAGTCCTTGCTACAGCAATCAGAAAAGAAGAAGAAATAAAAGGCATCCAAATTGGAAACGAAGAAGTAAAACTATCATTATTTGCAGATGATATGATACTGTATATAGAAAACTGTAAAGTCTCAGTCAAAAAATTACTGGACCTGATAAATGAATTCAGCAAGGTGGCAGGATATAAAATTAATACACAGAAATCAGAGGCATTTTTATACACCAACAATGAACTATCAGAAAGAGAAATTAGGGAAACAATCCCTTTCACTATTGCAACAAAAAAAATAAAGTACCTAGGAGTAAATTTAACCAGGAGGTTAAAGACTTATACTCGGAAGATTATAAAACATCGATAAAAGAAATCAAGGAAGATACAAACAGTGGAAGCATATACCATGCTCATGGTTAGGAATGATAAACATCATCAAAATGGCTATGCTACCCAAAGCAATTTATAAATTCAATGCAATACCAATTAAAATACCAATGACATATTCAAAGATATAGAACACATATTCCAAAAATCTATATGGAACCAAAAAAGAACATCAATAGCCTCAGCAATCTTGAAAAAGAATAAAGTGGGAGGTATCTCACTTCCTGATATCAAGTTACACTACAAGCCAATTGTACTCAAAATAGCTTGGTACTGGCATAAGAACAGGCATATTGATCAATGGAATAGAACAGGGAACCCAGAAATAAACCCACACCTTTATGGACAATTGATATTTGACAAAGGAGGTAAGGACATACAATAAAGTCTCTTTAACAAATGGTGTTGGGAAAATTGTACAGCTACCTGCAAAAAAAGGAAACTAGTCCACCAACTCCCACCAGTTACAAAAATAAACTAAAAATGGATAAAAGACTTAAATGTAAGGCATGAAAACATAAGCATCTTAGAAGAAAACATAGGCAGTAAGCTCTCGGACATCTCTCGCAGCAATATATTTGCTGATTTATCACCACAGGCAAGTGAAATAAAAGACAGGTTAAACAAATGGGACTATATCAAACTAAAAAGCTTTTGTACAGCTAAAAATATGAACAGAATAAAAAGACAAACCACACAATGGGAGAACATATTCAACAATACATATGATAAGAGGTTAATAACCAAAATAAAGAACTTGTAAAACTCAACACCAGAAAGACAATCCAATCAAAAAATGGGCAAAAGAAATGAATAGACACTTCTCCAAAGACGACATACAGATGACCAATGGACAGATGAAAAAATGTTCAACATCACTAATCATTAGAGAAATGCAAATTAAAACCACAATGAGATATCACCTCACACCTGTCAGAATGGCGCTCATCTACAAAACAATACACGATAGGTGCTGGCGAGGATGTGGAGAAAAGGGAACCCTCCTGCACTGCTGGTGGGAATGCAGACTAGTGCAGCCACTGTGGAAATCAGTATGGAGATTTCTCCAAAAAGTAAAAGTGGAACTGCCTTTTGACCCAGCCATCCCACTTTTAGGATATATCCCAAGAACACCATATCACCGATTCAAAAAAGGAAATGCACCCCCATGTTTATGGCAGCATTGCTTACAATAGCCAAGATCTGGAAACAGCCCAAGTGTCTGTCAGTGGACGAGTGGATTAAAAAGCTTTGGTACATATATACAATGGAATACTATGGGGCCATGAAAAAGAAGGAAATATTACGTTTTGCAACAACATGGATGGACCTGGAAACTATTATGTTAAGTGAAATAAGCCAGGCAGAGAAAGAAAAATATCATATGACCTCACTGATTTGAGGAATCCAAGGAACAATGTGAACTGAGGAACAGAATTAAACCTGAAGGGAAGAGGGGAGGTAGATGTTGGGAGGGGAGCAAGGGATATTTTGAGGGGAATTCAGGGGTGGGGGGATGCAATTAGGGCGACACTAGAATCTATGTAAACACAATAAATTAAATTAAAAGACTTAATTGAGAAATCCTTGTGCAGTTTGGGTATTTCAAGAGTTAAAACCAATTAAATTTTAATTGATTGAATCAAAAGCTTTTTACCCTTATTTTCTCATATCAATTCAAAGGACAGTAGTGCATTTCTGGATATGTAATCAGATGGGGTTTTTTCAGTTGCTTGGCTAATTTAATGGGATGGGATTGACATTAATCTGGTCTGTTTACCATCAGTCTTGATAATTTGTAAAGAGTAGAGAGGACACTGATGGAATTCACAGACAAATGAACTGAGAGGTCTCATCCAAGAGGAACAAGAAATTAAGGGTCCTGGAGAGATTGGAAACAGGCAGGAAGTAGCCAAGTAAAAATCAGGTTGGAAAATGCATATAATCCATCTGGGAAAAACTACAAGCTATACACAGCTGATAGTCAAGAGGAGAAATAATCTATTGGGAATAGTGCTCTAGCAAACACAACTGTTACAAACTATCTTAGAATTTTTACACAAAGATGATCATAAAGTCTGTGTTGTTGGGTTTGGAAATGAACTTTTACTGGCATGAGACTTCCACTGAAGTCAGATATACTCATAAAAACAGTGTATAGACATGAATATGAAAACATTTTATGATGGTAGTTCTTTCAGGCCTAGCATTTGATCTTTTGAGGTTTTTGTTTGTTTGTTTCTTTGTGACAGAAACAGAGAAAGGGATAGATAGAGACAGACAGGAAGGGAGAGAGATGAGAAGCATCAGTTATTTGTTGTGGCACCTTAGTTGTTCATTGATTTCTTTCTCATATGTGCCTTGACGGAGGGAGGGAGGTTTACAGCAGACCGAGTGACCCCTCGCTCAAGCCAGCGACCTCGGGGTTTTATACCTGGGCCCTCTGTGTCCCAGTCCAATGCTCTATCCACTGCGCCACCACCTGGTCAGGCTTGAATTGGTTTGTTGAGTATGAATTGGTTTGTTGAGAACGGTGGACAGCCACGAGGCCCTGGAGGAATGTCATCAGGGTTCTGTTGCATAGCAACTGATGATCTCCCCCCAGATAAGGGCTACATCAGCAAAACGACAGACACGGTATAAGAAGAAACAGCAACAAACCAATTCCTTGTCTGGGACACCTGAGCTCTGTCTTCTGGCAAGCTGGTTTGTTAGGATTCAGTCCCTTTCCTATTCCAGATCACTTACCTACTTCAGAACAAAGGAACCAATCACACAAAACCTAGTATTTGGTTTCTCTTTCATCTATGGTTGTCTGCCTAATTCCCTAAGAAAAAAAAATCAAAGTACTGTGTCTAATTTATCATATTAAATTGATCAGTACCTTCTTTTTTGGGGGGGGTATTACATGTCTCCTACTTCCAATATGGAGAGTGAGAGTCTGTTGTCAGGGAATCAGGTGGTTAGGAGAGTACTTTTGGTTTTTTATTTGTAAGATTGTGTGTGTAAGCTTGCTGTGTTCATTAAAGTACTTAGTCATTTATTGTCACCAATAAACAAATTCCCCAAAAGAAACTCCCATTCTGAGGCTGGGGTCATTGCAGCTTCTAACAAATTATGTATGAGGAGAACGGTGGACAGCCACGAGGCCCTGGAGGAATGTCATCAGGGTTCTGTTGCATAGCAACTGATGATCTCCCCCCAGATAAGGGCTACATCAGCAAAACGACAGACACAGTATAAGAAGAAACAGCAAAGGTGAGCTGAATATTAAACCACTATCAAGGTGTGACTGCTTCAGAAGTCTTAAGAACATATTCTTGACCTGGAAATGCTGAGGTCGCCGGTTTGAAACCCTGGGCTTGCCTGGTCAAGGCACATATGGGAGTTGATGCTTCCAGTTCCTCTCCCCTTCTCTCTCTCTGTCTCTCCTCTGTCTCTCCCTCTCCTCTCTAAAATGAATAAATAAATAAATAAATAAATAGTTAAAAAAAAAAAAAAGAACATATTCTTGAAAATAAGTATCAGACATCCAAGAGATTTTTGGGTAGTGTAGTCCTTACCCTCCAGGGGTTATCAAAAGAGGAAACAATGCAAAATTCATATAATCATTTAATCAGAGTACTTCTGTATGTAATTATGCTTAACAAATATTCGACTCTGTAATCAGAAATGCAATACTTTCAGAAAATATTTTAGAGGTGCTGTATAGTTTCACTAGAAAATCCGAAATATGTTTAGTCACACACTAAAGCAACATATTTTTCCAAGATCAGTCCTATGCTACTATTCCAGTTTATTTCTTAGTCTGTGCTATTCAGAGTATTAAAGAATACTTTAATATTTTTATGACACTATAATAGTCATTTTTCTATATTGCAGGTTGGTCAGACAGATCTCTCCTGTTTACTATCTTGGTAAACCAACAGGTCCCAGACCTCCCTGTATTCTTGCAAAACAGTATGATTTTTGTCTGTGGCAAAATGCACAGAGTTCTGTTTACTCAAAAAAATTTTTTTAAGCCACATGCACACATGCAAAAGAAGAGAGACAGAGACAGGAAGGGAGAGAGATGAGAAACATCAACTCGTTGCAGCACTTTAGTTGTTCATTGATTACTCCTCATATGTGCCTTGGATAAGGGGCTCCAGCCGAGCCAGTGACCTTGGGCTCAAGCCAGTGACCTCTGGGCTCAAGCCAGCAACCAAGGGATCATGTTGACAATCCCATGCTCAAGCTGGTGAGCCTGCACTCAAGCTGGATGAGCCCATGCTCAAGCCGGTGATCTCGGGGTTTCCAACCCTGGACCTCAGTGTCCTGGGTCTACCTTCTAGGTGCTGCGCCACCACTGGTCAGGCTACTCAATGCTTTTTAAACTTAAAATTGAGAAAAGTAGTTTCATTGAGCCAGAGACAACTCAATGAAGGCTTTCATTCCAGTTTTAAGTCAATAATAGCTGTAACTGAAGCATTGTTTGAAACACCTAAGTATAGTGAAATTATAAAATCTTTGTATTGTATAAACTATAATATGTATTGCAAGAGCATTTTGATGAATTTCACATATTTGCAGACATAGACATTGGTCCTCTTGTCTTTCTCAACTTGTAGATGTCTCAAGTTTACATATACAAAGATACTATTTTTGTGATTATCTGATTGATTTAGAAATTTTCATTAAGCTTTATCAGTAAGTTTATTTTATATGTTATATACCTAATTCTATTCAGGATAGGTATTATATTTCTTTTTTATAGACTATTTCTCTATGCTTATTTCTTAGCATGTAACCCCCAAGTTAAAGCCATTTTTATGTCGACACAAGAAGACCTCTGGAATTGAATACAAGTAATGTGCCTGAATTATTTACATTTGGTTATCTAAGTGGTTAATTACTGATATTATGAGTTAGGATTTGGTGTAGTTGAAAATTTTTAATTAGTTTGGTTTATTATGTTGAGATGTGTATAATAATTACTTTAACAGTCTAACTCAGATTATGATCTCATTATCAACACAGTTGACAATAAAAGTAAACACAGCCGTGACTTCCTTACCTGAAGAATAGATGCTAAAGAATAGGTAGTAGGAGAGCGTGCTTTTCTCTTGCTGAACACCTGTCATTTCTTTTCAAACATATTTGTATTTATTCGCATGTTCTCTCCCCACACATAACACCAAGTGATGGCACCAGCGCACTAGTCTTCATTGCAGTAGTTGGCCCTTCTGTCTTGACCATTTCTTCAGTCCTGCCCATCCAGATAATTCACCTTCCCTGTTGCTCTTACAAAGGGCTCTGCTCAAACTGTTAGTCTGCCCTTATACTTCATTTAAAAATCTCATCCTTTGCTTTAAATTAAAGAAATGAGCAGGAAAAAGATTAAAAAAGAAACAGAAGAATTTAAAGCATCTTATTATCGGTAAGTCTTTATTATTTTACACTATATCATGAAATTTCATTCATGTGAGATTTATATAAACCAATTATTAATTTATAATATTTTGTTTTTAGGGAACTGCCCTGGTTTTTCAAATTCTGGCAAGTATTTTTTTCCTACAGATTAACTTTACTTCTTTTAAATGGAAATTGTGCTCTCTGACCTGATACTTTTTGCTTTTAGGTTTCAGGCACCTTTGTATTACTTCCATGTTCTTGCCGAGAAGTGGGACATGGAGCCAGAGCTCACTTAATTTGTTTTATAACATCACCACGGGGATTTTATTAACTGCCTGCCTTTGCTGTATGTCTCACTGTTCTGAGAGCTTTCTCTGACACTGAACAGTCATTGCCTGTTCTTGGGGAGATTGAAATTGAAGTCAGACAATGGTGAAAGCAGTAGGTGTCAGGAAACTAGACACCAGAACCCATATTGAACAAGGATGGAGGCGCCCACTATTGTAATACAGAAACCTAAAAGGATAAGTGTGTCAGTTCATTCTCACTAAATATACGTGTCTTATCTTAGAATTAGATATGGTCTGCTATAAACTATTTTGAAGAATTAGCTTAATTGTTGCTGTCTAATAATAAACTTGTTTATGAAAAAGGACTTAGAAAGTGTCTGATGGTCTAGTGTTTATTATTCATTTAACATTTTTGAGGTCCTGTTGTATGGCATTTATGTGGTTGATGCTGGACATTATGCCTTTCATTAGAGTCTAATATATGTTAATATATTATTTTTATCACTTCCTAGACAATATAATACTTTAAAACATGTCCATTTTCTTCATTTTTTGTGTGTGTTGTTAGTTTTGTCATATGTTTTAACCTACAGTTATTTAAAACCCTCCAAGACATTACACTTAACTGTTTTTTGCAGTCAGCATTTATTCAGAATTCCTGACAGTACCTTTCTTTTTCTTTTTTTTTTCTTTTTTACAGAGATAGAGAGTCAGAGAGAGGGATAAGATAGGGACAGACAGGAATGGAGAGAGATGAGAAGCATCAATGATCAGTTTTTTGTTTTGATACCTTAGTTGTTCATTGATTGCTTTCTCGTATGTGCCTTGACTGCGGGCCTTCAGCAGACTGAGTAACCCCTTGCTCGAGCCAGTGACCTTGGGTCCAAGCTGGTGAGCTTTGCTCAAACCAGATGAGCCCACGCTCAAGCTGGCGACCTCAGGGTCTCGAACCTGGGTCCTCCGCATCCCAGTCTGACACTCTATTTACTGCGCTACCGCATGGTTAGGCCTGACAGTACCTTTCTTGTTGGTACTCCTTTCCATCAATATGTTTCCTTCTGTCTGCTGCTACTCTTTTTCCTTCAACTTGAACTCTCTTTAGTATTTCTTATAGTGCAGCTCTTAGGGTGCTGGTTTTGGTTTGAAAATGTCTTTAATTCATCATCCTTTTTGAAGGATATTTATTACTGTTTATTGAATTCTAGGTTGTCAATTTTTTTTTTTTTAGACTTTAAAAATGTGTCATTTTTTTTATTGCTTCCATTGTTTCTGTTGAGAAATCATCTGCTGGTTGGTGATGATTTTCACTTTGTATTTCCGGCAGGTTAATTATTCACATTCAAAGTGTAATTTTCTTTGTATTTATTCCAGTTAAGGTTCATAGGACTTCTTGAATCTGTGGCTGCAGTTTTAGAAAACTCTTAGTCTTTACCTCTCCCATTATGATTCTGTCCCAGTCTCCTTTCTCTCCCTCAGAGAGACTCCAGTTATACATAGTTTTAAGCTTTTCACTATACTTGATATATCTCTAAGCTTCTTTATATATTTTTTATCCTTTGACTCTGTGCTTTTATGTTCAGTAAACCTCTCTTCATCTTTGCCCCGCCTGTTCTTAACCCCATGCACTGCGTTCTTCATTTCAGATATTCTACTCTTCAGTGTCGTAATTCAGAATAAACACCATTAGATTCTAGTTCTCTGTAAAAATTCTCCATCTGGCTATCTAGATTTTTTCTTTTGTTCCTGTAACCCGATATGTCTGGTCATTTTTTGTTATATCCTGGACATTGTATATAAAAACATATAGGGGCTCTGGAAAATGTTTTCTTCCTGTAGAAAGAATTTACTTTTGCTTTTGACTGGCAGTTACCTACAGGGTGGATCACTTGAAACCAATCAGGAATTGAGTTAATTTGATGCTGAGTTTCAGTCTTTGTAAAAACCTATTTCTGCTTCACCATTATCTTTACAATGTAACCTTTTGAGGATCCCAGTTTAAAGTGTTGGGTGCTTACTGGGCCTTTTCTCTTTGGCAGGCTCTGAATTCCAGTTTCTCCCTTCAGCCCCATGAAATTGCCCAGAGTTCTGCTCAGCTTCTTACCTATCACTTCTTGCTCCTGGTCTGTGTTGGTGCACTGAGTGGGCAGGGCCTCAGGAGGGAAGTGATGCCTAACAGTGCCTTTACCTTCTCTCTGGAGTCTCAGCCACTCAAGTGCTTTGGTAGCTCTTTGATGACTTCTACAGATTTAAAATAAAATTTCTTTTTTAGTTGTTCTTGGCAAGAGAGTTGTTCTAACAAAAACTATTCAGTCATAGCCAGAAGCCAGAAATTTAGTTTTTAAGAATTATTTCCAAGAAATCATGGTTGTCGTATAGATTTCCCTGACCAGAAAGATATTTCTGGTTTTTTAAAATCAGAATCCTTCTTACTCTCTAATTCCAAAATTGCCAACTAGTGTAATTTCCTTGATTATAAGACAGTTGAGTCTGAAATAGAAGAATATACACCAGTCTCTAGTTGGTAATGTGGGAAGCCACACATATCTATAACTCATCTCTAAGTTGAGTGCTTGCAATGGCTTTCAGATCTTCTTCTGTAACACTTACTGCATCAGATTATAACCTTCAGTTTACTTCTCGGTCTCCTCTGCCACACTGGGAGCTGAACCCTGCTGTCTTTACCATGGTATTTTCAGTGTTTACCACAGTTTCTAGCATTTTGAAGGTATTTAGCAAATGTTTTTTGGGGTTTTTTTAGAATAAAGGGCTCTTCTAGATAAGATTACTTATCCTTTTAATACTCATTAGAAATAGTTTGAATTCAGATAGGTTTTTTTTTCACCCTGGCTTTGCCCATATTTTGGATGAGTACCCTATTTAGAGTCTGGAGTCCCATGAATTGAATGCCTGCAGAGGAATTTTGGGTTCTCTGGATATTGAGACAGTGGAGAGACTAATGATAAATTACCCAGAAGGAAGAGACTGATAACATGGATAACATGGATGTTTAAAAATTGATGTAAAAAGATTAGTGCTCACCCTTGCCAGCATTCCAGATCTCTAAATTTAAAATTCAGAGCTGAGCAAAATGTACAACAGAACAAACAAGGAATGCAATACTGTCTCAGAATCATTATCCGTCTAGCCCAGTGCTCTGGTTCTGACTCCCACAAACGTCCTTCTATACAAGTGCTTCCTTTACTGTATATCAACTTAAGACATACATAGTAAGACTTACCATATTTCCCCAGGTATAAGACGCTCCCATGTATAACACCTTAATGTTGGGGCCCAAAATTTGGAAAAAGAAAAGTATTACATTAAGTTATTAAACTCAAGTTTTATTCATCATAAAATTCATAGAACTCTTCATCACTGTCAAAACTCCCATCCATTAGCTTGTTCTCATCTGTGTCTGATGATGAATTGCTATCTTCAACAATGAGTGTGAAAACAAGCACAAAAAAGCAGGAAATGCAAGTAAAAAAACCTACAACCACTGTATAAGATGCAACCAGTATTTAGACCCCAAATTTTTCAGAAAAATGGTGCATTTTATACGTGGGGAGATATGATAGATTTTAGTTGAAGCAGGTATATATTTTTGCTATATTATTAAAGGTTAAAATTTCAATCCTATTGCATAACTACTCAAATTATGCTGTACAAATGCCTGATCCACTCTGCTTTCATTCCAGATGACTGGTATCTGAATTCCACTAAAGTGCAGTGAGTATATTTCTCTGTTTGATTTAAAGTTGGACTTATTTAAATTAAGGATTTGGTTAACTGACAGATATCTCATTTTCTTTCAGGTCCAGATCTTTCTTCATGCTTAGCATTTGGTATTCCAGTCACTTGAACAAACAGCTGTTAGTAACAGTTGCATGGACCTCCTTTTACTGATTTTTATATGCCCCAGAAACATACCATCCCATGTTTAAAGGATGGAAATCCAAAGAATTCTTTTCTTTATTCCTGCAATAATATTGTCTATCTACAGCATACTCTGTTCAGTTCTTTGTGTTTCTTACCCATCTGCCTAAATCAAAGTCAAATAAAATGTCTTCTTTAAACTTTTCTTATTCCCAATTTTAGAAATAAACAATACATTTCTGAGATTCCTGCCTCTGTTACTGGTGGAATAAAATAGCATGATCAGAATGTGTTTGGTTTTTTGTTTTTTTTTTTTTCTCCTACATGACCATGATTTAATCCTGCTCATCATTAAGTGCAAACTTTGAGGTTGGAAATGCTCCCTTTCTTTGAGGGAGCTGCAGGTTATTCTCCTATCAGTGGAATGCTTGCAACCCTCAAAGAGTTTCCAGCCCAGGAATTCTTCTCATAGTTACTAACCAAAGAATGCTTCTTTCGAGAAGAAAGTTCCAGAGTGGTATCATACAGACTTTCAACAAAGTTTCTAAGGCAGGGAACATTGACTTCATTTTTAACAGCAGCAGCAATGGGGACAAGAACTTCAACAAAAAGCCCGGCCAGGGCATGCTTGATGTCTTTGTCTTTGACCTCCAGGAAGTGGTGTGCACATTTCTGCATAAACTGAAGGGAGGCCTCGAAGTCCTCCACCAGATACATCTTAATCTGAAAGAATTTCATCCCCATTATCAGGCTGATGATGCTCTGAACAACATATGGGCTCTGCTCCTTGTGCCATAATTCTTCATTTTGAAAGTATTGGAGAGTAACCGGAGTGAGCAGCAACTGAATTAAGTATAACATTGAAAGACAATGGATGACATTTATTTTTTCTTTTCTGAGAGCATTTTTTAGCCTTGGGTCATGGACCCAAACAGAAGGTGTCAAAAGATGGAGTTCAAGGTCAACAGAATAACTAGAAATTTAGAGTGAAAAATCTAGCAAAAAAATTAATATACCTAAAGAAATAGGAAAATGTGATACTTTCTCTAGGGCAGCGGTTCTCAACCTGTAGGTTGCGACCCCGGTGGGGTCGCCTAAAGCCATCGGAAAATACATAATGCATATCAGGTATTTACATTCCGAATCATAACTGTAGCAAAATTACAGTTATGAAATAGCCACCAAAATTATTTTTTGGTTTGGGGTCACCGCAACATGAGGAACTGTATTGCGGGTCACAGCATTAGAAAGGTTGAGAACCACTGCTCTAGGGGGGAAAATGTCAATAAAAATAGACCCTGAGATAACTCAGATGTCACTGTTAGTAGATAATGACTTTAAATCAGCCATTAAAAAGATGTTCAAGGATTTAAAGAAAGATATACACACTGAATTCACATATGGAGATTTCAACTGGGAAATATTAGAAACAGTAAAAAAAAAAAAAAAAACCAAATGGAAATTCCAAAGCTGAAAACTATAGTAACGGGAACAAAATTTATTGGATGGGCTTAACATCAGATATGAGACAACAGAAGAAAGAGCAAATGAACTAGAAGATCAATAGAAATTACTCAGTCTGAAGAATGGAAAGAAAAATAAAACATGTCTTAAGTGAAAACAGAAAATAAAAGTATGGCAGAATTGAAATGAATGCTCAGGGCTAATACAATTCTGCAAAGAAGGAAAATATAAAAGAAACAAAACTTAGATTGTGAATATCTAATCCTTGTAGTGTTTCTTCCAGTGATGAGAGGAAGCCTATTATATGATTTGAACATAGTGTTTTCTTTGCTTTCATGAGGCCATTTCTCTTATGTGGACATCAGTTTCTTAGCTTTATGTTCTCTTTTTTCTCTTTTGCCCCCTCATCATTTCTTCCAGTGACTATTGCCTTTTCTTCTGTGTGCTGTATTCCAGAGACAGTTAATTATGAAATAGGAAACAAATTTTGACAGACAGTGGACTAAGGCAAAGGAAGCATGTGGGAATAGGTTATTATATAAGGTTTCATTCTTACGTGGTTTGTCTTTTGATTTATTCTCCTGTTGTATTCCACTTTTAACTGTGTTTTTGAGTTCTTGATATATCAAATCATAGTGAAACATTTATTTTCAAGCACCAGTCTCTGAAGAATCTGTGCTATAAAATACCAAATGATGTTTTAGAATAAGTGTATTTTAATTATAGATCCCTCTAGACAAAATTGTTTCTTTTGGTTTATTCTTTGTAGGTGTTTCACCAAAACTAATGGCACTTTCAGCAACAACCCTCTTCCTGTGGTCCCAGCAGTAGCACCTTGTCCTCAGGATGGTTTGGAAATGAAGCCCCTCAGTCACACAAAGATGCCCGTGTGTCCGGCTTCCACAGCCCCTGACTGTGGCCAGTCATCTGAAGAGAGCATCGAGGATGGAGTGGTGCCAAGACCTGCTCAGCATCCTTGCTGTCAGGGCAACAGAAGGGAGCTAAGCTCCGATTGCACAGAAGATGCAGCAGAGTCCCACAGAGGTACAGGGAGACACTATAGAGTTCAAGTTTCCAGATAGCATTCATTAAAGATAAGGGAGGAAGATGCAGATGTGTTCTGACTGTGGTCAACTCACATGTTTCTTAAGAGACTGGGTGGCTGGGGGGGGGGGGCCTGGATACATCAATAAAAGTGGGCTACGTAAGTTTTGAAATTGTTATTCAACTTCTTCATCGCAGGCTGTTAATCGCACCATATTTGGGAAAATAAGTCCAAATAGACTTGGACTCAGTTCACACCTGGCCAGTAGATGCACTCAGGAATGCGTCCTGTGGTCAGGGGTGCTTTTGTCTGTGTGGATTCTGGAAGTATAGCCTTCCTTTAAGGTGGCTATTTGGGGGCTTTTAAGGGAGTTGCTTTATCACTTAGGTGAATTGTATAATGTTCATGAGAGTTCAATTTTATGTTAAACCTTTTATACATTTGGTCTCCCTCCAATTCAAATTGAATGTAACCAGGGTCTACTTTTACTTGTTATTCTTTCTTTATTGTTCAAAGTAATGTGTGGTAGACTGCTTTGTAAGAATCAGCCTTTATGATTTCAGTGCCTCCAAACCTTTGTGTTTTTCAGGAGACAGCTGTGTCCATTCAGAAACTGAGAACAAAATTTTAAGTTCAAATCCTCTTGCTTTACCACCTACTTCTAAGGACTGTACAGCATGGTCTCCTCCTGGCATTCCTGTAGACAGCCCTTCAGGGGTCCTCCAGCAACCCCAGCAAACCTGAGGATATGCACACGCCTAGTCAGTTCCCACTGCAAGCCGGTGTCTGCACAGGTCTGGGAATGGACTGTGAAGGACGTTAATTCAAATCAGAGAAAAAGCATTATTTATTTTTGTAGTAGTAATGTCATATGAATGTATCTCAAAATGTGTGTCCTTTTATATTATTTATGCCTTAAAATTTTCCCTCCCTGTTTCTTCCTTCCCCCTCCATAGGAGAAACCTAGCTTTGCATAGTTTTCAATTATCTGAGAGCATTCCATGAGCATTTCATGTTCTCCAAGAACCTCAGTGACAGTAAGAGCTCCTCCTGCAAGGCCCCAGCCTGGAGGCTGGGTCAGCTAAGAGGGGAGTGCACAGGCCAGCTGAGGTTTTCAGATGGAAAGCTGTCTGCTGTCTCTCAGTGTCGTATTATCAAACTTTCTGAGATCATTTTGAAACAATCACTTTTAACCTGCTGTTTATAATAGCAGAGCTTTATGAATTTTATTAGTGCCTTCCACAAAAGTGACAGGTGACCTGTTGATTCACTCTGCGCATGGGCCTACACTGTGTTCGGTTTTCTGGGCATTTAGCATGCACAGTGTTGTGGACATGGTTGATGTCTCGTTGGGTTACTGTGGTCTGCAGAAAGGGAACCAAGGCCAGAGAGAAGAATGCCTTCAAGTCCTGTGGCTTTAAAATTGCATTTGTTTAGAAAATGGTCTCCATGGGCCTCTTTTTAACTGTTTCTAAGAGTAGGAACAAAATAAGACTTTAAAAGAAAGATTTATGCTTTAAGAAGAAGGGGGACGGTTTCAAGGGAGTTGTGCTTGGCAGAAGCTCTCAGTGGTACGGGGTTATGCTCACGGCGCCACACCACCGGAAAGCCGTCCTTTTCTAACGGCCAATGTGGGTGATTCCAGAAAACATGAGTGTTAGGAAAGACTTAATTCAGAGGGTGAAGAAGGTATGGTTTGAAATATCCTGACTTTTTTTCAGAATGCTGTCGTTATAGTTAGGCATCTGAAGTTATGCTTAGCAGAGCTCAGGAATCAGTTATGTGGCCTCTGAAAGACAAGGCACTGCAGCTGCTTTTGGAAGGTTTTTCTTATCCACATCTAAAAAATAAAAATAAAGCACGAAAACACAAAAATACGTGTGTTGAGTAGTACAAGTCTAGATTCACTGAATTATTCCTCCTTTTTGGATCATGTCTCCCTTTGGGGAAGGAAACTGGAAATGATTCTCTTAAGAGTCCAGCAGTTTCAGCATAAATAAATAAAAATTACAGTTTCCCAGAAATTACAGTGAAGTAGACTAGAATACTATGTTAATTAACTTTCTATGTAAGTGCATTTGTACTCCTTACATATTCTGTGTATTTTAAAACTAGAACTGTTAGTCAAATGTGCTCTTGAAGCTTAGTCACTATGCAAGGATGCCTTCAAGTAGAATGTAGTGGACATAATTTTGTGGTCAAGTCTTGGGGATGTTGTTGCATCATATCGGCCATTCCAGGTGTCCATGTCTGTGCTATACAGAATTTCTTCATATTGCATAAAAGCAATTAGCTTTGGAGGGGGGTAGCTGCATCCCTGACTTCTGTGACGAGCAAGGACAAAGTCCTAGGACGCAGTATGAAAACATACCCAGTGTTTGCCAGTCACGTTACAGCAATGCTGTCACAAAGCGAGTGTAGAGAACGGGAGTAAATGTTTGTGGGCAGTCATTTTGATTCAGGAAACAGGTGTATTAGCATGAGCCTAGGTCATAAACTGCTTTTAAAGATTGAGTTTGAATATGGGGTCTGTCCACCAGGAAAAGAAAACTTTACCTTTAGGGCAATCTCATTGTGGACTGCTTTATTTATATTAGTAACGCTGTTTTAAGTGTTATTTCTTTTAATGTATTTTATTTATAAAAATGCCTTTATATGTTGAGATATATAAATATAAATATAAATATATGTATAATTGCGTTTATGTGTAGGAATTCTGAGTTCTCCCTATCCATGAGTTGTTCTGAACTTTCCTGCCCTACACAGTGACTAAAACTAGTTCTGCCAGATGTCACTTCACCAAGGGACATAGTACACTGCAGAAGATGTCACTAACATGTGTGCAGTAACTGCTGTGTACCAGGTACTGGGCTCAGAGCTTGTTACTGCATCTTATTCACACTCCCAACAAGCCAGCAGAGTCAGTGTTGAGGTCCACAGTCTCACAGTGAGATGCAGAGCCTGAATTTGAACCCAGCTGATGTGGAGCCATAGTCTGAGCCCCTTCCAGTTTTCCATGCTGCTTTCCAAAAAGCACTGTGGCTTGCTCTTTAATGGGACCAGCCCAGGTCCACGCGCTCCAGCCCGCCCCTGCTATGAGATGCCACCAACACCCTGACTCAACTCAAGGGGCTGCCCTCTATCCCACGTGGGCCAAGCTCTGTGATATTTCCCGGTCCTCCCGGCGTTCATATTTCTCGAACCCCCACCCCCACCCCTGCTGGAATTGGATTTTCGCTTGGCTTAGATACTGTGGTTGATCAGGTCTTTATGTTCCTTTCTGCCCTAGAATTCTCTGTGATTCTTTGTTTCAGCGTTAAACTTACCCCATTTCTATTATATCATTTCACTTTCTCCTTTTTTGCCCCTTTTTTCAATGATGCACTGATCATCTGGTGTTGGGTGACAGTCTGATGGTACAGCAGTAGTCAGCAGAGCCAAATATCAACAGTACAACAACTGAAATTTCTTTTGAGAGCCAAATTTTTTAAACTTAAACTATATAGGTAGGTACATTCCTTATCGAGGTAGCGCCCACAGGTGGTATTTTGTAGAAGAGCCACACTCAAGAGCCACACTCGAGGGGCCAAAGAGCCGCATGTGGCTCGTGAACCGCAGTTTGCTGACCAGGGGTGTAGAGGATTTAAGTTAAATTGCAACATTTTCAACCTTTCAAAGTGGTCTTTTAAAACACTTCTCTGTGGGCTGCGTTTCTGTAGCATGAGTTTGTGAAGACCAGAGCCTCCACATCGGCTCCCAGCAGGAGCCTCATCCCTGCCCCGGCGCTGCGGAGCGTTGCTTTTATAACGGGACTCACCTGTATCGCTCTCTTTTAAAGCAATGGCTTTGAGATGATGCATGTTTCTGTATCATATTGAAAAGTATGTTTTATTTTCCTTATAGTTGTAATAATGTTTGAAATTGTACATATTTTAAATGATGTAGTTTTGACGGGTTTTATTTGGTTGATAACAATTTTATTAAAGAGAATGCTGCTGTCGTGTAGAGTGGCATGAAGGTGGGGTGCTCGGGCACTTCCTGTGTGTATGAAGCTTGCGCTTGGGGCGGGTGTGTCTTACTCTGAATTTCTTTGGAACCTCCACCTGCCCTCCCCTGGAAACCCCCTTATGCACATCCAAGAGCCCAGTGAGTTCTCCTTTCTGCGCTGACTGCAGAGATCCAGGCCCTGAAGGAACAGGATCTAGGACAGATGGGTTTTTTAACTGTGTGGAAGTAGGCAGACCCCTTAGGTAACTCAGTGTTTCTTTGGAAGGAAGAGAGGAGAGTGGGAGAGGAGCAGGAGGACAATGGGATGAGGGCCCTGCTCTCAGGTCGTCAGTTTTTACATCACGTGAGAGCAGCATCGCCATGAGCTCCAGGGTAGAATTTAGCCTTCTCAAGAAGCAGCTTGGATTTAACTGTCCTAAAAAAAAAGCAACGTGTCTGGGCTGCTTTGACCAGAAAGCCAACAGGGAATTGTGTGTAGGGTGGAGCCTTGTTACATCTTATTCCCCATATTTAAGTAAGGCTTCCTAAACCTCAGCCCCAGTCCTGAGAGCTCCAAGGGAACCCGAAACCCCTTTTCTAATAAAGTCCGAGTCTGTGAGAACCTAAGAAGCGACTTCCGTCCCTGTCCTCCGTTCCTTCCAGGCGCCACTCCTCCTGGCAAGACCGTCTCCGGTCTCTCGCACTGCTGCTTCTCCAGTCTTGACTCTTCTAGTCAGTTGAACAAGGCTTCGTTTGTGTTTCACCCAGATTTCAGACACACGCTTGGAGCCAGTGAGTCATGCTGGCGGCTGACAGAGCGTGACTGGAACAGCCGGGTCCCTCCCAGCCAGCTCCCCCAGGCCTGGTGGCAAGAGCTGCTCTCGGGACCTTGGCTCTGTCTGGTTGGCACAGACTCCTGGAGTCCAGCCACTGCATTCCTTTGACCTCCGCAGACTTGGTGATACTCTTACACCATAGGTAAAGGAGAGACAAAGACCCTGGCGTTGGCACCTGGCTCTGCTACTGACTGATAAGCTGGTCCTCTTAGAGAAGCTTGAGTCCTTGACGAGGGGCTTTGAGGTGTGGAGAGTAATGAACTAGAAGCCCACGTCTCTTGCTACAGTTGAATGAAGGGAACATATGCCTACATATCTTGCCTCCCATCTCCTAGCTTCCTCCCAGCAGGAAAACCTGGGGCCCACCTGAGCCTGGGTTCAAAGATTAAAGAGATTTAGAGATTAAAGAGAATGAGCCTCCCCTTCCTTGTGGGAGTTGCAGTTGAAAGCACCCTTTACTAGTGAGGAGTGTGGCGTGTGATTTATTTAGGAATTGCCCGGTTCACGGACGGGGTCTGGAAGTAGCTCCCTTGCTCATACAGCACCATTGTCTGGCCCTCGACTCGCAGCTCATCTTCCAGCTGCTTGTCCTCCAGCTTCGTGACTTCCTTATCCTTCCACCTCTGTCTCTCACAAGCTGGGCCAGGACTTCTCTTAACCAAGTCATTTAGAGGCCGTGCGGCTGAACCTTTCCCCATTTCTAAAGGCTGGGCATTAAGTGGGGATGGGCAGCTGGTGTCTTAGCTACCTTGCTTTTAAGTTGGTGTGAGGGGATGTTTCCAACCCCTACCTGTCTCCCTGTGGCATCTTCCTCTGGGGCCTCACGGTGTTGCAGTCACTGTGATGGTGACACTTACTGGAGCCTCCGTGGGTTCTTGAGCAGGACCTGACTCTGCAGTTACAGCTGGTGTTTCAGTGCCTGAAGAACAGACATGAACAAAGGAGAGGCTGCCTGGAGGTGTCCCAGATTGTTCTTAGAGGACAAGAGAGACTGAGCATCATGCCTGGAACTCAGGACTGCTCTCCTTACCCTCAGGCCACCTTTGGGATTGAATCGTGCTTACCTGCCTGTGCCTCTGGGCCTTCCGTTGAATCCCTGTGTTGATGACCTTGCTCCCTGAGGGTGAAGCGGGGAGTGAAGTTAGTGACCCACACTTTCCCAGCCTTCCTCTCCAGCTAGAGGAAAATCCTGATCCCAGGATGACGGGTCCCACACTCACATGGGAACCAGCAACTGACCAAGGCCTGCAGAGAGAAAAGGAAAGTCATTACTTGAGCAACATGGCCTAGGTCATAGGAGAACACCCCTCATTTCCCCTCAGGCTCTGTCCCAGGGACTGGAAACCCAGAGAGGATGGGCCCCAGATGCCAGAGGTTGGGGTGGGAGCCAGACGGACATCTTGCATTGAGAAGATGTCACAGAAGAATCCAGATTCCCTGCCCAGGGGGTCCTGCATCTCCCTGTGATAGGTGGAGACCTGGCCACATTCTAAGGTCAAACAACCACTCCCTTCAGTTTCCCACTCACAGGGGAAAGTCTCTGGGTGCCGCGCAGCGTACTGAAACACCAGCAAAGAGGCCACCGTTGCCACCACCATCCCTGTGCCTGCTGCACCCAGCACTGCTGGGTAGATGCTGAAGGGGGGGTCCGCTAGGAGGGAGAGCACTGGTTGCACGGGGTAGGCAGCAGTGGCTTACGGGGTACCCTGCTCTTCCAATCCCCCCACCACCCCTGCTGCCGTGGGTGATCAGAGCAGGACTGGACCCGGAACATCCCGGAACCAGGTCTCTCCCAAGGAAAGAGGTGCTCTGTGTGCCTGACTTGTCTGCGTCCCTGGCCAAGCCCCCTGTCTTTGACACAGAAAGCAGCAAGTGGTTATCTTGGCAGCTTGGGGCAAAGGGAGGGATGCCACAAATGAGGGATTCCCAGGACGGAGAGAGCAGCAGGCAGCGAGCCGCCTGTGTGCCCCAGGACATGAGACCGAGGCACAGAGCTGGGCTCCCATCCTTATTTAATCTCCCCCTTCCCTATTCTGATTCAAGCTAAACTATGGCTCCTACTCCTTGGCCTGAGGCCTCCAGGCCTCCCAGGGAGGGATGGGAAAGACAGCAGTGGAGAGAGCAGCTGAGGCGGTGGAGGAGAGGACAGAGACGGGGATGGAGGGATTCAGGGGGAAGGAAGCAAAGGAATGTGCTTCATGGATGCCCTGTGAAGAGGAAGGTGACGCAGGGCTCAGTTTTGTGGGGGAAAGGTGAGCCTGCCATGGTGCTAGCCTCAGCACCTGGTATCTTGCCATCAGAGGGATGTCCAGCTGTGTGGTGATTCAGAGCCAGGATGCGAAAGGCATAAAGCACCCCCGGGTCCAGGCCCCCCAGCCGCCTGGTTCTGCTCTCTGGCTCGATGTCACCTGCTGCTGTCTCCCACGCTGCAGCTCCTGAGCCTGGCACACTGGCCCTCCGCTGCACCAGGAAGCCCGTGAGGTTCCCGGGCCCTTCAATGGCCCATTGCAGCTGCACCTCTCTGCGGTGTCTCCCGTAGGTCAGGCGGCTGATGGTGACGTTGGGAGGAGCTGGATACCCTGGGTTTGAGGGTGCACTCAGATTTGTTCCAGGTTCGTTGAGAGCTGGAGGTGCAGGAAAGGCCCTGGACTGGGATGTGTACCCTTAACTGGTCTGTGGTTTTGGCCTGTTACCCCAGACTTCTATTTCTAGGCCAGAAGGGGAGATGAATTGGACCGCATGGAGCTGTTTGCCATGTGTTTTCTAGAGTACATGGGATTCACATTTGCATAGTCTGTCTAGGTTCATGGTTTTTTAAAAATTATTTTTATTCATTTTAGAGAAGAGAGAGAGAAGGAGGGGAGGAGCAGGAAACATCACTCCCATAGGTGCCTTGACTGGGCAAGCCCAGGGTTTTGAACTGGCGACCTCAGCGTTTCCAGGTCAACCCTTTACCCACTGCACCACCACAGGTCAGGCTCTAGGTTCATGTTTTTGAGGGCCTGCTGGTGTCTGAGAGTGCTGACCTGTCCAAATTCTGGAGTGGGAATTCCAGTGCTTTCCACATCCCAGGGCTATAGGGGGTTGAAGGTTTTCCACCACCGCCCCCCCAACCATACAAAGGCACAGCACCCCCACTCACGCAGGACCTCCAGCACGATGCTACGACTGCTGTTGCCCACGGCGTTGCGAGCCACACACTGGTAAGTGCCCCTGTGGCGAGCTGGGTCTGCCCCTCTGATGCTGAGGTGGAGCTGGGCACCCTCAGGGTGCAGCGTGAATTCGGAAGTGCCTGGTTCCAACCGCTGTTGCTGGGGTCCCAACCAGAGGAGGCGGGCAGGTGGAGTGCCACTCAGGAGGGTACACGGCAGCCAGGCCTCTTTCCCCTCCAGCACTGACACCTGGGACGGAGCCACTGCCAGCTGTGGGGCTTCTGCAGGGTCAGAGAGAGAAGATTGGGAGTAAGGTGCTAGCCAGCAGTGGAGGGGAGGGGAAGTGAGGAGATGGGGGCCGTGGAGTGGACAGGGAACCTTGTGTTGAGCCTATCTGCCTCCTCTTCCAGGCTTCCATTCTATGCCAGATTCCCATCCCAATCTGCTCCAAAATCAGCAGTGCTCCCCCACCCTCCCCTCACCCAGCCGCAGGCTCACCCTCCTCCACCGCCTTATTCATCTCAGCATTAAGCTCCTCCCTCCCAGCACCTGGCACAGGGCCTCCTTTCCCAGGTGGCCACCACCTCTGCCCTGGCACAGAGCTGGGCCCATTGCAGGTGCTTGGTCTTTACGGGCTGACTCCTAAGGACCCAGAGTTCCAGGTGTCAATATGCCCCTGATGGAACTTACTTCCAGCCCTGAGACTAAGGAATAAGGGAGGGAAATATTTCGGGTTGAGGAATTGCTTAGAGCCCTTGAAAATGGGCTGGTCACCAAGCCTTGAGACTAAGATGTAATGCATTTTGTGAGAATTATTATATTGATATATAATGGCTCCTCTGCTTGCTTTTCTCACATTTTTTACTTCAATGTTTAATTCTTTTTCTTGAGTTGACAATAAATGGGACTGGCAGGGCCAGAGGAAGACAGAAAGAAACCTGACCGGAGAGAACCCGAGGGAGCGAGAGAGGTAAAGACCACTGACACCTGAAACATTAATTCGAGTCAGGAATATAATCAGGCACCTCTTGTGCAAATGTATGCAAATGAGGCAGACAGTGGAACTCCTCATTGGCTTGATGGGTGCTGCCCAGTCACTAGCCCCAGCCACATTGGCTGCTTAGCACTTGGAATGTGGCTGTCCACCTGAGCTGTGCTCTAACGGTCAGCACACACACCAGGTTTTGAAGACAGTAGGAAAAAAAACAATGAAATATCTCATTAATAATTTTCTGTTACACATTGAAATGATTATATATTGAATATATTGAGTCGATGAAAATGCTTCACCTATTTCTGCTTTTTTTTTAATGTGGCTACTAGAAACTTTTGGGCTCACATTAAATTTTTAGTGGACAACACAGACCTAGACTAAAACCCCTGGTTTTATGGATCAACAAAACTTGAGTCCCTGGAAGGTGAGATGACTCAGTCTCTTGACTCACTCTGCGTTCCAGCACAGCTGCCCCCCAGAGCTCCTCATCCCAGTTCCGAAGAGCTGCTCCTCCCACCCCAGCCCCGGGACCCCGTCACTAGCCCTCACTCACCCAGCTGCAGCCAGCAGCGGGCAGCGGGGACCCTGAGTGGATGGGTGCCCTGGCAGGTGAACTCTCTGCCAGCCAGACTTCCCTGGGCCTGCAGGAGGTGCACTGCCCCAGAGGAGCTGCCGCTGCCCAGAGGCTGCTGCTGTCCGTCTAGCCAGCTCAGCAGGGCAGGGGGCTCGCCTCCAGGCCACTCGCAGCTCAGCGTGATGAACTGGTCTCCAGGTGTGGCTCTGGTCCAGCAAGCCGGGCTCCTGGGGGGTTCCCCTGAGTGAGGAGTCAGTGGCTCAGGACAGCCCTTCGAGGGAGAGGGACTGGGCAGCCCACCCCACCCTCCCTCCTTCACGATTGCTTCACTCACCCATTCCTCCATTTACTCAGCCAACTCATTTATTTTTTCATTAGCCATTTATTGAAGGCTGTCCGTGTGCCAGAGAAGCAGTGGGGACAAACACTAAGCAAATGACTGCTATATAATCTGACGCATGCTGGGGTAAAGGTGGGGAGACAGCTATCCTGAGCTCCAGGGAGAAACGTTGAAAACAGGATGACGTTTGAACTTGGTGTTGGACGATAGATAGGCGTTCTCAAGGCGGACAGAAAGTTATAGTCACAATTCAAAGACCAACATGCAACAGAGTAGTACAAGTAGAGTATAAGGACCTGAGAGCCTGCTGACCCGGAGCCTGGGGGACAGTCAGAAGAGTGTCACAGGGCTCCAAGCCTGGTGAAGGAGAAAGGCCACAGTGTGGCTGAGATCCAGAACTGGGTGCCAACAGAGTCGGAAGGGAGGGTCTGAGCTGGGGGCTGCCTTCCCCCTCGTTTCATGGCGAGTCTGAGAGTTGACGTCTGGAGCTGCACCCCAGCTCCCAGGCCTACTTCTCTCCCTGTCCCCCTCGCCTCTGCCTGGAACGTCGCCCTGCCGCTCCCAAGTCCACTCACACAGCGTGATCCTGCAGAGGGCGGGCCGCAGCAGTGCTGGGTGCTGGCCAGTGCAGGCAAACGTGCTGCTGTTGGGCAGCTGGCTGGCTTCGTGACTCCAGGTGACGTTGCTGAAGGCAGCAGGGCCAGTCCCCTGGGGCCCTTCCCACTGTAGCTGGGCAGCTGGAAGCCCCCCAGGCCAGGTGCAGACCAAAGTCACAGCCCCAGGGCTGGGGAGCACTGCACAGGAGGGCTGCCCCTCGGGGGGATCTGGGGGAGAAGCGGGCTCTGATGGGGCTGACCAAGCCATACTGCCAGTGTGGGGAAAGTAGGGAGCAGTGGGTGAGCAGGCAAAGACTGACCCCTCTGAGGGGCTGATGAGCAAAAGGCTGAGCTCTCAGGTCAAGGGGCAGTGGTCTGGGGGCTGGGCAGCCCCAGAGGCTCTCCCCTGGAAGCCCCCGGCAGGGAAGTGTTTCCATGTCCTGTTCTCGTCTTTGCCCTGGGCACTTTGCCTCACTGTCCTCCCTGCACCCTTCTCTGTGCCTCAGTTCAGTCCTGGGGACAATGGGAATAATCACTCGGAAGGGGGCTGTCCCTCTCCTGCCCCTTCCCATGGTTTTTCAGCCTCTTCCCCTGCTCTACAACTCCATTTGTTCCCCCAAACCTGCCCCCCCCAACTCCTGCCCCACTTCCCGTGGGCTCTGCAGTTTGCGGAGCACAGGAGGCTCCAGGGTGCACCCCTGCCCGGGCACTCACAGTGGATGGTGAGCTGGATGGCAGTCTGTGTGTGGGTGTCCAGGCGTCTGTTGTGGGCCAGGCAGGTGTACAGGCCTGTGTGGGCACGGCTGGCACTGACAATGGTGTAGGCAGGCCCAATGTGAACCTGAGTGTGGTCACGGAGCCACACATAGTGGCTGGGGGGATTGGACGCAGCCAGGCAGCTCAGAGTCACTTCTTCCTTCTCACTGGCCCAGAATCCCTCTTCTGTGAAGCCTGGTGGCTCCATGCTGATCACAGGATTGTCCGGACCATCTGGGGGGCAGGAAGTCCTGTCACACCTCCCAGTCTTTAGTCCTTCGTTCACTCCTGTAAACATTGCTGAATTTACTCCCCACCCAACAACCATGAATTTATTGTGAACTAAGCATATCACCCACTATGCTAGAGAGTCCAGGGGCCACAGTCCAGTGTACGAGATCAGGCCTGTGGAAATGAGCCCCCAGCCTCTGGGAGCCCAGAGGGTGTCTGTGACTCATGGAGGCTTCCCTGAGGAACCAGTGGGGTGGGCAGAGGAAAGGGGGAGGCAAGAGTTGGGTAGTCAGAAGAGAAGTAAGTCACCCAGCCCTCTCACATCGCCTGGCACTGAGGGGTGTCTGGGGACTGGTTCAGTTGGTCCCTCTGATTGGAGAGAGAAAAGCATAGGGTGGGAAGGTGTCCTGGCAGATCCCAGCAGCCAGTCCTCCCCACTGCCACAGGCACGCCTCCCTCTCTCCCCTGGCCTCTCTCTCCCTGGCCCCGGGGAGGGCCGAGGTATCGTGCTGCTTCCATTCTGCGTCCACATCTTTCCCAAGAACCATTCACCCAGCTCCTACACTGTCCTCCATTTATAGCCCCACAGGCCACCTCGGACGGGACAGACAACACCTCAGTCCTTCTCCTTAGATCCTCTAGGCCAGCACTGTCCAATAGATCCATGTGAGCCACAGGGGCTTAAAATTTCCAGTAACCAAACTGAACCAAGCAAAAAACATCAACAGGTTTTAATAATTTTAATATTTTTTATTTAACCAAACACAGCCAGAATATTATCATTTCAGTATATTATCACTACAAAAATTATTGATGAGCTATTTTATATTCTTTCTCTACACTAATCTTCAAAATATAAAGTGCATTTTATTTACACTCTAAGTCACACCTTGGGAGCTCAAAGCCACGCCGGCGGCTGACCTACTGGACAGTGCTGCTCTAGAACGTTCTAGCCTTCACCTTCCACACACACGTCTGATTTCCTTCAGAACGTCATTAGCCTTGTGTTTTCTCCTCTTTACAGAAATAACTGTTTTGATCTTTTGTTTACTTTTGTAGACAGCTTGACTCTTCCTCCTCACTGGCTGTCTTGGAGTTCTCCATACATTCTGAAACAGTTCTTTGCTCTCATGAGCCCCTCTTGAGACCAACTTGCTGCCCTCTCTTCCCATGGTGCCCCTCCCTACTGCCTCAGGTTCAGTGACCCCTGAGAGTCCTTCATGAGAGTCCTTCAGGTTTAACCTCAAGACAGACTTTCTGGGGTGCCCCTGAACTGTGGGTAAAATGGTGGCTCAATCTATGCACATTTTCCTGGGAAGGGAGGCCCATGACCTTGAAGGTTAAAACCACTTGACCTTGAGTTCATTTGGCACCAGTGGCTGCAGTGCCCTGAGGCTGAGGCAGCACTCCTGTGGGCCCTGAGTTGTGTCAGGAGGCCGAGCATGGGTGGGTAGGTGGGTGCCAGCCCCGACCACCTTCCCCCACCCCCAGTCTGACTCACAGATGATATCCAGGAAGGCTCCATCGCTGCTCAGTTGGTTGACAGCGTTGTGGGCACTGCACACATACCAGCCCAAGTGCGTCCGATTGACTGGGTCCAGCTGGAGCAGTTGCTCCGTGACCCCCACCAGGGCCTCCCTGGGACCTTGGGGTGCCTGATGCTTCCAGGCAAAGAATATGGGCTCTGTGCCCTCCCGCACTGTGCACATGGCCACCACGGCTGTCCCCTCCTCTGGGGATGGCTCACTCAGCTGCACCCGAGGCTTCGACACAGGCACTGGCCAGAAAAAGAAGAGGCTCTATGTTTGTTACTGCAAACCCAGGCCATGCCTGGCTGAATCCAGCGGCCCAGCCCTTGACAGCTGGGTGCTGGCCTGCCCACTGGGTTCCCAAACACCACAGGCTCCCTCATGCCCTGGAGGCAGGCCTTGTAGCACCTGCGCTCTGCACAAGACAACTGGAGCACATGCAAAGGGGTGCACTGCAGCACAAACCGAGGTCCCGGCTGGCACCTCACCCAGCACAGCCAGACTGAAGTGGGAGTAGACAGTGTGCAGCCAGCCTCCAGTCGCGTGCAGGGCCTGGCACAGGAAATGGCCGCGGGCCTCCTCTCGCAGTTCCCTCAGCACCAGGCTGCTGTTCCGCAGGCTCACGGCCCCCAGGGCCGAGGCTGTGGCCTCCACCTTGAACTCTGCTCCATTGGTGACAGCCACAGGCTGGGGGATCAGTGAGCCCAGGGGGGTGAAGCTCCAGAAGACCACCGAAGGGGCAGGCGGGGAGCCACAGGCCAGCTCCACAGAGCTACCCCTCACTCCCTGGATGGACTCCACCACCTCATTAGGCTGCCCTGGGGACAGTGACAACACAGGACGTCTGAGCTGCCCTGGGTTCTCCTGCTCATCCTCCTTTCCCAGAGCCTGGTTCTGTTCTGCAGTGGGGACAGACCAGGCAATTTGATAAGACAGCATGAGCCCTTCTGGAGTGGGGGTGCAGACACAGTTTCTGGGGGAGCCTCTGAGTTTCCCGCTCAGCTGTGTGGGAGGAGCGGGCGGTGGGGATCCCCGACTGGGGTCAGGGAACGGGCCAGAGTGGAGGTTCCCATCCTGACGGCTCATCAGACCATCTGGAAAGCTTGATTAAAAGGCAGATACCTGGGACTCATTCCAGATACTGAGTCAGACTCTCCAGGGTGTCAGCACCTAGCAATCTGTATTTTTAACAAACATCCAGAAGTCAATCTGACGATCAGCCAGATGACACCTCGGGCCACTGGCAATTCAAGCTCTGGAGACCTCTGTGTAAGGATTCCAGGGGATTCCAGACTCTTCAGCAAAAGGAAGTCGACGCCTGCCTGCCATCAGCCCATCCGGCATTTATTCATTTGTCAACTGTTCAAATTATAAAGTGCCTGCCTCGTGCCAAGCTCCAGAATTACAGTGACAAATGAGCCACCCCACGGTGACGTCCATGGAGCTTTCAGCCGATCAGCGAGCCAGACATCAGATAATCAGTATGGGGTGAGGCTGCCGAGGTCTAGCGCCGACCCCAGCACCTGCCCAAGCACAGTGTTCTGTCCCTTGTGGCCAGGTTACTATAAAGTGCTGACAGCCTCAGCAAATGTTAAAATAAGTGCCCAAGAGGAAACCAAGCCACAGGAATAAGTCACACCAACTCGCATTTGCTGAGTACAAGGCCCTGTCCTGGACTCTTCATATTATTACCTACTGAACTTAATTGTTATAACAATAGCATCCGCTCAGACTCTGAAACATGAAATCCCTTTGTCCAAAAACCACGCAGTCGATGGTAGAGCTGTGGTGGAGCCCTAACTCCCAGTCTGAGACCCCCACTGCTATCGGTTTCTCCAGAGAGAGAAGAGAAGACAGGCATGGAGTTGGAGGGAAGGGATAAAGGCAAAATTCTGATGTTCAGTTAACGAAGAAGGAAAAGAACCCAGAAACTGACTCTTTCCAGTCCCAACAGCTGTCAGTGCCCTGAAGACCACCTGGCTTTGAGGAAAATTTATGGAACAAGGTCCGACCATGTCACTTCCATGCTTGCAACCCGACAGTGGTTCTCAGAATAACCCCCAGCTTTTAAGGTCGTGCAGGGTGCTGTGTTCTGGCCCTGCCTCCCCTACCTGACAGGTCACAACCACTCAGTGCATGCTGGCTAGTGTCTAGCAAGGTCGATGAAGTTAATGGACTTCACTGAATGGCTGTGTAAGTGCAAAGGAGAAGAAATAATGGGATGTAGGGATATGAGTGGGAATGGCCTACTGTAAGGGGTGGTTTGAGTATCACTCACCTGAGGCCCGCAGGTATAGAAGGCAGAAGGGTGTTAGCAGCAGGAGGCCAGGCGGTCTACGCAGAGCCTGCTGACTCACCATGGCCCATCTCTCTAGGTGGCTGCCAGTCTGAGACGGAGCCTGCCTGAATCTTGGGCTCTGTCTCCCCAGAGCAAAGCCTAGCCCCGGAAGAATGAGGTTCAGGCTCAGGTAGCCAACCTCAGCCATTCCAGCACCTTTTCCCCTGCTCTCCTGTTACACTCACCGCCCTGATTGCAGGTGAATTATTTACCCACTCCATCCATAATGCAGAAGGGCAGAAGGCATTACCTGGCTGGGGAGCACCTAGGACAGGACCCCAAGATCATGATCTGCTGAAATTTGAGATCACTGAGATAGAGCTAAACAGAGCCCCAACTTCATCCAGCCCAACCACTTGCCCCGGGAGGCCTGCGTGAAGCCCTGCCGGCCACAGGGACGCTGAGGTTCAAACACACCTTCCAATGACTGTCATTCCCTCGGTTCCCCCGCTGCCCTTAGGAGCAGGTGGAGCTGCGGGAGGGGTTCTGCAATCAGATGTCTCCAGTTTGGCTCTGACCGGGGAACTGTGGAGCTTTAGAAAATTTCTGAGCCTCTCAAGCTTTAGAGTTTTCACAGAGAAACGGGAATAATGACATCTTATTTCTTGTAAAGATTATTGTGAATATACATGAAAAAACTTATGTTAGCATATGAGGGGTTCTTGGGTGTTAGTAATGTCTTATTTCTTGACTTGAGTAGGGGTTACAATTCATCAAGCTGTACATTCATTTTTTAATATACTTTATGTGTTTGATCACACACACACACACACACACACACACACACACACACACGGGTGCACAGGAGCAGCACCACGCATAGTTGGTACATCATCACACCGGCTCCAATCTGGATTTGACCTATGATGTCTGGACCCCAAGCTGGAACCCTCTTCCTGACCAGGCTCTCTGCATCCCAGCTCTCCCTCTCTCTCGATGTCCCACTGCCCTAGCTGTCTTTGCGTGACAGCTTGAGATGAGGTCAGAGTTTTCCATCTTCTGGTGGCAGGTTGGGGAGGGTGAGAATCCTAGACCCTAGTGAGACTAAAATCTGATGCCTGGTGTCAGGTTCATCGGGGCTTAGCAGGGACAGATTTCAGAGCTGAATGCCAGGCAGGCCCCTCCTGTACTCAGAGATGTTCACGGTGGCATTATCAGCTTCTCACTTGCCCTAAGATGTCTGGCCAGACCTTTGTCCTACTCTTACTTAAACCATGGCCAAACACCCTCTGTGCTCTCTTTAGGGTCTTGAGCCCCATTTGGGTGTTTTTTTTCTTTTCCCAAGTGAGAAGAGGGGAGATAGAAAGACTCCCACATGCACCCCAATTGGGATCTACCCAGCAACCCCCATCTGGGGCTGGTACTCTGCCCATCTGGGGTCATGCTTGCAACTGAGCTATTTTTAGTGCCTGAGGCTGAGAATGAAGCCATCTTCAGCGCCTGGGGCCAATGTGCCTGAACCAATTGAGCCATAGCTGCGGGAGAAAAAGAGAGAGAGAGAGAAAGAAGTAAGAGAGGTGGGGAAGCAAATGGTTGCTTCTCTTGTGTGTGCCCTGACCAGGAATCGAACCTAGGACATCCACACACCAGGCCGATGCTCTACCACTGAACCAACCAGCCAGGGCCCCCATTTGGCTTTAAGCAGAATGGCAGATGGTTCCTGAGAATCAGGCTTCCATGAAGTGGGGCTGACACGTTTGACTGATTATACAGTCCAGGCCATATGGCCTATCTATTTTGATTCCCCATCCTAAACTGGGAATATCATCTGTACTCTATTAGATGTTCCTTCGGGAGCAGAGAATGGGACTTGACATTGCTGTCTACCTCAGGTGGGCAGCAGCCCTGTCACTAGAGCAAGTGTGAAAATTTAGCAGGTACATTGGAAAATCTTTAAAGGATACTCTGGCTGGCAGCAAGCATTTGTGCTGGCCCTGAAGTTAATCTTTTCTGCTTGCAGAATTAGCCCTTTCTTACCCATTGCCACCAGGGTAACAGCAGACCTGGGAGGCGCTTATCAGCCTACTCTGTCTGTCCCCTTAGCAAGGGAGACCTTGGAAGGGAGAGTCAGGGGAGGAGTTGTATCAGGAAGGAGTCTCCAGGCAAACAAACCTGACGCGATGTGTGTATTTACAGAAAGAGACATATTATACAGACTTGCTCACATGATTATGGAGGGCTAGCAAGTTCCACAATCTGCAGTTGGCATGCTGGAGACCCGGAGGGTTGGTAACATAAGTTCCAGTTTGAAAGCTGGTAGGCTTGAGACCCAAGAAGAGCTGAGATTTCAGTTCTAGTTCAAAGGCAGGGACACACCAATGTCCTAGCTCAAAGCGGTCAGGCAGGAGTTACCTCTTATTTGGGCGAAGGTTGACTTTTTGTTCTATCCAAGCCTTCAACTGATTGGATGGGGCCCACCCGCATGGGGTGGTGGCAATCTGCTTTACTTGGTTCACAGATTCAGATGTTAACCTTGTGCAGAAATACCTTCAAGACACCCAGAATCATGTTTGACCAATAACCATCAGAGAAGTGAGTGTATCCCTGGTCCTGCAGCCTGGCGTGGTCTGGCAGAGTGGCCACCCCAGTCTGAGAGGGAAGAGGAAGCATGCCGGGAGAGGGGTACCGGCCCAAGGCTCCTGTCTGCTGCCATGGGCGCTCAGGGGCCAGGAGAGGCAAGAGAGTACAGTGGTCAGAACATAGCTTTGCCTCTTCATTGTTGTGTGATCTGAGTGTGTTACTTATCCCCTCTGAGCTTCAGTTTCTTCATTTTCTTTTCTTAAAAAGAATAAATGTGGTTATGCATATATATTTATAGCACCTGCCTATTAAAATTACTTATATCTATTGACCTGAAGAATGTAAACAATTAATTCAACGAACAGTGTCCTGAGCATTTACTAAGTGCATGACACTGGGCTGTGTATCGTAGGGTGGCACCACCCTTTCTCCCCTTTCCTCTCTCCCAAGGAGTGCCAGCCAAGCCCGGACAGCCTGGCGCTGCACTCTGCTTTGGGCATGCTCAGTGCTTCTCACCTTCCTGTCCTGCTCCGGTCCTGTGAACTCCTTCATCCACAGCTTACCTGGCTCCCCAGGAGTGATGCTCACTCACATCAGCATCTGCATCCATTCCTTTGTCAGAACGTGGAAAGAGGGAGAGAAGATGTGGAATTAGGAGCATTGAGGGGTCAACCCCGAGTGGTTTCTCAGCTAAACTCAGAAAAGAGAAGGTTATAAGGATGGACTTAATGATCTAGTTTCTTGAGTAAGTGGAGGTAAAGTTACAAAGAACGAGGCTGCGGGCTCTGCATGGGTCCACGTAATGCCCCTTGCGACACAGGAAAGCCCTGAAGAGAGGGCCCTTCGGCCTTTCCCGTTGGTCAGCATTGCTGGGCGCTGCACCAGCTGCACGGCCTGGGAGAGTGCCCCTCTGACCCTCACTGTTCATCTTGAATAACTACCTCGTCAGGTGATTGGACGGGGGATGCAACCACACACACCAAGCACTTGTAGGCTCCTAGCATGTAGTCCATGTTCGGTAAGTGTGCATTCTCGACTTCTTTCGGTTTAGGTTGAACTGGAATGTGTTTTCCTAACACTCCTACCCTTGGGGTTAAGTTCTTTGACTGCAGCTTTATGAAATTATTCACGTTCCTCTTCCAGATGAAAGGCACCCCATATTTCAGCCAGCATGTGCAGCCCTTCTCTTCTTTACCTAAATAATGACGACTTACTGTTTACTGCCAGGCACGGGCTCCGCATGCTGTTTGCAACACTCCTTGAGAGCGTTGTACAAGCAGGCTCGATTCTCTGCACTCTTTTCCCAGGGGCCTGACTCCCAGGCCCATGTTGCCCCACCTTTGGGCACTCTCCACCCATCTGAGGCTGTGTTCACTCCGGGATGGCCAGGGGAATGCTAGATTTTGAGACTTTTGACGGGAAGTCTCAAAATCTTTCTCAGTTACATGCCATGTTAGAATTCTATTTATCCAACTACTATAGTTAACATTTATTTCCCGGCCGCGGGCATAGTCACTCTGCTGCCCTCACGCAGGCCACGGGGAGGCAGGGCGGACCTCAGGGCTCCGAGAGGGAATGGCAGCCTCCCAGAGCCCCTAGTCTTTTGAGCAGGTAGTGGTGTGGCTGCAGCAAGTGTCCAGATTTCTGGGTACCTTCTGCTGGCTATGGGGAGCAGTGCATCCAAGAGTGTCAAACACGGGGCCAGGTGACTCTGGTCCCAGCCTCGTCCTGCCTTGCACTCACATCTCCGCTCCTCTGAGTGACCCGCAGGGCCCTCCTCTTGTACTGTGGGGTTTGACCCAGCTCTCTAGCCTGCGGTGACCACGTGAGTCCTTACTCTGAAACACTGGCTTCTGGAGGGGCAGAGCAGGAAGACAGGGAGAGCTGGCTGGAGCGGAGGAAGCGGATGCTCCAGGAAACAAATGGCTTTTCCATGTGTGTCCGCGGGAGCCTCGTAGGAGGCCAACTGCAGGCCCTTGGGAGCCCCGAGGACATGAGCTGAGGGCTGGAGAGGAAATGGGCCAGAGGCTCAGCAGTCCCTACGGCATGGCTTTTGCTCCTCTGTGGTGAGGGAGGAGGGCAGAGGGCCAGCAGGCCCCGCAGGGTCACTGCTCAGTCACTTGGTAAATTGTTCCTTGGTGGAAGTGAGGAAATGAATGAGGTCCTAGATGGAGGGATGAAGAAAGGGAGACCAAAGATCAGGAGAGGAAGGAAGCGAGGGGAGGCTGGGGCCAAGGTAGGGTGGTGGAGGCTGAGCCCTCTTGGGGCCCCAGGGCAGGAGTCCCAGCTTCTGAGCCAGCTCTGCTTGCTGACTGCCCTCCTTCCATCTGCCACAGCGTTCTGGGGGCCCTGGGCAAGGCCCTCCACTGGGCCTCCATTTCCTGACCAGTTAAAAGTGTGACTGTAATGCCGGCCCAGCGACTTCTCAGGGTTGCTGTTCCAGCAAGAGGGATGGTTGAGCAGGAGAGGACAGTGAGAAACGCCTACTGCACAAAAGTGGGTATGGGAGGGGAAGGTGTGGGAAGGGAGGGTGTGGGAGGGAAGGGTGGGTGTGGGAGGGGAGGGTGTGGGAAGAAAAGGTGTGTGTGGGAGGGGTGGGTGTGGGAGAGTTGGGTGTGGGAAGGGAGATTTGTGTGTGGGAGGGAAGGGCGTGGGAGGAGAGACTGGGGGAGGGGTGGGTGTGGAAAGGGAGAGAGGGGGTGGGAAGAAAAGGTGTGTGTGGGAGGGGTGGGTGTGGGAGAGTTGAGTATGGGAGGGAAGGGAGGCTGTGGGAAGGAAGGGTGTGTGTGGGAGGAGAGGGTGGGGGAGGGGTGGGTGTGGGAGGGGAGAGAGGGTGTGGGAAGGGAGGGTGTGTGTGGGAGGGAAGGGCGTGGGAGGAGAGGGTGGAGGAAGGGAGAGAGGGTGTGGAAAGGGAGGGTGTGGGAGGGGAGGGTGTGGAAGGGGAGGGTAGGGTGTGGGAAGGGAGGGTGTGTGTGGTAAGGAAGGGTGTGGGAGGAGAGGGTGGGGGAGGGGTAGGTGTGGGAGGGGAGAGAGGGTGTGGGAAGAGAGGGTGTGGGAGGAGAGGGTGGGGGAGGAGTGGGTGTGGGAGGGGAAAGAGGGTGTGGGAAGGGAGGGCGTGTGTGGGAAGGGAGGGTGTGTGTGGGAGGGAAGGGTGTGGGAGGAGAGGGTGGGGAGGGGTGGGTGTGGGGGGGAGAGAGGGTGTGGGAAGGGAGGGTGTGTGTGGGAGGGAAGGGCGTGGGAGGAGAAGGTGGGGGAGGGGTGGGTGTGGGAAGGGAGAGAGGGTGTGGGAAGGGAGAGTGTGGGAGGGGAGGTTGTGGAAGGGGAGGGGAGGGTGTAGGAGGGGTGAGTGTGGGAGGGGAGGGTGTGGGAGGGGAGGGGAGGGTGTGGGAGGGGTGAGTGTGGGAAGGGAGGGTGTGGGAGGGGAGGGGAGGGTATGGGAAGGAAGGGTGTGTGTGGGAAGGGAGGGCATGGGAGGAGAGGGTGTGGGAGGGGAGGGTGTGGGAGGAGAGAGTGTGGGAGGGGTGGGTGTGGGAGGAGAGGGTGTGAGAGGGGAGGGTGTGGGAGGAGAGGGTGGGGGAGGGGTGGGTATGGGAGGGGAGAGAAGGTGTGGGAGGGGAGGATATGGGGTGGGAGGGGAGGGGAGGGGAGGGTATGGGAAGGGATGGGGGTGGGAGAGGAGGGTGTGGGAGGAGAGGGTGGGGGAGGGGATGGTGAGTGTGGGAAGGAAGGGTGTGTGTGGGAGGGGAGGGGAGGGAGGGAAATGTGTGGCAGGGGAGGGTGTGGGAGGGATGCCAGGTCCATGTGCAGGTCTTGGCTCTATTGCCAAGTGACACCAAATAAGTTACCCACCTGTGTTTCAGTTTTTTCCTCTAAACTGAGACAAATTGTTTATTAGATAATATTCCAAAATTGTTAATTCTATGTGTGGTAAGAATTTTGTGATTATGTAAGACAGTGTTTCTATTTTTACAAAAGTGAATGCTAAAGTATCGAGGGATGAGATGAATACTATCTTTGGTTTACTTTGAAATAATTCTGCAAAAATAAAGCAGAGGAGGCTTTAGCCAGGTGTTTGGTTCTGCGTCATCGCCTAGGATGTGTGACAGGCCGGAAGCAGAGCTCGCTCGACACCAGACTTACCATTGCTCTATCTTTGTCATAGTCTGAGTTCATTGAGAAGTTGTGTTAGGTGTTCTCGGTTTCCATCGGGAAGGAGGAAGGAGAGTGCTTTGGGGGGCAGTTAGAGTGGAGAGGAAGAGACTTCCTTGAGCTTGGGGACAGGTCAGAGGTCATTGGGTCCCTGGTAGAGGATGAATCTCAAAATGTCAGGCCCATGCTCCATGGGGTAGAGAAGTTGAGTGACCCCCCAAAGGCCAGAACCTTGAGAAAGTTAGCAGCACCCATGATGGACCCATGGTCAGGAGCTTCTCCATGTTTTTGTGCCTCTTAAGCCTCCTAGATTCTGGTGGGACCCTAGGAGAGGCAGGGGCCTCAGTAATAGAGTTAACTTTGATTTTAATGAAAATAAAGCAACAGGTACACACACCTAATTTTATGGAGTAATAGTCACACCCACCTCACTGCTATTATTATTATGATCGGTGTTGCTGTTGTTATATTTATGAGTCAGCCTGAGGCTCGGCCGGGCACTAGCTCCGTGTGTGTGTGTGTGTGTGTGTGTGTGTGTGTGTGTGTGTGTGTGTGTGTGTGTCATGCGACTACAGTGAGAGGAATGCTCAGGGCTGAGGTCCCCGTCAGTGCAGGTACCAGGCTCCTCCCTGCTCCGGCCAGCAGTGGGGTTCTACCACGTGCAGAGCGACAGCAGTGCAGGTACCAGGCTCCTCCCTGCTCCGGCCAGCAGTGGGGTTCTACCACGTGCAGAGCGACAGTGTTAGGACAGTGCCTTGTGGTTGGGAGTCTGGTTGGAGAACTTAGCCTCGGCTGGGCCCAGCAGGTGACTGTCAGCACAGGGCTCACAGGAGCCAGGCTGGCACTTGAACTCTGTGGAGGAAGCTGGGCCCCAGGGAACCTCATGTCTCTGTCCATCTTCCCACCTGGTCTGCTTCCCTCTCTCTCCCCAGTGCTTTTCCCTGTACCCCCCTCCCTGGCTAGGTTCTCCCAGTTCCCTGGCTGGGGAGCGGGAAGGAGTAGGGAGTTTCCGGAATGTCTCTGTGGAGCTCCAGGGGAAGACTTGGCAACTGGAAATTGTCAGCCGTCTCCTTGGCAATCAGCAGCCAAATACTTCTGGGAATGGAGGAAGGAGGGGAGCTCTCTGCAGGGTGGCCAAGAGAAGTATCCCTCAGCCCCCACAGTGTCTCGTTACCTGTGTCCATCTGGGTCCGATCAAGAGACGGAAACCACACAAGTTACTGCATTTGATAATAGGAATTTAATGTAAAGACTGATAACCAGGTATAAAGTCGTTGAATAAGAATAGAAGGTAATGAAAGCATGCCCAGGCATCGTGGAGGACGCTGCTGTGGGAACAGCTGCCATGCCCAGGGCTCAGGGAAACGAGCAAGAGGGCGGTGACAGCTGCAAGCATTCTGAGGAGCGCAGAGCCTGAAGACCAGACCTCCCAGGAGAAGGCTCTAAGTAAGAAGGACAGAGCCCTGAGGAGAAGGGACCTGTCAGCTAGGGCTGGGGTCCCGGGGCAGGGGTGCAGTGGGTGGTGGACGATGAAGCTGCAAGTGTCGAATAAACTGCAAACCGGATCCAGCACGGCCTCAGGACGGGCCTGCTGTGACTGGTGCAGCTCGCCTGCAGAAGCACAAGGCACAGACAGGAGAAAGCATGTCTACCCTTCCTCCTCTAGCCTGCAGCCTCCCTCTGGGGGACCCTATTGGGAGAATCTAATAGGAAACAGATGGCAGAGCTGAAATGGGGTTCACTGCATCACAAAGCAGTATAGAGAGGACAGGCCTGGAGCTGAGCAGCAAGAACCTTAGAGTATCAGTCACTGTCCTCCAGCCCAGCTCTAGTGGAAAGAGCAGTGCCAGACATATATTATGTGCTCATCTAACATCATCGCCTGGCCTTTACCTAGGCTGGTTCCTGAAAGGGATAGGGGTAAGGCCTTCTCAAACTTACTCTGGCCTTTCTTGCTGAGTTACTGAAATTGTCACATTCTGAGGACTGGAGAAAATTTCTATCATAGTAATGATAAAAACAACAGCAGTGACTAAATATTTAGGTAAGAATAGCCTTAGGAAAGCTAATTAGGCCCTGGCCTGTTGGCTCAGTGGTAGAGCATCAGCCTTGAGTGTGGATGTCCTAGGTTCGATTCTCGATTAGGGCACACAGGAAAAGGGCCCATCTGTTTTGCCACCCCCTCTTTCTTCTCTCTCTCTATCTTCCCCTCCCACAACCATGACTCAAATGGTTTGAGCAAGTTGGTCCTGGGTGCTGAGGACAGCTCCTCAGACACTAAAATAGCTTGGTTGCTGAGCAATGGAGCAATGGTCCAGATGGGCAGAGCATCACTGGGTAGGGGACTTGTTGGGTGAATCCTGGTTGGGGTGCATATGGGAGTCTGTCTCTCTATCTCCCCATTCTCACTTAATAAAAAGGGGAAAAAAAAGGAAAGCTAACTATAAATCACTGTGATCAAATCATATGTAAAGGATAAAGGACAAGATAAAAAAATCTATGGGACAGAGTTAGAACTGAGTCCAAAACCACATTCCAGTATATTGAATTGTAGTCTAATATATGATAAAAGTGGTATTTCAAGCTAGTTAGGGAAAGGACAGTTAATTTAACAAATTTTATTTAACAAATTATATAGTCATGGCTGGTTATCTGTCTGAGAAAGGTTAAACTCTCTACCTCACAAGTTATTACAACTAAATTTTAAATAACTGAAAAAATTAAATGTATTTAAATTTAAATATTTAAAATAATTTAATTTAAAAATTGGGAGAATATTTATACAACCTAGATTTGAGGAGATTTTTCTAAACAAAACAGAAAGTCCAGAAGCTATGGAGAAAAAGACATAAAATGTTTAAATTTTAGAAGGATAAAAGATAGCATGTACAATGTCAAAAGATAAATTATAGACTGGAGAAAACATTTCAATATATACCACTGATAAAGGATTAACATCTGTAATACACAAAGAGTGGCTACAGACAATAAGAAAGAGAAATAATCTGGTAGAAAAATGGACAAAACCTAAGAATAGGTGACTCATGGGAGAGAAAATGCAAATGGCCAACACGTTTACAGAAAGCTCAGCCTCACTAATTGTCAAGGAAATACAGATTTTAGAAGTGTGGCCCTACTTCTCATTTATCAGAATAGCAAAGCTTAAAGAGTAATGACAGCTAGAGCTGGAGCAAATGTGGGAAAAACAGCACTTTTTATCACAACTGGTGGATATCTGAATTACCATAGACTTTTGAGAAAAAGTCTATGCCCGGAATGGGCTGGAGGGAAAATGGAAGGTGTAATATATATGAAAACTAAGAGTATGAATCCCTTTGACCCAGCTATGGCATTTCTGGTCATTTATCCTACAGGGGAAAAAAAAAGTAGCAAATTCTAGTATGCAAAAATACACATACAAAATAATTTGTAGCATTTTTTTGTGGTGGCAAAAACACTAGTAATGGTTGCATGATGCACATTTAGCCATATACCATATATCATGCAAGTATAAAAAATTAAACAACAAAAAGACAAATGTTATATGATTCTACTTGGGATACTTCTAAAGTAGTCACACTCATAGAAGCAGAAAGAACCCCGGCTGCTGGGGCTGGGCTGGAGGACAAGTGGAAGGCGTTGGCTACAGAGTTTCAGTTTTGCAAGATGAACAGTGCTCTGGAGACTGATTGCACAACAGTGGAATACACTTAACACTACTGAACCATACACTTAAAAATGGTTGAGATGGTAAGGTTTACATTATATATATTTTACCCTAATTTAAGAAAAGAGATAAATTAGAGGGATTGTCACGATGTTAAGTGAGAAAGTAACTTGCAGAGATATCTGTGTGGCATTTGTGAAATAATAACAGTAAATGTAAATAAAAACCTGTTGGGTAATCCAGGCCTGCCTGGGCTCTAACCCGAGTCCTCCGACTCCAGAGTGCTTCCCACCTCCTCAGAGCCAAGGATTTCAGGCAGGACCCAGCACTGAACTCAAAGCTTTGTGGCTTTGTCAGACTTTGGGTGGCAAAGCACCTTCAAACTCCTGCCCTGGTGTTCCCCTATCTGAACCTCCCTCCCCCAAACACCAGGTCCCCACAGGCTCTGGCACTGCCAGCCAAGGCCCACAGTCGTCTCTAATACTCTGCCAGAACTTACTGATAAGAGAAGCCCTGTTGATCATCCCTCAGACCCCAGTTCCTCCTGGTTAGGTACACATGACCTGACCTGTCAGCAGGGCCTGAGCCAGCAATCAAATTGTCCTGAGTTGGGAAGCAAGAGGGGTGGTGGTGTGGGGAGCTGCGAAGGGCCCAGAGGAGTCTTTAGCTATCTTGGGGGCAGGTGGGAGATATTCTCCAGCTGAGGGAAAGGGGATGGGCGGGGTTGAGCACATTCTTTAAGGGCCACTGGTCTGCCCATCTGCTCAGGACATATCTCCTGTCTCCAGTCTCCAAGATTCTTCCAAAAGACATAGCCTCCAGTGGGAATAGCTCCCTATCCCCAAGCTCCAGACTCAGCCTCTATTTCCCTTTCCTCTCATCTCTCAGCCGTACCAGGAAACCTCTCTGAATACAACAACAACAACAATAATAATAATAGTAATAAAAGCATCTCTCCACAACTCTATTCTTCCTAGAGCTACAGAATCACCAAAACTCAAATACTGAAAATAACTTAGAGTTCGCTTAAGTCTCAACTCCCTCGACTCTAATCTCCCTCAACAGCACCACTGACCAATGGTCACGTGGTTGATGCCTTAACAATCTAACCTATGTGGTCCAATATGGTAACCCCTAGTGACACGTGGTTATTTAAAAATAAATCCCACCTCTGGGTATAGAGTTGACCCTTGAACAACACATGGGTAAAGGGCGCTGCTGACTGCCTGCACAGTCAAAAATCCACATATAACTTAAGTTGGCCCTCTGCATGCATGGATTCCCAATAGCCAGTTGATCCTTGAACAATGTGGGTTTGAACTGCGAGGGTCAATTGAAAAAAATCCACATATAAGTGGATCCACGCAGTTCAAACCTCTGTTGTTCTAGTATCAACTGTGCATCCAACCGAAATGGAATTAGTATCTTGAAGCTATAGCTGCACTCCTGTGTTCACTGGAGCATTATTCACAAAAGCCAAGATATGGCAACAACCTAAATGTCTATCAATAGATGAATGAATAAACAAGATGTGGTATAAATATATAATGGAATATTACTAGTCCATAAAAATAAAATCCTGCCATTTGCAACAACATGGATGAAACTGGAGGGCTTTATGCTAAATGAAATAAGCCAGACAAAAAAAGTCAAATACTGTATGGTATCACTCATAAGTGGAACTTAAAGTCAAACTCACAGAAACAGTAGAACAGTGGTTGGTGGGGGCTGAATGGGGGGGCAGAAATGGGGAGCTGTTGGTTAAAATGTATAAACTTTCAGTTGTAAAATGAATAAGCTCTGAAGATCTAATGTACAGCATGGTGACTGTGGTTAATGTGTTGTAAACTTGAAATTTGCTGAAAGTAGCTATTAAAAAGTTCTCACCAAAAAAGGTAAGTATATACCTTGACTGTTAATACCATGTATATGGATATCAAATCATTACATTGTATACTTTATTTTTTATTAAGTGAGAGGTGGGGAGGCAGACACACAGGCTCCCACATGCACCTCAACCAGGACCCACCTGGCAAGCCCCCTAGAAGGTGATGCTCTGCCTATCTGGGACTGCTACTCCACTGCTCGGCAACTGAGCTATTTTTAGTGCCTAAGGTGAGGCCATGGAGCCATCCTCAGCACCTGGGGCTAACTTGCTCAAACCATTCAAGCCATGAATGCAGGAGGAGAAAAGATAGAGGGAAGGGGGAGGGGTGGAGAAGCAGATACTTGCTTCTCCTGTGTGTTCTGCCTAATAATCGAACCTGGGACTTCCACCCACCAGGCCGATGCTCTATTGCTGAGACAACTGGCCAGGGCACATTGTATACTTTAAATATATACAATTTTATTTGTCAATCGTACCTCAATGAAGCTGGAAAAAAATTAACTAAAGCTAAAAATTCAATTTCTTAGTTATACTGGCCACATATCAAATGCTCAATAACCATTTGTTGGACAATATGTAAGAAATGCAAAGGATCTCATCTTTTACCCCAGTTGTAAACTAATAATCTATCTGCCAATTTCATGGATGCTGACATAAGACATGGGACTCCCAGGTCTGAGACAAAGGGTGTTATTATCTGTAGCGATATCAATAGCCAGAGTGTCAGCATTTTCTTGCTCTAGTTTCCCCAACTCCAGTTCCCACAGGCCATTACGGAGAGGGCCAGATAATGCCCACCCAGGCAGTGTGGTGCAATACAAGAGAGGAACCGAGTTTAGGGAGTTGGAATCTTTACAATGGGCAGGAGGCAGGCTATTTATTGCTCTGTAGAAAGACACTGCCTCTACCTCCCAAGACTGTTGGCTATACAAACACCCTTGAAAAGTGTCATTAAAAGGTATTCAGTATCTCTGCTTCAAAAATGTGCAGAAATGCAGGAGACCCATGGAGAATTGTCTCCAAGCACAATGCAATTGTTGAACTTTTCCATCACTCCAGAAAGTTCTCTTGGCCAATGCTGCTCTAAGCAATGGGAACTGGCTACTTCACTAGGTTCTCCCAACACTTCTGAATTCAGACTTGAGGAGTCACAGAAACAATCCAGCATTTCTGGCTAAGGGTAAGCTCACCCCCCCCCACACACACATTCATGTAAATTTCAGGGTGTTTTTCTTGATGAAGAGGTTCGTTGACATCACACTTGTCTTTCTTAAGTAAACTGTGAAGGCTGGGTCTGATTTAATATTTGTGTGGCGCTTCATCTGGGGCATTCATATGCTCTGTGTTCATGGGGACACTGAGAATCCATGACAAAGGCGACACCCAACCAGGACACTCTTGAACACCCCCTGCTCCAGTGCACTGGTGCCCACACTTTAGCAGGCATCAGACTCCCCTGGAGGGGCTCAAGAGAGAACTTGCTGAGCCCCCTTCCCAGGGTTTCTGATTCAGGAGGTCTGGTAGGGCCTGCCAGTTCCCACCCCGATGACATCTTTAGGAGAGGCTGATGCTGCCAGTGTGGGTGTGCTCATGATGCATGGGTGTCGCTGCTCACTTACTAATACTTATGCTTCAGTGCGTATTGAAAACTATAACCAGTATATCAAACTAGTTATATTTTTAATTAAACTGATTTAAGGACACATATACTTAGATATGCAGTACAAAGATGACCTTTCCCCTCCATCAGTACTGCCAAAACTTAGCATCTTTGCCAAAGAGCCAGAATTCAGACAGACCAGCAGTCTGGTCCCACCTCTGCTGCGCAAAGCAAATCACTGCCTCCCAGCTCCCTCCCACCGTGACAAAGCAGCATGGACTTTCCATCTGGTCTCCAAGGACTTGTGAGGCTTGCCTTCCTGCCCTTGCCTGCCCTCCCTCCCTCCCTCCCTCCTTCCCTCCCTCTCTCCTTCCCTCTCTCTGTTCTTTCCTCCCTTTCTCCTTTCTCAGGAAGCAGGCACAACCTCCCAGCTTAGGCTGCTTACAGTCTAGGGGACATGCTCTGTCACCTCTAAATGCTAAGAAATTGTTGGGGTGTATTAGAGTCTCAGGTTCTCCACCCAAAGACAGAAACCACTGCTCCCTCTGTTGAAGCCCAAGGCTCTGGTAAGAGAAAGAGTCTCAGCACCGGAGAGTGGGGGATGAGCAGGCGCCGATCAATCGGGGGCCTCCAGCCTGCCAGCTTCCCTCTGCTCTGGCCAGGGCAGCACAGTCGTTCCCTTTGGGGCAGCTGTCACCTTTCCAATCATGCTGCAACAGGGTAATAACAAAGCCTCTGGGCCAACCCTGAGAGAGGACCTATACAAGCAGTCAGGCCCAGAAAGATCCATCCAGGACAGAATCCCTGTCTTATCAGTAGCGGGGCAGCAGGAAAGACAAAATATAAAGAATACATATTCTATGACCACGATTGTGGAGAAACATGCCTGGAAGAGTGCCCTGACTCGCAGAGGCCAGTTTGGATCAGCTGGTCTCACTCTTGCGCACAGGACACCTAGCCGGCAGAGACAACACTGGGAGAGAGGCCCCTTTCAGAGAGCCTGTAGGTCCAGCTTTTGGCCGAGCCCTCCAGACTCCCAAGTGCTGTTTCCATCACACCATTCATTCCACAGGTCTTTCTGCTCCTGCCCTCCTCGTTTTAATGACCTCAGACAGAAAAACAGCTGAGCTCAGCACAAGTGATGGAGACACGAACGTTGCCTCAGGGTCCCCGTGGACCCCAGCTGGGTACCATGCCGCCCTCGGTTCCATTTTGACAGGATAACATGAACTCATTTATTCAGTTGTTTTAAGTGAGCTCACACCAGGCAGTGCCAGAGAACAGACATAAATCTTTCCTGGCGTACAGAGTCACTGCCAAACACCTTGGATAGAACTTTCTGCCTGTTCGAGACAGTGTTTCCCCTCTGCAAACCAGGGGGGAAAGTACTGAAAATCCCAGGGAGTGGGGGCCAGGGGGTGGTGTCAGCAGATTCTGGGAATGACAAACTTGTCAACGCTTTGGCCTAATAAAAATTCTTCCAGTAAGAGAGGCAAACTTTTTACCTCAGAGATTTTCCTTAGTGCTTTTGGTGGTTGTGGAGGGCGTCCCTGGTCATTTGGTCTGGCTGTGGGTGAACTGGACGGGGGATCGAGGATCAAGGGGTTTTCTCACATCTCTGAAGGCTGTATCTGCATCAGGCATGGGGCCGCTGATCACAAACTCAAGCGGCTGTTAGCCAACTTCCCAGCCTGAGCAAAATGTCCAGACTGCAGAGGCACTCAGAGAACATCAGTGAGTGGGGGCACAGCCAGCGTGTGCCTGCAGGAAGAACTGAGTCTGTTTTTTCTTCACTAAGAGATTACTTTAAAGTGTTTGTTCTTTGCAAACACTGTAAAGCAGGGGTCCCCAAACTATGGCCCGCGGGCCACATGCGGCCCCCTGAGGCCATTTATCCGGCCCCGCCACACTTCCGGAAGGGGCACCTCTTTCATTGGTGGTCAGTGAGCGCAGCATTGCTCACGTACAGTACTACTTCCGGTGACGCGGGACTTACGCTTCAAGGCTCCAGAAGTGCATCATATCACTTGTTACGACTAGCAGTGACAAATATGGAACCGGACATTGACCATCTCATTAGCCAAAAGCAGGCCTAGGCCCTGGCCAGCTGGCTCAGTGGTAGAGTGTCGGTCTGGCGTGCAGGAGTTCCGGGTTTGATTTCCAGCCAGGGCACACAGGAGAAGTGCCCATCTGCTTCTCCACCCCTCCCCCTCTCCTTCCTCTCTGTCTCTCTCTTCCCCTCCCGCAGCCAAAGCTCCATTGGAGCAAAGTTGGCCCAGGCGCTGAGGATGGCTCTGTGGCCTCTGCCTCAGGCACTAGAATGGCTCTGGTTGTAACAGAGCAACGGCCCAGATAGGCAGAGCATTGCCCCCTGGTGGGCATGCTGGGTGGATCCCAGTTGGGCACATGCGGGAGTCTGTCTGACTGCCTCCCCGTTTCCAACTTCAGAAAAATAAAAAAAAAATAAAAAAAAATAAAAAAAAAGGCAAGCCCATAGTTCCCATTGAAATACTGGTCAGTTTGTTGATTTAAATTTACTTGTTCTTTATTTTAAATATTGTATTTGTTCCAATTTGTTTTTTTACTTTAAAATAAGATATGTGCAGTGTGCATAGGGATTTGTTCATAGTTTTTTTTATAGTCCGGCCCTCCAATGGTCTGAGGGACAGTGAACTGGCCCCCTGTGTAAAAAGTTTGAAGACCCCTGCTGTAAAGCAACAAATATGTAGAAGAAAGTCACCCACCAATCTTACTATCTCTATAATGTATCAAACGGTTTTGCGTCTCCAAGTTTGTCTATTCACATACTTTTAAAGCATAATTGTGACTAGGATTCTAGTGAACCCTGCTGTCCCTACCTCCCCCCTTTTCCTCCAAGAATTCTTAACTAAATCTGTGCTCTAAAACTGCACTGTTCAAAGTATGGTCTGCAAAGTATGAGCCTCTGGGCTACCAGGCCTGTTCCCTTGAAGCTGGGTAATTTCTGTTCACACTGAAGCCGGAGGGGGTGCTCTGAAACACACTGGCCCAGACACAGCTCCTCCACCACCTGGGGCACACAGGTCCTCTGTCCTTCCCTCTTCCTCGGAGCATGGAACACCTCTGAGATGGGAGGCATGGGCTGGGTGCTGGGACCAGCAGAGAGCAGGATCGACTAGGACGGGTCTCCACCTCCCTGCCGCCAAGTCCGTTAGAGGTGAGGCAGGAACAGCACTTGGGTTTCCACCAGATGAAGTAGAGGTGAAGAGGATTTTAGAGCTTGAAGGGACCTTGGGGAAAAGGACCACGGTGGATGGGGCCATGGCTGGTGGGTTGACTCTGTCTTGTCTCAGACCGGGCTAATAACAGTCGAAGTGGAGCTGGAGCCCAGATGTCTTGACCCTGCCAAGAGACAGCACTCCCCCTCACTCTGGTAGGTGAGTCAGCACATGGGCGTGTGCCGCCCAACCGGGTACACCCAGCGGAGACCCTTGCCACACCTCCCCCTCAGCAGTCGCAGCCTCCTGGCCCAGCCGTGCCCACTGCGGTGCCTTTGCTCCCAGCCTGCCTCCCGGCTTTTCTGAGGCAGGAAAGACCTACCATGTGATTAATATTGTAAAAAAATAAATTCCCCCAAATTAACATACAGACTGAATAAATTATTGCTGTCAAATTAATGTAGTCAAATAAAAATCCAGAGGGTTTTTTTTGGAAAGTTGATAAAATGGATCTGAAATTAATTTTTGAAAAATAAAACTGGTAATGCCCTGGCCAGGTAGCTCAGTTGGTTAGAGCATCGTCCTCATATGCCAAGGTTGTGGGTTCAGTCTCCAGTCAGGGTAGATACAGGAATCAACCAGGCATAAATAAGTGAAATGACAAATCGATGTTTCTCTCTATATATCTACGTCAATTAAAAAATGAAAATAAAACTAGTAATGATATTTTAAAAAAATAATAGAGAATTAAAGTGGCCAAGAAGAGGAACAAAGCCTTAGTATATATTAATACACTAATACTGAAAACTATTGTACTGGCATAAGAATAAACTAGAATTAAGTAGGTACCCAGGATCCTATATGTGCATAAGTGTGTAGAAATTTAATATGATAAAGGAGATATTAGAAACAATGAAAAAAAAGATTTTTCAATAAATGGTATTAACATTTAAAATTTTTATTTTATTTTATTTTTTTATTCAGTGAGAGTAGGGAAGGCAGAGAGACAGAGTCCTGCATGCACCCTGACCAGGATCCACTCGGCAAGCCCTCTAGGGGGTGATGCTCTGCCCATCTGGGGTGTTGCTCCATTGCCCAGCAACCAAGCTCTTCTTAATGCCTGAATCAAAGCCCATGGAGCCATTCTCAGCACCCGAGGCCAACTCACTCTAATCGAGCCATGGCTACAGGAAGGCGGGGTGGAGAGAGAGAGAAAGAGAGAGAAAGCGAGAAGAGGAAGGGTGAAGAAGCAGATGGGCACTTCTCCTGTGTGCCCTGACCGGGAATCGAACCTGGGACATCCACATGCTGGGTCAACACTACCACTGAGCCAACTGGCCAGGGCTTATTAACATTTTTTAAAAGGGAAAATGTGACCGATTTGATGCACCTCACACTAGAATAAATTTCAGATGTACTAAAGTCAAATATCTTTTTAAAGACAAAATCACAGTACCAAGAATAAAATTGAATATGTTAAGCAGTGTTAACATTCCAAAACTAGCGGACAAAACCCACAAAATTATTGATATATTTTACTACAAAAATTAGATAATTTTGTGTGTAAAAACCATAATAAATAAAAAAGGCAAAATGGAAAAACATATTTTCAGTAAAAAAGTTAATCATCTTTTTTTTATTTGGAAAAATTAGTTTACATATGTATTTTACACAACTTGACAAAGACAACATTAAGATCTCATAAGATAAATAAACATAACACACCACAGATTTTTTTGTTTTTGTGACAGAGACAGAGACAGAGAGAGGGACAGATAAGGACAAACAGACAGGAAGGGAAAGAGATGAGAAACATCAATTCTTTGTTGCAGCTCTTCAGTTCATTGATTGCTTTCTCATATGTGCCTTGACTAGGGGCTACAGCAAACCGAGTGATCCCTTGCTTGAGCCAGTGACCTTGGGCTCAAGCTGGTGAGCTGAGCCTTGCTCAAACCAGATGAACCCACGCTCAAGCTGGCGACCTCGGGGTCTCAAACCTGGGACCTCCACATCCCAGTCTGACACCCCATCCACCATGCCACCACCAAACATTAGGCCCCACAGATGTTTTTAAACAATAAATCATATACAAAAAAAGAAGACGTCAATCTTGCTTGTATCAAAAGAAATGTAAACCAGAAGTTACCAAGCAATTTTTTTTTTTTCCTGAAGTTGGAAACCGGGAGGCAGTCAGACAGAATCCTGCATGCACCCGACAGGGATCCACCTAGCATGCCCACCAGGGGGCGATGCTCTGCCCATCTTGGGGCATCGCTCTGCTGCAATCAGAGCCATTCTAGCGCCTGAGGCAGAGGCCATGGAGCCATCCTCAGTGCCCGGGCCAACTTTGCTCCAATGGAGCCTTGGCTGTGGGAGGGGAAGAGAGAGACAGAGAGGAAGGAGAGGGGGAGGGGTGGAGAAGCAGATGGGCGCTTCTCCTATGTGCTCTGGCCGGGAATCAAACCCGTGACTCCTGCATGCCAGGCCCATGCTCTACCACTGAGCCAACCGGCCAGGGCCAATTACCAAGCAATTTTAAAATGAAAATTTCCCTTGCTAGTCAGGTGAGGTGAAATTGGTGGGGAGTATAAACTGGTGTAGTTAGAGCCTTTGGAAGCAATCGGCACTATCAAAAGCCACAAAATGCTCCTTATTTTTATTTATTTTTTTATACAGAGACAGAGAGACAGGGATAGATAGGGACAGACAGACAGGAACGGAGAGAGATGAGAAGCATCAATCATTAATTTTTTGTTGCAACACCTTAGTTGTTCATTGATTGCTTTCTCATATGTACCTTGACCATGGGCCTTCAGCAGACCGAGTAACCCCTTGCTCGAGCCAGCGACCTTGGATCCAAGCTGGTAAGCTTTGCTTAAACTAGATGAACCCGCACTCAAGCTGGTGACCTCGGGGTCTTGAACCTGGGTCCTCCGCTTCCCAGTTCGACACTCTATCCACTGAGCCATCGCTTGGTCAGGCTCTCTTTTTTTTTTTTTTTACAGGGACAGAGAGAGAGTCAGATAGAGGGATAGATATAGACAGACAGGAACGGAGAGAGATGAGAAGCATCAATCATCAGTTTTTCGTTGCAATATTGTAGTTGTTCATTGATTGCTTTCTCACATGTGCCATGACTGCGGGCCTTCAGCAGACTGAGTAAGCCCCCACTCGAGCCAGTGACCTTAGGTCCATGCTAGTGAGCTTTTTGCTCAAGCCAGATGAGCCCGCGCTCAAGCTGACAACTCCGGGGTCTCGAACCTGGGTCCTTCCGCATCCCAGTCAGATGCTCTATCCACTGCGCCACCGCCTGGTCAGGCCAGGCTCTCTTTTTTTTTTGACCCAGTACTCAAACTATATGTCTGTGACTCTAAGAAATAACTCAAAATATGGGCAAGAAGATTTGCTGCAGCATTATTTATGATTATAATGTTGAAAAAACGAGCAACACATAAATGTTCAACAAAGACAACACATTGTGTTATATTTACCTGATAGGATAATCTGGTAAATTATTATTTTTAATAATTCTAAAGACTATGTAGCAGCAACATGAAAAAAACACTTGAATGTTTCAAATAAAAGGATATAATAGTATATCATGTCCTTTTTACAAACAGTATTTCCTATTAAGATGAAAAGGGCTATGTCAAGACAATAACTGTTGTAATGAAGTGAGATTTTTCATAACTTTTCCTCCACTGTGTTTGTTGTTCTATTACTTTTATAATAAACATTAAATTAAAAATATCCATATTCTGCATAAGTTAATGAAGATAAATATAAATAGATGATCACATAGGGGAAAAGCCAGTGAATCTAAACATTAAGAGGGTACGATGAGGAGTAAATCATCCCATTTTCTTTTCATTTGTGGAAAATGAGCTTCCTGTGTGCAAAGCTCAAGCTCTTCCATGAGTGTGGTTCTGATGTGTGGGCTCATAGAAATATGCTTTAAAATGGGCTGAGTCTCAGAGATCATTTTATTCCAAACTCCCAGCTAATTCAAGAACAAGAACTACAGTATCCATTGCAAGTAAGTGTTAAGAGATGCTCCTGACTGACTGAACCCTCCCATGGATGGGGAACTCACCACCTCATAATGCAGCCCACTCAGGCTCTGCCTTCTTAGTTGTGCCTCTGTGCCTCATGAAGCAGGGCTTCTTGGTCCAAATGGGATTTCAAGCAACAGATCACAAACTAAAGGAATGGAGTGAGATTATCTATCTATCTATCTATCTATGACATGTTTTCTTTCTCTCTCTCTCTCTCTCTCTCTACATATACATATTATATATATATTACATATGTAGATATATGTAGATATATGTATATATATGTGTGTATATATATATATATATATATAAAGCTCAAAATAAGAGACTCCCCTCATTCATAAAAAATATATTCTAGAAACAGAAATATAGAAACCCACTTTTTACATAGGCTATTCTACTGAATTGAAAAACAATTATGGGCAAAGAAGAATTCCCAAAGAGAAATGTTACAGATAGTTGCCATTAGCATGCTCCAAAGGTCACTGGCTTGAACCCAAAGATCACTGGCTTGAAGTCCAAGGTTGTTGGCTTGAAACCCAAGGTGGCTGCTTGAGTAAGGGGTCACTGGCTTGGTTGGAGTCCCCGGGTCAAGGCACATCGAGAAAGCAATCAATGAACGACTAAGGTGCTGCAACTATGTATGAGTTGATATGTACTTCTCATCTCCCTTTCTGTCTGAATCTGTCTCTCAAAAAAAAAAAAAAAAAAAAAAAAAAAGAAAAAGAAAAAGGAGACTGGTGCTTCAACTCCACTCCAATTTAAAAATGATAGACTGCAAAAAGTTATTTGGCAAGTGAAGCACAATATTTTCCCCCACCCCAAATGTATATGTTGAAGGCCTAACCACCCCTCAATGTGATGGTATTCGAAGGGGAGGCTTTGGGGGTGATTAGGTCATGACACTGGGCCTGCATATGGGATTATGGGATCAGCCACCAGGGAGTATGTCTCTGTCTCTGCTTGGTGAAGACACAGTGTCAGGACAGAAGAGAGTCTTTGAGCCCTGAGGGCCTTGATCTTGGACCTCCCAGCCTCCAGAACTACGAGAAGGTAAGTCTCTGTGGTTTAAGCGCCCAGTCTGTGGTGTTTTGTATCGGCATCCTGAGCTGGGACACAAAGCAGTAGGGAAAACAAGAGGAAGAAGGCAGTGTCTAGAGACAACGGTTCTGACAGCCTGCCGTAGGCCAGAGCCTGGCCTGGCCCCCCTCCTCACCTGTCCACCCTCCTCAGAGAGGGGGAATGGGAGAGCCAGTGGGTCCTGGATGCGAGAACATTAGCTGGGGCCTGGGGACTGTGCGGCCACCCTGCGGGAGGAGGAAGAGCTCTCACCCCGCCCTCAGACACTTGGTCACACAATGCAGAGGAAATTCTGGGCTGAGTTCTCTTTGGACTCTTCCCAGAGCAGAAAGTTGGTATTCCCTGCAGCACACAGCAAGGCTGTGGTATCCGAGTCCATGGGGTATGATGCTAGGAGGGTCTTTACACATGATGGTTCCCTCAAAGTGCTGGGGGGCTGCAGTGAGGTGGGTGCAACCGAAGAGAACCCATCTGGCTCTCCTGTTAGTTCCTTGGCAAAACTAGTAAGTACCCACCCTCTGGGACCTGAGTGCCTTCCGAGTCAGTAGGCACAGGACGTCTGCCCAAGAGCAGGTGGGTGTGAACAGAGGCCCCGATCTCAGAGGGCCAGTGCAGGCCTGTGGAGTGGTCCCTGCTCCGGACTCACACTTCAGCTTCCATTCCGACAGCTGTGCTAGCTCCACGTGGGTTCTCTTTCTGACCTGGGCCCTTCCTTGAATCAAAGGGGACGCTGAGCAAAACTAAGACTGGCCAAAAGTGGCCTCTCTCCCCAGGGCCTGAAAAGTACTGCTCCCCTCATCCCCAATCCTCTAAGATTCTCCACTGTCGAGCCCATGTGTAGAGACTGCCAGCGGCTTTCATGGGGACCAAGCTTCACAGAGGCAGATCAACACTTTCTCATGACCAAAAGCGGTAACGCCTCTTGAGAAGGTCTGTCCGACTCCTACCAGACGAGGACCAACGCATCACCTTTCCTTTTATTCACAGTTGCTGTAGATCCAGCACCGATATCACACAGGGGCCATGCCCCAGGCAAGGTGCGCGCTCACAGCTCCCACGGAAATCACAGCCCTGCTCTGCGTAATCGTGAATGTCAATATGCTAACAGTGCTGAGCTGGCCAAGACAAACCTAATGGGTTTGGTTTAGCGTTCAGTGCCAAGTAATACACAGCTGATGAAGCCAGCCCACAGATGCGCCGAAGTCCTCGGGCTGCTCCACGTCTCCACTGCTGTCTGGGCAGGCATCGACTGAGAGCTGACCTCACCAAACCAGGAGCGGACACATGATGACCCCTTGCAGTTCTGAGCACAGGGCTGCGTCCTGCAGAATGGTTTTTGGACTGGTCGTGCACCAAACTGGAAAGTCCCTGTTGAGACAGCTGAGGTACACAGTACACAGGGCTCTGCGCCTCCTAGGCCACGGCACAAAAGAGTGTGAGGAGAGGGGCAAAGAGCAAAGTAGAAGAATGCCCACTGTTTGCAGACCCTGTGGGAACAGTTGCCACATAGAAATGATTGAAGACATTCCTGAGGGTAACTGGTAGGAATTCTAACAGAGATCTGAACTGGAAAGGGAGGTGCACAGTTTTATTCAGATACCCCCAATACTGAGCTCAGTTCAAACATGGTAAAGCTGAAATGTCTTGACACACCCCTTATGTTTATTCATCCAGCACCATGTAATTGGGGTTCAAAATGAGAATGGGAAACGTTAGGGAAGATGGTGGATGAAGAAATGACAGAGAAATATTTACTCAACAAGAACACTCATTGAGCATCTATTCTGTGCTGGGCACTGGGTTGGGGTGGGAACTAAGGGGACAGGAGTTGGATCGCAGTCCCAAGAAGAAGGCAGATGTAGAGGAAGGAGAACCCATGTGGACGTTCAGAGGTGGCGGCTCCACTTTTACAGGCTCTGTCTTGGGACCGCTTTGCCACAGCGGCTCCTGTATCACTCATGCCTACAGCTCCGTTTTAGAAGTGTGCATTTCTGGGCTCTGCCGTCACAGAGCTGCTGGTGTCTGGGTGGGGAAAGGAGCCTCTGTGTTTTCCCAAGTTCTCCAGGTAGCCCTGCTCAGGAGCTGGCTCTGGAACACTGCCTTGTGGTCCCACGCATGATGAGAAGACACTATTCCAATCATGTTTCTCTCTTGTGAAAGGAGACACACAGCCTCTTCTCTGGGAAGCTGGCCCAGAGTGTGGAGGGGTCCCTCCTCTGCACTCCACGAGCCACCTGCACAGCCCTCCTTTAACAGTCTGTCGCAATGCTGACTTATTCTGAGTCTCTGCCATTAGACCCTGAATTCTGAGCAGACTGTAATAGTTTATATCTCTTCCCTGGTGTTTAGCATAAGAGGTACACAATATAGCTGTGGAATGAGGAAGCTGGGTGATTTTCATGTATTTCTGAGCCCTGCTCATGAGGATAAAACATAGGCAAGGTGATATGCATGTAGAATATACCAAATGAGAAACGGCGGAAATACCGCGCATGTCAGATGACAGGAACATGCCTGGAAGCCCCTGGAGGCAGACCGTGGAGAAGCTGGCCAGGCTGCAGTGGAGGGTGCAGGGCCTGCCCCGCTTCCTGGGTGGGGGGCACCCACCCCCTCTGTTCTCAAGCTCCCTGGTTCACTTCCTAGTAGCAAACGTAAGATATAAAGAGCATCTCATAGCACTTGCAGGAAAACGTCCAGGATCCTCAGGTATAGCTTTCAGTCCTTAAATGCAAAACTGTTAGCTCTCTGAAATGTTACTACTTAAATAAGGCCCCGCGCCCCTGCCACTGTCTGTTTTAAGAAATGCCTATGATAAAGCCACATTTTCAGAGACTATTAAATAACTAATGATGGATTAAATCTTCTCTAATTTGAAGATGCTAAGAAGCAAAAGAGAAAAATATCTTCAAATTCTGTATGACAGCTGAAACACCAAAAGAGCAAAAACTGGGGAGCGGGTAGGAGAGTAAAGAGGGACAAATAAAAGGTGACAGAAAATGATTTGACTTTGCGTGATGGGTACACAACATAATCAAAAGTTCAAATGCTATGCAGATGTTTACCTGAACCCTATGTATTCTTATTGATCAAATTTAATTTTAATACATTTAATTTCTAAATTAAAAAAAAAAGAAAAAGAAAGGGCAACAATTGCTCTCTCTTCCAAAATGTTGTACTTTCAACATCTCAATGCAGCAAGCATGCAGCACAGCGGGGGTGGGGGTGGGGTGGGCAGGAGAGAAGGGGAGGGCTGTGGACTGGAGACGAGGCTTCTCACTTGCTCTCTCTAGCTCAGACGCCAAAACCAGTAAAGCTCTACTGCCACCTTGTGGCACCACCAGGTGTACACAAGAGGAATGATCTCAGATTTTATAAACTAAATTCAAAAACATCCCAGTAGCCCCCCACAAAGACGGTTATCTATGAAAAGATTAGAATAAGAAATAATGTTGCTTTTTAATTCAAAAGTATAATGTATTTCACATCAATCTGGTTTCAAAAAGACTTCAGATCTTTAAATCTAAGGCTACCACATTACTTTGGCATACATAACAATGTCACATTGAAAAAGCCTCAACAAAAAAATTACCTTTAAACCCCACTGGGAAATTTTCACACAAACTAGGAAAGTTCACAAATGATAAAAGCTCTTTCTTCAATATTCAAGTTTTTCAATTTCATCTATGTCTTCAGGGTTGAGCTGCTTAATGTTGCTGTCTGAAAGAACAAGTGAGAGACCAGTCTCACGGGGGCCCACGTGGCACTCCATTCCTCCCACCTCTGGTTTCTGAAGACAGTGATGCCCTTGACTACATGTTCCTGTGACACCTCGTATGGGAAGGGGCATTCTCCAGACTGGCTGAGAGGGGATGGCATCAAAATCAGTGCTGACACTGACACAGCATCGTGTGTGCCAGACAATAAGAGCATACGTCTAGACACCGTGGGGTCAGAAAAGACCAGAACACACAGGAGGAGCAGGGAGGGTCTACTGAGCCCTGGAGGAGTGCCGTGTGTGGGTGTGTGTGTGGGGGTGCAGGACGGCAACAGGGGGAGCAACTAAGGCTCCTCCACTGAGGTCACTTCCCAAGACTGGGTCTTCAGGAGCTTACATAGCAACAGTGGATCTTAATGGCTCGCCTTGCTGTCCCTCCCTGAGTCCTTCCACAGTTATTCTAATGCAGGGCGCTTAATCAACTTTCCTGAAGGGTCCAGATGTGCTACAGTCTGCAAATCCTTTAAAATTATATTCTAAATTCCATACATGTGCCTATGTGCATATCTCTGGGGAGAGTGTCCACTGCCTCGCACAAATGTTAAGGACCAGTGTCCTAAAAGGTAAAAGGCCTATTTGCAGTCCCACAAGGGTTCCTCTTCCCCTGCACCCCAGCCACATCCATGGGCTGTGGAGCCCAGGATGATCTGAGAGTGGACATCTCAGGGCACATCACCCTTGGAGTTTCCATCACAGTGCAACCGGCCAGTCCAGGCGCCCCAGCAGGTCAACAGAACCTGCTGCCTTCTTTAGATGGGGCCTGGAGGAGGCTAGCAGATCTCACAATTTAGGACTGCCTTTTTGGTAGGGTGGGGCCAGAAAAAAATGCAAATAAAAGAGGAAGCTGGAAACAAAATATAATCTTCAAGGACATTATTACTTTACTTAGGTTGGTTCTCTATAGGGCAGGTCCCAGAATCATCAATAACACAAAAATCTGAGCTCATGTTAATTCCACTTGATTTAAAAATTTTAACTACCACATGCAAATTAATCAACTATCTCACAGTTGGAACTCGGGCACTGTGATTCAGAAGCCTCCTGTCCCCATCCTATCACAGCTCTGGGTGGAGGTCCACAACCTGCATTGTCGCTATCTCTGTGAGCAGGCCCACAGCTCCTGCTGCAAACAATGTTACTTACTAAAGTGATCCTGGATCTTCATAAGCAGGGGCAGCTTATCTACTTCGATCATGTTGAAAGCGAGGCCTTTTTTCCCAAAGCGTCCTGTCCGCCCTATGCGATGAAGGTAGGTCTCATAGTCTGGCTCCTCTAATTTGTTCAGAGGGAGATCAAAGTTCACAACGATCGTGACCTGCTTCACATCGATACCTAGAAGAGGAAAGACGATGGAGTGTCCTGTGCGTCTTCCTTAGGAGACAGCTATTCAACAACCACACTGCCTGAGGAAATTCTTGTTTCACAGACCTGGTTTCACATGGTCAAAGGGGCACTCAGGTGAGGCAGTCTGTTTGCACAGCATGTCTGTGGTGCTTGATAAGGCTCAGCAGAAGCTAACTTTACAGAAGTCTAACTATGTACAGCGTGTGTGCATGTGTGTGCGAGTGCACTACAGGAAGGCTCTTCCCGAGAGCACACACATTCCCCTCTGCCTGCTCCTGCCGGGACTCTGAGCCCCGTGTCCTCTCACCCGTCACATCACGTCACTCTGCTCCGTTCATGGCCATCATTCTAGTTGGGTCTTTCCAGCATTGCTTCAACATTACAATTTTCAGGCTGGTTTCCTCTTTCTCCCTGCCCACTCTAATCTCTCACCACGGTCACCATAGCCATGTCCAGAGTACCGTGTTCAGGACAATTTACACAGGACAAAGTACAAATAGCTCAAGGCTTCCAAACAACTGAAGTCTCACCTCATTCTCTCCTGACACACAAACCCCAACCTCCAGGCACGTGATCTTGCCGTTTCCCAAGCAAACTGCAAATTCTCAACAAACTTAATTCTACCCTCCCTTCAAAACCATTCATATCTAATATTTCTTAGCAAGATTTGTATGGTCCCCTGGTGGCCCACCCCTGCCACTGGCAGGCAGGTCACAGCCTTGTCCTCCCTGCAGTGTGCTTGGACCCTGGGGTTCGCTGTGCCTTCTTTCCTCTGGGGTCCACCGTTGTGCTGTCCAAATTATAACCATTAGCCTCACGTGACTATTTAACTTTAAGTTAATTCAAATGAAAAATTCAGCTCCTTAGTCACACTAGCCACATTTCAAGTGCTCAACAGCCATATATGGCTAGTGGCTACTAATTGGACAACACAGAATAGGCCATTTCCATCAATACAGAAATTCCTATCAGATAGCACTGGTCTAGAGCAGGGGTCCCCAAACTACGGCCTGTGGGCCGCATGCGGCCCCCTGAGGCCATTTATCCGGCCCCGCCGCACTTCCGGAAGGGGCACCTCTTTCATTGGTGGTCCGTGAGAGGAGCATAGTTCCCATTGAAATACTGGTCAGTTTGTTGATTTAAATTTACTTGTTCTTTATTTTAAATATTGTGTTTGTTCCCATTTTTTTACTTTAAAATAAGATATGTGCAGTGTGCATAGGGATTTGTTCATAGTTTTTTTTATAGTCCAGGCCTCCATCAGTCTGAGGGACAGTGAACTGGCCCCCTGTGTAAAAAGTTTGGGGACCCCTGGTCTAGAGGTTCCAGAGTCCAGGCACTGTGCTCCCGAGGGGCAAGGGCCTCATCCTTTCTCAGGCTATTCTTCCAAAGTGCCAAGCTCAGTCCTCGGGGCAGGTCCCCAGTTCTATTTGCTGAAATAAAAACGGATTATAGGCCTTGGCCAGTTGGCTCAGTGGCAGAGCATCGGCCTGGCGTGCAGGAGTCCCGGGTTCGATTCCCGGCCAGGGCACACAGGAGAGGTGCCCATCTGCTTCTCCACCCCTCCCCCTCTCCTTCCTCTCTGTCTCTCTCTTCCCCTCCCGCAGCCAAGGCTCCATTGGAGCAAAGTGTGCCCGGGCGCTGAGGATGGCTCTGTGGCCTCTGCCTCAGGCGCTAGAATGGCTCTGATTGCAACAGAGTGACACCCCAGATGGGCAGAGCATCACCCCTGGTGGGTATGCCAGGTGGATCCCTGTCGGGCACATGCGGGAGTCTGTCTGACTGCCTCTCTGTTTCCAACTTCAGAAAAATACAAAAAACAAACAAACAAAAAAAAAAAATGGATTATAAAATAGAGTTTGAGGATGGCATCTAGGCAAGGATATAGGAAGGATGAAGAAAATAGGAAATCCCTTCTCTTAAAAGTACAAACATTTTTCCCCATAGTCATTAGTCATTAGGAACACGCCCCGAGATGCCACACACATCTACTAGAAAGGTTAAAATGAAAAAGGGTGATGACATCAAGTGCTGACAAGAGTGCAGAGCAACTGGAACTTGTCTTCACCGTATGTGGAAATGAAAAATGGTGCAGGTACTTTGGAAAAAAACCCAACTTTTGCATTTTCTTATAAAGCTATACAAATACCACAGGACCCAGAAATCCTAGTCCTAGGTATTTACCCAAGGGAAATGAAAATGTAGGTCTACACAAGACCTACATATTAATGTTATAACTTTATGAGAAGTGGCTTCAAAGCGGAAACCATCCAAATGACCACCAGCTGGTAAGTGGATGCATTACTTGTGGTACATCCATTCAATGGACTACTCAGCAATAACAAGGAATGAACCACTGATAAATGTAATGGCACTGATCAATTCAAAAGCATTATGTCAAGGCCCTGGCTGGTTGGCTCAGCGGTAGAGCGTCAGCCTGGCGTGCGGGGGACCCGGGTTCGATTCCCGGCCAGGGCACATAGGAGAAGCACCCATGTGCTTCTCCACCCCGCCCCCTCCTTCCTCTCTGTCTCTCTCTTCCCCTCCCGCAGCCAAGGCTCCATTGGAGCAAAGATGGCCCGGGCGCTGGGGATGGCTCCTTGGCCTCTGCCCCAGGCGCTAGAGTGGCTCTGGTCGCAGCAGAGTGACGCCCCAAAGGGGCAGAGCATCACCCCCTGGTGGGAAGAGCATCGCCCCTGGTGGGCTTGCCGGGTGGATCCGGTCGGGCGCATGCGGGAGTCTGTCTGACTGTCTCTCCCCATTTCCAGCTTCAGAAAAAAAAAAATACCAAAAAAAAAAAAAAAAAAAAAAAAAGCATTATGTCAAGTGGAATAAGTCAGACACAAACACCATAAACTATATGATATAATTTATATGGTATCGCCTGACTGGTGGTGATACAGTGACTTGGGCATTGACCTGGGATGCTGAGGTCCCAGGTTCAAAACCCTGAGGTCGCTGGCTTTGGGGTAGATTCATCTGGCTTGAGCACAGGCTCAACAGCTTGAGCACGGGGTCATAGGTTTGAGTGTGGGATCATTGAAATGATCCAGTGGTTGCTGCTTGAGACCAAAGGTTGCTGGCTTGAAGCCCAAGGTTGCTGGCTTGGGCAAGGGGTCACTGGCTTGGTTTGAACACCCCCCCCCCCCCATCAAGGCACATAGGAGAAACAATCAATGAACACCTAAAGTGAAGCAACTACAAGATGATGCTTCTCATCTCTCTCCATTTCTCTCCCTGTCACACACACAAAATTTATAAGGTATCTGAAAGAGACAAAATATAGAGATAGAAATCTCATCTATAGTTGCCAGGGGCCAGTAGTTGCAGAGACTGACTACAAAGAAGCACAGTTTGAGGGGAGATGGCAATGTCTTTGTAAGGTCGGTGGATAGAGGGATAGTCATGTGGAGAACTCAGACCCGCCCACTTTGACTAGGACCGCCCACAATCAAGCCCGCCAAAGGAAGCTTCCCAGGAACCATTTGGAAAGAAGCGATTGTCTGCCAGCCAGTGAAATTTCACCATGTCATAGTAGCTCCACTTCCCTAGAGGGACCCTTTAAATATCTCCCACGTGGTTTAATCTGTGCAACTTCCCTGACCTCCATCTTTTCTTCCATCTTTCTTTCCTCAGGGCCAGGGAACCTTGCTGGGCGGGATGTGCACTCTGTACTCAATAAAGCTGTTTGCTATTCCACACTTTGTGGCTCCGAGCCCTCTTCCTTCCTTCTTGGCGGGGAAAAATACCTTACATTTTGGTGCCGAAAACCCGGAAGGAGTTAGAAGTCTGCAAGGACCGCTCCTTTCCCCTCCCCTCTGAGAAAGAACCAGGAGAAAGAACCAGGATCTCCGATCTCCAACCCACTTCAGCGCACGGTGCAGTAAGTCCCCTGCCTCCAGCATTCCTCTCAGTTCTTTCCTCCGAGACTCCCTGTCCGAAACCGTAGCTACGTCAGGGAAGTCTTTTCCGTCCGTCCGAGTGAGCGTGTGCTTGTGGAGACCTCCCCAAGCACATCCACTTTCGTCCATGGCTGGACCTTGAATTTTTAGGATGCTAATACTCAAGTCTGACCACTCTGAGAACTGAGGGCAGCTGTGAGCGCACAGGAATTTCCCTCCCTAAGGAAGAAGAAACTGTTCTTCTTCTCCGCTGTGGCCAGGCCACAGAGCCCACTCAATTAGCCTCCTGAAGGGACTTGCGGTGTTAACACCCTCACCAATTTAACTATCGCCAAAAAAGCTGGGAACTGATTGGAGATCTCTTACATACACGGCTTCTAATTATTTGTGCACCTGTCCTTAATCTCTGTGCCGCCTGTTCAACTGTGCAGGCCTTTTTCTGGCCAGAGAAACTTCACCTAAAACCTCCATTCCTAATCTTTCCTTCTCCGCGGACTCCAAACTCTCCCTCCCCTCCCTTCTCAAAAACCTGTTTCTTATTCGCCATCTACTACCTTCTCTTTCTCCTCCCCTGCTGGCCAGGGACCCCTCCCTTCACTGTGCTCTCTAGTCCCTCCTCCGTCAGGCCTTTCTCCCGGACGTCTTACACCGGTTTTCAGGACATCCAACCCCAATTTTCTTTCAGGAAGTTCCTGCCCTGTCCTTTCTTTGGCTACAGCGTTTCCTGCCAGATCTGGATGACGGGCTCCACATGAGCCCCCCTCCTCTTATTCCCAACCCCCGAAACCCCTATCTGGAACCTGTAAACACGGCATTTAAAGTTTTTAACGGTCCCAATTAGTAGAAACAGGCCTGTTTGCCAGGCCCCCATGCAGCAGAAGGTAACGCTCCAAACCCCGACTCTTGTGGCAACCCTGAGACCAGCAGAGCCACCAGCATCTTGCTTTAAGTGTGGCAAGCAGGACCACTGGCCCCGGCAGGGCCCCTGCCCGCGGCTGCCCACTGAGCCCTGCCCTGACTGCAAGCAGCCCAGTCACTGGCGGAGTGATTGCCCCCTTGGGCAACAGGTTTTTTCCTCAGCGCCTCCTACGTGGAGGACAAGCCGCCCAAATGGAAGGCCAATCCAGCCAGGTGGGTGCATCACTCGAACTCCTAGGACACAGCCTGGACTCGGAGAACCCAGGGTTCTGCAACAAGTGGGTAAGTCAGTCCATCTCATTTCTTGTGGACACAGGCTGCCTTCTCTGTTTTACTAACACACTCTGGACCTCTAGTTCCCTCACAGGTCTCGGTTATGGGAATGGATGGGGCCCTCTTTCTTTCCCCTTTTTACACCACTCCTGACATGCAGTTTTGCCTCAAGCTTGCCTCCTTATAGGACCACTGGCAGTCAGAACCACTGGACTTCATCCATCTCCAGCTCACCAAAAGGCTGGACCCTGCAAATTCCCCTATTACTCCTCTCTCTCTTTTTTTTTAAATCCTTACAGGACCTCATCTGCAAAGTTTCTCCAGTCACAGCCACACAGATGTTCCTCCTGACACCCCTCAAAGCCACCACCTTCTGATCTCTCCCTCCCCACGACGCCCCTATTCAGCAGGAAGTAGCCAGACGAATAAACGGTGCCCCTTTTTCTATTTAACACAAAAGGTCAGAATGTAAGGTCGGTGGATAGAGGGATGGTCATGTGGGGAACCCAGGCCCGCGACCTTTGGCTGGAACTGCCCACAATCAAGCCTGCCAAAGGAAGCTTCCCAGGAACCATTTGGAAAGAAGCGATTGTCTGCCAGCCAGTGAAATTTCACCATGTCATAGTAGCTCCACTTCCCTAGAGGGACCCTTTAAATATCTCCCACGTGGTTTAATCTGTGCAACTTCCCTGACCTCCATCTTTTCTTCCATCTTTCTTTCCTCGGGGCCAGGGAACCTTGCTGGGCAGGATGTGCACTCTGTACTCAATAAAGCTGTTTGCTATTCCACACTTTGTGGCTCCGAGCCCTCTTCCTTCCTTCTTGGTGGGGAAAAATACCTTACAGTCTTGATTATAGTAATGGTTACAGGACTATAAATGTTTGTCAATATTCATTGTATACTATCTACTTTACATTGTATACTAAATTGAACTGCATACTTAAAAGAATGAATTTTATCATATATAAATTATACCTCAACAAACTTGACTTTTTTTTAAGTGAGAGGAGGGGAGACAGTGAGAGACTCCCACATGTGCCCTGACTGGGATCCACTTGGTAATCCCCATCTGGGGCTGATGCTTAAATCAAATGAGCTACTTTTAGCTCCTGAGGCTGACACCGAATGAACTATCTTCAGTGCCCAGGTCAACACTTGAACCATTCGAGCCACTGGCTGCAGGAGGGGAAGATAGAGAGAAGGGGAAGAGGGAAGAGAAGAGAAGCAGAAGGTTGCCTCTCCTGTGTGCTCTAACCAGGAATTGAACCTGGGACGTTCATACACCAGGCCAACGCTCTATCCACTGAGCCAACCAGCCAGTGCCCAAACTTGACTTTAAATACACACATGCGCGCGCGCGCACACACACACACACACACACACACACACACATACCTCGAGCACAGACATTGGTTGTTATAAGAACTTTCTCTTTCCCATCCCGAAACCGCTGAATGATGGAAGCTCGTTGATCCACGGTCAGCTCTCCGCTTAACAAAGATACTTGGTGACCATCCTGCATCATTTCCACGGTCAACCACTTGGCATTTTGACGAGTCTACATGAAAAAAGCAAAACCCAGCACAAGGCTGGGAGCTGAGAAGGAAGCATGAGAGGACCCTAGAGTGGTGTGGAATTCTGCACCTCTAAGGCCACCTCCTTTCCACCTGTCAGAGCTGTGGCTTCTCGGCCACGAAGCAGATAATAAACATGCTCTACCTACCTCACTTGGTGCTGTGTTGACACAATGAGAGCACATAACAGTAACATCACTCTTTAACAGTGCTCCATGCATGCTAGGCATGTTGCTAAAATCTTTACACACAACACTTAGATGGAGAAGTTATCTAATTTCATTTTAAAAATTACAAGAAAACAAAGCTTAAAAGCATGAGCAACTTGCCCAAGGTTAGTCCATGGCAGAGCAGAAGTTTCCTTTACTCTACAAATGTGTTTTCAGTGCTGCGCACATGCTCGGTGGGCGCCATCCGAGCGCAGGGGAGCAAACGGGAGCCAGAGGGGGCCCTGCTGTCAGGGCGCTCAGAGTGCCCGTGTGGCCGAGAGGAAATAAAACAGATACATGAACACTAAAAATGTCAGATAGCAAAAAATAAATATGAAAATAAAAGAAGCGTGATGTTAACAGTAACCAAGTGGCTACATTACTCATAGGAAGTTAGGAATAGACAAGAACGTTCTTAACCTGATGAAAGGGTTACCTGTAAAAACCTACCATAAATATTGGCCCGCACGGGAAAGTGTGAGAGGGCAGTCTTCTAACATGAGGATGCCCTCTGTTTAACACGTTGAAGTCCCATTCCCTTACTTAATTGTTCTAAGTTTCATCCGTAAAATACAAAGCATTTCTACTCACAGTTGCTCTGAAGATTAAACTACCTAACGTACAGAAAGAGCTGAGTGTGGTGCCTGGCCACACGGCAGGCTGCCGTCCTAGCGGGGGCGGGCGAGGCAGGGACCGTCTCAGCAGTTACCTGGCAGAAGATGATGGCCTGGCCAATGCTGATGCCGCCATAAATGTTGCACAGAGCCTGGTACTTGTCGTGTCTGTTCCCACACAGCACGTAGTACTGTTGGATGTTGTTCAGGGTCAGCTCCTCTTTTCGTAACTTGATAACATTGGAGTCAGGGATGATTCGTTCCGCAAACTGCCACACAGAATCCCCAAAGGTCGCTGAGAAGAGGAGCATCTGGCACCCGGGGGACAAACCTCTGTGAGAGGGATGGGAAGAAGGCTGTTACTTCCTGTCAAATGTGCCACTCGCCGGTGGTGGGGGCAGCTCCCAGGCTCTGCGCCTGCTGCCATCTGCTCCACACACACCTGCTCCAGCAGTCAGTACACAGGTGTGCCTGCCACCCACGGCACCTCCACACAGAGTAATGTGTCCTGTTCCTCTGTGCCACCCAGAATTCAGAAAAATATGTACACTGAATGTGGGGCTCTGGAGCACAATTTATAGGTGTGTTCACGTTTACAGGAGGGTTTCATGTTTCCATACCAATTTTCTCTTTAGAAGCAGAATCATGGAGCCAAGAGTGAGAGTCTGTTTGCTGCCTGCGGCAGTGGTCTCACAGGTCCATGGCGATGAAGAAGCGGAGGCTGCTCCTCCCACGGCGGGAGTCAGCCTCAACTGACTTCCTCTGCCGTGGGAAGAGCCCACATATAAATTAAAAGGAGGGCAAAAGGCAAATGCTACTGCATGTAAAATGTAAAGTGAACCCATAATGAATACAGGCCTCATCTTATAGAAAGCCCCAAAACAGGCAAAATGCATCTATAGAGTTAGCAGTCAGAACACAGGTTAACCCTAGGAAGGAGAGAGGTGCTAGTGACAGAAAAGGGCTATGGGAACTTCTGGAGTGCTGGCAAAGTGCCATTTCTTGATCTGGGCCACTCAGCTATACTTCTATGATTCATATGTTTCTTTGTTCATATATATTTTTAAGTTTTTACTTATTAACTTGAGAGAAAGATGGGGGAATGAGAGAGAGAGAGAATGCTGATGTCTTGTTCCACTTATTTATGCATTCATCAGTTGCTTCTTGTATGTGTCCTGACCAGGGATCAGCTTCACAACCTTGGCGTATCTGGACGATGCTCTAACCCATTGAGCTACCTGGCCAGGGCCTGTATATATTTTATACATCAATAAAAAGTTAATTTTTAAAAACAAAAGAGGGACTAGAGAGAAACCACCACTTGAGAAGACAGAGCACTTAGGAAAATAAGCTGTTAGTACTAAAAGGGAATGGGAGAGCCCTGGCTGGTTGGCTCAGTGGTAGAGCGTCGGCCTGGCGTGCGGGGGACCTGGGTTCGATTCCCGGCCAGGGCACATAGGAGAAGCGCCCATTTGCTTCTCCACCCCCCACCCCCCCTTCCTCTCTGTCTCTCTCTTCCCCTCCCGCAGCCAAGGCTCCATTGGAGCAAAGATGGCCCAGGCGCTGGGGATGGCTCCTTGGCCTCTGCCCCAGGCGCTAGAGTGGCTCTGGTCACGGCAGAGCGACGCCCTGGAGGGGCAGAGCATCGCCCCCTGGTGGGCAGAGCGTTGCCCCTGGTGGGCATGCCGGGTGGATCCCGGTCGGGCGCATGCGGGAGTCTGTCTGACTGTCTCTCCCCGTTTCCAGCTTCAAAAAAATACAAAAATAAATAAATAAATAAATAAAAGGGAATGGGAGAGATTATATAGTCTAGGGATTCCCAAACACTATTTTAAGCCTGGGGCCTGAGTCATCTGGGGAGCTTTTCAAATAATAATCTGACAGACTTCAGATCAAGTCTACATGTGCACCCCCCTCAGCTTCCCACATCCCACCAATATGACTCTAAAGAGATGAAGAGATATGAATCCATAAAAACATGCAGAATAGATGAAACTGGTTGATAAGACATTTCAAGATATTTTGAAAGAGGGAAAATGTAATAAATGACAAAGTGGTGGAGCCACTATATGAGTGCTACAGCTGGAAACGGTCATGAAAAATGCACTGAAGCTGGAAAGGGCCACTGAGAGGTCTGGGTCCTGCAGGCACCAGAGACCAGAGTATTGGAGAAAGAACCACCAATGGCGACGGCTTGGCAGAAGGCACTAGGGAGAGTCTGAAGGAGCATGGCGTGGCCTCTGGCCACCTGCTGTATCATAATCCTTCATTTGGAAAAAGACAACAATGGGACAGATATCCCAGGGCCCATGCCATTTCATTTAAGAACGAACATTTATGCAAATTATACAAGGAAAGGAAACATGGGCCGTTCTGCAGAACACAATAGATTCTGAACTCTTAGTATGAGAAAAGGATGTACACTATTCACTATTTCATGAATGATTTTAATATTGATTGCTTGTTGATATGCTATTTTTTTTTTTTTTTTGTATTTTTCTGAAGCTGGAAACGGGGAGAGATAGTCAGACAGACTCCCGCATGCGCCCGACTGGGATCCACCCGGCACACCCACCAGGGGCGACGCTCTGTCCACCAGGGGGCGATGCTCTGCCCCTCAGGGGCGTCGCTCTGCTGCGACCAGAGCCACTCGAGCGCTTGGGGCAGAGGCCAAGGAGCCATCCCCAGAGCCCGGGCCATCTTTGCTCCAATGGAGCCTTGGCTGCGGGAGGGGAAGAGAGAGAGAGGAAGGAAGGGGGGGGTGGAGAAACAAATGGGCGCTTCTCCTATGTGCCCTGGCTGGGAATGGAACCCGGGTCCCCCGCATGCCAGGCCAAAGCTCTACCGCTGAGCCAACCGGCCAGGGCCTGAAATACTATTTTTGATATATTGAGTTAAATAAAATATATTCTAACATGATTTTACCTGTTTCTTTTTTAATGTGGCTAATAGAAAATTTTAAATTACACGTGGGGCTTGCAATATATTTCTACCGCACAGTACTATGATTTCACCTTTTTTAAACAAACAAACAAACAAAAAAGCTGACCAATCGAGGGATAACCAACCAACATAAATGCTCTAATTATTACTTACTATTCTCTTGGACAGAAAACTCTTTCTGACTTGAATTTTTCTTGGAGTTCTGAATCTTTTATTTGCTATTATATAAAAACATACCAATTTATCAGTAGGGACAGCAAGAAGGGAGTCTTGACTGGTCTTTGTCCACAATTGTTTTAAATAGGCTGAAAATATGTGTGAGCAGCAGGTGGACACTACCTTAGGTTAGGCAGCTGGGCATGTGCAAGCCAAGGACTAGACATTCCCCCTGAGCAGGTTCCAGACCTGGGAAAAACAGCCTCGGCAGAAGGTGAAGTGAAGCACACAGTGAAAATGTAGGGTCAAGTGAAACACACATGCTGAATGGAGGGGCCATCCTCGCCCAGTTCCCTGCCTGGCTCTCAGCATACCAGACAGAAAGTGTCTGTCTCCCAGGAAGGGGATTAGGGACAGTATAGGCCTAAACAGCTTTAGGTGACAATCATCCTAAAGTGCAGCTTCCCAAGTGACAAGCCCTGCTATACAAGCAGAGCCGTCCACAAGCTCTTTAGTTCCTCCTCTTGGAGCACACAAGGCTGGCATGCATCACTAGATGTGAGGAGAAAAGGTCTCGAGACCGTAGCAAAGAGTAAACTTAGAGAATTTAGAGATAATGTTGAGAAGATAAAGAACTTCTGAATACTGTAACTGATATCCTCAGAGGGACAACAGTAGCACATTGTATCCATAATGCAAGAATAGGAAGCCATGAAAAAGAAAGAGAATAACACCAGTATGATCCAGACAGGACAAAAAAAGAAGGCTAATGACAGATGGAAGGACACATACAAATGGGTTAAAGAAATAATAACAAGCCTGACCAGGCAGTGGCACAGTGGATGGAGCGTCGGACTGGGATGCAGCGGACCCAGGTTTAAAACTCTAAGGTTGCCAGCTTGAGCACAGGCTCACCGGCTTGAGCGTGGGTTTGCTGGCTTGAGCGTGGGATCATAGACATGACCCCATGGTCGCTGGTTTGAGCCCAAAGGTTGATGGCTTGAGCAAGGGGTCACTCCTCTGCTGGAGCCCCCCTCCCCCCACCCCATCAAGGCACACATTATGAGAAAGCAGGCAATGAACAACTAAGGTGCTTAGTTGAAAAAGAATTGATGCTTCTCATCTCTCTCCCTTCCTGTCTGTCTATCCCTATCTATCCCTCTGTCAAAAAAAAAAAAAAAAGAAAGAAAGAAATAATAACAAATAAAGAGCAGACTGCACCAGACGAAGAAAACAATTTGGGATGAGGCTTGTGAAGAAGAAGATATAAAAAGCATAGGATGAGATAGGCAAAACTTCTAAATTAGAAGTCCTTTTTGCTTCCTCTAAACACACCAGTGCTCAGCTGGAAACAGGGGATGCTGAATTAGTTGGGCCACACCACACAAGAGGACATATGTTATCGCATCTTTCCACTGATATCTCCATGAAACTGAGTAAAGTTACATTACCTGGTTCAGAGGTTGCAAGTAAACTGTCGTATCAAGTGATATGTCAAATCACAGCAACAAAAAATATATACCTCCTGTATCTTTTAGATAAGTGGATTTGAAAAATGGGAGTTCAAAACATTTTCTGGACTTCTGTGAAGTTTCAGTAAAACAGACAATATAAAAGGCTATTGATATCGTATGCAACTATAAATTAGTCTTTGACCACCTGTATGTTCAGCAGTGCAAATGTACATTCTGGCAGATTCCACACAATCTAATAAACTTCTCATCAAAGAAAGTAAAAAGAAATTACCAGCTAATGTTCTGCATACTTTGTACACACTTCTAAAAAGGTATATCATTTACTTACCTGTGATATTGAGCTTTTCTTTCTTTTCTTTTTAAAATTTTATTTATTGATTTTTAGAGAGGAAAGAGAGAATGAAAGAGAGAGAGAGAGAACAAGGGGGATAAATCCATCAACTCATAGTAGTTGCTTCCTGTATGTGCCTTGACCAGGCAAGCCCAGGGTTTTGAACCAGCGACCTCAGCGACTGAGGTTGATGCTCTGTCTGCTGTGCCACCACAGGTCAGGCAAGCTATTCATTATCAAAGTTTCTGGTCACTTTTCTATTAAAACTTGTAGAAGCACTTAATAAAAGTTTTAACTGTATAGAAATGGAAGAAGTTGGCCTCCTTAGACATCTGCCTATAACTATTATTGTTCCTGGTTATTAGAAAGATTTAAAATGTTAGCCTATCATAAAATTTTATCTTTAAAGTGGAATACAAAAAGAAGGTTTTTTCCCCCAATCTGGAAATACACTGAGGATGAGAAAAGGAATGTAGTAAAATCGATATTATATGTTGTTCCTCCACAACTGTTTGATGACTTCTGAATATAGGTAGTATTTGCTTAATTAGTCCTACTGTATTTACATTCTCCTTGTAAAAAGTTTTATATTTATGCATCTTAAGAATATAGAGCCTGCTTGGTGGTGGTGCAGTGGACAGAGCGTCAACTTGGGATGCTGAGGTCTCAGGGTTGAAACCCCAGGTTTCCAGCTTGAAAGCTGGCTCAACTGGTTATGGGGTCACCAGCTTGAGCATGGGACCACTGAAATAATCCCAAGGTTGCTGGCTTGATCCCAAGGTCATTGGCTTGAGCAAGGGGTCACTGGCTCAGCTGAAGCCCCTCGTTAAGGCACATATGAGAAATCAATAAATAAACAACTAAGGTGCTGCAGCTATGAGTTGATGCTTCTCGTCTCTCTCCCTTCCTATCTTTCCTTCTCTTTCTCTCTCGCAAAAAAAAAAAAAAAAAAAAAAAAAAATATATATATATATATATATATATATATGCATGCATGCGCGTGGTCTACCAGAAAGTTCTGTTTTTGGAATAAAACAAAATACAAAATTTTCTTACTGTCAATAAACTTTATTAAATATAATTGCCATTATTATTAATGATTTCTTGCCAGCGTGACGGCAATTTGTATATCCCATTTTTGAAAAATGTTTTATCTTTTGATGTGAAAAATTGAACCAGTGCTTGTTTGATATCTTCTTCATTTTTGAATTTTTTGCCCTTCAAAAAATTTTGCAAGGACAAAAACAAATGATAGTTGGAGGGTGCTAAGTCCGGGGAATACGGTGGATGAGACAGAATTTCCCAGCCTAGTTCTGCAATTTTTTGACGAGTCCCCAAAGCAGCATGTGGCCTGGCATTATCATGATGCAGTATGATGTTCTTCCTATTGAACATCGCTGGCCTCTTTTCTTGGACTGCTGTCTTTAAATTATCCAGTTGCTGACAATACTTCGCCGAATTGAACTTTTCATTCGGTTTTAAAAGCTCATAATGTATTCGTCCTCGAACGTCCCACCATATAAACAACATTCTCTTATTCAGAGTCAAATTTGGTTTAGAGGTGGAAGGGCTAGGTTTTCCGGGTTCACAATATGCCCTTCTCCTTACGATGTTTTCGTAGGTAATCCACTTTTCATCCACAGTTATCATCCAATTCAAGAAGGGCTCGATTTTATTCTGAGCAAGCAGAGATGTGCATATGACGACTTGATCATCCAAATTCTTCTGACTTAATTCATGTGGCACCCATCTTGAATATTTCCAAACCAATCCTATCTTCCGAATATGGTCCAAAATGGTTTGCTGAGCTGAATTAAGCCTTTCTGCGATCTCTGATGTTGTCAGAAAAGGATCTTGCTCCAACATGGTCTTAACAACATCGTCATTGATCAAAGATGGTCACCCAGAACGTGGCTTATCAGAAAGGTCGAAATCACCTGTTTCGAATTTTTTGAACCATCTTCTGCATGTCCTATCAGAAACTGTACCTTCACCAAACACTTTCAATAAATTTCTACATGCTTCTGTAGCATTTCTTCCTTGTTGAAATTTGTATCAAATACAGTGGCATAAATGAACTTTATCAGTAGCCATGGGTACACTATGGCTTCACACATAAGACTAACATGAATCAACTTTGTTTTAGTTAATTTGCTACGTCAGTATGTATACATTAAGTGATAAAAATAGAGAGGCACACATGCGCCAATAAACATGCTTACGTGTTGAAACTTGTTGTGATAGTAACGGACAGAACTTTCTGGTAGACCTGAAGCATAGCCTACAAAATTTAGGCATCTAATAACAAGTTTAAAAAGATTAAAGATTAAAATAAATTATTCTATCAGAGATGAAACATTATAAAATATTGTTATATTTATTTGGTTAGTTCTACTATTAGTGATTACTATAACTGCTACTGTTAACTAGTTTTACTGTTGTTTTGTTTACATAGTATCAGTAATGTTTCAGAAAAACATATATAATTCTGAATAAACATTTTTCATATTTTTATGTTAAAGTGAGAATTATGATTACCTCTATTATAGCTATCTATCGTCTATCTATCTATCTATCTATCTACTATCTTATCTATCTATCTATAGAGTATGCTACGACTGTACCAGATTGGCTCTCTAAAAAGCTGGTCACTTTAGGGGAAGAAACAACGTAAGTTTTCCCATATCTGGCAGGCACAAGTTTTGGGAATGAAAAGAGTGCACTATGTGTTGAGTACAATGAATAAAAACAGACCTCCAACAAAGCACATCACTAGCAAGTTTCAGAATACCAGGGAGAAGGAAGGCTCTGAAACCAGCTCACACACAGAAGCCTCAGGATCAGGATGGCACTGAACTTTTCAGCTACAACGCTGAAAATTTAGAGTATTTATTACAGTATTTAAAGAAACCTTTTATGTTTTCAATATTGTCTCTGAATTTACAGGGGAATGCATTTCAACATGGAAGATCACATCCAGTCAAATCATCAATCTAAAGATCAAGTTTACAGAAATAACGAAGACATTTTCAGATAGGCAGAAGCTAGAAAATGAACTTCCTATACATTCTTTATTAAGAAGCAATTAGAGAATATACTTTAGCATACTGCATGAACCAACAGGAAGCCAAGAAAAAGGACCCAGAAAACAGCAGATTCAAAATGGTCAGTGAGGACAGGAAGACCTATAAGGACAGAGGTACAGAAGGCCTGGAGGGCAACCAATCCAGACTAAAACCGCAGAGAGGGAGTTTGGAAGAGCTTTAGGAAAAAAAGAAATCAATGGATTTAAAAATAGTATTTGGAGGCAGCAAGATGGCGGTGGAGTAGGTGGACGTTCCAACTACCACTTCCCAGAACCAAAGTGGATTACAATTTAATTTTAAGAACAATCATCTGGAAAAACCGACTTTTGGCTAAACCAAGAGGAATCTATAACCAAAGAACATCGAAGAAGCCACACTGAGACTGGTAGAAGGAATGGGAATGTGGAGAGGCCTGCCCAGCTCCCGTGAGCGAGCAGCGGTCAGGAGGGACTCGCATGGTGGTGGGGTTTCACTGGAGGGGGGGTCCTGGGTGCCAGGACCGAAGCCCAGCCCGCAGCCCCAGAGCCTAGAAGGGGCGTATGGACAGTATTTAGCTATGAAACAAGTCAGGATATTGTTTGTGAGAAAGAGACAGACTTCTCAGACCCAGGATTCATCTTAAAAGGACCACGCAGAAAACCTCTTTCACAACCACTCTCCCAGGGCTCCAGGGGACGGGGAGCGCTGAGAGGACTAGAGTAGCAGGAGGAGAGTGTAATCTTGGAGGCACAGGGAGAAGCACTGTGAGGGTCAGTCACCCTAACCCCTGGGCTGAGTCACTACCCAAATCTAAAGTGAATAATTTTCCTGGAACCAGCAATACCAGCAAAGGGAAGCAGGTCACCAGCCAAATGGAAACTCTTCTGCTACACTCAGAGCAGAGTCACTTAGAAGCAGGAAGCCTGTCAGGGATACAGTATTGGGTGCTGAGCTCTGAGCTACCACCCCACCCCCACCCTGCTGAGTACTCGCTGGAGGGTGGGTGGCAGAAAGCTGAAGTGTGGTCCCATCTGTGGGGGCAGAAGTCAGGAGCCAGCCATGGCTGCGGCCCAAGTGCGTCAATGCAATTCCGCCTGCAGGAGTGAGGTGGAGGCTGGAGAACCAACCCAGGCTTGCATACCGGCCTGTGAAAGCAGTCCCACCTACAGGGGTGGGGTGGAGGCTGGGGACAGCGAAGGCTTGCAGACTGGGCAGGTGTGCACAGTCCCACCCACAAAGGCAAGGCGCCTCAGTGACTGCAGTAGCAGGCCAGCACCAGCAATCACCGTGCCTGAATGCCTGAGGAGGCAGCAACGGTGGGGGTGAGCTTGGGGACAGACTGCACTTCAGGAACACAAAGGCCACATCCATTGGACTACTGTGGCCACATCCTTCTTAGGGCTGAAAAGAAAGAAAAAAAAAAAAAAAAAAAAAAAAAAAAAGGTTAGATAGAACGACACCTGAGGGTAAGAGGCAAGCCACATCCAATACCTTACCTAACCCCTGATTTATTGTATGAGCCCAACAACTAGCCACCAATAAGTGGCAGCAGAAAGCAACACTTAAATTAACATCCTCTAGGCCAAAAGTAGATAAAAGCCAGCCTAAGTAGATATTAACAACAGCACCTGGGCTCAGCAGAGGCAACCACAGGATCTGGATCACCTGTTGCTTCAAAAAGATAATAAGGGCCAGTTATAGGCAGCAACCCCCACTGGTCAAGAGGGCACATTCAGAGGCTGGATATGGATGGTATCAGTTCAGGACCTAACAACCCTTGTTAGAGTGACATCTTAAGGAAGGGCTACTCACACCTGACCCAGTTAAGATATAGAAAATGGAAAAGTGGCTCTACTAGTTAAGGATATCAAACTCGAACAAGCCTGCAAACCACAAACAGAAACAATGGGAAGACAGAGGAACATAAGCCATATGGATCAACAAGAAAAATCCCCAGAAAATGATGGATGAAATGGAAGTAATCAAATTCCAGATGCAGAGTTTAAAATAATGATTGTTAGGATGCTTATGAATCTCAAAGCTACAATGGATGGACTTAATGAACACCTAAATAAATTGTAAACATCAAAAAGGACACTGAAATTATAAAAAAAACAACAGACAGAAATGACAAACACAGTACCAGAAATGAAGACTACACTAGAAAGAATTAAAAGCAGGCTGGATGAAGCAGAGGATTGAATCAGTGACTTAGAGGACAAGATAAGTGAAAGCACAGAAGCAGAACAATAAAAAGAAAAGAGGATCAAAAAGTCTGAGGAAACTCTTAAGAGAGCTCTGAGACAACATGAAGAGAAACAACATCAGTATAATAGGGGTTCCTGAAGGAAAAGAGAAAGAACCTGTTTGAAGACAATATAGCTGAAAATTTCCCTAAATTGGTGCAGGAAAGAGTCATACAGGATCAAGAAGCAGAAAGAACCCCATTAAAAAAGAACCCAGAGACCTACACCAAGACACATCATAATCAAAATACCAAAGCTAAGAGATAAAGAAAGAATACTAAAAGTAGCATGAGAAAAACAGTCAATCACCTACAAAGGAGCCCCCATAAGGATGACAGCCAACTTTGCAACAGACACACTTGAGGCCAGAAGGGAATGGCAAGAAATATTCAAAGTAATGCAGAACAAGAGCCTACAACCAAGGCTCTTTATCCAGCAGGGCTATCGTTTAAAATTTAAGGAGAAATACAAAACTTTCCAGACAAAACAAAACAAACTCAAGGAATTCATCACAACCAAATCAATGCTGCAAGAAATGATAAGGGGCCTGCTGTAGACAAAACAAAGCAGGAAAAAAATCTAGTAAAAGAGGAATGTAGATTTAAAGGAAAAAAATGGCAATAAACAACTACATATCAATAATAACCTTAAATGTAAAAGGATTAAATGCTCCAATCAAAAGACATAGGGTAGCTACATGGTTAAGAAAACAGGACTCATACATATGCTGTTAACAGAGAGCCACCTCAGAACAAAAGATACACAGACTGAAAGTAAAAGGATGAAAACAAATATTTCATGTAGATGGAAATGAAAAAAAAGCTGGGGTAGCAATACTTATATATGACAAAATAGACTTTAAAACATAGACTATAGTAAGGGATAAAGAAGGACACTACATAATGATAAAGGGAGCAATCCAACAGGAAGATATAACCATTATAAATATCTATGCATCTAATATAGGAGCACCTAAATAGATAAAGCAGACTTTGATGGACATAAAGGGCGATATCAACAACAATACTATAATAGTAGGGGATTTCAATACCCCACTAACATCATAAGATACTCAAGAAAGAAAATTAACAAAGAAACCGCAAAATTAAGGGACACAGATCAACTGGATTTAATAGATATCTTCAGAACCTCTCACCCTAAAGCAGCAGAATATACATTCTTTTCAAGTGTTCATGGTACATTCTCTAGGATAGACCATATATTAGGGCACAAAACGAGCCTCAACAAACTAAAGAAGATTGAAATCATATCAAGCATCTTCTCTGACCACAATGGCATGAAACTAGAAGTCAACTACATAGAAACACTGAAAAACACTCAAACACTTGGAAACTAAACAGCATGTTATTAAATAACGAATGGGTCAACAGTGAGATCAAGAAAGAAATAAAAATTTCCTTGAAACAAATGAAAATGAGCATACAACAACTCAAAATTTATGGGACACAGCAAAAGCAGTCCTGAGAGGGAAGTTCATAGCACTACAGGCATACCTCAAGAAGCTCGAAAAGGTGGCCTGAGAGGGGCTGTTGAGCTGCGTGCCTGGAGGCACCGGGCCTGGCCCAGTGGGGTGGAGGCGGGGCCTGCCTCCGGGCCTGGGGTGAGGGGTGGGATCCCCAGACACCGAGGGCTAGCCGCTGACTCACCACGTTTACAAGACCTGAGTGTTGAACCCCGATTATACTGTCTGTACGTTGCCTCCCCTCGGTCAGCCTGAGCCCCGGGGAGTAGGGGAGTGTGACTGGCCTCTCGCACTGCTTTGTCCCCAGAATAAACTACTGAAATCAAACTGCATTTCACACGTGTTTACACAATGTTGCTAAAAGTTTGTCACCCTCCCAGTCTTTTAATAAAATGGCTTTACCTTTTTGAACAAAAAACAAAAAAACAAAAAAAAAGAAGCTAGAAAAAGCTCAAATAAACAACTTAATCCTGCAACTACAAGAACTAGCAAAAGAACAGCAAGTAAAGCCCAGAGGAAGTAGAAGAAAGGAAATAATAAAGATCAGCGGAAATAAATGACATAGAGGCTAAAAAAACAATATAGAGGATCAATGAAACCAAGAGCTTGTTCTTTGAAAAAGTAAACAAGATCAATGAACTTTTAACCAGATTCACCAAGAAAAAAAGAGAGGACTCAAATAAAAATAGAAATGAGAGTGGAGAAGTAATAACTGACACAGCAGAAATACAAAGGATTGTAAGAAAATACTATGAAGAACTGTATGCCAAAAAACTAGACAATCTAGATGAAATGGACAAATTCCTTGAAACATACAATCTTCCAAAAATCAATCTGGAAGAATCAGAAAACCTAAACAGACCAATTACAACAAATGAGATAGAAATAGTTATTAAAAAAACTCCCAACAAACAAAAGCCCTGGGCAAAATGGCTTCACAGGCGAATTCTACCAACCATTCAAAGAAGACCTATCTCCTAACCTTCTCAAGCTATTTCAAAAAGTTCAAGAGGAGGGAAGACTTTCAAGCCCCTTTTATGAGGTGAGCATAATTCTGATTCTAAAACCAGGCAAAGATAACACAAAGAAAGAAAATTATAGGCCAATATCCTTGATGAATTTAGATGCTAAAGTTCTCAACAAAATATTAGCAAACCAGATCCAGCAATACATAAAAAAAAAACATACATCATGATCAAGTGGGATTTATTTTGGGGAGGCAAGGCTGATACAATATTTGCAAATCAATCAATGTGATTCATCACATAAACAAAAGAAAGGACAAAAACCATATGATAATATCAATAGATACAGAAAAAGCATTTGATAAAATCCAGCACCCATTTATGATCAAAACTCTCAGCAAAGTGGGAATACAGGGAGCATACCTCAACATGATAAAAGCCATCTATGACAAACCCAGAGCCAACATCATACTCAATGAGTAAAAATTAAAAGCAATCCCCTTAAGATGAGGAACAAGGCAGGGGTGCTCCCTTTCAACACTCTTATTCAATATAGTTCTGGAAGTCCTAGTCACAGCAATCAGACAAGAAGAAATAAAAGGCATCCAAATTGGAAAAGAAGAAGTAAAACTATCATTATTTGCTGATGATATGATACAGTACATATGAAACCTAAAGTCGCAGTCAAAAAACTACTGGACCTGATAAATGAATTTAGCAAGGTGTCAGGATATAAAATTAATACTCAGAAATCAGAGGCATTTTTATAAACCAACAATGATCTGTCTGAAAGAGAAATTAAGAAAACAATCCCATTCACTATGGTAACAAAGAAAATAAAGTACCTAGGAGTAAATTTAACCAAGGAGGTAAAAGATTTGTACTCAGAAAATTATAAAACATTGATAAAAGAAATCAAGAAAGATACAAACAAGTGGAAGCATATACTGTGTTCATGGTTAGGAAGAATAAACATCATCAAAATGTCCACATTATCCAAAGCAATTTATAAATTCAATCCAATTCCTATTAAAATACCAATGACATACTTTAAAAATATACAACAAATATTCCAAAAATCCATATGGAACCAAAAAAGAAAATGAATAGCCTCAGTAACCTTGAAAAAGAAGAATAAAATGGGTGGTATCACACTTCAGGATGTCAAGTTATACTACAAAGCCATTGTACTCAAAACAACTTGGTACTGGCATAAGAACAGGCACATAGATCAATGGAACAGAACAGAGAACCTAGAAATAAACCCGCACCCTTATGGACAATTGATATTTGACCAAGGAGGTAAGGGTATACAATGGAGTAAAGACAGCCTCTTCAACAAATGGTGTTGGGAAAATTGGACAGCTACCTGCAAAGAAATAAAACTAGACTACCAATTTACACCATTCACAAAAATAAACTCAAAATGGATAAAAGACTTAAATGTAAGTCATGAAACCATTAGCATCCTAGAGGAAAACACAGGCAATAAGCTCTCTGACATCTCTCACAGAAATATATTTGCTGATTTATCTCCACGCACAAGGGAAATAAAGGGCAAAATAAACAAATGGGACTATATCAAACTAAAAAGCTTTTGCACAGCTAAAGACAATATGAACCAAATAAAAAGGCAAACCACACAATGGCAGAACATATTCGACAATACATCTGATAAGGGGTTAATAACCAAAATTCATAAAGAACTTGTAAAACTCAACACCAGGAAGATAAATAATCAAATAAAAAAATGGGTAAAAGAAATGAATAGACAATTCTCCAAAGAGGGCATACAGATGGCCAATAGGCAGATGAAAAAATGCTCAACATCACTAATCATTAGAGAAATGCAAATTAAAACCACCATGAGATTATCACCTCACACCACTCAGAATGGCGCTCATCAACAAAACAACACAGAATAAGTGCTGGCGAGAATGTGGAGAAAAGGGAACCCTCCTGCACTGCTGGTGGGAATGCAGACTGGTACAGCCACTGTGGAAAACAGTATGGAGATTCCTCAAAAAATTAAAAATGGAACTGCCTTTTGACCCAGCCAATCCACTTTTAGAAATATATCCCAAGAACACCACATCAATACATCAATGATTCAAAAGAAGAAATGCACCCCCATGTTTATGGCAGCATTGTTTACAATAGCAAAGATCTAGAAACAGTCCAAGTGTCCATCAGTGGACAAGTGAATTAAAAAGCTTTGGTACATATATACAGAATGGAATACTATGGGGCCATGAAAAAGAAAGAAATCTTACTTTTTGCGACAACATGAATGGACCTGGAAACTATTATGTTAAGTGAAATAAGCCAGGTAGAGAAAGAAAAATATCATATGACCTCATTCATTTGAGGAATCTGACGAACAATATGAACTGAGGAGCGGAATAGAGACAGAGGTGGGATCAAAGGGACCAGAGGGAGGCCTTGGCCGGTTGGCTCAGCAGTGGAGCGTCGGCCTGGCATGCAGAAGTCCCGGGTTCGATTCCCGGCCAGGGCACACAGGAGAAGCGCCCATCTGCTTCTCCACCCTCCCCCCCTCCTTCCTCTCTGTCTCTCTCTTCCCCTCCCGCGGCGAGGCTCCATTGGAGCAAAGATGGCCCGGGCTCTGGGGATGGCTCCTTGGCCTCTGCCCCAGGCACTAGAGTGGCTCTGGTCGCAACAGAGCGACGCCCCGGAGGGGCAGAGCATCGCCCCTTGGTGGGCAGACGTCACCCCTGGTGGGCGTGCCGGGTGGATCCCGTCGGGTGCATGCGGGAGTCTGTCTGTCTCTCCCCGTTTCCAGCTTCAGAAAAATACAGGAAAAAAAAAAAAAAGGGACAAGAGGGAAAGTGGACAGATGGAAAGGGGATGATAGGATGGGACAAGAGCAGAAAAGCAAAACCTGGAGGGAAGGGGGGAGGGTGTTGCAGGAAGGGGGACAGGGGGAATGTACTGGGGAACATGGGGAGGGGAGGATATATTCGGGGGTACACTAGAATCTATGTAAACATAATAAATTAAAATAAATTTCATGTTAAAAAAATAAAAGGAAACCCTTCTGCATTGCTGGTGGGAATGCAGACTGGTACAACCACTGTGGAAACAGTATGGAGATTCCTCAAAAAATTAAAAATCCAACTGCCTTTTTACCCAGCCATCCCCCTTTTAGGGATATATCCCAAGAACACCCTGATTCAAAAGGAGAAATGTACCCTCATGTTTATGGCAGCATTGTTCACAACAGCTAAGATCTGGAAACAGCCAAAGTGTCCATCAGTGGATGAGTGGATTAAAAAGCAGTGATACATATACACAATAGTACACTATGGGGCCCTGAAAAAGAAGGAAATCTTACCTTTTGCGACGACATGGATGGACCTGGAAACTATTATGTTAAGTGAAATAAGCCAGGCAGAGAAAGAAAAATATCATATGACCTCACTCATTTGAGGAATCTAATGAACAATGTGAACTGAGGAACAGAATAGAGACAGAAACGGGATCAAAGGGTCCAGAGGGAAAGCAGACAGAGGCAAAGGGGATGATAGGATCGGATCAGAGAAGGGAAAGAGATTGGTGAAATTATACACACATAACACAATGTTATGGAGAGCAGGACAGCAAATACTGGAGGGAAAGGGGGAGGGCATTGCAGGGAGGGGGAAAAGGGAGATGTGGAGGGTAACACGTTGCAGGGAGGGGGGAAGGGAGACGTGGAGGGTAACACGTTGCAGGGAGGGGGAAAGGGAGGCGTGGAGGGTAACGCGTTGCAGGGAGGGGGAAAGGGAGACGTGGAGGGTAACGCGTTGCAGGGAGGGGGAAGGGAGACGTGGAGGGTAACGCGTTGCAGGGAGGGGGGAAGGGAGACGTGGAGGGTAACGCGTTGCAGGGAGGGGGGAAGGGAGACGTGGAGGGTAACGCGTTGCAGGGAGGGGGGAAGGGAGACGTGGAGGGTAACGCACTGCAGGGAGGGGGGAAGGGAGACGTGGAGGGTAACGCACTGCAGGGAGGGGGGAAGGGAGACGTGGAGGGTAACGCACTGCAGGGAGGGGGGAAGGGAGACGTGGAGGGTAACGCACTGCAGGGAGGGGGAAGGGAGACGTGGAGGGTAACACGTTGCAGGGAGGGGGAAGGGAGACGTGGAGGGTAACACACTGCAGGGAGGGGGGAAGGGAGACGTGGAGGGTAACACGTTGCAGGGAGGGGGAAAGGGAGACGTGGAGGGTAACACGTTGCAGGGAGGGGGAAGGGAGACGTGGAGGGTAACACGTTGCAGGGAGGGGGAAGGGAGACGTGGAGGGTAACACGTTGCAGGGAGGGGGGAAGGGAGACGTGGAGGGTAACACGTTGCAGGGAGGGGGGGAGGGAGACGTGGAGGGTAACACGTTGCAGGGAGGGGGGGAGGGAGACGTGGAGGGTAACACGTTGCAGGGAGGGGGGGAGGGAGACGTGGAGGGTAACACGTTGCAGGGAGGGGGGTAGGGAGACGTGGAGGGTAACACGTTGCAGGGAGGGGGGAAGGGAGACGTGGAGGGTAACACTGCAGGGAGGGGGGAAGGGAGACGTGGAGGGTAACACACTGCAGGGAGGGAGGAAGGGAGACGTGGAGGGTAACACACTGCAGGGAGGGGGGAAGGGAGACGTGGAGGGTAACACATGCATTTGGAGGGACACTAGAATCTATGTAAACACAGTAAATTAAAATTTAAAAAATAAAAATAGTATTTGACTATTTGGAAGTATCATTGATACATGACACACATAATGAAATAGGTAGAGAAAAATTAAAGATCCCTACACAGTGATACTAACTAAACAAGTGAAAATAGGCAATTACTACTTCTAGGGGGAAAAGTTGTACAAGAAAAACATAATTTTAATAATAGACTGCTCAGCAGTGAACAGTATGTATAATGTCATTATGAGACCAATACTTACTGTTAATGAACCATGCTCCCAGTATAATCATAGAGAAGTGTTAGAAGGTACAGGAAAAGTCCTACCTCCACCAATGGGAAGTAAGCAGACAATGACTATGCATCTAGAAATAGCAGTATGAACATATTTAAAGACATGAAGGTTACCATATTTCCCCATGTATAAGACGTACTTTTTTAAAAAAAATTTGGGGTTTAAAAACTGGGTGTGTCTTATACAGTGGTTGTAGGTTGTTTTACTAGCATTTCCTGCTTTTCCGTGCTTGTTTTTGTGCTCATTGTTGAAGACAGTGATTCGTCATCAGACACAGATGAGGACAAGCTAATGGGATTTTGACAATGATGAGTTGTATGAATTCTGTGATAAATAAAACTTGAGTTCAATAACTTTATGTGATACATTTTTTTTTAAATTTCAGGCCCCCAAATTAAGATGCATCTTATACATGGGGTCGTCTTATACATGGGGAATATGGTAATATAACAACAGAGGTATTCTCTAGGGCATGGGGCACAGGGTGATTACTGTTTTTCACTGCAATCTTTCAATATTTGACTATAACACTAAGCATATAAATACTTTTAAAAAATAATGGACAACACTGTGGTGATTGCAGAGGGCGTAAGGGAAGTGGAGGAGGGGATGGGGGATAACTGGTGATGGACAGAGACTTGACTTGGGGGGTGGTGAACACACAGTATGGTGTACAGAGGTGTGTTGTAGAATTGGGCATCTGAAACCTGTATATTAATAATTATGTTAACCAATGTCACCACAATAAATTCAATAAAAAAGTGATACAGATTTCTAAAGCTCACTCCCAGAAATTCTTTTTTTATAAATGCTTTTTTTTTTTGAAAGAGAGCGCGCACGAGAGAGAAGCATCAACTCACAGTTGCTTTGCTTTAGTTGCTCATTGATTGCTTCTCATACATGGCTTGACCAGGAATCAGACCCCATGGTCAAGCTGGCAAGCTGGTGATCTTGGGGTTTTGAGCAAGTGACCTCAGCATTCTGGGTGGATGCTCTATCTACTGCACCACCACTGGTCAAGCACTCCGAGAAGTTCTGGTTCAGTAAATCTCAGGCTGGTAATCAGTAATTTTCAGCCTCTCAGGTGATCCCAAGAGAGAGGCCTAGGACAGTAACATAATTTATTTAACAAATTACAGGAAAAACTTGAGACTAGACTAGTAGGCTCCTGATCCCGGGTGACTGTCTTCTTTATACCACTTATCTAGCCTTTGTAACCTTACAGTAGCCCTAGCAGATTTCAAGAATTCTCTTTAGAATCTTGCTTCAAAAATAGAAAAATTATTGGCAAATTTTGGAGCAAAACCCACTATATGGATTCATCTGTAAGCCTGTGGGGCAAAGAGGAAAGCTATCGGGTAAGAAGGTGAAAATTACTGCAGTCCAAAGGCCTGTGAGCCTGTGAAAACAATGAAAACCCAAAATGTTTTAAAGGTGAAAGAAGTGGCGAATTTGGCAGTAAAGACAGGTAGGAGCAGCAAATGAAATTTCTTACCCAAAGAGCTGGGAAGAAAGGATGATATGTGAAGATTACCTTTGAATCCGAATGCTTTGATCTGAGAACCCTTGTGTGTCGATCATCACGTCTGCCTCATCCAGGACAAACACACGAATCTTAGTCAAATCAATTAGTTTTTTCCTTAAACACCAATCCAGGACAGTCCCAGGAGTGCCAATTATAATTTGTTTGGTGATGTCAGTGCTTCTGGGAACTAGGGAGAAAAGGGTTTGAAGGGCTCCTTCAGACACAAACAACCCACCATGCAGGGCAATGCAACACAGCACTCTTAAGCTCAAGAACATGTCCTGATGACTATCCAAGTGCAAACCCCAAGGTCACTATGGTTTTTAATTTTAAATTAGTTTCTGAGTTTCTAGTTTTATGGTAATGATAATCTGCATATTTGATTCATTTTAATAGCCACCCTGCAGCAATCCCACTGTCCTACAGAAATACTGGCACAGCTGTAAAACCCCTGCAAACCCTCCCCAATGGAAAACCACCAAAATGTCTATCAACGGGTTACATGAAATGAATGATGGCATGCGGCTGGTCAAAAGAATGAAGTGGGGCTCTATGTACTAACATGGAAAGATGCTCAAAACATGTACGTTTCTGAATATTAAGGAAAAAAATACCCCCGTTTTTGTAAACACTCTAAGGAAACAAATACATACACGCACATTTGGTAAGCATATGAATTCCAAAACAAAAAAAATAAAGTAAAAAACAAATGATTGATAACAAAGCTGTAACTATCTTTGGAGGGAGAGTTTTGGAGGGCAAGGAAGAACAACTTTTACTTTTTACCTCCTAATCTGTGTTTTAAAGATTTTTTCCCCTGCTATATATATGTAATACTTTAATAAAAAAAAAACAGTAAAAGCTTTCTGTACCAAACTACTGAGCTTCAAAGAAAAGAATATATAAGACTATCCTCTTGCCCGATGTGGGAATTGTAGAAATAAGGGTCCTTATTATTAAGGTTTCTTATTATAAGAAAGCAGAGAAGTTATATAATATGCTTGTTAGAGGTGGAGTCAGTATTTAAAAAATCAGCCAAGACTGGCTTACTGGCACATACTTGGATTCCCTCGAATGGCATACATCACTTGCACATCCACACAGAATTCTCCCATCTGTTCAACCACACGGCCGGTTTGCAGAGCCAATTCATATGTTGGAGCCAGGCAGAGGCACTGTGAAATAGCAAGAAGGGGGAGGAGAAAGGTTTGTATAAACTATTATGCAAATTTGACATACAATTAAAATTTGTACAGGGAGAAATACAGAAGTAAACTTGGAGAGACTAGTTGAATAAAATATTTTCAACTGAATACAACTTAGCAGTTAATAGACCTGGTGAATGCTGAGCCTGACAGGGGAGAGAGAGCTAAAGGAGGAAAAATTGATACCCTTTGCATACTCCTCTCAGAGGGGTAATGAAGACACACAGGTGACTGGTCACCCTTTTGTTGGTGGGGGAAGAGTGGGATGTAAAGAGGTTGGTAATCAAAAACGGGGAAATACAAGACAAATTTCAGCCAGAGTGTGACCCTCATCACCTCCTGCCAGCTATGAAAAGTCTGCCTTTCCAGAACACTCCCTATTGATCTGATCCATCCCGGGCAGGATATTCCCTCCAGCTCTTTCACTTGTTATTGTCACCCCGTTACAAATGGTGCTTGCTGATGAATGAAGATGTTGATGAAAGAAACTGGTGATATTTAATATATACTTCAGTGATAGAGAAGAAAGGCAAACATAGCCAAAGTGTTAAAAATAGTTTCCACACACATTTCTCAAATGCAGCTTTTCATAAAAAATTTTAATTTTCATAATATCAAACCCCAAATAGAAATTTCCCTGAACTTGTCTAATAAATCAGGTAACATCCTATGTCTGGCTTTAGTTCAGGGGTCTTCAAACTTTTTACACAGGGGGCCAGTTCACTGTCCCTCAGACCATTGGAGGGCCGGACTATAAAAAAAACTATGAATAAATCCCTATGCACACTGCACATATCTTATTTTAAAGTAAAAAAAACAAAATGGGAACAAATACAATATTTAAAATAAAGAACAAGTAAATTTAAATCAACAAACTGACCAGTATTTCAATGGGAACTATGGGCCTGCTTTTTTTTTTTTTTTTGTATTTTTCTGAAGTTGGAAACAGGGAGGCAGTCAGACAGACTCCCGCATGTGCCCAACTGGGATCCACCCGGCATGCCCACCAGGGGGCAATGCTCTGCCCATCTGGGCCGTTGCTCTGTTACAACCAGAGCCATTCTAGTGCCTGAGGCAGAGGCCACAGAGCCATCCTCAGCGCCTGGGCCAACTTTGCTCCAATGGAGCCTTGGCTGCGGGAGGGGAAGAGAGAGACAGAGAGGAAGGAGAGGGGGAGGGGTGGAGAAGCAGATGGGCACTTCTCCTGTGTGCCCTGGCCGGGAATCGAACCCGGAACTCCTGTACGCCAGGCCGACACTCTACCACTGAGCCAACCGGCCAGGGCCTAAGCCTGCTTTTGGCTAATGAGATGGTCAATGTTTGGTTCCATATTTGTCACTGCTAGTCGTAACAAGTGATATGATGCACTTCTGGAGCCTTGAAGCGTAAGTCCCGCGTCACTGGAAGTAGTACTGTACGTGAGCAATGCTGCGCTCACTGACCACCAATGAAAGAGGTGCCCCTTCTAGAAGTGTGGCGGGGGCCGGATAAACGGCCTCAGGGGGCTGCATGCGGCCCACGGGCCGTAGTTTGGGGACCCCTGCTTTAGTTACTCACATCCCCAGCTTGTCTTGTTGATCAGAGTGTAAGCTTCCTGAGAGAATCCTTGTTTTCCCTACTGCACTGAGTACACTGCATACTTAGGTACTCAGCTTGTCAAGTGAATGAATGAGTCTAGTTTGGAGAAAAGGAGTGATTACCAAATGTTTTCCGCGAGTGGAAGTTATACTAGGAGCATGGCAAGGACAATCCCATCCCTGCTCAGTCACTCTCTGACACCTATGACCGTCTGTGAAACATTTCTGTCTTCAAGCCTCAGTTTCCTCCTCTGTTAAGAGTGAGGTTGGAGGATCTTCTAGTTCTACAGCTTTTTTTTTTTTGTATTTTTCTGAAGTTGGAAACAGGGAGGCAGTCAGACAGACTCCCGCATGTGCCCGACCGGGATCCACCTGGCACGCCCACTAGGGGGCGATGCTCTGCCCATCTGGGGCATTGCTATGTTGCAACCAGAGCCATTCTAGCGCCTGAGGTAGAGGCCATGGAGCCATCCTCAGCACCCGGGCCAACTTTGCTCCAATGGAGCCTTGGCTGTGGGAGGGGAAGAGAGAGACAGAGAGGAAGGAGAGGGGGAGGGGTGGAGAAGCAGATGGGCACTTCTCCTGTGTGCCCTGGCCGGGAATCGAACCCGGGACTCCTGCACACCAGGCCGATGCTCTACCACTGAGCCAACCAGCCAGGGCCTAGTTCTACAGCTTTTTAAGATGTATGCTCACTTCATACCAAGCACAGTGCTAAAAATGTACACTATTTCATTTCATCTGCATGACAATCCTATGAAGCAAGTATTCATTGATTCACTTATTCAGTGTTTAATGAGTATTCTACAAGCCAGGCACCGTGCGTGGTGTTAGGATTCAGGGTGAACAGAACAAGTACAGTCCGTGCCTTTACATTATCTTTACAGACAAGGAAGCAGACTCAGAGATTGACTACCTCGCCTAAGACATTCAGCTAGTAAGAAGCGAGGCTGGGATTGGACCCAGTCAAACAACAAAGCCTGTGCTTTCAATCACTGTCCCACATTTCTGCCCAACACTTTTCCCATAATTTTATGGAAGAATGGCTATTGTAAATATCATATCATTGTAGCAATATTACTTGTTATTAAAATATCATGGCATTGAAAGCTATCCCATCCCTCTCTCAGCCTTTCTTTACCTGTGGGAACAGTTCTGAGGCGTTAACTCTGCTTAGCATTGCCAAGACAAAAGCAGCTGTTTTTCCTGTTCCAGACTGGCTCTGGGCTATGAGGTTCTGGGGCCTGGAGAAAAGATGAGACCACTGGGCATAAACTAAATATTAGAGACTAAGAATCACCAAGTTGGAACACCACTACCCTGGAAACTCACGGATGTGCCAGCATCATAGGGAGAGCCATCTCCTGGATTTTGGATGGTCTGTTAAAACCCATTGCATAGATCCCTTTTAGCAACTCCTCCTTTCTGTCAGAAAAAAAAAAGGGGAAAAAAAAAAAAAAGATCAAACAATTATCCAAGAAGGCATACAAACAGCCAACAGATATATGAAAAGACACTCATTTTGCTACCTGTCAGAGAAATGGAAATCAAAACTACAATGAGATACTACTTCACACCTGTTAGATTGGCTATTATCAACAAGACAGGTAATAAGTATTAGAGAGGCTGTGGAGAAAAGGAACCCTCACTTACTGCTGGTGGGAACATAAACTGGTACAGCCACTTTTTAAAACAGTACGGTGGTTCCTCAAAAAATAAGTCCAGAACCACTATATGACCCAGCAATCCCTCTACTGGGTATATACCCAAAAAACTCAAAAACATTGGTACACAAAGACACATGCACCCATGTTCATCACAGCATTATTCACAGTGGCCAAGACATGGAAACAACCAAAGTGCCCTTCAATAGAGTATTGCATAAAGAAGATGTGGTACATATATATGTGAATACTACTCAGCCATAAGAAATGATGACACATTGCCATTTACGACAAAATGGGTGGACCTTGAGAACATTATACTGAGTGAAATAAGTAAATCAGAAAAAGCTAAGAACTACATGATTGCACATACAGGTGGAATATAAAAATGAGACTCATGGAAATAGATAAAAGTGAAGTGGTTACCAGGGGGAGGGAGGTGGGGAAAAGGGGAGTAAAGAGGGACAAATAAACTGTGATGGAAAATGATTTGACTTGGGTGATGGGCACACAACGCAATCAACAGTTCAAATGTTATAGAAATGTTTCCCTGAATCTTATATACTCATATTGATCAATATCATTCCAATAAATTTAATTTTCTAAATATAAAATAATACTTAAAGCCCATGATTGTTCAGTAACCTCAGAAATACAAACTTGAAAGGTACACTTCTAAATTAAGCCACTCTGTACTGAGCTTTAAAAGTAATATTTAGAAATATATAATTTATACTTTAATGCACAATCATGTCTGTAAAATTGTACCCCTAACATAATAAACTATGCTATGAGCCTAGGATAAGAACAGTAATAAAATCTAACATTGAACTTTCTGTTGAACCATGGAAAAAAGGAAAAACTCATCTGATATATCAATTTGCTAGGGAGAGTTTTCTTTTCCATATAAGCAGAAAACTACATGAGACTTATTATTTAATTCTTCTTAATGAATGAAAAACTCTGATGTTTAACAGCTATTTTCAGAGCAGACAAAAATTTTATTCTGTCTAGGACAGTGGTTCTCAACCTTTCTAATGCCGTGACCCCACAATACAGTTCCTCATGTTGCAGTGACCCCAAACCAAAAAATAATTTTGGTGGCTACTTCATAACTGTAATTTTGCTACAGTTATGATTCGGAATGTAAATACCTGATATGCATTATGTATTTTCTAATGGCTTTAGGTGACCCCGTTGGGGTCGCGACCCACAGGTTGAGAACCACTGGTCTAGGAGCAGAAGACACTATTACCTTATCCTTCTGAGCCAGTATTTTTAAACACTTCTTCCCTGGGGTCTCATGATGGATGTTAGAAAGAGGATAGTGAAGTGGGCTAGAACATTTCCACCTTCAATAACGCATATTTTGGATGTGCTTAATTGGCAGGTTAATTGGTGGATTACTGGCAGCCCCAACTTTTAATCATAGGTAGGCTTCTCCTTCCATTTAGAAAATGTGTGGGCAGTGAGATTTTGGACCTTTCCTCTTTATGTAAGTCCACATCAGTAAAATACACTTCTTTAATACCAATTGATAAGTCCCTAGGAAATGCAAACCCATTTGAGAAAGGAATTCTTTTTAATACTATTTGAAACTAAATATAATTAGAAAGGTAAAAGCTTGTAACTTATCTAAAGGGTGTGGGGCAGGAAACGGGTCATTAGTGTCCCCATCTCTGTATTCTGGTATGGAAAGTAGTAATATATGCCTGTGTCTGGTGTAGCTGTTTCCCTTAGCACAGAAAGATTTACTTCACCATCAAAAATGTTCTAAATTTGCTGAACAATTCAGGTAGCTGAGTGTTCCTCTTTGAGCTGTATTTTAATTGCATGCAAAACATACACATTTCACTTTAATATTGAATATAAGAACATAAAGGAGATTCTCATGGTTTCATTATTAGCAGATCACTTTGTTCTGTGCTATGCTTCCCAGCATTTCTCCCACTAAAAGAGTAAAAACACTCACAGCCGCAGCTCTTCAAATGTTTTCACTGAGTATAGTGGAGAGCTGGGATCCTTTTGTAAGACTTCAACTTGGTGACTGGATTCTACTAAAGACTGTTGGATTAACTTGTTCAAGAGTGAATTAGCTGCCAAATCCACTAGAAAAGCAAGAATAAAGGGATATTGCAGGGAGAAATTCAAGCTTTCTAAATGACAGTAAGTTGCTCCCTCCCATCCAGTGGTATATGTCAAGCAAATGCTCCTACTCTCATCTTTCTGCTATGTAAGTTTCCAGAAAGAATGACATAACACTGAGAATTCCTCTTTTTCATGAGGACCCAGTTTCTAATGCTCTGCTGTCACACCAACATCTAGCTTCAAGCAAGTCTACATCCACTATCACTAGGCCTAATGTTTCCCTCACCAGCTGAAAATTCTAAACCCATTCTTACATATTCCATTTCAACTTCTTCTAAATAAATATGCCCCAGTCCTAACTTACTATTTCTCCTGATATTCACTATTTATAAAAAAGGAAGCAAAGGCAGTTCTCCAATGACATTACATTATTCATATTATGAAAATCATGATTAACTGAAATAATGCTAGTAGATACATGCAAGTGAATCATCTCCTACCTACATCTTCATCATCTTCTTCTGTGTTAATAAAATTACCTAAAAGGATGGAAGAGAAACAATAAATGTAAAGATAAGTGCTAAGTAGAAATGTAAAGTGTATTATCCCAGTTTCTCTTGCTGTCTTGACAGCGTGCACTGACAGGAAGGGTCATCCGAGGAACGGGTAAAAAGACTGGGGAAGTGGAGGGCCCTGAATGTTAAATGAAGGGAACCACATATATTTCAGTCGCCGGAGACATGAGGAAAACAATGCTCTTTATCTGAGGCCAATCTGCATTAACCTAGAGCACTTACCTAGGTTGGGAACTGGAGTCTTCTTAATACCCGGAAGGTTCTTCCGGGGATGGATGAGGTTTGAAAACTATTGAAAGACACAAATTTCAACCAACATTAGGAAGCAAAATGTCAAGAAGTCCAGTGCTACCCCTAACAGGGGCTGGAAGAGATGCAGGAAAGACCGCCCAAATACTGTTTTCTTTACAATGTTAGGTATAAATAGATTCTTTTCAGGAACAGTTTTCCTGTATGAAATTATCCTAAAACTGGAAAAGACTTTCTGTTCCCCTGTATGTGCAGTTCCTCTTCACAGGCCTCTAGTCTAAATGTGGCAGTACCCTGAGGGCTGGGATCACACATGATCAAAGGATGGTGGACAGACAGACGGAAGGAAGCTAGCTGAGGCTTAATAGTCAAATTGGCAAAGCAGAAAACTCAGGGTCTGATTGGGACTACCAGCTGCTTTCCCTTCCAGGACTTCTAGATGTCTTTATTTTGCCCATTCAAATCAAAGGTCTTGTCTCTCTAGGTCTCCTTTTTCCGGGCCTTCTTTCAAGTCCTTGCCCCTTGGCATCTCCCCTCCACTACTGGCCACCCTACTCCCCCAACCCCCCGCCCAACGCCCCCCCCCCCCGCGTTCACCACCCCGCCCCGCAAATTTCCCCCCGGGAGTGCTGTCCTAGCCCCTGGCCCTCTGCCCTCCGGGTTGGTGGCCGTTACGTGGCTGTCCAGGTGATCGCTCTCTGCAGCCCCCGGGTCACTCTCCCAAAGTAACGACGCCATGGCTGTGTTCGCGGCTCGGACCCCAGCACGTGCGTTCGGCGCTGCGAGGCAGGTGGGGTAGCGGCGGCCAATGGGCTTCCTCAGCGGGCGGGGTCACGAGCCGGACCTCCGCCGCCGAGCGCAGGCGCCTAGCTCCCGCGAGGAAGGGGAGGAGGCGGGGTTGTCCGCGGAGCGGGAGGGTTGTTGGGGGTCGGGGGAAGTGGTCGCAGTGTCCATTTGCCTGCTGCTGACTTATGATACGGCAACGGCGGCTCGGGGCTCTGCGCAGCAACAACCTTCTCAATGACCCGAGTTCCATTCCCTTACTCCCTCACTCTCCAGGTAGTTCTCTGGGTCAGGCTAGATCCCCGCCCCACTTCAAGCTGTCACGCCCACGTTTTCCCCAACATTTCCACTTCTTCGTGACAAGAAATAAAAAAGGCTGTGAATTGCTAAGAAAGTGGAGAGTCAAAATGGGTACGTTTCACCTGACAAATGAATTCGGACGCGAAAGATACGAAGAGGCAGTCAAGTTCAGGTTCTAACTTTCGACCCTATTTCTAAATGCCGGTGATGCCCCCAGACTGGCTTATTTTCATTCTAATTCTGATGAGTGTCCCTTGCTAAAGCAATACTGAGAAAACGGTTCCTTTTAGTAAAATCTCCACCTCTTACCTGGACTGCATAATATAGGATAGATTCCTTCTACTACTGACTGCCGAACTTGGACAAAAGGAACAGATCTTTTCCACTTTTTCTAACAGGAATTTTGAGATTTGGATCAGTCTCTGGAAAAAAATAAACTCTACAAAAATCTAGTTATGCTCTCTCCGTGGTGCTGAAGCCAGTTAGCCACCCGCAGGCTCCTCAATTTGTTTTGAAATTATCAAAATCCTTTTCAGCTCTTATATGCGGGTTCTAGTAGTAAATTATTATTATTTGTCTCACTATGGTAACGTGGGGAAAATGGCTGTGTTAGGCTTGCTCCGGGTTTACCGGCTGCAAGCACTTTGCCTGATTGGTGCGTGGGCGCATGGCAGCGCCACCTGTAAGTAAGTGGTCTAGGTAAGGCTGCAGGTGCTTTCCCTCCAACGCGATTCTCCCAGATCACTCTTCCGCCACCACGGTAGGGTGCGCTTTTCCCTGCTCCCTTGCCCTTCTATTTGTTCGCCTGTCTTTGCCAGCCTCCAATGAATGGGTATAGCCCGACGCTTTCCGACCCGCAGTTCCTCTACCGTCTGCGAGAATTCAATGGGAACCTGCCTGGCCTCAACCACCAGCATTACAGGTAACTTTATACGAATTTAAACAGGTATAAAATCAAGCCAGGTTCTTTCATCTTAGTTTTCGTATAAGAGTGGCAGACCTTCGAAAAGTTACTTATCTATTATTTTTTGCGCAGTGAAATTTATGTTTATTTCTGTTACTAGGCCAGGCCTTAGGTAGAGAAACGGTGGCCAGACTGGAAAACACTAGGCTGATTTACACTTTAAGCCTACATTCCTATCTTAGAACTACATTTCCTACAAAGCTGGACTACAACTCCCATGAGTCCCCCGAGCGCGCCCCGGAGGCGCAAAGTGACAGCTTCCTGTCTCGCGAATAGCCGCTCCGCCAAACACCAGAAGGTAAGGGTGGGGTTTGGTGATTGGCTGTTTTCTGGTTTCTACAAAGAGGAACGGACGAATGAACAAATATTTGAACCTGTTTCTCTTCCGTGCCCCATTTCGTACTCGGACCGTTTCCGGAGTGGAACCTCGCTTAAGACCATGTGCTTGTGTTTAGTGCTTCTTGGAACTCCTGGCGAAAATTCGCAGCCAAAGGAGTTGCTTTTATTCGATTTAGATGGCCCTTGGACTGTGGAGTGAAACCTCTGTTGCCTCGGTGAAAACAGCCAGGGGTTGGGATCTCAGTAAGTTGTGGGGTGGGAGGAAGCGGCGACATTTTTCATTGTTTGGGGGATTGTTTTCCAGTGCTAGTGATCATAGGTTCGTTTTCTGATCCTGTGGGTATTACCCCTCCTTCCCTCATTTGTTTAAAATAAACTTTATCATAGAATACTTTTTTTACTACTCCACTACTTACTAATATTTTCCAGACTAAATTTTAACTTAAAAAAATGAAACTAGGAACGGCTGTTTCGGCGTTAACAGGCGATGCTCGGCACACGCACGAATACCCGCTTTGTGGTCATTTGGCGGCCCCTTCCAGGGGTCCGCGGTCAGCCTGGGAACCTTCCTGAAAAGGGTATGGTGTCCTGGAGAATGCACTGCACTGACGGAGGAGTCTTGGGCTCGTCCACTTTTTGCCATAAATCTTATTAACCACGCTTAAACCCTTTGGACTGGTTCTTTGGTTTAAAAAGGGTTACTAGATAATCACTTTGGAAACTTTCTGACTTGTAATAATGGGCTTTGAGATATAAAGAAGGTAAAACACTGGAGTGTTTTGCTGTAATTTGCACGTAAAAATGCCATGTAGCTTTTAAATTTAAAAAATACAACTAGGCCTTGGCCGGTTTGCTCAGCGGTAGAGCGTCGGCCTGGCGTGCAGGGGACCCGGGTTCGATTCCCGGCCAGGGCACACAGGAGAAGCGCCCATTTGCTTCTCCACCCCCACCCCCCTCCTTCCTCTCTGTCTCTCTCTTCCCCTCCCGCAGCCAAGGCTCCATTGGAGCAAAGATGGCCCCGGGCGCTGGGGATGGCTCCTTGGCCTCTGCCCCAGGCGCTAGAGTGGCTCTGGTCGCGGCAGAGCGACGCCCCTGGTGGGCGTGCCGGGTGGATCCCAGTCGGGCGCATGCGGGAGTCTGTCTGTCTCTCCCCGTTTCCAGCTTCAGAAAAATACAAAAAAAAAAAAAAAATACAACTAAAAAAATACAATAACTAGGTAGTTATTAAGAAAATAAAAACTACCTTTAATCCCACTACTGTTTGATCTTTCCATGTTTTGCGTGTGGGTATGGGTGTAGGACCGAGATCATACTGCAGTTTCCAACCTACTAGTTTCATTTAATATGCATTTTTCCATTAGCTTCCCACTGACTAATGTTCTATTTAACCACTTCACTGTTTTATGATTTGTAGTTGATATATCCTATATCTTTGAGTCACTGATTATTTCCCTGATAAATGCTTAGCAGTGGAACTGGGTGAATGAATGATGTAGCTTAAATATAGAGGAAATGTATTTTAGCAGATAGGTCAAATTTATTCAATTTTGTCACAGCTGTTTTAGTTTGAACGAGCAAACCATCTCTGCTATCACTCTTCCGTCTTCATGTTAAAACTGACAACCTTCAGTTTGTTGATGTTCCTCATTGGATTAGAATCAAGAACAGGGAGATCCAATTTCAGGTGAGCATAATTGTTTTGGTCTGTACTCAAATAGGCCAGATTCATTTGGTATTTATGTTTGCATCTGGTTCTAGATGTTAACAGTTTGAAGTGCTGTTGCAGTGGGACTGGCCTTAATGTGACAGGCATAATTTCTAAGGCAACCTCAGTGGCAAATTATAAAACGCATGGTATTCTAGAAGTAACAATTGAAGGACAATATATTGAAATAATTTTGAAAGTAATCTTGGGCTAGAATCCTATGTCATATAGCGCTTTTGTTGAGCATCTATTAAAAAGTATTTAACATGGACTTACTAATGAAGGATAGCTATGCTGTTACCTTTCTTCTTTAGGGCTGTGTGTCAAGGACAGGTTTTGGTGCTTCCGGTTGGCCGTCATTTAGGCTGTGAGAGTATGATGGTGAGTACAGTTGTAAGCAGAATCATAACTCAGGTTTGAAGTCACCTTACTTTGGGAAGTACTTAAGTAAAAATTAGGGAAGTCCACAAGTTTCCAAAATTCTTTCATGGATAAGCTTAATGCCCAGAAACTTTAAAAACACACTAATAAAAACAGCAACTTGCATTAGCCAAAGGTAATGAGTATAGGACAGAAATAGTGCTAGCTGACTTTGCTTACTAATCTGACAAGTAGAAAGATTTTTTTTTTCTCCTTTCTTTCTATGGCATGACTTATCTTGCATTGCTGGATTTGAGTGGTAAACAGGCAGTTAAGTGGTATCTGATACCAGTGTGATAACATACCTAGGAAAGACCACTGATGGGTGAAGTCCTTACTCTATAATGTACCATAGGCTTTCAAGTTAGTTGTTTTATTTAAACAAAAGGAAAGAGATAAAGTACCAGGTTATCCCAAACAATCCCTTGAAAGGAGACAGGTTAAACAAAAAGACTTAAGAAGAAGGAGGAGGAAAGGGAAACTTCCTGGGCATGACACCGTTTGCAAGGTCACAACGAATATCCCAACGAAGGGCAGATCTTTTCTTCTCAGTTGGTACTAGGTAATTATTTGGAACATATATGTGCTGAGGCTTGGGTTGGGGTTCTGCTCGACAAAGCATCTGCTCTCGGACACCCCAGCGTAATTCCTTCCTATGATCTTCACCGGGTAATCGCAATGAGTCCCATTCTCGTTTGTACTCAAAATAGCGGGCTACCCGGTCTATCTTGCTTCGGTTTCGGCTTAATTGGTCCAACCTTGGGAGAATAAAAGATCTGGGTCGGCTGGCAACAATCAGGTCTTGTTCATAAGCTGGAAAGCCCATTCCTTCTATTTGTAGATGGCAAATAAGCTGATCTTGAGAAATTCCGTGGTATTCATGTGGTAGATTTAATTTTTTTGAAATATCATCAGGGGATTCCTTGTCTTTCTGGAAATGCAGGGTCATCAACCTTTGTCTTGAACCCCAGAGATTCATGTCATTTTCTGTATTAGACTCTGGTTCACTGATAATTGACTCATCTGTCACTAACACTTCCCCATCTGGCTTCCTACGCAGCACCTTTCTCTTCATCACTGGCTTTTGCAATCTTTGAGAGGCCTCTGAGACTGTTTCTGAAATGACACTATTTTTTGCATGTGGGTACTGCAGGTACACAGGAAGAGCAGGTCGATTTCCTGGGGTTACTGAAGCTTTGCTGTAGGGATCATACTGGGTAGACTGGGCTTCTCTCCTTTTATCTCCCTCATCCTGCCCTGCATATATATGGGTGAAAGCTATAGCAGCTGCTAACATTCGTTCTTCTGGATCCATATTGGCCCATTTTTGTCCACTAGGTCCCATGAGTTCCTTCACTGCTTCCCCTACATTGTAGGACCTTCTGTAAGAGAAAACAATGATCAGTTTTCTAGTAATACATTCCCAGCTCATACATTGTTCATTACCTTCCTGTCTATTATTTTATAGCAGTGAAATAAAAGAATAGCTAAGGCAATCATTACTATAATTAATAAAATACAGATTAGTATAAAATAGTCTGGGAAAAGTTTGGAGGGGCATTAACTCAGTTCTAGAGAATTTATTACCTGCTTTCATTTCCACACTTCTTACTCATTCTCACTGTCTACTGCCTAGTACCACTTTGATTAGTTCCTAGGACACAGGATAAATGAGTTCTGGCATAAGAAAAGCTTGAGGATACATGACTTGAAGCATAATGTTTAATGTACATTTTGTAACTTGTGCTTAGAGGGACACTTCATGTATCCAGCATTATTCTATATGGTTTATACTAATTAATTCATGTAACCTTCACAACTGTGGGTTACTCTGATTATCTCCTTTTCACAGATGAGTAAGATTAAACATACAGAGATGAAATAATTTAGCACAAGGTTACACTGTTAGTAAGTTGCATAGAATTCCAATGTATATGTGTACTATAATTTTTCAGCCAGTCCATGATTGATCGATTTTAGGCTTACAAACTTGTTACTAAAAAATAATAAATGTTATGAGTATCTTATAAATTTTTATACTTGTGCAAGCATATGTGTATGTTAAATATCTAAAATGGAATAGGTGAGTCATAAGGTAATGTGTGTGCTCAATTTTGATGGCTGTTACCACATGCCCTCTAAAGAAGTTGTATTTTTTTTTTCATTTTAGAGAGGAGAGAGAGAGAGACAGAGAGAGGGAGAGAGAGGGAGAGAGAGAGAGACGGGGGGAGGAGCTGGAAGCATCAACTCCCATATGTGCCTTGACTAGGCAAGCCCAGGGTTTCGAACTGGCGACCTCAGCATTTCCAGGTCGACGCTTTACCCACTGTACCACCACAGGTCAGGCCCTAAAGAAGTTGTATTAATAGTGAATTATAGAGCTTGTTTCGCCCTCCTTCTTCCAAAGTGGTGTACGATCAAACTTCCTATCTTTGCAGTTGGTTTGGTAAAAAATAAATAAGGTTTTCATAAATTGCATTTAAGCAGAATAAAATTAAGCACCTTTTCATACATTATAAGCTTTTCTCCCCCCCTCTTTCTCTGCAGTGCTTCTTCTTTCCCACTAACCTGACAGGTTATTGGACTTTTTCTTTTTTTTTTTTTTTTTTTTTTTTTTTTTTTCCGAAGCTAGAAACGGGGAGAGACAGTCAGACAGACTCCTGCATGCGCCCGACCGGGATCCACCCGGCACGCCCACCAGGGGGCGTCGCTCTGCCGCGACCAGAGCCACTCTAGCACCTGGGGCAGAGGCCAAGGAGCCATCCCCAGCGCCGGGGCCATCTTTGCTCCAAGGAGCCTCAGCTGCGGGAGGGGAAGAGAGAGAGGAAGGAGAGGGGGAGGGGTGGAGAAGCAGATGGGCGCTTCTCCTGTGTGCCCTGGCCGGGAATCGAACCCGGGACTTCTGCATGCCAGGCCGACGCTCTACCACTGAGCCAACCGGCCAGGGCCTCTTATTGGTTTTTATATTAAAACTGATTTATATATTTATGAAATACTTAAAATATTAAGGAAGTTGTTAGCCTTTTACCATCACTAATTTTTTATTTTTTGCTGGAAGAAACTTATTTTTAGGTAATTACATTTTTGGTTTTCTGTGTTTTCTAGGTTTCTGTAGTGTTTTACTTACAAATGGCTTTCCCAATCCAAGATTAAGGGTGTGGTACAGGTGTCCTCAGATAACTGAAATATGCCAGAACTTTCAACACTGACATCTGAATTACATTATTCAACTAAACCTTCTAACTGATAGAGGTACAGAGATCTTTCAGAACATGCATTAAATTTGACTTTAAAATAGGATCATGATGCTTACTTACCTTCTTTCTGCCATCAGAACTGCTTAAAGTGGGAAAATCTTGACTCGGATTTACTTCCAATATAAAGTATAATCATTGACAAATTTCTTCAGTCAGGGTAGCTTCTACTATACCACCTTTAAGACATAATTAAGTATTAGATGATAGAACATACAAGCCACTAATTGTATTTGAGACACTGGGAAGCACTAGACATAGATGTATATATACCATATCAACAGATCTTGACTGGAAAAATTGAATGTAATGAGAAGTCAAAAGGAAATGTTTTAACGGGAAAATATCAATATCAGTCCTTAAATTATCTTAGCTAATGACCAGTAGGGATATGAAATCTTCAGTTGTTTGCCCTAAATTCTTACTATTTAAACCAGGGGTCCCCAAACTTTTTACACAGGGGGCCAAACTTTTTACACAGGGGGCCAGTTCACTGTCCCTCAGACCATTGGAGGGTCGGACTATAAAAAAAACTGAACAAATCCCTATGCACACTGCACATATCTTTTTTTTTTTTATTTTTTTTATTTTTTTATTTTTTTTTTGCTATTTTCTGAAGCTGGAAACAGGGAGAGACAGTCAGACAGACTCCCGCATGCGCCCGACCGGGATCCACCCGGCACGCCTACCAGGGGCGATGCTATGCCCATCCTGGGCGTCGCCATGTTGCGACCAGAGCCACTCTAGCGCCTGGGGCAGAGGCCAAGGAGCCATCCCCAGCGCCAGGGCCATCTTTGCTCCAATGGAGCCTTGGCTGCGGGAGGGGAAGCGAGAGACAGAGAGGAAGGCGCGGCGGAGGGGTGGAGAAGCAAATGGGCGCTTCTCCTGTGTGCCCTGGCCGGGAATCGAACCCGGGTCCTCCGCACGCTAGGCCGACGCTCTACCGCTGAGCCAACCGGCCAGGGCTGCACATATCTTAAAGTAAAAAAACAAACAAACAAAAAAAACGGGAACAAATACAATATTTAAAATAAAGAACAAGTAAATTTAAATCAACAAACTGACCAGTATTTCAATGGGAACTATGGGCCTCCTTTTGGCTAATGAGATGGTCAATGTGCTCCTCTCACTGACCACCAATGAAAGAGGTGCCCCTTCCAGAAGTGCGGCAGGGGCTGGATAAATGGCCTCAGGGGGCCGCAGTTTGGGGACCCCTGATTTAAACCTTAACAATGCTAGCTGAATATTTTTGATGCTGCTTTCCTTTTCCCCTGTGAATTGGCCACACAGGATGGAAAAGAATATCTGGATGGTCAACCTGTAACAATTAAGATAATCCCTGTATCCCTGGGCATAAGCAAAAGTTTGCTTAAGGCATTAAATTAAATCTTAGCTATTATTTGAACATAATTGAAAGCTACTGACATGACCAAAGTAACCAGCACTTAAGTTGTTGTATGTTTTCAGTCTGTTTTCAGGTGTGGACACATATGATTTATTTATTCCTGGGTTGCCTTATCATGGCTGAAAATTACACAGACAGAATCCAGACTAACAAACTCCTAAGAAGAGTACAAGAACTGGAGCAGGAGATACAAAGACTAAAAAAAGAACAAGCCAACACTAAAGACTCAAATATTAGAGAGAATTCTTCAGGAGCAGGAAAAGCTAAGCGTGCATTTGATTTCAGTGCTCATGGTCGAAGACATGTAGCCCTGAAGATAGCCTATCTGGGCTGGGGATACCAGGGCTTTGCCAGTCAGGAAAACACAAACAATACAATTGAAGAGAAACTGTTTGAGGCGCTAACCAAGACTCGACTAGTAGAAAGCAGACAGACATCCAACTATCACCGGTGTGGGCGGACAGACAAAGGAGTTAGTGCCTTTGGACAGGTAAGGGCCACTACACTGTTTCTCAAAGCCAGCAATATCAATATAGTCTAGATGTATATACTGAGGATTCAGATTATTTGTATCTCTTAACAATATTTTTCTCTAATTCTACAGGTGATTTCTCTTGACCTTCGTTCTCACTTTCCAAAGGGCAGGGATTCAGAGGATTTTAATTTAAAAGATGAAACCACTGATGCTGCTAGAGAGATCCGTTATACTCATATTCTCAATCGGGTGCTCCCTCCAGACATCCGTGTGCTGGCCTGGGCCCCTGTGGAACCTAGCTTCAGTGCCAGGTTCAGCTGTCTTGAGCGGACTTACCGCTATTTTTTCCCTCGTGCTGATTTAGACATTGTAACCATGAACTGTGCAGCTCAGAAATATGTTGGCACACATGATTTTAGGAATTTATGTAAAATGGATGTAGCCAATGGAGTGATTAATTTTCAGAGGACTATTCTGTCTGCTCAAGTACAGCTAGTGGGCCAGAGCCTGGCTGAAGAGAGATGGCAAGAACCTTTCCAGTTATGTCAGTTTGAAGTGATTGGCCAGGCGTTTCTTTATCATCAAGTCCGCTGTATGATGGCTATCCTCTTTCTAGTTGGCCAAGGAATGGAGAAGCCAGAGATTATCGATGAGCTGCTAAACATAGAGAAAAATCCCCAGAAACCTCAATACAGGTAAATTAAAACAAAAACCACTATTGCTCTTAGATTATTTAAAAATATATTCTAACATATCTTTCTCCACAGTTGTCTGAATAACTGAGTCACTGAATCTTCATGAAGCTGTTAGTCTAAGTTGTAGAATGTTATGAACATGTAAGAGGGATTGGTATCTGAATTTTCCTGTCACACTTCTCTGTCTCAGTAGTTCAAAGCAGGTGTTTGGAACAGGCCCTGTGAAGAAGAGCACATTCATTTCTACATTTTTTTCCCTTTGAATTTATGTTGAGAGGAATTAGGTTCCGCTAAAGTTAAAAAATGAGCATTCAGACTATTCATGTTATATCTTGCTTGCTTTGTATTACGGAATAGTCATACTATACTGTACTTTGGAATTTTTCCTAATTTTCAGTTTCTGAAACAGTAAGTAGGAAAGGTAGGAAGAATAGTTGACTTTCCTTTTGAGAACAAGCCGTGAAATCTATAAGGAAGTTTTTACTTCAAACTACACAAAATTAACAAGTTTGGAAAAGCACCACCAGCTGTTTTTAACTTTATAGCCATATGGTGGAGCTAAGTCAACTCCCTTCTAGGTGACCTTTTTTCTTTTACCATTGAGTATTACCCTAAGAGAGATCAAGCCTAACCAGGTGACCCAGGGTTGGTTGGTTTGTTTTCAGTCATAATGTTGTGCAAGGTTAGGGATAGTGTTATATTTTCTTAGCTATTACATACTTAATATTGACATAAAGTTTTTTCCCTCCTTTAATCCAACAAACCCTAATTTTCAAGAACTGTTGGATGGATGCTATGTATTCTCATACTCTGTTTTTTCTCTCTCTAGTATGGCTGTAGAATTTCCTCTAGTCTTGTATGACTGTAAGTTTGAAAATATCAAGTGGCTATATGACCAGGAGGTTCAGGAGTTCAATATTACCCACCTACAACAACAATGGGCTAATCAAGCCGTTAAGACTCATGTATTGTATAGTATGCTGCAAGGACTCGACTCTGTTGCAGTACCCTACGGGACAGGTATGACAAGGAAACCCATGGGTAAAATTATTTGCCAGAACCAAAGGGATACAGGGTTATGGGGGAATTAGATAAAAAGTTTAAGGTGATTCTACTGTGGTAAATAATACATGTAATGACTGATTGTACATGTTATAGGAACAAAGACGGATGGAGTGATAGAATGGAGAAATGTTAAGCCCTCTGTTATAAAGCAGACCAGTGCCTTTGTAGAAGGAGTGAAAATGCGCACATATAAGCCCCTAATGGATCGTCCGAAGTGCCAAGGATTGGAATCCCGGATCCAGCATTGTGTACATAGGGGACGCATCGAGTACCCACGTTTATTCAGTGAGACAGAAACAAAAGCCAAAAGGGAATGTAATGACACAGTACAGGAAGAAACCCCTATTTTGGAGAAACCAACAAAGAGAGTCTGTGTTGATACAGACATTAAAAACATTTAACCACAGAAAACTCACCAAGATCTAGGGAGCAACAACTAGTAAATGGTAGGTGGGTAAAAAGGAAATACAGTATTTACTGCAGTAAGTCTTAGAATTCAGATGAACAGTTCTTAAAAATATAGAAAACCAAAAAGATCATAGGCTCTATTTAAGGAAGTTCATGCTTGAAGAGATCAAACATTCTCTCATTCCTGTCCAAAAGGATTAAGAGAAGGAAGAAGCAAAAAGCAAATGTAAAATGTAAATATATTTATATATACCTGGAGACCTGTGCCTCATGTTATTAAAGCCCAATCCTGCAAGTATCTAATTTGTTGTGCAATCCTTTCAAAAAGCAAATGAGATGCTCACTACCCATCTGAATTCACAGAAGGATCACTGCCTGATGTCTTATTTTCTATAAGACAAAAAAATAAAATGTAGTCAAATATTTGATAAAGTGGTATAATGCCAGGCACAGTACTACCTGACAGTGACCAAACTGAATGAGGCACACCATCTCTCACAAAGCTTATCAGTTTAATGCTGTGTGAGCTACACATGGTCCCTGCTGCACATTCTTTCCCCTCCCAACCCTTTTACACGTAACAAGTATTGTTATCCCATAAGCCATACAGAAACAAGCACAGTTTACCTAGCCCTGGCCTAGTGGTTTATGGAAAGCTTTTATAGAGCTTTCCAAGCTAAATATTGTAGAACAAATGGGAACCAGCTGAAATGGAGATGGAGATGCAGATCTTAAATGTGTCTAAGGCCATAAAAAAGAATGAAATACTATTTGCGACAGCATGGATAGACCTGGAGGATATTCTGCTAAGTGAGTAAGTCAAAGAGAGACAAGTACTACATGGTTTCACTTATATGTAGACTAAAGAAAAAAAACCAGAAACAGGCTCCTAAATGCAGAGAACTAAGGGTTGCAAGATGGTAAGGGTGTGGGGCAAATGTGTGAAAAAGGTGAAGGGATTAAAAAATTTGTTACAAGAGTGATGGTGTGTATAGGGAGTATAGTCAATTATATATATCTATCTATATCTATCTATCTATCTATCTATCTATAAAACAACAACAATGTATGGTACCAGGTATGTACTAGAATTACCAGGAGGATCACTTTGTAAATCATTTAACTAACTTCTATGCTGTACACCTGAAAGAAATATAAAATAACATTGAATGTCAACTGTTATTGAAAAATAAAAATAAATCACTCCTTATTTTAAAATATCAACTCTAAAGACATGATACATGGGACAAAAAGCACTAACTAAAAAGTCATGCTTTGGAGTCTATAGAAACAAAGAGTAGAAGATCAGGGTCTTAGGTCTTAAGTAAATCCTTTCAAGTTTAACTAGGTTATACTGTTAAATCTACAATAAGCTTTTAGTGACATTATTTTTGGTAGTTAGCATAGAAAAAAATGGAGAATCAGAAAAAGCAAGGGAGAAGTCCCAAAATGTAACTTTGCAGAATTACTTCAGTTATGTGAGATAATGTTTTAAAAACTGCAGTATCTGACCCATGGTAGGGACTAAATAAATGTTAGAAGTAAAGTACGGCTTAGATTTTACTTTCCTCACTGCAGAATGGAACAAATTATTTTATAGGTTTTACACTTTAAATGATATTTTATATATCAATATGTATCTTTATAAGAAGTATCACACTATTTTAATGTTCATGCAAACATACCTACTAAAAAGAGCAGAGAATAAAGTTGGGACAAAAATGGAATAGGATTCTGGGCGAGGAAGAGTTTTAAAGCCAGAGATTCTCTTCTATACTATACTATACCATACAGCAGTGATTTTCAACCTTTTTCATCTTATGGCACACATAAACTAATCACTAATATTTTGTGGCACACCAAAAAATACATTTTTTGCTGATCTGACAAAAGTTGTAATTTTGATTTATTCACACCAGACAGCTATTGTGTTAGCTGTTGTCTTTTTTTTTTTTTTTTTAAGACAATCTAAGGGAAAAGAGGTTTGCGCCTCTGACTAAACAGTCAGGTATTGCTTGTTTTAAAAATTCTTGTGGGCCCTGGCCAGTTAGCTCAGCAGTAGAGCGTCAGCCTTGCATGTGAAAGTCCTGGGTTTGATTCCCGGCCAGGGCACACAGGAGAAGCACCCATCTGCTTCTCCACCCTTCCCCCTCTCTATCTCTCTTCTCCCCTCCTGCAGCCAAGGCTCCACTGGAGCAAGGTTGGCCTGAGCACTGAGGATGGCTATGGTTGCAATGGAGCATCGCCCTCTAGTGGACATGCCAGGTGGATCCCGGGAGTGTGTTGCCGCGTCCGCACCCCCCCACACCATTGAAAATTGCTGCTATATAGTGATTAATGTTATTTTCATATAAACTACAACATATTCCCATTCTTTTTTTTTTAACATAAGAACTAGGTGTTTGCAAATAATAAAACCTACAATATAGGCAAGGTCCACAGGTAACTCAGTTATATTAAACAGAACCTGATAATCCTTTTAGGAGGAAACTTATATAGAGATTATATGACACCTTATATTTTGTTAAATAATTACAGTGTTAACCAAAATATCCAACAGTATCTTCTCTTCAAAAATCTTAAGTGATTCGGTGTCCCAGGTTGAGGATTTTGAGGGTCAGGAGGAGGCTGAGTCAGTACTTAGATTCTAACCATTACAGGGAGGTGACTGCAGATTTAAAACTCCTCTGCTTCTAGGGATGTAAACATGCACCTTAAAGAACCACAATATTAGAACAAAAAAAAAATCCCTCCCCCCCCAAAAAAAAGAACCCTAATGGAAAGGACAAGAAACTGGGGGAAATATTAGTAACAGGTTTGAAATCACTAATTCAACCCTGGCCAGTTGGCTCACTGGACAGAGCCTCAGCCCAGTGTGCAGACATCCTGGGTTTGATCCCTGGTCAGGATACATATAAGAAGCAACCATCTGCTTCTCTTCCTCTCCCCTCACCCTGTTTCTCTTCCCCTCTCATTGCCAGTGGTTCGAATGTGGGTGGGCCCTGGGTGATGAGGATAGCTCAGTTGGTTCGAGCAACGGGGGTTTGTAGGGTGGATCCGAATCGGGGCACAAGTGTGAATCTATCTCCCCTCCTCACACTTAAAAAAAAAAATCACTAATTCAAATTCCTCTTAGAAAGATGATAAATAAAAAGGTGTACACAAACCAGCAAAATAAGGAAAAGAGATGATTTATCAAAGAAATAACAGAAAAAGATGTTTAATCTCATTAATAATGTAAATAAAAGCATTAATATAGCTTTCTAGATTGGTAAAATATTTCAATATCCAGTGCTGGTCAGTGTGTGGAGAAATGAGCAACCTCACACTCTGTGTATGTGGGTAGGGTGATACAGTTTTTCTAGAGAGCAATTTGACATGAATCAGAATTTAAATTGTACCATAATTTCTAAACCATCATCCATTTCCAGGAATTATTTTTTTTTGTGACAGAGACAGAGGAAGACAGTCAGGAAGGGAGAGAGGTGAAAAGCATCAATTTTTCATTGTGGCTCCTTAGTCTCCTTAGTTGTTCATTGATAGGTTTCTCATATGTGCATTAATGGGGGCCGGAGGGCTACAAGCAGAGCGAGTGACCCCTTGCAAAAGCCAGCGACCATGGGGTCACATCTATGCTCCCACGCTCTAGCCAGCAGCCTCGGGGTTTCGAACCTGGGTCCTCTGTGTCCCAGTCCGAGGCTCTATCCACTGTGTCACCGCCTGGTCAGGCCCCCAGGAATTATTCTAAGGAGAAAAACTGGATTAGAATGCAAACAAACTGACTTACAGATAACCACTACCATGCCATTCTATGATGATGAAGAAATTGGTTAGATAATACATGGTAGGGTACAGCCATAGCAAGAAATACTATGCTGCATTAAAAATGATAGTGTATGTCTATACTTCACACGTGTTTCTAAATATTACTAAGGCTGTAAGGCCGGTGCTGTGGCCATGCAGGTTCACATTGGATTCAGGCAGAGGGTCAAGGAACTGTGGAGGCAGGGCATGGTGGGCCATTCTGGTTTATTACAGTCTGTAAAGGGCAGACCAGCAAGCAGGCAGGGAAGACCACTTCTCTATCAGGACTCAGAAGCAAAAAAGGCACGGGAGGAGGGGGGCTTTTCTGGCAAACAACGCCCCCTCCAAAGGCCCTCTGCAATTTACAACCTGCCGCCTTGAGGGCAAGCACCTGCAACCTTACAGAGCCTATACACATGTGGTGCTGGCCCTTGCTCGCACCAATCAGGCAAAGTACAAGCAAGCAAGTTAACACACTTGTTTGCCCAACAAAGGTACAATCTTCTTTTTAAGTAAATATATTTTACTACATTCAAAATATACAATTATAAAAAAGTAAACACATAAGTATAATCATGTAAATATATATTTATAATGAATACACCTGCGATAAACCATATGTGAAGTTTCTTTTTTGTTTTGTCATTATATTTGATATAATTCCGAGTGTTTTCTTCCATTCTTCTTTATATGTACTTAATATTGCCTGATTTACTTATAAAAACAATGAGATTGTGTAATATTTATAATCAGGACAAGAAAGGCTTATTTTCATTCCAGGATAGGACTGTAGGGTTGAATTTCACACTCCATCCTAATACATCAGGATCAGAACCTCTCGCAAAGTTACACCCAGTAGTTCACAAATGGTGTGACTAAGGGGTGAGAAGCCTCTAGTCCCTTTATACAAAGACCGCAGCAGGCAGCACCTGGTTCAGGGGTCGGGAACCTTTTCGGCTGAGAGAGCCATGAACACCACATATTTTAAAATGTAATTCCGTGAGAGCCATACAACGACCCATGTACGTTACACATTATCCAATAAAAATTTGGTGGTGTCCCGGAGGACAGCTGTGATTGGCTCCAGCCACCCACAACCATGAACATGAGCAGTAGGAAATGAATGGATTGTATTACATGAGAATGTTTTATATTTTTAACATTACTTTTTAATTAAAGATTTGTCTGCGAGCCAGATGCAGCCATCAAAAGAGCCACATCTTGGCCCTGGCAGGTTGGCTCAGTGGTAGAGCATCGGCTTGGTGTGCAGGAGTCCCAGGTTCAATTCCCAGCCAGGGCACACAGGAGAAGCGCCCATCTGCTTCTCCACCCCTCCCCCTCTCCTTCCTCTCCGTCTCTTTCTTCCCCTCCCACAGCCGAGGCTCCATTGGAGCAAAGTTGGCCCGGGCGCTGAGGATGGCGCTGTGGCCTCTGCCTTAGGCCCTAGAATGGCTCTGGTTGCAACAGAGCATCGCCCCTTGGTAGGCATGCCGGGTGGATCCCAGTGCGGCGCATGCGGGAGTCTGTCTCACTGCCTCCCCGTTTCCAACTTCAGAAAAATACAAAAAAAACAAAAAACAAAACAGCCACATCCGGCTGGCAAGCCATAGGTTCCCGACCCCTGACCTGGTTCATGACGGGCCTCGACCCTCTGTGATGCTCGCGGCCTCACTGGAGGCCGGCTCCCTCGCTGCGCCCGCGCCCGGGCCTCTGGCTGCTCCACCTCGTTAAGCCCCGGCCAAGGGGGCCAAGGGGACTCCCGGCGCGTCGCCGCAACGCGCACCAGAGGAAGCTGCTTATCCAGGCGCCGGGCATTAGTACCCGGGCAAAGAGATCAACTCCGCGTATCGTGTCTCAACCTCTCCCAGCAGTGGGGCAGCCTTCACGGCCCCGCCCCACCTCTCCGGTCCTCTCTTGCTTACCCGCCTGGCCGAGGTCCACTCGCCACGGGTCCTGCAGTCCCTCAGGTGTCGGTTGGGGTTCCGCAACTTGCGCAGGCGCACTGCCCGCCCACGCGCGGAGATCTCCCTGCCCTGGCCGCTGAGGTTTAAACCTTCAGCCCCGCCCTCCATCCCTCCTATTGGTCCTGAGGGTTGACGTCTTTCATATCTACATTCTGATTGGCTTGTATTTCATCTTGAGTTTTTTTTTCGGACAGGAACAAGTTCGGATTTGGGGCGTGGACTGGGGAACGTTCGAGTCCCGCGGTGTCGGCGCGCGAACCCGGAACCGTTGTTTTGTCTCCAGGCAGGCCCGACGCAGGGGGTACAACTCTCAAGCCTCTGTTAACGGCGAGGTAGCTGAGCTTTTAGAGAAGCGGCCTTAGCATTCTGTCCACCGCGTGGAATCAGTCTGCACCCTTCCCGACTTGGCGCGTCTGTGTGTCGGGGACCTCCGGAGGGTTCTAGGCGTAATCCGTGTCCCGCCTCTGCACTTCAGCCGGTCCATCCGAGCCTGACACGCAGGTTCTGTGCGGGACGCGCGTGAAGGCCTTTCCAAGGCCTACAGGCGCTCCGATCGTACCGAGTGCTGTGTCTCCAGCCCCACCAACATTCCTCTCCAACAGGTCCTGGTAGAACGACCGCTAACTACGGCGTTTCTGCGGGACGCTCCCCTGCACTTAGTCGTACTCTTTAAAAATATTTATATATACCAGGCCCTGGCCGGTTGGCTCAGCGGTAGAGCGTCGGCCTAGCGTGCGGAGGACCCGGGTTCGATTCCCGGCCAGGGCACACAGGAGAAGCGCCCATTTGCTTCTCCACCCCTCCGCCGCGCTTTCCTCTCTGTCTCTCTCTTCCCCTCCCGCAGCCAAGGCTCCATTGGAGCAAAGATAGCCCGGGCGCTGGGGATGGCTCTGTGGCCTCTGCCTCAGGCGCTAGAGTGGCTCTGGTCGCAACATGGCGACGCCCAGGATGGGCAGAGCATCGCCCCCTGGTGGGCAGAGCATCGCCCCTGGTGGGCGTGCCGGGTGGATCCCGGTCGGGCGCATGCGGGAGTCTGTCTGACTGTCTCTCCCTGTTTCCAGCTTCAGAAAAATGGAAAAAAAAATGAAAAAAAATTTATATATACCTGAGAAAAAAGATCTAGTAATGCTTTGGGATTGCTGAGGATGAGACATAGAAAAGAAGAAGAGTAGAGCTCCCCCGACAACTCGAAAGCCAAGTGCTGCCCTGAACAACTTGTCCTCCGTCAGGTAAATAGGCGGATGCTGGCTAATACATGCTGTTTCTTAAATCCAGGATTTAATAAGGAGAAAATAATGTTTGCCCCTTTTCCTCCAATTACGTCATATTGCCTCTTATTCTTTCCCCTTTGTTCCAAAGCCTTTGCAGTACCTCTAAGGCACTTTGGGTTTGTTGGGGGAAAGGAAAAGAAATAAAGGGGAAAATGACAAAAGTAGTTAGGGAGGATTTGAATGACCTTGCCCCTAAATCTCCGCTCTCCAGTAACAACACTACTTCAGTGCACACAATCTTTCCTCATGAACTGACTGTCCCAGGTTCCGGTTGGGTCATCTTATACCTAGGACTTTTTCTTTGGCACTGAATCTCCAGTTAGTCTGTTTTAGAAACAAGAGTAGAGTCAGTTTTCTTACCTATTGCTTTTATTATTCAACATACTCCTTACCACTTTCCCCATTAGTTTCTTGTTAGGCTTTATGTTAAAATTTGATCCTTGAAGACCTTTAATTAATAACTTATATTTCAAGTGGTATCTTGTGTTCAGCTCAGTCCTTATCTTTGGCAGATTACTTCATCCTCCAACTTTACCTAGATCTGATATAATAATCTTCATGGTTCCCCGAAGTCCACTGACCCAGGTCATGAAACCTTAACGAAAGCCATCTAAAATACAATATATGGAAGAAAACCCTATTCTTGCAAACCAAATTGCTTCTTTAAAAAATTTTTTTGAGGAAAATTTCATACATATAAAGAATTATATGTGGAAGAAAACCCTATTCTTGCAAACCAAATTGCTTCTTTAAAAAAATTTATTGAGGAAAATTTCATACATATAAAGAAATGTATGTAATGAAGCCGCATGAATTCAATGCCCAGCTCCAACAATGATCAACTCATGACCATTCTTGTTGCTTTAATATCACTATTCATGTACTTCCTCTTGTGTTATTTTCAAGTAAATATCAGGCATCTGGAATCATAGATATTTCAACTGATATTAAAAAGGACCTTTTAAAAGTATATCCACAGTACAATTATCACACCTAATATATTTAATGTATTTCCTTAATATCACTTGTCTCCTTTTTTTTTTCTTTGCATCTTTAACCAGGATCCTCATGTGACTGGCTGGTATATCTTTTAAGTTTCTTTTATTCTGTAAGTTCTTCTTCTGTTTTTTTCCTTGCAACTTATTTGTTGAAGGAACCATATTGTTGGTCCTATGGAGTTTCCCATAATTTGAATTTTGCTGATTGTATTTAAGTAATGTGGTTTAACAGCTTCCTTACTAAATATATATATTTTGTAACATAGTTCACTTCCAGATGCTTGCCCTGATTAGGTCTAGCTGGTTTATTAACCCATCAACATCTTTATTTATGCATTCAAATATTACTTTCCACTGGTTATGCCATGCTTCAGTCAATCACTCTTTTATGATATATCTGCTTACCTCACCCCTTTGTTGACATTTTGAAACCTCTTCAACTGTTGTCCTCTCTTAGCTGATTAATCCTGTCTCTGACATTTTCAATTTTTCCCTCTTTATGTTTTTCTAAAACTGGGGAACAACAAAAGCATAAAGAAAAGCAAAATAAAAACAACTCTCCCCTGACACTGCTGTGCCCTCCTGTCAGCCTTTTTGTCCAATCTCTTCCCTGTCACTGCTCATTTCCTTAAGTCCCTGAGTTCTGGATTCTGCCTTTATCAGCATATTCAAATTGTACTCCCAGGGGTCACCCATCATCTTAGTAGACCACTTCAATTGTTTTGCTCAGTCCTCATTCTTTTTTAATTTTTTTCTTTGAAGGTATTTGATAATTTATTCAGCAAATATGTATTGACTACCTATGTTAGATACTGTGCCTTGGTGATTTGATAGTGACTAAAAAGATGCAATTCTTGCTCTTTTGAAGCTTCCAGTCTAATAGGAGATACTGACATTGATCAAACACAAATTACTGTAAAATTACAGCTGTGTTTAGTACTAAGGAGAGGCAAATGGTTCAATGAAAACATTTACTAATGGGGAGATTTGACATAATGTCACTGAACCAAGAGTTAAAAGGTAAGTAGGGGGTGGATGTGAAATGGAGAGATGAAGGTTAAAGTAGTTTTCTAGGCAGAGAGAAAAGTATATGCAAAGGTCTATACTATGGGGATGGAAGCTTGAAGATTCAAGAAATTGAAATAAGACCAGTAAGGAGACAGAGGGTAGAGATGAGACTGGAAAGGTAAGCAAGGGCCAAATCATGTAGGTCATGTAGGCTCAGGCAAAATATTTGGTATTTTATCCTAAGAACTGAAAACTCAGGTGAAAACTGGAAACCTGTCCACTCAGGTTTGCATTTAAAACTTTATTTTGGCAGCATTGAGCAGAATGGATTTGAGGAGGGCAAGATTATATGTGAAGTCCATCCAAATGGGAGGCAGTTGCAGTATTGCAGGTAGAAGATGTTGGTGGCTTACACTAGGATGCTAAATAGCAAGACATAGCAAGAAAGGAACAGATAGACATTTAGTGGATAAAACCCATAATGACTTGAATATGGATTAATGGATTAACTGGGGTTGATGTGTAAGAGAAAGACAGGTCATGGATTACTCATAGTTTTCTTGTTTCTGTATTTGAATACCATTTTCTAGGATAGGGAATACTGGAAGAATACCACATTTTGAGTGTCAGATTTAGATTTTGGATGTGTTGACTTTGAGATGCCCTTGAGAAATCCAAGTAGAGATAAAATTAGGCAGTTGTAAATCTGAGCATGCAGGTCAGATGCAAGTGTGGAAATTGGGTGGATGGTACTTTAAGTAATGGGTGAGAATGTGGTTGGTATTCCTATAGAACAGTGGTTCTCAACCTGTGGGTCGCGACCCCGGCGGGGGTCGAACGACCAAAACACGGGTCGCCTAAAGCCATCGGAAAATACATATTTATTATACATTTTAAAATAAAATATGTATTTCCGATGCCTTTAGGCGACCCCTGTGTTTTGGTCATTCGGCCCCCGCCGGGGTCGCGACCCACAGGTTGAGAACCGCTGCTGTAGAAAGTATAGAATGAGAAAAGAAGACAGCCTACTGTCTTCTTGAAACTCTCATCTGTTGTACGGTATGCTACTACCCTGTCCTGGTTCTCATCCCACCTCTTCTGCTGCTGATCTGTTGCAGATCTCCAAGGATTAGTCCTTTTCTTTTTCATCATAGAGAGGCTAATACTTTTATTCCTTTCAACATACATTTTAAGTGAGATAATTTCAAAATCTATATTTCAGATTCTTTCTTCTCTCTTGAGTTGTTTTATTATTATTGTTATTATTATTATTATTATTATTCAGTGAGAGGCGGGGAGACAGAGACAGACTCCTGCATGTGCCCCAACCGGGAGCCCACTAGGGGGCAATGCACTGCCCATCTGGGGCGTTGCTCCATTGCTCAGCAGCTGAGCTCTTCTTAGAGCCTGGCTATTGAGCCATCCTCAGCACCTGGGCCAACTTGCTGCAATCAAGCCATGGCTGCAGGGTGGGAAGAGAGAGAGAGAAGCAAGAGGGGGAGGGGTAGAGAAGCAGATGGTCGCTTCTTCTGTGTGCCCTGACTGGGAATTGAACCCAGGACATCCATATGCTGGGCTGATGCTCTACCACTGAGCCAACCAGCCAGGGCCCTCTCCTGAGTTTTTAAATCTATCTTAGCTGCTGGGTCTGAGGCCACTCAGCGTAAGTTCCAGTGTATGCCAAGTCTATCTGCCACCCACCAGGTACCTGCAGACCTTTGTGGTGGGGTGGGTTCTTAGGAAATCATCAGTGTAAGGACCAGCAGAAATAATCAGGCCTAAACATACTAAGATTTGGCTGTGTCAAGAAAGAGCTCAGTGCTGATTGGGCATGTGAGGGAAAAATGGCCTCTGTCCTAGAGCCACACAACTCAATCTAACCCAGCTTCTGCTGGGAGACTGAGCTCAGTAGGGTGGAGCCAGTGGTGTCTCCCAAGTGGGACTGCCTGTCAGGCTTGGGGAAAGGAGGAAGGAGTGACCCCCATCTCATTGCCACACAACTCAGTCACTGACACTGCCCTGAGTTGGCCTGGACCTCTATACTTCCTTCCAGGAAGCTGACTTCACAGTGTGAGCTGTGCAGGGGGAGGGGCAACAGGGAGTCCAGAGGTTGGAGCTTTTGACTTCCCCCAGGCTGATACTGTAAGGAGGGGAGTGCTCCACCCAAGAAAGATAGTGTCTGTGGTGTGGGAGAGGGACTCAGCACAGAGATCCAGGCAGCTGTCCCTTGACCTCTCTCCCCAGAACCATAAACCCCAGTCTCTCCGTATGCAAGTCTAGTCTGCTCCTAGGGTGAGTGGCTGTGACGTGTATTGGCCCTTTAAGAGGGTGCCTGTGTCTCTAGCAGAATCTCCACCAATCTTCACAACCAGATATGTGGGCTCCTCTTCCTGATTCTGGTGCTCTGGGTAGCGGCTTGGGGTTGAGACCCTCATGTTCCTCAGGGGGAACATTTGCAGCTGAGGTATCCCTCCCTCCAGAATCTCAGCCATAGCCCATGGGAGTGGGGTCATCCCTTTTCATGTCTCCACTCTTCTTACCAGTCTTGATGTGGCTTCTGTAAATCTTTGGTTATAAGATGTCTGTTCAGCTAGTCTTTGGTTAGTTATTCAGGTTGATTGTTCTATATTTTAGTTGTAATTTTAGTTTGGGCCAGAGAGGTAGTGAGTGGAGTAGCTTCTACCTACTCCACCACCATCTTGGATCTCTCTGTGCACTGATTTTTTAATGTTATAATTATGATTATTTTTTTTTGTTCAAAGTTGACAAACTTGTAAATGAAGTATAGGCTAGTGGAGAAGGTCACAGCCTTTGCAATTAAACTTGAAAGTCAGCTCCTCCACTTGCCTGCTGTGTGACCTTGGGGAAGCCACTTAATCTCTTTGAGCTGCATTTTCCTTATACACAAAATGTGGATGATAATTCTAAGAGTTTTTCCGTGTATGCTTGCATGTGTTGGCAAAGGACAGAGTATGCATGAAACTGTCCACTTTGGTCATGCCAGGAGTATGGAAATGGAGCAAAGATGGAGAAGGATACAGCAGCAGACATGGGGAGACCATGACCTTGTTCTTGTTACACTGCTGTACTGTTTGATTTGCTCCAAAGAGTATGCATTCCTTTTAAATTAAAACAAAGATGCTGCAGTAAGTGAAATAGTTAAATGAAATAAAGGTACTACCTTCCCCCCTAGGGTATAATGAGCAGTAAATGAATTTATATATGTAAAGTGGTGAGACTAAGGCCTGGTATATGGTAAGTGCTGAGTAAATGTTAGCTATTAGAATAATAATGATTATAATATTATCACTATTACTGTTACTTTTAATGCAGCTCTCTAAAGTTGTTAAGATTTGTCATGTAAGCCCTGGCCGGTTGGCTCAGCGGTAGAGCGTCGGCCTAGCGTGCGGAGGACCCGGGTTCGATTCCCGGCCAGGGCACACAGGAGAAGCGCCCATTTGCTTCTCCACCCTTCCGCCGCGCTTTCCTCTCTGTCTCTCTCGTCCCCTCCCGCAGCCAAGGCTCCATTGGAGCAAAGATGGCCCAGGCGCTGGGGATGGCTCTGTGGCCTCTGCCCCAGGCGCTAGAGTGGCTCTGGTCGCAACATGGCGACGCCCAGGATGGGCAGAGCATCGACCCCTGGTGGGCAGAGCGTCGCCCCTGGTGGGCGTGCCGGGTGGATCCCGGTCGGGCGCATGCGGGAGTCTGTCTGACTGTCTCTCCCTGTTTCCAGCTTCAGAAAAATGGAAAAAAAAAAAAAAAAAAAAGATTTGTCATGTAACAGAAACCATAAATTACATTGAAGAAAACTTATGGACTCTGGCTGGAGAGAACATTTTATAAATTTGACCCAAAGGCAAGGGGAGTAAAGGCAACAATAAATGAGTGGGACTATGTAAAACTAAAAATCTTCTGCACAGTAAAAGAAACCAACAACAAACAAAAAGGCAGCCAACCAAATGGGAGATATTTGCAAACAACAGCTCTGATAAGGGGTTAATATCCAAATATATAAAGAACTCACAAAGCTCAGCAACAAATAAGCAAGCAATCCAATTAAAAAATGGAGCAAGCAAGGACCTGAACAGATACTTCTCCCAAGAAGACATATCAATAAATTGTCAACAGATATATGAAAAGATGCTCATCTTTGCTAGCTATTAGAGAAATGCAAGTTAAAACTACAATGAGATACCACCTCACACCTGTTAGATTGGCTATTATCAACAAAGTCAGATAATAGGTGTTGGAGAGGCTGTGGAGAAAAAGGAATCCTCATTCACTGCTGGTGGGAATGTAAAGTAGTACAGCCATCATGGAAGAAAGTATGGTGGTTCCTCAAAAAATTAAGATGGGGCTACCATATGACCTGGCAATCCCTCTACTGGATATCTACCCAAAAAACTAAAAAACATTGGTACGCTAAGACACATGCACCCATGTTTATCTCAGTATTATTCACAGTGGCCAAGACATGGAAACAACTGAAGTGTCCTTCAGTAGAGGATTAAATAAAGAAGATGTGGCCCTAGCCAGTTAGCTCAGTGGTAAAGCATCGGCCTGGCGTGCAGGAGTCCTGGGTTCGATTCCCGGCCAGGGCACATAGGAGAAGCACCCATCTGCTTCTCCACCCCTCCCCCTCTCCTTCCTCTCTGTCTCTCTCTTCCCCTCCTGCAGCCGAGGCTCCATTGGAGCAAAGTTTGCCCGGGCACTGAGGATGGCTCTGTGGCCTCTGCCTCAGGCACTAGAATGGCTCTGGTTACATCAGAGCAATGCCCTAGATGGGCAGAGCATCACCCCCTGGTGGGCATGCCAGGTGGATCCTGGTCGGGCGCATGTGGGAGTCTGTCTGACTGCCTCCCCGTTTCCAGCTTCAGAAAAATACAAAAAAAAAAAAAAAAAAAAGAAGATGTGGTACATATATACAATGGAATACAACTCAGCTATAGGAAATGATGACATATTGCTATTTATGACAACATGGATGGACCTTGAGAACATACTGAGTGAAATAAGTAAATCAGAAAAAGCTAAGAATTGCATGATTTCACATATAAGTGGGATAGAAAACAGAATCATGGACATAGATAAAAGTGAAGTGGTTACCAGAGGGAGGAAGGATGTAAAGAGGGACAAATATAAGGTGATGGAAAATAATTTGACTTTGGGTTATGGGTATATAACATAATTAACTGTTCAAATGCTATGGAAATATTTACCTGAAACCTATGTATTCTTACTGATCAATATCACCCTGTAAAATTTAACTTCTTAAATAAAAATTTTTTAAAAAGAAATTTAATTTATATTTTGTATGTTTTGTTTCTTATTTATAAATCTTGCCTAACCCAAGATTAGTAAGATTTTTTTAATTATGTTCTTTCCCTCCCTCCCCTCCCCTCCCCTCCCCATCTCTCCCCTCCCTTCCCCTCCCTTCCCTCCCTTCTCTATCCTTCTCTTTTCTACCCTTCCGTTCCTTTCATCTACTTTACTCCTCTCTTTTCCTCTTCTTCATAAAACAAGGCCATATTCCAGATTGTATCACTCCCTTTTTTTTCCTTTTTCTCACATGGTCTCTTCAGACAATTTGATTCTGCATATTTCTTTAAAAAATTTTTTTGGTGATGTTTTATTTCACTCACTGATGTTTTCAATTTGTCTTCTCTCTAACCTTAATTACAGATATCAAAAATACAGGGCCCTGGCCAGTTGGCTCAGTGGTAAAGCATCGGCCTGGCGTGCAGGGGTCCCGGGTTCGATTCCCGGCCAGGGCACACAAGAGAAGCACCCATCTGCTTCTCCACCCCTCCCCCTCTCCTTCCTCTCTGTCTCTCTCTTCCCCTCCCGCAGCTGAGGCTCCATTGGAGCAAAGTTGGCCCCAGGCGCTAAGAATGGCTCTATGGCCTCTGCCTCAGGCGCTAGAGTGGCTCTGGTCGCAACAGAGCAATGCCCCAGATGGGCAGAGCATCACCCCCTGGTGGGCATGCCAGGTGGATCCCGGTCGGGCGCATGTGGGAGTCTGTCTGACTGCCTCCCCATTTCCAACTTCGGAAAAATTCCAAAAAAAAAAAAAAATACAATACCTCATTTCAGTAACTATACTAAACTCACTGGAGATCTTTGACAAGTTGGTAATGTGAGCAATTATTACCTTTAACACTTTCTCCAAGTATAAACTAAATAAAAGGCAAGTCATATTTCCAAGTAATATATGCAGAAACATGTCATAACTCCTAAAGCCCATTTGATCATTTCTGTTCTAGTCATTTTCACCCCATTTAACATTCCCATCCCAAGAAAATAGCAGACAGAAAGTTAAGAGGGCTTTTATCTCCAGATGTTTGGAAGCATTATCAACAATAAGCAAAATCTTAGAAGATATATTATTCTCCAAATAGTACTTCACTTCACTGGCATACCAATTCAGGGGACATCTGGGAGAGGAGCTGAGTGACCATGACTTCTCACTGCTCTTGCAGGACACTGACTGCGTGTGCTTATTGATATACTTGAAGACCCTGGGTCCACAGGTTTTCAACTTGTAGCCTGTGGCATTGTCCTCAAGACTGTTATTCTGTCCTGAAAAGCCTTAAATCCTGGCATTGACTTGGGCTCCATTTGGATGAAAGTCCTTTCAGGCCATTCATTTCCAGATTAGGGAGGTTTCATCCATATTGAATATTTTCTCTGGCAAGCAATTTCTTTCTATTATCAAACTTACCTAGATTTTCCAAAAATTCTTCAGGGGCTTTCACATCACAATTGCAGACTTACCACTCACATTATGAAATGGATAACGATTTTTGAATCATTTGAACAATCCAAAGCTATCAGCAAATTCAACACTGTAGTTGGTTCAGCCTTTTTCTTCCAACGTCAGAAGCCAGCTTGCTTTGGCTGTGATCAGTCATGTTGCTGAGAGGGATATGCTTCTGTGTATGGTCTTCAAAACAGGTCATTAGCAGTTTTCCATGTCCCACGTAGGCCCAGTTGTGAGTCTGAAAAGTCCTTTGTCATTTAAGGAAGGATGTGTTTGTTTGTAATAACAGAAACAATTTGTAGTTCAGAAGTTTTTTCTTTTAACTGCAGAGAAGAAACTCATTAACCTTACTCACCTTTGCTGCACCTTGGTTTCAGTGGGGAAGAGGCATGTTATTAATTAGAAAAGATTTAATCAAGAAGGAAAGGTTAGAAAACTACAGACAGGGAGACAGCACAGAGGCTACAGCAGCATCCCTAAGCGAGGCCCAGGACGGTGTGTAGCACACGGCATGATTACAAATGCCGTGATCACAACACTCCAGAGGCAGGCCCCTTTGTAAACAGTCATTCTTTGACTTTGATTTGTCTTTTTCAGTCGTTGTGGAGAGAGTTGAAGAGTTGAATTTTTGTTCTCCCCAAGATAGGAAGATATGAGAGAACTCAGGGTTAGGCATTTGAGGAAGCAAAGGTGTCAAGTGGCAGGGTAGGGTGGTGTTGGGGGTTGGGGATGGGGTGGTAGAATTGACTCAGCATTCAGGCTTGGTCTAGGAATAGTCTTTTCTAATAATTCTGAACCAGCCCCTTTATGCCTTTTCCTAGAAGAAAACTACTCATGTCTAGGAGTTTAGCATCCAGAAAGGCATTCAGAGGTTTCCAGAAAGTCTGAAGAGAAGGGAAATCTGGAGATGGGTAAAGAGATTAAGGAGAACATTCTCATAACATTTGGTAGGGTTACTTTTAGGAATATATACAATCCTTTGAATATTGCTCAGTCTTTTGTTACTCTGGTTTGTAGAGCAACAGACCTAACCCTCTTCCCTCTTTCAATGAATCAGAGCTCACTTAATTTGTTTGCTGCTCACTCATCTGAGAGAAACCAACCTGTTCGGAACCTGAGCCTCCATCTTCAAAGATCATTCTGGAAGAAACCGTTCTTATCTTCCTGCCCATTCCACCACACAAACCAAATCTAAACCCTGGTGACAGTTAACCTTTAACCTTTATCAGAACACTCTTACAGCCACCCCCACTGCCAAGTTCTTCCTCATCCTGGGTGGAGCTTCAGCTGCAGGCCCCGGCCCGCTGTCCTCTCTGCACACATGACCTTCTCAGAGAGTGGCTCCCGATGGCTGAAGTCTTTGACATCTATTCTGGCTAGGAGCTCTGAACACACAGAAAGCTAGAGAAACAGTGTTTCATGTTCTTAACTCAGCCCCGTCACACAGCTGTTTAACTGGGTAGCCCTAGTTGAGCACCCACCTAGTTCAACCTTGGCACTCCATATTTGGTGGTGCCAGCCTACATTCTTCCTGTTGTACTCTAAAAGCAAATTTATGTAAACTTAAGGTCAATGTAAAATCTTGTGGGCATTGTTCATGGGTTTTCGTGTGTGGGCGAGAATAGACAGAAGCTACAATTAGAGAACAGTATAATCTCCAGGTGTCTTCTCCTGTGTACTGGCCCATGTCCCAGCAGCCTGTAATAGGAAGGGCATGTGACAAACATTTGCTGTGACTGCAGTCATGGGAATTGGTCGGGAACTGCTGTTTGGGGAGGACGTGCAGGAGCCTTCCACCCTGGATCCATCACTCTGAAGTGTGGTGGGTTCGTATCAAAGGGACAGACTATAAGGCCAGAGCTGGAGTGATGGACCGAGGCATGAGAAAGTGGCTTCAAGGCAGAGCCCTCTCCCCGGAGATTGAGACTCAGTCTGGGAAAAGCACAGGGAGATGGGTTCATGGAGAAACCTTTTGGAGAAGTCCTTGGGAAGAAGTTAATTGCTGTTAGTCCTGGGCTTCTCACAGTTGATCCCCCTTTGACCATGTTAAATTAGCTAAGCTCCAAGCAGGGCATGTGGTAGGAGGTGAACTAATGAAAACTGGTGACTCGGAACCCATATCTGACCCAGAATGCATACACCATGCTCTTCTCACCTGTTGGACATGATCCCTGACCTGATCACCAAGAAGATAGGATTAGAATGTCCCTTCATCTTTACATTGTGCTGAAATTTAATTCTATCTTGATTCTTATACACAAAGTAAAGAATGGATTATGTTGCTCCTATGCTCAACTCCTGTATTTTACACATTTGGTAACATGGTGCCTTCAAGACTGTCCAAGGCTAGAATGTTGGGAGCACAGTTAAAGGTGGGTACACGGGGCTAGGTCAAGAGACTGATTCAGGTTGGATATGAAGGGGAAAGGGTGGGTCAGGATTTCTGGGGTTAGACCCAGACACAGAGTAACGTTCTGGGGTTGATCCAGGCTGCTAGAGGGAGCTTAGGACCAAGACAGGTTAAGTGTCAGGAGAACTTGATGGCCAGACTCCCTTTCTCCTGCAGGCGAGGGAGCAAGGCAAGAGAAACTGTCATGGGAAAGAAATGTGACTGTCCTCCCACCACACCTTCCCTCCTCCTGCCTGGAGGGGCTCTGATAGAGCCCTATAATAGCCAGTCTCCGTCTCCTCCCGCCTCTCGCCTGGGACCACATGACCCCTCTCAGGTCTCCTCCCTGCTCAGCAAGGCCTGGGCTTATGTTTGGGGTTGGCAGAAGTGGTTGAAAAGGATATCTTTGAATAAAGGAAACTTTCTTTGGGGAAATTTTTGTTTTTATTTTATGTTTCCCTATATCACATGCCCTTTCACTGTCCTCCTTCAGAAGAAACATAAAGCCAACTTTGGGCTACTACAAAGGAGCCTAATTTGGCCTCAAATGCATTACCTTCCCTTCTTTCTGTAACAAGAGGGGATGGGTACAAGTTGTGCCACTGGCAGGATGAGAGTAGGACAGCACGTACTATCACCCCCATCTAGGAAAGAGCAGCAGTAATGAATGGGCCTTGAGAAAGTGCCAGGGCTGGTGGGCAGGAAATGTAGACTCTGGGCCCCAGAAAAGGCCTCAGGGGAGGGCTAGAAACCTAGTTTTGAAGGTGCGGGTACAAAGGTGGGAAGAAAGAGCAGGTGGCCAACACATCCTCCTCTACCTGTGGGAGGGAGATATGGCCGCAGGTGTCCAAGGTCTGCCTGTGGCCCACACTAAGATCCTGTTTCCAATGAGAACTAAGAAGCTAGCTTAGGATTCTGGCTGAGTCTGGAAGGTAGACTCAGGTATTTGCCTTTTTAAAGGGGTTACCTGGTGAGCAGCTCCTGAATGTTCTCTCAATTAAGAACTTCAAATTCTAGGAGAGACAGAAAGGTACAGTGTTAAGGACACACATTCCACAATGAAAAATCACAATATCACATATACAGGGTGGACAAATGTAGATTTACAGTTGTAAGTATATGAAACTGAGTTTATTTTGTATTATTATTAATTAATTGTATTATTTTTCATGTGAACCACTGTAAACCTACTTTTGCCCCAACCTATATGATATCAACTATGATAGCATTTATTAACATAAACATCTGATATGTGTATAGAAATAATATTAATAAATAATAAATGGGAAGGTATGGTAAAATATTCACGTTGTTTTTCTCAGATTTGAGGGCATTAAGGGAATTTTATTTATTTCTTAGTAAGTTTGGTATATTTCCAAAATTTCTGTTACTTCCATTCAGAGAATAACGTTGTTCAAAACTACCAGGACAAACACAGGAGAAAGACCCTGGTTGCATAAAGTTTGGGATTCACACCCAGATTTCCATCACTGGTTGCCCAGGGCAAGGTACAGCAGCATCTTCCCAGGCACAGCAAGGGCTCTTTTCTTGGAGGTATAAGCTGATGCTCTCAGCTCAAACCCTCTGAGACTAATATTCATGATTGCTGCCTATGTCTCGCACACCCCAAAGGTAAGACTCCCAAAGGTGGTCCCTATGGGAATACCTTCCAGGTAGCCAGGCTGCAGGACCCACTAGTTTTAGTGCGAGCTTGTTCATGAATGTGGCCTTTGCCAGGCAGAGGGAGATTTTTTTCTTTTTAATAGAGATGGCCTTTTCCTTCTTTGTTCTCCTTCTCCTCCCATTGTTATCTGATGATTCAGGGTAGAGCTGTCCTATAGCTCCAGCCCTGGAACCTTTCTCCTGGTTGTACAGAGAAGGAAACAGCAAGGTATATACAGGGCAAAGATAGTGACCCACTGAGTCAGACAGATGCATGCCTTGTTCCCCAGGGAAAAACACTTATTCTAAGCACCCCTGGTCTTCAACTACAAGACAAGGTCAGTTATTATTTTTACCTCTGAGGTAGTTCAGAAAATTCAGAGAACAAGTGCATAACATGCCCAAAGATGTTTTATGCCAAGTAGGGCCTTAATGTTTGTTCCCTTCACCATAAACCAGGTGTGAGTTAATGAAGTCCTGACAGCTATATCAAATAGACCAGTGGTTTTCAACCTTTCTACACTTGGGCATCAGTGAAAATTAAGGAATTATTTCAGGGACTCCTAAGGCAGAAATTTGCATGAGTGAATTTGACTAGGTTCATTGGATCTATTATATTCACACTATGTCAAAGTGGTTAACTCATGGACTGGCATGAAATTTCTGGTGGACCGTTCTGTGGGCTGGCAATTGAAAAACACTGAGATAGACCTCTGATAGTCCTGTGCTTATCTAGAGAAGTCCAGTAACTTGTCTGCAGCCACAGCAGATAGGTAGCACACTGGGGCTTCAACGCCAGGTGTGCTGGGGGTACACTCAAAGTGAAGATTACGTGAGGAATCACACTTGGGTGTAACATGTGTCTGGCTCTGAAATGAAACCATTCAGATAAATGGCTTCACACTTACTCTCTCCCCATGAAAGGGGAAACTACCATCACCACTGCCCGTCTCACCCATAGTGACTACTAACTGCAAGGTTAAGGCTAGAAATATCATCCTGCAAACTTGCAGTTAGGGGCTGCCAGTATAGTGGCATTGTTCTTTGGTGTCTCTCATAGCAACCATGTTGCTCATTTTCTCATCAAGTATTTTGGATTATTTTTGATATGTGCAAGGCGTTATTCCAGGTGCCGAGGAAAAAGCAGTGAACACAATATGGGAAACTCTCTCATTCATGGGGGATTTTGTTCTTATGAGGGCTGAGAGACAAAATAAACACCAATAAGGAAAAGCTATAGAATGAAAATTGGGTTAAATACTCTGGAGAAAAATCAAACAGGAAAGGGACATAGAAAGTGTAGCAAAGAAGTTTTGTATACATTATACATATATATGAGAAAAGCTTCCCTGGTGAGCCATCACTTAATAGATGAAAGATGGACAGCACAAATATATGGCACCATTTGGAAGAAGTGAGGTGAAGGCAGGGAACTGATGGATAAACTCATTTCCAGCCCTCCCTCCTTCCCTTCTATACCCTTTTTATAGTGACTAATCAAAATATTTCTCTTTCTTCCCATAACACTCAGTATAAGTCTCTCCTACTGTAATCATTTATGGTCATTGTCTCCTCTGAAGAAAGTAATGAAGAAACTTGAAGCTGAGAGCATCCCCCTGCCCCTCACCTGTCTTTCTGGGGCTATCTCATCCATCCTTAGAGATGGTGTTACACTGGGAAGCCACAACTAGAGAACTGGCCTCTGATCTGCTGACCTTGTTTGTAAAGGAGGTAGTATTGCTGAAGGTTATGGTACCTGAAAGGGACTGAGCAACCCGTAGATGCTCGGTGACCTCAGCTTCATTATATCTGAAAGGATATCACATGGATGTGAAGTGAGTCATGCTGTGCGTAGACCAAAAAAATAGACATATAACCAAAGTGAAGAAGTACCAGGCAGAGAGATTCTACACCAACATTAATTACTACCTTATGATAGATCTAATAAAATGAAATGTGTCTGGGCAGCCTAAGTTCTAAGCAAGTGGAGGAATGCAAACCCAGACAGTACGTACCCTCTCCTGGGAACGTTATAGAGAGGATTCAGGTGGTTTGGTCTGAAATTTATGATTTTGCGATTCTGATGGGATGCCTGAGGGCAGATGATGGGAATAAATAAAGTTGGAACCTCCCACTGAGACCTTCTCAGAAATGGGTCCCAGGATGTTGCAGTTGCTTCTGCTGGGCATATTCACAGTACTCTTTATGGATGATGGTAAGGCCTGTGAAGGGGGCAGTGAGGGGTGGGGAGAGAATTATGGAGAGAGAGGAAGGGGTTTCTAAAATTGATTCTTGGAGTTGCTGTAAAATTGTTCATGGAGAATTGTTTGTTCTTCTTTTCACAGGAGACAGAGTGCTGACCACAAAATGTATGGTTGCCATTCTTGGATAAGTCATATTGCGATGAGAGGGGACCTTCTTGAGTTCTTTCTACATTGTCTTTCTCCCCTCTCTGTCTCCACTCCACTCTCCTAAATCATTGCTCTAGTGTCTTCTTTCTGCCCTCAGCCTTGGGTAGGGGATGTCCTTGACTCCTTGAAGGGTCATAACTCTTCCCCATCAAAGGAATATATATTCCCTATATTCCTTTGGCAGATCTGGGAAGGGTGTCAAATTATTTTTGTGAGGTTTGCACCACCTCAATATAAATGTTTACAGGTGGGGGAGATTCTGAAGCAGAATCACTTTCCCTGGAGATCTGCTTTAAAGCTTTACTATCTTTCTTTAGGGATTCGAATTTGCAATAAATGCGATGTCTATAATGGAACCAACTGCCTCACTAAAATGAAAAATTGCTGGAAGATCAATGCAATGAGACGTAATAGGAGTTGTCGCACAGATCACTTTTATTTTAGTGATCGTTACAAAGGTAAGTGAGGTTTAGAAAGAGACACAAAGTATTATTGATCCTGCCTACAATTCCTGGAGTCAAGGTGTGGATAGAGACAGAAACCCTGGGAGTAGATGGCAAAAGTGGAATTCTCCACACACAGAGGTGGAAACTGTGGGCGAGGCAGATGTCTTTTGCCTGATCTTGTCTAAAGGGACCTAATTGAGATGCGGACACAGACTTAAGTTCATTCCAGACCATAGAAAACTGATAAGGTGTTGGAGAAAAGCCTATTAGGAAGATGGTGAGACGAAGCAAGGTAATCACATTTGCTTTCTCTTTAGGGAGATATTTATATCGTTATACAACAGTATCTTGTGAAAGTTGTGAAGAAGGAATGTTCCAGGTATTCCATGACCTCCTGAGGGAAACGTTTTGCTGCACTAATAATGATAAGTGTAATGACCCTGATGATTTAATAGATACTGTAAAACCTTATGTATCATTGGACCATGACAGAATACCCTGAAAAGAATTTAAAAAATTAAGTTTTCAAATCAAGTGACTCAATAAACTTTGTCCTTTACCCTACCCAGTGGCAACATTATCTTACATTTTCTCAAAACTCAGACCCCATTCACTTCTTTAACTCAGTAGATCTACCTACAGAAGCATTCTCCCATGTCAATGTTTCCACTAACAGAAAAGTGTAAAACACTGGGCACAAGAACCCCCATTTCTGCTTTCTGTTAGAACCTGTCATCTTTACTACCTGACACCCCCTGGCAATCTTTACTTGCCCTTAAATTCTAACGTTATACTTGGGTTAAAGTCAGAGTTCTAAAATTTCTGGCAAAGGGAACAAAGTATTCTGGCAGAGCTTCTGAGGGAAGGCCAAGAGAAAGCAAACTGGATAGAAATTAGGACAAGAAATCACAGGAGTTTTTAGAAATATCTAAGAGGACAGTAAAAGAGGTATTTGGTGAGACTGGCAAGGGCTTGTATTAAGCAGGGGCTTGAGAAAGTCAATGGGAAATTAGAAAACTCTAACTTCTATGGAAGCAATAGTTAATATATCAAACACAAGAGGCTTAGTGTTAGCCACTATTTTAAGAAACTCTTCCAATCACTCCTACTCCTGTCCACAAATGCTTGCTCACCATGTTTTTGATAATTTTATCTTTCTTTCATGGCCAAAGCCATGTACAGCAGGATGGGCACCTGTCTCCTGGCTGTGAGGCATAATCTATCACTTATAAACATCAATTTAACGTTCTTTAACAAAATATCAGTAAACAGATTTCTTTTTTTTTTTTTTCATTTTTCCTTAGCTGGAAACGGGGAGGCAGTCAGACAGACTCCCGCATGTGCCTGACCGGGATCCACCCGGCATGCCCACCAGGGGACGATGTTCTGCCCCTCTGGGGCGTCGCTCTGTTGCATCCAGAGCCATTCTAGTGCCTGAGGCAGAGGCCACAGAGCTATCCTCAGTGCCCGGGCCATCTTTGCTCCAATGGAGCCTTGGCTGCGGGAGGGGAAGAGAGAGACAGAGAGGAAGGAGAGGGGGAGGGGTGGAGAAGAAGATGGGTGCTTCTCCTGTGTGCCCTGGCCGGGAATTGAACCCGGGACTCCTGCACGCCAGGCCGACGCTCTACCGCTGAGCCAACCGGCCAGGCTGTAAACAGATTTTAATAGCAGATGAAGCAGATGAATCTTTTGTGTGTGTGTGTGTGTGTGTGTGTGTGTGTGTGTGCGTGAGTGCACGTGTGTGTGTGTGTGTGTGTGTGTGTGTGTGTGACAGAGACAAAGACAGAGAGCGGTACAGATAGGAACAGACAGACAGGAAGGGAGAGAGGTGAGAAGCATCAATTCTTTGTTGCGGCACCTTAGTTGTTCATTGATTGTTTTCTCATGTGTGCCTTGACCGGGGGGCTACAGCAAACTGAAACCTTGCTCAAACCAGCAACCTTGGGCTTAAGCTGGTGAGACTTGCTCAAATCAGATAAGCCCATGCTCAAGCCAGCGACTTCGGGGTTTCAAACCCGTGTACTCCGTGTTCCAGTCCAATGTTCTATCCACTGCGCAACCTCCTGGTCAGGCTCATTAATTTTTATTGAGTAAAAAATCACTGCAAAACTCAGTGGTTTAAAATAATAACCAATTGAGGACAAGATGGTGATGGAGTAGGCGGACGTACCAACTTCCACCTCCCAGAACCAAAGTGGATTACAACTTAATTTTAAGAACCATCATCTGGACCAGGGGTCTTCAAACTTTTTATAAAAACCGCCCACTTTTGCAGTGCTGGTCAACCTGGTCCCTACCACGCAACCAAACAGCGCTGCGATTGGCCCACCATGAAAGCTGGACCACCCACTAGTGGGTGGTAGGGACCAGGTTGACCAGCACTGCAAAAGTGGGCAGTTTTTATAAAATGTTTGATGACCCCTGATCTGAACAAACCAACTTTGGACTAAACTAAGAGGACTCTTCAACCAAGGAACACTGAAAAAGCCACATTGAGACTGGTAAGAAAACCGGAAATGTGGAGAGGGCTGCCCAGCTCCCCGGAGCAAACAGCAGCCTGGAGAGACTCACGTGGCAGGAAGTGAGTTTAGCAGAGAGGGGAGGGTCCTGAGACCCAGAAACAAAGCCCCAGCTTGCAGCCCCAGAGCCTAGAAGAGGCATATGGACAGTATTTAGCTGGAAACAAGTCAGGATACTGTTTGTGAGAAAGAGACTGATTTCTCAGACCCAGGATTCTTCTTAAAGGGACCGCGCAGAAAACCTCTCTCACAATCACTCACCTGGGGCTCTGGGGAACGGGGAGAGGACCAGAGTAGCAGGAAGATAGTGTAATCTAGGAGGCACAGGGAGAAACACTTTGAGGGACAGCCACCCTAACCCCTGGGCTGAGTCACTCCCCAAATCTGAAGTGAATATTTCCCCTGGAAACAGCAATACCAGCAAAGGGAAGCAGGACACCAGCCAAACAAGCTCTCCCACCGTACTTAGAGCAGAGTCATTTGGAAGGAGGGAGCTTTCAAGACTACAGTATTGAGCAGGGGTTCCCAAACTACAGCCCGTGGGCCACATGTGGCCCCCTGAGGCCATTTATCTGGCCCCCACCACACTTCCAGAAGGGGCACCTCTTTCATTGGTGGTCAGTGAGAGGAGCACAGGATGCATCCGCATCCTGTATGGCGGCACCACAAAGCACGCGTCGCTCATGTACAGTACTACTTCCGGTGATGCAGGATGCTCTCGTCATGGCTCCAGAAGCACGTCATATCACTTGTTACGGCTAGTAGTGACAAATATGGAACTGGACATTGACTATCTCATTAGCCAAAAGCAGGCCCATCGTTCCCATTGAAATACTGGTCAGTTTGTTGATTTAAATTTACTTGTTCTTTATTTTAAATATTGTATTTGTTCCCATTTTGTTTTTTTACTTTAAAATAAGATATGTGCAGTGTGCATAGGGATTTGTTCATAGTTTTTTTTATAGTCCAGCCCTCCAACAGTCTGAGGGACAGTGAACTGGCCCCCTGTGTAAAAAGTTTGGGGACCCCTGGTATTGAGTGTTAGAGTCTGAACTGCAGTGCCCCCACCTACACGGCTGAGGGCTCGCCTGAGGGTAGGTGGCAGCTGGACGCGAAAGCGAGAAAGCGCAGTTCCATCGGCAACGGCGGAAGCCAGCTGGCCACAACTGAGGCCCAGGTGTGAGCTCAGTCTTGCTGGGCTAGGGCAGAGGGGATGCGTGAAAGTGGTCAAGCCCACCTGCAGGCTGCCTGCAATCCAGCCTGCGGGGGGGAAGGGAGGAGCCCGGGAAGGGGTGGAGGCCTGCCCTTGAGCAAGGGTACAGGAGTGCAGCCTTGCCAGGCCTGCAGGAACTGAGGCTTGCAGCCTGAGGCACGAGCTGGCTCCTCCCGTGAGGGTGGAGTGAAAGCTCAGAACAGGAGGAGTCCCACAACTGAGCGAGGGCACACAGCCCCACCCGGCCTGTGTATCCAAGGCTTGCAGCCGTCCCACGAGCAGGTTTCTCCTGCAGGAGCTGGGCAAAAGCCCGGAATCAGGTGGAAATCGACAGCTGAGCAAACGTGCTCACCCCTGCCCTCAGGGCCAAGGCTTGCAGCCAGCGTGGTGCATAACCCCACCTATGGGTGAGGGGCAAAGGCCGAGGCCACCGAGCCTTGTACACCTGAGCATGTGATCACAGCCCCTCCCATGAAGGAGAGGCAGAAACCACAGCAACAGCCCCAGTGGGCTGGCACTGGCAACCCCCATACCTGAATGCCCTAGGCAGCAGCAGCAGAGGGGGTGGTGGGCCTGCAGACAGACCACACCTAGGGAACACAAAGGCCACACTCAGTGGACTCCAATAACCAAAACCTTCTTTTACACAGACAAAATGGGAAGGCAGAGAAATGCAACACTAAAGAATCAAGAGAAATCCCCAGGAAAAAACCTGAATGAGTCAGATATAACCAACTTACCAGATGCAGAGTTTAAAATAATGATTGTTAGGATATTCAGAGATAGCATAAATATAGATAGATATAAAGAGATAGCAAATATAAAAAAAGGACATTGAAACAATAAAAAAGAATCAATCAGAAATTACAAATACAATATCAGCAATAAAGAACACAGTGGAAGGAATTAAAAGCAGAATAAGTAAAGCTGAGAATCGAATCAGCAAGTTAGAGGACAAGATACATGAAGGCATGGAAGCAGAGCAGAAAAAAAGAAAAGAGACTCAAAAAGTGTAAGGAAACTCTGAGAGCTCTGTGACAATATCAAGAGAAATAACATCGGCATCATAGGGGTTTCTGAAGAAGAAGAGAAAGAATAAGGGATAGAGACTTTGTTCAAACATATCATAGCTGAAAAGTTCCTTAAATTAAGGCAGGAAAATGCCTCACGAGTTCAAGAAGTACAGAGAACTCTATTAAAGAGGAACACAAGTAAATCTACACCAAGACACATCATAATTAAAATACCAAAGCAAAGTGATTAAGAGAAAATATTAAAAGCTGCAAGAGAAAAAAAGGCTATCACCTACAAAGGAGCCCCCATAAGGATGACTTCCGACTTCTCAACAGAAAGTCTTGAGGCCAGAGGAATGACAAGAAATATTCAAAGTAATGCAGAACAAGAGCCTACAACCAAGACTACTTTATCCAGCAAGGCTAGCATTTAAAATTGAAGGAGAAATAAAAAGCTTTCCAGACAAAAAAAACTCAAGGAATTCACTACAACCAAACCAATGCTGCAAGAAATGCTAAGGGGCCTGTTGAAAACAGATCAAAGTGGAAAAAGAATATAGCAAAAGAGGAATACAGTTTTAAAGGATAAAATGGCAATAAACAACTACATATCAATAATAACCTTAAATGTAAATGGATTAAATGATCCAATCAAAAGACATAGGGTAGCTCTGTGGATAAGAAAACAGAACCCATACATATGCTGTCTACAAGAAACACACCTTAAAACAAATGATGCAAATAGACTGAGGATAAAAGGATGGAAAAAAATATTTCATGCAAATGGAAATGAAAAAAAAGCTGGGGTAGCAATATTTATATCAGACAAAATAGACTTTGAAACAAAGCCTATAGTAAGAGATAAAGAAGGCCACTACATAATGATAAAGGGAGCAATCCAACAGGAAGATATAACCGTTATAAGTATCTACGCACCTGGGCCCTGGCCGGTGGCTCAGCGGTAGAGCGTCGGCCTAGCATGCGGAGGACCCGGGTTCGATTCCCGGCCAGGGCACATAGGAGAAGCGCCCATTTGCTTCTCCACCCCTCCGCCGCGCTTTCCTCTCTGTCTCTCTCTTCCCCTCCCGCAGCCAAGGCTCCATTGGAGCAAAGATGGCCCGGGCGCTGGGCATGGCTCTGTGGCCTCTGCCTCAGGCGCTAGAGTGGCTCTGGTCGCAATATGGCGACGCCCAGGATGGGCAGAGCATTGCCCCCTGGGGGGCAGAGCACCGCCCCTGGTGGGCGTGCCGGGTGGATCCCGGTCGGGCGCATGCGGGAGTCTGTCTGACTGTCTCTCCCTGTTTCCAGCTTCAGAAAAATGAAAAAAAAAAAAAAAAAGTAATATAAATATCTACGCACCTAATATAGGAGCACCTAAATATATAAAACAGATTTTGATGGATTTAAAGGATGAGATCAACAGCAATACTATAATAGTAGGGATTTCAATACCCCACTAACATCACTAGATAGGTCCTCAAGAAGAAAAATTAATAAAGAAACAGCAGACTTAAAGAACACACTAGATCAACTCGATTTAATAGATATCTTCAGAACCTTTCACCCCAAAGCAGCAGAATATACATTCTTTTCAAGTGCTCATGGTACATTCTCTAGAATAGGCCACATGTTAGGGCACAAAAGAAGTCTCAACAAATTTAAGAAAACTGAAATCATATCCAGCACTTTCTCTGATCACAGAGAAACTAGAAATCAACCACAACTGAAAAACTGAAATATACTCAAACACTTGGAAACTAAATAGCATGTTATTAAATAGCGAGTGGGTTAACAATGAGATCAAAGAAGAAATAAAAAAATTCTTAGAAATGAATGATAATGAGCACACATCAACTCAAAATTTATGGAACTCAGCAAAAGCAGTCCTGAGAGGGAAGTCCATAGCATTACAGGCATACCTTAAGAAGCTAGAAAAAGCTCAAATAAACAACTTAATCCTGCATGTAAAAGAGCTAGAAAAAGAACAGCAAGTAAAGCCCAGAGGTAGTAGAAGGAAGGAAATAATAAAGATCAGAGCAGAAATAAATGACATAAAGGCTAAAGAAACAATACAGAAGATCAATGAAACCACGAGCTGGTTCTTTGAAAAGGTAAACAATATCGATGAACCTATAACCAGACTCACCAAGAAAAAAAGAGAGGACTCAAATAAAGAAAATTAGAAATGAGAGTGGAGAAATAACAACTGACGCAACAGAAATACAAAGGATTGTAAGAAAATACTATGAAGAACTGTATGCCAAAAAACTAGACAACCTAGATGAAATGGACAAATTCCTTGAAACATACAATCTTCCAAAAATCAGTCTGGAAGAATCAGAAAACCTAAACAGACCAATTGCAACAAATAAGATCGAAACAGTTACCAAAAAACTTCCAAAAAGAAAAAGTCCTGGGCCTGATGGCTTCACAAGTGAATTCTACCAATAATTCAAAAAAAAAAAAACCCCAACTATCTCCTATCTTTCTCAAGCTATTTCAAAAAATTCAAAAGGAAGAAAGACTTCCAAGCTCCTTTTATGAAGCGAACATCATTCTGATTCCAAAACCAGGCAAAGACAACACAAAGAAAGAAAATTATAAGCCAATATCCCTGATGAATTTAGATGCTAAAATCCTCAACAAAATATGAGCAAACCAGATTCAGCAATATATGGAAAAAATCATACACCATGATCAAGTGGGATTTATTCTTGGAAGGCAAGGCTGGTACAATATTTGCAAATCAATCAATGTGATTCATCACATAAAGAAAAAGGAAGGAGAAAAACCACATGATAATTTCAAGAGATGCAAAAAAAGCATTTGATAAAATCCAGCACCGATTCATGATTAAAACTCTCAACAAAGTGGGAATACAGGGAACATATCTAACATGATAAAGGCCATCTATGACAAACCCACAGCCAACATCATACTCAATGGGTAAAAATTAAAAGCAATCCCCTTAAGAACAGGAACAAGGCAGGGGTGCTCCCTTTCACCACTCTTATTCAACATAGTTCTGGAAGTCATAGCCACAGCAATCAGACAATAAAAAGAAATAAAAGGCATCCAAATTGGAAAAGAAGAAGTAAAACTATCATTATTTGCAGATGATATGATATTGTATATAGAAAACCCTAAAGCAGTGGTTCTCAAACTTTCTAATGCCATGACCCTGCAATACAGTTCCTCATGTTGCGGTGACCCCAAACTAAAAAATAATTTTGGTGGCTACTTCATAACTGTAATTTTGCTACAGTTATGATTTAGAATGTAAATACCTGATATGCATTATGTATTTTCTGATGGCTTTAGGCGTCCCTGCCGGGGTCGCGACCCAGAGGTTGAGAACCGCTGCCCTAAAGTCTCAGTCAAAAAACTACTGGGGCCCTGGATGGTTGGCTCAGTGGTAGAGCGTCGGCCTGGTGTGCAGAAGTCCTGGGTTCGATTCCCGGCCAGGGCACACAGGAGAAGCACCCATTTGCTTCTCCACCCCTCTCCCTCTCCTTCCTCTCTGTCTCTCTCTTCCCCTCCCGCAGCCGAGGCTCCATTGGAGCAAAGATGGCCTGGGCGCTGGGGATGGCTCCTTGGCCTCTGCCTCAGGCGCTAGAGTGGCTCTGGTTGCAACAGAGCAACGCCCCAGAGGGGCAGAGCATCGCCCCCTGGTGGGCAGAGCGTTGCCCCTGGTGGGCGTGCCGGGTGGATCCCGGTCGGGCGCATGCGGGAGTCTGTCTGTCTCTCCCCATTTCCAGCTTCAGAAAAACACAAAACAAACAAACAAACAAAAAAAACTACTGGACCCGATAAATGAATTCAGCAAGGTGGCAGGATATAAAATTAAAACTCTGAAATCAGAGGCATTTTTATATACTAACAATGAACTGTCAGAAAGAGAAATTAAGGAAGCAATCCCCTTCACCATTGCAACCAAAAAAATAAAATATTTAGGAATAAATTTAACCAGGGAGATTAAAGACTTATACTTGGAAAATTATAAAACATTGATAAAAGAAATCAGGGAAGATACAAACAAGTGGAAGCATATACCATGCTCATGGTTAGGAAGAATAAACATCATTAAAATGTCTATATTACCTAAAGCAATTTATAAATCCAATGCAGTATCAATTAAAATACCAATGACATACTTTAAAGATATAGAACACATATTCCAAAAATTTATATGGAACCAAAAGAGAACACGAATAGCCTCAGCAATCTTGAAAAGGAAGAATAAAGTGGGAGGTATCACACTTCCCGATATCAAGTTATACTACAAGGCCACTGTACTCAAAATAGCCTGTGACTGGCATAAGAACAGGCATATAGATCAATGAAACATAACAGAGAACCCAGAAATAAACCCACACCTTTATGGACAACTGATATTTGACAAAGGAGGCAAGAGCATACAATGGAGTAAAGACAGCCTCTTCATCAAATGTTGAGAAAATTGGACAGCTACCTGCAAAAAAAAATGAAACTAGACCACCAACTTACACTATTCACGAAAATAAACTCAAAATAAATAAAAGACTTAAATGTAAGCCGTAAAACCATAAGTATCTTCAAAGAAAACATAGGCAGTAAGCTCTCTGACATCTCTCGCAGCAATATATTTACTGATATATCTCCACGGGCAAGTGAAATACAAGACAGGATAAACAAATGGGAGTGTATCAAAATAAAAAGCTTTTGCCCAGCTAAAGACAATAAGAAAAAATAAAAAGACAAACTACACAATGGGAGAACATATTTGACAATACATCTGATAAGGTGTTAATAACCAAAATTTATAAAGAACTTGTAAAACTCAACACCAGAAAGACAATCTGCCGGGGTCCCGCCCCGGCGGGGGGATCCTGGGGTCCCACAGGAGGAGACGGCGTCGGCGAAAATGGAGTGAGAGCCGAATTCTTTTCTTTCTCTTTATTCTCCGGTTAGCATTTACTGCCAGGCATCTCTGCTCAATGCTAGTATAGCTCCCTTTTTATACACACACACCGAGTTACAATCACATGGTATTAATTATTGCTTTTGTTTCACTATGTTTGCATGTTTCCGGATAACAGTTAATTTACATCTATGAGTCACAAATCAGGTAGCAAATCATTCAAAATAACTTGAATAACAACATCAGTAAAAGTTTTTAAAGTATTAGTCCGTTGTGAGTTAAGGGGCAGAGAGAGATTTAGCAGACGACTAACAATGGACCACCGCTTGCTCAGGTAAATGGCCTTGAGTTTATGCAGTGTCCTACAAGATTCTGAAAGGCTTGCCTCTAAAGAAATTAACATAACATTAAGGATAGCTTTCACCCAAAGATATGCAGAGTGCACTTGCAAGATAGCCCAGCAGCAACACAAGACATTAACTGTTATTACTTCCTACATTTTATTTAAATACTAGTTAAGTTCTGACTCTATTCTTCTCCGAATATACCACTATTTGCAGATCAAATAAGCAGGAAGAAAGGAATGTTTCTCTACTTATCACATGAAAAGGCTAGGGAGGAAAAAATGTTAAGTGAAGGCCGAAGGGTGCTCTGTGCACAGCCACTGCCTCCTAAGGCACAATTTATTCTTTTTAACATGATTAAGAAGGAATTCTCCTACAGACTTAACCCTTTACGAGGGATATCATAGCCAGCCTCTTATGTCTATGAGCCCAGTTCAAGGGGCTTACAGGCTTTTCTGTGGAACTCACACCCTCTGTCTCATTTCCAAAGAAATCACTACGAATCTACAGGAAAAGCACGGTACTATTATCCCTGTGCCACAAATAATAGCACACACCCAGAAAAGGGGGGATATAAGGCCAGATTAATTCAAAAAGTCAAAGGGGGGAGTATCATTGTGCCTATCCTTTGTGGTGACTTTGTCACCCCGCAGCCATTGGTCTTCACTGCAGTGACTTTGTCACCCCGCAGCCATTGGTTTTCTCTGCTGTGACTTTGTCAATCAACAGTTTTTGGTCTTCTTCTGCTGTGACCTTGTCAGCCAGCAGTTGTGGGTCTTCTTCTGCTGTGACCTTGTCAGCCAGCAGTTGTGGGTCTTCTCCTGCTGTGACCTTGTCAGCCAGCAGTCGTTGATCGGCTCCAGACATCTCCCCCTTTTTTATTATTTAAATAAAGTTCTTGTACTTTCACCGCTGTTTCCCTGAGACCCTTGTTTAAGAGTTGGAACATGACTGGTAGGACAAGAAGAGTGATAATTACCACAGCTATTATTATGCCTATATCAGTAGCTAAAGAGGTCAGGCCATGCATAGAAAACATACTTTTAATGTTTTCAACAAATTGATTAGCTACTTCTGAGGCAGAGACTAGAGAGCCTGAATGTCCTAAGTTTTGTATCTGCTGATGTAATTCCCTCAAATCGAAACTAACATCACTATTATTCCATACACCTAACAAATGATTCTGTATATTATTCCATGCTATGATAGACTGATTGTATTCTAAAGGAGTCACACATATCCACCTGAATTCTGCATGGCATCTAAGAGTCATCCTAGCCTTCATAGCTAACAGCTCATTACCTATGTGAATAAAAGCCTCCTCTAAAGCATTCACTTTCATTTCTAACTTCCTATCTAGAATCTCCTGTACTGCTAATGCAAAAGATATATTACGAGATAAATTATCTACATGATTTGCAGTGTGAACTGATTGAGCTAAAGCAGTGGTGGAAGCAGCTACAGATCCTATAATAGCAATAAGAGCAGTAATTCCCAAAATCAATTCAGCAACAAATCGCTTTCCTCGATGGCAAGCAAGCGCTTTAGAAGCAGCCTGTAGTGCATGCAACCCTGGGTCATCATACCAAGGCTGAGACAGACTAACAGGTAACATCACATAAGGTGGCTGCTGCAAAATAAACATGACTTGAGCTTTGGTGTCATAAGATAGACAGTTTGTTAAAACACAGTGAGAGCAGGAAATGCTAAACATAGAATTATAAGTACTAACGGAAAGATTACTGTTCTTTGTAGCAATTAAGAGTACATAAGGAGCCTGTACACAAGCCTGAACAAAAATATTCTGAACAGGATAAGGGTGAGGTCTAACCATATATGCTGGTGCAGCAGCTGCAATTAGCTGCCAAAGCTTTGTTTGATACCTGGTGGTTGATTTATACTGATAAGTTAGCTGTGCAGGTATCCATCCAGTAGACTCCCAAAGTGTTTTGATTTTATTTAAAGGATTATATTTATCTGACCAACTGTAAACGTCTTTCATTTTCTGTATTAATTTTCTATAATCATATTCAAAATAAGGACTAGACCAATCTTGTACAGTGAAATTAACAGCATATGCAGTATAATTCATATAATTATAATATGCACATTCTTGCCATGGGGGAAAACCAAATCTATTTTTCACAGACCACCAGTAAGGCTCTTGAGTTGTCTCTTTTGGAGGATAAAGTTTACATGGGTGAAATCCCTTAGGAGGCAATGTAACAGGATTATACTCATGGGTGTCAGGGCCTCCAGGCATTAAAATTGTGAGAGACCATAAGTCTCTTGTAATGTGTCCAGGTTTATTACTTTTAGGAGAGTCAGTCAAAATGGTTTTAAATGTAGTAGGAAAACACCCAGAAATTTTGCGAGTATTATTGAATGTAAAACATATAGGTACCTTATCCGTTTTTCCATGAAATGAGAAATTTGAATCAGTTTTATGCATAAAGAATTACATGATTCTCCCAAAAACTTAGTATGATTATTAAACACAGGTATATCATTTCCTCCCCAAGTAACAGGCTTAACTAATGGTGGATTTGGAATATAAGCCCAATAAGATTTGTTTTGTCCAATAGCTTCAACATTAAGTACCTGAATTGAAAGTACAGCTAGCATAGCAATAAACATATTAACAGGGTTACGATGCATGTTTTGTCGATGACAAATTAAATCAGCCCTCACAGTCAATGCCTTCAACTGGTTCCAGGTTGGTGGGTTGACAGTTCCAGTAAAGCGAGCCTTCCGTTGGCCACGATAGGGAGGTCGTTTAGCTTCCTGTAGTGACAATCGCTGCATCACTCTAGTAACAGGATTATACAGAGAGCTCCTTGATGGCCTTTGCTGGAAAGTCACTGGTGATACGGGTGGCACAGGAGTCTCCTTCTGGCTGGGAGGGGGCAGCAGTTTTCTAGAAGTCTTAGTGGGATAAATTACTGATTGTCTTTTTAGAAATTGCAGCAGTGGGCGAGCAGGAAGATGAAATAAAACCTGCCCTGTAAAATTACTAAAAGCAATTTGAATTTAGATTCACAAATTTTTGACAAAGCGTGGGACTGTTTTTCATTCCCTGGGGCAATACCTTCCACTGATATCTCTCATAAGGTTGTTTAAAATTTTCTGATGGCAGACTAAATGCAAACCTTCGACAATCCTGTGTAGCTAATGGTATAGTAAAAAAGCAGTCCTGTAAATCTATAACAATTACACTGTAGCCATGAGGCACCGCAACTGGTGAGGGGTTTAAGGGTTCTTATTCATCTATATAAATCATTTCCGTATATTTGGAGCTATTTAGAAAAAGACAAAACAGCGTTATTAGCTGGATTAAACAAAAGAGGGTAAAAGTTTGCAGAAGAAACAGGTTTAGCATTTCCTGTAGGATTCCAGCATCTCTCAGCTGTTGAATAATTCTGTATATCAGCATTTAAAAGAAATTTTTTAAAGTAAGAAGCATGATAAAGAAGATTTGCAGGAGTTCCAGTATATGAGTTTTCTATATTCATAAAAACATTTCTACTTCATTAATTAACAGGCAACTTAAAGAACACATTAAAGCTGGAAAACTTTAGTGACTTTTATTATTTTTCTATAGTAAAAAAATCTACATCTTTGTTAGGCAAATCTACTCTGCTTCATGCTCTGCAGTGGCAGCAAGCAGCCTGAAGCTTGAAGCAGTTTAGTCAAAATCAACAAGTCTTTAGGATTTATGTTTCATACTATTTAAATTTAAATGAGCGCGCTTTGCTTGTTTCAATTAAAATTATAAATTTGTAGGGATGATATTTTTATAATATTAAAGCCGGCATATTCAATTTTTGCATGCAAGAACTTAAAAAATCACATTTAGACAACATTAAACAAAGACCAAACACAAACACAAATCAAACAAAGTAGACAAACCAGACAAATTAGAGAGAAACCCGGGATTTTAGAGATCAGAATATGGCCTGCTTGATTTTTACACAGGGCAGTTTTGATTGGAACATTAAGGATAGAAACCAAACAGAACTCTCTCTCGAAAAGTTTCAAGAACGGCCGTTTATGAGATTCTGTTTAGCCATATCCAAACAGGTGTTCCCTTTGCCCTCTTTTCAGGCATAGAACAGGAAAGAAATAAAATGAGTTGAGAGAAAGAGGAGAATAGAAAAAATGTAATTTTTCCAAACTCTTAAGTCCTTCTATTTACTAAAGAAAATCAGATAATAACACAATTTTAAAACTCATTTCAGTCTCTAATTATTCTTAAATTCTAATAGCTGCTACAACCGGCAGCCAAAATCCCTCCATTTTAACCCCCACAAGGGGCTTGCTTCTCATATTTTGCATGGAGCCATGGGGGAGGCCCAAGTGAGGTCTGAGACAGACCGGAGTTGACAAATGGATTCAGGCTGGCGCCAATTGTTATTGGGGCCTGAGGCTGGCCCCCTTGCCAGTTTCCCTGATTGCTACTTTGATTACTTGTCAGATTTGGATTATGTGGGGGCTGCCATTCTATTCCTAACTTTGGTCCTAATGGCTGTCCGTTTTTGTGAAATTTAGAATGGCACAGCTTTGCCCAATGATATCCTTCCTGACAGCGTGGACACAAAGTCTTAGGCAATGGGACATTATTATTAGCATTATTAATTATGGGAGTTGTCCCTTGCACTCCTGGGCCTGCTTGCCCACTCTTGTTAGGGCATTGTCGGCTAAAGTGGCCCGTTTGGTTACAAGTAAGGCAAGCAAGACTTCCCTCAGAGGAAGCCTCATTAACAGAAGGCATTTTTCCTTGATACATAGTCTTAATAAATTGAGGATACGTTTCTCCTTTTAAAGTTACAGCAATAGTTACTCCCTGAACAAAAGCAGGACTTACATCCTGACAGGCTTTGATGAAATTCCCTATTGTTTCTTCTCTCCTCACTGACCGCAAAAAGGCTTGGCAAGTGGAATCAGCATCTTCATAAGCCAACTGTTTAATTATAATATCTCCTGCCGCCTCATCCAAAACAACTCCTCTCACTGATTGAATCAACCGAGCAACAAACTCTCCACAAGGTTCATCACCTCTCTGTTTTACTCCCACCACAGCATCACCAGACCAAGCAGGCAACTTTCTCCAAACTGATACAGCACAACCATTCACCTGCATCAAAGCCGGTTTAGAAAGTTTTAACTGTTCACTAACATTAGCAAACTCTCCCTCTCCCGCAATCATTCCTCCAATCACAGGATCATGAGTCCTCCGATTCCCAACTGCCTGCTGTTTAGCTTGCTCCTCACATTCAGCTCTCCAAAGGAGACAATTTCCTCCAGACAAACAAGCCTTAGCCACTTGTTCCCAATCATAAGGAGTCATCCAATTATGAGAAACTGTTTCCACCAAAGACATAGTATAAGGAGAGGTGGGTCCATATTGACTGCAAGCCATTTTCAACTCTTTCAATAATTTATAAGGAAGTGGCTCCCATGTAGGATTCTCCTCATCATCAAATTCACCAGCCACAGCCACAGGAAAACATAATGCCAAATCAGTTTCCCCTTGGTCGCAAGAAGCTTGAATTGCCTTCTGCAACCCTGTTAATTCTGATGATTTTTTCTTTTCATTAACATCTGGTGATTGTACTGGTAGAGGCAAAGACATTTTAATAGCCTTATTTTTATCCTTTTTGTCAGTCTTGGAGGGATATAATATGGGCAAGACTGTTTTTGACTTCCAATCCTCATTATCCCTATTATATTTAGCTGCCTCATCTTCTAATTCAGCCTCATCTGTTGGAGATAAATGATTTTCACTATCATCCTGATGTTTACTTAATTTTAAAGAGGCCATAGCATGATTTGTACTATCTTGAGACTGCCTTTTACTTCTAATTAATGGAGTCTCTTCTTTTGGAGGAGCAGTTGCCTTAGAAAGTTTATGCATCTCATGTTCTGGATTTAAGGCATCTTTAATCAAGCTCCATAAAACAAATGCATCAACTGGGACCTTTTCTGGTCCGTGTAGCTCATAATAAAGTTTTAAATCTTCTCCAACTTTAACCCATCTCTCAAAACTAAGCGTTCCCTCATCTGGAAACCATGGAGAACATTTTTGTATGAATTTCATAAAACGAGCTACTTGTTTAGAGGAGACTTTAACTCCTTTTTGGGAAAGCGTATACTTAATAACTTTCATAAAGAGTCTTCTTTCTTTAGACTCAGTATGGCCCATGACTTCTCAAAATCTTAAGTTCTGAAATTCTCCACCTATCTCACCCTGTCTTTCTTACAGGGGGGTCTGCAGCACCCTGAGTGGAGTCCTAGCCATCCCGAGACAACGAGGGGGGGATTACCTGTGAGTCCCTGTATCGGGTGCCAAATGCCGGGGTCCAGCCCCGGTGGGGGGATCCAGGGGTCCCACAGGAGGAGACGGCGTCGGCGAAAATGGAGTGAGAGAGCCGAATTCTTTTCTTTCTCTTTATTCTCCGGTTAGCATTTACTGCCAGGCATCTCTGCTCAATGCTAGTATAGCTCCCTTTTTATACACACACACCGAGTTACAATCACATGGTGTTAATTATTGCTTTTGTTTCACTATGTTTGCATGTTTCCGGATAACAGTTAATTTACATCTATGAGTCACAAATCAGGTAGCAAATCATTCAAAATAACTTGAATAACAACATCAGTAAAAGTTTTTAAAGTATTAGTCTGTTGTGAGTTAAGGGGCAGAGAGAGATTTAGCAGACGACTAACAATGGACCACCGCTTGCTCAGGTAAATGGCCTTGAGTTTATGCAGTGTCCTACAAGATTCTGAAAGGCTTGCCTCTAAAGAAATTAACATAACATTAAGGATAGCTTTCACCCAAAGATATGCAGAGTGCACTTGCAAGATAGCCCAGCAGCAACACAAGACATTAACTGTTATTACTTCCTACATTTTATTTAAATACTAGTTAAGTTCTGACTCTATTCTTCTCAGAATATACCACTATTTGCAGATCAAATAAGCAGGAAGAAAGGAATGTTTCTCTACTTATCACATGAAAAGGCTAGGGAGGAAAAAATGTTAAGTGAAGGCCGAAGGGTGCTCTGTGCACAGCCACTGCCTCCTAAGTCACAATTTATTCTTTTTAACATGATTAAGAAGGAATTCTCCTACAGACTTAACCCTTTACGAGGGATATCATAGCCAGCCTCTTATGTCTATGAGCCCAGTTCAAGGGGCTTACAGGCTTTTCTGTGGAACTCACACCCTCTGTCTCATTTCCAAAGAAATCACTACGAATCTACAGGGAAAGCACGGTACTATTATCCCTGTGCCACAAATAATAGCACACACCCAGAAAAGGGGGGATATAAGGCCAGATTAATTCAAAAAGTCAAAGGGGGGAGTATCATTGTGCCTATCCTTTGTGGTGACTTTGTCACCCCGCAGCCATTGGTCTTCACTGCAGTGACTTTGTCACCCCGCAGCCATTGGTTTTCTCTGCTGTGACTTTGTCAATCAGCAGTTTTTGGTCTTCTTCTGCTGTGACCTTGTCAGCCAGCAGTTGTGGGTCTTCTTCTGCTGTGACCTTGTCAGCCAGCAGTTGTGGGTCTTCTCCTGCTGTGACCTTGTCAGCCAGCAGTTGTGGATTGGCTCCCGACAACAATCTAATCAAAAAATGGGCAGAAGAGATGAATAGACACTTCTGCAAAGAGGACATACAGATGGCTAATAGGCATATGAAAAAATGCTCAACATCACTAATCATTAGAGAAATACAAATTAAAACCACAATGAGATATCACCTCACAGCAGTCAGAATGGTGCTCATCAACAAAACAACACAGAATAAGTGCTGGTGAGGATGTGGAGAAAAGGGAACCCTCCTGCACTGCTGGTGGGAATGTAGACTGGTACAGCCACTGTGGAAAACAGTATGGAGATTCCTCAAAAAATTAAAAATCGAACTGCCTTTTTACCCAGCTATTTCACTTTTAGGAATATACCCCAAGAACACCATAACACTGTTTCAAAAGGAGAAATGCACCCCCATGTTTATGGCAGAATTGTTCACAATAGTGAAGGTCTGGAAACAGCCCAAGTGTCAGTCAGAGGACGAGTGGATTAGAAAGTTTTGGTACATGTATACTATGGAATACTACTCAGCCATAAGAAATGATGACATCGGATCATATACAACAACATGGATGGACCTTGATAACATTATGCTGAGTGAAATAAGTAAATCAGAAAAAACTAAGAACTATATGATTCCATACATAGGTGGGACATAAAAATGAGACTCAGAGACATGGACAAGAGTGTGATGGTTACGGGGGGGGGGGGTAGTAGAGGGAGGGGTGGGGGGAGGGCAGGGGCACAAAGAAAATTAGTTTGAAGGTGACGGAAGACAATTGGACTTTGGGTGATGGGAATGCAGCATAATCAAATGTCAAAATAACCTAGGGAAGTTTTCTCTGAACATATGTACCATTAAAATTAATTAAAAAATAATAACCAATTATTTTTCTGTGTCTGAAGAATTTAGATGTTTCAAAGGTGCTCAGAAGGGAAGCTCTGCTAATCTTAGCCATACCAGAGTCACTCATATATCTCATGGTCTGGAGATTTGTTGGTTTGGTTGGTCTTAAATGGAGTGCTTCAGCTCTACTGTGCATGCATATCTTCTCCTGCAACCAATGAACTAGCTTAGACATATCTTACTTACGGCAGGGGCAGAAGCATAACAGAGAAAACCCAAGCTTATTTTCCACCTTTGCTTACATTAAGTTTGCTAATGCTTCAACCTTCAAAACAAGTTATATGCCCAAGCTTGAAGTTAGGAGACTGGGCAAGCCATCCCACCTATAATAGCAGGAATTTGAAAAATTAAAATTCAAAGGATGTAGACAAAGGAGGGGTGACGAATTGGGGCCAGATGATGCCATATACTACATGTCATGGCCAAATGAGTCTTATTCTAGAAATGCAAGATTGGTTCATTGTTAAAAACATCAACTATAAAAACTTACAAAAATCAGATGATCCTTCCCAAAGAAAACAAGAAGTCATTTGACAAAATTCAAGACTCATTAATATAAAAATATAGAATTGGAATTAATAAATATGTACCTAACATAAAATGATGTACAACTTAGTCCAAAAAGCAAGTATGTATTTAATGGGGAAACATTGTTTCATGCTAAAATAAGGGATAAGACAAGGATGTTTAGTATCTCTACAGCTAATTAATATAATATTAGAAGATTAAAATGTTCATGTCAGCCCTGGCCAGTTGGCTCAGCGGTAGAGTGTTGGCCTGGCGTGCGGGGGACCTGGGTTCGATTCCCGGCCAGGGCACATAGGAAAAGTGCTCATTTGCTTCTCCACCCCCCCTCCTTCCTCTCTGTCTCTCTCTTCCCCTCCCGCAGCCAAGGCTCCATTGCAGCAAGGATGGCCCAGGTGCTGGGGATGGCTCCTTGGCCTCTGCCCCAGGTGCTAGAGTGGCTCTGGTCGCGGCAGAGCGATGCCCTGGAGGGGCAGAGCATCCCCCCTGGTGGCAGAGCATCGCCCCTGGTGGGCGTGCCTGGTGGATCCTGGTCAGGCGCATGCGGGAGTCTGTCTGACTGTCTCTCCCCGTTTCCAGCTTCAGAAAAATACAGGGGAAAAAAAATTAAAATGTTCATGTCACCCAAAGCAATCTATAGATTCAATGCAATTTTTATCAATATACCAATGGTGTATTTCACAGAATACAACTTTATATGGAACCACAAAATACCTCGAATAGCCACAGCAATTTGAGAAAGAAGAACAAAGTTGGAGGAATCATGCTACCTGATATCAAACTATACAACAAGGCTGTAGTAATCAAAACAGACATATCAATGGAACAGAATAGAGATCCCAGAAATAAACCCACCGATTTATGACCAATTAATATTTGACAAAGGAGGCAAAAACACACACGGGGTAAAGACAGTCTATTCAATAAATGGTGTCAGAAAAATTGAACAGATATAGATTGAAAAAAAAAAAAGAGAAACTAGACCACTTTCTTATACCATGCACAAAATAAACTAAAATAGATTAAAGACTTAAGCATTAGACTTGAAACTATAAAAATTCTAGAAGTAAACAGGCGGTAAAATCTCGGACATTTCTCATAGCAATATTTTTCCTGATGTATCTCCTTGGGCAAGGGGAAAAAATGAAGAAATAAACAAATGGGATTTCATCAAACTAAAAAATTTTTGCCCAGCAAAGGAAACCATCAACAAAATAAAAAAAAACAACAACTCACTAAATGGGAGAACATATTCACCAATGATATATACATCCTACAACAGATTAGTATTCAAAAGTTATAAAGAACTCATACAACTCAACACCAAAAAACAAACAATTTAATTAAAAAAAATGGGCAGAAGACCTGAATAAACACTTTTCCAAAGAAGACAGAGATGACCAATAGTCTTTGAAAAGATGCTCAACATCACTAATCACCAGAGATGATTTAATTTGCACCAGGTGCAAATTAAAAACACAATGAAATGTCAACTCACATCTCAGCATGTCAGCATAGCAATCATCAATAAATTAACAAATAACAAGTGTTGGTGATGGTGTGGAGAAAAGGGAACATTTGTACACTGTTGGTGAGAATACAGATTGGTGCAGCCATTATGTTTTCACATACTGAACAACAGTATGGAATGTTTTCAAAAAATTAAACATGGAACTGTCTTTTAACCCAGTCATTCCACTTCTGGAAGTATATCTGAAGAAACCTGAAACATTAGTTTATAAAAAAATATATGCATCCCATATGTTCATTGCAGTGTTATTTAACAATGCACAAGATTTGGAAGCAGCCCAAGTGCCCATCAGTGGATGAGTGGATAAAAAAGCTGTGGTACATTTATACTATGGAATACTACTCAGCTATAAAAAAGAAGAAAATTTACCTTTTGCGAAAGCATGGATGGACTCGAAGATTATTATGCTAAGTGAAATAAGCCTGTCAGAGAAAAACAAATATCATATGATCTCACTTATATGTGGAATGCAATGTACATGATAAACTGAGGACCAAAATAGAAACAGAGGCAATGTCACAGAGAGAAGATGGATAGCTGTTGGAAGGAAGGGGGAACAAGGGTTGGGATCAAGAAGGTGATGGGGCCCTGGCTGGTTGGCTCAGCGGTAGAGCGTCGACCTGGCGTGTGGGGAACCGGGTTCGATTCCCTGCCGGGGCACATAGGAGAAGCGCCCATTTGCTTCTCCACCCTCTCCCCTCCTTCCTCTCTGTCTCTCTCTTCCCCTCCCGCAGCCAAGGCTCCAATGGAGCAAAGATGGCCCGGGCGCTGGGGATGGCTCCTTGGCCTCTGCCCCAGGTGCTAGAGTGGCTCTGGTCACAACATGGCGACGCCTAGGATGGGCAGAGCATCGCCCCCTGGTGGGCAGAGTGTCGCCCCCTGGTGGGCGTGCCGGGTGGATCCCGGTCGGGGGCATGCGGGAGTCTGTCTGACTGTCTCTCCCCGTTTCCAGCTTCAGAAAAATACAAAAAAAAAAAAAAAAAAAAGGTGATGGACAGCAGTTGGAGGGAAGGGGGAAAGGGGTTGGGATCAAGAAAGTGAAGGGATTAGCCAAATTATATGCACATAATACATAGATAACAGACAATAGGGTGGCAATTCCCAGAGGGAAAGCGGGGAGGGGAGCAAAGGCGATGAAGTGGTAATGGAAAGAGACTTTACATGAGGGTAGGGGGCACAATGTAGGGGGGGATGGAGGGTGTTGTATGATGTAGAACACTTGAAGCCATGTTAAAGTAATAAATTAAAATTTAAAAAATTTAGAATTGCTTTTCTATTTCTGTAAAAAATGCCATTGGATTTTTGATAGGGATTGTGTTGAATCTTTTGAATAGTATGAACATTTCTTCCAATCTATGAACATGGATATCTTTTCATTTGTTTGTGTCTTCTTCAGTTTCTTTCATTTATGTCTTATAGTTTTTGTTGTACAGGTCTTTCACTTCTGTAGTGGAATAACCCATTGCATGGCCTTGGATGGGAACACAGCCAACAAGAAAAGAATGTTTTGCCAAGAAAGTTGTTTTGTGACTTGAAGGCGAGTCACTGAAACAAGTCTATGTGACTGAAGGCAGTTGCTGGGCTTTTCTCAGTAAACATTCTCATAAGATTTCTGTACTTTCCTTATCCCTTAAGATAAGGAGAGGAATGTTGTGGGATCCATAGAAGCAATAGCAATTAATGCCTTCTGATATTATGTTGTTACTAAGCTATCTTGCAGGTGCACTCTATGTATCTTTAAGCAAAAGTTACTCTTGATGTTATGCCAATTTCTCAGTAAACAAGCTTTTTGAAGTCTTGTGAATAAAATTAGGACACTGCATGAACTCAGGGCCATTTGCCTGAGTGAGCAGTGGTCCTTTGCTAGTCCTTGATGATTCCGTCTGCTGATCTCTCTCCCTGCGCCCCTGACTCACAACAACACACTTCATTGGTTAAGTTTATTCCAAAGAATTTTATTGTTTTTGATGCTACTGTGAATGAGATAATTCTCTTTATTTCTTTTTTAGATGTTTTGTTAGTGTATAAATGCTACTGATTTCTGTGTGATTTTACATGCTGTAAAGCCAGTAGGCATGGCCACCACCACAGCTGCCTGGCCCATGCAGGTTTGCATTAGATTCGGACAGTCAGTAAAGAAACAACGGAGCCAGGAACTGGTGGGCCATTAGCTTAATCCTAGCTTGCACTCGGCGGGCAAGTAAAAACACACACTGGGCTCCAAAACTCACTCATTCAGTGCTCACAAAGCTACTGACTTATCTGAGTTTCCTAGAATCAAATGCTAATCTCAGGAACCGAGAGAGAGCAAGCTCCCAGTCTGTCCTACTTTATAGTGTAGAAATCCAAACCTTTAATCCAATATACAAACAAGGAAGTCTCTGATACAAAGTCACTTATCTGAGGCATAATGGGATTCCTCATGAGAGTGCACCACCTTACATTAAAAAGGGTGGGAAAGGCTTAGTCTTGAAACTAAGCCTTAGGCTATAAGAATCCTGCCTGCTTACAGCCTGACCCCCCACATCCAATGCAAACTATAAGCGAGCAAACATACATATCATTATTTACAAACTTATTTGACCAACATATGCTATAACTCTACTGAATTTGTTGATTAGTTCCAACAGTTTTGGTTGACTCTAGGGTTTTCTACATATAAGATCATGTTAATAATAACAATTTTACTTCTTTCTTTTCACTTTGTATGTCTTTCATTTATTCTTCTTGCCTAATTGCTCCATTTAGGGCTTTCAGTATATGCTGAATAAGAGTGGTAAGAGCAGACACCCTTGTTTTGTTCCTGATCTTAGAGGAAAAGCTTTTAAATTTTCACCCTATGTATAATGTTGCCTGTGGGTTTGTCCTATATGGCCTTCATTATGTTAAGGTATTGTTCTTTTGCAAATTTTTGACATGAGAGATGTTATATTTTGTAAAATGCTTCTTTGCATCTAACTTGATGATCATGTGATTTTTATCTTCCATTGCATTAATGTGGTACATCACATTTATGATGTACATATGTTTTACTATCTTTGCATCCCAGAAAGAAGTTCTATTTGGTCATGATGTATCATCTCTTCAATGTGTTGTTGAATTTCGTTTGATAATCTTTGTTAAAAATTTCTACCTCTATATTTACCAGGGGTATTTGTCTATGGTGTTCAGTTCTTGTAGTGTTCTTATCTGGCCTTGGTATCATGGTAATACTTGTTTTATAAAATGAGTTTGAAAGTGTACCTTCCTCTTTAATTTTTTGGAAGAATATGAGAAGGATTGGTGTTAATTCTTTAAATGTTTGGTAGAATTTGTCAGTGAAGTCATCTGGTCCTGTAGTTTTCTGTGTTGGGTGGTTTTTGATTATCAATTTCATATCAGTACCCATTATGGGTCTGTCCACATTTTCTATTTCTTCCTGACTCAGTTGTGGTAGGTTGTATGTTTCTAGAAATTGATCTATTTCTTCTAGATTATCTGATTTGTTGGCATCTAATTGTTCTTAGTAGTCTCTTATGATCTTTATTATTTTTTATCAGTTATGTTTCTTCTTTCATATCTGATTTTATTATTTTAGTCTTCTCTATTTTTCTTAGTCTAGATGATTATTTGTTGATTTTGTTTATCTATTTAAAAAACCAGTTTTTAGTTTTTTTGATTTTTAAATATTTTTTATTTTTTCTATTTATTTTTACTCTTTATTTTACTATTGTTATTTCCTTGATTCTGCTAACTTTAGGCTGTTTGTTCTTTATTTTTTTCTAATTTATTGTACTGCAAAGTTGTTTATTTGAGATCAATCTATTAATATATGCATTTATCATTATCTCTGTTAGAATTGTTTTTGCAATATTCCATAGGTTTTGGTATTTTTTATGTCATTATTTACCTTTTTATATTGTGTTTTAATTTTTGTTTGCTCAAGATATTTTTTTGTTTAATGCCAGATGATTTCACTTACATGTGAAATCTAAAAAACAAAATAAACAAACAAGCAGAACAGAAACAGACTTATAGACACAGAGAACGGTTTGACAGTTGCCAGATACTAGAGGGATGAGGGGATGAGTGAAAAAGGTAAAGGGATTAAGAAGTAAAGATTGGTAATAGTAGAATAGTCATGGGGATGTAAAGTACAGCACAGGGAATATAGTCAATAATATTGTAATAATTATATATGATATCAGATGGGTATTAGATTTATCAAGGTGATTACTTTGTAAGTTATATAAATGTCTAATTGTGGAGTTGTACACTTGAAACTAATATAATATTGTACGTCAACTAATTTAAAAAAATATTTTTTATCTTTTTGATGCCTTCTTTGAGCCATTGGTTATTCTGGAGTGTGTTGTTTAATTTTTTCATGTTTTCAGATTTCCAGTTTCCTCTTGTTCTTGATTTCCAGTTTCATACCATTGTGGTCAGAATGATTATTATATCTTCTTAATGAATTGGCCCCTTTATTGCTATATATTGACCTTCTTATTTCTTGTTACAGTTTTTGGCTTAAAGTCTATTTTGACTTTCACATGTATGAAATATCTTTTTTCATCTCTTCACTTTAAGCCTATGTATGTCTTTAAAACTGAAGTGATTCTCTTTTTAAGTAGCATATAATAGTTGAGTCTTTTGTTTTAGCCGTCCAATCACTGTATATTTTGATTGGTAAGTTCAATCCACTTACGTTTAGAGTTACTATTATATATAAGGACTTACTAATGCCATCTGAGTGACTGATTTCTGATTGTTTTGTATTTATATTGTTTCTTTTACTTCTGTTTCTGCCAACCATTGTAAATTGGATATTTTCCATGGTGGTTTGTCCTGCTTCTTCTTTATCTTTTGTGCATCTACTCTAGGTATTTGCTTTGTGGATACCAAGAGTCTTATAGAAGATAGCTCAAAGATAAAACAATTCATTTTAAGCTGATAGTAACATGTTGATCATCTACAAAAGCCTCACCCTTTAATTACTCCTTTTTTATTTTGATGTGATAATTTAGCTTTTTATATTGTGTTTTTATGAACAAATTATAGAAGCTACAATTATATTTAGTGCTTTCGCCTTTGACATTTGTACTATAGTTAAGTGAATAACACACCATCTTACTAGAGTTCTCTAGTCTGATGATATATTTACCTGTATCAATGTGTTATATATTTTTGCATGTTTTCATACCATTGATTACATCATTTCATTTCAGTTTGAGTACTTTTTAAAAAGCATTTCTTGCAAAGCAGTTCTAGTGAGGACATATTCCTTCAACTTTTATTTGTCTAGAAAAGCTGTAAAAAATATTGTTAAATTCTGGCCACAAATTCTATGTAAGATATAAGTATTAAGAATATTTTCTCCAAGTCTTTAACTTGGTTTCCACTCTCTTAATGATACAGTTGAGAAATAAACATTGTTAATTTAATGAAGTTAAATTTATAAATTTTAAAAAATGGTTATATTTTTAGATCATGTTTAAGTAACCTTTGCCTGTTCTAAAGTTATAAATGCACACTATGATTTATTCTAGAAACATTGTTTTAATTTTCACATTAAGCTTACAATTCAGTTTGAATTCATTTTGTGTGTGTGTATGTTGTGAGGCAGAGGTAAGTACTAGGTAGAAAAATTTAACTAAGTAAAGAACCCAGAATTGGTTTGTGTTAACAGAAATTAAGTGGATTATAAAAGAGCCATCTCAAAATTGGTTGAGAAAATATAAACTTTTAAGTAAACATTGAGCTAATTAGATAGCCATATGTAAATCGATTGAATTGCATCAATTTCTTAAAGATAAATTCCAAATTAAAAATATAAATGGGCCTGACCAGGCGGTGGCGCAGTGGATAGAGCGTCGGACTGGGATGCAGAGGACCCAGGTTTGAGACCCCAATGTCGCCAGCTTGAGCGGGGGCTCACCTGGCTTGAGCAAAAAGCTCACCAGCTTGGACCCAAGGTCGCTGGCACAAGCAATGGGTTACTCAGTCTGCTATAGCCCCATGGTCAAGGTACATATGAGAAAGCAATCAATGAACAACTAAGGTGTTGCAACGAAAAACTGATGATTGATGCTTCTCATCTCTCTCCGTTCCTGTCTGTCCCTATCTATCCCTCTCTCTGACTCTCTATCTGTCCCTGTAAAAAAATAAATAAATAAAAATAAAGTTACTTATTAAAAAAAAAAGAATATAAATGGTGGACAAGAGTGTGGTGGTTATGGGGGGAGGGAGGGGCACAAAGAAAACCAGATAGAAGGTGACGGAGGACAATCTGACTTTGGGTGATGGGTATGCAACATAATTGAATGACAAGATAACCTGGAGATGTTTTCTTTGAACATATGTACCCTGATTTATTGATGTGACCCCATTAAAATTAATAAAATTTTATTTAAAAAAGGGATAAAAGAATATAAATGGTAATTTTAATCCATATACATATTTAAAGAAACCATGGGTGAATTATTTTATGACATGGGGCATAAAGAGTGGTTAAACCTCATTAATTATCAGAAAAATGCAAGATTTCTTCACACTCACTGGAACAGCTAAAATTAAATGACTAATAATAATTGGTGATGAAAGTGATGGAATAAATGGAGCTCTTATAGAGTATTGGTAAGACTATATTATCAGTACCACACTTTAGCAAACTATTTGGCAGTTTTGTTTAAAGTTATACATATGCCTACCTTATGACTCATACATACTACTTTTAATATCTTGCCCAAGAGAAATGAGTGTGAATGTCCCCCAAAAGTCTAATACAAGAATTCTAAAGTAACTTTACTCACAATAGCCCAAACCTGAAGAAAAACCCTCAGTATCCCTCAATAAGATAACTTAATAAACTGTAGTATATGTATGCAATGGAAAAAAGATAAAACTTTTGGTATAAGCAAAAACATACATAAATCTTAAAAACATTATAATGAGTGATAGAAACTAGACTCAAGAGAACACTTTCTGTATAATTCTATTTATAATAATTTTAAGAACATATAAAATGGCCTGACCAGGTGGTAGTGCAGTGGGAAGAGCGCTGGACTGGGATGCAGAGGACCCAGGTTCAAAACCCTGAGATCTCTAGCTTGAGTGCAGGCTCATCTGGCTTGAGTGTGGGCTCACCAGCTTAAGCATGAGGACTCTGGCTTAAACATGGGATCATAGACATGACCCCATGGTTGCTGTCTAGAGCCCAAAGGTCACTGGCTTGAAGCCCAAGGTTGCTGACTTGAGCCCAAGGGGTCACTTAATATCTTACCCAAGAGAAATTAGTGTGAATGTCCCCCAAAACTCAAGTCACTGGCTTGAGCAAGGGGTCACTTGCTCTGCTGGAGCTCCCCACCCCCCATTCAAGGCACATATGAGAAAGCAACCAATGAAGAACTAAGGTACTGCAATGAAGAATTGATGCTTCTTATCTCTCTCCATTCCTTCCTGTCTGTCCCTCCTTATCTGTCCCTTTCTCTGTTTCTTTTTCTTTGTCTCTATCACAAAAACAAATAAATGAAAAAACAACAAAAATCAAGAACATATAAAATGATCTTATGCTGATGTAAGTTAAAATAATATCTTTGTGAGTAGGTGGTTACCTGAAGAAACTTATTGAGGTGGTGGAAATGTTTTATATTTTAGTTGGAATGGTGGTAATACATTTTTTTTTATTAAATTTAATGCAGTGACATTGATAAATCAGGGTACATATGTTGAGAGAAAATATCTCTAGATTATTTTGCCATTTGATTGTGCTGTATACCCCTCCCGCAAAGTTAAATTGTCTTCTGTCACCTTCTATCTGGTTTTCTTTGTGCCCCTCCCCTCCCCTAACCCCTCTCTCCTTCTTCACCCCCTCCCCCCTCCCCCAACCCCCCCCCCGCCCCTGTTGCCATCACATTCTTGTTCATGTCTCTGAGTCTCGTTTTTATGTCCCTTCTATGTATGGATTCATCTCAGTTTTTTTTCTGATTTACTTATTTCACTCCGTATAATGTTATCAAGGTCCATCCATGTTATTGTAAATGATCCGATGTCATCATTTCTTATGGCTGAGTAATATTCCATAGTATATATGTACCAAAGTTTTTTAATCCACTCGTCTCTGACGGACACTTGGGCTGTTTCCAGATCTTCGCTATTGTGAACAATGCTGCCACAAACATGCGGGTGCATTTCTCCTTTTGGAACCGTTCTATGGTGTCCTTGGGGTATATTCCTAAAAGTGGGATAGCTGGGTCAAAAGGCGGTTCGATTTTCAGTTTTTTGAGGAATCTCCATACTGTTTTCCACAGTGGCTGCACCAGTCTGCATTCCCACCAGCAGTGCAGGAGGGTTCCCTTTTCTCCACATCCTCGCCAGCACTTATTCTGTGTTGTTTTGTTGATAAGCGCCATTCTGACTGGTGTAAGGTGATATCTCATTGTGGTTTTAATTTGCATTTCTCTAATGATTAGTGATGTTGAGCATTTTTTCATATGCCTATTGGCCATCTGTATGTCCTCTTTGGAGAAGTGTCTATTCATCTCTTTTGCCCATTTTTGGATTGGGTTGTTTGTCTTCCTGGTGTTGAGTTTTACAAGTTCTTTATAAATTTTGGTTATTAACCCCTTATCAGACGTATTGTCAAATATGTTCTCCCATTGTGTAGTTTGTCTTTTTATTCTGTTCTTGTTGTCTTTAGCTGTGCAAAAGCTTTTTAGTTTGATATAGTCCCATTTGTTTATCCTGTCTTTTATTGCACTTCCCCGTGGAGATAAATTGGCAAATATATTGCTCCGAGAGATGTCCGAGAGCTTACTGCCTATGTTTTCTTCTAAGATGCTTATGGTTTCACGGCCTACATTCAAGTCTATTATCCATTTTGAGTTTATTTTTGTGAGTGGTGTAAGCTGGTGATCTAGTTTCATTTTTTTGCAGGTAGCTGTCCAATTTTCCCAACACCATTTGTTAAAGAGGCTGTCTTTACTCCATTGTATTTCCTTACCTCCTTTGTCAAATATCAGTTGTCCATAGAACTGTGGGTTTATTTCTGGGTTCTCTGTTCTATTCTATTGATCTATATGCCTGTTCTTATGCCAGTACCAGGCTGTTTTGAGTACAATGGCCTTGTAGTATAACTTGATATCAGGAAGTGTGATACCTCCCACTTTATTCTTCTTTTTTAAGATTGCTGAGGCTATTCGTGTCCTTTTTTGGTTCCATATAAATTTTTGGAATATGTGGTCTATATCTTTGAAGTATGTCATTGGTATTTTAATTGGTATTGCATTGAATTTATAAATTGCTTTGGGTAATATAGACATTTTAATGATGTTTATTCTTCCTAACCATGAGCACGGTATATGCTTCCACTTGTTAGTATCTTCCTTGATTTCTTTTATCAATGTTTTGTAATTTTCCGAGTACAAGTCTTTAGTCTCCTTGGTTAAGTTTATTCCTAGGTACTTTATTTTTTTGGTTGTAATTGTGAAGGGGATTGTTTCCTTAATTTCTCTTTCTGACTGTTCATTGTTGGTGTATAAAAATGCTTCTGATTTCTGAGTATTGATTTTATATCCTGCCACTTTGCTGAATTTATTTATCAGGTCCAGTAGTTTTTTGACTGAGACTTTAGGGTTTTCTATATACAATATCATATCATCTGCAAATAATGATAGTTTTACTTCTTCTTTTCCAACTTGTATGCCTTTTATTTCTTCTTCTTGTCTGATTGCTGTGGCTAGGACTTCCAGGAGTATGTTAAATAAGAGTGGTGAAAGGGGGCACCCCTGCCTTGTTCCTGATCTTAAGGGTATTGCTTTTAATTTTTGCCCATTGAGTATGATGTTGGCTGTGGGTTTCTCATAGATGGCTTTTATCATGTTGAGTTATGTTAACTGTATTCCCACTTTGCTGAGAGTTTTGATCATGAATGGGTGCTGGATTTTATCAAATGCTTTTTCTGCATCTATTGAAATTATCATATGGTTTTACTCCTTCTTTTTGTTTATGTGATGAATCACATTGATTGATTTACGAATATTGTACCAGCCTTGCCTCCCCAGAATAAATCCCACTTGATCATGGTGTATGATTTTTTCCATATATTGTTGGATCCGGTTTGCTAATATTTTGTTGAGGATTTTAGCATCTATATTCATCAGAGATATTGGCCTATAATTTTCTTTCTTTGTGTGGTCTTTGCCTGTTTTTGGAATCAGAATTATGCTCGCCTCATAAAAGGAGTTTGGAAGTCTTCCTTCCTCTTGAATTTTTTGAAATAGTTTGAGAAGGATAGGAGTTAGTTCTTCTTTGAATATTTGGTAGAATTCCGTTGTGAAGCCATCGGGCCCCGGACTTTTCTTTGTTGGGAGTTTTTTGATAACTGTTTCGATCTCCTTTGGTGTAATTGGTCTGTTTAAGTTTTCTGATTCTTCCAGATTGATTTTTGGAAGATTGTACGTTTCAAGGAATTTGTCCATTTCATCTAGGTTGTCTAGTTTTTGGCATACAGTTCTTCATAGTATTTTCTTACAATATTTTGTATTTCTGTTGTGTCAGTTGTTGTTTCTCCTCTCTCATTTCTAATTTTATTTATTTGAGTCCTCTCTCTCTTTTTCTTGGTGAGTCTACTTAAAGGTGCATCAATCTTGTTTACCTTTTCAAAGAACCAGCTCCTAGTTTCATTGATCCTCTGTATTGTTTCTTTAGCCTCTATGTCATTTATTTCTGCTCTGATCTTTATTATTTCCTTCCTTCTACTACATTTGGGCTTTACTTGCTGTTCTTTTTCTAATTCTTTTAGATGCAGGGTTAAGTTGTTTATTTGAGCTTTTTCTAGCTTCTGAAAGTGTGCCTGTAGTGCTATGAACTTCCCTCTCAGCACTGCTTTCGCTGTGTCCCATAAATTTTGAGTTATTGTATGTTCATTGTCATTCGTTTCTAGGAATTTCTTTATTTCTTCTTTGATCTCATTCTTAATCCATTCATTATTTAACAGCCTGCTATTTAGTTTCCATGTGTTTGAGAATTTTTTAGCTTTTCTGCTGTGATTCATTTCTAGTTTCATGCCGTTGTGATCGGAGAAAGTGCTTGATATGATTTCAGTCTTCTTAAATTTGCTGAGAGCAATTTTGTGCCCTAACATGTGGTCTATCCTAGAGAATGTACCATGAGCACTTGAAAAGAATGTATATTCTGCTGCTTTAGGTTGAAAGGTTCTGAAGATATCTATTAAATCGAGTTGATCTAGTGTTTCCAATAAGTCTGCTGTTTCTTTGTTAATTTTCTTTCTTGAGGATCTATCTAGTGATGTTAGTGGGGTATTGAAATCCCCTACTATTATAGTATTGCTGTTGATCTCACCCTTTAAATCCATCAAAGTCTGTTTTATATATTTGGGTGCTTCTATATTAGGTGCATAGATATTTATAATAGTTATATCGTCCTGTTGGATTATTCCCTTTATCATTATGTAGTGGCCTTCTTTATCTCTTACTATATCCTTTGTTTTAAAGTCCAATTTGTCTGATATAAGTATTGCTACCCCAGCTTTTTTTTCATTTCCATTTGCATGAAACATTTTTTTCCATCCTTTTACCTTCAATCTGTGTGTGTCTTTTGTTCTAAGGTGTGTCTCTTGTAGACAACATATGTATGGGTCCTGTTTTCTTATCCACGCAGCTACCCTATGTCTTTTGATTGGATCATTTAATCCATTTACATTTAAGGTTATTATTGATATGTAGTTGTTTATTGCCATTTTCTTCTTTAAAGGTGTATTCCTTTTTCTTTTTTTTTTTTTCTGTATTCTTTTCCCACTTTATCTGTTTACACCAGGCCCCTTAATATTTCCTGCAGCATTGGTTTGGTTGTAATGAATTCCTGGAGTTGTTTTTTGTCTGGGAAGCTTTTTATTTCTCCTTCAATTTTAAACGATAGCCTTGCTGGATAAAGTAGTCTTGGTTGTAGGTTCTTGTTCTGCATTACTTTGAATATTTCTTGCCATTCCCTTCTGGCCTCAAGTGTTTCTGTTGAGAAGTCAGATGTCATCTTTATGGGGGCTCCTTTGTAGGTGATAACTTTTTTTTCTCTTGCAGCTTTTAATATTTTCTCTTTATTGCTTAGCTTTGGTATTTTAATTATGATGTGCCTTGGTGTAGGTTTCTTTGGGTTTCTCTTTAATGGAGTCCTCTGTGCTTCTTGGATTTGTGAGAGTTTCTCTTGCATTAATTTAGGGAAGTTTTCAGCTATGATATGATTGAACAACATCTCTATCCCTTGTTCTTTTTCTTCTTCTTCAGGAACCCCTATGATGCGGATGTTATTTCTCTTCATGTTTTCACAGAGCTCTCTAAGAGTTTCCTCTGACTTTTTGAGTCTTTTTTCTCTTTTCTTCTCTGCTTTCATGCCTTCATTCCAGTTGTCTTCTAACTCGCTGATTCGATCCTCTGCTCTATCTATCCTGTTTTTAATTCCTTCCATTGTGGTCTTTATTTCTGATATTGTATTTGTCATCTCCAACTGATTCTTTTTTATACTTGCTATTTCTTTATTTAGGTATTCATAGTGACCATCCATTGTTGTTCTAAGATCCCTAAGCATCCTTACAATCATTATTTTGAACTCCGCATCTGGAAGTTTGATTATTTCCATATCACTCAGTTCATCTCTCGAAAGTGTCTCTTGTGGTTTCATTTGGATTGCACTCCTTTGTTTTCTCATCTTCTTCTTCTTTTTTTTTTTTATTTGTAGAGTTGATTGAGTCTAGGCTTGGTGTTGTCTGCCTCCAGTTTTCAGTTGTGTTATTTTTAGGTCTTCGTGGGTTGGTATCAGCTATTATTTGTAATCCACTTTCGGATTTGGGCAGCTTTGAAGTCTTGATTTGTTTGTTTTCTTAACAGGTGATAGTCTTGTTAACTGATCTCAGCAGGGGGCTTCCTTGAAACTGTATCCAGGAATGCTGTGGGTGTAACCTGAGACGCTGAAGGTCTCTTCCTCCAACTAATCTCACTGGGGGCAGGGTTTTTTCTCTCAGCTTCAGTAGGGGGAGGTGTATCTCAGATCTCCATGGAGACCTGAGTTACTGCCCCTCCTCCCCATTTCTTGTTTTCAGCTGTGTCTTGTTGTGCTGATTGGAGCTGGATAGATGTCCGGAGATCTCTGATCCGGAAGCACTTCAGCTCTGTTTTGTGAAAGGTTCAGTCCCTCCCCCAGCTATGGCTGCCTCCAGCACGAATGAGTCAGCTTTTTTATTTTGTTTCTTGCATACCTTAGCCCCTCACAGTCTGTCCCTCTCCCTGTCTTTTCCACTTGGGAGATAAGCTGGTCTTTTCAACCCACCTTGCTCCCTGGTCGCCAGGTAAGTGGCTGTGAGCAGTAGTTTCTGCTCTTTTTCCTCTGTGAAATCCTCTCTGGGCTCTCAGCCTCACCCCCCTCCTTCCCTTCCTGTAAGCAGAGGAGATTCAGGCACTCCTTACCAGGATTATTGTGGCTTCCTCTTTGCTCCTTGGTTTTTGAGAGCTGTTCTTGCAGTTCAGTGTTGGTTTTTCATGCTGATTTTTTCTAAATTGATTTGTATTCCAGTTTGGTGTTGAGAGCTGGGTGTCTGTGCATCCGCCTACTCCGCTGCCATCTTCCTCTTCCGGTAATACATTTTTATACATTTGTCTAATGACATCAAACTAATAATCTGAGACAAAAAAAAACATTAAAAGGGAGAGGCAAAGGAGAATAGAGTGCAGAAGCATTCATAAGACAAAGGACTCTTGTATATATGAAATTTTTTTTCTCAGTAAACTAATGGTAACAACCCATGAAAAAACCAATACTGAAACACACAGCTTAAAAAACAAAAAAAGAGGCCCTGGCCGGTTGGCTCAGTGGTAGAGCATAGGCCTGGCGTGCAGGAGTCCTGGGTTTGATTCCTGGCCAGGGCACACAGGAGAAGCGCCCTTCTGCTTCTCCACTTCTTCCCCTCTTCTTCCTCTCTGTCTCTCTCTTCCCCTCCTGCTCCATCGGAGCAAAGTTTTCCCGGGTGCTGAGGATGGTTCTGTGGCCTCTGCCTCAGGCGCTAGAATGGCTCTGATTGCAGCAGAACGACACCCCAGATGGGCAGAGCATCGCCCCCTGGTGGGCATGCCGGGTGGATCCCGGTCGGGCACATGCGGGAGTCTGTCTGACTGCCTCCCCATTTCGAACTTCAGAAAAATACAAAAAACAAACAAAAAGAAACAATCCCAAAAAAGAAATAGAGGAAATAAGCATCAGAAACACCCACAAAAATAACCAAACACACAGAGCTAGCAGAAAACAAAACATAAAATTGCTATAAGAAATCTTCAAGTGTCAATAATTACCCTAAATGCAAATCAACTAAACTCACCAATAAAGAAGCTGAGAGTAATAGATTGAATCAAAAAGTAAAAATCTAAGCCTGACCAGGTGGTGGCGTAGTGGATAGAGCGTCGGACTGGGATGCGGAAGGACCCAGGTTCGAGACCCCGAGGTCGCCAGCTTGAGTGAGGGCTCATCTGGCTTGAGCAAAGAGATCACCAGCTTGGACCCAAGGTCGCTGGCTCCAGCAGGGGGTTACTCAGTCTGCTGAAGGCCCACGGTCAAGGCACATGTGAGAAAGCAATCAATGAACAACTAAGAAGCCGCAATGCGCAACGAGAGACTGATGATTGGTGCTTCTCATCTCTCTCCGTTCCTATCTGTCTGTCCCTGTCTATCTCTGCCTCTGTAAAAAAAAAAAAAAAAAAAAAAAAAAAAAGTAAGAATCTAACCATGTGCTGCTTTCAGGAGACACATCAAAGCTGCAAGGACAAAAGTAGACTCAAAATGAAAGGTTGGAAATGATTCTCCAAGCAACTAATACCCAAAGAAAAGCAGGTGTAGCCATACTTATATCTGACAATACTGACTTCAAGACAACAAAGGTAATAAGAGACAAAGATGGACAGTTGGTAATGATAAAGGGAATATTATATCAAGAAGACATAACACTTCTTAATATTTATGCACAAAATCAGAGAGCAACAAAATATATAAGCTATTTTCTAACTGATCTAAATATAGAAACAGACAAAAACAGTCATATTTGGAGATTTCAACAGACCATTGACAGCTATCTAAAGATAGCTCATCAAAACAGAAAATCAATAAATAAATATCGGTCTTAAACAACACACTGCCCCAAATGGACATAATTGAAATTTACAGGTCATTTCATCCCAGACATCAGATTATATATTCTTTTCCAGTGTGCAGGGAACATTCTTAAGGATAGACCACAAAACTAACTCAAGAAATTAAAGAAGATTGAAATTATACCAAACATATTCTCTGATTATAAGTCTTTGAAATTAGAATTCAGCTGCAGAAAAGATGTAAAAAACCCACAAAAATGTGAAATTAAACAACATACTTCTAAAAATGACTGGGTCAAAGAAGAAAGAAAAGTAGAGATAAAAAGATATATACAGAAAAATGAGAATGACAACACAATATATCAAAACTTCTAGGATGAAGCAGAAACAGTAAGAAGAGGGAAGTTTATATCATTACAGGCTTATTTTAAGAAACAAGAGCTATCCCAAGTAAACAACCTAACATCACATCTTAAAGAACTAGGAAAAGAAGAACAAAGGCAACCCAAAGTCAGCAGAAGAAAGGAAACAGTAAAAATTAGAGCAGAATTAAATGACATAGAGAACAAAAAAACTGTAGAAAAAATTAATACAGCAAAGAGCTGATTCTTTGAAAAGATCAATAAAATTAACAACTCCTTGGCTAGATTCACCAAGGAAAAAAGAGAGATTAAGGAGAAATTACCACAGACATCACAGGTATATGAAAGATCTTACTATGAAAGATTATATGCCACCAAATTCAACAATCCAGAAGAACTATTTAATAGTTTCTAGAACTATTTAATCTTACTAGCCTGAGTCACAAAGAAGTGGAAAACCTAAATGGACCTATAAGCAAGGAGGAAATTGAAACAACTATCAAAATCTTCCCCCAAATAAAAGTCCAGGACCAGATGATTATCCTAGTGAATTCTACCAAACATTTAAGGATTTGTACCTATCTTTCTCAAAGTTTTCCAAAACATAGAAGAAGAATGAATATTCCCTAACATATTTCATGAAGCCAACATAATCCTGATACCAAAACCTGGCAAAAACAATACAAAAAAAAGAAAACTACAGACCAATCTCTCTAGTGCGTACTGATGCAAAAATCCCCAACAAAATACTAGCAAATTGAATACAACAATATTGTACATTGCAAAAATAATACATTATGGCCTGACCTGGCGGTGGTGCAGTGGATAGAGCATCAGACTGGGATGCCGAGGACCCAGGTTCGAGACCCCGAGGTCGCCAGCTTGAGCGCGGGCTCATCTGGTTTGAGCAAAAGCTCACCAGCTTGGACCCAAGGTCGCTGGTTTGAGCAAGGGGTTACTCTATCTGCTGAAGGCCCGCCATCAAGGCACATATGAGAAAGCAATCAATGAACAACTAAGGTGTCGCAATGCGCAACGAAAAACTAATGATTGATGCTTCTCATCTCTCTGTTCCTCTCTGTCTGTCCCTGTCTATCCCTCTCTCTGACTCTCTCTGACTCTCTCTGTCTCTGTAAAAAACAAAACAAAACAAAACTACATTATGATCAAGTGGTATTCATTCTGGGTGCACCAGGATAGTTCAACATATGCAAATCAATCAATGTAATACACCACATCAACACAACAAAAGACAAAAATCATATGATCTTATCAATAGATGCAGGAAAGGCATTTGATAAGATACAACATCCATTTATGTTTAAAACACTTAAGAAAATGGGTATAGAAGAAAAGTACCTCAACATAATAAAGGCCATATATTATAAACTATCAGCCAATATTTTACTAAATGGTGAAAATGGAAAGATTTCCCTCTAAATCAGGAACAAGACAGGATGCTCACTCTCTCCACTCTTATTCAACATAGTACTGGAAGTCAGCCAGAGAAATCAGGCAAAAGAAAGAAATAAAAAGCATCATACTGGGAAAGAAGTAAAGGTATTACTTTTTGCAGATGCTATGATTCTGTATGTAGAAAACCCCAAAGACTTCACTGAAAATCTATTAGAAACAGGTCACAGGGTACAAAATCAATACAAAAAAACTGCTGCTTTCCTATACTCCAAGTGAAACCTCAGAAGATGAACTAAAAAAAAAAATTCTTTTACAATTGCAACACAAAAAATAGCTATCAATAAACTTAATGAAGGATGTGGAGGACCTTTACCCTCAAAACTAAAAAGCATTATTTAAAAAAATGTTTTAAAGACACAATGGATTGAAAAAATATTTCATGTTTATAAATTGGAAGAATCAACATAGTTAAAATGGCCATATTACCCAAAGCAATATACAAATTTAATGAATCCTCATCAAAATCCTAATGTCATTTTTTAAAGAAATAGAACAAAAATCACCAGGTTTGTATGGAATCATTAAAGAACCTGAATAACCAAAGTAATCCTGAGAAAAAGGAATAGATCTGGAGGTATCGCACTGCCTCACTTTCAATTTTACTACAGAGTCACAATAAGCAGGGTATTGGCAGAAAAACAGACATATGGACCAATGGAACAGAATTGAGAGACCAGAAGAAAAACCATATATACATGGACAAATAATCTTCGACAAAGGAGCCTAAAACACACAATGTGGGAATGAAAACCTCTTTAATAAATGATGCTGAGAAAATTGGAAAGCCACGTGCAAAAGAATAAAACTCAACTACAGTTGGTCCCCATGCACAAAAATTAATTCAAAATGAATCAAAGACCTGAATATAAGATCTGAAATGATAAATTACATAGAAGAAAACATAGGTATTAAACTCATGGATCTTGGTTGTAGAGAACATTTTATGAATTTAACCCCAAAGGCAAGGAAAGTAAAGGCAAAAATAAATGAATGGAATTGTATCAAACTAAAAAGTTTCTGCCCAGCAAAAGAAACTGGCAACAAAACAAAAAGACAGCCGACCAAGTGGGAGATGATATTTGCAAACAACAGATCTGATAAGATGCTAATATCCAAAATATATAAAGAACTCACAAAGCTCAGCAACAGATAAGCAAACATTCTAGTTAAAATTGGGGAGAGGACCTGAACAGACACTTCTCTCAGGAGGATATACAAGTGGCCAACAGACATATGAAAAGATGCTCAGCTTCACTAGCTATTAGAGAAATGCAAATCAAAACTTTAATGAGATACCACCTCACACCTGTTAGATTGGCTGTTATCAACAAGACAGGTAATAATAAGTGTTGGAAAAGATGTGGAGAACAAGGAACCCTCATTCACTGCTGGTGAGAATGTAATCTGGTAAAGTCATTATGGAAGAAAATATGGTGTTTTCTCAAAAAATTAAGAATAGAACTACCATATGACCCAGTAATCTCTCTACTTGGTGTCTACCCAAAGAACTTGAAAACATTGGTATGTAAAGACACATGCACTGCTGTTTTCACTGCAGCATTATTCACAGTGGCCAAAACATGGAAACAGCCAAAGTGTCCCTGGATAAAGAAGATGTGGTATATATATATGTGATGGAATAGTACTCAGCCATAAGAAATGATGATACATTGCCATTTACAACAACATGGATGAACCTTGATAAATTATACTGAGTGAAACAAGTAAATCATAAAAAGCTAAGAACTATATATGATTTCATACATAGGTGGGGTATAAAACTGAGACTCAGTCCTGGCCCACTGGATCAATGAATAGAGTGTTGGCCTGGTGTGTGTCGTCCTGGGTTTGATGTACAGGCAGGGCATACATGAGAAGTGACCATCCATCTGCTTTTCTTCCTCTCCCTCTCCCCATTTTCTCTCCCTTCTCCTCTCTCAGCCAGTGGCTAGATTGCTTTGAGCAGTGGTCCCAGACACTGAGGATAGCTCAGCTGATTCCCCTCCTTTCCCTTAAAAAAAAAGAAAGAAAGAAAGAAAGAAAAACGAGACTCATGGGCATGGATAAAAGTAAAGCGGTTACCAGGGGTAGGGGCAGGGAGGGGAAGGGGTATAAAATGGGACAAATATACTGCTCACAAAAATGAGGAGATATTTCAAAATGAATATGAAGCAATGAAATATCCCCTGAGTTTTGTGAGCAGTGTTGTACTTCACATAGGTGGGATATAAAACTGACACTCATGGACACAGATAAAAGCAAAGCAGTATGGGGGGGGCCGGGAGAAGGGGAGTAAAGAGGAACAAATATATGGTGTTGCAAAGTGATTGGACTTTGGGAGTGGGGCACACAACACAACAGTTCAAATGCTATGGAGATGTTCACCTGAAAGCTATTTACACATATTGATCAGTGTCACCCATTCAATTTAGTTTCTAAATAAAAAAAATCACATCAAACTGTATATTTAAAATATGTGGTTTTATTATATGTGATTTATACTTCAATTAAGAAGGTAAAGTAATTATATTTCAACTCAATAAATAATGGATCTAGTTAATGGTAATCAATGAAGGCTAGAACTGTTAGATATAAGATTGAAGGGAAAATTTATATTGTATAACTGAATCTGAAAACAAACTTATGCAATCATTCTTGACATCATTAAAAGTAGGAAGGCATGTGCCTTTAGATATTTTCAAGGCTTAGATTACCCTTTCTAAATTTCCAGGCTTCTTTTTATCAGACGTTGGTATAAAGATAGTATTGATTATAAATTTTGAAGTAAGATTAACTAATGAATTTTGAAAGAATCCCATCATATTTTTTTTGGTTAAGATATTTAAATACCAGAGGGTCCCATAATAACAAAGTTCCTTCCCACTTTGAGTAAAACACATGGTATATTGGCACTTGGAGTGAATATTTTTTGCCAGGTAGAAACTCGAGGTTAAAATTCTCAGTACACTGAACAAAATAGGCATGCAGCCAGAAAAAGCATGAGGGCATATTTATTCTTGCAAACTAAAAAGATGGCAACAGAGGTAAGTAAGACATGGTTTCTATTCTTGCTTTGATCTATAATGTATTGGAGCAAATGAGACAAACAGAAACGATTTATTAGGAGAGAGTGTTAGGAAAAGTGTCCATAAAGTGACTTGGTGTTCAGAAGAGGGGGAATCTGTACAGCAATGGTGTGGGTGCTGGGGAGGTGAGAGTGGAGTGGATGACAAAGGAAAGTGGGATAAAGAAAGATTAGCAGAGGAAGGGGAGGAAACGAGAATAGTGAGGTTTCTGGAGTGTACATCTGGACAGGCCTAGAAGTGGCCGTGTGTAAGCTATGAATTTTACGGAAGCAGGGAACCCCTTTCTGCTGTTTCTAACACCGTGTGTGGATATACTTTGTAAATGATAATCACGACTGAATCTGAAGTGGACACTGTCCACTGGGGAAAATAAATTTGTGTCCATAAAGAAAAATCTTGACTGTCCACCATCCAATTTGTTGCATTTCTGCTTAATTATAGTAATGATAAATGGAACTTCTACATAAAAATAAATATTTGTGAGTATTTAATTGAGGGAGTTCTGGATTACCCTGACCATCTAAACTAATCACAAGGATCTAGAATGGTCTTGTTTTAAATGTTACTGTACAGGGCCTCTCATGGCAAGGTTCGTAGAGTGTGGCCATGCCAATTCCTGTAATGGGAGAAACCTTTTGTTGAGAATTGTTATCTTCTGACAGACAGGAAGCAAGCTGGAGGCACCAGGAAGGATGGCATGAATGAACAAGAGAGCTGGTTACTTCCAGGAGAACCAGGCAGGAAACAAGGGCAGGTGTTGTGTGAAGAGGAAGAAACATCAATAACGTTCTACAGTAAGACCTCAGGATGGTAAATATCTTAGAGTTTGAAGTTACAATAATCGTGGTTGCAGCATTTATTCACGTAAGTCCGATTGTTCATATCAAATGTCAAGTCTCTGCAGCCTCTTTGACACCCCATATATGAATACTGGAGATAAGAATCTGTAAGAAGAAAGAACCATAGGAAATAAGTCAGTGATCTAAGTTCTCTAAAGACAAGTCAAACCTGTCACTAGCCATCTAGCCAGGCAGTGGGAATGTAGTTAGGCTTCAGGGGAGGTTTAGGGTGGCTGCCCAGTTGTGCCCTCGTGCTGCAGGGAGAGGTGGACAAACCAGCGGCCCTCGCAGGGCTTGTCTGTCCTGGTCCCTGACAGTCCTCGGCTCTTTGTGGAGCTGCATTATTTCTTCTCCCATGAGAGCATTAGCAATTAGTGCTTCCGTGTCTTCAGAGTTGGAGTCAGCTGAATCCGTTTTATTGGAAATACAGAATGCCCACCATCCTCCAGTCTCATTTTCCCAAACCCTCCTCTGTCTGCGTGCACCGGGACCCGAGCTAGGCGCGATCTGCTCTTTGGTTCCTGTAAGGCCAGGAGCCGCCATCGTGACCATTCACATGCAGGTTCCCATTGGATTCGGGCAGACGATAAAGAAATGGCGGAGTCAGAGGATGGGGGGCCATCCTATTTATTGGTGTCTCACCAGGACAGGCAAACCACAAAAGAAGACAAGGGAAAAGCAGAAAACCAGCTCTTCCCATGAAGGGCAAGGGATCAGGGGAGCCCCTGCAATTGTGATAGCAGGAACTGTGTGTCTGAGCCCCTGGTCTGTCCCACTTTATAGTGTAGAAAACCAAAATCCCTTAATCCAATATACAAACAAGGAAGTCTCCAATACAAAGTCACTTATCCAAGGCATAATTGGATTTCTCATGAGAGTGCACCACCCAGATTATACAATCAGTCAAGGGTGTGGGGAAAAGCTTAGTCCCAAAACCAAACCTCAGGCTACAACAACCTGGCCTGCTTATAGCCTGTCCCCCACACCCATTATAAGTCACAAGCGAGCAAACATATATATCATGTTTACAGACTTATTTGACCAACAGTTCCCCTCCTACAGTGGCTGTACTCTGACATATAAAATTGCTGAAGTACTCTCCTAAGAATTTTCTAGGAATCTCACAGCATCCCCCCACCCTGGCCCTTCAACTTACTCTTGTAGATCTTTAAAAACACGCATTTCTCCTCCTCCTGCGGATTAGCATCACAAGCACCTAATCCTCTTCTACACTCTTCATTAGGCAGGAGAACATAGCACGTTAAGCACATTACTGGTGTCACTGCTGAAGAATACAGAGCTAGTGTGAGGCCAGGGGAACCATGGACCAAGAAAGAGCTGGACATCTGTAGGTCTGGGGAAGAGGCAGGTGACATGAGGTGGGGAGTGGATGAGGAGCTGGTGGTGGAGAGTCAGGTATGAAGCAGTTGGAGCTCTCACCAACTCACATCCCAGAGAAATGCTGTTAGGAGAGTAAAAAAATCCTGGCCACAACTTAAGCTGTTTAACCTGGGTAACTGAGCAAATATGTAGCCTTCATGGCATTAGTTTATCCAGCTTAACAGTGGTTTTTAAATGCTGGCCTGGCCATTTGGCAGCACTGTAGACAGAAGTGAATGTGATAATAAGGGTGAATGCTTTTTGTTTACACAGGTAGTTTACTATAATGGAATTTCTGAGATTTGGTGCTTGGATATTTTTGGGTGACATACTCTGTTATTTTGAAATTTGGACAGAATCTTTGTGAAGGCCGTATGCATTACAGCATAGTCATTGACATTTTGCCTCACACTGTGGGGTGAGCTAACCAAAACAGAGGTTTAATTCTGGTAAAAACCTTTTTCTCATGCACCTGCATGAGACAAAAAGGTAGTTTTTTGCATTTTAATTCTTTTATTAAGTGCAGGGCGGAGTAGGCAGAGAGACAGATTCCTGTGTGTGTGCCGCAACCAGGATCCACCTGGAAAGCCCCCTATGGGGTGATGCTTTGCCCATTTGGGGTCATTGCTCTGCTGCTCACCAACTGAACTATTTTAGTGCCTGAGAGGAGGCCATGGAACCATTCTCAGTGCCCGGAGCCATCTTGCTTGAACCAATCGACCCATGGCTGCAAGAGAGGAAGTGGGGTGGAAAAGGGAGGGGTGGAGAAGGAGATGGTCTCTTCTCCCGTGTGCCTTGACCAGGAATCAAACCAGCACATCACACGCCCAGCCAATGCTCTACCACTGAGCCAACCAATCAGGGCCAGAATGTAGCACTTCTTGAGCATCTTATTTGGGCCATGTTCTCTCAATGTGCATCTGACTTAATTTTTTTTTTTTTTTTACAGAGACAGAGTTAATTCTTTTTTTTTTTTTTTTTTTACAGAGACAGAGGGAGAGTCAGAGAGAGGGATAGATAGGGACAGACAGACAGGAATGGAGAGAGATGAGAAGAATCAATCATCAGTTTTTCGTTGCGACACCTTAGCTGTACATTGATTACTTTCTCATATGTGCCTTGACCACGGGCCTTCAGCAGACCGAGTAACCTCTTGTTCGAGCTAGCAACCTTGGGTTCTCGAACCTGTGTCCTTTCGCATACCAGTACAAAGCTCTATCCACTGCGCCACCGCCTGGTCAGGCACATCTGACTTAATTCTTACAAAAGCTTTTTAAGTAGGTATTTCCCCTTTTCTCAAATGAGTAACCAAAAATGCAGAGAATTTAAGACAGTCCTAGACCCTATTTCGTGTCTAATTGATTCCAGAGCACCCAGCATTCACTCTCCTACAATCACTTGTTTCAATATAAAGTGCCTGATAAGGGTGTCAAAGGCCATTATTGTCCAGCACTAAAATAAACTACAAAATTACTTATTCTAGAGTGACAAGACCTTTGAGAAATGGATACAGACTTATAAAAATGGAAAGGACGTCCCAAGGAAAATTCTGTTAAGATTTTTGGATTATGGGGAACGCTAGGGAAGGAGTGGGGAGATTGTGTGAAGACGCTTGAGCCCCTGATGGGGAATGGCAAAATGTTGAAAGGTCAGAAAGTTGGCCAGGAGGCAAGGGAGAATTTTGAAGCTCAACTTTCCCTCCCTTAAAGATATAGTAAAGGCCCTGGCTGGTTGGCTCAGTGGTGGAGCATCAGCCTGGAGTGCAGGAGTCCAGGGTTCGATTCCCAGCCAGGCACACAGGAGAAGTGCCCATCTGCTTCTCCACCCCTTCCCCTCTCCTTCCTCTCTGTCTCTCTCTTCCCCTCCCGCAGCTGAGGCTTCATTGGAGCAAAAAGATGGCCCAGGCGCTGACGATGGCTCCTTGGCCTCTGCCTCAGGCACTAGAATGGCTCTGATTGCAACAGAGCAACACTCCTGATGGGCAGAGCATTGCTCCCTGGTGGCATGCCCGGTGGATCCCGGTCGGGCGCATGCGGGAGTCTGTCGGACTGCCTCCCCGTTTCCAACTTAAGAAAAATACAAAAAAAAAAAAAAAAAAAAGCAAGGCTCAGCCTTGCATGGATATATATTACACAGGTGGAGTTTCCTGGGGCTCCCTAAATCCCATCTCTGGAGCCAAGTCCTCAGGTCTGTGACTCACCCTTAATGCAGCAGAAGAGGGAGAAGACCAACAAAAAGTGTTTGTCCATCCTGACTCAGAAGTCTCTTGTACTAGAAAAAAGAAGACAGGGACAGCAAGCCTGGGTCTTTAGTCTGCAGGGAGGAAACTTTTATCACAGTGCAGGGATTGCTCATGCGTAAGGGAACCAATCACAGAAGGTTGCCACTGGGAGCTCAAGTTAATTGTTCTCCACCCCACAGCAGAGAATGATAACGAATAAATGCTGGCATTTACCTTAAGCTGACTTTGTCTTTTAGTAAATCATCATAGCAGTTATTATTTGTATTACGGGTATGATAATTCTTGTTTCAACTTCCCACAGAAGAAAACTAGGTCTTGGTGAGGTTTAGTATCTTACCCAAGATCACATATCTAGTGAATGATAGTTCCGATACTCAGAGCAAGACTTTCTAATTCTAGAGGCTGTATTTTTAACCACGTTGATTCCAGGCATCTTAGAGATTTATTTATACAATTGACAAATATGGATTGAGAGCTTCATGTACATGCTCACCCATGTCCTTACCTTATGGGTGAGAAACAGGAAACTGAAAAAGATGAAAAAAGGCATAATTTATGACCAAACTGCGTCTTCAACTAGGACTTCTGATTTTCAGCCCAGAACTCTTTCACCTTGCCTGAAATCTAATCTCCATGCCAGAAACTGTTAAATTTGTAGGATTGTAAAATCCCTCCCCTCAGAATTACCACACAATTTGATCTTTAGCAAATGTATATTGTAAAACTGGCTGGTTTTGTGCATGATGTAGGTTTCCATCTTTATGAAAGTTAATTCACTTAAGGTTTATCATGGGTAAGGCACTGGAGAACTATGACAAGCCCTGGTATTCTAAATCCCCTGAACTTGTCAGTGAGCTAATGATACTTTGACTAGAGATACTAAGAATCTTCCATACTGAACTGAGTCAATGACATGTTCCTTAGTTGTAGTAACAATATGTTCAATAAACATATTAAGTCTGACATTTTGAGACATTAGACACAAACTGTGTGAAATAAAGCCTTAGCTCAAATACCACATAATTTAGAGTCATCCTTGCCTAGGAAGAGAGCCAGAAGGCTTAGAAACAAGGGAATTCGTTCTGAAAACAATTCATTCTAGAATGGAGAGCAGGATTGTGAAGTTTTTTCTTTCTTCTGCCATATTTCAAGTGAGGATGTTAAAAGTGGATGGAATATTACAAGATTTACCAAAGGCTTAATCAAGATGGCAAACCCCTGAGCCTTTGGTGCTTGGCGTAACAAGGTTATCAGGGTATTTCATTTGTGACCTATTTTCTCTGCTTTGTGTGTTTACAGACATTGACTCAAGACTCACAACCAAAGTCGCAGATATTCCCGGTTAAACCGCAATGGGTAGCACAGTTTCTAGTCTTCCTTCAAGGCTCCCTGTGGCAGATGCTTTTCAAAAGACCCACTGAGTTTTAAGTCTGATTTCTACTGTATTAGTTTCAGTTAGGATTATGGAATTTTGCAACGCCACCCAAGCATTGGGTTCTTCTTACCTATTCCTCATTCTCTCACAGGGACCCATCCGTCAAAGATTCTTTTAAAAGCAATTTCTTGCCCCTGGCCGGTTGGCTCAGTGGTAGAGCGTCGGCCTGGCGTGCAGGAGTCCTGGGTTCGACTCCCGGCCAGGGCACACAGAAGAAGCGCCCATCTGCTTCTCCACCCCTCCCCCTCTCCTTCCTCTCTGTCTCTCTCTTCCCCTCCTGCAGCCAAGGCTCCATTGGAGCAAAGTTGGCCCGGGCACTGGGGATGGCTCTTTGGCCTCTGCCTCAGGCGCTAGAATGGCTCTGGTTGCAACAGAACAATGCTCCAGATGGGAAGAGCATTGCTCGCTGGTGGGCATGCCGAGTGGATCCTGGTTGGGCGCATGTAGGAGTCTGTCTGACTGCCTAACAGTTTACTATTTCAGAAAAATACAACCCCCCACCAAAAAAAAACCCAGACAATTTTTTTTTTTATTTAGCATGGAGTAAAATAAAAGAGGTATTAGAACCTATTCATAGAGGCAATGTGGTATAATAAAAATAGCATTTTTCTGAGAGTCCAGCGACCTGTGCTTGATTACTATACAACTCATGGCATCTTTACCAAGCCCTATATCTGTAGTGTGAGCTTTTGACCATTTTTATGATCATTTACAACTTTAACAGTCTATGGTTTTGTGATAAAAATCATGAGGATGAGTACCAAGTTCTGGTGTTCTGACCTAGCATCCTGCTTAACACATGGGCCTGGGAGGAAGTGAACATATGAAGATATCAATCTCACATGATAGCACTGATACAGAGCCAGCGGGGCACAGCCCTCAGGTTAATGCACCTCCATGCCAAGGCCACCACCCAGCACAGATATATTTGCCTTGCTTTGTGAAGATGAAAGCATAACACTGTGTCCTCTTGGTCATGGTTTCTCTTGGCCCCAGGGTGGGTGACTGAGATCTTGGTGATACCACAGATGAGCAACCTCTTATTTTGAACTCCTAAATGCTGTTCTTTGTTTTGGAGGAATGGACGTTGGCACAGAGGTAGGATCAGGCTACCTTGTTTCTGGGGTTCTAGGAGGCAGCAATGGTTTCTGAGAGTGTGTATGGAGACTAGGTGGGGACATACCTGCTTGTGGGGCCCAAGGAAATCACCTGGAGTTCACATCAACCCTTATACCTGTGATGCTGGTGCGAAGACTGATAAAGGAAAATATAAGACCAACATTTACCTAGTGCTTGCCATAGGCCACATAGAAGTCTAGCCACTTGCACTCAGGAATTTCATGGACTTCTCATAACACTCTGGTGATGACATGTGTAGCATGGAGCACAGTGAAGGTTCAAGCAAAGAGCAGTGTCACTAAAATAGAGACATCATCCACAATATTGCTGTCAATATGATGCTTCAGATAAAAAGTTACAATGAATGACAACAATTTTTAAAATAATTACTCTGGGCTGTTTAGGGGCTGACTTTATGCAGGCCAGGTTTTTGTTAGCACCGTACCTCCCTTCCTAAGCAAGGTTATTAACATGGGGTCTAGTGTCCTCTTAGTGTCTGGGGTCCATGGATTTCAATAGAAAAATTTAGATTGTTCATTAACCTCTAGCTGATATTAATCATTTCCTTTCACACTGAATGTTGGAAACGAACTATAAAAGTTGAGCAGTGCCTGAGATAGTTACCAATAGAAAAAAGAGAAAGAACAGAAATTATAGATGGTTTCATTTGTCTCTTTAAACTTACCAGAACACAAAGGCCATACTGGTTTTGTGTGGAAACATTCTTGTGAACGCAATTGGGAAGCCAGTAAAATGAATGTGCATCTCACTTCTGTCTGTTCTGAAAATGAATCTCATGGTTAGAAATTTTTTCTAATAAGAAGCTGTGTTTGGCCCTGGTTGGTGGCTTAGTGGATAGAGTGTCACCACGGCATATGAACAGTCCGAATTGTATCCTGGTTAGGGCACACAGGAGAAGCAACCATATGCTTCTATCTACACTCTCTCACCTTTATCTCCTTCTTCCCTTTTCGCAGCTAGAAGCTCAATTGGCTCAAGCATGGCCCTGAGTGCTGATGATAGCTCTGCTGCAGCGCATCAGCCTCAGGCACTAAATATAGCTTGGCACTTGAGCATGAGCCCCAGATGTGGTTGCCAAGTGGATCCTGGTTGGGGCATATGTAAGAATCTGAGTCACTATCTCCCCTCCTCTCACTTAAAACAAAAAAAAGTTGGTACGTTTCTAAATGTAGCTGTGCCGTTTTACAAAACATTTTCTTGAGGCTTCCATACATTTTCTTAACAGCTTGCTAAATGAAAGGAAGCTCCGCTTATATTGCGTTAACGTTAGTAAACCATGTTGAAACTTGTTTGTGGACAGCAACAAAGAAAAACTTTATAACTCATTTTCTGTGTCAAATAGAATAGTTGATATTTCTTTTGAAAATCTGAGGCATTTGTTGAGGAATTGGCACCTTTGCCATACTCTTTTTTTTTAATTTATTTATTAAATTTAATGCAGTGACATTGATAAATCAGGGTACATACGTTGAGAGAAAACATCTCTAGATTATTTTGACATTTGATTGTGCTGTATACCTCTCCCCCAAAGTTAAATTGTCTTCTGTCACCTTCTATCTGGTTTTCTTTGTGCCTCTCTCCTCCCCCAACCCCTGTCTCCTTCTTCACCCCATCCCTCCTCCCCCCAGCCCCCCACCCCTGTTGCCATCACATTCTTGTTCATGTCTCTGAGTCTCATTTTTATGTCCCTTCTATGTATGGATTCATATAGTTCTTAGTTTTTTTTCCTGATTTACTTATTTCACTCCGTATAATGTTATCAAGGTCCATCCATGTTATTGTAAATGATCCGATGTCATCATTTCTTATGGCTGAGTAGTATTCCATAGTATATATGTACCAAAGCTTTTGAATCCACTCGTCCTCTGACGGACACTTGGGCGGTTTCCAGATCTTCACCTATTGTGAACAATGCTGCCACAAACATGGGGTGCATTTCTCCTTTTGGAGCCGTTCTATGGTGTCCTTGGGGTATATTCCTAAAAGTGGGATAGCTGGGTCAAAAGGCAGTTTGATTTTCCAGTTTTTTGAGGAATCTCCATACGTTTTCCACAGTGGCTGCACCCAGTCTGCATTCCCACCAGCAGTGCAGGAGGGTTCCCTTTTCTCCACATCCTCGCCAGCACTTATTCTGTGTTGTTTTGTTGATAAGCGCCATTCTGACTGGTGTGAGGTGGATATCTCATTGTGGTTTTAAATTTGCATTTCTCTAATGATTAGTGATGTTGAGCATTTTTTCATATGCCTATTGGCCATCTGTATGTCCTCTTTGGAGAAGTGTCTATTCATCTCTTTTAGCCCATTTTTGATTGGGTTGTATGTCTTCCTGGTGTTGAGTTTTACAAGTTCTTTATAATTTTGGTTATTAACCCCTTACCAGACATATTGTCAAATATGTTATCCCATTGTTTGTCTTTTATTCTGTTCTTGTTGTCTTTAGCTGTGCAAAAGCTTTTTAGTTTTGATATAGTCCCCATTTGTTTAATCCTGTCTTTTATTTCACTTGCCCGTGGAGATAAATTGGTCAAATATATTGCTCCGAGAGATGTCCCGAGAGCTTACTGCCTATGTTTCCTTCTAAGATGCTTATGGTTTCATCACGGCCTACATTCAAAGTCTTTTATCCATTTTGAGTTTATTTTGTGAGTGGTGTAAGCTGGTGGATCTAGTTTCATTTTTTTGCAGGTATTTGTCCAATTTTCCCAACACCATTTGTTAAAGAGGCTGTCTTTACTCCATTGTATTTCCTTGCCTCCTTTGTCAAATATCAGTTGTCCATAGAAAACTGTGGGTTTTTTTGGGTTCTTTTTCTTTTTTTTCTTTTTTTTATTTCTGGGTTCTCTGTTCTGTTCCAATGATCTATTTGCCTGTTCTTATGACAGTACCAGGCTCTTTTGAGTACAATGGCCTTGTAGTATAACTTGATATTAGGAAGTGTGATACTTCTCACTTTATTCTTCTTTTTTAAGATTGCTGAGGCTATTCGTGTTCTTTTTGGTTCCATATAAATTTTTGGAATATGTGTTCTATATCTTTGAAGTATGTCATTGGTATTTTAATTGGTATTGCATTGAATTTATAAATTGCTTTGGGTAATATAGACATTTTAATGATGTTTATTCTTCCTAACCATGAGCACGGTATATGCTTCCACTTGTTGTATCTTCCTTGATTTCTTTTATCAATGTTTTGTAATTTTCCGAGTACAAGTCGTTAGTCTCCTTGGTTAAGTTTTATTCCTATGTACTTTATTTTTTGGTTGTAATTGTGAAGGGGATTGTTTCCTTAATTTCTCTTTCTGACTGTTCATTGTTGGTGTATAAAAAATGCTTCTGATTTCTGAGTATTGATTTTATATATCCTGCCACTTTGCTGAATTTATTTATCAGGTCCAGTAGTTTTTTGACTGAGACTTTAGGGTTTTCTATATACAATATCATATCATCTGCAAATAATGATAGTTTTACTTCATTCTTTTCCAACTTGTATGCCTTTTATTTCTTCTTCTTGTCTGATTGCTGTGGCTAGGACTTCCAGGAGTATGTTAAATAAGAGTGGTTAAAGGGGGCACCCCTGCCTTGTTCCTGATCTTAAGGGGTATTGCTTTTTAATTTTTGCCCATTGAGTATGATGTTGGCTGTGGGTTTTCATAGATGGCTTTTATCATGTGAGGTATGTTCCCTGTATTCCCACTTTGCTGAGAGTTTTGATCATGAATGGGTGCTGGATTTTATCAAATGCTTTTTCTGCATCTATTGAAATTATCATATGGTTTTTCTCCTTCTTTTTGTTTATGTGATGAATCACATTGATTGATTTACGAATATTGTACAGCCCTTGCCCCCAGAATAAATCCCACTTGATCATGGTGTATGATTTTTTCCATATATTGTTGGATCCGGTTTGCTAATATTTTGTTGAGGATTTTAGCATCTATATTCATCAGAGATATTGGCCTATAATTTTCTTTCTTTGTGTGTCTTTGCCTGGTTTTGGAATCAGAATTATGCTCGCCTCATAAAAGGAGTTTGGAAGTCTTCCTTCCTCTTGAATTTTTTGAAATAGTTTGAGAAGGATAGGAGTTAGTTCTTCTTTGATATTTGGTAGAATTCCGTTGTGAAGCCATCGGGCCCGGACTTTTCTTTGTTGGGAGTTTTTTGATAACTGTTTCGATCTCCTTTGGTGTAATTGGTCTGTTTAGTTTTCTGATTCTTCCAGATTGATTTTTGGAAGATTGTATGTTTCAAGGAATTTGTCCATTTCATCTAGGTTGTCTAGTTTTTGGCATACAGTTCTTCATAGTATTTTCTTACAATATTTTGTATTTCTGTTGTGTCAGTTGTTATTTCTCCTCTCTCATTTCTAATTTTATTTATTTGAGTCCTCTCTCTCTTTTTCTTGGTGAGTCTACTTAAAGGTTCATCAATCTTGTTTACCTTTTCAAAGAACCAGCTCCTAGTTTCATTGATCCTCTGTATTGTTTCTTTAGCCTCTATGTCATTTATTTCTGCTCTGATCTTTATTATTTCCTTCCTTCTACTACATTTGGGCTTTACTTGCTGTTCTTTTTCTAATTCTTTTTAGATGCAGGGTTATTTTTTTTTTTTTTTTTTTTTTTTTTTTTTTTTTTTTTTTTTTTTTTTTAAGTTGTTTATTTGAGCTTTTTCTAGCTTCTGAAAGTGTGCCTTTAGTGCTATGAACTTCCCTTTCATCACTGCTTTCACTGTGTCCCATAAATTTTGAGTTGTTGTATGCTCATTGTCATTTGTTTCTATGAATTTTTTGTTTCTTCTTTGATCTCATTCTTAATCCATTCATTATTTAACACCCTGTTATTTAGTTTCCATGTGTTTGAGAATTTTTGAGCTTTTCTGCTGTGATTCATTTCTAGTTTCATGCCGTTGTGATCGAAGAAAGTGCTTTATATGATTTCAGTCTTCTTAAATTTGTTGAGAGCACTTTTGTGCCCTAACATGTGGTCTATCCTAGAGAATGTACCATGAGCACTTGAAAAGAATGTATATTCTGCTGCTTTAGGGTGAAAGGTTCTGAAGATATCTATTAAATCGAGTTGATCTAGTGTTCCAATAAGTCTGCTGTTTCTTTGTTAATTTTCTTTCTTGAGGATCTATCTAGTGATGTTAGTGGGGTATTGAAATCCCCTACTATTATAGTATTGCTGTTGATCTCGCCCTTTAAATCCATCAAAATCTGTTTATATATTTGGGTGCTCCTATATTAGGTGCATAGATATTTATAATAGTTATATCTTCCTGTTGGATTACTCCCTTTATCATTATGTAGTGGCCTTCTTTATCTCTTACTATATCCTTTGTTTTAAAGTCCAATTTGTCTGATATAAGTATTGCTACCCCAGCTTTTTTTTCATTTCCGTTTGCATGAAACATTTTTTTCCATCCTTTTACCTTCAATCTGTGTGTGTCTTTTGTTCTAAGGTGTGTCTCTTGTAGACAACATATGTATGGGTCCTGTTTTCTTATCCATGCAGCTACCCTATGTCTTTTGATTGGATCATTTAATCCATTTACATTTAAGGTTATTATTGATATGTAGTTGTTTATTGCCATTTTCTTCTTTAAAGGTGTATTCCTTTCTTTTTTTTTTTCTGTATTCTTTTCCCACTTTATCTGTTTACACCAGGCCCCTTAATATTTCCTGCAGCATTGGTTTGGTTGTAATGAATTCCTTGAGTTGTTTTTTGTCTGGAAGCTTTTTATTTCTCCTTCAATTTTAAACGATAGCCTTGCTGGATAAAGTAGTCTTGGTTGTAGGTTCTTGTTCTGCATTACTTTGAATATTTCTTGCCATTCCCTTCTGGCCTCAAGTGTTTCTGTTGAGAAGTCAGATGTCATCTTATGGGGGCTCCTTTGTAGGTGATAACTTTTTTTTCTCTGCAGCTTTTAATATTTTTCTTATTGCTTAGCTTTGGTATTTTAATTATGATGTGTCTTGGTGTAGGTTTCTTTGGGTTTCTCTTTAATGGAGTCCTCTGTGCTTCTTGGATTTGTGAGAGTTTCTCTTGCATTAATTTAGGGAAGTTTTCAGCTATGATATGATTGAAAAAGTCTCTATCCCTTGTTCTTTTTCTTCTTCTTCAGGAACCCCTATGATGCGGATGTTATTTCTCTTCATTTGTCACAGAGCTCTCTAAGAGTTTCCTCTGACTTTTTGAGTCTTTTTTCTCTTTTCTTCTCTGCTTTCATGCCTTCATTCCAGTTGTCTTCTAACTCGCTGATTCGATCCTCTGCTCTATCTATCCTGTTTTTAATTCCTTCCATTGTGGTCTTTATTTCTGATATTGTATTTGTCATCTCCAACTGATTCTTTTTTATACTTGCTATTTCTTTATTTAGGTTTCATACTGACCTCCATTGTTGTTCTAAGATCCCTAAGCATCCTTACAATCATTATTTTGAACTCCGCATCTGGAAGTTGATTATTTCCATATCACTCAGTTCATCTCTCGAAAGTGTCTCTTGTGGTTTCATTTGGATTGCACTCCTTTGTTTCTCATCTTCTTCTTCTTTTTTTTTTATTTGTAGAGTTGATTGAGTCTAGGCTTGGTGTTGTCTGCCTCCAGTTTTCAGTTGTGTTATTTTTAGGTCTTCGTGGGTTGGTATCAGCTATTATTTGTAATCCACTTTCGGATTTGGGCAGCTTTGAAGTCTTGATTTGTTTGTTTTCTTAACAGGTGATAGTCTTGTTAACTGATCTCAGCAGGGGGCTTCCTTGAAACTGTATCCAGGAATGCTGTGGGTGTAACCTGAGACGCTGAAGGTCTCTTCCTCCAACTAATCTCACTGGGGCAGGGTTTTTTCTCTCAGCTTCAGTAGGGGGAGGTGTATCTCAGATCTCCATGGAGACCTGAGTTACTGCCCCTCCTCCCCACTTCTTGTTTTCAGCTGTGTCTTGTTGTGCTGATTGGAGCTGGATAGATGTCCGGAGATCTCTGATCCGGAAGCACTTCAGCTCTGTTTTGTGAAAGGTTCAGTCCCTCCCCCAGCTATGGCGCCTCCCACGAATGAGTCAGCTTTTTATTTTGTTTCTTGCATACCTTAGCCCCTCACAGTCTGTCCCTCTCCCTGTCTTTTCCACTTGGGAGATAAGCTGGTCTTTTCAACCCACCTTGCTCCCTGGTGCCAGGTAAGTGGCTGTGAGCAGTAGTTTCTGCTCTTTTCCTCTGTGAAATCCTCTCTGGGCTCTCAGCCTCACCCCCTCCTCCCTTCCTGTAAGCAGAGGAGATTCAGGCACTCCTTACCAGGATTATTGTGGCTTCCTCTTTGCTCCTTGGTTTTTGAGAGCTGTTCTTGCAGTTCAGTGTTGGTTTTTCATGCTGATTTTTCTAAATTGATTTGTATTCCAGTTTGGTGTTGAGAGCTGGGTGTCTGTGCATCCGCCTACTCCGCGCCATATCCTCTCCGGTAATACATTTTTATACATTTGTCTAATGACATCAAACTAATAATCTGAGACAAAAAAACATTAAAAGGGAGAGGCAAAGGAGAATAGAGTGCAGAAGCATTCATAAGACAAAGGACTCTTGTATATATGAAATTTTTTTTCTCAGTAAACTAATGGTAACAACCCATGAAAAAACCAATACTGAAACACACAGCTTAAAAAACAAAAAAGAGGCCCTGGCCGGTTGGCTCAGTGGTAGAGCATAGGCCTGGCGTGCAGGAGTCCTGGGTTTGATTCCTGGCCAGGGCACACAGGAGAAGCGCCCTTCTGCTTCTCCACTTCTTCCCTCTTCTTCCTCTCTGTCTCTCTCTTCCCCTCCTGCTCCATCGGAGCAAAGTTTTCCCGGGTGCTGAGGATGGTTCTGTGGCCTCTGCCTCAGGCGCTAGAATGGCTCTGATTGCAGCAGAACGACACCCAGATGGGCAGAGCATCGCCCCCTGGTGGGCATGCCGGGTGGATCCGGTCGGGCACATGCGGGAGTCTGTCTGACTGCCTCCCCATTTCGAACTTCAGAAAAATACAAAAAACAAACAAAAAGAAACAATCCCAAAAAAGAAATAGAGGAAATAAGCATCAGAAACACCCACAAAAATAACCAAACACACAGAGCTAGCAGAAAACAAAACATAAAATTGCTATAAGAAATCTTCAAGTGTCAATAATTACCCTAAATGCAAATCAACTAAACTCACCAATAAAGAAGCTGAGAGTAATAGATTGAATCAAAAAGTAAAAATCTAAGCCTGACCAGGTGGTGGCGTAGTGGATAGAGCGTCGGACTGGGATGCGGAAGGACCCAGGTTCGAGACCCCGAGGTCGCCAGCTTGAGTGAGGGCTCATCTGGCTTGAGCAAAGAGATCACCAGCTTGGACCCAAGGTCGCTGGCTCCAGCAGGGGGTTACTCAGTCTGCTGAAGGCCCACGGTCAAGGAACATGTGAGAAAGCAATCAATGAACAACTAAGAAGCCGCAATGCGCAACGAGAGACTGATGATTGGTGCTTCTCATCTCTCTCCATTCCTATCTGTCTGTCCCTGTCTATCTCTGCCTCTGTAAAAAAAAAAAAAAAAAAAAAAAAAAAGTAAGAATCTAACCATGTGCTGCTTTCAGGAGACACATCAAAGCTGCAAGGACAAAAGTAGACTCAAAATGAAAGGTTGGAAATGATTCTCCAAGCAACTAATACCCAAAGAAAAGCAGGTGTAGCCATACTTATATCTGACAATACTGGACTTCAAGACAACAAAGGTAATAAGAGACAAAGATGGACAGTTGGTAATGATAAAGGGAATATTATATCAAGAAGACATAACACTTCTTAATATTTATGCACAAAATCAGAGAGCAACAAAATATATAAGCTATTTTCTAACTGATCTAAATATAGAAACAGACAAAAACAGTCATATTTGGAGATTTCAACAGACCATTGACAGCTATCTAAAGATAGCTCATCAAAACAGAAAATCAATAAATAATATCGGTCTTAAACAAACACTGCCCCAAATGGACATAATTGAAAATTTACAGGTCATTTCATCCCAGACATCAGATTATATATTCTTTTCCAGTGTGCAGGGAACCATTCTTAAGGATAGACACAAAACTAACTCAAGAAATTAAAGAAGATTGAAATTATACCAAAACTATTTCTCTGATTATAAGTCTTTGAAATTAGAATTCAGCTGCAGAAAAAGATGTAAAAAACCCACAAAAAATGTGAAATTAAACAACATACTTCTAAAATGACTGGGTCAAAGAAGAAAGAAAAGTAGAGATAAAAAGATATATACAGAAAAAATGAGAATGACAACACAATATATCAAAACTTCTAGGATGAAGCAGAAACAGTAAGAAGAGGGAAGTTTATATCATTACAGGCTTATTTTAAGAAACAAGAGCTATCCCAAGTAAACAACCTAACATCACATCTTAAAGAACTAGGAAAAGAAGAACAAAGGCAACCCAAAGTCAGCAGAAGAAAGGAAACAGTAAAAATTAGAGCAGAATTAATGACATAGAGAACAAAAAAACTGTAGAAAAAATTAATACAGCAAAGAGCTGATTCTTTGAAAAGATCAATAAAATTAACAACTCCTTGGCTAGATTCACCAAGGAAAAAAGAGAGATTAAGGAGAAATTACCACCAGACATCACAGGTATATGAAAGATCTTACTATGAAAGATTATATGCCACCAAATTCAACAATCCAGAAGAACTAATTTAATAGTTTCTAGAACTATTTAATCTTACTAGCCTGAGTCACAAAGAAGTGGAAAACCTAAATGGACCTATAAGCAAGGAGGAAATTGAAACAACTATCAAAATCCTTCCCCCAAATAAAAGTCCAGGACCAGATGATTATCCTAGTGAATTCTACCAAACATTTAAGGATTTGTACCTATCTTTCTCAAAGTTTTCCAAAACATAGAAGAAGAATGAATATTCCCTAACATATTTCATGAAGCCAACATAATCCTGATACCAAAAACTGGCAAAAAACAATACAAAAAAAGAAAACTACAGACCAATCTCTCTAGTGCGTACTGATGCAAAAATCCCAACAAAATACTAGCAAATTGAATACAACAATATTGTACATTGCAAAAATAATACATTATGGCCTGACCTGGCGGTGGTGCAGTGGATAGAGCATCAGACTGGGATGCCGAGGACCAGGTTCGAGACCCCGAGGTCGCCAGCTTGAGCGCGTGCTCATCTGGTTTGAGCAAAAGCTCACCAGCTTGGACCCAAGGTCGCTGGTTTGAGCAAGGGGTTACTCTATCTGCTGAAGGCCCGCCATCAAGGCACATATGAGAAAGCAATCAATGAACAACTAAGGTGTCGCAATGCGCAACGAAAAACTAATGATTGATGCTTCTCATCTCTCTGTTCCTCTCTGTCTGTCCCTGTCTATTCCCTCTCTCTGACTCTCTCTGACTCTCTCTGTCTCTGTAAAAACAAAACAAAACAAAACTACATTATGATCAAGTGGTATTCATTCTGGGGTGCACCAGGATAGTTCAACATATGCAAATCAATCAATGTAATACACCACATCAACACAACAAAAGACAAAAATCATATGATCTTATCAATAGATGCAGGAAAGGCATTTGATAAGATACAACATCCATTTATGTTTAAAACACTTAAGAAAATGGGTATAGAAGAAAAGTACCTCAACATAATAAAGGCCATATATTATAAACTATCAGCCAATATTTTACTAAATGGTGAAAATGGAAAGATTTCCCTCTAAATCAGGAACAAGACAGGATGCTCACTCTCTCCACTCTTATTCAACATAGTACTGGAAGTCAGCCAGAGAAATCAGGCAAAAGAAAGAAATAAAAAGCATCATACTGGGAAAGAAGTAAAGGTATTACTTTTTGCAGATGCTATGATTCTGTATGTAGAAAACCCCAAAGACTTCACTGAAAATCTATTAGAAACAGGTCACAGGGTACAAAATCAATACAAAAAAAACTGCTGCTTTCCTATACTCCAAGTGAAACCTCAGAAGATGAACTAAAAAAAAAAATTCTTTTACAATTGCAACACAAAAAATAGCTATCAATAAACTTAATGAAGGATGTGGAGGACCTTTACCCTCAAAACTAAAAAGCATTATTTAAAAAAATGTTTTAAAGACACAATGGATTGAAAAAATATTTCATGTTTATAAATTGGAAGAATCAACATAGTTAAAATGGCCATATTACCCAAAGCAATATACAAATTTAATGAATCCTCATCAAAATCCTAATGTCATTTTTTAAAGAAATAGAACAAAAATCACCAGGTTTGTATGGAATCATTAAAGAACCTGAATAACCAAAGTAATCCTGAGAAAAAGGAATAGATCTGGAGGTATCGCACTGCCTCACTTTCAATTTTACTACAGAGTCACAATAAGCAGGGTATTGGCAGAAAAACAGACATATGGACCAATGGAACAGAATTGAGAGACCAGAAGAAAAACCATATATACATGGACAAATAATCTTCGACAAAGGAGCCTAAAACACACAATGTGGGAATGAAAACCTCTTTAATAAATGATGCTGAGAAAATTGGAAAGCCACGTGCAAAAGAATAAAACTCAACTACAGTTGGTCCCCATGCACAAAAATTAATTCAAAATGAATCAAAGACCTGAATATAAGATCTGAAATGATAAATTACATAGAAGAAAACATAGGTATTAAACTCATGGATCTTGGTTGTAGAGAACATTTTATGAATTTAACCCCAAAGGCAAGGAAAGTAAAGGCAAAAATAAATGAATGGAATTGTATCAAACTAAAAAGTTTCTGCCCAGCAAAAGAAACTGGCAACAAAACAAAAAGACAGCCGACCAAGTGGGAGATGATATTTGCAAACAACAGATCTGATAAGATGCTAATATCCAAAATATATAAAGAACTCACAAAGCTCAGCAACAGATAAGCAAACATTCTAGTTAAAATTGGGGAGAGGACCTGAACAGACACTTCTCTCAGGAGGATATACAAGTGGCCAACAGACATATGAAAAGATGCTCAGCTTCACTAGCTATTAGAGAAATGCAAATCAAAACTTTAATGAGATACCACCTCACACCTGTTAGATTGGCTGTTATCAACAAGACAGGTAATAATAAGTGTTGGAAAAGATGTGGAGAACAAGGAACCCTCATTCACTGCTGGTGAGAATGTAATCTGGTAAAGTCATTATGGAAGAAAATATGGTGTTTTCTCAAAAAATTAAGAATAGAACTACCATATGACCCAGTAATCTCTCTACTTGGTGTCTACCCAAAGAACTTGAAAACATTGGTATGTAAAGACACATGCACTGCTGTTTTCACTGCAGCATTATTCACAGTGGCCAAAACATGGAAACAGCCAAAGTGTCCCTGGATAAAGAAGATGTGGTATATATATATGTGATGGAATAGTACTCAGCCATAAGAAATGATGATACATTGCCATTTACAACAACATGGATGAACCTTGATAAATTATACTGAGTGAAACAAGTAAATCATAAAAAGCTAAGAACTATATATGATTTCATACATAGGTGGGGTATAAAACTGAGACTCAGTCCTGGCCCACTGGATCAATGAATAGAGTGTTGGCCTGGTGTGTGTCGTCCTGGGTTTGATGTACAGGCAGGGCATACATGAGAAGTGACCATCCATCTGCTTTTCTTCCTCTCCCTCTCCCCATTTTCTCTCCCTTCTCCTCTCTCAGCCAGTGGCTAGATTGCTTTGAGCAGTGGTCCCAGACACTGAGGATAGCTCAGCTGATTCCCCTCCTTTCCCTTAAAAAAAAAGAAAGAAAGAAAGAAAGAAAAACGAGACTCATGGGCATGGATAAAAGTAAAGCGGTTACCAGGGGTAGGGGCAGGGAGGGGAAGGGGTATAAAATGGGACAAATATACTGCTCACAAAATGAGGAGATATTTCAAAATGAATATGAAGCAATGAAATATCCCCTGAGTTTTGTGAGCAGTGTTGTACTTCACATAGGTGGGATATAAAACTGACACTCATGGACACAGATAAAAGCAAAGCAGTATGGGGGGGGCCGGGAGAAGGGGAGTAAAGAGGAACAAATATATGGTGTTGCAAAGTGATTGGACTTTGGGAGTGGGGCACACAACACAACAGTTCAAATGCTATGGAGATGTTCACCTGAAAGCTATTTACACATATTGATCAGTGTCACCCATTCAATTTAGTTTCTAAATAAAAAAAAATCACATCAAACTGTATATTTAAAATATGTGGTTTTATTATATGTGATTTATACTTCAATTAAGAAGGTAAAGTAATTATATTTCAACTCAATAAATAATGGATCTAGTTAATGGTAATCAATGAAGGCTAGAACTGTTAGATATAAGATTGAAGGGAAAATTTATATTGTATAACTGAATCTGAAAACAAACTTATGCAATCATTCTTGACATCATTAAAAGTAGGAAGGCATGTGCCTTTAGATATTTTCAAGGCTTAGATTACCCTTTCTAAATTTCCAGGCTTCTTTTTATCAGACGTTGGTATAAAGATAGTATTGATTATAAATTTTGAAGTAAGATTAACTAATGAATTTTGAAAGAATCCCATCATATTTTTTTTGGTTAAGATATTTAAATACCAGAGGGTCCCATAATAACAAAGTTCCTTCCCACTTTGAGTAAAACACATGGTATATTGGCACTTGGAGTGAATATTTTTTGCCAGGTAGAAACTCGAGGTTAAAATTCTCAGTACACTGAACAAAATAGGCATGCAGCCAGAAAAAGCATGAGGGCATATTTATTCTTGCAAACTAAAAAGATGGCAACAGAGGTAAGTAAGACATGGTTTCTATTCTTGCTTTGATCTATAATGTATTGGAGCAAATGAGACAAACAGAAACGATTTATTAGGAGAGAGTGTTAGGAAAAGTGTCCATAAAGTGACTTGGTGTTCAGAAGAGGGGGAATCTGTACAGCAATGGTGTGGGTGCTGGGGAGGTGAGAGTGGAGTGGATGACAAAGGAAAGTGGGATAAAGAAAGATTAGCAGAGGAAGGGGAGGAAACGAGAATAGTGAGGTTTCTGGAGTGTACATCTGGACAGGCCTAGAAGTGGCCGTGTGTAAGCTATGAATTTTACGGAAGCAGGGAACCCCTTTCTGCTGTTTCTAACACCGTGTGTGGATATACTTTGTAAATGATAATCACGACTGAATCTGAAGTGGACACTGTCCACTGGGGAAAATAAATTTGTGTCCATAAAGAAAAATCTTGACTGTCCACCATCCAATTTGTTGCATTTCTGCTTAATTATAGTAACGATAAATGGAACTTCTACATAAAAATAAATATTTGTGAGTATTTAGTTGAGGGAGTTCTGGATTACCCTGACCATCTAAACTAATCACAAGGATCTAGAATGGTCTTGTTTTAAATGTTACTGTACAGGGCCTCTCATGGCAAGGTTCGTAGAGTGTGGCCATGCCAATTCCTGTAATGGGAGAAACCTTTTGTTGAGAATCGTTATCTTCTGACAGACAGGAAGCAAGCTGGAGGCACCAGGAAGGATGGCATGAATGAACAAGAGAGCTGGTTACTTCCAGGAGAACCAGGCAGGAAACAAGGGCAGGTGTTGTGTGAAGAGGAAGAAACATCAATAACGTTCTACAGTAAGACCTCAGGATGGTAAATATCTTAGAGTTTGAAGTTACAATAATCGTGGTTGCAGCATTTATTCACGTAAGTCCGATTGTTCATATCAAATGTCAAGTCTCTGCAGCCTCTTTGACACCCCATATATGAATACTGGAGATAAGAATCTGTAAGAAGAAAGAACCATAGGAAATAAGTCAGTGATCTAAGTTCTCTAAAGACAAGTCAAACCTGTCACTAGCCATCTAGCCAGGCAGTGGGAATGTAGTTAGGCTTCAGGGGAGGTTTAGGGTGGCTGCCCAGTTGTGCCCTCGTGCTGCAGGGAAGAGGTGGACAAACCAGCGGCCCTCGCAGGGCTTGTCTGTCCTGGTCCCTGACAGTCCTCGGCTCTTTGTGGAGCTGCATTATTTCTTCTCCCATGAGAGCATTAGCAATTAGTGCTTCCGTGTCTTCAGAGTTGGAGTCAGCTGAATCCGTTTTATTGGAAATACAGAATGCCCACCATCCTCCAGTCTCATTTTCCCAAACCCTCCTCTGTCTGCGTGCACCGGGACCCGAGCTAGGCGCGATCTGCTCTTTGGTTCCTGTAAGGCCAGGAGCCGCCATCGTGACCATTCACATGCAGGTTCCCATTGGATTCGGGCAGACGATAAAGAAATGGCGGAGTCAGAGGATGGGGGGCCATCCTATTTATTGGTGTCTCACCAGGACAGGCAAACCACAAAAGAAGACAAGGGAAAAGCAGAAAACCAGCTCTTCCCATGAAGGGCAAGGGATCAGGGGAGCCCCTGCAATTGTGATAGCAGGAACTGTGTGTCTGAGCCCCTGGTCTGTCCCACTTTATAGTGTAGAAAACCAAAATCCCTTAATCCAATATACAAACAAGGAAGTCTCCAATACAAAGTCACTTATCCAAGGCATAATTGGATTTCTCATGAGAGTGCACCACCCAGATTATACAATCAGTCAAGGGTGTGGGGAAAAGCTTAGTCCCAAAACCAAACCTCAGGCTACAACAACCTGGCCTGCTTATAGCCTGTCCCCCACACCCATTATAAGTCACAAGCGAGCAAACATATATATCATGTTTACAGACTTATTTGACCAACAGTTCCCCTCCTACAGTGGCTGTACTCTGACATATAAAATTGCTGAAGTACTCTCCTAAGAATTTTCTAGGAATCTCACAGCATCCCCCCACCCTGGCCCTTCAACTTACTCTTGTAGATCTTTAAAAACACGCATTTCTCCTCCTCCTGCGGATTAGCATCACAAGCACCTAATCCTCTTCTACACTCTTCATTAGGCAGGAGAACATAGCACGTTAAGCACATTACTGGTGTCACTGCTGAAGAATACAGAGCTAGTGTGAGGCCAGGGGAACCATGGACCAAGAAAGAGCTGGACATCTGTAGGTCTGGGGAAGAGGCAGGTGACATGAGGTGGGGAGTGGATGAGGAGCTGGTGGTGGAGAGTCAGGTATGAAGCAGTTGGAGCTCTCACCAACTCCACATCCCAGAGAAATGCTGTTAGGAGAGTAAAAAAATCCTGGCCACAACTTAAGCTGTTTAACCTGGGTAACTGAGCAAATATGTAGCCTTCATGGCATTAGTTTATCCAGCTTAACAGTGGTTTTTAAATGCTGGCCTGGCCATTTGGCAGCACTGTAGACAGAAGTGAATGTGATAATAAGGGTGAATGCTTTTTGTTTACACAGGTAGTTTACTATAATGGAATTTCTGAGATTTGGTGCTTGGATATTTTTGGGTGACATACTCTGTTATTTTGAAATTTGGACAGAATCTTTGTGAAGGCCGTATGCATTACAGCATAGTCATTGACATTTTGCCTCACACTGTGGGGTGAGCTAACCAAAACAGAGGTTTAATTCTGGTAAAAACCTTTTTCTCATGCACCTGCATGAGACAAAAAGGTAGTTTTTTGCATTTTAATTCTTTTATTAAGTGCAGGGCGGAGTAGGCAGAGAGACAGATTCCTGTGTGTGTGCCGCAACCAGGATCCACCTGGAAAGCCCCCTATGGGGTGATGCTTTGCCCATTTGGGGTCATTGCTCTGCTGCTCACCAACTGAACTATTTTAGTGCCTGAGAGGAGGCCATGGAACCATTCTCAGTGCCCGGAGCCATCTTGCTTGAACCAATCGACCCATGGCTGCAAGAGAGGAAGTGGGGTGGAAAAGGGAGGGGTGGAGAAGGAGATGGTCTCTTCTCCCGTGTGCCTTGACCAGGAATCAAACCAGCACATCACACGCCCAGCCAATGCTCTACCACTGAGCCAACCAATCAGGGCCAGAATGTAGCACTTCTTGAGCATCTTATTTGGGCCATGTTCTCTCAATGTGCATCTGACTTAATTTTTTTTTTTTTTTTACAGAGACAGAGTTAATTCTTTTTTTTTTTTTTTTTTTTACAGAGACAGAGGGAGAGTCAGAGAGAGGGATAGATAGGGACAGACAGACAGGAATGGAGAGAGATGAGAAGAATCAATCATCAGTTTTTCGTTGCGACACCTTAGCTGTACATTGATTACTTTCTCATATGTGCCTTGACCACGGGCCTTCAGCAGACCGAGTAACCTCTTGTTCGAGCTAGCAACCTTGGGTTCTCGAACCTGTGTCCTTTCGCATACCAGTACAAAGCTCTATCCACTGCGCCACCCCGCCTGGTCAGGCACATCTGACTTAATTCTTACAAAAGCTTTTTAAGTAGGTATTTCCCCTTTTCTCAAATGAGTAACCAAAAATGCAGAGAATTTAAGACAGTCCTAGACCCTATTTCGTGTCTAATTGATTCCAGAGCACCCAGCATTCACTCTCCTACAATCACTTGTTTCAATATAAAGTGCCTGATAAGGGTGTCAAAGGCCATTATTGTCCAGCACTAAAATAAACTACAAAATTACTTATTCTAGAGTGACAAGACCTTTGAGAAATGGATACAGACTTATAAAAATGGAAAGGACGTCCCAAGGAAAATTCTGTTAAGATTTTGGATTATGGGGAACGCTAGGGAAGGAGTGGGGAGATTGTGTGAAGACGCTTGAGCCCCTGATGGGGAATGGCAAAATGTTGAAAGGTCAGAAAGTTGGCCAGGAGGCAAGGGAGAATTTTGAAGCTCAACTTTCCCTCCCTTAAAGATATAGTAAAGGCCCTGGCTGGTTGGCTCAGTGGTGGAGCATCAGCCTGGAGTGCAGGAGTCCAGGGTTCGATTCCCAGCCAGGCACACAGGAGAAGTGCCCATCTGCTTCTCCACCCCTTCCCCTCTCCTTCCTCTCTGTCTCTCTCTTCCCCTCCCGCAGCTGAGGCTTCATTGGAGCAAAAAGATGGCCCAGGCGCTGACGATGGCTCCTTGGCCTCTGCCTCAGGCACTAGAATGGCTCTGATTGCAACAGAGCAACACTCCTGATGGGCAGAGCATTGCTCCCTGGTGGCATGCCCGGTGGATCCCGGTCGGGCGCATGCGGGAGTCTGTCGGACTGCCTCCCCGTTTCCAACTTAAGAAAAATACAAAAAAAAAAAAAAAAAAAAGCAAGGCTCAGCCTTGCATGGATATATATTACACAGGTGGAGTTTCCTGGGGCTCCCTAAATCCCATCTCTGGAGCCAAGTCCTCAGGTCTGTGACTCACCCTTAATGCAGCAGAAGAGGGAGAAGACCAACAAAAAGTGTTTGTCCATCCTGACTCAGAAGTCTCTTGTACTAGAAAAAAGAAGACAGGGACAGCAAGCCTGGGTCTTTAGTCTGCAGGGAGGAAACTTTTATCACAGTGCAGGGATTGCTCATGCGTAAGGGAACCAATCACAGAAGGTTGCCACTGGGAGCTCAAGTTAATTGTTCTCCACCCCACAGCAGAGAATGATAACGAATAAATGCTGGCATTTACCTTAAGCTGACTTTGTCTTTTAGTAAATCATCATAGCAGTTATTATTTGTATTACGGGTATGATAATTCTTGTTTCAACTTCCCACAGAAGAAAACTAGGTCTTGGTGAGGTTTAGTATCTTACCCAAGATCACATATCTAGTGAATGATAGTTCCGATACTCAGAGCAAGACTTTCTAATTCTAGAGGCTGTATTTTTAACCACGTTGATTCCAGGCATCTTAGAGATTTATTTATACAATTGACAAATATGGATTGAGAGCTTCATGTACATGCTCACCCATGTCCTTACCTTATGGGTGAGAAACAGGAAACTGAAAAAGATGAAAAAAGGCATAATTTATGACCAAACTGCGTCTTCAACTAGGACTTCTGATTTTCAGCCCAGAACTCTTTCACCTTGCCTGAAATCTAATCTCCATGCCAGAAACTGTTAAATTTGTAGGATTGTAAAATCCCTCCCCTCAGAATTACCACACAATTTGATCTTTAGCAAATGTATATTGTAAAACTGGCTGGTTTTGTGCATGATGTAGGTTTCCATCTTTATGAAAGTTAATTCACTTAAGGTTTATCATGGGTAAGGCACTGGAGAACTATGACAAGCCCTGGTATTCTAAATCCCCTGAACTTGTCAGTGAGCTAATGATACTTTGACTAGAGATACTAAGAATCTTCCATACTGAACTGAGTCAATGACATGTTCCTTAGTTGTAGTAACAATATGTTCAATAAACATATTAAGTCTGACATTTTGAGACATTAGACACAAACTGTGTGAAATAAAGCCTTAGCTCAAATACCACATAATTTAGAGTCATCCTTGCCTAGGAAGAGAGCCAGAAGGCTTAGAAACAAGGGAATTCGTTCTGAAAACAATTCATTCTAGAATGGAGAGCAGGATTGTGAAGTTTTTTCTTTCTTCTGCCATATTTCAAGTGAGGATGTTAAAAGTGGATGGAATATTACAAGATTTACCAAAGGCTTAATCAAGATGGCAAACCCCTGAGCCTTTGGTGCTTGGCGTAACAAGGTTATCAGGGTATTTCATTTGTGACCTATTTTCTCTGCTTTGTGTGTTTACAGACATTGACTCAAGACTCACAACCAAAGTCGCAGATATTCCCGGTTAAACCGCAATGGGTAGCACAGTTTCTAGTCTTCCTTCAAGGCTCCCTGTGGCAGATGCTTTTCAAAAGACCCACTGAGTTTTAAGTCTGATTTCTACTGTATTAGTTTCAGTTAGGATTATGGAATTTTGCAACGCCACCCAAGCATTGGGTTCTTCTTACCTATTCCTCATTCTCTCACAGGGACCCATCCGTCAAAGATTCTTTTAAAAGCAATTTCTTGCCCCTGGCCGGTTGGCTCAGTGGTAGAGCGTCGGCCTGGCGTGCAGGAGTCCTGGGTTCGACTCCCGGCCAGGGCACACAGAAGAAGCGCCCATCTGCTTCTCCACCCCTCCCCCTCTCCTTCCTCTCTGTCTCTCTCTTCCCCTCCTGCAGCCAAGGCTCCATTGGAGCAAAGTTGGCCCGGGCACTGGGGATGGCTCTTTGGCCTCTGCCTCAGGCGCTAGAATGGCTCTGGTTGCAACAGAACAATGCTCCAGATGGGAAGAGCATTGCTCGCTGGTGGGCATGCCGAGTGGATCCTGGTTGGGCGCATGTAGGAGTCTGTCTGACTGCCTAACAGTTTACTATTTCAGAAAAATACAACCCCCCACCAAAAAAAAACCCAGACAATTTTTTTTTTTATTTAGCATGGAGTAAAATAAAAGAGGTATTAGAACCTATTCATAGAGGCAATGTGGTATAATAAAAATAGCATTTTTCTGAGAGTCCAGCGACCTGTGCTTGATTACTATACAACTCATGGCATCTTTACCAAGCCCTATATCTGTAGTGTGAGCTTTTGACCATTTTTATGATCATTTACAACTTTAACAGTCTATGGTTTTGTGATAAAAATCATGAGGATGAGTACCAAGTTCTGGTGTTCTGACCTAGCATCCTGCTTAACACATGGGCCTGGGAGGAAGTGAACATATGAAGATATCAATCTCACATGATAGCACTGATACAGAGCCAGCGGGGCACAGCCCTCAGGTTAATGCACCTCCATGCCAAGGCCACCACCCAGCACAGATATATTTGCCTTGCTTTGTGAAGATGAAAGCATAACACTGTGTCCTCTTGGTCATGGTTTCTCTTGGCCCCAGGGTGGGTGACTGAGATCTTGGTGATACCACAGATGAGCAACCTCTTATTTTGAACTCCTAAATGCTGTTCTTTGTTTTGGAGGAATGGACGTTGGCACAGAGGTAGGATCAGGCTACCTTGTTTCTGGGGTTCTAGGAGGCAGCAATGGTTTCTGAGAGTGTGTATGGAGACTAGGTGGGGACATACCTGCTTGTGGGGCCCAAGGAAATCACCTGGAGTTCACATCAACCCTTATACCTGTGATGCTGGTGCGAAGACTGATAAAGGAAAATATAAGACCAACATTTACCTAGTGCTTGCCATAGGCCACATAGAAGTCTAGCCACTTGCACTCAGGAATTTCATGGACTTCTCATAACACTCTGGTGATGACATGTGTAGCATGGAGCACAGTGAAGGTTCAAGCAAAGAGCAGTGTCACTAAAATAGAGACATCATCCACAATATTGCTGTCAATATGATGCTTCAGATAAAAAGTTACAATGAATGACAACAATTTTTAAAATAATTACTCTGGGCTGTTTAGGGGCTGACTTTATGCAGGCCAGGTTTTTGTTAGCACCGTACCTCCCTTCCTAAGCAAGGTTATTAACATGGGGTCTAGTGTCCTCTTAGTGTCTGGGGTCCATGGATTTCAATAGAAAAATTTAGATTGTTCATTAACCTCTAGCTGATATTAATCATTTCCTTTCACACTGAATGTTGGAAACGAACTATAAAAGTTGAGCAGTGCCTGAGATAGTTACCAATAGAAAAAAGAGAAAGAACAGAAATTATAGATGGTTTCATTTGTCTCTTTAAACTTACCAGAACACAAAGGCCATACTGGTTTTGTGTGGAAACATTCTTGTGAACGCAATTGGGAAGCCAGTAAAATGAATGTGCATCTCACTTCTGTCTGTTCTGAAAATGAATCTCATGGTTAGAAATTTTTTCTAATAAGAAGCTGTGTTTGGCCCTGGTTGGTGGCTTAGTGGATAGAGTGTCACCACGGCATATGAACAGTCCGAATTGTATCCTGGTTAGGGCACACAGGAGAAGCAACCATATGCTTCTATCTACACTCTCTCACCTTTATCTCCTTCTTCCCTTTTCGCAGCTAGAAGCTCAATTGGCTCAAGCATGGCCCTGAGTGCTGATGATAGCTCTGCTGCAGCGCATCAGCCTCAGGCACTAAATATAGCTTGGCACTTGAGCATGAGCCCCAGATGTGGTTGCCAAGTGGATCCTGGTTGGGGCATATGTAAGAATCTGAGTCACTATCTCCCCTCCTCTCACTTAAAACAAAAAAAAAAGTTGGTACGTTTCTAAATGTAGCTGTGCCGTTTTACAAAACATTTTCTTGAGGCTTCCATACATTTTCTTAACAGCTTGCTAAATGAAAGGAAGCTCCGCTTATATTGCGTTAACGTTAGTAAACCATGTTGAAACTTGTTTGTGGACAGCAACAAAGAAAAAACTTTATAACTCATTTTCTGTGTCAAATAGAATAGTTGATATTTCTTTTGAAAATCTGAGGCATTTGTTGAGGAATTGGCACCTTTGCCATACTCTTTTTTTTTAATTTATTTATTAAATTTAATGCAGTGACATTGATAAATCAGGGTACATACGTTGAGAGAAAACATCTCTAGATTATTTTGACATTTGATTGTGCTGTATACCTCTCCCCCAAAGTTAAATTGTCTTCTGTCACCTTCTATCTGGTTTTCTTTGTGCCTCTCTCCTCCCCCAACCCCTGTCTCCTTCTTCACCCCATCCCTCCTCCCCCCACCCCCCACCCCTGTTGCCATCACATTCTTGTTCATGTCTCTGAGTCTCATTTTTATGTCCCTTCTATGTATGGATTCATATAGTTCTTAGTTTTTTTCCTGATTTACTTATTTCACTCCGTATAATGTTATCAAGGTCCATCCATGTTATTGTAAATGATCCGATGTCATCATTTCTTATGGCTGAGTAGTATTCCATAGTATATATGTACCAAAGCTTTTGAATCCACTCGTCCTCTGACGGACACTTGGGCTGTTTCCAGATCTTCACTATTGTGAACAATGCTGCCACAAACATGGGGGTGCATTTCTCCTTTTGGAGCCGTTCTATGGTGTCCTTGGGGTATATTCCTAAAAGTGGGATAGCTGGGTCAAAAGGCAGTTTGATTTTCAGTTTTTTGAGGAATCTCCATACTGTTTTCCACAGTGGCTGCACCAGTCTGCATTCCCACCAGCAGTGCAGGAGGGTTCCCTTTTCTCCACATCCTCGCCAGCACTTATTCTGTGTTGTTTTGTTGATAAGCGCCATTCTGACTGGTGTGAGGTGATATCTCATTGTGGTTTTAATTTGCATTTCTCTAATGATTAGTGATGTTGAGCATTTTTTCATATGCCTATTGGCCATCTGTATGTCCTCTTTGGAGAAGTGTCTATTCATCTCTTTTGCCCATTTTTGGATTGGGTTGTATGTCTTCCTGGTGTTGAGTTTTACAAGTTCTTTATAAATTTTGGTTATTAACCCCTTACCAGACATATTGTCAAATATGTTATCCCATTGTTTGTCTTTTTATTCTGTTCTTGTTGTCTTTAGCTGTGCAAAAGCTTTTTAGTTTGATATAGTCCCATTTGTTTATCCTGTCTTTTATTTCACTTGCCCGTGGAGATAAATTGGCAAATATATTGCTCCGAGAGATGTCCGAGAGCTTACTGCCTATGTTTCCTTCTAAGATGCTTATGGTTTCACGGCCTACATTCAAGTCTTTTATCCATTTTGAGTTTATTTTTGTGAGTGGTGTAAGCTGGTGATCTAGTTTCATTTTTTTGCAGGTAGTTGTCCAATTTTCCCAACACCATTTGTTAAAGAGGCTGTCTTTACTCCATTGTATTTCCTTGCCTCCTTTGTCAAATATCAGTTGTCCATAGAACTGTGGGTTTATTTCTGGGTTCTCTGTTCTGTTCCATTGATCTATATGCCTGTTCTTATGCCAGTACCAGGCTGTTTTGAGTACAATGGCCTTGTAGTATAACTTGATTTCAGGAAGTGTGATACCTCTCCCTTTATTCTTCTTTTTTAAGATTGCTGAGGCTATTCGTGTTCTCTTTTGGTTCCATTAAATTTTTGGAATATGTGGTCTATATCTTTGAAGTATGTCATTGGTATTTTAATTGGTATTGCATTGAATTTATAAATTGCTTTGGGTAATATAGACATTTTAATGATGTTTATTCTTCCTAACCATGAGCACGGTATATGCTTCCACTTGTTAGTATCTTCCTTGATTTCTTTTATCAATGTTTTGTAATTTTCCGAGTACAAGTCTTTAGTCTCCTTGGTTAAGTTTATTCCTAGGTACTTTATTTTTTTGGTTGTAATTGTGAAGGGGATTGTTTCCTTAATTTCTCTTTCTGACTGTTCATTGTTGGTGTATAAAAATGCTTCTGATTTCTGAGTATTGATTTTATATCCTGCCACTTTGCTGAATTTATTTATCAGGTCCAGTAGTTTTTTGACTGAGACTTTAGGGTTTTCTATATACAATATCATATCATCTGCAAATAATGATAGTTTTACTTCTTCTTTTCCAACTTGTATGCCTTTTATTTCTTCTTCTTGTCTGATTGCTGTGGCTAGGACTTCCAGGAGTATGTTAAATAAGAGTGGTGAAAGGGGGCACCCCTGCCTTGTTCCTGATCTTAAGGGTATTGCTTTTAATTTTTGCCCATTGAGTATGATGTTGGCTGTGGGTTTCTCATAGATGGCTTTTATCATGTTGAGGTATGTTCCCTGTATTCCCACTTTGCTGAGAGTTTTGATCATGAATGGGTGCTGGATTTTATCAAATGCTTTTTCTGCATCTATTGAAATTATCATATGGTTTTTCTCCTTCTTTTTGTTTATGTGATGAATCACATTGATTGATTTACGAATATTGTACCAGCCTTGCCTCCCCAGAATAAATCCCACTTGATCATGGTGTATGATTTTTTCCATATATTGTTGGATCCGGTTTGCTAATATTTTGTTGAGGATTTTAGCATCTATATTCATCAGAGATATTGGCCTATAATTTTCTTTCTTTGTGTGGTCTTTGCCTGGTTTTGGAATCAGAATTATGCTCGCCTCATAAAAGGAGTTTGGAAGTCTTCCTTCCTCTTGAATTTTTTGAAATAGTTTGAGAAGGATAGGAGTTAGTTCTTCTTTGAATATTTGGTAGAATTCCGTTGTGAAGCCATCGGGCCCCGGACTTTTCTTTGTTGGGAGTTTTTTGATAACTGTTTCGATCTCCTTTGGTGTAATTGGTCTGTTTAAGTTTTCTGATTCTTCCAGATTGATTTTTGGAAGATTGTACGTTTCAAGGAATTTGTCCATTTCATCTAGGTTGTCTAGTTTTTGGCATACAGTTCTTCATAGTATTTTCTTACAATATTTTGTATTTCTGTTGTGTCAGTTGTTATTTCTCCTCTCTCATTTCTAATTTTATTTATTTGAGTCCTCTCTCTCTTTTTCTTGGTGAGTCTACTTAAAGGTGCATCAATCTTGTTTACCTTTTCAAAGAACCAGCTCCTAGTTTCATTGATCCTCTGTATTGTTTCTTTAGCCTCTATGTCATTTATTTCTGCTCTGATCTTTATTATTTCCTTCCTTCTACTACATTTGGGCTTTACTTGCTGTTCTTTTTCTAATTCTTTTAGATGCAGGGTTAAGTTGTTTATTTGAGCTTTTTCTAGCTTCTGAAAGTGTGCCTGTAGTGCTATGAACTTCCCTCTCAGCACTGCTTTCGCTGTGTCCCATAAATTTTGAGTTATTGTATGTTCATTGTCATTCGTTTCTAGGAATTTCTTTATTTCTTCTTTGATCTCATTCTTAATCCATTCATTATTTAACACCCTGCTATTTAGTTTCCATGTGTTTGAGAATTTTTGAGCTTTTCTGCTGTGATTCATTTCTAGTTTCATGCCGTTGTGATCGGAGAAAGTGCTTGATATGATTTCAGTCTTCTTAAATTTGTTGAGAGCACTTTTGTGCCCTAACATGTGGTCTATCCTAGAGAATGTACCATGAGCACTTGAAAAGAATGTATATTCTGCTGCTTTAGGGTGAAAGGTTCTGAAGATATCTATTAAATCGAGTTGATCTAGTGTTTCCAATAAGTCTGCTGTTTCTTTGTTAATTTTCTTTCTTGAGGATCTATCTAGTGATGTTAGTGGGGTATTGAAATCCCCTACTATTATAGTATTGCTGTTGATCTCGCCCTTTAAATCCATCAAAGTCTGTTTTATATATTTGGGTGCTTCTATATTAGGTGCATAGATATTTATAATAGTTATATCTTCCTGTTGGATTACTCCCTTTATCATTATGTAGTGGCCTTCTTTATCTCTTACTATATCCTTTGTTTTAATGTCCAATTTGTCTGATATAAGTATTGCTACCCCAGCTTTTTTTTCATTTCCATTTGCATGAAACATTTTTTTCCATCCTTTTACCTTCAATCTGTGTGTGTCTTTTGTTCTAAGGTGTGTCTCTTGTAGACAACATATGTATGGGTCCTGTTTCCTTATCCACGCAGCTACCCTATGTCTTTTGATTGGATCATTTAATCCATTTACATTTAAGGTTATTATTGATATGTAGTTGTTTATTGCCATTTTCTTCTTTAAAGGTGTATTCCTTTTTCTTTTTTTTTTTTTCTGTATTCTTTTCCCACTTTATCTGTTTACACCAGGCCCCTTAATATTTCCTGCAGCATTGGTTTGGTTGTAATGAATTCCTGGAGTTGTTTTTTGTCTGGGAAGCTTTTTATTTCTCCTTCAATTTTAAACGATAGCCTTGCTGGATAAAGTAGTCTTGGTTGTAGGTTCTTGTTCTGCATTACTTTGAATATTTCTTGCCATTCCCTTCTGGCCTCAAGTGTTTCTGTTGAGAAGTCAGATGTCATCTTTATGGGGGCTCCTTTGTAGGTGATAACTTTTTTTTCTCTTGCAGCTTTTAATATTTTCTCTTTATTGCTTAGCTTTGGTATTTTAATTATGATGTGCCTTGGTGTAGGTTTCTTTGGGTTTCTCTTTAATGGAGTCCTCTGTGCTTCTTGGATTTGTGAGAGTTTCTCTTGCATTAATTTAGGGAAGTTTTCAGCTATGATATGATTGAACAACATCTCTATCCCTTGTTCTTTTTCTTCTTCTTCAGGAACCCCTATGATGCGGATGTTATTTCTCTTCATGTTTTCACAGAGCTCTCTAAGAGTTTCCTCTGACTTTTTGAGTCTTTTTTCTCTTTTCTTCTCTGCTTTCATGCCTTCATTCCAGTTGTCTTCTAACTCGCTGATTCGATCCTCTGCTCTATCTATCCTGTTTTTAATTCCTTCCATTGTGGTCTTTATTTCTGATATTGTATTTGTCATCTCCAACTGATTCTTTTTTATACTTGCTATTTCTTTATTTAGGTATTCATAGTGACCATCCATTGTTGTTCTAAGATCCCTAAGCATCCTTACAATCATTATTTTGAACTCCGCATCTGGAAGTTTGATTATTTCCATATCACTCAGTTCATCTCTCGAAAGTGTCTCTTGTGGTTTCATTTGGATTGCACTCCTTTGTTTTCTCATCTTCTTCTTCTTTTTTTTTTTTATTTGTAGAGTTGATTGAGTCTAGGCTTGGTGTTGTCTGCCTCCAGTTTTCAGTTGTGTTATTTTTAGGTCTTCGTGGGTTGGTATCAGCTATTATTTGTAATCCACTTTCGGATTTGGGCAGCTTTGAAGTCTTGATTTGTTTGTTTTCTTAACAGGTGATAGTCTTGTTAACTGATCTCAGCAGGGGGCTTCCTTGAAACTGTATCCAGGAATGCTGTGGGTGTAACCTGAGACGCTGAAGGTCTCTTCCTCCAACTAATCTCACTGGGGGCAGGGTTTTTTCTCTCAGCTTCAGTAGGGGGAGGTGTATCTCAGATCTCCATGGAGACCTGAGTTACTGCCCCTCCTCCCCATTTCTTGTTTTCAGCTGTGTCTTGTTGTGCTGATTGGAGCTGGATAGATGTCCGGAGATCTCTGATCCGGAAGCACTTCAGCTCTGTTTTGTGAAAGGTTCAGTCCCTCCCCCAGCTATGGCTGCCTCCAGCACGAATGAGTCAGCTTTTTTATTTTGTTTCTTGCATACCTTAGCCCCTCACAGTCTGTCCCTCTCCCTGTCTTTTCCACTTGGGAGATAAGCTGGTCTTTTCAACCCACCTTGCTCCCTGGTCGCCAGGTAAGTGGCTGTGAGCAGTAGTTTCTGCTCTTTTTCCTCTGTGAAATCCTCTCTGGGCTCTCAGCCTCACCCCCCTCCTTCCCTTCCTGTAAGCAGAGGAGATTCAGGCACTCCTTACCAGGATTATTGTGGCTTCCTCTTTGCTCCTTGGTTTTTGAGAGCTGTTCTTGCAGTTCAGTGTTGGTTTTTCATGCTGATTTTTTCTAAATTGATTTGTATTCCAGTTTGGTGTTGAGAGCTGGGTGTCTGTGCATCCGCCTACTCCGCTGCCATCTTCCTCTTCCGGTAATACATTTTTATACATTTGTCTAATGACATCAAACTAATAATCTGAGACAAAAAAAACATTAAAAGGGAGAGGCAAAGGAGAATAGAGTGCAGAAGCATTCATAAGACAAAGGACTCTTGTATATATGAAATTTTTTTTCTCAGTAAACTAATGGTAACAACCCATGAAAAAACCAATACTGAAACACACAGCTTAAAAAACAAAAAAAGAGGCCCTGGCCGGTTGGCTCAGTGGTAGAGCATAGGCCTGGCGTGCAGGAGTCCTGGGTTTGATTCCTGGCCAGGGCACACAGGAGAAGCGCCCTTCTGCTTCTCCACTTCTTCCCCTCTTCTTCCTCTCTGTCTCTCTCTTCCCCTCCTGCTCCATCGGAGCAAAGTTTTCCCGGGTGCTGAGGATGGTTCTGTGGCCTCTGCCTCAGGCGCTAGAATGGCTCTGATTGCAGCAGAACGACACCCCAGATGGGCAGAGCATCGCCCCCTGGTGGGCATGCCGGGTGGATCCCGGTCGGGCACATGCGGGAGTCTGTCTGACTGCCTCCCCATTTCGAACTTCAGAAAAATACAAAAAACAAACAAAAAGAAACAATCCCAAAAAAGAAATAGAGGAAATAAGCATCAGAAACACCCACAAAAATAACCAAACACACAGAGCTAGCAGAAAACAAAACATAAAATTGCTATAAGAAATCTTCAAGTGTCAATAATTACCCTAAATGCAAATCAACTAAACTCACCAATAAAGAAGCTGAGAGTAATAGATTGAATCAAAAAGTAAAAATCTAAGCCTGACCAGGTGGTGGCGTAGTGGATAGAGCGTCGGACTGGGATGCGGAAGGACCCAGGTTCGAGACCCCGAGGTCGCCAGCTTGAGTGAGGGCTCATCTGGCTTGAGCAAAGAGATCACCAGCTTGGACCCAAGGTCGCTGGCTCCAGCAGGGGGTTACTCAGTCTGCTGAAGGCCCACGGTCAAGGAACATGTGAGAAAGCAATCAATGAACAACTAAGAAGCCGCAATGCGCAACGAGAAACTGATGATTGATGCTTCTCATCTCTCTCCGTTCCTGTCTGTCTGTCCCTGTCTATCTCTGCCTCTGTAAAAAAAAAAAAAAAAAAAAAAAAAAAAGTAAGAATCTAACCATGTGCTGCTTTCAGGAGACACATCAAAGCTGCAAGGACAAAAGTAGACTCAAAATGAAAGGTTGGAAATGATTCTCCAAGCAACTAATACCCAAAGAAAAGCAGGTGTAGCCATACTTATATCTGACAATACTGACTTCAAGACAACAAAGGTAATAAGAGACAAAGATGGACAGTTGGTAATGATAAAGGGAATATTATATCAAGAAGACATAACACTTCTTAATATTTATGCACAAAATCAGAGAGCAACAAAATATATAAGCTATTTTCTAACTGATCTAAATATAGAAACAGACAAAAACAGTCATATTTGGAGATTTCAACAGACCATTGACAGCTATCTAAAGATAGCTCATCAAAACAGAAAATCAATAAATAAATATCGGTCTTAAACAACACACTGCCCCAAATGGACATAATTGAAATTTACAGGTCATTTCATCCCAGACATCAGATTATATATTCTTTTCCAGTGTGCAGGGAACATTCTTAAGGATAGACCACAAAACTAACTCAAGAAATTAAAGAAGATTGAAATTATACCAAACATATTCTCTGATTATAAGTCTTTGAAATTAGAATTCAGCTGCAGAAAAGATGTAAAAAACCCACAAAAATGTGAAATTAAACAACATACTTCTAAAAATGACTGGGTCAAAGAAGAAAGAAAAGTAGAGATAAAAAGATATATACAGAAAAATGAGAATGACAACACAATATATCAAAACTTCTAGGATGAAGCAGAAACAGTAAGAAGAGGGAAGTTTATATCATTACAGGCTTATTTTAAGAAACAAGAGCTATCCCAAGTAAACAACCTAACATCACATCTTAAAGAACTAGGAAAAGAAGAACAAAGGCAACCCAAAGTCAGCAGAAGAAAGGAAACAGTAAAAATTAGAGCAGAATTAAATGACATAGAGAACAAAAAAACTGTAGAAAAAATTAATACAGCAAAGAGCTGATTCTTTGAAAAGATCAATAAAATTAACAACTCCTTGGCTAGATTCACCAAGGAAAAAAGAGAGATTAAGGAGAAATTACCACAGACATCACAGGTATATGAAAGATCTTACTATGAAAGATTATATGCCACCAAATTCAACAATCCAGAAGAACTATTTAATAGTTTCTAGAACTATTTAATCTTACTAGCCTGAGTCACAAAGAAGTGGAAAACCTAAATGGACCTATAAGCAAGGAGGAAATTGAAACAACTATCAAAATCTTCCCCCAAATAAAAGTCCAGGACCAGATGATTATCCTAGTGAATTCTACCAAACATTTAAGGATTTGTACCTATCTTTCTCAAAGTTTTCCAAAACATAGAAGAAGAATGAATATTCCCTAACATATTTCATGAAGCCAACATAATCCTGATACCAAAACCTGGCAAAAACAATACAAAAAAAAGAAAACTACAGACCAATCTCTCTAGTGCGTACTGATGCAAAAATCCCCAACAAAATACTAGCAAATTGAATACAACAATATTGTACATTGCAAAAATAATACATTATGGCCTGACCTGGCGGTGGTGCAGTGGATAGAGCATCAGACTGGGATGCCGAGGACCCAGGTTCGAGACCCCGAGGTCGCCAGCTTGAGCGCGGGCTCATCTGGTTTGAGCAAAAGCTCACCAGCTTGGACCCAAGGTCGCTGGTTTGAGCAAGGGGTTACTCTATCTGCTGAAGGCCCGCCATCAAGGCACATATGAGAAAGCAATCAATGAACAACTAAGGTGTCGCAATGCGCAACGAAAAACTAATGATTGATGCTTCTCATCTCTCTGTTCCTCTCTGTCTGTCCCTGTCTATCCCTCTCTCTGACTCTCTCTGACTCTCTCTGTCTCTGTAAAAAACAAAACAAAACAAAACTACATTATGATCAAGTGGTATTCATTCTGGGTGCACCAGGATAGTTCAACATATGCAAATCAATCAATGTAATACACCACATCAACACAACAAAAGACAAAAATCATATGATCTTATCAATAGATGCAGGAAAGGCATTTGATAAGATACAACATCCATTTATGTTTAAAACACTTAAGAAAATGGGTATAGAAGAAAAGTACCTCAACATAATAAAGGCCATATATTATAAACTATCAGCCAATATTTTACTAAATGGTGAAAATGGAAAGATTTCCCTCTAAATCAGGAACAAGACAGGATGCTCACTCTCTCCACTCTTATTCAACATAGTACTGGAAGTCAGCCAGAGAAATCAGGCAAAAGAAAGAAATAAAAAGCATCATACTGGGAAAGAAGTAAAGGTATTACTTTTTGCAGATGCTATGATTCTGTATGTAGAAAACCCCAAAGACTTCACTGAAAATCTATTAGAAACAGGTCACAGGGTACAAAATCAATACAAAAAAACTGCTGCTTTCCTATACTCCAAGTGAAACCTCAGAAGATGAACTAAAAAAAAAAATTCTTTTACAATTGCAACACAAAAAATAGCTATCAATAAACTTAATGAAGGATGTGGAGGACCTTTACCCTCAAAACTAAAAAGCATTATTTAAAAAAATGTTTTAAAGACACAATGGATTGAAAAAATATTTCATGTTTATAAATTGGAAGAATCAACATAGTTAAAATGGCCATATTACCCAAAGCAATATACAAATTTAATGAATCCTCATCAAAATCCTAATGTCATTTTTTAAAGAAATAGAACAAAAATCACCAGGTTTGTATGGAATCATTAAAGAACCTGAATAACCAAAGTAATCCTGAGAAAAAGGAATAGATCTGGAGGTATCGCACTGCCTCACTTTCAATTTTACTACAGAGTCACAATAAGCAGGGTATTGGCAGAAAAACAGACATATGGACCAATGGAAACAGAATTGAGAGACCAGAAGAAAAACCATATATACATGGACAAATAATCTTCGACAAAGGAGCCTAAAACACACAATGTGGGAATGAAAACCTCTTTAATAAATGATGCTGAGAAAATTGGAAAGCCACGTGCAAAAGAATAAAACTCAACTACAGTTGGTCCCCATGCACAAAAATTAATTCAAAATGAATCAAAGACCTGAATATAAGATCTGAAATGATAAATTACATAGAAGAAAACATAGGTATTAAACTCATGGATCTTGGTTGTAGAGAACATTTTATGAATTTAACCCCAAAGGCAAGGAAAGTAAAGGCAAAAATAAATGAATGGAATTGTATCAAACTAAAAAGTTTCTGCCCAGCAAAAGAAACTGGCAACAAAACAAAAAGACAGCCGACCAAGTGGGAGATGATATTTGCAAACAACAGATCTGATAAGATGCTAATATCCAAAAATATATAAAGAACTCACAAAGCTCAGCAACAGATAAGCAAACATTCTAGTTAAAATTGGGGGAGAGGACCTGAACAGACACTTCTCTCAGGAGGATATACAAGTGGCCAACAGACATATGAAAAGATGCTCAGCTTCACTAGCTATTAGAGAAATGCAAATCAAAACTTTAATGAGATACCACCTCACACCTGTTAGATTGGCTGTTATCAACAAGACAGGTAATAATAAGTGTTGGAAAGATGTGGAGAACAAGGAACCCTCATTCACTGCTGGTGAGAATGTAATCTGGTAAAGTCATTATGGAAGAAAATATGGTGTTTTCTCAAAAAATTAAGAATAGAACTACCAATGACCCAGTAATCTCTCTACTTGGTGTCTACCCAAAGAACTTGAAAACATTGGTATGTAAAGACACATGCACTGCTGTTTTTCACTGCAGCATTATTCACAGTGGCCAAAACATGGAAACAGCCAAAGTGTCCCTGGATAAAGAAGATGTGGTATATATATATGTGATGGAATAGTACTCAGCCATAAGAAATGATGATACATTGCCATTTACAACAACATGGATGAACCTTGATAAATTATACTGAGTGAAACAAGTAAATCATAAAAAGCTAAGAACTATATATGATTTCATACATAGGTGGGGTATAAAACTGAGACTCATCCTGGCCCACTGGATCAATGAATAGAGTGTTGGCCTGGTGTGGTGTCGTCCTGGGTTTGATGTACAGGCAGGGGCATACATGAGAAGTGACCATCCATCTGCTTGTCTTCCTCTCCCTCTCCCCCATTTTCTCTCCCTTCTCCTCTCTCAGCCAGTGGCTAGATTGCTTTGAGCAGTGGTCCCAGACACTGAGGATAGCTCAGCTGATTCCCCTCCTTTCCCTTAAAAAAAAAGAAAGAAAGAAAGAAAGAAAAACGAGACTCATGGGCATGGATAAAAGTAAAGCGGTTACCAGGGGTAGGGGCAGGGGAGGGGAAGGGGTATAAATTGGGACAAATATACTGCTCACAAAAATGAGGAGATATTTTCAAAATGAATATTGAAGCAATGAAATATCCCCTGAGTTTTGTGAGCCTGTTTGTACTTCAACATAGGTGGGATATAAAACTGACACTCATGGACACAGATAAAAGCAAAGGCAGTATGGGGGGGGCCGGGAGAAGGGGAGTAAGAGGAACAAATATATGGTGTTGCAAAGTGATTGTACTTTGGGATGGGGCACACAACACAACAGTTCAAATGCTATGGAGATGTTCACCTGAAAGCCTATTTACACATATTGATCAGTGTCACCCATTCAATTTAGTTTCTAAATAAAAAAAAATCACATCAAACTGTATATTTAAAATATGTGGTTTATTATATGTGATTTATACTTCAATTAAGAAGGTAAAGTAATTATATTTCAACTCAATAAATAATGGATCTAGTTAATGGTAATCAATGAAGGCTAGAACTTTAGATATAAGATTGAAGGGGAAAAATTTATAATTGTATAACTTGAATCTGAAAACAAACTTATGCAATCATTCTTGACATCATTAAAAGTAGGAAGGCATGTGCCTTTAGATATTTTCAAGGCTTAGATTACCCTTTCTAAATTTCCAGGCTTCTTTTTATCAGACGTTGGTATAAAGATAGTATTGATTATAAATTTTGAAGTAAGATTAACTAATGAATTTTGAAAGAATCCCATCATATTTTTTTTGGTTAAGATATTTAAATACCAGAGGGTCCCATAATAACAAAGTTCCTTCCCACTTTGAGTAAAACACATGGTATATTGGCACTTGGAGTGAATATTTTTTGCCAGGTAGAAACTCGAGGTTAAAATTCTCAGTACACTGAACAAAATAGGCATGCAGCCAGAAAAAGCATGAGGGCATATTTATTCTTGCAAACTAAAAAGATGGCAACAGAGGTAAGTAAGACATGGTTTCTATTCTTGCTTTGATCTATAATGTATTGGAGCAAATGAGACAAACAGAAACGATTTATTAGGAGAGAGTGTTAGGAAAAGTGTCCATAAAGTGACTTGGTGTTCAGAGAGGGGGAATCTGTTACAGCAATGGTGTGGGTGCTGGGGAGGTGAGAGTGGAGTGGATGAACAAAGGAAAGTGGGATAAAGAAAGATTAGCAGAGGAAGGGGAGGAAACGAGAATAGTGAGGTTTCTGGAGTGTACATCTGGACAGGCCTAGAAGTGGCCGTGTGTAAGCTATGAATTTTACGGAAGCAGGGAACCCCTTTCTGCTGTTTCTAACACCGTGTGTGGATATACTTTGTAAATGATAATCACGACTGAATCTGAAGTGGACACTGTCCACTGGGGAAAATAAATTTGTGTCCATAAAGAAAAATCTTGACTGTCCACCATCCAATTTGTTGCATTTCTGCTTAATTATAGTAACGATAAATGGAACTTCTACATAAAAATAAATATTTGTGAGTATTTAGTTGAGGGAGTTCTGGATTACCCTGACCATCTAAACTAATCACAAGGATCTAGAATGGTCTTGTTTTAAATGTTACTGTACAGGGCCTCTCAATGGCAAGGTTCGTAGAGTGTGGCCATGCCAATTCCTGTAATGGGAGAAACCTTTTGTTGAGAATCGTTATCTTCTGACAGACCAGGAAGCAAGCTGGAGGCACCAGGAAGGATGGCAATGAATGAACAAGAGAGCTGGTTACTTCCAGGAGAACCAGCAGGAAACAAGGGCAAGGTGTTGTGTGAAGAGGAAGAAACATCAATAACGTTTCTACAGTAAGACCTCAGGATGGTAAATATCTTAGAGTTTGAAGTTACAATAATCGTGGTTGCAGCATTTATTCACGTAAGTCCGATTGTTTCATATCAAATGTCAAGTCTCTGCAGCCTCTTTGACACCCCATATATGAATACTGGAGATAAGAATCTGTAAGAAGAAAGAACCATAGGAAATAAGTCAGTGATCTAAGTTCTCTAAAGACAAGTCAAAACCTGTCACTAGCCATCTAGCCAGGCAGTGGGAATGTATTAGGCTTCAGGGGAGGTTTTAGGGGTGGCTGCCCAGTTGTGCCCTCGTGCTGCAGGGAAGAGGTGGACAAACCAGCGCCCTCGCAGGGCTTGTCTGTCCTGGTCCCTGACAGTCCTCGGCTCTTTGTGGAGCTGCATTATTTCTTCTCCCATGAGAGCATTAGCCAATTAGTGCTTCCGTGTCTTCAGAGTTGGAGTCAGCTGAATCCGTTTTATTGGAAATACAGAATGCCCACCATCCTCCAGTCTCATTTTCCCAAACCCTCCTCTGTCTGCGTGCACCGGGACCCGAGCTAGGCGCGATCTGCTCTTTGGTTCCTGTAAGGCCAGGAGCCGCCATCGTGACCATTCACATGCAGGTTCCCATTGGATTTCGGGCAGACGATAAAGAAATGGCGGAGTCAGAGGATGGGGGGCCATCCTATTTATTGGTGTCTCACCAGGACAGGCAAACCACAAAAGAAGACAAGGGAAAAGCAGAAAACCAGCTCTTCCCATGAAGGGCAAGGGATCAGGGGAGCCCCTGCAATTGTGATAGCAGGAACTGTGTGTCTGAGCCCCTGGTCTGTCCCACTTTATAGTGTAGAAAACCAAAATCCCCTTAATCCAATATACAAACAAGGAAGTCTCCAATACAAAGTCACTTATCCAAGGCATAATTGGATTTCTCATGAGAGTGCACCACCCAGATTATACAATCAGTCAAAGGGTGTGGGGAAAAGCTTAGTCCCAAAACCAAACCTCAGGCTACAACAACCTGGCCTGCTTATAGCCTGTCCCCCACACCCATTATAAGTCACAAGCGAGCAAACATATATATCATGTTTACAGACTTATTTGACCAACAGTTCCCCTCCTACAGTGGCTGTACTCTGACATATAAAATTGCTGAAGTACTCTCCTAAGAATTTTCTAGGAATCTCACAGCATCCCCCCACCCTGGCCCTTCAACTTACTCTTGTAGATCTTTAAAAACACGCATTTCTCCTCCTCCTGCGGATTAGCATCACAATCACCTAATCCTCTTCTACAACTCTTCATTAGGCAGGAGAACATAGCACGTTAAGCACATTACTGGTGTCACTGCTGAAGAATACAGAGCTAGTGTGAGCCAGGGGAACCATGGACCAAGAAAGAGCTGGACATCTGTAGGTCCTGGGGAAGAGGCAGGTGACATGAGGTGGGGAGTGGATGAGGAGCTGGTGGTGGAGAGTCAGGTATGAAGCAGTTGGAGCTCTCACCAACTCCACATCCCAGAGAAATGCTGTTAGGAGAGTAAAAAAATCCTGGCCACAACTTAAGCTGTTTAACCTGGGTAACTGAGCAAATATGTAGACTTCATGGCATTAGTTTATCCAGCTTAACAGTGGTTTTTTAGATGCTGGCCTGGCCATTTGGCAGCACTGTAGACAGAAGTGAATGTGATAATAAGGGTGAATGCTTTTTGTTTACACAGGTAGTTTACTATAATGGAATTTCTGAGATTTGGTGCTTGGATATTTTTGGGTGACATACTCTGTTATTTTGAAATTTGGACAGAATCTTTGTGAAGGCCGTATGCATTACAGCATAGTCATTGACATTTTGCCTCACACTGTGGGGTGAGCTAACCAAAACAGAGGTTTAATTCTGGTAAAAACCTTTTTCTCATGCACCTGCATGAGACAAAAAGGTAGTTTTTTTGCATTTTAATTCTTTTATTAAGTGCAGGGCGGAGTAGGCAGAGAGACAGATTCCTGTGTGTGTGCCGCAACCAGGATCCACCTGGAAAGCCCCTATGGGGTGATGCTTTGCCCATTTGGGGTCATTGCTCTGCTGCTCACCAACTGAACTATTTTAGTGCCTGAGAGGAGGCCATGGAACCATTCTCAGTGCCCGGAGCCATCTTGCGTGAACCAATCGACCCATGGCTGCAAGAGAGGGAAGTGGGGTGGAAAAGGGAGGGGTGGAGAAGGAGATGGTCTCTTCTCCCGTGTGCCCTTGACCAGGAATCAAACCAGCACATCACACGCCCAGCCAATGCTCTACCACTGAGCCCAACCAATCAGGGCCAGAATGTAGCACTTCTTGAGCATCTTATTTGGGCCATGTTCTCTCAATGTGCATCCTGACTTAATTTTTTTTTTTTTTTACAGAGACAGAGTTAATTCTTTTTTTTTTTTTTTTTTACAGAGACAGAGGGAGAGTCAGAGAGAGGATAGATAGGGACAGACAGACCAGGAATGGAGAGAGATGAGAAGAATCAATCATCAGTTTTCAGTTGCGACATCTTAGCTTGTACATTGATTACTTTCTCATATGTTAGCCTTGACCACGGGGGGCCTTCAGCAAGGACCGAGGTAACCTCTTGTTCGAAGCTAGCAAACGTGGGTTCTCGAACCTGTTGTCCTTTCGCATACCAGTACAGAAGCTCTATCACTGCGCCAACCCGCCTGGTCAGGCACTCTGACTTAATTCCTTACAGAAAGCTTTTAAGTAGTATTTCTCCCTTTTCTCAAATGAGTAACCAAAATGCAGTAGAATTAATAAGACAGTCCTAGACCCTAGTTCGTGTCTATTGATTCCAGAGCACCCAGCATATCACTCTCCTACAATCACTTGTTTCAATATAAAGTGCCTGATAAGGGTGTCAAAGGCCATTATTGTCCAAGCACTAAAAATAAACTACAAAATTACTTATTCTAGAGTGACAAGACCTTTGAGAAATGGATACAGACTTATAAAAATGGAAAGGGACGTCCCAAGGAAAATTCTGTTAAGAATTTTTGGATATTATGGGGGGGGAACGCTATGGGAAGGAGTGGGGAGATTGTGTGAAGACGCTTGAGCCCCTGATGGGGAATGGCAAAATGTTGAAAGGTCAGAAGTTTGGCCAGGAGGCAAGGGAGAATTTGAAGCTCAACTTATCGCCTCCCTTAAAGATATAGTAAAGGCCCTGGCTGGTTGCTCAGTGGTGGAGCATCAGCCTGGCGTGCAGAGTCCAGGGTTCGATTACCGGCCAGGCACACAGGAGAAGTGGCCCATCTGCTTCTCCACCCCCTTTCCCCTCTCCTTCCTCTCTGTCCTCTCTCTTCCCCATCCCGCAGCTGAGGCTTCATTGGAGCAAAAAGATGGCCCAGGCGCTGACGATGGCTCCTTGGCCTCTGCCTCAGGCACTAGAATGGCTCTGATTGCAACAGAGCAACACTCCTGATGGGGCAGAGCATTGCTCCCTGGTGGCATGCCCGGTGGATCCCGGTCGGGGCGCATGCGTGAGTCTGTCGGACTGCCTCCCCGTTTCCACTTAAGAAAAATACAAAAAAAAAAAAAAAAAAAAAGCAAGGCTCAGCTTGCATGGATATATATTACACAGGTGGAGTTTCCTGGGGGCTCCCTAAATCCCATCTCTGGAGCCAAGTCCTCAGTCTGGTGACCACCCTTAAATGCAGCAGAAGAGGTAGAAGACCAACAAAAAGTGTTTGTCCATCCTGACTCAGAAGTCTCTTGTACTAGAAAAAAGAAGACAGGGACGCAGCCTGGGTCTTTAGTCTGCAGGGAGGAAACTTTTATCACAGTGCAGGGATTGCTCATGCGTAAGGGGAACCAATCACAGAAGTTGCCACTGGGAGCTCAAGTTAATTGTTCTCCACCCCACAGCAGAGAATGATAACGAATAATGCTGGCATTTACCTTAAGCTGACCTTTGTCTTTTAGTAAATCATCATAGCAGTTATTATTTGTATTACGGGGTATGATAATTCTTGTTTCAACTTCCCACAGAAGAAAACTAGGTCTTGTGAGGTTTAGTATCTTACCCAAGATCACATATCTAGTGAATGATAGTTCCGATACTCAGAGCAAGACTGTTCTAATTCTAGAGGCTGTATTTTTAACCCGTTGATTCCAGCATCTTAGAGATTTATTATACAATTGACAAATATGGATTGAGAGCTTCATGTACATGCTCACCCATGTCCTTACCTTATGGTGAGAAACAGGAAAACTGAAAAAGATGAAAAAAGGCATAATTTATGACCAAACTGCGTCTTCCAACTAGGACTTCTGATTTTCAGCCCAGAACTCTTTCACCTTGCCTGAAATCTAATCTCCATGCCAGAAACTGTTAAATTTGTAGGATTGTAAAATCCCTCCCCTCAGAATTACCACACAATTTGATCTTTAGCAAATGTATATTGTAAAACTGGCTGGTTTATGTGCATGAATGTAGGTTTCCATCTTTATGAAAGTTAATTCACTTAAGGTTTATCATGGTAAGGCACTGGAGAACTATGACAAGCCTGGTATTCTAAATCCCCTGAACTTGTCAGTGAGCTAATGATACTTTGACTAGAGATACTAAGAATCTTCCATACTGAACTTGAGTCAATGACATGTTCCTTAGTTGTAGTAACAATATGTTCAATAAACATATTAAGTCTGACATTTTGAGACATTAGACACAAACTGTGTGAAATAAAGCCTTAGCTCAAATACCACATAATTTAGAGTCATCCTTGCCATAGGAAGAGAGCCAGAAGGCTTAGAAACAAGGGAATTCGTTCTGAAAACAATTCAGTCTAGAATGGAGGAGTCAGGATTGTGAAGTTTTTTCTTTCTTCTGCCATATTTCAAGTGAGGATGTTAAAAGTGGATGGAATATTACAAGATTTACCAAAGGCTTAATCAAGATGGCAAACCCCTGAGCCTTTGGTGCTTGCGTAACAAGGTTATCAGGGTATTTCATTTGTGACCTATTTTCTCTGCTTTGTGTGTTTACAGACAGTGACTCAAGACTCACAAACCAAAGTCGCAGATATTCCCGGTTAAACCCGCAATGGGTAGCACAGTTTCTAGTCTTCCCTTCAAGGCTCCCTGTGGCAGATGCTTTTCAAAAGACCCACTGAGTTTTAATCTGATTTTCTACTGTATTAGTTTCAGTTAGGATTATGGAATTTTTGCAAACGCCACCCAAGCATTGGGTTCTTCTTACCTATTCCTCATTCTCTCACAGGGACCCATCCGTCAAAGATTCTTTTAAAAGCAATTTCTTGCCCCTGGCCGGTTGGCTCAGTGGTAGAGCGTCGGCCTGGCGTGCAGGAGTCCTGGGTTCGACTCCCGGCCAGGGCACACAGAAGAAGCGCCCATCTGCTTCTCCACCCCTCCCCCTCTCCTTCCTCTCTGTCTCTCTCTTCCCCTCCTGCAGCAAGGCTCCATTGGAGCAAAGTTGGCCCGGGCACTGGGGATGGCTCTTTGGCCTCTGCCTCAGGCGCTAGAATGGCTCTGGTTGCAACAGAACAATGCTCCAGATGGGAAGAGCATTGCTCGCTGGTGGGCATGCCGAGTGGATCCTGGTTGGGCGCATGTAGGAGTCTGTCTGACTGCCTAACAGTTTACTATTTCAGAAAAATACAACCCCCCACCAAAAAAAAACCCAGACAATTTTTTTTTTTTATTTAGCATGGAGTAAAATAAAAGAGGTATTAGAACCTATTCATAGAGGCAATGTGGTATAATAAAATAAGCATTTTTCTGAGAGTCCAGGCGACCTGTGCTTGATTACTATACAACTCATGGCATCTTTACCAAGCCCTATATCTGTAGTGTGAGCTTTGACCATTTTATGATCATTTACAACTTTAACAGTCTATGGTTTTGTGATAAAAATCATGAGGATGAGTAACCAAGTTCTGGTGTTCTGACCTAGCATCCTGCTTACACATGGGCCTGGGAGGAAGTGAACATATGAAGATATCAATCTCACATGATAGCACTGATACAGAGCCAGCGGGGCACAGCCCTCAGGTTAATGCACCTCCATGCCAAGGGCCAACCACCCAGCACAGATATATTTAGCCTTGCTTTGTGAAGATGAAAGCATAACACTTGTGTCCTCTTGGTCATGGTTTCTCTTGGCCCCAGGGTGGGTGACTGAGATCTTGGTGATACCACAGATGAGCAACCTCTTATTTTGAACTCCTAAATGCTGTTCTTTGTTTTGGAGGAATGGACGTTGGCACAGAGGTAGGATCAGGCTACCTTGTTTCTGGGGTTCTAGGAGGCAGCAATGGTTTCTGAGAGTGTGTATGGAGACTAGTGGGGACATACCTGCTTGTGGGGCCCAAGGAAATCACCTGGAGTTCACAATCAACCCTTATACCTGTGATGCTGTGCGAAGACTGATAAAGGAAAATATAAGACCAACATTTACCTAGTGCTTGCCATAGGCCACATAGAAAGTCTAAGCCACTTGCACTCAGGAATTTCATGGACTTCTCATAACACTCTGGTGATGACATGTGTAGCATGGAGCACAGTGAAGGTTCAAGCAAAGAGCAGTGTCACTAAAATAGAGACATCATCCACAATATTGCTGTCAATATGATGCTTCAGATAAAAAGTTACAATGAATGACAACAATTTTTTAAAATAATTACTCTGGGCTGTTTAGGGGCTGACTTTATGCAGGCCAGGTTTTTGTTAGCACCGTACCTCCCTTCCTAAGCAAGGTTATTAACATGGGGTCTAGTGTCCTCTTAGTGTCTGGGGTCCATGGATTTCAATAGAAAAAATTTAGATTGTTCATTAACCTCTAGCTGATATTAATCATTTCCTTTCACACTGAATGTTGGAAACGAACTATAAAAGTTGAGCAGTGCCTGAGATAGTTACCAATAGAAAAAAGAGAAAAGAACAGAAATTATAGATGGTTTCATTTGTCTCTTTAAACTTACCAGAACACAAAGGCCATACTGGTTTTGTGTGGAAACATTCTTGTGAACGCAATTGGGAAGCCAGTAAAATGAATGTGCATCTCACTTCTGTCTGTTCTGAAAATGAATCTCATGGTTAGAAATTTTTCTAATAAGAAGCTGTGTTTGGCCCTGGTTGGTGCTTAGTGGATAGAGTGTCACCACGGCATATGAACAGTCCGAATTGTATCCTGGTTAGGGCACACAGGAGAAGCAACCATATGCTTCTATCTACACTCTCTCACCTTTATCTCCTTCTTCCCTTTTCGCAGCTAGAAGCTCAATTGGCTCAAGCATGGCCCTGAGTGCTGATGATATGCTCTGCTGCAGCGGCATCAGCCTCAGGCACTAAATATAGCTTGGGCACTTGAGCATGAGCCCAGATGTGGTTGCCAAGTGATCCTGTGTTGGGGCATATGTAAGAATCTGAGTCACTATCTCCCCTCCTCTCACTTAAAACAAAAAAAAAAGTTGGTACGTTTCTAAATGTAGCTGTGCCGTTTTAACAAAAACATTTTCTTGAGGCTTCCATACATTTTCTTAACAGCTTGCTAAATGAAAGGAAGCTCCGCTTATATTGCCGTTAACGTTAGTAAAAGCCATGTTTGAAACGTTGTTTGGTGGACAGCATAAAAAACAAAGAAAAACAATTTATAAGCTCATTTCTGTGTCAAATAGAATAGTTGATAATTTCTTTTGAAAATCTGAAGGCATTTGTTGAGGAATTGGCACCTTGCCATACTCTTTTTTTTAATTATTTATTAAATTTAATGCAGTGACATTTTTTTGGGGAAAATAAATCAGGGTACAAATACGTTGAGAGAAAACATCTCTAGATTAGTTTGACATTGATTTGCTGTATACCTCTCCCCAAAGTTAAATTGTCTTCTGTCACCTTCTATCTGGTTTTCTTTGTGCCTCTCTCCCTCCCCAACCCCTGTCTCCTTCTTCACCCCTCCCTCCTCCCCAACCCCCCCACGCCCTGTTGCATCACATTCTTGTTCATGTCTCTGAGTCTCATTTTTAATGTCCCTTCTATGTATGGATTCATATAGTTCTTGTTTTTTTCTGATTTACTTATTTCACTCCGTATAATGTTATCAAGGTCCATCCATGTTATTGTAAATGATCCGATGTCATCATTTCTTATGGCTGAGTAAGTATTCCATAGTATATATGTACCAAAGCTTTTGAATCCACTCGTCCTCTGACGGAACATTGGGCTGTTTCCAGAATCTTCACTATTGTGAACAATGCTGCCACAAACATGGGGTGCATTTCTCCTTTGGAGTCCGTTCTATTGGTGTCCTTGGGGTATATTCCTAAAAGTGGGATAGCTGGGTCAAAAGGCAGTTTGATTTTCAGTTTTTTGAGGAATCTCCATACTGTTTTCCACAGTGGCTGCACCAGTCTGCATTCCCACCAGCAGTGCAGGAGGGTTCCCTTTTCTCCACATCCTCGCCAGCACTTATTCTGTGTGTTTTGTTGATAAGCGCCATTCTGACTGGTGTGGAGGTGATATCTCATTGTGGTTTAATTTGCATTTCTCTAATGATTAGTGATGTTGAGCATTTTTCATATGGCCTATTGGCCATCTGTATGTCCTCTTTGGAGAAGTGTCTATTCATCTCTTTTGCCCATTTTTGGATTGGGTTGTATGTCTTCCTGGTGTGAGTTTTTACAAGTTCTTTATAAATTTTGGTTATTAACCCCTTACCAGCCATATTGTCAAATATGTTATCCCATTGTTTGTCTTTTTATTCTGTTCTTGTTGTCTTTAGCTGTGCAAAGCTTTTTAGTTTGATATAGTCCCATTTGTTTATCCTGTCTTTATTTCACTTGCCCGTGGAGATAAATTGGCAAATATATTGCTCCGAGAGATGTCCGAGAGCTTACTGCCTATGTTTCCTTCTAAGATGCTTATGGTTTCACGGCCTACATTCAAGTCTTTTATCCATTTTGAGTTTATTTTTGTGAGTGGTATAAGCTGGTGATCTAGTTTCATTTTTTTGCAGGTAGTTGTCCAATTTTCCCAACACCATTTGTTAAAGAGGCTGTCTTTACTCCATTGTATTTCCTTGCCTCCTTTGTCAAATATCAGTTGTCCATAGAACTGTGGGTTTATTTCTGGGTTCTCTGTTCTGTTCCATTGATCTATATGCCTGTTCTTATGCCAGTACCAGGCTGTTTTGAGTACAATGGCCTTGTAGTATAACTTGATTTCAGGAAGTGTGATACCTCTCCCTTTATTCTTCTTTTTTAAGATTGCTGAGGCTATTCGTGTTCTCTTTTGGTTCCATTAAATTTTTGGAATATGTGGTCTATATCTTTGAAGTATGTCATTGGTATTTTAATTGGTATTGCATTGAATTTATAAATTGCTTTGGTACATATAGACATTTTAATGATGTTTATTCTTCCTAACCATGAGCACGGTATATGCTTCCACTTGTTAGTATCTTCCTTGATTTCTTTATCAATGTTTGTAATTTTCCGCAGTACAAGTCTTTAGTCTCCTTGGTAAGTTTATTCCTAGGTACTTTATTTTTTTTGGTTGTAATTGTGAAGGGGATTGTTTCCTTAATTTCTCTTCTGACTGTTCATTGTTGTGTATAAAAATGCTTCTGATTTCTGAGTATTGATTTTATATCCTGCCACTTTGCTGAATTTATTTATCAGGTCCAGTAGTTTTTTGACTGAGACTTTAGGGTTTTCTATATACAATATCATATCATCTGCAAATAATGATAGTTTTACTTCTTCTTTTCTCAACTTGTTATGCCTTGTTATTTCTTCTTTCTATGTCTGATTGCTGTGCTAGGACTTCCAGGAGTATGTTAAATAAGAGTGGTGAAAGGGGGCACCCCTGCCTTGTTCCTGATCTTAAGGTATTGCTTTTAATTTTTGCCCATTGAGTATGATGTTGGCTGTGGTTTCTCATAGATGGCTTTTATCATGTTGAGGTATGTTCCCTGTATTCCCACTTTGCTGAGAGTTTTGATCATGAATGGGTGCTGGATTTTATCAAATGCTTTTTCTGCATCTATTGAAATTATCATATGGTTTTTCTCCTTCTTTTTGTTTATGTGATGAATCACATTGATTGATTTACGAATATTGTACCAGCCTTGCCTCCCCAGAATAAATCCCACTTGATCATGGTGTATGATTTTTTCCATATATTGTTGGATCCGGTTTGCTAATATTTTGTTGAGGATTTTAGCATCTATATTCATCAGAGATATTGGCCTATAATTTTCTTTCTTTGTGTGGTCTTTGCCTGGTTTTGGAATCAGAATTATGCTCGCCTCATAAAAGGAGTTTGGAAGTCTTTCCTTCCTCTTGAATTTTTTGAAATAGTTTGAGAGGATAGGAGTTAGTTCTTCTTTGAATATTTGGTTAGAATTCCGTTGTTGAAGCCATCGGGCCCCGGACTTTTCTTTGTTGGGTAGTTTTTTGATAACTGTTTACGATCTCCTTTGGTGTAAATTGGTCTGTTTAAGTTTTCTGATTCTTCCAGATTGATTTTTGGAAGATTGTACGTTTCAAGGAATTTGTCCATTTCATCTAGGTTGTCTAGTTTTTGGCATACAGTTCTTCATAGTATTTTCTTACAATATTTTGTATTCTGTTGTGTCAGTTGTTATTTCTCCTCTCTCATTTCTAATTTTATTTATTTGAGTCCTCTCTCTCTTTTTCTTGGTGAGTCTACTTAAAGGTGCATCAATCTTGTTTACCTTTCAAAGAACCAGCTCCTAGTTTCATTGATCCTCTGTATTGTTTCTTTAGCCTCTATGTCATTTATTTCTGCTCTGATCTTTATTATTTCCTTCCTTCTTACTACAATTTGGGCTTTACTTGCTGTTCTTTTTCTAATTCTTTTAGATGCAGGGTTAAGTTGTTTATTTGAGCTTTTTCTAGCTTCTGAAAGTGTGCCTGTAGTGCTATGAACTTCCCTCTCAGCACTGCTTTCGCTGTGTCCCATAAATTTTGAGTTATTGTATGTTCATTGTCATTCGTTTCTAGGAATTTCTTTATTTCTTCTTTGATCTCATTCTTAATCCATTCATTATTTAACACCCTGCTATTTAGTTTCCATGTGTTTGAGAATTTTTGAGCTTTTCTGCTGTGATTCATTTCTAGTTTCATGCCGTTGTGATCGGAGAAAGTGCTTGATATGATTTCAGTCTTCTTAAATTTGTTGAGAGCACTTTGTGCCCTAACATGTGGTCTATCCTAGAGAATGTACCATGAGCACTTGAAAAGAATGTATATTCTGCTGCTTTAGGGTGAAAGGTTCTGAAGATATCTATTAAATCGAGTTGATCTAGTGTTTCCAATAAGTCTGCTGTTTCTTTGTTAATTTTCTTTCTTGAGGATCTATCTAGTGATGTTAGTGGGGTATTGAAATCCCCTACTATTATAGTATTGCTGTTGATCTCGCCCTTTAAATCCATCAAAGTCTGTTTTATATATTTGGGTGCTTCTATATTAGGTGCATAGATATTTATAATAGTTATATCTTCCTGTTGGATTACTCCCTTTATCATTATGTAGTGGCCTTCTTTATCTCTTACTATATCCTTTGTTTTAATGTCCAATTTGTCTGATATAAGTATTGCTACCCCAGCTTTTTTTTCATTTCCATTGCATGAAACATTTTTTTCCATCCTTTAACCTTCAATCTGTGTGTGTCTTTTGTTCTAAGGTGTGTCTCTTGTAGACAACATATGTATGGGTCCTGTTCCTTATCCACGCAGCTACCCTATGTCTTTGATTGGATCATTTAATCCATTTACATTTAAGGTTATTATTGATATGTAGTTGTTTATTGCCATTTTCTTCTTTAAAGGTGTATTCCTTTTTCTTTGTTTTTTTTTTTCTGTATTCTTTTCCCACTTTATCTGTTTACACCAGGCCCCTTAATATTTCCTGCAGCATTGGTTTGGTTGTAATGAATTCCTGGAGTTTGTTTTTTGTCTGGGAAGCTTTTTATTTCTCCTTCAATTTTTAAACGATAGCCTTGCTGGATAAAGTAGTCTTGGTTGTAGGTTCTTGTTCTGCATTACTTTGAATATTTCTTGCCATTCCCTTCTGGCCTCAAGTGTTTCTGTTGAGAAGTCAGATGTCATCTTTATTGGGGGCTCCTTTGTAAGGTGATAACTTTTTTTTCTCTTGCAGCTTTTAATATTTTCTCTTATTGCTTAGCTTTGGTATTTTAATTTATGATGTGCCTTGGTGTAGGTTTCTTTGGGTTTCTCTTAATGGAGTCCTCTGTGCTTCTTGGATTTGTGAGAGTTTCTCTTGCATTAATTTAGGGAAGTTTTTCAGCTATGATATGATTGAACAACATCTCTATCCCTTGTTCTTTTTCTTCTTCTTCAGGAACCCCTATGATGCGGATGTTATTTCTCTTCATGTTTTCACAGAGCTCTCTAAGAGTTCCTCTGACTTTTTGAGTCTTTTTTCTCTTTTCTTCTCTGCTTCATGCCTTCATTCAGTTGTCTTCTAACTCGCTGATTCGATCCTCTGCTCTATCTATCCTGTTTTTTAATTCCTTCCATTGTGGTCTTTATTTCTGATATTGTATTTGTCATCTCCAACTGATTCTTTTTTATACTTGCTATTTCTTTATTTAGGTATTCATAGTGACCATCCATTGTTGTTCTAAGATCCCTAAGCATCCTTACAATCATTATTTTGAACTCCGCCATCTGGAAGTTTGATTATTTCCATATCACTCAGTTCATCTCTCGAAAGTGTCTCTTGTGGTTTCATTTGGATTGCACTCCTTTGTTTCTCATCTTCTTCTTCTTTTTTTTTTTTATTTGTAGAGTTGATTGAGTCTAGGCTTGGTGTTGTCTGCCTCCAGTTTTCAGTTGTGTATTTTTAGGTCTTCGTGGGTTGGTATCAGCTATTATTTGTAATCCACTTTCGGATTTGGGCAGACTTTGAAGTCTTGATTTGTTTGTTTTTCTTAACAGGTGATAGTCTTGTTAACTGATCTCAGCAGGGGGCTTCCTTGAAACTGTATCCAGGAATGCTGTGGGTGTAACCTGAGACGCTGAAGGTCTCTTCCTCCAACTAATCTCACTGGGGGCAGGGTTTTTTCTCTCAGCTTCAGTAGGGGCAGTAACTCAGGTCTCCATGGAGATCTGAGTTACTGCCCCTCCTCCCCACTTCTTGTTTTCAGCTGTGTCTTGTTGTGCTGATTGGAGCTGGATAGATGTCCGGAGATCTCTGATCCGGAAGCACTTCAGCTCTGTTTTGTGAAAGGTTCAGTCCCTCCCCCAGCTATGGCCGCCTCCAGCACGAATGAGTCAGCTTTTTTATTTGTTTCTTGCATACCTTAGCCCCTCACAGTCTGTCCCTCTCCCTGTCTTTTCCACTTGGGAGATAAGCTGGTCTTTTCAACCCACCTTGCTCCCTGGTCACCAGGTAAGTGGCTGTGAGCAGTAGTTTCTGCTCTTTTTCCTCTGTGAAATCCTCTCTGGGCTCTCAGCCTCACCCCCCTCCTTCCCTTCCTGTAAGCAGAGGAGATTCAGGCACTCCTTACCAGGATTATTGTGGCTTCCTCTTTGCTCCTTGGTTTTTGAGAGCTGTTCTTGCAGTTCAGTGTTGGTTTTTCATGCTGATTTTTTCTAAATTGATTTGTATTCCAGTTTGGTGTTGAGAGCTGGGTGTCTGTGCATCCGCCTACTCCGCTGCCATCTTCCTCTTCCGGTAATACATTTTTATACATTTGTCTAATGACATCAAACTAATAATCTGAGACAAAAAAAACATTAAAAGGGAGAGGCAAAGGAGAATAGAGTGCAGAAGCATTCATAAGACAAAGGACTCTTGTATATATGAAATTTTTTTTCTCAGTAAACTAATGGTAACAACCCATGAAAAAACCAATACTGAAACACCACAGCTTAAAAAACAAAAAAAGAGGCCCTGGCCGGTTGGCTCAGTGGTAGAAGCATAGGCCTGGCGTGCAGGAGTCCTGGGTTTGATTCCTGGCCAGGGCACACAGGAGAAGCGCCCTTCTGCTTCTCCACTTCTTCCCTCTTCTTCCTCTCTGTCTCTCTCTTCCCTCCTGCTCCATCGGAGCAAAGTTTTTCCCGGGTGCTGAGGATGGTTCTGTGGCCTCTGCCTCAGGCGCTAGAATGGCTCTGATTGCAGCAGAACGACACCCCAGATGGGCAGAGCATCGCCCCCTGGTGGGCATGCCGGGTGGATCCCGGTCGGGCACATGCGGGAGTCTGTCTGACTGCCTCCCCATTTCGAACTTCAGAAAAATACAAAAAACAAACAAAAAGAAACAATCCCAAAAAAAGAAATAGAGGAAATAAGCATCAGAAACACCCACAAAAATAACCAAACACACAGAGCTAGCAGAAAACAAAACATAAAATTGCTATAAGAAATCTTCAAGTGTCAATAATTACCCTAAATGCAAATCAACTAAACTCACCAATAAAGAAGCTGAGAGTAATAGATTGAATCAAAAAGTAAAAATCTAAGCCTGACCAGGTGGTGGCGTAGTGGATAGAGCGTCGGACTGGGATGCGGAAGGACCCAGGTTCGAGGACCCCGAGGTCGCCAGCTTGAGTGAGGGCTCATCTGGCTTGAGCAAAGAGATCACCAGCTTGGACCCAAGGTCGCTGGCTCCAGCAGGGGGTTACTCAGTCTGCTGAAGGCCCACGGTCAAGGCACATGTGATAAAGCAATCAATGAACAACTAAGAAGCCGCAATGCGCAACGAGAGACTGATGATTGATGCTTCTCATCTCTCTCCATTCCTATCTGTCTGTCCCTGTCTATCTCTGCCTCTGTAAAAAAAAAAAAAAAAAAAAAAAAAAAGTAAGAATATAAACATGTGCTGCTTTCAGGAGACACATCAAAGCTGCAAGGACAAAAGTAGACTCAAATGAAAGGTTGGAAATGATTCTCCAAGCAACTAATACCCAAAGAAAAGCAGGTGTAGCCATACTTATATCTGACAATACTGACTTCAAGACAACAAAGGTAATAAGAGACAAAGATGGACAGTTGGTAATGATAAAGGGAATATTATATCAAGAAGACATAACACTTCTTAATATTTATGCACAAAATCAGAGAGCAACAAAATATATAAGCTATTTTCTAACTGATCTAAATATAGAAACAGACAAAAACAGTCATATTTGGAGATTTCAACAGACCATTGACAGCTATCTAAAGATAGCTCATCAAAACAGAAAATCAATAAATAAATATCGGTCTTAAACAACACACTGCCCCAAATGGACATAATTGAAATTTACAGGTCATTTCATCCCAGACATCAGATTATATATTCTTTTCCAGTGTGCAGGGAACATTCTTAAGGATAGACCACAAAACTAACTCAAGAAATTAAAGAAGATTGAAATTATACCAAACATATTCTCTGATTATAAGTCTTTGAAATTAGAATTCAGCTGCAGAAAAGATGTAAAAAACCCACAAAAATGTGAAATTAAACAACATACTTCTAAAAATGACTGGGTCAAAGAAGAAAGAAAAGTAGAGATAAAAAGATATATACAGAAAAATGAGAATGACAACACAATATATCAAAACTTCTAGGATGAAGCAGAAACAGTAAGAAGAGGGAAGTTTATATCATTACAGGCTTATTTTAAGAAACAAGAGCTATCCCAAGTAAACAACCTAACATCACATCTTAAAGAACTAGGAAAAGAAGAACAAAGGCAACCCAAAGTCAGCAGAAGAAAGGAAACAGTAAAAATTAGAGCAGAATTAAATGACATAGAGAACAAAAAAACTGTAGAAAAAATTAATACAGCAAAGAGCTGATTCTTTGAAAAGATCAATAAAATTAACAACTCCTTGGCTAGATTCACCAAGGAAAAAAGAGAGATTAAGGAGAAATTACCACAGACATCACAGGTATATGAAAGATCTTACTATGAAAGATTATATGCCACCAAATTCAACAATCCAGAAGAACTATTTAATAGTTTCTAGAACTATTTAATCTTACTAGCCTGAGTCACAAAGAAGTGGAAAACCTAAATGGACCTATAAGCAAGGAGGAAATTGAAACAACTATCAAAATCTTCCCCCAAATAAAAGTCCAGGACCAGATGATTATCCTAGTGAATTCTACCAAACATTTAAGGATTTGTACCTATCTTTCTCAAAGTTTTCCAAAACATAGAAGAAGAATGAATATTCCCTAACATATTTCATGAAGCCAACATAATCCTGATACCAAAACCTGGCAAAAACAATACAAAAAAAGAAAACTACAGACCAATCTCTCTAGTGCGTACTGATGCAAAAATCCCCAACAAAATACTAGCAAATTGAATACAACAATATTGTACATTGCAAAAATAATACATTATGGCCTGACCTGGCGGTGGTGCAGTGGATAGAGCATCAGACTGGGATGCCGAGGACCCAGGTTCGAGACCCCGAGGTCGCCAGCTTGAGCGCGGGCTCATCTGGTTTGAGCAAAAGCTCACCAGCTTGGACCCAAGGTCGCTGGTTTGAGCAAGGGGTTACTCTATCTGCTGAAGGCCCGCCATCAAGGCACATATGAGAAAGCAATCAATGAACAACTAAGGTGTCGCAATGCGCAACGAAAAACTAATGATTGATGCTTCTCATCTCTCTGTTCCTCTCTGTCTGTCCCTGTCTATCCCTCTCTCTGACTCTCTCTGACTCTCTCTGTCTCTGTAAAAAACAAAACAAAACAAAACTACATTATGATCAAGTGGTATTCATTCTGGGTGCACCAGGATAGTTCAACATATGCAAATCAATCAATGTAATACACCACATCAACACAACAAAAGACAAAAATCATATGATCTTATCAATAGATGCAGGAAAGGCATTTGATAAGATACAACATCCATTTATGTTTAAAACACTTAAGAAAATGGGTATAGAAGAAAAGTACCTCAACATAATAAAGGCCATATATTATAAACTATCAGCCAATATTTTACTAAATGGTGAAAATGGAAAGATTTCCCTCTAAATCAGGAACAAGACAGGATGCTCACTCTCTCCACTCTTATTCAACATAGTACTGGAAGTCAGCCAGAGAAAATCAGGCAAAAGAAAGAAATAAAAAGCATCATACTGGGAAAGAAGTAAAGGTATTACTTTTTGCAGATGCTATGATTCTGTATGTAGAAAACCCCAAAGACTTCACTGAAAATCTATTAGAAACAGGTCACAGGGTACAAAATCAATACAAAAAAACTGCTGCTTTCCTATACTCCAAGTGAAACCTCAGAAGATGAACTAAAAAAAAAAATTCTTTTACAATTGCAACACAAAAAATAGCTATCAATAAACTTAATGAAGGATGTGGAGGACCTTTACCCTCAAAACTAAAAAGCATTATTTAAAAAAATGTTTTAAAGACACAATGGATTGAAAAAATATTTCATGTTTATAAATTGGAAGAATCAACATAGTTAAAATGGCCATATTACCCAAAGCAATATACAAATTTAATGAATCCTCATCAAAATCCTAATGTCATTTTTTAAAGAAATAGAACAAAAATCACCAGGTTTGTATGGAATCATTAAAGAACCTGAATAACCAAAGTAATCCTGAGAAAAAGGAATAGATCTGGAGGTATCGCACTGCCTCACTTTCAATTTTACTACAGAGTCACAATAAGCAGGGTATTGGCAGAAAAACAGACATATGGACCAATGGAACAGAATTGAGAGACCAGAAGAAAAACCATATATACATGGACAAATAATCTTCGACAAAGGAGCCTAAAACACACAATGTGGGAATGAAAACCTCTTTAATAAATGATGCTGAGAAAATTGGAAAGCCACGTGCAAAAGAATAAAACTCAACTACAGTTGGTCCCCATGCACAAAAATTAATTCAAAATGAATCAAAGACCTGAATATAAGATCTGAAATGATAAATTACATAGAAGAAAACATAGGTATTAAACTCATGGATCTTGGTTGTAGAGAACATTTTATGAATTTAACCCCAAAGGCAAGGAAAGTAAAGGCAAAAATAAATGAATGGAATTGTATCAAACTAAAAAGTTTCTGCCCAGCAAAAGAAACTGGCAACAAAACAAAAAGACAGCCGACCAAGTGGGAGATGATATTTGCAAACAACAGATCTGATAAGATGCTAATATCCAAAATATATAAAGAACTCACAAAGCTCAGCAACAGATAAGCAAACATTCTAGTTAAAATTGGGGAGAGGACCTGAACAGACACTTCTCTCAGGAGGATATACAAGTGGCCAACAGACATATGAAAAGATGCTCAGCTTCACTAGCTATTAGAGAAATGCAAATCAAAACTTTAATGAGATACCACCTCACACCTGTTAGATTGGCTGTTATCAACAAGACAGGTAATAATAAGTGTTGGAAAAGATGTGGAGAACAAGGAACCCTCATTCACTGCTGGTGAGAATGTAATCTGGTAAAGTCATTATGGAAGAAAATATGGTGTTTTCTCAAAAAATTAAGAATAGAACTACCATATGACCCAGTAATCTCTCTACTTGGTGTCTACCCAAAGAACTTGAAAACATTGGTATGTAAAGACACATGCACTGCTGTTTTCACTGCAGCATTATTCACAGTGGCCAAAACATGGAAACAGCCAAAGTGTCCCTGGATAAAGAAGATGTGGTATATATATATGTGATGGAATAGTACTCAGCCATAAGAAATGATGATACATTGCCATTTACAACAACATGGATGAACCTTGATAAATTATACTGAGTGAAACAAGTAAATCATAAAAAGCTAAGAACTATATATGATTTCATACATAGGTGGGGTATAAAACTGAGACTCAGTCCTGGCCCACTGGATCAATGAATAGAGTGTTGGCCTGGTGTGTGTCGTCCTGGGTTTGATGTACAGGCAGGGCATACATGAGAAGTGACCATCCATCTGCTTTTCTTCCTCTCCCTCTCCCCATTTTCTCTCCCTTCTCCTCTCTCAGCCAGTGGCTAGATTGCTTTGAGCAGTGGTCCCAGACACTGAGGATAGCTCAGCTGATTCCCCTCCTTTCCCTTAAAAAAAAAGAAAGAAAGAAAGAAAGAAAAACGAGACTCATGGGCATGGATAAAAGTAAAGCGGTTACCAGGGGTAGGGGCAGGGAGGGGAAGGGGTATAAAATGGGACAAATATACTGCTCACAAAAATGAGGAGATATTTCAAAATGAATATGAAGCAATGAAATATCCCCTGAGTTTTGTGAGCAGTGTTGTACTTCACATAGGTGGGATATAAAACTGACACTCATGGACACAGATAAAAGCAAAGCAGTATGGGGGGGGCCGGGAGAAGGGGAGTAAAGAGGAACAAATATATGGTGTTGCAAAGTGATTGGACTTTGGGAGTGGGGCACACAACACAACAGTTCAAATGCTATGGAGATGTTCACCTGAAAGCTATTTACACATATTGATCAGTGTCACCCATTCAATTTAGTTTCTAAATAAAAAAAATCACATCAAACTGTATATTTAAAATATGTGGTTTTATTATATGTGATTTATACTTCAATTAAGAAGGTAAAGTAATTATATTTCAACTCAATAAATAATGGATCTAGTTAATGGTAATCAATGAAGGCTAGAACTGTTAGATATAAGATTGAAGGGAAAATTTATATTGTATAACTGAATCTGAAAACAAACTTATGCAATCATTCTTGACATCATTAAAAGTAGGAAGGCATGTGCCTTTAGATATTTTCAAGGCTTAGATTACCCTTTCTAAATTTCCAGGCTTCTTTTTATCAGACGTTGGTATAAAGATAGTATTGATTATAAATTTTGAAGTAAGATTAACTAATGAATTTTGAAAGAATCCCATCATATTTTTTTTGGTTAAGATATTTAAATACCAGAGGGTCCCATAATAACAAAGTTCCTTCCCACTTTGAGTAAAACACATGGTATATTGGCACTTGGAGTGAATATTTTTTGCCAGGTAGAAACTCGAGGTTAAAATTCTCAGTACACTGAACAAAATAGGCATGCAGCCAGAAAAAGCATGAGGGCATATTTATTCTTGCAAACTAAAAAGATGGCAACAGAGGTAAGTAAGACATGGTTTCTATTCTTGCTTTGATCTATAATGTATTGGAGCAAATGAGACAAACAGAAACGATTTATTAGGAGAGAGTGTTAGGAAAAGTGTCCATAAAGTGACTTGGTGTTCAGAAGAGGGGGAATCTGTACAGCAATGGTGTGGGTGCTGGGGAGGTGAGAGTGGAGTGGATGACAAAGGAAAGTGGGATAAAGAAAGATTAGCAGAGGAAGGGGAGGAAACGAGAATAGTGAGGTTTCTGGAGTGTACATCTGGACAGGCCTAGAAGTGGCCGTGTGTAAGCTATGAATTTTACGGAAGCAGGGAACCCCTTTCTGCTGTTTCTAACACCGTGTGTGGATATACTTTGTAAATGATAATCACGACTGAATCTGAAGTGGACACTGTCCACTGGGGAAAATAAATTTGTGTCCATAAAGAAAAATCTTGACTGTCCACCATCCAATTTGTTGCATTTCTGCTTAATTATAGTAACGATAAATGGAACTTCTACATAAAAATAAATATTTGTGAGTATTTAGTTGAGGGAGTTCTGGATTACCCTGACCATCTAAACTAATCACAAGGATCTAGAATGGTCTTGTTTTAAATGTTACTGTACAGGGCCTCTCATGGCAAGGTTCGTAGAGTGTGGCCATGCCAATTCCTGTAATGGGAGAAACCTTTTGTTGAGAATCGTTATCTTCTGACAGACAGGAAGCAAGCTGGAGGCACCAGGAAGGATGGCATGAATGAACAAGAGAGCTGGTTACTTCCAGGAGAACCAGGCAGGAAACAAGGGCAGGTGTTGTGTGAAGAGGAAGAAACATCAATAACGTTCTACAGTAAGACCTCAGGATGGTAAATATCTTAGAGTTTGAAGTTACAATAATCGTGGTTGCAGCATTTATTCACGTAAGTCCGATTGTTCATATCAAATGTCAAGTCTCTGCAGCCTCTTTGACACCCCATATATGAATACTGGAGATAAGAATCTGTAAGAAGAAAGAACCATAGGAAATAAGTCAGTGATCTAAGTTCTCTAAAGACAAGTCAAACCTGTCACTAGCCATCTAGCCAGGCAGTGGGAATGTAGTTAGGCTTCAGGGGAGGTTTAGGGTGGCTGCCCAGTTGTGCCCTCGTGCCGCAGGGAGGAGGTGGACAAACCAGCGGCCCTCGCAGGGCTTGTCTGTCCTGGTCCCTGACAGTCCTCGGCTCTTTGTGGAGCTGCGTCATTTCTTCTCCCATGAGAGCATTAGCAATTAGTGCTTCCGTGTCTTCAGAGTTGGAGTCAGCTGAATCCGTTTTATTGGAAATACAGAATGCCCACCATCCTCCAGTCTCATTTTCCCAAACCCTCCTCTGTCTGCGTGCACCGGGACCCGAGCTAGGCGCGATCTGCTCTTTGGTTCCTGTAAGGCCAGGAGCCGCCATCGTGACCATTCACATGCAGGTTCCCATTGGATTCGGGCAGACGATAAAGAAATGGCGGAGTCAGAGGATGGGGGGCCATCCTATTTATTGGTGTCTCACCAGGACAGGCAAACCACAAAAGAAGACAAGGGAAAAGCAGAAAACCAGCTCTTCCCATGAAGGGCAAGGGATCAGGGGAGCCCCTGCAATTGTGATAGCAGGAACTGTGTGTCTGAGCCCCTGGTCTGTCCCACTTTATAGTGTAGAAAACCAAAATCCCTTAATCCAATATACAAACAAGGAAGTCTCCAATACAAAGTCACTTATCCAAGGCATAATTGGATTTCTCATGAGAGTGCACCACCCAGATTATACAATCAGTCAAGGGTGTGGGGAAAAGCTTAGTCCCAAAACCAAACCTCAGGCTACAACAACCTGGCCTGCTTATAGCCTGTCCCCCACACCCATTATAAGTCACAAGCGAGCAAACATATATATCATGTTTACAGACTTATTTGACCAACAGTTCCCCTCCTACAGTGGCTGTACTCTGACATATAAAATTGCTGAAGTACTCTCCTAAGAATTTTCTAGGAATCTCACAGCATCCCCCCACCCTGGCCCTTCAACTTACTCTTGTAGATCTTTAAAAACACGCATTTCTCCTCCTCCTGCGGATTAGCATCACAAGCACCTAATCCTCTTCTACACTCTTCATTAGGCAGGAGAACATAGCACGTTAAGCACATTACTGGTGTCACTGCTGAAGAATACAGAGCTAGTGTGAGGCCAGGGGAACCATGGACCAAGAAAGAGCTGGACATCTGTAGGTCTGGGGAAGAGGCAGGTGACATGAGGTGGGGAGTGGATGAGGAGCTGGTGGTGGAGAGTCAGGTATGAAGCAGTTGGAGCTCTCACCAACTCCACATCCCAGAGAAATGCTGTTAGGAGAGTAAAAAAATCCTGGCCACAACTTAAGCTGTTTAACCTGGGTAACTGAGCAAATATGTAGCCTTCATGGCATTAGTTTATCCAGCTTAACAGTGGTTTTTAAATGCTGGCCTGGCCATTTGGCAGCACTGTAGACAGAAGTGAATGTGATAATAAGGGTGAATGCTTTTTGTTTACACAGGTAGTTTACTATAATGGAATTTCTGAGATTTGGTGCTTGGATATTTTTGGGTGACATACTCTGTTATTTTGAAATTTGGACAGAATCTTTGTGAAGGCCGTATGCATTACAGCATAGTCATTGACATTTTGCCTCACACTGTGGGGTGAGCTAACCAAAACAGAGGTTTAATTCTGGTAAAAACCTTTTTCTCATGCACCTGCATGAGACAAAAAGGTAGTTTTTTGCATTTTAATTCTTTTATTAAGTGCAGGGCGGAGTAGGCAGAGAGACAGATTCCTGTGTGTGTGCCGCAACCAGGATCCACCTGGAAAGCCCCCTATGGGGTGATGCTTTGCCCATTTGGGGTCATTGCTCTGCTGCTCACCAACTGAACTATTTTAGTGCCTGAGAGGAGGCCATGGAACCATTCTCAGTGCCCGGAGCCATCTTGCTTGAACCAATCGACCCATGGCTGCAAGAGAGGAAGTGGGGTGGAAAAGGGAGGGGTGGAGAAGGAGATGGTCTCTTCTCCCGTGTGCCTTGACCAGGAATCAAACCAGCACATCACACGCCCAGCCAATGCTCTACCACTGAGCCAACCAATCAGGGCCAGAATGTAGCACTTCTTGAGCATCTTATTTGGGCCATGTTCTCTCAATGTGCATCTGACTTAATTTTTTTTTTTTTTTTACAGAGACAGAGTTAATTCTTTTTTTTTTTTTTTTTTTACAGAGACAGAGGGAGAGTCAGAGAGAGGGATAGATAGGGACAGACAGACAGGAATGGAGAGAGATGAGAAGAATCAATCATCAGTTTTTCGTTGCGACACCTTAGCTGTACATTGATTACTTTCTCATATGTGCCTTGACCACGGGCCTTCAGCAGACCGAGTAACCTCTTGTTCGAGCTAGCAACCTTGGGTTCTCGAACCTGTGTCCTTTCGCATACCAGTACAAAGCTCTATCCACTGCGCCACCGCCTGGTCAGGCACATCTGACTTAATTCTTACAAAAGCTTTTTAAGTAGGTATTTCCCCTTTTCTCAAATGAGTAACCAAAAATGCAGAGAATTTAAGACAGTCCTAGACCCTATTTCGTGTCTAATTGATTCCAGAGCACCCAGCATTCACTCTCCTACAATCACTTGTTTCAATATAAAGTGCCTGATAAGGGTGTCAAAGGCCATTATTGTCCAGCACTAAAATAAACTACAAAATTACTTATTCTAGAGTGACAAGACCTTTGAGAAATGGATACAGACTTATAAAAATGGAAAGGACGTCCCAAGGAAAATTCTGTTAAGATTTTTGGATTATGGGGAACGCTAGGGAAGGAGTGGGGAGATTGTGTGAAGACGCTTGAGCCCCTGATGGGGAATGGCAAAATGTTGAAAGGTCAGAAAGTTGGCCAGGAGGCAAGGGAGAATTTTGAAGCTCAACTTTCCCTCCCTTAAAGATATAGTAAAGGCCCTGGCTGGTTGGCTCAGTGGTGGAGCATCAGCCTGGAGTGCAGGAGTCCAGGGTTCGATTCCCAGCCAGGCACACAGGAGAAGTGCCCATCTGCTTCTCCACCCCTTCCCCTCTCCTTCCTCTCTGTCTCTCTCTTCCCCTCCCGCAGCTGAGGCTTCATTGGAGCAAAAAGATGGCCCAGGCGCTGACGATGGCTCCTTGGCCTCTGCCTCAGGCACTAGAATGGCTCTGATTGCAACAGAGCAACACTCCTGATGGGCAGAGCATTGCTCCCTGGTGGCATGCCCGGTGGATCCCGGTCGGGCGCATGCGGGAGTCTGTCGGACTGCCTCCCCGTTTCCAACTTAAGAAAAATACAAAAAAAAAAAAAAAAAAAAGCAAGGCTCAGCCTTGCATGGATATATATTACACAGGTGGAGTTTCCTGGGGCTCCCTAAATCCCATCTCTGGAGCCAAGTCCTCAGGTCTGTGACTCACCCTTAATGCAGCAGAAGAGGGAGAAGACCAACAAAAAGTGTTTGTCCATCCTGACTCAGAAGTCTCTTGTACTAGAAAAAAGAAGACAGGGACAGCAAGCCTGGGTCTTTAGTCTGCAGGGAGGAAACTTTTATCACAGTGCAGGGATTGCTCATGCGTAAGGGAACCAATCACAGAAGGTTGCCACTGGGAGCTCAAGTTAATTGTTCTCCACCCCACAGCAGAGAATGATAACGAATAAATGCTGGCATTTACCTTAAGCTGACTTTGTCTTTTAGTAAATCATCATAGCAGTTATTATTTGTATTACGGGTATGATAATTCTTGTTTCAACTTCCCACAGAAGAAAACTAGGTCTTGGTGAGGTTTAGTATCTTACCCAAGATCACATATCTAGTGAATGATAGTTCCGATACTCAGAGCAAGACTTTCTAATTCTAGAGGCTGTATTTTTAACCACGTTGATTCCAGGCATCTTAGAGATTTATTTATACAATTGACAAATATGGATTGAGAGCTTCATGTACATGCTCACCCATGTCCTTACCTTATGGGTGAGAAACAGGAAACTGAAAAAGATGAAAAAAGGCATAATTTATGACCAAACTGCGTCTTCAACTAGGACTTCTGATTTTCAGCCCAGAACTCTTTCACCTTGCCTGAAATCTAATCTCCATGCCAGAAACTGTTAAATTTGTAGGATTGTAAAATCCCTCCCCTCAGAATTACCACACAATTTGATCTTTAGCAAATGTATATTGTAAAACTGGCTGGTTTTGTGCATGATGTAGGTTTCCATCTTTATGAAAGTTAATTCACTTAAGGTTTATCATGGGTAAGGCACTGGAGAACTATGACAAGCCCTGGTATTCTAAATCCCCTGAACTTGTCAGTGAGCTAATGATACTTTGACTAGAGATACTAAGAATCTTCCATACTGAACTGAGTCAATGACATGTTCCTTAGTTGTAGTAACAATATGTTCAATAAACATATTAAGTCTGACATTTTGAGACATTAGACACAAACTGTGTGAAATAAAGCCTTAGCTCAAATACCACATAATTTAGAGTCATCCTTGCCTAGGAAGAGAGCCAGAAGGCTTAGAAACAAGGGAATTCGTTCTGAAAACAATTCATTCTAGAATGGAGAGCAGGATTGTGAAGTTTTTTCTTTCTTCTGCCATATTTCAAGTGAGGATGTTAAAAGTGGATGGAATATTACAAGATTTACCAAAGGCTTAATCAAGATGGCAAACCCCTGAGCCTTTGGTGCTTGGCGTAACAAGGTTATCAGGGTATTTCATTTGTGACCTATTTTCTCTGCTTTGTGTGTTTACAGACATTGACTCAAGACTCACAACCAAAGTCGCAGATATTCCCGGTTAAACCGCAATGGGTAGCACAGTTTCTAGTCTTCCTTCAAGGCTCCCTGTGGCAGATGCTTTTCAAAAGACCCACTGAGTTTTAAGTCTGATTTCTACTGTATTAGTTTCAGTTAGGATTATGGAATTTTGCAACGCCACCCAAGCATTGGGTTCTTCTTACCTATTCCTCATTCTCTCACAGGGACCCATCCGTCAAAGATTCTTTTAAAAGCAATTTCTTGCCCCTGGCCGGTTGGCTCAGTGGTAGAGCGTCGGCCTGGCGTGCAGGAGTCCTGGGTTCGACTCCCGGCCAGGGCACACAGAAGAAGCGCCCATCTGCTTCTCCACCCCTCCCCCTCTCCTTCCTCTCTGTCTCTCTCTTCCCCTCCTGCAGCCAAGGCTCCATTGGAGCAAAGTTGGCCCGGGCACTGGGGATGGCTCTTTGGCCTCTGCCTCAGGCGCTAGAATGGCTCTGGTTGCAACAGAACAATGCTCCAGATGGGAAGAGCATTGCTCGCTGGTGGGCATGCCGAGTGGATCCTGGTTGGGCGCATGTAGGAGTCTGTCTGACTGCCTAACAGTTTACTATTTCAGAAAAATACAACCCCCCACCAAAAAAAAACCCAGACAATTTTTTTTTTTATTTAGCATGGAGTAAAATAAAAGAGGTATTAGAACCTATTCATAGAGGCAATGTGGTATAATAAAAATAGCATTTTTCTGAGAGTCCAGCGACCTGTGCTTGATTACTATACAACTCATGGCATCTTTACCAAGCCCTATATCTGTAGTGTGAGCTTTTGACCATTTTTATGATCATTTACAACTTTAACAGTCTATGGTTTTGTGATAAAAATCATGAGGATGAGTACCAAGTTCTGGTGTTCTGACCTAGCATCCTGCTTAACACATGGGCCTGGGAGGAAGTGAACATATGAAGATATCAATCTCACATGATAGCACTGATACAGAGCCAGCGGGGCACAGCCCTCAGGTTAATGCACCTCCATGCCAAGGCCACCACCCAGCACAGATATATTTGCCTTGCTTTGTGAAGATGAAAGCATAACACTGTGTCCTCTTGGTCATGGTTTCTCTTGGCCCCAGGGTGGGTGACTGAGATCTTGGTGATACCACAGATGAGCAACCTCTTATTTTGAACTCCTAAATGCTGTTCTTTGTTTTGGAGGAATGGACGTTGGCACAGAGGTAGGATCAGGCTACCTTGTTTCTGGGGTTCTAGGAGGCAGCAATGGTTTCTGAGAGTGTGTATGGAGACTAGGTGGGGACATACCTGCTTGTGGGGCCCAAGGAAATCACCTGGAGTTCACATCAACCCTTATACCTGTGATGCTGGTGCGAAGACTGATAAAGGAAAATATAAGACCAACATTTACCTAGTGCTTGCCATAGGCCACATAGAAGTCTAGCCACTTGCACTCAGGAATTTCATGGACTTCTCATAACACTCTGGTGATGACATGTGTAGCATGGAGCACAGTGAAGGTTCAAGCAAAGAGCAGTGTCACTAAAATAGAGACATCATCCACAATATTGCTGTCAATATGATGCTTCAGATAAAAAGTTACAATGAATGACAACAATTTTTAAAATAATTACTCTGGGCTGTTTAGGGGCTGACTTTATGCAGGCCAGGTTTTTGTTAGCACCGTACCTCCCTTCCTAAGCAAGGTTATTAACATGGGGTCTAGTGTCCTCTTAGTGTCTGGGGTCCATGGATTTCAATAGAAAAATTTAGATTGTTCATTAACCTCTAGCTGATATTAATCATTTCCTTTCACACTGAATGTTGGAAACGAACTATAAAAGTTGAGCAGTGCCTGAGATAGTTACCAATAGAAAAAAGAGAAAGAACAGAAATTATAGATGGTTTCATTTGTCTCTTTAAACTTACCAGAACACAAAGGCCATACTGGTTTTGTGTGGAAACATTCTTGTGAACGCAATTGGGAAGCCAGTAAAATGAATGTGCATCTCACTTCTGTCTGTTCTGAAAATGAATCTCATGGTTAGAAATTTTTTCTAATAAGAAGCTGTGTTTGGCCCTGGTTGGTGGCTTAGTGGATAGAGTGTCACCACGGCATATGAACAGTCCGAATTGTATCCTGGTTAGGGCACACAGGAGAAGCAACCATATGCTTCTATCTACACTCTCTCACCTTTATCTCCTTCTTCCCTTTTCGCAGCTAGAAGCTCAATTGGCTCAAGCATGGCCCTGAGTGCTGATGATAGCTCTGCTGCAGCGCATCAGCCTCAGGCACTAAATATAGCTTGGCACTTGAGCATGAGCCCCAGATGTGGTTGCCAAGTGGATCCTGGTTGGGGCATATGTAAGAATCTGAGTCACTATCTCCCCTCCTCTCACTTAAAACAAAAAAAAAGTTGGTACGTTTCTAAATGTAGCTGTGCCGTTTTACAAAACATTTTCTTGAGGCTTCCATACATTTTCTTAACAGCTTGCTAAATGAAAGGAAGCTCCGCTTATATTGCGTTAACGTTAGTAAACCATGTTGAAACTTGTTTGTGGACAGCAACAAAGAAAAAACTTTATAACTCATTTTCTGTGTCAAATAGAATAGTTGATATTTCTTTTGAAAATCTGAGGCATTTGTTGAGGAATTGGCACCTTTGCCATACTCTTTTTTTTTAATTTATTTATTAAATTTAATGCAGTGACATTGATAAATCAGGGTACATACGTTGAGAGAAAACATCTCTAGATTATTTTGACATTTGATTGTGCTGTATACCTCTCCCCCAAAGTTAAATTGTCTTCTGTCACCTTCTATCTGGTTTTCTTTGTGCCTCTCTCCTCCCCCAACCCCTGTCTCCTTCTTCACCCCATCCCTCCTCCCCCCACCCCCCACCCCTGTTGCCATCACATTCTTGTTCATGTCTCTGAGTCTCATTTTTATGTCCCTTCTATGTATGGATTCATATAGTTCTTAGTTTTTTTCCTGATTTACTTATTTCACTCCGTATAATGTTATCAAGGTCCATCCATGTTATTGTAAATGATCCGATGTCATCATTTCTTATGGCTGAGTAGTATTCCATAGTATATATGTACCAAAGCTTTTGAATCCACTCGTCCTCTGACGGACACTTGGGCTGTTTCCAGATCTTCACTATTGTGAACAATGCTGCCACAAACATGGGGGTGCATTTCTCCTTTTGGAGCCGTTCTATGGTGTCCTTGGGGTATATTCCTAAAAGTGGGATAGCTGGGTCAAAAGGCAGTTTGATTTTCAGTTTTTTGAGGAATCTCCATACTGTTTTCCACAGTGGCTGCACCAGTCTGCATTCCCACCAGCAGTGCAGGAGGGTTCCCTTTTCTCCACATCCTCGCCAGCACTTATTCTGTGTTGTTTTGTTGATAAGCGCCATTCTGACTGGTGTGAGGTGATATCTCATTGTGGTTTTAATTTGCATTTCTCTAATGATTAGTGATGTTGAGCATTTTTTCATATGCCTATTGGCCATCTGTATGTCCTCTTTGGAGAAGTGTCTATTCATCTCTTTTGCCCATTTTTGGATTGGGTTGTATGTCTTCCTGGTGTTGAGTTTTACAAGTTCTTTATAAATTTTGGTTATTAACCCCTTACCAGACATATTGTCAAATATGTTATCCCATTGTTTGTCTTTTTATTCTGTTCTTGTTGTCTTTAGCTGTGCAAAAGCTTTTTAGTTTGATATAGTCCCATTTGTTTATCCTGTCTTTTATTTCACTTGCCCGTGGAGATAAATTGGCAAATATATTGCTCCGAGAGATGTCCGAGAGCTTACTGCCTATGTTTCCTTCTAAGATGCTTATGGTTTCACGGCCTACATTCAAGTCTTTTATCCATTTTGAGTTTATTTTTGTGAGTGGTGTAAGCTGGTGATCTAGTTTCATTTTTTTGCAGGTAGTTGTCCAATTTTCCCAACACCATTTGTTAAAGAGGCTGTCTTTACTCCATTGTATTTCCTTGCCTCCTTTGTCAAATATCAGTTGTCCATAGAACTGTGGGTTTATTTCTGGGTTCTCTGTTCTGTTCCATTGATCTATATGCCTGTTCTTATGCCAGTACCAGGCTGTTTTGAGTACAATGGCCTTGTAGTATAACTTGATTTCAGGAAGTGTGATACCTCTCCCTTTATTCTTCTTTTTTAAGATTGCTGAGGCTATTCGTGTTCTCTTTTGGTTCCATTAAATTTTTGGAATATGTGGTCTATATCTTTGAAGTATGTCATTGGTATTTTAATTGGTATTGCATTGAATTTATAGATTGCTTTGGGTAATATAGACATTTTAATGATGTTTATTCTTCCTAACCATGAGCACGGTATATGCTTCCACTTGTTTGTATCTTCCTTGATTTCTTTTATCAATGCTTTGTAATTTTCCGAGTACAAGTCTTTAGTCTCCTTGGTTAAGTTTATTTCTAGGTACTTTATTTTTTTGGTTGTAATTGTGAAGGGGATTGTTTCCTTAATTTCTCTTTCTGACTGTTCATTGTTGGTGTATAAAAATGCCTCTGATTTCTGAGTATTGATTTTATATCCTGCCACTTTGCTGAATTCATTTATCAGGTCCAGTAGCTTTTTGACTGAGACTTTAGGGTTTTCTATATACAATATCATATCATCTGCAAATAATGATAGTTTTACTTCTTCTTTTCCAATTTGAATGCTTTTTATTTCTTCTTCTTGTCTGATTGCTGTGGCTAGGACTTCCAGGACCATGTTAAATAAGAGTGGTGAAAGGGGGCACCCCTGCCTTGTTCCTGATCTTAAGGGGATTGCTTTTAATTTTTGCCCATTGAGTATGATGTTGGCTGTGGGTTTCTCATAGATGGCTTTTTATCATGTTGAGGTATGTTCCCTGTATTCCCACTTTGCTGAGAGTTTTGATCATGAATGGGTGCTGGATTTTATCAAATGCTTTTTCTGCATCTATTGAAATTATCATATGGTTTTTCTGCTTCTTTTTGTTTATGTGATGAATCACATTGATTTGCAAATATTGTACCAGCCTTGCCTCCCCAGAATAAATCCCACTTGATCATGGTGTATGATTTTTTCCATATATTGTTGGATTTGGTTTGCTAATATTTTGTTGAGGATTTTAGCATCTATATTCATCAGAGATATTGGTCTATAATTTTCTTTCTTTGTGTTGTCTTTGCCTGGTTTTGGAATCAGAATGATGCTCGCCTCATAAAAGGAGCTTGGAAGTCTTCCTTCCTCTTGAATTTTTTGAAATAGTTTGAGAAGGATAGGAGTTAGTTCTTCTTTGAATATTTGGTAGAATTCCGTTGTGAAGCCATCGGGCCCCGGACTTTTCTTTGTTGGGAGTTTTTTGATAACTGTTTCGATCTCATTTGTTGTAATCCGTCTGTTTAGGTTTTCTGATTCTTCCAGATTGATTTTTGGAAGATTGTATGCTTCAAGGAATTTGTCCATTTCGTCTAGGTTGTCTCGTTTTTTGGCATACAGTTCTTCATAGTATTTTCTTACAATGTTTTGTATTTCTGTTGTGTCAGTTGTTATTTCTCCTCTCTCATTTCTAATTTTATTTATTTGAGTCCTCTCTCTTTTTCTTGGTGAGTTTGGTTATAGGTTCATCGATCTTGTTTACCTTTTCAAAGAACCAGCTCCTAGTTTCATTGATCCTCTGTATTGTTTCTTTAGCCTCTATGTCATTTATTTCTGCTCTGATCTTTATTATTTCCTTCCTTCTACTACATTTGGGCTTTACTTGCTGTTCTTTTTCTAGTTCTTTTAGATCCAGGGTTAAGTTGTTTATTTGAGCTTTTTCTAGCTTCTGAAAGTGTGCCTGTAGTGCTATGAACTTCCCTCTCAGCACTGCTTTCGCTGTGTCCCATAAATTTTGAGTTGTTGTATGCTCATTGTCATTTGTTTCTAGGAATTTTTTTATTTCTTCTTTGATCTCATTCTTAATCCATTCATTATTTAACACCCTGCTATTTAGTTTCCATGTGTTTGAGAATTTTTGAGCTTTTCTGTTGTGATTCACTTCTAGTTTCATGCTGTTGTGATCGGAGAAAGTGCTTGATATGATTTCAGTCTTTTTAAATTTGTTGAGAGCACTTTTGTGCCCTAACATGTGGTCTATCCTAGAGAATGTACCATGAGCACTTGACAAGAATGTATATTCTTCTGCTTTAGGGTGAAAGGTTCTGAAGATATCTATTAAATCGAGTTGATCTAGTGTTTCCAATAAGTCTGCTGTTTCTTTGTTAATTTTCTTTCTTGAGGATCTATCTAGTGATGTTAGTGGGGTATTGAAATCCCCTACTATTATAGTATTGCTGTTTATCTCGGCCTTTAAATCCATCAAAGTCTGCTTTATATATTTGGGTGCTTCTATATTAGGTGCATAGATATTTATAATAGTTATATCTTCCTGTTGGATTACTCCCTTTATCATTATGTAGTGGCCTTCTTTATCTCTTACTATATCCTTTGTTTTAATGTCCAATTTGTCTGATATAAGTATTGCTACCCCAGCTTTTTTTTCATTTCTGTTTGCATGAAATGTTTTTTTCATCCTTTTACCTTCAATCTATGTGTGTTTTTTGTTGTAAGGTGTGTCTCTTGTAGACAACATATGTATGGGTCCTGTTTTCTTATCCACGCAGCTACCCTATGTCTTTTGATTGGATCATTTAATCCATTTACATTTAAGGTTATTATTGATATGTAGTTGTTTATTGCCATTTTCTTCTTTAAAGGTGTATTCCTTTTTGCTATATTCTTTTCCCACTTTGATCCGTTTACAACAGGTCCCTTAACATTTCCCGCAGCATTGGTTTGGTTGTAATGAATTCCTTGAGTTGTTTTTTGTCTGGGAAGCTTTTTATTTCTCCTTTGATTTTAAATGATAGCCTTGCTGGATAAAGTAGTCTTGGTTGTAGGTTCTTGTTCTGCATTACTTTGAATATTTCTTGCCATTCCCTTCTGGCCTCAAGTGTTTCTGTTGAGAAGTCAGATGTCATCCTTATGGGGGCTCCTTTGTAGGTGATAACTTTTTCTTCTCTTGCAGCTTTTAATATTTTCTCTTTATCGCTTAGCTTTGGTATTTTAATTATGATGTGTCTTGGTGTAGGTTTCTTTGGGCTTCTCTTTAATGGAGTCCTCTGTGCTTCTTGGACTTGTGAGAGTTTCTCTTACATTAATTTAGGGAAGTTTTCAGCTATGATATGATTGAACAACATCTCTATTCCTTGTTCTTTTTCTTCTTCTTCAGGAACCCCTATGATGCGGATGTTATTCCTCTTCATGTTGTCACAGAGCTCTCTAAGGGTTTCCTCTGATTTTTTGAGTCTCCTTTCTCTTTTCTTCTCTGTTTTCATGCCTTCATTCCAGTTGCCCTCTAATTCGCTGATTCGATCCTCTGCTCTATCTATCCTGTTTTTAATTCCTTCCATTGTGGTCTTTATTTCTGATATTGTATTTGTCATCTCCAACTGATTCTTTTTTATACTTGCTATTTCTTTATTTAGGTATTCATAGTGACCATCCATTGTTGTTCTAAGATCCCTAAGCATCCTTACAATCATTATTTTGAATTCCGCATCTGGAAGTTTGATTATTTCCATATCACTCAGTTCATCTCCTGAAGGTGTCACTTGTGGTTTCATTTGGATTGCACTTTTTTGTCTTCTCATGGTGTTTTATTTGTAGAGTTGATTGAGTCTAGGCTTGGTGTTGTCTGCCTCCAGTTTTCAGTTGTGTTATTTCTAGGTCTTCTTGGGTTGGTATCAGCTGTTATCTGTAATCCACTTTTGGATTTGGGCAGCTTTGAAGTCTTGATTTGTTTGTTTTCTTAACAGGTGATAGTCTTGTTTACTGATCTCAGCAGGGGGCTTCCTTGAAACTGTATCCAGGAATGCAATGGGTGTAATCTGAGACTCTGAAGGCCTCTTTAGCCAGCTAATCTCACTGGGGGCAGGGTGTTTTCTCAGCTTCAGTAGGGGGAGGTGTATCTCAGATCTCCATGGAGACCTGAGTTACTGCCCCTCCTCCCCACTTCTTGTTTTCAGCTGTGTCTTGTTGCACTGATTGGAGCTGGATAGATGTCCGGAGATCTCTGATCTGGAAGCAATTCAGCTCTGTTTTGTGAAAGGTTCAGTCCCTCCCCCAGCTATGGCCGCCTCCAGCATGGATGAGTCAGCTTTTTTAGTTCATTTCCTGCATTCCTTAGCCCCTCACAGTCTGTCCCTCTCTCTGTCCTTTCCACTTGGGAGATAAGCTGGTCTTTTCAACACACCTCGCTCCCTGGTCGCCAGGTAAGTGGCTGTGAGCAGTAGTTTCTGCTCTTTTCCCTATGTGAGATCCTCTCTGGGCTCTCAGCCTCACCCCCCCCCACTCCGTTCCTGTAAGCAGAGGAAATTCAGGCGCTCCCTACCAGGATTGTGGCTTCTTCTTTACTCCTTGGTTTTTGAGAGCTGTTCTTGCAGTTCAGAGTTGGTTTTTCATGCTGATTTTTCCTAAATTGATTTGTATTCCAGTTTGGTGGTGAGAGCTGGGCGTCTGTGCATCTGCCTACTCCGCTGCCATCTTCCTTCCCTCTCGCCATACTCTTCATTTTAAACTTGGACGAGATGAAAGGTGTCTTCTAACGTAGCCGGATCCCCTTTTTCTTTGGTTTTGCTTGCTCTCTGAAGGCTGAAGCCATCAAAGAATTCTTACATCCTGAGTCTCTTTTGGAAACTGTAAAAGTCAACAACTTTTTGGCAATGAAAAAAAGGTAATTTTATTGTACAAAATTTTGACCAAGACAACAGGTTCTTCCCTCTTTTTCCTTTTCTTTTTAAATTAAGTGAAGGGTGGGGAGGCATACAGACAGGCTCCCACATGTTCCTAACCAAGATCCACATGGGCAAGCCCCTACTGGGCAATGCTCTACTCATCTGGGGCTGCTGCTCTGTTGCTTGGCAAATGAGCTATTTTAGTGCCTGAGGTGAGGCCATGGAGCCATCCTCAGTGCCTGGGGCCAACTCATTTGAACCATTTGAGCCATGGTTTCAGGAGAGGAAGAGAGAGAGGTGAGCGGGAAGGGGTGGAGAAGCAGATGGTTGCTTTCCCTGTGTGCCCCGACTGGGAGTCAAATCTGAGACTTCCACACACTGGCCAAGGTGCTACTGCCGAGCCAACCAGCCAGGGCTTTCTTCCCTCTTTTCAAAGATAGAGCTCCTGTCATGCTTGGTGCCCATCTGATTTTGCTACTTTAGTGGAAAAGGAACATCCTTTACACCTGGCCACTCACTCATTTTACAGCAGGCGTGTCCTGGCAATGAAAGCTGTCAGAATTTCCTAAACAAGATTGTCATCACCTAAAAAGCCAACTTTATCTGAGGTCGATTTCTAAATCATCAGATTTAAAATATATTTTTGTGTAGAATAAGAAAGACTTCTCTATCACGTGTTAGTTCTCTGACTTTCAAAAGGACAAGCCTTAGTATCTATTCTAAGAAAGTTTCTTTGCTCTTTTTAAATTTTTTAATTTAATTTTAAAATTTTAATTGAAATTATTAAAATGACATCGGTTAGTAATATTATACAGGTTTCAAGTGCTTAATTCTACAACACATCTTCTGTATGTTGCATCTTTCTCTTTATTTTTTTAAGAAAAAAAACCCTACTTTTTTTTTTTTTTTTTATATAATTTTATTTTTTTAATGGGGTGACATCAATAAATCAGGATACATATATTCAAAGATAACAAGTCCAGGTTATCTTGTCGTTCAATTATGTTGCATACCCACCACCCAAAGTCAGATTGTCCTCTGTCACCTTCTATCTTGTTTTCTTTGTGCCCCTCCCCACCCCCTATCCCTCTCCCATTCCCCCCTCCCCCCCGTAACCACCACACTCCTGTCAATGTCTCTTAGTTTCAGTATTATGTCCCACCTACGTATGGAATAATACAGTTCCTGGTTTTTTCTGATTTACTTATTTCGCTTCGTATCATGTTATCAAGATCCCACCATTTTGCTGTAAATGTTCCGATGTCATCATTTCTTATGGCTGAGTAGTATTCCATAGTGTATATGTGCCACATCTTCTTTATCCAGTCATGTATTGATGGGCTTTTTGGTTGTTTCCATGTCCTGGCCACTGTGAACAATGCTGCAATAAACATGGGGCTGCATGTGTCTTTACGTATCAATGTTTCTGAGTTTTGGGGATATATACCCAGTAGAGGGATTGCTGGGTCATAAGGTAGTTCTATTTTCAGTTTTTTGAGGAACCACCATACTTTCTTCCATAATGGTTGTACTACTTTACATTCCCACCAACAGTGTATGAGGGTTCCTTTTTCTCCACAGCCTCTCCAACATTTGCTATTACCTGACTTGCTAATAACAGCTAATCGAACAGGTGTGAGGTGGTATCTCATTGCCGTTTTGATTTGCATTTCTCTAATAGCTAAAGAAGATGAGCATCTTTTCATATATCTGTTGGCCATTTGTATTTCTTCCTGGGAGAAGTGTCTATTCATATCCTCTTCCCATTTTCTTATTGGATTGTTTGTTTGTTTGTTGTTGAGTTTTATGAGTTCTTTGTATATTTTGGATATTAAGCCCTTATCTGAGCTGTTGTTTGAAAATATCATTTCCCATTTAGTTGGCTTTCTGTTTATTTTGTTATCAGTTTCTCTTGCTGAGCAAAAACTTCTTAGTCTGATGTAGTCCCATTCATTAATTTTTGCCTTCACTTCTCTTGCCATTGGAGTCAAATTCATAAAATGCTCTTTAAAACCCAGGTCCATGAGTTGAGTACCTATGTCTTCTTCTATGTACTTAATTGTTTCAGGTCTTATGTTTAGATCTTTGATCCATTTTGAGTTAATTTTTGTACAGGGAGAGAGACTGTAGTCCAGTTTCATTCTTTTGCATGTGGCTTTCCAGTTTTCCCAGCACCATTTATTGAAGAGGCTTTCTTTTCTCCATTGTGTGTTGTTGGCCCCTTTATCAAAAATTATTTGACTATATATATGTGGTTTTATTTCTGGACTTTCTATTCTGTTCCATTGGTCTGAGTGTCTATTTTTCTGCCAATACCATGCTGTTTTGATTGTCGTGGCCCTATAATAGAGTTTGAAGTCAGGTATTGTTATGCCCCCAGCTTCATTCTTTTTCTTTAGGATTGCTTTGGCTATTCGGGGTTTTTTATAGTTCCATATAAATCTGATGATTTTTTGCTCTATTTCTTTAAAAAACGTCATTGGAAGTTTGATGGGAATTGCATTAAATTTGTATATTGCTTTGGGTAATATAGCCATCTTGATTATATTTATTCTTCCTAGCCAAGAACAAGGTATATTCTTCCATCTCATTATATCTTTTTCGATTTCCCTTAACAATGGTTTATAGTTTTCATTATATAAGTCCTTTACATTCTTTGTTATGTTTATTCCTAAGTATTTTATTTTTTTTGTTGCAATCGTGAAGGGGATTATTCTTTTGAGTTCGTTCTCAGTTGTTTCATTGTTGGCATATAGAAAGGCTATTGACTTCTGTATGTTAATTTTGTATCCTGCGACCTTCCTGTATTGGCTTATTGTTTCTAGTAGTCTTTTTGTGGATTCTTTGGGGTTTTCGATGTATAGGATCATATCATCTGCAAAAAGTGATACCTTTACTTCTTCTTTTCCGATATGGATGCCTTTTATTTCTTTGTCTTGTCTGATTGCTGTGGCAAGAACCTCTAGTACCACATTAAATAAGAGTGGAGAGAGTGGACAACCCTGTCTTGTTCCTGATTTAAGGGGGAAAGCCTTCAGTTTAGTGCCATTTAATATGATGTTAGCTGATGGTTTATCATATATGGCCTTTATCATGTTGAGATATTTTCCTTCTATACCCATTTTGTTGAGAGTCTTAAACATAAAATTGTGTTGTATTTTATCGAAAGCCTTTTCTGCGTCTATTGATAAGATCATGTGGTTTTTGTTCTTTGTTTTGTTGATATGGTGTATTACGTTAACCGTTTTACGTATGTTGAACCATCCTTGAGATTCTGGGATGAATCCCACTTGATCATTATGTATTATTTTTTTAATATGTTGTTGTATTCGATTTGCTAGTATTTTGTTTAGTATTTTAGCATCTGTATTCATTAGAGATATTGGTCTGTAGTTTTCTTTTTTTGTGCCATCCTTGCCTGGTTTTGGGATGAGGGTTATGTTGGCCTCATAAAATGTGTTTGGAAGTATTGCTTCTTCTTCAATTTTTTGGAAGACTTTGAGTAGAATAGGAACCAAGTCTTCTTTGAATGTTTGATAAAATTCGCTGGTATAGCCGTCAGGGCCTGGACTTTTATTTTTGGGGAGGTTTTTAATGGTTTTTTCTATTTCTTCTCTACTGATAGGTCTGTTTAGGCTTTCTGCTTCTTCTTGACTCAGTCTAGGAAGGTTGTATTTTTCTAGGAATTTATCCATTTCTTCTAGGTTGTTGAATTTAGTGGCATAAAGTTTTTCATAGTATTCTACAATAATTCTTTGTATATCTACAGTGTCCGTGGTGATTTCTCCTCTTTCATTTTGGATTTTGTTTATATGAGTTCTTTCTCTTTTTTCCTTGGTAAGTCTTGCCAAGGGTTTGTCAATTTTGTTGATCTTTTCAAAGAACCAGCTCCTTGTTCTATTAATTTTTTCTATAGTTTTTCTGTTCTCTAATTCATTTATTTCTGCTCTGATTTTTATTATTTCCTTTCTTCGTCTGGTTTTGGGTTGTCTTTGTTCTTCTTTTTCTAGTTCCTTAAGGTGGGAAGTTAAGTGGTTCACTTGGGCTCTCTCTTGTTTGTTCATATATGCCTGAAGCGATATGAACTTCCCTCTTATCACTGCTTTTGCTGCATCCCATAGATTCTGATATGTCGTATTGTCATTTTCATTAGTCTGTATATATCTTTTGATCTCTGCACTTATTTCTTCTTTGACCCATTCATTTTTTAAAAGTATGTTGTTTAGTTTCCACATTTTTGTGGGATTTTTTTCCTCTTTTTTGCAGTTGAATTCTAGTTTCAAGGCTTTATGATCAGAAAATATGCTTGGTACAACTTCAATTTTTCTGAATTTGCTGATGTTGTTTTTGTGGCCCAACATATGGTCAATTCTTGAGAATGATCCATGTACACTGGAGAAAAATGTATACTCAGTCACTTTGGGATGAAATGCCCTGTAGATGTCTATCATATCCAGGTGCTCTAGTGTTTTGTTTAAGGCCACTATGTCTTTGTTGATTCTCTGTTTGGATGACCGATCTAGAGCCGTCAGCGGTGTATTGAGGTCTCCAAGTATGATTGTATTTTTGTCAGTTTTTGTTTTAAGATCAATAAGTAGCTGTCTTATATATTTTGGTGCTCCTTGGTTTGGTGCATATATATTAAGAATTGTTATGTCTTCTTGATTCAGTGTCCCTTTAGCCATTATAAAATGGCCATTTTTGTCTCTGAGTACTTTTCCTGTCTTGTAGTCAGCATTATCCGATATGAGTATTGCTACACCTGCTTTTTTTTGGATGTTATTTGCTTGGAGTATTGTTTTCCAGCCTTTCACTTTGAATTTGTTTTTATCCTTGTTACTTAGATGAGTTTCCTGTAGGCAGCATACAGTTGGATTTTCTTTTTTAATCCATTCTGCTACTCTGTGCCTTTTTATTGGTGAGTTTAATCCGTTTACATTTAGTGTAATTATTGATACTTGTGAGTTCCCTATTGCCATTTTATATCTTGCTTTCTGTTAGTTTCGTGTCTTGTTTGATCCTTCTCTTTCGTTTTTCTATCTTTTGTTTTTATTTGGTTGTATTCCATACATCTTTCCTCTGTTGCTATCTTTTTTATCTCATGTGCTTCTGTGGTGGTAAAAAACCCTACTTTTGAAACATTGGAAGAGAGGGTTTTATTTATGGTGTGGCTTCACTGAAAGATACTTTTAACCCTCTGAATGTCTTCCTATTTTATCTTTGACACTTCAATGTTTAATTATTTCTACTATCCAAATTGGCAAAGAGTTCGGGATATTCAAACTGGTTTTCATTTAATTTCTTTGTAAATCTCATAAGCAACACAACATTTCTCTTTGAAATGTAAAAATACTTGCCACCTACTATCTTGACCTCTAGCTGGAAAATAGAAAGCCTTCATTTTCACATCCTTCTTTTAGTTCCAAAAACAAAAATCATCAATCTGATAACCTGCGTACTATGTGGAAAACAGACTGGAATGATGCATTTACATTTCTATTCAAGATCTTGAACTTATTGTTAAGGTGCTACTGAAAAGTCAAAACTTTCAAAATTGCCAATTTTTCAGAAGAGGCTAGAGACTAATGTCCTTGAAAATACTTTTCCTCCAATCCCCGTCCACAAACGTTTTTCTGATATAATTGATGTACAGCATGCTGTAACTTTAAGGTGTACAATATATTAATTAGATATACTTATATATTGCACTATGATTACCACCATTGCAACAGCTAACACTTCTAACACATCTCATAATTGTCATTTCGTTTTTGTGGTGAGAACATTTCGAATCTACTCTCTTAACAACATTCAAGTATGTAACACAGCATTATTATCTGTAATCACAATGCTTTGCATTAAGCTCCCAGAACTCATTCATCCCCTAACTGGAAATATGTATTCTTTTACCAACATCTCCCCTTTTTCTCTTGCAAATTTTTAAGTGCTGAGGAAACTTCTTTACCAGGATGAAATGGATCATCAATTTATTTGAAAGAATAAATCGGTTATCATCTGGAAATACTACAGAATTCTTTTGGAAATTGTTTCTATCTTAAAGACATTAAAGCTGAGTCAAAGAATCACAATATTTTATATTTTATATATTTCTGATATAAATTGTATCTAAAATATTGTAGGATAGGATTCAAAAATAGCAATGGAAAATAGCTGGGCATTTCAACAGCTACTTCCCAGGACCAAATTGTATTACAACTTAATTTAAGAACAATCACCTTGAGCAGTGGTACATATACACATTGGAATACTATGCGGCTGTGAAAAAGAAAGGAAATTTTACCTTTTGCAATGGCATGAATGGACCTAGAGATTATCATGCTAAGTGAAATAAGCCAGGTAGAGAATGACAAATATGATATGATCTCACTTATGCGTGGAATCTAATGAACAGAGTGAACTGGGGAACAGAATAGAGGCAGAGGCTCCCCTCACAGGGAGCAGAGGGACAGCTGTCAGAGGGAAGGGGGATGAGGGGATGGGATCAGAGAAGGTGAAGGGATTATTTAAATTATATATACATAACACATGGATACAGATTACAGGACAGCAAACCTCAGAGGTAAGGGAGGAGGGAGTTAGGGGGAGGAAGGTAGAGTGGGTATAATGGGGGACATGGGGGTAGGGTTGAGAGAGTTATATTGAGTGGGACACTTGAATCCATGTTAACACAATAAATTAAAATTAATAAAAAATTTTAAAAATGTATCTTTATAATTTTGGTAGCTCTTATCCCATTTTCCTTCTTACTGATATATTAATTTACATACTTATCAGCACTACATGAGAGTACTTTTATAAATCAACCTTGTCAACACAGTGGTTTATCAAATTCAGATGACCCCCAATCTGTAAGGTACAAATAATATTTAAATTTAGTTTCAATTTAGATGTCTCAAATTATGAGTAAGCTCAGCACATTTCACATATTTAAGAACCACATTTATTTATTTTTGTTGAAGTAATGTTATTAACTGCCTATCTTCCTTTTAAATTGTTCATCTTTTTAAATCATATTTTATGTTAGAAAATTAAATTTAACAGGGTGACATTGATGAACAAGAGTACTCAGATTTCAGGTAAACAACTCCACATCATTTAAAGTCATCTAATCAATTCCTCATGAATTTCTTTCTATAACAGGGATATTTGTTCCAAAGCCTTTGATGTGAGTTGCATAGCTTTTTACTGGTTATTTCTTTGTTATTTGGACTTTGCTTATCAGTTAGTGGTTGGTCCCCCCCACCCATCCAACCCTATAGAATTTTTTTTTTATGTAGGCAAACATATTAGTGTTTTTTATGGTTGTTTATTTAAGCCTTGTATAAAAAGGCATCCTCCACCTGATTATAAAACTCTTCCTATTTTATCTTTGACACTTCAATGTTTAATTATTTATACTATCCAAATTGGCAAAGAGCTCGGGATATTCAAACTGGTTTTCACATAATTTCTTTGTAAATCTCATAAGTAGCACAATATTTCACTTTGAAATGTAAAAATACTTGCCACGTACTATCTTGAACTCTAGCTGGAAAATAGAAAGCCTTCATTTTCACATCCTTATTTTAGTTCCAAAAACAAAAAAAAATCAATCTGATAATCTGCTTACTATGTGGAAAACAGACTGGAAGGATGCAAGAGAGGATGTGGAAAAATCATTATTCATTTGTTCCATCACTACTTGTTTTGGAGTGTCCTATGTGGTGAGCTCCCTGATAACTGGGTATGCAGTGGTGAGTAAGACAAAGCTCTTGCTTTGTTCTAGTGTAGGAGTCAAACAAGTGACCAAATATACTGCTCACAAAAATTAGGAGATATTTCAAAATGAATATGAAGCAATAAAAAAAAGCATTTGATTTTTTTAAATTAAACAAAAACATCAGAAAAGCAAACAAGAAGTCAGAGGAAGTCGTTTGGTTATGCAAATGAGATGCAAAGCCCACTTTTATTTCATTGGTGAAAATGCACTATACAAAAGGCTGAAAGCCCTGGAGTATCTGCACGTTTTCTGCGCCCCTAATTTTTATGAGCTGTGTCGATGTAGCTGGTCAAGTAGTGAGAATTGCTATAGAAAAAAGTAAAGGAAGGGAAAAATGGATGTTGCCATTTTCCAGAAATTTACCAGGAAATGCTACTCTGAGTGGGTGGCATTTGAATAAGCAAAGGGGGATGTGGTTGGAAATTAAGTTGAAGAGGTAGCTATTGCTTAGATTGGGAAGACTTTGCAGGCTATGGGAGGAGCTTTGGATTTCCTTCCAGGTGTGACTGAAAAGTCATAGGAGGGTTTTTGGTTTTTTTTTTTCTGTATTTTTCTGAAGCCGGAAACGGGGAGAGACAGTCAGACAGATTCCCGCATTTGCCCGACTGGGATTCCCCACCCCCACCCCCGCACGCCCACCAGGGGGCGATGCTCTGCCCCTCCAGGGCGTTGCTCTATTGCGACCAGAGCCACTCTAGCGCATGGGGCAGAGGCCAAGGAGCCATCCCCAGCGCCCGGGCCATGTTTGCTCCAGTGGAGCCTTGGCTGCGGGAGGGGAAGAGAGAGACAGAGAGGAAGGAGAGGGGGAGGGGTGGAGAAGCAGATGGGCGCTTCTCCTGTGTGCCCTGGCCGGGAATCGAACCCGGGACTTCTGCACGCCAGGCCGACGCTCTACCACTGAGCCAACCGGCCAGGGCCCATAGGAGGGTTTTAAGCAAGAATGTGGCATGTGTAACCTATGCAAGAGTTCTCCAACTACTTTATGGAACTGACTATAAAAAGGAAGAGTAGAGCAGGGGGACCCAAAAATCAGGCTATTTCTTGGTCCAGGTAAGTAAGATTGCAGCAGTGGCAGTGGAGATAGAGAAAAATAAACCTATGTGAGGAAAACTAGCAGGCAGAACGGATAAGACTTGCTTCATATTCTCTTTGAGAATGGGGCACAAGATCAATAAAGAATGATTCTAAGGTTTGTTAAGACTCTAAACCTGTGATGGCGAACCTTTTAATAATAACTGCCCACTTTTGCAGTGGTGGTCAACTTGGTTTTTTCCACCAACTAGTGGGCGTTCTTGCTTTCATGGTGGGCCAATCCTGGCGCCATTTGGGACCTCCACTACTGCCCACCATGAAAGCTGGAATTCCCACCAGTGGGCGAGAGGGACCAGGTTGACCAGCACTGCCAAAGTGAGCGGTTTTTGTAAAAAGGTTTGCCATCATGGCTCTAGACACTAATGGAGAAGCCGGTTTAGTAAATCAGGAAGAGTATAATTTTATTTTGAAACATCTGGTACATATGAGCCTTCTTAACTAGAATTTATGGTTTTAGATGTGAGTCTGGAAGAATAAATAGAGGTCTGAGGTAGTGATATAAAATTGCGTGTAAACAGCATATGGATCATACCGTGAGCTATAAGAATGGGATCCAATTTATGCCCATCTCAGTGAGTCAGAACTCAACTAGTTCTTAGGTGTTCACCCACCCAAGGCAAATTAGATGTTAGGTTCTGAATCTGGCTTTCTGTCTTCAAAATCCATTCTGGAAGAGATTGTTATTAATCTTTCCATCTTTTCCAACAGCCAAAGCCAAATGGAAATAAGCTTTCTGAAAATTAACCCCTAACTAAATGCTTCTGCTACCATTCTTATAGCCAGGCTCTTGCCCCTTCAATGCCAGAACCACAGCAAAGCCTCCCCTGTTGCCTCTCTGTGCTCCTGTGACAAGTTACTGATGCCTTATTACTTATACCAGGCCCTGGCTGCTCCTGAGATCCTAAGAACTGAACAGAGAGGTAATAATGCTTGACAGTTTCCAGGGCCTGAACAAATATGAGCTTTCTCCTCACCAACTTTAATATAAGCCTAATATCAATCCCACAAGACATGAAAATATTTCTCAACGTCAGTAACTTACTCAAAGTCACTTAGCTGGCAAGCAGGAGAGCCAGGAGCCAGGACTCAAACTGCACGTGCAGCTAACATAAGTTTGGAATACAGGAACATGTCCTCTCTAGAGTTCAATATTGCTATCTCTCCCAACCCTGGGAAAAATTCTGATTCCATTGATGTCTTTGGATCGCACAATAGTGAACAAGAAATCCCATCCTACACGTTTAGTGCATAGTAATGTCAGCAGCAAGACCAGGGCGTGTCCCCTTGAGCCCCTTTCTGTACCCATAGGCTGTCATCTCCACCAAGACAACCTGTGTGCCTAGTTTCTCATTTACCCGTGTCTCTCAGCCACATGACCTGCTCTCAGCACAATGTCTCAGGTTATTTAACATCTTTGTACTTGAACAAAAGCTCTTCTTTTGGGTGCTTATCCCCATTCACTTCTTTTAGCTAATACATGCTTGCCTGAAAAGTCCTGCCCAACCGCCCCTTCCTTGCGGCAGTCTTCCCTGGGTAGGCCATCATATTAGAATGTTCTACATCTGAGCCCTTACCAACAACTGTGCTTGATGTACTTGTGGTCTCCAAGCTAGGCTCTACTGTCTGTGAGACCACTGATTTGTGCCCTGGTTTGCTTCTCTTCTCTTCCTGTGATATTGGCATTTGGTATGTGTTTTGAAGTTCTTGAATTACAAAATTGATCACCTGTATACAAACTAGTCAACTGTTACCTCTGGTCACCTGTTTCCTAAAACTTCCCTTCCCTACACCACAGAAGGGGCGCTCCAGGGCTTCTCCCACTTTCAGACTTCACCTGGAATCCTGAGCTTATTTTCCGGTGCCTCAATGTAGGCGAGACAAAGGAAAATCTGAGATTTTAAAGAGAGTGATGAAGTTAGTGAAAAGAGCTGAAAGAAGACTCCAATTGTTGGTTTGGTTCTGGGAACATTGAGGTACTGGGTGTCCCTGAAATTTCATGCTTGTGTAATGTAAATAAATAGCCCAGGGACAGACCACTGAAGGAGATCAACCAGCACCTGTCTCAGGAAACTGCACATGACACAGCCCCAGGATGTTTGTTCTGTTTCTTCTGCACATGGCCTCCCTGGTCTGCATAAGCCACGGTAAGTCCTGCACACAGAGGGGGCTGGTTTTTGAATAAGCAATGGGTAGATTCTGGGGTTCACTTTCCAAAATTAGTTTTGGGGCTTTGGAAAATACATGTGAGATTATGACAAGGAAGATTTTTCTTCTTTTCACAGTTGGATTTACGGAGTATCTGAATGGTATATTCATGCCTAATTTAAAGTCCTTGGAAAACAGGTCATTTGTGACACATTTAGAGGTAGACCTCCCCCTCCATCTTCAGAGAGGGCTGTAATACTTTCTTACTATAGAATTCTAGGAGTTTTATCTTCTCTCAGACCAATTTAGTCTATTTCTTATAGTAAGGAGGCTACAATGCTCTTTCTTACTCCTTTCTCCTCAATACTGGACAAAAATCATCTAGATTTTGGCTAGACAAAGACCTAATACTCAGGGGTCAGTAGATAAATTTTCCAGGGACTCTGACCTTTAGAAATCATATACAAAATTTGATTTATGTCTGTACGTGTTATCTTTCACAAGATTATCAAAGGGTCCAATGGCCTGAGTAAAATTAGGAGCCGCTAAGCAAGAAGAGCACATTTCTGGAGAAACTTCTCTAGAATGAGAGAAGGGGAGGTAGAGACAGACTCCCTCATGCACCTGACCAGGTTCCACCCAGTAACCCCTGTCTGGGGCCGATGCTCAGACCAACCCAGCTATCCTCAAAGCCTGCATCTGACAGTGGAACCAATTGACCCACTGGCTGTGAGAGGGGAAAAGAGAGAGAGAAGGGGCAGAGGGAGGGGATGAGAAGCAGATGGTCGCTTCTCATGTGTGCCCTGACTGCAGATTGAACCTGGGACATCGCACGACGGGCTGATGCTTTATCCAATTAGCCAACTGGTCAGGGCCGAGAATACATTCTTAAAGCATCTCTTTCTGTTGTCTAGCAGAGCCTTCCCTAATATGTTATAAATGTAAAAATTATCATCTTGGGTTATGCTATGACGGCATGAGCTACTGCAACCTGAAGAAATAAGAGTCCTGTGCTGTCGAGAACGTTTACATACTCTCAACAAAAGGTAGTGTGGGATACAAAGTGACAGAAATATCTACCTCCTTTCCTTAGAGACAACACTATTTGCCCTCACAGTGTGTTAGTGAGGGGGATGGCTAAGGACGAGGTGGTTCCCTAAAGGGAATGGCGAAGAGGCACTTTTCCGTAAAAGAGTATTGAGTGAAGAAAAGGCTAATGTGCCTTATTGGTTGGGGAATGAAATCCATTCTTTGGGTGAGTAATTAGTAGACTCAGCTTTATGGGTAATTTGGGTCTAGGGAAAATTAGTAAAGCTCTGAAGAGATATAATTCCTAGGAATGTGGTAAGAGGAAACAGTCATTGAAGCTGTATTCCTTCTCTTTCACCTCCACAGGGCAGAGTTCGTACTTTTATTCAAAACTGTCATGTATGACCAACTGTGAGGACATCAACTTCTTGAGATTTGAGAAGAGGACAGAACTCATCTGTTGCAAATATAGTAACTATTGCAACCTCCCTGAGAGAAGTTAGTTCTGCATCTCTCCTGGACTTGGGGCCATTCTTCAACTCATCATGCCCTTTATTCTCCCCACCTGAAACCTATATTTTGCTCTGGTCTTCTAACAAGGGTAGAGAGTGTAAAGAGTAGCAGTCATGAGAAGAAAGTGTGGGGGGCAGCTGTGTGTCACTGACTACGGAACATTATACTGAACTTTTGCAAATCTCCATTGTTCACTTCAGGCAGGGGGTTTTGGTATTCGTATGATGGTGATGCCATGAAGAGGGTTGGGTTTAAAACATTTTAATTATTATCTTCTATATGGAAATGCAATGACTTGGGTCAAAATAATCCAGGTCTAGTACTGAGAATTCTCTGACCATACTTTATCCTCCATCATCTATAACCAGTCCTCTGGGTTGGGATTCTTTGGATTAGCCTGGACACCTCCTGGCACTCTCCATGCCCATGGGTTATAGAGATAGAAGAGGACTAACTCCAGCTTCCCAATTTGCTGGCAACATGAGCCACACCTTTCTCTGGTAGAGCTCTTTGGTAGTGGACGGAGCTGGGGGCAGGATCCAAGTTAGCAAACCTGGGATGGCACAGGTACAAAGGATCAAGGAAAATTTTAAGGACATTTCAGTTTGTGGAAGCTAAGATTTAAGAAACAATTTGGTGTGGGTGGCATTATGATGGTCCTGGCTAGCCAGGTAGCCATGTAGCACATGACTGAATTAGGGATTGAACTGGGAATGGGACATTATGCAAGGATGACCAGTCCGTTTCTTCTCATATGAATGAAGGGAAAATACATTAATAGGAAAGCAGGGTGCATGGTAGTTGAAGATTATAGAATGTATAGAGATGCCATGAGATAGTGTTCAAGTTCCAGTGTCCTTCCTATATAAGATGAAGCAATGAGTAAAGGGGAAATATGCCACAGCAGAAGGTAATAGTGGTGGGAAGAGCAACAGGCAGACACTGAATGAAACCAGTAGGCAGAGAGAGAACCCAAGTAGCATTGGTGATGGAACTGCACACCTGTGACCAAGACGGTGAAGCTTCCTGGATACAGAATAACCTGGCATTTTTCTGCTTGTGAGGCCATCTGCAGTTCCTGGTCCTGGATTTCCATGAGCTTTTACTCCCTTATTGTGCCACATGAAATTCTTACAATAAACCAGTCAACCCTCTATTGAGTAGTTTGAGTACTCTCTGCCTTTTAGTCTGTGTCTGAGAATACAATACTTTCAAAGGACTTCTCAGTTGGGATTTTTAAAGAGCCAGGATGATTTCACATATAGGTGGGATATAAAACTGAGACTCATAAACATCAATAAAAGAGAAATGGTTACCTGGGGGAGAGGGTGGGGGTGAGAAGATGGAAAATGATTTGTCTTTGGGTGGTGGACACACAAAACAGCAGCTTAAAGCCTATAGAGATGTTCACCAAAACCCTATGTACTTTGAGGATCAATGTCATCCCATGAAATTTAATTTCAAATTAAAAATTTTAAAAAGATAGTTATGAAGACAATTTTTCAAAATAGACAAGAAGATTGAATCTGAGTTAGGAAAGCAACATATTTTTATTCCTAATTGTATATGGGCTCTCTTTCTTGTTGAATTATGGGGATGAAACATGTCAGTCTAGAAAAAAAAAATAAAGAAAAGATAGAGAATTGATTGTCTTGAGTTTCAAGATAGAATTTAAATATATCTGTGAATCAATGCTGAGACAGATTGGCTTTGTTGAACAAAGAGAGGTTTCAAATTATAAAATCTCGATGTTTCAATAGCAAATATTAGTATTCTCATCAAAGCACTGAATTTTACTTTACATGGTAGATGATTTTGATTTGGTTTTTGTGCCCTGCCCAAATCCTCCCCAGCTACACTGTTGGCTGATAACAACTCACAGCTATTTACTTCTCTGTAGATTTGCCCTCTGCCAAATGGGAGCTGCCTTGCTCAGAGGCTAAACTCCCCATGTTAGCATAGACCACAGCCAGAAAATGGCTGACTCCTTGCTGCAATGGGGACCTAACTCTGTGGTACATTTGTGTTCCGGAACTTTCCCATGGGCTCCAGCTAAAGCCGGTCTCCAGCTGAAAACATGTTCTTGTTAGCATTCCCCCTGACCTCTTTTGATCCTTTTATTGTGTCTCTAAATTTTTTTTTTTTTTTTGTATTTTTCTGAAGCTGGAAACGGGGAGAGACAGTCAGACAGACTCCCGCATGCACTAGACTGGGATCCACCCGGCACGCCCACCAGGGTCGATGCTCTGCCCACCAGGGGGCGATGCTCTGCACCTCCGGGGCGTCGCTCTGTCGCGACCAGAGCAACTCTAGCGCCTGGGACGGAGGCCAAGGAGCCATCCCCAGCGCCCAGGCCATTTTTGCTCCAATGGAGCCTCGCTGCGGGAGGGAAAGAGAGAGACAGAGAGGAAGGAGAGGGGGAGGGGTGGAAAAGCAGATGGGCGCTTCTCCTGTGTGCCCTGGCCGGGAATCGAACCCAGGACTCCTGCACGCCAGGCCAACGCTCTACCACTGAGCCAACTGGCCAGGGCCTGTGTCTCTAACCTTAAACTGAGAAGATCAAGTCTTTCCACCACCACTTGGCATGGAGCTCTAAAACAAGATAAGCTTAGGTTAGAAAGTGAAGTTACATTTTGGCATCTCTGAGTGGTAGTGTGTTTTGTGTGTACACACTCTTCATGAATGAGTAGTATCTTTCTTATTAGGCTGCTTTACAGCACAGATTAAATTGCTGTAATCCTGGGGAGTATTTTCTTTTGGTTTACCTCATTTTGGGATGTTCTTCTCAGTTTCATTGTCCAACTTGAACAAATGAACATAATAAAACCCAGGTGAAAATTTCTTTACCCACATGATAGCATACCAATAAGCACTTCTCCAATATGCACATGCTCTTTTTTCATAAATCTGCACATTAAACCAAAATAAATGTCATGTGTATTAAATATTTAAATGTAATAAGCAAGAATACCTTAACTTTTAGTATTGTTGTGACTATTATTGTTTGACCTCTTAGTGTGTGTGAGGCGTGTTTTAAGTACTTTTCATGTATGATATCATTTGACCTTCACAACTTCCCAAGAAGAGAATTTAATAGGTGAAATCCCAAAGAGCAGATTGATTGCACAGATGCTAATTGGGCAACTTGACAAGTATCACACAGTTTTCCAGTTGTTATTGCTGCATAAGAAAATTATTATGTTCACTAATACTGTGGTTGAGGAATTCAGAAAGTAGATAGTGAGGATGGCTTGTCTTGGCTTTATGACATCTAGGACCTCAAATGGGAAGACTCAAGTGGGAAGTGATTTGAATGCTGAAGACTAGAATCCTTTGGAGGCGTCTTCACTTACATGTCATTTAAAAAAAATAATAAGTAAGAGACAGGGAGGCAGAGAGACAGATTCCAGCATGAGCCCTTACCAGGATCCACCCAGAAACCCCCAACAGGGCAATGTTCTGCTCATCTGAACCACTGTTCTGCTGCTCAGCAACTGAGCTATTTCAGAGCCTGAGGCAAGTCCATGGAGTCATCTTTAGCACCCAGGGCCAACTTGCTCGAACAATTCAAGCCATGGCTGTGGAACAGGAAAAGAGAGAGAGAGAGAAAGAGAGAGGGAAAGAGAAGGGGAGGGTGATTGTTGGAGAGGCAGATGGTCATTTCTCCTGTGTGCCACATTCTGGACCAATGCTCTACCGCTGAGCCAGCTGGCCAGGGCTACATATCTTTACAGTTGATGCTGAACTAGATAAATAGCAGATAATAATATTATTATTCACGTGTCATACATAGCAAGTATAATGAAGGAAGAATAGTCACTAATACAAACCCTTGAACTACCAAAGTTTGCCTTTCTATATGCATGTATACATTCTATATGTATGTATACATATAGGTGGGTTATAAAACAGAGACTCATTCCTGGCCCACAGAATCAATGGATAGACGCCTAGTGTGCGTCGTCCTGGGTTTGATGTACAGGCAGGGCATACATGAGAAGTGACCATCCATCTGCTTTCCTTCCCCTCCCTCTCCCCATTTTCTCTCCCTTCTCCTCTCGCAGCCAGTGGCTAGATTGCTTTGAGCAGTGGTCCCAGACACTGAGGATAGCTCAGCTGATTCCCCTCCTTTCCCTTAAAAAGAAAGAAAGAAAGAAAGAAAGAAAGAAAGAAAGAAAGAAAGAAAGAAAGAAAGAAAGAAAGAAAAATGAGACTCATGGGCATGGATAAAAGTAAAGCGGTTACCAGGGGTAGGGGCAGGGAGGGGAAGGGGTATAAAATGGGACAAATATACTGCTCACAAAAATGAGGAGATATTTCAAAATGAATATGAAGCAATGAAATATCCCCTGAGTTTTGTGAGCAGTGTTGTACTTCACATAGGTGGGATATAAAACTGACACTCATGGACACAGATAAAAGCAAAGCAGTATGGGGGGGGGGGCCGGGAGAAGGGGAGTAAAGAGGAACAAATATATGGTGTTGCAAAGTGATTGGACTTTGGGAGTGGGGCACACAACACAACAATTCAAATGCTATGGAGATGTTCACCTGAAAGCTATTTACACATATTGATCAGTGTCACCCATTCAATTTAATTTCTAAATAAAAAAAATCACATCAAACTGTATATTTAAAATATGTGGTTTTATTATATATGATTTATACTTCAATTAAGAAGGTAAAGTAATTATATTTCAACTCAATAAATAATGGATCTAGTTAATGGTAATCAATGAAGGCTAGAACTGTTAGATAAAAGATTGAAGGGAAAATTTATATTGTATAACTGAATCTGAAAACAAACTTATGCAATCATTCTTGACATCATTAAAAGTAGGAAGGCATGTGCCTTTAGATATTTTCAAGGCTTAGATTACCCTTTCTAAATTTCCAGGCTTCTTTTTATCAGACGTTGGTATAAAGATAGTATTGATGGTTCCTTTTTCTCCACAGCCTCTCCAACATTTGCTATTACAAAGTAGTACAACCATTATGGAAGAAAGTATGGTGGTTCCTCAAAAAACTGAAAATAGAACTACCTTATGACCCAGCAATCCCTCTACTGGGTATATACCCCAAAAACTCAGAAACATTGATCCGTAAAGACACATGCAGCCCCATGTTCATTGCAGCATTGTTCACAGTGGCCAGGACATGGAAACAACCAAAAAGCTCGTCAATAGATGACTGGATAAAGAAGATGTGGCACATATACACTATGGAATACTATTCAGCCATAAGAAATGATGACATCGGATCATTTACAGCAAAATGGTGGGATCTTGATAACATTATACGAAGCAAAATAAGTAAATCAGAAAAAACCAGGAACTGCATTATTCCATACGTAGGTGGGACATAAAAGTGAAACTAAGAGGCATTGATAAGAGTGTGGTGGTTGGGGGGGGGAGGGCGGAAAGGGAGAGGGAAAGGGGGAGGGGGAGGGGCACAAAGAAAACTAGATAGAAGGTGACAGAGGACAATCTGACTTTGGGTGATGGGTATGCAACATAATTGAATGACAAGATAACCTAGACTTGTTATCTTTGAATATATGTATCCTGATTTATTGATGTTGCCCCATTAAAAAAAATAAAATTAAAAAAAAAGAAAAAAGATAGTATTGATTATAAATTTTGAAGTAAGATTAACTAATGAATTTTGAAAGAATCCCATCACATTTTTTTTGGTTAAGATATTTAAATACCAGAGGGTCCCATAATAACAAAGTTCCTTCCCACTTTGAGTAAAACACATGGTATATTGGCACTTGGAGTGAATATTTTTTGCCAGGTAGAAACTCGAGGTTAAAATTCTCAGTACACTGAACAAAATAGGCATGCAGCCAGAAAAAGCATGAGGGCATATTTATTCTTGCAAACTAAAAAGATGGCAACAGAGGTAAGTAAGACATGGTTTCTATTCTTGCTTTGATCTATAATGTATTGGAGCAAATGAGACAAACAGAAACAATTTATTAGGAGAGAGTGTTAGGAAAAGTGTCCATAAAGTGACTTGATGTTCAGAAGAGGGGGAATCTGTACAGCAATGGTGTGGGTGCTGGGGAGGTGAGAGTGGAGTGGATGACAAAGGAAAGTGGGATAAAGAAAGATTAGCAGAGGAAGGGGAGGAAACGAGAATAGTGAGGTTTCTGGAGTGTACATCTGGACAGGCCTAGAAGTGGCCGTGTGTAAGCTATGAATTTTACGGAAGCAGGGAACCCCTTTCTGCTGTTTCTAACACCGTGTGTGGATATACTTTGTAAATGATAATCACGACTGAATCTGAAGTGGACACTGTCCACTGGGGAAAATAAATTTGTGTCCATAAAGAAAAATCTTGACTGTCCACCATCCAATTTGTTGCATTTCTGCTTAATTATAGTAATGATAAATGGAACTTCTACATAAAAATAAATATTTGTGAGTATTTAGTTGAGGGAGTTCTGGTTTACCCTGACCATCTAAACTAATCACAAGGATCTAGAATGGTCTTGTTTTAAATGTTACTGTACAGGGCCTCTCATGGCAAGGTTCGTAGAGTGTGGCCATGCCAATTCCTGTAATGGGAGAAACCTTTTGTTGAGAATCGTTATCTTCTGACAGACAGGAAGCAAGCTGGAGGCACCAGGAAGGATGGAATGAATGAACAAGAGAGCTGGTTACTTCCAGGAGAACCAGGCAGGAAACAAGGGCAGGTGTTGTGTGAAGAGGAAGAAACATCAATAACGTTCTACAGTAAGACCTCAGGATGGTAAATATCTTAGAGTTTGAAGTTACAATAATCGTGGTTGCAGCATTTATTCACGTAAGTCCGATTGTTCATATCAAATGTCAAGTCTCTGCAGCCTCTTTGACACCCCATATATGATAACTGGAGATTAGAATCTGTAAGAAGAAAGAACCATAGGAAATAAGCCAGTGATCTAAGTTCTCTAAAGACAAGTCAAACCTGTCACTAGCCATCTAGCCAGGCAGTGGGAATGTAGTTAGGCTTCAGGGGAGGTTTAGGGTGGCTCCCTAGTTGTGCCCTCGTGCCGCAGGGAAGAGGTGGACAAACCAGCGGCCCTCGCAGGGCTTGTCTGTCCTGGTCCCTGACAGTCCTCGGCTCTTTGTGGAGCTGCGTCATTTCTTCTCCCATGAGAGCATTAGCAATTAGTGCTTCCGTGTCTTCAGAGTTAGAGTCAGCTGAATCTGTTTTATTGGAAATACAGAATGCCCACCATCCTCCAGTCTCATTTCCCCAAACCCTCCTCTGTCTGCGTGCACCGGGACCAGAGCTAGGCGCGATCTGCTCTTTGGTTCCTGTAAGGCCAGGAGCCGCCATCGTGACCATTCACATGCAGGTTCCCATTGGATTCGGGCAGACGATAAAGAAATGGCGGAGTCAGAGGATGGGGGGCCATCCTATTTATTGGTGTCTCACCAAGACAGGCAAACCACAAAAGAAGACAAGGGAAAAGCAGAAAACCAGCTCTTCCCATGAAGGGCAAGGGATCAGGGGAGCCCCTGCAATTGTGATAGCAGGAACTGTGTGTCTGAGCTCCTGGTCTGTCCCACTTTATAGTGTAGAAAACCAAAATCCCTTAATCCAATATACAAACAAGGAAGTCTCCAATACAAAGTCACTTATCCAAGGCATAATTGGATTTCTCATGAGAGTGCACCACCCAGATCATACAATCAGTCAAGGGTGTGGGGAAAAGCTTAGTCCCAAAACCAAACCTCAGGCTACAACAACCTGGCCTGCTTATAGCCTGTCCCCCACACCCATTATAAGTCACAAGCGAGCAAACATATTTATCATGTTTACAGACTTATTTGACCAACAGTTCCCCTCGTACAGTGGCTGTACTCTGACATATAAAATTGCTGAAGTACTCTCCTAAGAATTTTCTAGGAATCTCACAGCATCCCCCCACCCTGGCCCTTCAACTTACTCTTGTAGATCTTTAAAAACATGCATATCTCCCCATCCTCAGCATCACAAATGCCAGCGCCTCTTCTACACTGGTCTCTCAGCAGGAGAAGGTAGCACTTAAAGCACCTTAGTGGTGTCACTGCTGAAGAATACAGAGGTAGTGTGAGGCCAGAGGAATCATGGACCAAGAAAGAGCTGGACATCTGTAGGTCTGGGGAAGAGGCAGGTGACATGGGGTGGGGAGTGGATGAGGAGCTGGTGGTGGAGAGTCAGGTATGAAGCAGTTGGAGCTCTCACCAACTCCACATCCCAGAGAAATGCTGTTAGGAGAGTAAAAGGATTCTGGCCACAACTTAAGCTGTTTAACCTGGGTAACTGAGCAAATATGTAGCCTTCATGGCATTAGTTTATCCAGCTTAACAGTGGTTTTATTAATGCTGGCCTGGCCATTTGGCAGCACTGTAGACAGAAGTGAATGTGATAATAAGGGTGAATGCTTTTTGTTTACACAGGTAGTTTACTATAATGGAATTTCTGAGATTTGGTGCTTGGATATTTTTGGGTGACATACTCTGTTATTTTGAAATTTGGACAGAATCTTTGTGAAGGCCGTATGCATTACAGCATAGTCATTGACATTTTGCCTCACACTGTGGGGTGAGCTAACCAAAACAGAGGTTTAATTCTGGTAAAAACCTTTTTCTTATGAACCTACATGAGACAAAAAGGTAGTTTTTTTTATTTTAATTTTTTTATTAAGTGCAGGACAAGGTAGGCAGAGAGAAAGATTCCTGCATGTGCCGCAACCAGGATCCACCTAGAAAGCCCCCTATGGGGTGATGCTTTGCCCATTTGGGGCCGTTGCTTCGCTGCTCACCAACTGAACTATTTTAGTGCATGAGAGGAGGCCATGGAACAATTCCAAGCACCCGGAGCCATCTTGCTTGAACCAATCAAGCCATGGCTGCAAGAGAGGAAGTGGAGTGGGAAAGGGAGGGGTGGAGAAGGAGATGGTCTCTTCTCCCGTGTGCCTTGATCAGAAATCAAACCAGCACATCACACACCCAGCCAATGCTCTACCACTGAGCCAATCAACCAGGGCCAGAAATTAGCACTTCTTGAGCATCTTATTTGGGCCATGTTCTCTCAATTTGCATCTAACTTAATTCTTATAAAAGCTTTTTAAGTAGGTATTTCCCCATTTCTCAGATGAGTAACCAAAAATGCAGAGAATTTAAGACAGTCACTAGACCCTATTTTGTGTCTAATTGATTCCAGAGCACCCAGCATTCACTCTCCTACAATCACTTGTTTCAATATAAAGTGCCTGATAAGGGTGTCAAAGGCCATTGTCCAGCACTAAAATAAACTACAAAATTACTTATTCTAGAGTGACAAGACCCTTGAGAAATGAATACAGACTTATAAATGGAAAGGATGTCCCAAGGAAAATTCTGTTAATATTTTGGATTATGGGGAACGCTAGGGAAGGAGTGGGGAGGCTGTGTGAAGACGCTTGAGCCCCTGATGGGGAATAGCAAAATGTTGAAAGGTCAGAAAGTTGGCCAGGAGGCAAGGGAGAATTTTGAGGCTCAGCTTTCTCTCTCTTAAAGATATAGTCAAGGCTCAGCTCTGCATGGATATCTATTACACAGGTGGAGTTTCCTGGGGCTCCCTAAATCCCATCTCTGGCGCCAAGTCCTCAGGTCTGTGACTCACCCTTAATGCAGCAGAAGAGGGAGAAGACCAACAAAAAGTGTTTGTCCATCCTGACTCAGAGGTCCCTTGTACTAGAAAAAAGAAGCCAGGGACCGCAAGCCTGGGTCTTAGCCTGCAGGGAGGAAACCTTCATCACAGGGCAGGGATTGCTCATGCGTAAGGGAACCAATCACAGAAGGTTGCCACTGGGAGCTCAAGTTAAATGTTTTCCACCCCACAGCAGAGAATGATAACAAATAAATGCTGGCATTTACCTTAAGCTGACTTTGTCTTTTAGTGAGTCAGCATAGCAATTATTATTTGTATTACGGGTATGATAATTCTTGTTTCAATTTTCCACAGAAAGAAACTAGGTCTTGGTGAGGTTTAGTATCTTACCCAAGATCACATATCTAGTGAATGATAGTTCCAATACTCAGAGCAAGACTTTCTAATTCTAGAGGCTGTATTTTTAACCACGTTGATTCCAGGCATCTGAGAGATTTATTTATACAGTTGACAAATATTGATCTACAGCTTCATGTACATACTCACCCAGCTCTTTACCTTATGGGTGAGAAACAGGAAACTGAAAGAGATGAAAAAAGGCATAATTTATGACCAAACTGCATCTTCAACTAGGACTTCTGATTTTTCAGCCCAGAACTCTTTCACCTTGCCTGAAATCTAATCTCCATGGCCAGGAACTGTTAAATTTATAGGATTGTAAAATCACTCCCCCATAGAATTACCACACAATTTGATCTTTAGCAAATGTATATTGTAAAACTGGCTGGTTTTTTGCATGATGTAAGTTTCCATCTTTATGAAAGTTAATTCACTTAAGGTTTATCATGGGTAAGGCACTGGAGAACTATGACAAGCCCTGGTATTCTAAATCCCCTGAACTTGTCAGTGAGCTAATGATACTTTGACTAGAGATACTAAGAATCTTTCATACTGAACTGAGTCAATGACATGTTCCTTAGTTGTAGTAACAATATGTTCAATAAACATATTAAGTCTGACATTTTGAGACATTAGACACAAACTGTGTGAAATAAAGCCTTAGCTCAAACACCACATAATTTAGAGTCATCCTTGCCTAGGAAGAGAGCCAGAAGGCTTAGAAACAAGGGAATTTTTTCTAAAAACAATTCATTCTAGAATGGAGAGCAAGATTGTGAAGTTTTTTCTTTCTTCTGCCATATTTCAAGTGAGGATGTTAAAAGTGGATGGAATATTACAAGATTTACCAAAGGCTTAATCAAGATGGCAAACCCCTGAGCCTTTGGTGCTTGGTGTAACAAGGTTATCATGGTATTTCATTTGTGACCTATTTTCTCTGCTTTGTGTGTTTACGGACATTGACTCAAGACTCACAACCAAAGTCGCAGATATTCCCGGTTAAACCGCAATGGGTAGCACAGTTTCTAGTCTTCCTTCAAGGCTCCCTGTGGCAGATGCTTTTCAAAAGACCCACTGAGTTTTAAGTCTGATTTCTACTGTATTAGTTCCAGTTAGGATTATGGAATTTTGCAACGCCACCCAAGCATTGGGTTCTTCTTACCTATTCCTCATTCTCTCACAGGGACTCATCCGTCAAAGATTCTTTTAAAAATAATTTTTTTTTATTTAGCATGGAGTAAAATAATATAGGCATTAGAACCTATTCATAGAGGCAATGCGGTATAATAAAAATAGCATTTTTCTGAGAGTCCAGCGACCTGTGCTTGATTACTATACAACTCATGGCATCTTTACCAAGCCCTATATCTGTAGTGTGAGCTTTTGACCATTTTTATGATCATTTACAACTTTAACAGTCTATGGTTTTGTGATAAAAATCATGAGGATGAGTACCAAGTTCTGGTGTTCTGACCTAGCATCCTGCTTAACACATGGGCCTGGGAGGAAGTGAACATATGAAGATATCAATCTCACATGATAGCACTGATACAGAGCCAGCGGGGCACAGCCCTCAGGTTAATGCACCTCCATGCCAAGGCCACCACCCAGCACAGATATATTTGCCTTGCTTTGTGAAGATGAAAGCATAACACTGTGTCCTCTTGGTCATGGTTTCTCTTGGCCCCAGGGTGGGTGACTGAGATCTTGGTGATACCACAGATGAGCAACCTCTTATTTTGAACTCCTAAATGCTGTTCTTTGTTTTGGAGGAATGGACATTGGCACAGAGGTAGGATCAGGCTACCTTGTTTCTGGGGTTCTAGGAGGCAGCAATGGTTTCTGAGAGTGTGTATGGAGACTAGGTGGAGACATACCTGCTTGTGGGGCCCAAGGAAATCACCTGGAGTTCACATCAACCCTTATACCTGTGATGCTGGTGCGAAGACTGATAAAGGAAAATATAAGACCAACATTTACCTAGTGCTTGCCATAGGCCACATAGAAGTCTAGCCACTTGCACTCAGGAATTTCATGGACTTCTCATAACACTCTGGTGATGACATGTGTAGCATGGAGCATAGTGAAGGTTCAAGCAAAGAGCAGTGTCACTAAAATACAGACATCATCCACAATATTGCTGTCAATATGATGCTTCAGATAAAAAGTTACAATGAATGACAACAATTTTTAAAATAATTACTCTGGGCTGTTTAGGGGCTGACTTTATGCAGGCCAGGTTTTTGTTAGCGCCGTACCTCCCTTCCTAAGCAAGGTTATTAATATGGGGTCTAGTGTCCTCTTAGTGTCTGGGGTCTTTGAACTTGAATAGAAAAATTAGATTGTTCATTAACCTCTAGCTGATATTAATCATTTCTTTTCACACTGAATGTTGGAAACGAACTATAAAAGTTGAGCAGTGCCTGAGATAGTTACCAATAGAAAAAAGAGAAAGAACAGAAATTATAGATGGTTTCATTTGTCTCTTTAAACTTACCAGAACACAAAGGCCACACTGGTTTTGTGTGGAAACATTCTTGTGAACGCAATTGGGAAGCCAGTAAAATGAATGTGCATCTCACTTCTGTCTGTTCTGAAAATGAATCTCATGGTTAGAAATTTTTTCTAATAAGAAGCTGTGTTTGGCCCTGGTTGGTGGCTTAGTGGATAGAGTGTCACCACGGCATATGAACATTTCAAGTTTGATTCCTGGTTAGGGCACACAGGAGAAGCAACCTTATGCTTCTGCCCACACCTTCTCACCTTTTTCTCCATCTTCCCCTTCTGTAGCCAGTGGCTTAATTGGCTCAAGCATGGCCCTGAGTGCTGATGATAGCTCTGCTGGAGCGCATCAGCTCAGGCACTGAAAATAGCTTGGCACTTGAGCATGAGCCCCAGATGTGGTTGCCGAGTGGATCCTGGTTGGGGCATATGTGAGAATCTGCCTCACTATCTCTCCTTCTCTCACTTAAAACAAAAAGAAAGTTGATACGTTTCTAAATGTAGCTGTGCCGTTTTACAAAACATTTTCTTGAGGCTTCCATACATTTTCTTAACAGCTTGCTAAATGAAAGGAAGCTCCACTTATATTGCGTTAACGTTAGTAAAACGTGTTGAAACTTTTGTGGACAGCAACAAAGAAAAAACTTTATAATTTATTTTTTGTGTCAAATAGAATAGTTGATATTTCTTTTGAAAATCTGAGGCATTTGTTGAGGAATTGGCACTTTTGCCATACTCTTCATTTTAAACTTGGATGAGATGAAAGGTGTCTTCTAACGTAGCCGGATCCCCTTTTCCTTTGGTTTTGCTTGCTCTCTGCAGGCTGAAGCCATCAAAGAATTCTCACATCATGAGTCTCTTCTGGAAACTGTAAAAGTCAACAACTTTTTGGCAATGAAGAAAGGTGATTTTATTGTTAAAACTTTGACCAAAACATAAGGTTTTTCCCTCTTTTTCCTTTTTATTTTTAATTAAATGAGAGTGAGGCTGGCAGACAGACAGGCTCCTGCATGTGCCTACCAAGATCCACATGGGCAAGCCCCTACTGGGCAATGCTCTACTCATCTGGGGCTGCTGCTCTGTTGCTTGGCAAATGAGCTATTTTAGTGCCTGAGGTGAGGCCATGGATCCATCCTCAGTGCTTGGGACCAACTTGCTTGAACCATTTGAGCCATGGTTTCAGGAGAGGAAGAAAGTGAGAGGTGAGCGGGAAGTGGTGAAGAAGCAGATGGGTGCTTTCCCTGTGTACCCTGACCGGGACTCAAATCTGAGACTCCACACACTGTCTAAGGTGCTTCTGCTGAGCCAACCAGCCAGGGCTTTCTTCCCTCTTTTCAAAGATAGAGCTCCTGTCATGCTTGGTGCCCATCTGATTTTGCTACTTTAGTGGAAAAGGAACATCCTTTACACCTGGCCACTCACTCATTTTACAGCAGGCATGTCCTGGCAATGAAAGCTGTCAGAATTTCCTAAACAAGATTGTCATCACCCAAAAAGCCAACTTTATCTGAGGTCGATTTCTAAATCATCAGATTTAAAATATATTTTTGTGTAGAATAAGAAAGACTTCTCTATCACGTGTTAGTTCTCTGTCTATCAAAAGGACATGCCTTAGTATTTATTCTAAGAATAGTTTCTTTTCTCTTTTTAAAAATTTTAATTCAATTTTAAAATTTTAATTTAATTTATTGGGATGACATTAGTTAGTAAAATTATACAGGTTCCAGGTGCTCAATTATACAACACATCCTCTGTATGTTGTATCTTTCTCTCTATTATTTTAAGAAAAAGAAAACCTAGTTTTGAAACATTAAAAGAGAGGGTTTTATTTATGGTGTGGCTTCACTGAAAGATACTTTTACCCCTCTGAATGTGATGTAAACATTTCTATTCAAGATCCTGAACTTATTTTGAAGGTGCTACTGAAAAATCAAAGCTTTCTGGGCTAAATTGCCCATTTTTCAGAAAAGGCTAGAGACCAATGTCCTTGAAAATACTTTTCCTCCAATCCCCGTCCACAAACGTTTTTCTGATATAATTGATGTAAAGCATGCTGTAACTCTAAGGTGTACAATGTATTAATTAGATATACTTATATATTGCACTATGAATACCACCATTGCAATAACTAACACGTCTATCACATCCTATAATTTCCATTTCGTTTTTGTGGTGAGAACATTTCGAATCTATTCTCTTAGCAACATTCAAGTATGTAACACAGCATTATTATCTGTAATCACAATGCTTTGCATTAAGCTCCCAGAACTCATTCATCCCCTAACTGGAAATATGTATTCTTTTTACCAGCATCTCCCCTTTTTCTCTTGCAAATTTTTAAGTGCTGAAGAAACTTCTTTACCAGAATGAAGTAGATCATCAATTCATTTGAAAGAATAAATCTGGATCATCTGGAAATACTACAGAATTCTTTTGGAAATTGTTTCTATCTTAAAGACATTAAAGCTGAGTCAAAGAATCACAATATTTTATATTTTATAAATTTCTGATATAAATTGTATCCAAAATATTGTAGGATAGAATTCCAAGATGGCAATGGAAAATAGCTGGGCATTTCAATGGCCACTTCCCAGGACCAAATTGTATTACAACTTAAGAACAATCACCTTGAGCAGTGGTACATATACACATTGGAATACTATGCAGCTGTGAAAAAGAAAGGAAATCTTACCTTTTGCAATGGCATGAATGGACCTAGAGATTATCATGCTAAGTGAAATAAGCCAGGCAGAGAATGACAAATATGATATGATCTCACTTATGTGTGGAATCTAATGAACAGAGTGAACTGGGGAACAGAATAGTGGCAGAGGCAGGGTCACAGGGAGCAGAGCGACAGCTGTCAGAGGGAAGGGGGATGAGGGGACGGGATCAGAGAAGGTAAAGGGATTATTTAAATTATATATACACAGAGATGACATCAGAGTAATGGTGGATAGGAAGTGATACCGATAAATCTCCCCCAAAACTCAATAAGATCTTCAATCAGAAACAGAAAAACCTATCCTTGGAGCCTCCAGATGTTTCACAATACACCCAAAGGTATGATCGAGCAAAAAATTGGCTAAATATATAACCAAACCCCGAAGGAAATAGGGAGTAAGAAATGCTCCGCCTGCCTCACTAACCTAAACAGGGCAGCTTTCACTGAAAACTGAGAATATAGAAACTAAGGCGGGCAAAGGGGGTGAATAGATCCAGGCCGCGGCACAAACGGCCGAACCAGGCTGTGGCACAGAGATCCAAGCCGAGGAAAAACTGTTCCTGTGACAACCCGGGCAATACAGCTAACACTCGCGCCAAACCCAGACAAAGAAAGACAAGCGGGGCAGCCATTTTACCTGATCTCTTGGTCTGCGCACACAGATAGTGGGCGGAAGATTCCTTCCAAAGCCCCGGGAGGGTGCGCCCATGTTACCCCACAGAGAGGCAGAATCAGAGGCCTTTGTGTGGGCCAAAAGCCTCTGGGCCACCCCAGCACCCTGGGAGAGCCGCACACGGGGAGGGAGTGAGAATTAATTCCAACGCTGGAACTCTTCCGTGTGGAAGGGGGTTTCACTCAGAGGGTGAGGTCGCTGGTCTGATATCCTGGTCTGCGCATGCAGATAGTGATCGAGAGATACCTACGAGTGCCTCAGCAGTGCCTGCCTGTGTTATCCTACAGAGGGGCAGAGTCAGGGGCCTTTGTGTGGGCCAAAAAGCAGAATCTCGAGCTGCCCCAGTGCCCTGAGGGAACCACGCACGGGAAGGGAGCGAGAGCCAATTTCAATGGTGGAACTTTTCAGTGCAGGTGGGGCGTTTCACTAAAAGGGCGAGACTTCCGGCCTGACATCCTGGTCTGCGCGCACGGAGAGTGGGCAAGAGACTCCTCCCAGCACCTCAGGAGTGGGAGCCCGTGTTATCCCACAGAGGGGCAGAGTCAGGGGCCTTTGTGTAGGCTGAAAGCGGAATCTCAGGCCGCCCCAGCGCCTTGAAAAAGCCGCACACGGAAACGGAACGATAGCCAATTCCAATGCTGAAACTTTTCAGTGCGGGGGGGTGGTTTCACTCAGAGGGTGAGACTTCTGGCCTGACATCCTGGTATGCATGCACAGATAGTGAATGCGAGTTTACTCCAAGCACCCCGGGAGTGGGTGCCCACCCGTGTTACCGGACAGAGTGGCAGAGCCAGAGGTCTTTGAGTGGGCGGAAGCCCTGCCTGATTATGCTAGCAGCTCTGACTGACTGAGCCTTACCCAGAGCCCTGCGCTGAGTGGGAATAGAGTGGGGAGTTGTCAGCTCTTTGAGCCTCTTACAATCCAGGCAGAGGCAGAAGCAACCCCATAGCTGGACTATCAGGCTACTTATTGAGGAAAAAAAGACTAGGAGAGAGGCTCCAGGAACACGGACTCTCTCACTGTAGGAGCTTATAAATGCTAATGAGCCTCGACTGTCAACGAGACTGAAGCACAATACATGACATTGCCATAGAGACTTATCAACTGCAAACCTCTACCTGAGCGTGCCAAAGGGGCAGAACCTGGGGTACAGAGTCACCAACCAGGAAGAGGGAGAGAAAAGAAAAAAGAAGAAGATAACCTCTCAAAATCAAGAATAATCCACAGACTTTATAGCCTATCCCATTTTATTATATTTGTTCATTTGTTTCTCTTATCTTCATCCTTGATTTTTTTTTTCCTGCTCCAATTTGGTCGTTTAACTCTCTACCGGTCTTACTCTCTCCTCTCCTTGAAATACACTACCCATAAGTGTTACATCTTCCATTATCTTTTCTTTCCTCTTCCTTTCTCTCTATGAGGGCTGCACTCCAAAACCCTTAACTCTCTCTCTCTCTCCTCTTTTTTCTTTTTTCTTCTTTTAGTGGTTCCCTCTTTTTTTCTCTCTCTCTCTTTCTTTTCTCCCTCTATATTAGTTTCTTCCTTTCTCCTTTATGTCTCCTCTCATTCAAACCTCAATAATGAAAAATTATCTTATCTGGGACTCAAACTTATGTTTGTGGTATTTTGGGGGGTTTTTACTTCACCTTTTTAACTCACTAGCAGTGCTCCCATCCCTGGCTCTCCATTTTATCAAGCTCTTGTTCCACTAAATACAATAGTAATTTTTTAATTTGTCCCCCCATTTTCCTGTTTCCCTCTTATTCCTCTCATCATAACTCCTAGTCAACCAACACCTAAACGCAAATCACTTTATTCTTGATCCAAATTTTTTCATTATTTGCTTTTTGTGGGTCCATACCCCCTCTTTTTTATTTTTTATTTTATTTTTTTTTCTTGCCCCTTTATTATTTTTCCCCAATTCAGGCCCTCTATTACAGGCATTATTTATTCTATTAAATACAATATAATTCACAGTTCACCACCAGATTTTCTCAAGAAAGAGGGGAGAGGAGAGGAGAGGAAAAAAGGAAGGGGGGAATAATTTCCTTTTTAATTTTAATTTAATTTAATTTTTCTTTATTTCATTATTAATTTTTAAAAAACACAACGTTTTTTGATTTTTTATTTTTTTAACTTTTTATTCTTTATTAAATCTCATTAATACTATCAAAAAAACCCACCCTCACATGCCATTAAGGAAGAAAAAATGGAATATCATGGATACAAAAGAAAGAGAGGTAACACAGCTAGATGAGGAAAAATCTATGGAGAAAAAATTTAATATATTGGAAACCTTGAAGCTAAATGAAAGAGAATTCAATATAGAAATCTTAAAAATCCTCCGAGATATACAAGAAAACACAGAAAGGAAATTTAGAAAGCTCAGAAAACAACTCAGTGAACACAAAGAATATATGTCCAAGAAAATTGAAACTATAAAAACAAATCAAACAGAGATGAAAAACTCAATTCACGAGCTGAGAAACGAGGTAACAAGCTTAGCTAATAGAACAGGCCAGATAGAAGAAAGGATTAGTGAAATAGAAGACAAGCAACTTGAGGCACAACAGAGAGAAGAAGAAAGAGACTCAAAAATTTAAAAAAATGAGATAGCCTTACAAGAATTCTCTGACACCATCAGAAAGAATCACATAAGAATAATAGGTATAACAGAGGGAGAAGAGAGAGAAAATGGAATGGAGAACATACTCAAACAAATAATAGATGAGAACTTCCCAAGCCTGTGGAAAGAACTAAAGCCTCAAATTCATGAAGCAAGCAGAACTCCGAGTTTTCTTAACCCCAACAAACCTACTCCAAGGCACATCATAATAAAATTGGCACAAACCAATGACAAAGAAAAAATTCTCAAGGCAGCCAGGGAAAAGAAGAATACAACATATAAAGGAAGGCCCATTAGATTATCATCAGATTTTTCAGCAGAAACTCTACAAGCTAGAAGAGAGTGGACCCCAATATTTAAAGTCCTGAAAGAGAGGAACTTTCAGCCATGAATACTATACCCATCAAAGCTATCATTCAAATATGAAGGAGAAATAAAAACATTCACAGATACAGAAAAGATGAGGGAATTTATCATCAAAAACCCCCCACTCCAGGAATTACTAAAGGGGGTTCTCCAATCAGATACAAAGAACAAAAAAAATAAAGCCACAAGTAAAAGCTCCAAGAAGAACACAATAAAACCAAATTTAAACTGTGACAACAACAAAAAGAAAGGGGGGAGAGGATGGAGATTAACAGTCGCAAAGGATGATGAAGTGCAAAAGTACTCACAAAATAGTGCACTACATTGAACAGGGTAGGAACCCTTTTCATTACTTAAAGGTAACCACCATTGAAAAAACCACCACAGAAGCCCATGAGATAAAAAAGATAGCAACAGAGGAAAGATAATGGAATACAACCAAATAAAAACAAAAGATAGAAAAACGAAAGAGAAGGATCAAACAAGACACAAAACTAACAGAAAGCAATCTATAAAATGGCAATAAGGAACTCACAAGTGTCAATAATTACACTAAATGTAAACGGATTAAACTCACCAATAAAAAGGCACAGAGTAGCAGAATGGATTAAAAAAGAAAATCCAACTGTATGCTGCCTACAGGAAACTCATCTAAGTAACAAGGATAAAATCAAATTCAAAGTGAAAGGCTGGAAAACAATACTCCAAGCAAATAACATCCAAAAAAAAAGCACGTGTAGCAATACTCATATCTGATAATGCTGACTACAGGACAACAAAAGTACTCAGAGACAAAAATGGCCATTTCATAATGGCTAAGGGGACACTGAATCAAGAAGACATAACAATTCTTAATATATATGCACCAAACCTAGGAGCACCAAAATATATAAGACACTTACTTATTGACCTTAAAACAAAAACTGACAAAAATACAATCATACTTGGAGACCTCAATACACCGCTGACGGCTCTAGATCAGTCATCCAAACAGAGAATCAACAAAGATATAGTAGCCTTAAACAAAACACTAGAGCACCTGGATATGATAGACATCTACAGGACATTTCATCCCAAAGTGACTGAGTATACATTTTTCTCCAGTGTACATGGATCAGTCTCAAGAATTGACCATATGTTGGGCCACAAAAACAACATCAGCAAATTCAGAAAAATTGAAGTTGTACCAAGCATATTTTCTGATCATAAAGCCTTGAAACTAGAATTCAACTGCAAAAAAGAGGAAAAAAAATCCCACAAAAATGTGGAAACTAAACAACATACTTTTAAAAAATGACTGGGTCAAAGAAGAAATAAGTGCAGAGATCAAAAGATATATACAGACTAATGAAAATGACAATACGACATATCAGAATCTATGGGATGCAGCAAAAGCAGTGATAATAGGGAAGTTCATATCACTTCAGGCATATATGAACAAACAAGAGAGAGCCCAAGTGAACCACTTAACTTCACACCTTAAAGAACTAGAAAAAGAAGAACAAAGACAACCCAAAAGCAGCCGAAGAAAGGAGATAATAAAAATCACAGAAGAAATAAATGAAATAGAGAACAGTAAAACTATAGAAAAAATTAATAGAACAAGGAGCTGGTTCTTTGAAAAGATCAACAAAATTGACAAACCCTTGGCAAGACTTACCAAGGAAAAAAGAGAAAGAACTCATATAAACAAAATCCAAAATGAAAGAGGAGAAATCACCACGGACACCGTAGATATACTAAGAATTATTGTAGAATACTATGAAAAACTTTATGCCACTAAATTCAACAATCTAGAAGAAATGGATAAATTCCTAGAACAATACAACCTTCCTAGACTGAATCAAGAAAAAGCAGAAAGCCAAAACAGACCTATTAGTAGAGAAGAAATAGAAAAAACCATTAAAAACCTCCCCAAAAATAAAAGTCCAGGCCCTGTCGGCTATACCAGCGAATTTTATCAAACAGTCAAAGAAGACTTGGTTCCTATTCTACTGAAAGTCTTCCAAAAAATTGAAGAAGAAGCAATACTTCCAAACACATTTTATGAGGCCAACATAACCCTCATATCAAAACCAGGCAAGGTTAGCACAAAAAAAGAAAACTACAAACCAATATCTCTAATGAATACAGATGCTAAAATACTAAACAAAATACTAGCAAATCGAATACAACAACATATTAAAAAAATAATACATCATGATCAAGTGGGATTCATCCCAGAATCTCAAGGATGGTTCAACATACATAAAACAGTTAATGTAATACACCATATCAACAAAACAAAGAAAAAAACCCACATGATCTTATCAATAGATGCAGAAAAGACTTTCGATAAAATACAACACAATTTTATGTTTAAGACTCTCAACAACATGGGTATAGAAGGAAAATATCTCAACCTGATAAAGGCCATATATGATAAACCATCAGCTAACATCATATTAAATGGCACTAAACTGAAGGCTTTTCCCCTTAAATCAGGAACAAGACAGGGTTGTCCACTCTCTCCACTCTTATTTAATGTGGTACTAGAGGTTCTAGCCAGAGCAATCAGACAAGACAAAGAAATAAAAGGCATCCATATCGGAAAAGAAGAAGTAAAGGTATCACTTTTTGCAGATGATATGATCCTATACATCAAAAACCCCAAAGAATTCACAAAAAGACTACTAGAAACAATAAGCCAATACAGTAAGGTCGCAGGATACAAAATTAACATACAGAAGTCAATAGCCTTTCTATATGCCAACAATGAAACAACTGAGAATGAACTCAAAAGAATAATCCCCTTCACAATTGCAACAACAACAAAAAAATACCTAGGAATAAACATAACAAAGAATGTAAAGGACTAACATAATGAAAACTATAAACCATTGTTAAGAGAAATTGAAAAAGATATAATGAGATGGAACAATATTCCTTGTTCTTCGTTAGGAAGAATAAATATTATGAAGTTGGCCATATTACCCAAAGCAATATACAAATTTAATGCAAATCCCATCAAAATTCCAATGACATTTTTTAAAGAAATAGAGTAAAAAATCATCAGATTTATATGGAACTATAAAAAAACCTCGAATAGCCAAAGTAATCCTAAAGAATGAAGCTGGGGGCATTACAATACCTGACTTCAAACTATATTATAAGGCCACGATAATCAAAACAGCATGGTATTGGCAGAAAAGTAGACACTCAGACCAATGGAACAGAATAGAAAGTCCAGAAATAAAACCACATATATATATTCAAATAATTTTTGATAAAGGGGCCAAGAACACACAATGGAGAAAAGAAAGCCTCTTCAATAAATGGTGCTGGGAAAACTGGAAAGCCACATGCAAAAGAATGAAACTGGACTACAGTTTGTCCCCCTGTACTAAAATTAACTCAAAATGGATCAAAGATCTAAACATAAGACCTGAAACAATAAAGTACATAGAAGAAGACATGGGTACTAAACTCATGGACCTGGGTTTTAAAGAGCATTTTATGAATTTGACTCCAATGGCAAGAGAAGTAAAGGCAAAAATTAATGAATGGGACTACATCAGACTAAGAAGTTTTTGCTCAGCAAGAGAAACTGATAACAAAATAAACAGAAAGCCAACTAAATGGGAAATAATATTTTCAAACAACAGCTCAGATAAGGGCCTAATATCCAAAATATACAAAGAACTCATAAAACTCAACAACAAACAAATAATCCAATAAAAAAATGGGAAGAGGACATAAACAGACACTTCTCCCAGGAGGAAGTACAAATGGCCAACAGATATATGAAAAGATGCTCATCTTCTTTAGTTATTAGAGAAATGCAAATCAAAACTGCAATGAGATACCAGCTCACACCTGTTAGATTAGCTATTATTAACAAGACAGGTAATAGCAAATGTTGGAGAGGCTGTGGAGAAAAAGGAACCCTCATCCACTGTTGGTGGGAATGAAAAGTAGTACAATCATTATGGAAGAAAGTATGGTGGTTCCTCAAAAAGCTGAAAATAGAACTACCTTATGACCCAGCAATCCCTCTACTGGGTATATACCCCAAAAACTCAGAAACATTGATACGTAAAGACACATGCAGCCCCATGTTCATTGCAGCATTGTTCACAGTGGCCAAGACATGGAAACAACCAAAAAGCCCGTCAATAGATGAATGGATAAAGAAGATGTGGCACATATACACTATGGAATACTACTCAGCTATAAGAAATGATGACATCGGATCATTTACAGCAAAATGGTGGGATCTTGATAACATTATAGGAAGTGAAATAAGTAAATCAGAAAAAAACAGGAACTGCATTATTCCATACATAGATGGGACATAAAAGTGAAACTAAGAGACATTGATAAGAGTGTGGTGGTTATGGTGGGAGGGGGGAAAGGGAGGGGGAAAGGGGGAGGGGGAGGGGCACAAAGAAAACTAGATAGAAGATGACAGAGGACAATCTGACTTTGGGTCATGGGTATGCAACATAATTGAAAGACAAGATAACCTGGACTTGTTGATCTTTGAATATATGTATCCTGATTTATTGATGTTGCCCCATTAAAAAAATAAAATTATTATAAAAAAAATAAAAAATAAATTATATATACATAACACATGGATGTAGATAACAGAACAGCAAACCTCAGAGATAAGGGGGGAGAGAGTTAGGAAGAGGAAGGTATAGTGGGTATAATGGGGGATTTGGGGGTGAGGTTGAGGAAGTTATATTGAGTGGGATACTTGAATCCATGTTAACACAATAAATTAAAATTAATAAAAAAAATTTTAAAATATATCTTTATAATTTTGTTAGCTTTTGTCTAATTTTCCTTCTTAATGATATATTAATTTATACACTTATCAGCAATCTATGAGAGTGCTTGTTTGTTTGTTTTTTAATCTTATTTTTATTAATTTTAATGCAGTGACATTGATAAATCAGGGTACATATGTTCCGAGAAAACATCTCCAGATTCTTTTGACATTTGATTATGCTGCATAACCCTCACTCAAAGTCAAATCGTCCTCTGTCACCTTCTATCTGGTTTTCTTTGTGCCCCTCCCCTCCCCCACCCCCTCTCTCCTTCCTTGCCCCATCCCCACCCCCCCACTTGACCCTCTGTTACCATCACATTCTTGTCCATGTCTCTGAATCTCATTTTTATGTCCCATCTATGTATGGGTTCATATAGTTTTTAGTTTTTTCTGATTTACTTATTTCACTTTGTATAATGTTATCAAGGTCCATCCATGTTATTGTAAATCAGGGGTCATCAAACTTTTTATAAAAACCACCCACTTTTGCAGTGCTGGTCAACCTGGTCCCTACCCTGCAACCAGCACTGCAAAAGTGGGCGGTTTTTATAAAATGTTTGACGACCCCTGTTGTAAATGATCTGATGTCATCATTTCTTATGGCTGAGTAGTATTCCATAGTATATATGTAGCAAAGCTTTTGAATCCACTCATCCTCTGTCGGACACTTGGGCTGTTTCCAGATCTTCGCTATTGTGAACAATGCTGCTATAAACATAAGGGTGCATTTCTCCTTCTGGAACCGTTCTATGGTGTTCTTGGGGTATATTCCTAAAAGTGGGATAACTGGGTCAAAAGGCAGTTCGATTTTCAATTTTTTTGAGGAATCTCCATACTGTTTTCCACAGAGGTTGCACCAGTCTGCATTCCCACCAGCAGTGCAGGAGGGTTTCCTTTTCTCCACATCCTCGCCAGCACTTATTCTGTGTTGTTTTGTTGATAAGTGCCATTCTGACTGGTGTGAGGTGATATCTCATTCTGGTTTTAATTTGCATTTCTCTAATGATTAGTGATGTTGAGCATTTTTTCATATGTCTATTGGCCATCTGTATGTCCTCTTTGGAGAAGTGTCTATTCATTTCTTTTGCCCATTTTTTGATTGGATTCTTTGTCTTTCTGGTGTTGAGATTTACAAGTTCTTTATAAATTTTGGTTATTAATCCCTTATCAGACGTACTGTCAAATATGTTCTCCCACTGTGCAGTTTGTCTTTTTATTCTGTTCTTATTATCTTTGGCTGTGCAAAAGTTTTTAGTTTGATATAGTCTCATTTGTTTATTCTGTCTTTTATTTCACTTGCCAGTGGAGATAAATCAGCAAATATATCGCTGTGAGAGATGTCAGAGAGCTTACTGCCTATGTTTTCTTCTAAGATGTTTATGGTTTCACAGCTTACATTTAAGTCTTTTATCCATTTTGAGTTTATTTTCGTGAGTGGTATAAGTTGGTGGTCTAGTTTCATTTTTTTGCAGGTAGCTGTCCAATTTTCCCAACACCATTTATTCAAGAGGCTGTGTTTACTCCATTGTATGCCCTGACCTCCTTTGTCAAATATCAGTTGTCCATAGAACTGTGGGTTTATTTCTGGGTTCTCCATTCTGTTCCATTGATCTGTGTGCCTGTTCTTATGCCAGTACCATGCTATTTTGAGTACAGTGGCCTTGTCGTATAACTTGATGTCAGGAAGTGTGATACCTCTCCCTTTATTCTTCTTTTTTAAGATTACTGAGGCTATTTGTGTTCTCTTTTGGTTCCATATAAATTTTTGGAATATGTGATCTATATCTTTAAAGTATGTCATTGGTATTTTAATTAGTATTGCATTGAATTTATAAATTGCTTTGGGTAATATAGACATTTTAATGATGCATGAGCATGTTTCCACTTGTTTGTATCTTCCTTGATTTCTTTTATCAATATTTTATAATTTTCCGAGTACAAGTCTTTAGTTTCCTTGGTTAAATGTACTCCTAGGTACTTTATTTTTTTTATTTTTTAATTTTTTTACAGGGACAGAGAGAGGCAGAGAAAGGGATACATAGGAACAGACAGACAGAAACGAAGAGAGATGAGAAGCATCAGTCATCAGTTTTTCGTTGCCATTGTTATCACCTTAGTTTTTCATTGATTGCTTGCTCATATGTGCCTTGACTGGGGGCCTTCTGCAGACTGAGTAACCCCTTGCTCGAGCCAGCGACCTTGGGTTCAAGCTGGTGAGCTTTTTGCTCAAACCAGATGAGCCCGTGCTCAAGCTGGCGACCTCGGGGTCTCTAACCTGGGTCTTCCACATCCCAGTCCGACACTCTATCCACTGTGTCACTGCCTGGTGAGGCGGTACTTTATTTTTTTGGTTGTAATATTGAAGGGGATTGTTTCCTCAATTTCTTTTTCTGACTGTTCATTGTTGCTGTATAATAATGCCTCTGGTTTCTGAGTATTAATTTTATATCCTGCCACTTTGCTGAATTCATTTATCAGGTCCAGTAGTTTTTTGACTGAGACTTTAAGGTTTTCTATATACAATATCATATCATCTGCAAAGAATGATAGCTTTACTTCTTCTTTTCCAACTTGTATGCCTTTTATTTCTTCTTCTTATCTGATTGCTGTGGCTTGGACTTCCAGAACTATGTTGAATAAAAGTGGTGAAAGGGGGCACCCCTGCCTTGTTCCTGATCTTAAAGGGCTTGCTTTTAAATTTTGGCCATTGAGTATGTTGTTGGCTGTGGGTTTCTCATAGATGGCTTTTATCAAGTTGAAGTATGTTCCTTGTATTCCCACTTTGTTTAGAGTATTGATCATGAATGGGTGCTAGATTTTATCAAATGCATTTTCTGCATCTATTGAAATTATTATGTGGTTTTTCTCCTTCCTTTTGTTTATGTGATGAATCACATTGATTTGCAAATATTGTACCAGCCTTGCCTTCCCAGAATAAATCCCACTTGATCATGGAGTATGATTTTTTTCCATATATTGTTGGATTTGGTTTGCTAATATTTTGTTGAGGATTTTAGTACCTGTATTCATCAGTGATACTGACCTATCATTTTCTTTCTTTGTGTTGTCTTTGCTTGGTTTTGGAATCAGAATTATGCTCACCTCATAAAAGGAGCTTGGAAGTCTTCCTTCCTCTTAAATTTTTTGAAATAGCTTGAGAAGAATAGGAGTTAGTTCTTCTTTGAATTTTTGGTAGAATTCTCCTGTGAAGCCATTGGCCGAGGGCTTTTCTTTGTTGGGAGTTTTTCGATAACTGTGTTCATCTCATTTGTTGTAATTGGTCTGTTTAGGTTTTCTGAATCTTCTAGATTGATTTTTTGGAAGATCGTATGTTTCAAGGAATTTTTCCATTTCATCTAGGTTGTCTAGTTTTTTGGCATATAGTTCTTCATAGTATTTTCTTATAATATTTTGTATTTCTGTTGTGTCAGTTGTTATTTCTCCACTCTCATTTCTAATTTTCTTTATTTGAGTCCTCTCTTTTTTTTCTTGGTGAGTCTGGTTAAAGGTTCATCGGTCTTGTTTACCTTTTCAAAGAACCAGCTCCTAGTTTCATTGATCCTCTGTATTGTTTCTTTAGTCTCTATGTCATTTATTTCTGCTCTGATCTTTATTATTTCCTTCCTCCTACTACATTTGGGCTTTACTTGCTGTTCTTTTTCTAGTTCTTTTAGATGCAGGGTTAAGTTGTTTATTTGAGCTTTTTCTAGCTTCTTAAAGTGTGCCTGTAGTGCTATGAACTTCCCTCTCAGTACTGCTTTCACTGTGTCCCATAAATATTGAGTTGTATGCTCATTATCATTCGTTTCTAGGATTTTTTTTTAATTTCTTCTTTGATCTCATTCTTAATCCATTCATTATTTAACAATCTGCTATTTAGTTTCCATGTGTTTGAGAATTTTTGAGCTTTTCTGTTGTGGTTGATTTCTAGTTTCATTCCATTGTGATCAAGAAAGTGCTTGATATAATTTCAATCTTCTGAAATTTGGTGAGACCACTTTTGTGCCCTAACATGTGGTCTATCCTAGAGAATGTACCATGAGCACTTGAAAAGAATGTATATTCTGCTGCTTTAGTGTGAAAGGTTCTGAAGATATCTATTAAATTGAGTTGATCTAGTGTGTCCTTTAAGTCTGCTGTTTTTTTGTTAGTTTCCTTTCTTGAGGATCTATCTAGTGATGTTAGTGGGTTATTAAAATCCCCTACTATTAGAGTATTGCTGTTGATTTTGCCCTTTATATTCATCAAAGTCTGCTTTATATATTTAGGTGTTTCTATATCAGGTGCATAGATATTTTAATAGTTATATCTTCCTGTTGGATTGCTCCCTTTATCATTATGTAGTGGCCTTCTTTATCTCTTACTATATTCTTTGTTTTAAAGTCCATTTTGTCTGATATAAGTATTGCTACCCCAGCTTTTTTTTTCATTTACTTTTGCATGAAATATTTTTTCCCATCCTTTTACGTTCAGTCTATGTGCACCTTTTGTTTTAAGGTGTGTCTCTTGTAGACAGCATATTGTACAGGTCCTGTGTTCTTATCCATGCAGCTACCCTATGTCTTTTTTTTTTTTTTTTCTGAAGCTGGAAACAGGGAGGCAGTCAGACAGACTCCTGCATGTGCCCAACCGGGAACCACACGGCATGCCCACCAGGGGGTGATGCTCTGCCCATCTGGGGCGTCGCTCTGTTGCGACCAGAGCCACTCTAGCACCTGAGGCAGAGGCCACGGAGCCATCCCCAGTTCCTGGGCCATCTTTGCTCCAATAGAGCCTTGGCTGCGGCAGGGGAACAGAGAGACAGAGAGGGACCAGAGGGGGAGGGGTGGAGAAGCAGATGGGCACTTCTCCTGTGTGCCCTGACCGGGAATCGAACCCGGGACTTCTGCACACCCGCCGACGGTCTACCACTGAGCCAACCGGCCAGGGCACTACCCTATGTCTTTTGATTGGATCATTTAATCCATTTACATTTAAGGTTATTATTGATATGTAGTTGTTTATTGCCATTTTATTCTTTAAAGCTGTATTCCTTTTTTGCTATATTCTTTTCCCACTTTGATCTGTTTACACCATTCCCCTTAACATTTCCTGCAGCATTCGTTTGGTTGTAATAAATTCCTTGAGTTTTTTTTTTTGTTTGTTTGTTTGTTTTTTGGTCTGGGAAGCTTTTTATTTCTCCTTCAATTTTAAATGATAGCCTTGTCGGATAATGTAGTCTTGGTTGTAGGTTCTTGTTCTGCATTACTTTGAATATTTCTTACCATTCCCTCCTGGCCTCAAGTGTTTCTGTTGAGAAGTCTGATGTCATCCTTATGAGGGCTCCTTTGTAGGTGATAGCCTTTTTTTCTTTAGCAGCTTTTAATATTTTCTCTTTATCACTTAGCTTTGGGATTTTAATTATGATGTGTCTTGGTGTAGGTTTTTTTTGGTTTCTCTTTAATGTAGTTCTCTGTACAACTTGAATTTGTGAGAGTTTCTCCTGCATTAACTTAGGGAAGTTTTCAGCTATGATGTGATTAAACAAAGTCTCTATCCCTTGTTCTTTCTCTTCTTCTTCAGGAACCCCTATAATGCAGATGTTATTTCTCTTTATGTTGTCACAGAGCTCTCTAAGAGTTTCCTCAGACTTTTTGAGTCTCTTTTCTTTTTTCTTCTCTGCTTTCATGCCTTCATTCCAGTTGTCCTCCAACTCGCTGATTCAATCCTCTGCTCTATCCATCCTGTTTTTAATTCCTTCCATTGTGGTCTTCATTTCTGATACTGTATTTGTCATCTCTGACTGATTCTTTTTTAATATTTCAATATCCTTTTTTATACTTGCTATTTTTTTATTTAGGTGTTCTTAATGACCATCCATTGTTGTTCTAAGATCCCTAAGCATCCTTACAATCATTATTTTGAATTCTGCATCCAGAAGTTTGGTTATTTCCATATCACTCAGTTCATTTCCTGGATGTTTCTCTTGTGGTTTCATTTAGATTGCACTTCTCCGTCTTCTAGTTATATCTGTGTATTTGCGTGTTTTGTTTGTACAGCTGGTTGAGTCTAGGCTTGGTGTTGTCTGCCTCCAGTTTTGAATTGTGTTATCTCTAGGTCTTCTTGGGTTGGCATCAGCTATTATTTGTAATCCACTTTTGGATTTGGGCCGCTTTGAAGTCTTGATTTGTTTGTTTTCTTAACAGGTGATTGTCTTGTTTGCTGATCTCAGCAGGAAGCTTATTTGAAACTGTATCTAGGAAATCAGTGGTGTAACCTGAGGCTCTGAAGTGTCCTCTTCTGCTGGTTAATCGCTCTGGGGGCGGGTTGCTTTCTCAGCTTCAGTAGGGGGAGGTGTATCTCAGATCTCCACGGAGACCTGAGTTACTGCCCCTCCTCCCCACTTCTTGTTTTCAGCTGTGTCTTGTTGTGATGATTGGAGCTGGAGAGATGTCTGGAGATCTGTGACCTGGAAGTACTTTTATTTTGCTTTGTGGAAGGATCAGCCCCTCCCCCATCTATGGCCGCCTCCAGCACCGAATGAGTCAGCTTTTTAGGTTGTCCCCTGCATTCCTCTGCACCTTACTGTCTGTCTCTCTCTCTCCCCTTTCTTTTTGGAAGACAAGCCTGCCCTTTCAACACACCTCATTCCCTGGTCCCCAGGTAAGTGGCTGTGAGCAGTATTTACTGCTCTTTTCCTTGGAGTAAAATCCCTTCTGGGCTCTCAGCCTCAACCCCTCCTCTGTTCCTGTAAGCAGGGGAGATTCAGGCACTCCCTACCAGGTTTGTTGTGGCTTCTTCTTTGCTCCTTGGTTTTAAAAAATTTTTTTATTTATTTATTCATTTTAGAGAGGAAGGAGAGGGGGGGGGAGAGAGAGAGAGAGAGAGAGAGAGAGAGAGAAAGAGTGGAGGAGCAGGAAGCATCAACTCCCATATATGCCTTGACCAGACATGTGCAGGGTTTTGAACCGGCAACCTCAGTGTTCCCAGGTCGATGCTTTATCCACTGTGCCACCAGAGTTCAGGTGCTCCTTGGTTTTTGAGAGCTGTTCTAGTAGTCCAGATTTGGTTTTTCATGCTGATTGTTCATAAATTAGTTTATAATCCAGATCATTGGTATGAGCTGGGGGTCTGTGCGTCTGCCTTGAGAGTGCATGTTTTAATGCAACCTTGTCAACACAGTGGTTATATCAAATTCAGATGACCCCCAATCTGTAAGGTACAAATAATATTTAAATTTAGTTTCAATTTAGATGTCTCAAGTTATGAGTAAGTTCAGCACATTTCACATATTTAAGAACCACATTTATTTATTTTTGTTGAAGTAATGTTATTAACTGCCTATCTTCCTTTTAAATTGTTCATCTTTTTAAATCAGTTTTTTAAGTTAGAAAATTAAATTTAACAGGGTGACATTGATGAACAAGAATACACAGATTTCAGGTAAACAACTCCACATCATTTAAAGTCATCTAATCAAAAAAAAAAAAAAAAGCCCTGGCCGGTTGGCTCAGCGGTAGAGCGTCGGCCTAGCGTGCGGAGGACCTGGGTTCGATTCCCGACCAGGGCACACAAGAGAAGTGCCCATTTGCTTCTCCACCCCTCCACCGCGCCTTCCTCTCTGTCTCTCTCTTCCTCTCCTGCAGCCAAGGCTCCATTGGAGCAAAGATGGCCTGGGCACTGGGGATGGCTCCTTGGCCTCTGCCTCAGGCACTAGAGTGGCTCTGGTCGCAACATGGCGACGCCCAGATAGGCAGAGCATCGCCCCCTGGTGGGCAAAGCGTCGCCCCATGGTGGGCGTGCCGGGTGGATCCCGGTCGGGCGCATGCGGGAGTCTGTCTGACTGTCTCTCCCTGTTTCCAGCTTCAGAAAAAAAAAAAAAAAGTCATCTAATCAATTCCTCATGAATTTCTTTCTATAACAGGGATATTTATCCCAAAGCCTTTATGTGAGTTGCAAAGTTTTTTTACTGGTTATTTCTTTGTTATTTGAACTTTGCTTATCAGTTAGTGGTTGGTCCCCCCACCCATCCAATCCTACAGAAGCTTTTCTTTTCTTTTTGTTATGTAGGCAAACATATCAGTGTTTTTTATGGTTGTATATTTAAGCCATGTATAAAAAGGCATCCTCCACCTGATTATAAAACTCTTCCTATTTTATCTTTGACACTTCAATGTTTAATTATTTATATTTTCCAAATTGGCAAAAAGCTCGGGATATTCAAACTGGTTTTTACTTATTTTCTTTGTAAATCTCATAAGTAGCGCAACATTTCACTTTGAAATGTAAAAATACTTGCCACCTACTGTCTTGAACTCTTGCTGAAAAGTAGAAAGGCTTCATTTTCACACCTTATTTTAAAAATGTTCAAAAAACAAAAAAAATCACTCTGATAATCTGCTTACTATGTGGAAAACAGACTGGAAAGATGCAAGAGAGGATGTGGAAAAATCATTATTCATTTGTTCCATCACTATTTGTTTTGGGGTGTCCTATGTGGTGAGCTCCCTGATAACTGGGTATGCAGTGGTGAGTAAGACAAAGCTCTTGCTTTGTTCTAGTGTAGGAGTCAAACAAGTGGCCAAATATACTGCTCACAAAAATTAGGAGATATTTCAAAATGAATATGAAGCAATTAAAAAAAAAGCATTTGATTCTTTTTAATTAAACAAGAACATCAGAAAAGCAAACAAGACGTCAAAGAAAGTCGTTTGGTTATGCAAATGAGATGCAAAGCCAACTTTTATTTCGTTGGTGAAAATGCACTATACAAAAGGCTGAAAGCCCTGGAGTATCTGCACGTTTTCTGCGTCCCTAATTTTTATGAGCTGTGTAGATGTAGCTGGTCAAGTAGTGAGAATTGCTATAGAAAAAAGTAAAGGAAGGGAAAAATGGATGTTGCCATTTTCCAGAAATTTACTAGGAAATGCTACTCTGAGTGGGTGGCATTTGAGTAAGCAAAGGGGGATGCGGTTGGAAGTTCAAGAGGTAGCTATTGCTTAGATTGGAAGACTTTGCAGGCTATGGGAGGAGCTTTGGATTTCCTTCCAGGTATGACTGAAAAGTCATAGGAGGGTTTTTAAGCAAGAGTGTGGCATGTGTAACCTATGCAAGAGTTCTTCAACTACTTTATGGAACTGACTATAAAAAGGAAGAGGAGAGCAGGGGGACCAAAAAATCAAGCTATTTCTTGGGCCAGGCAAGTAAGATTGCAGCAGTGGCAGTGGAGATAGAGAAAAATAATCCTATGTGAGGAAAACTAGCAGGCAGAATGGATAAGAGGTGCTTCATATTCTCTTTAAGAATGGGGCACAGACATCAATAAAGAATGATTCTAAGGTTTATTAAGTCTCTAAACACTAATGTAGAAGCAGGTTTAGTAAATCAGAGAGAATAATTTAATTTGAAACATCTGGTACTTATAAGCCTAATTCTTAAGTGGAATGTATGGTTTTAGATGTGAGTCTGGAAGAATAAATAGAGGTCTGAGGTAGTGATATAAAATTGCGTGTAAACAGCATATGGATCATACCGTGAGCTATAAGAATGGGATCCAATTTATGCCCATCTCAGTGAGTCAGAATTCAACTAGTTCTTAGGTGTTCACCCACTCAAGGCAAATTAGATGGTAGGTTCTGAATCTGGCTTTCTGTCTTCAAAATCCATTCTGGAAGAGATTGTTATTAATCTTTCCATCTTTTCCAACAGCCAAAGCCAAATGGAAATAAGCTTTCTGAAAATTAACCCCTAACTAAATGCTTCTGCTACCATTCTTATAGCTAGGCTCTTGCCCCTTCAATGCCAGAACCACAGCAAAGCCTCCCCTGTTGCCTCTCTGTGCTCCTGTGACAAGTTACTGATGCCTTATTACTTATACCAGGCCCTGGCTGTTCCTGAGATCCTAAGAACTGAACAGAGAGGTAATAATGCTTGACAGTTTCCAGGGCCTGAACAAATATGAGCTTTCTCTTCACCAACTTTAATAGAAGCCTAATACCAATCCCACAAGACATGAAAATATTTCTCAACATCAGTAACTTACTCAAAGTCACTTAGCTGGCAAGCAGGAGAGCCAGGAGCCAGGACTCAAACTGCACGTGCAGCTAACATAAGTTTGGAATACAGGAACATGTCCTCTCTAGAGTTTAATATTGGTGCCGAAAAGGGGGTATTTTGCTATCCCTCCCATTCTGGGAAAAATTCTGATTCCATTGATGTCTTTGGATTGCACAATAGTGAACAAGAAATCCCATCCTACACGCTTAGAGCACAGTAATGTCAGCAGCAAGACCAGTGCGTATCCCCTTGAGCCCCTTTATGTACCCATAGGCTGTCATCTCCACCAAGACAACCTGTGTGCCTAGTTTCTCATTTACCCGTGTCTCTCAGGCACATGACCTGCTCTCAGCACAATGTCTCAGGTTATTTAACATCTTTGTACTTGAACATAAGCTGTTCTTTTGGGTGCTTATCCCCACTCACTTCTTTTAGCTAATACATTGCTTGCCTGAAAAGTCCTGCCCAACTGCCCCTTCCTTGCGGCAGTCTTCCCTGGGTAGGCCATCATATTAGAATGTTCTACATCTGAGCCCTTACCAACAACTGTGCTTGATGTACTTGTGGTCTCCAAGCTAGGCTCTACTGTCTGTGAGACCACTGATGTGCCCTGGTTTGCTTCTCTTCTCTTCCTGTGATATTGGCATTTGGTATGTGTTTTGTAATTCTTGAATTACAAAACCAACCACCTGAATGCAAACTAGACAACTGTTACCTCTGGTCACCTGTTTCCTAAAACTTCCCTTCCCTACACCACAGAAGGGGCGCTCCAGGGCTTCTCCCACTTTCAGACTTCACCTGGAATCCTGAGCTTATTTTCAAGTGCCTCAGTCTAGGTGAGACCAAGGAAAATCTGAGATTCTAAATAGAGTGATAAAGTTAGTGAAAAGAACTGAAAGAAGACTCCAATTGTTGGTTTGGTTCTGGGAACATTGAGGTACTGTGTGTCCCTGAAATTTCATGCTTGTGTAATGTAAATAAATAGCCCAGGGACAGATCACTGAAGGAGATCAACCAGCACCTGTCTCAGGAAACTGCACATGACACAGCCCCAGGATGTTCATTCTGTTTCTTCTGCACATGGCCTCCCTGGTCTGCATAAGCCACGGTAAGTCCTGCACACAGAGGGGGCTGGTTTTTGGATAAGCGATGGGTAGATTCCGGAATTCTCTTTTCAAAATTGGTTTTGAGGCCTTGGAAAATACATGTGAGTTTATGACAAGGAAGATTTCTCTTCTTTTCACAGGTGGACTTGCGGAGTATCCGAAAGGTATATTCATGCCTAGTCTAAGGTCCTTGAAAAACAGGTCATTTGTGACATATTTAGAGGTAGACCTCCCCTCCATCTTCAGAGAGGGCTGTAATACTTTCTTACTATAGAATTCTAGGAATTTTATCTTCTGCCAGACCAATTTAGTCTATTTTTTATAGTAATGAAGCTAAAATCCTTTTTCTTACTCCTTTTTCCTCAGTACTCGATGAAAATTACCTAGATTTTGGCTAGACAAATGTCTAATACTCAGGAGTCAGTGGATAAATTTTCCAGGGACTCTGACCTTTAGAAATCATATACAATATTTGATTTATGTCTGTACGTGTTATCTTTCACAAGATTATCAAAGGGTTTAATGGCAGAGTAAAATTAGGAGCCGCTAAGCAAGAGCATATTTCTGGAGAAACTTTTCTAGAGTACATTTACTTTTAAGTGAGAGAAGGGGAGATAGAGACAGACTCCCTCATGTACCTGACCAGGTTCCACCCAGCAACCCCTGTCTGGGGCCGATGCTTGGACCAACCCAGCTATCCTCAAAACCTGCATCTGACAGTGGAATCAATTGACCCACTGGCTGTGAGAGGGGAAAAGAGATGGTCCTTTTCAGATGGTCGCTTCTCATGTGTGCCCTGACTGCAGATTGAACCTGGGACATCGCACGACGAGCTGATGCTTTATCCAATTAGCCAACTGGTCAGGGCCGAGAATACATTCTTAAAGCATCTCTTTCTGTTGTCTAGCAGAGCCTTCCCTAATATGTTATAAATGTAAAAATTATCATCTTGGGTTATGCTATGAAGACATGAGCTACTGCAACCTGAAGAAACAAGAGTCCTGTGCTGTCGAGAACATTTACATAATCACACCAAAAGGTAGTGTGGGGTACAAAATGACAGAAATATACACCTCCTTTCCTTAGAGACAACACTGTTTGCCCTCACAGTGTGTTAGTGAGTGGGATGGCTAAGGATGAGGTGGTTCTCTAAAGAAAATGGCAAAGAGGCACTTTTTCGTAAAACAATATTGAGTGAAGAAAAGGCTGACGTGCCTTATTGGTTGGGGAATGAAATCTGTTCTTTGGGTCAGTAATTAGTAGACTCAGCTTTATGGGTAATTTAGGTCTAGGAAAAAAATTAGTGAAGCTCTGAAGAGATATGATTCCTAGGAATGTGGTAAGAAGAAACAGTCATTGAAGCTGTATTCCCTCTCTTTCACCTCCGCAGGGCGGAGTATGTACTATTATTCAAAACTGTCATGTATGACCAACTGTGAGGACATCACCTTCCTGAGATTTGAGAAGAAGACAGAAATCATCTGTTGCAAACATAGTGACTATTGCAACCTCCCTGAGGGAAGCTAGTTCTGCATCTCTCCTGGACTTGGGGCCATTCTTCAACTCATCATGCCCTTTATTCTCCCCACCTGAAACCTATATTTTGCTCTAGTCTTCTAACAAGGGTAGAGAGTGTAAAGAGTAGCAGTCATGAGAAGAAAGTGTGGGGGGCAGCTGTGTGTCACTGACTACGGAACATTATACTGAACTTTTGCAAATCTCCATTGCTCACATCTGGCAGGGGTTTTGGTGTTCTATGGTGAGGCTATGAAGAGGGTTGGGTTTAAAACATTGTACTTATTATCTCCTATATGGAAATGCAATGACTTGGGTCAAAATAATCCAGATCTAGTACTGAGAATTCTCTGACCATACTTTATCCTCCATCGTCTATAACCAGTCCTCTGGGTTGGGATTCTTTGGATTAGCTGGGACACCTCCTGGCACTCTCCATGCCCATGGGTTATGGAGATAGAAGAGGACTAACTCCAGCTTCAAAATTTGCTGGCAACATGAGCCACACCTTTCTCTGGTAGAGCTCTTTGGTAGTGGAGGGAGCTGGGGGCAGGATCCAAGCTAGCAAACCTGGGCTGGCACAGGTACGAAGGATCAAGGAAAATTTTAAGGGCATTTCAGTTTGTGGAAGCTAAGATTTAAGAAACAATTTTGCCTGACCTGTGGTGGCACAGTGGATAAAGAGTCGACCTGGAAATGCTTAGGTCGCCGGTTTGAAACCCTGGGCTTGCCTGGTCAAGGCACATATGGGAGTTGATGCTGCCTGACCTGTGGTGGCGCAGTGGATGAACCCTCGACCTGGAATGCTGAGGTCGCCGGTTCGAAACCCTGGGCTTGCCTGGTCAAGGAACATATGGGAGTTGATGCTTCCTGCTCCTCCCCCTGTTCTCTCTCTCTCTCTTTCTCTATCCCCTCTCTCTATAATGAAAATGAATAAAATCTAAAAAAGAAAAGAAACAATTTGGTGTGGGTGGCATTATGATGGTCCTGGCTAGCCAGGTAGCCATGTAGCACATGAGTGAATTAGGGATTGAACTGGGAATGGGGACATTATGCAAGGATGACCAGTCCATTTCTTCTCATATGAATGAAGGGAAAATACATTAATAGGAAAGCAGGGTGCATGGTAGTTGAAGATTATAGAATGTATAGAGATGCCATGAGATAGTGTTCAAGTTCCAGTGTCCTTCCTATATAAGATGAAGTAATGAATAAAGGGGAAATATGCCACAGCAGAAGGTAATAGTGGTGGGAAGAGCAACAGGCAGACACTGAATGAAACCAGTAGGCAGAGAGAGAACCCAAGTAGCATTGGTGACAGAACTGCACACTGTGACCAAGACGGTGAAGCTTCCTGGATACAGAATAACCTGGCATTTTTCTGCTTGTGAGGCCATCTGCAGTTCCTGGTCCTGGATTTCCATGAGCTTTTAATTCCTTATTGTGCCACATGAAATTCTTACAATAAACCAGTCAACCCTCTATTGAGTAGTTTGAGTACTCTCTGCCTTTTAGTCTGTGTCTGAGAATACAATACTTTCAAAGGACTTCTCAGTTGGGATTTTTAAAGAGCCAGGATGATTTCACATATAGGTGGGATATAAAACTGAGACTCATAAACATCAATAAAAGTGAAATGGTTACCTGGGGGAGAAGGTGGGGGAAAGAAGAGGGACAAATATATGGTGATGTTAAATGATTTGACTTTGGATAGTGGGCACACAACATAGCGGCCTAAAGGTTATAGAGATTTTCACCAAAACCCTATGTACTTTGAGGATCAATGTCATCCCATGAAATTTAATTTCAAATTAAAAATTTTAAAAAGATAGTTATGAAGACAATTTTTCAAAATAGACAAGAAGATTGAATCTGAGTTAGGAAAGCAACATATTTTTATTCCTAATTGTATATGGGCTTTCTTACCTGTTGAATTATGGGCATGAAAGTTGTCCTTCTAAAAAAAAATAAAGAAAATAGAGAGAATTGATTTGCCTTGAGTTTCAAGATAGACTTTAAATATATCTGTGAATCAATGCTGAGACAGAGATTGGCTTTGTCGAACAAAGAGAGGTTTCAAATTATAAAATCTTGATGTTTTAATAGCAAATATTAGCATTCTTATCAGAGCACTGAATTTTTTTTTTTTTTTTTTTTTTTTTTTTAGAGGCAGAGATAGACAGGGACAGAGAGAGATGAGAAGCATCAATCATCAGTTTCTCGCTGCGCCTTGCGACTTCTTAGTTGTTCATTGATTGCTTTCTCACACGTGCCTTGACCACGGGCCTTCAGCAGACCGAGTAACCCCCTGCTGGAGCCAGCGACCTTGGGTCCAAGCCAGATGAGCCCGCGCCCCGACCTCTGGGGTCTCGAACCTGGGTAATTCCGCATCCCAGTCCGACGCTCAATCCACTGCGCCACCGCCTGGTCAGGCAGAGCACTGAATTTTACTTTACATGGTAGATGATTTTGATTTGGTTTTTGTGCCCTGCCCAAATCCTCCCCAGCTACACTGTTGGTTGATAACAACTCGCAGCTATTTACTTCTCTGTAGATTTGCCCTCTGCCAAATGGGAGCTGCCTTGCTCAGAGGCTGAACTCCCCATGTTAGCATAGACCACAGCCAGCAAATGGCTGACTCCTTGCCGCAATGTGGTCCTAAGTCTGTGGTACATTTGTGTTCCAGAACTTTCCCATGGGCTCCAGCTAATGCCAGTCTCCAGCTGAAAACATGTTCTTGTTAGCATTCCCCCCTGACCTCTTTTTTTTTTTTTTTTTTTTCATTTTTCTGAAGCTGGAAACAAGGAGAGACAGTCAGACAGACTCCCGCATGCGCCCCACCGGGATCCACCCGGCACGCCCACCAGGGGCGGTGCTCTGCCCCCCAGGGGGGGGTGCTCTGCCCATCCTGGGCGTCGCCATATTGCGACCAGAGCCACTCTAGCGCCTGAGGCAGAGGCCACAGAGCCATGCCCAGCGCCCGGGCCATCTTTACTCCAATGGAGCCTTGGCTGCGGGAGGGGAAGAGAGAGACAGTGAGGAAAGCGCGGCGGAGGGGTGGAGAAGCAAATGGGCGCTTCTCCTATGTGCCCTGGCCGGGAATCGAACCCGGGTCCTCCGCACGCTAGGCCGACGCTCTACCGCTGAGCCAACCGGCCAGGGCCCCCCCTGACCTCTTTTGATCCTTTTATTGTGTCTCTAAATCTTAAACTGAGAAGATCAAGTCTTTCCACTACCACTTGGTATGGAGCTCTAAAACAAGATAAGCTTAGGTTAGAAAATGAAGTTACATTTTGGCATCTCTGAGTGGTAGTGTGTTTGGTGTGTACATACTCCTCATGAATGAAAAGTATCTTATTAGGCTTCCTTACAGCATAGATTAAATTGCTGTAATCTTGGGGAGTATTTTCTTTTGGTTTACCTCATTTTGGGATGTTCTTCTCAGTTTCATTGTCCAACTTGAACAAATGAACATAATAAAACCCAGGTGAAAATTTCTTTACCCACATGATAGCATATCAATAAGCACTACTCCAATATGCATATGCTCTTTTTTTATAAATCTGCACATTAAACCAAAATAAATGTCATGTATATTAAAGATTTAAATGTAATAAATAAGAATACCTTACCTTTTAATATTGTTGTGACTATTATTGTTTGACCTCTTAGTGTGTGTGAGGCATGTTTTAAGTACTTTTCATGTATGATATCATTTGACCTTCACAACTTCCCAAGAAGAGAATTTAATAGGTGAAATCCCAAAGAGCAGATTGATTGCACAGATGCTAATTGGGCTACTTGACAAGTATCACATAGTTTTCCAGTTGTTGTTGCTACATAAGAAAATTATTATGTTCACTAATACTGTGGTTGAGGAATTCAGAAAGTAGATAGTGAGGATGGCTTGTCTTGGCTTTATGACATCTAGGACCTCAAATGGGAAGACTCAAGTGGGAAGTGATTTGAAAGCTGGAGACTAGAATCCTTTGGAGGTATCTTCACTTACATGTCATTTAAAAAAAAAATAAGTAGGAGACAGGGAGGCAAAGATTCCAGCATGCGCCCTTACCAAGATCCACCCAGAAACCCCCAACAGGGCAATGTTCAGCTCATATGAACCACTGTTCCACTGCTCGCAACAGAGCTATTTCAGTGCCTGAGGCAAGTCCATGGAGTCATCTTTAACACCCAGGGCCAACTTGCTCGAACAATTCAAGCCATGGCTGTGGGACAGGAAAAGAGAGAGAGAGAGAGAGAGAGTGTGTGAAAGAAGGGGAGAGGAGGGTGAGTGTTGGAGAAGCAGATGGTCATTTCTCCTGTGTGCCACATTCTGGACCAATGCTCTACCGCTGAGCCAGCTGGCCAAGGCTACATATCTTTACAGTTGATGCTGAACTAGATAAATAGCAGATAATATCATTACTCATGTGCCGTACATAGCAAGTATAATGAAGGAAGAATAGTCACTAATACAAATGCTCGAACTACCAAAGTTTGACTTTGATTCCATTTATCATTCTATATGCATGTATAAAACCAACACACAACAAATTTAGTATCAGTGTTACTGCTCTATGAACCAGATAAGAATCAGAAATATTTTGAGTATTTTCTATGTGCCCATCAAAGTACATGCATCTTATTTAACCTTTCTAAAACTCTTAGGTAGTAAGACTATACTTTCAGGGATCATTTCTATAGTTCGTTACTAGAGAAGTTTCTCTGATCGTGTAGTACCCAAAACCATGAGGAGGAGTTGTAGTGTTCTCTCCTGAGCATGAAGCCAGCTCTTGGTGTTACTTGTGCAACTGCCGTTTGCCATTGATGATTGTTCTTCTCTTCCTTTGGGAGAATAAGAGGGAGAGAGAGAACACAGTCTGAGTGGTTAAAAAATTTAAGAAAAAAAGTTAAAAATAAAATAAGATAAAAACACTTAGGTAGGTACTGTGATCTTTTCTGTTACCTAGATGCAAAAAAATGAGTCTTACAGAGATTGAAGTTTTTTGAAGTCAAAAGGCAATTTTCGCCTGACCTGTGGTGGCGCAGTGGATAACGCATCGACCTGGAAATGCTGAGGTCGCCGGTTCAAAACCCTGGGCTTGCCTGGTCAAGGCACATATGGGAGTTGATGCTTCCAGCTCCTCCCGCCTTCTCTCTCTCTCTCTCTCCCTCTCTCTCTCCTCTTTAAAAAAAAAAATGAATAAAGAAAAAAGGCAATTTTCTTTTTTTTAAAAAATTGATTATGTTATTTAATTTTCACAACAACTTTAAAGAGCAGATTTTGCAGTTATTTCCATTTTATAGAGGATGAAATGGAAACCCTGAAAACGAAGTACATTCCCAAGGTCACACAGACAAGTGCTGGGGTAGGGAGTTTGACCCCAGCTATAAAGTAAAGCAGGGGCTTGGTCTATATTTTTTTGCCATCCCATCCTTAACACATAGTAGGTGATTAAAAATATGTGTCAAATGCGTTTTTCAGTGGCACTGCCAGGATTCATTCAACATCTGCTTGACACTAAAGTCTTTATTTTTAACAATTACACTCTATTGCCCAGTAGCCTAGAAGATTAAATATTCTTTCTTAAACTCATATTTTTTTGGGGGGGGGAGGATCATAAATATATTTCTTCTAAGATGGAAATATTTTGATTTCCCAAGTAACTCTTATGTGACATGTCTTGACAAATTGTTTTGGTTAAATTAACATTCGGTATTGATCAGAAATAATCACAATAAACATATCAATACCTGGATTATGCAGTTTCCAGTTGCTTGACAAATCAATATTTCATAATGTGGGAATTTAACCGTGATAATTTTTGAGAATACATATAATATTAAACAAAATACTATTCATAAGACCCCAAACCTAAAAGTTGTGCACAAATTGTTTCCCTTTTGAAATTTTGGAGCAATAAATGCCAAATTAACCCATATCTTGTTTAATGAATGCCCTTGAGTTCCATAGCAGACTGTTCTTGCCAAATTTTAGTCAGTGGTTTGGACATTAAACAAGATAAAGAGAGACAAAAATCAAATTTGATTATTTATAGGTAAATAATTTTAAAAACAATAATTTCATTATTCTAGAATTATACAAGTTGGTCTCAACTTCATGTATTAAATAATAAAGATTTTTCTAACTGATCATTAGATATGTTATGCAATTGAAGTTTAGTGAGAGTTTAGTAGGATTATTAGAAAAACAAATTGATATATTCTAGATATTAATAAGCATTCTTTCAAAAGTACTTATTGAGTACCTGAGTAAAAGCTAGGCACTGGAACTCACTGGAACTTAGTTATATAGTAATTGAAAGATACTTTATGCCACCTATTTTATTTCTTGTCATATCTATTATTTTTTTTAAATATTTTATTTATTGATTTTTTTAGAGAGAGAGGAGTGAGAGAGAGAGACAGAGAGAGAGAGAGAAGGGGGAGGAGCAGGAAGCATCAACTCCCATATGTGTCTTGACCAGGCAAGCCCAAGGTTTTGAACCGGCGACCTCAGTGTTCCAAGTCGACGCTTTATCCCACTGCGCACCACAGGTCAGGCCAATCATATCTATTATTAAAACCACTTTCAGCCTGACCAGACGGTGGCGCAGTGGATAGAGAGTCACACTAGGATGCGGAGGACCCAGGTTTGAGACCCCGAGGTTACCAGCTTAAGTGTGGGCTCATCTGGTTTGAGCAAAGCTCACCAGCTTGGACCCAAGGTTGCTGGCTTGAGCAAGGGGTTACTCAGTCTGCTGAAGGCCCACGGTCAGGGCACGTATGAGAAAGCAATCAATGAACAACTAAGGTGTTGCAACGAAAAACTAATGATTGATGCTTCTCATCTCTCTCCATTCCTGTCTGTGTGTCCCTATTTATCGCTCTCTCTGACTCTCTCTCTGTCTCTGTAAAAAAAACAAAACAAAAAGAAAACAAAACACTTTTATATTGAATATCTCATCTTCTTATCAATAAAGCTATGAAGTTAACAAAATTGGCTGGAAAATGTTAATTTTTTTCCTCCTTTCAAGAGCCTATCTTGGGGAGCACTTCTAGAATGGTGGAGAAAGCATCAGTACTCCACTTCTCCATAAAAACAATGAGAACACAGGCAAAAATGGTCAAAAGCAGACTTTTTCAAACTCTAAGTATTAGATGCAGGCTTACAACTCTCCAAGGAGTGTTTATTTTAGAATGGTTGAATTTAGGTAAGAAGAGTAAGCTCTGTGGCATTCTTATGTCCTTTTCCCCAGCTATGTGGTAGCCTTAAAAGCCACAACCTTGCCGCCATGGCAGCTGTGAAAATCACCAACCTAGCAGACCCTGGAAAAGAGAGCAGGCTTGGAGCTACCCCCAATTGCCAGTCCCAGGGAGTTGTCACTATTCAACACATATTTATGCTCTCTGAAAAAGCCCCATTCACAGGTCTTGTTTTAATTTGACTTGATTTAGAGTTTGCTTGCTGGAAAAGTTTCTATCACCAGGGAATTTGTTTGAAACAATAAATAGCAATGATCTACACTGCAACTGACCGAGAAATGGTATCAGTTGGGTAAAACAAGTGCAGGGCCAAAAACTATGAGAGAGAAATCTGGAGAATGAGTTGTCCCCAGGGACCTTTGAATAGTTCCAGTATATTTCTCAGAATGTAAAAAGATAAACTCATATGCAGAGCTGTGCACATACCCAGGAAAGCCTTAGAAGACTTTAACCTCTCACCCTTGGTTAACTTTGAGGCTCTGTAGCAGCAGAAAGTGAAGGCTAAGGGAAAACTATAAACTGCTAAAGCATTTAAGGCACGTGTCAATATTCACAGAAAACCTCTCAGTAAAGGGTTATTGGTTAATGACATTTCAGGAAATTTCTGTTCAATTATTTCTGACCACAAAGGAAGTGAGTACTGATACCAGTGACCACAACATGACAAAGAATATAGACTTTACAGAATTAGTTCAGGGAAGTCACTAAGCCATTTAACAAGAACAAGAACAGAAATTTACAAACCGGTCCTAAAATTTATATAAAAAGACTTAGAATGCCAACACAATCTTGGAAAAGAAAAAGTTGGAGAGCTCATATCTCCTAATTTAAATATTACAAAGCGATGCAAATCAAGACTGTGCAGTACTGATGTAAGGATAGACATTCAAATCAATGGATTTGAATTTGGAGAAAAAAATAGAACATCAGAGTAATGGCAGCATGAGAGATATCCCTTATCTCTCTTCTTGATATTTCAACCAATTGAACAATATAATGCAGCAAAGTAACCACAGCTGGGCTCATAGGTGTGCCTGACAGATATGCACACTGAATGGTCTAAAGGTGGAAAGGGTTGAGAAGGGTGGAAGATAATACACATTTGTGGTCAGCTCTGGAGAGGAAAGCGCCCTGGACTGTCCAGAATTCCGTCTGCTGTGACTCCAGAAATGAAGAAAGCCTGGAGTAACTAGATTTTTCTTTTCTGTGTGGACTATGGAAAGGAGAGAAGCTTGGACTGTAAGGATTTTGTCTGCCAGGACTACTGAGAGGGAAGCCCAGCATAACTGGATTTTCTTCTGCCGGGAGGAGCAAAAAGATTGAGGGGTAGCCCAGCAGGGCAGGGTATTCAGGATCCGGGCTGGCCAATTGTGAAACTTCACCCTGTCCAACATGCACGTGAGCCAATATGCAGGTGCTGACTACAGAAAGTGAAATGCATCTCAGCTAGGTCCAGTGTCTGACGAGCTGTCTCTTGGACAAACCACCAGTATGGGTCATTAGGTCCTGAACTGATGCTTTCCACAGCTGGCCACTGAATGTGCTGGCTCTTGCCCTCCCTGGAGGGAATGTAGCACAGACCAGTGCAGGCCCTGCCTGTGACTGGCTCTCAGCAACATTCTTGAAGCTACAAGCAAACCAGAGTTTGTGGCTGCCTCTGCTGGGCCCCAGTGCACATGGAAATACCAAACTACAGACCTAAGTTGGCTTCTACCGACACTGGGCCTAGGAGCAAGTCAGCAAAAGATCCAATGTTCCCTGAGATAAGCCTGCTAATGCCTCTGTCTGCTGGCTGCTTGTTGGGTTTGGCTACTGAAAAAGCCTCTGGTGGAGTCTAGAGCAGGGGTAGTCAACCTTTTTATACCTACCACCCACTTTTGTATCTCTGTTAGAAGTAAAATTTTCTAACCGTCAACTGGTTCCACAGTAATGGTGATTTATAAAGTAGGGAAGTAACTTTACTTTATAAAATTTATAAAGCAGAGTTATAGCAAGTTAAAGCATATAATAATAATTACTTACCAAGTACTTTATGTTGGATTTTTGCTAAGTTTGGTAGAATAAATCTTTATAAAACAACTTACTATAGTTAAATCTATCTTTTTATTTATACTTTGGTTGCTCCGCTACCGCCCACCATGAAAGCTGAACGCCCACTAGTGGGTGGTAGGGACCAGGTTGACTACCACTGGTCTAGAGCCTGGAGCAATTCAGGAATTAGGAAGGATGGTGGGTGTGGCTCCTACCCCTCAGTCCCAGGTGTTAGTCCACCCTGACTTTTTTCAGGGACCTCAGTAGGGTGTAGTCACCAGAAGTGTGGTAGGTATGACCTCTGAAACTCAGAAATTTTGTCTTCCCACAGTCTGGACGGTTTCTATTGAGTATCTCGTGAAGTAGAAGCACTAGTCATATTCTTGGGAGAGTATAGGGAAAAGTTCTGGCCTCACTGCCAGAAAACTGAGTCACTGATGCACCCCCTGCTGTCAGGCTTACTTTTTTTGAACAGTCCAATTTCCATGGAGTAGTACAAGAGATTTCCAAGGGTGGGGCAGTTGCTTTCCCCAGGCTGATACCGCACAGAGGGAACTGCTCCACCTAAGAAAGATGGCTTCTGCAGTATTATTAAATGACTCAACACAGGTACTCCAGTGGCTGTTTTCCACAGTGTTGCTTCCTGGGCTACCAATTTTTATGCTCTTTTCACATAACTCTAGTCTTCTCAGCCCTCCCCTGCTGGAGCTCGGATAAGTGGCTGTGAATGTGATTTTCTATGTGGGGTCTTTGAGACAGTGTCTGAGTCTCTGAGCTCTAGTCTCTAACTCACAGACAGAAATCTTGCCTCTTTTCACCACCAAATGCTGTGTGGGTGCCTCTTCTAAGCCCTGGGCTCTAGGCTGGGACTCCGGGCCTGGGGCTTAGGACCATCACTTCTCAGGGCAAACCTCCCCACAGTGAGAGTCTCTCCAGACTCTCGACTGCCACTCGCTCCTGGAAGTGGGGCAGCCCTTTCGGTGTCTCCGCCCTTCTTACCAGTTTCAGTGTGGCTTTGTGATCCTTGGTTATGGACTCCTCTTCATTTAGTCCAAGGTTGGTTCTTCGAGATGATTGTTCTTTAATTTAGTTGTAATCCAATTTGGTCCTGGGGGTGGCAGTTGGGACCTCCACCTACTCCAACTCCATCTTGGCATTGTAACTGTACACTTTTGAGAAGATTAGCCAAAAGCAGTCAGGCAACTGTACAAATGGTCTTTCTAACTTTCCCAATGTTTCATTTTTGAGACACAAGTGATTTAAAGTTAGTTTTGGACTAATTAGGCCTATTTAAATGCTTAAAATTACACAAGAATATTTGCAAAAATTAATAATAATAAATAATTATATTCTGTTTGTATATATATATATTATTATTATTAAAGTAGATATTCTAGAGAATATGTGAAAATCTCCAAGACTCTACAGGTTTTGAAATACTTTCACTTGTAATTCCAATTGTTACCTTAAATGTTGTTAAAAGACAAATTTCTTTGTCAATTGCATTACAATCAGGTCTATAACCATGTCATTTTAAGTTTTATTTTTGCATTTAGAAGCTTGCTATCTACCACCAGCAAAACACTGGCCTGGATTTGGAGCTGTTTATGATGGCCGCCCCTCATCACCTTTCCTCCCTGATTTGAAAGATTTGTTAGCTTAATATAGCTGCCTGCGGTTCATCCAGAGGATAACCCATGGGGGAGCCCTGTTCCTCCCAGGGGTGGGGCAAGGTACCCAACAGCTGGGGACATTGGGAGACCAGAGGTCTCATGTAGAACTCAGTATCTACGGTCTCCTAGCAATGTACTGGTCCCCTTGCAATGTACATAGGGTTTTGGCTGTAGTAAACACTGGGGCCAAATGTACCCCTTGGCTGCAGCAGCTGAAGCAATTGCAAGAATTCACTGGGCCTTTAGGTTACAGAAAGGTCTCTATTCCCCATTTAGCTTAGCTAGTGTGACCCTTGTAAGCTCTGTTATTGAAGGGGGTCATCTGGGATTGGACAGAACACTATGAGGCAGCTTTTCAAACTGTTAAGAGAACCATAGCTACTCTCCAAGCCTTGAGGGTAGTACACCAAGGCCAGCCATGTGACCTAGATGTTCATCTAACACCTGAGGGCTATGGTTGGGGCTTATGGCAAACAACAACCTTGACTAAATGGAGTGCATACCTGCAGCAACAGAGTGAGCTAGCAACAGCCCCCTTGAGCAAGGAACTGTACACAGTGTTGGGCCCAGTGACCTTCCAAAATACAAGACAAAGAAAGCTGGAGCCCAAACCTGTGAAAACCTCTCCAATCTAGGAAGGAAAGCTCCCCTTTCCCAGAGGAACTGCTAGACCAACAGTTCCTATCAAGGAGTACCACTTTGATGGCACACAGTTGCATACTAACCAGCAACTGAGAACATTTGGATAGAGAATGGTAAAGGGTAAAGCAGTCAATGGCCTAAACTGCGGGCAGAGTGGATTATCATCACCCAGGAAACCAGGCCCCTAACAGTCTTCACTGATAGTTGGGCACTGTATAGGGGACTGACTTTTTGATTCCCCATGTGGGAGTTAGCCAATTGGACCATATGTCAGAAGCCCCTTTGTGGTCAGGACATGTGGGCTGGCCTTTGGCATGTATGTCAGGGCAAGACTGTCACGGTGTTCCATATCATAGGACACCAGCCTCTGAACAGCCCTGGCAATGATGAGGCTGAAACTCTGACATGGACCCAGTGGTTGGAAGATGACCTGGCAGTCAACACTGCAGACCGGCTGCACCGGGCGTTGTGTCATGCCAGTTGGCACACCATGTGAGAGACAATGAAGGCCTGGAGCCTGCCCCTCAGGTATGCAGCATAGTGGATGTATGTCAGCAGTGCCCAGCATGTGCTAAAAGACACCCTTGCCTCCCCCTGCAGGAGGGCAGAAAAATCTGATGGGGAGAGACACTCTTGACCCATTGGCAGGTGGACTATATCGAACCCTTGCCCTGCAGTGAGGGATCCAGGTATGCACTTGTTTACATCAATACAACAGGACTTCTGCATGCATACCCAAGTGGAAAGGCCAATCAAAGAGTGACTATCCAAGGCCTATGACAGTTCTGTGCTTCTTAAGGCACCCTTGAAGTAATTGGAAGTGACCAAAAAACCTATTTCACCAGATACCTGGTTCAGTACTGGGCAGAGAACCAGCACATTGATTGGTGATTTCATCTACTCTATAAACCTGCGGGAGCTGGAATCATAGAACAATATAATGGTTGCTAAAACAGGCTCTGAAGACCGATAGTAACTCATATCAAAGGTGGACTACATGGATCATTCTCAAGAATTGACCATATGTTGGGCCACAAAAACAACATCAGCAAATTCAGAAAAATCGAAGTTGTACCAAGCATATTTTCTGATCATAAAGCCTTGAAACTAGAATTCAACTGCAAAAAAGAGGAAAAAAATCCCACAAAAATGTGGAAACTAAACAACATACTTTTAAAAAATGAATGGGTCAAAGAAGAAATAAGTGCAGAGATCAAAAGATATATACAGACTAATGAAAATGACAATACGACATATCAGAATCTATGGGATGCAGCAAAAGCAGTGATAAGAGGGAAGTTCATATCACTTCAGGCATATATGAACAAACAAGAGACAGCCCAAGCCTGACCAGGCGGTGGCGCAGTGGATGGAGCGTCGGACTGGGATGTGGAAGGACCCAGGTTCGAGACCCCGAGGTTGCCAGCTTGAGCGCGGGCTCATCTGGCTTGAGCAAAGAGATCACCAGCTTGGACCCAAGGTCGCTGGCTCCAGCAGGGGGTTACTCGGTCTGCTGAAGGCCCACGGTCAAGGCACATGTGAGAACGCAATCAATGAACAACTAAGAAGTCGCAACGCGCAATGAGAAACTGATGATTGATGCTTCTCATCTCTCTCCATTCCTGTCTGTCTGTCCCTGTCTATCTCTGCCTCTGTAAAAAAAAAAAAAAAAAAAAAAAAAAGAGACAGCCCAAGTGAACCACTTAACTTCACACCTTAAGGAACTAGAAAAAGAAGAACAAAGACAACCCAAAACCAGCCGAAGAAAGGAGATAATAAAAATCAGAGCAGAAATAAATGAAATAGAGAACAATAAAACTATAGAAAAAATTAATAGAACAAAGAGCTGGTTCTTTGAAAAGATCAATAAAATTGACAAACCCTTGGCAAGACTTACCAAGGAAAAAAGAGAAAGAATTCATATAAACAAAATCCAAAATGAAAGAGGAGAAATCACCACGGACACCATAGATATACAAAGAATTATTGTAGAATACTATGAAAAACTTTATGCCACTAAATTCAACAATCTAGAAGAAATGGATAAATTCCTAGAACAATACAACCTTCCTAGACTGAGTCAAGAAGAAGCAGAAAGCCTAAACAGACCTATTAATAGAGAAGAAATAGAAAAAACCATTAAAAACCTCCCCAAAAATAAAAGTCCAGGACCTGACGGCTATACCAGTGAATTTTATCAAACATTCAAAGAAGACTTGGTTCCTATTCTACTCAAAGTCTTCCAAAAAATTGAAGAAGAAGCAATACTTCCAAACACATTTTATGAGGCCAACATAACCCTCATCCCAAAACCAGGCAAGGATGGCACAAAAAAAGAAAACTACAGACCAATATCTCTAATGAATACAGATGCTAAAATACTAAACAAAATACTAGCAAATCGAATACAACAACATATTAAAAAAAAATACATCACGATCAAGTGAGATTCATCCCAGAATCTCAAGGATGGTTCAACATACGTAAAACGGTTAACGTAATACACCATATCAACAAAACAAAGAACAAAAACCACATGATCTTATCAATAGACGCAGAAAAGGCTTTCGATAAAATACAACACAATTTTATGTTTAAGACTCTCAACAAAATGGGTATAGAAGGAAAATATCTCAACATGATAAAGGCCATATATGATAAACCATCAGCTAACATCATATTAAATGGCACTAAACTGAAGGCTTTCCCCCTTAAATCAGGAACAAGACAGGGTTGTCCACTCTCTCCACTCTTATTTAATGTGGTACTAGAGGTTCTTGCCACAGCAATCAGACAAGACAAAGAAATAAAAGGCATCCATATCGGAAAAGAAGAAGTAAAGGTATCACTTTTTGCAGATGATATGATCCTATACATCGAAAACCCCAAAGAATCCACAAAAAGACTACTAGAAACAATAAGCCAATACAGGAAGGTCGCAGGATACAAAATTAACATACAGAAGTCAATAGCCTTTCTATATGCCAACAATGAAACAATTGAGAATGAACTCAAAAGAATAATCCCCTTCACAATTGCAACAAAAAAAATAAAATACTTAGGAATAAACATAACAAAGAATGTAAAGGACTTATATAATGAAAACTATAAACCATTGTTAAGAGAAATTGAGAAAGATATAAGGAGATGGAAGAATATTCCTTGTTCTTGGTTAGGAAGAATAAATATAATCAAGATGGCTATATTACCCAAAGCAATATACAAATTTAATGCAATTCCCATCAAAATTCCAATGACATTTTTTAAAGAAATAGAGCAAAAACTCATCAGATTTATATGGAACTATAAAAAACCCCAAATAGCCAAAGCAATCCTAAAAAAAAAGAATGAAGCTGGGGGCATTACAATACCTGACTTCAAAATCTATTATAGGGCCACGACAATCAAAACAGCATGGTATTGGCAGAAAAATAGACACTCAGACCAATGGAACAGAATAGAAAGTCCAGAAATAAAACCACATATATATAGTCAAATAATTTTTGATAAAGGGGCCAAGAACATACAATGGAGAAAAGAAAGCCTCTTCAATAAATGGTGCTGGGAAAACTGGAAAGCCACATGCAAAAGAATGAAGCTGGACTACAGTCTCTCCCCCTGTACTAAAATTAACTCAAAATGGATCAAAGATCTAAACATAAGACCTGAAACAATAAAGTACATAGAAGAAGACATAGGTACTCAACTCATGGACTTGGGTTTTAAAGAGCATTTTATGAATTTGACTCCAATGGCAAGAGAAGTGAAGGCAAAAATTAATGAATGGGACTACATCAGACTAAGAAGTTTTTGCTCAGCAAGAGAAACTGATAACAAAATAAACAGAAATCCAACTAAATGGGAAATGATATTTTCAAACAACAGCTCAGATAAGGGCCTAATATCCAAAATATACAAAGAACTCATAAAACTCAACAACAAACAAACAAACAATCCAATAAAAAAATGGGAAGAGGACATGAACAGACACTTCTCCCAGGAGGAAATACAAATGGCCAACAGATATATGAAAAGATGCTCATCTTCTTTAGTTATTAGAGAAATGCAAATCAAAACTGCAATGAGATACCACCTCACACCTGTTAGATTAGCTATTATTATTTTTTTTTTCATTTTTTTCATTTTTCTGAAGCTGGAAACAGGGAGAGACAGTCAGATAGACTCCGGCATGCGCCCGACCGGGATCCACCCGGCACGCCCACCAGGGGCGATGCTCTGCCCACCAGGGGGCGATGCTCTGCCCATCCTGGGCGTCGCCATGTTGCGACCAGAGCCACTCTAGCGCCTGGGGCAGAGGCCACAGAGCCATCCCCAGCGCCCGGGCCATCTTTGCTCCAATGGAGCCTTGGCTGCGGGAGGGGAAGAGAGAGACAGAGAGGAAAGTGCGGCGGAGGGGTGGAGAAGAAAATGGGCGCTTCTCCTGTGTGCCCTGGCCGGGAATCGAACCCGGGTCCTCCGCACGCTAGGCCGACGCTCTACCGCTGAGCCAACCGGCCAGGGCTAGATTAGCTATTATTAACAAGACAGGTAATAGCAAATGTTGGAGAGGCTGTGGAGAAAAAGGAACCCTCATCCACTGTTGGTGGGAATGTAAAGTAGTACAACCATTATGGAAGAAAGTATGGTGGTTCCTCAAAAAACTGAAAATAGAACTACCTTATGACCCAGCAATCCCTCTACTGGGTATATACCCCCAAAACTCAGAAACATTGATACGTAAAGACACATGCAGCCCCATGTTCATTGCAGCATTGTTCACAGTGGCCAGGACATGGAAACAACCAAAAAGCCCGTCAATAGACGACTGGATAAAGAAGATGTGGCACATATACACTATGGAATACTACTCAGCCATAAGAAATGATGACAACAGATCATTTACAGCAAAATGGTGGGATCTTGATAACATTATACGAAGTGAAATAAGTAAATCAGAAAAAAACAGGAACTGCATTATTCCATACGTAGGTGGGACATAAAAGTGAAGCTAAGAGACATTGATAAGAGTGTGGTGGTTACGGGGGGAGGGGGGAAAGGGAGAAGGAAAGGGGGAGGGAGAGGGGCACAAAGAAAACTAGATAGAAGGTGACAGAAGACAATCTGACTTTGGGTGATGGGTATGCAACATAATTGAAAGACAAGATAACCTGGACTTGTTGATCTTTGAATATATGTAACCTGATTTATTGATGTCGCCCCATTAAAAAAATAAAATTATAAAAAAAAAAAAAAAAAAAAAGGTGGACTACACACTTGCCAGGGTCTTGAGTGACTGACCATGAGGTGGACAAACGCCTTAGTGTCATTGGTGACCCTGCCCTGGTTGGGGCCCATGTGCGTTCAGCTGCTGTTCACACCAGACCTGGAACTTGGGAAAGGCCAATAGTACCGTGTGCTCCTGCCAGCCCTTTAGGATGTGTCCCTGGGGTGATCAACTCTGATTGGGGATTGGATAGTACAGATTAGCCCCAAGTGCTGCTCCATCTTTCTACTTGGGGGAAGGGTCTGGCCCAGGATCTGCTCTTGCAACTGACAGTCTCAGGTAGTTGGCCAACGTGGGTCTGCTGCCAGAATCCTGGTAAACAGACCATTTCAAAGGGATATACATTACCTCTGCCTGGCAGATTAAGACTCCACCTATCCACCTATTTTTCAGGGGTAAGGAAGGGCACAAAGCCAGGCATGGAATAGGAAACCAAGACACGCCTTTCACAGCGTGACTGCCCTGACACGGGATTGTACAACTGCCTGCATCTTCCCAATGGTAGGGATTCGCCTTTGTTAGTACCCTCATCTCACCTGTCTTCTCATCCCTAGGTTAAGTATGAGTACTTTCTGCAATGGGTGGGGCACTGCTAATGTCCAGAATTGTAGTGCATGTTGGGTGTGTTAGAAAGTTCCCACCTCAGTGGCAGACAGCTTACCCTGACAAATACATCCAGCCAACCAGACAGTGGACCTGGTTGCAGAGGTGGAATCACACTGATGCTACGACTTTCAACACCACAAGAACAGGTATTCCGCAGGTTGGAAACCAGACTCAGGCATGGCCTCAACCATCTCTTACCATACGGTTTGGATTAGATTAATGCATTGAGTTACATGTCCTGGCCCCTCACTGCCCTGAGAGAACTAATGGGACTGGGAATGTAACCCACCCTTTGGAGTGGCTGCCGCAAGCTTGATGTACACACTATAAAGCAGTATAGGTTTCTGTCTGTTCTTGCTAGAGTTCACTTGTAGCTTACACTGTGTCTATAGAACTGCAATGTATCACTGCTCTACCCACACCAGCCCTTTATCGGAAGAATTTTGGGTAGATTGTGAGGTGGAATAGCAGCATCAGGGTGGAGTGTAGGGTTAATACTGGACATGGCCCTTCTATACCTCCTGGCAGATGGTCCAGGGCCCAGGACCATCGGCTCTTTTTTTTTTTTGCATTTTTCTGAAGCTGGAAACAGGGAGAGACAGACAGACTCCCGCATGCGCCCGACCAGGATCCACCCGGCATGCCCACCAGGGGCGACGCTCTGCCCACCAGGGGGCGATGCTCTGCCCATCCTGGGCGTCGCCATGTTGCGACCAGAGCCACTCTAGCGCCTGAGGCACAGGCCACAGAGCCATCCCCAGCGCCCGGGCCATCTCTGCTCCAATGGAGCCCTGGCTGTGGGAGGGGAAGAGAGAGACAGAGAGGAAGGCACGGCGGAGGGGTGGAGAAGCAAATGGGCGCTTCTCCTATGTGCCCTGGCCGGGAATCGAACCCGGGTCCTCCGCACGCTAGGCCGACGCTCTACCGCTGAGCCAACCGGCCTGGGCGACCATCGGCTCTTGAATGTGCATCATATTCTACCAAGAAACAAACAGACCTTTGAAGAAGACTTCCATTCCCTGACTCCAGCACGTGTGCTTCCTGTCCTTGGCTTTGTGTGATTATTATCCAACTGCTTTATAAGCCAGACCACCCAACTGGCCACCATCAGGCCTCCGTGTATGTAAGTAATAAAGGCTGTGTATGCTCCATCTGGCCATCCTTGTGTTTTCTTTGTTTTTAGTTTTGGGAAATCTGTGAGACAGGTAGATATACCTTGGTCCTGAACTCTTGCGTTATACCTCCCCATGAGGTTAGGGTTATATGCTTTAATTGGAGTGGAAGAAGAAGAAAAATACCAACAGAAAAGAGAAAACATTAAAATAAAAAAATATTAAAACAGACTACCACAGAAGGAAGGGAAGAAGCAGGGAAAGAACTGACCTATCCTTTTCTTCCTTCTCTGAAGCAACTTAGGTATTCAGTGAAGGCACTCGTAAACAACCTGCAGGGTAGATTGATCTCGCTCTTTTAAGATGCCCCTTCCAAGGTGCCAAGACAGAGAATCTAAAAAAGGAGAGGACTTTTTCTTACACATGAAGAAGAAAAGAGCCATGTTTCTGCAATCTGAAATGTGTTTATTTAGGAATCATTATGAAGAGGTCATTGCAACAATGTCACCTAGAGATCGGAGTCACAGAAGACCTAGATGTAATCATTACAAAAGTGAGAGGACCTGCAGCACCTGAAGTTCACCAAATAGATACTCCATTTCATATTGTTCACATTAGCACAGTTCTTTAGGCAGCCCATGAAGGTTAACCAGAGAGTACCATCTTCTGCAAGAGGGAGGAGAAACAGATCAGCCAAGAACTTCTGCAAAGAAACTTCTTTCCAGCCTACACCAGCATATATAAACAACCTTATGTAGTTTAAGGCTCTGTTTTTCAACTGTGAGGAACTGGAAGATGCAAGTTGGGGGCTTGCTTCCCAAATGAAAGGCAATAGTAGAGTTGTTGTAAAAAGTAATTGGAGGCCCTGGCCGGTTGGCTCAGCGGTAGAGCGTCGGCCTGGCGTGCGGGAGACCCAGGTTCGATTCCCGGCCAGGGCACATAGGAGAAGCGCCCATTTGCTTCTCCACCCCCCCCCCCTTCCTCTCTGTCTCTCTCTTCCCCTCCCGCAGCCAAGGCTCCATTGGAGCAGAGATGGCCCGGGCGCTGGGGATGGCTCCTTGGCCTCTGCCCCAGGTGCTAGAGTGGCTCTGGTCGCGGCAGAGCGACGCCCCGAGGGGCAGAGCATCGCCCCCTGGTAGGCAGAGCATCGCCCCTGGTGGGCAGAGCGTCGCCCCTGGTGGGCGTGCCGGGTGGATCCCGGTCGGGCGCATGCGGGAGTCTGTCTGACTGTCTCTCCCCGTTTCCAGCTTCTAAAAAGAATTAAAAAAAAAAAAAAAGAAAGAAAGAAAAAGAAAAAGTAATTGGAGAAGGGGAGATAATGACAACAGCAATTCTGGGATTGCCAAAGCCGGATGTTTCGATTGAGAAATGGCACTGGTTTAAGTAAGGATTATAAATGCCAAGGGATCACTTAGCATAAAGGATAGGAGAAAAGATAATAATGTTTAGTTTTACCCATCAAGGGCTCATATTTAAGCCAGTCTTTACTGCTGACCCAGCCCTTCTATTTCCACAGTTGAAAGCCACCCACAAGAAATTCCAGACGGGACAAAAACAGAAGCTGTTCTCCCTGATCTCTCACCCAGGTAGTTGCTTCTCTACTGTTGTTTTCTTCAAGCTTCTCAAGCTATTGGTTCTATAGCTACAGGCCCATGTCCCCTATTGATCATTATGGCCTATGATTGGAATAGAGACACCAGCTTCTCCAGGGCTGATACTGCCCACAGTAAAGTGAGGCCCCTTTTTGTACAATGGCTAATGTGTCCCTGTCTGCTTCCTCGGTCCCTTCTTTCTTCCCCCAACCCACAACTTACTTTTAAAAATCGTCCCGGTTGAGCAAGCCTCATTCATTGTTGCAGTACATATTCCTCTGGCTTTGGTACAATTCTCTCCTGGAAACTGGAGGTGGCACATCCGACACTGAATTGCTTCTACAATTTGGATCAGAGAATAGGGAAACCAAAGCAAGAGCAGATCTCACACTGCCATGGAAGAATCCCCTTCAGGTTAGAATGCTGTTTGGAGCCTGGAGGGCTTTGCCAGAGACCCATTCAACACGGGCATCTGCTTCTATTAACATAGCCTAAGCCAGGAGAGAGACCAGGGTTTACGGTCTCAACAGTTTTAGACTGAATAAAACTGAAAAAAAGGGGAGGGGTGATAGGAAAGAAAGGAAAAGAGGAACAAAATCAAGGCTGAGATAATCAGATCATGCCCTCTTCATACTCACCACGTAAATTACTTTCATGAAGTAGACGGAAATCTGTGCTGGCAAAGAGAAATGAAACGTAAAACAGATCTGCAATTTTGCCTAAGAGTTTGCCTGGCATAAAGCCTTTTTAATCCTTGTAATGCATGGGGTCCGTTCTGTTCTCTTAACCTGGGGACAACAGGCCATTCCTGTCCCTCCAAAGCCTGATCACCATCTCAGGGCACCTCTATACTCTTCCCTCCTTTTAACTCCCTTCACCTCTATCTGGCCTCTCAGACTCCCCTACCCCTTCTCACAGGGTGCATCACAGACCAGAAGGAGAGAGAGAAACATAATTATTTTACCTCGTTCTCTTCTTTTTTATTGATCTTATGTGGCATTATTACTTATGTGTGTCTGGAAGCTGACAGTGGGAGAAAGCAGCTGAAATTCCTTAAGGAGTTACACTTTGGATTTCGCCAGCTAATGCCTATAAAGTCAACATTTCCCTTTCTACTCTCCCGTTCTCTTGTTCTTTATTAACTCGCCCCAAGCCTTGCCCACTGCTATTCACGTTATGTTGTCAAACAGAATGAGCTCCAATCCCAGCCCCATTCTGCAGGAAGAGGTTGCTGAGTGTTGAAATTAGGGTCTATCTCTGGATTCCCTTTCATCTCCAATGCCCACCCTTTCCCCTCTCATCTCACCCCTCCTCTAAACTTCTCCCTCCCACACCCCTGATCCATTTCTACTCACCCGAAGACTGATCTCTGCTTAAAAAGGACCCAGATAGTACTGTTTGGGGAAAAAAAAGATACACTCTCTGCAGACCTCATTTTAACAAACCCCACCTCACAGGTTCTGTGAAAATCTTCTCAATTCCTTATAATCTACCACTTTTCCCCTGTGAGGGGAGGATTCAGCTTTGGGGAAGATCCCAAGGACATGATGCACTGTGGCAGAAGGCATGGCATTAGAAAGGCAGCTTCTGTTACCATAGGGCTCCCCATGGGAAGCCTCTGTCATGGGAACCCCAACCGATTCCAGGGTCCTTCACACATCTCTCCAATTGTCAACCCTAGGAACTCACCTGTAAAGCAGCAGAGCAGAATAGGGAGTCCCTGCAGGAGGGATGTGTCCATTTTGGAAGGAAAAACGAATAAGTTAGGGCAGGAAGCTGCAAGGTGTTTATTTATACATCTGCCACGTTGGGCTTCCCCAAGAAAGGCTAGGGGCAGGGACACTGTGAAAGTCATTCAAAGACCATTTCGCTCCTAGGGAAACCAGTGCCTGTCATTTCTGTTTTCGGCAAATTGGTGGGGACAAGTGCTGGTTAGGTACATTCTGCACCTGATTTATTCCAGTCCTATCAGTCAGGATGTTTGATGTCACGTTCTATGGTCTTTTCATTATACCACACTTTGGGAGAGTACAAGGGTAAATTAGGGGTGGGCAGGTAGGATTCAGAATCATCATCACCAAGGTGCTCATTAAAGCAGAGAGAATATATGAGTGCAAATAATTGGAATGCAGAAAGGGCAAAAGAAGGTGGAATACAGAGTCTTAAAAAGGTACAAGGAATGAGAAAGAAAGGGGGAAAGGTTAAGCCCAGAGGAATTGACAGAGGGTTTTCATGAGGGGACTAGTTTCTCACTGTCAATCATCAGAATGAGGCAAATCCTCATCAGAGTTGAGAAGGAAATTGCTTCCCATTCTTGGAGTTACCAATGGTTGAGACTTAGACTTTTGTTAGATGTAAATTTGAGTCAGACTGGTGGTGGCACAGTGGATAGAGCGTTGACTTGGGATGCTGTGGACCCAGGTTTGAAAACCCGCGGTAGCTGGCTTGAACACAGGCTCACGAGCTTGAGCATGGGGTTGGTGACCTGAGCATGGGGTTATAGATATGATCCTATGGTTGTTGACTTGAGCCCAAGGTCGCTGGCTTAAGCAAAGGGTCACTGGCTTAGCTGCCCTGCCCCATACCCCTGTTCAAGGCATATATGAGAAACAATCAACGAGCAACTAAAGTGATGCAACTAGAATTGATGTTTCTCATCTCTCTCTTTTCCTGTCTGTCCATCTGTTTCTCTTTCCCTGTCTCTCTCTCTCTCAAAAAAATTAAAGATTACTTCTGGAAGGAGGTAAGGTGGTCCTTCTTACTGAACTTTAGGTCAGTAATTGGGTTTTACCTCAATTCTGAGAATGATTAAGAATTCAATTAGGGCCTGACCAGGCGGTGGTGCAGTGGATAGGGCGTCGGACTGGGATGCGGAAGGACCCAGGTTCAAGACCCGAGGTCGCCAGCTTGAGCGCAGGCTCATCTGGTTTGAGCAAGGCTCACCTCAAGCAAGGGTTTACTCGGTCTGCTGAAGGCCCACAGTCAAGGCACATATGAGAGAGCAATCAATGAACAACTAAGGTGTCACAATGAAAAACTGATCATTGATGCTTCTCATCTCCCTCCGTTTCTGTCTGTCTGTCCCTATCTGTCTCTCTCTCTGTCACTGTAAAAATAAATAAATAAAATAAAAAAAAAAACATTTTAAAAATAAAAAAAATAAAAAGAATTCAATTAGGGTCTGACCTGTGGTGGCGCAGTGGATAAAGCGTCGACCTGGAAATGCTGAGGTCGCCGGTTCAAAACCCTGGGCTTGCCTGGTCAAGGCACATATGGGAGTTGATGCTTCCAGCTCCTCCCCCCTGTCTCTCTCTCCTCTCTCTGCCTCTCTCCCTCTCTCTCCTCTCTAAAAATGAATAAATAAATAAATAATTTTAAAAAAACAAAACAAAACAACAAAAAACTAGAGGTTACCAAGTTTCTCTTAAAAAAAAAAAAAAGAATTCAATTAGGAATGTGGCTGAATGTAAGAGTCTCGTGGAGGAACTGAGCTGGTGGGTTCTAAAAACAGCCACATCCAGTATCTTATTCTAAATTTTATGTTAGTTTCATCAGTTATTTCTGTACCTTCAACAAATATCTATGGAAGTTGCATTTTAGTCATTGCTGTTATTGCAAGGAATTGAGGGTAGGGTCTGTGCACATGCTTAGGGCAAAACAACATGGGGCGGGGCCAACAGTAACCGGAAGAAAGATCGCAATATGACACAATGTAGGTCTACAGCAAAGTGGATAGTGGTCTCGGCCAGATGTTGAGTGGTAAGGTAGGGGACAAGAGTGGTATATGTTGGGCAGATAAAATATATTATGCTCACTTTGTTAAAAATGGCACTGCCCACGTGGAAGCCCGTCACCCAGGTGATTGCTTGGGATGGGTGTGATTGTATTAATGTGTGTTGGGGGCCGCCTGTGGGCAGGCAGGATCCTTGTAGCCTGGGGCTTGGTTTTAGGACTAAGCCTTTCCCACCCTTTTTAATGTATGGTGGTGCACTCTCATGAGGAATCCCATCATGCCTCAGATAAGTGACTTTGTATTAGAGACTTTCCTATTTTGTATATTGGATTAAAGGTTTTGATTTCTGCACTATAAAGTGGGGCAGACCAGGAGCTTGCTCTCTTGGTTCCTGAGATAAGCATTAGAGAGGAAAGCAGAGAAAGGTCATGTGGACGAGGCCAGGAGAAGCAGCCAAGATGGTGGAGTGCTGAGTGAGAAGCCGGTTTGTGCAGAGTTTGTGCAGGGAGAAGAAAGAAGATGGGGAACAGAGGTGAATAAGTCTGGTGAGCTAGAAACCTTTGATTCTAGGAAACTCAGATAAGTCAGTAGCTTTTTGAGCACTGAATAAGTGGGTTTTGGAGCCCAGTGTGTGTTTTTACTTGCCCGCCAGGTGCAAGCTAGGTTTAAAGATGATGGCCTACCAGTTTTTGGCTACATTGTTTCTTTATCAACTGTCCAAATCCAATGCAAACCTGCATGGGCCAGGCGGCTGTGATGGTGGCCACAGCCACAGGCTTAACATTTGGCGTAGTCTGTGGCGGGATTCAATACAGATCAGCAAGGAGCCACCACCACCTCTAAGCGGTGGAGTAGAGGACTCGCTGCTGTTATGGTTCCCCATGGCTGTCCTTTTTGGGGCTGTAGGCTGGCTGATTTTTACAGCCATGCGTGAGGAAACCAAGAGCTCTGTGGAAGAGGCTGCCTGGGACCTGCAAACTGAGCAGTGGAAGGAGCTGGAGCAAATGCGGGAGAAAGAGATGCTGGCCCTGGAGCAGGAGGAAGCGCTGGAGGAGGAGGCCAGCCAGATTTGCGAGATTCATCTGGAAATGGAGCAGCCACTGGAGAAGAAATCACAGGTTTGTGAGTTGGAGATTGCCCTGGATATTGTAGAGACCAAGCAGTGGCAGGAGGCCGGGGCTGAGGCTGGGGCCAGGGCTGCAAGTCCTGTGGGGCAGATAGTGGCAGCAGCCCAGAGATCATGTCCAGCAGCTGGAGCTGATGTTTTCAGTTTCTCTTTGGAGGATGAGGAGAATCGGGCAATCCACAGTCAGAGAGTCCAGCAGCAAGCAGTTCTTATTGCGCCCCTGGTAGGTCTGTGATTTTGGGACATAGGGGTGAGTGCCATCATGCTCTCAGGAGCAAAGATGGAAATGATGACTGCCATTGCTACATGCTCTTCCTTGGGACAGTGTAATACCTGCCAGGACGGCAGGGATGAGGGGGGTGGCTGAGGCCCCATGTGTGCGGATTGATTCCTAGACTGTGACTGGAGTAGGCATTGGCTCCTTTGTTGGTTGGACTTACAGATTTTGGACAATGTGAAATATCGTGATGGGGTTGGGGGGCAGCTTTGTTGGAAGCACTCCCCTGCCCCGGGAAGCTTTCCTCATGGCTAGAAAGAAGGCTGAGGACATTTTGCACTTTTGGCAAAGTGCTCAGAGACTGGTGAAGTGTATCTTTGTAATTGTTGAAATTGTATGATTTGTTGTATTGTTGTAATTTGTGTAATGTGCCTGATTTCCTTTCACAGGGATGCTGGTGGTGTAGATTGTGGGTAGTAAAGTGAGCATAGGGGTGGATTGTTGGGCAGATAAAATATATTATGCTCACTTTGTTAAAGATGGCACTACCCACGTGGAAGCCTGTCGCCTAGGTGATAGTATTGGTTGACTTTCTTGCTTGGGCTGGGCATGATAATATTAATGTTGGGGGCAGGTTGTGGGCAGGCAGGATCCTTGTAGCCTGGGGCTTGGTTTTGGGACTAAGCTTTTCCCACCCTTTTTGATGTAAGGTGGTGCACTCTCATGAGAAATCCCATTATGCCTCAGATAAGTGACTTTTTTTAGAGACTTTCTTGTTTGTATATTGGGTTAAAGGTTTTGGTTTCTACATTATAAAGTGGGGCAGACCAGGAGCTTGGGATTCCTGAGATTAGCAGTAGAGGAGAGAACAGAGAAAGGAGAGCAGAGAAAGGCCACATGGAGGAGAGGAGAGAAGCAGCTAAGATGGTAGAGTGTTGAAGGAGAAGCCAGTTTGTGCAGAGTTTGTGCAGAGAGGAGATGGGGAACAGAGGTGAATAAGGCTAATGAGCTAGAAACCTTTGATTCTAGGAAACTCAGATAAGTCAGTAGCTTTGTGAGCACTGAATGAGTGGGTTTTGAAGCCCAGTGTGTGTTTTTAGTTTCCCGCCAGGTGCAAGCTAGAATTAAATGTAATGCCCCACCAGTTCTTGGCTCCATTTTTTCATTACCGTCTGTCTGAATGTAGTGCAAACCTGCACTGGCCAGGTTGCTTTGATGGTGGCCGCACCTATTGGCTTTACAATTGAGCTGTGTGAGTAATCTGTTTTGTTTCTTGGTCAGAAAATATCTCCAGTATAATTTTAATTGGAATAAGTAAAGAGCACTAATTTAAATTTCTTAATTTATAATTAATATATGTAAAGTCTTTTGTTTAATGTGTAACTGTGTCTGTTTCTAAGGCCTGAATTAAATTTTTGCATGCAAAATTAGAAATTTCTGGCAAAAGGGCCACTTAACTATGTCTTGCTTGAATAGTCAGGTTTTTTATTCTTCCCTTGAAGATCTCTGTTGTGGGTGTTGATAGTCCTATTTTCTGCTGCTTTGTTTAATGTATACTGTTTCCTTTATTCCTCCTACCTCAATGCCCCACTCATATTTCAGGCTGGAACCTACTCCTAATTTAGAGCTCTCTTTCCCCCTTTTGCCAACTTCTATTATGAATCTACCTTTGCCACCCAGCTTAGTGTATCCCAAGGTTCTCTTTACCAAGCCACAGTCACAGAGCTCCAGGGAAAAGCAACCTGGCTCGTCTCTCCAGGCAGAGGACAACAGAAGCTCCATATCCACACATGCTGCAGATGGCTTTTCCAGTCTACCTGAATCATTACCAGCTAGAAGCAGCGGTCATTTGGACTTGGACATGAGCTTCAAAGTATAGAATTGTGACAAGAATTCCAGTGCCATGCATACTTTTCCTGGATGTGGACTTTTCATGGACTCCTCCTCCTTGTGACAGCTCCTAACAGACTGAACTGGGGTTGGGTTGCATTTTTCAGAGATTTGGCATGGTGTTGGGGCCAACTTGGACTTGGTGAACATGTTAAGGACACACACACAAAAAAATTTCTGGGCAAAAGTAAAAGGAAATTTGTAAAACAAGCCCCAAAAATATAAAATCTCTTTTCTTGGATCCAAGACCTTTCTTTAGCTTTAGGGCTCTGATTTCTCCCCTGAAAAAATTATTCTCTTCTATTGGTTCCTACTTCTTGTCTTGTGTCCTCTATAGTCAAACACTCTTTATTCCGGGTGCTAGTTAATTGTCTGTCTTATATTTCTTGCTTTTTGTATACTAATTTCTGCCTCCTCTCTGGACAATTTGAAGTGTTTCTCCAGCCGCTGGGGGGAGGGTTGGCAAGTAAGTGGTTTGAGTGAGAGAAAAGCAGGGCTGGACATGCTGTGGGTGGAACAGGGTGGGGAAGGGTGCTAGAGTAAGTTGGCAGGGACAATTAAGGGTGAAGTGACTAGAGAAAAAATAGAATAAAAACTAGTCTCAGATATCTACCTACTGACCAAAAGAAGTTTTACTCATTTGGAAAATACAGGGTAGGAATGGTATTAAAATTGGAATTTTGCTTTAGAAAAATCTTAGAAAAAGAACAAGACCAGGTAAAAAGGATTTAGAAATTAACAAACCACGGATGTGGAACTTGCTGGTTATCAGTTCTTTGAAATGAATTGCAATTCCAGAATAAGTGATGGGATCATGAGTAATAGAATTATAGAAAATAAGATTATCAGGACAATCAGAAGGAGTACTGGGATCATGAGTAACAGGATTATAGGGAATGGGATTATCAGAGACAAGCCCTCCAGCTGCCTCTCCCCTTCCCCTCCCTAGGACGTAGGAGTCAAGTGAGCCCTCCATAGATTGGGATTAATGGCATATTGCCCTCCACTGGTCTATAGGAAGTTATAGAAGGGAATTGTGGGAAATTAAAAAAGAAAAAGAAACCTCATATAGGCTAAAACAACCCACTATTGGGAAAGTAATTTTGTAAAAAATTTTATTTTAATTAGCTGCTCAATGCAAGTCAGTTAGATTGCAGGTGGTAGATTGATTCAAGTCCTGCTTGGGAAAAGCTCCATTATCTGGCCAAGGAGCTTGGCTACAGGATGAATAATAGAAAAAAAAAAGTTAAAAGTGACAGACTTTTCTCATCTCATAGCTCCCGGAGCCTGCTGCAAAAATCCTGATTATTCATTTACGTGAACTCCAACTGCCCTTTCATTGTCCCACCTAGCTGCCTAACCTCACCCTTACTTACTGGATAATAGCACCTGAGACAGAAGAGTTCCAGAAAGCTGATCAACCTCCCAAGGAGAAGCATTCCAGGAAGCTAAAACCGTAAAAGGGAACATACCAGAAGTTTTGACTCAATACCCCCTCAGACTCTCCCAAACACTATAAAATTTGCCCCTAGTCTGTAAACGGTGCCCTTCTCCCTGGAGAAGTGCCTGGTAGGGTTCCTTTCTTTCTTTCAATAAATCCTGTTACTCTGGTCTTTTCGGACTCCCATGGATTCCAACATTTAGTGCTGAAACCCGGGACAGGGGTTAACTGCCTGGACGATCCCTCTTTGCTGTCCATACGAGGCCTGGAAAATCTATTGTAGCTTGATTGGCCAGCAGTCTAATCCTGTCCTGAACCCCTGTGTTGGGCAGATAAAATGTATTATGCTCACTTTGTTAAAGATAACACGAGGAGGCCGTTGCCCAGGTGATATTAATGTGTGTTGAGAATTGTTGTAGCCTGAGGCTTGGTTTTGGGATTAAGCCTGTCCCACCCTTTTTGGTGTGAGGTGGTACAATCCTATTATGCCTCAGAGAAGTGACTTTGTATTAGAGACTTCCCTGTTTTGTATATTGGATTAAGGGTTTGGATTTCTACACTATAAAATGGGGACGGAATGAGAGTTTGGCTCTCTTGGTTCCTGAGATTATCATTAGAGGAGAGAACAGAGCAGAGAGCAGAAGGAGGCCACGTGGAGTAGGCCAGGAGAAGCAGCTAAGATGGTGGAGTGCTGAGTGAGATGCCAGTTTGTGTGGAGTTTGTATCTGGGATAAGGAAGGAGATGGGGAACTGAGGAGAATAAGGCTGGTGAGCTAGAAACCTTTGATTCTAGGAAACTCGGATAAGTCAGTAGCTTTGTGAGCACTGAATGTGATTGGGTTTTGGAGCCCAGTGTGTGTTTTTTACTTGCCCGCCGAGTGCAAGCTAGGAATAAAGACGATGGCCCACCAGTTTTTGGCTCCGCTGTTTCTTTGCCGACTGTCCGAATCCAATGCAAACCTGCATGGGCCAGGCTGCTCTGATGGTGGCCCTGGCCGTGCCTCCTGGCTTTACACCCTGCCAGACCAGAAAGGTAAGGAGTTTCTCCCCCTTCCCCTTCCCCAGTTGGCTTCTCTTTTCCACAAAATTTTCTCTGGTCAGACGGTTTTCTCTGGCACACCTCACATTTTGAGGGGTTTGAATTTCAGTCTCAATAGACTGCACGAAAGACTAGGTGCCTAATCAAACCTCTCTACTCTCTCGAACTTCTCATCCTCTGAGCTCCCTGGCAGGTGATGATGACCTCTATCAGGGATGACTCCCCCACACGGAGATTTTCTCCTCTTGGGATGGTGACAAAAGGCGGGGACGCCCCCTCTTGCTCACCTGTCTCCACGGCTCTTCATAGTCTAAGCCTTCTGACCAGATCCCTCTAGGATGTCTCATAAAAAACCTCACTAAGTTAGGCCTCTCTGACCTTAAGCCAAAAAAACTCATTTTCTTCTGTAACACGGCGTGGCCCCGATACAAATTAGACAATGACTCCTATTGGCCTGAAAATGGGACATTCAATTACAATATTCTGAGAGACCTTGACAACTTTTGCCACTGGACTGGGAAAGCTTCTGAAATTCCTTACATGCAGGCTTTCTTCTCCTTTCTCTCTTGTCCTTAGTTTCTGTACCACTTGTTCTACATGCAGGCCGTTTTTTGGCCAAAGAAACCTCACCTAAAACCTCCACTCCTAATCTTTCCTTCTCTGTGGACTCCCAACTCTCTCCTTCTCCTGCCTGACCCCAGGGGCACCCCTTTCTCGGAACCCCTCTCTGTTCCCTCTGCAAATCTCTTCCACTCAAGTCTCTTCCCTCCAAGAGCCCCCTCCGTTCACAGAAACCTGTTTCTCATTCACCTGCAAATACTACTCTCTCTTTCTCCTCCCCTGCTGGCTGGGGGCCCCTCCCTTCTCCACTGTGTTCTTTAACCCCTCTTCCCTCCTTACAAACTGAAGGCTCTGCCCTTCTTCTTGCCCCAACTCCCTCCTCACAGACTACAGCTATGCCCTTCTCCCCCTAGTCCTCTCCCCTCTCTTTAAAGCTCCAAATCTTTTTGACTCCTCTAACCACATGGCACCACCACTAGCACCTCCTCCTTTTCCTCCTCTTGCAGATTCTGACCCTCCTTTCCATCCAGCTGCTCACACTGTCCATCCGTCTGCTTTCTCTCTTCCTCCCCTGTATGCTGGCAACATCCTGCCATCTCAAAAACCTTAAAAAAAACAGAATTGTATATTAAGCTATGTGAGTAAGTAATCTGTCTTGTCTCTTTGTCTATCAGAAAATACCTCTAGTATAATTTGGATATAAACAGTAAAGTGCACTCATTTAAATTCCTTAATTCATAATTTGTAAAATCTCTGTTTAATGTGTAACTGTGTCTGTTTCTAAGGCCTTAAACCAATAATTACCCACCTCTTAAATCAAGGCTTACTTATCCCCATGGACTGTCTCTGCAATACCCCCACCCTACCTGTTTGAAAACCTTCAGGGGTTTATCACCTCATACAAGCCTTACATCTAATCAATAAGGTGGTAGTTCCCCTCCATCCAGTAGTCCCTAATCTCTAGAAGTTACTGTCACACATTCCCTCAAACACCTCTCACTTCAGGGTCCTAGACCTCAAGAATGCCTTCCTTACCATTCCTCTACACCTGACTCTTACTTTCTGCTTGCATTCACCTGAACTGACCCGGACACCAATGCAGCCCATCAACTTACATGGACTGTCTTACCCCAGGGGGTCAGAAACAGCTCACGCCTGTTTGGGCAGGCTGTAGCTCAGGATTTAGCAGCATGCAATCTCAAAACTAGTACTTTCTTACAATATGTAGATAACCTACTCTGCAGCCCCTCCCTGCCTGCCTCAAGGAGACACACCATCACCCTTCTTAACTTCCTTACTGTAAAGGAATATTGTGTCTTCTCTGCTAAGACTCAACTTCATTCTCAATCCTTAGTCTATCTAGGCACTGCCTTAACCCCCACCACCTGAAGTCTCACCCTAAATCTAACTCAGACCCTCTGCAATCTGCAACCACCTACCACCGCAGATCAAATCTTTTCTTTCCTCGGTCTAATAGGCTTCTTTAAACACTGAATTCCCAATTTTGCTTTTAGTCAAGCCCCTCAGCAAGATCTTCTGAACATGGCTTTTAAGGTCTATAATGGCCAAGGAAGTAACAGAAAAGGCAAATAAGGTCCAAAAGAAGTCAGGAAATACCAGCTTTTGGCATATGCTCTTAAAGGCTTCAGTGCCCTAAAGGGCTTTATAGGATTCCATCAGGGTCCTGCTCAAGAGTGAAAAAAAAGGTCATTGAACTGAAGCCTGCAAGGCTTCTCAACACCAACAAGGGACACACCTTTGCTGTAGAAAGACGGACATGAGAAGGTAAGCTGCCCCCTTGTTCCATGGAGGGAGAGTTCAGTCTCTTCTAGCCTTGTTCCAGCTACCTGTGACCTGATCTTGCCCAGCTTACTGGTTGCAACTGAAGGCCCAAGGACATTGTCCATGAGCCTAAGGTATTTCTTCCAAGTAGCAGATAAACTGATCTGATCTCATTTCTTGTAAACACAAGGGCCATCTACTATACCTTGCCTAAATATTTAAGTTTTATTTATCCCTCAAAGATCTCTACTGTGGGTATTGTCAGTCTGATTTTGTTCCTTTATTTAATGTATAGTATCTCCTTTATTCTTCCTGTCTCAATGCCCCATGCCTATTGTAGGCTGATACCTGCTGCTAATTCCAGCTAGAAGCAGTGGTCACTAGGACTTAAACTCTAATTGCAAAGTGTAGAAATATAACCACCCTTTTTCTAAGCACTTGTAGGATTTACGGGTTACTAAGTAATTGTTCAAAGACTGTCCAAAAGGTGCTTCCAGCAGTACATCACCCAAGAATTGACTTTCACATGGAAAGGTCCACACACCATGATCCTGACAACTCCCACTGCTGCTAAAGTAGAAAAACAGCATGCCTTACTCCAACCACAAACCTGAAGCTGGTTGGTCTACATATGGCAAATATATAAAGAAACTAAGGACTCTTTTAATCAGGCTTTGGGAAAAGGGAAATTAGGGTAAAAAGAAAGTCAACTTAATTGTCACTAAAGGTTAAAAACTTTTAAATCAAGAGTTCTGACTAGAAAGGAATTGTATGGTTTGATAGTGGAGGGTATGGGGTATGGAAATATTTTTGAAAAAAAGAGGAAAAAGTGGGTTGTGATGAAGGCCAGTTATTTCTGGATAAAAAAGTTTATGAAAGCTGAGGGTTTATGTAAACTGTAGCAGGTTTATGCAGGTTGTAGGAGGTTTGTACTGAGAAAAAAGAATTTGGTCAGAAAACTGATTTTGAAAAAATGTTTAATTAGTCACCCTAGCTAACAATCCTCTACTCTCCCCACTTATTAGGGATGACTCTTTCCTCCACCCTGACCATCTGGAGCTCAGAAACAGAGAAACAAAACCAACCCCTTGTCCTCCTATTCTCTATTCACCTCTCAGCCTGCTTCACCCAATCAGGGGCTTTCTACTCGTATGGGACCAACACCTATATGTATCTTCTTACTGATTGGACAAAAACCTGTACCCTAATATATCTCACTCCAAATACCAACCTAATCCCACACAATGAGCCTCTTTCAATTCCTAGTACACTCCCTGTCAATCTAAGGACCAAATGAGCTATACAGGTAATTCCTCTCCTTGTTGCTGTAAAATTTCTATAAAAATAGGTCTAGGAGCAGGGGACTGGCCACTGCCCTGTCTTATTCCCACTCTCTCTGAAACCCAGCAAATTTGTAAACATGGAATCAGTGGTTTCACACAAACTGGGTGTCTTGACTATTACCTTTTATTGGTCCACTCACTCTCCTATTTATTTTTCTAACTTTTGGACCCTGCCTCTTATGTTTGTTTTCTAGTTTCTTACAGAACCGCATGCAGACCTTCACAAATCAGAAAATTGGAAAACCCCTTGTTCTTGATGCTAGCACCAATTATAGGACCAATCCTAATTTTGTGCCTAATTTTAATGCTTGCCTCTTTCTTTATCAAGTTCCTGCAGGCTTGAATGAGAGAAATCACCAGGATTACCTACAATCAAATGCTTTTACAACCCCTACTCCAACTATCCCAAGGGGGTTCACGAAGGAGGCCCCAATAGCGATAACAGCAGGAAGTAGCTCCAGAAGATGGCTGGTCCGAAACAAACCTCCTTCTTGAACCCCATACCCTTTCCTTCCCCCCACCTCTTTTCCTTTCTTTCATACTACAGAGTTGAGAAATGATAGATATATTAATTTACCTGAACTCCAACTGCCCTTTTGTTGTCCCACCTGGCTGCCTGACCTCAACCTTACTTACTGGATAATAGCCCCTGAGGCAGAAGAGTTCCAGAAAGCTGATCAACCTCCAAAGGAGAAGTGTTCCAGGAAGCTGAAACCGTAAAACCGTAAAGGGGAGCATACCAGAAGTTTTGACTCAATACCCCCTCAGGCTCTCCCAAACACTATAAAATTCACCCCTAAACTGTAACCAGTGCCCTTCTCCCTGGAGAAGTGCCCGGCAGGGTTCCTTTGTTCCTTTCAATAAAGCCTGTTACTCTGGTCTTTTCGGACTCCCATGGATTCCAACAAATTCCAGCCATCCTGCCTTGCATGTTGACATAATAGTGTAAATTACTGAGGGTCAAAAGAAAGTTAATATCTCTTTGCCAGCTGGGTAGTTTGTATCAAGAATTTCATATGGTGAAAAAGTATTTTCCATGTTAAAATGTATGTGTTGTTTCAAAGGCCTTTTGTTAATTCTTTATTTGCTGATTTTTTTTTGTTTTCTTTTTTTTTTTTACAGATACAGAGAGAGAGTCAGAGAGAGGGATAGACAGGGACAGACAGACAGGAACAAAGAGATGAGAAGCATCAATCATTAGTTTTTTGTTGCACATTGCAACACCTTAGTTGTTCATTGATTGCTTTCTCATATGTGCCTTGACCATGGGCCTTCAGCAGACCGAGGAACCCCTTCCTTGAGCCAGTAACCTTGGGCTCAGGCTGGTGAGCTTTTGCTCAAACCAGATGAACTGGGCTCAAGCTGGAGACCTCAGGGTCTCAAACCTGGGTCCTCTACATCCCAGTTTGACGCTCTATCCACTGCACCACCACCTGCTCAGGCCTTTATTTGCTGTTTTATAGCCCTGTAATGTTGGAATCTTAGTTTAAATATTAGAAGTTATTAATACTGTCTTTTTATATGATGTTTAGTTTATTATCATTTTGAAACAATATTAGGTAATATTTTTTAAAAATCTTATCCTAGAACTCTTGCAAATCTATTTCATCATGCTTTTGTTAAAATTTCTTTTGAATGCTAATGTACTGAATTATTCAGCAGCAAAGAGATTCTGGAATTCTAAAGGAGGTACCAAAATTTGTTTTTCTCAATTTAATCCAGCTAATAACATTGCTTTTGTCTTTTTTCCAAGAGTTTATATAGACAGAAAAGGGCTCTCAGGCCCCTCAGTGAAATCTTCTGAGCATGGCTTTTAAGGTCTATAAAGACCAAAATAGAAACAGAAAAGGCATATAAGGCCCAAAGGAGATCAGGAAAATACCAGCTTTTGGCATATACCCTGTAAAGCCAGTAGCCACGGCCACCATCATAGCCGCCTGGCCCATGCAGGTTCACATTAGATTCAGAGAGACAGTAATGAAACAATGGATCCAAGAACTGGTGGGCCATCATCTTTAATCCTAGCTTGCACCCGGTGGGCAAGAAATACACACAGTGGGAAACACTTCCCTTTCCATTCAGGGCTCCCAAAGCCACTGAATCATCTGAGTTTTCTAGAATCAAAGGATCCTAGCTCACCAGACTTATTCACCGCTGTTCCCCATCTCCTTCTCCCTGCACAAACTCTGCACAAACTGGCTTCTCCTTCAGCACTCCATCATCTTGGCTGCTTCTCCTGGCCTCCTCCACATGGCCTTCTCTGCTCTCCTCTCTAATGCTAATCTCAGGAACCAAGAGAGAGCAAGCTCCCGGTATGCCCCACTTTATAGTGTAAAAATCCCAACCTTTAATCCAATATGCAAACAAGGAAGTCTCTGATACAAAGTCACTTATCTGAGGCATAATGGGATTCCTCATGAGAGTGCACCAATTTACATCAAAAAGGGTGGGAAAGGCTTAGTCCTAAAACCAAGTCCCAGGCTACCTTCCCACAGCCTTCCCAAAGCCTGCCCCCAACACATATTAATATAATCATGCCCATCCCAAGTAAGAAGGGCAACTAATATCACCTGGGCGACAGGCTTCCACATGGGCAGTGCCATCTTTAACAAAGTGATCATAATACATTTTATCTGCCCAACAATCCACCCCTATGCTCACTTTACTACCCATAATCTACACCACTAGCATCCCTGTGCAAGGTAATTAGGCACATAACACAAATTACAACAACATGTCAAATCATACAATTTCAACAATTACAAAGATACACTTCACCAGTCTCTGAGCACTTTGCCAAAAGTGCAAAATGTCCTCAGCCTTCTTTCTAGCCATGGGGAAAGCTTCCCGGGGCAGAGATGGCCTCCAACTAAGCCCCCACCCCACCCCCATCAGGTATTTCACATTTTCCAAAATTCGTAAGTCCATCCAGCAAAGAACCCAGTGCCTACTTCAATCATAGTCCAGGAATCAGTCCAAGCACATGAGGTGTCAGCCACCCCCCTCATTTCTGCCATCCTAGCAGGTCTTACACTGTCCCAAGGAGGAGCACATGGCAATGGCAGTCAGCATTTCCATCTCTGCTTCAGAGAGCATGATGGCAACCAACCCTATGTCCCAAAATCGCAGACCTACCAGGAGTGTAGCAGATAATCCTTCCAGGGGGCTCTCATCTTCTGGAAACTGCGAATTGCAACTCCAGCCCGATTCTTCTCGTCCTCCAAAGAGGAACTGAAAACACCAGCTCCTGCCGCGGGGCTTGAGCCCCAGGCCGCTGCCGCCTTCTGCTCTGCGGGCCTTGCAGCCCCAGCTCCAGCCTCAGCTCTGGCCTCAGCTCAGCCTCAAGCCTCAGTCCCAGCCTCCCACCGCTGCTGGCTCTACACAACATCCAGGGCAATCTCCAACTCATGAACCTGGTCGGCCTCCTCCGGTGCTTGCTTCAGCTCCAGGGTCGGCATCTCTTTCTCTCATGTTTGCTCCAGCTCCTTCCACTACTCAGTTTTCGGGTCCCAGGCAGCCTCTTCCACAGAACTCTTGTTTCCTCATGCATGGCTATAAAAGTCAGCCAGCCTACAGCCCCCAAAAGTACAGCCATGAGGAACCATAACAGCAGCCATTCCTCTACTCCACTGCTCAAAGGTGGTGGTGGCTCCATACTGAATCCTGCCACAGACTATTCCAAATGTAAAGCCAGTAGCCACGGCCACCATCACCACCACCTGGCCCATGCAGGTTTGCATTTGATTCGGACAGTCGGTAATGAAACAACGGAGCCAAGAACTGGTTGGCCTTTAGTATTAATCCTAGCTTGCACCTGCAGGCAACTAAAAACACACACTGGGCTCCAAAACCCACGCATTCAGTGCTCACAAAGCTACTGACTTATCTGAGTTTTCTAGAATGAAAGGTTTCTAGCTCACTAGCCTTATTTACCTCTGTTCCCCATCTCCTCTCTGCACAAACTGCACAAACTGGCTTTTCCTTCAACACTCTGCCATCTTAGCTGCTTCTCTCCTCTCCTCCACGTGGCCTTACTCTGCTCTGCTCTCTCCTCTAATGCTAATCTCAGGAACCGAGAGAGAGCAAGCTCCCGGTCTGCCCCATTTTGTAGTGTAGATACCAAAATTTTTAATCCAATATACAAACAAGGAAGTCTCTGATACAAAGTCACTTATCTGAGGCATAATGGGTTTCCTCATGAGAGTGCAGCACCACCCCACATAAAAAAGGGTGAGAAAGGCTTTGTCCTAAAACTAAGCCCCAGCCTATAAGATCCTGCCTACCCACAGCCCACCCCAACACACATTAATATACTCACACCCATCCCAAGCAAGAAGGGCAATTAATATTATCATTTGGGTGACAGGCTTCCATGTGGGCAGTGCCATCTTTAACAAAGTGAGCATAATATATTTTATCTGCCCAACAATATCCTAGGAAGAAAAAGTCAGCCTTTCTAGTCCTTTCTTTGGAAAATGAAGGAAAAGGAACGTAGAAGTCTCATGACTTACAAGGACAACTAGGGTCTTTTGGTTTTAAGTTCTCTGAAAGGATTAAGGTTAACTGAGAAACTTCTCTTTCAATGGGAGACAGGATTTATATATCACCTTGCATTGATTGTAGTTTGTCCCCCTTCCTGGAATCCTGAGAGTAAAATACCTCTAGGTAGTGAGGGAAGAGGAACCCTGAAAGATTTGTAAATATCTTTGATTGTGTTACCTTGAAAGTCTTAATGTTTTTGTGTATCCCCTAGACAAATGTTATAATTTTGTTAATGATTGTGCCATAATGTCATGCTCTCCCCCGCCCGTGTGTGATCAAGGGTATATAAGCAGCCCCTGAACTATTTTGGGGGCTTGTTGGGCAGATAAAATATATTATGCTCACTTTGTTAAAGATGGCACTGCCCACGTGGAAGCCTGTTGGCCAGGTGATAATATTAATTGCCCTTCTTGCTGGGAATGGGCATGAGTATATTAATGTGTGTTGGGGGACAGGCTGTAAGCAGGCAGGATCCTTATAGCCTAAGGCTTAGTTTTAAGACTAAGCCTTTCCCACCTTTTTTGATGTAAGGTGGTGCACTCTCATGAGGAATCCCATTATGCCTCAGATAAGTGACTGTATCAGAGACTTCCTTGTTTGTATATTGGATTAAGGTTTGAATCTACACTATAAAGTGGAGCAGACTGGGAGCTTGCTCTCTCTCCGTTCCTGAGATTAGCATTAGAGGGAGGAGCAGAGAAAGGCCACCTGGAGAAGGCCAGGAGAAGCAGCCAAGATGGTGGAGTGCTGAGGGAGAAGCCAGTTTGTGCAGAGAGGAGATGGGGAACAGAGGTGATTAAGTCTGGTGAGCTAGAAACCTTTGATTCTAGGAAACTCGGATAAGTCAGTAACTTTGTGAGCACTGAATGAGTGGGTTTTGGAGCCCACTGTGTGTTTTTACTTGCCCGCTAGGTGCAAGCTAGGAGTAAAGCTAATGGCTCACCAGTTCTTGGCTCCGTTGTTTCATTACCGTCTGTCTGAATCCAATGCGATCCTACATGGGCTGTGATGATGGCTGTGGCTACTGGCTTTACAGGGCTGCACGATTTGGGCCTGCAGATGCCCCATGTCAGCCATATGTGGTCGGCATATTAAAATTTCCTCCTTTAATAAAAGTCTTCAAAATTTATCTGGACTCGGTGTCTCTACGTGGACTCAATGAAGTGAGGTACAGTGCCTTTCAGACTCTGTGATGCAGTACTTTATAACAGACTAAGTATGCCTTCAGTTCAATGCCATTTAGATTATGCGCTAGAATGTTTGCTTTGCATCTCCAATGTTGGTAAAATGATAAAAAGTATATTTCTTGAATGGAGATTTGCTTTCTGGCTATCATTAATTTTTTTTAAAGAAACCAATCTATTCTCCACAGGGAATACAGCAATATATTCTAAAATTCTTTGCTAATCGAGATAGCTTTACATAATGACCATTTTGAATAGGTTAGTGGGACTAGTGGTGAGTACCAAGATTTGTGGAAGGAGATCACTGCTTAGGCCAATCCCACATATGATAAGGTGAGACAAGAACTACTGTCACTGTTCCTTTGAAGCATCAATGACCTTAGGCTCCTGGGTTCTCCCAGTGCTCAGAGCACATATGCCAGTGATCCAGCAGGGAACAGTTTCTATTAGACCAGGGTTTGAAAGAGCAGTCAGATCAGAACAACCTGTCTCTCTTCTTTCAGGCAAGTGAATAGCACAGCTCTGGATGACTGGGATCTATTGAAACCAGAAAGTTCTACCCTCTTGAAGGATGTGAAAACAGAAAAAATTCAGATAATATATGCAGATCCAATAAAGAATATAAAAGAAGTGTCTCTGGGGAGCCTATGTGCATTTTTTTCTACTATGAGATTTGCCATCCCTGAAGATATTTTGGGAATATCAGAATTGTTGAAAATGTCCATAGTTCCTTAGTTAGTTCCTGTGATTCTGAGGTCTGGAGAAGATGATATTGAAGTGACGAGGAAGGTAGATCTAGGCAGGAGAGAATAGCCAATAGCTTATCCACTGCTCCTATTATAACATACATCTCAAATAACATGCCCGTACTTTCTTTTTTTTGAAATTTTAAACAAAATTTAAAAACAATCTATTTGGAAACATTAAAATAAAAAATACATACTACTTTTTGGCTGAAAAAAAATTGTTTAGAAAATTAAATTTAATGGGGTGACATTGATCAATAAGAGTACATAGGTTTCAGGTAAACATTTCTATAGCATTTGAACTGTTGATTGTGTTATATATCCATAATCCAAAGTTAAATCATTTCCCATCACCATATATTTGTCCCTCTTTACTCTCCTCCCCTCACAAAATTTCCTTCCCCTGGTAACCACTTATTTTTTATTATCACGTAGGAGGTGGGGAGGCAGAGAGACAGACTCCTGCATGCACCCTGACTAGGATCCACCCTGCAAGCCCTCTATGGGGTGATGCTCTGCCTACCTGGGACATTGCTCCATTGCTCGGCAACCAAGGTATTTTAGTGCCTGAGGCAAGGCCAGGGAGCCATTCTCAACACCTAGGGCTAACTTGCTCAAACCACTTGAGCCATGACTACGGGAAAGGAAGAGAAAGAGAGGAGGGGGAGGGGTAAAGATGGTCCCTCCTCCTGTGTGCCCTGAGTGAGGAATCAAACCAGGGACTTCCATATATCAGGCCAACACTCTATCACTGAGCCAAACAGCCAGGGCAACCACTTCACTTTTATCTATGTCCATGAGTCTCATTTTTATCATCCACCTATGTGTGAAGTCATATAGTTCACAGCTTTTTCTGATTTACTTATTTCACTTAGTATAATGTTCTCAAAGTCCATCCATGTTGTTGTAAATGGCAAGTCCTGTACCTTCAATATGCTGTCAACAAACCTAGCTATCACCAGAAGAACTCTTTCTAGGGGTGATCTCAGCTAAAGAGAGATAGAGACTCCTCTTTTATTCTCCAAGGTGAATTCACAGTACACGAAAACCACACTCAAAGATCTCTTTGTAAGCTGCCAAAAACTGCCAGCACTTCCAAGGTGGCACTTAGCCCTCTGTATTGTTGAGTTTATGACATACTTGCCATAATTAGAAAAAATAATCTTGAACATGTCAGATTATAAAAGTAGTCTTTCTGTGTTCAGAGAAACTGTCCCTGGTTAGTTCACTGAGGCCAATTCCCCTTTGTTATTTCCTCTGTGTGTGTTTAGATGTAGAATTTTTATACTGGTGAAAAATAACACAGAGAGCGGAAAAGTGTATAGAATATAAATGCACATTTGAAAGTATTTTAAAATGCACAAATATCTATGAACTAGGTCTGGAAATGACATGTGACCAGGGCTATACGAAACACCTGCACACCAAGTTCTCCATCCTAACGTATTCTCTTTTTTTCCTGATCTAGCAGGAAATGTTACCCTTTCTCTTACAGAATTTAACCATCATTTGTTTTATGGTTTTACCACACTATATCTTTGCTTGTTGTTGAATATTGATATAAATGAAATCAAATGGTACGCATTCTACAAGTTATTTATGGTTTTGTGTGAAGCTTGATTTTTCTATAGTGTTCCATTATATGAATATTAAGCCTGAGAACTTGCCAATATTGATGGAAAAACCTAAGAAAACAAAAATTCCTAAGTAAGAGAAATTTAAAAATCTACCCTTATAATAAAATTTCAGAAAGTCAAAGAAAATAATAAAATGTTAAAAACAAATAGAAGGTAAAAATCATCCAAAAGAACATTTGACTGCCAACTGAATACTCAATAAGAAAAATGGTAGCTAGAAATCAGTGGGATGATCATCTTCACTATGTTGAAACACAATACCTGCAAACATAGAATTCTATATCCAGAGAAAAGAATCTTTATAAGCAAATTGAAATAAAGGCATTACTAGACAATAGTAATGCCATCAAAAAGCCCTACACTTATAAAAACTATATATACTATCAATAAATACTATTTAAATTGAATTGATATGTCAGTCTGAACTAATCAAGGCTGAAGAATAAATGTATGCATTTGTGGTTTCCTATAGAAAGGAAAAACAAGTTTTCTGATGTTGCCATCAGTCTCCACAGGCTCGCACTTCAGACCTCAGTGGTGACACCGCCCACACTCCAGCAATCCCAAACTGTGACCCCCCTCCATAGTCAATCTTTTTACGTGCTCAGTGGGGCGTCCATTTGTTTTTATTGAACCTACAGAGACACACACGTTATCTTTGGCCCAGCAGTACCCTTGTTAATCAAGTGATTCGTGGAAAAAGCATCACCCGTCTCAAGGATAATGTGCACACTCAATGTCAAATTCTACTAAGAGATCAATTTAAAAGGAAGCCTGAAATGTGCCAATATGATTTAACATGTAGAGGTCCTTCATGTTCACAGTGAGAAGAATAAAGAAGAGAAGGGGAGGCCAGGTGAAAAAGAGTAAAGAGTGAACTTTAGCAAAAAATATAAAAATAGAAAAGAAAGCTTTAAATAGTGTAAGTCATGTGAATATGTAAAATATCTAGCAATAAATACACTGCTCACAAATATTAGGGGATATTTTGTCACTTCATATTCATTTGGAAATATCCCCTAATTTGTGAGCAGTATATAATACAAATTGCAAAACTTCTCTAAGGAAAAAGTAACATAATTGAGAAAGGCTAACCAAAATCCAAAAATAAATGGAGAAATAGATATTAATGATTAGCTGAATAACATAAATTAATAAATCCTTAGAATTAATATATCTAAGGATTTAATAAAATCTCAAAAATAAAATTCAAGTAGGCTATTAAAAACTTTTATGTTGAACCCTGGCCGGTTGGCTCAGTGGTAGAGCATCGGCCTGGCTTGCAGGGGTACCGGGTTCGATTCCCAGCAAAGGCACACAGGAGAAGCGCCCATCTGCTTCTCCACCCCTCCCCCTCTCCTTCCTCTCTGTCTCTCTCTTCCCCTCCCGCAGCCAAGGCTCCATTGGAGCAAAGATGGCCCGGGTGCTGGGGATGGCTCCTTGGCCTCTGCCCCAGGTGCTAGAGTGGCTCTGGTCGCGACAGAGCGACCCCCGGGAGGGGCAGAGCATCCCCCCCTGGTGGGCAGAGCGTCGCCCCCGATGGGCGTGCCAGGTGGATCCCGGTCGGGCGCATGCAGGAGTCTGTCTGACTGTCTCTCCCGGTTTCCAGCTTCGGAAAAATACAAAAAAAAAAAAACTTTTATGTTGATACAATTTATTTTGTTATAACTTAAGAATCATAAGAAGTTGCAAAGAAATGTCAGAACATTTGTGCATTTAAAAATTTTTTTAGAAAATTAAATTTAATGGGTTGACATTGATCAATGAGTACAGAGGTTTCAGGTAAACATTTCTATAGCATTTGAACTCTTGCTCTATTTTGTATTCATTACTCAAAGTCAAATAATTTTCCGTCACTGTATATTTGTCCCTCTTTACTCCCCGTACCCCCCACCTGCCCCAAATGATAACCACTTCACTTCTATCTATGTCCATGAGTCTCAGTTTCATAATCCACCTATGTGTGAAATCATACAGTTCTTAGCTTTTTCTGATGCATTTATTTCATTCAGTACAATGTTCTCAAGGTCTATTCATATTGTCACAAATGTCACTATGTCATCATCTCTTATGGCTGAGTAGTATTCCATAGTATATATGTACCACACCTTTTTCTTTTTTTTTTTTTTTTGCATTTTTCTGAAGCTGGAAACAGGGAGAGACAGTCAGACAGACTCCCACATGCGCCCGACCGGGATCCACCCAGCACGACCACCAGGGGCGACACTTTGCCGCGACCAGAGCCACTCTAGCGCCTGGGGCAGAGGCAAAGGAGCCATCCCCAGCGCCCGGGCCATCTTTGCTCCAATGGAGCCTTGGCTGCGGGAGGGGAAGAGAGAGACAGAGAGGAAGGCGCGGTGGAGGGGTGGAGAAGCAAATGGGCGCTTCTTCTGTGTGCCCTGGCCGGGAATCGAACCCAGGTCCTCTGCATATGTACCACATCTTTATCCAATCCTCTATCGAGTAACACTTTGGTTGTTTCCATGTCTTGGCCACCGTGACTAATGTTGAGATGCACATGGGGTGGCATGGGTTTTTACGTACCAATGTTTTCAAGTTTTTTGGTAGACACCCAGTAGAGAGATTGCTGGGTCATATAGTAATTCTATTCTTAATTTTTTTTTTTTTTTTTTGTATTTTTCTGAAGCTGGAAACGGGGAGAGACAGTCAGACAGACTCCCGCATGCGCCTGACCGGGATCCACCTGGCACGCCCACCAGGGGTGACGCTCTGCCCACCAGGGGGCGATGCTCTGCCCCTCCGGGGCGTCGCTCTGTTGCGACCAGAGCCACTCTAGCGCCTGGGGCAGAGGCCAAGGAGCCATCCCCAGCGCCCGGGCCATCTTTGCTCCAATGGAGCCTTGGCTGCGGGAGGGGAAGAGAGAGACAGAGAGGAAGGAGGGGTTGGGGGTGGAGAAGCAAATGGGCGCTTCTCCTATGTGCCTTGGCCGGGAATCGAACCCGGGTCCCCCGCACGCCAGGCCGACGCTCTACCGCTGAGCCAACCGGCCAGGGCCTATTCTTAATTTTTTGAGGTACCCCTATACTGTCTTCCATAGTGGCTGTACAAGTTTACATTCCTACCAGGAGTGACTGAGGGTTCCTTTTACTCCACAGCCTCTTCAACATTTATTATTACCTGACTTGTTGATAATAGCCAGTCTAACAGGTGTGAGTATCTCATTGAAGTTTGGATTTGCATTTCTTTGTTAGCAAAGTGAGTATCTTTTTATAAAGCTGTTGGCCATTAGTATGTTTTCTTGTGGAAGTGTCTGTTCAGGTACTCTGCCCATTTTTTAATTGGATTGTGTGCTTGTTTGTTGCTGAGTTTTGTGAGTTCTTTATATATTTCAGATATTAACCCCTTATCAGAGTTGTTGTTTGTAAATATCATCTCCCATTTTGGTTGGATGACTTTTTGTTTTGTTGTTGGTGTTTGTTTGTTTTTTTCCTGTGCAGAAGCGCTTGTTTTTTTAAAAATTGATTTTGGGGGGTGGAGAGTGGAAACATCTACTCATAGTAGTTGCTTTCTTGTAAGTGCCTTGACTGGGAAAGCACAGGGATTTGAACCAGAAACTTCAGCGTTCCAGGTCATTGCTTTATCCTCTGCACCACCACAGGTCAGGCTGTGCTTTCTAGTTTGGTATAGTCCCATTCATTTATTTTTGCCTTTACTTCCCTTGCCTTTGGGGTCAAATTCATAAAATGTTCTCTATGGCCAAGTTTAGTACCTATGATTTTTTTTCTATGTAATTTATACTTTCAGATCTTATATTTAGGTCTTTGATCCATTTTGAATTAATTTTTGTGCAGGAGACAAGATGTAGTCAAATTTTATTCTTTTGCATGTGGCTTTCCAATTTTCCCAGCACCATTTGTTGAAGAGGATTTCTTTTCTCCAATGTGCATTTTTGATTCCTTTGTCAAAGATTATTTGTTCATATATAAGTGGTTTCACATTTGGGCTCTCAATCCTGTTCCATTGGTCTGTATGTTTGTGTTTCTGCCAATACCATGCTATTTCGATTATCATGGATCTGTAGTATAATTTGAAGTCAGGTAGTGTGATACCTCTGGCTTCATTCTATTTCCTCAAGATTGCTTTGGCCATTTGGGGTTTCTTATGGTTCCATAAAAGCCGGGTGAAGTTTTGTTCTATTTCTTTAAAAACGACTTTGGGATTTTAATGGGTATTGCATGAAATTTGTGTATTGCTTTGAGTAATAAGACCATTTTAACTATGTTGATTCTTCTGATCCATGAACAAGGAATATTTTTCCATGTCATTGTGTCATTTTCAATTTCTTTCATTAATGCTTTGTAATTTTCAGTATGTAGGTCCTATACATCCTTTGTTGAGTTTATTCCTAGTACTTTATTTTTTTTGTTGCTATTGTAAAAAGAATTGTTATTTTGAATTCATTTTCTGAAGTTCCATTGTTGGCATGTAGGAAAGCAGTGGGCTTTTGTATATTGATTTTGTATTCTGTGACTTTACTGTATTGGTTTATTGTTCTTAATAATCTTTTGGCCTGGCCTATGGTGGCACAGTGGATAAAGCGTTGACCTGGAATGCTGAGGTTGCCGGTTCAAATCCCTAGGCTTACCTGGTCAAGGCATATATGGGAGTTGATGCTTCCTGCTCCTCCCCCCTTCTCTCTCTCTCTCTCTCTCTTTCTCTCTCTCTCTCTCTCTTTCTCTCTCTCTCTCTCTCTGTCTCTCTTCTCTAAAATGAATAAATAATTAAAAAATTTTTTAAATGCCTTTAATTAAAAAAAATCTTTTGGTGGAGTCTTTGGGGTTTTCTATATACAGGATCATGTTATCTGCAAAAAGTGAGACCTTTACTTTTTCTTTCCCATATGGATGCCTTTTATTTCTTTCTCTTGCCTGATTGCTCTAGCTAAAACTTCCAGAACTATGTTGAATGAGAGTGGAGAGAGCATCGTTGTCTTCTTTCTGATTTTAGAATGAAAGCCTTCATTTTTCACTTAGTATAATATTGGTTGAAATTTTGTGATATATAGCCTTTATTATGTTGAGATACTTCCCTTTTATACCCATTTTATTGAGTGTTTTAAACACAAAGGGATATTATATCTTATCAAATGCCCTTTCTGCATCTATTGGTAGGATCATATAATTTTTGTTCTTTGTTTTGTTGATGTTGTGTATTACATTGATGAATTTATATATGTTGACCATCCTTGTGTTCCTGGAATAAATCCCACTTGATTGTGATGTATTATTTTTTAATGTATTGTTGTATTTGATTTGCTAGTATTTTGTTGAGTTTTGCATCTGTAATCATTAAAGATCAATGGTCTGTAGTTTTATATTTTGTACTGCCCTTGTGAGGTTTTGGTATGATGATTATGTTGACCTCATAAAATATATTAGGGAGTAGGCCCTGGCCGGTTGGCTCAGCGGTAGAGCGTTGGCCTGGCATGCGGGGGACCCGGGTTCGATTCCCGGCCAGGGCACATAGGAGAAGCGCCCATTTGCTTCTCCACCCCCCTCCTTCCTCTCTGTCTCTCTCTTCCCCTCCCGCAGCCGAGGCTCCATTGGAGCAAAGATGGCCCGGGCACTGGAGATGGCTCCTTGGCCTCTTCCCCAGGCGCTAGAGTGGCTCTGGTCTTGGCAGAGCGACGCCCCGGAGGGGCAGAGCATTGCCCCCTGGTGGGCAGAGCATCGCCCCTGGTGGGCGTGCCGGGTGATCCCGGTCGGGCGCATGCGGGAGTCTGTCTGACTGTCTCTCCCTGTTTCCAGCTTCAGAAGAAAATACAAAAAAAAAAATATATATATATATATATATATATATATATATATATACACACACACACACACATATATATTAGGGAGTATTCTTTCTTCTTCAATTTTTGGAAGACTAAGAAAGATAAGTACAAATTTTTCTTTGAATATTTAGTAGAATTCACTAGTGCAGCAATCTGGTCCTGGACTTTTATTTTTGGTGTGGTTTTTGATAGTTGTTTCTATTTCCTCCCTGTTTATGGGTCTATTTAGGTTTTCCACTTCTTCATGACTCAGTTTTGGAAGAGTGTAAAGTTTTAGGAACTTACCCATTTCTTCTAGATTGTTAAATTTGTGGCATATAATCTTTCATAGTATTCTAGTATGATCCTTTGTATATCTATGATGTTTGTGGTAATTTCTCCTCTTTCATTTTAGATTTTATTTATATGAGTAATTTCTCTTATTTTCTTAGTGACTCTAGCCAGCGGTTTGTTCATTTAATTGATCTTTTGAAAGAATCATCTCCTTGTTGTATTAATTTTTTTTTTGTATTTTTCTGAAGCTGGAAATGGGGAGAGACAGTCAGACAGACTCCCGCATGTGCCCGACCAGGATCCACCCGGCATGCCCACCAGGGGCGATGCTCTGCCCACCAGGGGGCGATGCTCTGCCCCTCTGGAGCGTCGCTTTGCCGCGACCAGAGCCACTCTAGTGCCTGGGGCAGAGGCCAAGGAGCCATCCCCAGCGCCCGGGCCATCTTTGCTCCAATGGAGCCTTGGCTGCGGGAGGGGAAGAGAGAGATAGAGAGGAAAGAGAGGGTGGGGGGTGGAGAAGCAAATGGGCGCTTCCCCTATGTGCCCTGGCAGGGAATCGAACCCGGGTCCCCCGCATGCCAGGCCGACACCCTACCGCTGAGCCAACCGGCCAGGGCCTGTATTAATTTTTTATAGCTTTTATGTTCTCTATTTCATTTAATTCTGCTCTAATTGTTACTGTGTCCTTTCTTCTACTGAATTTGAGTTGCCTTTGTTCTTTTTCTAGTTTTTTAAGGTGTGATATTAGTTTGTTTACTTGGGATCTCTCTTCTTTCTTGAAATAAGCCTGTAATGATATAAACTTTTCTCTTATTACTGCTTTTGCTGCATCCCAGAGGTTCTGATATGTTGTATTATCATTCTTATTTGTCTATATATGTCTTTTGATTTCTGCTTTTATTTCTTCTTTGGCTCAGTCATTTTTAGAAGTATATTAAGTTCCAAATTTTTTTAAGTTTTTTTACTTCCTTCTTACAGTTGAATTAGAATTTCAAAGACTTAAGGTCAGAGAATATGCTTGGTATAATTTTATTTTTAATTTGTTGATATTAGCTTTGGGGCCCAACATATGGTCTATCTTTGATAATGTTTCATGCACAGTGAAGAAGAATGTATAATCTGACACTTTGGGATGAAATGTCCTATAAATGTTTATTATGTCCATTTGGTATAGTGTGTTGTTTAAGGCCAATATTTCTTTATTGATTCTCTGTTTGGATGATCTACCTAAAGCGGTCAGTGGTGTATTGAAATCTCCAAGTATGATTGTGTTTTTGTTTCTAATTTTAGATATGTTAATAGATTCCTTATATACTTTGGTGCTCCCTGATTCAGTGCATATATATTAAGAAGTGTTATTTTTTTTTTATATTGTTTCCTCTTTATCATTATAAAATGTGCATCTTTGTCTCTTGTTACATTTTGTCTTGAAGTCAGCATTGTCAGATATTAGTATGGCTATACCTGCTTTTCTTTGGGTATTATTTGCTTGAAGAATAGTTTTTAAACCTTTCACTTTGAGTCTTCTTTTGCCCCTGTGGCTTTGATATGTCTCATGAAGGCAGCATATGGTTGAGTTTTGCTTTTTGATCTCATCTGTTATTCTGTGCCTCTTTATTGGTGAGTTTAGTTTATTTACATTTAGGGTAATTATTGACACTTGAAGATTTCCTATAGCCATTTTATGTTTTGTTTTCTGGTAGCTCTATATCTTGTTTAGTTCTTGTCTTTTGTGTTTCTCTTGGTTCTGTTTGTTTGTTGATATCCCATACTACTTTCCCCTGTTCTTAATTTTTTATGCTATGTGATTCATTTTGTGTTTTCATTAGTGGTTACTATTAGGTTATTAAGAGAAAATTTTTTTATATATATATATGGGTCTATTGTCTCATGAGTGCTTCTGCTTTCCACCCTCCTTTGCTACTGCAGATATTTATCTTTTCCACTTTTATGTTTTTATTGTCACAGATTATCCTGGTGTTTATTGTAACGTTGTTGAAGGTTTTACTTGTAGTTTTGTTTTGTTTTGTTTTTGTATCCAATAGAATAACCCCCTTGAGTATTTCTTGCAGTAGGGATTTTCTGGTGATAAATTCCCTCAGCTTCTTTATGTCTGGAACAGTTTTTTTTTGTCCTTCATATTTGAAGGCTAACTTCAGTGGATATAGTATTCTTGGCTGGTAAGTCCTCTCTTTCAGTACTTTGAATTTTTGGATCCACTGTCTTCTGGCTTGCAGAGTTTCTGTTAAGAAGTTTGATGATAACCCAGTGCGCATTCTTTTATGTGTTATTTTTTTTTCCTAGCAGCCTTGAGGATTCTTTCTTTGTCATTGATTTTTGACAATTTTATAACAATGTTTCTGCTTGGGTTGAGGTAACTTAGCATTCTGCTTGCTTCTTGGATTCAAGGATCTAACTCTTTCCATAGGCCTGGGAAGTTCTCCATTTCCTTCTCTTTCTCTTCATCTTCTAATATACCCATTTTTCTTTTCTTCTTCTTCTTCTCCTTCTTCTTCTTCTTCTTCTTCTTCTTCTTATTATTATTATTATTATTTTAGTTAGAGAGGTTGGGAGAAAGGGAGACAGTTCTGCATGCACCCTGATCTGGATCCACCAGCAACTCCCTTCTTAGGCTTATGCTTGAGTTGGCTGAGCTATTTTCAGCATCAGAGGTCAATGCTTGCATGAACTTAGCCATTCTCATTGCCTGGGTCCAATGCTTGGACAAATTGAGCCACTGGCTGTGGGAGCAGAAGAAAGGCAAAAAGGAGAGAGGGAGAGGAAGAGAAGCAGATGGTCACTTTTCATGTGTGCCCTGACTGGGAATTGAACCCAGGATGTCTCTCTCCTCTTTCCTCTATATCATTTCTAGTTGCCTGTCTTCAATGTCACTGATTTTCTCCTCTATTTGATTTCTTTTTAATTTTTTATTAAAGACTTTATTCCATTTTTAGAGAGGAGAGAGAGAGAGAGAAAGGGGAGGAGCAGGAAGCATCAACTCCCATATGTGCCTTGACCACGAAGCCCAGGATTTCAAACCGGCGACCTCAGTGTTCCAGGTCGATGCTTTATCCCATTGTTCTCCTCTATTTGGCCTGTTCTATTAGCTAAATTTGTTAGCTCAGTTTTCAATTTATATATTGAGTTCTTCATCCCTGTTAGTTTTTTTTTTTTTAAGTTTCAGTCTCCTTGGTGAAGTACTCATTTTGTTCATTTATTTGTTTTTTGAGCTCATTATTGCCTATCAGTGTTTTCTCACATCTCATTAATTATTTCCAGAACTTCAGTTTTGAATTCTTTATAGTTTAACTTTAAGGTTTCCATGTGATTGAGATTGATTTATTAAGATTTTTTTTTTGAACTACATCTCTTTCTTTTGTAGCCCTTCTTTGATGGCATTTGAGAGTGATATTGTTAAGAAACTTAACTAAAAACAAAAAAAATGAAAAAATAAGAATAAAAATTACAATAAAAATATAAATATCTTAAAAATAATGACAAGAAAAAGAAAAAACCACAAAAAAGCAAAAGGCAAAAAACACAATAAAAACAAACAAAACACTCAAAATAAAATAAGAATAAGAATATTTAAAAGAAATTTATTTTTATTTTAGTGAGAGAAAGAGAGGTAGAGTGACAGACTCTGGCATGAGCCCAGACTGGGATCCTCTTGGCAAGCCTACAAGGGGGCAATGTTATGCCCATCTGGAGCTGTTGCTCCATTGCTCAACAATCGAGTATTTTTTTTAAGTACCTGAGGCGGAGACCATGGAGCCATCTTAGAGCCTTGATTGTGAGACAGAGAGAAAAAGAGAGAAATGGGAGGGGTGGAGAAGCAGATAGTAGCTTCTCCTGTGTGCTTTGACTGGGAATCAAACCCAGGACATCCACACACTGGGAATACACTTTACCACTAGGCCAACCAGTCTGGGCCAAAATATAAAAATTAAAGGAAATGAAAATCAAAAGAGAAATAGAGATTTCAGTTTTGAGAGGTTTTTCTGTTTTCTTCCAGTAGGTGGTGCTACATTACAAATTTTAGCTCTGTAAAATTCTTGGGCTGACCAACACTGAGATGTTGCTGTTGCAATGATGTAGGCAAGGCTCCAGTTGCGATGATGGGTGAGGCATGCTGTGAGGGCTTTAAGACTTTAGTAATGGTGATCTCAGGCCTCTGAGTCCTCCTCCCCATATCTCAGCAGACCAGGGGAACAATCACAGAGCACCTCTGTTCTTCAGGAAAGAGAGTAGCTTTGGATGGCTAACTGTGGGGTATGTCTCTGCCATTCTCTATACCCTGCATAGTGTGGAAGATAGGATCTGGGATTCTAGGGGGGGCACACTTTGTTCTTCTCTGTCTCTGCACCAAGTGCAGCCTGATAACCAACCATGGGAACACTGGCTGTGACCCCTCGTTCTGCCACCACTTTGGTTTAATATCTGCCCCACTAACCCTTGATCTCACTACTCCTCCAGGAAAAGACCTAGTCACTGAGCTTCTTCCCTCTCTGGAGCCCTGGCAGATAAAACCCCAAACAGTCTGGGCATCTCTTCTCTCAAGAGCTAACCACAAGTATGTCTTATCTTCTTCCCCTCTTCTCAACCTTTCCCATCTTTAGTCCATTCAGTGCATGGATCTTTCAGGCAAGCCTGTGAACCAAGCTGGTGTTTCTTCACTAAATTATAGCTGTTCAATTTGTTAAATTTCAAGGGGAGAGATTGAGAGTATATCTCATACCCCTATTACTCTAACATCCACAAAATTTTTAATCCAGTGAAAATATTTTAAATGCCCATAGTTCATTTTCTAAACCAAGAAATAGACACTGGTACAATACTAGTAGCTCTACTAGTGCCTTGTTCTACTTTCATCAGTTATTACATGTACTATTTTGGTGGTGTATACTATTATAAAATGTTATCACATGTAGATAGTTGTGTAACAATCACCAAAGTCAGGATACATAACTGTTCCATCACTACAAAGAAGCTCCCTTAGGCTACTTCTTTCTTTATGGTAAGGCTCATCCTCTGACTCTAAAGCCTAAGAACCATTTGTCCATTCTCCATTACTATAATTTATTATTCAGACAGTGTTGTGTTATAGAAATGAAATAATACAGGATGAAATTCTTTGAGATCGAATCTTTTCAACCAGTATAACACCCTAGAGAACCATTAAATTGCTTTGTGTATCAAAGATCATTCCTTTTTATTGCTGAGTTCCATTGTATGGATGGATGTACCACAGTATCTATTCACCGGTTGAAGAAAATCTGTGTTCTTTCTAGTTTAAGTCTATTACAAATAAAGCTGATATGAACACTGTTTTTCATATTTTTGTGTGAACTTATGCTTTCCTTCCTCTAGGATAAAAACATTATACTGAGTGGAAAGGCTAAACATAAAGTGTTTGATTTTCTTAATATGAAATACTATGCAAGTCAAGATTTGTCTCTAGTGACAGAAAGCAGAGCAATGATTACCTGAAATAGGAGGTGGGATGCTGGAGTTAATTACAAAGAAGCGTTTTCTTTGTGGTGATGGAAGTGTCCCATATCTTGATTAGTAAGTAGTTACAACATGGGTGTGCACATATAGCAAAATTCAGTGGAATCTATATTTTAAATGGGTTCATTTCAATATATGTAATCTGTATCATAGTAAAACTGATTCAAAAAGCATTTGTGCATGAATCTTGTTATAATTTTTCCTTGCACTGTTTATATATGTTTTGTAAATATTTTCAGATGGTTTTTATATTTCTCAAAAAATAAAAAAATATTATTTAAAAAGAAAAAAGGCTGAGTTGGGATGCTGGTGGCTGGAATTGTAGGGCCATGATTCTGCTTGTAGGTGCTGAAGTCTCACTAACAAGAAATTCCCACCCATGGAAAGGGTCAATCTCTTTTCTCCTTTTGATCAGAGAAGTTCAGGAAAGAGCATCAGTTTTGAGGGAAAAAAAATAAGCTCACTTGGGTGCAAACTTCAATGTTGTTGAAGCTTTGATTAACATCTCATCCTCAAGGTGGAGGGATTAAAGTCAGACAGTAGTGGCAATAATAATTGGGTGTGAGAATCGGAATGTCTGAGTAGTAATGCTCAGACAATGCCTCTACTACCAGGATGTGGAAGAGCAAATATTCATTACAGTGGCAAAGCTTCCCGTTGCCTACCTTTCCAACCATTGGCAGCTTTAACTCATTCTGTATATTCCTGCTTACACTGAGCCTCACAATCAGATAAAGGTGAGAGTTTAAGTTCTTTTCAAGTCTTGGGTGTTTTGGATAGTGCATGGTTTCATGGTTTCTAGATTCCCCTTTATGTGTGAGAGTTTTTTTTTTTTTTGAAAAATGATTTCAGAGAAAGAGAAAAAGAAACATTGATTTGTTGTTCCACTTAGCTGTGCATTCATTGGTTGCTTCTTGCATGTGTCCAAACCTGCAACCGTTGCATATTAGGATGACACTCTATCCAACTAAACTACCTGGCCAGGCATTTGTGAGAGCTTTTTGAAGCTGTTATTGCCCAAAGTAAGCTCTCCCCATATTTTCCTCCCAGGTTCTCGGCATATCTGTTGTTTGCCTTAACTCTATTCTTTTGCCTCAAATAGCAGCAGCTTGTTTATTTACCTTTCACTGTTTTCAAAGAAAGCCCTCTACTTAGCTGCTTTTTCACTTGGAGAAAGTTCCAAGTTTGATGAAACAAAGGCGAGTATAAAAAGGTTGAAACAAACAAAATTCTTTGGGAACAAGACCCACTTTACTTTTTTCTGGAACAAGGTAACCCACATTGAGAATGTAGGCTTTTATCTTTAAAAGTCCACCACGCTGGGGAGCAAGCTGGACAAAAGCTAAGTTAAAAATGCTACAAAAGTCTCCTGCCATGTTTAACCTACCTTATTCCTGGTTGCTGTAAACTTTATAAAAAGTTGATTCGGGTGACTTTTTCTCTTTTGTCAGTGTTCCTGTGGAGGGACTATCCTTTGCAGCTCCCTCCTCTGCCATTTCCACTGATGTTATACCCATGCCTCTTCACAAAGGATATTTTTTTGGTATTTTTCTGAAGTTGGAAATGGGGAGGCAGTCAAACAGACTCCCGCATGCGCCCGACCTGGATCCACCTGGCATGCCCACCAGGGGGCAATGTTCTGTCCATCTGGGGTGTCGCTCTGTTGCAACCAGAGCCATTCTAGCACCTGAGGCCATGGAGCCATCCTCAGCACCCAGGCCAACTTTGCTCCAATGGAGCCTTGGCTGCGGGGGGGGGGGAGACAGAGAGGAAGGAAAGGGGTAGGGGTGGAGAAGCAGATGGGTGCTTCTCCTGTGTGCCCCAGCCGAGGATCGAACCTGGGACTCCTGCACGCCAGGCCGATGCTCTACCACTGAGCCAACCGGCCAGGGCCACAAAGGATATTTTAACACAATTAAATAGCTTAATAAGTTAAGTTACTCTTTACTTATACTTGGCTGGTTACTGATTCTGTCTTTCGAGAGTCCATATTGTAAGAGGTCTACCGGAAAGTTTTTTCCGTTTTTGGAATAAAACAAAATACACATTTTTCTTACCATCAATAAACTTTATTAAATAATATATTTCCACACCAATCCTATCTTCCGAATATGGTCCAAAATGGTCTTTTGAGCTGAATTAAGCCTTTCTGTGATCTCTGATGTTGTCAGAAAAGGATCTTGTTCCAACATGGTCTTAACAACATTGTCATCGATCAAAGATGGTTGCCCAGAACGTGGCTTATCAGAAAGGTCAAAAGCACCTGTTACAAATTTTTCAAACCATCTTCTGCATGTCCTATCAGAAACTGTACCTTCACCAAACACTTTCAATAAATTTCTATATGCTTCTGTAGCATTTCTTCCTTATTGTATACAATACAGTGGCGTAAATGAAATTTATCAGTAGCCGTGGGTACGCTATTGCTTCACACATAAGACTAATGTGAATCAACTTTGTTTTAGTTAATTTGCTACATCAGTATGTATACATTAAGTGATAAAAATAGAGAGGCACACATGCGCCAAATAAACATGTGCTTATGTGTCGAAACTTGTGATAGAAATGGACAGAACTTTCTGGTAGACCTTTTATTTTTGTAGATACACTAGTTATATTTTGTTGATGTATTTTTGCTGATCTATCATAAAGTGAAAGTTTTGTTTTCAAAAAGAAAAAAAAAGTGGAAAAGAATCCATATTATCTGGAAACTAAATAGCACGTTATTAAATAATGAATGGGTAAACAATGAGATAAAAAATTTTTTTTAATTTCTAGAAACAAATGATAATGAGCATACATCAACTCAAAATTTATGGGACACAGCAAAAGCAGTCTTGAGAGTGAAGTTTATAGCATTACAGGCATACTTCAAGAAGCTAGAAAAAGCTCAAATAAACAACTTGACCCTACATCTAAAAGAACTAGAAAAAGAACAGCATGTAAAGTCCAGAGCTAGTAGAAGAAAGAAAATAATAAAGATCAGAGCAGAAATAAACAACATAGAGGCTAAAGAAACAATACAGAGGATCAATGAAACCAGGAGCTGGTTCTTTGAAAAGGAAACAAGATCGATGAACCTTTAACCAGACTCACCAAAAAAAAAAAAAAAAAGAAAGAAAGAGAGGACTCACATAAATAAAATTAGAAATGAGAGTGGAGAAATAACAACTGACACAACAGAAATACAAAATATTGTAAGAAAATACTATGAAGAACTGTACGCAAAAAAACTAGACAACCCAGATGAAATGAACAAATTCCTTGAAATATATAATGTTCCAAAAATTAATCTGGAAGAATTAGAAAACCTAAACAGACCAATTACAACAAATGAAATTGAAACAGTTATCAAAAAACTCCCAAAAAAGAAAAGTCCTGGGCCAGATGGCTTCACAAGTGAATTCTACCAAATGTTCAAAGAAGAACTAACTCTTATCCTTCTCAAGCTATTTCAAAAAATTCAAGAGAAAGGAAGACTTCCAAGCTCCTTTTATGAGGCGAGCATAATTCTGATTCCAAAAACAGGCAGAGACAACACACAAAAAAGAAAATTATAGGCCAATATCCCTGATGAATTTAGAATGCTAAAATCCTCAACAAAATATTAGCAAACCGGATCGAGCAATATATGAAAAAATCATACACCAGGATAAAGTGGGATTTATTCTTGGAAGGCAACACTGGTACAATATTTGCAAATCAATCAGTGTGATTCATCACATAAAAAAAGGAAGGAGAAAAACCACATGATAATTTCAATAGATGCAGAAAAAGCATTTGATAAAATCCAGTACCCATTCATGATCAAAACTCTCAGCAAAGTGGGAATACAGGGAACATACCTCAACATGATAAAGGCCATCTATGAGAGACCCACAGCCAACATCATACTCAATGGCCAAAAATTAAAAACAATCCCCTTAAGATCAGGAACAAGGTAGGGGTGTCCTTTTCACCAGTCTTATTCAACATAGTTCTGAAGTCCTAGCCACAGCAATCAGACAAGAAAAAGAAATAAAAGGCATCCAAATTGAAAAAGAAGAAGTAAAACTATCATTATTTGCAGATGATATGATATTGTATATAGAAAACCCTAAAGTCTCAGTCAAAAAGCTACTGGACCTGATAAATGAATTCAGCAAGGTGGCAGGATATAAAATTAAAACTCTGAAATCAGAGGCATTTTTACACACTAACAATGAACAGTCAGAAAAAGAAATTAAGGAAGCAATCTCCTTTACCAATGCAACCAAAAAAATTAAGTACCTAGGAATAAATTTAACCAGAAAGATTAAAGATTTGTACTCAGAAAATTATAAAACATTGATAAAAGAAATCAGGGAAGATACAAACAAGTGGAAGCATATACCGTGCTCATGGTTAGAAAGAATAAACATCATTAAAATGTCTATATTACCAAAATCAATTTATAAATTCAATGCAATACCGATTGAAATACAAATGACTTACTTCAGATATAGAACACATATTCTAAAATTTATATGGAACCAAAAGAGAACACGAATAGCCTCAGCAATCTTGAAACAGATGAATAAAGTGGGAGGTGTCACACTTCCGGATATCAAGTTATACTATAAGACCATTGTACTCAAAACTGCCTGGTACTGCATAAGAACAGGCACACAAATCAATGGAACAGAACTGAGAACCCAGAAATAAACCCACACCTTTATGGACAACTGATATCTGACAAAGGAGGTAAAAGCATACATTGGAGTAAAGACAGCCTCTTCAACAAATGGTTTTGGGAATATTGGACAGCTATCTGCAAAAAAAAAAAATGAAACTAGACCACCAACTTACACCATTCACAAAAATTAACTCAAAATGGATAAAAGACTTAAATGTAAGCCGTGAAACCATAAACATGTTAGAAGAAAACATAGGCAGTAAGCTCTCTGACATTTCTCGCAGCAATATATTTGCTGACTTGTCTCCACAGGCAAATGAAATAAAAGATGGGATAAACAAATGGGACTATATCAAACTAAAAAGCTTCTGCACAGCTAAAGACAATAAGAACAGAATAAAAAGACAAACTACACAATGGGAGAATATATTTGACAATGCATCTGATAAGGGCTTAATAACCAAAATTTATAAAGAACTTATAAAACTCAACGCCAGGAAGACAAACAATCCAATCAAAAAATGGGCAAAAGAAATGAATAGACAATTCTCCAAAGAGGACATACAGATGGCCAATAAGCATATGAAAAATGCTCAACATCACTAATCATTAGAGAAATGCAAATTAAAACTACAATGAAATATCACCTCACACCAGTCAGAATGGCAACTTATCAACAAAACAACACATAATAAGTGCTGGCGAGGATGTGGAGAAAAGGGAACCCTCCTGCACTGCTGGTGGGAATGCAGACTGGTGCAGCCACTGTGGAAAACAGTATGGAGATTCCTCAAAAATTTAAAAATCAAACTGCTTTTTGACCCAGCTATTCCACTGTTAGGAATATACCCTAAGAACACCATAGCACTGTATGAAAAGAAGAAGTGTATCCCCATGTTTATGGCAGCTTTGTTTACAATAGCGAAGATCTGGAAACAGCCCAAGTGTACTTCAGAGGACGAGTGGATTAAAAAGCTTTGGTGGTCAGAGTAATGGTGGGGTAGGAAGCGATACCGATAAATCTCCCCCAAAACTCAACAAGATCTTCAACCAGAAACAGAAAAACCTATACTTGGAGCTTCCAGATGCTTCGCAATACACCCAAAGGTATGATTGAGTGAAAAATTGGCTAAATATATAACCAAAGCCCGAAGGAAATAGGGAGTAAGAAATGCTCCTCCTTCCTCACTAACCTAAACAGGGCGGCTTTCTCTGGTAACTGTGAATATAGAAACTGAGGCGGGCAAAGGGGGTGAATAGATCCAGGCCATGGCACAAACGGCTGAACCAGGCTGTGGCACGGAGATCCAAGCCGAGGAAAAACTGATCCTGTGGCAACCCGGGCAATACAAGCTAACACTTGCGCCAAACCCAAACAAAGAAAGAAAAGCAGAGCGGCCATTTTACCCGGTCTCCTGGTCGGTGTGCAGTTAGTGGGCGAGAATTTCTTCCTGGGAAAGCCACGCACGGGAGGGAGTGAGAACTAATTCCAACGGTGAAAATTTTCCGTGCTGGTGAGGGTTTCACTCAGGGAAACGCGGCCGGCCTCATATCCTGGTTTGCGCACGCAGATAAGGAGTGAGCAATTCCTCCGAGTGCCTCGGCAGTGCGCGCCCGTGTTATCGCACAGAGGGGCAGAGTCAGGGGCCTTTGTGTGGGCCAAAGCAGAATCTCGAGCCGCCCCAGCGCCTTGCAAAAGCCGCACACGGGGACGGAGCGAGACTCAATTCCAACGGTGGAGATTTTCCGTGCTGGAGGGTGTTTCACTCAGAGGGAACCGCGGCCGGCCTCATATCCTGGTTTGCGTGCGCAGATAAGGAGTGAGCAATTCCTCCGAGTGCCTCGGCAGTGCACACCTGTGTTATCGCACAGAGGGGCAGAGTCAGGGGCCTTTGTGTGGGCCAAAGCTGAATCTCGAGCCGCCCCAGCGCCTTGCAAAAGCTGCGCACGGGGACGGAGTGAGACTCAATTCCAACGCTACAACTTTTCCCTGCGGTTGGGGGTTTCACTCAGAGCATGAGACTGCTGGCCGGATATCCTGGTCGCAGACAGAGAGTGAGAGTTTCCTCCAAGCGCCCCGGAATTGGGCGCCCGCTTGTGTTACACGAACTCTCTCACTGTCGGAGCCTATAAATGCTATTGAGCTTCGACTGCCAACGAGACTAAAGCACAATACATGACATTGCCATAGAGACTTATCAACTGCAAACCTCTACCTGAGCATGCCAAAGGGGCAGAACCCGGGGTACAGAGTCACCGACCAGGAAGAGGGAGAGAAAAGAAAAAGCAAGAAGATAACCTCTCAAAATCAAGAATAATCTGCAGACTTTATAACCTATCCCATTTTATTATATTTGTTCGTTTGTTTCTCTTATCTTCATTCTTGATACTTTTTTTTCCTCCTCCAATTTGGCCGATTAACTCTCTACCGGTCTTACTCTCTCCTCTCCTTGAACTACACTACCCATAAGTGTTACATCTCCCATTATCTTTTCTCTTCTCTTCCTTTCTCTCTATGAGGGTTGCACTCCAAAACCCTTAACTCTCTCTCTCTCCTTTCTTTTTTCTTCTTTTAGTGGTTACCTCTTTTTTTCTCTCACTCTATTTCTTTTCTCCCTCTATATTAGTTTCTTCCTTTCTCCTTTACATCTCCTCTCATTCAAACCTTAATAACAAACAAATTATCTTATCTGGGACTCAAACCTATGTTTGTGGCATTTTGGGGGGTTTTTACTTCACCTTTTTAACTCACTAGCAGTGCTCTCATCCCTGGCTCTCCATATTATCTAGTTCTTGTTCCACTAAATACAATAGTAATTTTTTAATTTGTCCCCCATTTTTCCGTTTTCCTCTTATTCCTCTCATCATAACTCTTAGACAACCAACACCTAAAAGCAAATCATTTCATTCTTGACCCCAATTTTTTCCTTATTTGCTTTTTGTGGGTCCATACGCTCTTTTTTTTTCTTTTTTCTTTCCCTTTTTTTGTTTTCTTTTTTTTTTTTTTGCCCCTTTATTACTTTTCCCCAATTCAGGCCCTCCATCACAGGCATTCTTTGTTATAATTCACAGTCCACCACAAGATTTTCTCAAAAAAGAGGGGAGAGGAGAGGAGAGGAAAAAAGGAGGGGGGGAATAATTTCCTTTTTTTTAATTTTTATTTTATTTTTCTTTATTTCATTATTAATTTTTTTTAAAAAAAAAACAACTCTTCGATTTTTTATTTTTTTTATTTTTATTTTTTTAACTTTTTATTCTTTATTAAATCTCATTAATACTATCAACAAAACCACCCTCAGATGCCATTAAGGAAGAGAAAATCGAATATCATGGATACAAAAGAAAGAGAGGTAACACAGCTAGATGAGGAAAAATCTATGGAGAAAAAATTTAATATATTGGAAACCTTGGAGCTAAATGACAGAGAATTCAAGATAGAAATACTAAAAATCCTCCGAGATATACAAGAAAACACAGAAAGGCAATTTAGGGAGCTCAGAAAACAACTCAATGAACACAAAGAATATATGTCCAAGGAAATTGAAACTATAAAAACAAATCAAACAGAGATGAAAAACTCAATTCATGAGCTGAAAAACGAAATAACAAGCTTAGCTAATAGAACAGGTCAGATAGAAGAGAGGATTAGTGAAATAGAAGACAAGCAACTTGAGGCACAACAGAGAGAAGAAGAAAGAGACTCAAAAATTAAAAAAAATGAGATAGCCCTACAAGAATTATCTGACTCCATCAAAAAGAATAACATAAGAATAATAGGTGTATCAGAGGGAGAAGAGAGAGAAAATGGAATGGAGAACATACTCAAACAAATAATAGATGAGAACTTCCCAAGCCTGTGGAAAGAACTAAAGCCTCAAGTTCAAGAAGCAAACAGAACTCCGAGTTTTCTTAACCCCAACAAACCTACTCCAAGGCATATCATAATGAAATTGACACAAACAGCAAAGAAAAAATTCTCAAGGCAGCCAGGGAAAAGAAGAATACAACATATAAAGGAAGGCCCATTAGATTATCATCAGATTTCTCAGCAGAAACTCTACAAGCTAGAAGAGAGTGGACCCCAATATTTAAAGTCCTGAAAGAGAGGAACTTTCAGCCACGAATACTATACCCATCAAAGCTATCCTTCAAATATGAAGGAGAAATAAAAACATTCACAGATACAGAAAAGATGAGGGAATTTATCATCAGAAAACCCCCACTCCAGAAATTACTAAAGGGGGTTCTCCAATCAGATACAAAGAACAAAAAAACACAGAGCCACAAGTAAAAGCTCCAAGAAGAACACAATAAAACCAAATTTAAACTGTGACAACAACAAAAAGAAAGAGGGGGAGAAGATGGAGATTAACAGTAGCAAAGGACGATGGAGTGCAAAAGTACTCACAAAATAGTTCGCTACAATGAACAGGGTAGGGACCCTTTTCATTACTCAAAGGTAACCACCATTGAAAAAACCACCACAGAAGCACATGAGATAAAAAAGATAGCAACAGAGGAAAGATGTATGGAACACAACCAAATAAAAACAAAAGATAGAAAAACAAAGAGAAGGATCAAACAAGACACAAAACTAACAGAAAGCAAGATATAAAATGGCAATAGGGAACTCACAAGTATCAATAATTACACTAAATGTAAACGGATTAAACTCACCAATAAAAAGGCACAGAGTAGCAGAATGGATTAAAAAAGAAAATCCAACTGTATGCTGCCTACAGAAAACTCATCTAAGTAACAAGGATAAAAACAAATTCAAAGTGAAAGGCTGGAAAACAATACTCCAGGCAAATAACATAAAAAAAAAAGCAGGCGTAGCAATACTCATATCGGATAATGCTGACTACAAGACAGGAAAAGTACTCAGAGACAAAAATGGCCATTTCATAATGGCTAAGGGGACACTGAATCAAGAAGACATAACAATTCTTAATATATATGCACCAAACCAAGGAGCACCAAAATATATAAGACAGCTACTTATTGATCTTAAAACAAAAACTGACAAAAATACAATCATACTTGGAGACCTCAATACACTGCTGACGGCTCTAGATCGGTCATCCAAACAGAGAATCAACAAAGACATAGTGGCCTTAAACAAAACACTAGAGCACCTGGATATGATAGACATCTACAGGACATTTCATCCCAAAGTGACTGAGTATACATTTTTCTCCAGTGTACATGGATCATTCTCAAGAATTGACCATATGTTGGGCCACAAAAACAACATCAGCAAATTCAGAAAATCGAAGTTGTACCAAGCATATTTTCTGATCATAAAGCCTTGAAACTAGAATTCAACTGCAAAAAAGAGGAAAAAAATCCCACAAAAATGTGGAAACTAAACAACATACTTTTAAAAAATGAATGGGTCAAGGAAAAAATAAGTGCAGAGATCAAAAGATATATACAGACAAATGAAAATGACAATAGGACATATCAGAATCTATGGGATGCAGCAAAAGCAGTGATAAGAGGGAAGTTCATATCGCTTCAGGCCTATATGAACAAACAAGAGAGAGCCCAAGTGAAACACTTAACTTCTCACCTTAAGGAACTAGAAAAAGAAGAACAAAGACAACCCAAAACCAGCCAAAGAAAGGAGATAATAAAAATCAGAGCAGAAATAAATGAAATAGAGAACAGAAAAACTATAGAAAAAATTAATAGAACAAGGAGCTGGTTCTTTGAAAAGATCAACAAAATTGACAAACCCTTGGCAAGACTTACCAAGGAAAAAAGAGAAAGAACTCATATAAACAAAATCCAAATGAAAGAGGAGAAATCACCACGGACACCGTAGATATACAAAGAATTATTGTAGAATACTATGAAAAACTTTATGCCACTAAATTCAACAACCTAGAAGAAATGGATAAATTCCTAGAACAATACAACCTTCCTAGACTGCATCAAGAAGAAGCAGAAAGCCTAAACAGACCTATCAGTAGAGAAGAAATAGAAAAAACCATTAAAAACCTCCCCAAAAATAAAAGTCCAGGCCCTGACGGCTATACCAGCAAGTTTTATCAAACATTCAAAGAAGACTTGGTTCCTATTCTACTCAAAGTCTTCCAAAAAATTGAAGAAGAAGCAATACTTCCAAACACATTTTATGAGGCCAATATAACCCTCATACCAAAACCAGGCAAGGATGGCACAAAAAAAGAAAACTACAGACCAATATCTCTAATGAATACAGATGCTAAAATACTAAACAAAATACTAGCAAATCGAATACAACAACATATTAAAAAAATAATACATCATGATCAAGTGGGATTCATCCCAGAATCTCAAGGATGGTTCAACATACGTAAAACGGTTAATGTAATACACCATATCAACAAAACAAAGAACAAAAACCACATGATCTTATCAATAGATGCAGAAAAGGCTTTCGATAAAATACAACACAATTTTATGTTTAAGACTCTCAACAAAATGGGTATAGAAGGAAAATATCTTAACATGATAAAGGCCATATATGATAAACCATCAGCTAACATCATATTAAATGGCACAAAACTGAAGGCTTTCCCCCTTAAATCAGGAACAAGACAGGGTTGTCCACTCTCTCCACTCTTATTTAATGTGGTACTAGAGGTTCTAGCCAGAGCAATCAGACAAGACAAAGAAATAAAAGGCATCCATATCGAAAAAGAAGAAGTAAAGGTATCACTTTTTGCAGATGATATGATCCTATACATCGAAAACCCCAAAGAATCCACAAAAGACTACTAGAAACAATAAGCCAATACAGGAAGGTCGCAGGATACAAAATTAACATACAGAAGTCAATAGCCTTTCTATATGCCAACAATGAAACAACTGAGAACGAACTCAAAAGAATAATCCCCTTCACGATTGCAACAAAAAAAATAAAATACTTAGGAATAAACATAACAAAGAATGTAAAGGACTTATATAATGAAAACTATAAACCATTGTTAAGGGAAATTGAAAAAGATATAATGAGATGGAAGAATATACCTTGTTCTTGGCTAGGAAGAATAAATATAATCAAGATGGCTATATTACCCAAAGCAATATACAAATTTAATGCAATTCCCATCAAAATTCCAATGACATTTTTTAAAGAAATAGAGCAAAAAATCATCAGATTTATATGGAACTATAAAAAACCCCGAATAGCCAAAGCAATCCTAAAGAAAAAAGAATGAAGCTGGGGGCATAACAATACCTGACTTCAAACTCTAGTATAGGGCCACGACAATCAAAACAGCATGGTATTGGCAGAAAAATAGACACTCAGACCAATGGAACAGAATAGAAAGCCCAGAAATAAAACCACATATATATAGTCAAATAATTTTTGATAAAGGGGCCAACAACACACAATGGAGAAAAGAAAGCCTCTTCAATAAATGGTGCTGGGAAAACTGGAAAGCCACATGCAAAAGAATGAAACTGGACTACAGTCTCTCCCCCTGTACAAAAATTAACTCAAAATGGATCAAAGATCTAAACATAAGACCTGAAACAATTAAGTACATAGAAGAAGACATAGGTACTCAACTCATGGACCTGGGTTTTAAAGAGCATTTTATGAATTTGACTCCAATGGCAAGAGAAGTGAAGGCAAAAATTAATGAATGGGACTACATCAGACTAAGAAGTTTTTGCTCAGCAAGAGAAACTGATAACAAAATAAACAGAAAGCCAACTAAATGGGAAATGATATTTTCAAACAACAGCTCAGATAAGGGCCTAATATCCAAAATATACAAAGAACTCATAAAACTCAACAACAAACAAACAAACAATCCAATAAAAAAATGGGAAGAGGATATGAATAGACACTTCTCCCAGGAAGAAATACAAATGGCCAACAGATATATGAAAAGATGCTCATCTTCTTTAGCTATTAGAGAAATGCAAATCAAAACGGCAATGAGATACCACCTCACACCTGTTAGATTAGCTGTTATTAGCAAGTCAGGTAATAGCAAATGTTGGAGAGGCTGTGGAGAAAAAGGAACCCTCATCCACTGTTGGTGGGAATGTAAAGTAGTACAACCATTATGGAAGAAAGTATGGTGGTTCCTCAAAAAACTGAAAATAGAACTACCTTATGACCCAGCAATTCCTCTACTGGGTATATATCCCCAAAACTCAGAAACATTGATACGTAAAGACACATGCAGCCCCATCTTTATTGCAGCATTGTTCACAGTGGCCAGGACATGGAAACAACGAAAAAGCCCATCAATACATGACTGGATAAAGAAGATGTGGCACATATACACTATGGAATACTACTCAGCCATAAGAAATGATGACATCGGAACATTTACAGCAAAATGGTGGGATCTTGATAACATGATACGAAGCAAAATAAGTAAATCAGAAAAAACCAGGAACTGTATTATTCCATATGTAGGTGGGACATAATAGTGAAACTAAGAGACATTGATAAGAGTGTGGTGGTTACAGGGGGGAGGGGGAATGGGAGAGGGAAAGGGGGAGGGGGAGGGGCACAGAGAGAACAAGATAGAGGGTGACGGAGGACAATCTGACTTTGGGTGGTGGGTATGCAACATAATTGAACGACAAGATAACCTGGACTTGTTATCTTTGAATATATGTATCCTGATTTATTGATGTCACCCCATTAAAAAAATAAAATTATAAAAAAAAATAAAAATAAAAAATAAAAAGCTTTGGTACATATATACTATGGAATACTACTCAGCCATAAGAAATGATGACATCAGATCATTTACCAACAACATGGATAAACCTTGATAACATTATATGGAGTGAAATACATAAATCAGAAAAAACTAAGAACTATATGATTCCATACATAGGTGGGACATAAAAATGAGACTCAGAGACATGGACAAGAGTGTGGGGGTTATGGGGTGGGAAGGAGGAGAGGGAGGGGGTTGGGGAAGGGGGGGCAAAAAGAAAATCAGTTAGAAGGTGATGAAAGACAATTGGACTTTGGGTGATGGGAATACAGCATAAGCAAATGTCAAAATAACCTAGAGCTGTTTTCTCTGAACATATGTACCCTGATTTATCAATGTCACCCCATTAAAATTAATCAAAAAAAAAAAAAAGAATTTGTCTCCGGGCTAATTCAGGCAGTTAGAAGAATAGTATAAGGATGCCAATTCTGCTTCTCAGGCCACATCCTGCAAAAGGGGCCCCAAGAAAATTGGCGATATGGCTTCTCTGATTTTGCCAATTGGATTTAAAAAAATAGGTCAGGAATGCCCTGAAATGGAACTAACAATACAAGGGCATAAATTTAAAGGACTTTTAGATACTGGAGCTGATGTATCTGTTATTGCTAAGCTACATTGGCCTCCTTCCTGGCCCACTCGTGCAGCAGCCACGGAATTACAAGGTATAGGGCAGAGTGAATCCCCTCAACAAAATTCTAGATTTTTTTTTTAATGGGGTGACATCAGTAAATCAAGATACATATATTCAAAGATAACATGTCCAGGTTATCTTGTCGTTCAATTATATTGCATACCCATCACCCAAAGTCAGATTGTCCTGTCACCCTCTATCTAGTTCTCTTTGTGCCCCTCCCCCTCCCCCTTCCCTCTCCCTCTCCCTCCTCCCCCATAACCACCACACTCTTATCAATGTCTCTTGGTCTCACTTTTATGTCCCATCTACGTATGGAATAATGCAGTTCCTGTTTTTTTTTCTGATTTACTTATTTCACTCCGTATAATGTTGTCAAGATCCCACCATTTTGCTATAAATGATCCGATGTCATCATTTCTTATGGCTGAGTAGTATTCCATAGTGTATATGTGCCACATCTTCTTTATCCAGTCATGTATTGATGGGCTTTTTGGTTGTTTCCATGTCCTGGCCACTGTGAACAATGCTGCAATGAACATGGGGCTGCATATGTCTTTACGAGTCAATGTTTCTGAGTTTTTGGGGTATATACCCAATAGAGGGATTGCTGGGTCATAAGGTAGTTCTATTTTCAGTTTTTTGAGGAACCACCATACTTTCTTCCATAATGGTTGTACTACTTTACATTCCCACCAACAGTGGATGAGGGTTCCTTTTTCTCCACAACCTCTCCAACATTTGCTATTACCTATCTTGTTAATAATAGCTAATCTAACAGGTGTGAGGTGGTATCTCATTGCAGTTTTGATTTGCATTTCTCTGATTTCTAAAGAAGATAAGCATCTTTTCATATATCTCTTGGACATTTGTATTTCTTCCTGGGAGAAGTGTCTATTCATATCCTCTTCCCATTTTTTTATTGGATTGTTTGTTTGTTGTTGAGTTTTATGAGTTCTTTGTATATTTTGGATATTAGGCCCTTATCTGAGCAGGTGTTTAAAAATATCATTTCCCAATTAGTTGGCTGTCTGTTTATCTTGTTATCAGTTTCTCTTGCTGAGCAAAAACTTCTTAGTCTGATGTAGTCCCATTCATTAATTTTTGCTTTCACTTCTCTTGCCATTGGAGTCAAATTCATAAAATGCTCTTTAAAGCCCAGGTCCATGAGTTTGGTACCTATGTCTTCTTCTATGTACTTTATTGTTTCAGGTCTTATGTTTAGATCTTTGATCCATTTTGAGTTAATTTAGTACAGGGGGACAAACTGTAGTCCAGCTTCATTCTTTTGCATGTGGCTTTCCAGTTTTCCCAGCACCATTTGTTGAAGAGGCTTTCTTTTCTCCATTGTGTGTTGTTGGCCCCTTTATCAAAAATTATTTGACTATATATATGTGGTTTTATTTCTGGACTTTCTATTCTGTTCCATTGGTCTGAGTGTCTATTTTTCTGCCAATACCATGCTGTTTTGATTGTCGTGGCCCTATAATAGATTTTGAAGTCAGGTATTGTAATGCCCCCAGCTTCATTCCTTTTCTTTAGGATTGCTTTGGCTATTCGGGGCTTTTTATAGTTCCATATAAATCTGATGATTTTTTGCTCTATTTCTTTAAAAAATGTCATTGGAATTTTGATGGGAATTGCATTAAATTTGTATATTGCTTTCGGTAATATGGCCATCTTGATTATATTTATTCTACCTAACCAAGAACAAGGAATATTCTTCCATCTCATAATATCTTTTTCGATTTCCCTTAACAATGGTTTATAGTTTTCATTGTATAAGTCCTTTATATTCTTTGTTATGTTTATTCCTAGGTATTTTATTTTTTTTGTTGCAATCGTGAAGGGGATTATTCTTTTGAGTTCATTCTCAAATGTTTCATTGTTGGCATATAGAAAGGCTATTGACTTCTGTATGTTAATTTTGTATCCTGCGACCTTCCTGTATTGGCTTATTATTTCTAGTAGTCTTTTTGTGGATTCTTTGGGGTTTTCGATGTATAGGATCATATCATCTGCAAAAAGTGATACCTTTACTTCTTCTTTTCCGATATGAATGCCTTTTATTTCTTTGTCTTGTCTGATTGCTGTGGCAAGAACCTCCAGTACCACATTAAATAAGAGTGGAGAGAGTGGACAACACTGTCTTGTTCCTGATTTAAGGGGGAAAGCCTTCAGTTTTGTGCCATTTAGTATGATGTTAGCTGAAGGTTTATCATATATGACCTTTATCATGTTGAGATATTTTCCTTCTATACCCATTTTGTTGAGAGTCTTAAACATAAAATTGTGTTGTATTTTATCAAAAGACTTTTCTGCATCTATTGATAAGATCATGTGGTTCTTGTTCTTTGTTTTGTTGATATGGTGTATTATGTTAACCGTTTTACGTATGTTGAACCATCCTTGAGATTCTGGGATGAATCCTACTTGATCATGATGTATTATTTTTTTAATATGTTGTTGTATTCGATTTGCTAGTATTTTGTTTAGTATTTTAGCATCTGTATTTATTAGAGATATTGGTCTATAGTTTTCTTTTTTTGTGCCATCCTTGCCTGGTTTTGGTATAAGGGTTATGTTTGCCTCATAAAACGTGTTTGGAAATATTGCTTCTTCTTCTATTTTTTGGAAGACTTTCTGTAGAATAGGAACCAAGTTTTCTTTGAATGTTTGATAAGATTTGCTGGTATAGCCGTCTGGGCCTGGACTTTTATTTTTGGGGAGGTTTTTAATGGTTTTTTCTATTTCTTCTCTACTGATAGGTCTGTTTAGGCTTTCTGCTTCTTCTTGATGCAGTCTAGGAAGGTTGTATTGTTCTAGGAATTTATCCATTTCTTCTAGATTGTTGAATTTAGTGGCATAAAGTTTTTCATAGTATTCTACAATAATTCTTTGTATATCTACGATGTCCATGGTGATTTCTCCTCTTTCATTTTGGATTTTGTTTATATGAGTTCTTTCTCTTTTTTCCTTGGTAAGTCTTGCCAAGGGTTTGTCAATTTTGTTGATCTTTTCAAAGAACCAGCTCTTTGTTCTATTAATTTTTTCTATAGTTTTTCTGTTCTCTATTTCATTTATTTCTGCTCTGATTTTTATTATCTCCTTTCTTCGGCTGGTTTTGGGTTGTCTTTGTTCTTCATTTTCTAGTTCCTTAAGGTGTGAAGTTAAGTGGTTCACTTGGGCTCTCTCTTGTTTGTTCATATAGGCCTGAAGTGATATGAACTTCCCTCTTATCACTGCTTTTACTGCATCCCATAGATTCTGATATGTCCTATTGTCATTTTCATTTGTCTGCATATATCTTTTGATCTCTGCACTTATTTCTTCCTTGACCCATTCATTCTTTAAAAGTATGTTGTTTAGTTTCCACATTTTTGTGGGATTTTTTCCCTCTTTTTTGCTGTTGAATTCTAGTTTCAAGGCTTTATGATCAGAAAATATGCTTGGAACAACTTTGATTTTTCTGAATTTGCTGATGTTGTTTTTGTGGCCCAACATATGGTCAATTCTTGAGAATGATCCATGTACATTGGAGAAAAATGTATACTCAGTCACTTTGGGATGAAATGTCCTGTAGATGTCTATCATATCCAGGTGCTCTAGTGTTTTGTTTAAGGCCACTATGTCTTTGTTGATTCTCTGTTTGGATGACCGATCCAGAGCCATCGGCAGTGTATTGAGGTCTCCAAGTATGATTGTATTTTTGTCAGTTTTTGTTTTAAGGTCAATAAGTAGCTGTCTTATATATTTTGGTGCTCCTTGGTTTGGTGCATATATATTAAAAATTGTTATGTCTTCTTGATTCAGTGTCCCCTTAGCCATTATGAAATGGCCATTTTTGTCTCTGAGTACTTTTGCTGTCTTGTAGTCAGCATCATCAGATATGAGTATTGCTACGCCTGCTTTTTTGTGGATGTTATTTGCTTGGAGTATTGTTTTCCAGCCTTTCACTTTGAATTTGTTTTTATCCTTGTTACTTAGATGAGTTTCTTGTAGGCAGCCTACAGTTGGATTTTCTTTTTTGATCCATTCTGCTACTCTGTGCCTTTTTATTGGTGAGTTTAATCCGTTTACATTTAGTGTAATTATTGACACTTGTTAGTTCCTTATTGCCATTTTATAGATTGCTTTCTGTTAGTTTTGTGCCTTGTTTGATTCTTCTCTTTTGTTTTTCTATCTTTTGTTTTTATTTGGTTGTGTTCCATACATCTTTCCTCTGTTGCTATCTTTTTTATCTCATGTGCTTCTGTGGTGGTTTTTTCAATGGTGGTTACCATTAAGTAATGAAAAGGGTTTCTACCCTGTTTATTGTAGTGCACTATTTTGTGAGTACTTTTGCACTCCATCGCCCTTTGCTACTGTTAATCTCCATCCTCTCCCCCCCTTTCTTATTGTTGTCACAGTTTAAAGTTGGTTTTGTTATGTTCTTCTTGGAGCTTTTACTTGTGGCTTTGTTGTTGTTGTTTTTTTTATTCTTTGTATCTGATTGGAGAACCCCCTTTAGTATTTCCTGGAGTGGGGGTTTTCTGGTGATAAATTCTCTCATCTTTTCTGTATCTGTGAATGTTTTTATTTCTCTTTCATATTTGAAGGATAGCTTTGATGGGTATAGTATTCGTGGCTGAAAGTTCCTCTCTTTCAAGACTTTAAATATTGGGGTCCACTCTCTTCTAGCTTGTAGAGTTTCTGCTGAGAAATCTGATGATAATCTAATGGGCCTTCCTTTATATGTTGTATTCTTCTTTTCCCTGGCTGCCTTGAGAATTTTTTCTTTGCAGTTGGTTTGTGCCAATTTTATTATGATGTGCCTTGAAGTAGGTTTGTTGGGGTTAAGAAAACTTGGAGTTCTGTTTGCTTCTAGAATTTGAGGTTTTAGTTCTTTCCACAGGCTTGGGAAGTTCTCATCTATTATTTGTTTGAGTATGTTCTCCATTCCATTTTCTCTCTCTTCTCCCTCTGATATACCTATTATTCTTATGTTATTCTTTTTGATGGAGTCAAATAATTCCTGTAGGGCTATCTCATTTTTTTAAATTTTTGAATCTCTTTCTTCTTCTCTTTGTTGAGCCTCAAGTTACTTGTCTTTTATTTCGCTAATCCTCTCTTCTATCTGGCCTGTTCTATTAGCTAAGCTTGTTATTTCGTTTTTCAGCTCATGAATTGAGTTTTTCATCTCTGTTTGATTTGTTTTTATAGTTTCAATTTCCTTGGAGATATACTCTTTGTGTTCATCGAGTTGTTTTCTGAGCTCCCTAACTTGCCTTTTTGTGTTTTCTTGTATATCTCTGAGTATTTTTAGGATTTCTATTTTAAATTCTCTGTCGTTTAACTCCAAGGTTTCCAATATCTTAAATTTTTTCTCCATAGATTTTTCCTCATCTCTCTGTGTTACCTCTCTTTCTTTTGTGTCTATGATTTTCGATTTTCTCTTCTTTAATGGCATCTGAGGGTGGTTTTCTTAATAGTATTAATGATATTTTATAAGGAATAAAAAGATAAAAAAATAAAAATAAAAATAAAAAATTGCGTTTTTTAAAAATTAATCATTAAATAAAGAAAAATAAAATAAGATAAAAATTTGAGAAAAAAAGGGAATTATTCCCTCCCCTCCTTTTTTCCTCTCCTCTCCTCTCCCCTCTTTCTTGAGAAAATCTTGTGATGAACTGTGAATTATATTGTACTAAATAGAACAAACAATACCTGTAGTGGAGGGCCTGAATTGGGGAGAAGTAATAAAGGAGTAAAGGAAAAAGAAAAAAAAAAGAAAAAAATAAAATAAAAAAATATATATATAAAAAAGGGGGGCAGTATAGACCCACAAAAAGCAAATTAAGAAAAAATTTGGGTCAAGAATAAAATGATTTGCTTTTAGGTGTTGGCTGACTCAGAGTTATGATGAGAGGAATAAAAGGGAAACAGGAAAAAGGGGTGGAAAATTAAAAAATTACTATTGTATTTAGTGGAACAAGAACTAGATAAAATGGAGAGCCAGGAATGGGAGCACTGCTAATGTGTTAAAAAGGTGAAGTAAAAATCCTCCAAAAATAGGCCTGACCTGTGGTGGCGCAGTGGATAAAGCATCGACCTGGAAATGCTGAGGTTGCCGGTTCGAAACCCTGGGCTTGCCTGGTCAAGGCACATATGGGAGTTGATGCTTCCAGCTCCTCTCCCCTTCTCTCTCTCTGTCTCTCCTCTCTCTCTGTCTCTCCCTCTCCTGTCTAAAATGAATAAATAAAAAATAAAGAAAAAATTAAAAAAAAATCCTCCAAAATGCCACAAACTTAAATTTGAGTCCCAGATAAGATAATTTGTTCGTTATTGAGGTTTGAATGAGAGAAGACGTAAAGGAGAGAGGAAGAGACTAATATAGAGGGAGAAAAGAGAGAGAGAGAGAAAAGATGGAACCACTTAAAGAAGAAAAAAGAAAAAGGAGGGAGAGAAAGAGAGAGTTAGGGGTTTTGGATTGCAACCCTCATAGAGAGAAAGGAGGAGGAAAGAAAAGATAATGGGAGATGTAACACTTATGGGTAGTGTAGTTCAAAGAGAGGCGAGCGTAAGACTGAGAGAGAATTAAATGACCAAATTGGAATAGAAAAAAAAATCAAGAATGAAGAAAAGAGACACAGACGAACAGATATAATAAAATGGGATAGGTTATAAAGTCTGCAGATTATTCTTGATTTTGAGAGGTTGTCGTCTTGCTTTTTCTTTTCTGTCTTTCTGGTTGGTGACTTTGTACCCCGGGTTCTGCCCCTGTGGCACGCTCTGGAAGAGGTTTGCAGTTGATAATTCTCTATGGCGATGTCATGTATTGGGCTTTAGTCTCGTTGGCAGTCGAGGCTCATTAGTGTTTATAGGCTCCAACAGTGAGAGGGTCTCTCACTGTGAGAGTGTTCCTGGAGCCTCTCTCCTAGTCTTTCCTTCCACAATTAGAAGCCTGATAATCCAGCTATGGGGTTGCTGCTGCCTCTGCCTGGATAGTAAGAGGCTCAAAGAGCTGGCAACTCCCCACTCTATTCCCACTCAGCACAGGGCTCTGAGTAAGGCTCAGTCAGTCAGAGCTGCTAGCATAATCAGGCGGGGCTTCCTCCCACTCAAAGACCTCTGGCTCTGCCCCTCTGTGGGATAACACGGGTGCCCACTCCTGAGGCGTTCGGAGGAATCTCTTGCCCACTCTCCGTGTGCGCCCACCAGGATGTCAGACCAGCCAGGTCACACTTCGAGTGAAATCTCTACCCACACGGAAAAGATCGAGCATTGGAATTGGCTCTCGCTCTATCCCTGTGCATGGCCCCCTCAGGGTGCTGGGGCAGCTCAGAGATTCCTCTCCTGACCCGCTCACAGGCCTCTGACTCTACTCCTCTGTGGGAAAACACGGGCGCTCACCCCTGAGGAGTTCGGAGGAATCTCTTGCCCACTCTCCGTGCATGCCGACCTGGATATCAGGCCAGTTGGAATCAGGCTTTCTCTCACTCCCATAAAGCCCTCTGCCCACATGGAAAAGTTATGGCATTGGAATTGGCTTTCACTCTGTCCCCGTGCGGCTTTCCCAAGGCGCTGGGGCTTCCGCTCCTGGCCCACTCACAGGCCTCTGACTCTGCTCCTCTGTGGGAAAATATGGGCGCTCACCCCTGAGAAGTTCGGAGGAATCTCCTGCCCACTCTCCGTGCCTGCGCGCTGACCAGAATATCAGGCTCAGGTGGGACGCCTCTCACTCCGAGAAAGCCCTCCTCCCGCACAGAAAAGTTCCACCGTTGGAGTTGGCTCCAGCTCCCTCCCCGTGCCCGGTCCCCTCAGGGCGCTGGGGCTCCTAGGAGATGCCACTTTTTGCCCACACAGAGGCCTCTGACTCTGCTTCTCTGTGGGTTAGCACGGGCTGCGCCCACCCCTGAAGTGTTCGTAGGAATCTCTTGCCCACTATCCATGCGCGCGCCAACCAGGAGATGCGGAAAATGGCTGCCCCACTTGTCTTTCTTTGTCTGGGTTTGGCGCACGTGTTAGCTTGAATTGCCCAGGTTTTTCCGCGGCTTGGATCTTCGTGCCACAGCCTGGTTTGGCTGTTTGTACCATGGCCTGGATCTATTCACTCCCTATGCCCGCCTTAGTTTCTATATTCTCAGTTCTCAGTGAAAGCCATCCTGTTTGGATTAGAGAGGAAGGCGGAGCATTTCTTACTCCTTATTTCCCCCGGGGTTTGACCATATATCTAGCCAATCTTTTGCTCGACCCTACCTTCGGGTGTGTTGTGAAGCATCTGAAGACTCCAAGGATAGGTTTTTCTGTTTCTGGTTGAAGAACTTGTTGAGTTTATGGGGAGATTTTCGGTATCGCTTCCTACCGCGCCATCACTCTGACCAAAATTCTAGTTTTTTACATTGGGAAGATTAAGAAGGTCATTCTGGATTTTTTCAGCCTTATGTGCTCCCTGGATGGCCAGTTAATTTATGGGGTAGAGATGTTTTGAAAATACAGGAGCATTGCTTGCTGGTCCTAATGGTTTAGTCAGTACTCAGATGCTTGATTGGGGACTTTTGCCCACTAAGGGACTAGGGAAAGAACAGCGAGGAGTTCCCTCCCCCATAGAAATGGCACCCAATACCAGAAGGTGTGGATTAGGATATCAAAATTTAGCATAGGGGCCTTGGTAGCTCCTGCTACCCCAATAATGCATTGTGCAGACCCAATTACTTGGAAATCAGATAATCCTGTATGGGTAGACCAATGGCCCCTTTCTCAGGAGAAACTTAGGGTAGCTGCTCGATTGGTACAAGAGCAGCTACAGTTTGGGCACATTGAACCATCTAATAGCCCATGGAATACACTTCCATATTTTGATCTTGTCACCTCCTGGGTTATTGATGGGCATAGGCGACCCTTACAGCTTATAGGTTTTGAGCCTCAAAATTATTGTTGTTCCTTTTTTCAAAGATCAACAATGATGGCTTTGGGAAACTTCCACTAAAGGGCAAATCGCTCTTGCAAATCAATGGACAACTTTATACTGAAACTGTCAACTTAAAATCAGCTCAAAGACTAGAATTATATGCCATTATCATGGCTTTTCAGCATTTGCCATATTCCTCCTTTAATCTATATAGAGACAGCAAATATTTACTTATGATTGTTTGCACTATAAAGACTGCTGTCTTAGGGACAACTGCGGATGAACTATTTCAGCAGTTCCTCCTTCTTCAAAGACTTGTATGTCAACATAGAGCTCCATTTTTTATAGGACATACTCCAGCTCACTCCATGCTCCCTGGAGCTTTAGCACAAGGGAATGGCCCTTGTTAATTAAGCTATTCAAAAGAAAATTATTTGGAACAACCAAGACAGATCGAACAATTCAGTCTCATACTATTCATCTCCAGAATGCTGTAGCCCTGTGTAAACAGCTTCAACTTTCTCAGGAAGCAGCACAGCAGATTGGTAAATCCTGTCCAAGATGTCCTATACTACAATCTGTCCCTTCATTTGGAGTTAACCCTCAAGGATTCCTACCAGGACAACTTTGGCAAATGGAGGTTACTCATATACCTTCATCTGGCAAACAGTCCTATGTCCACGTTACAGTGGATATTTATTCTGGATTTATATACATAGTAACCCCTGCCAGAACAAGAGAGGCTGCTAAGCAGGTTCTAACTCATTGTCTCTATGCATTTTCCTATTATTAGATTTCCTAAACTGGTTAAAACTGACAATGCTCCTGCATATGTAGCAAAAACATTTACTGTATTTTGTCAAACCTTTCGAATTATGGGTATTTCTTACAATCGTTAAAGTCAAGGTATTATTAAAGCATACCCAGCAAATATTTTAAGGTCAATTTAAAAAACTTTAAAAAGGGGGAGTCATATCCTGGAACTCCTACGGGTCTACCATATCATGCTTTTTACTTAAAAATTTTTAAATTTTTTTTGAATGCTGATGAACAGGAGATGCCAAATCTTCTCCTGCAAACTTCTACCTTCTTTTATATGATCCAGCTAATAACACAGTTTTGTCTTTTTCCAAATAGCTCCAGATATACAAAGAAGGTTTATATAGGCAGATGGGGATCCTCAAACCCCTCAGCGAGATCTTCTGAGCATGGCTTTTAAGGTACCAAGAGGCAGAAAAAGCCCAATAGAGATCAGGTGAACTACCAGCTTTTAGAATATGCCCTTAAAGGCTCCAACACCCCAAAGAAGTCTCATAAGAATACATCTGGGTCCTGCTTCAATAGTGAAAAGGAAGGTCATTGAGCTAAAGCCTGCCAGGCTTACATGCCTTTGCTGTGAGGAAAAAGGGACACTGGAAGGTAGGCTTCCCCTTCGCTTCTCTAAGGGAGAAGTCAGTCTCTTCCAACCCTGCTCCAGCCACCTATGACCTAACCTTGCCCAGAATGCTGTGGTTTGCCACTGAAGGCTGAAGGTGCCCAGGGCCGTCGGCCCCATCTACGACACTGTGGACAAACCTAGAGTATTTCTTCCAAGAAGCAGGTAAACTGATCTCATTTGCACAAGGGCCACTTAACTATGTCTTGCCTGAATAGTCAGGTTTTTTATTCTTCCCTCGAAGATCTCTGTTGTGGGTGTTGATAGTCCTATTTTTTGCTGCTTTGTTTAATATATAGTGTTTCCTTTATTCCTCCTACCTTAATGCCCCACTCATATTTCAGGCTGGGACCTACTCCTAATTTAGAGCTCTCTCTCCCCCTTTTGCCAACTTCTATTGTGAATTTACCTTTGCCACCCAGCTTAGTGTATCCCAAGGTTCTCTTTACCACGCCACAGTTGCAGAGCTCCAGGGAATAGCACCCTGGTCTCATCTCTAGGCAGAGAACAGAGGCTCCATCTCCACAAATGCTGCAGATGGCTTTTCCAGTCTACCTGAATCATTACCAGCTAGAAGCAGTGGTCACTGGGACTTGGACATGAGCTGCAAAGTATAGAATTGTGACAACAATTCCAGTGCCATGCAGACTTTTCCTGGATGTGGACTTTTTCTGGACTCCTGCTCCATGTGATAGCTCCTAATGGATTGAACTGGGGTTGGGTTGCATTCGCAGGGATTTGGAATGGTTTTGGTGCCAACTTGGACTTGGTGAACATGTTAAGGACACTACTCTTTTATGAATTCTTGTTGTATTGGCCAAGAGTTTGCTTAAAGGCTTTAATCATTGTAAATATATATATATGAATGACTGGATAAAGAAGATGTGGCACATATAGTGAAATAAGTAAATCAGAAAAAAAAAAGAATCCATATTGTCAACCATTGTGGTCAGAATATCTGTGTTCTTGTTAGTTACACAAACAAAGAAATTTTGGTCTGGTCCAGTCCAAGGGTCAAAGGAACAAGACATTCAAGGTAGTTGCTCTGGGATGGCAGCTCTGACTCCATTTTATACTTAGGTGTACTAATTTAGTCCTCATTATTCTTCTTGATAGAGATTATCGTTTCCTGGGGAACAAAACTGAGGATAGAGAGGGTAAAGGACACACACAAGGTCACACAACCAGCAAGTAGAGAATCCAGACTTAAACAGAGTTTTGTGTAACTCCATAGTATGATACTCTAATGACTAACCAGGAAAAGAAGGTAGCTGGTTTCCATACACCAGAGTTTATAGACCTCAGTAAGCCCTTACCAGGTGGTGGTATAGTGATAGAACATCAGCCTGGGACACAGAAAACCCAGGCTCAAAACCCCAACCAAGGTCACCAGCTTGAGCATGGGCTCATCTGGCTTGAGTGTGGTATCATAGACATGACCCCATGGTCTTTGGCTTGAGCCCAAGGTCACTGGCTTGAAGCTCAAGGTCGCGGGCTTGAGCAATGGGTCACTGGCTCAGCTATAGCTTCCCTTCCCATCAAGGTACATATGAGAAGGCAGTCAATGAACAACTATGGAGCCACAATGAAGAATTGATGCTTTTCATCTTTCTCTTCCTTCCTGCCTATCTGTCTGTCTGTCTCTCTCTTGCAAAAGAAAAAACTCAGTAAGATTTTTAAAACTTTTGTTATATTCCTGTGTTTAAAGTGATTGACAGCAAAATTCTGAAACTGAAGTGTATGTAGGAAAATGGAGACTAGTCCTTCTGCAAACCTCCGAAAGATGCAGTGGATAGTGGCAGTCTGGGGAGGAAAGAAAAACATCTGAGCCCCTGGGTCATTGTGGAGAAGCCTGGGGCAGTGCTCTCTCCTGTTTTCTCCCTATGCACACAGCCCCACTTAACTTGCACCCTAGGCTTCCAAATGAACCACCTTCCTTGGTTCCTGCTGAAGCCCCGTTTTCTCATGCACATGCTTTCCCCACTCTATTTCTCACTAGAAAATCCCCTATACAACTTCAGGTCCTGCTGTAAGTGTTCCTTCCTTTCGGGGACTAAAAAATCAACAGGATTTTTAGAGTTTAGATATCTGGGGGACAGAGGTGCTGGGAGCTGACTGTAAGCTGACAGTCTGCCCAACCCCCCACCTCACCTGCCTGATTGAGTTGCAAGGGCCTGTGCTTCAGTACTCGTCCTACCTCCCATGTTCCCCAGAAGGACTGGAAGGAAGTTACTTCTTGGTATAAGGTTATGTTTTTTTTTTTTTTTCATTTTTCTGAAGCTGGAAACAGGGAGAGACAGTCAGACAGACTCCCGCATGCGCCCGACCGGGATCCACCCGGCACGCCCACCAGGGGCGGTGCTCTGCCCCCCAGGGGGCGATGCTCTGCCCATCCTGGGCGTCGCCATATTGCGACCAGAGCCACTCTAGCGCCTGAGGCAGAGGCCACAGAGCCATGCCCAGCGCCCGGGCCATCTTTGCTCCAATGGAGCCTTGGCTGCGGGAGGGGAAGAGAGAGACAGAGAGGAAAGTGAGGCGGAGGGGTGGAGAAGCAAATGGGCGCTTCTCCTATGTGCCCTGGCCGGGAATCGAACCTGGGTCCTCCGCACGCTAGGCCGACGCTCTACCGCTGAGCCAACCAGCCAGGGCTATAAGGTTATGTTTAAATATATTAAGTATTGGTGGGGGAGCCTGACCAGGCGGTAGTGCAGTGGATAGAGCGTCAGACTGGGATGTGGAGGACCCAGGTTTGAGACCACGAGGTTGCCAGCTTGAGCGTGGGCTCATCTGGTTTGAGCAAAGCTCACCAGCTTGGACCCCCAGATCGTTGGCTTGAGCAAGGGGTTACTTGGTCTGCTGTAGCCCGACCGTCAAGGCACATATGAGAAAGCAATCAATGAACAACTAAGTTGTCGCAAGGAAAAACTAATGATTTATGCTTCTCATCTCTCTCTGTTCCTGTCTGTCTATCTCTCTCTATCCCTCACTCTGACTCTCTCTCTAAAAATAAAAAAGTATTGGTGGGGTTTTTTTACACATAGTAGAGTTCTTGAGTTGCCTTGGAAACATCATTGAATTGCTAATTTCTGCCTTGCCCAGAATAATAAAGTAGGATGTGGCTAGGACAGCAGCCATGTTTTGTGGCTCTGCCAGGGTGATAATTTTACTGCTGGCAGGAGCTGTGGCTTCCTCCCCATATGCATCTTATATATGTCTTTAGTTCTTTGTCTTTATTCATTAATTTTGTACCATTTCTGCTCGGGACCTTGAAATATACTTGTCATGCGGGTGGTGACACCTTCCTCCAGGGTGACTCCTTCAACTCCCCAGTCCTCCTGTGTGTTCCCACAGCACCGCTGACAGCCGGGTGTGAACACGGCCAGCCTTATCTTTGACTCCTCATCCTCTCTCATTCCACATTAAATCAGTGACAGAGTCCAGTCTGCTCTGTCTTCATAATATCACTACCGTCTTCCCTTCTCCAGTCCCACTGTTGCTGCTTTTGTCATGGCTTTGATGTTGCTCACTTGGAGTATGTGAGCATGTGTTGAATTAAATTCATTGGGATGGAGTCTTATGAACACTGGATTTGGAAAGAAAGCTTTTCTCTTCTCCTTGGAGTGCAGGAAGGCTGTTATATGGAGCCATGAGGCCTAAGTGGCTAGGAGGGATGAAGGAAGAGGGATCTAGGAGCTGGAAAAAGAGGTTGTTTTAAGCACTTCGGCCTGTGTTTCAAAAAGGGTCTGATTTGCAAAGAGGCCTCCAAATGCAAAAGAAACCAAGATGCCAGAAAGTGACCCAAAGTTCAATTTGTTGGGTTAATAGGGGATGTATTTACAGAAAGTAGTCCTGGGTGGCAGCAGAACAGATGGGTCTCCGCACTGTTCATCCCCAGACCACCTATTTCATATCACCCTAAGAGGTGCTCTACTTACTCCAAAAGGAAAGCAGGGTGGGTCGAGGGGAACAGAGGGACCAGATACTGGAGCTATGGCACCAGAGTAAGTTAAAAGATAGATAACTCTGAGGGTACATTGCCCCAAAGAAGAGCTGAATAGTGGAGAAAGGATTAATTGTAGTTCGTGATTAACTCAAAGCCTCTATGCACATTCCAGAGTCTGCCTGGGGAAGTGGAGCGAAGACAGGTGTTCAGGAGGATTAGTTACAAAATGGAGCCAGCTTTGTAAGCTGATATCAGCTCTGTCCACACAACCTGGGAGAAGACTCAGAGGAAGAAGTAAAATGCTAGAACTGCAGAAGGAGGTATTATATAAGTCAAGAAGAGGAGGCCTGAGAAAACTGCGGCCCTGGCCATGACCTACATGCCGGGGGAAGTCAGATCAGGTTCCTGTGCTGAAGGAGGGTCACTAACGCCCCTGGTGGTCCTGGTGAGCCAGGGACCATTGCTCCAGGAACAGCCTGGGATCCGCCTGAGGGGTTAGGGGACAGAACATCTTCTTGCAGCCTTGAGCTGAGATTGTTTCTGCTCACTGGAGGCCAGGTGGGCAGCAGATGAAAGGTGACCAGCTTAGTCAGGCGAGGCAGGAATAAGGAGCACTAGAACAGGTAGCCCTGGAGCTCTCAGAGCATTCAGACGTAGAGGGGGAAGATGTGAATGTTAGTACATTAAGAAGATACGAATATGCTCAAGGAAAAACAACAGCTCTTAGCATTTTAATGACTAAACCCATGCCAAAATGTTGAAAATGCAAGGTTAAAAAGAGTACATAATGTCCTCCTCTTCAGGTCTTAGAAATGTCCTGAAAATGCATGCTCACACATAGGGTAAGAAAGTGAGATTCCTATAATACCTCCACAATTCCTCCTCATCCCAGAAAGTTCTTCGCCCAGACAGAAGCCTGGGAGGTATGTCCAAAGGCACTATGATGAGCACTCTGCTTAGGTTCGTGGAGTACCCAGGTCTCTGTGGCTTCAACATTGATGGAACAGCCAAAAGTTTAGTACCACAGGTGTAATGAATTTGAGTCATAGTTTTCTTTTTTCTCTTTTTAATCGACAGGCTGTGTTTTGGTTCTCACTGCTTGCCAGTGGTTTTCCACTCTGTCTCCTGTCCCACCTATTACTCCAGTGCTGCCACTTGGCTTGACAGGGTGTTGGGTTGGGTCCTTTTTGGCCCTTTGGTTATTCTGATGCCCTCCATTCTGAGTTGCTCCTCAGAGGACCATCGGCAGGCACAGACCTGACTGCTCACTCGGGGGTTCTCAGCCGGCAGCTCAATCAAAATGGAGGCCACACTCGGAGGCCAGACTGCTTCTGGGGTGCGACTCCACACAGCTAGCATGCAAAGCCATTCCAAACAACAATAATAGCCACTCCACTGCTGTGGTAATACCTAGTGGCTTCAGTTTCAGGTTTTCCTTTTGGGAGGGGTGGTATTAAAAACCTGAGGCTACAGACATAATATGACTTGCATTGTCTTGGGTCTTCTTATAATATTAATCATCTCCTTCAGTAATCACATTTATAGCTCTAAATACCCTCTGTTCACTGATGACCCACAGTGATGACTGTCCTCAGGTTCTGAGAGAGGAGAGTGAATCAGGAAGTGAGGAAGGGCCACGTCATAAAGAAGGCTTAAGGAGGAAAACTACTCAAGCGGCCCCAAGGAGAAAGAGGAGTTTCATGACAAGAAGTAGAGAGCTCCCTGCAATCTGTTGCTGGCCACCTTCTCTTGGCAGGGCCCAGAAAGGCAGGTGCTTTGCTCCAAAAGACGGATTCTTAGCTTGCTCTGTTTTCTTCGCAAGTCCACATACTCTGCTGTCTAGTGTCTTCATTCCAACTTCTTTTCAGGGTGCAAAGCCTTTTCTCCATGACTGCCTCACTACAAGGCTGTATTCGTAACTGTGAGAGTACATGCAGTGGAGTCAGGTGGGTTGTGGTTCAAACCTCAGCTCTCTCATTTATTAAGAGTCTTAATGGGGAGGAGACAAGATGGCCATAGAATAGGTGGATGCGCCAACTCCCACTTCCCAGAACCAAGATAGATTACAACTTAATTCTGAGAATTCTCATCTTGAAAGACCAACTCTGGACTAAACTAAGAGGATTCTACAGCCAAGGATCACCAAAGAACTCACACAGAGACTTGCAGGAAAGGCGGAGACACAGAAAGGGCTGCCCCACTCCTGGGAGCGAGTGGTGACAGGGAGGGTTGCCCAGCAAGTTGTGGGTCCTCAGCCCCCTAACTGGAATCCCAGCCTAGAGCCCTGGGGCCTGGAAGAGGCTTATGGACTATATTTGGCTGAGAAAAGAGCCTAGATTCTGTTTGAGAGAAGGAGGCAGAACTCTTGGACCCAGGCTCTGTATTAAAGGGACTGCATGGAGAGCCTTGCTCACAGCCACTTTCCTGGAGCTCCAGAAATGGGGAGCACTGGGAGGACTGGAGTTGCCAAGGGAGAGAGTAGTCTCAGAAGCACAAGGGGAGACACTTTGAGGGATGGACACCCTAACCCTTGGGCTGAGTCACTCCCCCAATTTAAAGTGAACATTATTCCTGGGAACAGCATCACCAGCAAAGGGAAGAAATTACCCCATCCACTGGAGGCTCACCTGCCCCAGTTAGAACAAAGACACACTTAAAGGCAGGCAGCATGTTAGGGACACAAATAGTGAGTGTAGAGGTCTAAGCTACACACTCCCCCCCCCCATGTTGCTGAGTGCTCTCCGGGAAACCAGGGCAGTCCAAGCCAGCGTGCATAGGCTGGCCTGCAGAGGTGGAAACCATGGTTGCCGCTGTAGAGGTCTGGGCTTGCACGCAGAATTACCTTAGGTATGGGCCGGCCCTTGATGGGGACAGAGGCCTGAGCGACAGTGGAGGGGGTCCGCACAGGCACATTACAGCCTGCCAGTGAGGGTAGAAGTTGTGGCGGCTGCTGTGGATGTCCTGGCCAGCATGCAAATCTACCCCATGGTGCGGGCATGCCTTCAGCAACAGTGGAAGCCCAGCAACCTCTGGAATGTGGAGGTGGGAGCCTCAGTGGCTGTTGAGGAGGTCTGAGCTGATGTGCAACTCCCCCACACACCGCAACGCAGACCTGCCCTCGGCAGCAGAGGAGGCCAAGGCAGCTCCAAAAGTGGTTCCAGCAGGCCCACCCATGGAGGCGGAAGCCACAGCCGACATTAAAGAGGCCCAAGCTCATGCCCAAACTTGCCCATGGTGCAGGCCCACCCTCAGCAGCAGCAGAGGCCACAGCAGCACCTAAGCCCAAATGCCCCAGGCAGCAACAATGGTGGTGGGCTGGTAGACAGACCACACAATGGGAGCACAGGGGCCACACTCACTGGATCCCTGTGACTACATCCTACCGAGTGCTGAAAAAGAAGAAAAAAACTAAATAAATAAATAAATAGTCTGGAGCAGGCCACATCCAATACCATACCTAATCACTGAATTACAGTACTGAGCCAAACAAGTAGCCAGCAATAAGAGGCAACAGAAAGTGGATTTCAGGGGAACTTGTACTTTTAAAGGAACATCTCCCAGGCCAAGAGTAGATAAAAGCAAGCCTAGGAGTGCAGCTGATATTTACAATGGCACCCTGGCCCAGCAGAGGCAGCCACAAGATCTGGATTGCTGTAGCTCCAAAAAAGGTTGGTAAGAGTCAGTCATAGGCAGTGACCTCCACTGATCTGCACCAGGCCCCGGTCCAGGGCAGGCACAGTCAGCAGCCAGATATGGAAAGCACCAGTTCAGGACCTAACAACCCTTATTAGAGTGGAAGCTTAAGGAAGGGCTCCTCATACCTGACACAGTTAAGACATAGAAAATGCTGACACAAACAGCAAAAAGAACAGTGATAGCAGATAAGTAACCCACAGTGGATTACAAACAACAGCTGATGCTAACCCAAGAAGACCTAGCAATAACACAACTGAACATTGGAGGCAGACAATATCAATCCTAGAATTATCTAGCTTCACAAACAACACACCTAAGTGAGGAGTGTATACACAGACAAAATAGGAAGACAGAGAAATGCAATCCAAATGAATCAACAAGAGAAATCCCCAGAAAAAGAACTGAGTGAGATAGAAATAACCAAGCTACAGGATGCAGAGTTTAAAATAATGATTATTAAAATGCTCAAAGATCTTAGAGCAACAATGGATGATCACAATGGGTACCTAAATAAAGAGATAACAAGCATCAAAAAGGACATTGAAATAATAAAGTAGAACCAGTCAGAAATGACAAATACAATATCAGAAATGAAGACAACACTAGAAGAAATTAAAAAGAAGGCTGGATGAAGCAGAGGATCGAATCAGTGACTTAGAAGACAAGATAAACAAAAGCATGGAAGCACAGCAGAAAAAAAAAGAGGCTCAAAAAAGTCTGAGGAAACTCTAAGAGAACTCTGTGACAACATAAAGAAAAACAACATCTGCCTCATAGGGGTTCCTGAAGGAGAAGAGAAAGAACAAGGGATAGAGAGCCTGTTTGAAAAAATCATAGCTGAAAACTTTCTAAATTGATGCAGGAAAAAGTCACACAAGTTCAAGAAGCACCGAGAATTCCATTAAAGAGAAACCCAAAGAAATCTACACCAAAACATCATAATTAAAATACCAAAGCTAAGAGATAAAGAAAAAATACTAAAAGCTGCAAGAGAAAAAATGTTGATCACCTACAGAGGAGCCCCCATAAGAATGACATCCAACTTCTCAACAGAAACACTTGAGGCCAGAGGGAATGGCAAGAAATATTCAAAGTAATGCAGAACAAGAGCCTACAACCAAGACTTCTTTATTCAGCAAGGCTATCATTTAAAATTGAAGGAGAAATAAAAAGCTTCCTGGACAAAAAGAAAACCAAAAGAACTTAAGAAATTTATTACAACCAAACCAATGCTGCAAAAAATGTTAAGGGGCCTGTTGTAAACAGAACAAAGAGGGGAAAATATATAGTAAAAGAGAAATGTAGATTTAAAGCATAAAATGGCAATAAACAACTACACTACATATCAATAATAACCTTAAAAATAAATGAATTAAATGATCCAATCAAAAGACATAGGGTAGCTGCGTGGATAAGAAAACAGAACCCATACATCTGCTGTCTACAAGAGATACACCTCTAAACAAAAGATATACATAGACTGAGAGTAAAAGGATGGAAAATAATATTTCATGCAAATGGAAATGAAAAAAATGGGATAACAATACTTATACCTACAAAATAGACTTTAAAATAAGGGCTATACTAAGGGATAAAGAATGTCACTACATAATGATAAAGGGAGCAATCCAACAGGAAGATATAACCATTATAAATATCTATGCCCCTAATATAGGAGCACCTGAATATATAAAGCAGACTTTGATGGACATAAAGGGTGAGATCAATAGCAATACTATATAATGGTAGGGGATTTCAATACCCCACTAACATCACTAGAGATTTTTTTTTTCTTTTTCATTTTTCTGAAGCTGAAAACAGGGAGAGACAGTCAGACAGACTCCCGCATGCGCCCGACCGGGATCCACCCGGCACGCCCACCAGGGCAACGCTCTGCCCACCAGGGGGCGATGCTCTGCCCATCCTGGGCGTCGCCATGTTGCGACCAGAGCCACTCTAGCACCTGAGGCACAGGCCACAGAGCCATCCCCAGCGCCCGGGCCATCTTTGCTCCAATGGAGCCTTGGCTGCGGGAGGGGAAGAGAGAGACAGAGAGGAAGGCGTGGTGGAGGGGTGGAGAAGCTAATGGGCGCTTCTCCTGTGTGCCCTGGCCGGGAATCGAACCCGGGTCCTCCGCACGCTAGGTCGACGCTCTACCGCTGAGCCAACCGGCCAGGGCCCACTAGAGATTTTTAAGAAAGAAAATTAACAAAAGAAACAGTAGACTTAAAGAACACACTAGATCAACTGGATTTAATAAATATCTTCAGAAGTTTTCACCCTAAAGCAGCAAAATATACATTCTTTTCAAGTGCTCATGGTATATTCTCTAGGATAGACCACATATTAGGGCACAAAAGGGTCTCATCAAATTTAAGAAGATTGAAATCATATCAAGCATCTTCTCTGATCACAATGGCATGAAACTAGAAATCAACTACAACAGAAAAACTGAAAAATACTCAAACACTTGGAAACTAAATAGCATATTATTAAATAACAAATGGGTTAACAATGAGATCAAAGAAGAAATTTAAAAATTTCTAGAAACAAATGAAAATGAGCATACAACAACTCAAAATTTATGGAACACAGCCAAAACAGTCCTAAGAGGGAAGTTCATAGCATTACAGGCATACCTCAAGAAGCTAGAAAAAGCTCAAATAAACAACTTAACCCTGCATCTAAAAGAACTAGAAAGAGAAAAGCAAGTAAAGCCCAGAGGAAGTAGAAGGAAGGAAATAATAAAGATCAGAGCAGAAATAAATGATATAGAGGCTAAAGAAACAATACAGAGGGTCAATGAAACTAAGAGCTGGTTCTTTGAAAAGATAAACAAGATCGATGAACCTTTAACCAGACTCACCAAGAAAAAAAAGAGAGTACTCAAATAAATAAAATTAGAAATGAGAGTGGAGAAATAACAACTGACACAACAGAAATACAAAGAATTGTAAGAAAATACTATGAAGAACTGTATGCCAACAAATTAGACAATCTAGGAGAAATGGACAAATTCTTTGAAACATATAATCTTTCAAAAATTAATCTGGAAGAATCAGAAAACCTAAACAGACCAATTACGACAAATGAGATTGAAACAGTTATCAAAAAACTCCCAACAAACAAAAGCCCTTGGCCAGATGGCTTCACAGGAGAATTCTACCAAAAATTTAAAGAAGAACTAACTCCAATAGTTATTTCAAAAAATTCAAGAGGAAGGAAGACTTCCAAGCTTCTTTTATGAGGTGAGCATAAGTCTGATTCCAAATTCAGGCAAAGAGAACACAAAGAAAAAAAATTATAGGCCAATATCCCAGATGAATTTGGATGCTAAAATTCTCAACAAAATATTGGCAAATTGGATCCAGCAATACATGAAAAAAATCATACATCATGATCAAGTGGGATTTATTCTGGGGAGGCAAGGCTGGTATAATATTTGCAAATCAATCAATGTGATTCATCACATAAAAAAAGGAAGGAGAAAAACCACATGATAATATCAATAGATGCAGAAAAAGCATTTGATAAAATCCAGCACCCATTTATGATAAAAACTCTCAGTACAGTGGGAATACAGGAAACATACCTCAACATGATAAAGGCCATCTATGACAAACCCACAGCCAACATCATACTCTTTTGGCTAAAATTAAAAGCAATCCCCTTAAGATCAGGAACAAGGTAGGGGTGCCCCCTTTCACCACTCTTATTCAACATAGTTCTAGAGGTCCTAGCTACAGCAATCAGACAAGAAGAAGAAATAAAAGGCATTCAAATTGGAAAAGAAGTAAAACTATCGTTATTTGCTGTTGACATGATACTGTAGATAGAAAACCCTAAAGTCTCAGTCAAAGAACTGCTGGACCTGATAAATGAATTCAGCAAGGTGGCAGGATATAAAATTAATATTCAGAAATTAGAGGCTTTTTTTTTGTATTTTTTCTGAAGTTGGAAACAGGGAGGCAGTCAGACATACTCCTGCATGCGCCCAACCGGGATCCACCCAGCATGCCCACCAGGGGGTGATGCTTTGTCCATCTGGGGCGCCACTCTGTTGCAACCAGAGCCATTCTAACTTCTGAGGCAGAGGCCATAGAGCCATCCTCAGCACCCAGGCCAACTTTGCTCCAATGGAGCCTTGGCTGCAGGAGGGGAAGAGAGAGACAGAGAGGGGGAGGGGTGGAGAAGCAGATGGGCGCCTCTCCTGTGTGCCCTGGCCAGGAATCAAACCCAGGACTCCTGCACGCCAGGCTGACGCTCTACCACTGAGCCAACTGGCCAGGGCATTAGAGGCATTTTTATAGACCAACAATGAACTGTCTGAAAGAGAAGTTAAGGAAACAATCCCCTTCTCTATTGCAACAAAAAAAATAATAAAGTACCGAAAAGTAAATTTAACCAAAGAGATTAAAGACTTGTACTTGAAAAATTATAAAACATTGATAAAAGAAATCAAAGAAGGTACAAACAAGTGGAAGCATATACCGTGTTCATGAATAAGTGGAATAAACATCATTAAAATGTCTATATTACCCAAAGCAATTTATAAATTCAATGCAATACCAATTAAAATACCAATGACATACTTCAAAGATATAGAACACATATTCCAAAAATTCATATGAACCAAAAAAGAACACAAATAGCCTCTGTAATCTTGAAAAAGAAGAATAAAGTGGGTGGTATCACACTTCCTGATATCAAGTTATACTACGAGGCCATTGTACTCAAAACAGCTTGGTACTGGCATTAGAACAGGCATATAAATCAATGGAACAGAACAGAGAACCCAGAAATAAACCCACACCTTTATGGCAACTGATATTTGACAAAGTAGGTAAGAGCATACAATGGAGTAAAGACAGCCTCTTTAACAAATGGTGTAGGGAAAATTGGACAGCTACCTGCAAAAAAATGAAACTAGACCACCAACTTACACCATTCACAAAAATAAACTCAAAATGGATAAAAGACTTAAATGTAAGTCGTGAAACCATAAACATCTTAAAAGAAAACATAGGCAGTAAGCTCTCTGATATCTCTCACAGCAATATATTTGCTGATTTATCTCCACGGGCAAGTGAAATAAAAGACAAGATAAACAAATGAGACTTTATCAAACTAAAAAGCTTCTGCACAGCTAAAGACAATAAGAACAGAATAAAAAGACAAACCACACAATAGGAGAAAATATTTGACAATACATCTGATAAGAGGTTAAAAACCAAAATACATTAAAAAACTTGTAAAACTCAACAGCAGGAAGATAATCCAATTAAAAAAATGGGCAAAAGAAATGAATAGACATTTTTCCAAAGAGGACATACAGATGGCCAATGAGCAAATGAAAAAATGCTCAACATCACTAATCACTAGAGAAATGCAAATTAAAACCACAATGAGATATCACCTCACACCAGTCAGAATGGTGCTCATTAACAAAACAACACATAATAAGTGCTGACGAGGATGTGGAGAAAAGGGAACCCTCCTGCACTGCTGGTGGGAATGCAAACTGGTGCAGCCACTTGGAAAACATTATGGAGATTCCTCAAAAAATTAAAAATCAAACTGCATTTTGACCCAGCCATCCCACTTTTAGGAATATATCCCAAAAACACCATAGCACTGATTGAAATGAAAAAATGCACCCCCATGTTTATGGCAGCTTTGTTTACAATAGCCAAGATCTGGAAATAGCCCATGTGTCCATCAGTGGACAAGTAGATTAAAAAGCTGTGGTACATATATACAATGGAATACTATGGGGCCGTGAGGAAGAAGGAAATCTTACCTTTTACAACAACATGAATGGACCTGGAAACTATTATGTTAAGTAAAATAAGCCAGGCAGAGAAAGAAAAAATATCATATGATCCCACTCATTTGAGTAACCCAATGAACAATGTAACCCAACAACCCTTGGCCCCAAACTGTTGTAAAGAACCAGGAGATGAGCCAGGTGCTCAGCTCAGCTTTCCAAGACACAAGCTCATTATACAGTTTAGCTTCTCATGCAGCTGCCAGACTTCCACGAGCAATTCACACCACTTCACACCCTGGAATCACTCCACTGTAAACCAGTAGTAATATTAGCTGTCTGCCAGGGACTGCTCTAATAGCTTTACAGATATTAACTCATTTAATCATCACAACAAGTTTATGATGTAGGTACTATAATTATCTCCACTTTACCGTTGAGGAAATAAATCTTAGAGAAGTTACTAGCTTACCTGAGATTATAGAGCTAGAAAGAAGTTCAACAGGAATTTCAACGCAGGATGCCTGGCTCACAAGAGGATCCTCATACCATTAAGCTACATACATACCTCTCTCCTCCCCTTTTAATAATGAAAGCAGGCTAATCCTGTTTCTTCATCCTTATACTTAGTTTTAAGCTCGTCCTTATAAACAATTATGCTTCCTGGTCTCTAACACCCTGGTTGACCTCTCTGGCTTTCCTTGCGAAAATCAGTGCTCCAGAATATCTTAACACTCAATTTACCAACATCTGCTCAGACAGCGGGGAGTTATATACATGCTTCAAAGGAAGAGGAAACGGGTAAAGTGCTAAAATTGTCCCTGCTGTGTCCTAGTCACTGGGCCAGGCACTTTACACACATTGTTTGACACAGTGATGAAAAGCTATATGGATGGACCTTGACTGCATTGTGCTGAGTCCAATAAGGCACACAGAGAAAGGCAAATACTGTGCATATGTGGAATCTAAACAACAGTCAAAGTCGTAGAAACAGAGAATTGGAAAGTGGTTGTCAGGGGGGCTGAGGGTAAGAGAAATAGGAAGATGTTGGTAAAAGGATATAAACTTCCAGCTATAAGATGAATAGGTCTGAGGAGCTAATGTAAAACATGATGACTATAGTTGATAACAATGTACTATATAATTGAAATCTGCTAAGAGAAAACTTAAATGTTTTCATCAAAATAAAATAAAGTAAAATTAAAATGCGAGGTGATGGATGTATTAATTAACTAGATGGGGGGAGATCCTGTCACAATGTATTTGTATATCAAATAACGATGGTGTACACTTAAAATATCTTACAGCTTTGTCAATTATACCTCTAAATTGTCCTTTTTTTTTTTAAGTTGCCTGAGCTCTGGTGACAAGCCTAAGTTGAAATCTCAGTTCTGCTTCCTAGCATTTTGACCTTGTCAAATCATTTAACCTTTTCGAAACCTGTAAAGTGGGTAGACTGATGCTCCAGGGAGAAAACAGTCTAGGTCAATGTCTGAGTTTTCTTCAAAGACCTCCATCCAAATGGACTAAGGAGTCATCCTCCTAGGCCATCCAGAACTAGAAGACATGGGGCAGAAACAGTGCCACTTGCCCTGCTGCTCACAGCAAAGGGCCCATTTGACCACGACAGGACTATTGGAAGTGTCTCCACTAGAATGCAAGACACCGACTTTTAGCTATGACTCCACACTAGAGCCATGGAAGGAGGGCAGAATCAGGCATCCACGCATCCCTTGAGCTGTGGAAGTGAACATAACTGACGTTTCTACATCTATATGTAAAATATAGAGTTAATCTTAGAAAAAAATACTGCTTCGTGCTTAAAAGACTATATTAGGTAAGAGAAGAGGAAAGGGTGCAATGAAAAGCCGTGGGGGTTCAGTGTTGATATTTGTAATATTCCTGGATGTTAGGATTTGGATCTTTTGATGTCTGTCATTCTACAGTATAGATTTTTAAGTTGAAATTAACCTCGAGACTTTTTTCTTAGTCATCAACTGTTATTTTTCTCTTTAGAAGGTAATAATAATGACTATAACTTTCTCTGCACCTGCTCTGTTAGAAACCTGGCAAACACATTATCTTTTTTTTTTTTTTGAGATTTTTATTTTTTTTATTCGCAGTTTATGTTCAATATTATTTTGTATTAGTTTCAGGTGTATAACATAGTGGTTAGAAAATCATCTACTCTATAAAGTATTCCCCAAATATTTCCAGCACCCACTTGGTACCATACACAGTTATTACAATATTATTGACTGTATGTCCTATGCTGTACTTTGCATATTCATGGCTGTAACTACCAATCTGTACTTCTCAATCCCTTCACCTTTTCACCCGATCCTCCAAATCCCCTCCCTTCTAGCAACCATCAATCTTGCAACACACATTATCATAAGTCCTTGCATAAGCACACTCAATGTTGCTTATTAAGCCAGATAAAGGGAAGTTTCTAAGGACTCCAACTAATAAAAGACACTCAAGAATAAAGAAATACACTTTGAAAGGCATTAATTTTGTAGTTGAAAACCTTCTCACATGGAAAGTGCAGATGGCTTTACTCGTGAACTTTATCAAATATATCAGAAAGAACAACACTACTTCTCAAAAAAGTCTTCCAGAAAATTGAAGAGGAGTTCATTTGTCCTAACTCAGTTTATGGAGTCAGGGTTGCCCCGATACCAAAACCAGATAAAGACATTGCAAGAAAAGAAACTGATCTGCGACATAGTTTCCAAATTCTAGAACTTTGTGTGTGGCGTTCTCGCACCAAAGAGGACATGTGATCTTGATTCTGCATAACCAAGTCCTGCAATTTTTTACACTGTGCCCCCTCCATAAATTGTTCTCTTATTCTAGTCAATGGTGATTGACTCCTCCTCTGAATAAATTGTAGTCTGATTAGGTGAACTGTACTGTGAAACTATCTGAAAGGACTTTAGTTCTATTGCAGTGAACCTCTGAATAGGCTTCTTAGACAGCAAGACATGTTTTTAATTTGTCCTCATAGAGATGGAAATATTTAAAAGGACAGCAAAGGAACTAACTAGAGCAGTGGTTCTCAACCTTTCTAATGCCGTGACCCCGCAATACAGTTCCTCATGTTGCGGTGACCCCAAACCAAAAAATAATTTTGGTGACTACTTCATAACTGTAATTTTGCTACAGTTATGATTCAAAATGTGAATACCTGATATGCATTATGTATTTTCCGATGGCTTTAGGCAACCCCGCTGGGGTTGCGACCCACAGGTTGAGAACCACTGAACTAGAGGATCAGCAAAAGTAGCTCTAGCAGCCAGGCTAAAGAGATTGAGGCCTAGACTTGGGTCGTGTCCATAAACATGACACAAATATAACTTAGTCAAGAGACCTAGAAAAGTAAAACAAGTGGACTTGATGACTTGTCTAAAGTGAGAGAGGAGGCTGCCTGGCCTGTGGTGGTGCAGTGGATAAAGGCTTCACCTGGAACACTGAGGTCGCCAGTTAGAAACTCTGGGCTTGCCCAGTCAAGGCACATATGGGAGTTGATGCTTCCTGCTCCTCCCCCCTTCTCTCTCTCTCCCTCTCTGAAAATTGAATAAATAAAATTTTAAAAATTGAAAAATAGTGAGAGAGGGAGGTATAAAGAGAGAAAAGAGCTTGTTGAGGTATTTGCAACCTTTAAGTGGCCTTTGTTTTGAATAGGTGCCATGCTTTCTTAACATATAATCTCTTTATTTGCCTGGATAAAATGGAATTGTTGCAATATAGAATGCCAATTCTCTCCTTTATTTTTCTTGCCTTCAATTTCTCCCAGCTGTAGACTAATGAGTATATTCCTCTTAGATTTCCTATCCTGTCACTGGCTCACTGCTTGGGACAATCTGATATGGCCATGTCTTGCATCTGTGGGACATGTTTTTTTGAATGATAACTGAATTTATAATCTTCAACTCCTTTCTCATTAGACATACTGCAAGTCTGAGGCGAGCTAGTTCCTTGCCTTCACTTGAACGGTCTTTCCTGTCACCAGCCCAGCGTTATATGATTTGGCTGACTCAAGGGGCAACACAGCACATGGCTGTGCCATGCATTTGTGTGCCTGTGGGGCAAAGCCTAATGCTGGGGCTCAGTGAGCTAGTTGATAACATCACACGTCGTAAGCTGAAAAAGCAAAGAATATATAGGATCTGAAGATTGCTCCCATTTCTGTTTCACTTAAATCTTCCTGCTTTTTCTGGAATGAGCTTGTTACGACCCTATCTTCTTTTGGCACCTTTATCCTGTGCAAATCTGTTGATCCAGGCCCTGCATTGGCTCTGGAATGGCGAGAGGAAGCAAAGCACCCACTCAGAGGCAGGATGTCCTAACACAAGTAAATGAAATGCACCTTTTATAGCCCAGGATGAAACTCACAGAGCAAGAGGCTGGGGGGAAACTAGCTTCATCTCCGTTCCGCATTTTGTCTAGTACACCATTACTGAGACCTTCTCAGACCTTGGTTTCTGGCCTCATCATCCTTCTCAACATATATGGACTGGCTACTATTTCTCCTGATCCCAGGATCCCTCTTGGTTTTGTGCTGGCCTTCCCCAAAGGGTGAGTCCTATAACAGGGAGGCAAATCAGGCAGGTTGAGGGCTCAGGGAGTAAGCCCTAGAAGGTCCTGATAAGAAATAGCAGAAGCTGCAGTGACAGCATTTGCTGGGTCCAGACCCCTGAACCGTTGGCTACTGCAAATTCCCTTGCCCACCATAGAAACTCTTCCAGGGGACCCTGCTGTGCCTACTGTTCACTAGCTTCACCCGACTCTAACTCCACAATGATGTGAGGGGAAAGGGTGATGAGGAATCACTGGGGTTCTTTCTATACATGGCAAGTTAGAGAGCAATATCACCTTCTCTCTCAGCTAAGAACCAGGTCTTGATAAGAAACTGGGAAAAGAGGTCCTCCTCTTCCCTTTTCCCCACTGAATCCTGGGTCTTCCCTCTTAGCCAACCATGCCAAACTCTACTAGCAATAAAACGCTTATTTCAATGTCCCCTTTAGAAGCCACAGAGGCAGGCTAAACCTAAAAAGGGAGAAGAAAAACAGCTTCCTGGTAACCCCACGGCTCCTAAAACCAGCTCAGATAGATCTGGGCTGTGCAGGGAAGGTCCCCAGAGGTGGAATGAGAGAGGTCTGGAAAGCCCAAGGTCCTGGCCTCCATCCCTACACCTGCGGTTGCAGACCTCTTCTCTTCTCTTTCCCTAACTACCTGGCATCCCTTGGGCTCACCCCACGGTTCTCACACACTGTGCAGATTCTACAAGGAGATATCTACTCTGCACCTCCTGCGATGAATTTGTTGGCACCACCTGCAGGAAGAATTTCGGTTCCTGTCATCCCAAATATCCTGACTTAGCATGCCAGACCAAAGACGTGTATACTCAACATTATACTGGAGGTAATATGAGGGCAGGAGAAAAAGGAGGGATGGGAGATTGAATTTTATGACTTGCCCTAGCCAAAAAAGAAAAAAAAGAGCCTTTTGATCTGGAGTAGAAGTCTTTTGTCCCACCAGCTATGGTATGAACTCAGCTGATGGTGTAGGGCACATTATTTTCCTTCTCTGAGTTCAAATTTCTCATCTGTAGAATGATTGAGTTTCAGTGAATGACCTTCAAATCCCATCCATCTTTGCTATGCAGTGACTGAATCCCTAGTAAGGTATAGCTGTTCTTCCTTCTCTGTAAGTGCATGTGGATGTTGGGGGTAAGAGTGAGTTCCCTGGAAGGAGAATGCCCTTTTGTGGAAGGGTTTTCAAGTCTCAGACTCTGCCTAAGAGGAGGGAAGGGAGGGACTGCTCGCTCAGCCACATTCCCTGTCACATCCCACATTTAACCTGACTTCTCTATTATTTTCCTACCCTTTTCAGAATACATCTACCAATATTCCATGTTGGGCTGCCCAAAAAGATGTGTGGAATATATACGCATCTCCAACAATGAGAAAAATGTATTCTCCTGTTGTAATGAAAGCCATTGCAATAGCTTGTCAGTAAGGAACAAGGTTCCATTCAATTCCATCCTACCAGAGAAGTTAGAATTCAGCTGACTTGCAGGAACGTTCTCCTGAATACACCCTGCCCATTCTTTCTGAACAGACATCATATCCAGAAAAGTCTTCACTCTTAATCACCACCCACACTGTCTCTTGAGAGCCAAGACCCAAGAGAAATGAACTGTGGACGAGAAAGGACTATGGTGCAGCTTTGAAATGTCGTCTGGGTCCAAGCGAGGCCTACCAGGCCTGGTAGTCTGGTTCTGCTGTTCTATTTAGCTGGGCCAAACCCCAAGTCTAGGTGAGGTGAGAAAGTGGAGGAGGCTGCACTGGGACATCTGGGGCCCTAAATGAGCAACTCCAGTGAATAACAAGCCCAGATGCAGGGCAGCTCATGAATTGTTTCCATAGTGGACTGAATAAGAAGGGAGAGATATCGGGCAGGGGACAGTCTGGCAAAGGTCCCCAAGTCATTTCATTTCTCAAATGTATAGGATCCAAAAAGCCATCAGGCCCCTGACATTCTAGGCTTGGGGAGGTCCCAGAAACAAGGAGAACCTAACAAACAGGACCTGGTTTTCCATGGCGGGAGTGTGTAGGGGGGTGTCCTCTGCCTTCTTGGGGCTGGCTAGGATCAGGATGGGGGGTCAGGGCAGTGGGAGGGATTTTTTCTGGCCATTGCATAACAAATATTAAAAAAACACATCTTCTAAAGGAGACTGACCAGATTGCCTGACTTTGAATCCCACCAGTCTGTCTCACCAGCCCTGGGGACTTGGGGCAACTACTCAACTTTTCTGTACCACAGACACTTCCTCTACACTGTTGATATGAAGATTATGTGAGTCTATAGCTTTTAGGTGTATACTGAGCACAGGTGCTTGATGTTTCTTATCACCTATATGCCAAATACTGGGTAGGAGACTTATACATCACCTCATAATCCCTCCAATACAATAAGGAGACGGTTACCTCCATCTGTAAAGATGGAGAAACTGCAGGTCAGAGAGGTTAATTAAACTCTGTAGAGTGTGCAGAGCAGGCCAGTGGCAGAGCTGGGATGCTGACAGAGGCACCTGCCTGCTCTTGTCCCACTTCACATCTCTGTGTTGTCTGCCGAGCAGCGAGTACCCTGGGCAGGTTGCCGGAGGGTTACAGCCTCAGCACTGTACCTGGGTCCCGTCATAGCTCTCACCCTGCTGGGAAAACAGCTGTGTCAGGCTTGCTCACTTGTACTTTTCCTGATTAGTGCGTGAGCATGTGGCAGGGCCACGTGTGTATTGTCTATGTCCCTTAGAGCAGATGGTGGATTGCCTGTCCACCACTCTAGGGGCCATTTTTGCTGTTCATTTGCCCTGAGAAGCAGTTTTCCCTGTCTGTCTGCTCATCCACCCTTGCGAGACTCTATTAAACGGGACTACCCAATTCTTTCTGGTTCCACAGTTCCCCTACCTTCTCCCCGAATTCCATGGGGACCTGCCTGCCCTTGGCCACCGGCATTGCACACCCCTTCCTCTCCTTCCATTCAGTGGCCCTGGACTCTTAACTTTGGCCTAGGTCTTCTTTCCCAACTCAGTCCAGAACTCTGCTATCAAGCTGTCCCTTATCTAACCCACCCGTGCATCCTCTAAACTGTGTGTCCTTCTGTGATGCCAGTGACCGAGGCCAGGCAAGTTCACACTGGATTCGTGCAGACGGTGGAGAAACTCTGGAGCCAGAAAGGGTGGGGCCATTCCATTTAATAGAGTATCACAACAGTGGACAAGAACACAAGCAGGGAAACCACCGCTCAGGCAAACAGTAAAATGGCCCCTCACAGTGGCGGGCAGGCAATCCGCACATCCACAAACCCCCTGAGCACAACTACCAGTAGCTTTACATAGATTCTGCACATGTGGCAAAGCCACGTGCTCACGCACCAATCAGGCAAAGCGCTTTCAGCCAGTAAACCAGCGGGCAAGCCTAGCACAGCTACCCCACACCTACTGAAGTAGGAGACTCAGTGGAGAGCAGAAGCTCCACTTCCGACAGACCCAGGTGGGCAGCAGCGCTCTGACGCTAGCTGCCTGCGAGACTTCTGAGCAGACATGTAACCACTCTGAGTCTAAGTGTCTTCTACACAATACAAATAATATAGCTTATTTATGTTATCATGTAACAATAAAGAAGATGGAATATATTCCTGACACAGTGCCTGGAACATAGTAATAATTGAATGAGTGAAAGCTGTTGCTATTCTTTCTACTTGCTAGGCAAATTTATCTCCTTTAATTTATATGATAATTCTATTGACAGGTGATGAATCTGACACTCAGAAGGGTGAGATCATGTACCCGATGTCACACAGGTGTTATATCACTGGAACGAGCTACACTGAGATGAAAGGTAATGAGCCAGCACTCTCCACTTGTGTGGCTGCCTCAGCCCACAAACTTCATGCCTGGGATCTTTGCCCAGGTTCTGCCCCGGGTCCCAGCAGATGGCATGAAATGACTCAGCCATAGAAAACCAGAAACAGGAGAATAGGGCACAGGCTTCACTCCCAGACAAACCTGGGCTCTTAGTAACATATAACTTTGGAAATATTCTTTAAAAGCCTTCATTTTCTCCTCTGCAAACTGGGATGATAAACACTTCCTCATGTGGCTGTTGTGAAGACTAAATGATAAAATATATCATTTTACATAGTGACTGGCATATATTAACTGCCCAATTGGAAATAACTACATTATAATTCACAGGCATATTATAATTTCAATCCTAAATCAAAGAGAATTCTATGTTACAATAACAGAACACCAAGACAATGCTAGTTATTGTTTAAATTGTGGTAAGATATAAATGACAAAATTTACCATTTTAAGTGTTCAATTCAGTAATATTAAGTACGTTCACATTGTTGTTTAACTTTTATCATTACATATTTCCAGAACATTATCATCATCTCAGACACTCTGTCCCTATGAAACAATAACTCCCCAATAAGGGGTTAATGTAAAAAATATATTAAAAAACTCACACAGCTTAACAACAAAAAAAGAACAACTCACTTTAAAAATAGGGGCCCTGACTGGTTGCTCAGTGGTTAGAACATTGGCCCAGCATATGAACATCCCAGGTTTGATCCTGGTCAGGGCACATAGGAGAAGCAACCATCTGCTTCTTTTTCCCTCCTTCTCCCCTTTCTCTCCCTCTTTCCCTCTTGCAGCCAGTGGCTCAACTGGTTTGAGCATTGGCCCCGGGCACTGAGGATAGCTCGGATGGTCCAAGCATGTCAGCCTCAGGCACTAAAAATAGCTTGGTACTCAAACATCAACCTCAGATTGGGTTGCTGGGTAGATCCCGGTAGGGGCACATGTGGGAGTCTGCCCTCCTCTCACCTAAAAAAAATAAAAATAGAAATAAAATAGTCTACATAATATTTTTTCAAAGAAGACATAGAGATGGTCATAGGCACATTAAAAGATGTTCAATATCATTAATTGTTAGAAAAATTTTGGATACTAACCCCTTTCAGGATATATGATTTGCAAATACCTTTTACCATTTAGTAGGTTGCATTTTTGTCTTGATCATAGCTTCCTTTGCTGTGCAGAAGCTTTTTAGTTTGATATAATTCATTTTGTTTATTTATGTTTTTTGTTTTTGTTTCCCTGTTTTTGAAGTCAGATCCATAAAAACATTGCTAAGACTGATGTCAGGGATCAGTTTTCTGTATATTTCTGTGTATGCTTTCTTCTAGGAATTTCATGGTTTCAAGTCCTATATTCAAGTCTCTAATCTTTTTTGAATTAATTTGTGTGTATGGGTAAGATAGTGATCTAGTTTTTATCCTTTGCCATTTGGCTGTTCAGTTTTTCCAACATCATTTATTTAAGAGACTGCCTTTTCTCCTTTGTCATAAATGAATTGTCCTTATATGCATGGGTTTATTTCTGGGCTCTCAATTCTGTTCCATTGGTCTGTTTTTCTGCCAATACCATGCTTTTTTGTTCACTGTAGCCTTGTAATATACAATAGTTTGATGTTAGGAAGTATGAAATCTCTAGCTTTCTTCTCAGGATTGATTTTTCCTTTTTCTCAGAACTGCTTTGGCTATTTGGGGCCTTTTGTGGTTTGATACAGATTTAAGAACTTTTTGTCCGATTTCTGTGAAAAATGCCATTGGGATTTTGATATGGATTGTATTAAATATGTAGGTTGCTTTAAGTAATACGGCAATTGTAACAATGTTAATTATTCCATTCCATGAACACATAATATTTTTCCATTTTTTGTGTCTTCTTCCATTTTTTTCAATAATGTCTTGTGGTTTTCAGTGTGCAGGTCTTTCACCAGCTTTGTTAAATTTATTCCTAAGTATTTTATTCTTTTTGTTGTAATTGTAAATTAGATTGTTTACTTCATTTCTCTTTCTGATAGCTTGTTGTTGATATATATAAACACAACATATTTCATATATTGATTTTGTATCCTGTAAATGAATTTTACTGTATTAATTTATTGTTTAATCATTTTTGGTGGAGTCAGTGCTTTCTATATATAAAATCATGTCATTTGCAAATAGTGACAATTTTACTTCTTATTTTTCAATTTGGATGCCTTTTCTGACTAGGACTTCCAGTACTATGTTGAATAAAAGTGGTGATAGTATTTTGTCTTGTTCTTGATCTTGGAAGAAAAGCTTTTTTTAGTTTTTCACCATATGTATAATGTTACCTGTGAGTTTGTTATATATGACCTTTGTTATGTTAAGTACTTTCCTTCTATACCCATGGATGTTATATCCTGTCAAATGTTTTTACTGCATCTATTGAGGAAATTACATACTTTTTATCTTTTATTTTGTTAATGTGGTATATCACATTGATTGATTTGGAGATGTTGAACCATCCTTGCATCTCTGAAATGAATTCCACTTGATTGTGGTGTATAATCTTGTTAAATGTATTTTTGCATTCAATTTATTCATATTTTGTTTAGGATTTTTGCATCTATATTCATCAGAGATACTGAACTGTTAATTTTTTTGTGTGATGTTTTCACCTGGTTTAGTAGCAGGCTAATGTTGGCCTTATAAAACAAGTCAGAAAGCATTCTGTCTTCTTCAAATTTTTGAAAGAGTTTGAGAAGCATAAGTATTAAAAATTTTTTTGAATGTTTGATAAAATTCACCAGTAAAGTCATCTTTGTTTCTTGAGTGGTTTTTGATGACTATTTCAATTTTCTTACTAGGTCTATTCAGGTTTTTTAATTCTCTATGATTTAGTCAAGGAAGTTTATATAATTCTAAAAATATGTCCATTTCTTCTACTTTGTCCAGTTTAGTGACTTCTGTAGTGTCCATTGTAAATTCTCCTTTTTTGTTTCTGATTTTATTTGAGTCTTTTCTCTTTTATCCTCAGTGATTCTAGCTACAGGTTTTTCAATTTTGTTTATTTTTAAAAAAAACAGGTATTTATTTCATTAAATTTTTCTATTGTCTTTTTTATTCTGTATTTCATTTATTTCTGCTCTGATTTTTATAAAAATTCTCACAGAGACTGTAATAACCTATAGCAGGTATTTAAGCTAGGAAATACCAGACCTGGTGGCTGCCCTACACTATTATACCCCATTCTCACATTGGTGTCACATCAACTTCATGACCAAAACATGACAAAAGAGTGATGAGAAGAGACATTAGAAGCAACATCAGAGTTTTGAGATTTCTGTGAAGCTGCTAATGTGAATGACATTGTACTCTCAATTCTGTCTAATTTCCAATAAATTATTTCAAAATAAATCAATTGTGTTTGCTGAGTTGATGATTCAAACCTGAAATATCTTATGATGGTTTATCACTAGGAAACTTCTTTTATCTCCCAACCTAAATGGAATGGGTTAAAATTTCCCCCTAAAATTTTCTCTTAAGACCATAGTTTGTATAAAATTTGCTTATCACTAGGAAAGTTTGGGGATCTTTAAAATTAAGGGAACTTTTTTTATTTGTAATTTGCCAAGAAGTTTTTGTGGTTGCTCATAAGCTGGTTTTATACTTTATAAAATATTTTAATCAATTGAGATTGCATGATTGATCTTCTTTACAATATTGATATAGTATTAATTGATTGATTGATCTAATTTTACCATGCTAGCTTTTTATGTATAATATTGAAATTTATCTACATGCATTATTTGATTTTTGTCTTTCAATTCTGTAACTAATATTTTATTTTCTGTCTTGCACTTATAATCACAAGTAAGTATAGTTTTCTCTCTTTTATTATAATTATCTGAATTTAAAGTCAAATCACCTGGGTGTCTTTAGCTTTGTTTCTATTTCCTAGAAAATTTTCAAAGGATGGAGATGAACAATTCTTAAAAGATTGGTGGGGCCCTGGCCAGTTGGCTCAGTGTTAGAGCATCGGCCTGGCATGCAGAGCTCCCGGGTTCGACTCCCAGCCAGGGCACACAGGAGAAGCGCCCATCTGCTTCTCCACCCCTTCCCCTCTCCTTCCTCTCTGTCTCTCTCTTCCCCTCCTGCAGCCGGAGCTCCATTGGAACAAAGATGGCCCGGGCGCTGGGGATGGCTCCTTGGCCACTGACCAAGGCGCTAGAGTGGCTCTGGTCGCAACAGAGTGACGCCCCGGAGGGGCAGAGCATTGCCCCCTGGTGGGCAAAGCGTCGCCCCCTGGTGGGCATGCTGGGTGGATCCCGGTCGGGCACATGCGGGAGTCTGTCTGACTGTCTCTCCCCGTTTCCAGCTTCAGAAAAATACACACACACACACACAAAAAAAAGATTGGTGGAATTCACATATGAAGCCATCATAACCTATCTGGGGTTTTCTTTGCTTTGTTTTTGTCTGTGTATTTTAGGAAGGGTCTTTCAGTATTTCAGAACTTTTAATATGATTCTTCTACTCAAGAGCTATATTCTTTGGCTAATTTTGGACTTAAAATTTTGTCCAGATACTTTTAAGCAAACAAACTAAAAACAATGAATTGTAAACTTTAGCTGAGAAGCTATATGTTCACCTAAAATTTACTTAGATAAGAGGGGAGGTGCAGTTAGAGAAACTAACCCAATGCCACATGGGTTAGAAGCAACTTACACATCAAGAGGAGAAGCTGCTGACACCTGTTTTTAGTGCCCCTATAACTATCATTCGGGTCCCATCTGCTCTTTCTCATCAACTTCCCACAAATTTACGTAAAAACCCACCCAAGGAGATGCTATTTGTCACTCATATTTAGAGGGATTGGCCTACATTGTGTCTTCTAAATGCAGCCCAAGTCCCAGGGTGAGGCAGCTCTAAGGTCCAGGAAACCCTGGCCCTGATTAGTGATTCCTCTCCCAGTCATCATGAGTCACAAACCTTTTCCAGCGTACTCTGGCCAAGCAGGAGGAGTCTGAGAGTATTCGATTTCCCATGACTTTGTCCACACCATTTCAAGTTTCCCTGCCTCTCCCTGAAGCAGAAAGAGACAACACAAGTTTCATGTCTCACTGCTGAAAGTTCCAGGGAAAAAAAATTCACAAAGCAGTCCAATCATGCCTCACAATCACTAGACAATGACCCCCGGAGAAGAAAACTGATTTGTTCTCTTATCAAAGTCAAGGACACAATGGGTGGAAACTACTCTGCTGCCAACTATTCACTGTCCGACCTCGGGTCAGTGTAAGACTAAAGCACCTGCTCAGGGCCGGCCCTAGCATGTAGGACCTCAGTTCCTGAGAGCCTTGGACAAGCTGTGGGAATTGATAGACCTCTGTTCTATTCTGGGTGGGTGTGGAAAGAATGCCGGGAATAGGATTTCTGGCTCCTCCCAGTTTCTCCCCAGGAGGAGATGATGTGGGAGAGTCTGAGAGGGTCAACTGACACAAGGTCTCAGCTGGTCTAAGACAAATCAAGAGTCTTCGGCCTTGTCTGTGGCCTAGTCCCAGGGTACCAAAGAACAGATGACATTCAGGGTACACATTCTACATATGATCTTACTGTAAAACACATTTTCCTTTAAAAACTCTCTCTCTCTCTCTCTCCATATATATATCACAAAAATTAGGAGATATTTTATCACTTCATATTCGTTTTGAAATGTCCCCAAATTTTTGTGTGCAGTTTATATAATCTTCATGTGTGTGTATACATACTTTTCATGAAAAGACCCATAAGATATACATCAAATTATAACAATGTTTGTCTCTAATGAGTAGTTTGGATGATTTTTTAAAGTAACTTTTAATTTTACAATAGTTTTAGATTTACAAAATAATTTTGTCCCAACTAATGAAAAAATATTGATAAATTAATTTTGACTAAATTCCATATTGTATTCAGATTTCATTAGTTTCATGCCTAATGTCCTTTTCCTCTTCTAGGATTTCAAATTTCAGTTACGCATCACGGTTCCCCACCTCCTCAGGGCTGTGACCATTTTTCAGACTTTCTCTGTTTTTGGTGACATTCTGTTATTTTGAGAAGTAAGGGATATGGGTTTTTCTGATGTTTTATTCACGGTTAGACCTGAGGTATGGATATGTCATATCAACTTGTCTTTTCACCGATGGCATTGACCTTGATCACCTGGCTGAGAACTGTTTGCCAGACTATTCCATATATAGTGACATTTGTCCCCATTTTCATATTGTACTTTATGGAGCAAGTCACTAAGAGCAGCCACACTGAAAACATATTTAATTTCTTTTGTTAACATATTAGTGTTTTCTAAATATTCCACAATGTCTGCAGATTTTCCATTGGTCATTAGTGAAGTGGGGAAGGAGTAATAAGTGGCAGGAGTTATTTTGGGTTTTGTTTTGCTTTTATTTTCATTTTTATTAAGAAGGGTAAAAGTGTGACTTTTTTTAGATTTCATTTTTTGTTTTTCAAATTTTTAATTGTGGTCAATTATAAATAAATTATACTATCTTAACCATTTCTAAGTGTACAGTTCAGGAATGTTAAGTATATTCACATTGTTGTGAAATGGGTTCCAGAAATTTTTCATCTTGTAAAACTAAAACAATTAAATAACAACACCCCATTCCCTTCTCTCCCAAGTGCCTGGCAACCACCATTTACTTTCTATTCCTGTGAATTTGACTCCTGAGGACCCTTGTATTAGTCAAATTACACAGTATTTGAATTTTGGAGATTGTCTTGTTTTACCCAGCATAATGTTTTCAAGTTTCATCCATGTTGTACCACATGTCAGAATTTTCTTCATTTTTAAGGCCAAATGATATTCCTCCAAATGTTTATACCACATTTTATTTATCCACTCAATGGTTGGTGGGCACTTGGACTGTTGACACATTTTGGCTATTGTGAATAATGCTGCTATGAATATAGGTGTGCATATATCTCTTTGATACCTGCTTTCAATTCTTTTGAATACAGACCCAGAAGTGGGATTGATAGACATTATGGCAATTCTATTTTTAATATTTTGAAGAACAATCATGCTGGTGGTTGCACCATTTTACATTTCTGTTAACAGTGACCAAATGTTCTTATGTCTCCACATCCTTGCCAGTACTTTTGTTTTCTGTTATTTTTAAAATATTAGACATCCTAGTAGGTGTGAGGTGATAAAAAGCAGTTTATAAAATAATAAAAAAGTGCCCAGGCCATTTGGCTCAGTGGTAGAGCATCACCCAGCATGCGGATGTCCCAGGATTGATTCTAGTCAGAGCACACAGAAGAAGCAACCTTCTGCTTTTTTACCCCTCCTTCTCTCCTTTCTCTCTTTCTTTCTCTCTCTCTCTCCCTCTCCCTCTCCCACAGCCATGGATCAATTGGCTAGAGTGAGTTGGTCCTGGGCACTGAAGCTGGCTTCTTGGCCTTTGCTTCAGGCATTAAAAATAGCTTGGTTAGGCCTGACCTGTGGTGGCCTCTCTCTCTCTTTGTCTCTCCCTCTCCTCTCTAAAATGAGTAAATAAAAAATTGAAAAAAAAATAAAAAAAGAGCTTGGTTGCAGAGCAATAGAACAATGCCCCAGAATGGCAGAGCATTGCACCATAGGGGGCTTGCCAGGTAGATCCCGGTTGGGGCACATGTGGGAGTCTGTCTCTCTGTCTCCCCTGCTCTCAATTAATTAAAAAAATAAACTAAAATAAATAAAATATATAAAAAGCCCTCTCATTGCTTCTGTTGCCATCACCATTACCCATCTATAGTTCTTTCTGATGATATCAGACATAATAAGTACACCCAGTTTAATATACACTGGAATATTTGGGTTGGGTTTTAGTGGCTTTGATTTTGATTATGTTGTTGCTGGCATTTTAGTACTTGATAACAAGTGTCCCACAATGGTTAATTCCACCTGTTTCCTTTTTTATCTTCTTTCTCAGCTCAAATGTATAGATGAAATCTATCAAAAAGTATTTAAATTTAATAGTCATTAAAATCTAAATTTTTAGAAGACTTTTTTAAGACCTTAAAAAATTTTTAATTAAACACACAGAAAATAAATTTAATTTCTTTTGTTAGTCATTCCAAGAGAAAGGTAAAATGTTTCATTTAGTTTGTTTTAAATGGTGAGTGAAATAGTCAAAAAGTAATGAAAATAAAAATAATCCCTACTTTCTCATAACAAAGAATAAAAAAAAGGCAAATGAAAGGGTTAAGGACAAGAAATAGAAATAAAAAGAAGGAGAAAAAAAGATTAACAAACTGTGTAGGAAATAGTATAGAAGAGGAGAAGAGATAGAAATATATATTTTTACAGTTACAATGAGAAGTTTATATATGAAGCAAATGAAAAACACTGAGAAGAAATAAATCTTTCTTTGCCTTAAAACACATTACACTCATTCTTCTTACAAAAAATACTATTTCACTATATCAGTTCATTCCAAACTTCTTGGAAAAGTTGCCCATACTCACTACCCCTCCTGTCGTAGTCCATCCCATGAATCTTTCTGGAGCATGACCTGCACCCATGTTTTATTTCGGTGGTCTCCAGTGTCTATCTTTCACCCACCTGGCCCCTCTCCTCTCATTGAATGGCCTCTTCCAGTCTCACAGCATAGCTCTCAGTCGACCCCGAGTATGTACATAGCATCTAAAGCTGGTGGCCCAATCTTGGGCTTTGAGGTCTCTCTGTCCATCTGCCGGTTGGACAGACTTTCCTGAGCTTTCCACTGACCCCTCAGACTCCTGATGTGTACAATGGAACCCATTCCCCTCTGGGCACACTCCAGTCACTTCTGAGCTGATAGGTTTAGAAACAAGGCAGCCAGGCAGCCAGAGACACAATGGTTGTGAGAGACCAGGAAGTGCAAGGTGAGGAGGCTGACGGTCATCTGCTGGTGTGTGGGAAGCAGAGACCTGAGACAAGAGTGAACTGAGAGAGGCTGGTGTCATGGAGAAGGAGCCAGTGGCCAGGAGAAAAGTGAAGAGGGACCGTGGGGGTGAGAGAAAGCAGGGTACTCAGAGCACTGCGTGCTCCTGGGGAGCGTGTGTGGAGGGAGCAGCACCAGAGACGCAGGGACAGGAGGGGGCGAGTGGACACCACTCTGACAAAGGAATCAGTAGTTTTCTAAAACTTGTATTCCCGTGTCTTTCCTTGGTACCTATTACAGAAATCTCGACCTTTACAACAAGAGGTTGAAATCTTCAGGTCCCCATAATAGAAATTTGAAGGTGCACAATGATCTGAACAGTCTAGTTCACTGTGGTTGTGGTTCCACCCACCTGCAAAAGAAAGAATTCACAGTCAGTGCTCAAGAACAATGCCCACACATCTGGACAAGAAGGAATTCACATTCAGTGCCAGGGGACTATATAAGGAGCTAAAAGTAGGCCCTTTCCCAACCATAGTGGTCTCCAGACTAAAAACACATACACCTCTCAGCACAGGCTTCCTCATACTGGAGAGCCCTGCACAGTGTCCACAGTCAGAGGACACTCAAGACAGGAAATCCTGGCTCAACAGCATTACCTCTCGAGTCGAAAATGAAGTAATCTCTGGTTCTGCATCCAGGGCCTTGTTCCATGGTACAGTTGCCCTTGCCCCTCAAGCAGTGACCTCTCTTAAGATTGTTGCAGACCATACATAATGTTGCTGGAGCTGTGGAAAGTAGACACGAAGGCTGATCCCAGCGTAGAATGGGCTCAGACCAAGGTGGACTAGGACACTGAGCAAGCGAAGGACTTCAGGTGAAAAATATGACCTGAAATATGTCTCCTGCAGTACTCTTAAAGCCTGGAAATGTTCCCATGAGATTATGTCCATTGATTCTTTAAGTATACTGGAGTTCGACACAAAGGTCTTGATTCCATTAAAAATAAAGTAAAAGTTCTCCTCTTACCTTGGTGCCGTTATGCAGAAGACAATGAAAGCATCTGCTCACAGCCACCTAAAGCTAGCAATCTGTGAGAACACTGTGGAACATAACAATTGTGGTGGTTCCAAAGTGGAAATAAAGTCACACAAAATTCCTTCCACACCTCCCCCAAAAGTCATTGAATGTTGAAACATATCTAAGTGACAACAGTGCACTTGATATGACACATTGGTTCCAGGTCAGTCCTTCAGTGACCTGCTCCAGCCAGAGCTGCTGCTTTGTAGAAAGTCTTGAGCTGGCATTGGCTCTGCCTCTTGGGGCCATCCCAGCCGGCCCAAAAGCTCTAAATAGAGAAGGGCCCCCAACCCCAATCAGTTCCAAGGGAGGGTCTGACCCCACTCTGCGACCTTGGGAAGCTACTTGAATCCTTTCCCGGTAGCAGTTACGGTGGGACAGCAGAGAGAGACGTCAAACCCTTGCTGGTCGGGCCATCCCAGAACCTCATTCCTGATTTCATTCCCTCTCAAGCTGGTCAGATCATCCTCCTGCGAGTGCTCCCCCACCTCCATGGCCTCACCCCTGCCCAGCTAGCCCAGGGCCTCACCCACTCCTTGGAAGAACACGGAACGGAAGACTGCCAGCAGCAGCAGCAGGAGCGGAAGCCTGTCCATCTCGGCCTGGGACGGCAGGAGACGCAGCGGGGTTGGAGCAGGCACAGAGGGCTCGGGACGGCTGGACCAGCTGCTGTGCTGTGCTGTGCAGATGGGACCGGGCTGGAGATCTGGACTGAGCTGCTCCTGAGCTGTGGGCAGAAGCTTCCTTTTGCACACTTGCCTGTGAGTGTGGGTGTCTCACTGCCACCCAGGCCCCGGAAATGTTCCCACAGAACCACCCCCCGGATACTGCTGAGACGGAGGGTGTTCTAGTGCCCCTCCTGCTCCCTGGAGGCTGCCACTGGAGAGTAGAGACATGATGCCCAACCAGGTCAGCTGGACCCTCAACAGTCTGACCCTTTACTGCCTGGACATCCCAGTGCTCCAGGCCCGAGAACAGGACTCTAATGTGAGCAGCGCTGTGCTAAAATACCCACATCCTCTGAGTGCAGTGCCCCGTATGACCACCTCCACCGTCCTGTGTCTCACAGCAGTCCTCAGCCTGGGCTGACGTCCTGCCTCGGGGCTCAGGATGCTTTCTCCATGGGTGCTTTGCTTTCACCTTTGTGTTCACAGGTAGGGCCATGGCCCAGTGCTAAGAAAAAGATTCTTCATACATTTGTTATAGACACTGAAGTAAACTGTAGAAGGAAACAATAATGGGGTTTGGTAGCAGGGGAGAGAAATCAATCTCACTTCTGAATGCAACAAGGGCAGTGCAGATTTATACCCAAGGAGGAGGGTGGGGGTCAGTGAAGCAAAATTGCTAAAAGAAAACATCAGCTATCAAAGTGGAGCATTTTACTAAACTGATCTAGTGGGATTATTGCAAAAATCAGAACTAAACATGTCAAGGACAGGGCCCAGGTCAGGAACCAGTCAAAGAGATCACCCAGAGGACCATAGCTCAAGTTTGGTGAAGGTAGATTTTGTCATCTGTCTATACTAAATTGGTATTGGAAATCATGAGGGAAGTTATACATAATAAAAAGCACTTATTTAGTATTTACTATAAACTAGATGTACATCCTTTGCTACTGTGTAATGCATCATTTAAAAGAGTACATCTTCAGCCTGTCATAAACATATAAAATATACTGCAAATACTATCTAAACAACAAATGATGATCTGGTGACATCTTCTTGTGGGAATACGTGCTCCATGAACATCCTGATGGAGGATAGCACAGCAGTGGACCCTTTCCTGTGGAAGTCTTTAAGCATGGTGTACCTGTTTTATCTAGGTTGCTTATAACAAACAGAACTTCTCTGACAGATGTATAGGTTGTGGCCCTACTAGAAAATGTCTGTGGCCTGACCAGGCGGTGGCGCAGTGAATAGAGCGTCTGACTGGGACGTAGAGAACCTAGGTTCGAGACCCCGAGGTCGCTAGCTTGAGCGTGGGCTCATTGGGTTTGAGCAAGGCTCACCAGCTTGAGCCCAAGATCTCTGGCTAGAGCAAGGGGTCACTCAGTCTGCTGTAGCCCCCAGTCAAGGCACATATGAGAAATCAATTAATGAACAACTAAGGAACTGCAACGAAGAATTGATGTTTCTCATCTCTCTCTCTTACTGTCTGTCCCTATCTGTCCCTCTCTCTGACTCTCTCTGTCTCTGACACACACACACACACACACAAATGTCTGTGGCTGCTAATTACAGCAAAGTAAAATTGAGATGGTGGTGTATGACTGAAAGAGGTCCTCTTGTGTATCTGATACCACACATGAATGATTTAGAGACATTTTAAGTTCTGGTCTACCTTCATCCAGCCTTCCCTAACACCGTTCTATAATATGCCTACCTCAGGCTGGATGGAAAGGTAATTTTAAATGGTAGAGTTGTGCTGACCGATGTTATGGAGATTTCCTGACTGTTCAGAATAAGGAAGTTTGGGAGGTCACTAAAGAATTGGAAGCGTGGGGGATGCCATGTATTAAATCCAGTCTGAGCCCTTGAGTGCTTACCACACTCACAAGGTTGGCAGAGCTCCGGTAGACTAATTCGTGCCTCTATTCCAAGCTTAAATATTAATGAAGACCATTTAATTCCTATGTGTCCCAGTCCAGAAAATAAATTGTATGCCCCAATATATTGTCAGGCACATCTCTCTCCCAGTGGAAGAACCTCTTTCTCTGTGGCATCCAGACATGGGCATCCAGAACCACCAATGCTTCCGGCCTGGGCCAACCCCATCAGACCTTCCTGTAATGTGTCTGGGCTGAGACTCGGTGAGGGAGCACCTTGGCCAGAGCACAGACACAGATGTCAGACAGATCTATCTCTGAAGCCTGAGTCCAGCATCTAAATATTTTGAGGCCACAGCAAGTTATACCATCTCTGTATATCTCAATTTTCTCTATTAAGGAGAGATTTCTACTATTGAGAAAGATGAGAATAATTGGACATGTCATAGAATGGTTGTAAGGGAATTTTATATATATCAATATATATATATATATATATATATATATATATATATATATATATACTGAATGAATATTAGGTTTTTAGCACAATATGCTCTGGCCCTTGGAGGGGCCAAAGGGGAGTCTGTGAATAGGATTCCTGACTCTTCCCAACCCTTCCTACAAAGGAGAGACTGTTCCATGACGTGACCACTGCCCCATACTAGATCCAGTTATATCCCAGACAGAATAAATTGCTTTTTGTAAACTCACTTAGCGACTGTCCAACCCCTCCCTTGTGGCCACAGCATGCTAGTTCCTGGGACTGGCTATTGCCCTCCCCCCACTTAGCATGTAAAGCATTTCTCCTCATCTAAGGCAGGTCACACCTCACATCCCCCATCCATCCTGCCTTGCCCTATAGAACCCCTTAGTGCCTTCCAGGCAGAGCGGAGGATCCCCACGTGGTGCTGCTGCCACCTGAGACAAGCTTTGTGTGTGAGTTCCCTTAATAAACTCGTAATGTAATTATGGAGTTTGATGACTCTTTCTTTGATCTCTCAGCCCTGAGAAATTTTCCGTACCCACTCTCCTGAATGCGTTGGTCTGTGAAAGAGTCTGAGATGGCTAGCTGGAGAAAGATCTAAGCTAGTCTAAGACAAATCAGGATTCTGAGGTCTTGTCTGTGGTCTTGTCCCAGGCCACCAAAGAACAGTTGACATTCAGTATACCATTCTTTGTATAATCCTACCCTTGTAAAATATGCGTATAAAAATTTATGTGTAGCCTGACCAGTCGGTGGTGTAGTGGATAGAGCATCGGACTGGGACACAGAGGACCCAGGTTTGAAACCCCAAGGTTGCTAGCTTGAGCGCGGGCTCATCCAGGTTGAGCACAGGCTCACCAGTTGAACGCGGGGTCGCTGGTTTGAGAGTGGAATCATGGACATGACCCCATGGTCGATGGCTTGAGCCCAAAGGTTGCTGGCTTGAAGCCCAAGGTCACTGGCTTGAGCAAGGGGTCACTAGATCAGCGGAACCCTTCAATCAAGGCACATATGAGAAAGCAATCAATGAACTAAGGAGCCACAACGAAGAATTGATGCTTCTCATCTCTCTCCCTTCCCGTCTGTCTGCCCCTATCTGTCCCTCTCTCTGTCTCTCTCTCTGTCTCTGTCACATACACAAAAAATTATGTGTATATATTTGTATATCTCTCCATGAGTGCATGCATGCTTATGAGAAAGTCCTGCACAATATACATACAAGTTAAAATGCTAATATCTAAGAATTGGTTTGATGGGGTGTTTTCAGTAAGTTTTGTTTTGTTTTGTTTTGTTTTTTTGCATTTTTCTGAAGCTGGAAACGGGGAGAGACAGTCAGACAGACTCCCGCATGCACCCGACCGGGATCCACCTGGCACGCCCACCAGGGGCGATGCTCTGCCCCTCCGGGGGGTCGCTCTGTTGCGACCAGAGCCACTCTAGCACCTGAGGCAGAGGCCAAGGAGCCATCCCCAGTGTCCGGGCCATCTTTGCTCCAATGGAGCCTCGGCTGCAGGAGGGGAAGAGAGAGACAGAGAGGAAGGAGAGGGGGAGGGGTGGAGAAGCAGATGGGCGCTTCTCCTGTGTGCCCTGGCCGGGAATCGAACCCGGGACTTCCGCACGCCAGGCCGACGCTCTACCACTGAGCCAACTGGCCAGGGCTTCAGTAAGTTTTTAAATCTTAAAAGAGTTTTATACTTATAGAAAAGTCACAAAGGTAGACAATTTCTCACTCATTTTCCCCTATTGCTAACAGTTTACATTACATTGGTACTTTTGTGAAAACTAATAAAAAATAATCATTCATGACTATTCACTAAATTCTGTATTGCATTCATATTTTCTACACTTGATGACAATATCTCTTTTCTCCTCCTGGAACTCCATTTCTTTTACTCATCATATCTCTTTACCTCCTCTGGACTGCAGTGTCTAACATAAAAAAGGCCTCATGCGGCCCTGGCCGGTTGGCTCAGTGGTAGAGCGTTGGCCTGGCGTGCGGGGGACCCGGGTTCGATTCCCGGCCAGGGCACATAGGAGAAGCGCCCATTTGCTTCTCCATGCCCCCCTCCTTCCTCTCTGTCTCTCTCTTCCCCTCCTGCAGCCAAGGCTCCATTGGAGCAAAAGATGGCCCGGGCACTGGGGATGGCTTCTTGGCCTCTGCCCCAGGTGCTAGAGTGGCTCTGGTCAGGGCAGAGCGACGCCCAGGAGGCGCAGAGCATCGCCCCCTGGTGGGCAGAGCTTCGCCCCTGGTGGGCGTGCCGGGTGGATCCCGGTCGGGCGCATGCGGGAGTCTGTCTGACTGTCTCTCCCCGTTTCCAGCTTCAGAAAAATACAAAAAAAAAAAAAAAAAAGGCCTCATGCTTGTCTTGCCTCCATTACCCCGGCCCGGCCATGAGTGTCTTTCCTGTAAGACCTAGCTAGACAAGTTAATGTCGGCTGGAATACTTGGGGTGGGTTTTATCACTGTTGATGTTAAAGGCGTTGTTTCTGATGCTTTAATTATAAGGCCCAGGTTTAGACCAGGGGTCCCCAAACTATGGCCCGCGGGCCACATGCGGCCCCCTGAGGCCATTTATCCGGCCCCCATCGCACTTCTGGAAGGGTACCTCTTTCATTGGTGGTCAGTGAGAGGAGCATAGTTCCATTGAAATATTGGTCAGTTTGTTGATTTAAATTTACTTGTTCTTTATTTTAAATATTGTATTTGTTCCCTTTTTTTTTTTTTACTTTAAAATAAGATATGTGCAGTGTGCATAGGAATTTGTTCATAGTTTTTTTATGGTCTGGCCCTCCAACGGTCTGAGGGACAGTGAACTGGCCCCCTGTGTAAAAAGTTTGGGGACCCCTGGTTTAGACTGTGCCCAACAATGGCTCATCCAAGGCCTTACTTTTTATCTCCTATCTCACCTCAGTTTGGAGGAAAGCCATAAAAAAAAGTTACATCTGAAATTCTGAAAATAAAAATAAATATTTAAAAGATTTTCTCAAGAGATCAAAAAATTTGAAGTAAACACAAATCACAAAATATAAATTGGTTGTCAGCATGTACAAGAGAAACAAAATATTCTTCTTACTTTGTTTTAATTTATAAATGAGAAATGTAAGATTCTATTTAATAAGTAATTTAACATAATAATAATATTCTCTAGTATTTGTCATGACTGATAAGGGCAACAGAAAGAAGAAGGGGAGAAGGACAGAAGAAGTGTAATAGAAAGGGGGAAAGACCAAGACCTCAAAAAACAAGGAAAACTGCTTGTAAAAGTGGTGACAGAAGTTTTACAGTGAGAAAGATAAGACGGTGACAGATATTCTTGCAGACATAAGAAAGGCATTTTTACAATAAAGAAAAGACATAAATCTTTCTTTGCCTTGAAACATGTTACACTCACTCTTTTTACAAAAATTACTATTTCGCTATATCAGTTTTTTCCAAACTTCTTGGAAAAGTTGCCCATACTCACTACCCCTTCTGTCGTAGTCCATCCCATGAATCTTTCTGGAGCGTGACCTGCACCCATGTTTTATTTCGGTGGTCTCCAGTGTCTATCTTTCACCCACCTGGCCCCTCTCCTCTCATTGAATGGCCTCTTCCAGTCTTACAGCATAGCTCTCAGTCGACCCCGAGTATGTACATAGCATCTAAAGCTGGTGGCCCAATCTTGGGCTTTGAGGTCTCTCTGTCCATCTGCCGGTTGGACAGACTTTCCTGAGCTTTCCACTGACCCCTCAGACTCCTGATGTGTACAATGGAACCCATTCCCCTCTGGGCACACTCCAGTCACTTCTGAGCTGATAGGTTTAGAAACAAGGCAGCCAGGCAGCCAGAGACACAATGGTTGTGAGAGACCAGGAAGTGCAAGGTGAGGAGGCTGACGGTCATCTGCTGGTGTGTGGGAAGCAGAGACCTGAGACAAGAGTGAACTGAGAGAGGCTGGTGTCATGGAGAAGGAGCCAGTGGCCAGGAGAAAAGTGAAGAGGGACTGTGGGGGTGAGAGAAAGCAGGGTACTCAGAGCACTGCGTGCTCCTGGGGAGCGTGTGTGGAGGGAGCAGCACCAGAGACGCAGGGACAGGAGGGGGCGAGTGGACACCACTCTGACAAAGGAATCAGCAGTTAGTGAGGCTTCCAGCGAAATGATTTTCCTCGATACATGTTGCAGAAATCTTGACCTTCACAGCAAAAGCTTGAAACCTCCAGGTCCCCATGAAACAACTTCCAAGCCTTACACTGATCAGAGCAGTCCAATATAGTGTGGTTGTAACGCAACCCATCTAGAAGAGAAAGAATTCACATTCAGCCACAGAGAACAATACAAGGAGCTCAAAGCAGGCCCTTCCCCAACCACAATGGTCTCCAGACTCCAGACACATCCACTTCTCAGCACAGGCTTCCTCATACTGGAGAGCCCTGCTTCGTGTCTGAAGTCAGGGAATGGTCATGACAGGAGAGCCTGGCTCAACAGCATTACCTCTCACATTGAAAAAGAAGAGATCCCGGGTTCTGCATCCAGGCCCTTGTTCCACAGTGCAGTTGCCGCTGCCTTCCATACATTTGCCCTTCTTGAAAATCTTGCACATCATACATACTGTGGCTGGAGCTGCAGAGAAATCCATATGAAGGCTGAGCCCAGGGTTGAATGGCTCAAGGCTAAAGTAAGCTAGGACACATGAGCACCCAGGAGTTTAGAGACAAAGCATGACTCTAAATACTTCTCCCACACACAATTTGGGGCAGAAAATATTCCCACTAGATTACTTCCATTAGATGTTTAAGGAAATGCGGTCTTTGATATGGGAATCTCAACATCCACTAAGGATAAATAACTTTGAGTACACTATATGAGTGAGTTGTATGGTGTGTGAATTAGATCTAATTAAAGCTTTAAAAAAAAAACAACTTTGAACAAGAATATGATGTTACCTCCAGATGTTATGGGAGATTGTGAAAGGTGAAATATAAAGAAAAAAGATATGTGTTCTAACCAGGCAAGCGAAATTTCCAACCTTGTACCTAAACAGTAAGAGATTATATCTCCTTAAGTTTTGTTCCCTAGGAGCCTGAACTCTCTCTAGTACCAGCTGTGTGCTTACATGCTCTCAGAAGCAGGGAGAGGTTCACTAAGTATCAATAAATCATCACCCTTTAGCTGTGGAGCTATGTGCAGGACACAATGAGAGCATCTGCCGCAGCCACTGGGAGCCAGGATCTCTGGAGAAATGTTTGGGACATAAGGACTGCACAGCTTAAAAGTTAGTCTCCAAAGATTTCTTAGCACAGCACCAAAGTCATCCAAACACACACAGTGCTGTGAAAATATTGGTTCAAAATAAGCCATCCAAATGCTGCTTCTTGCTAGATAGAGCACGGCTCCCAGGCTGCTGCTTTGTAGAAAGTCTTGAGCTGGCATTGGCTCTGCCTCTTGGGGCCATCCCAGCCGGCCCAAAAGCTCTAAATAGAGAAGGGCCCCCAACCCCAATCAGTTCCAAGGGAGGGTCTGACCCCACTCTGCGACCTTGGGAAGCTACTTGAATCCTTTCCCGGTAGCAGTTACGGTGGGACAGCAGAGAGAGACGTCAAACCCTTGCTGGTCGGGCCATCCCAGAACCTCATTCCTGATTTCATTCCCTCTCAAGCTGGTCAGATCATCCTCCTGCGAGTGCTCCCCCACCTCCATGGCCTCACCCCTGCCCAGCTAGCCCAGTGCCTCACCCACTCCTTGGAAGAACACGGAACGAAAGACTGCCAGCAGCAGCAGCAGGAGCGGAAGCCTGTCCATCTCGGCCTGGGACGGCAGGAGACGCAGCGGGGTTGGAGCAGGCACAGAGGGCTCGGGACGGCTGGACCAGCTGCTGTGCTGTGCTGTGCAGATGGGACCGGGCTGGAGATCTGGACTGAGCTGCTCCTGAGCTGTGGGCAGAAGCTTCCTTTTGCACACTTGCCTGTGAGTGTGGGTGTCTCACTGCCACCCAGGCCCCGGAAATGTTCCCACAGAACCACCCCCCGGATACTGCTGAGACGGAGGGTGTTCTGGTGCCCCTCCTGCTCCCTGGAGGCTGCCACTGGAGAGTAGAGACATGATGCCCGACCAGGTCAGCTGGACCCTCAACAGTCTGACCCTTTACTGCCTGGACATCCCAGTGCTCCAGGCCCGAGAACAGGACTCTAATGTGAGCAGCGCTGTGCTAAAATACCCACATCCTCTGAGTGCAGTGCCCCGTATGACCACCTCCACCGTCCTGTGTCTCACAGCAGTCCTCAGCCTGGGCTGACGTCCTGCCTCGGGCTCAGGATGCTTTCTCCATGGGTGCAGTCTGTGCCGTTTGCCGCTCTTCCCCTCCCAGTGTTAGCGTCATACTTAGGACCAAACACTTACGTGGGCTTCAGCTTTTTGGTCTTAAAGTCCCTTCTTTCTAGAATGTCTAGCCCTTTATTCTTCCCCTCAGCTGGCTTTAAACAATCCTCATACATTTTACTCACCATCACCACTTACAGACGTAGGTCCCCGGGGTCAGCTTCGGTGCCCCTGATCTGTGCTCCCGTATCATTCCCTGTTCACCCTTCTCCCTACACAAACCACATTTTGAAATTGTGTCTGACTTCCTAACTGAAGGCAGGGAATGCATCATTGCTCTGCGAATGTACTCATGCCGTCAAGCCGTAACTACCTAGGAAGGCATAGAAAGAAATTGTCAGGATTCATTTAACTCCAGAGTATGGAGACCTCACCTACATAATTCTTTTGAAAAGGATCTCATCCTTTTGAAATGCCTATTAAATAAAAGCTACTCTTCACAGCTCATCAAAACTATTCTTTTCCTTCAGAAAGGCTACTCTGAAATAAAAAACTAGAATAGACTCAGACTTCTAGCTGACCAAGAAAACTACATCCTGGCAAAGCCACGAATTTGGAATCTGGTTTGGAAATTTGCATTCTTCTCTTAAAAGTAAAGTAGAGAGGAAACATAAATACCAATAACTATAATACTCTTTTGTGTCTCTTGTTATTTTTAAATTTGTGAACTGTTAAGAACCAGCAATGGAATTGATTATTTGGTCAGATGCGATCGGGCCCTTCACAAACCCTTTCAGTGGCACAGGGCACAAAGTGGCATTACATCACCAAAGAGACAAGCATGCTCTCCCACAGTAAGAGTGAGTCAGCACCTTTTATTCTGTTCTCTTTTTCTGCTCTTCCCACCAATTCAGCTGTGCAAACAACTCAGATCACTTGGTTACAAGATCTTTCGTTCACAAGTGAGATAAAAATGTGCTGAAATAGTACTAAAAACCAATTCATTTTGGTGAATAGCTAGCTGTATTTAACATTCTCTAATTTGTTTTCTCAGATACTTAAACAACTGTCTTGTTAATGCAACTTGTTAATGCAAGGTGATCTCTCTATACATCTCCTAATCTAGTTGTCCACAGTGCAAAGCCACGTACGTATCTATGTAATAGCTGAAATGTACTCAACCAATCTTTTCTTACTTTAGTCTATTCACTACTCTTTTTTTTTTTTAATTGAGCAAGAGACAGACAGGAACAAACAGACAGGAAGGGATATGAGAAGCATCAATTCTTCATTGTGGCACCTTAGTTCTTCATTGATTGCCTTGACCAGGGGGCTCCAGCTGAGCCAGTGAGCCCTTGCTCAAGCCAGCAGCAACCTTGGGCTCAAGCCAGCGACCTTGGGCTTCAAGTCAGTGACCTTTGGGCTCAAGCTAGTGATCTTGAGGTCATGTCTATGATCCCATGCTCAAGCCAGCGACCCTGTCTCAAGCTGGTGTGCTTCTCCATAAGCCATTGACTTTGGGGTTTTGAACCTGGGTCCTCTGCACCCCAGGCCGACTCTCTATCTACTGCACCATCGCCTGATCAGGCCATTCACCACTTTTTTATGATCTTATTTATCAAGCAGTTTTATGGGTCAGATAATGAGCTAAGCATTTTATATGCCTTAGAAGGAACTGCCCTTCCCCCAGAGCTCATGTGACTTGAGCCTCCCTCTCCTTCAAATCTTTACTCAAATGCCACCTTCTCAGGGATGTTTAATTTTAAAATAGCAACTCCCATCTTTTTCTCTAGCATTACTTATTCTTTCTCTCTGGCTTATTGTTCTCCAAAGTGAATTTCATTATTAATTTGTTTGTTGTCTGTCTCTTCTTATTATGATATAACCTCTATGAAGGCAAGAATTTCGCTTTGTTTGGTGCTTGATTTTTGTTTTGTTTGCATTTCTTGAGAGATCATGTTTTTTCCACTGTTGAATCCCTGTCACCTAAAACAGTACTTGGGATAGAGTAAGTACTCACTATTTGTGGAATGAATGAAGAGCCATCAAAATTACATGAAGTCCATAGATGAGTTAACTGAATGTCACAGATAATAAGCAGTTTGTCAAACAGGTACTGGAGCCAGGAGTGGACACAGGTCTCCCGGTCACCATTCGCTGCCTCAGCTCCATGTGTCACTCTTTCTACCACCTCCTCTATATGCGTCTCCTTCCTGTCTCTCTTCGCATTTCCACTTTTCCTTTACCTTTCTAGCTCCATGTTTCTTTTTCTTTTTCACACAGTTATCCTTCTGAATTCTGCTTCTTCTTTTTCCCCCAGCTTCAACCGCTTTTTTCTCCTCCTCTCCATTCAAGAAGATATAGATTGGTGCATACACTATAGAATTTGAAAAAAAATGTATGAAACCTCATATTTATTGCAGCATAATTTATAACAGCCAAGATATGGAAGCAACTCAAATGCCCGTCAATAGATGAGTGAATAAAAAAGCAGTGGTTAATGTATACAATGAAATATTACTCGGCCATAAAAATGAATGAAATATTACCATTTGAGACATGATGGATGGACCTGAAGGGTATTATGCTGAGTGAAATAAGTCAGTCAGAGAAAGTCAAATACCATATGATTTCACATATATGTGGAATCTAAAGAACAATATAAATAAGCAAACAAGATATGGCCCTGGCCGGCTGGCTCAGTGGTAGAGCGTCGGCCTGGCGTACAGAGGTCCCGAGTTCGATTCCCGGCCAGGGCACACAGGAGAAGCGCCCATTTGCTTCTCCACCCCTCCCCCTCTCCTTCCTCTCTGTCTCTCTCTTCCCCTCCCGCAGCCGAGGCTCCATTGGAGCAAAGATGGCCCGTGCGCTGGGGATGGCTCCTTGGCCTCTGCCCCAGGCACTAGAGTGGCTCTAGTCACAACAGAGCGATGCCCCGGAGGGGCAAAGCATCTCCCCCTGGTGGGCAGAGCGTCGCCCCTGGTGGGCGTGCCAGGTGGATCCCAGTTGGGCGCATGCGGGAGTCTGTCTGACTGTCTCTCCCTGCTTCCAGCTTAGAAAAATACAATAAATAAATAAATAAATAAAAATAAAAAAATAAAAGATAGAAACAGACTCATAGATACAAAGAACAGACTGATGGTTGCCAGAGGAGAGGTGGTTAGGTTATATGAATGTAAAAGGTGAAGAGACTGAGAAGTACAGATTGGCAGTTACAAAATAGTCACGGGAATGTAAGGAATACAGCATAAGAAATATAGAAAATATTGTATTAACTGTGTATGGTGCCAGTTGGGCACTTGAAATATCAGGGAGAACATTTTGTAGAGTATATGACTGTCTAACCACTATGCTGTACACTTGAAACCAATACAAAACAATATTGAATGTAAACTATAATTGAAAATAAATTTTTAAAGAAGGTTTGTATCATATGATTTCAAGTATATGTGAAATAGAATGAACAAAACAAACTAACAAACAAAATAGGAACAGACTCATAATTATGAGAACAGACTAATGGTTGTCAGAGGAAAAGGGGTTTGGGGGCTGGGTGGAAAACGTGAGGGCATTAAGGAAAAAAGAACCTCATAGACACAGACAACAATGTAGTGATTACAAGTGGGAAAGGAGGTGGGGGAGATAGAAGAGGGTAAAGGAGGAATAAATGGTGATGAAAAAAGACCTGACTTAGGGTGGTGAATACAATATACCGATGATGCATTATAGGATTGTATACCTGAAACCTATATCATTTATTAATCAATGTTATCCTAGTAAATTCAATAAAAATAAATATAAATGTATTATCAAATAACAAAATATCTATTAATTACATTATTTAAAAAATATTTCTTTGTTTTAATAAATTTAGCTTTTGGTATAATGTAAAAAAAAGTTCAGAAATATGACTGTAAATTAATTGAAAAGCGATAAGTACTGATAAATTGTTCTCCACTGAAAAAAAGTATAAAATACTGAAACATCAAATTTCAGGGCTTTTTAAAAGAATAATAATCATTGTTTAAAGTTGCCTAATGCTGCCTGACCAGGCGGTGGTGCAGTGGATAGAGCGTCGGACTGCAATGTGGAAGGACCCAGGTTCGAGACCCCGAGGTCGCCAGCTTGAGTGCGGGCTCATCTGGTTTGAGCAAAGGCTCACCAGCTTGAACCCAAGGTCACTGGCTCAAGCAAGGAGTTACTTGGTCTGCTGAAGATCCATGGTCAAGGCACATATGAGAAAGCAATCAATGAATAACTAAGGTGTTGCAATGAAAAATTGATGATTGATGTTTCTCATCTCTCTCCATTCCTGTCTGTCTGTCCCTATCTATTCCTCTCTCTGACTCTCTTTCTGTCCCTATAAAAAGAACAACAACAACAAAATAAACTTAAAAGAAAAAACAAGTTGTCTAATGTTTCATTAACTAGCCATGCCAACATTGATTTAACACAGGAGTCGGAAACCTATGGCTCGCAAGCCAGATGTGGCCCTTTTGATGGCTGCGTCTGGCTCGCAGACAAATCTTTAATAAAAAAAAAATAACGTTAAAAATATAAAACATTCTCATGTATTACAATCCATTCATTTCCTACTGCTCATGTTCATGGTTGCAGGTGGCTGGAGCCAATCACAGCTGTCCTCCAGGACAACACCAAATTTTTATTGGATAATGCATAAAGTATGGGGTCATTGTATGGCTCTCATGGATTTACATTTTAAAATATGTGGCGTTCATGGCTCTCTTAGCCAAAAAGTTTCCCGACCCCTGATTTAACATTTTCCTTGCTGGTAGATGTTTAGATTGTTTCCAAATTTTTACTGAGAAAAGAAATATTACAATAGACATCTTCTGCATATATTTTAGTGGGTTTTTTTAACCAATTAATCTGATTTAAACAAATGAAATAAGTGAGGCATACACATGATTAAGAAAATCAAACAGAAAACAACATCAGCATGCAGGCAGCAGCAGAAGATCCTCATTTTTATCTCCCTTTTTAAACAAAAATTTAAACATCCACCCATTAAAAAAAGTGCCTGTGGGTGTATGGGAGCTAACTGTTTGCCAAGAGGCCCAGGAGGGGTCTTGACCACTGCATTCAGTGATAGACAGACCTTGGTAGGGACGACGCTCCTGCAGAGCAGCAAGCCTGCCCAGACCCCGCTTGCAGTTGTCAGGGGGAAACCTGGGGAGTGGTATCCTGGACAGATTCCCATGCACGAGAGAGAATTTGCAGAAGTCCGGCCTTGCCTAAGGAGACCCAAGCATGAATAAATAGCAGGAATTGATTCATTAATTACACACAACTTTGGTCACAGCAGAGGCAGCAGTAAAAACTTTTCCAGTGCTGCCTCCCCTTTTCCCCAAAGAAACCCTCCAGTGGTTGACCTATCCAGGCGACTGCAACCATTACCACAAGAAAAGGGAGTCATGAGGGAGGGAGTCCCTAGCTACCCCAGTTGTGCGGCATGTGGCTGGAGAAACACATTTTATTTGCAGCAGCATCCAGAATACTGAGACGGGACCCCAGGAACAGGCGGGAGGGAGGATATTGGGAAACAGCCAGATGAAATTTTAAAGGGCAGTAAAGGGATTGTGCTCAGTGGAAAGTCTGCCCTTGAGGCTCTATAGAAGTACTACACTTAGGGATTTCCCTACTGGGTCGGGAAACCCAAATGCTAAACCCACATGTATCACTCCCCTTCTGTAGTCAGCTCTTTGTGCCTGTTTCTGTGTGCAGCCCAGGAGATAGTGCTGGTTGACTGGAAGCACTCAGAAAACAGGCTTGGTCTGTGGGCAAGAGAGAAACCACAAACTTGAACTCCAGCGCCACCTTCTGGAAACAAACAGAGGTTTCCCATAACCAACCCGGTAAATTGCAAGAACCAAAGATAAAAAAAAACTTGAAGAATTCTGCCCCAAACTCGAAAACTGTATAATTATCTTAATCAGCGTCACCCCCATAAATTCAATTAAAAAAGAATTCTTCCCCAAGATATCAAGAAACGTGGTGTATACCAATACAAAGTAAGAGAAAACCCTTATAACACCACCATCAACAGAATACAACATCTGAATTTAACTATCAAAAATTTAAATGTCAAAGCAGCAATGCAAAACCACAAGAAACGTGAAAAACCAAAGACACTTTCTATGACAGTAAAAAGTAATAATTCTCCAATAACTAAGCTCTAAGATACAGAATTTTGTAATCCAGCTGATAAAGAATAATTTTAAAATGCTGTTTTGAGGTGACGTCACGGAAATGGCGCCGTGAGAAGCGCGTCCGACAGCTCTCCCCTAAATCACAACAAATTTATCAACTAGAAACAGAAAAATTTATCCTCGGAGCATTCCGGAGTTCCACACAAACTGAAAGCAAAAGGACTGTTATCACTTGAATCTGAGAGACGAGGGTGTGGAGGAAGCTACCGCAGCAGCGTCGCTCATTCAAGCCGCGAGGGAGTGCGCCTGCGTGCTATCAATAAGACCACCCTCAGATGCCGATAAGAAAGAGGAAATCGAATATTATGGATACAAAAGAAAGAGAGGTAACACAAATAGATGTGGAAAAATCTATGGAGAAAAGACTTAACATATTGGAAGCCTTAGAGCTAAATGACAGAGAATTTAAAATAGAAATCTTAAAAATACTCAGAGATATACAAGAAAACACAGAAAGGCAATATAGGGAGATCAGAAAACAACTCAATGAACACAAAGAATATATTACCAAGGAAATTGAAACTATAAAAACAAATCAAACAGAAATGAAAAACTCAATTCACGAGCTGAAAAATGAGGTAACAAGCTTAGCTAACAGAACAGCCCAGATTGAAGATAGGATTAGTGAAATAGAAGACAAACAACTTGAGGCACAACAGAGAGAAGAAGAAAGAGACTCAAAAATAATAAAAAATGAGAAAGCCCTACAGGAATTGTCTGACTCCATCAGAAAGAATAACATAAGAATAATAGGTATATCAGAGGGAGAAGAGAAAGAAAATGGAATGGAGAATATACTCAAACAAATAATAGACGAGAACTTCCCAAGCCTGTGGAAGGAACTAAAGCCTCAAATTCAAGAAGCAAACAGAACACCAAGTTTTCTTAACCCCAACAAACCCACTCCAAGGCACATCATAATAAAGATGACAAAAACCAATGACAAAGAAAAAATTCTCAAGGCAGCCAGGGAAAAGAAGAGTACAACATATAAAGGAAGGCCTATTAGATTATCATCAGATTTCTCAGCAGAAACTCTACAAGCTAGAAGAGAGTGGACCCCAATATTTAAAGCCCTGAAAGAGAGGAACTTTCAGCCAAGAATACTATACCCATCAAAGCTATCCTTCAAGTATGAAGGAGATATAAAAACATTCACAAATACAGAAAAGATGAGAGAATTTATCAACAGAAAGCCCCCACTCCAGGAAATACTAAGGGGGGTTTTCCAACCAGCTTCAAAGAACAAAAGAAAACAACACCACAAGTAACAGCTCCACCAAGAACACAATAAAACCAAACTTAAACTGTGACAACAAAGGAAAAAAAGGGGGGAGAGGATGGAGATTAACAGTAGCAAAGGATGATGAAGTGCAGAAATACTTATAAGATAGGGTACTACAATGAATATGGTAGGTACCCTTTTCATTACTTAATGGTAACCACCCTTAAAAAAACCACCACAAAAACACTTGACTTAAAAAAGGTAGCAACAGAGGAAAGAAGTATGGAACACAAACAAACAAAAACAAATGATAGAAAAACAAAAGAGAGGAATCAAACTAGATACAAAACTAACAGAAAGCAATTTATAAAATGGCAGTAGGGAACCCACAAGTGTCAATAATTACACTAAATGTAAATGAATTAAACTTACCAATAAAAAGACACAGAGTAGCAGAATGGATTAAAAAAGAAAATCCAACTGTATGCTGCCTACAAGAAACACATCTAAGCAACAAGGATAAAAACAAATTCAAAGTGAAAGGCTGGAAAACAATACTCCAAGCAAACAACACCCAAAAAAAAGCAGGTGTAGCAATACTCATATCTAATAATGCTGACTACAAGACAGAAAAAGTACTCAGAGACAAAAATGGTCATTTCATAATGATTAAGGGGAAGTTGAATCAAGAAGACATAACAATCCTTAATATATATGCACCAAACCAAGGAGCACCAAAATATATAAGACAGCTACTTATTGACCTTAAAACAAAAACTAACAAAAATACAATCATACTTGGAGACCTCAATACACCGCTGACGGCTCTAGATCGGTCATCCAAACAGAGAATCAATAAAGATATAGTGGCCTTAAACGAAATACTAGAACACCTGGATATGATAGACATCTACAGGACACTTCATCCCAAAGCGACAGAGTATACATTTTTCTCTAGTGTACATGGAACATTCTCAAGAATTGACCATATGTTGGGCCACAAAGACAATATCAGCAAATTTAGAAAAATTGAAATTGTACCAAGCATATTTTCTGATCATAAAGCCTTGAAACTAGAATTCAACTGCAAAAAAGAGGGGGAAAAACCCACAAAAATGTGGAAACTAAACAACATACTTCTAAAAAATGAATGGGTCAAAGAAGAAATAAGTGCAGAAATCAAAAGATATATACAGACAAATGAAAATGAAAATACGACATATCAGAATCTCTGGGATGCAGCAAAAGCAGTAATAAGAGGAAAGTTCATATCACTTCAGGCCTATATGAACAAACAAGAGAGAGCCGAAGTAAACCACTTAACTTCACACCTTAAGGAACTAGAAAAAGAAGAACAAAGACAACCCAAAACCAGCCGAAGAAAGGAGATAATAAAAATCAGAGCAGAAATAAATGAAATAGAGAACAGAAAAACTATAGAAAAAATCAATAAAACAAGGAGCTGGTTCTTTGAAAAGATCAACAAAATTTACAAACCCTTGGCAAGACTCACCAAGGAAAAAAGACACAGGACTCAAATAAATAAAATCCAAAATGAAAGAGGAGAGATCACCACAGACATCATAGAAATACAAAGAATTATTGTAGAATACTATGAAAAATTATATGCCACCAAATACAACAATCTAGAAGAAATGGATAAATTCCTAGAACAATACAACCTTCCTAGACTGAGTCATGAAGAAGCAGAAAGCCTAAACAGACCAATCAGCAGGGAGGAAATAGAAAAAACTATTAAAAATCTCCCCAAAAATAAAAGTCCAGGCCCAGACGGTTATACTAGTGAATTCTATCAAACATTCAAAGAAGACTTGGTTCCTATTCTACTCAAAGTCTTCCAAAAAATTGAAGAAGAAGCAATACTTCCAAACACATTTTATGAGGCCAACATAACCCTCATACCAAAACCTGGCAAGGATGGCACAAAGAAAGAAAACTACAGACCAATATCTCTAATGAATACAGATGCTAAAATACTAAACAAAATACTGGCAAACCGAATACAACAACATATTAAAAAAATAATACATCATGATCAAGTGGGATTCATCCCAGAATCTCAAGGATGGTTCAACATACGCAAAACGGTTAACGTAATACACCATATCAACAAAACAAAGAACAAAAACCACATGATCTTATCAATAGATGCAGAAAAGGCTTTTGATAAAATACAACACAATTTTATGTTTAAGACTCTCAACAAAATGGGTATAGAAGGAAAATATCTCAACATGATAAAGGCCATATATGATAAACCATCAGCCAACATCCTATTAAACGGCATAAAACTGAGGACTTTCTGCCTTAAATCAGGAACAAGACAGGGTTGTCCACTCTCTCCACTCTTATTCAACGTGGTGCTAGAAGTTCTGGCCAGAGCAGTCAGACAAGACAAAGAAATAAAAGGCATCCATATCGGAAAAGAAGAAGTAAAGCTATCACTTTTTGCTGATGATATGATCCTATACATCGAAAACCCGAAGGACTCCACAAAAAGATTATTAGAAACAATAAACCAATACAGTAAGGTCGCAGGATACAAAATTAACATACAAAAGTCCATAGCCTTTCTATATGCCAACAATGAAATATTAGAAAACGAACTCAACAAAATAATCCCCTTCACGATTGCAACAAAAAAAATAAAATACCTAGGAATAAACATAACAAAGAACGTAAAGGACCTATATAATGAAAATTACAAAGCATTGTTAAGGGAAATCGAAAAAGATACAATGAGATGGAAAAATATTCCTTGTTCTTGGATAGGAAGAATAAATATAATCAAAATGGCCATATTACCCAAAGCAATATACAAATTTAATGCAATTCCCATCAAAATCCCTATGAGATTTTTTACAGAAATGGAACAAAAAATCATCAGATTTATATGGAACTATAAAAAACCCCGAATAGCCAAAACAATCCTAAGGAAAAAGAATGAAGCTGGGGGCATTACAATACCTGACTTTAAACTATATTATAGGGCCACGATAATCAAAACAGCATGGTATTGGCAAAAAAAATAGACACTCAGACCAATGGAACAGAATAGAAAGCCCAGAAATAAAACCACATATATATGGTCAAATAATCTTTGATAAAGGGGCCAACAACACACAATGGAGAAAAGAAAGCCTCTTCAACAAATGGTGTTGGGAAAACTGGAAAGCCACATGCAAAAGAATGAAACTCGACTATAGCCTGTCCCCGTGTACTAAAATTAATTCAAAATGGATCAAAGACCTAAATATAAGACCTGAAACAATAAAGTACATAGAAGAAGACATCGGTACTAAACTCATGGACCTGGGTTTTAAAGAACATTTTATGAACTTGACTCCAATGGCAAGAGAAGTGAAGGCAAAGATAAATGAATGGGACTACATCAGAATTAAAAGTTTTTGCTCAGCAAGAGAAACTGATATCAAAATAAACAGACAGCCAACTATATGGGAACTGATATTTTCAAACGACAGCTCAGATAAGGGCCTAATATCCAAAATTTACAAAGAACTCATAAAACTCAACAACAAACAAACAAGCAATCCAATAAAAAAATGGGAAGAGGACATGAACAGACACTTCTCCCAGGAAGAGATACAAATGGCCAACAGATATATGAAAAGATGCTCAGCTTCATTAGTTATTAGAGAAATGCAAATCAAAACTACAATGAGATACCACCTCACTCCTGTTAGATTAGCTATTATCAACAAGACGGGTAATAGCAAATGTTGGAGAGGCTGTGGAGAAAAAGGAACCCTCATTCACTGTTGGTGGGACTGTAAAGTAGTACAACCATTATGGAGGAAAGTATGGTGGTTCCTCAAAAAACTGCAAATAGAACTACCTTATGACCCAGCAATCCCTCTACTGGGTATATACCCCAAAACCTCAGAAACATTGATACGTGAAGACACATGTAGCCCCATGTTCATTGCAGCACTGTTCACAGTGGCCAAGACATGGAAACAACCAAAAAGCCCTTCAATAGAAGACTGGATAAAGAAGATGTGGCACATATACACTATGGAATACTACTCAGCCATAAGAAATGATGACATCAGATCATTTACAGCAAAATGGTGGGATCTTGATAACATTATAAGGAGTGAAATAAGCAAATCAGAAAAAAACAAGAACTACATGATTCCATACATTGGTGGAACATAAAAACGAGACTAAGAGACATGGACAAGAGTGTGGTGGTTACCAAGGGTGGGGGGGGGAGGGAGGACATGGGAGGGAGGGAGGGAGAGAGTTAGGGGGAGGGGGAGGGGCACAGAGAACTAGATAGAGGGTGACGGAGGACAATCTGACTTTGGGCGAGGGGTTTGCAACATAATTTGATGACAAAATAACCTAGACATGTTTTCTTTGAATATATGTACCCTGATTTATTAATGTCATCCCATTACCATTAATAAAAATTTATTAAAAAAAAATGCTGTTTTGAGAAAACTCAATGTTCAATTCAAGAAAATTCAACAAAATGTCAAAAAGAATACATGATAAAAATGAGATTTTTATCAAAGAGATCAAAATCGTTAAAAAATGAAACAAATTCTGGAGCTGAAGAACTAATGAACAAACAATGCAGTAGAGAGCACCTACAGGACAGGGACAATGAGCAGACAGAATAAATATGTTAGAGAATAGAAATTTTGAATTAACCAGTTAGAGGTGAACAAAAAAAATGAAAAAGAGCATAGAAAGACTGTGATTTTGTGAGTCTCTCAAAAGAATAAATATTAGAATAATTGAGCTTCTAGGAAAAAGATAAAAGAAAGCAGATAATTTATTTTAAAAAATAATAGCTGAGAATATTCCAAAACTGGGGAAAGAATTGGGCATTACAGATCATGTATCATAGAAATGTATACTTGAAACCTATATGATCCTATTAACCAATGTCATCCCAATAAATTTTATTTTAAAAACCCATGAAACTATTGGATCACTTTGTATCTCAATGTAAAAATGTTTTCCTCAAGATATATTGTAATGAAACTATAAAAAAAATCAAGGATAAAGAAAGAATTTTAATAGCAGTTAGGGGAAAAAATTATAACCTACAAAGGAACCCCCATTAGGCTCTCAGCAGACTTCTAAGCAGAAATCCTACAGGCCAGGACAGAGTGGAATGACATATTCAAAGTGTTCCAAGAGAAAAGGTATCTGTCTGCAAAGTTTTTCTGCAACTGTAGAAGGAAAACAAATACATTCCTAGACAAACAAAAGCTAAAGGAATTCATTACACTAGACCCCTGCATTGCAAGTAATGATGAAAGAAGCTGAAATGAAAGGATGCTAATAAGCAACATGAAAACATGCAAAAGTATATAATACTGGTAAAGGTAACATACAGTCAGACCTAGAAAATGACAACTCTATGATAGGATGGTGTGTTAACCATGGACCTGTAGTATAAAGTTCAAAAGAAAAGAGTATTAAAAATAATTATAAATACAATAATATGCTAATAAATGCACAATATAAAAAGAGGTAAATATAACATCAAGCTTAAAAGAAGGAAGTAAAAGGAACTTTCACATGCAATTGAAGTTAAGTTACTATCAGCTTTAAAGGGACTGCTTATTGCCTGACCAGACGGTGGTGCAGTGGATAGAGCGTCAGACTGGGATGCGGAGGACCCAGGTTCGAGACCCCGAGGTATCCAGCTTGAGCGCAGGCTTATCTGGTTTGAGAAAAGGCTCACCAGCTTGGACCCAAGGTCGCTGGCTTGAGCAAGGGGTTACTTGGTCTGCTGTAGCCCCACGGTCAAAGCACATATAAGAAAGCAATAAACAACTAAGGTGTCGCAATAAAAAACTGATGATTGATGCTTCTCGAATCTCTCTCTGTTCCGGTCTGTCCCTATCTATCCCTCTCTCTGACTCTCTCTGTCTCTGTAAAAAAATAAAATTAAAATAAAAAATAAAAAAATAAAAAAGGACTGTTTATTTATGAGATATCCTGTTTAAGCCTCATGGTAACCCCAAAGAAAAAACCTGGAGCAGACTTACTGAAGATAGAGATAGAAGAACAGAGCAAATACTACAGAAAATCACCAGTTTACAAAAGTCGGCAGAAACAGAGGGGAAGGAAACAATAGAAATACAAGATAATCCATAACAAAGTTAACAAAGTGACTTAGTAGGTACTCACATATTGATAATGACTCTAAATGTAAATGATTGAATTCACCAAAAGGCACAGAGTGGCTGGGTGGATAAAAAACAAGATCCAAATATACACTACCTGAGACACACTTCAGCTTTAAAAACACACATAGGCTCAAAGAGAAGAGATATAAAAAGATATTCTAAGCAAGTGAAAACTGAAGACAGCAGGGGTAGCTATACTTATATTAGACAAAATGAACTTTAGGTTAAACACAATAACAAAAGACATATTATATAATAATCAAGGGGTCAATTTATCAAGAAGATATAACAATTGTAAATATATATGCACCCAATATCAGAGCATCTAAATACACTAAATAAATAATAGCAGAATATAAATGAAAATACAATACAATAATAATAGGGGACCTCAATACTCACATTCAGAAACAGGTATTTTATCCAAACAGAAAATCAATAACGAAATAATGAATTTACAACATACGTTAGACCAAATGGGCCTAACACATAGTATTTATAGAACGTTTCATCCAAATGTTCTATGTAAAATAGAACATTTCTCAGGATGGACCATATGATAGGACACAAAACAAGCTTTAGCAAATTTTAAAAGACTGAAGTAATACCCAGTATATATTTCTGATCACAATGGTATTAAACTAGAAATCAAAAAGTGAAAAGCTGGAAATTTACAAATATGTGGCAAACAACAAACTCCTTATCAGCAAATGGATCAAAGAAGAAATCAAAATTGAAATATAAAAAATCCTAAAACAAATGAAAATGGAAACAATATAGCAGATCTTACAGGATGCTGAAAGTAGTTCTGAGAAAAGTTTATAGCAATAATACATTAAATATTATTTAAAATAATAACAATAATGCATATATTAAGAAAATGTAGAAATCTCAAATAAAAACCCTACCATATACCTTAAGGCAGTGGTTCTCAAACTTTTTGAAGACGGGGCACATTTAAAATCTTACAGATAATTGTAGGCACATTAAATACAAATTTCTGAGAACCATGTTATGCTAATTAAGTCAAATATTAAATAAAAAAATATAAAGTCCAAGTGTGCTTTTATGGTAATTAAATGAAATAAATATGACAAAATTAAATTTATTCTGACATTAAAAAACATTTTTATGTTACTTTTTTTGAGTTATGCTTTTTAGAACTCATAAAAAAGAGAGGTTAAAAAATTTAAAAAGACAAAAAAGTTATCTTATTATACATATAGATACATTCTTAGTAAGAGTTAGTAAATTCGGCAGGTCCTGGTGCAAATGTGTTGTTTTTTCATTCTTGTGTTTATGAGAAACATGAGTCTTATGTGTCCTAGCGATTTCTTCAATGTTTGGGCATATAGTTGAAAGGCAAACTCTCATTTCCTTGTCAATACATTGAAGAATTCCTTTCTTTTTACTCTTAATTGTGTTGAGTGCAGAAAATCCCCACCATACATATCATCTTAAGTTTACACCAAAAGATAAAAGAACTTGCCTCCAGTCTTTCCAGGGAACATGGGGGGTAATGTAAGCAATCCAGTACCACAGCTTAACAGTCTTTTGCAACCTAATCAGGCAAGTGAGGTGAGGGGAGTTGGGCAGACTGTCAGCTTACAGCCAATTCCCCATACCGCTGTCCCCCCAAAAATCTAAGCTCCAAAAACCCTGTTGGTTTTTCGATCCACAACAGGCATATATTTCTCTGGAATACCATAGGGTGCACCTGGAAATCTTCTAGGGCACACCAGTGCACACTTTGAGAACCACTGCCTTAAGGAACTTGAAAGAGAACAAACTAATTTCAAAGTTTGCAGAAAGAAGGAAGTAATAAAGATCAGAGTAAAAATAAATAAAATATGGACCAAAAAAGAAAACAATAAAAAAATAAACAAAACTAAGACCTAGTTTTTCAGAGATAAACAAAATTGACAAACTTTTAGCTAGACAGAAAAAAAATGGAAGAGTCCACTAAATAAAATCAGAAAAGAGGGAAAATTATAATTGATAATGTAGAAATACAAAGATCATAAGAAACCACTATGAACAATTATATGCCAAGAAAGTGGATAACCTAGAAGAAATGAGTAAATTCTTAGAAACATACAACTTACCAAGATTGAATCAGAAAGAAAAATAAAAAATCTGATGACCGATAACAAATAAGAAGATTGAATCAGTAATAAAAACCACCAATGAAGAAAAGCCCAGAACCAGCTAGCTCTGCCCATTAATCCTACCAAATGTGTAACAAATATTAATGCCAACGAACATCAGAGTAATCTTGATGTGAGAGGTACTCTTGATCTCTCTCCTTGAAATTTCAACAAATTGAACAGCTAAAACTCAGTGAATGAACCCCAGCTGGGCTCACAAGTGTGCCTGAAAGTTCTGTGCACCCAACTAACTAAAGGTATAAGGGTGAAAAAACGGGAATGGAAGATAAGAAGCACTTATGGTTGGGCACCAGAGAGGGGAGAGGCCCAGAGTGACTGGGTCTCCTTCTTCCAGGAGGAACGGAGATATTGGGAGAGAACTTGATGTGATACTAAACCAAAGTGGCAGAGCATGGGGTCACTGCCAGTGTTCCCATGGTTGGCCCACAGCCTGTACTCAGAGACATAAAAATACCAAGTGCGGTCCCCCAGCATCCCAGATATAACTCTTTCTCTTTGTGGGTAGAGAATGGGATCAACATACCCCACAAAACAGAGCTGAAAAACAAAGGTGCTCTGTGTCTGGTCCCTTGATTTGTTAGGACACAGGGAAAAGTATCCAGAGGCCTGAGATCACCATTGCTAAAGTCATAAAGCCTTCACAAGTCCCACCCATCATTGCAAGTGCAGTCCCACCTCCCCCTTTGCAACAGCAGCTTCTTAGCAGAGTTCAGGCTGGGATTTTACAGAACTAAAACTTGTAATACAGTGCCACCTACTGGAAAAAGATAGGAAAACCTCTCAGAATTTTTTTCTTCTAATTTTTGTTGTTCTTTACTTTATGTGTTGTTTCATCCTATTTGTTTATTGTTATTTTTTATTTTGTAATTTTTTCTTTTTAATTTTTAATTTTATTTTTAAATTTATTTTTATCATTATTTTTTGTTCTTTTCTTGATTTCTTAACAACACCTCTCTCAAAGCCCTCAAGGCAAAAAAAAAAAAAAAAAGAGGAAAACCATGACTACCCAAAAAAGATGCAGTTCAGAAAGAGAATAAAAAATCTCCAGAAAGCAATCTCAATCACATGGAAACCTTGGAGCTCATCAATAGACAATTCAAAATTGAAGTTCTGAAAATACTCAATGAGAAGCAAGAAAATACTAATAGACAACTTAATCAGCTCAGAAAGCACAACAAATATCTCACCAAGGAGATTGACACTAAAAACAGAAATAAAGAACTCATTATATGAATTTAAAAATGACCAGACAGTTTAGCTAATAGAACAGGCCAGATAGAGAAGAGAACCAGTGACACTGAATACAGGCAACTAGGGATGATGCAGAGGGAAGAAGAGAGACTCAAAAAATATTTTTAAAAATAAGAAAGCTCTACAAGAACTGTCTGACTCAATCAGAAAAAGCAAAATAAGAATAATGGGTATATCAGAAGAAGAGAAGGAGAAAGGTATAGAGAGCCTATTCAAACAAATAATTGATGAGAATTTCCCAAGCCTATAGAAAGAGTTAGAGCATTGGATCCAAGAATAAAACAGAACACTGAGTTTCCTCAACCTGAACATACCTACTCCAAGGCACACTGTAATAAAATTGTCAAAAATCAGTGACAAAGAAAGAATTCTCAAGGCAGATACAGAACAGAAGAACATAAAATATAAAGGAAAGCCCATTAGATTATCATCAGACATCTCAGCAGAAACTCTACAAGCCAGAAGAGAGTAGACCCAAATATTCAAAGTACTGAAAGAGAGGAATTATCAGCCAAGAATGCTATATCCATCAAAGTTAACCTTCAAATATGAAGGAGAAATAAAAACTTTTACAGATATACAGAAATTAAGGTAATTTATAACCAGAAAACCTTCACTGCAGTAAATACTCAAGGGGCTTATTTGACAAGAGACAAAGAACAAAACAAATCAAAACTACAAGTAAAAGCTCCAACAAAGTCACAATAAAAATAAGGATAATCTGTGACAACAATAACATAAAAGGGGAGAGGATAAAGATCTGCAGTAGCTAAGAAGGGTAGAGTGCAGAAGCACTCATGAGACAAAGGACTCTTGTACATATGAACATTTTTCTCTTAATAACCTTATAGTAACCATCCACAATAAAAGCTACTACTGAAATACACAGCTTAAAAGATAGAAGAGGGGAGCCTGACCAGGTGGTGGCTCAGTGGATAGAGCATTGAACTGGGATGTGGAGGACTCAGGTTCAAGACCCTGAGGTCACCAGCTTGAGCATGGGCTCATCTGGCTTGAGCAAAAAAAAAAAAAAGCTCACCAGCTTGGACCCAAGGTCGCTGGCTCGAGCAAGGGGTTACTTGGTCTGCTGAGGGCCCACGGCCAAGGCACATATGAGAAAGCAATCAATAAACTAAGGTATTGCAACAAAAAACTGATGATTGATGCTTCTCATCTCTCTCTGTTCATGTCTGTCTGTCCCTATCTCTGACTTTCTCTCTGTCCCTGTAAAAAAAAAAAAAAAAAAAAAAAAGGGAAAAAAAGTAGAAGAGGGGAAAGAAGGATGAAATGACACCAAACAAAAACAACTGACAGAAACACAAAAGAGAAGAACCAAATAAAATGCAGAGCTACTAGAAAACAAGACATAAAATGGCTATAGAAAATCCTCAGGTCTCAATAATTACCCTAAATTTAAATGGAATGAATGCACCGATCAAGAATCACAGAGTAGCAGATTGAATCAAAAGGCAAAACTCAACTACATGCTTCCTCTAAGAGACTCATCTAAGCTGCAAGGACAAAAGGTAGACTCAAAATGAAAGGTTAGGAAATGATTCTCCAAGCAAATAATATCCAAAGGAAAGCAGGTGTAGCCATATTCGTATCTCACAACTCTGACTTCGAGACAACAAAGGTAACCAGAGACAAAGATGGACATTTCATAATGATAAAGGGGACATTGTATCAAGAAGACATAACACTTCCTAATATATATATATATGCACCAAAAAGGGAGCCCCAAAATATATGACATCTACTAACTGATCTAAAAATAGAAGCAGATAAAAACACAATCGTACTTGGAGATTTCAACACACATTGACAGCTTTAGATAGATCAACCAAACAGAAAACCAATAAAGAAATATTGGCCTTAAATGACACACTGGACCAAATGGACATAATAGACATTCATAGGACATTTTATTCCCAAATGTCAGATTATACATTCTTCTCCAGTGTGCATGGACATTCTCAAGGATAGACCATATGTTGGGCCACAAAACTAACATCAACAAATTCAGGAAGATTAAAATTATACCAAGCATATCTTCTGACCATAATGCTTTAAATATAGAATTCAACTGAAAAAGGAAGTAAAGAAACCCACAACACTGAGGAAATTAAACATCATAATTCTAAAAACTAGGGGTATGCAACATAATTTAATGACATGTTTTCTTTGAATATATGTACCCTGATTTATTAATGTCATCCCATTAACATTGATAAAAATTTATTAAAAAAATAATAATTCTAAAAACTGACTGGATCAAAGAAGAAATAAAAGCATAGATCAAAAGATATATGCAGATGAATGAATATGACAGCATGACATAAAATTTTGGTGATGCAACAGAAGCAGTAATAAGAGGGAAGTTTAGCTCATTACAGGCTTATACCAAGAGACAACAGAGTTCTCAAATAAACAACCTAACATCACATCTTAAGGAACCTGAAAAAGAAGAATAAAGGCAACCCAAAGTCAGCAGAAGAAAGGAAATAGTAAAAATTAGAGCAGAACTAAATGAAATAAAAAACAAAATAACTATAGAAACAATTAATACAACAAAGACCTGGTTCTTTGAAAAGATTAATAAAATTGACAAACCACTGACTAGACTCACTAAGGAAAAAAGAAAAAAGAACTCATATAAAAAAATCTGAAATAGAAAAGAAATTATCACAGACATCAAAGATATACAAAAGATCATAGTAGAATATCATGAAAAAAAGATTATATGCCACCATATTCAACAACCTAGAGGAAATGGATAAATTCCTAGAACTATACAATCTTCCAAGACTGAGTTATGAAGAGGTAGAAAACCTAAATAGACCTATAAGCAGGGAGGAATTAGAAACAACTGTCATAAACCTCCCAAAGAACAAAAGTCCAAGACAAGGTGGCTACCATAGTAAATTCTACCAAATATTCAAAGATTTACCACCTATCCTTCTCAAAATCTTCCAAAAAATAGGAGAAGCAATATGCCCTAACACATTTTTATGAGGCTAATATAACCCTCATACCAAAACCTGGCAAGGACAACACAAAAAGAAAAAGAAAACTATAGGCCAATATCTTGAATAACTACAGCTGCAAAAATTCTAAACAAAATACCAGCAAATCTAATACAATAACACATTAAAAATATAATATATCATGATCAAGTGGGATTCATTCCAGGAGCACAAGGATGGTTTGACATACGGAAACAGATCAATGTAATACACCACATCAACAAAAGAAAGAACAAAAACATATGAACCTATCAATAGATGCAGAAAAAGCATCTGATAAGATATAACATCCCTTTATGCTTAAGACACTCAATAAAATTGAAATAGAAGGAAAATACTTCAACATAATAAAGGCCATATATGACAAAGCATCAGCTAATATCATACCAAATGGTGAAAAAATTAAGGCTTTTTCTCTAAAATCAGGAACATGACAAGGCTGCCCCCTCTCTCCACTCTTATTCAATCTAGTTTTGGAAGTTCTAGCCAAAGCAATCAGGCAAGAGAAAGAAATAAAAGGCATCCATACCAGGAATGAAGAAGTAAATGTATCACTTTTTGAAGATGACATAATCCTGTATATAGAAAGGCCCAAAGACTCCACCAAAAAATTGTTAAGAACAATAAACCAATACAGTAAAGTTGCAGGATACAAAATCAAGTCTATTTATTGCTTTTCTGTATGACAACAATGAAACTTTGGAAAATGAACTCAAAAAAACAATTACCTTTACAATCGCAACAAAAAAATTTAAATACCTAGAAATAAACTTAACAAAGGATGTGAAGGACTTATATATAAAAACTATAAAACATTATTGAAAGGAATTGAAAAAAGACACAATGAAATGGAAAAATATTCCATGCTCATGGATTGGAAGAATTAACATAGTTAAAATGGCTTTATTACCCAAAGCAATATACAAATTTGATGCATTCCCCATCAAAATCCCAATACCATTTTTTAAAGAAATAGAACAAAAAATTATCAGATATGTATGGAACCATAAAAACCTTCAATAGTGGCCCTGGCCGGTTGGCTCAGTGGTAGAGCGTCGGCCTGGCGTGCAGAAGTCCCTGGTTCAATTCCCGGCCAGGGCACACAGGAGAAGCGCCCATCTGCTTCTCCACCCCCCCCCCCCCCCCGCTCCTTCCTCTCTGTCTCTCTCTTCCCCTCCCACAGCGGGGCTCCATTGGAGCAAAGATGGCCTGGGCGCTGGGGATGGCTCCTTGGCCTCTGCCCCAGGCGCTAGAGTGGCTCTGGTCGCAATAGAGCGACCCCTCGGAGGGGCAGAGCATCGCCCCCTGGTGGGCGTGCCAGGTGGATCCTAGTCGGGCACATGTGGGAGTCTGTCTGACTGTCTCTCCCATTTCCAGCTTCAGAAAAATACAAAAAACAAAAACAAACAAAAAAAACCTCAATAGCCAAAGCAATCCTGAGGAAAAAGAATGAAGCCGGAGGTATCACACTACCTGACCTCAAATTATACTACCGAGCCACGATCAAAACATACCGAGCCATAATCAAAACATCATGGTATTGGCAGAAAAACAGACATACAGACCAATGAAACAGAATCAAGAGCCCAGAAATAAAACCATATATATATATATATATATATATATATATATATATATATATATATATGGAGAAATTGTCTTCAACAAAGACATCAAAAACACACAATGGAGAAAACAATGCTTCTTCAATAAATGGTGCTGGGAAAATTGGAAAGCCACATGCAAAAGAATGAAACTTGTCAACAGTTTGTCCCCATGCACAAAAATTAATTCAAAATGGATCAAAGACCTAAATATAAGATCTGAAACTATAAATTACATACAAGAAAACATAGGTACTAACCTCATAAACCTTGGCTGTAGAGAATAATTTCTGAATTTGACCCCAAAGGCAAGGGGAGTAAAGGCAAAAACAAATGAATGGGACTATATTAAACTAAAAAGCTTCTGTACAACAAAAGAAATAGATAGCAAAACAAATAGGCAGCCAAATAAATAGGAGAGGATATTTGCAAACAGCTCTGGTAAGGGGTTAATATCCAAAATATACAAAGAACTCACAAAGCTCAGCAACAAATAAGCAAACAATCCAATTAAAAAATGGGGATAGTACCTGAACAGACTCTTCTCCTAAGAAGACATACAAATGGCCAACAAATATATGAAAAGATGCTCATCTTCACTAGCTATTCGAGAAATGCAAATAAAAACTACAATGAGATACCACCTCGCACCTGTTAGATTGGCTATTATCAACAAGACAGGTAATAATAAGTGTTGGAGAGACTGTGGAGAAAAAGGTTGAAAACCACTGGTATAGATGACAGCACCTGTTCCTTTCCATTAATTTTCCTGCTTCTAGCAACAAAAGTCTCACTCTATGTGACTCCATAGCTGTTTCTCCAAACTTACTCCACATGAAAGAAAAGAACTATTGGTAGCAGGCTTTCCTGTGTTTTTCTCTACTCTGAATGAGCCTAGCCTCTGACCTTGAAATCCTAGTTTTGTCCTTCAACTCAAGCCAAGTAGGGTAAGCCTTCTCTACAGCTTTTGACCTCTGGTGTTCCTGCTTTCACCAACTAACCCCAAAATCTTCAGCCAGCTCACTCTAGGCGCTCTCTATAGATTTTCATCCATGGGGCAGAGAGATGCCCAAAAAGGGCAATGAATTCATTTCTTCATTCAGGAAAATGTTATTATATACCTATTATGTAGGAAACATACTGTTAGGTACTGGGAACACAACAGTGACTAAGACAGAGAGGGATTCCACTTTCAAGGATCTTAGAGTCTAATGTGTAGAATAACATCTACTCTAGATCCAGCATTCAGTGGTACATGTAGCACAGTGGTCCCAGAGAGGCAGGCAGGAAAGAAGTACATGAAAGCTAGGGGCTCTCTGCTACCCAACCCCCCAAAATTTCCAGCTTTATACCTGGTGGGTGCCTCACTGTATCCATGCCTTCAGCATGGCAACCCACTGGAAAGAAGTCACAGCTCAAGGCACAGCTTTCAACTATTCCTTGTTGAAATAGTTTTCTGTGCCCATAGTACGTAAATTCTCCTCAGTTACCCATTTGAAGTTTGCTGACTGTTTCCCATCAAAACCATGGTTAATATAGACATTTAGAAAAGACTATTTACAGAAGTGGGCAGAGTTAAGGAAAAGAAAGAAAGAAAAAGAAAAAGAGAGAGAGAGAAAGAAAGAAAGAAAGAAAGAAAGAAAGAAAGAAAGAAAGAAAGAAAGAAAGAAAGAAAGAAAAGAAGAGAAAGGGAAGGGAAGGGAAGGGAAGGGAAAGGAAGGGAAGGAAAGGGAAGAAAAAAAAGGAAAGAGAAAGAAAATTAGGGCATCCAGATTTTATCATAGCAAGAAACCATCAATAGGCCTAAGGGGTCGGGGAAGAAGAACGTGTTGCCATAGCCTGGTTGAGAGCTAGAGCCATGGAGCAGAGGACTCCCAACAGAAGCTTCATCAGGGAGACACACAACCAGTCAGACTGTGGCAGGAATAGGAACAGCAAGTACTTCAATCTCAATCTCTCTCTCTCTCCTCTCCCCCCCTTCCTCTTATACTTTTTGTCTCCCTCCCTCCCTCCTTCCCTTTTCCCTTCACTCCCTTTTCCATTCTCCCTCTGGGCATGTGTGTCTATTCCCCCCCCCCCCCTTCCAATCTGCCATTGGCTAAACCCATTCTGAATCCAAACCCACCAGCCCTCAGGTAATCAAGTCAGTAGAGGTCAGCCTTCAGGGGTAAAAGGCCAGAAAATGGCTAATTTAAAGAGCCAAACAGAAAATAACCAGCCAGTCACACCTCCCTGTAAAGAATACTTTAATAAGAGAGTATATAGGTTTTAAAATTTATTACAAAAAGTATGTTATTTTGGTCAAAAGATTAAAAGAAAAAGGCAGAGAGCCTGAACACACTACGTTGTTCGTGGCAAACACACAGCCTGCACTGGCATGGTTTGACATGGTTCGTTGGAGGGACAACCTCAGAACCTCAGAGCACAAGCCATTGTTAGCAAACACAGGTTGAGTCTGAGGTTCTAGAATGTCCAGAAGTAGTGACTCAGCATTGGGAGCTTCTGGTCACAGAAGCTTTTCTTCACAGCTCTTGGGTGCCCCACACCAGGGTCCTCTTTTTCCCAAAATCAAGATGAAGTTTTTCTTGCTAATGAGTCTTTATCTGCTTGGATATGCCATAGGTGAGTCCCCACCCTCAGCTCTAGGTAGATATGAAAGAGGCCTCTTTAAGGTGTTTCAGCCTTTGAAAAAGAAAGACCAATATCTTAGTTACCCAAATCAATCTGACTCAGACTTAAGAATAGCTAAACAAGTTAAACTCTGAGCACTTCTAAACCAGTTGATTCTATCTACTTATGGCTTTACCATCAGGGGAGCCCACTGGCTTGGCACAGTCCTGTTCCTTCTTCTTTCAGCCACTCAATACTTATACCTGACGCTCTCTGAAATGAGAAGATAGGTCTGGGGTTCTGTGGGAAATCCAATGAAGGTATATTCCAATGAACTGAGTACAAGAGATCTTAGTGTAATTAATGTGGGCAAGGAAAGACACAAGGAGGGGAATGTAATGTGTCCAGAAAGCCATCTCAGAACACAGCAGAGCTGTGAGCCTGAAATCTACACGCCTCTCTTTCATGGTTTTCAGTTGTCTGTATTTCCTCCTTTGGAACCCCCTTTCATAGTGGGTTGTGTTCCCTTCTTCTTCCTACAGGAGAAGAGAGAGGTCATGAATTCTGAGCTGTTGGTTAAATGACAAAGTGTTTCCTGTAACATCAATTCTCATTTTGTTTTTGGTTTTCTTAGATTTTCAAAGGTTGACTCAGAATGTAGATATCTAGCTACCAGACGGTAGTATGTGTCTACCACATGGTGAAGCAGTGATTCATAAACTATGAGAATAACTAAGAAATTAGTGTACTTTTTCAAGTTTCCTTTCTACAGCAGACATATCTCTTTATTAAAACTTCTGTTAACTACTGAAGAATCAATCAAGCAGATAATTCTGTAACAACTTTTTAAAAATAAAAACCTCCCAAAGCCTTACTAAATCTTACCTCTCTTCCTTTATCCATATATTCTGATTGATATTCTGATCTTGATCTTGAGAGTCATTGATTTTAAGGAATGAAAATCACCCAGAATGAATATATATATTAGAACTCTTACAGAACTAGAGTACTTTGGGGCCTTAGTCTTACTCAGTCTCAAAGATCTTGTAATTCCTCTCAGCTTTTGGCTAGGATTAATAACTCAGTCATTGTCATCTTCTCTCCTCCTCTAGGTTACTCAGTTGAATCAAAGAGTAATACTCAAATTCTATTTTGTGCTACATTCAATAAAATGAAAGTATAATTAAGGAATATCTGTCTATAGTCATTGATAAATGGAGTAAAGGAAAAAGGAACTGGCCAGAAGAAAATGACCAGCTAAGAGTTTTATAATTTCCTATGTAAGGTGGGGAGGAGAGAAAACTAAAGATAATTGAGCATTTAAGGGATGGACTAGGCATTTCACAATTTATCTTATTGACTACTCATGACAACTCCATGAAGTGGATGTAGATGTTATGTCATAAAAAAAATCTCAATTCAGAGATATATAAGTAAATTTTTATCTTAAAATTGATTGCAACTTTGCTTTGAGTCTCCAACCCACATGGATTGGGTATTGAGTGCAAGAAATAATTTAAAATTGCCAAATAAAGGTGTCTTAATTCCTCCTGATAATTTTTGTGTTCATTAGGTATTTATCATTTCTAGTTTAAAATTTATCCTTTCTGAAGGTTAAAATCTTCCACCCTCAGTTTCAGCTAGTATTAGTTACTGAAACAACTTGCTTTCTCCCTCTTATATCTCTATTATTCTTGCTTTTCACCCACAGAGGACCTGGAGGAAGGGCTGGTGGTTGGCTTCTGATTACATGCACTGATTTCAGATGCTGCTTTGTTAGGGAGGCACATTAATTTCCCTTCAGGTGTTTTTGGTGTACAAGTGAGTGCCCCTTTTCCCTGGGCATTTCTTAATATTGTGAATCTCTTTTTCTTTAATATTGTGAATCTTAAAATTTCTTTCCTCTTATCCCAGGGATGGTCTCTGTGTGTTTCATTAACACCTCTGTTCTTCATGGTCTCTTAGGTAATTAGCTTCCTCCAACATCTGTAATATCTTCAGTTGCCTGATAATAGGCACCCAGGAAACCTAGAAATCCCACAGGATTAGCCTTACTCCATAGAAAATTAGTCTGTATACCCTGGAAAATTCTTTCTCTAACTTCACCATCTCTTTTCTGTTCTTTCTCCATCCCAGGAGCATCAGGTCAGTCTGACAGGCCTCCTGGCTCTATGGATCATCCAGCTTCAGGTCAGTACTTTTCATTTGCAAACCCTTCAGACAGTGAGGCTTTATACGAGCCTTCTTCAGGCAAGAATGCTTTAAGTGAGCAAGCTTCAGGTGAGCTTGCTTTAGTTCAGCGCGCCTTCGGTGAGCACGCTACAGGTGAGCCCGGTTCAGGTGAAGCCACCGCTACAAGTGAGCCGGCTGCTATAAGTGAGCATACTGCAGGTGAACACACTTCCAGTGAACAGCCTTTGGGTGAACAGCTTTTGAGTGAACAGCCTTTAGGTGAACAGCCTTCCGGTGAACAGCCTTCAGGTGAACAGCCTTTGGATAAACAGCCTGCAGGTGAACAGCTTTTGGATAAACAGCCTGAACAGGCTTTAGATGAAAAGTTTTCAGTTGAACAAGCGTCAGGTGAAAAGTCATTGGATGAACAGACTTCAAGCATTCCATCACCAAGCACAACTCCAGGTGAGCCACATTTGGATGGGTGCCAGTCCTTGACTTCAGGTGGGAAGTAGGCAACACATTAAAAAACTCATTTTAAAGAAAGAGTGTAGAAGAAAGTATAGTTCACAAACAGCAATCCCAAAGCCTCTCTTCACAGGTGCACAATTTGGAAGGCCTTCTTTTAAGAAAAATAACAATAACACAAATACAAGAATGCCAGTAGTCCTTCCAGCTTCAATTTACACAAGACATTAGGAAAACAAATGCCAACAGTTCTTCTGGAAGACTTAATTTTCAGGAGCTTCATGCTAAATCCTCCTCCTAACAAACTATGTTAGAATGCTCTGCAAACTCTATAAAGAGCTCTGTAGCTCTGGAGCTGGTGGCTCTTTGCTTTTTATTTGTTTGAACATGAAAAGTAAAGCATGAAGACACTTTGTTAGATCTAGAAATAAGTTCCCAGGACAATGACAATTCTTTGGCTCTTACTAAAAAGGGTTTTTTTAAGGAAGGAAAACTATATCCAATGTTTGATGCCTCAAGTTATTACCAGACCTAAGCACTTCATATTTAACCCCATTGCGTAAGCAGTAGCATCCCAAATTTTTGGATGAGAGAAGTGAGACTAACATCATATGGCTAGAAAATAGCAAACCTTGGATTCAAACTTAGGTCTGACTCCAAAGCCCTATTCTTTCCACTTCTTATGCTTCCTTAACTGGGGAAGTGGCAGTGGAGATAGTAAAAGAGGCAATATGGAAGCCTTTCAAATAGAATGCCCTTTGTGACAGTATGGTAGAGAATACAAAATGGAGTCAGTCAAGTAGTAAGTTCTTTGTTCCTATTGAGTTAGACATGGCAAAAGAGTTTCCTATTATAAACATTCAGGAAGTCAGTGGGGATGTGGAGTAAAAGTCAGTATTAGAGAGATATATTTGAGATTCATTAGCAATGAATATCATAGATGAAGCAGAAATAATGAAAGAATTTCCTTTGGTACAGAAGAGAAAATATGCTATATCAGACACAGGGACCTCAGATCCCCAACAAGAACCAATAAATTGAGTGTGTTGTATCCAGGCTACTTGTTGTCCATCATCCCTCCCTAGATGTGTAACTCAATGCTACATATCTGGTCCATAGAGAATTTCACCAGGCTTATCTTAAAATTTTAGATGCAGTGATAAATTGCCACACATGCTCTTATATGAATGATCAAGGACAATGTCTTCGAGGAGAGGGAGTCTGCTCTGCTGAGAAGTCCCAGAAGTGCATGTTAAAGAAGATCTTTGAAGGTACATGGGGATTTCATGAGGCAACCTTTGCAGAGAACATATCAACCAACCTGAGTACTTATGGGGAATAGTTGTGGGGGGTGGGAGGGACAGAGACCTAAGGAGGGATGAACTTGTGGTTCAGAAACTTGGAGATTCAGCCTGACCAGACAGTGGCACAGTGGATAGAGCACTGGCCTGGGATACAGAGTACCCAGGTTTGAAACTCTGAGGTCGCCAGCTTGAACATGGGCTCATCCAGCTTGAGCACAGGGTTACTGGCTTGAGTGTGGAATCATAGACATGACCCCATGGTCGCTGGCTTGAGCCCAAAGGTCACTTGCTTCAGTCAAAGGTTGCTGGCTTAAGCAAGGGGTCACTGGCTCAGCTGTACCCCCCCCCCAATCAATATACATTGAGAAAGCAATCAATGAACAACTAAGGTGCTGCAATGTAGAATTGGTGCTTCTCATCTCTCTCCCTTCCTGTCTGTCTGTTCCTATCCATCCCTCTCTCTGTCTCTCTTGCTAAAAAACAAAAAAAGAAAATACAAAAGAAACTTGGAGATTCAGAAAACCTTTATCCTTTCAAGAATTAAGAGTAGCTTGACCTGTGGTGGCACAGTAAATAGAGTGTTGGCCTGGAATGCTGAGGTCACCAGTTCAAAATCCTGGGCTTGCCTGGTGAAGGCATATGTAGGAGTTGATGCTTCTTGCTCCTCCTCCCTTCTCTCTCTCTCCTTTCTCTCTAAAAATGAATAAATAAAGTCTAAAAAAAGTTTTAAAATACTTTCTAAAAAAGAAAAGACTAAAAAAATAAAAAATAAAAAGAATTAAGAGTAAAATTTTAACTACTGATGGAGAGGTAGAGACCCTGTCTAGCAGGCCTATGATGTCTCAAAAGGAGGCCAGAATACTGGCTGTCTCTTCTTATTAAAGAAATATGAGTTGTCCCTTGGCTGTGTCTATGCTGTTTATGACTATATATTCCTAGCACTTAGTACAGGGTGTCCGTAAAGTCATGGTGCACTTTTGACCGGTCACAGGAAAGCAACAAAGGACGATAGAAATGTGAAATCTGCACCAAATGAAAGGAAAACTCTCCCAGTTTCATACCTATTCAGTGCAGTTTGATGTGGGCTCACGCACAGATTTTTTAGGGCCCCTTAGGTAGCTATCCCGTAGAGCCTCTACAGACTCGTCACTGACTGATGGCCTACCAGAACAGGGTTTCTCCACCAACTGCCGGTTTCCTTCAACTGCTTATCCCACCAAGTAATGTTATTCCTATGTGGTGGCGCTTTGTTATAAATGCACCGATATTCATGTTGCACTTTGGTCACGGATTCAAATTTAGCGAGCTACAGAACACACTGAACTTTCCTCTGTACCGTCCACATCTCAACTGGCATGGCCGTGGGCTGCTCCGCTGTATACATGGTGTTACGTCATCATGTGTGCATGCGCACATGCTGCCACATCATCCTACAGAAACTGGGAGGGTTTTCCTTTTATTTGGTGCAGATTTCACATTTCTATCGTCTTTTGTTTCTTTCCTGTGACTGGTCAAGAGTGCACCATGACTTTACGAACACGCTGTACATATCCAGTACATGATAGACATTTAGTACATATTGAATAAATAAACAATTGTCTACCAGTCTGTGCCCATAGGTTGCCAGATTTGCCTGAATATATTCCCACATCTTTTTACTTCTTATCCCACTAATAAGGGATCTTAGTTACTTCCATCTCATAAACCACATTGTCTGACTTCTCTTGGAGTTTGTCTGGTCCCTCAATAGAGGAAGTGGTCAACTGATGGAGGGAAGGGCCTAGAAGAGGCAGTTGTAAAAGGAGGTCTCACTCATGCCTACATGAAGACACTGGGGACCATGGGGTGATGGCTAACGTTGGAGAAGGAGGCCTTCTGCTCACTACAGTCTGTCTCTGCTTCTTCCAGGTGGAAAACTTCAATTCATGATTCAGGGGTGCGAAACCATGTGCCCATCTATGAGCCTCTTCTCCCACGGAACCAGGATGCATATTATATGCTGCCGGAATCAATCTTTCTGCAACAAAGTCTAGAAACCTGTGCATTTCCTTGCTTCTGGCTCTGACTTAGGCAGAAAAAAATCCATCAACTACTGGGCTCAATTTATATTTAGTTTCTTTTCCACTCAACAACTAATCACATGTGCCTCTGCCTGAGTGTCAGGCAGGATGCTCAAACATCATTCCTCTCCTAGCCAGGCCATTTACCCATACCTGTCTATCCTCTGGTTTTCCTGTTCCTCAAACCCATCTTCCAACATTCTTTGCTTTCTCAATAAATTCACATGCTTAAAAAATACAGACTCCTGACAGACTTCTTTCCCTGTCAGTCTCTTGCAGAGTCAGCCTAAGTTAAGTGTTCTGCACTACACACATGGAAATAGATGCATTTTTAAACCATTCCATATTTGTCAGAATGAAGGTATCTCCCAGAAGAGGAATGCAAAATATGGTTAACTCTTTATAAGCTTAAACAGAGAGAGTCCTTCTCAGACTCCCCCTCCTTTCCATCCCTATAGAAACCCCAACCCCTTCTACTTATCATGGTGTCTAAAACTCACCCCTTCTTTTTTTTTTTTTTTTTTTTTTTTTTTTTTTTTTTATTTTTCTGAAGCTGGAAACAGGGAGAGACAGTCAGACAGACTCCCGCATGCGCCCGACCGGGATCCACCCGGCACGCCCACCAGGGGCGACGCTCTGCCCATCCTGGGCGTCGCCATGTTGCGACCAGAGCCACTCTAGCGCCTGAGGCAGAGGCCACAGAGCCATCCCCAGCGCCCGGGCCATCTTTGCTCCAATGGAGCCTCGGCTGCGGGAAGGGAGGAGAGAGACAGAGAGGAAAGCGCGGCGGAGGGGTGGAGAAGCAAATGGGAGCTTCTCCTGTGTGCCCTGGCTGGAATCGAACCCGGGTCCTCCGCACGCTAGGCTGACGCTCTACCGCTGAGCCAACCGGCCAGGGCCTCACCCCTTCTTTGGTTCTTGACATTTTTTAGTCTTGAAGAGTCTACTCAATGTAATTATAATAAAAATAGCATCTTTTTAAAAATCTATTTGCTATATAAATTTACAGCAAATCATAATGCTTAAATCTTTTTCTGATACACAATGTTACTGGATCATCTAAGAATAGAGGAATAGTGGAAATACTGTAACAGTCCCTCTCATGTTGTATTAATGTTATATTGTTCAAGGCATTTTTACCTCTGTTGCTAGCTTTGAAGTTAGAGAAAAAGGACTATGATCCAAAGAATTCAGGCAACCCATAGGAGCTGGGAAAGGCAAGGAAATGCCTCCAGAAATAATCACAGGCCGGTCAATACTTTTACCTCAACACATTGAGACATGTGTCAAACTTCTCACTTATGAGAGTACAAAATAATAGTTTTGTGTTGTTTTAAGGCAGTATGTAGCAATTTGCTACAGCCGCAATAAACAACAAATACAATCAATTAAGAAAATTAAGGAAGATATAGAACTCAAAACACCATAAACACCATAAAGGATCTAATCAATGTTTATACATCCTAACCAGCAACAATTTATATATTCTTTTCAAGTGCCCATGGAAAATACAAGAAAAACGACCATTTCATGGGCCATAAAACATACTTAAACAATAAAAGAATTGAAATCATGTAGATGAGTTCACCAAACACAAGGGAATCAAACTAGAAAACAGTAACAGAGAGATAACAGGAAAATATCCAAATATATGGAATTTAAATTAAAGAACATATTTCTAAACCCAGAGGTCAAAGAGAAGGTATCAAAGAAAATTAAAAAAATATATCACACTGAATGAAAAGGAAAATACAACAAAACATTTGTGGGACACAGCCAATGTAGTGCCAAGGGAGAAATTTATAATAAGTACATAAACACTTCAGAAAATTAAATTTAAAAAGACTCAGATTCTTTAAGTTCCCATCCTCAAGAACCTAGAATAAAAAGCAAAATAAACCCAAAGTAAGCAGAAGGAAGGACGTAATGAAGATATAAGCAGAAATCAATAAAACAGAAAAATAGAATTTAAAAAGAACATTTTTTAATAGATCAATTAATATGAACAAACCTCTAGCAAGACTGACAAAGAGCCTGACCAGACGGTTGCGCAGTGGATAGAGCGTGGGACTGGGATGTGGAGGACCCAAGTTCGAGACCCCGCAGTTGCCAGCTTGGGTGCAGGCTCATCTGGTTTGAGTAAAAGCTCACCAACTTGGACCCAAGGTCACTGGCTTGAGCAAGGGGTTACTCGTTCTGCTGAAGGCCCACGGTCAAGGCACATATGAGAAAGCAATCCATGAACAATTAAGGTGTCAAAACGAAAAACTGCCCTAGCCGGTTGGCTCAGCGGTAGAGCGTCAGCCTAGCGTGCAGAGGACCCGGGTTTGATTCCCGGCCAGGGCACACAGGAGAAGCGCCCATTTGCTTCTCCACCCCTCCGCCGCGCTTTCCTCTCTGTCTCTCTCTTCCCCTCCCGCAGCCAAGGCTCCATTGGAGCAGAGATGGCCCAGGCGCTGGGGGTGGCTCTGTGGCCTCTGCCTCAGGCGCTAGAGTGGCTCTGGTCGCAATATGGCGACGCCCAGGATGGGCAGAGCATCGCCCCCTGGTGGGCAGAGCGTCGCCCCTGGTGGGCGTGCCGGGTGGATCCCGGTCGGGCGCATGCGGGAGTCTGTCTGACTGTCTCTCCCCGTTTCCAGCTTCAGAAAAATGAAAAAATGGAAAAAAAAAAAAAAACACGAAAAACTGATGATTGATGCTTCTCATCTCTCTTCATTCCTATTTGTCTGTCCCTATCTATCCCTCTCTCTGACTCTCTCTCCGTCTCTGTAAAAAAAAAAAAAAAAAAAGACTGACAAAGATAAAAAGAAGATACCAATTGCCAGTATCTAAATGAAATGGTATATCACTAGAGACCCTAAAGACATCAGAAAGATATAGAATCAGAAAGATACTGAAGGAATACTATGGACAACTGTACACACATACATTCGACAACTTAGCTAAACCAATTCCTCGAAAAATACAAACTACTCATTATAAAATGGATAATTTAAATAGCTTCATAATTATTAAGAATATTGAATTTATAATCTAAAAACTCCCCAAAAGAAATATCCAGACTGTGATAGTTTCACTGGAGAATTTTACCAAATGTTTAAAGAGAAATTAACACCAACTCTACACAATCTCTTCCAGAAAATACAAGCAGAGAGAACACTTCCTAACTCATTTTAAGAAACTAATGTTACCCTGATACCAAAACCAGACAAAGACAGTACAAAAATAAAAGGAAAATAAAGAAAGACAGGAAGGAAGAAAGAAAGAAGACTACAGACCAATATCTCTTGTGAATATAGATTTTTTAAAAAAAATCCTGAACAAATATTATCAACTGGAATTCAGTAATATGAAGAAAGAATTATACACCACGATCATGAGGTTTATTCCATGGGTGCAAAGCTGGCTAATATTTGAAAATCCATATAATCCATATTAGAAGGCTAAAGAAGAAAAATAACATTATTACATCAATTCATACAGAAAAAAAGCATATACTGAAATTCAACAATAATTTATGTTAAACTCACAGAAAAACAGAAAAAGTTTTAAACTTAAAAAAAAACACTACAGATAACATTGTCAATGATAAAAGACTAGATGATTTCTCTCTAAGACTAGGAAATATCTTAACATAGTACTAGAAGTTTCAGTCAGCACAGTAAGGGAAGTAAAGGAAGTAAGAGGAATAAAGATCAGAAATAAAGAAATAAAAATGTTGCTATTTGCAGATGACCTGGTGCTTCACATAGAAAATTTGAAGAATCTAACAAAAGCACTCCTAGACCTATTTAGTGAGTTCAGTGAGGTCATAGACTACAACATCAATGTACAAAAATAAATTGTACAGTTATATACTGGTAATAAACACTTAACACCAAAACTAAAAATACAGTACCATTTCTAATGGCTAAAACCTGCCAAAATATGCAGATATAAATCTAACAAAATATGCACAGGCCATGTAAGCTGAAAACTATACAATGCTAATAAAAGTAACCAAACATCTTTTTAAAAATGTAGAGACATACTAGGTTTATGAACTGGAAGACCTACCATAGGAAAGATGTCAATTTTTCCTACATTGACAGATCAGGTTTAGTAGAATTCCAATCAAAAGCCCAGCAATGAGGAGTGATTATCTGCAATATGAGAAACTAGGCAACTCCAGGCTCTCTTTTTCCCTTGGAAATATATATTTTTTTATTAAAGGTAGCAAAACTAATTTAATAGGAGTTCTGGAAAACAGTCAGAGGTTAGCCCTGGCCAGTTGGCTCAGTGGTAGAGCATTGGCCCAGCATGTGGATGTCCTGGATTCAATTCCTGGTCAGGGCACACAGGATAAGCAACCATCTGCTTCTCCAGCCCCACCCCTCTCTTCCTCTCCTACAGCCATGGCTCAATGGTTGGAGCAAGTTGGCCCTAGGCACTATGAATGGTTCCATGGCCTCACCTCAGTTGCTGAAATAGCTCAGTTGTGGAGCAAGGAAGCAGCAACCCCAGATTGGCAGAGAATCGTCCTGTAGAGGGCTTGCCAGGTGGAACCTGGTAAGGGTGCATGCAGGAATCTGTCTCTCTGCCTCCCTGCCTCTCTGCCGCCCTGTCTCTTGCCTTTCATTTGAAAGAAGAAGGAAAGGAAGGAAGGAAGGAAGGAAGGAAGGAAGGAAGGAAGGAAGGAAGAAAGAAAGAAAGAAAGAAAGAAAGAAAATATCTACAGCCAACAAATGAACACCCCCAATCAAGGAAAAGCTACATTAAAAATGGTAGAAATTTTCATGACATTTTTATTCATCCTTGCTCCATCCCCTTTTCCACAGGAGGTGGCAGCAGTTAAACTGCCAATATGCTGACTCCAACCAGGCCTTATTTGCCATGCTCTAACCTGTGTCAGGGCTGCCTGAGGACTTCCCTATTTTAATCAACTCTAGAGCTCAGGAAGCAAAAGCAGAATAACTCAGATCTTAGGGTGGAAAAACCATGAGAAGCACTGAGCACCTTTTTTGAAAGCTACAGTTAGACTACAGACTAACAGATGCCTGAGTAAGAGATTATGGTTAGGTGGTGAGAAAGTAAAATGTGTGAAGCCATTATGGAAAACAATATGATGGTTCCTCAAAAAAATTAAGACAGAATCACTACATGACCCAGCAATTCTGCTTACAGGTATACAACCAAAAGAATTGAAACCAGAGACTCAAATAGATATTGGCACACCCATGTTCATAGCACCATTATTCATAATACCCAACTGGTAGAAGCAATCCAAACGTCCATCAAAGGATAAATGAATGAACAAAATGTGGCATATAAAACTAATTAAATTATTATTATGCAGCCTTGGAAATGAACAAAACAGATGTAAGAGTAATGGTGACTTGAGAGATACCTTTGATCTCTCCCGTTGAAATTTCAACAAATTGAGCTATAACACAGCAAAGCAGCCCCAGCTGGGCTCACAGGCTTGCTTGAAAGATCCATACACTGAATTGACTAAAGGTGGGAAGGGTTGCAAAGGGGGGCAGAAGATAAGACACACTCACAGTCAGCTATGGAAAGGAGAGAGGCCCCGACTGTCTGGGTTTTAGTCTGCTGGAATTCTGGAGAAAGGAGAAGTCCAGAGTGACTGGGTCTTCTTCTGATGGGGGACGTGATAAAATTGAGGGACAGAAGGGGAGATACTAAACCAAAGTGGCAACAGAATGAGGGGTCATGGCCAGTGTTCCCACAGTCTGCTGGCAGCCCGCAATGGGCACAGAGACAGAGAAACCCAACGTGCGGCCCTCTAGCCTCCCAGATCCTGCCTCCCTCACTTTGCAGGGTAAAAAGAATGGCAGAGACTTACTCCATAGCTACCTAGCCAGAGCCACTCTCTCCCTGAAGTACAGAGGTGCTTTGTGTCTGGTCCTCAGGTCTGCTGATGTGGGGAGGAGTGCCAGAAAGCCCTCACAACAACACATTTCACCCATCAGTGAGACTGTGGCCCTGCCTACACCACTGCAACAGCAACAACTCAGCAAAGGTCAACCCAGAAATATCACAGAGCTAAAACTTGTAATACAACACCACTTACTGTAAGAAAACAGAAGAACCTCTAAAAACTGATGCCTTCTTTTTTCATTGAATTTCATGTTCTTTCATTTTTATATTTTTATTCTTGTTTTTGTTTGGGGTTTCTTTGGCTTTTGCTATTTTGTGGGTTGTCTTTTTATTTATCATTACTTTAAATTTTTTTCTATTTTTTATTTTATTTTTATTAGTTATTTTTAGGGTTTTTTTTTTGTTAGATGTCTTAACAATACCACTCTCAATCACCATCAAGGAAGAAGAATTTGAATACCATGGATACACAAGTGAGAGAAATAGTTCAGAAATAAAATGAAATATCTCCAGAAAGCAATCTTAATCACATGGAAATCATGGAGTTAAACAAAAGAGAATTCAAAGTTAAAGTTCTTAAAATACTCAATGAAATGTGAAAAAACACTGATAAGCAATTTAATGAGCTCAAAAAACAAATTGAAGAACAAAACGAGTACTTCACCAAGCATATTGAAACTTTAATAACAGAAAGGAAGAACTTAATACATAAATTGAATAATTAGTTAGCAGGTTTAGTTAATAAAACAGGCCAGATAGATGAAAAGATCAATGACATCAAAGACAAGCAAACAGAAGAAGAGCATGACTTCATGAATTAAAAAAAAAAAAAGGATCTTTACAAGAATTGTCTGACTTCATCAGAAAGAGCAATATAAGAAAAAGGAATATATCAAAAGATGAGAGAGAGAAGGGAATGAAGAACCTATTTAAACAAAAAATTGATGATAATTTCCTAAGCCTATAGAAAGAGTTAGGTCCTGGAATCAAAGAAGGAAACAGAAGGCCAACTAACCTCAACCCAAAGAGACCTTCTCCAAGGCATATCATAATAAATTGTCATAAAACAATGACAAAGAAAATATTCTCAAGACACCTAGGAAAAAGAAGAATGTTAACATATAAAGAAAGGCCCATTGGGTTATCATTAGACTACTCAGCAGAATCACTGTAAACCAGAGCAGAGTGGATCCATTCAAAGTACTAAAAGAGAAGACCTATCAGCCAAGAATATTATAACCAGATTATTCCAACTATAGGAAATACTCAAGGGGGTTATTTTACCAGATACAAAGAACAAAACAAAGCTACAAGTAAAAGTTCCAACAAGGGTACAATATAAACAAGATTAATCTGTGACAACAATAACATAAAAGGGGAGAGGATGAACATCTGCAGTAGCTAAGAAGGATGGAGTGCAGAAGCACTAATAAGACAAAGGACTCTTGTACACATGAAAAATTTTCCCTTAATAACCTACTGGTAACCACCCACACAAAAAACAGTACTGAAACTCATACCTTAAAAAAGAAGAAACAGGAAAGAATTACAAAATATCACCAAACAAAAACAATGACAGAAACACAAAACAAAAGAACCAAAGGAGACACAAAGCTACCAGAAAACAAAACATAAAATGGCTATAAGAAATTCTCATATGTTAATAATTACCTTAAATGTGAAAGGACTAAATTCACCAATAAAAAGCACAGAGTAGAAGATTGGATCTAAAACTAAAATCCAACCATATGCTACCTTCAAAAGACACATCTAAGTTGCAAGGACAAAAGTAGACACAAAGTGAAAAGTTGGAAAATGATTCTTCAGGCAAATAATACCCAAAGAAAAGCAGATGTAGTCACACTAATATCTGACAATGCTGACTTCAAGACAACAAAGATAACAAGGGACAAAGATGGCCATTTCATAGTGATAAAGATGAAGCTATATCAAAAAGATATAACACTTCTTAATATGTATGCACTGAATCAGGGAGCACCAAAGTATATAAGGTATCTACTAACTGATCTAAAAATAGAAACAGACAAAAACACAATCATACTTGGAGATTTCAACACATCATTGACAGCTTCAGATATATGATCCATACAGAGAATCAATAGAGATATGGACCCCGAATGACACACTACACCAAATAGACATAACAGATATTTATAGGACATCTTATCTCAGAACATCAAATTATACATTCTTTTCTGGTGTACATGGAAGATTCTCAAGTATAGACCATATGTTGAGCCACAGAACTAACCTCAACAAATTCAAGAAGATTGAAATTATACCAAGCATATTCTCTGACCTTAAGGGTTTGAAATTAGAATTCAACTGCAAAAAGAAAGTTTAAAAACCCCACAAAGTGTGGAAATTAAACAACATACTTCCGAAAATTGAATAAGTCAAAGAAGAAGTAAAAGCAGAGATCAAAGATATATACAGACAAATGAGAATGACAACATGACATATCAGAACTTCTGGGATGCATCAAAAGCAGTAATAAGAGAAAAGTTTAGGATTCATTATAGGATTATATCAAGAAACAAGAGAGCCTGACCTGTGGTGGCACAGTGGATAAAGCATTAACCTGGAACACTGAGGTAGCTGGTTCGAAATCCTGGGCTTGCTCAGTCAAGGTACATATGGGAGTTGATGCTTCCTGCTCCACCCATCTTCTGTCTCTTTCTCTTTTTCTCTTTTCTCTCTAAAATGAATAAATAAAGTCTAAAAAGAAACAAGAGAGATCCCAAGTAAACAATCTAAAATCACATCTTAAAGAACTAGAAAAAGAACAAATATAACCCAAAGTCTGAAGAAGAAAGGAAAGAGTAAAAATTAGAGCAAAATTAAATAAAAGAGAATAAAAAACCTATAAAAAATTAACACAAGACTCACCAAGGGAAAAAAGAGAAATAAAAGAGAATAAATACCACAAATATCACAGAAGTACATAGGATCATAGTAGAATACTATAAAAGATTATATGCCACCAAATTCAACAATCTAGAAGAAATGGATAAATTCCTAGAACTATATAATCTTCCTAGACTGAGTCACAAAGACATGGGAAACCTAAATAGACCTATAAACAGAGGAATTAGAAACAACTATCAAAAACCTATTCCAAAATAAAATTCCAGGAACAGATGGCTACACTAGTGAATTCTACCAAACAGTCAAAGAATATTTGGTACCAATCCTTGTTAAAGTCTTCAAAAAAATAGAAGAAGAAGCAACACTCCTTAACATATTTTGTGGGACCAATATAACCCTGATATGCAAACCTGGCAAGGACAACGCACAAAAAAGAAACTACAGACCAATATCTTTAATGAATACAGATGCAATCCTAAACAAAATACTAGCAAGTCAAATACAATAATACATTAAGAAAATAATGCATTATGATCAAGTGAGATTCATTTCAAGAGCACAGGATGGTTCAACTTATGCAAATTGATCAATGTAATATACCACATCAACAAAACAAAGAACAAAAATTATATGATTTTCTCAATGCAGAAAAAGCATTCAGTAAGATACAACATCCATTTATGTTTAAAACACTTGATAAAATGGGTATAGAAGGAAAGTATTTCAAAATAATAAAAAACATATATGACAAACCATCAGCCAATATCATAATAAATGGTGAAAAACTGAAAGCTTTTTCTCTAAAATCAGAAACGAGACAAGGATGCCCACTCTCTCCACTCTTATTCAACATAGTACTGGAAGTCTTAGCCATAGCAATCAGCAAGAGAAAGAAATAAAATGCATCCATATTGGAAAAGAAGAAGTAAAGGTATCACTTTTTGCAAATGACATGATCCTGTATATAGAAGACCCCAAAGACTCCACTGAATAATTTTTAAAAACAATAAACCAGTACAGTAAAGTTGCAGAATACAAGATCAATATACAAGAGTCTACTGTATTCCTTCCTATATGCAAAAAATAAAATTTCAGAAATGAATTTGAAAAACAATTCCTTTTACAATTGCAACAAAATTAAATAAAATTAAATACCTCGGAATAAACTTAGCAAAGTATGTGGAGGACCTATATACTAAAAACTACAAAGCATTATTAAAAGAAATTTTTAAAAGACACATTGAAATGAAAAAATATTCCATCTTCATGGATTAAAAGAATCAACATAGTTAAAATGCAATGTTACCCAAAGCAATATACAAATTTTATGCAATCCCTATTAAAATTCCTCTGTCAATTTTTAAAGAAATAGACCAAAAAAAATCACCCAATTTTTATGAAACCATAAAACATTCCAAATAGCCAAAGCAATCCTGGGGGAAAAGAATGAAGCCAGAGGTATCTATCACACTGCCTCAGTGGTTCTCAAAGTGTGTGCCAGGGCACACTGGTGCACCCTAGAAGATTTCCAGGTGCACCTTATGGTATTCCAGAGAAATATGTGCCTGTTGGGGACCTGTTGGGGACCGTAAATGGCAAAAAGCCATTGTAGATTCGAGGCTTAGCAGAAGGCTAAGTTCTCCTCATTTCACCTTTATATTGGCTATGATGCTGAGTATTTGCATCCATTTCACTTGCTTCCTTAAGTTGCTGGAAGCAATTTACATGCCCTTCTTCTTACTCTTTGTTCAGATGTTGGTTGATTTCACTTATGCATAGTCGGGGGATTCCTGTTTTTGTCTTGGGAGAGTTCCTGCTTTAGCCTCAGATGTGTAACTTTGTAACAAGGACTTCCTTGATTTGCATATGGCTATATAATAAAGCAAACTGAGGCTATGGGGCACTCGGATATTGCCATTAGCATTTGAAGAGTCCTCCCAGTCCCATTTTTTCTTAATAAGTATGTTTCCTTAATTCTGCACCATTATTAGGAGCTGTGCTGGTCCGTGGCAAGTGGTGCCTGAACAGGGACTTGAGTATGAGTACAAGGAAACTAAAACTGAAGGCAGGTGACGTAACTCCCCAAAGTGAAGTGCGCACAGTGAGTGAAGAAAGTTTTTGGGGAAAGTATAAGCGGGAGTAAAAGATTATGGGACAGATAGGGTAAAAAATAAGGGACCTTTTTGTAGAAATGTTTCCATATAAGGACAAATTGTTGTCTGAAGAGTACCAGGGTGAACTGGAAACAGAGGGATGTGAATACAAGGATAACTTGGAGTCTGAGGATGACTCAGGGGATAAAAAATCCACGGCTATGGCTGCCTTAGGCGTGGGGCCTCCACTGCCCTGGGTTCCTTCCTATGTTCAACCCTCTGCTCCTCTGTTCCCTTATCAGGCTGATTCTGGAGTCCATAGCTCAAAATCTGGGAAATCCCCTCTCCAACAATCTATAGACCAGGCTCAAAATATAGGGGAAAAATAAATGGCTCTACCTGTTTTCCTGTTGTAGAAAGACAGGATGATACAGGGAGACTAGTGCAGGAATATGAACCTGTACCTTTTAGAACTCTGAAAGATCTTAAACTTGCTTGTGTTCAGTATGGGCCTACTGCCCCTTTTTCACTTGGTCTATTAGATACTATTAGTGCAAAGGCTCTTCCCCCAAATGACTGGAAAGGGATTCCTTGTGCATGTCTCTCTAGGGGTGATTATTTGCTGTGGAAGTTGGACTTTCTTGAGAATGGATAGGAGACTCAGGTATTAGGAAAATTACAGCTTTTCCTGTCATGGTCTGACTTTCTTTAATGTTTTAACTACAATCTTCTGAACTATCATTTTGTTTCTTTCTTATTCTTTGCCTGGAGATTGAGGCAGGGGACCTGTGTTGGATCTGACTATAGAAAATATCCCAGCAGCTGCTGAAAGCAAATTTTCTTGGGGAGATTTTGTTTAGTCCTATCCTTCAGTCCCTCTGTCAGAAAATGCCCTGACTAAAATCAGGCAGGCATCTTTCTAATCTGGATGTGCTCTGAAATCCCGGGTTTCTCTCTGGTTTGTCTGGTTCATCTAATTCTTGTTTCTGTTTAGTCTTGTTTAATTTTGTCTAAAATGTGTCTGTTTTTAAGGCCTGAATTAAGTTCTTTCTTTTTTTGCATGCAAAAATTGAAAATGCTGGCTCTAATATTTAGAAAAAAATAAAATGATTTTAGAACTTGTAAGAAGTGCTCATTTAAATTTAAATAGAATAGAATGTAGATCCTTAAGACTTACTGATTTGTATAGTGCATTGTGAGGTGTGTTCAGAGTTAGGAGCCAAATAGCAATTTAAGTATTAGGATTGATCAAAGTTATATGTTATACTTGTGTTTTTTGTGTGTAAATTGTCCTGTTTATGTATAAGGTTATACTCAGGAAAAACAAAGGAATTGAGCAAAATTAAGCAAGACCCTAATAAGTCATTTCAAGAATTTGTCTCATGGCTAGTTCAGGCAGTTAAAAGAATAGTATAAGGATGCTAATTCTGCTTCTCAGGCCCCAAGGAAATTGGTGATTTGGCTCCTCTGATTTTGCCAATTGGATTCAAAAAATAGGTGAGGAATGCCCTGAAATGGAACTAACAATACAAGGGCATAAATTTAAAGGACTTTTAGATACTGGGGCTGATGCATCTGTTATTGCTAAGCTACATTGGCCTCCTTCCTGGCCCACTCATGCAGCAGCCACAGAATTACAAGGTATAGGGCAGAGTGAATCCCCTCAACAAAGCTCTAGTTTTTACAATGGGAAGATAAAGAAGGTCATTCTGGATTTTTTTAGCCTTATGTGCTCCCTGGATTGCTAGTTAATTTGTGGGGTAGAGATGTTTTGAAAAATATGGGAGCATTGCTTATCAGTCCTAATAATTTAGTCAATACTCAAGTGCTTAATCAGAAATTTTTGCCCACTAAGGGACTAGGGAAAGAACAGTGGGGAATTCTCATCCCCATAGAAGAGGCACCCAATACCAGAAGGCATGGATTAGGATGTCAAAATTTAGCATAGGGGCCTTGGTAGCTCCTGCTACCCCAATAATGCATTGTGCAGACCCAGTTACTTGGAAATCAGATAATCCTGTATGGGTAGGCCAATGGCCCCTTTCTCAGAAGAAACTTAAGGCAGCTGCTCAATTGCTACAAGAGCAGTTACAGCTTGGGCACATTGAACTATCTAATAGTTCATGGAATATGCCTATATTTGTCATTAAAAAGAAATCAGGAAACTGGAGACTATTACAAGATTTGAGAGCGGGAAATAAGACTATGGAAATTATGGCTCCTCTCCAGCTGGGATTCCTTTTGTCTACTACCATTCCATGAAATTATCACCTTGTAATTATTGACTTGAGGGTTGCTTTTTTACTATTCCTTTAAGCCCTCATGATTACAAGCATTTTGCATTCAGTGTTCCTTCATTTAATTTACAGGCTCCAATGGAGCAATACCAGTGGAGAGTTTTGTTTCAAGGTATGGCTAACAGTCCTACCTTGTGCCAAAAATATGTTGCTCAAACTATCTCTGTAGTACAAAGGCAGCACCACCCTAAGGCATACATAATTCATTATATGAATGATATTTTTATCGCTCATCCAGATAAAGACACTATGTTGACCTGACCATTTTGCAACAACTAGAATATTCTTTGAAAAAATCAGGACTTTATATAGTTCCAGAAAAGGTACAGCAATCTTTACCTTTTTCTTATTTAGGACAAATTATTGAGGGACAACAAGTTCGTCCACAAAAATTAGAAATCAGAACAGATTATTTGCAAACTTTAAACGATTTCCAGAAATTATTAGGAGACCTTGAAATTAACTACTGGGGAACTGAAACCACTTTTTGATAGTCTTAGAGGCTCAGCTGAACCAGCTTCTTCTTAGCTACTTACAGCTGCAGGACAGCAAGCTTTAAAGATCATAGAAAAAGCCTTGCAACAAGCACAACTAAAATGCATAAATCCTAAAGAATCAATTGCCTTACTAATTTGTCCCTTGAGTTACACTTAAATGGGACTATTGTGGCAAGCTTCAGGTCCTATTGAATGGATTTGATTAGATGTTACTCCTAAGAAAGTTTTATCTCCATATTTTGATCTTGTCGCCTCCTTGATTATCAAGGGATGCAGGCGACCCTTACAGTTTATAGGTTTTGAGCCTCAAATTATTGTTCCTTTTTTCAAAGGATCAACAACAATGGCTCTGGAAAACTTCTACTAAATGGCAAATTGCTTTTGCAAATTTTACAGGCCAAATTGATTCTCACTACCAAGCTAATAAAATAGTTCAATTTTCATTTATTACTACATTTGTATTTCCTAAAACAGTTGTTAATGAGCCCGTTCCTGAAGCACCTATAGTCTTTACTAATAGGTCCAGCTCAGGAATAGTAGGCTTAATAATTAATGGACAAGTTTATACTAAAATAATTCGCCTTTAAATCAGCTCAAAGAGTAGAATTACATGCCATTATCATGGCTTTTTAGTATTTGCCATGTTCCTCCTTTAATCTGTATACAGGCAGCAAATATTTACTTAGAGTTGTTTCCACTATAGAGACTGCTGTCTTAGGGACAACTACTGATGAGGGACTATTTCAGCAATTTCTCCTTCTTCAAGGACTTATATGCCCATGTTTTATAGGACATATTCAAGCTCACTCCATGCTCCCTGGAACTTTAGCACAAGGGAATGCCCTTGTTGATCAAACTACCCAAAAGAAAATTATTCGAGCAACCATGACAAATCAAGCAATTCAGTCTCATACTATTCATCACCAGAACACTGCAGCCCTATGTAAACAGTTTCAACTTTCTCAGGAAGCAGCATGGCAGATTGTTAAATCTTGTCCAAGGTGTCCTATACTACGATCTGTCCCTTCGTTTGGAATTAACCCTCGAGGACTCCTACCGGGACAACTTTGGCAAATGGATGTTACTCATATACCTTCATTTGGCAAACAGTCCTTTGCCAACATTACAGTGGATACTTAGTCTGGATTTATAGTAGCCTCTGCCAAACAGGAGAGGCTGCTAAACATGTTATAGCTCATTGTCTCCATGTATTTTCTATTATTGGACTTCCTAAACTGATTAAAACTGACAATACTCCTACATATGTAGCAAAAGCATTTACTATATTTTGTAAACCTTTCAAATTACGGATATATTTTTTAATAATTTTATTTTTAATGGGGCGACATCAATAAATCAGGATACATATATTCAAAGATAACAACTCCAGGTTATCTTGTCATTCACTTATGTTGCATACCCATCACCCAAAGTCAGATTGTCCTCTGTCACCTTCTATCTAGTTTTCTTTGTGCCCCTCCCCCTCCACGGGTATTTCTTAAAATCTTTAAAGTCAAGGTACTATTAAAGTGTACCCAGAAAATATTTAAGGTCAATTAAAAAAATATAGAAAGAGGAGTCATATCTTGGAATTCCTGCAAATCTACCTTATCGTTAAAAAAAAAAATTCTTTTGAATGCTGTTGAACAGAAGACGCCAAATCTTTTTCTCCTGCAAACTTCTACCCTCTTTATTTGATCCAACTAATAACACTGTTTTGTTTTTTTCCAAATAGCTCCAGATATATGGAAAAGGTATATATAGGCAGATGACGATCCTCAAACCCCTCAATGAGATCTTCTGAGCATGGCTTTTATGGTCTATAATGACCAAGAGGCAGAAAAAGCCCAAAAGAGATCAGGTGAAATACCAGCTCTTGACATATGCCCTTAATGGCTCCAATGCCCCAAAGGGGTCTCATAGGACTCCATCTGGGCCCTGTTTCAATAGTGGAAAGGATGGTCATTGAGCTAAAGCCTGCCAGACTTACATGCCTTTGCTGTGAGGAAAAAGAGACACTGGAAGGTAGGCTTCCCCATCGCTCCTGTAAGGGAGGGTTCAGTCTCTTCCAGCCCTGCTCCAACCACCTGTGACCTAACCTTGCCCAGTCTGCTGGGATTTGCCACTGAAGGCTAAAGGTGCCCAGGGCCATTGACCCCATCTACGTCACTGTGGACGAGCCTAGGGTAGGTAGGCTCCAAGTAGCAGGTAAACTGATCTCATTTACACAAGGGCTACTTAACTATGTCTTGCCTGAATATTTGGGTTTTTACTCATCCCTCGAAGATCTCTGTTGTTGATGTTGATAATCCTATTTTCTGCTGTTTTGTTTAATATATAGTGTTTCCTTTATTCCTCCTGCTCAATGCCCCATTCATATTTTAGGCTGGGATCTACTCCTAATTTAGAACTCTCTTTCCCCTTTTTGCTAACTTCTATTGTGAATTTACCTTTGCCACCCAGCTTAGTGTATCCCAAGGTTCTCTTCACCATGCTGCAGTTGCAGAACTCCAGGAAAATGCACCCTGGTCTCATTTCTCCAGGCTGAGGAGAACAGAAGCTCCATCTCCACACATGCTGCAGATGGCTTTTCCAGTCTACCTGAATCATTACCAGCTAGAAGCAGCCGTCATTGGGACTTGGATGCGAGCTGCAGAGTGTAGAAATGTGACAGCAATTCCAGTGCCATGTGGACTTTTCCTGGACTCCTGCTCCTGTGACAGCTCCTAATGGACTGAACTGGGGTTGGGTTGCATTTGCAGAGATTTGGAATGGTGTTGGTGCCGACTTGGACTTGGTGAACATGTTAAGGACATTACTCTTTTTATAGATTCTTGTTATATTGGCTAAGAATTTGCTTAAAGGCTTTAATCACTGTAAAGTATTAGAATACTTGTTTGGGTATCTGTTAGTATTGGCTATACTAATTTTGTGTTTGTTCTTTATTTTTTCAGTCTGCCTCCAAATTAGAATCTGGGAAACTAGGAAATCAGATGAGTGTAAATCTCAGCACACAAATTAAAAATAAAAAAGAAAAGGGGGGTATGTTGTGGACTGTAAATGGCAAAAAGCCATTGTAGATTCGAGGCTTAGCAAAAGGCTAAGTACTCCCCCCTTCACCTCCATATTGGCTGTTGTGGACCGTTAATGGCAAAAAGCCATTATAGATTTGAGGCTTAGCAAAAGGCTAAGTTCTTCCCCCTCCATCTCCATATTTGGCTTTGATGCTGAGTATTTGCACCCACTCCACTTGCTTCCTTGGGTTGCAGGAAGCAATATACACGCCCTTCCTCTGACTCTTTGTTTGTTTCAGATGTTTGTAAATTTCACTAATGTATCCTGTTTTTGCCTTGGGAGAGTTCCTGTCTTAGCCTTTGATGTGCAACTTTGTATCAGGGTCCTTGATTTGCATAGGTCTATATAATAAAGTGAACTGGGGCTATGAGGCACTCAGATACTGCCAGGCAGTTTGAGGAGTCCTCCTGGTCCCATCGTTTTTGTTTTGACAAAGTGTGTTTCCTTAATTCTGCACCATTATTTGGAGCCGCGCTGGTCCGCGGCAAGTGGCGCCTGAACAGACGACTTGAGTACAAAGAAACTAAAACTGAAGGAAGGTGACAGAACTCCCCAAAGTGAATTGCACACAGTGAGTAAAGAAAGTTTTGGGGGGAAAGTGTAGTTGGGAGTAAAAGAATATGGGACAGATAGGGTAAAAAATAAGGGACCTTTTTGTAAAAATTTTTTCGTATGAAGACAAATCATTGTCTGAAGAGTATCAGGGTAAGCCAGAAACAGAGGGATGTGAATATAAGGATAACTTGAAGTCTGAGGATGACAGGAGGGATGAAAAATTCATGGCTATGGCTGCCTTAGCTGCAGGGCCTCCACTGCCCTCAGCTCCTTCCTACATTCAACCCTCTGCTCCTCCATTCCCTTATCAGGCTGATTCCATAGTCTATAGCTCAAAATCTGGGAAATCCCCTCTCCAACAATCCATAGACCAGGCTCGAAATATAGGGGAAACAATAGATGGCTTTGCCTGTTTTCCTATTGTGAAAAGACAGGATGATATGGGGAGACTAGTGCGAGAACATGAACCTGTACCTTTTAAAACTCTGAAAGAGCTTAAACTTGCTTGTGCTCAGTATGGGCCTACTGCCCCTTTTACACTTGGTTTATTAGATACTATTAGTGCAAAGGCTCTTCCGCCAATTGACTGGAAGGCGATTGCTCATGCTTGTCTTTCGGGGGGTGATTATTTGTTGTGGAAGTCAGACTTTCATGAAAAGGCTGTAGAGCTGGTTGAGAAAAATCAGCAAGAGGAGGTAGCTGTTACTGTAGATATGTTAACTGGAGAAGGACAATATGCCCATACAGCAACTCAATTAGAGTATCTACCAGCTATTTATGATATAATTAATCAGATAGCCACACAGGCATGGAAGTGCCTGCTATTCCAGGGACCAAACCAGAAGAATTTGGTAAAACTAGGCAGGGTGCAGACAAGTGATTTCAAGACTTTGTCTCATGGCTAATTCAAGCAGTTGAAAGAATAGTAGGGGATAAAAATGTGGGAAAGGCTTTTAATAAAACAACTAGCCTATGAAAATGCTAACTCTGCTTGTCAGGCTGCACTTCAGCCTCACCGCAAGAAGGGAGATATAGAGGACTATATTAGAATATGCGCCGATGTTGGGCCTTCATACATGCAAGGTCTTGCTTTTACCACAGGTAATAAGGCAAGATTTCCAGGACAAAACTTTGATAAAGGACAGAGCAAGTGAAGGAAGGAAGGTCAGGGAAGTACTTTTGCCCATGGAAACTGTTTTCAATGCGGGGGTTCGGGTCATTTTGCTAGAAACTGCCCTGCTTTCCCTGATATTGGTCTTGGCCTCTCCCTCAAGGACAGCCAGCCCTTAAGGCTCCAGACCTCTGCCCACTTAGTAGACAGGGGAAATATTGGAAGAATAAGGGGAGGCCTAAATATACTACCAGAGAGCAGGGAAACGGACAATGGGGCCCTCCCCAGCCCCATCAAACAATAGGGGCAATGTCAGTGTTTCCTCAGCAAACTCAGATTCCAGCAGGCCAAACATTGCCCAACTATCCCAGGCAACAACAGGCAGTACAGGACTGGACCTCAGTCCCACCTCCCAATTCGTATTGACTCCAGAGATGGGACCTCAAGCCATACCCACTGGAATTTTTGGGCCACTTCCCAGTAACACAGTAGGAATCTTGTTAGGCAAAAGTAGTTTAACTATGAGGGAATTCTTTGTTCTTCCTGGAGTAATAGACTCTGATTATACAGGGGAAATTAAAGTAATGGCTCACACTGTGAGGAATATAGTCACTATCTCCCCTAATATGAAAATTGCTCAATTAATCCTTTTACCTCTTATAAGACAAGGCCAAACCCTGCTAAAGGGACCCCAAGAGAATCAAAGATTTGGCTCCACTGATACTGCCTATTGGATTCAAAAAATAGGTCAGGGACGCCCTGAAATGGAACTAACAATACAAGGGCGTAAATTTAAAGGACTTTTAGATACTGGAGCTGATGTATCTGTTATTGCTAAGCTACATTGGCCTCCTTCCTGGCCCACTCATGCAGCAGCCACAGAATTACAAGGTATAGGGCAGAGTAAATCCCCTCAACAAAGTTCTAGTTTTTTACAATGGGAAGATAAAGAAGGTCATTCTGGATTTTTTCAGCCTATGTGCTCCCTGGATTGCCAGTTAATTTGTGGGGTAGAGATGTTTTGAAAAATATGGGGGCGTTGCTTGTCAGTCCTAATAGTTTAGTTAGCACTCAAATGCTTGATCAGAAATTTTTGCCCACTAAGAGTCTAGGGAAAGAACAGCGAGAAATTCTCACCCCCATAGAAGTGGCACCCAATACCAGAAGGCATGGATTAGGATATCAAAATTTAGCATAGGGGCCTTGGTAGCTCCTACTACCCCAATAATGCATTGTGCAGACCCAATTACTTGGAAATCAGATAATCCTGTATGGGTAGACCAATGGCCCCCTTCTCAGGAGAAACTTAAGGCAGCTGCTCAATTGGTACAGGAACAGCTACAGCTTGGGCACATTGAACCATGGAATATGCCTATATTTGTCATTAAAAAGAAATCAGGAAACTGAAGGCTATTACAACATTTGAGAGCAATAAATAAGACTATGGAAATTATGGGTCCTCTTCAGCTAGGACTTCCTTCTCCTACTGCCATTCCATGGAATTATCACCTTGTAGTTGTTGATTTGAAGGATTGCTTTTTTACTATTTCTTTAAGCCAGGGGTCCCCAAACTATGGCCCATGGGCCACATGCGGCCCCCTGAGGCCATTTATCCGGCCCCCGCTGCACTTCCGGAAGGGGCACCTCTTTCATTGGTGATCAGTGAGAGGAGCACATATCACTTGTTATGGCTAGCAGCTACAAATGTAGAACCAGATATTGACCATCTCATTAGCCAAAAGCAGGCCCATAGTTCCCATTGAAATACTGGTCAGCTTGTTGATTTAAATTTACTTGTTCTTTATTTTAAATATTGTATTTGTTCCTTTTTTTTTAACTTTAAAATAAGATATGTGCAGTGTGCATAGGGATTTGTTCATAGTTTTTTTTATAGTCCGGCCCGCCAATGGTCTGAGGGACAGTGAACTGGCCCCCTGTGTAAAAAGTTTGGGGACCCCTGCTTTAAGCCCTCATGATTGCAAGCGTTTTGCATTCAGTGTTCCTTCACTTGATTTCCAGGTTCCCATGGAGCGATACCAGTGGAGAGTTTTGCCTCAAGGTATGGCTAATAGTCCTACTTGTGCCAAAAATATGTTGCTCAAGCCATCTCTCCAGTACAAAGGCAACACCCTAAGGCATACATAATTCATTATATGGCTAATATTCTTATTGTTCATCCAGATAAAGACACTGTGTTGACCATTTTGCAACAACTAGAATATTCTCTGAAAAAATCAGGACTTTATATAGCTCCTGAAAAGGTACAGCAATCTTTACCTTTTTCTTATTTAGGACAAATTATCGAGGGACAACAAATTCGCCCACAGAAAATAGAAATCAGGACAGATCATTTGCGAACTTTAAACGATTTCCAGAAACTGTTAGGAGACATTAATTGGCTTAGACCTTCCTTGAAATTAACTACTGGAGAACTGAAGCCACTTTTTGATATTCTTAGAGGCTCAGCTGAACCAGCTTCTCCTCAGCTACTTACACCTGCAGGACAACATGCTTTAAAGCTTGTAGAAAAGGCCTTGCAGCAAGCACAACTAAAACGCATAAATCCTGAGGAATCAATTGCCTTGCTAATATGTCCCTGGAGTTACACTCCAACAGGACTATTGTGGCAAGCTTCAGGTCCTATTGAATGGATTCATTTAGCTGTTACTCCTAAGAAAGTTTTATCTCCATATTTTGATCTTGTTGCCTCCTTGATTATCAAGGGGTGTAGGCGACTTTTGCAGCTTATAGGTTTTGAGCCACAGACTATTGTTGTTCCTTTTTCAAAGGATCAACAACAATGGCTCTGGGAAACTTCCACAAAATGACAAATCGCTTTTGCAAATTTTACAGGCCAAATTGATTCTTACTACCCAGCTGATAAAATAGTTAAATTTTCATTAATTACTACCTTTGTATTTCCTAAGACAATTGTTAATGAGCTCATTCCTGAAGCACCTACAATCTTTACTGACGGATCCAGCTCAGGAATAGCAGGCTTAATAATCAATGGAAAGCTTTATACTGAAACAGTCACCTTAAAATCAGCTCAAAGAGTAGAATTACATGCCATTATCATGGCTTTTCAGCATTTGCCGTACTCCTCCTTTAACCTGTACACAGATAGTAGATACTTACTTATGGTTGTTTCCACTATAGAGACTGCTATCTTAGGGACAACTGCTGATGAAGAACTATTTCAGCAGTTTCTCCTTCTTCAAAGACTTGTACGTTAACACACAGCTCCGTGTTTTATAGGACATATTCGAGCTCACTCCATGCTCCCTGGAGCTTTAGCGCAAGGGAATGCCCTTGTTGATCAAGCTACCCAAAAGAAAATTATTGGAGCAACTATGACAGATCAAGTAATTCAGTCTCATACTATTCATCACCAGAACACTGCAGCCCTGTGTAAACAGTTTCAACTTTCTCGGGAAGCAGCATGGCAGATTGTTAAATCTTGTCCAAGGTGTCCTATACTACGATCTGTCCCTTCGTTTGGAATTAACCCTCGAGGACTCCTACCGGGACAACTTTGGCAAATGGATGTTACTCATATACCTTCATTTGGCAAACAGTCCTATGTCCACGTTACAGTGGATACTTATTCTGGATTTATAGTAACCTCTGCCAGAACAGGAGAGGCTGCTAAGCATGTTATAGCTCATTGCTTGTATGCATTTTCTATGATTGGACTTCCTAAACTGATTAAAACTGACAATGCTCCTGCATATGTAGGAAAAGCATTTACTACATTTTGTCAGACTTTTGGACTTGACCTAAGGACGGGAATTCCTTACAATCCCCAGGGTCAAGGCATTGTAGAGCGTGCACATCAAACACTTAAAAACCAATTGGAAAAAATAAAAAAAGGAGAATTATACCCTCAAACTCCTGCAAATCTTCTTTGTCATGCTCTTTTTACTTTAAAATTTTTGAATACTGATCTACAGGGTCATTCAGCAGCAGAGAGACTCTGGAACCCTGCAAGGAAAGCCTTCCCTGAAGTGTGATGGAGGGACCCGCTCACAGGAATCTGGCAAGGGCCAGACCCTGTTCTCTTATGGGGCCGAGGATATGTGTGTGTTTCTCCTAGGTCTGCTGAAGCTCCTCGGTGGATCCCTGAACGACTGGTGAGACACCATGATTCTAGATGAGAAACTCACTTCACAAGAGCAATTGCTCTCTTCCCTTTCTCAATTATTATTACCTAATTTTTTAAATGTTTTAGATCATTTTATTTCTTTCCTCCTCCATTGCTTGAAAAGAAAGTGAAAGGGGGGCCTGATTTGGGTGCTGCTGAACAGAAATCTCATTCAGCCGTCTTGAGATTTTTCGAGATAGATCTCTGTTTAGTATATATCCTTATTACGTTCCTATTAAGGTAGCCCTACTTAAGATCAAGCAGGCCATAGTTTAATCTCTAAAACCCGGGTTTCACTCTTGATTTGTGTGATTGTATGTGAAGTCTTTGTTTAATGTCTAAGTGTTTTTGTTTATAAGGCCTGAATTAAGTCCTTACATGAAAAGTAATAATGATAATAGTTTTGGAAGTGCCAGCTCTAGTATTGAAAACAAAATGGGGATAATTTTATTTCCCTATAGAAATATAATTTTGTTTGGAATAAGTAAAGCGCACTCATTTTGGATCCAAAAGATTTGCTGGTTTGGCCATGCTGCTCCAGGCCGCAAGTGAAAGGCTTGAAGCAGCATAGATTTACATAATAAAAGTGTAAAGACTTTTTTTACTATAGGAGAATAATGAAGATCACACTGAGATTTTTCAGTTTTGATATGTACTCTTTAAGGTGCCTGTTAATTAATATTAAGGGGGTGTTTTGATAAGTGTGGGAATGTTGCTTGAAGGTGCATTTACTCTAATTTTGTTAAAAGTTAACAAAGTCAAGAATTTCTTGCAATCTTTGAAGTCAAAATATTGTAAAGTGTGCTTAACATTTGCTTGAAGATCAATTGTAAATTATATAAAAAGAAAAAGGTGGGGAGTCATGTCCTGGAGCTCCTGCAGGTCTACCCTGTCATGCTTTTTACTTCAAACAGTTTCTTTTGAATGCTGATGTACAAGAGATGCCAAATTTTTTTGTCCTGCAAACTACTACCCCTTTTTTTTAATTTGATTCCAGCTAATAACACTGTTTTGTTCTTTTCTGAATAGCTCCAGATATATAGGCAGATAGGGACTCTCAAGCCCCTCAGCAAGATCTTCTGAGCATGGTTTTTAAGGTACCAAGAGGCTGAAAAAGCCCAAAGGAGATCAGGTAAAATACTAGCTCTTGGCATACGCCCTCAGAGGCTCCAACGCTCCAACTGGAACTTCATCAGGGCCCTGCTTCAATAGTAGAAAGGATGGTCATTTGAGCCAAAGCCAGCCAGGCTTACATGCCTTTGCTGTGAGGAAGAAGGGACACACTGGAAGGTAGGCTTCCCCCTCACTCCTCTAAGGGAGGGTTCAGTCTCTTCCAGCCCTGCTCCAGCCATCTGTGACCTAATCTTGCCCAGAATACTGGGATTTGCCACTGAAGGCTAAAAGGTGCCCAGGGCCGTTGGCCCCATATACGACACTGTGGACAAGCCTGGGGTATTTCTTCCAAGTAGATGGTAGACTGGTCTCATTTACACAAGGGCCACTTTACTATGTTTTGCCTGAATATTCAGGGTTTTTATTCTTCCCTCGAAGATCTCTGTTGTGGGTATTGATTGTCCTGTTTTCTGCTGCTTTGTTTAATATATAGTCTTTCCTTTATTCCTCCTGCCTCAATGCCCCACTCATATTTTAGGCTAGGACCTACTCCTAATTCAGAGCTCCTTTTTTCCTTTTTTGCCAAATTACAAATTTACCTCTGCCACCCAGCTTAGTGTATCCCAAGGTTCTCCTCACCACCTCATGGCTGTAAAGCTCCAGTATAGGACCCCGGGGTTCCTCTTTCCAGTTTAAAGAAAACGGAAGCTCCGTCTTCATGCATGCTGCAGATGGCTTTTCCAGTCTACCTGGGTCATTGCCAGCTAGGAGCAGCAGTCATTGGGACTTTGACGCTCACTGCAGAGTGTGGAAGTGTGACGGCAATTCCAGTGCCATGTGGACTTCTCCTGAATGTGGACTTTTCCTGGACTCCTGCTCCTGTGACAGTTTTTGATGGACTGAACTGGGGTTGAGTTGCATTTGCAGAGATTTGAAATGGTGTTGGTGCCAACTTGGACTTGGTGAACACTTTAAGGGCATTACTCTTTTATAGATTCTTGTTGTATTAGCTTAAAGAGTTTGCTTAAAGGCTTTAATCACTGTGATGTATTAGTATACTTGTTTTTGGGTATCTGTTAGCATTAGCTATACTAATTTTGTGTTTGTTCTGTATTTTTTCCGTCTGCCTCCAAATTAGAATAAATCAGATAAGTGCAAATCTCAGCACACAAATTAAAAATAAAAAAGAAAAGGGGGATATGTTGTGGACCGTTAATGGCAAAAAGCCATTATAGATTCGAGGCTTAGCAAAAGGCTAAGTTCTTCCCCCTCCATCTCCATATTTGGCTTTGATGCTGAGTATTTGCACCCACTCCACTTGCTTCCTTGGCAATATACACGCACTTCTTCTGACTCTTTGTTTGTTTCAGATGTTTGTAAATTTCACTAATGTATCCTGTTTTTGCCTTGGGAGAGTTCCTGTCATAGCCTTTGATGTGAAACTTTGTATCAGGGTCCTTGATTTGCATAGGTCTATATAATAAAGCAAACTGGGGCTATGAGGCACTCAGATACTGCCAGGCAGTTTGAGGAGTGCTCCTGGTCCCATCGTTTTTGTTTTGACAAAGTGTGTTTCCTTAATTCTGCACCGTTATTTGGAGCCATGCTGGTCCGCGGCAATTGGCTATGGTGCTGAGCATTTGCACCCACTTCACTTGCTTCCAAATTTACATGCCCTTCCTCTTACTCTTTGTTTGTTCAGATGTTGGTTGATTTCACTTATGCATGGTGGGGGGATTCCTGATTTTGCTTTGGGAGAGTTCCTGCTTTAGCCTCAGATATGTAACTTTGTAACAAGGACTTCCTTAATTTGCATATGCTATATAATAAAGCAAACTGAGGCTATGGGGCACTCGGATATTGCCATCAGCAGTTGAAGAGTCCTCCCAGTCCCATTTTTTCTTAATAAGTATGTTTCCTTAATTCCACATCATTATTAAGAGCTGCGCTGGTCCACTGCAGGGACCAAAAAACCAACAGGGTTTTTGGAGTTTAGATTTGTGGGGACAGAGGTGTGAGAAATTGGCTGTAAGCTGACAGTCTGCCCAACTCCCCACCTCATTTGCCTGATTAGGTTACAAAAGGCTGTTAAGCTGTGGTGCTGGATTGTTTACACTACCCCCTCAAGTTCCCCGGAAAGACTGGAGGCAAGTTTCTTCTATCCTTTGTTTGGTGTAAAGTTAAGATGATATGTATGATGGGGGTTTACTGCACTTGGTAAAATTCTTGGGTTGCCTTGGAAACGTGATCAAAGATCTCAATTTGCTAATGGCCCACTTTGCCCTATAAATAAAGCAAGATGTGGTTTTGGGCATGCTTTGTTCTTGCCAGCAGCAATTACAGGGCCCTCCCAACCCATATTTTCTTAATTCCATGTATTTTCTTAATTCCACACCATTCTCCCTCGGGACCTGGAATTACTAGCTGTGCTGGTTTGCAGCTGTGCCCAGATATAAAAATAAATATAGTTACTCTATTATACCATTTTATTATGGAAATACTGCTCTTTTTATTAACACACCATTATTATATTTATTATTAACACATCATTATATTATTTTTAGATAAATACACCAAAATAAAATGGGTAGATTTCTCAAAAAGAAGCATGATCTTGAAGAATCCAATTCTAGAAGTGAGCAAAAGTTAAGTGTAAATAAAATAGGACTTGAAGGCTGACAGGCAGAATTTAATTTATAGCATTTTCTATTTAACACTGAACAATACGATTGGATTAGAAACCCATTCATGGAAGCTTCAAGTGATTTTGGTTTAACATTAACAGAAGAAAAAGAACTGGCAGCTATATCCACTGATTGTGGATTGATGATTAAACATAAGGAATTGTTTCTTGAAGCCTTTTGGATTTCTATAAAAGAAGAATACGTGGCAATATCTAAAAAAGCTTTGAACATTTTACTACAATGTTCAACATCCTATTTATGTGAATTAGGATTTTCTACCCTCAATACAATTAAAGAGTAAAAAGAGAGGAATTCTTCAATGTATTGACAAGGAAATGAGAGTTTGCCTTTCAAATATATGCCCAAACATTGAAGAAATCGCTAGGCTTTCTAGCCTGGGGTATTTCTTCCAAGTAGATGGTAGGCTCATGTTTCTCATAAACATAAGAATGAAAAAACTTAACACATTCACACCAGGACCTGCCAAATTTACTAAGTTTTACTAAGAATGTATTTATAATATATATATAAAAGGATAACTTTTTGTCATTTTTTTTATTCTTTAACCCCTCTTTTCTATGAATTCTAAAAAGCATAACTCAAAAAATGTAACAAATATGTTTTGTATTTTGGTTTTTTATAGGTTATTTCTTTTTTCTTTTCTTCTTTCTTTCTTTATTTTGTGATAAAGAGACAGAGAAAGGGACAGATAGAAAGGGAAAGAGATGAGAAGCATCAATTCTTTGTTGCAGCACCTTAGTTGTTTATTGATTGCTTTCTAATATGTGCCTTGACCAGGGGGCTACAGCAGACCGAGTGACCTCTTGCTTGAACCAGCAACCTTGGGCTCAAGCTGGTGAGCCTTGCTCAAACCAGACAAGCCCATGCTCAAGTTGGCAACGTCGGGGTCTCAAATCTGGGTCCTCTGCCTCCCTGTCCAACGCTCTATCCACTGCGCTACTGCCCGGTCAGGCTAAATGTTTTTTAACGTCAGAATAAATTTAATTTTGTCATATTTATTTTGTTTAATTACCATAAAAGCACGCTTGGACTTTATATTTTTTCTTTAATATTTGACTTAATTATTATAACATATTTCCCAGAAATTTGTATATAGTGTGCTATTTGTAGGATTTTAAATGCACCCTGACTTTTAAAATGTTAAGAACCACTGCACTACCTAACTTCAAATTATACAACAGAGGCACAATAACCAAAACAGCATGGTATTGGCAAAAAACAGACATACAGACTAATGAAACAGAATCGAGAACCCAGAAATAAAGCCACATATATATGGTCAAATAATCTTTGACTAAGGAACCAAAAACACACAATGGAGAAAAGAAAGCCTCTTTAATAAATGGTGCTGGGAAAATTGGAAAGCAACCTGCAAAAGAATGAAACTTGACTACTGTTTGTCCCCCTGCACAAAAGTTAATTCAAAATGGATCAAAGACCTAAATATAAGATCTGAAACAGGGGTGATGTCAGAGAAATGGTACCGTGAGGGGTGCTCCTGATATCTTCCCTTGAAATTTCAACAAATCCAACAACTAAAGACAGAGAAAAAAAATCTCAGGAGCACCTGAAATATACACACACCAGACAAAGGTATGATTAGGCAAAAAGATGGCTGAATATATAATCCACTCTGAAGGAAATAAGACAGAGAATGGGGTATTTCGCTTTCCTCACTGATCTGAGGAAGGAGCACTTTCATCTGAGGCCCAGCAAAGCAGAGGGTCGGAGGCAGAGGGAAGGAGCAGGGCTATGGTGGATGATCAAGCAGGAGGAATAACATGCCAGCTCTGCCTGAGATGGAGGCTGTGGGGTGCACACCAGCAGCAGGCTCCGACAAAGGTTACCAGTGAGGAGTGCTCATGAGAGCGGGCGCTGGCATCAGCAGCTTTGTGCACTCCCTGCTCCGCAATCATGGGCGGTGTGCGAGTGGCTCCAAGTATGATTGTATTATTGTAGGTTTTTATTTTTAGATCAGTTAGTAGATGTCTTATATACTTTGGTGCTCCTTGGTTTGGTGCATATATATTAAGAAGTGTTATGTCTTCTTGATTCAATGTCCCCTTTATCATTATGAAATGACCATCTTGGTCTCTGATTATCTTTGTTGTCATGTAGTCAGCATTGTTAGATATGAGTATGGCTACACCTGCTTTTCTTTGGATATTATTTGCTTGGAGAATTGTTTTCCAACCTTTCACTTTGAATTTGTTTTTATCCGTGTAGCTTAGATGCGTTTCTTGAAGGCAGCATACACTTTTTGATCCACTCTGCTACTCTGTGTTTTTTTATTGGTGAGTTCAATCCATTTACATTTAATGTAATTATTGACACTTGAGGGTTTCCTATTGCCATTTTATATATTGCTTTCTGATAGCTGTGTATACTATTTGGTTCTTCTCTTTTGTTTTTCTGTCATTTGTTTTTCTTTGGTTGTGAAATACAAGAAAGCTCTGTTTCTTCTTTTTTTAAACCATGTGTTTCTGTAGTGGTTTTTTCAGGGGTGGTTAGCATTAGATATTTAAAAGAATATATATCATATTATTGTAGACCATTATCTCATAAGTGCTTCTGCATTCCATCCTCCTTTGCTACTGTTAATCTTTGTCTTCTCCCCTTTTTTGTTTTTGATGTCACAGATTATTCTTGTTTTTATTGTGATCTTGTTGGAGCTTTTACTTGTGATTTTTTTGTTTTGTTTTGTTCTTTGTATCAGGTCAGATAACCCTCTTTAGTATTTCCTAAAGTGGGGTTTTTCTAATGATAAGTTCCCTCATCTTCTCTATATCTGTGAATGTTTTTATTTCCCCTTCATATTTGAACTATAGCTTTGATGGATATAGTATTCTTGGCTGGAAGTTCCTCTCTTTCAGTACTTTAAATATTGGGGTCTACTTTATTCTGACTTGTAGAGTTTCTGCTGAGAAATCTGATGATAGTCCAATGGGCTATCCTTTCTATGTTGTATTCTTCTTTTCCCTGGCTGCCTTGAGGATTTTTTTCTTTATCATGGGTTTGTGATAATTTCATGATGATGTGCCTTGGAGTAGGTCTGTTTGGGTTAAGATAACTCGGTGTTCTGTTTGCTTCTTGGATTCGAGAATCTAATTCCACCAGCTTGGGAAGTTCTCATTGATTATTTGTTTGAATATGTTCTCCATTCCCTTTTCTCTCTCTTCTCCTGATATACCCATTATTCTTATGTTGCTCTTTCTGATGGAGTCTGACAATTCTTGTAGGGCTTTCTCATTTTTTTTAAATTCATGAGTCTCTCTCCTCTCTCTCTATAGTATCTCTAGTTGCCTGTCTTCTATGTCACCAATTCTCTCCTCTATCTGGTTAGTTCTATTATCTAAGTTTGTTACCTCACTTTTCAGTTCATATATTGAGTTTTTCATCTCTGTTTAGTTCCTTACTATAGTATCATTTTTCTTGATGAAGTATTCTTTTTGTTCATTAAATTGTTTTTTGAACTCTCTAAATTGCCTTTCAGAGCTTTCTTGCATTTCACTGAGTATTTTTAGAACTTCAATTTTGAATTCTCTGTCATTTAACTCCAAGATTTCCAAGTATTTGAAATTTTTTTCTAGAGATTTTTTATCATCTATCTGAGCTACATCTCTGTCTTTTGTATTTATGATATTTGATTTCTTTTTCCTTAATGGCATATGAGAGTGGTATTGTTAACAGTAATAAGAGATAATTAAAAAAATAAAATAAGCCTGACCACACTGTGGCACAGTGGATGGAGCATCGGACTGGGATGTGGAGGACCCAGGTTTGAGACTTCAAGGTTGCCAGCTTGAACACAGGCTCATCTGGTTTGAACAAAGCTCATCAGCTTGGACCCAAGGTCACTGGCTCGAACAAAGGGTTACTCGGTCTGCTGAAGACCCACAGTCAAGGCACATATGAGAAAGCAATCAATGAACAACTAAGGTGTCACAACGAAGAACTGATGATTGATGCTTCTCATCACTCTCTGTTCCTGTCTGTCTGTCCCTATCTATCCCTCTCTCTGACTCTCTCTCTCTGTCTCTGTAAAAATAAAATAGAATTTAAAAAAAATACAAATTGAAAAAATACAGTGATAAAATGAAAATTCTATAATGATATGTGGAACAAAAACTACAGAGAACAAGGAGCAGAAACTGAGGGAAAATGACAAAAGATAGAAAAAATGAAATAAAAAGCAAGCATAATGCCACAAAGAAAAACATGAGTTCAAATAATAATTTGATGATAAATGATGATTGGATGAGAGAAAAAAAAAGAAGAGACAAAATGGGAAGAGAGAAGAGAAAAAAAAGGAACAAATAACAACAACACCACAAAAAGTAAAGGTTTCTGAAATAAAACTCTCACAAAAAAAACAAGAATGAAAAATGTAACAGCTATGAATAATGAAGTTCAAAAGGAAAAGTAGGAAAGAAGAAAAAATGACCAAAATGACAAAAAGTGTTACAAAAGTGTAATTTTTTCCTGGTTTTGAGAGGTGACATCTTCCTTTTTTTTTTCCAGACGGTGGTGCTATACTACAAGTTTGGCTCTGTGGGGCTCTTGGGCAGAGGTCTTTTGGTATGTGACTGTGGCAATGATGTAGGCTGGGCCTCAGCCCCGTTGGTAGGTGGGACTTTTTAGGACTTTGCAATTTTATAGCTCTAGCAATGACAGTCTCAGTTTTCTAGGTGCCTCTCCCCATGTCCCTCCCACTGGAGCTAGTAGCCTGGGGACTTAGCTGTGAGGTTCACCTCAGCCACTGTCTGCAAAGCAAGAGGATCTATGAGCAGCCAGGTCCTTCCTCTAGTACCGCTCAAAGCACAGTTCTGGGCAAAGCAGTGGCAATGAGAGCCACCAGCGAGAGCAAGCAGGCCTGGGAGCAGAGTGCAGATCAAGCGCCTTTCTGTTACACATAGGCAAAATTCTATGGGCTGGTGGGTGAGTCTTGCACACCTCAGCATGGTCTAATGTCCATGGGCTTCTCCCTTGTGCACTGTTTGGTAGCCCACAGTAAGCCACGTGTATGTCCAACTCCAACAACTCCAGCAATGCAAACAGAGGCCTGCAACACCCCCCCGCCCCTACTCAGGCACCCAGCTCATGTGATCTCAGTCAGTGCCGAGAATGTACTCAGACGCTTGTATGGGCCCAAGGAGGCACCCAGCACAGGCAGTCTCAAGCTAAGGATTTTAGCCCACACACATGCCCCTTGCTGGTGATCGTGGAGTCAGGAATGCACAAAGATGCTGGCGTCAGCCCATGCGGGCACCCTGCATTGGTCATTTTATGTGGAACCAGCCACCCATGCGCATGCCCTGCCTCTGCAATCTCAAGCAGAACTGGTGTGTTCTTTCTTTTGTTTGAGCACCTACCCTAACTCAGCTCCTTCCCCTCTATCTCAGTCTCTCCACTTTGCTCTGCTCCAAACAAAAGTGTCCCTTCCTCAGATCAGTGAGAAAAGCAAAATACCCCATTCTCTGTCTTATTTCCTTCAGAGTGGATTATATTATATATTCAGCCACCTTTTCATCCAATCAGACCTTTGTCTGGTGTGTGTATATTTCAGGTGCTCCTGAGATATTTTTCTCTGTGTTTAATTGTTGAATTTGTTGAAATTTTGAGGGCAGAGATCAGGAGTATTCCTCATGGCACTATTTCTCTGATGTCTTCCCTTTGCCTATTTTTAATAAGATTGCTGTTTTTTGTTGTTTTTTTTTTTTGGTGTTGAGTTGTAAAAGTTCTTAATAAAAATGGTTATTAAGCCCTTATCAAATGTATCATCAGCAAGTACGTTTTCCCATTCATGGGTTGTCTTTTCATTTTGGATGGTTTACCTTGCTGTGCAGCTTTTTAGTTTGATGCAGTACCATGTGTTTTTCTTTAGTTTCCTTGCCCGAAGTGATATATCAGAAAAAAATATTCCTATGAGACATATCCAAGATTTTACTGCATATTAGAATTTTTATGGTTTTCAGTCTTACCTTTAAGTCTTTGGTCCATTTTGAGGTTATCCGTGTGTGGTGTAAGGTGATACAGTTTCTTTTTCTTTTTCTTTTTGCACAAATCTGTCCAATTTTCTCAACATCATTTATTGAGTAGACTATCTTTACCCTATTCTTTGTTTTTGCCTCCTTTGTCAAATATTAATTGGCCACAAAGTTGTAAATTTATTCCTAGCCTCTATTTTCTGATCCATTGATCCATATGCCAGTATCATGATGTTTTGATTAATATTGCCTTGTGGTATAGTTTGGTATCAGGTAGCACAATTCCTCCAACTTTGTTCTCTCAAGATTGCTGTGGCTATTTTAGATCTTTATGGTTTCATGTAAATTTTTGGAATATTTGTTGTAGTTCTGTGAAATACGCCATTAGTTTCTTGATAGGAATTGCATTGAATATATAGATTGCTTTGGTTAACATGGACATTTTAATGATGTCCACAAACATGGTATATGTTTTCACTTATTTGTATCTTCAATTTCTTGCATCAGTGTCTTATAATTTTCCAAGTGAAAGTCTTTTACATCCCTGGTTAAATTAATTCCTAGATATATTTTTTAAAGCAATGGTGAATGGTAGTGCTTTCTTAGTTTCCCTTTCTGATAGTTCATTATTGGTATATAAAAATGCAACTGATTTCTGAATATTTATTTTGTATCCTTATTACTTTACTAAATTCATTTATCAGTTTCAGTAGCTTTTTGGACTTTTTAGGGTTTTTTATATACAGTATCATATCATCTGCAAATAAGGACAGCTTTACTTCTTCCTTTCCAGTTTGGGTGCCTTTTATTTCTTCTTGTTCGATTGCCGTGGCTAGGACTTCCAGTGTTATGTTGAATAAGAGTGGTGATAGTGGATACTCTTGTCTTGTTCCTGACCTTAAGGGAAACACATGTAGTTTTTGCTCATTGAGTATGATGTTGGCTGTGGGTTTGTCATATATGGCCTTTATTATACATTGAGGTATTTTTCCTCGATTCCCACTTTGCTGAGAGTTTTAAACATAAATGGGTGCTAAATTTTATTATTTATTAATATAATCATATGATTTTTATCTTTCGTTTTATTTATGTGGTGTGCCATGTTTATTGATTGTGGATGTTGTACCAACCTTGTATTCCTGGAATAAATCTACTTGATTATGGTGTATGATCTTTGTGATGTATTGCTGGATCCAGTTTGCTAATATTTTGTTGAGGATTTTAGCATCTATGTTTGTCAGGAATATTACAATATTCTGTGTAGTGTCTTTATCTGGTTTTGGAATGAATTTGAGAGTCTTCCTTCCTCTTGAATTTTTTGGAATAGTTGAGAATAGGTGTTAATTCTTCTTTGGATGCTTGATAAAATTCACCTGTGAAGCCATTAGTCCAGTACTTTTGTTTGTTGAAAGTTTTTTAATTACTCCTTCAATTTCACTAGCTATAATCTGTCAATTCAGATTATCTGATTCTTTCTTAGATTTTATGTTTCTAGCAATTTATCCATTTTGTCCAGATTGTCCAATTTGTTGACATACAATTGTTCATAATATTTTTAAATTGTTATTTATTTATTTATTTATTTTAGAGAAGAGAGACAGAGAGAGATAGAAAGGAGGAGAGGGGGAGAAAGAGAGAGAGAGAGAGAGAGAAAAGTGGGGAGGAGCAGGAAGCATCAACTCCCTCATGTGCCTTGACCAGGCAAGCCCACAATTTCAAACCAGTAACCTCAGCATTCCAGGTTGACACTTTATCCACTGTGCCACCACAGGTCAGGCCCATATTTTCTTATAATCTTTTGTATTTCTTTGGTGTCTGTTGTTACTTCTCCTCTATCATCTCTGATTCTATTTATTTGGGTTCTTTTTCTCTTTTTTCTGATGAGTCTAGTTAAAGGTTTGTCTATCTTGTTAAATTTTCAAAAAAACAAGCTCTTGGTTTCATTGAAAATTTTGATATTTTTAGAATCTATTTCATTTACAGTGGTATCTTGAGATACGAGTTTAAAATATTCTGTGGCCAAGCTTGTAAGTCAGTCAACTCATATATCAAACAAATTTCTCCCATTTAAAATAACTGAAATAGATTTAATCAGTTCCAGCCCTGTGAAACATCCCAAACCATCCTAAATTATGAAAAAAGACATGTTTTTAATTAAGAAACACACATGTATACTTTACCAATACATAAAAAAAATATATAAAAGAAAAGAAAAATGTGTTATTCAGTACTGTATTCTTACCTTGGAGACAGATGAGTGCGGCTAATGGAGGTAAATGGCGGAGGAGAAGGGAGGGATGCAGGCACTGTAGACACGTAAACTAAAACTGCACTTTCTTCACACTAAATGTAAACTAAAATTGCATTTTCTTTACTTTAAACAAAACTAAAACTGCACTTTCTTTACTTAAAATGAAACCACAAAAACTTAATTGTAAAAAAAAATGCACTTTAAACTTTAAACTTAACCTAAGCTTAACATCACATATTTTTCATTTAATCATCACCTGTTTTTGCCTTTTTGGCTGCACTTATGGCACTTTCACTTGCAGGACTTTTGAATAAAAATCTATCCAAAGAGACTTGCTTTTGCCTGCCTTTTAAAATGTTACAGAAATGTGACAAACAAATGTCATTAAAAAGTGCTGAAGCATGATCAGTTGATTCCAACATGTACCTCGGAATTTCGCTCAGATCTCAAACAAAAATACAAACTGAGTCGCAGCTTGTATCTTAAAAAAAATTGTATGTTGGTCTGCTCATATCTCAAGGTGCCACTGTACAACAAAAGAGATTGAAACAGTTATAAAAAAACTCCCAACAAACAAAAGTCCTGGGCCTGATGGCTTTACAGGCGAATTTTACCAAATATTTCAAGAAGAACTAACTCCTATTCTTTTCAAATATTTCAAAAAAATTCAAAAGGAGGGAAAACTTCCAAACTCCTTTTATTAGGCAAACATAATACTCATTCCAAAACCAAGCAATGACACTACAAAGAAAGAAAACTATAGGCCAATATCCCTGATGAACTTAGATGTTAAAATTCTCAACAAAATATTAGCAAATCGGATCCAGCAATACATGAAAAAAATCATACATCTTGATCAAGTGGGATTTATTCTGGGGAGGCAAGGTTGGTATAATATTTGCAAATTAATCAACATGATTCATCACATAAACAAAAGGAAGGAGAAAAACCACATAATATCAATAGATGCAGAAAAAGCATTTGATAAAATCCAGCACCCATTTATGATCAAAACGCTAAGCAAAGTGGGAATACAGGGAACATACCTCAACATGATAAAGGCCATCAATGACAGACCCACAGCCAATATCATACTCAGTGAGCAAAAATTAAAAGCAATCCCCTTAAGATCAGAAACAAGGCAGGGGTGCCCCCTTTCACCACTCTTATTCAATATAGTTCTGGAAGTCCTAGCTATAGCAATCAGACAAGAAGAAAAAATAAAAGGCATCCAAATTGGAAAAGAAGTAAAATTATCATTATTTGTTGATGACTTGATACTGTACATAGAAAACCCTAAAGTCTCAGTCAAGAAACTACTGAACCTGATAAAGGAATTCAGAGAGGTGGCAGGATAGAAAATCAATATTCAGAAATTAGTGGCATTTATATACACCAACAATGAACTGTCGGAAAGAGAAATTAAGGAAACAATCCCCTTCACTATTGTAACAAAGAAAATAAGTTTACCTAGGAGTAAACTTAACCAAGGAGGTTAAAGACCTATACTCGGAAAATTATAAAACATTGATAAAAGAAATCAAGGAAGATACAAACAAGTTGAAGCATATACTGTGTTCATAAATAGGAAGAATAAATATCATTAAAATGTCTATACTACCCTAAGCAATATATAAATTCAATGCAATTCCTATTAAAATACCAATGTCTACTTCAAAGATATAGAACAAATATTCCAAAAATTTATATGGAACCAGATAAAGAACACAAATAGCCTCAGCAATCTTGAAAAGGAAGAGTAAAGTGGGAGGCATCACACTTTCTGATATGAAGTTACACGACAAGGCCATTGTACTCAAAAGAGTTTGGTACTGGCATAAGAACAGGCATATAGATCAATGAAACAGAACAGAGAACCCAAAAATAAACCCACACCTTTATGGACAACTGATATTTGACAAAGGAGGTAAGATCATACAATGGAGTAAGGACAGCCTCTTTAACAAATGGTGCTGTTTACAATAGCCAAGATCTGGAAACAGCCCAAGTGTCCATCAGTAGATGAGTGGATTAAAAAGCAGTGGTACATATACACAATGGAATACTACACGGCCATGAAAAGAAAAATCTTACCCTTTGCGACAACATGGATGAACCTGGAGTCTATTATGCTAAGCAAAATAAGCCAGGCAGAGAAAGAAAAATATCATATGACCTCACTCATATGAGGAATCCAATGAACAATGTGAACTGAGGAACAGAAGAGAGGCAGAGAAGGGGTCAAAGAGTCCAGATGGAAAGCAGTCAGAAGAAAAGGGGATGAGAGGAGGGGATCAAAGAAAGGAAAGACATTAGGGAAAGTATATACACATAACCCAGAGAGATAGAGGGCAGGATAGTAAATCATGGAGCGAAGGGGTGTAGGCAGTGGGAAGAGGGGGCAAAGGGGGTGTATCAAGGAAAACATGGGGGGGGGGAGGGAGTTATATTCAGGGAAACACTTGTAACTATGTAATACAACAAATTTAAAAAAAAAACAAATACCACAGGCACAGTACAAGCTACAAATGAGCATTAGCCAAAAAAACCACTAACCTATCTATAATTCTTAATAGCATGTACTTTAATTTTGTGGTACGCACTCCACAGGGTAGGATACATTGCCAGTCCTATTAGTTCTTTCAATGCAATAAAGGGCTGACACATAACTCAACACGTATGGTGGCCGGCCAGCTTAGTCCAGTTTAAATTGCATGGCTGAGAGGCGGTCAAAGTTGTGCTTGAGTCTAGTTTCTGACCCACCATAAACCCTCCCAAATTAGGTGGAACACCTGTTCTTTAGTGATGTTGAAAGTAGGGTCAGTGTGGTTCCACCTGTGCAAGCAGGTCTGTTCTGTGTGATTGGCTGGATGTATTTGCCAGCGTAATCTATTTGCAGTCAGAGCTGTGGACTTCTGCTTTTGGTCTGGTGCTCAAGGCCTGACATCTGAGCTAGGGAAGCAATCTAGTTGGCATCATATGCCTGGAAAAAAAAATACACACACACACACACACACACACACACACATACTCAGACAATTCTACAATACAGATTAATGTATCAGAGATATATCTATTGTCTATTCCCTTACATTTCCTATTGTTAGTTTTAACTATTTTATTTTTATGAGATTAGTTTTATGTGGAAGTAATTATTTTGCTTTCTGGGCCTGGAGCACAACTGGGGCCTCAATGTTATCCATAGGGATAAATGTTTAAGCACTCTTCTCTGGCTCCCTAGTTCATTCTGCTGCTAAAGGAGTCTAACCCACATGACCAGCAATATGCAAGTGAGAAAGGGTTACTTTGGGGGACCAAGTCCCTGCCCTGCTAGCCTTGCCCATTGCTAGACACCCAGGACTTTCCGCCCTGCTGACTTATGGTGCCTGGTCTATGGTCCCTGCTTTGTTCATGTCTGTCCAATTGCCTATTATATCCCCCTTAAGGATTCTCGGTCTCAATCCTTTCAGGGAAAAGAGTCTGTTCTGTAGCTGCTCCTTGATGAAGAGGGGTAATGTTTTCCTTCAGAGACAAAAGATCCTTGCTTTCTGTCAGCGGGATGATAAGGTCTGGGCACGAAAGGAGGTGGTGGTGGTGATGTTATTTAGAGGTGGTGTTCCTTAAGTACGAATAGGGCTTGTAACCTGGTAGATACAAACTGTGTTACAAATCTTAGCATTACTGGGGGAAAAGCTAGAATGACAAGAATTATGATGAATAGTCTGCTGCAGGAAAACTAGAGAAATTCAGAACCATACCCGTTTTTTATATTTATAACTGTGTTATATGTTGTACTGAAACCTGACATCCCTCACCTAAAATTATCTAAATTTTTATTAAAGAAGCAAGCTAAGACCAATCTATTTACTGTATAACTCTTTGAGTGAGCTTTTTTCATGCTCGCTGACCCCTGGGAGTTTTTTTTTCAAAAAATGAAATTAGTTCCAGTTCGTTTTATTAATTTAAAATCGTATTTGTTTGATAATCAATTTATGGAAACAAGAACAACAGATATTTGCCTTTTTTAAAATGTTGCCTTACACATTTTAAAAATATATGATAAATCGATCGTACTCTGGATGGTCAGGAGGCACAAGGACGTACATGAACATTCATACTACTCAAAGTTAAGTCCAGTTATAACTTGGCCTGATTATTTGCATAAACACAACAAGAATACCAATCGATCATACAGGCTTTTAAAAATCTGCTTCACTGGAGTTTCATCAGGAGTTAGATTGAGCTTTAATTAACCCTTCCAGGCAAAAAGAGCCAAGCCACACAGTGGCCACCAGATTTTGCCTGCAGTACCTATAAGTTTGAGTGAATTCCTCAATCTCTTGAGGTCCCCCAAAATGTCTTGAGGTTCCCTCTGTGACATCTCCTAAAAAAGCAACCTTTGTTCCTTACCTAGAAAGACTTGCCATGAACCATGTGAAAAGCAAGGTACCAGGCTATTTCTCCATTTTCTCTTACCGGCTTCAAAGTTGATCTCAATTCCTTACAGCTTTCTGATGAAATCTGCAGTCCAGGCATGTCGTTTTCAAACATAATATTCTAACCAAAGTCTTGGTTAATAAAACCACAACTGGAAACTGGTTCTGTGTCTTATAAAGAGAACAAATTCTTATTGGATTTATGCAAACAAATATATTACTATTACAATAATACTTATGAGAGCTCTCAGATCTTTTGGAGGGATCAAGTAAGGAGGAAATATATATTGAATAAATGTCCCAGTATTGTTTATACAGATATACTCTATTTTATTAAATTGTTTATGAAAGTGTATATGTAAATATATACATATATATGGAAAAAAGATTTTAAAATTGATAATCTTGAACAAAGTCATAAAAATATTTTATTTAGTCCTAATCAATTTATTCTGATTATTCATCAGTATTTTTATGAATCCAGATATTTCCCAGACCCTATCAATCTTCACCTTGTTCAAAGGTATGATCTAATTATTTATTCCCATATTTTAAAGTCTAGTAATAGCAGATGAGCAAATAGGCAGGGAAGATGGCTTCCTTCTCATTCAAGGCTGACTCATTTTCTGGACTCTCCTGGACTCACAGGCCCCCACCAGCTTCAGCACCCACTTTCTCTCTCCCTGCACTCTCCTCACTCTGCAGCCAAACAGGCTGGGGGAAAAGACCCCTTCTCCAGCAAACAATAGCAACATTAGCCCTCCCAAGCAGGACAGCAATCCGTAATTTGCAATCTGCCACTCTGAGGGCAAGTACCCACAGCCTTCCATAGACTATACACACACAAGGCTCCCCTCAATACAAGCGAGCAAAGCTAAAAAACATTTTTTTACCCAACAGCTGGCCACCCTGGGGTTCCTCCTGGCAACTTCTCTTGGATTACTCACTGGTACTCCCCAACAGGCAGTTGGTCAACTCAACCTGGGGGTTTTCCAGAATATCCTGCTGACAAAAATTGTACTGCAGGAGTTTGAGACCAGGTATTTCCTGTCTTGCAGGTATTTTGAAAAGTCCACATGGAGGACCAAATAGAGCAGACATAGCTTTTATTACTGACATTATAGAGGAACCCTGATGGTAACCAGTCAGGAAACAAGATCCACACTGGCCACGCAGGTGGTCTTATAAAGCAGTTAGACAAAGCCAAAGGCAGAGGCATTCATGCTGGGAGTCAGGGAAAGGAAGCCTTCTTCAAGGTCTGTTTGTTTCTTGGCAGAATATAATGCACATTCAGGAGCAGACAGCCCTGGGCCACCTGCCAGGTGTGGAAGGGCCATGTCCAGCATTAACCCTACATACATACACCTTGCTTTAGGGTGAAATGCTCTGAAAATGTCAATTAAACCCAGTTAATCTAGTGAGTGTGTCATTTAAGGCCACCATTTTCTGACTAATTTTCTGTCTGGAAGATCTATCCATTGATGTCAATAGGGTGTTAAAATTCCCTACTATGACTGTATTGCTGTCGCCCTCTTCCTTAATGTTCATCAACATTTGCTTAACATTTCTAGGTGCTCCTAGATTGGGTGCATAAATGTTTACAAGGATTATATCCTCGTTGGATTGCTCCTTTTATCACTATGCAGTGTCCTTCTTTATCTTACTATAGTCTTTGTCTTAAATTCTATTTTGTCAGATATAAGCATTGCTACCCTAGCTTTTTATTTCCATTTGAATGCAGTACCTTTTTCTATCCCCTTACTTGTAGGCCATGTGTACCTTTCGTTCTAAGGTGGATCTCTTGTAGACAGTACATATATGGGTCTTGCTTTTTTAAGCATTCAGCTATCCTTATGTCTTTTGATTAGGACATTTAAGCCATTTACATTTAAAGTGATTAGTGATAGGTACGTATTTATTGCCATTTTTTTTCTTTTAACTATGTTCCTGATTTCTTTTTCCTCCTTCTCATTTTCTTAATGCAGACCCTACATTTGTTATACTGGCTTCATGGTAACTTCTTTAGCTTTTTCTTGTCTGGGAAGCTCTATTTCTCCTCCAATTTCAAATAGCCTTGCTGGGTAAAGTAGTCTTGGTTGTAGGCCCTTACTTTTCATCACTTTGAATATTCCATGACAATCCCTTCTGGCCGGAAATAATGTTGAGAAGTCAGCTGGCAGCCTATGGGAGTCCCTTTTAAGTAACTGCTTTTCTCTAGCTGCTTTTCAGATTTTCTCTTAGCCTTTAACCTTTGTCATTTTAATTAGGATGTGTGTTGGTGTGGGACTCTTTGGGTTCATCTTGTTTGGGACTCACTGTGCTATTTGAACTTGTCTTTTTCCTTCACCAGGTTAGGGAAATTTTCAGTTATTATTTCTTCAAACTGGTTCTCAATACCCTGCTCTCTTCTCCTTCTGGTACCACTATGATATAGATGTCCTTCCATTTCATGTTGTCCCAAGCGTCTTTTAAACTATCCTTAGTTTTCTTTTTTTTGCTGATCTGCTTGGGTGTTTTTTTCTACCTTGTCTTCCAAATCACTGATTCAATCCTCTGCTTCATTTAACCTGTTTATTCCTTCCAGTGTATTCTTGATGTTGGATATTGTATTCTTAATTTCTGACTGGTTCCTATTCATGGTTTCCATGTCCTTTTTTATGCTTGCTCTCTTTATTGAAGTCATCACTTTGTTCCTCGAGCATCTACATAACCATCACTTCGAATTCTGTATCTGAGAAATTGCTTATATCTTCAGTTAGCCCTTTTTCTGGAATTTCTCCTGTTGTGTTACCTGGGTCTGTTTCTTTTCCTACCCATTTTGGTTGCCTCTGTGTTTCTATCTATTAAATAGATCTGGTATGACTGCCAGTGTTTGTGGGGTAGTCTCCTTGATCACCTGAGCTGGGTGTTCCAGGAATGACCCTTGTGTGGGTTATGTGGGCCCTCCTATTGGAATTGAGTCTTGACTGCTATTCATCCATTTTGCATGGGAGCAACCATCAGGCTGACTGAGTCTCTACCTTAACCACTGTGTGCAAGCTGCTGTGCAAGTGATCTAGTTTTAATCCTTCATTTTGTTTATATGGTGAGTCACATTTATTGATATGCGGATATTGTGCCAACCTTATATCCCCAGAACAAATTCCACTTGATCAGGGTCTGTGATCTTTTTAATATATTGCTGGATCTGGTTTGCTAATATTTTGTTGAGAAGTTTAGCATCTATGTTCATTGGGAACATTGGTCTATAATTTCCTTTCTTCACAGTGTCTTTACCTGGTTTTGGAATTAGGATACTGCCAGCCTTATAAAATGAGCTTGAGAGTCTTCCCTCTTGAACTTTCTTTGAATAGTTTGAGAAGGATGAGTGTTAGTTCATCTTTGAATGTTTGTTAAAATTCACTTGTGAAGCCCTGGCCGGTTGGCTCAGCGGTAGAGCGTCGGCCTGGCATGTGGGGGACCCGGGTTCAATTCCCAGCCAGGGCACATAGGAAAAGCGCCCATTTGCTTCTCCACACCCCCCTCCTTCCTCTCTGTCTCTCTCTTCCCCTCCCGCAGCCAAGGCTCCATTGGAGCAAAGATGACCCGGGCGCTGGGGATGGCTCCTTGGCCTCTGTCCCAGGCGCTAGAGTGGCTCTGGTCACGGCAGAGCGACGCCCCGGAGGGGCAGAGCATCGCCCCCTGGTGGGCGGAGCATCGCCCCTGGTGGGCTTGCCGGGTGGATCCCGGTCGGGCGCATGCGGGAGTCTGTCTGACTGTCTCTCCCCATTTCCAGCTTCAGAAAAATACAAAAAAAACAAAACAAAACAAAACAAAATTCACTTGTGAAGCCATCTGTCCAGGACTTTGTTTGTTGGGAGGTTTTTGATTACCTCTTCAATTTCACTAGTTGTAGAATAATTTTTTCAATAGCTAGTACTAAACTAGATAGACATATGAAGAAAAAATAGAACTTCTCTTTGACATATACAAAAACCATTTTCAGGTGGATTGTGGATCTAACTGTGCAAGCCAAAGCTATAAAGCTTTTATAATATGGAAGAAAAATTTCATAATCTTAAAGTAGGGAATGAGTTCTTAAATAAGAAACAAAAAATGTTAGCCAGAGGAAAGATCTTAATTGTACTATATTAAAGTGAGAAACTCCCATGAAATGTGTAACAATAAACCACAGAATAGAATATGCAAGCATTCCATGATATTGATGAAGCATTAGTATGCTGAACATATGAAAAAATAAAAGCATTAAGAAAAAAAACAATAACAATGAGCAAAAGACTGCAACAGGCACATCATAAGACACTCAACCTCATTTAAACTTAGGTAACTATACAGATGTTACACACCACCAAGTTGGCAAAATATTAAACTATATATAGGCAAAAATTTGAAATGCTAGACACACATATTCTATGAAAATTCTTATACTTTAGTAAATCATCCCAAATTATTTTTGCAGTAATTGCATACTCTTTACAATGGTAGTATAAATTGGTAGCACTTCAGAAACAAGTTTGACATCATTCTATAAAAGTTAAAGATTCAGATGCTAAAACTCAGCAATCCTACTCCTAGATATATGTCCTAGACTTTTCATAGAGAACGGCCTAGAGAACTTCAGACATGTACAAGAATGTTCTGAGCAGTACTATTAACAGCATCAATCTGTAAACAATCCCAATATCCATTAGCAGTAAATGAATAATTGGCAGTAGGTTCATAAATGGCATTCTAGATAGTAATTAAAATCAATGAGTTAGATATATGCAATAGTGTGAATATTTAAAAAAAAACAAAAATACATAATGCATAATTTAATTTATATAAAGTTCAAAAACATGCAAAACTTAAATTATAACTTTTTAAAAGATTTGTGCCCTGGCCAGATAGCTCAGTTGTTTGGAGTGTTGTCCCAGAGCATGGAGGTTGCCAGTTCGATTCCCTGGTCAGGGCACATACAGAAGCAGCTCAATGTTCCCATTCGCTCTCTCCCTGCCTCTTTCTCAAAAAAAAAAAATTATTTATTGCATTTTAGAGAGGAGAAAGAAGGGGGGAGTAGAGGAGTGGGAAGCATCAGCTCATAGTTGCTTCATGTATTTGCCTTGACTGGGTAAGCCCAGGGTTTTGAACCAGCAACCTCAGCATTGCAGGTCAACACTTTATCTACTGCACCATCACCATTCAGGCTAAATTATACTATTTAATGATGCATAAATAGTTAAGAAAACCAAGGAAAGTATTACAAAAATAGATTTTGTGATTACTTCTTGAAATATGCAGGTTGTAGTTGGAAGGGGATACATGTACAGGTAGCCTTCTGCGGGTCTGGTAATAATCTTTCCTCAATTGAATTGTGGTTAACCAGATGCTGCCTTTACAATTGCTTGTTAAACTGTACATATTTTGTGTGTTTATATTTATCTCAACACTCACACACACTATACTACACACATACACACAGCGTAAGTTGATCTTTCATCAAAATTTTAGCTGCTATAAATTTTTCTACCCCCATTTCTAAACTTCACAAATATTCACTGATTAGCAGATACTTTTAATAATGGAAGCAAATAACTTCTCTCAATAGCATAATGAACACTGTAGAAAAATTATGGCAGCTATGTTTACCGAATGCCTTTTGTGTGACACAATATACTATACTCTTCATATACATTAACATATTTAAGATTATAAACAACTCTTAAGAGTAGTAGTATCAGCCTCTTTACAGAGGCAATTGCCAATGTCCACATAATTATAAATATCAGTTAATCTGTCCAAATCTGTGTTGGACTTTGCCACCATTCTACACAAATTCCAATAGCTGATAAGGCTTATTTACTATATCCATCTATTCATCTTCCTCTTATAATAGTCTATGGCATTTTCCCCATCTGATATTTAATTAATCATTTACTCAACATTGATTCATTTATCCAAAGTATATTTATTTAGTACCTAATGTATTTCAGGTACTGCTCTATATACAGGATATACAGGGATGAAAAAGAATGGTAAAGTCTAAGCTTGCATTTTGGTGGGTGAAACAGACAATAAACCAAATAATATCAGATAGAAATCAGTTCTATAAAGAGAATAATGTGATAGTGATTGGGGGAAGTAGAAACATTTGGCTGAGAGGTGAATGCTGTTATCAGTCATGCAAACTACTAGATGGGGTTCCCTGCAGAAGCTGTAAAATTCAAAGCCAAGAGAGAATAATCAAGCCTTGGCTCACTCAATAAATAGAATGGAGGCTACTCTGCCTGTAGTACAGTGAAAAAGAACGGCAGGTGACTCATGCTGGGCCAGGTCAGTCAGAGGAAAGAATTTAGATTCCATTCTTGATATAATGGGAAGGCACTGGAAATTTTTAAGCAAAGGAGTGTTACAGTATGATTTACTTAAAAAAAATAACTTAAGACCTATGTAATGAAAAGACTGCTTGGAGGTCAGAATGGGAACTGGCAAGAGGATGTGGGAGACACTCATTTTTTTTAAAGATTTTGTTTATTCACTTTAGAGAGAAGAGAAAGAGGGAGAAAGGGGGGAGAAGCAAAAAGTATCAATTCCCATATGTGCCTTGACCAGGCAAGCCCAGGGTTTTAAACCGGCAACCTTAGCATTCCAAATCAATGCTTTATCCACTGCATCACCACAGGTCAGGCTATACTCCTTTTTTTTTTTGGGGGGGGGGGATATGAGAAGCATCAACACGTACTTGTAGCACTTTAGTTACTCATTGATTGCTTCTTATATGTGCCTTAATGAGAGTCTCCAGCCGAGCCAGTGACCATGGGATCATGTTGATGATCCCACACTCAAGCCAGCAACCCTGTGCTTAAGCTAGTGAGCCTGTGCTCAAGCTGGCAACTTCAGGATTTCGAACCTGGGACCTTAGCATCCCAGTTCAAAGCTCTATCCCAAGGGTCGGAAACCTATGGCTCACAAGCCAGATGTGGCTCTTTTGATGGCTGCATCTGGCTGCAGACAAATCTTTAATAGAAAAAATGTTAAAAATATAAAACATTCTCATGTATTACAATGCATTCATTTCCTACCGCTCATGTTCATGGTTGCAGGTGGCTGGAACCAATCACAGCAGTCCTCTGGGACAACACCAAAATTTTTATTGGATAATGCAGAACGTACATGGGTCATTGTATAGCTCTCACGGAATTACATTTTAAAATATGTGGCATTTGCCTGACCAGGCGGTGGTGCAGTGGATAGAGCGTTGGACTGGGATGCCAAGGACCTGGGTTTGAGACCCTGAGGTTGCTAGCTTGAGCGCAGGCTCATCTGGCTTGAGCAAAATAAAAAATGCTCACCAGCTTAGACCCAAGGTCACTGGCTCGAGCAAGGGGTTACTCGGTCTGCTGAAGGCCCGCGGTCAAGGCACATATGAGAAAGCAATCAATGAACAACTAAGTTGTCGCAACAAAAAACTGCTGATTGATGCTTCTCATCTCTCTGTTCCTGTCTGTCTATCCCTCTCTCTGACTCTCTCTGTCTCTGTAAAGAAAAAAATTAAAAAAATAAACTTAAAAATTTTTTTTTTAATATGTGGCATTCATGGCTCTCTCAGCCAAAAAGGTTCCCAACCCCTGCTCTATCTACTACACCATTGGTCAGGCAGGAGATATTCGTTTTTATTAAGAAACCCAGGGAAGGAAAGATGAAGGAGGCTAAACTGCATTGGTAGCAATAAAAAAAAAGTATTCAGCTTCCAGATATATTTTGAGGGTAGTTCAGATTAAATGAGTGTTTATTATTCTTAAACAACTATTTATTGCATGGTATAATGTAGCAGGCATTGTTCTAGGTACTAGGGATAAAGAGACAGATAGGTCCCTGACCTCAAGATTATATATTACATATTCCCATAGGGAAAGACACTTAATAGGTAAATAAAACTATCCTACAATGTCAGATATGTTATGATTAAAAAAAAAGAGTAACAGGGGTGGAGTAATACCTTAGATCAGGGGTCCCCAAACTACGGCCCGCAGACCACATGTGGCCCCCTGAGGCCATTTATCCGGCCCCCGCCGCACTTCCTGAAGGGGCACCTCTTTCATTGGTGGTCAGTGAGAGGAGCATAGTTCCCATTGAAATACTGGTCAGTTGGTTAATTTAAATTTACTTGTTCTTTATTTTAAATATTGTATTTGTTCCTGTTTTGTTTTTTTTACTTTAAAATAAGATCTGTGCAGTGTACATAGGGATTTGTTCATAGTTTTTTCTAGTCTGGCCCTCCAATGGTCTGAGGGACAGTGAACTGGCCCCCTGTGTAAAGTTTGGGGACCCCTGCCTTAGATAAATCAGGGAAAGTCTTTGCAGAGGAGGTAACATTTAAGTAAAGATGTAGAGTGAAGCACAAGCCACAGAAACATTAGGAATTAAAGTACCTTGGGTAAATGGTACAGCATAAAAAAAGACCTTGAGGTGAGAATGTGCTTATGTTGTGAACAGAACAGCCAAAGCAACATGGCTATAGCAGAATAACCAAATAGGAGGGTGGCAGACAAGGTCAAAGAGGTCGCTAAAGGACAGATTCCATAAAGCCATGTAGATCAGAGAAATTTTCAAATTTTGATGGAAGTGTGATGAAAAGCCATGAGAGCTGAAGAGCAGGGGAGGAATACAAGATTCACAGTTTAGAAGGATCACTCTATTTTTCTGAAGTTGAAGGATAGTAATATGAAAATATAACAGTGCCTTCAACTTGAGAGGTACTAGTAGAGGTGTGTAAAGTGGGATATATTTTAGATATATTAGTTGAATTGAAAAGGATTTGCTGAATTTAGCACAGAATATGAAAATCACATTAAGAATGATTTCTTGGCCCTGGCCGGTTGGCTCAGCGGTAGAGCGTCGGCCTGGCGTGCAGGGGACCCGGGTTCGATTCCCGGCCAGGGCACATAGGAGAAGCGCCCATTTGCTTCTCCACCCCCCACTTCCTCTCTCTCTCTTCCCCTCCCACAGCCAAGGCTCCATTGGAGCAAAGATGGCCCAGGCGCTGGGGATGGCTCCTTGGCCTCTGCCCCAGGCGCTGGAGTGGCTCTGGTCACGGCAGAGCAACGCCCCGGAGGGGCAGAGCATCCCCCCCTGGTGGGCAGAGCATCGCCCCTGGTGGGCGGGCCAGGTGGATCCCGGTCGGGCGCATGCGGGAGTCTGTCTGTCTCTCCCTGTTTACAGCTTCAGAAAAATACAAAAAAAAAAAAAAAGTTTTGGGTCTTGAGATGACTATTAGTCTAGCACAGTGGTCGGCAAACTCACTAGTCAACAGAGCCAAATATCAACAGTACAACAATTGAAATTTCTTTTGAGAGCCAAATTTTTTAAACATAAACTATATAGGTACATTCCTTATCGAGGTAGCGCCCGCAAGTGATATTTTGTGGAAGAGCCATACTCAAGGGGCCAAAGAGCCGCATGTGGCTCGCAAGCCGAGGTCTGCCGATCAGGGGTCTAGGGGAAATGTTAGATAGCTGTAGCTACAAAAAGTCTAGAGCTCAGGGGAGAGGTCAAAGCCAGACATAACTATGGCTGACAATCTTCAAATACAAAATTTCTTCATATTTGAGAATTTACTGGCTCAATTCTTAGGAGCCACCTATCAATTCAGATTTATTCCTCCTATGAATATATTGCAGTAGCACAACTTACCAGTATATATATACTAATATATGATAAACTTTAACTATAAAATTCATATGTCCTCAGCTTCAGATTAAGATAATTGATTGATTTTTATAAATCATTAAGAAATAGAAATATAGGGTCCCAACCTAATATATTAAAGTCAATTTAAATTTTATTAGAACAGTCTTAGGAAAACTAAAAGAATCAGGAATCAGTCTATTTTTATTACAGCTTTCTTACTTCTCCCTCCTCTTTTATTCTTTACCACCAGAAGCTTAGTCAACAATAAGCTCACAGAGTTAGCTATTTATTTTCAAAATAGAATTTATTTCTGTAATTAAGAATTAAAATATTGCTGTGAAAGAAAAGTATAGAAAAATATTTATAATGTGCAACACTAATTTTAGAGCAAAGGCAATTAAACACTAGAATTTATGCTCAACTTCTACTTGAAAGACCAACCAGTATTTTATATTTTATTAGTACAGTGGAAAAAAAAATATAAACTTGCATTTCAATTAATAATTATAATTCAATAATAGGTTTAAGGTACCTGGTCAGGTCTTTTTAAAAATAAGTACAAATCTTGGGGATACATTTTTTTGAAGATGACTTCATAGTCTGATAAATCTAGTGTCCAAAAGCCACAAGGATTTATTTTTTACAATTAATCTGCGTACTTCAATCAGTGTGGAAACAGTATGTGCTTTTTGGATAAAACCAAATGTTTTGGAAAAAAGGGACAAGAGTATCATCTTTAATTATAATGGTACAAAAGCAAGTAAACTCATATATCCTCAAAACTTGGTTGCCACCAGGTGGATCTCAAATTTAGACACCAAACAGAAATAAAAAAATATAAAACAAATCCTATCCATCCCTTCCCCAAAGTTTTATTTACAATTAAAATATAGGTATTATTTTTATGCAGAACATTCAAAAAAATTGGCGAAACGTTGACTAAGGGGAGGACAAATCTTTAGGGACTACTGTTTGCAGTTTGCAGATAAAAATAATCTTCTCTAGGAAGAATAATGTCAACATAGCAGCACTATATTCACCCGGAATTCCAAAGCCAATGGATCTATCATGTGGCAGGAAGCCAAACCTTCTGGCTGCTCACAACATCACTCAGCTTCCCTTTAATCTTCAGGAAGTGTCTCTTGAATTCCAATCCATCACCCTATATTAGAAGTAATATCCAAAAATAATGTAAAAAAAAATTATCAAACTCTCTGTAGTGGTACATAGAGACAAACATCTACAATTCCCTTCAGGTCCTCTTAATTCTGACTTGATTTCAGGCCCATCACTATTCATACCACACTGAGCGCTCAGAGCAGATATAAGCACATCCTGTCTGTTTCAAGCATTGGTATCTCTGGATCTCAGTCATTGTTTTCCATAACCATTGGAGGTTCATAAACTAAAAATAAGCTAAGCATCTACAGTGAATCCTTGCCCAAATACTATGGCAACAAAGCCAGTGATTCAGTTATAAGAAAAATTTTATTACATTAGAATCTTAATAATATAATTCCATACCAAGAATCCGGACAACAGTATAGCAACATATCTCCAATATAAAGAATGTGACCCCCTCCTCCGAATTCCTTTAGAGCTACATACAATCTCTCAGGAAAGAGAGAAGATAATACTATTTTTGTCTTGTATGCCAAGAGCTTTAAAACTATATATAACCTCAGCACCAATAACTTCTAAATAAATAATCAGGAATGTGAACAAAATTCTATGTATATGAGTACTAATCATAGAATTACTTGCAACAGATAAAGGTTCATTTAATGTGTGAATATTTTTGACAAATCATAATTTTTATAATAAAAATATAAATTCAATAAGAAAGTTTGGAATGCTTCAAATTATTAAGGGTAATATTTTAGGTAAGAGTAATTAAGCATAAAAGTAATTTAGGACTACTTTTATTTTCTTATTCATTACTAATAGTTTCTACAAAACCCAAAAACATTTATAAAGAAAATGTAATTTGGCCCTGGCCGGTTGGCTCAGTGGTAGAGCGTCGGCCTGGCGTGCAGAAGTCCCGGGTTTGATTCCCGGCCAGGGCACACAGGAGAAGCGCCCATTTGCTTTTCCACCCCTCCCCCTCTCCTTCCTCTCTGTCTCTCTCTTCCCCTCCCGCAGCCAAGGCTCCATTGGAGCAAAGATGGCCCGGGCGCTGGGGATGGCTCCTTGGCCTCTGCCCCAGGCACTAGAGTGGCTCTGGTCGCAACAGAGCAACGCCCAGGAGGGGCAGAGCATCGCCCCCTGGTGGGCGTGCCGGGTGGATCCCGGTCGGCCGCATGCGGGAGTCTGACTGTCTCTCCCCGTTTCCAGCTTCAAAAAAATACAAAAAAAAAAAAAAAATGTAATTTGAATAAATAATGTTTTAGAAGACTAGATGACAAGAACAGATGTTCAAAATATTAAACAAAAATGCAAGTTACCATATATTTACAAATGCCATGTACATATGATACCATTTAAATATAATCTCCACATAAGAGTTATCTCCATAGAAGGAAGACTACTATAATGAACATATATCCAAAATAAACCTATGTTCTCTATGGATAAGATTAATCTTAATTTTCATTTTATTCTTTATATATTTTTATATTTTAAAAATTTGTACAATGGCCTGACCAGGCTGTGGCGCAGTGGGTAGAGCGTTGGACTGCGATATGGAAGGACCCAGGTTTGAGACCCCGAGGTCGCCAGCTTGAGCGCAGGCTCATCTGATTTGAGCAAAAGCTCACCAGCTTGGACCCAAGATCACCGGCTCCAGCAAGGGGTTACTCAATCTGCTGAAGGCCCGCGGTCAAGGCACATATGGGAAAGCAATCAATGAACAACTAAGGTGTCGCAACGCACAATGAAAAACTAATGATTGATGCTTCTCATCTCTCCGTTCCTGTCTGTCTTTCCCTGTCTATCCCTCTCTCTGACTCTGTCTCTGTAATAAAAAAAAAAAAAGAAGCAATATGGAAATAAGAGTTTAAAAAAAAAAAAAAATTTGTACAATGAACACATAAAAATACGTTTTAAGCAAAACAAAAAAAAATTTTTTTAAATGTGTTCTACATACCTTAGAGAGACGGAAGTCAACCAAGATCTTCTCATCCATTTCTACCAAATTCACTTTGAAAATCAGTTTATTGTTTCTTCTATCAGTTGTTGATACAGTAACCTAAGGCAATAAAAATAAGGTTAAGCCAGATATGTGGGTAGAGAGTGCTCTAAATAAAAACTGTAATTTCAGGTCAGTGATACTACTGGGATAAAACTTTGAGATGCAGCTCTATAGTACAATAGAAGCAGTGCCAATCAAGAGCCTAATTCCTTCCAGGGATTTTCCTCTCCCTGTTGGTGTGTGCTCCACTCAGACCAACAGGATGCAGCTCCATTACCAGGGCGTGAGCCTATGTGAACTCTCAGCAACAATATAAAGAAGTATTTTATCAAAACAAAACAAAACAAAAAACCCTTCATAACAAAAAAACAACAAAAGAAACACACAACTGAAAGAAACAAACAGAGAATAAAAATATAGAGAAAAAGTAAGATTATTAAAACATAAGGAAGAGCCTGACCAGACGGTGGCACAGTGGATAGAGCGCCGGACTGGGATGAGGAAGGACCCAGGTTCGAGACCCAAAGGTCGCCAGCTTGAACACAGGCTCATCTGATTTGAGCAAAGCACACAGTCTTGGACCCAAGGTCACTGGCTTGAGCAAGAGTTACTCGGTCTGCTGAAGGCCCACGGTCAAGACACATAAGAAAGCAATCAATTAACAGCTAAGGTGTCGCAACAAAAAACTGATACTTCTCATCTCTCTCTGTTCCTGTCTAACTCTCTCTCTGTCTCTGTAAAAAAAAAAAAAAAAAAAAAAAAAAATTAAAATAAAAATAAAGCATTAGCCTGACCAGGCAGTGGTGCCGTGAATAGAGCGTCGGACTGGGATGTGGAAGGACCCAGGTTCGAGACCCCGAGGTTGCCAGCTTGAGCACGGGCTCATCTGGTTTGAGCAAAGCTCACCAGCTAGGACACAAGGTCGCTGGCTCCAGCGAGGGGTTGCTTGGTCTGCTGAAGGCCCGCAGTCAAGGCACATATGAGAGGGCAATCAATGAACAACTAAGGTGTCGCAATGCACAATGAGAAACTAATGATTGATGCCTCTCATCTCTCCGTTCCTGTCTATCCCTCTCTGTTTCTGTAAAAAAAAAAAAAAAAAAAAAATACAATAATTGAAAAAATAAAAAATAAAGCATTAAAATAACTCTATGTTGATTAATCACAAAGTTGTGATTTGTGATCATAACAGCCAATAGAGAAGCAGAGCTATATAAAAGCAAGGTTTTATGTAGTATTAAAATTAAGTTAGAATGAATTCTAACTAGATTGTTAAAAAATAAGATTTTAAGTGAAATCCTCAAGGCAACCACTAAGAAAAAAACTTTATAAAGTAAAGAAAAAAAAGATTTAAAACAATACACTTGAACATATCTACTGAAAACAAAACAAGGCAATAATGGAAAAACTGAAGAACAAAAAAGACAAAAGTTATGTAGAAAAAAGCAAAAAGGCAGAAATAAGTCATTCTTTTTCAGTATTAGTGTTAAATATAAATGGTAGGTATTAGCAGAACAAATTTTAAAAACATAATCCAAATATATACTGTCCATACCAGAAAAAATTTTAGGTTGAAAATAAAAGAAAAAATAATCCATGGGAACTATAACCAAAACAAAGTTGTTTTGGCTAAACCCTTGGTCGGCAAACTGCGGTTTTATGAGCCACATGCGGCTCTTTGGCCCCTTGAGTGTGGCTCTTCCACAAAATACCATGTGCGGGCGCTACCTCGATAAGGAATGTACCTACCTATATAGTTTAAGTTTAAAAAATTTGGCTCTCAAAAGAAATTTCAATCGTTGTACTGTTGATATTTGGCTCTGTTGACTGAGTTTGCCAACCACTGGTAAACTAACATCAATCAAAGTAGACTTGAACAAAAAAATTTTTTAAGAGACAAAGGATATTCTATAATGTTGAAAAGGTCAATAGAACATAAAATTATAGCATTATAAACATATTTAACTAGAATTCAAACACTAAAATATGAGACAAAACCTATCAGAATAAAAAGAATTCAGCAATAATAGCTGGAGAGTTGAACACTCCAACTCAATAATGGGCATAAAAAATCAGATAAATATGAGAGTGGTACCTCTGAACAGGTAGCCCACAGATGGTTACAAATTATCTGACATCAACCCATAACTAAACCACACCTAACTGTACCGACAAAATACACAACCAGTAGTGGGTTTCAGATCACACCAGTGCTAGACCCAGCTAGGTACACATGTGGCACATTCAGAGGGGAAGTCCAGCAAGCACCAGACCCTACTGAGAATAACTCCGCCCCATGGGACAGCCACTTCAGTGTCTCATACATAGTGATCAAGGCTAGACCATACATACATAGTGATCAACCCCTAGAGCCAGCAGCCTGAAGGGTTAACTCCACCCACACAAGGGCCAACAGCATTCAAGACTCATATACAACAGGAGGGTGCATATATCCTACAAGAAACTTTCTGAGAGCAAGGAGCTCAGGTGACCTGGAGGTCTGTACCACTGAGCCCAACAAGATATCTTTATCATAAAAACATCACAAGTTTAGGAGTCAGAGAAGAGCTACCTAATACACAGATAAAATGGGCAGACAAAGCAGTATGCTCCAAATGAAACAAGAGAAATCCCCCAGAAAGAGAGGTAAATGAAATAGAAGCAACCAAACTATCACATGCAGAGTTTAAAACAATGGTTATAAGTATGCTCAAGGATCTAAGGGTAAGAATAGATGGTCTCAATGAGAATTTCAAGAGATAGTAAATATTAAAAAAGAAACAGAAACCATAAAAAAGAACCAGTCAGAAATGACGAATTCAATGTCTGAAGTGAAGAATATAACAGAAGGAATCAGCAGCAGGCTAGGTGAAGCAGAGGACTTCGGACTTCCTCAGGAATTTAGAGGACAAAATAATAGTAAGCACCCAAGCAAAGCGGCGAAAAGAGAATTAAGAAAGCTGAGGGAAGTCTAAGAGATCTCTGAGACAACATCAAGCAAAAGAACATCTGAATCACAGGGGTACCTGAAGGAGAAAAGAGAAAACAATGGACAGAGCCCTGAACGAATAACTCAGTTGGTTAGATCGTTGTCCTAAAGTGCAAAGGTTGCCAGTTTAATCCCTGGTCAGGACACATACGGGGAGCAGATGTTCCTGTATCTTTCCTGCTCTCCTCTCCTACTCTTTAAAATCAATAAAATAAAGATAAAACAACAACAAGGTATATAGAACCAGTTTGAAGAAATAATAGCTGAAAACTTCCTAACCTGGTGAAGGAAAAATTCACATAAGTTCAGGAAGCACAGAGTCCCAAGCAAGATGAACCAAACCTAAGAGGCTCACAACAAAAACATCATAATTAAAATGTCAAAGATTAAAGACAGAGAGAATCCTAAAAGCTGCAAGAGAAAAGTAACTAATTACCCATAAAGGAGCCCCATTAGGCTGTCAAGTGATATCTCAAAAGAAACTCTTCAGGTCTGAAGGGACTGGCAGAAAATATTCAAAGTGTTGAAAAGCAAGGAACTTCAACCAAGACTATTCTATCCAGCAAGGCTATCATTTAAAATGGAAGAAGAAATAAAAAGCTTTACAGACAAAATAGGCTAAAGGAGTTAATTGCCCACAAAACAGTATTACAAGAAATGTCAAAAGGCCTGCTATAAGAAGAGGATATGAAAAAAGAAAGAGTAGTATAGGTTTAAAAAAATAGAATAGTAATAAATAAGTATAGATCAATAACCTTAAATGTAAATGGATAAAATACTCCAATCAAAAGACACAGGATAGCTGAACAGACAAGAAAACATGACCTATATACATGCTGTATACAAGAGACACACATCAAAACAAAAGATACACAATATCTATTTCAGTATTGACTGAAAGTGAAGGGACAAAAGAAAAGCAGGGGTAGCAATATTTATGTCTGACAAAATAGTCTTTAAATGAAAGGCTATAGTAAAAGACAAAGAGGGACATGACATAGTGATTTTAGGCAGCAGTCGAACACATGGATATACACTGTAGACATTTATGCACCCAATGTACAATCACCTAAATATACAAAGCAGATTTTGATGGACATATTGGGAGAGATCAACGGCAACAGTCATAGTAGGGGATTTTAACATCCTACTGATATCAATGAATAGATCTTCCAGACAAAATCAACAAGAAAAAGTGACCATAAATGACACAGTAGATCAACTGGATTTAACTAATATCTTCAGAGCATTTCACCCCAAAGCGGCAGACTATACATTCTTTTTAAGTGCATGTGGTACATTTTCTAGGACAGACCACATGTTAGGGCACAAAATAAATCTCAATAAATTTAAAAGACTGAAATCATATCAAGCATCTTCTCTGACCACAATGGCATAAAACTAAAAATCAGCTGCAACTGAAAAACATCCAAACACTTGGAAGCTAAATAGCATGTTATTAAACATGAATGGGTTAACAATGAGATCAGAAAGAAATAAAAAAAATTTTCTTGAAACAAATGAAAATGAACATACAACAACCTAAAATCCATGAGACACATGGCCTGACCAGGCGGTGGCACAGTGGATAGAGCGTCAGACTGGGATGCAGAGGACCCAAGTTCGAGACCCCGAGGTCGCCGGTTTGAGCGCGAGCTCATCTGGTTTGAGCAAAATTCCACCAGCTTGAGCCCAAGGTCACTGGCTCCAGCAAGGGTTACTAGGTCTGCTGAAGCCCCGCGGTCAAGACACATATGAAAAAGCAATCAATGAACAACTAAGGTGTTGCACACAATGAAACTAATGATTGATGCTTCTCATCTCTCCGTCTCTGTCTATCCCTCTCTCTGACTCACTCTCTGTCTCTGTAAAAAAAAAAAAATTAAAAATTAAAAAAAATTAAACCCCAGGCTTGCCTGGTCAAGGCACATATGAGAGTTGATGCTTTCTGCTCCTCCCCCTCTTCTCTCTCTCTCTCTCCTCTCTCAAAAAAATGAATACACAAAATCTAAAAAAAAAAAGAGAAAAAAAATATCTACCAGAAGACATTAAAAAAAAAAAAAATCTCCAATAAGCAACCTAACTCTGCACCTAAAATAACTAGAAAAAGAACAAAAACAAAGCCCAGAGGAAGTTAAAAGGAATAAAGGTCAGAATAGAAATAAATGACAGAGACTAAAAAAAATACAAAATACAAAAGATCAATGAAACCAAGAGCTGGTTCTTTGAAAAGATAAACAAGATTGACAAACATTTAACTAGTCTCATCAAGAAAAAAAAAGACCCAAATAAATAAAATCAGAAATGAAAGAAAAGTAACAACAGACACCAAAGAAATAAAAAGGATTTTAAGAAAATACTATGATACTATGAAGAACTTTATGCCAACAAATTGGACAACTGGGTGAAGTGGATAAATTCCTAGAAACATACAATCTTCCAAAACTGAATCTGGAAGAATCAGAAAACCTAAACAGACCGATTACAACCAGTAAAACTGAAGCAGTAATTAAAAAACGGCCAACAAACAAAAGTCCTAGTCCAGATGACTTCACTGAAAGAACATCTATAAGTTCTCAAACTATTCCCAAAAATTCAAGAGGAGGGAAGGCTTTGAAGCTCATTTTACGAGGCAAGTATTTGAATTTTAAAGCCAGATAAAGCCTGACCAGGCGGTGGCGCAGTGGATAGAGTGTCGAACTGGGATGCAGAGGACCCGGGTTCGAGACCCTGAGGTCGCCAGCTTGAGTGCGGGCTCATCTGGTTTGAGGAAAAGCCCACCAGCTTGAACCCAAGGTCGCTGGCTCCAGCAAGGGGTTACTTGGTCTGCTGAAGGCTCGCGGTCAAGGCACATATGAGAAAGCAATCAATGAACAACTAAGGTGTTGCAATGCGCAATGAAAAACTAATGATTGATACTTCTCATCTCTCTCCGTTCCTGTCTATCCCTCTCTCTGACTCACTCTGTCTCTGTAAAAAATAAATAAAAATAAAAAAAACAACAACAACCAGATAAAGACACTATAAAAAAGAAAACTACAAGACAATATCCCTGATGTACATAGGTGCTAAAATTCTCAAAAAAATATTAGCAAGCCAGATCCAGCAATACATTAAAAAGATCATACATCATGGTCAAGTGGGATTTATTCCAAGGATGTAAGGCTGGTACAATATTCAAATTAGTAAATGTGATATATCACATTTGAAGGATAAGAATAACAAAATCATATCTATAGATGCAGAAAAGCATTTAATAAAATCCAGTAATCATTTATGATAAAAAAAAACCTCTCAGCACAATGGGAACAGAGGAAATGTACCTCAACATAATAAAGGCCATATACAACAAACGCACAAACATCATCCTCAATGGGCAAAAACTGAAAGCAATTCCCTTCAGATTAGGAAAAAGACAAGGGTGTTCCCTTTTCACCACTCTTATTCAACATAGTTCTAGAAGTCCTTGCCACAGCAATCAGACAAGAAGAAGAAATAAAGAACATTCAAACTGGAAAGGAAGAAGTAAAACTCACTATTTGCTAAGGATAGGATTATTGTACATAAAAAATCCTGAAGTCTCCACTAAAAATTACAGGACCATATAAATGAAATTGGCAGGGAAGCAGAATACAAAACTAATACTCAGAAACCAGTGGCATATTTATATATCAATAATGGACTATCAGAAAAAGAAATTAAGGAAACAACCACATTTACCAGTCCAACAACAACAAATAAAGTATATACATAGGAAAAAATTTAAGCAAGGAAGTAAAAGACTTATACTTGCAAAATTAAAGGACATTGAAAAAAGAAACTGAGAAAGATACAAACAAATGGAAGTATTTATCAGGTTCATGGATTGGAATAATTAACATCATTAAAATGTCTACACTACCTAATGCAATCTACAGATTCAACTCAATTCCTACTAAAATACCAATGGCATACTTCACAGATATAGAACAAATATTCCAAAAATTAATATGGAACCCAAAAAACACCTAGAAAGCCTCTGCAATCTTGAGAATAAAGAACAAAGTGGGAGGTATCATACTATCTGATACTACAAGGCCACTGTAATCAAAACAGCCTGGTATTGGCATAAGAACAGGCAAGATCAATGGATCACAACAGATAACCCAGAAATAAACCCACACCTTTATGGTCAATTAATATTTGACAAAGGAGGCAAGAATCTATAATGGAGTAAAGACAGTCTCTTCAACAAATGGTGTTGGGAAAATTGAACAGGTACATGAAAAAACAATGAAACTAGACCACCAACTCATACCATATACAAGAATAAACTCAAAATGGATAAGAGACTTAAATGTAAGTTGTGAAATGATAAAATCCTAGAAGAAAACTTAGAAAATAGTGTATCAAACATCTCTCACAGAAATATTTTTGCTGATACATCTCCTTGGTCAAGTGAAACAACAAAAAAACCCAAACAGGACTAGATCAAACTAAAAAGCTTTTGCACAGCAAAACAAACCATCAAGAAAATGAAAAGACAACCCACTGAATGGGAGAACATATTCACCAATATATCTGACAAGGGGTTAATAACTAAAATTTATTAAAAAAAAACTTATATAACTCAACACTAGGAAGACAATCCAATTTAAAAAATGGCCAAAGGCTTTGAATAGACACTTCTCCAAAGAGGACATATAGATGGTCAAGAGGCATATGAAAAATGCTTATCACTAACCATTAGAAAGACATAAATTAAAACCACAATGACATATCACCTCACACTGCCAGAATGACTATCATCAACAAATCAACAAACAAGTGTGGCGGGGGAAACCCTTGTGCACTGCTGGTATGAATGCAGATTCGTATAGCAACTGTGGAAAACAGATAGAGTTACCTCAAAAATTAAAATGGAACTGCCTTTTACCCAGCTCTTCTGAGAATTTACCCTAGGAATCCCAAAACACTAATTCAAAAGAAGATATGCTCACCCTGTTCATTTCAGCATTATTTACAATAGCCAAGATTTGCAAACAGCCCAAATGTCCAGTGGATGAATGGATAAAAAAGCTTTGGTACTCTTACACAATGTAATATTATGTAATTCTTTTATGTGACCATAAAAAGAAGGGAATCTTAACTTTTACAATAGGATGGATGGACCTGGAGATTATTATGCTAAGTGAAATAAGCAAGGCAGAGAAAGACAAGTACTATATGATCTCACTTATATGTGGAATCTAATAAACACAATAAAATGATGAACATAATAGAAACAGAGGCAAAATAAAGTCAGATAAAAATAAATAAGAAAATTAAAGATGTAAGTAACACTATAATGCAACTGGACCTAACAAACATGTATAGAACACCTGCCCCAACAACAACAGAAAACACATTCTTCTTTAGTACACGCGAAACATTCCCAGTGCAGACCACATGTTAGGTAACAAAACATGTCTCAAAAATACAAAATTATTGAAATAACACTAAGTATCCTCTCTGATCACAGTGGAATACAATTAGAAATCAGTGACAAAGAATTTTGGAAAATTTAACAAATACGTACAAATTAAACAATGTACCAAAATAACCAATGGATCAAAGAAGAAAAAAATCACAAGGGAAATTAGAAAATAGTTTGATATGAACAAAACTCAAAACACTAAAACTAATAGGAAACAACAAAAGCAGTGCCCAGAGGTACCTGTATACCTATAAGCATTTACATTAAAAAAGAATGATTTCTAATGAATCACTTAGCCTTCCACCTTCAAAAACTAGGAGAAAGCCCTGGCCGGTTGGCTCAGCGGTAGAGCGTCGGCCTAGCGTGCGGAGGACCCGGGTTCGATTCCCGGCCAGGGCACACAGGAGAAGCGCCCATTTGCTTCTCCACCCCTCCGCCGCGCTTTCCTCTCTGTCTCTCTCTTCCCCTCCCGCAGCCAAGGCTCCACTGGAGCAAAGATGGCCCGGGCGCCGGGGATGGCTCCTTGGCCTCTGCCCCAGGCGCTAGAGTGGCTCTGGTCGCAACATGGCGACGCCCAGGATGGGCAGAGCATCGCCCCCTGGTGGGCAGAGCGTCGCCCCATGGTGGGCGTGCCGGGTGGATCCCGGTCGGGCGCATGCGGGAGTCTGTCTGACTGTCTCTCCCTGTTTCCAGCTTCAGAAAAAAATGCAAAAAAAAAAAAAAAAAAAAAGAAAAAAAAATGACTAAAAAAAAAAAAAAAAACTAGGAGAAAAAAACAAGGTAAATAAAAAGAAACAATAAAGATGATAATAATAAATAAAATCAAGACTAAAAGAATAGAAAATTCAATGAAACCAAAAGTTAGTTCTTTGACAAGATAAACAAAATTGACAGACATTTAGCAAGCTTGATCAGGGAAGACACAAATTACTAAAATAAGAAATAAAAGTGATGCCTGACCAGGTGGTGGCACAGTGGATAGAGCATAGGCCTGGGACACAAAGGACCCAGGTTTGAAACCCCAAGGTCAAAGTTGCCAGCTTGAGTGTGGGCTCATAGACATGATCCATGGTTGCTGGTTTAGGCCCAAAGGTCACTGGCTTGAGTAAGGAGTCACTGGCTCGCTGAAGCCATCCCCCTCATAAAGGCACATATGAGAAAGCAATGAATGAACAACTAAGGTGCCGCTGTGAAGAATGGATGCTTCTCACCTCTTGCTCTTCTTGTCTCTCTTGCAAAAAAAAAAAAATTGTATTTGCAAATATATAACATCTTATATATAGAACAGCTTAAAGAATCTTTAAAGAATCTGCAAAAATAACTACTAGAGCTAATAAATGAGTGCAGCAAATTTGCAGGATATATGTTAAATTCATAAAAATCAGTTGCATATTTATACATTAGCAATAAATAATTTGAACCTAAAATTAAAATTTTTCATTTACTATAACATCAAAAAGAATTAAATCTGGCCCTGGCTGGTTGGCTCAGTGGTAGAGTGTTGGCCTGGCGTGCAGGAGTCCCAGGTTCAATTCCTGGCCAGGGCACACAGGAGAAGCATCCATCTGCTTCTCCACCCTTCCCCCTCTCCTTCCTCTCTGTCTCTGTCTTCCCCTCCCACAGCCAGGGCTCCATTGGAGAAAAGATGGCCCAGGCACTGAGGATGGCTCTATGGCCTCTACCTCAGGCGCTAGAAAGGCTCTGGTTGCAACAGAGCAACGCCTCAGATGGGCAGAGCATTGCCCCCTGGTGGGCATGCCGGGTGGATCCCGGTCAGGCGCATGCGGGAGTCTGTCTGACTGCCTCCCTGTTTCTGGCTTTGGAAAAATACCTCCCCCAAAAGAATTAAATCTTAGAAGTAAACTTATTCAAGGAGGTGCATAATTAATTGAACACTAAAATCTACAAAATATTCTACAGAGAAATACCAGTAAATGGAAAAACAACCTGTGTTAACAGATTGGAAGACTTAACACTGAAAAAGACAAACTTGGAACATTCACATTTGACAAATTATTATCATTATTATATTATTATAATTATTATTGAGAGGCAGGAAGGTAAAGAGACAGACTCCCACATGCACCCTAACTGGAACCCATCCAGCAAGGCCCCTATGGGGTGATGCTCTGCCTATCTGAGGCCATTGCTCTGTTGCTGAGCAACCAAAGTATTTTAGTGCCTGAGGCAAGGCCATGGAGCCATCCTCAGTGCCCAGGGCCAACTTGCTTGAAAGAGCCATGGCTATGGGAAGGGGGAGGGAGAGAGTGAGAGAAAGAGAAAAGGGGAGGGAGGTGGAGAAGCAGATGGTTTCTCTGTCTGCCCTGACCAGAAATCGAACCTGGGACTTCCACACGCTAGGCCGATTCTCTACCACTGACCCAACTGGCCAGGGCCACATTCTATAATTTTTAAATTTACCACAAAGCTACAAAAATCAAAACTGTATGGTATTGAAAGAAATATAGACATACAGATCAAAGGAACAGAACTGAGAATCCAGATATAAAACCATAAATCTTTGGCCAATTTATTGGCAGTGGAGTGCTAAGACCATCCAATGGGAAAAGAAGTCTTTTCAACAAATAGTCTTTCCATCAAAATGGATGAAAAGACCTAAATTTAAGAGTTAATCCTAAAAAATCTTGTTAGAAGGAAATAAAAGTGTACACCTTCATGATCCTGGATTAGACAACAGCTTTTTTAAACCTGGTATCAAGAGCACAAACAACAAAGAAAAAGTAAATATAAATTCTAAAATGCTTTAGGTTGCCTGACCTGTGGTGGCACAGTAGATAGAGCATTGACCTGGAATGCTGAGGTAGCTGGTTTGAAGCCCCAAGCTTGACAAGTCAAGGCACATGTGAAAAGAAACAACTACAAGTTTGTGCTTCCCCGTTCCTCCCCACCTTCCCATGTCTCTCTTTCCTCTCTCTAAAACCAATAAATAAAATATTTTTTTAAAAAATGTTGTAGGTCAAAGGACACTAACAAAAAAGTAAAAATGGGAGAATTTCTCTCACAGAATTGGAGAAAATATTAACATACCAGGTATCTGACAAAGATCTGTCCAGAAAATATAAAGAAGTCTTACACCTCAACAGTAAAAAAAGAACTTAATTCACAAAGGATCTGAACAGACATTTCTCTGAAGAAAGTATATAATGGTCAATAAACATGACAAAATGATTAACATCATTAGTCATTAGGGAAATGCAAATCAAAAGCACTATAAGATAACATTTCACACACACAAAGAAAGTTATAATCAAAACAGACATTAGCAAATGTCGACAGAGTGGAGAAACTGGAACCCTCATACATTGCTGGTAGGAATGTAAAACGGTACAGCTGCTTTGGAAAACTACTTGGCAGCTTCCCTCCAAATTAAATATAGTTATTATATGCTTTAGCAATTCTCTTCATAGCTATATATCTAAGAAATTAAAAATTGTCATATGCTCAATGTGTCCCTTCTACACTCGTACACTGAAGCCCATTAGCCCAAATGTGACTCTTTTTGGAGACTGAGCCTTTTTTTTTTTTTTTTTACAGAGGCAGAGTCAGAGAGAGGGATAGACAGGGACAGACAGACAGGAATGGAGAGATGAGAAGCATCAATCATCAGTTTCTCATTGCATATTGCAACACCTTAGTTATTCACTGATTGCTTTCTCATATGTGCCTTGACCGCGGGCCTTCAGCAGACCAAGTAACCCCTTGATGGAGCCAGCGACCTTGGGTCCAAGCTGGTGAGCTTTTTGCTCAAACCAGATGAGCCCGCACTCAAGTTGGGGACCTCGAGGTCTCGAACCCGGGTCCTCTGCATCCCAGTCCGACGCTCTATCCACTGCGCCACCGCCTGGTCAGGCGAGACTGACTAAACTGTTAAAGAAGTAATTAAGTTAATAATGAGACCATTAGGTAGGTCATAATACAATCTGACTGGTGTCTTCATAAGAAACAAAAATTAAGCCTGACCAGGTGGTGATGCAGTGCACAGAGCATTGGACTGCGATGCAGAGGACCCAGGTTTGAAACTCTGAGATCACCAGCTTGAGCTTGGGGTCACTGGTTTGAGTGTGGGATTACAGACATGATGCCATGGTTGCTGGTTTGAGCCCAAGATCACTGGCTTGAGCAAGGGGTCACTCGCTCTTTTGTAGCCCCCTTCCAACCTCTTGGTCAAGGCACATATGAGAAAGCAATCAATGAACAATTAAGGTGCTGCAACAAAGAATTGATGCTTCTCATCTCTATCCCTTCCTGTCTGTCTGTCCCTGTCTGTTCCTCTCTCTGTCTGTCTCTCTCTCTCTCTGTCACATACATGCGCGCGCGCGCACACACACACACACACACACACACACACAGAGAAATGAAAATTAACATTCAGAGACAGATATAGAGAAAAAAGGCCATATGAATAGGCAGTCAGAGCGTGGCCATCTAAGAGCCAAGGAGAGAGGCCTCAAAGGAAACCAACACTGCCAGGACCTTGATCTTGGACAGCAATCTCCAGAACTGCGAGAAAATAAATTTCTGTTGTTTAAGACACTCTATCTGCGGTATTTTGTTATGGCAGCCCTTGGAAACCAAAATACAAGAATGGTCATAGCAGCATTATTCACAAGACAAAAAGTATAAACATCCCAAAATTGTCCATTAACAAGTAAATGTATAGTCTACCAATACAATGAAATATACTGACCCATATAAAAGATATTCTAAGTACTGATAAATGCCACAACATGGACTAACTTTGAAAACATAACACTAAGTAAAAGCAGACACACTCATTTACATGAACTGTCCAGAACAGGTAGTCCACAGAGACAGAAAGTAAATTAGTGGTTGCCAGGAAATGAAGAAGAGAGAAATAAAAAGTGACTGCTAATTATATAGTTTATTTTGGGGGTGATGAAATGTTCTAGAATTAAATAATGATGAGTGTACAATCTTGTGAATATTCCAGAAACCACTGAATTATACACCTTAAAATAGTGATAATTTTCATGTTATGTGAATTTTACCTTAAAAAAAAGTGAATTATCCTTACAAGGGAGAGAAAAATTGGGCTGGTTGCAGATTTTTGCAGAGTAGCGTTTCCTCCTTTTAGGTTTTAAAGCTTATAAATCTACAGAAAAACTGAAAGAACCATATAATAAATAATGCTACACCCTTCACTGGCTTTATCGACCTAGATAAGTATGTATATAATTGTATTTTTTTATGTAATTGTTTTTGTATTTTTAAAAACTAACAGACAATATATACTTCACTTCAACATGTTTCTCCCATGAACCAAGACATTCTCTGACAAACCACAATTTTATGATCATATCCAAAATATTTGAAACTGACACAAAAACATTACCCAATATAAATCCATATTCAAATTTCCCCAATTGATTCAATACATCCATTATAGCTTTTTCCTTTAAAGTCACCATCTAGTACAGTGGTAGTCAACCTGGTCCCTACCGCCTACTAGTGGGCGTTCCAGCTTTCATGGTGGGCAGTAGCAGAGCAACCAAAGTATAAATGAAAAGATAGATTTAACTATATGGTAAGTTGTTTTATAAAGATTTATTCTGCCAAACAGCGAAAATCTGACATAAAGTACTTGGTAAGTTTTTTTTTTTTTTGGTATTTTTCTGAAGCTGGAAACGGGAAGAGACAGTCAGACAGACTCCCACATGCGCCCGACCGGGATCCACCCGGCACGCCCACCAGGGGCATCGCTCTGCCCACCAGGGGGCGATGCTCTGCCCCTCCCGGGCGTCGCTCTGCCGTGACCAGAGCCACTCTAGCGACTGGGGCAGAGGCCAAGGAGCCATCCCCAGCGCCCGGGCCATCTTTGCTCCAATGGAGCCTTGGCTGCGGAAGGGGAAGAGAGAGACAGAGAGGAAGGAGGTGGGGTGGAGAAGCAAATGGGCGCTTCTCCTGTGTGCCCTGGCCGGGAATCGAACCCGGGTCCCCCGCACGCCAGGCTGACGCTCTACCGCTGAGCCAACCGGCCAGGGCCACTTGGTAAGTAATTATTATTATATGCTTTAACTTGCTGTAACTCTTACTTTATAAACTTTATAAAGTAAAGTTACTTCCCTACTTTATAAATCACCATTACTGTGGAACTGGTGGCGGTTAGAAAATTTTACTAACAGAGATACAAAAGTGGGTGGTAGGTATAAAAAGGTTGACTATCGCTGATCTAGTGAAAGATCCTGCATTGCATTATTTATCAGGCCTCTTTAGTCTCCTTAATATTAGAAAATATTCCCCTATTTGTTTTTCATGATATTAAGATTTTTGAAAAGCCTAAAGGCAGTAGAATGTCAATGTTACAAATATGCTATAACAATATAAACAAAAATTGATAGGTGAGAACAGGACATGGAGGAAGTGTGAGATTGTTAGTGTATGTATCTTTCAGAGAGGAATCAATTGTTATGGTTAAAATTTAAGCATAGTTTTTAAGAAAATAATGATGAGTCTCAATATTTTAATTTAAGACTTAGAGAAGTCTTAAATATTATGTCTTTCTTTTTTTTTTTTACCGAGACAGAGAGTCAGAGAGAGGGATAGATAGAGACAGAGAGAGAGTCAGAGAGAAGGATAGATAGGGACAGACAGACAGGAACGGAGAGAGATGAGAAGCATCAATCATCAGTTTTTCGTTGCAACACCTTAGTTGTTCATTGATTGCTTTCTCATATGTGCCTTGACCGGGGGCCTTCAGCAGACCGAGTAACCCCTTGCTCAAGCCAGCAACCTTGGGTCCAAGCTGGTGAGCTTTGCTCAAACCAGATGAGCCCGTGCTCAAGCTGGCGACCTAGGGGTCTCAAACCTGGGTCCTCCATATCCCAGTCCAATGCTCTATCCACTGCACAACTGACTGGTCAGGCTTAAGGTAAAAAACATTTTACTTAAATTCCCTCAATTTCAACTATTTCTTTTTCAAAAACTAAACTAATATTTTAAAAACATATGATGACAGTTTTCTTAAATCAATGAAATATACCTGGTTCATACAACTCTTCTTCCATTGATAGCCCAATTTCTCACAAGTTTCTTTCAGACACTGGTAAGACTTGTCTGCATCCAATTTGGTAAAAAACCGTGTCATTCTTCTGACCAAGCGTTGCCAGGGGTTCTACATGTCAAATAAAGAAAAGCAAAAATAAATCTGGTATCATCAAAAGCAGTCATATAACTATTTAGTCTGAAAATTCTTTCATGTGATTTAAGGTTCTTATACATAAAGGTCTCTAATTATCCCTCCCCCTTGTCAAAAAATGCTGTATAAATTGTTAAAAGTCTTAAAAATAGACTTTAAGACAAAAAAAATACATGGCTTCTATTATTTATTTGAAAACTAAATTCTCTTACCTGTGAGGATCCTGGGGTGCCAAGTAACTGACTATTCAGAAGCATATGATCTGGACATGTGGGCTGAGAAAAACTGATCCCTTGTACTAATTTATCAATGTATGAAGGGCTGGTGTCCCATAAGGAAAGACCTGTTGGTGGTTCTGGTTGAGAGCTGGAATACTTCACATTTTCTTCACTGAGGCATTAAGATATGGGGAAAAATATACCATTAGATAAAATCTATCAGGTCTTTTTTATATCATATTACCATTTTTACACCAATAAAACTGATAATCATTAAGTTAAAATATATACATGTATTACTTTCCAAGAGGAACATTACCTTTAACAACTACCGTATTTCCTCATGTATAAGATGCACCTTTTTCCAAAAAATTTGGGGTCTAAAAATTGGGTGTGTCTTATACAGTGGTTGTACTTTTTTTTTTTTACTTGCATTTCCTGCTTTTTTGCCACAGATGAAACTAAGGACGAGGCAATATATGAAGACAGTGATTCATCATTAGACATTGATAGGGACAAGCTAATGGATGAGAGTTTTGACAGTGATGAGGAGTTGTATAAATTTCATAATGAATAAAACTTGAGTTCAATAACTTTATGTAATACATTTTTTTCAAATTTCAGGCCTCAAAATTAAGGTGTGCCTTATACATGGGGAATTACGGTACTTGATCTTTATTAATTAATCTTACCTAGAAGCACTGTTTACTAGAGAAAAGTCCAAATTGGATTGAATGTGCTTAGAGAATCCACTAGGAGACTCTGATACACCACCTGAAGTGACTCGAGGCCTCTTTGCCCCTAAAAAAAAAAAATAGATAAATATAATAAATACAAATGATTTTAAGTCTTTTATGAAGATACTCTTTTTTTTTTTTTTTTTGGTGGTGGGGTGGGGGCGGGGGGAGAGACAGAGGTAGAAAGACAGAGAGAGAGGCATCAACTCATTGTTCCATTTAGTTGTGCCACTGATTGCTTCTCATATATGCCCTGACCAAGGCTCAAACTGGCGATCTCGGTGGTGGAGCCCTGAGCAAGGGCTCAGCAGGCACCCTTGGGATAGAGCTGGTGACCTCTGGGTCCCAGGACAGAGATTCATCCACTTGCCACAGGCCAGAGCACACAGATATTTTTAACTAACATAACTGGCAACCTGAAAAAGTAAAACTACATCTGAATTTATTCAACACAAAATATTTACACCAAATACTGGCTCCTTCTACATGATTTTATGAGAAATGTGGTTGTTATGAACTTACTAGGACTCATTTGTAAACTGACACAAATCCTGATCATAAGTATGTTCCAAGTGTGGAGTACAACGCCATAATCTTAATGATACCATTTATGGTATAGGCAGATACCAGGTTACAAAGAAGATAGATTCTGAAGGTTTGTTATTAAGTTGAATTTGTAAGTTGGAACAGGTACATTTACCTATGAAATGCAACTTAAAGAGATGTTTGTCTTAACATAGTATTATTTTCACCTTTCTGTGCCTGCAAATGCTTGAACATTTTCAAACCTACAGAACCTATCTGATTCGTAGGGGACTGCCTGTAATAGAAAAATGTTCTATAAAGACAGACCTAAGCCTGACCTGTCGTGGCGCAGTGGATAAAACGTTGACCTGGAAATGCTGAGGTCGCAGGTTCGAAACCCCAGGCTTGCCTGGTCAAGGCACATATGGGAGTTGATGCTTCCAGCTCCTCCCCCCTTCTCTCTCTCTGTCTCTCTCTCTCTCCCTCTCTCTCTCCTCTCTAAAAAAAATAAAAATAAAAAATAAAAAAAATTAAAGACAGACCTAAGCTAAAGGATCAAAACTTTTTAGAATAAAAAAATAATTTCTAGGCCCTGGCCGGTTGGCTCAGCAGTACAGCATCGGCCTGGCGTGCGGGGGACCCGGGTTCGATTCCCGGCCAGGGCACATAGGAGAAGCGCCCATTTGCTTCTTCACCCCCACCCCCTCCTTCCTCTCTGTCTCTCTCTTCCCCTCCCGCAGCCAAGGCTCCATTGGAGCAAAGATGGCCCAGGCGCTGCTCTGCTCCAGGAGCTAGAGTGGCTCTGGTCACAGCAGAGCGACGCCCCGGAGGGGCAGAGCATCGCCCCCTGGTGGGCGTGCCGGGTGGATCCCGGTCGGGTGCATGCGGGAGTCTGTCTGACTGTCTCTCCCCGTTTCTAGCTTCAAAAAAATACAAAAAAAAAAAAAAAATTCTAATAGCAATTATGCATCTGCTTTATCCAACACTGCTTGCTCCATTGGAAAACCTTTAATAAGAATAAGCATTATACAGAAAATGATGCCACTATAAATTCATGGTTACTACCCTCAGCTGGATCCTAAACATCCAGTCAGTCCTGTTTCTCTAGTCAGTTTCCCCTCTTTTTCTCCACAATGATTGTTTCAAAATTTCTGCACTGTTGTCAATTTCCCAGACCTCCCTAAAGCACCTCATTTCTTAACAGTATGATACCATCACACATTTCACAAAGAAAATAAACGTTATTAGAAACTCCCTCAAGTTGCAGTACTATATCTGTCAATTTATTTGCATTCCTACCAATCTTCTCCCATCAAATGTTCATCCCTCTACTTGTACTTGAGCCCATACTCTCCTGTCACCTCAGGGACCTAGATGCTCCTTTATTCCCTCTTTTTTCAGCCTCTTCCACTCAACTGGATCTGTCTGCAAACCATTTAAACATACTAAAGTTTAAGACTGTTATTTGTTAATCCATTCATTCAAATATTTTATTGAGCCTACTATATATCAGGCAGTAAGATGGAAGAAATTTCATGTTAGTATGCAGATGAGAAAGATCCAGTAGAGAGGAAAAAATTAATGATGCGGAAGAAAGAAAGGGTAATTACTAGACAATGTTCCTGAGTAGGCAAAAGAGAACTGGGTGTAGTGCAAAAGAGAAAGCGTTGGCTTATTTCTGGAGCAGACAATTTATCCATAGCAACAGGAGAGAAAGCAGATTATACGAGCAAAGAGGCAATTAGGTGGGTGGAGATGGCGAGAGTTTGTGGAAGTTTTCTTGTGATTGCTTTGATTTCCCAGTGAAATAGGAAGTACTGCCACCAACAGACTGAGCATAGGAAAGAGATATTAGGAGTTGAAGAGAAAATAAAATATAATGATATGACTTAGGAGTGGCATTATGAAAGTAGGGAAATGCATTCCGACTGCCTAGGAGAATTAAGGGCCAACCAGAGATTAGTGATCCTGAATTTAAAGCGAACATTGTTTTATATTCTTCTCCAGCTACAATGAGCTGTACAGATATAAGTGTAGAACTGGACCAAACTTGGGTTAGGTTTTGCGCAATAAGAATGGTGAAGAGAGAACGAGGCAAGGAAGTTGAAGATGAATGTAAACAAGTATTACAGTGACTGACCTTAGGCTTTAAAATAGGATGAAACTCAGGACCTAGGGAGAGTATAGATAAGAGATAATGAAAAGGAAATAGAATTAATGGATTGCCAGTCCAGAGAGTATCAAAGGATTGTTGGAGTCAGGGTACTAGAGGGAGGAGAAAAAAATACAACTAGTGTTTGGAGCAGAATACCTGAAGAAAAGATCATTAGACTAGCAATGGTCAAGCAAATGTGAGGTCGGGATACTAAAAGGATCATACAGATGAATATTTTATTTCTTTTTTTCATTTTCTTTTTTAAGTGAGAGAGGCGGAGACAGTGAGACAGACTCCCGCATGCGCCCAGCAACCCCTATTTGGAGCTGATGCTCAAATCACCCGAGCTATCCTCAGTGCCCAGAGCTGACACTCACAGCAACCAAACCACTGCCTGTGGGAGGGAAAGAAAGAAAGGTGGGGGAGAGAAGCAGATGGTCACTTCTACTGTGTGCCCTGACCGGGGATTGAACCTGGGATGTATATATGCTGGGCCGGTGCTCTATCCAAATCCACTGAGCCAACTGGCCAGGGCAGGATGAATATTTTAATCACCAAGAATCATGACAAAAATTATGTGGACTTGTGTTGGAGAGAGTGACAATGTGGCAGGAATTTTAATTTGGGGACTAGAAGTTGATTATAACAAGTAGGGAACAGTGGGTGGTAGTAGAGTCTGATAATGAAATTAGAAATGAAGGGAGGAGGTATAAGAAAAGAAAGTGATAATGAAGAAAAAAGAGGACAGTTGCCCCACTCCCAAATCCAAGGGAACAGAGAGTGTGGGAAAGAAAACATCTAACATTTGAAAGGAAACAGTATCTTAGGGAAGAGGTGGGCTTCAACTAAAATAAGGTGAAAGGTAAGAAACATTCAGAGAAGGGTTAAAAATTCCTCATTTGTCTCCACCTATTGTCTTCTCTCAGCCAAACTTCTTGAATGAGCTGGCTATGCTCTGCTTCCTTACCTTTTTTAGACTGGTCACTGTACAAACACTATACACTAGAGCAGTGGTTCTCAACCTGTGAGTCGCGACCCCGGCGGGGTCACCTAAAGCCATCGGAAAATACATAATGCATATCAGGTATTTACATTCCGAATCATAACTGTAGCAAAATTACAGTTATGAAGTAGCCACCAAAATTATTTTTTGGTTTGGGGTCACCGCAACATGAGGAACTGTATTGCGGGGTCATGGCATTAGAAAGGTTGAGAACCACTGCACTAGAGTTTTCTCCAACTCTCTACCAAAACTTCCTGCCAAGGTCATGAATAACTGCCACAGTATGAAATCTAATGGACAAGCTTTTCTGTGTCCCTGGCTTCCACTCACCACTTAAATGTTGGCATTCCTGGCCCTGACCAAGGCGCTCAGTGGATAAAACATCCTTCTGGTGCACCAAGGTCAGGGGTTCAATCCCCAGTTCAAGCCATATATGAGAAACAATCACTGAGTTCATTCACCTAATCAGTGGAAAATTTTAAAAAATAATATTGGCATTCCCTAGAATTTCATACACTCAATTTCATCTACCACTGTTTAAATTACTGTCTATTAGAAGAAAACACCTAAATCAGCATCTCAAGCCTAGTCCTGTCTCCTAAGTTACACACACACACATACCTATTTGACAATTTTACTTAACTTCTCAAACTCAACATGTCCAAAATCAAATAAAATTTCCCCCCAAATCTGTTTCCTCCTGAGCTACATTCCAATAAATGGTATCACCATTTACACAGTTGTTCAAACCAGAAAGGAATTATCCTTGATTCCGTATTCTCCCTCTTTTCCTGCATATAACAACCACCAGTCCTGTCAATTATAGTTCTTAAATTTCTTTGGAATCTCTCTCTTCTTTCCAACTCCATTGTCCCTAACCTAGTCCAGTTATTATCTTCTCATATCTAGGATGAAAAACATCAAAAACAATGGGGAAAAAGTAGCCAGAAAGATCTGATCATGCCATTTCCTCACTTAAAATCTCTCAAAGTTTTCCCCAAAACCCTTAAGAGGAAAGCACAAAATTCATAATGTAAATTACAGGTCCTCTATAACTTGGAGCTATTTACCTTTCTGGCCTCATCTCAAACCTCTTTCCATCTTCCCCTTCTCTGTTGAGTCATTTGCTCAAAAACACTTACTGATTGCCTACAACATACCACACACCGTGCTAACCACTTGTGAGACAAGGACAGAAAGGTCAAACATGGTCCATGCTATACCACTCTTCTTTCAAGGTCCTCAATGCACCACTTTCTAAACTCCAAAACATTCTAAAGGCTGCTTCCTAAGTTCTGAATCTACCACTTATCTTGCTAGTACTCATCTGGCTAATATTCCTTTAATGTTAAAATCTTAGATTTAATGTGATTTCCTCAGAAAGACAAGCTCTGTCACTTAAGACTTGGCCAAACATTTAGCTATAGTACCCTGACTTTCAACTATATAATTTTTGATAAACATAAACTAATTTTTTACATCTGTTTCTCCTGTCACACATCATAATCTCCATGAGGGCAGAGATCAAAGCTATCACATATATTGTTGACTGCAAGTTCTTTATTTTCACAGAAAAAAAGTACTTGTGTTTTAAGGATATTACCTTTCTTGAGTGGCTTGTTGTACCATCTATCTTTTTTGATGTCTGGGATAGTAATCCTTAATGATGGATTCTCAACTAGGATTTTATGCAGCAGTGCTGAAAACAAACCAGTAAGACAACATTTATAAAAGAGTCATGCAGATTAGAAAAGTCTATAGCTTGTGATACAGAACACATTCTCTCTTGATCTTATGTTCAAATATTACCTCTGAGGAAGAGAAAAAATAAATTATTAAAACTATTAAATTATTGCTTTAACTTCATGCAGTTGTTTTTTGCTACTGTCTATATTTTAGAATATTCTGCCCAGATTTGATTCTCCGTTATTTGTAAATAGTAGCGTAAGAGCCAGGTAGAAATATTTTTTCCCTGGTGATATTAAAAAAAACCTCTCATCCATTTTCAATACCAAACTTGTTCTAATTTCAAGTCCTCATTCAAATAGTTTTGTAAAAAAAATTTTACTTTCCAGAATCCTGAGGTATCTTAATTATATTGATAAAGAATTCATATAATCTCCCACCACAAAACAATCTTCTAATAGACAAAAGATTTAAATAAAAAATATTAATCCATAAAAACACAAATGAAAACATAAGAGATTTTTCCCCCTAGTATCAGGGTAGAAAAGACCTTTCCAGCCCTGGCTGGTTGGCTCAGCGGTAGAGCGTCAGCCTGGCGTGCGGGGGACCGGGGTTCGATTCCCGGCCAGGGCACATAGGAGAAGCGCCCATTTGCTTCTCCACCCCCACCCCTCCTTACTCTCTGTCTCTCTCTTCCCCTCCCGCAGCCAAGGCTCCATTGGAGCAGAGATGGCCCGGACGCTGGGGATGGCTCCTTGGCCTCTGCCCCAGGCGCTGGAGTGGCTCTGGTCACGGCAGAGCGACGCCCCAGAGGGGCAGAGCATCGCCCCTGGTGGGCGGGCCGGGTGGATCCCGGTCGGGCGCATGCGGGTGTCTGTCTGACTGTCTCTCCCGTTTCCAGCTTCAGAAAAATACAAAAAAAAAAAAAGAAAAAAAAAAGAAAAGACCTTTCCAAACATGACAATATTGTCAGAAACCACAAAGGACAAGATAATAGATTTAAATAAGTAAAAATATAAAATTATATGCATTTCAAAACAGCACAAAATAAAAATACATGATAAATCGTGGGAAAAATTTGTAATAAATGCAAAGATTGGAGGTAGGAGAGGGTAAAGGGATAAATAGTAATGGAAGGCGACCAGACTTAGGGTGGTGAACATACAATACAGTATACAGATGATGTGTTATAGAACTGTACACCTGAAACCTATGTAACTTTATTAACCAATGGTACCCTAATAAGTTCAATATAAGTAAATAAATGCAAAGACCTCATAAATATGTTAAAAAACTAATAAATATAGTGGATATACAACCTCAGTGGTACTAAATTTAAAATAAAAACAAAAAAGTGAATATATTTTTATAGGTCTATTAGATTAAATATTTTTTAATGTAAATTTATGAAGCTGTGATGAAATGACACAAACTTTCTGAAAAGCAATTTGGCAAAGTAAACCAGAATAATTAAAAAGTGCATACATCCTTGACCCTGAAATTCCATTTCTGGGATTTTATTTTAGCTAAATAATTTAAAGGTATATGCAAAAATGAAGTTATACAGATGATCATATCTCTTTTATAATGGTGAAAAATTAGAAAAAATATAAATCTCTATAAAAGTGAATTGGATGAGTATAATAAGAAATATCCATACAGCAGAAGACTTTCAGTCTTTAAAAACAATGATGGAGACCTATAGTTAGTCATGAAAAAAGTTCACAAAGCATTAACACAAAAAACAGATTATAAAATATTATGTGTAATATCATCTCATTTCTTGTAAAAACATACATACTTATAAATAGTATACCTAAAACAAATATATATACTTATATATTTTTACAACAAAGTATAGAAACACATCAAAATATTAATAGAAGTTATTTCTGAGGGATTATAGGACTGGTTTTTAAAAGTTTTTTACTTATTTTAAAATTTATCTACAAGGTTCATGGATTATTCACATGACCATTTTAAAAAAATTTTAATGTAAGAACAAAAAATCATATACCACTATCTTCATTATCCTAGAAATCAGTACTTTTAATCAAGATAACCTAGTTACCTAGAGGAGCAGAATCAATTTTCTTCCAAGGATTGAGGTATGTTTTTTTTTCTTTCCAATCAGAATATTCCTGACAACTGTCACTGGGTTGGTCCCATGGTAATTCTAGAAAAGAAATAAGTCCCAGTTTTCTGAGTGTTCATATCATTAAGTAGTAACATTCCAATGGAAAATAATCAATAATACAAATCCATTTCCTCCAAGTTAACTCAATGGTTTTCATACTAAGAATACCAACTCTTTTCAAAAGTATTCACATGCATCTTAAAAGTGAGAACTATTATGGTATTTCACTTAATAGCTATACATATTTTAAAAACTTTGGGAGTAAAGTTCCAATTTGGTTATAAATAATTTACTATTAAAATAGTGTCATATAAATATGGATGCCCTTGGTTTATTTTATTTATTTTGGTTTAAGAAATCTATCTATCCATAGGACAGAAGCTCTTACCTCCAGCCAACATTGCAGTAAGTACTATTCCACAAGACCAAACATCAACTGGTTCTGCATGAAATTCTCTTCTCTTTAGAAGTTCTGGAGCAACATAAGGTAAAGTTCCACACATCTTGTTCAATAAACGCTCACGATTATTATGCCGAAACACTGTTGCCAAGCCAAAGTCAGAGATTTTGAGGTTATCTAAACCAAAGGAAAAAGAGATGGCACTGGATAAAAATGTTTCGTAACTAGATATACTTAAATAGCTAAGGTTTTATTAGAAAATCACTGGTATCACTTAAGGTTTGTAGAACTACTCTACCTTAAAATGACCAAAAATATATGTATATATTTTAAAGAAATAAAACCTGCCTGACCAGGCAGTGGCGCAGTGGATAGTGTGTCAGACTGGGACACAGAGGACCCAGGTTCGAAGCCCCGAGGTCACTTGAGCGTGCACTCATCTGGTTTGAGCAAAGCTCACCAGCTTGAACCTGGGGTTGCTGGCTTGAGCAAGGGATTACTCTGTCTGCTGTAGCCACCCCACTCGTCAAGGCACACATGAAAAAAAAATCAATGAACAAGGTGCCGCAATGAAGAGTTGATGCTTCTCATCTTTCTCTCTTTCTGTTTGTCCCTATCTGTCCCTCTCTTTGTGTCTCTGTCTCTGTCACACATATACACAAAAGAAATAAAACTCATCATCACCTAGCTAAAATTAGTGAAAGGACTCATCGTTTCTGTTAATTTAAGAGAAATATCATCAAATACACAAAACAGATTAAAGAAAGATACTGAAGTAAAAAAAAAAAAAGGACCCGTTCTGGAAAAGGGCACTCCAGACTTAGCTTAAAAGCTGAGCCAAGCCCTTTATCGGGTTGGGCAGCAGGCAGGAAAGACATATCAATAACATTAGACCAACATTCCCAGCCGCAAACAAAGCCTGTTGGCAGGAAGAAAATACAGAGGAAGGCAAAAGTAGGTTTACAACTGTTCATATGGAAAATGACATGCAGGTTAAGATTATTTCAATAGCTTTATTAACTCCATATTTCACATTCTCACAACTGTAAACATACTTTTGCTCACCCTTGTACTTAAAAACTTGCCAAAACTAAAGATCCACAAACCTCCAGAACTTCTTGTCAAAGGAGTTTACAAAAGGAGAAAGAACTCTTTATAAAAAATCAACCAGAAAAGCAAATTTCCACTCTAACTTCCCATCTTCAATACACACAAATACAGGCAGAACTTTCCATTTAACCTATACTTGGTGAATGTCTACTGTAACAGTGTGACACTGGGCTAGCCAATGTGGTTAAATAAATTACTGGAGAAGACTAACAACAGACAACTGTTGTGAAGGTTACGGCAATATAGAACATTAAAAAATCTTACAGAAAATGAATCTAATCTCGTTTTAGCAGTTAAGAAAGATTCCTTACATTCAACCTTTTCAGAGGACAACCTGGCAAAAGATGTCAAAATCTGAAATATTCACACACTCTTTGAACTAGCAATTTCTACTTCTAGGATCATATCCACAGAAATACTCACACAAATTCACAAAGATTTTCATAGCAGTATTATTTGTGAATAACTTAAATACCTATCAGTAAAGAAACAATTAAATCTTATAATACATGTACACAATAAAACTATATAAGTAATTGTTTTTAAAAAGGTATATCTAGCCCTGGCCGAATAGATCCATTAGCTAGAGCATCATTCCGAAATGCAGAGGTTGTCAGTTCAATCCATAGTCCGGGCACATACAGGAACAGATCAATGTTCCTGTCTGTCTCTCCCTCTCCCTTCCTCTCTCTAAAATCAATAAATAAAATAAAAAGGAAACAGCACATATATATATGTGCTGACACAAAACTGGATATAAGTGAGAAAAAAGGCAAGAGTTATAACAAATATCCATTATAACATGACCTTATCTTTTTTTTAAAGCAAGAGAGAAACCAGGAAGAGATGAGAAGCATCAAGTCATAGTGGAAGCACTTTAGTGTAGTTCACAATTGCTTCTCATACGTGCCTTGATGGGGTGAGGGTTAAGCCAGCGACCATGGGATCAAGTTGATAATACCATGTTCAAGCCGGTGACCCTGAGCTCAAGCCCAATGAGCCTGTGCTCAAGCTGGTGACTTCAGGGTTCAAACTGGGGACCTCATCGGTTGATCCTCTATCCACTGTGCCACCACCAGTCAGGCACATGCCCCAATTTTTATATTGGGTCTATGTGCAAATTTATAGAACAGTCATCATTGTTTTATATGCTTTTAAAGCTATAAACAACTGTCCCATAATACGGAATTCTTTAAAAATTAATTATATTTGTTTAATATGTAAGCCGTCGATGATGTTTACCTGTATTTGAGTTGGGAGGTAGCAACTGTAATTACCTTTTAATATCTATATGTGACATAATCTTTAATCAAGCACTGAAATTGAGTTTTAAATTACTTGTAAGTAGTACTCACTGAAAATACTAATGGATGACCACAGTACTCCTTGTATTTTGTTGTTTTGTTAAGCTTGCAACATAATACTCAAGTTAGAGAAGTACATATAATAAATTCTAAGTTAAGGAGTGTGGTTACTTCTGAGAAAAAAGGAAATACCCTTGTGAAGGAATACACAAGACGACTTCATATTTAGAGACATGCAATCTCTCTTTTTTTTGTTTTTAATCCCTCTTTACCAGAGGATTTTATGTAGCTTGAAACCTGCATTTAATCAAAAAAGGACTTAATTTGTAGATGAAGAAAGAGAAGAATTGATTATAGGCATCTAGGATTCAAAAAGTAATGGAAACAGAATTTTTTTAAAAAGCAAAGGGAATTCTCCCAGCTTGTGCATTCATTTCTCAGGATTCATGTGCATTCATTTCTCAGGATTCATCAACAGGCCATTCTGTGGTTCCTTTTTTCCCATACATCAAATTTCCCAAATATCTAAAATTTTGCTATGTGCCTTATGAAACAACTTGCAGAAGGCCAAATAACCGAAAAAGGATCTTAGATAGCTAGGTTAATAGATGAGTTAATAGAAGGTTATCTAAAAGTCACCAAAATATTAACAGTAGTTGTAACTGACTTGGGGTTTTTAGTGGTTTTTTTCACTTTCTTCTTTATACTTTTAATCTTATCTCATGATTATCTTTTATCTCTACAGAGAGGAAAAAAACTCCAATATTTTTAATTTGGGAACAAAGTTTTCATATTCCAGATATTATTATATATACACATCTCCATTATTTATATAAGCTGGCTTTTCTTAATTTATCTCCTTATACGAAAGTCAATTATAGAGTTCAGGAAAAAGTTAGAAAGAGGTTAATAAGACAAATACACTGTTACTTCTGTGGGTAATATTGCCAGAAAAAGTAAACTTCAAGATTGGACAAGATCTTAAAAGTACTTTGGTTCGGGGGACCAGAAGATGGCGACAGAGTTGGCAGATGTTACAACTCCCACCTCCCAGAACCAAAGTGGATTACAACTTAACTTGGAAACAATCATCTTGAAAAACCAACTTTGGACTAAACTATGAGGAATCTATAATCAAGGATCACCGAAGAAACCACACTGAGACTGGTAGGAAGGGTGGAGACGCGGAAAGGGCTGCCCCGCTCCTGGGAGCGAGCGATGGCCCAGAGGAATTCTCATGGTGGGGTGGGTTGCCCAGAGAGTTGTGGGTCCTCAGCCCCAGGATCAGAGCCCCAGCCTAGAGCCCCAGAGATTACAAGAGGCATATGGACAGTATTTAGCTGAGAGAAGAGCCAGGTTACTGTTTGTGAGAGGGAGACAGAACTCTCAGACCCAGGCTCCATCTTAAAGGGACCACACAGAAAACCTAGTTCACAGCCACTTACTCGGAGCTCCAGGAGCAGGGAGTGTTGAGAGGACTGGAGCTGCAAGAGGAGAGTGTGATTTCGGAAGCACAGGGAGAGACTGTGGGAGACAGCCATCCTAACCCCTGTGCTGTAGGGTCACTCCCCAAATCTAAAGTGGCCATTTTTCCTGGGAGAAGCAACACCAGCAAAGGGAAGCAATTACCCCACCCACTGGAGACTCTCCTACTCCAGTCAGAGCAAAGACTCACTTAGAAGCAGAGGGCACATCAGGGACACAGGTTTTGAGTGCTGAGGTCTGGGCTACCCCGCCATGCTGGGGTACCCCCACACTGCTGAGTACTTCCAAAGGGCGGGCGGGCCCAGCTGCAGCGTTGGTGGGGCAGCCCACGCGCCCTGCAATGCCCATGCCCAAACACCAGAGGTGCACTCAGGCCAGTGGGCAGACCACACCTTGGGAACACAGAGGGCACACCCACTGGCCAAGAGTAGATAAAAGCCAGCCTAGGAGTGTAGCTGATATTTACAACAGCACCTGGGCCCAGCAGAGAGGCAGCTACAAATTTTCGATCACCTGTAGCTCCAAGAAGGTTGCTAACGGCATCATAGGCAGTGACCCCCACTGGTCCATGTCACGTTCCAGCCAGGGAAGTCCAGGGCTGACACATCCAGTGGCCAGATATAGAGAGCATCAGCTCAGGACCTAATAACCCTTGTTAGAGTGGTATCTTAAGGAACAGCTCCTCACACCTGACCCAGCTAAGGCATTGAAAATGCCAACACAAATAGCAAAAAAAAGCAGTAGCAGAATATAAGTAGCCTACAGTGGATTACAAACAGCTGAAGTCAACTCAAGAAGATCTAGAAACAACACAACTGGAAGCTGGAGGCAGACAACACAAACCTTATACTCTGCTAGCTACACAAACAGCACACCCAAAGAAGCAGTCTATATACAAACAAAAAGGGAAGACAGAGAAGTGCAATCCAAATGAATCAACAAGAGAAATCCCCAGAAAAAGAACTGAATGAGATGAAAATAACCAAGATACCAGATACAGAATTTAAAACAATGATTGTTAGGATGCTCAAGGATCTTAGAGCAACAATGGATAGACATAATGAGCACCTAAATAAAGGGAAAGCAAGCATCAAAAAGAACACTGATATCATAAAGAGGAATCAGAAATGACAAATACAGTATCAGAAATAGAGACTACACTAGAAGGAATTAATAGCAGGCTAAATGAAGCAGAGGATCAAATCAGCAATTTAGAGGATAAAATAAATGAAACCACAAAAGCAGAACTGCAAAAAGAGGCTCAAAAAGTCTGAGGAAACTCAGAGCTCTGTGACAACATGAAAAGAAACAATACCCACATCATAGGGGTTCCTGAAGAAGAAAGAAGAATAGAGAACCTGATCGAAGAACTCACAGCTGAAAACTTCCCTAAATTGATGAAGGAAAAAGGACCGCAAGTTCAAGAAGCACAGAGAATCCAATTGAAGAGGAATCCAAAGAGACCTACACCAAGACACATCATAATTAAAATACCAAAGTTAAGAGATAAAGAAAGAATACTAAAAGCTGCAAGAGAAAAGCAGTCAATCACCTACAAAGGAGCCCCCATAAGGATGACATCTGATTTCTCAACAGAAACACTTGAGATCAGAAGGGGATGGCAAGAAATATTCAAAGTAATGAAGAACAAGAACCTACAACCAAGACTTCTTTATCCAGCAAGGCTATCGTTTAAAATTGAAGGAGAAATAAAAAGCTTCCCAGACAAAAAACAAACAAACAAGGAATTCATTACAACCAAACCAATGCTGCAAAAATGTTAAGGGGCCTGTTGTAAACAGAACAAAGGGGGGAAAAAATCTAGAAGAGGAATGTTTATTTAAAGAATAAAATGGCAATAAACACCTACAAATCAATAACCTTAAATGTAAATAGATTAAATACTCCAACCAAAAGACATCGGGTAGCTGCACGGATAAGAAAACAGGACCCATACATATGCTGTTTACAAGAGATCCACCTCAAAACAAAAGACACACATAGATGGAAAGTGAAGCTATGGGAAAAAATATTTCATGTAAATGAAAATGAACATGAACAAAAAGCTGCGGTAGCAATAATATTTGACAAAATAGACTTTAAAACAAAGGGATAAAGAAAGTGACTATATAATGATAAAGGGAACAAGCAATCCAACAGGAAGATACAACCATTATAAATGTCTATGCGCCTAATATAGGAGCACCTAAATACATAAAGCAGACTTTGATGGATATAAAGGGTGAGATCAACAGCAATACTATGTCTGACCAAGTGGTGGCGCAGTGGATTGAGCATCAGACTGGGATATGGAGGACCCAGATTCGAGACCCTGAGGTCACCAGCTAGAGAGTGGGCTCATCTGGTTTGAGCAAGGCTTACCAGCTTGAGCCCAACATTGCTGGCTTAAGCAAGGGGTCACTTGGTCTGCTGTAGCCCCAGTCAAGGAACATATGAGAAATCAATCAATGAACAACTAAGGAGCCACAATGAAGAATTGATGTTTCTCATCTCTCTCCCTTCCTGTCTGTCTGTCTCTATCTGTCCCTCTCTCTGACTCTCTCTGTCTCTGCCACACACACACACACAAAAAAAATAGCAATACTAGCCCTGGCCGATTGGCTCAGTGGTAGAGCGTCGGCCTGGCGTGCAGGAGTCCCAGGTTTGATTCCCAGCCAGGGTACACAGGAGAGGCGCCCATCTGCTTCTCCACCCCTCCCCCTCTCTTTCCTCCCTGTCTCTCTCTTCCCCTCCCGCAGCTGAGGCTCCATTGGAGAAAAGTTGGCCCGGGCGCTGAGGATGGCTCTGTGGCCTCTGCCTCAGGCACTAGAATGGCTCTGGTTGCAACAAAGCGACACCCTAGATGGGCAGAGCATCGCCCCCTGGTGGGCATGCCGGGTGGATCCTGGTTGGGCGCATGTGGGAGTCTGACTGCCTCTCTGTTTCCAACTTCAGAAAAATACAAAAAATAAATAAATAAATAAAAATAGCAATACTATAATAATAGGGGATTTTAATGCCCCAATAACATCACTAGATAGATAGATCCTCAAGAAAGAAAATTAACAAAGAAACAGCAGCCTTAAAGGACACAGTAGATCAACTGGATTTAATAGGTATCTTCAGAACCTTTCACCCTAAAACAGCAAGATATACATTTTTTTCAAGTGCTCATGGTACATTTTCTAGGATAGACCACATGTTAGGACACAAAATGAGTCTCAATAAATTTAAGAAGATTGAAATCATATCAAGCATCTCCTCTGATCACAATGGCATGAAAGTAGAAATCAACTACAACAGAAAAACTGAAAAACATTCAAACACTTGGAGAATAAATAGCATGTTATTAAATAACAAATGGGTTAACAATGAGATCAAGGAAAAAATAAAAAAAAATTTCCTTAAAACAAATGAAAATGAACATACAACAACTCAAAATTTATGGGACACAGCAAAGGCAGTCCTGAGAGGGAAGTTCATAGTATTACAGGCATACCTTAAGAAGCAAGAAAAAGCTCAAATAAACAACTTAACCCTGCATAAAAAAGAACTAGTAAGAGAACAGCAAGTAAAGCCCAAAAGTAGTAGAAGGAAGGAAATAATAAAGATCAGAACAGAAATAAATGACACAGAGGCTAAAAAAAAAAATACAGAATATCAATGATACCAAGAGCTGGTTCTTTGAAAAGGTAAACAAGATCGATGAACCTTTAACCAGACTCACCAAGAAAAAAAAGAAAGGACTCAAATAAATAAAATTAGAAATGATAGTGGAGAAGTAACAACTGATACAGCAAAATACAAAGGATTGTAAGAAAACACTATAAAGAATTGTATGCCAAAAAATTAAGACAACCTGGATGAAATGGACAAATTCCTTGAAACATATAATCTTTTGAAAATCTGGAAGAATCAGAAAATCTAAACAGACTGATTAAAACAAATGAGATTAAAACAGTTATCAAAAAACTCCAACAAACAAAAGTCTTGGGCCAGATGGCTTCATAGGTGAATTCTACCAAAAATTCAAAGAACTCACTCCTATCCTTCTCAAGCTATTTCAAAAAATTCAAGGGGAGGGAAGACTTCTAAGGTCCTTTTATGAGACGAGCATAATTCTGATTCCAAAACCAGGCAAAGACAACACAAAGAAATAAAACTAAACTATAGGCCAATATCCCTGATGAACTTAGATGCTAAAATTCTCAACAAGCAAACCGCTGACCGGGTGGTGGCGCAGTGGATACAGCGTCGGAATGGGATGTGGAAGACCCATGTTTGAGACCCCAATGTTGCCAGCTTGAGTGAGGGCTCATCTGGTTGGAGCAAGGCTCACCAGCTTGAGCCCAAGTCGCTGGCTTGAGCAAGGGGTTACTCGTTCTACTGAAGGCCCGCAGTCAAGGCACATATAAGAAAGCAATCAATGAACAATGAACATGTTGCAACACGCAAAAAAAACTAATGATTGATGCTTCTCATCTCTCCGTTCCTGTCTTTCTGTCCCCATCTATCCCTCTCTCTCTCTGTCTCTGCTAAAAAATAAAAATAAAAAAATAAAAATAAAAATTAGCAAACTGGATCCAGCAATACATGAAAAAAATCACACATCATGATCAACTGGGATTTATTCTGGGGAGGCAAGGCTGGTACAATATTCACAAATCAATCAATGTGATTCATCACATAAACAAAAGGAAGGAGGACAATCATATAATAATATCAATAGATGCAGAAAAAGCATTTGATAAAATCCAGCATCCATTTATGATCAAAATTCTAAAAAAGTAGGAATACAGGGAACATACCTCAACATGACACAGAGGCTAAAAAAAAATACAGAATATCAATGATACCAAGAGCTGGTTCTTTGAAAAGGTAAACAAGATCGATGAACCTTTAACCAGACTCACCAAGAAAAAAAAGAAAGGACTCAAATAAATAAAATTAGAAATGATAGTGGAGAAGTAACAACTGGTACAGCAAAATACAAAGGATTGTAAGAAACCATCTATTTCAAACCGATAGCCAACATCATACTCAATGGGAAAAATTAAAAGCAATCCACTTAAGATCAGAAACAAGGCAGGGGTGCCCCCTTTCACCACTCTTATTCAACATAGTTCTGGAAGTCCTAGCCACAACAATCAGACAAGAAGAAGAAATAAACGGCATTCAAATTGGAAAAGAAGAAATAAAACTATCATTATTTGGCCCTGGCCAGTTGGCTCAGTGGTAGAGCGTCGGCCTGGCGTGCAGGAGTCCAGGGTTCGATTCCCGGCCAGGGCACACAGGAGAAGCGCCCATCTGCTTCTCCACCCCTCCCCCTCCTCTCTGTCTCTCTCTTCCCCTCCCACAGCCAAGGCTCCATTGGAGCAGTGTTTGCCTGGGCGCTGAGGATGAGCCACTAGAATGGCTCTGATTGCGGCAGAGCGACACCCCAAGATGGGCAGAGCATCATTGCCCCCTGGTGGGCGTGCCAGGTGGATCCCGGTCGGGCGCATGCGGGAGTCTGTCTGATTGCCTCCCCGTTTCCAACTTCAGAGAAATAAAAAAACAAACAAACAAAAAAATCTATCATTATTTGCTGAGGATGTGATACTGTACATAGAAAACACTAAAGTCTCAGTCAAAAACTATTGGACCTGATAAATGAATTCAGCAAGGTGGCAGGATATAAAATTAATATTCAGAAACCAGAGGCATTTTTAAATACCAACAATGAACTGTCTAAAAGAGAAATTAAGAAAACAATCCTCGTCATTATTGCAACAAAAAATATTAAGTACCTAAGAGTAAATTTAATCAAGGAAGTTAAAGACTTATACTCAGAAAATCATAAAACATTGATAAAAAAAATCAAGGAAGATAAAAACAAGTGGAAGCATATACCATGTTCATGGATAAGAAGCATAAACATCATTAAAAATATCTACATTATCCAAAGCAATCTATAAATTCAATGCAATTCCTATTAAAATACCAATGGCATACTTCAAAGATACAGAACAAATATTCCAAAAATTTATACGGAACCAAAAAAGAACATGAATAGCCTAGCAATCTTGAAAAAGAAGAATAAAGTGGGTAGTATCACATGTCCTGATAGCAAGTTATACTACAAGGCCACTGTACTCAAAACAGCTTGGTAGTGGCATAAGCACAGGCATATAGATCAATGGAACAGAACAGAGAATCCAGAAATAAACCCACACCTATATGGACAATTGATATTTGACAAAGGAGGTAAGAGCATACAATGTAATAAAGACAGCCTCTTTAACAAATGGTGTTGGGAAAATTGGACAGGTAATGCAAAAAAATGAAACTAGACCACCAACTTACACAAAAATAAACTCAAAATGGATAAAGACTTAAATGTAAGTCTCAAAACCACAATCATCTTTGGAAGAAAACAGGCAGTAAGCTCTTCGACATCTCTCACAGCAATATATTTACTGATTTATCTCCATGGGCAAGGGAACAAATGGACAAGATGAACAAATGAGACTATATCAAACTAAAAAGATTTTGCACACACACAAAAAAAGATTTTGCACAGCTAAAGACAATATGAACAAAAAAAAATACAAACCACACAATGGGAGAATATATTTAACAATACGTCTGATAAGGGGTTAATAACCAAAATTTATAAAGAACTTGTAAAATTCAACACCAGGAAAGTAAACAATCTAATCAAAAAATGGGCAAAAGAAATGAATAGACACTTCTCCAAAGACATACAGATGGCCAATAGGCATATGAAAAAATGTTCAACATCACTAATTATTAGAGAAATGCATATTAAAACCACAATGAGATACCACCTCACACCTGTCAGAATGGCGCTCATCAACAAAACAACACAGAATAAGAGCTGACAAGGATGTGGAGAAAAGGGAACCCTCCTGCACTGCTGGTGGGAACGCAGATTGGTACAGCCACTGTGAAAACAGTATGGAATTCCTAAAAAAATTAAGAATGGAATTGCCTTTTGACCCAGCTATCCCACCTTCAGGAATATATCCTATGAGTATCAAATCACTGATTCAAAAGAAGAAATGCACCCCCATGTTTATGGCAACATTGTTCACGATAGCCAAGATCTGGAAACAGCCCAAGTGTCAGTCAGTGGACGAGTAGATTAAAAAGCAGTGATACATATACACAATGGAATACTATGGGGCTGTGAAAAAGGAAATCTTACCTTTTGCAGCAACATGGATGGACCTGGAAACTATTATGCTAAGTGAGATAAGCCAGGCAGAGAAAGAAAAATATCATATGAGCTCACTCATTTGAGGAATCTAATGAACAATGTGAACTGAGGAAGGTAATAGAGGCAGAGGCGGGATCAAAGGGACCAAATTAAAGTGGTCAAGGGGAAAGGGGCAAGGGGATGAGAGGAGGGGATCAGAAAAGGGAAAGAGGGGGAGGGGCACAAAGAAAACTAGATAGAAGGTGACAGAGGACAATCTGACTTTGGGTGATGGGTATGCAACAGAATTGAATGACAAGATAACCTGGACATGTTTTCTTTGAATATATGTACCCTGATTTATTGATGTCACCCCATTAAAATTAATAAAAATTTATTTATTTAAAAAAAAGAAGAGAGGAGAACAGAAGCTCCATATCCACGCATGCTGCAAATGGCTTTTTCCAGTCTACCTGAATCATTACCAGCTAGAAGCAGCGGTCATTGGGACTTGGACATGAGCTGCAAAGTATAGAATGGTGACAACAATTTCAGTGCCATGCGGACTTTTCCTGTGGGGAACTTTCCTGGACTCCTGCTCCCTGTGACAGCTCCTAACAGACTGAACTGTGGTTGGGTTGCATTTTTCAGGGATTTGGCATGGTGATGGGGCCAACTTGGACTTGGTGAACATGTTAAGAACACTACTCTTTTATGGATTCTTGCTGTATTGGCCAAGAGTTTGCTTAAAGGCTTTTAATCACTGTAAAAAAAAAAATAGAGGACTGGATGAAGAAGATGGGGCACATATACACCATGGTATACTATTCAGCTAGGAGAAAGGATGACATCGGATCACTTACAGCGGAATGGTGGAGTCTTGGTAGCATTGTGCGGGATGAAATAAGCGAATCAGAAAAAAACAGGAACTGCAGGATTCCATACATTGGTGGGACATAAAAGCGAGACTAAGAGGCATGGACAAGAGGGTGGTGGTTACGAGGGGTGGGGGGAGGGAAGGCGGAAGAGGGGGAGGGGGAGGGGTACAGAGAGAACTGGATGGAGGTTGGCGGAGGACGATCTCTCTTTGGGTGATGGGTATGCAACAGAACTAAATGACAAGATAACCTGGAAATGTTTTCTTTGAATGTATGTACCCTGATTTATTGATGTCACCCCATTAAAATAAAAAATTTATTTAAAAAAAAAAAAAAGGAAAGAGATTAGTGACAGCAATTCCTGGAGGGAAAGGGGGAAGGTGTTGGGGGGAGGGAGGCAAGGGGGGTATCAAGGGGAACACGGGGGTGAGGGTAGAGATATATTCGGTGGGATAATTGAATCTATGTAAACACAATAAATTAAAATCAATAAAAAATTTTTTAAAAAGTACTTTGGTTCAACTAGCCAAGCAACGTTTAAATTCTCTTTATAATGTCCCTGATAATCAATAATCCAGTGTTTGACTCTCATGTTATAAATTCACTCTTCTCCAAAGTAACTTATTCAGGTTTTTTTTTTTTTTTTTGTATTTTTCTGAAGCTGGAAACGGGAGAGACAGTCAGACAGACTCCCACATGCGCCCGACCGGGATCCACCCGGCACACTCACCAGGGGGCGATGCTCTGCCCCTCCGGGGTGTCGCTCTGTCGCGACCAGAGCCACTCTAGCGCCTGGGGCAGAGGCCAAGGAGCCATCCCCAGCGCCCGGGCCATCTTTGCTCCAATGGAGCCTCGCTGTGGGAGGGGAAGAGACAGAGAGGAAGGAGGGGGGGAGGGGTAGAGAAGCAGATGGGCGCCTCTCCCATGTGCCCTGGCCGGGAATCAAACCCGGGTCCCCCGCACACCAGGCCGACGCTCTACCGCTGAGCCAACCGGCCAGGGCTACTTATTCAGTTTTTATGCAGACCCATTAACAGGGGTCATCCCTGTAGTAATCCAAACTGTTTCTGTATAGTTTACACCCAATGAAGATCTGCATTTAACAATTAGTAGGTTTCTCCTGAGTTCCTTCAATTATTCCTTATTATACATAGTTTTTAGCCCTTTCATCATTCTCGTCATTCTCCTATAAAAGTACTTCAGTGGCCCACATGCATTCTATAGTATTATCCCAGGATACTTATTATTTCTGGTGTGTCCGCACCAGAGAAGTGCTGGACTATTCTTCTCACTCTGAATATTATCACCTCAGTTTTTCAATGACCAAATTGCACTGGTGATTATTATGAACTTTGCTGCCTAGTAGTCGTCTGTTGTAAACTGCATTGCTACTGAAGATATGTTCTCATCTGGTACTTTTTTCAATACAAATATTGGGCTTTAGATTTTTCCCAAATGGAAAACAACTTGTTAATTCTGACTCACCTCTCTGATGTGCAAAATTCATTCATTCAATAAGTATTTTTGAAAGCCAACTATTTATCAGACAATATTCTAATGCATTAAATACAGCATTCAACAAAACAAAGAACTCGCCTGACCAGGCGGTGGCGCAGTGGATAGAGCGTCAAACTGGGATGCAGAGGACCCAGGTTCGAGACCCTGAGGTTGCCAGATTGAGCGCGGGCTCATCTGGTTTGAGCAAAATTACACCAGGTTGAGCCCAGGGTCGCTGGCTCCAGCAAGGGGTTACTCAGTCTGCTGAAGGCCCGCGGTCAAGGCACATATGAGAAAGCAATCAATGAACAACTAAGGTGTTGCAACGCGCAATGAAAAACTAATGATTGATGCTTCTCATCTCTCTCCGTTCCTGTCTGTCTGTCCCTGTCTATCCCTCTCTGACTTACTCTCTGTCTCTGTAAAAAAAATAAATTAAAAAAAAACAAAACAAAGAAATCACTACCTAATGTAGTTAACATCTGTCATTTTTTATGATCCTGATTCTATAAGCTTTCACCATCCACCCTCTCAATTTCATCCATAAAATATGGCTAAACTGCCTGACCAGGCAGTGGCGCAGTGGATAGAGCATCAGACTAGGATGCGGAGGACCCAGGTTCGAGACCCCAAGGTCGCCAGCTTGAGTGTGGGCTCATCTGGTTTGAGCAAAGCTCACCAGCTTGGACCCAAGGTCGCTGGCTCGGGCAAGGGGTTACTCAGTCTGCTGTAGCCCCACGGTCAAGGCACATATGAAAAAGCAAACAATGAACAACTAACGTGTCGCAACGAAGAACTGATGATTGATGCTTCTCATCTCTCTCCGCTCCTGTCTGTCTGTCCCTATCTATCCCTCTGACTCTCTGTCCCTGAAAAAAAAATATGGCTAAACTCCTTGTCCCTTTATCCCAATCACAGATTAGCCTGACTAAGCAGTGGCACAGTGGACTGGGACGTGAAGGACCCAGGTTTGAAACCCCAAGGTTGCCGCATGAGCGCAGGCTCACCAGCTTGATTGCGGGATCATAGACCTGACCCTATGGTTGTTGGCTTGAGCCCAAAGGTCGCTGGTTTGAGCAGGAGGTCACTTGCTCTGTTGTACCCCCCCACTCCCAGTTAAGGTACATATGAGAGAGCAATCAGTGAACAGCTAAGGTACCGCAACAAAGACTTGATGCTTCTCACCTCTCTCCCTTCCTGTCTGTCCCTATCTCTCGCTCTCTCTCTGTAACAAAAAAAACAAAACTAATATTGTTAAAAAAAAAAAAGGTACAAGCATGACAAAGCTAACATCCAGGCTATTCCAAAAGAAACTAACATTCATTAATTCATTAAAGAATTGTTTAAGACTATTCATATAGTTATCTATCAAGAGAGCTACCCTTGCATCTAGCTCAGATTTCTCTATCTCATCCACAATTATATCATGAAGGACTTGTGAAGTCTAAACATACTACAAGTCTCCAAAATTTCCAAAACCTTTCAGATTCTTTGCCCAGAAATTTTAAAAATGCAGAAGTCTTGAAACAGCTTTGCATGGCTATACCAAAATAATCTAGGTAGCAGTGACAAAATGCTAAACTTACCTCTTTCATCCAATAAGAGATTTTCTGGCTTAATATCCCTGTGAGTTATTCCAATACCATGCAGATAAATCTAAGAAAGCAAAGGAAAGCATACTAGAATTTAGTAAGTAACTTCATTCATACTAATTTTAAGTAAAATGAAAAGAGACAACTATACTTACTACCCCTGCCATGAGTTGATGGAAGAATCTCTGAGCATCTTGTTCAGGCATACCTATATCTGGCTCTATAGAAGTTATGCAAGTTAGTTTACAAGGTAAATATAATTAGGAATCAACCACATAACCTCCAAATTCTAAGGTTAAACATTGGTGATTATACTTTAGCAAACAGAAGCTTATACTAGCAATTAAGACTCTCTAGTCCACTAACACATACAATACCTAGTAACTCACATTAACCCATGTTATGTGGTGAAAATTAACACAGAAAAATTAGAAATAACAATCTATTATCCAAATCAAGAATGCAAATCATACCTTGAAAGCCCCTACTTTACTTATTTTAACCATGATTTATTTGATCTTTCAATTTCTCCTCTAATTTCATCAAAATGTTATGCCAATATTTTTCCACTCCTGAAATGTAATTGTCAAAGTGGAAGCTTGGGCAAATCTCAGCTAATTTCAATAAATATTTAACAAATTTAAACTTCATATAACCTCTCACACTACCAAGTCATGAATGCCTGTGTAATTTCTTTGGGAAACAGTTTTATTAAGAAATAGCCTATTGTCAGTTACCTTTTTACATTTTGATCTCCCTTGTTAACTCATGATTTCTTTTATATAAAAGAAATAAATACTTTTGAGATAAATACTGGAGATTCTAATAACTAATTTTGACTATTAATACAATAGCTTTAAATAATAAATATAGATCCACAGATTTTATGCACTTCTCAGTGTTCTGTAACATCAAGCCTTTGAGTCTACCTGAACATTTAAGTAGCAGAAACATAATTCACTTAATGTATAAAAGCAATCCTAGGAAATTCCAAATTATTTCACTAACATAAAAGAAAAAATGTAACAACATGGTATTATTTTGCATCTGTAAATACATCCAATAATTTCGTGTAATTAGTGTTTACAAAAAAATTATAAAAGCGCCTGGCCAGGTGGTGGCGCAGTGGATAGAGTGTTGGACTGGGATGCTGAAGACCAGGTTCAAGACCCCAAGGTCACCAGCTTGAGCGTGGGCTCATCTGGTTTGAGCAAAAGCTCACCAGCTTGGACCCAAGGTCACTGTCTCGAGCAAGGGGTTACTCGGTCTGCTGAAGGCCCACGGTCAAGGCACATATGAGAAGGCAATGAACAACTAAGGTGTTGCAACGAAAAACTAATGATTGATGCTTCTCATCTCTCTCCGTTCCTGTCTGTCTGTCCCTATCTATCCCTCTCTCTGACTCTCTCTCTGTCCCTGTAAAAAAAAAAAAAAAAAAAATAATAATAATAATAATAAAAGCAAACAATGCATTGATTTCTAATACTTCACCATGAAATTACAGTTTATCATTCTTAAAATCTACAAAGCAACAATACCAACCAATTCATAAGCAATTCTCAGTGGACAATGACCAAATTAGCAAACCCAAGCTTAAAAAACAAATTTAGAAACTTTGTTTAGTAGAATATTTAACTGAAATCCTTTCCATACCTATTCGATCAAAAAGTTCTCCTCCACTACAATATTCCAGAAATAGATATTGGATATTGCCTTCTCTCCTGTGACCATAGAATTTCACTACATTCTCATGATTTAACATTTTATTGATACAGATCTCTTTCTTAATATTTTCTGGACAATCTACAGCACGCTTCATGTCTACAATCTTCACTGCAACCGCTTCTTCGGTTCTTCTATTCACAGCAAGTTGAACTCTAAAAAGTAAAAGGAAAAGGAAACGTTATAACATTCCAGATGCTTGAATTCTATTAATTTTAAAACTTCAAAAGATCAAACATGACCCATCCAAAGCTATTTTTCCTTTATTAATTTCTCCACCAAGGAGAAACCATGGTTTCTGCTATATTCTCAACAGACACTACTCCTTTCTGAAATGAGGTATAAGAGGTAATGCACCAAGGAAATCATTATGTTATATGGCCAAAAGTCACTTAATAAACACTTGAGAATATAAACTACAGTGGGATAATAGTAGTTCTAGGCCACATTTTATTTTAGTAACATTACCTAACGTTTATTCTTCCTGTGGAAATTGCTGTAAGCACCTATGGGGTAAGGACTGCAACTGCCATCTTACAGCTAGCTAAGAAAACAAAGGCACACATGACATTTGGAAGCTTCCCTAAGAACAGAACAATTTGACCCCAAGCAATCTGACTCCAGAGTCCGTTCACTCGCTCCTCTAACTTCTGTGCCCAACACCCAATAAGGAACACGTGGCAGGAGAAACTGACCGCAGAGGTCCTTTCCAGCTCTTTAGAAACAATGTCAAAGGGAAAAAAGGCCTTACAGCTTCAGCTTCCAAGTCTTGGGTTTCAAATGCAGAGATGTGTCTTCTAAGGCCCCATTTATTAAATAACAACTCCAAAACAACGAATATGCCCTCAAACCGGGCCAGACAGAAAAGGAAGCAAGTATGAAAGCAGGGGCGCGGGCTCACTCACTCTCCATAGGCACCTTCTCCCAGGGTCTGCACCAAGTCCCAGTCTTCCACGAAGGGCACCGCCATGGCCGCTCTGTCCCACGGCTGTAACCGGCGGGGTCCAGAGACTCGGGGATGAGCGCCAGCTTCAGCACCTGTGAAGCCACTGAGCCGCGCGCCCTCAATATAAACAACAGCACTGTTCCCCCTGACACCTCATCGCCCACATTTCAACCCAGCCCAAACCGCAGAAAGGGTTCTAAATCGTGGCGTGCGGTTCTGTAACTCTGCAACCCCACGCACACCGAGGGCACATACTGGCCTTTCCCGTCCGGAGGAAACAGAACAGCTGTGACAAGGCGGGGACAATGCCCCGGCGGATATCGAGGGGTGAAAGGTGGGCTCGGGGCCGAGAGCACAGGGTGCAGGGACCAGGAGTTGGCAGCGCCCCTTCCCACCCCTGCAGCGTCCGCTGGGCCGGGAAGAGGCCGGGGCGGGGCCAAATTGCCCGACGGGCGGGAGGCAGGGCCGGTGGCACGCAGGCCGGGAAAGAGGTAGTCCCTCTACCACCGGGACCGCGGTACTACCCCCTCCGCCCTCTGGAGCCGCCCCTCCGGGTAGGGGCGTTTGTCCGAACCCGTGGCCATGACTCTCCTAGCTAATGCGGACCCTGAATTCGTCGGTAGACGCCCTTCCCCCCCCCCTACCCGCCGCCCTCCTCACCAGGCCGTCTTCTGCCCGCTACTACAGGAATCCAAATGCAGCGTTTTTCCCGCCAAAACTGGCTAGCGCCACAGTGTCGCAAACGCGCGCGCCCTACCGTAAAGCAAGGAGGTGCGCTTTCCCGTTTTCGGGTTTGGAAGGCCGGCCGCTCGGAGTGGATGGGAATGGCAACTGGGCCTTACCCACTGTGGGTCTGGGAGGTCTCGGCTACCAAACGTATCCATGTCAACGGGACAGGACTGCGGGCCCTGCTTGGGCCGCGCACGAGCGGAGAAGCTGGGACCGGCTGCCCAGAACTGGTTCTGGGCGGACGAAGGAACGCGGGGAGCCGCAGGGCGGCCCCGGGAACCGGCCAGGAAGGCGTCGGGCAGTTTGAGGCACTGTCAGGTGACCAGTTTTGCCGGGTTCTGAACCGGCTCCAAACAGTACCCAGCCGCGCTGTTTAGAAAAATAGAGAATCTTCATGGCTTAGTCTTCCGTGCCTTCTCATTCTGAATGTGGAATTTACACTGGCACAACAGAAAGGCTGTTTTGCCTCATTTTACAATTCAGGTGTTAAAAGTAACCAGTTTATGGGAAAGTAAATTCTGGGGAAAGGGGCCTGTTTAAGGAGTAAGTAATGTGGAAAACTTAAATAGGTTTCACCTTGGCAGTAAAAGAGTGGGGAGCCCCAAGATTCAGGCAACATCATCTCCATTAAATTCTCCACCTCTTAAAACTGGGCCACATACATGGGGCATAACTAGCTCGATTGTGTTACGGGTAACGGAGGAAAATAAATGTAAAATAGGTTACAGAAAAATGCACACATCCGTTTTCAACCAAGACTGGAGCCCTTCAAAATGCCTATTCAAGAAGTTAACCAGGACATCACAGGTGAGGCTTCATGTAATAAAGGAAGTTTTCAGGTCACTTACTATTCAATACATTGTATGCTGCTCAGTTTCCTATGTTTCTGGACAGAATTAAAAGTATCAGCCTGAATAAAAAGGTATACAGACTAGGCAGAATGCAGTTAAAGCTAGCATATGGGAGAATGCCCAGTAATCTCTGTTCCCTTCTGAAACCTACTAAAATAGTATACCTTTAAAAGACACTAGAAGAGAGTATGAAAAACAGAATTTTGGCAAGCGGAACGTCTTCAGTTAAAACAAAGATGAATCCTAGAGCCAACAATGCCAAAGCAGAAAAGCAACTTGATTTACAATCACGTAACTTCCCAACGGCTCAATCAAGTAACTGAAAGGTAGATGAAGGTGGGGCATAAAAGAGGGTAGGTTCAAAGACTAGGTAAGAAGCAAATAGACCCTTGGATCCAGAGCTGCCCCTCCCCAAAGCTGGAACAGACTTGAGGATAAACACATGGTATCTGAGCTAGAAAGCTACAAGGATGGTTCAAGGCTTGGGTGCTTTACTGAAAACAAAGGCATTAAGTTTTGCACTGAAGGTTGGACCTCTTACATCTTTTTTCCACGTTACTCTTAGAAAAATCTGGCAGCTTGGTTTGTATCCTTACAGCAGTGATTTTCAACCTTTTTTGAGCCGCAGCACATTTTTTACATTTACAAAATCCTGGGGCACACCACCTACCAAAATGACACTCTAACACAGTACATATACATATAGTTAATAATATAGTTTCTAAATGTATTTATACTCAGTGTGAAACCTGGGCCTGTTTCGATGAACACAAAAGGCAGGTATGGTAGGACTCACACGAAGCTCTTCCTCAACAGTTCTCAGTCTCTCTGTTTTTAGTTTTTATCGCAGTCAAGCTTGAGAAGCTCAGCTCACATAGATATGTGGTTGAAAACGGGCGCAATGTCAAAATAGCTTTGTTGGCCAGAATGGGGAACTCCTTCACAACAGATAACCAAAAACTGTCCAAAGGAAGATCAGCAAACTTTAGCTTTGAAGTTAGATAACATTGTGATGCATTGTTTATCACCCTCTGCAGGGGGGCTCTTTTAAAAAGAAAAAGGTCAAATATCTATATACACCATCAGGATAGACATAACCAGCTGAGGCTGAGGCTTTATCTAGTGGTGGCAACATTTACCTCCAGTCCTGATCAGGATTAGAAATCGGGACCATGGGGAGGAGTAGCAGCTTCAACTACTCGCAGTGGCCACACAATGACAAGTGTGCGGCAGCCTGAGCAGGGACCTTCCTGGGTGTGGATGAGAGGCGGCCTACTATTGGTTCATCGCTAGTGGTTGGGATAAATCCTAGAACAGGGGTCCCCAAACTTTTTACACAGGGGGCCAGTTCACTGTCCCTCAGACCGTTGAAGGGCCGGACTATAAAAAAAACTATGAACAAATCCCTATGCACACTGCACATATCTTATTTTAAAGTAAAAAAAACGGGAACAAATACAATATTTAAAATAAAAAACAAGTAAATTTAAATCAAGAAACTGACCAGTATTTCAATGGGAACTATGGGCCTTTTGGCTAATGAGATGGTCAATATGCTCCTTTCATTGACCACCAATGAAAGAGGTGCCCCTTCCGGAAGTGCAGCGGGGCCGGATAAATGGCCTCAGGGGGCCGCAGTTTGGGGACCTCTGTCCTAGAAGGTGACTGGTCAGTGAGTGTTCCCTGTGCCTCCACTCTTCCTGTCGCTGATAGCTGGAGGGATTGTGAGGGGAATGTTTATGTTTGGACGGAGGCGGCTGGCGGTGGGCCGGATAAATAGCCTCCGCAGGCCGTAGTTTGGGGACCCATGTTTAATTTCCCCATGGCACACCTGACCATGTCTAACGGCACAATGGTTGAAAAACATTACCTTAGAGAATATGCAAGCCTTCCCAAGGGAATGTTATCTATATAAAAGATCTGCCTAACCTGTGGTGGCACAGTGGATAAAGCTTTGACCTGAAATGCTGAGGTTGCCCATTCAAAACCCCAAGGTCTCCAGCTCTGAGCCAGGGCTCATCAGCACTAGGTTGCTGGCTTGAGCATGGGGACATTGGCACAGCCCTGATCAAAGCACATACATACAAGAAGCTCAATTCACAACTAAAGTGAAAGCAACTATGACTTGATGCTTCTCACGCTCTCCCTTCCTGTCTCTCTCTCTCTCTCAAAAAAAAAAAAAAAAAAAAAGAGCTAATTCTAAGATTCCAGTATCAGGGATTTCCTAATGTAACAACTCAACCAAATCACAGCAGTGAGCCTGACCCTGCTCCCCAAATAGCTTTCCCATCAGCTTTTTAGGGACCCGCTCTTTTTCCACAAGAGAAAGAAAGGGAGAGAGGAAGGGAGAGAAATGAGAAACAGCAACTTGTAGTTGCAGCACTTGAATTGTTCACTGACTGCTTTTCATACCTGCCTTGAATGGGGGCACCAGCTGAGCAAGTGACCCCTTGCTCAAGTCAGTGACTTTTGGGCTCAAGCTGGGATAGTTTTGATGATCCCACACTCAAGCTGGCGACCTCGGGGTTTTGAACCTGGGACCTCAGCATCCCAAGTTGATGCTCTCTTCACTGCACCACCACCAGTCAGGCTAGGGTCCCACTCTTAAAAAGAGCAGACAACCAAGAATTTAAAAAGGACTTTAATATGAAAGATGTCAAAACAAAGGAATATTCAAACAAAAACACCCCCAACATTAAAAACTGTGATAGCAGAAAATAAAGAAACTAAATAGATTACAAAAAATTATTTTATAAAATCTTCCATGAGGAAGCATGAAGATGGAAACCAAAGTAAGAATAGTATGAGAGACTTATCTGCAATGCCCACCATCCAAATAGCTTATTTTTCAGAAAGAGAAATAGATTAGGGGAAATCCACAAATAACTGAGGAAATTTCCCAGAACTGAAAACTTGACTTTCCACACGCATAATGAACGATCCACTCTAAGACACATCATTTGGAAAATTCCAAAACATTACATATAAAGAGAAGATTCCAAGAGGTTTGAGGTGGGAGTGAGAGGGAATGGACACATGCAAAAAAAGGAAAAATCAGAATAGCACTGTATTTCTCAACATTTAGAACAGAGAAAATAATGAGCCCATGCCTCCAAAATAATTCTAAGGAAATGTTATTCATAACCTGGAACTCTATTAGCAAACCAATTAAGTGTGGCATGAGACATGCAAGATCTCAAGAAATTTACCTCCTACACACTTTCTCAGCAAAGTGTGACAGAGGTAAATTAGAGGTGACAGATAAAGAAATGTAAGAGGATTAATATGCATAATAAAACAGTGAAAGGATACACCAACCCAAGAGTTGTGTAGCAAACCTAAAGAATAAATCAAACAGGGACATACCAGAACAGAAAGACATCACTAATGAGTCTGAACAAAGAAAAAGAAAGTTGGCACAAATGAAGTTGAGTTTGGGGAGAAATTAATGATAAGTACAAAAATGAAAAAACTACAAAGTTATGCAGGTAAAAAAAAATAGTAGCATACCACATGGCCTAGTTGTGGAAAGCCATAGGGTTAAAAACTATAAGGTTCTATATAACTATAATAGAACCTTAAAATGTTCCATGGGAATAGCAGGATGGTGAAAAAGAGCTAAATTCTCAATTCCCACACCAGAAAGCCAACAGATGACACCTAAAATTGAAAAATCAATACATAGCAAAAGAAAGTAAGCTATTTAATGAGGTGGAGGTAAGCAATGTGAGAATCAGCAGAGTTGAAAGTAATTGCCCTTCCTGGGAGTGGAAAACACTTGTTGCTTTTTAGAATTGAGTTTTTTATACACTAAGTGTACTCTAATAATGCAAATGAAAAGTAAATTTTTCAAAAAGATGGCTTCATGCAGCCTAAAAAGTAACAAAATCATCAAAGCAACATCTATAATGATAAAGGGTTATCCCATTTATACTATGGAGGAAGACCATTAATGATCTCTAAATGGTATTCATATTGGTAAAAGAAATAAAAAATAAATAAACCTCAGAATAACCTCTTACAATAGGGAGAAATTCTTATATAAACTAAGTAATGTATTTTACCTATAGTAAGTCAAATATTACATCAAATCTAAACTTCACACAGTTGAAGCACTTTATATATATATTGTTTACTGTGTATAGAAGTATACCTGAGCACACTTTATAGGAGCACCATTTTTACTTATCTAAAAGCCATGTAATTGCTCCCATTCCTTCAACAGGTAACACTAATTAGTTGCCTTGTATTTTTAAAAATGATTTAAGGTTTGGAAATACCACTGATACTTGTCTTATGTTGTAAAATACATACAATGTCCTTCTCTACTGTGATTTTAAGTTTCTCTTCCCCTTTACCTCCGTCACGCTAGCACTGCTTTCTAGGTACCTGCTACTAGCAATTCTTTCTCTTAACTCGTAAGCTAACTTGCCAAGGACTTCAAAACCAGATCATTGAGATTATTAGTGGTATATAACAACAACAAATAGGCAGAGATTAAGGGATAAAAAAGCTCTCCTTTAAATAACCATAGAATTTTAGTGTGTAATCTAAAGCAAAGGAGCAAAGAGACATTTGCTGTATCATGGATAAGTGAGATACAAGCTGGATTTCAAATAGGTATGCATGATTCCATTTCAACAGCTTCCAAAATATCTACTAACCATCAAGTTTTATATATAATGTTGGAGGAGTTTCTTCCTCCACTGATAATGAAAACAATTTCACTGTTTGTCTTGAGTCTTCAAAACCGCTGATTTATTCTCCCTGTATTTATTCCTGCTTCAAAACAAAACAAAAAACGACCTAGCTAATCCCAAAGAATAGTGAGATCACCTTCTCTCCCTCCTAAAGTCAGAGTTTCAGGGATGAGATATGTTGAAAAGAGACATGACAGCAACACAGCTGCCTTTCCTCCCAGAAATGGCACTCCTCTAGTCCCACTTATTCATTCAATAAATGTTTATTGAGCATCCCGTGCAAGGCATGGTGCTCGGAGCTGCAATTTTTGAAATGACAAAACTGTTTATATATGTCGGATCTGATCTAGTCCTAGATAGTTTCCCTGATTTGTGAAAGACAGAATGTCCCTACACAGCTGATTTAGAGAACTAAAAACATGGATGAGGTCTGCTTTCTGTCTATCAGCCCAGCATAAACTTTGCCTTCCTCAAATCAGTTAAAAGTAAAAACAAATAAGGCACATTAAAAAAAAATTCCCCCCCTTTAATGGACTAAAGTAAAGCCATGACATTTCATTTGGTAACCTGCTCAATTATATAACTCTTTGCATTTGGCCCAGCCCCTACTGCCAAGGGCAAAACTTCCAGAGAAATCTAATCCCATCGTGCTGTTCTTTAAACTGCATATTTAAAAAATGTCTTCAGCGTCCTAAATTTGACGCGCTCAGTGCAAAGCATATCAGAGCGGGACGTAATCTTTATGTCCTTGACAAGCCTCGATTATCCAGGTCCTTTACCTGCAACAAAAAATTTAGTATTTACAATCAGGTCAACTTGGGAGAGCTCCCCTTACCCAGACGGGGAGGACTTATGTTGGATTCTACTGCCTGGTTTGGCTTTGTGATTAATCAAGCACTAGTTTGAGGCTAGCTACTCTCTGCTTAGCCTTTTGAAATACCTCTGTGAGGAGCAGTATAAATGATCTACCTTCCAAATACATCAAAGTATGTTAGAGATAAAACACACTTATATGTGACTTTATGACATAAGTTCTTCAGTAGAAGAAAATGTAGTTCGAAAACACAAACAGACACTCTTTCTCTTTCTCCCCTGCCCCAAAGCTCGATAATCCTAGAAAAGACCAAGTTCAGCCGCAACTGGAGGAGTATCACTGCAACCACTGCTAAAATGACAACAGATCAGCAGACTGGGGTATCTACTCTCTGAGAACAATCTAAAATAAAAACAGTAAAATTCTCAGTGAGTTGCAAACTCCTCTTCAGACATAAGAAAAGTCCCTTTTTTAGAGATATGTTGCCTGCTTTTAAGCACTAGAACCAATCTGCAAACATTACAGCAGCTTTCTCAGTATAAGATCTGCTCACCTTGTATATCCTTACTAGCCAATGTTCTGTGGTATATGCTTCCTCCAGAACATCAAGCTCAAAGTCTTTATTCCCAATCTCAGCATTCCGCACACGGTCAAAGCCTGGTGGACGCTCTAGAAAGACAAAAAAGAAAAAGAGATACACTTCTTTCTACAGTACTGATTTCCTAAAGAAATAGTAAATCAATTGGTAAACCATCTACTAATTGGAATGCAGAATATTTAGGGTAGGACCTGCAGAAAAGGATGTCAGGTAGTAAAGGCAAATCCAGTGTTACTCTAACTCAAGTCCTCTCCAAGATGATGATGCTTCTCATGCCTTCTAAGAGACAGGGCTAACTTCCAAACCCTCTATTCCTGAGGACTGCCACCCAGAGGCCTCTGTGTTACCTAGTAATCCTTCCATGGATCAGAGAAGAACCTATCAGAAGTCAAAGGCCTGTATCTGGTTCAGAAATTGTCCCTAAGGCAGAAATAAGAAATTGAAGTCAGAAGGAAAGACTTAACTACTCAAATTACTCTCAATTTACTTAGCTAAAATGACAAGTCCTTTATCCCCCCTCATTCCATTTTCCACTGGAGTACAGTTTACTGAGAGGCAATAAAGAGTAATGGGTAAAAGCACTAGAATCTGGAGCCAGACTGCCTGGACTTAAGCTGACTCTGCTACTAGTTATGTGACTCTGAGCGCTTAAGTATCCTATACTGCTCACAAAAACTAGGGGATATTTTATCGCTTCATATCCATTTTTGAAATATCCCCTAATTTTTGTGAGCAGTATATTTATACCTTCATTTCCTCATATATTAAATGTGAGTAATACCATCTACTTTTTTAGTTATTGTGAGAATTAAATGAGTTAATAGATGTAAAGCACTTGGAAGAGTGCCTGGCATATGAAAAACACTCTGTATTAGCTATTACTGTTCTTCTTATTTATTGTTATCAATGTTGCTATGAATCACTCACTGGCTTCTGTATAGACTTGTCCAAAGCGATAGTAACACATCTTGTACATTAGGCAGTTGAGCAGCACTGGAGAACCTTCACGGTCCACACGGAATTCCCCAGTTGGAGTATAGTAATCATGCTCCTTGATATGTCTGCCTGTGTCTGTGCTCCCTCCAATTCGGACCATCCACAGAAACTTGTTGATGTCTAGGAAAAGAAAAAAAGAACTGTTGCATCACAAAGGTTGCTGGAGCTAAATCACCTACTGAAAAGGTCACTACTTCTAAAGAAATTCCCCAAATATTTTTCTAATGGAGAATGGTACTATTTCACTCATTTGTAATAACTGAAAAGTCAATGTGTGGGCAAAACGTTTTTCTTTAAAGTATAAAACTTGTCCTATAGGTTATTAGACTCCTGAAATCCTACACTATTGGTTCAGACGTAAGTCACAACTGAAATTAGACCCAGGTATTACCTGTGGCTGAGCTGTCCAATACAGTAGGTTGCTAGCCACATGTAGCTACTGACACTTGAAATGTGGCTAGTCCAAATTAAGATGTGCTGTAAGTATAAAATACACATTGGATTTCTAAGACTTAGTCCAAAAACGTGTGTAAAATATCTTAATTATGTTACATAATAATACTCAGTTAAATAAAATTATTAAAATTCATGTCTAAGGGGGTTGGGGAGGTAGAAGAGGGTATAAGGGAGATAAATAGTGATGAAAGGAGACTTAACTTGGGTTGGTGAACCCATGATACAATATAGAGATGATGTATTATGGAACTATACACCTGAAACCTATATAATTTTATTAACCAATATCATCCCAATAAAATCAACTAAAAAGTTTTAAAATGTAAATAAAAATAAAGCAAAAAATAAAAATAACAATAAATTTCTCCTAGTAAAAAAATTAAAACAAACAAATAAAATTAATTTCCCCTTTTTACTTATTTTGGTGTGGCTAACAGAAATTTTTTAAATGACATACGTGCCTCCATTATATTCCTACTGGACAGTACTGACCTAGGGAGTAGTAGTTTTGTTTTTTTTTAATGAAGGTAGTTATTCTTTTTTTTTATAATTTTTTTTTTTAATTTTTATTTATTTATTCACTTTAGAGAGGAGAGGGAGAGACAGAGAGAGAGAGAGAGAGAGAGAGAGAGAGAGAGAGGAGAGACAGAGAGAAGGGGAGGAGGAGCTGGAAGCATCAACTCCCATATGTGCCTTGACCAGGCAAGCCCAGGGTTTCGAACAGGCGACCTCAGCATTTCCAGGTCGACGCTTTATCCACTGAGCCACCACAGGTCAAGCGGAGTAGTAGTTTTACCAGAAAGGTAGAGAAGACATGAACATGCTCCCTTTCTTGACCTGCGGTGGCAAAGTTACAAACCTCCAAAGCATATCTTTGAGAAGTCAGCATTTTTATGTCAAAATACTGATACCATCAACATCAACTCAGGTTTCTCAAGAGTATGTTACTCTCTGTATCTCCCTCAGGCTTCAGGGAAATGGACGGTTAATATAAAAATTGATCCATACAAAAAAATATTCCTACTGCACTACTGCAAAGGATTCCAGGGTATAGAACAGTGGTTAAGAACACAGACTCTGGATCTAAACTACCTGGGTTTGAATCCCACCACTGTCAATTCTAGGTGTGACCTTCAGCAAGTTACTTAACCTCTCTGTGCTTCAGTTTCTTCATCTGTCAAATTAGAAAAATGACAGTATCTGCACAATACAGCTACTACAGTATTATGAGTAAGACTATGTAAAGTATTTAATGTATCATTTGTAAGCATTCAATAAATAACGGTACTATTCTCACATAGTAGCTGCAGTCTTACCTCCACCTTATAAATGGAAAACCGAGGCACAGAGACTTGCCCAGATGATACAGCCAGAAACAGGACCAAAAACAAACCCCAGAGCATCAACTCAACTATCTTAGAGCACTGATCCTATAGCTGCCTGGTAGGTAAGTTTGAAGCAAAAATATGGTAAGCTTTAAGAATTTGGAAGAGTGGGCCCTGGCCGGTTGGCTCAGTGGTAGAGCATTGACCAAGGATGTAGATGTCCCCGGTTTGATTCCCATCAGGGCACACAGGAGAAGTGACCATCTGCTTCTCTATCCCTTCCCCCTCTCTCTGTCTCTCTTCTCCTCCCACAGCCATGCATCAACGGTTCTAACAAGCTGACTCCTGGCACTGAGGATGGCTACTTGGCCTTGCCTCAGGTGCTAAAAACAGCTTGGTTGCCAAGCAACAAGCAAAGGCCCAGATGGGCAGAGCATTGCCCCATAGGGGGCTTGCCAGGTGGATCCCAAAAGGGGCACATGCAGGAGTCCAACTCTCTGCCTCCCCACCTCTCACTTAAAAAAAAAAAAAAGAATGAAAGAGTGCAAAACAAAAGAAATGTTCAACAAAATGAAAAGGCAACCTAAAAAATGAAACAAAATATTTGCAAACCATATATTGGATAAGGGCTTGATACCTAAAATATATCTATAAAGAACTCATACAAGTCATGTAAATTGATACAGCCACTATGGAAAACAGTATGGAGGTTCCTAAAAATTTTTAAATAGAACTACTACATGATCCACCAATCCTACTTCTGAGTATATATCTGAAGTATATGAAATCATTATCTCAAAGATGTATCTGCACCACCATATTCATTGTAGCATTATTTATGACAACCAAGACAAATAAACAATCTAAGCTCCCATCAATGGATTAATAAAGAAAACATGACATATATAATGGAATACTATTGATATATATGTATGATATATATATATCGTATATATATATCTATATACATACTATATCATATATACATGTAATGGAATACTATCCAGCCATAAGAAAAGGAATTTCTGCCATTTATGACAATATGGATGGACCTTGAAGGCATTATGCTAAGTGAAATAAGTCAGACAGAGAAAAATGAAAATTGAATGATCTCACTTATGTGTGAAATCTAAAAAAAACCAAATTCATGGAAAGAGATCAGATTTGTGACTGCCAGAGGCTGGGAAGAGAGATGGGAGATTTGGGTAAAAGATGGCTAAAAGGTACAAACTTTCAGTTGTAAGGGTTAAGTCCTGGGGATGCAATGTATAATATGGCTATAGTTAACAATACTGTATCATATAACTAGAAGTTGCTTAAAAAGTAGTTCTTTTTTTAAATTATTTTTAGCGAGAGAGGCAGTAAGGGAGAGGGGGCAAGGAGAGATATGAGAAGCACCAACTCGTAGTTGCTTCACTTGACTTGTTCATTGATTGCTTCTTATATGTGCCCTGACAGGGGGGGGGGGGGGGGGGGGGCCTCCAGGTAAGCCAGTGATCCCTTGCTCAAGCCAGCAAGCAACCTTGACCTCAAGCCAAAGACCTTCGGGCTCAAGCCAGCGACCTTTGGGCTTCAATCCAGTGACCTTTAGGTTCAAGCTGGTAAGACCGTGCTCAAGCCAGTGACTCCACACTCAAGCTGGCAAGCCTGCTCTCAAGCCTATGAGCTTGCGCTCTAGCCAGCAACATGGGGGTTTAAAACCAGGGCCCTCAGCATGCCAGGCTGACCTTCAATCCATTACACCACCACAGGTCAGGCAGTTTTTTTGTTTTAATTATTTTGGGAGTATTTTTATTAAAGCTAGGAACAGTGAAACAAGGAAGGACTTAGAAGAAGCAACAGGAGAGCCTAGGCAGAGCTGCTCTGCCTCACTGGAAAGTCAGGAAATGGGGCTTTAGAGACAGGTTCAGGGGGTGAGCCTAGGATGAGCTACCACTGCCCATTGCGTCCCTGGATGCAAGTATCACGAGATCCCTTAGAGCAGGGGTCCCCCCTGAGGCCATTTATCCGGCCCCCACCGCACTTCCGGAAGGGGCACCTCTTTCATTGGTGGTCAGTGAGAGGAGCATAGTTCCCATTGAAATACTGGTCAGATTGTTGGTTTAAATTTACTTGTTCTTTATTTTAAATGTTAATTTGTTCCCGTTTTGTTTTTTTACTTTAAAATAAGATATGTGCAGTGTCATAGGGATTTGTTCATAGTTTTTTTTTTATAGTCCAGCCCTCCAATGGTCTGAGGGACAGTGAACTGGCCCCCTGTGTAAAAAGTTTGGGGACCCCTGCCTTAGAGTTTAGGAGATGCATGCCTGTGGGGGAATTAAGAGAGGGAAGGGAAAGGTGGGTGTGCTCCTGGGAGGGGGAGCACACATGGGTAGACCTTAAAATTTCTTACTACAATAAAAAACTGTTAACTATGTGAAGGAATAAATGTTGACTAAAATTACAATAATCATTTTGCAATTATATTTATGTCTGTATATGTGTATATTATATATATAGTATATGGATATATATATCAAGATATACCTTTGAGATATATCTTTGAGATATATATAGAGTATATATATCTATATACATACTATATATATATTATATATATATATCAAGTCATTATGTTGTACAACTTAATGTTATGTGTCAATTATATCAATAGAAACTGGAGAAAAATGGTAATACATAAATGAATAGGTATGGCTGTGGTCTTAATAAATAAACCCCTGGTCTACTGAATCATCAGTCAATGAATGATACATATGATATGTATCTTATCTTAAAATCTATATAATGTAGTACCTGGGAAGACATTTTAAATCTCATTTGTTTTCCACAGGGATGTAAAGTACAGGGAATACGTAGAGTCAGTAATATTGCATTAACTATGTATGGTGCCAGGTGGGTACTAGACTCACTGAGGGGATCACTTCATAAGTTGTACAAATGTCTAACCCTTATGCTGTAAACCTGAAATTAACATATAATATTGAATATCAGCTGTAATTGAAAAATCAAAAAAATTTATTAAGAAATACACTTCAGGCTCTGGCCAATTGGCTCAGTGGTAGACCATCAGCCCGCTGTGTGAATGTCCCAGGTTCGATTCCTAGCTAGGGCACACAGGAAAAGCACCCATCTGCTTCTCCACCCCTCCTCCTCTCTCTTCCTTCTCTCTCTCTCTTCTTCTCCCCTCCTGCAGCCATGGCCCAACTGGAGTGAGTTGGCCCCGGGCACTGAGGATGGCTCCATGGCATTCGCCTCAGGCACTAAAAAAATGGCTCCGGTTGCAACAGAGCAAAGGCCTCAGATGGGCAGAGCAGCGCCCCCTAGTGGCCTTGCTGGGTGGATCCCTGTGAGGGTCCATGTGGGAGTCTGTTTCTGCGTTTGCTCCTCTCACTAAATAAATTAAAAAAAAAAGAAATGTACTTCAAAACTGTATCTAGTTAATATCACTGCATATGGGCAAGGACTGGAAGAAAATACAGCAGAATCTGAGCCTTAATAAATTTCATTTGTTTTCTATTAAAAATTTCAAAAATTTTTAAAAAGTGGAAGAGTGAAAATAGGAATTGTATGAAAAACAGCCCGTTGCTAAAAAATGTTTACAAAAGAGAAGAAGTTAAAAAGTAGTACTGTCGCCCTGGCCGGTTGGCTCAGCGGTAGAGCGTCGGCCTAGCGTGCGGAGGACCCGGGTTCGATTCCCGGCCAGGGCACACAGGAGAAGCGCCCATTTGCTTCTCCACCCCTCCGCCGCACCTTCCTCTCTGTCTCTCTCTTCCCCTCCCGCAGCCAAGGCTCCATTGGAGCAAAGATGGCCCAGGCGCTGGGGATGGCTCCTTGGCCTCTGCCCCAGGCGCTAGAGTGGCTCTGGTCGCAACATGGCGACGCCCAGGATGGGCAGAGCATCGCCCCCTGGTGGGCAGAACGTCGCCCCTGGTGGGCGTGCCGGGTGGATCCCGGTCGGGCGCATGCGGGAGTCTGTCTGACTGTCTCTCCCTGTTTCCAGCTTCAGAAAAATGAAAAAAAAAAATTAAAAAAAAAAAAAGTAGTACTGTCAATTTCTAACGTAAGAGAATCTGGACTATAATCAGATGTAAATATTTTTAGATCTATGTGAGAAAATAAATAACATGAAATAACCATAAGTTATAAGGGCAAAATCTTGTCCATAACACTAACATTGTGAAGAAGTTTAAATTAAGAACATTTAAGAAACATGAGATGTGACCATGGTAATGAAACTCTTTAAAAAACACATTACAAAAAAAATAAATAAATAAAAATAAAAAACACATTACAGCCTGACCTGCAGTGGCACAATGGATAAAGCATCAACCTGGAAAGCTGAGGTCAACAATTTGAAAACCTGGGCCCGGTCAAGGCCATACAAGAAGCAACTACTAGAAGTTGATGCTTCCCACTTTTCCTCCTGCCTTTCTCTCTTCTCCAAAAAAGCAATAAACAAAATCTTTAAAAAAAAGAAAAGAAAAAGAAAACTAGGATGCCTCATAAATAACCTAATTTTAAAAAAGCATATTACACAAATACTTTCCTGAAACATTTGTATATATTATCATTATTAAAGTGAAAACCTACAAATAATTACACAAAAGTAAACAATGCTGGTGCAACTGTTTATGAAAGTTCAAGTCTGAGGACATATACTCCTGCCATCATCATTCCTTCTCAGCTTGTAGATACAGATGGAAATTAGTCTCATTACTTTATACTTACACTTCACAAGCACTATCTAAATGGATTAGTTAAGCCTGTCTATATCAGAAGCCAGGATTAATCTAAAACTTTAATTACTTTCAGAAGCAGCCACATATTAAAAGAAAATTAAGACAAATACTCAGCAGTGAATAATATTTACATAATCATGATTTAAAATCACTTTATCTGGATTTAACCTAAACTGAAAATTAGACCTACTGAGAAGATGCAAGATGGATAGGCCAGTGGGGGGGGGAGGGGAGGGAGAATGGAGTGTAGATACAAAGACCTGAATTCCTTATCTACTATAAGAAGTTGAGTTGATATAGGTTATCCAAAATGATTAATTAGTGAATAGCAAAATATACCTATTATTTAGAAATATGAATATAAGTGCTACAAGAAACAACTGAAGGAATAATTAATTGCCTCTACAAACTGATGTCATAAGAGGGTTTAGGTTTAGGGACAGGCACTACCACTCTATTACAAACATTCCGAACTGTTTAAGATTTTCGTATGAAAAGGTATTACTTTAACTTTTCAAAAGCTTTTTTAAGGCAGAGAACAAAACATGGATTCTTCTAAAACTATGGTTTTGCTAATAATCGTAGGGAACAAGGTAACTTATAGTGTGTATGTACATTCGTATGAGTATGTGTGTATACAATATATATAAAACATTTTAAACTGGCAGGTGATTCTATGGCTTAAATCCACTAAAAAATGCTAAATCTAAGTTCGCTTTCAGAAAACTTATGTTGTTTGTTTATGGGTTGTGGAACTATTCCTGGGTCTTAGATATAAGTATAGCACGCCTTACCTACATATGAAATATTTACATCATTTATCATTTACTTCCTACTTATTGCCAAAACAAAACAAAACCCACCAAAACTCAAGTTGCAAATACTTAGGAACTTCCCCAACTAAGAATATATGTTAATAACAATAAAAGGACAGAAAAATAGGAGCATCATCTAGTTTTCTTAGAATCTATACCCTATAGCTAGAAATAAAATCAAGTACATTACCATCAGAGGAATATCCAGTAAGTCCTCCAAAAATTACCAGCACATAGCTAACATCAAGCTCTCTCATGATCTCATATGCTTTTTCTTCTGTGGATGCCATTGCCTAAAAAAATACATGGACATTTCTCAGAACAAAATTCCAGGTCATATGATTCCTCATGGGGAAATATATACTTCCCACTTGACCCTATGAGCCAAACAACCCAAATGATTCCTTTACCTTACCTGTCCTACTCGAGAAATATGGGTATTATTCCATGTGTTATTATCTACTAAAATCGTCCGATTCGCCATCGCTGTAATCTGGTAGCCATAATCCCACCATGACATGACCTTTGCATCCTGAAAAGAGCACGGGCAATGAAAGTAACAGCTTCTCGCCTGCCTTGCGGTGGCGCAGTGGATACAGTATTGACCTAGAACACTGAGGTCACTGGTTTAAAACCCTGGGCTTGCTGGTCAAGACACATATGAGAAGCAATCAATGAACAACTAAAGTGAAGCAACTACAAGTTGATGCTACACTCTCCACTCCCTCTCTCTAAAAAAAAATTAATAAAATTTAAAAAGAGAAAATTACAAGCTTCTCATTACCTACAAAAATCACATCACATACAAGACAAAATCTTGTCCATAATACTAACATCACAAAGATGTTTAAATTGAGAATATTTAAGAAACATGAGATGTGACTATGGAGTAATGAAACTTAAAAAACGCATTACAGCCTGACCTATGGTAGCATCTGATAGGAAATGACGCATGGCTAATTTATTTCTTCACAAAATAATGCATGCCTAACCAGAAACTCTATCTTTGCACCTGGTCCTACATTTATATACAATCATGAAATCTCAGTACAATCCAATGTTCCCAATAATTTCAACTCAGACCACCTCATACAAACAAGTATAATGGAGAAGAAGGTATAGGAGGACTATTCAATATTTCCAAATAAATAGACTGTCATCAAATAATTGTATTAAATAAATGGTCTTTAACAATACCACAAAATCAGTTATAAAGATGGGGTAAAACACAAATCACAGAATAGAATGGGAAAGAATTAAAAAATTCTCAAAAGTCTTGACTCTATGAGTCTAATGCACAAGTGTCATTTCCAATAGCTACTGTAATAATTTCAGATTATCAAAGATATAAAGCAAAATGTTAAAAGGTGGTTATCATTAGGTTATCACTTTATGGTAAACTTTTTTCTTGCTTCTATGTATTTTCTGATTTTCTTCATGTATTATTTACCTGTACCTTTTTCTTCTTCTTTTACAATTGGGATAGTCTACCTCATGATAAAATCACCATGCTGACAATACAAATAAGTGTGAAGGATAAGAGTCACTTTAAAAGAAATCCTGAATTGAATGGACGTGACCTTTAAGGCTCTTTCAGCACTCCAGTTCTATAGTTAATTCCTCCAAGCTTTCCACCCATCTAAAAGCTATGATTTGCCTTAGCTGAGTAGCTCAGCTGATATGCTAAGGTTGTGGGTTGATCCCTGGTCAGGGGACATACAAGATTCAACAAATGAATGCATAAATAGTAGAACAACAAATCAATGTTCTCTCTCTACCACCCTCTTCCGCCCCTCTAAAATAAATAACTAAATGAACGAATGAATAATGTTAAAGCCATAATTCACTATAACATCAACTGTCTTCTCCTTCACCCTATTCCACAATCCCATTTTCCTGAAATCTTCACCTCCGGAGTATTGTGACGAAGCCAATAGTATGCTTCTCGAAAATCATCAAAAATGATCCTACTGCCATCCCCACCACGAGCAGACAGCACAATGGAGGGAGAAGAGTAGGCCTCACTGGTCACCCAGGTTGAATGGAAAGTGTAGGTGATGAGGAAGAAAGCCATGACCAATATCATCCCACTTGCCACCTAAACAAGGAAAAATTGTGTTATAAAACCAAACTAAATTTATACAAGAATAGCTTCCTGCACAGTTAATAATAAAAAAAAAATCAACATAGGTCAGGGACTATATGAATTAAGTCTGACCACTTATGACAGCCCCCTACTCCCTTACCCAAAAAATAAAATAAAGTAAAATAAAATAAAACACACACACGCATAAGCATATAATTTCCTAAGACTGCTCTTAGTCTTGCTTAATTCTCACTTCATTCTTAATAGGATAGGTAGAATCCTGTTGTTTCTTGCTCTTCTTGTCTGGACGACTTATGTCCAGATTCTTCATATAAGTGGACAGCACTTGGGAGACTCCAATGCCAGAAAGAATGCACATAACAGGTGCCAACACTAGCATTAGACGCACCTAAAAGAGACAGGAGGCAAGATCATAGTCTAATCAGTGTTTAACAACTTATTGAGTCTAACCTATGAGTAGATCAAGACATCAATTTAGGGGGGTTTTCAAAAAACATGACCTTTCAATGAAATAGAATAAAACAAGACAAAAAGTCACTGATAAATCTACAAAAGTATATATTTTTTAAAACTTCATGTTCAGTTATATATACGTGTGTGCTCTGAAATATAAAATGTATTTCTTAACTGTGATTTGGGATCAAAAAATTATCAGAAACAGTCTTGTTACAATATATAAAATCTTCTGTTTTACCAAAATTTCAAAAAACAAAAGAGAAAAGACATAAAAAAATCATTTCTCCCTTTTTAGATACCCAGAAAGAGGCCCTGGCCAGGTGGCTCAGTTGGTTGGAGGGGTCGTTCCAATACATCAAGGTTGTGGGTTCAAGCCCCAGACAGGGCACATACAAAAATTAACCAATGAATGCATAAATAAGTGGAATACTAAATCAATGTTTCTCCCTTTCCCCATTTTTATCTCTCTAAAATCAAATTTAAAAAAAATATATGAGAAAGAGAGGGGAAGGAACCTGCCCAGGGTCACTTTCTTCAACAAGTGTAAAAGTGCTTCTCTCTAACACAAGGCTATGAACATAAGGAAGCTTGGCCTCACAATCAGAATGTGTAAGTGTCTCACACACTCCTGTGAAGGATCAACAACAGTGAGCAGTTTACAACTCAGCCCTCAAATGCTCAGGGGGAAGCATCTGCACAATCCTCAGTACTCTGTGAATCCTGCTATGCAGGAAACAAAAAAGCACCTCAAAGTTAGGAGTGGAAAGGTTTGCTAGGACTGAGGGAATTCCTCACCATGACAGCAGAAAAGTACATGCTGGTCACACCATACATGATGATGAAAATCCGGGCATCGGACAGGTTGCTAAAGCAGTAATAGAGACCAACTACAAAAGTAAAAGTAAAAAGAAGCAAGCAGCTAAAAAAACAATCAAAGATATGTGCAAAGATGTTCACTACAGCACTCTTTAAAATAGCAAAAAATCAGTAACCACATAAATGTCCAACATTAAGGAGGTAAATTATAGTACATTTATAAAATAGACTGTAACATCAATTAAAATATTGCTACAGAGATTATGCACCATTTGCTTTCTCTTTTACACATCTCGTTAACTTTAAAAAAACTAACAAATGATCTTAAATATTATTTCTCTAAAATAATTCTAAACAGAAACCATCATGTTTCTTCATAAAATAAAATAAAAATCAGAGGAAAAAACTATTATTGCATTTTTATTCAATAAATAGTTAAATATACATAAAAATGTTAACAGTGGCAGCAGATATGTGGTGAAAACTGAAAATTTTAACTTTTTCACTTATCTATAGTTTTTACAATAAATAACTTACTTTCATAATAAAAAAATAATGTAAAAATTATTTTATTAAAGAAAAAAGAAGCCACCTACAACTGGCAAATTCTAAAACTTATCTGGATTGGTCAGAACAATGGTAGGCAAACTCATTAGTCAGCAGAGCCAAATATCAATAGTACAACAATTGAAATTTCTTTTCAGAGCCAAATTTTTTAAACTTAAACTATATAGGTAGGTACATTCCTTATCGAGGTAGCGCCCACATGAGGTATTTTGTGGAAGAGCCACACTCAGGGGCCAAAGAGCCGCATGTGGCTCGTGAGCTGCGGTTAGCCAACCACTGGGCCAGAAGATAAGTTAAATGAAGAGGTTTTACTGGATTTCAGTAATGCCAAGAAGATAAATAGGGAGGAGTCAGGGGTGGACAATGGGAGAGAGGTACACCAGAAGTATTCCAAAAAAAAGAGAGAAAAGCTTGAATACAAATTAGGGTTGAATCTTAACATATAAACAAAAAGAAAACTGTGAAGCTCTGAACTTTCCAGGGTCTACAACTGTTCAATTCTAACATCTACTCTGCTTCAAATATTAGGGAAAAAGTGCTTTGCCATCTTCTGTACTGCACAGGGTAAACAGGTAAAAAAAAAACCCAAAAACACAAGGACAAGAATATTTTACTTATTTTGAAACAAATGCTGATTCTTACAAAGAAAGCCACTTAAGAATACAAGGCAGGCAGACCTGGAAACATGAAGACGAGAAGCTGCAGGTCAAAATAGTAAGAAGACCAGGTAGTAGGCTGATGTTCAGACACAGAAGCAATGATGGGAATATTGTTCTTAGCGTAGGAAGGGTCCAGCAGTGAGTAGAAACGCCCAGTCCAGGGAGATATTTTTCCTGGCAGCAAAGAGATACAAATATGTCACAATCACTCCTGCAACAAAATAACAACTAATCCTAATTAATCACAACTTCTCATTGAATAAGATTCTCAGAGACAGAGAAAGACAAGGTTTTTGTTTACATGCCATCAATACTTTGAGAATTTCACTTCCTTTTTTATACCTAAGAGTATTTATGTCAGCACAGTGAGCAGTGTAAATAAAGTCAGGCTGAACATTAACTCAGAAGAAAGGCAGAAGTGCTTTCTGGAAGAGTTTAGGCCAAATCTGGTCAAAACAAGGACAACTCTATAAATTAAGTCAACTACATCCTCTGGTGCTGCTCTGAGTTAGACAATAAACAGAAACTTGGCAAATCAAATCAGCCTCTGGGAAGTGGAAGTGAGGAAAAGGTGGCATGCCAACTAAACTAAACAGCTGCAGTTTAGCATAAATAGGGTTAGATGAGGCCATGTTGTAGGGTTTGGTAAGCAAAGTTAGGATTTCTTCCATCCTACTGCCAAAATGAAAAAAGAAAAAAACAATTAAGGTAACACAGTCTTCAGAAGTGTGATTCTTCTGAGATTATGAGCTGCTCTAACACAGCATCCTTTACTATGCTGAATCCAAACACTGGGCTGACAAGAAAGAATGAAGAAGTAGGACTTTGTGCCCTGGCCAGTGGCACAGTGGATAGAGCATCAGCCTGCAGCACAGAGGTCGCTAGCTCGATTCTGAGGGCATCAGCTCAATGCTGGGATTGTGCTGGATCCCAGGGGGGTCTATGGCTCAAGCTGGGGGTCGCCAATCACCAATCTCGAGGGCACCAGTTTGAGCCCGGGGTCACCAGTTTAAGCCCCAGTCAGGGCACATATGAGAAGCAAACAATGGCACAACTAAGTGAAACAATGAGCTGTAGCCCCACCCACTCTTTTCCCTACCTCTCAAAGAAATTACAAAAAAGTAGAATTTCATGTTTAAAATGAAAACATAGTAGAAAAAGAATGAATCTTTCTTAACCCATGTTTTTGGAGTTATTCTATGTCAGAACTCATTTACATTTAATTCTAAAAGCCATGAGCCTTTCCTACCTGTCAGCATGAGAAGAGCTCCCACGGTGAGAAGGACAAAGCCTACCAGGGAGATGACACTTCGGAAAAGAACTTCAAATTGCTGTGGGTTCAACTTGCTGCGCAGATAATCCACAAAGGCGTGGATCTGGCAGAGACCGAAGACCCCGAAGGCTGCCATGTGCTCTGATGAAAGGACAGGCTGTTGGGGAAAGCATAAGTTGGAGAATTAATGTTAGAAGAAGAATGGGTCCAGCCTAGACCTGAACTATGCTGAGTTCAGACCAAAGGGTCAAAGGAGTTCTGAAGCTAAGGAATTAGGACCAATCTAGAGGAGGGTCTAATTCACCTGTTACATTTTCCAAAGAAAATTAACATATACTTTGACATCTCTGGCCTTAGTTCAGGCTATTTTCTTTTTTTAGGCTGCACTGCAATTTTCTCATTTTCCCAAAATTTGCATTTACTGAAATTCTCCTCACTCAAGGCCTGATGCAAATACCATTTCCCCTAATTTTCAAAACTAAAATCCATCACTCCCATCTATGTTCCCTGAACTTTAGATCTTCTCCATCACTTAAATTCTTTGTTTAGACCAGCTATCTCAAACTCCAGTAGGCATCATAATTATGGGGGTGAGGCAAGTGGGATTGCTGAGCCCCATCCCGACTTTCATCTCCAGTTGGTCTGGGTGGGGCACCAGAATGTGCATTTCTAACAAGTTCTCAGATACTGCTGATGCTGCTGGTCCAGGAACTGTATTTTCAGAACCACATCCTACAGACCAGGGGTCCCCAAACTTTTTACACAGGGGGCCAGTTAACTGTCCCTCAGACCGTTGGAGGGCCGGACTATAAAAAAACTATGAACAAATCCCTACGCATACTGCACATACCTTATTTTAAAGTAAAAAAACAAAACAGGAACAAATACAATATTTAAAATAAAGAACAGGTAAATTTAAATCAACAAACTGACCAGTATTTCAATGGGAACTATGGGCCTGCTTTTGGCTAATGAGATGGTCAGTGTCTGGTTCCATATTTGTCACTGCTAGCCGTAACAAGGGATATGACGCACTTCCGGAGCCCTGACGTGTGCGTCCTGCATCGCTGCGCTTTGTGGTGCCACCACATACAGCACACAGGATGCATCCTGCGCTCTCTCACTGACCACCAATGAAAGAGGTGCCCCTTCTGGAAGTGCGGCGGGGGCCGGATAAATGGCCTCAGGGGGCCGCATGTGGCCCGCGGGCCGTAGTTTGGGGACCCCTGCTATAGACCATTTACAGCTACATGTAAGTCTTCCCTGCAGCAAGTCTGTATCTTCTTAAGGACCAGGACCACACTATTATTTTCACATTTCCCAGTGATTAGCAAATTGCATATAATAGATAATCAGTAAAGAAATACTTGCTGACCTCTGAACAAAAATTCTATTTTCAGAAGACTCACATGAAAAATCAAATGTTCCACATTATTCTGATTTAATATATAGTTCTGTCTTAACTCTAGAAGGTAATGTGGCTAAAAGGTTTGTGCTCTACAGGGTCGTCTGTCTTGAGCATGGGATCATAGACATGAACCCATGGTTGCTAGCTTTAGCCCAAAGGTTGCTGGCTTGAAGCCCAGATTGCTGGCTTAAGTCCAAGGTGGCTGGCTTGAGCAAGGCGTTCACTGGCTCAGCTGGAATGTCCCTAGTTGGGGCACATGAGAAAGTAAACAACGAACAACAACTAAAGTGCTGCAATTATGAGTTGATGCTTCTCATCTCTCTCCCTTCCTTTCTGTCTCCGTCTTTCTCTCTCTCTCACTAAAAAAAAAAAAAAAAAAGAATAAAAAATAAAAATAAAAGGTTTCTGCTCTGCTACTTGAAGGACTTTCACTTAGGCCCCATTAAGAAGTTCAGGGGTCTCGGCCCTGGCCGGTAGGCTCAGTGGTAGAGCGTCGGCCTGGCGTGCACAAGTCCCGGGTTCAATTCCCGGCCAGGGCACACAGGAGAAGCGCCCATCTGCTTCTCCACCCCTCCCCCTCTCCTTCTTCTCTGTCTCTCTCTTCCCCTCCCACAGCGAGGCTCCATTGGAGCAAAGATGGCCCGGGTGCTGGGGATGGCTCCTTGGCCTCTGCCCCAGGCGCTAGAGTGGCTCTGGTCGCAACAGAGCGATGCCCCGGAGGGGCAGAGCGTCGCCCCCTGGTGGGCGTGCCGGGTGGATCCCGGTCGGGTGCATGCGAGAATCTGACTGTCTCTCCCTGTTTCCAGTTTCAGAAAAATACAAAAAAAAAAAAAAAAAAAAGAAAGAAGTTCAGGGGTCACTACTATTAAATGGGGTCATTATCATTTAAAAGGACTAAAACTAACTTTGATCACTTACATCAACTCAGCTCAACCGAAATACCGTTCCTCCTCCTACAAACCTAAGAGTCACAAATTCAAACTTCATGGAGCAAATATTAATGTACTCCTATAAAAAGATGTTAATGACCAATGATTCTATTACTTCAGTTAACATGAGCAGTACAAGGCTAGACCTGTGAATAAGTCTTATTCTCCTTACCAAAATATAAGATAAATAAATCTAGAAGGAGCTGCCTAAAAAATGTAGAAACTAGCCTTGGCCAGTTAGCTCAGTGGTAGAGCATTGGCCTGGTATGTTGAAATCCTGGATTCGATTCCCAGTCAGAGCACACAGAAGCGACCATCTGCTTCTCCAACCATCTGTCTCTCCTCCTCAAGCAAACATGCCTCAATTGGTTCATGCAAGTTGGCCCCAGGTGCTAAAAATAGCTTCACAGCCTCACCTCAGGCACTAAAATAGTTTGGTTGCCGAGCAACAGGGCAGCAGCCCCAGATGGGCAGAGCATTGCCCGGTAGAGGGTTTGCCAGGTTGATCCTGGTCAGAGCACATGCGGGAGTCTGTCTCTTTGCCTCCCCTCCTCTGACTTAATTTAAAAAAAGAAAAAGTAGAAGCTAAAAACGCCACCCAGTCTAGGGCTCACCTGGAAACCCACAAAGGAGATCTGCATGGAAAGAATGGTGCCCAGGCAGTAAACAGTACAGTAGGCCACATAGATCCGGTGGGAGAAACGTCCTGTGAGCATCAGCACCAGTACATGGAGAGGGATCAAGTTGATCAAGAACACATAACCTCCCCATGAAGAGACCTACGACAGGATCAAAAAGAACAGTTCCTCTCAGCACTCCTCCCCATACCACCACATTATACCTTAGGACGTTACCTGTGAACTTTTCAAAGAATATCCCTTTATAATAACTAGTACACTTTATTCATGCTAAGCGGCTTAAAGAGTTTAAATAACTGATTTCTCTAAATAGGAAAATCAAATTCACACCCTTTGTTCAATCCCCTGTTCCCTCTGGCTCCTGACATCAAAATTACAAAACAAGAAGCACCCAATGTTCAAGGTTTTATCTAGATTTTTTAGCTCACATGGAAGATTTAGGGACACATGGTGAACGGGAGAAGTAGAAGTAGTTAAGGGAAGAAGTCTAAATGTATGTAAAATCAAATATAAAGGGAAAATATCAGAAAAAAGAGTTGGCCAACCAATATGTACCCATAGGAAATATGGTATCTGGAAAACTTTAAAATTAAAACAACTCTCTCTTGCTATTATACAATCGTTATCCATGCTTGCCTTGGATTAGTCTTTGTATGAATACAAGAGACAATAATGACTTCTAGCCCCAACTCCATGGTCTCAAAGCCCAAGAGCTACTTCCAGTTTATATTAGTTGATCCCAGTAGGTACTGAGGTACAGAGTGGCTCGTAGAAGAAAGAAGTAAAAAGTTACCATGTAGAAATAAGCAAGGGCACACTTGGCTGCCCAATAGATGGAACCAGTCTTTACTGCTTTGATCCACATGTAGTAGGTGAGTAGCATGCAAAAGATGGCAATTCCTGCAGAAAGAATGCACCAAAAAGTCAATAAAGGGCCATGCTGAAATAATATTTAAGAATATCATTCTAAAACAAACTGCCTGGATTCATATCTCAGATCTATTACCCAATTTTTTTTTTTTTTGTATTTTTCTGAAGCTGGAAACGGGGAGAGACAGTCAGACAGACTCCCGCATGCGCCCGACCGGGATCCACCCGGCACGCCCACCAGGGGCGGACGCTCTGCCCACCAGGGTCGATGCTCTCTGCCCCTCTGGGGCGTCGCTCTGCCGCGACCAGAGCCACTCCAGCGCCTGGGGCAGAGGCCAAGGAGCCATCCCCAGCGCCTGGGCCATTTTTGCTCCAATGGAGCCTTGGCTGCGGGAGGGGAAGAGAGAGATAGAGAGGAAGGGGGGGGAGGGAGTGGAGAAGCAAATGGGCGCTTCTCCTATGTGCCCTGGCCAGGAATCAAACTCGGGTCCCCCACACGCCAGGCCAACGCTCTACCACTGAGCCAACCGGCCAGGGCCCTATTACCCATTTATAGTTTTTTGTGTTTTTTTTTTGTGACAGAGAGAGACATACACGGAGAGAGGGAAAGATAGGGACAGACAGGCAGGAAGGGAGAGAGATGAGAAACATCAATTCTTTGTTGACGCACCTTAGTTGTTCATCGATTGCTTTTTCATATGTGCCTTGACTGGGGGCTAGAGCAGAGCAAGTAACCTCTTACTCAAACCTGTGACCATGGGGTCATTTGTATGATCCCAAGCTCAGGCCAGTGACCCCGTGCTCCAGCTGGTGAGCCCACGCTCAAACCGGTTGAGCCTGTGCTCAAGCCAGCAACCTTGGGGTTTTGAATCTGGGTCCTCTGCGTCCTAGTCTGACTCTCTATCCACAGTGCCAAAGCTTGGTCAGGCAACAGTATAAATATTTTGACTTTGTCTATTTCTTACACAAATGACTCCATAATACTATCTACTTCATCTAAGTGTTGTAAAGAGAAATTGTTTCAAGTAAAGTACTTACAACAGTACCTTGCATACAGCAAGCACTCACTGAGTGTTGGCCATTATCATTACTATTCTTTCCAGGCACTAAATTCACAGCTAGCGTAGTCCTACATATGCTCTGTACCGTCCTGCATCTCCATCTTAACACAGGTAGTCTTCAGGCCCTGACTGCCACTCTCTTTACTATTTACCTGTTCGAAGTCCCAACCTAAGGGTCCAGTTCAACCTAAACTACTTCCAAAAAGCCTTCCCTGATCTTAAAATCTGAATGTTTCCGGCCCTGACCGATTGGCTCAGTGGTGGAGCGTCGGCCTGGCGTGCGGGAGTCCCGGATTCGATTCCCGGCCAGGGCACAAAGGAGAAGCGCCCATCTGCTTCTCCACCCCTTCCCCTCTCCTTCCTCTCTCTCTCCTCCCCTCCCGCAGCCGAGGCTCCATTGGAGCAAAGATGGCCCGGGCGCTGAGGATGGCTCTGTGGCCTCTGCCTCAGGTGCTAGAATGGCTCTGGATGCAACAGAGCGACACCCCAGAGGGGCAGAGCATCCCCTCTGGTGGGCATGCCAGGTGGATCCCAGTCAGGCACATGCGGGAGTCTGTCTGACTGCCTCCCCGTTTCCAGCTTCGGAAAAATGAAAAAAAAAAAAATCTGAATGTTTCCTTTAACTACATTCCCAAAGTACTTCATACTTCTCTCATGGCACACAATAATGTCTATTATTAGTTACTTTTACAGGTCTGTATACTATATTTATCTTCCTTAATAAATTACAGGCTAATGTAATTTTATTTATGACCTATCTCTACAATTCCTTAATTAAAGTCATTATAGTTTTAAGGACATCCCTTCTGCTCATCTAGAAAAAAAAAGGAAATAAATGTTAAGAGTACCATACAACACTAAAAATTAACTTTAATGAATCCAGAGATGAGTCAAAAGTGTTATATTAGAAAAATTACCAGCTACCTTTTACAGGGGTGATAGAAAGAGCACATAAACTTCTCTAAGGTCCCTTCTTATCCATTTTTAATCTTCTTGTCCAGATGCCGTTTTTGCTACTGCAAAATGAATCCAAACTCTAATGCACTTCATGTAGTTCTATGGGAAAATAAAATGGACTGATCTTCTTCAGCATTTTAAGTCTTACCCTCATTATCATAGGAGCCAGCCACAGATCGGGAAATATATCCAGGAACTACAGCAATCATGGCCGCAGCAAGAAGTCCAGCCCCTGCATCCTGTAAGAAAAGAGGGTAATAGGAAGTTAACACCAGCACATCTAAGCGAGTCAAAGAAAGGATCCATTAACCCATTCAGTTTAAAATGGATCCAGAGAACAGTCCAACACTTAGAAATGTTCACCGCACAGAGCTAAAAACTTCACAGCAACACCCCATGATGATATCAAGTCTGAAACTGAGTACACATATACTAAAGACAGACAAATCATGTAAGCTGTCAAAAATTAGACATTGCCCCCACATGGGCTGTTTGGCTGAGGTATCTGAGGATTATGCATCCCTATCCCTAACAATATCTGCACAGCACAGGAACACCAGTCACACCTCTAAAAGCTATGCAAGTACAAGCAAAAGAAGACAGTTATTACTTGAGCTAAAAAAACCCAACAAAGACAGGTGATCATCTATCTGGACTAAAGATGCCAGGAGTTTGGATAACCAAATTGCATTATCACCAGGCAATGTGTGAGCTCAGAAGAGAGGGACCACAAAATGCAGCCCACGTCCAAACAGAGAAAGAACTTGACTGTAACAGTTAAATCTGGGACAAAGGCAGCAAGAAGAAGGATGAAGAGGCTTCCGAACTAAATTCAAGTTTCCCAAACCCTTCTATTAATTTAACACCTCTCAGGTATCTCCCCAACACCATCGCCACAAACTAAAAATAGCCTCCAAAGAGCCAGGTCAGCATGCAGAAACCTAGATAAAGAGAGTCAGTATAGTCGATTCTACTATAGAGGCCCTGGCCGGTTGGCTCAGTGGTAGAGCGTCGGCCTGGCATGCACAAGTCCCGGGTTCGATTCCCAGCCAGGGCACACAGGAGAAGCGCCCATCTGCTTCTCCACCCCTCCCCCTCTCCTTCCTCTCTGTCTCTCTCTTCCTCTCCCGCAGCCGAGGCTCCACTGGAGCAAAAATGGCCCGGGCGCTGGGGATGGCTCCTTAGCCTCTGCCCCAGGCGCTAGAGTAGCTCTGGTCTTAACAGAGCGACGCCCCGGAGGGGCAGAGCATCGCTCCCTGGTGGGCGTGCCGGGTGGATCCTGGTCGGGCGCATGCGGGAATCTGTCTGACTGTCTCTCCCCATTCCTGCTTCAGAAAAATACAGGGGGAAAAAATAAATAAATAAATAAATAAATAAATAAAATAATAATCGAGTCTACTATAAAAGCCAAGTTGTTTAAGAATTTTTAAGCCCTGGCCAGTTTGGTTGGCTAGCATCATCCTGAAGTGCAAAAAGGATGCCAGGTCAATCTGGGGCCAGGAAACATACAGAAATAGATCAATGTTCCTGTCTCTCAAACTCTCCCTACCCTCCACTTTATTCTCTCGCTAAAATCAATAAAAAAATTTTTAAAATAAGTAAATCTTAAAAAAAAAGTCTTTTTTTTTTTTTTACAGAGATAGAGAATCAGAGAGAGGGATAGACGGGAATGGAGAGATAAGAAGCAACAATCATTAATTTTTCGTTGCGCGTTGCAACACCTTAGTTGTTCATTGATTGCTTTCTCATATGTGCCTTGACCGCGGGCTTCAGCAGACCGAGTAACCCCTTGCTCGAGCCAGCAACCTTGGGCTCAAGCTGGTAAGCTTTTTGCTCAAACCAGATAAGCCTGCACTCAAGCTGGCGACCTTGGGGTCTCGAACCTGGGTCTTCCACATCCCAGTCCAATGCTCTATCCACTGCGCCACCGTCTGGTCAGGCAAGGATTTCTAAATATTGGGGGTTGAACACACAATAAAGTATACAGATGATGTGTTGTAGAATTGTGTACCTGAATCCTGTATAATTTTGTTAACCAGTGTCACCCAATAAATCAACAAAAAGGAAAAAATTTTTCCAATACATGTTAAAAAAAATCAACAAATAACTGCTAAGTGTTCATTTTCAGTAGGAAGAACTAACCGCTTTAAGAGTTATTTTTCTTTTTTTTTTTTTAAAGTGAGAGGAGGGGAGATAGAAAGACTGAATCCCATGAGACCAAACCGGGATTCATCCAGCAACCCCGTCTGAATCCGATGCTTGAATCAACTGAGCTATCCTCAGCACCTGCAGCAGATGCACAAACCAATTGAGCCACTGGCTGTGAGAAAAGAAGGGGAAGAGGGGGAGAGAGGGGAAGAGAAGTGGATGGTTGGTTCTCATGTGTGCCCTGACTGGGGATCGAACCTGGGACTTTCGCACACCAGGCCAATGCTCTATCCACTGAGCAAACCAGCCAGGGCCGGAAGTTATTTTTCTTTTCCCTTAGACTGTGAAGACTTCAAAATTTAAACCTTACATTTTGAATTTTAAATGTTTTTTTTCCTACTGTAGGAATTCACATTTGAACCTCGAAAGTTCTCTTTAAAGGACAAAGTTATTAATGATAAGAAACCACATATTCTAGAAAGGGGCTGGAGTGAACCCAGTAATTTGGCCAGTGAAAGCTGTCTTGGTTCAGTCCCCCACCCTTTACCAACAACCAGAAAGGTTCAACAACATTCATTCCCACGCCTCCTGTCACCCCAAATCCTTCACCTTGAGCTCTTTGGTAAGGTGGTACGTGACGATGGTGGTGAAGGAAGAGAAGAGAGGGGCCAGGAACACACAGACGTTCCGAATGTCGATGGTGATGTGAAAAAAATGGAGTACATGGTAGATTGCAGCAGAGGTGATCATTAAGCCTGTAACAGGAAGAAGAAACTCCATTAGGTTATCCTAGAAGAAAGAACTTAAGAGAAAAGGGAAAGGGGAAATCCAAGTATCAGTAAGTGACAACTCGGTCTTGATAAACCACCAGAAATACTAACAGAGAAACTACAGTAGGCCTATAAATTTCTCTCCTAAGGATTTAATCAGAAGTCCAGAATTTATGAAAAACTCCATCCCCACTCTCCCATACATGTTCTTCTGTCTATAATATCCACTTTTTGGAATCTGTAATCAAAATGAAATTACAAGTGTCACAAAATTAAGATATTAGAAATAAATTGTTCTATAATATACAAATATTTCTGTTTTAAAAAAAAAAAATCCTGTTTCCCTCACCTGGGTATATTGTTCCTCCAATGATTCTGCCCAACGGATACCAGGCCCGGTCATCAAACCAGTTATGGAATTTATAAAATCCCTCTTCAGCCAGGAACCGGGTAGTCCGATAATTAAAGTAGCTATAGAAAGAAAAAAAAGATCATGCCTCCTCTTCATACTCAAATACTTGCAGTAAATTTTGCTCCTCAGGTTATACCACTGAAGAACTTATCATAACTCCAATAAAGTCAGTTTGGTGCCAAATATTATGCCAAGCATGAAAATCATTTTAGTATTACTGTAAGTATCATTTCTAGCTCCATGCTTGTCTCAACCAAAGCACTGCTTCTCTCATAAGAGAATGCAACTAAAGCCTAACATTATAATAAAGCTCTCTAGCAAGATACCTCATCAGGCTGGCATGTAGCAGGCATTACCACCAGGCAGAACATTCAAACATCCAAAAGGCAAAACAGATGCAACATGGACACCAATAAATTTGGCTTTTTTCAAGTGACAGGAACATTTCCATATTGCACACAAGGACATGTGGGTAAGTTCAAGTGATGAGAATCTCTAAAGATGTTTGTTTAACATCATACACAGTATAAAAATTTTTTGACCCACTCCATAATACAAACTTAATTCTCATGTTATTTAAAATAGCTCTAAAGGCTACCTACAAAATAGTGTAAAATGTAATTTACAGTAAAAAATATTTGATATAAAACACAGCATTATACATGGAAAGATACAATTCTTTAGGTCTAAGCCATATAACCTCTTCACTTAAATTTCTCACTTAAATTTTTTTTCAAAAAATAATTTAAAAGGCAAAAAATATAAATAAATAAATAAATAAATAAATAAATAAATAAATAAATGGAATTGTTTAATGAGTAAAGATACTCATTCCTGCTCACCCCTCTAATCCTATTTCCTCCTCGGTCAGTCAAGTTTCAGTAGCTAAAGTAGAAGAGGGAGAAATCCTTATCCTTCTGTTTATTGCTAAGGAATTTATAATGATAACTGTCAGACAGGAGGGTAAGGATAACAGGCAGTTAACATGTGTCAGAACTGTATCCTTTGCCTAACCATAGGAGAGGCAGAGTAAGAGAGGAAGTATAAGTTAGTGGGAATAGGTCTGGACTAGGGTCACACCCCAGGCCTCAATTTTCTGCTCTGCAAGTGGAAATGTCAAATCATAAGATTTTTTTTTTTTTTTTGTGACAGAGATAGTGAGAGAGGAACAGATAGGGACAGACAGACAGGAAAGGAGATGAGAAACATCAATTCTTCGTTGCAGCTCCTTAGTTGTTCATTGATTGCTTTCTCCTATGTTCCTTGACTGGGGGTCTACAGCAGAGCAAGTGACCCCTTGCTCAAGCCAGCGGCCTTGGGCTTCAAGCCAGCAACCATGGGGTCATATCTATGATCCCACACTCAAGCTAGTGACCCCGCACTCAAACCAGATGAGCCTGCACTCAAGCCAGCACCCTTGGAGTTTCGAACCTGGGTTCTCTGTGGCCCAGTCCGAAGCTCTATCCAATGCACCACCACCTGGTCAGGCACAAATCACAAGATCTTTACAGTAGGTTCCAGTTCTCTGACTACAGAGCAGGTATTCTTGCTTTCCCTGACCATCACACCTCAACGTTTGCCCATCTAGAGGTTCTGAAAGAAAGCCCTGACTCATGATTAAGAAACAAAAGGAGCCTGACCAGGCGGTGGCACAGTAGATAGAGCGTCGGACTGGGATGAGGACCCTAAGTTCGAGACCCCAAGGTCGCCAGCTTGAGCTTGTGCTCATCTGGTTTGAGCAAAGCTCACCAGCTTAGATCCAAGGTCGCTGGCTCGAGCAAGGGGTCACTCGGTTTGCTGCAGCCCCACGGTCAAGGCACATATGAGAAAGCAATCAATGAACATCTAAGGTGTCGCAACAAAAAACTAATGATTGATGCTTCTCACCTTTCTCCATTCCTGTCTGTCTGTCCCTATCTATTCCTCTCTCTGACTCTCTGTCTCTGAAAAAAAATAAACAAAAGGAAGTGCATTTCCTCATTCATGAGAAAATATATAAACTGTTTTAGGGGAATCCCAAAGAAGGTATCTGTATGCCTTCAAAGTGCTTTCAAATATCTACACAAAACAAAATGACAAATTTACAAATATATGCAGGACATTTTGAATCAATCCTCTATAATCAGAATATGCTATTTTTAAGTTATCAATGATATTTCAAGAACCTATGCTTCTGGCTCTCCAATTTTTTAATTAAGCCTTAATTTTAGGCAATATAACATAGTGACTCCAGTGTCTTGAGACAGATACACCTAGAGTCAAATCTTGGCTCCTCCATTTACTGAATGTGTAACCCTGAATCATCTCTCCCAAGCCTCAGTCTCATTTGTGAAAAACAGATGAAGCACTACACCTCCATCTCATAGGGTTGTAGTTAGGTTTTAGAGACAATCTGTAAAACAGTGTTTGCAACATAATGAATGCTCCATAAATGTCTTACACCTATATCGTTTTTATCTAATGAACAAAATCCCTAATCAAACTCATACCTTTAAATTTTCCTCAATGTCTTAGAATTTAACTGGTAGGCCCAATTTCTAACATATAAATTGTTAAACAGAAAAAAAAGTCACAGATTTTAAGTTCATGACTTATGATTTTCTTTTGAGACTAAAACACACACCAGGCCCCTTTCCCTCAATCTGCATCCTGTTGACCAAGCTGAGAAACCAGATGGCTCTTAGTCTAGCTAAATTTTAAGTGACAGGCAAGCACGCCAGCAACGCTTCTTACATTTTTTTAAGTTTAAGAGAAACTTGGTTATTTCTAATAAAATGTTTCAAAAGACAATTATCTCCTTTAGAAAACTTGAGGGATTTTCCCCTAAGTGTATATAGAAAGTACATCCCCATCACTACAAGCTGACTGGAATGTGAATTTGAGACCCATGAACCTGAATGCTCCTCAAAGAAAATACCAAACCAAGCAAAGGTACTCACGGATCAAACTCATGGATGACACTTTCAAATCTCAGAACAGCAAAGAGACGAGTGGAGAATGCTACAAACACCAGAAAATTAATATTTCAATGGTAATATCCCATGAAAAATAATAGTAGTTATATTATAAAAAGAACAGTATTATCCAGCACAGAAGTCACAGGATATATAAAAATGATCACTGAATCAAGTATTTATCCGTCCCTCCCACATAAAAGAAAGAAGCTCATTTTCTCCTGATAATGACATCTACATTTTCCACTTAGGCAACACAAATTTAACTTGTTACTATCAATACCTATAATAGTGCGTTTATCTATTAATACTGCACTCAACTTACATGGTCATCTTTCATATATGCTGAATTACCCACACTAACCTTAATTTTGAAGCAAACCAAGAAGTAATGCAATCAAGACTATACCTATAACTCATAAAGAGCTAAAATACCTAAAAACAGGAGGTTCTGGCCCTGACCGGTTGGCTCAGCGGTAGAGCGTCGGCCTGACGTGCGGGGGACCCGGGTTCAATTCCCGGCCAGGGCACATAGGAAAAGCGCCCATTTGCTTCTTCACCCCCCCCCCCTCCTTCCTCTCTGTCTCTCTCCTCCCCTCCCGCAGCCAAGGCTCCATTGGAGCAAAGATGGCTCGGGTGCTGGGGATGGCTCCTTGGCCTCTGCCCCAGGCGCTAGAGTGGCTCTGGTCGAGGCAGAGCATCGCCCCTGGTGGGCATGCCGGGTAGATCCCGGTCGGGCGCATGCGGGAGTCTGACTGTCTCTCCCCGTTTCCAGCTTCAGAAAAATACAAAATAATAATAATAACAAAACAGGAGGTTCTGAAGAGACTTTCAGAAATACTAAGATAACTAAACTATACTGAAGAAAACTGTCTTTTTGAAGTTCAGTATCTAAAGGCCCTATGAGAAAACAGAATTAGTATAGCATGGCTTCCCATTCTTTCTCAGATGATCACTAGTCCTTTTATAATTCTTGCTTCTTCTGGCTTCATAAAGTTATACTCATGGAGAACAGTAAAAAGAACACATTACAATGTGCTGAAAGAATAAGAAAGGCAGTCTTGGTTTTTTTCAAGATTTTCTTCCTTTGCATCCCCAAAGAAAGAGTGTTCCACATGCATACTCACACAACACAGCAGCCATTGATAGAATGAGAAGCTTCAGAAGTGTGTCCTGCTTCTCATAGGACAACCGCAAAAATCCCAACTTAGTCATCTTGATATCAATGGGTGGCAACAGATGACACTCAAATAGCTAAAATGGAAAAATCAAGACCACTGGATATTGAATACCTTCAATTTACCTAATAATTCACTTTCATATTTTATAGTGGTAGAGAAACATAGAGGAGACAGGACCTAGAGAACACACCAGAGGGTCAAGGGCTAATACTAATAAGCAAATCTTGCCTGAATTATGTATAACTGACTGGCAAGTAAGTAGGCATAAGTCTGGCCTATGTGTTAAGACTAAAAAGAAATGATTAGACCTATCACCATAATTCTGGTTCCTACCTCCTCACAGCTAACAAGTACCATAAGCAAAGCTGGCAATAGTGTGGTATCACAGGTGTAAAGAGAAAATAAATGAATAGAAAAATGGGAGTTGGAGATAGAAATGCAAAGAAAATAGAAAAGACTGGAAATAGAGAAAAAAAATAATTGGAGACAGAGCATTCAAGAAGAGGCAGGTATGTACGAAAGAAAGCAAGGGATGAATATTGAATACAGAGTGAAAGTAGAAAGGGGAGAAATAACTGAATCAGCACAATTTACTGAGAGTCTTCTGTTCCAAACACCAGTGGGAATGCAGGGTCAACTAAAAAGGCCTGACTGATCAGTAACACAGTAGTGCACTCGGGAAGAGGGGGACATACATATACACAGATCACTGCACTTTCAATCAGATACATCACACTGCAACTGTTGCTCAGATTTATACCTGCTTTTAATCAGCTGTCTCAGGGCATCTCTGTAACTGACACTGCTGATTTAAGCCACTGATCCCAGAAAGAACTCAGGGAACCAGAAGATAATCTGAAGGGAAAATAAAATGTTTCCTACTGAAGAAAAGCTAAGGGGAACGTGATGAACAAAATTTGTTGGCAATAATTTACCAAAGGAAATTAGCTATTTCTGTTTAAGATACTGTATTACCTTCTTAAACCATAAATTGGCCAGTGGCTAAGTGATAGACAATATAATAATAAAGGATATGCAACATTGTTCAAAGCTGCGGAGGGGGGGCTGCACCCTTCCTGATCTTTTAGTTTTTACTTTTACTAGAGAAAAAAAATAACAATGAATTGGGTGGGAGGCATGAACATGAAGAATCATATATTCCTATCTCAACGGTGAGAAATCAAGCATCTTTTCCACAATTAACTGTTCCAGGGGAGCAGTTTTACTTGTGTTTTTAATTACAATCCCAAAGAAAAGCCTTATCTTGCAATCAAAAATCAACATCTACTCCAGGAAGTCAATACCGCAGCCACATCCCTCAGGTTTGTGTTTGTTTTCTGGAACGCCTGAAACAAAAAACTTAACACCACTGAGTTGATATGAGCCACACTTGGAAGAGTAAGCAGAGGAAAGGAGAGTAGGAGAACCTCTACCTGAAAGCCGAGTACAGGAGCTGGTAACTTAAGACAGAACCTTAAGGGGGTTCCAGTGTGCTCTCTGGTCATTTTCTAACAACCTCACGCAAGGAAGTGTAAAGACACTTGGCTTTAATTAAACACTTAGCATCTCTCCGCAACCTCGCCTGCAAGCTGTGGCACCCTGGTCCCACCCAGGTTCTAGTTCTCAAGACAGCACCCTCCCACAGCCGTTCGCCTGCACCCTATCTCATCCTCCGACACTCCTGCACTCCCCTCCTCCCCCTCACTCCCTCCTGCGGTCCCACGTCCTGTCCCCCACCCCCACCACCAGACAGCCGCCACCTCAGCATCCTGAGCACCTTTCCCTCCAGGACCAGTCCCAGGACCCCTGCTTCCCCCTGCACTCCGGAGGAAGAGAACCCGCACCCCAAACCTGCACCTCTTTCCAATCTCGGGCGCCCCAACACCACACCCCACGTCCCATCCTCCGCGCCCTACGGAGGGTTTTCCTTCCCCATCCCCCCCCCCTTTGGAGCCCCACCTCTGATACTTCCCTCAGCCCCATTAACGCGCTGGCTCGCACCTGCGGCAATTCTCAAGTGCGATCCCACCGCCGTCTCACCTAGCGGCGTGCCTCAGAATTCCGCTCTCTTCCCACCGCCATCCGCTCAGCGGCGCACTCAACCCTGGCAGAAGCCGAGTCCTCCTCCCGGATAGCTTCTCATTGGCTGGCTCAGAGCCGACACGACACTTCGGGAGAACAATAGGGTCATGGAACTGTCTGTCAGACCCAAAGGCGTGAACAAAGCCGCGCTCGCAATTCTTAATTGGACAATACAAAAGTTACTTAGCATCCGGGAGAGGGGGGAACTTCGTACTCCCGCCGACCTGTGATTGGCCGGCTAGTGAGAGCGAGGGCGCAGACAGAACGCGCTCAAGGCAGTTTGGTTGAGGGCCGAGGAGTGACGTGTCGGTCTGCGGACCTCGAGGAAGTCGCGGGGTGGGGACTGAGTGACCCGTTGACCCGAGTCACGTGACGGAAGCGGAAAGTACGTGAAGGGTTAGCCGATAGAATAAATCTTGGGTCTCTGATTGTGGAACGTTTTTTTTCTTTAAGGTAAAAATTGTTACCTAACATAAAGTTTTCTACCTGTGATCAGTGAAAACGCAAACGCTTCCTGGTGTACATCCCGTGTCGGAGAGCTCGCCAGGGGCTGTTTTCCACGGCCTTCTGGAGCCAGCGGCGGACAGAGCCCTGCGGACTCGACGCGGTTCCCTTCTAAGCCCTGACTGGGTGACTGCTCGTCTGACCCAAGGGGCGACGGCCCACTGAAGGACACCACCTGACCCGCGGAAGCCGTCCTCTGCCCTCGCCACGAAAGGATGTTGCCGAAGGCTGCGCTGCTTCAGCAGCCAGCTCCATCTAGGAAAGCAGTCTACCACACACACCGAAAGCACATTTAAATCAGTGTTTCGGAATCGCGTGCATTTTTCAGAATTCATGTGACCAGGCTTACGCCCGCCCCCCCCCCCCAGACTTTATGATCCAATAGGTGTTTGTTTAATGCAATTAAACAAAAGTTTATTCAATGTAATTAACTGAAAGAACTGCAGAATCTCAAGTACATGCTTCTTCAAAACAAGTTAGGTTTCTTTCCCGGGGTGGGGGATTAAAAGAAAAGATTCCCATTAAAATAAGAAAGATTCCCTTAACGTTTTTAAAAAAATATTGTTGCAAGAACATTAAGATGGGGTTCTCATTAGTTTGTTGTTGTTTTTTTTCTGGTTTTGGGGGTTTTTTTGTTGTTTTTTTTTACAGAGACAGAGAGAGAGAGGGATAGATAGGGACAGACAGACAGGAATGGAGAGAGATGAGAAGCATCAATCATTAGTTTTTCATTGCGCGTTGCAACACCTTAGTTGTTCACTGATTGTTCTCTCACATGTAGCAACCTTGGGTTTAAGCTGTCCGGCCCTTGCTCAAACCAGACGAGCTCACGCTCAAGCTGGCGACCTTGAGTCCTCGAACCTGGGTCCTCCGCATCCCAGTCCAACGCTCCATCCACTGTGCCGCCGCCTGGTCAGGCTAGTTTTTTAAGTTATTGAACATGTTTCTTAAACTTTCAGAAGTCCAAATATACAGTACTAAAGAACAAAGTAGAAAATCTGAACCCATTTATAGGATCATTCTTTAATCAAATTGATAGGGAAAGGCTGGGTCACCCTGGCCATGAGTATTCCAAAGTTGCCATTGGATCCTGGTCAGGGAGCATGCAGGAGTCAGCTGATGGGTGCACGAATGGGTGGAACAGCAAATTGATGCTTCTCTTTCCTTTCCACTCTATCTCTAAAATCAATTTTTAGCCTGACCAGGTGGTGGCGCAACGGATAGAGCGTCGGACTGGGGTGCGGAGGACCCGAGTTCAAGACCCGGAGGTCGCCAACTTGAGCGTGGGCTCATCTGGTTTGAGCAAAAGCTCACCAGCTTGGACCCAAGGTCACTGGCTCGAGCAGGAGGTTACTCAGTCTCCTGAAGGTCCGTGGTCAAGGCACATATGAGAAAGCAATCAATGAACAACTAAATTGTCGCAATGCGCTAAAAAGTTTTAGGCGGCTATTTTTTGCTTGCTTTGTAGGAAATCATTGTCATTTTCTCTGGAGCTCTTGGTCTCTCCCGAAGTGTCTACGTACCTCTTTTGTATCACAGGTCAAAAGAAACATGTTTTCTGGAGCATATCAGAGTAATCTATTTTCTTCTTTTTTTTATTTTTTTATTTTTCCCTCATGCATTACTCAATAGTGCCACATTTATCATTTTTACCAAATACATTTAAACAACAGTTTTACAATTCCTTTGAGGGCTCTCTAGGATTTTTTTTTTTTTTTTTTTTTTTACAGAGACAGAGAGGGAGTCAGAGAGAGGGATAGACAGGGACAGACAGACAGGAACAGAGAGATGAGAAGCATCAATCATTAGTTTTTCTTTGCGCACTGCAACACCTCAATTGTTCATTGATTGCCTTCTCATATGTGCCTTGACCGCGGGCCTTCAGCAGACCGAGTAACCCCTTGCTCGAGCCAGCGACCTTGGGCTCAAGCTGGTGAGCTTTTGGTCAAACCAGATGAGGACTCGCTCAAGCTGGAGCCTTGGGGTCTCGAACCTGGGTCTTCCGCATCCCAGTCCGACGCTCTATCCACTGCGCCACCGCCCGGTCAGGCTCTATTTTCTTCTTGATGCACTTCCCAGAACCTACCTTTCCATGTGGGCTGCAAAGCTCTACAGTATTACCAAGATTTCTTCTCAATGCACTGATTCCATTGTTTCATATCATTTGGTTCGATGTTTTGTTTTAATAATCTATTTCTTGTATTTATTTTTCATTTTGATAGATTTTTCAGGTAACTTTTTTCAGGAAAGCTGAATGTAAAGCAAACAGTGCCTTCATTTTGTCCTTAATCACTAACAACTAGATTTAGAATTACAAGAACGTAAGTGGGACCATCCTATTCCATATACACAGCAGCACAGATAAAAGTATTTTAAAGGTATTACAATTTTATATTATCCATGGTTGACCTTGAGACATTTGATGCCAATGTAAATCACATTCCTGTGTAAGTAACCTGTTTTTCTCCAATAAATTATTTTCCCTTAGAGATCCTATCAATGTGTGTGTGTGTGTGTGTGTGTGTGTAGGGGGGGGGGTCCTTCATTTTTCCTGCTCTATATTTGTCCCTATTTGCAAACTCCAATTTTCATCATCAGTCCAGGAAATTTTTTGTCTCCATGCATATTTTCTAAAGTTGCTATTAGACAAATGTTGGAATCCTGATTCTCGGATACCTGTGTGATTCTTAACTTTTTCCGTGTCTTGCTCTGTTCTGGGAGATTGCCTCAACTTTATCTGGTGCTTCTCATTTAGCCTCCTCAGTATCACTTTTATAAGGCATTTCATTTTATGTCAATTACTGCTTTAATTTGAGAGAACTTTCCTATTTTGTCCCTTTTTCACAACAATCTGTTATTATTTCACTGATGCAATAGCTTCCCAAATTTCTGTGCAAGTAGTTATTAGAATTTTTAAAGTTTTGTCTCTAGAATCACATTTCCTCCCCGGACAGGTAGTATTACATGTATTTTTGGAAAACTCCTTAGATAATTCTGAGGTTGATCCCAAGTTAAGAACTACTTTTCTAGCCCTGGCCAGATAGCTCAGATGGTTGGAGCGTCATCCTAAAGCGCAGGAGTTGCCAGTTTGATCCCGTTATGGCACATACAAGAACAGATAAAGTTCCTGTCTTTCTCTCCCTCTCTCCCTCCTGTCTCTCTCTAAAATCAAAACAATAAACATTAAAATAAAATTATCTAAATGATCAGACAGTTGGTATTTTCCCCATTGGTCTGAAAAGACTACAATACATCTAAATTTGGAATCAGAAAGTTAGTAAAACTAGAATGAGGCTGAACACATGGCCTACTCTCTCATCCTAATCAGATTCTCGGAATCCTGATGTCTTATTCAAGTAGAGACCTGTGGAAAATAGTAGCTAGTTATTTGAACACATAAATTTTTTTTTTAAATTTTTTTATTTATTCATTTTTTTTAGAGAGGAAAGGGAGAGACAGAGGGAGAGAGAGACAGGAGAGACGGGGGGAGGAGCTGGAAGCATCAACTCCCATGTGCCCCGACCAGGCAAGCCCAGGTTTCAAACCGGCGACCTCAGCATTTCCAGGTCGACGCCCTACCCACTGCGCCACCACAGGTCAGGCTGAACACATAAATTTTAAAAATTTGCTTCATCACTTTTGTCAGTCTCTTTTACTGTACTGTTAGGTCCAAGTGGGTAGTACTTCTCTTTCTGGCTCACCCTTGAATCCACAGTGCCTGACGGAAAAGGGGCTCAAATGCTTGTTACATGATTAAGTCATCTATTCTGCCACTTAAACCTTTTACTGGTTCTGTAGACTCACTTTAGGTCCATCCAAAGTATCCCACTGATGTATGGCTCCTATTGTTAAAAGGCCTAAGTTACACTGACCTAAAAAGTCAGCTTCCTTTCTACTTCTGGGAGTTAGGTAGCATGGAACTGCTAGTGGGATAGGAAGGGGAGGGGTGGGATTGATGACTGCTAAATCTCTCTTCCATTGTACTACTTAAGCTGGTTCACAAACCTCCAACCATTAGTCACTCTTCTGGGTTTCTCCCAATTCCTCTTAAACTTTATCTTGGCCCTTACAATGTAAGAGCAATTAGTAAGTCAGCTCATGAATCTGTTCACTTAAGTTTTTAGCAGACTTAACCTACCCTGCCCAGATCTGAAACACTTACTTTCTAATTCCTCCACAGTTGCTATAATGTACAACTCAGCTCTAGATAGGATAAAAGGGTAGTGTTTTGAACCACATACACCTGTCCAAGCTGTGATGTTTATACCTAAAAAGAGCTTTTATGAACATGATTCCTTAGATCTTAATGGATTCATGATTAAAACTTACCTCTCTGATTGTCATCTTTACCAATTTCCAAATTTCTATTGTAGATATGCCACAAGAATGCCCTCTCAATTACACTGAAACGGGAGATTCCTCACTTCCAATCACTGTAAGCATTTTCTATAGTGCTAGATAAAATCACGTGCCTTCATCCACTCAACCTTTCTAAACTAACAGTTGGTACCCATACAAATTTTATGCAGCAAAGATGTGGCCACTTAAATAACCAAGTTAAATTTAAAACAACTAATCTTAAGGTAATCAATGATGAGTTACAAGCTGATGAAATACAGAGGTCTTCAAACCACCTCCACAGCAAACTGGCAGTTCTCTGCAATATTAGTGTACTGCCAAATGATCAGAGATGTCACGGAGTAGTACTATAAGTAAATCTCATTTTAAATTATGTCTTTTACAATTTTTTTTCACAAGCTGGAAAACAATGCCTACTTCCAAGATAGCCATTATTTTTAAAACTTCTGCACCTTGAACTTGGTTCTTATCTCCCAGCAGAGACAGACAGACAGGAAGGGAGAGGGATGAGCAACATCAATTATTCGTTGGGGTTCCTTAGTTGTTCATTGATTGATTTCTCATATGTGCCTTTACCAGGGGGCTAAAGCAACCCGAGTGACCCCTTGCTCGAGCCAGCAAACTTGGGCTCAAGCTGGTGAACCTTGCTCAAACCAGATGAGCCCGCGCTCAAGCTGGCGACCGCGGGGTCTTGAACCTGGGTCCTCCACATCCCAGTCCAACGCTCTATTCACTGTGCCACCACCTGGTCAGGCCCAGCAGTGATTTGTCTTGTACATAATAAAAGTTTGTGTTAACCAAATGTCTAATTTCTTTTTTTTTGTTTGTTTTTTTTTTTGTTTTGTTTTTTTTTAACAGGGACAGAGAGAGAGCCAGAGAGAAGGATAGATAGGGACAGACAGACAGGAACAGAGAGAGATGAGAAGCATCAGTCATTAGTTTTTTCACTGCGTGTTGCAACACCTTAGTTGTTCATTGATTGCCTTTTCATATGTGCCTTGACTGCGGACCTTCAGCAGACCGAGTAACCCCTTGCTCGAGCCAGCGACCTTGGGTTCAAGCTGGTGAGCTTTTTGCTCAAACCAGATGAGCCTGCACTCCACCTAGCGACCTCGGGGTCTTGAACCTGGGTCCTTCCGCATCCCAGTCCGACGCTCTATCCACTGCGCCACTGCCTGGTCAGGCCAAATGTCTAATTTCTAATGAGAATGTTCAATACAGTGAAATTGAAAAAGCTCTCTCCATTCATAAATACACAGGAGAGATGAACACATTGACTTTAAGACAAATAATTCAACAATCCTAAATTCTTTCCAGCTGTTAACATAATCATCATCATCAAATAATCCAGACTTCCTCAGGGAACAATTTTCAGAACTAAGCTCTCAAAAAACTAACCAAATTTATTCAAGACAAAGTCTTGCGTTCCATGAATATATGTTTCTTGAGGTGAAATGCAAATTCAACCATTACATACCTTATGGGAAACCAGCTCATGTTTAATTGTGACATTTCAAAATTGTACAAGTATTTTGACATCTGCCCCCTCCCATATTTAATCTTTTTAAAATGACAGAAAAACACCAATCACAGGTTTAATGGGTTTAATAAGTTTACCCCTTCAGTTCCTATTTGCAGCACCCAATATTCCTTTGAAACACCAGACAGACCCAACAAATAGCCGACAGTAAAGTTCAGACCTGCAAAGTTTAAAAGTTCAGGTTCTCTGAGCATTCTGTGTTGCAGTGGCACTTGTCCAAAACTGGTACCTCCCTATAGTTGGGGAACTTTAAATGTACCAGCGAAAAAAGCTTTTTTCCCCTTCAAGGGGAAGAAAAATCACTCCTTAAAACCCAGCAGATCTGGCTGTGAGGTCTTTCCTCCTGTCCCATCTCTTCAGGCTTATTTTTTGCAGTGGAGCAAGAGAGACCAAAATCTAACCTGAGTTACAAGAAACAAGACAGTGATGGCTATAAAGGAAGTGACAAGGAGCAAATGAGATACTCCTTTACCTCCCACATCCAATATATGTGCTTCACAGAAAAACAACAAAAATAACAGGTCCACAAAATACAAAAGCTAGAATTACAAAACCCATTCATCCAAGGGTGGTGGAAGGCTGGAAGGGGAGGTGGGAGAATAAATGGCACAGGGAGAAAAGGTATTCAAATCAGTCCAGGCACAGGGGCTGGCAAATGCTAGAAAAGAGCTGCAGAAAAAACCTGTGGTCCTTTCAGACTCATGGTGTTAAAAATCCACACACTGGTGGCAGGAAGATTGTGTCTTACGTGCACCAGAAACAAAAATCCTCAGAAGGGAATACGCAGATGGCCCTTGGCAGAGTGGGTCCTGCCTTCCCTGGTCGGGGAGGTGAACAAGGAAAGAGCTGCACAGCCTCATTCCAATCCCGATCATGCCCTCTGGATGGCAGGTGACTCAATGGCCTACAGCAGCCTTCAGTTTGGCAGGAGACGAATGTGGTGAAGGGAACTTCTCTGCAGAGGTTGAGCTACTAAGGGCAGACTGCAGGTAGACTGTCTTGTGGAAGAGTCTGTTGCTTAAGAAAACCACCAAGGAGAAGAGGCGCAATTGGAAAAGGCTAAAAGGCAAGAAACCAAACTTGTTAGATCCCTAGTTAATCAGCATTATTTGACAAATGAAATTTGACTACATTGAATTTAGAATGACATGGGAAAGTAAGACAAGTGAAACTTGATAAAGGAAGTACATATATCAGACATGGATTAAAACAGGCAGCAACTAAAGAACACACTGGGTCCTGTCATTGTCCTGGGCGCAATGAAATCGCCACCATTTAAAATATCAAAGCTTAATGGGAATAAAGTTATATTTCAGATTAATTCTGACTTGAGAAACACTTTTATAGCTGATTTCAGGGCACAAACTTTAAGCTATGTTGGAAGATATCATATGCTGTATATAGTTCATTTTCAAGCGTAAATTATGCCTAAGACTCACACTGAGCATTCTAAATGGCAAAAGCATGTAAAAATCCAAATAGATGTGATATTCATAACATGTGCATCCTCACTGACAACCAAAACTGATCAGAAACTGAGCTTTTCTTTGAAGTGATGAAACTTTTGGAATGCTAGTATTACTGCTAAAGATTCATTTTAAATACTTTGTTTTACTATTATTATCAATAAACTCCCATCAGCAGATCACATGCCATAATTATGTTTTTAAAAAGTTGGCCACCGGCCCTGGCTGGTTGGCTCAGCGGTGGAGCGTCGGCCTGGCGTGTGGAAGACCCGGGTTCGATTCCCGGCCAGGGCACACGGGAGAGGCGCCCATTTGCTTCTACACCCCCTCCCTCTCCTTTCTCTCTGTCTCTCTCTTCCCCTCCCGCAGCCGAGGCTCCATTGGAGCGGAGATGGCCCGGGAGCTGGGGATGGCTCCTTGGCCTCTGCCCCGGGCGCTGGAATGGCTCTGGTCACGGCGGAGCTACGCCCCGGAGGGGCAGAGCATCGCCCCTGGTGGGCGTGCCGGGTGGATCCCGGTCGGGCGCATGCGGGAGTCTGTCTGGCTGTCTCTCCCCGTTTCCAGCTTCAGAAAAAAAAAAAAAAAAAAAGTTGGCCATTGGCCCTGGCCGGTTTGCTCAGTGGTACAGCATCAGCCTGGCGTGCAGAAGTCCCAGGTTCGATTCCCAGCCAGGGCACACAGGAGAAGCGCCCATCTGCTTCTCCACCCCTCCCCCTCTCCTTCTTCTCTGTCTCTCTTCCCCTCCCACAGCCGAGGCTCCATTGGAGCTAAGATGGCCCGAGCACTGGGATGGCTCCTTAGCCTCTGCCCCAGGTGCTAGAGTGGCTCTGGTCGCAACAGAGCGACTCCCCGGATGGGCAGAGCGTCACCCCCTGGTGGGCATGCCGGGTGGATCCCGGTTGGGCGCATGTGGGAGTCTATCTGACGGTGTCTCTCACCGTTTCCAGCTTCAGAAAAATACTAAAAAAAAAAAAAAAGTTGGCCATTCTCCCTGGCCAGTTTGCTCAGTGGATAGAGCATCTGCCCAGTATGCATATGTCCTGGGTTCCATCCCTGGTCAGGGCACACATGAGAACCGACCATCTGCTTCTCTTCTCTTCCCTCTCCCCCACTTCTCTATCTCTTTCCCTCTCACAGCCAGTGCCTCAAATGGTTCAAGCATCAGCCCCAGGTGCTGAGGATAGCTTGGCTGATCTGAGCACTGGCCCAATTCAGAGGTTGCCAAGTGAATCCCAATTGGGGTGCATACAGGAGTCTATCTCTCCTCCTGTGACTTAAAAAGTTGGCCATTCTTACAAAAATGAGCTTAAGTACAGGTGTTTACAAGTACCTTATTCAGTAAATAGTTAAAATAGTTAAATTTTTAAAATATGTATAATAGCATCGATTTTTAAAACATATATATGTGCATATGGAAAATTTTGGGATATATCCCAGAAGTGTTTTTCCATTAAACTATATATAAATGTTTTCATGCAATTTAAGAGGTTATTTTAAAAAGAGTCTAATTCATATAATTATGGTATTGTAGTCCCAATTCTTTACACAGAATAATACTTACTACACTTTGGCTAATACTTACTAAGCTTTGCCAGGGGTCTTTGCTTCATTGGCGCTGATAATGAATAAAGGAAAGAGGATAGAGAAGAGGCAGCCACTATAAAAAAAAAAAAGGGAAATAGTCACCTTCATAATAGCCATGACTTTGGGAAAAACATGAGAAGCTCAAAATTCCTTTGCCTCTGGTACTAACATTATGGCTTGATAAATCTGTAATAAATCAAACACATCTTTCAAAAAACAAACTTTTTTTTTGTAAGAAAGCATTGGCTATGTTTAACACTGCTCCAGGAGGAAACAGAAGAAATATGGCATATAGCAGTGTTTTTCAACTGCCATTCCAGTGCACTTGCCAGAAATTTCACGCCGGGTTTGCAAGACTTAACCTCCCTGATACTGTGATTAACTCTTTCACGAACCAGCACAAAATTTCTGGCAGACCAAAAGTTGAAAAACACTGGCACATAGGATACTGCAGACTAGATGTTAATACTGACCAATGTCTATGATTATCAAATGTCAAGGAGAAAAATCCTATGGACATCCTAATGGTCAAATAGGAATGCAGAATGCCTAGCACAGAACCAGGCATTCAGAAGATGTTCCCTACACTGAGTGTTTACTAGTCCCCTTCCAGTCTCTCAAGCCAAATTACCTGATAATATAGGAGGACTGCATTGCTGTGAGGAAAGCCAAGGGCAAACCAAATCCGAAGTAGTAAGGCCAATTCCTCTCTATGTTTGACAACCGCTGGTGCATTTCAATTCCTAAAACAAGGAACCAACGCAATTAAAATTTCTATTTCCTTTTAGTAAAATGAGGTTTGAGTTTTAGCTACAGGGCTGCCATTTAGAACACAGATAAAGCATATAATTCAGAATTGTACAAATCTGATATAAAGCTTCTATGCAAAGTTTTTACAGTTCAATAATCACAATTACAAAGCTGGCAGGTTAAGTGAATTATGAATTATATCACCATCAATCCTTTGTCAGGATTAGTCCTAAGCAAAGCAAGATATCAAATAAAAAAGCAGTCACCATCTAGAAATTAACCTTTCAACCATACATACCCAGACAAATATGCCAAGGGCTTTTAAAATATCCAAAAGAATCTGAATGCACTGACATCAAATTAATTTAGAATAACTCATGCTCATTTATGCTGACTTATGGCTCAGTCAGAGCTACATCACATTAAGTACAATAAAGGAAATGCTACACTGCTTAACGCCACCCCCTCCCTCAGCATCAAAGTTAAGCGTTAAACCTCCTAAGCAAAATGTAGGTCCCTCTTGCCAAAAATGCTACTTCCACCCCAAGATGGTTTTCCAAGGGCCTAATCATTAAATAGTTTTAAGAAGTCTGCTCGGCAACAGCATTTCCAAACTGGGCCTCCAAGTTTTGAGTTTCTTTAGATGGACTTACCTTTATTGAACCAACGATATTCAAAACAGTATAGTGAGTAGAGAAGGGACATATGCAGGAGACTAACCAGCTGACCAACAAGGTAGATGGGAAAGAGACTCACAAACATGCCCTGAAGAATAAACAGGGAAAATCTTAATTCCAAAGCTTCAGAGACCTAACACTATTCTTCTGCCTCTCTGAGTCATTACACTCTGCCTAAATAGACACACAGTTGTTTCTCAAGTTTCTGAAGAGCTGGAAAGTGGAGTATGCCCAGGGTGGCAGGGAAGAGCAGGTAAATTCATGTTTATAATTTTGTGATTTTTAAATTCTCTAGTTGTTTCTGTAAAAAAAGTATTTAAAAATTATTACCTCCCATAAAGCATATCTGTCCCAATAAAAATGCAATACCTTGTCTTTGTAAACTTCCCTTTAGTGAACCTTTTCTTTTTAAATCTGTCCATGTGCCCAGAAGGCCAGTCTCACCTGGATGAGGAAAAGAGCCTGAAGCAGAAGGTTGAAGAGCATGTCAGCAATGATTTTGCTAACACTAGGGAATGGGTGAGGCTTCCTCCCTGATACCTCGAATGCCAGATCAGCTATATCCTGTAAAAGAAAAAGCAGCTCACCAAAACAGAAATTAAATGGCCTCAATATCCATCCCCAAAACTAAGAACAATGCTCTGCCCTTGGACCTGCCAGGTGAGAAATGCCCCTGGATATCTGGCAATGAGATGTCTCTGATGGCCTGAGACAGTAACTCCATTTTACAAGAGCACAAATATCAACCACTGGCTGCCTGACCAAGAAAAGCTGTGAAATTTCTCCCTACATGGCCACTAACTTCATAGGCTACAATCTGCCACTTGTCAACCCCTCATGCTATGGGACCCAGTCTCCATTCTGCCCTCGACCTACTTGAAACCAAATGGCATTCACAACTTTGCTAAGCACAAACAGGGGGAGCACCCAGAGAGCACTGAAAATTGATGTGAGGAAGAATTCCAGCCATGACCAAACGTCTCCATGTAGAGAAGGATCACCTAAGAAAGGGGAAAAGAGTTAGTTTAATTGGAGAAATGAAAAACCAGAAAACCAAATAGGGAACCCCTAGTTTGTGACCATGCCAAACCCACACACAGCTTTGTTTCTTCCCCACACACAGCTTTGTTTCTCACCAGCACATCACTATACTTATTTTAGATAATCTTATTCTTTAAAGATACACCAAATTCTGACAACAACTCCAGTTCAGAGTAGCCACAGGTATGTGCTGCTTACCTTAGGACAAACCTGCTTATCTGGTGGTGACTGAGATGTCACAGTGATTAACAGTATACAATATGTAGGAAACTACCTGAGTTTAAATTATACGTAATAAATCCCAGTTCTGCCATTTACTAATGATTTAACCTTGGTACTACTCAAAGGGTTGTTGAAATGTTTGGGTTAGAAACATCCCAAGCTTCTGGCACACAGGCAGTGTTTAAAAGACTGAGGGAGACAGAAAACAATTGCCTACTCAATCCCAGGTGGACAGGAACAAATGTACTCACCAATAATTTGGGCAGTTACTGACTGAAGTACAGGAATAAACACTCGATAAAACAAGAGGAGACTGAACTAAAGGAAAGAAACAATAAGGTAAACATTAAAAGCCCTTCTTCGAAACAAGAGTGCCAAGTTTCATTGTAATTATTTCCCAGATAGAAGTGACTTTTATAAATTAGAAGGCCTGAAAGGGCAGCAAATTGGACCCATTTCTATTCTCTTTTATTTTTTCTTTCATTTATTTATTTATTTATTTTTGGTGGAGATGCCGGGGATCGAACCCAGGGCCTCATACAGGCGAAGCATGCCATTTCTATTCTCAATACTCCAGCTGAGAGGTACAAAACGGACATTGACTACAAAAACAGTAAAGCTTGCCCTGGTCAGATAGCTCAGTTGGCTAGAGCATTGTCTTGATATTCCAAGATTGTGGGTTTGATCCCTTGTCAGGGCACATACGAGAATTAGCCAGTGACAACATAAATAAGTGGAACAAATTGATATTTCTCTTTCTCTCTCTCTCTCCGGCCTCTCTCCTTTCCTCTCTATCGAAAATCAATATATAATATTTTTTAAATAAGTAAAACTTCTGGGGGCAGAGAAGAACATTTCAAATAGAATACAAGACAAAATACAGACATAGACTAAATACACAGAAATATTTTATTAATTAAAGCTAACACCTGAAAACATGTGAAATGTTTAAATTAAGGAAACTTGAATTATGTTGAATTCCAAGTCAAAGGAAATATTTAACTACCTATTCTTCAAAGTACTCAAATTTCACCTAAGCTGGGTTACTTCTCAGTCAACTGTAGGCAATCTTTTTTGGAGTTGGTTTCAATAGATAGCAGTTCTAATAGATTGCTACAACTAGATGAGGGGAGACTGTCCTTACCCTCTGACCCCTCATAGATGCTCTTAGCCAAAATGTCAAGAGAAACTGTTAACCTATAACATTAAAACTTGTGAATAAGTCATTTTTTAAGAAAAATTAAAATGCTATCCCTTTATTTCAGGGCTAGCCCTTTATTTACATACAAGTGTTCTCTAAGTGGGAGCAAAATCACTGCAGTTGCATAGAATCTTGAGCTATGGTCTCAGTATATATCAGCAAGTGAGAGAGCTATTTGTCTCAGTTTAAAAAACAGTTGAGAACTATTAATAGCAACAATCTGAAGATGCTTATAAGGCACCTGGAATTTAAGGAAAAAGAACTTACCCAAAACACTCCTCCATTCCAAGCGCAGCATTGGAAAATTCTACTAACAATACGTGGCTCACTGGAAAAGACCACATGTATTTAGCTTAGAAGGCATATAGGCCATTTCCATATTGTCATTTAGTAGCTCTCCATTTTATATCTTTTGTTGGTATCATTTTTCCAACACCTATTGTTCTCCTGATGTCCATCAGTGAGAAAGGACTAAAAATATTTCCAGCCCTGGCTGTGTAGCTCAGTTGGTTAGAGCAATCATCCCAATATGCCAACGTTGTAGGTTCCACCCCTAGTTAGGGCACATACAAGCATCAACCAACGAAGGCATAAATAAGTGGAACAACAAGTCAATGTTTCTCTCTCTCTCTCTCCTTCCTCCTAAGTCAATTAAAAAAAAAAAATTTTTTTTTTAACCCTGACTGGATAGCTCTGTTGGCTGGAGCATCACCCCAAAGTGCAGAGGTTGCTGGTTCGATCTCTGGTCAGGGCACATACAGTAGATCTATGTTCCTATTTCTCTCTCCTTCTCTCTATTCCTCTCTCTAAAATCAATACAATAAACATTAAAAAAAATTTTTTTTAATTTCTAGAGAAGCAGTTTTTCTTAAAACAAAAAATTTATTTTCTAAAATCCAAGACTGGAGAAGATTAAAAGAGGATGTCTGAGGTTCTATCAACAAATATGTCCACACGGGCTCTCCTGGAAGCATCCATCAATCCAAATAAATTTTTTGTGGTTCTCTATTCATCATTCTGATTAAAAAACAAACAAACAAACAAACAAACAAGCAAAAATAAAACAAACCCATGACATTTCAGCAAGGATTATTGCTAGTTTAATTCAATGTGGGAGGGTGGGGGAGTATCACTTATAACATATTTTGGGGGAAATGTCTAAAAAATAATGGGGTACAAAAACTCCACGTTACTACACATGGTCTTAATTGTAAACTAAGGATCAGTCCCTTCCTAAAGTGCCTTCCAGAAGGGAGCTCAGACGTTTCTGACACTAGCCTCCACTCCTTACCTCTCCTGTTTCCTCTCTATGCTCTGGGCTCTTCTCTGCGCCAGGATACTGCCTGCCCTTCTTCGACGTTGCTCTTCTCTCTTTTGCTGAATTCGAGCATCAAGCTTTGAAATGGTACAAATTCCCCAGATGGAGTCTTTGATTCCCTACAGAGACAGCATTATTTTTAAATAGGAAAAGTTATGAATCAAAGAATACTTTCCAAAGTTAATTGCAGTACAGTGAAATCACAGTGGAAACCACTGTACTTATTTTGCCACATGGCTTAAGAGAACCTTGACTTTTTTTTAAATTTTGAAATAATTCCCAATTTGCAGAAGAGTTACAAGAATGAAAAACATCCTAATACTGCTTTCTGCAGATTCACCAGATTAATATTTTGCCACATTACTACTTTTATACACACACATTTTTTCTGATTTGAGTATGGTGCCACATCATGTCCCTTTAATTTTTAATTCTTCAGTGTATATTTCCTAAATAATAAGGTATTCTTTTATATAACCACTAGATAGTTATCAATTTAAGAAATTTAACATTGAAATGCTTTAATCCTACTGTCTATACTCCGATTTTTCCATTTGTTCCAATGATGCCCTCTACAATATTTTAACTCCTCAAGTATCAGAATTCAGTTCAGAATTACACATTGTAGTTTGTTATCTCTTTAGTCTCCTTTACTCAGGAACAGCTCCTTAGTCTTTCTTTTTGAAGTATATAGGCCAGGGTTGTTTTTGTATTTCCTCAATTAGGTTTGTTTCCACGATTAGATCCAAGTAACACATTTTGGTAGGAGTATCACAGAAGTATGTACTCCCAGGTATTATTACATCCAAAGGCACACAGTGTCTGTCCTTACTGGCAATGTTAATTTTATAAATTCAGTCAAGGTGTTATATAGCTTCTCCATCATTGTATGGTCGCAAATTCCCCTTGCAACTAATAAGTACTCTGTGGGCAGACACTTCTCAGACCGTCCAAATACCCTGCTCCAGTTCTCTCCCCTAGATTTAGCATCCATTGACAATTCTTGCCCAAATCAATCTTCAATAATGTGATAGCAAAACAGTGGTTCTCTAATCCCTCCACACTTATCAATACTCTAAAGCCAAGTTACTGCCCTCCCCTATATCTTTCAACATCAATCAAATGCCTATGGTATGACCAATATCCTCTACTAAACTAGTGATACAAAGATAAATTAAACACTGGTCTCTTGAAAGGACCAGGCCAGATCAAGGCTGGAGAAAGACACAAAGAAATAATTACTGTAAAAATGTGAAAAGCTGTAGGAAAAGAACATAGCTCAAGATTTCTTTCTTCTTCCAGTAAGAAAGAAACAACATGATGGTGTAGCTGGAGGAGAATGTCCTTACAGGCATGTATAATGGGGGAGGTTGTTGAGTCTATAAAGACTGTGACAGAGGCACTTGCCAACCATATTGGAAGAGCTACAATAGCAAAAATACTGTCTGCTACTAACACCAGAACAGCCTATCACCCAGTTCAGAGAACTGCATTCACTCATCTACCCAAAAACCTACCAACCATCTTCAGTGAGCTAGACACTGGCCATATGAAAATGCTCAAGAAACATAACTTAGCAGGAAAAGAATACAAGTAAACAACAACAAAAATTATAGTTTAAGTAAGTGCTGCAACACTTTTATGTCTAAATTAGAGTGGCAGCACTGGACTATTCAACTTTATGAAGCAGCAGCACATAAAGGTAGTTTGGAAGGCATGGCATTTTCAACTATTTTTTTTGTTTGTTTGTTTGTTTTCAGAGACAGAGAGTCAGACAGAGGGACATATAGGGACAGAAAGAGAGAGAGATGAGAAGCATCAATCATCAGTTTTTCGTTGCGACACCTTAGTTATTCATTGATTGCTTCCTCATATGTGCCTTGACTAAGGACCTTCAGCAGACCGAGTAACCCCTTGCTCGAGCCAGCGACCTTGGGTCCAAGCTGGTGAGCTTTTGCTCAAACCAGATGAGCCCGAGCTCAAGCTGGTGACTTCGGGGTCTCGAACCTCGGTCCTTCTGCATCCCAGTCCAATGCTCTATCCACTGCGCCACCGCCTGGTCAGGCTCAACTATTGTTATTAGCTAAAACAAATATTGCAGACAATTGCCAGGATACAGAGAAATAAGCAAGTTTACGAAGTACCGACTGATAGGACCATAAATTGGCATAATGTGCACCTGATCTTTTACCGATGAGTAATTTTTAACATTATTTTGCTTTTAACTTCTAAATCTTCCACAAATAGTTTAAATATTCAAGATAGTTGAGTTTAAATGGCTGAGGGCTTAGTATGTATTAGAATGACGACAGGACCTCCACCTGAGATAGTTCAAGTCTTGTACAGTGCACAATGTAGAATGGATACAGGGTTGAAATTTTATCACAAGAGTGGGAATGACGAGGTAAAGCTATCAAAAGTATAGCAGATCATATTGTATGAATTCTCTTTAGTCCTAAGATACTCCTTCAATTTCCCTTTAATTCAAAGATAATACACTTTTAAACAATCCCTCCCCACCCCCACTGGCCTCTCCCCTGCTCCTAGAAATATAGCTAGAGGGGCTACAAGTAGGGCATTAGACCTCAGACATCCAGTTTAACAGAATTTTATGTTATCGGAAATTTGGCTGACTACGTCCTAGACAGATCTTTATGGGACATTTTCTAGAGCATCATCACCTGTACCTTATAGAATAGCAGGGAGGGGGTTCCTTTCATGTAAATTCAAATAAAGTAGTTTAAGTAACAGTAATGTAACCAATGTTCATTGTTTAGTTTTGACCAATGTACCATGGTTATAGATGTTAACATTAGTAGAATCTAGTGAAGGATACAGGGGAACTCTGCAATACCTTGCAACTTTTCTTTAAGTCTATAATTATTCCAAAATAAAGTTTAAAAAAGAAAAAGGCTCTGGCCTGACCAGTGGTGGTGCTGTGGATAGCACATAGGCCTGGGAGGCTGAGGTCTCAGGTTTGAAACCTCAAGGTCACCAGCTTGAGTATGGCTCATCTGGCTTAAGCACAGGCTCACCAGCTTGAGTGCAGGGTCACTGGCTTGAGTGTTGGATCATTGGCATGATTCCATGGTCGCTGGCTTGAGCCCAAAGGTTGCTGGCTTGAAGCCCAAAGTTGCTGGCTTGGGGTCACTGGCTCGGCTGGAGCCTCCAGGTCAAGGCACGTAAGAGAAGCAATCAATGAACAACTAAAGTGCTACAACTACAGGCTGATGCTTCGTATCTCTCTCCCTTCCTGTCTATCTCTCTCTATTAAAAAAAAAAAAAAAAGGCTCTGGACCCAAGATGACCAGAATTCTAATACCAGAGACACTAGAAAGGTCTACCAAGCTTCTGCAAGATGCAGGATGATTCCTATCTCTTGAGTAGAGTAGATTAGAGTAGATTAGAATGAAAACCTGTATGTGAAAGATCCAACAAGTATGATATAAATTCTAAAACACCTAAAGGATTTCCTAGTCAGTTCCTACAGCAAAAGGGTCAAGAGATGGCTCGATGTACTCACCCTGGCAACGTCCTGGAGAAAGGTTTTGACACTGTCTGCCATCTCTTCACTACCCAAACTACCAACCACATAGAGGAGAGAGAAGCATCCCAAAATCTTTCATCATGAAGAACCTGGAAACAGAGAAAAAGGGGTAGGAGGGATTGGAATATCTATCTAAAGATAAGTAATTTCATGTACATTTCTGCATGATGCCATTTTCCACATACTTACATCTCTATTAAGAGTACAGTAGAGTCTAGCATTTAGCTATTAGGACCGTGAACTAAATAAGGTGATCCCTGTAACTACTGAAATCTGCAATCAATAAATGATTTTATTTTTTTATTTTTATTTTTTGTATTTTTCTGAAGCTGGAAACGGGGAAAGACAGTCAGACAGACTCCCGCATGCGCCCGACCGGGATCCAACCCGCACGCCCACCAGGGGGCGACGCTCTGCCCATCCGGGGAGTCGCTCTGTCGAGACCAGAGCCACTCTAGTGCCTGGGGCAGAGGCCAAGGAGCCATCCCCAGCGCCCGGGCCATCTTTGCTCCAATGGAGCCTTGGCTGCGGGAGGGGAAGAGAGAGGCAGAGAGGAAGGAGAGGGGGAGGGGTGGAGAAGCAGATGGGCGCTTCTCCTGTGTGCCCTGGCTGGGAATCGAACCCGGGACTTCTGCACGCCAGGCCAATGCTCTACCACTGAGCCAACCGGCCAGGGCCAATCAATAAATGATTTTAATCACTTACCACCCCTTCACATTTACAGGAGTAAACTGCTCTGGGACCAGCAGTCCCCTCACTGGGCTTTGCTGTCCCTGTCTCCCTCCTACACATTCCAATATCCGTTAAGCTATATTTATCCTTTACGTATAATATCAAGCACTTGAATAAAAATACAAGAGCAAGATGGAAGTCTTGGCCCTGGCCAGTTGGCTCAGTGGTAGAGCGTCAGCCTGGTGTGCAGGAGTCCCAGGTTCGAATCCCGGCCAGGGCACACAGAAGAGGCACCCATCTGCTTCTCCACCCCTCTCCTTCCTCTATGTCTCTCTCTTCCCCACCCGCAGCCAAGGCTCCACTGGAGCAAAGTTGGCCCGGGCACTGAGGATGGCTCCATGGCCTCTGCCTCAGGTACTAGAATGGCCCTGGTTGCAATAAAGCAACGCCCCAGATGGGCAGAGCATCGCCCCCTGGTGAGTGTGCTGGGTGGATCCCAGTCGGGCGCATGTGGGAGTCTGTCTGACTGCCTCCCCATTTCCAACCTCAGAAAAATTAAAAACAAACAAACAAACAAACAACTAAGAACTTGCTTGACCTGTGGTGGCATGGCAGCTAGATCATTGACCTGGAACACTGAAGTCACCAGTTTCAAACATGGGCTTGTGTGTCAAGGCACAAACAACAAGCAACAAGCAAGCAATGAACAACTAAAATGAAGCAACCATGAGTTGATATTTCTTGCTATCCCCCAAGCCCCATAAAATCAATAAACAAAAGTTTTTTAAAAATATTAAGAACTGCCTGTCCGGGCAGTGGCACAGTGGACCAAGCGTTGGACTGGGATGTGGAGGACCCAGGTTCGAGACCCCAAGGTTGCCAGTTTGAGCGCTGGTTCATCTGGTTTGAGCAAGACTCACTAGATTGAACTCAAGGTTGCTGGCTCGAGCAAGGGGTCACTCAGTCTGCTGTAGCCCCCCCCCCCATCAAGGCACATATGAGAAAGCAGTCAATGAACTAAGGGTGCCATAATGAAGAATTGATGACACAAAATAAATAAATTAATTAATTAATTAATTAAAATGCTTTAAAAAATTAAGAACTTGAAAGTTCATATGTATAAATATTCTTAAAATCTGTTTCCATTTAATATCATTCAGGTAAATGGAAAACCCATTTTCAAAAATTTTATTAAGAACTTGAGATTCTAAAGTTCTCAAAACATTACTGAAGCAATCTAGGGTGTTCTCAATTTGAGACAGATCACAATGGCAGAATTTCACAGGCTTCTAGAAACCTCGAATTTCAACACATAAGCACACTTTCCCTGACCTATAACCTCTTCACCAGGTTGTACCTTACTGATCCAACTGGACTCTGCCACCCAGAACTGAAAGAGCAGAAACTGTAACAGCAAGGAAGAGGTAACTTGCACAACACCATCTGAACCATATGCTCCTTAGGTCAAATCCTACAGAGATGCACTCACTTCACGTAGAGGTTTCTAGAGCGAGAAACTTGTTACTATTCCCACTTAACCAAAAATAAATAACCATCTCAGAGTGATAGATGCCAGGTGAAGAGCAAAATGCTCAATAATGACACACAAGACAGTAGTTTGTAAAGACTATCACGAATTTACTCTTAACCAGCTACTTCCTAATCTATCAATTAAGGGTATTAAAATCTTCGTATTTTTTTTTTTTTAGTATAAACTGCAATAACATGAAAATAAACACTTAACTTCTATATAAACATAACTCCACTATAGAATGAGCTAGTTGGGAATTTAAGCAAGTCAATTTCTTAGTCTGGGTTTCTCACAGGGCAGAGGGCCCTGGTCCAGTAAAACAGCTTTGTTATCTAAACCATGGCCATTCCGCATGTACCAAGCGGCAGGCTACCCGCTGACCAACAGTGGCCTTTGAAGGACAAATTAATTTTATGCGGAGATCCTAGCAGCCTTCCTACAGGAATATTTGGTGGATGACCGGTTTGACAAAAAGCTGAGGCATGGAGAAAAGTAACTTGCCACAATCTGAGACCACGCAGGGGGACTCTCCATCTAACTGCAAGGAAAGAAGAGGCATCTGGTTCACGTCATGCCACAGATGTAGGAACAGAGTTTCCAAAGATAAACGGCTTACCCAAGATTACACACAGCAAAGTGAAGGCTACCGCAAACTTGAAACCCTGGCGTTCTAACCCTCAGTCGGCCTGTCTACTCCAGAGGGCTGTTGTTTACCCCGAGCATCCTAGGGGCAAAACGTCTTTTAATCCTGTAAATATACGCCTGGCCACTAAATGCCTCATAGCCATAGAGTTTAGGAGGCATCCACTAAGGCAGTAAACCCAAGTCCGGAAAGCAGGCTGCGGTCATACACTCCGGGTGCAGGAAAGGTGAGCACCCTCCTCCTCACCGGCTCCCAGACCCGCTGCACGTCCGCTCCGACGCGGCTTCCGCAAGTCCCGGCAGTCTCGACTGAAAACCCTGGTCTCGCTCCGCAACCACAGCTGGCACGAGACGAGGAGTCGCTCACCTCTCACCCTGGGCACGGAGGCTAAGGACAGCCGCGCTGCACCTGGGCATTCTGCTTCCAGCCGCCGTCCCTCCCGGAGTCACCCGCAACCACACGACCCCGCGCTCGGGCCCTGCTGACCCTCACCGCACGTTCCTAACGCCCAGGGCCCTTCCACGCGCCAGCGGCCTGGCACCACCGAGCCTGCACCTACCCGGCAGCTCCGCCGCCCCGCGGCCCGGCCGCTCGCTCACCGAGGGCCACTAGGACCCTTCGCGTCCGACCACCGGCTGCCGCCCGGGCGCTCCCAGGGCCGAGGCCGCTGCGCCCGCACTGGGCATGCCCGGGCCGCGTGGGGCGGTGGGAAGTCCGCGGGCGCGGAGACCAGCTGCCCAGGGCAGAGGGGGCGGGGCTGTCGCGGTGGAGGGGCGGAGCCAAACTGCGCCTGCACTGGGCATGCCCGGGACTCACGGGCGGTGAGTAGTCAGAGGGCGCCGAGCCTCCAAGGCAAAGGGGGCGGGGTCGCAGCGACGGCGGCGAAGGCGGTGAGGTCGTGCTGTTCTCGCGCTAGACGTGCCCGAGCAGCACCGAGCTGCTGGGAAGTCGGGTGGGTGCTGAGGAGAGCGGTCCAGGGAGAAGAGAGGTTGGGGGCGACAAAGGGCGACGGAGCCTGTGAAATACAGTGGTTACACGGGACCTCCGCACGTCTGGCGCCGCGTCTGGGATGCCCAGGCTTCCCTGGGCCCTTCCCTAATTCAGTCCTTACAATCGTCATTCTGTTATTTGCCCTCCCCCATTTACTTCTGCAGGTTTGCTTGTCCTTATGAAACCCTGTGAAGCCTGACAAGAGAACAGAGGTATAGAGTTCACCATGGTTTATTTGGTTGGAGATTTATTGTAACCAAAGGGTGCAAAGAACGATGGGTTTAAGTCAAGCTTCAAATGATTATTAGTAGGAACCAGACGCAAAGCAATTCGGTTGCATTAGGTGTGTGCGCTGCGACCCCTGGCAAAGTGATGGTTGAGATAAAAACATAAAAGTAGAAATAAGACTTCATTTCCATTTCCACCAGTACACTTCTACCCTAGGAATGCCATTTCTTGGCATCAAACCATCAAGTTTTACCTTATAGTATAACCCTTTTCTTTCTATTCACAACCTATTCCATAGATCTCCCCATTTCTTTTTACTTCCCATTTTTCCTTTTACCTGTGCTTAGAGCTGCTAGTGCTAGGGCTACCTACAGAATCAGGTTTTTACAACTAGAAGATACTCAGTGTAACCTTAAGTCCAGATGTTAGTGGCAGAATACATACATACCCAGGCCTCCTGACTCTTCCAGTTCAGTGGTCAGGGCGACTGACCTTGTCTCCCTGGTCCAATTTCCAGTCTCATTCCAGAATAAGCTAGCCCCTTACCCTGAGCCTCCTGAAACCTTACTTTCTCTTTAAGGAAGTGGATGCTCAAAGTAGAAACCGAAGGGCATGAAGCATTCAGAATAGAAGAAGCCTTGAAACAAAGGGCCAACCAGGGATTTGTATATGTAAACTACTGTAGGATAGGGATTGGGGAAGGAAATCTCCTCCCTTGTTTCAGCTATGAGCAATAATCTCATTTTCAGTGAGAACAGATCTAAGAATATTTACTTTTCTTTTCTCATAAATATTTTTATTTGCTCCACCACTAAAGTCATTAAAAAGAGAAGACATTCCTACACTTTCTTTTTGTCTCATATGAGTGAATCTCTTCAACTGTTTAGCATTTGGAACTATATAGAAAAGATTTTAATTTCTTTGGGAATTTTATTTTGATTAAAATGAGCAATCCATCTTCTGAGACTTAGCTATCTTCTTATAAAGACACTTAAATGGTTTAATGATAAACTGATTATTGTAATTATTAATTACAATAGTAGCAATTGCTTTAAACTCTACCCTTTCTCTTTTTTTTTTTTTTTTTTTTTTTCAGAGACAGAGAGAGTCAGAGAGAAGGATAGATAGGGACAGACAGACAGGAACGGAGAGAGATGAGAAGCATCAATCATCAGTTTTTCATTGTGACACCTTAGTTGTTCATTGATTGCTTTCTCATGTATGCCTTGACCGCGGGCCTTTAGCAGACCGAGTAACCCCTTGCTTGAGCCAGTGACCTTGGGTCCAAGCTGGTGAGCTTTGCTCAAACCAGATGAGCCCGCACTCAAGCTGACAACCTCGGGGTCTCGAACCTGGGTCCTCCGCATCCCAGTCCAACGCTCTATCCGCTGCGCCACCATCTGGTCAGGCTCTACCCTTTCTCAAAACTAACTTTAGAAAGAATTTAGTAGATAGATACAAGGCTACTCCAACTTGTTTTTGTTTGTTTATTTGTTTTTTACAGAGACAGAGAGTCAGAGAGAGGGATAGACAGGGACAGACAGGAACGGAGAGATGAGAAGCATCAATCATTAGTTTTTCATTGCGCATTGCGACACCTTAGTATAGTTGTTCATTGATTGCTTTCTCATATGTGCCTTCACCGCAGGCCTTCAGCAGACTGAGTATCCCCTTGCTCGAGCCAGCAACCTTGGGTCCAAGCTGGTGAGCTTTTGCTCAAACCAGATGAGCCTGCGCTCAAGCTGACGACCTCGAGGTCTCGAACCTGAGTCTTCGACATCCCAGTCTGACGCTCTATCCACTGTACCACCACCTGGTCAGGCCCCACTTGTTTGATGGAAGGAAATTTGTGTGTGTGTGTGTGTGTGTGTGTGTGTGTGTGTGTGTGTGTAAATTATAACAATTTACTTTGTGCAATATTTTGGTCCACTCTTATTTAGCTGCTTTTTTCTTCTTTTTAAATTATGTGATTAAAGGAATAGGCAGCATACAACTTGACACAGAGTGTGTGTGAAAACCAACTAGGGACAGGATCACAGGCCTCTGACATCAGGTCCTATGTCTGAGCTTCCCTCACTTCTTCCTCTGCAACTCTGCAGAGCCCAGCAGGGTGAAGGAGATGACAGTTTAATCTTTAAGAGCCTGGCTGTCAACACTGGTCTTGCCCCCACACCTGTGGCTGGGAAGGGAGCCTAATGTCTTCTCTCCAGCAAAAGGGCAGGTCACCTTTCCTAGCTGCAAGGTGAGAGACCGAGGAATTCCCAGTGCAACTGCCTCAGGCCAGGTCATCCAGGTCTACTTTGGGGATTGGATCTCACCAGTAGCAGAAGTTGCTGAACTCTGAACATGGAAAGACAGAATTCTGTTCCTTATTGAAAAGTAGGAACATGTGCTCCTGGAGCTCTCTCAGTCTGTGATACAATGACTTATTTCCTTTGGTCCTTTCTTGTATCGGGTCCATTTGTGAACCTTCAGGTTTACAGTGAATATTCTGCAGTCTGGAACTCCACCGTGTGTGCAAACAGAGAAATCATTTGAATGGTTTCCAAAGGGAGCAAAGAAAGGCTGCTTGGATGAGGCAAACAGATTCTTGATATAATTCAGACACCCAATTTTGTATTTCTCTGGTTTATTTCCTATCACTTCCCTGTGGAAGGCAAGAACAAGTTGCTGGGTGACAGAGAATGCCAGGGCAAGATTGTGCCCTTGCCATGGACCCAGTGCAGGTAGCCACAAGTCATGTCAGCTAAGCTGATGTCACAAACAGATCAATACAGAATCGTGTACCCATTCTTGATGATGGTGGGGTAGGTAGAGCTTTGCAATAACCTGATGAGTCCAGTCTTTATCCCCCTGTGGAAGAATCTGTCCCAAAGCATCATGTGGGAGGTGGGCTGTGATCGTTTGGTTTGGGACTGAGCCTTTCCTACTCTCTCTCTTTTTTAAAAAAAAAATTTTTTTTTTTCTCTGAAGCTGAAAACGGGGAGAGACAGTCAGACAGACTCCCGCATGCGCCCGACCGGGATCCACCCGGCACGCCCACCAGGGGGCGATGCTCTGCCCCTCCGGGGCGTCTCTCTGTTGCGACCAGAGCCACTCTAGCGCCTGTGGCAGAGGCCAAGGAGCCATCCCCAGCGCCCGGGCCATCTTTCTTTTTTTTTTTTTTAAATATATATATATTTTTATTTTTTATTCATTTTAGAAAGGAGAGAGAGAGAGGAGAGAAAGAGAGCGAAGGGGGAGGAGCAGGAAGCATCAACTCCCATATGTGCCTTGACCAGGCAAGCCCAGGGTTTCGAACCGGCGACCTCAGCATTTCCAGGTCGACGCTTTATCCACTGCGCCACCACAGGTCAGGCCTCCCACTCTCTTCATACTAAGATTTCTTAATACTAAGATCTTTTAATACTAAGATCTTTTCAACACTAAACTTTTCTCCACACCCTTGACTGTTGCATGATGTAGGGTGGTGCACTCTTATGAGGAATCCAATTTATGCTTCAGATGAGTGGCTTTGTATCAGAGACTTCCCTATTTGTATATTGGCTTTAATTGTCTATGCTATATAATAAAGCAAAGACTGGGGGCTCGCTCTCTCTGATATTGCCATCAGCATTGAAGAGGCCTCCTGATCCCATCGTCTTTTCTTGGTGAGTCTATTTTCTTAATTCTGCACCATTCTCCCTCAGGACCCAGAATTACTAGCCGCACTGGTTCGCGACAGCATCAGATTTGGTTATTCCATCTATATCAGGCGATCCCAAACTACGGCCTGCGGGCCGCATGTGGCCCCCTAAGACCATTTATCCAGCCCCCCGCTGCACTTCCAGAAGGGGCACCTCTTTCATTAGTGGTCAGTGAGAGCAGCACTGTATGTGGCGGCCCTCCAACAGTCTGAGGACAGTGAACTGGCCCCCTGTGTAAAAAGTTTGGGGACCCCTGGTCTATATCATAAATGATGAACTTGTCATTCCAGTTCCACAAGTAAATGGTGCCTGCGCAGCAGCAGGTACCTTGACATGGGTTTGCAGTACCAAACACGACATCATTTGGGCCATCTTGGAGCTTCAGTTTTGCTATCTTGTCTGAGGAGAGGCAGAAAGACCTTATATGAGGTCATGCTGCTGTGGCTCAGGGGCTCCATGGAGACAGGGACCACTTTGATTGATTCTTTGAGATCCTGTGACTCCTCATCACTGAATGAGTCATCCTCTGCTGGCCTGCTACTGGCTTGCTCCTTTGTGCATGATGGCAGGTCACTGGTGGGTGGTTCCGCAGATTTCCCTTCTGTGGCCTCTGGCAGATATTTAGTCATGCTTTCTCTCTTACATCAAAACCACCAGTGACCAGATTTCTTTGGCATCTTCTCTTTGACCCAGGACTCCACTGTGGCCTTAGGCAAACTCTTCTGGAATACAAAGGACCATGGGAGTGGCCAAAGCCCAGTTATAGTAATGGTTATATATCTGTATTACAAGGTTAGGATTTTCTATGTAGGGTTTTCTGAAAATTTATGATAAATAATGACATGCTCTATGAATTTCTCTTTACAAATTTTTCTGTTCTCACTGAGGCCCCCACAAAGGGAGGTGATGATGTCGGACAAGTCCATGGCAGAATCAGAGAGGCACTGGTGCCACTATCAGCGGCCATGCTCCATGGACTGTGGGGACTGGGAGCCAGAGAGCGTGTCAGACTCGGGCTACTGCCAGGTGCCAGGGTCTGATTTACTTTTGGGCAAATAGAAAGTTGCAACTTACACTGGAAGGATAGCTCAGTTGGTTGGAGCATTGTCCCAAAGCACAGAGGTTGCTCGTTTGATCCCCAGTCAGAGCACATAGAGGAGCAGCTCAGTGTTCCTGTCTCTCTCTCTCTCTCCCTTCCTCTCTGTATGGCCAGGGGCCGCCATCATGGACATTCACATGCAGGTTCTCATTCAATTCGGGCAGATGGTAAAGAAATGGCGGAGTTGGAGGATGGTGGGCCGTTCTGTTTATTGGTGTCTCACCAAGACAGGCAAGCCACAAGAAAAGCCATGGGAAAAGCAGAAAACACCCTTTTTGCTCGATTTACAATCTAAACCACAGGTATCTTCCACGAAGGTCACTGTGTGAGGAGTCGGGTACATTGCATAAACAGAAACAGTACAAACTACAGCAACAGAATTAACAAATCAAAAGCTATGGGCAAAATGAGAGAGTCAGCAGCACCAAGAGAGGCAAATCTTTTCCCTCTGGCAGAATACAGGCCAGAGTTTTGTCTGCAGACAGCACAGTAGCTGGTACCAGAGGCCACCCTGAGCAGGCATACCAAATCTTATTGGCCAATACACCAGCATCTGCTGGTTCTATGTGTAGTAAAATAAGAGAACTCATTATTGGCCATAAAGAAATTACAGCTTTCCCAAATCTGCTACCATCTGTGTAACTGCATTGATGGGCTGGCCTACATAGGGGCCCAAGATAGCCACAAGTGACCCAAAACGGGCTAATGGGGCGCTAGCAAGGATAAAGTCCCTCATTTTTGCTGTAAACACTTCTTCATTTGGCCCACAGAACCCCGAGTTGAAAGCAGCACTTTTCATACCTAGTTTCAAAGAACCTTTACTAACTCAATGTAGCGCTGCCACCAACTCACTGCCCCCGGCAATTCTCCAGCATTCTGCCAGGCCATATGAATGGCGGCCATCACCCATTCTAATAGGCTATGGTCTCCTGGGTTGTCATGGCAATTCTGAAGACGCTGCTTCAAGGAGGAGTGTGTGGTAATGGTGGCCAATTTCTCCATCTCTGTTCCGCAGAGCATGATGCCAGTCACCCTTATGTCCCATAATTGTAGTAACTAAACTACCAGGGATTCAGTAGATTTCTGCCTAAATTGTACCCCCAATTCCATCAGCTCTGCCTGGGTATAGGACTGGACCACAGAGTGTTCCATTACCTGGATGAGAGGCTGTGGCTGCCCCTGAGGGGCTCTTTGCTTCTGGGTTTTTACTTTCTTGGCGACCACTGATTGGGCTCTGAGTGTGTGCATGGCAGCTTTAGCCTGAGCCTTCTCATCCTCAGAAGAGGAGTTGCAAGCACCTGCTCCCGCTGACTCAAAGCCAGTCCATCGGTACAGCTGCTGCTGCTCCTTTGGCGACCGTTTAGGCTCCCTTGGCTGCTGACCTCTGGCCAGAAGCTGAGACACAAGTTGAATCCACAGTTGTTTCTCCAACAACTGCCGGTGCAAACATTCAGCTTCCAGGGCAAACTGCAACTTGTGAACCCATAATTCCTTCTCCAGTGCTCACTCCAATTCAAACCTTTTCTGCCGTTCGATTTGCAATTCATCCTGGAGCTTTTTACCTCAGTGAGCTTCTCGCACAGAACTCCTGGTTTCCCCTTGAGTAAAAAACACGCAGCCCATAGCCCCTAAAAGGACAGCCATGGGGAACCAGAACAGCAACCAGTCCTCTACCATGCACCTCCAGGGTGGCGGCTCCATACCGATCTCTGAATCCTGCCACAAACTACACCAGTTGTATGGCCAGGGACTGCCATCGTGGCCATTCACACGCAGGTTCCCATTGGATTCGGGCAGACGGTAAAGAAATGGCGGAGTTGGAGGATGGTGAGCCATTCTGTTTATTGGTGTCTCACCAAGACAGGCAAGCCACAAGAGAAGCAAAGGGAGAAGTAGAAATTCTGCTTTTCTCATAAAGGGCAAGGGGTCAGGGAGGCCTCTGCAATGCTGATAGCAGGAACTGAGAGAGTGAGAGTCCCTGGCCTGCTTCATTTTATAGTGTAGAAAATTAAAGCCTTTAAGCCAATATACAAATAAGGAAGTCTCTGATACAAAGCCACTTATCTGAGGCATAAATGGGATTCCTCATAAGAGTGCACCACCCCACATCATGCAGCAGTCAAGGATGTGGGGAAAAGCTTAGTTTTGAGAAGACCTTAGTATTAGAAGGGAGGGAAAGGCTTAGTCTTAAAACTAAGCCTTAGGCTATAATGACTTTGCCAGCATACAGTCTGTCTACCACATGCAAAGCAAGCAAACATACATCATATTTACAAACTTATTTGACAAACACTCTCTCACTAAAATCAATAAATAAAAATTAAAAAAAAAAAAGAAAGCTGCAACTTAAGGTTATAAAACCATTAAGCCTTTAAGCCATCTAGGAAAATATCATCTGGTCCCTGGTATTGGTTTCTTTTGAGGACACCTTTCTTCTTTGATGGCAACTCTACTTTAGTTGCTGGTTTTTATTCTTTTTTTTTTTTAAGTGAGAGGAGGGGAGATAGTGAGGCAGACTTCCACATGCACCCTGACCAGGATTCACCTGCAACCCCTGTCTGGGGCCAAGGCTAGAATCAACCAAGCTATTTTTAGCACCTGAGGCCCATCCTTGGACCAAACCAGCTATCTTTAATACCTGGGGCCAATGCACAAACCAATCGAGCCACTGGCTGTGGGAGGATGTTGGTCAAATAAGTTTGTAAATAATGATATATATGCTTGCTCGCTTATAGTTTGCATTGTATGTTGGGGGCGGGCCGTGGGCAGGTAGAATCCTTGTAGCCTGTGGCTTGGTTTTAGGACTAAGCCTTTTTCATTCTTTTTGATGTGGGGTGGTGCCCTCTCATGGGGAATCCCATTATGCCTCAGATAAGTGACTTTGTATTAGAGACTTCCTTGTTTGTATATTGGATTAAAGGTTTTTTATTTTTACACTATAAAGTGGGGCAGACCTGGAGCTTGTCCGCTTGGTTCCTGAGATTAGCATTAGAGAGGAGAGCAGAGAAAGGCCATGTGGAGGAGGCCAGGAGAAGCAGCCAAGATGGTGGAGTGCTGAGTGAGAAGCCAGTTTGTTCAGAGTTTGTGCAGGGAGAAGGAAAGCGATGGGGAACAGAGGTGAATAAGTCTGGTGAGCTAGAAACCTCTGATTCTAGGAAACTCGGATAAGTCAGTAGCTTTGTGAGCACTGAATGAGTGGGTTTTGGAGCCCAGTGTGTGTTTTAACTTGCCCACCGGGTGCAAGCTAGGATTAAAGATGATGGCCCACCAGTTCTTGGCTCCGTTGTTTCATTACTGTCTGTCTGAATCAAATGCGAACTTGTATGGCCCAGGCGGCTGTGATGGTGGCCGCAGCTACTGGCTTTACAGAGGAGAGGAGGGAGAGAAGGGAGAGAAGAAAGAGGAGAAGCAGAAGATTGTTTCTCTTGTGTGCCCTGACCGGGAATCGAACCCAGGGCATCCATAAGCCAGGTCGATGCTCTATCCACTGAGTCAACAGGCCAGGGCCTCAGTTTTGATTCTGAGGGAGCCTCAACTAACTACAAGTTAAGAAAGTGGTCTACATCTAATGTAGATGAAATCTGAGGCTCAAGGGGAGGCTCAAGAGGTCCTGCAGTGGAAGTTGCATTGCTCATTTGCTTACACATTGCTCTGGGTTTGAGTTTCACTATGGTAGAGACCATTTCTCTCACGGACACATCCTTCTCAGCTTGATGAAATGAAATCTTACAAATCCCAACAATCATAACACAATCTAAAATTAAAAACAATAAAAATAATACCTTGCATTTTTAAAGAGCTGTTAAATACTTATGTAAAATCAGAGGCCACCTGAGACAAGTAGGTGAAGGTATTGTTTTCCTTATTTTACAAATGAGGAAGCTTTGAAGCAGAGCACTGAATTTAGAAGACTTGATCTCCAATCCAGCTATGAGCTTTAGTTTCTATATCTATAACACAAAATTACTAAAGTAAATGGTGTCTATATGAAGGTCCCTTCCAACTCTATGGTTTCATTATTTAGGCAATTGGTGACAATACCTGATCTAGAGGCTAGATATATCCTACTTTCTAGCCTTGGAATCTTTCAAGGAAGAGTCTATGATTTATTAAGTATTTACTAAATATCAGGCCTTTCGTGTTTATTGTTTCATAACAAGCATTTAAAGGTTGTAACTGGTAAAAATTCCAACCAGGTTAATTGGATTCCGAGTGCCATTCCCCTTTCTTTATCATGCCTGCCTTTGCTTATGGACCACTATAAGGCCTGCCAATTAAATTAAGGCTATGTATCATCACATTGACATAATGCACCTCAAATTATTATTATTATTATTATTATTATTATTTGGTTAAGAATTTTTATGAGTTTATTTGAGCCAAACTGAGAGCAATTGTCAGAAAGCAAAATCTCAACAGATTGAGAAAATGCTCCAGAGAATGAAAATGTTGTATCTTATTTTATACATTATAATCATAGGAGGAGGTGCAAGTACTCCTCAAATTTTATTTTATTTTTTGTTTGTTTTCTTTTATTTATTCATTTTTAGAAAGGAGAGAGAGAGAGAGAGAGAGAGAGAGAGAGAGAGAGAGAGAGAAGAAAGAGAGAGAAGGGGGAGAGGAGCAGGAAGCTTCAACTCCCATATGTGCCTTGACCAGGCAAGCCCAGGGTTTTGAACTGGCGACCTCAGCATTTCCAGGTCGACATTTTATCCACTGCGCCACCACAGGTCAGGCTACTCCTCAAATTTTAAATGGGCCTGACCAGGCGGTGGCGCAGTGGATAGAGCATCGAACTGGGATGCAGAGGACCCAGGTTCAAGACCCTGAGGTTGCCAGCTTGAGCGCGGGCTCATCTGGTTTGAGCAAAAGCCCACCAGCTTGAACCCAAGGTCGCTGGCTCCAGCAAGGGGTCACTCAGTCTGCTAAAGACCTGTAGTCAAGGCACATATGAGAAAGCAATCAATGAACAACTAAGGTGTTGCAATGCACAATGAAAAACTAATGATTGATGCTTCTCATCTCTCTCTGTTCCTGTCTGTCTGTCCCTGTCTATCCCTCTCTCTGACTCACTCTCTGTCTCTGTAAAAAATAAATTAAAAAAATAAAAATTAAAAGAAATTTTTTTTTTAAATGGGGGAAAGAATCACCAGAAGACCTTATTAAGCACAGATCTGATTCACTCAATCTGGGGCAATCCCTCAAATTGCTTCTCCCATAGGCAAACAGACAAGGCATGCAATGTGATAAAAACAAAGCCTTGAGGGGCAATGAGGAGATAGCAAAGAGAAGAAAGTGGGGGGGGGGGATTCTACACAGAAGAAGCAGCATGAGCTACCCAATGTGGATGAAAAAAGGGCCACATATTAAACCTGACAAACTTAAAGGCTTAAAGTAACCCCATAGGATGGTCTGAAATTAAGACTTCTCAAATAAAAGTGAGTCATGGTGGATAATCATGTTGGAGGCCAGTTATTTTCCTTTTTTTTTTTTTTTTTTTACAGAGACAGTCAGAGAGAGGGATAGACAGGGACAGACGGACAGGAACGGAGAGATGAGAAGCATCAATCATTAGTTTTTCGTTGCGCATTGCAACACCTTAGTTGTCCATTGATAGCTTTCTCATATGTGCCTTGACCACGGGCCTTCAGCAGACCGAGTAACCCCTTACTTGAGCCAGTGACCTTGGGTCCAAGCTGGTGAGTTTTGTTCAAACCAGATGAGCCCACACTCAAGCTGGCGACCTCGGGGGTCTCGAACCTGGGTCCTCGGCATCCCAGTCTGACGCTCTATCCACTGCACCACTGCCTGGTCAGATGCCAGTTATCTTCCTTGACAAAAGTAAATCTTTACCTTAACTGAGCCCGTCTACTGTCTTTGTGCATCCACAATAACATACCTTTGGAAGGTCAAGGTAATCCCTCTGTTCTCATATCCCTCAGGTCACAATCTCTCACCTGAGCAGGAGATCACCAGACCACATAACCCCTCACTGTTATCTTGCTACCGAAATACCATTTCTATGTGCTACAAATGTTAATTGTTAACTATCCTATACCTACCAATGTAAAAAAAAAAAAAAAGTTTCGCCTGACCTGTGGTGGCACAGTGGGTAAAGAGTTGACCTGGAATGCTGAGGTTGCTGGTTCAAAACCACGGGTTTGCCTGGTCAAGGCACATATGGGAGTTGAAGCTTTCTGCTCCTCCCGCCTTCTCTCTCTCTCTCTCTCTCTGTCTCCTCTCTCTAAAATGAATAAATAAAATCTTAAAAAAAAATGGAGAGACCCTGGCCGGTTGGCTCAGTGGTAGAGCGTCGGCCTGGCGTGCAGGACTCTCGGGTTCGATTCCCAGCCAGGGTACACAGGAGAAGCGCCCATCTGCTTCTCCACCCCTCCCCCTCTCCTTCCTCTCTGTCTCACTCTTCCCCTCCCACAGCCGAGGCTCCATTGGAGCAAAGTTGGCCTGGGTGCTGAGGATGGCTCTGTGGCCTCTGCCTCAGGCGCTAGAATGGCTCTGGATGCAACGGAGCAATGGCCCAGATGGGTGGAGCATCACCCCCTGGTGGGCATGCCAGGTGGATCCCGGTCGAGCGCATGCGGGAGTCTGTCTGACTGCCTCCCCATTTCCAACTTCAGAAAAATACCAAAAAAAGAAAAAAAAGAAAAAATGGAGAAAAGTCTTAAATCAATGATGCAAGCTTAAATCTTAAAAAAAAAAAAATTTCTCCATTTTACTTCTTCCAATCTCAGAGATTTTCCTGATTTGCTTTCTCCAGCCTCCCTAATCTACCACCAATGGATTGCATGTAACCCCTTCCATCTCCTCTTTCTACTCTAATATATAAAATAAGTGGCAAAACTGCCATTCCCTGGAGCATTTTCTCAGTCTGTTGAGACATGGCTCCCCAGCAACTGTTGTCAGTTTGGCACAAACACTTAAAAGTTCTCTACCGATTTTGACATTTCTTACATTACAACAGCATGTTTAGAGCACTGTAATTTGTTCATTATGGCTGAAACTTAGAATAGAAGTGATGCCGGTGGAAATGTAATTCTTTCATGGAGTCCTGAAGAAAGTATTCCAGGGGCCCCCATATAAGGGGGGGAAGTGAGGCTTGGTGGTGAGAGGGTTTATTGGAGTGGAATTAGAAAGTTTCCCACAGGTTCCCAATGTCTTTTTTCCATCCATCTCACCATAAAAAAAGTCCAGTCTGGTCTTCATCAGGCCCAATACAAAGACAAGTGTTCAGATATTCTGCTCCATGACTCAATCCATTTCAAAGTTTAGTCTAGTCCAGCCTTTGTCCTTTTCTGGCTAGCATAGTCTGTGTTCCTGGCTGCGCTCTGATTGGCACTGAATAGCTATCTATACCCAGGCTCACATTCAGAGCCTGCACTTGGGAGGCCACAGGGCTGCTGGGCCCTCGTGGCTGCCAGCCAGCTTGGCTCCTAAGGCTGCATGGCTACTGGGAGAACACACAAACTGTGTTACCAAGGGATAAAGGGAAGAGCTTCTTTGTTTTATTTTATTTTTATTTATTTATTCATTTATTTATTTATTTATTTATTTTCTGAAGTTGGAAACGGGGAGGCAGTCAGACTCCTGCATGTGCCCGACTGGGATCCACCCGGCATGCCCACCAGGGGGTGATGCTCTGCCCATCTGCGGTGTTGCTCTGTTGCAACCAGGGCCATTCTACCGCCTGAGGCAGAGGCCATGGAGCCATCCTCAGCGCCGGGGCCAACTTTGCTTCAATGGAGCCTTGGCTGCTGGAGGGGAAGAGAGAGACAGAGAGGAAGGAGAGGGGGAGGGGTAGAGAAGCATATGGGCGCTTCTCCTGTGTACCCTGGCCAAGAATTGAACCCAGGACTCCTGCACACCAGGCTGACACTCTACCACTGAGCCAACCGGCCAGGGCAAAGAGCCTCTTTGTTAAGATGTTTATATTATCTCGGGCTAGGCAGTTTTTTGTTTGTTTGTGTTTTTTTTGACAGAGACAGAGAGAGGGACAGGCAGGTAGGGAGAGAGATGAGAAGCATCAATTCTACATTGCAGAACCTTAGTTGTTCATTGATTGCTTTCTCATATGTGCCTTGACCAGGGGGCTACAGCAGACTCAGTGACCCCTTGCTCGACCCAGTGATCTTGGGCTCAAGCTGGTGAGTTTTGCTCAAACCAGATGAGCCTGCATTCAAGCTAGCGACCTTAGGGTCTTGAACCTGGGTCCTCCGTGTCCCAGTTCAATGTTCTATTGACTGCGCCACCACCTGGTCAGACTAGGCACTTCTTTAAACTAACCAATCAACTTCTCAATCTTTCATGGGCTTCTGATGGTTCTTCCCTCAGCCTAACCAATCCATTTCCTAGATCTTCCCGAGTTCTATGTCCCTTATCCTATTTGATCTTTTTTCCAGGCTAGATTAACAGACCACTATGATGTCATCTTAGTTCCTACTGTCTGTGCCTCAAAGTCAAAGCACCTTCAAAGCACCACCTCCTGCACCATCTTGACCTCTACAGGGCATGAACCCAGCAGGGAAATTGCTCCCGCTATTTATCCAATAGTCTGGGGATGGACCCATTATACTCTTAGGAAATTGAAAAGCTGGCCTTTCCTCTCTGCATGGGGGAGGTAATCCCCCCGGTGGGCAAGCCTATCTGAAGCTGTAACTTCCAAGTGAAACTAGCAGACTTTTTTTTTTTTTTTTTTTTGCATTTTTCCGAAGCTGGAAACAGGGAGGTAGTCAGACAGACTCCCGCATGCGCCCTACCGGGATCCACCCAGCATGCCCACCAGGGGGCGATGCTCTGCCCCTCTGGGGCATCACTCTGTTGCATCCAGAGCCATTCTAGCGCCTGAGGCAGAGGCCACAGAGCCATCCTCAGCGCCCAGGCCAACTTTGCTCCAATGGAGCCTCGGCTGCGGGAGGGGAAGAGAGAGACAGAGAGGAAGGAGAGGGGGAGGGGTGGAGAAGCAGATGGGCGCCTCTCCTGTGTGCCCTGGCCGGGAATCTAACCCGGGACTCCTGCATGCCAGGCCAACGCTCTACCACTGAGCCAACAGGCCAGGGCCGAAACTAGCAGACTTTTTAATGTTTGATCCCTGTTGGGGAGATAAAATATATTATGCTCACTTTGTTAAAGATGGCACTGCCCACGTGGAAGCCTGTTGCCCAGGTGATATTAGTTGCCCTTCTTGGGATGGGTGTGATTATATTAATGTGTTTTGTGGGCCGGTTGTGGGCAGGCAGGATCCTTGTAGCCTCGGGCTTGGTTTTCGAACTAAGCCTTACCCACCCTTTTTGATGTGGGGTGGTGCAATTCAATCATGCCTCAGATAAGTGACTTTGTAGTAGAGACTTCCCTATTTTGTATATTGGATTAAAGGTTTGTATTTCTACACTATAAAGTCGGACAGACCTGGAGCTTGCTCTCTCTTGGTTCCTGAGATTAACATTAGAGAGGAGAGTAGAGAAAGGCCACATGGAGGAGGCCAGGAGAAGCAGCCAAGATGATGGAGTGCTGAGTGTAAAGCCAGTAGACAAGGCCACCATCACAGCAGCCCGGTCCATGCAGGTTCGCATTGGATTCGGACAGTCGGTAAAGAAACAGCGGAGCCAAAAACTGATGAGCTGTCATCTTTAATTCTAGCTTGCACCCAGTGGGCAAGTAAAAACACACACTGGGCTCCAAAACCCACTCACATTCAGTGCTCACAAAGCTACTGATTTATCCGAGTTTCCTAAAATCAAAGGTTTCTAGCTCACCAGACTTATTCACCTCTTCCCAGCATCTGTTTCTCCCGCGTCAAACCGCACAAACTGGCCTCTCACTCAACACTCCGCCATCTTGGCTGCTTTTCCTGGCCACATGGCCTCTTTCTGCTCTCTGCTCTGCTCTCTCCTCTAATGCTAATCTCAGGAACCAAGAGAGCAAGCTCCCGTTCTGCCCCTATTTTATAGTGTAGATTCAAATCCTTTAATCCAATATGCAAAATAGGGAAGTCTCTAATACAAAGTCACTTCTCTGAGGCTTGATTGGATTGTACCGCCCCACATCAAAAAGGGTAAGAAAGGCTTAATCCCAAAACCAAGCCCCAGGCTACAAGGATTCTGCCTGCCCACCACCTGCCCCCAACACACATTAATATCACCTGGGCGACGGCCTCACGTGGGCAGTGCCATCTTTAACAAAGTGAGCATAACATATTTTATCTGCCCAACACTGAGTTAGAAGCCAGTTTGTGCAGAGTTTGTGTGTGGAGAGGGAAGGAGATGGGGAACAGAAGTGAATAAGGCTGGTGAGCTAGAAACCTTTGATTCTGGGAAACTCGGATGAGTCAGTAGCTTTGTGAGCACTGAATGCGTGGGTTTTGGAGCCCAGTGTGTGTTTTACTTGCCCACCGGGTGCAAGCTAGGATTAAAGATGATGACCCACCAGTTCTTGGCTCCATTGTTTCATTGTCGTCTGTCCGAATCTAACGTGAACCTGCACTGGCCAGGCAGCTGTGATGGTGGCCACGGCTACTGGCCTTACAATCCCTTTAACTCCTTTTTTGTGTGTGTGTAGAGAGAGAGAGAGAGAGAGAGACAGAGAGACAGACAGGAACAGACAGACAAGAAGGGGGAGAGATGAGAAGTATCAACTCATTTCAGCACCTTAGTTGTTCATTGATTTGCTTTCTCATTCATGCCTTGACCCGGGGGCTCCAGCCAAACACATGACCCCTTGCTCAGCCTGTGAGTTTGAGCTCAAGCCAGCAACCTTGGTCTCAAGCTAGTGACCATGCGATCATGCCTATGATCCCATGCTCAAGCCGATAACCCCGCACTCACTGGTGAGCCCACACTCAAGCCAGAGACCTCAGGGTTTTGAACCTAGATCCTCGGCTTCCCAGGCCAATGCTCTATCCACTGTGCCACCGGCTGGTCAGGCTTCATACCCTCCTCTTTCTTTATTAATATCTAGCTACCTATGCTAACGGAAGTACCAAGAGACAAACTTTGTATTTATTCTGTGCCCTCAATTAGTCAGACTCCTTTCTGAAAGGCAGAAACCATGGGCCAAACCAAAAACATGAGGCTAGTGTGTTCCAAAAGGAAAATTTATATTAAAACCGCCTGGGTGCAGACAGGCTAAGACCTGCGAAATGTATCAGCCCTGAGGGAGGGATGGAATGGGGGTTATACAGATTCATCAAAGGGCCTTGGGCAAAAGTAACTGCAAGATAACTTCTTATTTTGTGGTTAGGAGTGGCACCACAGTTCCTCATAATTGTTTGTAACCTAATCCAATCCTCCCTTATCAGCATTCACTTATAAGGGAGGCCTGAGCCAGGTTACTGAGTAGGCAAGTCCTTCCTCCTCCAGGCCTGCATTGTTCTTAAGAAAGATGGTGGCTGAATAGCCATTTTACCTATCACTTTCAAATAATGAGATTTATTGATAAGCATGACAGACAAAATGTCTATTTTAATGGGGTTACATTCAAATAAATAAGTAGGAAAAGATAGAATAGGATAAAATAGAATAAAAAAATAGTGATAAGTAATGAAAAAGATAAAACGTAGGAATGTCATAGAGAATGACTGTCAGAGAGGCTGCCATGGGCTATTTGAGAAGTAGCAAGGGAGGTACGTGTGAGGAGCTGACTGCTGAGATCCACATGCAGAGAGAGAACCTGCCATGTAAGATCAGGTTTAGAAGAGGGAACCAAGTTGTAAAGCCAGAAGCCAGGGCCAGGGCTACCATCACAGCAGCCAGGCCCATGCAGGTTCACATTGGATTTAGACAGTCGGTAAAGAAACAATGGAGCCACAAACTGGTGGGCCATAGTCTTTAATCCTAGCTTGCACCCGGCGGGCAAGTAAAAATACACACTGGGCTCCAAAACCCAGTCACATTCAGTGCTCACAAAGCCACTGACTTATCCGAGTTTCCTAGAATCAAAGGTTTCTAGCTCACCAGCTTTATTCTTCTCAGTTCCCCATCTCCTTCCTTATTCCAGATACAAACTCTCCACAAACTGGCATCTCACTCAGCACTCCACCATCTTGGCTGCTTCTCCTGGCCTCCTCCACATGGCCTTTCTCTGCTCTCCTCTCTCCTCTAATCATCCCAGGAACCAAGAGCGCAAGTTCCCGCTTCGTCCCCATTTTATAGTGTAGAAATCCAAACTCTTAATCCAATATACAAAATAGGGAAGTCTCTAATACAGACACTTCTCTGAGGCATGATTGGATTGTACCGCCCCACATCAAAACGGGTGGGAAAGGCTTAATCCCAAAACCAAGCCCCAGGCTACAAGGATTCTAACTGCCCACAAAGACACACATTAATATCACCTGGGCAATGGCCTCCTCGTGGACAGTGCCGTCTTTAACAAAGTGAGCATAATATATTTTATCTGCCCAACACAAGTACAACGCTCTAACACAGGGGTCCCCAAACTTTTTACACAGGGGGCCAGTTCACTGTCCCTCAGACCGTTGGAGGGCCAGACTATAAAAAAAAAACTATGAACAAATCCCTATGCACACTGCACATATCTTATTTTAAAGTAAAAAACAAAACAGGAACAAATACAATATTTAAAATAAAGAACAAGTAAATTTAAATCAACAAACTGACTAGTATTTCAATGGGAACTATGCTCCTCTCACTGACCACCAATTAAAGAGGTGCCCCTTCCGGAAGTGCTGTGAGGGCCGGATAAATGGCCTCAGGGGGCCGCATGTGGCCCGCGGGCCGTAGTTTGGGGACCCCTGCTCTAACACAAAATCCTGCTTGGCACATTCCAAGAACAGAAATAAGGATGGTGTGGCTGCAAATAGGACAAAGTCATATTTGGCTTCCTCTTCTTTATCTCCCACATCCAGTCAATCACCAAGAGGTTTTGATTCTGCTGGTAAGAAACTCTCAAATCTGGACCCTTGGTTCCATCTCTACTGCCACTGAAGGGAGTGGAGTTCGCCACCACAAAATATGCCTTTTTTAGGCTGCTTAATTGTAAGAAACAGCAGACCTGAGAGAAGCCTTAAAAACCTCTTAGAAAGTACCCTTCTGTTGGGCAGATAAAATGTATTATGCTCACTTTGTTAAAGATGACGCCGCCCACGTGGAGGCCGTCACCCAGGTGATATTAATGTGTGTTGGGGATCGTTGTAGCCTGGGGCTTGGTTTTGGGATTAAGCCTTTCCCACCCTTTTTGATGTGGGGCGATACAATCCAATCATGCCTCAGAGAAGTTGACTCTACTAGAGACTTCCCTATTTTGTATATTGGATTAGAGGTTGTGAAGCTACAATATAAAATGGGGGCAGAACAGAGTTTGTGCTCTTGGTTCCTGGGATGATTAGAGGAGAGAGCAGAGCAGAGAGCAGAAGGAGGCCACGTGGAGTAGGCCAGGAGAAGCAGCCAAGATGGCGGAGTGCTGAGTGAGATGCCAGTTTGTGTAGAGTTTGTATCTGGGATAAGGAAGGAGATGGGGAACTGAGGAGAATAAGGCTGGTGAGCTAGAAACCTTTGATTCTAGGAAACTCGGATAAGTCAGTGGCTTTGTGAGCACTGAATGTGAGTGGGTTTTGGAGCCCAGTGTGTAAGAAGATGGCCTATCAGTTTTTGGCTCTATTGTTTCTTTACTGACTGTCCGAATCCAATGTGAACCTTCATAGGCCGGAAGGCTGCTGTGATAGTGGCCCTGGCCTTGGCTTCTGGCTTTACACCTTCTGTAAGGGAGGACAGAAGGAGGGGGATGATAGGATGGTGTTGGGCAGATAAAATGTATTATGCTCACTTTGTTAAAGATGGCGCTGCCCAGGAGGAGGCCATCGCCCAGGTGATATTAATGTGTGTCTCTGTGAGCAGGTAGAATCCTTGTAGCCTGGGGCTTGGTTTTGGGATTAAGCCTTTCCCACCCAATTTGATGTGGGGAGTACAATCCAATCATGCCTCAGAGAAGTGACTTTGTATTAGAGACTTCCCTATTTTGTATATTGGATTAGAGGTTGTGAAGCTACAATATAAAATGGGGGCAGAATGAGAGTTTGCTCTCTTGGTTCGTGAGATTAGCATTAGAGAACAGAGAAAACAGAGGAGAGCAGAGAAAGGCCACGTGGAAGAGGCCAGGAGAAGCAGCCAAGATGGCGGAGTGTTGAGTGAGAAGCCAGTTTATGCAGAGTTTGTGCAGGGAGAAGGAAAGAGATGGGGAACAGAGGTGAATAAGTCTGGTGAACTAGAAACCTTTGATTCTAGGAAACTCGGATAAGTCAGTGGCTTTGTGAGCACTGAATGTGAGTGGGTTTTGGAGCCCAGTGTGTGTTTTTTCCTTGCCCGCCGGGTGCAAGCTAGAATTAAAGACTTTGGCCCACCAGTTTTTGGCTCTGTTGTTTCTTTACCGACTGTCCGAATCCAATGCGAACCTGCATGGGCCAGGAGGCTGCTTTGATAGTGGCAGCCCTGGCTTCTGGCTTTACAGATGGGATAAACCTGAAGGGAAGGGGGGAGGGCACACTGGGGAAGGGGGCAAGGGAGATGTTGAGAGGAATATGGGGGAGGGGTGATGCATTCGGGGCAACACTAGAATCTATGTAAACACAATAAATTAAAATAAATAAATAAAATCCTACAAATAATTGTAGGCGCACTATAAAAAAAAAAGAAAAAAAAAGAAAAAGAAAGTACCCTTTTGTAAGGCCAGTAGCCGTGGCCACTACTACAGCCACCTGACCCATTGAGGTTTGCATTTGATTCGGACAGACGGTAATGAAATAATGGAACCAAGAACTGGTGGGCCATTACCTTTGATCCTAGCTTGCACCCGGCAGGCGAGAAATACACACAGTGGGAAAAAACTTCCCTTTCCATTCAGGGCTCCCAAAGCCACTGACTTATCTGAGTATTCCTAGAATCAAAGGCCCCACCAGCCTTATTCACCTCTGTTCCCCATCTCCTTCTGTTTGCACAAACTCTGCACAAACTGGCTTCTCCTTCAGCACTCCGCCATCTTGGCTTCTTCTTCTCTGCAATGCTGATGACAGGATCTGAGCGAAAGTACCCCCAGTCTGCCTTGTCTTATAGTGTAAAAATTAAAGCTTTTAAGCCAATATACAAATAAGGAAGTCTCTGATACAAAGCCACTTATCTGAGGCATAAATGGGATTCTTCATAAGAGTGCACCACCCCATATCATGCAATAGTCAAAGGTGTGGGGAAAAGCTTAGATTTGAGAAGATTTTAGTATTAAAAGAATGTTGAGGCCCTGGCCGGTTGGCTCAGTGGTAGAGCGTCGGCCTGGCGTGCGGGGGACCCGGGTTCGATTCCCGGCTAGGGCACATAGGAAAAGCGCCCATTTGCTTCTCCACCCCGCCCCCCTCCTTCCTCTCTGTCTCTCTCCTCCCCTCCCGCAGCCAAGGCTCCATTGGAGCAAAGATGGCCCGGGTGCTGGGGATGACTCCTTGGCCTCTGCCCCAGGCGCTAGAGTGGCTCTGGTCGCGGCAGAGCGATGCCCCAGAGGGGCAGAGAATCGCCCCCTGGTGGGCAGAGCATTGCCCCCTGGTGGGCGTGCCGGGTGGATCCCGGTCAGGCGCATGCGGGAGTCTGTCTGACTTTCTCTCCCCATTTCCAGCTTCAGAAAATTACAAAAAAAAAAAAAAAAAAAAGAATGTTGAGCTTGACTGGGCGGTGGCGCAGTGGATAGAGTTTTGGACTGGGATGTGGAAGACCCAGATTCAAGACCCCAGGGTCGCCAGCTTGAGCGAGGGTTCATCTGGTTTGAGCAAAAGCTCACCAGCTTGAGCCCAAGGTCACTGGTTCAAGCAAGCGGTTACTTGGTCTGCTGAAGGCCCATGGTCAAAGCACGTATGAGAAAGCAATCAGTGAGCAATTAAGGTGTTGCAACGCGCAACGAAAACTAATGATTGATGCTTCTCATCTCTCTGTTCCTGTCTGTCTGTCCCTGTCTATCCCTCTCTCTGACTCTCTCTGTCTCTGTAAAAAAAATATAATAATAAATAAAATTAAATTAAATTTTAAAAAGTATGTTGAAAAGATCTTAGTATTAAACGGGTAGGAAAGGCTTAGTCTTAAAACTAAGCCTTAGGCTATATATAATGAGTTTGCCAGTTTACAGCCTGTCTCCCACACCCAATGCAGACTATAAGCAAACAAACATATATATCATATTTACAAACTTATTTGACCTGCACCTTCCTAAAAATATTTGCATTTGTAAGGGAAATCTTTATCTGCAAGGGTGTCTCCCTTACTGAACCAAGCCTGTCTTCACTATCAATGGAGAAGGGTCAACTTAAATCTCTGTAACAATCTTACTCTTCTTTACTGTGCTTTTCCTGGTAATCACACACAACTGTCTCCTTACCTACAACATCTTTTGCTTTCAGCTAAAAGTGATATTTAAGATGATGGCTTCCCTATTTTAGTGAATTAATGTTCCTGGGTCTCTCCCATGTATACAGAAGGTATAGATATTATTAAATTTTAATTTGTTTATCTCCTGCTAATCTGTCTCATATTAATTTGATTGTTAGTTCAGCCAGAAGAACTTTGAAAGATAGAGGATAATGTTTTTTCTCCCTAACACCACCATTGCCTCTCACCTAAATTATTGCAAAAGTCTTCCTGCCTCTGATCAGCCACCTCAAATCTATTGCCCACACAGCAGACAGATACAGCTTTAGAAAATGGAAATCTGATTATTCTTCTCCTTGCTTAAAACCCTTCAGTGGCTCCTATTCCCATCAAAATAAAGTCTAAATCTTTATATTTGTTATGGTTTATAAGGGCTTTGGGGATCTGTGCCTGCATACATCTTTCACCACATGCCTGTGTGTACTCTGTATTTCAGTCATAATTCCTAAAACACACCAATGTTTATCTTTCTTCCAGGTCTTTGGGTGGCATTCCCTCTAACTTTATCTCCCCCTTCACACAAACCCCTTTATCTTGGCCGAGTCCTCCTCATCCATCACGTTCCCTGTGAAACCCTCCCCAACCACTTCCCTGCTTCTCTTTTAAACTCCTGGAAGACCCTGAACTTCCTTTATCAAAGTTCTCATCCTGCTAAATTTTAATTATTTATGTAATTATCTGTAACCCCCACTACAGTAGGAGGAGACCATTACTGCTTTGTTCTTTTTTATATCCCCACTAGCTAGCATAATGTCTAGTTTTTGAGTAGGTGTTCAAAAGTTTGTTAAAAGAATAAGTGAATGAATGAATGGAAGTTGAGAAAGACACTTAGATCATAGCATTTTATTTCATTACAAAGTTTGGCAGCAAGGAGCCACTGAGGAACTTTAAAGAAAATGATATGATTATATTTGCATGTATGAAAGACCACTCTAGTAGCACTAAGACATATAAATTTCGGGTGAAACAAAATTGGCAGTAGTGAATGTGAAGATAGGAGATTGGTTGTTGTTGTTGTTTTTTAATGTTTTATATATATATATATTTTTAAATTTTTTTAAATTTTTTTATTTTTCTGAAGTTGGAAACGGGGAGGCAGTCAGACTCTCGCATGTGCCTGACCGGGATCCACCCAGCATGCCCACCAGGGGGCAATGCTCTGCTCATCTGGGGCGTTGCTCTGTTGCAACCAGAGCCATTCTAGCACCTGAGACAGAGGCCACAGAGCCATCCTCAGTGCCCGGGCCAACTTTGCTCCAATGGAGCCTTGGCTGCGGGAGGGAAGAGAGAGACAGAGAGGAAAGAGAGGGGGAGGGGTGGAGCAGCAGATGGGTGCTTCTCTTGTGTGCCCTGACCGGGAATCAAACCCAGGACTCCTGCATGCCAGGCCGACTCTCTACCACTGAGCCAACCAGCCAGGGCCTAGATTGGTTGTTTTCATCATTCAAAAGAGGAATGATGACAGCTTGAATTTATAGAAAATATATAGAAATAACAAGAAGGAAGAAACTTAAGGACTTGGTGATTGGGCAAGGAGGTAGAATGAAAAAGTGCTCAAGAATGACTCCTATGTTTTTAGGTTGGCTGACTTGATGGATATGTGGATAAAAAAGGGCCACATACTAAACCTGACAAGCTCAGGGTAGCCCTCCATGGCAGACCTTACAAACTCAGAGGCCTAAAGTAACCTCATATGATGGTCTGAAATTAAAACTTTTTAATGAAAATCAAGTCATGGTGGGTAGTCATGTCCTAGACCAGTATCTACTTTTCCTGACAAAGATAAATCTTTACCTTAACTGAACTGGTCTCTTCTCTTTTTTGTGTGTGTGTATTTCTTTTAGAGGCAGACTGCCACATGCAGCATCTCATTTGGATGTGTCTGGAGTCTTGGAAGCTGACTACACTATGTTTTCCTCCAAATGGACCTTGATAGCTTGTCCAGAGGTTCTAGCAGGGGAGTGCAGCCATTTGTAAAGCCAGTAGCCGCGGCCACCATCACAGCCGCCTGGCTCTTGCAGGTTCGCATTTAGTTTGGACAGATGGTGAAGAAACTGCAGAGCCCAAAACTGGTGAGCCATTTTCCTTTAATCCTAGCTCGCACCCAGTAAGCGAGTAAATACACACAATGGGAAAAACACTTCTCTTTCCATTGAGGGCTCCCATCATCCGAGTTTTCCTAGGGTGGTCAGCAATGGGAGAAGGTCACATGAGGAACCCAGACCCAGGAACTTTGGCTGGAGCTGCCCACACCCATGCATGCCAAAAGAAAACTTCCCAGGAGTCCTTGGGAAAAGAGCGACCATCCGTCAGCCAGTGAGATTTCATCACATCATATCAACTCAACCACCCTAGACAGACCCTTTAAATACCCCCCATGTGGATCACCCCATGCGACTTCCCTGGCCTCCATGTCCCTGGGACCAGGGAACCTCATTGGGCAGGAAGTGCTCTGTACTCAATAAAGCCTTTTATTATTCCACATTTCGTGGCTCTGGCCCCTTTCTTCTTACTTGGTGGGGAAAAATACCTTACACCAGCTCACCAGTCTTTTTTTGTTTTTGTTTTTGTTACAGAGACAGAGAGAGAGAGAGTCAGAGAGAGGGATAGATAGGGACAGACAGATAGGAACAAAGAGATGAGAAGCATCAATTATTAGTTTTTCATTGTACATGGCGACACCTTAGTTTTTAATTGATTGCTTTCTCATATGTGCTTGACCGCGAGCCTTCAGCAGACTAAGTAACCCCTTGCTCGAGCCAGTGACCTTGGGTCCAAGCTGGTGAGCTTTTGCTCAAACCAGATGAGCCCGTGCTCAAGTTGGCAACCTCGGGGTCTTGAACCTGGGTCCTTGGCAGCCCAGTCTGATGCTCTATCCACTGTGCCACTGCCTGGTCAGGCTCACCTCACCAGTCTTATTCACCTCTGTTCCCCATCTCCTCCTGTGCAAACTGGCTTCTCCTTCACCATTCTGCCATGTTGGCTGCCTCTTCCACATGGCCTCCCTGCCCTGCTACACCATGGCTCTTCCTTTGTACAAGAATGTGGTCACTCTCCTCAAAATGGCCTCCTAGATCCTCCTTTTAAAACTTTTTGGTAGGCCTGACCAGGCGGTGGCGCAGTGGATAGAGCATCGGACTGGGATGCGGAGGACCCAGGTTCGAGACCCTGAGGTCGCCAGCTTGAGCGCAGGCTCATCTGGTTTAAGCAAAGCTCACCAGCTTGAACCCAAGGTTGCTGGCTCGAGCAAGGGGTTACTCGGTCTGCTGAAGGCCTGCGGTCAAGGCACATATAAGAAAGCAATCAATGAACAACTAAGGTGTCGCAATGAAAAACTAATGATTGATGCTTCTCATCTCTCTCTGTTCCTGTCTGTCTGTCCCTATCTATCCCTCTCTCTGACTCTCTCTCTGTCTCTGTTTTAAAAAAAAAAAAGTATTTGGCGGGACAACCCACTCCACCAGCACACATTAACATAACCAAGCTCCTTCCCAAGCAAGAAGGGCAATTAGGTGTTCACGTGAGGGCAGCAGCCATCTTTAAAAATAAGAGTGAGCCTGACCTGTGGTGACGCAGTAGATAAAGCCTTGACCTGGAATGCTGAGGTCGCCAGTTTGAAACCCTGGGCTTGCCTGGTCAAGGCACATATGGGAGTTGATGCTTCCTGCTTCTCCCCCCTCCTCTCTCTCTCTCCTTTCTAAAATGAATAAATAAAAATAAAAAAAAAGAAAATGTTAAAAATAAGAGTGAGAAAAAATAACTTATCTGCCCAATACAATTTATATACCCTTGACTGAAGAATGGTCCTCTCCTCTATTGTGGAAGGTCATCCTCTTTGACCTAGCATTTAGCTTTAGGAGGAATGCACATGGAGCTGTGAGAGAGGAAGGGGACACCCGCCTAGCCAAGCAGATCAGCCAAATCAACCCTGGAAATCAATGGGGTGACAGATGTCGCAGCCAGATCGCCTTCAAATCCGGCCTGCTTATTGTGTTTTTGCATCTACAATGACAGACCTTTGGAATGTCAGAGTAATCTTCTTTTTTTACACTCCTCCGAGTATAATATCCCACCAGAACACACGACCCTGAGACCACATAACCTCATTGTTTTCTTGCTGCCAACAACGAATACCAACTCTATGAGCTATAAATGCTAATTATTAACTATCCTATACCCACCAACACGAAAGAAATGTCTCTCCATTTTACTGTATCCAATCTCAGAGATTTTCCTGTTTTGCTTTCTCTGTCCTCCCTAATCTCCCACCAATGGATTTCATGTAACCCCTTCTATCCTCTCCTTTGAGTATAATGTATAAAATAAGTGGTAAAATTGTCATTTCCTGGAGCATTTGCTAAATCCATTGAGATTTGGCTCACCAGAAATTGTTGTCACTTTGGCTCAAATGAACTCATAAAAATTCTCTACTGATTTGGATGTTTCTTATGTGGATAGATATAAATGTCATTACCTGTAATTAAAAATATAGAAGGCGGCCCTGGCCAGTTGGCTCAGTGGTAGAGCATCAGCCCAGCATGTGAATATTCTGAGTTTGATTCCCATTCTGGGCACATAGAAGTGCCCATCTGCTTCTCCACCCCTTCTCCTTCTCTCTCTTTCAAAAAAAAGTACCAAAGTGTTTCAAGTAAGTTAACTATATCCCAGGGGAAAAAAGCTCAAAAACATGTATATAAATACCAAAATATATAACAAAGAAACATCCATAATGTCTGGAATTCAAATAAAAAAATGACCAGACAAGCAAATATGTGGGAAAATATGATGCATAATGAGGAGAATAACCAATTAATAAAAACAGATCCATGAGTGATGCAAATGATAGAGTAAGTAAACAAAGGCATAAAAAAATTGTAACAAAGCCCTGTCTGGTAACTCAGAGCATTGTTTCAATACATCAAGGTTGCAGGTTTGATCTCTGTCAGGCTCATACAAAAATCAACCAATGGGCCTGACCTGTGGTGGCGCAGCGGATAAAGCCTCGACCTAGAAATGCTGAGGTCGCCGGTTCGAAACCCTGGGCTTGCCTGGTCAAGGCACATATGGGAGTTGATGCTTCCAGCTCCTCCCCCCCTTCTCTCTCTCTCTCTCTCTCTCTCTCTCTCTCTCTCTCTCTCTCTCTCCCTCTCCTCTCTAAAATGAATAAATAAAAAATTAAAAAAAAAAAATCAACCAATGAATGCATTAGTAACTGGAACTACAAAGCAATCTCTATTTCTCTCCATTCTTCTCTCTCTAAAAATTAGTAAATAGTTCTGAAAAATTTTAAAAATCAGTGGACCGTGGACATATTCAAGGGACCTAATATACATGTATTTGGAGCCCAATGGAGAATGAGGTGGGGAACGGAAGAATATAATATTTGAAGAAATAATGGATCTATGACTTCAACCAAAAGAAATATGAGGAAAACTAATGCAAGACACGTTATAATCAAATTGCTTAAACAAGTAATAAAGAGAAAAACTTAAAAGCCAGCAGAAAAAAAAAGGAACATTATATTTAGAGCAATAAAGATAAGAATGACAGCAAATGTCTCATCAGAAACAATGTAAGCCACAAAAGAATGTAGCAACATTTTTAAAGTACTGAAAACAAATATATAATTGTCAACCTAGAATTCTATTCCCTGCAAAATATTTTTCAAATGAAGGTGACAAAATAAATAAATAAATAACTGAAATGGCCACAAATATCTGTATGTGAATGTTCATAATAGCTACTATTTACAATAATCAAAAGGTGGAAACTGCCCAAATGTCAGTCAATGGAAGCATGGATAAACAAATTCGGGCAATGAAATAGTATTAAGTCATACAAAGAAATGAAGTATTGAAGCATACAAGAGCCTGCTCCCAGCATGTGTTGTCAGTTTGGCTCAAATAAACTCATAAAAATAAATAAATAAATAAATAAAATGAGGTATTGATATAAGCTATTACTAGATGAACTTCAAAAGCATTATACTAATCCCAGAGGAAAAGTGGGAAGGAATTTAGGGAGAGGGAGCAAAGAGTGTATAATGGGGGGCACATTGTTGGGAGTTGAGGGTGTTATCTTGAGTAGGACACTTAAATCTATGTTTACACAATGAATTTTAAAAATATAACTAACCTGACCAGGCGGTGGTGCAGTGGATAGAGCATCAGGCTGGGATGCAGAGGACCCAGATTTGAAACCCCGAAGTCACCAGCTTGAGCGTGGGCTCATCTGGTTTGAGCAAGGCTCACCAGCTTGAGCCCAAGGACGCCAGCTTGAGCAAGGGGTCACTTGGTCTGCTGTAGCCCCCCAGTCAAGGCACATATGAGAAAGCAATCAATGAACAACTGAGGTGCCACATGAAGAATTGATGCTTCTCATCTCTCTCCCTTCCTGCCTGTCTGTCCCTATCTGTCCCTCTCTCTGTCTCTCTTTGTCTCTGTCACAAAAAACAAAAAGTAATTATAAAAAGTTTTGACTTTGGATGGTAAACACACAATACAATATTCAGATGATGTACATTTGATGCCGATTTAATTTTATTAATCAATGTCATCCAATAAATTTAATAATTAATAAATAAATAAAAATAGACAGCGTAAGGTACCAGGGCTATTAATACTTAGAAATTTGCTAAGACTTAAATAATTTTTTAGGCCTGACTTGTGGTGGAGCAGTTGATAAAGTGTCAACCTGGAACGCTGATGTTGCCAGTTTGAAACCCTGGGCTTGCCTGGTCAAGGCACATTTGGGAGTTGATGGTTCCTGCTCCTCCCCCCTTCTCTCTCTCTCTCTCTCTCTCTCTGTCTGTCTCCTCTCTCTATAAAAATGAATAAATAAAATCTAAAACTAACTAACTAAATAAATTTTATGCCCTGGACCGGACAGCTCCATCAGTTAGAGCAATGGCGGGAAGTGCAGAGGTTGCCGGTTCAATCCCAGACAGGGCACATATAGGACAGATTGATGTTCCTGTCTCTCTCTTTCTCTCCCTTCATTCCTCTCTTGCTGCAATCAATAAAAAAAATTTAAATAAATAACTTTTTGTTCATTTCAGTTATTATTTTTTTATCAAGTGAGGCAGGGAGGCATAGACAGACTCCTGCATATGCCCTGACTAGGATCCACCTGGCAACCCCCCTCTGAGGCTGATACTTTGCCTATCTGAGGCAGCTGCTCTGCTGCTCAGTAACAGAGCTATTTTAGCACCTGTGGCAAGGCCATGGAGCCATTCTCAGTGCCCAGGGCCAACTTGCTCATTCGATCCACACTGCAGGAGGGGATGAGAGAGAAGGGCGGGGGAGAGGGAGAGAGAAGGGGAGGGGGAGGGTGGAGAAGCAGATGGTTGCTTCTCTATGTGCCCTGACTGGGAATTGAACCCGGGACTTCCACATGCTGGGCAAACACTCTACCACTGAACCAACAGGCCAGGGCCTCATTTCATATTTTTAACAGCTTTATTGGAATATATATCACATACCATATATTTCACCAATTTAAAGTATACAACTTAATGGTTTATAGTATATTCACAGAGTTGTACAACCATCAACACAATATAATTTTAGAACTTTTTTTTTTGCCTCAAAAAATGTTCTGCCCATTAGCTGTCACTCTCCATTCTTACTTCTCTCTCTCAAGCTCAGGCAACACTAATCTTTCCGTCTCCACAGGTGCCTAATCTGGCATCATGTTAATGGAATCATTCAGGGACAGCACCAAGGCATTTGTGTGGAGAGGTCCACTGCAGCCTGCTTGTGAGCACAAAGGCTAGCCCCACTTATGTGCCCACCCAAGGAGACTGTGGTCAGTGCACGAATGGTAACATAGTATTGGTGACAGCTGCAAAGAGTGAGAAGGCTGCATTGAGCGAGGGTGTGAAATGACCACTTGCCTACTCATTCAGACTGTCTCTTCTGTGATGTGGGAGCTGTGGGTATCCAATACTGGGTACTCAAGAGCCCTGTGGTCCCAACACTGTGTTGAGGTGGCCATGAACCACACATATAAGCCCCAAGGAGCAGCCTGGTACAGTGAGGACATGGCCTGTTCTGGCCAGAACAGAGTGAGTGATTGCCCTGTCCTGGGAAAGCAGACAGGGACCGCAGGTCATTCAGTAAGCAACTTAACTAAAACCTCACAGTGAGAGATGAGAATGTTCTGTTTTGAGCTCTACTAGGAAGTTGGGTGAGGGGAATTTGAGTTTTAAAGGGGCTCTGGATTTAAAGGAGCCTTAAACCTAAACCTAACAATATGGAAAGACAGAAAGGGAGAGAGATGAGAAGCATCAACTCTTCATACGCCACCTTAGTTATTCATTGATTGCTTTCTCATATGTGCCTTGACTGGGGGTGGGGTGGGGTGCAGGGGTTACAGCCTGAGCCAGTGATCTCTTGCTCGAGCCAGCAACCTTGAGCTTCAAGCCAGGAACCTTTGGACTCAAGCCAGAGACCATGGGGTCATGTCTACGATCCCATGCTCAAGCCAGGGACCCTGTGCTCAAGCAGGACGAGCCTATGCTCAAGCCAGCGACCTTGGTATTTCAAAACTGGGTCGTCTGTGTCCCAGTCTGATGCTCTATCCATTGTGTCACCGCGTGGTCAGGACACTTAGAGGACTTTTGGTTTGTTGTCATTTTTTGGCTATTATAAATAACACTGCACAAGTTCACGTATATGTGTAATTTGATAACTATATGTTTGGGTCATATGGTAACTATATTTGTTTAAATTTTTCAAATTGTGTAAAACACACAGAACATAAAAATTTACTATCTTAACCACTATATATATTGTGTGTGTGTGTGTGTGTGTGTGTGTGTGTGTGTGGCAGAGATAGAATCAGAGAGAGGGACAGACAGACAGGAAGGGAGAGAGATGAGAAACATCAATTCTTCGTTGCAGTTCCTTAGTTGTTCATTGATTGATTTCTCATATGTGCCTTGACCAAGGGGCTACAGCAGACCGAGTGACCCATTTCTTGAGCCAGCGACCTTGGGCTCAAGCTGGTGAGCCTTGCTCAAACCAGATGAGCCCACAATCAAGCTGGCGACCTCGGGGTCTCAAACATGAGTTCTCCGGGTCCCAGTCCGATGCTCTATTCACTGTGCCACCGCCTGGTCAGGCAATCTTAACCACTTTTTTTTTTTTTTTTTTTTTACAGAGACAGTCAGAGAGAGGGATAGACAGGGACAGACGGACAGGAACGGAGAGATGAGAAGCATCAATCATTAGTTTTTCGTTGCGTGTTGCGACACCTTAGTTGTTCATTAATTGCTTTCTCATATGTGCCTTGACCGTGGGGCTACAGCAGACTGAGTAACCCCTTGCTCAAGCCAGTGACCTTGGGTCCAAGCTGGTGAGCTTTTGCTCAAACCAGATGAGCCCGTGCTCAAGCTGATTACCTCGGGGTCTCAAACCTGGGTCCTTGGCATCCCAGTCCGAAGCTCTATCCACTGTGCCACCACCTGGTCAGGCTTCCTTCCTTTTTAAGAAAGGAAAAGTATTCCATTGTATGGAATATCACATTTTTGTTTATCCATTCATTCATTGATGAACACTTGTGTTGTTTTGATCTCTTGTCTATTGTGAATTATGCTGCTTTGAACATGAGTGTGTTAGAGAGGAAAAACTTTTCTTCTTCTACTTTCTTAAATTCAATACTTAGGGGCCTGTGAGTAAACTTACAAAAGACAGATTAACAGGATAAAAAGCACACAATTTTTGCCTGACTTGTGGTGGCTTATCGGATAAAGCATTGACCTGGAATGCTGAGGTCACCAGTTCGTGACCCAGGCTGGCCCGTTCAAGGCACATACAAGAAGTAACTTGTGTTAATGCTTTCTGCTTCTTCATCCCCCCTGCCTCTCTCTTTCCTCTCTCTCTCAAATCAATAAGTAAAACCTTTTTTAAAACCATTTAATTTTTATTTATGTTTATGTGCACAGCTATTTATTTTTTATTTTATATATATATTTTTTGTATTTTTCTGAAACTGGAAACAGGGAGGCAGTCAGACAGACTCCCGCATGCGCCCGACACGGGATCCACCCGGCATGCCCACCAGGGGGCGATGCTCTGCCCATCTGGGGCATTGCTTTGTTGCAACCAGAGCCATTCTAGCACCTGAGGCAGAGGCCATAGAGCCATCCTCAGCGCCCGGGCCAACTTTTGCTCTAATGGAGCCTTGGCTGCAGGAGGGGAAGAGAGAGAGGAAGGATAGAGGGAGGGGTGGAGAAGCAGATGGGCGCTTCTCCTGTGTGCTCTGGCCAGGAATCGAACCCAGGACTCCTGCATGCCAAGCCAAGGCTCTATCACTGAGCCAACTGGCCAGGGCTGCACAGCTATTTAAAGAAAAGAAGTAAAACTCAAAAACTCATTTAGCCCTTAGGTTAACTCCTCATCCCTTTTTAATGAGGGAATGAGAGCTTGAGTTCTAATAGACAATAAATTGTGGGGAATTCACTAGAAAGTACATGGGGTAACTAATGGAATATAAAGACTATTTTAGCAAGGTGTGTTTATGCAAATTTGTATTGGTATCCACTCAGCATCTTTATTTTTAAAGATCTTATTTACTGATTTTAGAGGAACAACGAGTGTGAGAAACAGAGGGAGAAGGAATGGGAAGCATAGCTGCTTCTTATATGTGCCTTCATTGAACAACTCTGGGATCTCCAACTGGCAACCTCAGCACTCCAGGTTGATGCTTTATCCACTGCGCCACCACAGATCAGGCAACTCCTCATCTTTTTTTAGAAAAAAAAAAATTAAACTGATTGGAGAGAGAGAGAGAGAAACATTGATTTTTTTCCTTTTTGTTCTACTTTTACTTATGCGTTCATTGGTTGCTCTTGTATGTATGTGCTCTGACCGGGTCGAACCTTCAAGGTTGGCGTATCAGGATGGTGCTCTAACTAACTGAGCCCCCTGGCCAGGGCCCCACTCCCCATATTTGAAGATAAGGATCACTGTTATCTCCTTGGTATCCTGGAAAGAACACTTCCCTCAAGAGAAGTTTGTGCCCTGCTTTCAGGGACAGAAGGTAACTGTTCTTTTTTAAAGTTTGACAAGTGATTAAAATAGAGAGAGAAAAAACTCACTGTAGCAAAATCTGTAGAAAGTAAATTGTGTTTCAGAAATGATGTGCCACAACTACCTAAGACTAACCAGTAACAAGAACTGTGTAATTTTTAAGTAAAAAAAATAAATATTTTGATTTTGGAATTATGAAAGATTTAAATTTTTTTTTACTTTTAAATTTTACACTAAAATACATTTCTTTATATGTGAGATAAAACAACCTTTTTTTTCTTTAAAGTTATGTGGCTTAGGCTAGTCAATCCAAAAGAAACATCACGAGGAGAAAAGCAGTTTCTCAGACAAGATATCCAACTGAGGAGACAGGAGAGCATGTTTTGCATTTTGCCCTTTTTCTAGCTAGACAAAGAACCCAGATGTATTAGTGTATTTACATATTAACAGGATCTTCACAATGTGGTGCTTATTGGACCCCATACTAAGCAAAACAATGGACTTGAACTAGTGCCAGGCACCTATCTCCCAGTTTAGGGATAAAAAACTTGAGTGGAGGCAGGAAGATTTGGTCTATGGTCCAGCTTGGAGACATCAGGTTTAACAAGATCTGTCCTCTAATGTTCCCTGGGCCGAGACCCTTCAGCCCATTTTTCTTTTCTGTTTTATTTTTTTGCTTGGGGATAATAATGGTCTCCCTTTCTCTTTTGGTGGATAAGCCCAGCTTATTGGAATGCAGCCGCTCTTCTTAGTAACCATGGAAACCTTATTGGCATGGCAACCTGGCAGCTTCAGTGAAAGGCAGCAGTGGGGGGAGGGATGGAAGTGGAGGGAGGTGGTTTTGTAGAACGGAAGGGTGAGCAGCCTTCCTTCCTGTTGAGAAGAGGGAAAAAAAAGAGGGATGCTGACCCACTCTGTGGATGGGCCTAAGGAAGCCCCTGATGAGTTCAGACCTCACTCTGTAATTCAGTTCAGAAGGGATTTGGGGCTAAGCTATAAGCCAGACCAGGCACCAAGACCTAGACCTATTGATGCTTTTGTGTTCTAAAGTGTGGCTCAGCAGCATTGGGAAAGGAATAGGGGCTGGGAGACACAACAAAACATCTCACAACACGTGAGCAAATTCTGACATTAGGTTTTGATTGCTGGCAAAATACTGTATGGAGCTTTTGTTGGGCTCTGAGAGTCGAAGCACCTTTTTTGCTAAAGATATATATGGAGGAGGACATTGTCAAGCAACATCTTAAGCAAGAAATAAGTATACAATATGGTCCAGGAAGGCTGAGAATGTAGTAAAAACAAAACAAACAAGATCCATTAGGGAGAAAGAATTTCTACTGAAGAGGAAGGAGTGGGCAGCAGGGCAGTGGGCAACAGGGCAGTTGGCAGCACCCTTCCTGTCCTTTTTCTAGGGTTACTTAGAATCCTTGTCACTTTTGGTTTCTTTGATGAACAAGGTATGAAGTGGGGCTATTCTGGGCTTTGGAATCAGACAGATGGCCCTGGGTTAGAACCCTGTACTGCACCTGAGTCTGTTTCCTCTTCTCTCAGGACAGAGAATAATAGTACCTACTCTATAGGGTCATTGTAAAAATTAAGTGAGATTTTATAAAGTTTAATTAACAGTAATATTAGTTAAAGCTCTGTGCATAACAGGTATACAAACAATAGCTACCCTGTTACACTGTTGACTCCTTAGAAGTGGCTCTGAGTGGTTCTGTTGCCAATGGAAATGAGGTCCTTTCACAGAGTTGCTAGAAAAGCATTTCCAGGACCCACACATGGGAGATTGGAGTGTTGTGGTAAGATTTATTGGGATAGCCTGGCCAGGCAGTGTTGCAGTAGATAGAGCGTCAGACTGGAATGCAGAGGATCCAGGTTCGAGACCCCGAAGTCACCAGCTGGAGCGCGGGCTCATCAAGTTTGAGCAAGACTTACCAGCTTGAGCCCAAAGTCGCTGGCTCAAGCAAGGGGTCTCTCAGTCTGCTGTAGCCCCCTGGTCAAGGCACATATGAGAAATCAATCAATGAACAACTAAGGAATCGCAACGAAGAATTGATGTTTCTCATCTCTCTCCCTTCCTGTCTGTCTGTCCCTCTCTCTGACACTCTCTGTTTCTGCCAAAAAAAAAAATTATTGGGATAGAAATGAAAGACTGTCCATTTAAAAAGACACAATGAAATGGAAAAATATTCTATCTTTATGAATTGAAAGAATCAACATAGTTAAAAATGGCCATATTACCCAAAGCAATATACAAATTTAATGTAATCTCTATTAAAATCCCAATGTCATTTTTGAAGGAAATAGAACAAAAAAATTACCAGATTTGTATGGAACAATAAAAGACTCCAAAGAGCCAAAGCAATTCTGAGAAAAAAGAATGGAGTGAAAGGTATCACACTACGTGACTTCAAATTATACTACAGAGCCATGATAATCAAAACAGCATGGTATTGGCAGAAGAAACAGACACATAGACCAATGGAACAGAATTGAGAGTCCAGGAATAAAACCACATATATATGGAGAAATAATCTTTGACAAAGGAGCCTAAAACATACAATGGAGAAAAGAAAACCTCTTCAATAAAGGTTGCTAGAAAAATTGGAAAGCCACGTGCAAAAGAATGAAACTTGACTACAGTTGGTCCCCATTCACAAAAATTAATTCAAAATAGGTCAAAGACCTAAATATAAAATCTGAAACAATAAATTACATAGAAGAAAACATAGGTACTAAATGTATGAACCTTGGCCATAGAGAACATTTTATGAGTTGAACCCCAAAGACAAGGGAAATAAAGACAAAAATAAATGAGTGGGACTATATCAAATTCAAAAGCTTCTGCTCAGGAGAAGAAACCGACAACAAAACAAAAAGGCAGCCAACCAAATTGGAGACAATATTTACAAACAACAATTCCGATAAGGGGTTGATATCCAAAATATATAAAGAATTCACAAAGTTTAGCAACAAACAAGCAAATAATCCAATTAAAAATGGGGAGAGTACATGAACAGATACTTGTCCCAAGAAGACATACAAATAACAAATAGATATATGAAAAGATGCTCATCTTCACTAGCTATTAGAGGAATGTAAATTAAAACCACAATGAGCATGACCAGGTGGTGGCGCAGTGGATAGAGCGTCGGACTGGGACGTAGAGCACCCTGGTTCGATACTCCAAGATTGCCATCTTGAGCATGGGCTCATCTGGTTTGAGCAAGGCTCACCAGCTTGAGCCCAAGGTTGCTGGTTTGAGCAAGGGACTATGTGGTGTGCTGTAACCCCATGGTCAAGGCACATATGAAAAAGCAATCAATGAGCAACTAAGGTGCCACAATGAAGAATTGATGCTTCTCATCTCTCTCCCTTCTTGTCTGTCTGTCCCTACCTATCCCTCTCTTCGACACTCTCTCTGTCTCTGTCCAAAAAACAACAACAAAAACACCACAATGAGATACCACCTCCTACCTGTTATACTATTATCCGCAAGATAGGTAACAACAAGTGTTGGAGAGTCTGTGGAAAAAAGGAATCCTCATTCACTGCAGGTGGAAGTGTAAACTGGTATAGCCATTATAAAGGAAAGTATGGTGGTTCCTCAAAAAAATTAAGAATAGAACTACCATAAGACCCAGCAATCCCTCTACTGGCTATCTACCCAAAACCCTCAAAACATAAAGACACATGCACTCCCATGTTCATTGCAGCATTATTCACTGTGACAGACATGGAAACTAACCAAAGTGCCCCTCGATGGAATACTACTCAGTCATAAGAAATGATGACATATTGCCATTTATGACACATGGATGGACCCTGAGAACATTATACTAAGTGAAGTAAGTAAACCAGAAAAAGCTAAGAACTATATGATTTCACACATAGATGGGATATAGAAATAAGACTCATGCACATACATGAAAGTAAAGTGGTTATCAGTGGGAGCAGGTAGGGGGTGCTGGGAGTAAAGAGGAACAAATATAGAGTAACAGAAAATGATTTGACTTTGGGTGATGGGCACCTAACACAATTAACAGTTCAAATGCTATAGAGATGTTTACCTGAAACCTATGTACTCTTTTGTTTTTCTATGTACTCTTTTTGACCAATGTCACCCCCATTAAATTTAATTTTCTAAATTAAAAAAAATCTACTAAAAAATTAAACACACACAAAAAATACCCTTTGTCCCAACAATTTTATAATTTATGCTTCAAATAGGCTTATGTAAGGGCAAAATGACCTTTGTTCAAAGTCATTCATTGCCGCACTATTTGTAATGGGAAAAGACTAGGAGCAACCAAAATGCTTATCTGTAAAGGACTGGTTAAATATATTATAGTTTATCCACTTAATAGAATAATAGTATGCAGCCATAAAAAAATGAAAGCTCACCCTTCCAGGATGGCTCAGTTGGTTGGAGCATAGTTCTGATATGCAAAGGTTGAAGACTGGATTCCCAATCAGGGCACATACAGAAATAGGTAAATGTTCCTGTCTCTCTCTCTTTCTCCCCTCCTCTCTCTCTAAAAAAGCAATCAATAAATTAAAGAAAGAAAGAAAGAAAGAAAGAAAGAAAGAAAGAAAGAAAGCTAGCTCTAGTGCATTGATATGAATTGGTCTCAAAGGTATTTTGGTAGGTTAAAAAAGCAAACTGCAAAACAACATACAGTATCGGATTATTTATTTATTTATAGAACCTATCTATCTATCTATTTATTTATTTATAGAAATGGAAGAGTTTCCCAGATCCCTGGTGTCTCATCTCTGTTCATCCTGCTATGTCCATAAGTTCTGTGCCATGCAGAGCTTACTCCAGGTCAGTCCCTGTCCCTGTTGGGCTAGGCTTTGTTCCCAGCTCCAGCTGACGTCTTATTGTCCTACCCAGGCTTGTGCTTGGAGCTTACCTGTGGAGTCCACCTGGCCTCAGGAGGCTACCGGGGCCACATGGCTGCTATGGAGAGTGAACACAGGAATGAACAGGGCAAGCACGTGTTAGAGAGAGAGAACAAGTTTTGGTAAGCTTGGGTTACATTATCTTGGACTATTGAAGGACTAGGCCTTGTTTCAAACTAACCAATCAACCTCCCAATCCTTCATGGACTTGGTTTGGGTTTTCCCTCCAACCAATCATTGCCTAGATTTTCTGAGTTTCTGTGTCCCTTATCCGTTCAGATCCTTTTCCCATACTAGGTCTGCCCCGTATGGTTGCTGTTTTAATTCCTACTGCGCATATGCTTATCTCTCTCTCTCTCTCTCTCTCTCTCTCTTTCTCTCTCTCTCTGCCATCTTGGCTTCTACTGGGCATGCACCTAACAAAGGCATTTAAAAAAGTATTTCTTTAAATTATTATTATTATTATTTTAATTTACAGAGACAGAGAAAGAGTCAGAGAGAGGGATAGATAGGGACAGACAGACAGGAACAGAGAGAGATGAGAAGCATCAATCATTAGTTTTTCGTTGCAACACCTTAGTTGTTCATTGATTGCTTTCTCATATGTGCCTTGACCGTGGGGTCACAGCAGACCGAGCAACCCCCTGCTCAAACTAGCGACCTTGGGTCCAAGCTGGTGAGCTCTGCTCAAACCAGATGAGCCTGCGCTCAAGCTGGTGACCTCGGAGTCTTGAACCTGGGTCCTCTGCATCCCAGTCTGATGCTCTATCCACTGTGCCACCGCCTGGTCAAGCTTAAATTATTGATTTTAGAGAGAAATAGAGAGAGACACGTTGTTCTTTCACTTACTTACACATTCATTGATTGATTCTTTTTTTTTTTTAATTTAGTGAGAGAAGGGGAGGCAGAGACAGATACCTGCATGTGCCCCAACCTGAATCCAGCTGGCAAGCCCCCTATCATGCGATGCTCTGCCTGTCTGGGCTACTGCTCCACTGCTCAGCAACTGAGCTATTTTAGTGCTTCAGGCAGGCCATGGAGCCACTGTCAGCAGCCTGGGGCCAACTTTGCTGGAAACATTGGTCCAAAATGGTGAGCTTTTTGCTCAAACCAGATGAGCCCTTGCTCAAGCTGGCGACCTTGGGGTCTTGAACGTGGGTCCTCTGCATCCAAGTCTGATGCTCTATCCACTGCACCACCACCTGGTCAGGCAGTGTATGCTCTAGTTTTTATGCAATTTTAATTTCTTTTTGTTACAGTTAATGGCATGCATTAGTTTTTAAATTGGAGTTAAAGGGCAACAACTCTTGGACTGAACATAACCACAAGGCAATTAATGTTTTACAAACATCATTTTCACATAATTGCAATTGTTGTTTTTTTTTTGTATTTTTCTGAAGCTGGAAACGGGGAGGCAGTCAGACAGACTCCTGCATGCTCCTGACTGGGATCCACCCGACATGCCCACCAGGGGGTGATTCTTTGCCCATCCGGGTCTTGCTCTGTTGTGACCAGAGACACTCTAGCGCCTGAGGCAGAGGCCATGGAGCCATCCCCAGCGCCTGGGCCATCTTTGCTCCAATGGAGCCTTGGCTGCGGGAGGGGAAGAGACAGACAGAGAGGAAGGAGAGAGGAGGGGTGGAGAAGCAGATGGGCGCTTCTCCTGTGTGCCCTGGCCGGGAATCGAACCTGGGACTTCCGCACGCCAGGCCGACGCTCTACCACTGAGCAAACTGGCCAGGGCAGTTTTTATTTTTTATTTAATTTTTAATTTTAATGGGGTGACATTGATAAATCAGGGTACATATGTTCAGAGAAAACATCTCTAGGGTTGTTTTTTTTTCCTTTACAAAGAGAGTCAGAGAGAAGGATAGACAGGGACAGACAGACAGGAACGGAGAGATGAGAAGCATCAATCATTAGTTTTTCGTTGTACGTTGCAACACCTTAGTTGTTCATTGATTGCTTTCTCATATGTCCCTTGACCATGGGCCTTCAGCAGACTGAGTAACCCCTTGCTTGAGCCAGCGACCTTGGGCTTAAGCTGGTGAGCTTTTTGCTCAAACCAGATGAGCCCTCGCTCAAGCTGGCGACCTCGGGGTCTTGAACCTGGGTCTTCCGCATCCCAGTCCAATGCTCCATCCACTGCACCATTGCCCAGCCAGGCTCTCTAGGTTATTTTGACATTTGATTATGCTGCATTCCCATCACCCAAAGTCCAATTGTCTTCTGTCATCTTCTAACTGGTTTTCTTTGTGCCCCTCCCCTCCCCCAAACCCCTCCCTCTCCTCCCTCCCACCCTGTAACCCCCACACTCTTGTCCATGTCTCTGAGTCTCATTTTTATGTCCCACCTATGTATGGAATCATATAGTTCTTAGTTTTTTCTGATTTACTTATTTCACTCAGAGTAATGTTATCAAAGTCCATCCATGTTGTTGTAAATGATCTGATGTCATCATTTCTTATGGCTGGGTAGTATTCCATAGTATATATGTACCAAAGCTTTTCTTTTTTTTAAAAGAACAAAATTTTTTTTAAATTTTTTATTTATTCATTTTAGAGAGGAGAGGGAGAGAGAGAGAGAGAGAGAGAGAGGAGAGGAGAGACAGAGAGAGAGAAGGGAGGAGGAGCTGGAAGCATCAACTCCCATATGTGCCTTGACCAGCATTTCCAGGTCAGCGCTTTATCCACTGTGCCACCACAGGTCAGGCCTATGTACCAAAGCTTTTTAATCCACTCATCCACTGACGGACACTTGGGCTGTTTCCAGATCTTTGCTATTGTGAACAATGCTGCCATAAACATGGGGGTGCATTTCTTCTTTTCAAACAGTGCTATGGTGTTCTTGGGGTATATTCCTAAAAGTGGTATAGCTGGGTCAAAAGGCAGTTTGATTTTTAATTTCTTGAGGAATCTCCATACTGTTTTCCACAGTGGCTGCACCAGTCTGCATTCCCACCAGCAGTGCAGGAGGGTTCTCTTTTCTCCACATCCTCGCCAGCACTTACTCTGTTGGTTTTGTTGATGAGCGCCATTCTGACCGATGTGAGGTGATATCTCATTGTGGTTTTAATTTGCATTTCTCTAATGACTAGTGATGTTGAGCATTTTTTCATATGCCTATTGGCCATCTGTATGTCCTCTTTAGAGAAGTGTCTATTCATTTCTTTAGCTCATTTTTTTTTCTTTTTCTGAAGCTGGAAACGGGGAGAGACAGTCAGACAGACTCCCGCATGCGCCCAACCGGGATCCACCTGGAACGCCCACCAGGGGCGATGCTCTGCCCACCAGGGGGCAATGTTCGCCCCTCTGGGGCATCACTCTGTTGTGACCAGAGCCACTCTAGCGCTTGGGGCAGAGGCCAAGGAGCCATCCCCAGCGCCCGGGCCATCTTTTGCTCCAATGGAGCCTCGCTGTGGGAAGGGAAGAGAGAGACAGAGAGGAAGGAGAGGGGGAGGGGTGGAGAAGCAAATGGGCACTTCTCCTGTGTGCCCTGGCCGGGAATCAAACCCGGGACTTCTGCACGCCAGGCCGACGCTCTACCACTGAGCCAACCAGCCAGGGCCTCTTTAGCTCATTTTTTGATTGGATTGTTTGTCTTCCTGGTATTGAGTTTTACAAGTTCTTTATAAATTTTGGTTATTAACTGCAGTTGTTTTTAAATGTAAAAAATTATTATCTGATAAAAACACTCTCTTATTTTGTTTTCAGATTGAATCATGGCTTCTTCGAGTAGGCGTAAATGTAATAGTCCTGACACCTTCTGTTATATATGTGGCTGTTACACATTTCAACGTCAGAGGTGCAATATTTCATCATTTGTGATACGTGCATATATTGCCTATTTTCAAGTTCCCCTTGGCGATTAAGACAAGAATTGGGCTCCTCATATTGTGTGTCATAATTGTGAGGAAATACTTCGTGACTGGACAAAAGGAAAATGCAAAGGAATCCCTTTTGGTATTCCCATGGTTTGGTGTGAACCTAAGGACAAAAAAGAGCATCGGCAAGAAAAAACAGCATATGATCGCATATCCTAATACTCTCTGAGACACTCCCGGTTCCAGTTTTCAATGGTTTTATTTCTTCTGAGGATGAAGAAAGTGAACATGGTGATCAAGTGTATTTTTTTCTTTCTTTCTTTTTTTTTTTGGTCAAGTGTATTTTGATAAGATGCATGAGGAAATGGTTGTAGAACCTGAAAGGTCTTATTCGGATGCCAAGCATTCATTAACCCCTCAGCAGTTTAGCCAACCCAAATTGAATGACTTAGTAAGAATGACATAAAAATTGTCCTCAACTTTCTGAAGTATGAGGAGCATAACTGAATCATTTATGTGGCTCTTAAAATGGTAAATTTCCTGCTAGGACAACAGAGAGGTTTCACGAAGTATCCTTGATTTCTGTGTTTATGGGACAGCCGAACTCAAGAGAAACACTGGACACAGAAGGAGTGGCTGAAACATGAAGCTCTGGAAGTAGGGATGCAAAATATTGTGAATGAGCCTGTAGTTCAGGGGTCGGGAACCTATGGCTTGCGAGCCAGATGTGGCTTTTTTGGTGGCTGCATCTGGCTTGCAGACAAATCTTTAATAAAAAAAAATAATAACGTTAAAAATATAAAACATTCTCATGTATTACAATCCATTCATTTCCTACTGCTCATGTTCATGGTTGCGGGTGGCTGGAGCCAATCACAGCTGTCCTCCGGGACAACACCAAATTTTTATTGCATAATGCGTAATGTACACAGGTCATTGTATGGCTCTTACGGAATTACATTTTAAAATATGTGGCGTTCATGGCTCTCTCAGCCAAAAAGTTTCCTGACCCCTTCTGTAGTTAATAGAGACAGGATCCTTTTTCCCCCAATTCACATCAAACTTGGCTTAATGAAGCAGTTTGTTCAGGCTTTGAATAGAGAAAATGAATGCTTTCAACATATTATTTCTGCTTTTCCTGCCTTGTCTTTGGAGAAGATAAAAGCAGGTGTATTCGAGCCTGACCTGTGGTGGCGCAGTGGATAAAGCGTTGACCTGGAAATGCTGAGGTCACCAGTTCAAAACCCTGGGCTTGCCTGGTCAAGGCACATATGGGAGTTGATGCTTCCAGTTCCTCCCCCCTTCTGTCTCTCTCCTCTGTCTCTCCCTCTCCTCTCTAAAAAATGAATAAAAAAAAAAGCAGGTGTATTCAATGGACCTCAAATTCGAACCCTCATACGTGACAAAGAATTAGCCAGGAAGATGAATAAGGAGGAGAAAGCAGTATGGCAGTCTTTGTGGCAGTTACAAAGAACTTCTTGGGCAACAAAAAAGCAGAAAACTATGAACTTCTGGTTCAAAGGATGCTATTGGCTTTCCACAACATTGGATGTAACATGAGCATTAAGATTCACTTCCTGAACAGTCACCTTGATAAGTTTCCCAAAAATCTTGGAGCTGTTAGTGATGAGCAGACTACTGCTGGAGCATCAAACGAGATTGTCCTCAACAAGTACACAAACGCAAGAGCTACAAATGCAAATTTTTGCCTGAATAGAATTTAAATAAGTTTTGCGCAAATTTTATGATTAAAATAAGTGTTTTAATATGATCTATTTCAAAATTGCAGACAAATTCTGATACAATCATATCTTTTAGTGTATTACTATATTTACTGAATTCTATAAATTATTATATTTTCACAAAGTAATGCCCAAGAAGACATTCTACTTCATTATGTTAAACTAAAATGTTGAAAATTTTACAATAAGATGGAAACCTAAAATCTTGAATTGCAAAAAAACTGTAGCTTACAGAGAAAAACTAATGTCAGATGTGAGATCAGCACACTCAAATTAGGTAAGAACAAGTGTTTCTGTGGATGCAATAAAAATTTTGTTCCCCAGTGTTATCTGTCAGAGCAATTCATTTTTTGTTGATTTTGCCATAACCACACTTGTAGATCAACTCATTTTCTGACTTCAGGTTTGGGTACCCCCACGCAATATATGGTTCCATAATCCTCAGTTTGTTAATTGAAGCCTTGTTGGGCTTCACAAAGGCGCTGTTGAAGATCTGGTGCAGGCGCAGAAGCTGCAGCACCTTGCGGACCTTTGGGCTTGCACCATTGATAACTCTGATCCTGATGACAAATGCCAATTTGGGTTCTGCAGGCATATAGAAGTTGCCAGCCTTTCTCACCATCCTAGCCATTCGAATTTCAGTTCTGTACATCTGCCTGTACTCCTTGTGATAGTGCTTAGCTTTTTCATAGATGAGCTTCTTCCTGGCCTTTCAGAGCATCTTTTGGGCAAACTTCTTAGGCGCTTGATTTTCAGCTCTGCGAAATTCCTTCACTTTTTCTTCAGGGTTTCTGGCACAGCAGGAACCTTCTTCTTCTTCTCACTGGCATTAGCATTCTTCTTCTCACTGGCATTAGTATTCTTCCTCTTTCTGACATTAGCATTCTTCTTCTCTTCTGCAATCTCCATGGTTCCAGCCAGAAAAGAGGAAGTTTGAGGGTAATCTTTTCTGATAGGTAATGAGAAACTTCCTTTGATTTATACATTTTCATTTTATTCATGTCCAACCATTATACCCAATGAACAAATCCTTAAGCTAGAATAAAATCTGCATTTATTTGAATATGCAAAATCTACAAAATCAGCAGATTTTGAATGATCATACATTGTTAAGCCTGTCAAAGCTTCTGGTTTTACATTCATTCTATATCTAACTGCTTTGTGTGTTTCTAAGACAGTAGTTAGTACTTTGCCTCATCAACTTCTCATACATTCTAGGAATCTGATCAATACCCAACAATGAGTTTTTCCTTTCATAGCTCCTCAAAACCCAGTCATAATGCCAGGTCATGCAAAGAATTTTGCAGAATATCATTTGGTTTCTATAATTTAAAGGGAACAATCTCACTCATCACCAACCCATCATATCTCTTCTTCGGGGCTTGGTATTCAGTGTTGTTAAGGTTTCAGCATGTAGCATGTGACAATGAGAAGAGACTGGCTTATTTAAATTCTAGCTATAACAGCTTTGTGAAAAAGACTAACTGCTGAAAATAAGACTGGGGGAAATATGGGTTCTTCCTTCATCATGTTCACAGTATTAAAAAGGCTTCAATGACTCAGAGTTGAGGCGTTGGAGAGGATGGCTATGGCCTCAGGCAGCATTTACAAAGCACACTGGACTTCAAGAGTTTGCTGGTGAAGTGGTTTTTACATGGCTAGCAGGGACAGTGAACTGGCAGTGTTCATTGGCATTTTCATTTCTTCAACTTTATTTCCAAATTATCACACTTCTGAACACCAGTGCATCTGGGGTAATAGAGAAGATTCCCTGACATGGAGGAGAGTGGGAGTCAGTCCTCAGGGTTTTCTTTGTTGTTGTTTTTTTTACAAAGGATGTTCCTGCTTGGCCTGGGGGACGAAGAGGAACCAAAAATTAACCTAAAAGTGAGATCATGGAGCTGAACCATGTCGAGAGTAGCATCTCCTCATGACTGAGTCTATCTCCTATTAAGTGTAGGAGGCAACAATAAACCTATCCTGTCCCCATTCATCCAGAGAACATGGTGATCTGTGTTGATAAATCACTAATAACAAATTTTTTTTTTGCCACTATAGATCTAAAAGATTCCTCCACCTGGAGACCTCATGTTTATATTTTTACTAAAATTTGTGTTTCTTTTTTCTTGAAATATTTCATTCTCTTCTTTATTAAAAAAATTGTCATCACATTTACTGTTATGAAAATTTCTAATATCTTGTGGGATCTCATTCTTTATTTGCCAACTAGTTCATGTATTTTTGACATTTTTCATCAGGTAACAGAAATGACTACTTTGGAATTTATAATTATTCCAGGGGTTGATTTATTGTCAATTTCTACAATACTGCTTATTCTTTTTGAAAACAATATGGTCTTGTTTTTGATGCATGTACTTTGTGATAAGGAATAATTACCTGCAGATTAGATGGCTATAAATAGATTTTGAATCATGAGGAATATTTCATTTCTCTGTGGAAACAAATCAGGGAGTTTAATCAATCCTGGAGATTGAGGATAGAGATGAATATAGGCTTGAATTGCATGTTGGTGTTTGAGAACGACCAGTGATGGAAAAATCAAGTAGTCTTAAAATGTTAGCAGGTATAAGCTCATCTTTATTTACTGGGTGATGATTGACATAGGTTTTCAATAAAGATTGAGCAGCACATTTCCAGAATGTCACGGGAAACTGATTTCTGCAAGATGGATCCTTTAAAGGAATATGAAACAGGAAGGGTACAATACATACCATGCTGTCACTGAATTTCTAATCTTTGTAAGTCATTTACAGTTTAGAAACCATTAAACAAAACAAAACAAAACAAAACAAAAGGACCAGGCAGCCCTGTGAAATCAAGCTTCTTATCACTAGAGGTGTCTAAATAGAAACTGTGTGTAACGTTATATTGGTCTCTGAATCAGGTGGTGGTTAGACTAGATGATTGTTAAATGCTTTATCTACTCCAAGAATCTTTGATTCTAGTTAAGCAAATTAGGGACTAAAATAAGTTCCGTTCAGGAACTCAAATAACCCCGTAGGATGGTATTGGTGTGATTCAAAGAACAATTATTTTCCCTGCATTCCCAACAACTGGCAGTTCGTACCTATGACCCAGTCTTAGTTTTTTCTTACTTAATGGCACGTGTGTGCCTTTGCACATACCCAAACTTTACTCTTAGTTCCTTCTGTACAAAATGCAGCCCCATCCCAGCAGTGTTCACTTAGCCCTTAAAGACCTAAGTCTAAGGTAGCGGTTCTCAACTGGGGTGATTTTGCAATTGCCCTCACCTCACTCCAGACTTGAATAAGTCTGGAGACATTTTTGGTTGTTACAACTCAGTGAAGGAGGCAGTCCTACTGGCATCTAGTGGGCAAAGATGCTTCTAAACATCATACAACACACAGAACAGCCCCAACAATAATCATCCAGCTCAAAATATCAATAGTGAGCTTGAGAAACCCTGCTTTAAGTTAACTGAACTTTTGGGCAAAACCCCTGCTGTCTTCCTCACTATCACATAGCACTCATAGACATTTGTTTAAAGAGCTTTATATCTTCTTTAAAGTATCTATCAGTTTGTCCACTGGGAGTATCATTGGTTTGGAAACATTTCTTTTTTTTTTTTTTTTTTTTTTTATTATTTTCAAAATGGGCGCTTCTCCTATGTGCCCTGGCCGGGAATCGAACCCAGGTCCTCCGCACGCCAGGCCGACGCTCTACCGCTGAGCCAACCGGCCAGGGCCTGGAAACATTTCTAAGCTCCGGAAACTCTGTATGTTTAAAAATAAAATTAGCCTGACCAGGCGGTGGTGCAATGGATAGAGCGTCAGACTGGGATGCAGAGGACCCATGTTCGATACCCCGAGGTTGCCAGTTTGAGCGCAGGCTCATCAGGTTTGAGCAAAGTTCACCAGCTTGGACCCAAGGTCACAGGTTTGAGCAAGGGGTTACTCGGTCTGCTGAAGGCCCACGGTCAAGGCACATATGAGAAAGCAATCAATGAACAACTAAGGTGTTGCAACGAAAGACTAATGATTGATGCTTCTCATCTCTCTCCGTTCCTGTCTGTCTGTCCCTATCTATCCTTCTCTCTGACTCTCTCTCTGTCTCTGTAAAATAAATAAATAAATAAAAATAAAAAATAAAAATAAAATGAAACTTACTCTGATTGGAGAGGTAGAAAGGTGGGAATAGCTCTACCTATCAGACCTAAGGATGATTCCTGAAACCCCTAACAGCAACACACAAGCAGCACTTATTGAGCACTTACTATATGCTAGGTACTATGCCAAAGCATTACATGGATTGCACATAGGAGTTATTAATATGTGTTGAATTATCTTATTTAATTCTCCTAGGGTTCTGCATTAGTTTCTTTTTTAAAATTTATTTATTTATTTATTTGTGGCAGAGACAGAGAGTCAGAGAGAGGGACAGACAGACAGGAAGGGAGATGAGAAATATTAATTCTTCGTTGTGGTTCCTTAGTTGTCCATTGATTGATTTCTTATATGTGCCTTGACCACGGGCCTTCAGCAGATCAAGTAACCCTTTGCTTGAGCCAGCGACCTTGGGTCCAAGCTGGTAAGCTTTGCTCAAACCAGATGAGCCCACACTCAAGCTGGTGACCTCGGGGTCTCAAACCTCGGTCCTCCACGTCCCAGTCCGACGCTCTATCCACCGTGCCACCGCCTAGTCAGGCGGGTTCTGCATTAGTTTCTTAAGACTGCCTTAACAAGAAACCAATTTATTGAATTTGGGGCCCACTCTAATCCAGTATGATCTCATCTTAACTAATTAACTATGCAAAGACTTTATTTTCAAATAAAGGTAACATTCTGAAGTTTGAGATTGCTCTAATTTGAATGTTTGCATCCTCCCCAAACTCACAGATTGAACCCTTAATTCCCAGTATGGTGGTGTTAGGAGATGAGGCCTTTGGGAGGCTTTATGCATGAGGTAGAGTCCTCATGAGTAGGATTAGTGCCTTTTTTATGTGGCCTGAGAGGACACAGTAAAAAGAGGGCAGTCTGCCACCCAGCAGAGGGCCTTTATCAGAACCCTACCAAGCTGGCACCAGGACCTTGGACTTGAAGTTTATCCTAAACAGGAGAAGTACATTTCTGTTGTTTATAAGCCACCCAGTCTGTGGTATTTGTTAGAGCCAGGCGTCCCCAAACTATGGCCCGTGGGCCACATGCGGCCCCCTGAGGCCATTTATCCTGCCCTCTGCCACACTTCCGGAAGGGGCACCTCTTTCCTTGGTGGTCAATGAGAGGAGCACTGTATGTGGCGGCCCGCCAATGGTCTGAGGGACAGTGAACTGGCCCCCTGTGTAAAAAGTTTGGGGATCCCTGGGAGCAGCCTGAATGAGCTAAGTTAACATGGATAGACATGAGGTTTTTTTGTTTGTTTGTTTTTTTTACAGGGACACAAAGAGAGAGTCAAAGAGAGGGATAGCTAGGGACATACAGACAGGAACGGAGAGAGATGAGAAGCATCAATCATCAGTTTTTCGTGGCAAAACCTTAGTTGTTCATTGATTGCTTTCTCATATGTGCCTTGACCATGGGCCTTCAGCAGACCAAGTAACCCCTTGCTTGAGCCAGCAACCTTGGGTCTAAGCTGGTGAGCTTTTTGCTTAAGCCAGATGAGCATGCACTCAAGCTGGTGACCTTGGGGTCTCGAATCTGGGTCCTCTGCATCCCAGTCCGACGCTCTATCCACTGTGCCACTGCCTGGTCAGGCGACATGAGTTTTGAGAGGACACTATCTAAACCACTATAGTCTACCCACTGGGCCCCAAAATTCATATTCATGTCTACCCCTGTGCCAAATGTTATTTTTGCTTACTGTTTTGTTTGTTTTGTTGGTTTTTTTTTTTTTTTAGCTCCCATATGTGCCTTGACCAGGCAAGCCCAGGGTTTCGAACCGGCGACCTCAGCATTTCCAGGTCGACGCTTTATCCACTGCACCACCACAGGTCAGGCTTTTTTTTTAGCTAAGAAAGAGTGTTTATTAATTGAGGAGATGGTGCTATGCCTGGAGTCACAGGTAAGCTCATGCTCAAAGACCTGGCTCCCTCATGGCTTCCAGGTGATGGGTTATATAGGGGAAAAAAATCATTAATCATGATGGCTAAAGGTGTCAGGGACTCTACTGATTGGTTGGGGCCAGGGTAAGAAATAGCTGGTCATTGTACCAGGTCTGATATCAGCCATAGCATTGTTCTGTCTGGTTTCATGAGGTCCACAGGGTTGTTCTGCTTTCATGGGCTTGAGGCTGATATACAACTGAAGTCAAGATGTTAGCATCAGTTTGACTGAAACTGTTTCTGTGGTCTACAGACCTGATCTTTGTTCTTTTTAAAAAAAATTTTTTTTTAATTTTATTGATTTGAGAGAGGGAAAGAAAGAGAGGGAGGAGAGAGGGAGCATCAATTCATAGTTGCTTCACTTTAGCTGTTCATTGTTTCTCATATGTGCCTTGACCAGGGGAGCTCCACCTGAGCCAGTGACCCCTTGCTTAAGCCAAAGACCTTAAGCTTAAGCCAGTGACCTTGGGCTTGAAGCCATCAACCTTTGAGCTCAAGCCAGTGACCTTGAGATCATGTCAATGATCCTGCATTGTTGGGCAGATAAAATATATTATGCTCACTTTGTTAAAGATGACGTTGCCCACGTGAGGCCATCGCCCAGGTGATATTAATGTGTGTTGAGAATCCTTGTAGCCTGGGGCTTGGTTTTGGGATTAAGCCTTTCCTACCCTTTTTTGATGTGGGGTGGTACAATCCAATCGTGCCTCAGAGAAGTGACTTTGTATTAGAGACTTCCCTATTTTGTATATTGGATTAGAGGTTGTGAAGCTACACTATAAAATAGGGGTAGAACGGGAGCTTGCCTTCTTGGTTCCTGAGATTATCATTAGAAGAGAGAGCAGAGGAGAGCAGAGAAAGGCCACGTGGAGGAGGCCAGGAGAAGCAGCCAAGATGGTGGAGTGCTGAGTGAGATGCCAGTTTGTGTAGAGTTTGTATCTGGGATAAGGAAGGAGATGGGGAACTGAGGAGAATAAGTCTGGTGAGCTAGAAACCTTTGATTCTAGGAAACTCAGATAAATCAGTAGCTTTGTGAGCACTGAATGTGATCGGGTTTTGGAGCCCAGTGTGTATTTTTTACTTGCCTGCCGGGTGCAAGCTAGGATTAAAGACTATGGCCTATCAGTTTTTGGCTCCGTTGTTTCTTTACCGACTGTCCGAATCCAATGCGAACCTGCATGAGCCGGGGTGCTGTGATAGTGGCCCTGGCCTTGGCTTCTGGCTTTACATGCATGTAAGCCAGCAACCTCACACGCTGGCAAGCCCATGCTCAAGCCAATGACTTCAGGGTTTCTAACTGCAGACCTCAGCATTCCTAGTCTACTATGCCATTGCTGGCCAATCAAGCATGAGACTTTGTTTTTGAGACAATTTGATACCAGAATTTGATATCTTAAGTGAAAGTGAAAAGTTGAGTGATATCATAAGTGAAAACTGGAGTGGCCAGTCCACTGTGGGGTGGGGTTAAAGCCTATTGTCAGCCCTGGCCAGTTGGCTCAGCGGTAGAACGTCGGCCTGGCGTGCAGGGGACCCGGGTTCAATTCCCGGCCAGAGCACATAGGAGAAGCGCCCATTTGCTTCTCCACTCCCCCCCTCCTTCCTCTCTGTCTCTCTCTTCCCCTCCCGCAGCCAAGGCTCTATTGGAGCAAGGATGGCCCGGGCGCTGGGGATGGCTCCTTGGCCTCTGCCCCAGGCGCTAGAGTGGCTCTGGTCGTGGAAGAGCGACATCCCGGAGGGGCAGAGCATCGCCCCTGATGGGCGTGCCGGGTGGATCCCAGTCGGGCGCATGCGGGAGTCTGTCTGACTGTTTCTCCCCGTTTCCAGCTTCAGAAAAGAAAAAAAAAAAAAAGCCTATTGTCAATCTTCATTGGCAACTGGCAGGTTGGTATAAACCCTCAACTAAGTCAGACTTGGAGATAACTCCAGCTGGACTGCCTTATCCTGTATGGGAGAACAGACAGGCTAAACCCCTTGTACCGGAATGAAAGGCGGCTTTGGGGAAGGGGAAATCCTCCTTTCAGCTTCTCTTGGCAACTGGTGGATCGGTATGAGATAGCTGACAAACTAACCGCCTCCCCGGGTCTATGGCTGGGCACTAGGAAAGCCAAACTGAAAACACAAGGCTACATTTCAAAAGGAAAATTTGTTTAATACATCTGAGTGCAAGTGTACAGAGATGGACTGAGCTGTGTTGGCTTTGGGAAGGGTTGGAGTATGGATTTTATAGGTTAGTCAGGCGTCTTGGGAAAAGCAGCTGATGTCACTGCCTCTATAGGTACAAAGTAATATTTTTCGTAGGTGGATTGGAGAGGTGCCACAGTTTCTCTGAACTGTTTATCTCCCGGCTCAACTGTCTAGAGTCCTGGGTTAGTTCAAAAGGTCTTGGGCTGGCCAGGGCTTCAAGCAAGCCAGTACCCCCTCCTCCCATGGATTTTTCACTGCCCTCTGATTGGGGGTGGGCTGATCTATCAGAAGACAGTGCCTCTGGCCTTGTGGCTAGGCTTTTACAAATAACTATTGTGATTTAAACTACCCTAATTGTCAGGTCCCTTTCCAATGTAAGCTTTCCCTGACATTTCTTTTTTTTGTTTGTTTTTTTTTGTTTTTTTTTTTTGTTTTCATTTTTTCTGAAGCTGGAAACAGGGAGAGACAGTCAGACAGACTCCCGCATGCGCCCGACCGGGATCCACCCGGCACACCCACCATGGGGTGACGCTCTGCCCATCCTGGGCATCGCCATGTTGTGACCAGAGCCACTCTAGTGCCTGGGGGAGAGGCCACAGAGCCATCCCCAGCGCCCGGGCCATGTTTGCTCCAATGGAGCCTTGGCTGCGGGAGGGGAAGAGAGAGACAGAGAGGAAAGCACGGCGGAGGGGTGGAGAAGCAAATGGGCGCTTCTCCTGTGTGCCCTGGCCGGGAATCGAACCCGGGTCCTCCGCACGCTAGGCCGACGGACATTTCTACAAAGATAAACTTTTTGCTACATTTCAAAGTGAAGGCCAGGAAGCCATTAAGTGAGAGAATAGCAAGTCAATTAACTACAACCTCACAGTTGGGGATGACAATGTTCTGTTTTGATCCTGGGGGAGAAGTCAGGTGAGGATAACTTGAGTTTTAAAGAGGCTCTGGATTTAAAGGCATCCTGAACCCAAACCTTACACTAAGGGCTTAATGATTAAGGAAGGAAGTTGAGGGACAACAAGAAGAAAGGGTTATATTAAAGAAATAGAGTTTCTGTGTGGTTACAATTCCTCTCCCTTTTCTGATTATTTCTCAGTCTTGAAGGATATAGGGCAATTGGATTCAGGTCAATACGGAGGGAGGATTAGCTTGTAGGATGGAGTCAGATTTGTTTGCCCATTGTGCCCCTTTTATGCAGCTCTTATGATCTCATACACTCACCTCTTCTGCAATGATCGCTGAGCCTTCTTAGAGGGTGCATTCTAACTTTTCATCTTTCCACCACCCCACCATTTTTTTCTAAATTTAAAAAAAGATTTTATTTATTCATTTGAGAGAGAGAGAGAGAGAGAAGGAGGGGAGGAGCATGAAGCATCAATTCCCATATGTGCTTTAACCAGGCAAGCCCCGTGTTTCAAACCGGTGACCTCAGCATTCTAGGTAGATGCTTTATCCACTGCGCCACCACAGGCCAGGCTTCCCCCTTTGGTAAAAGCCAAAATCCTTTTTGAATTTATTTCAGTTAGTGAAAACAGGCACTAATGTAGGTCTTTTGCAAAAGTGAAGTGGCATAAAGTGCATCTCTGTCAGCCTGTTTCCTGAAGTCTAACACTTTTTTTTATGCCATCTCTGTCCCTTTCAGTCCAGGCTAGCAGTATCTCTGTTGGTATAAAATTCTCAGAAACCTTTTGTACAACTTGTTGCCGTGAAGTGTGTGTGTGTGTGTGTGTGTGTGTGTGTGTTTGGGGGGGGGTTGTCCAGGCCATCATTCCTCATTGCATTTTACCAAAAGCAATAGGAGAAAACCAGGTCACATCTTCCACACTTAAAAAAATTTCTTCAGCTAAATACCTTTTTTTTTTTTTTTTTTTACAGAGACAGAAACGGTGAGAGATGAGAATCAGCAATCACTAGTTTTTCATTGCAACATCTTAGTTGTTCATTGTGCCTTGACCATGGGGCTACAGCAGACAGAGTAACCCCTTGCTCAAGCCAGTGACCTTGGGTCCAAGCTGGTGAGCTTTGCTCAAACCAGATGAGCCTGTGCTTAAGCTGGCGACCTCAGGGTATCGAACCTGGGTCCTCCACATCCCAGTCCTATACTCTATCCACTGCGCTACCGCCTGATCAGGCTCTTCAGCTAAATATCTAAGTTAAGTACTGGCAGAGTGGAGAGTGTGTCATCCCAGAGCACTCAGGTTGCTGGTGGATCCCTGGGTTGCTGGCTCGATTCTGAGGTTGCCAGTTAGATCTCGAGGGTGTTAGCTGAAACCATGGTCAGGGCACATATGAGAAATTATTAATGGGTGTACATCTAAGTGGAACGAGTTGATGCTTCTCTCTCTCTCTCACTACCTTTCTCCTTTCCTCTCTCTCAAAAATAAATAAATAAATAAATAAATATCTAAGTTTATTGCTTCAAGTTCTCTTTTCTGTCCAACAGCAGAACACAGTCCAGCCAAGTTCTCAGGCACTTTATAACCAGATCACCTTTTATCCAGTATCTAATAACATGTTCCTCACTTCCACCTGAGACCTTATCAGAAGTACCTTTAACGTTTGTATTTCTAGCAATACTCTGTTCATGGACATATGCATACCACATGGATTCTCTATGGTGATAGAAGCTTTCTCTAAAACTCTCCTCATTTTTCCTGAGCCAGAAAAGACCAACAATCTATTCTGGAGAGTCTAGGATTTTTCTGTCATATGTCTGGAATTTCTTCCACCCTCTGTCCATTACCGAATTCTATTACTCACTTCCACATACTCCACTTCCCAACACCAAACTCTGTACTAGTTTCCTAGGGCTGCCAGAACAAATAAATACTGAATGGCTTAATACAAGATAAATTTATAGGCTCACAGATCTGGAGGGTGGGAGTCCAAAATCAAGGTGTCAGCAAGGCCATGCTCCCTCTGAAGGCTCTAGGGAAGATACTTTCTTGCCTCTTCCAACTATAGTTAGTTCCTGCCTTTCTTGGTCTCCCTTGGCTTGTAGCTGCATTACTCCAATCTCTGCCTCCATCATCACATAGCTATCTTTCTTGTGTCTCAATATGTCCTCTCTTCTTCTTCTTTTTTTTTTTTTTTAAATATTTTTTATTTATTCATTTTAGAGAGGAGAGAGAGACAGACAGACAGACAGAAAGGAGGAGCAGGAAGCATCAACTCCCATATGTGCCTTGACCAGGCAAGCCCAGGGTTTTGAACCAGCGACCTCAGTGTTTCCAAGTCAACACTTTATCCCACTACGCCACCACAGGTCAGGCTCCTCTCTTCTTCTTATGCCATCAGTCATTGGACTTAGGGACACCCTAATGCAGTATGACTTTATCTTAACTAATTACATCTGCAAAGACCTTGTTTCCAAAAAAGGATCACACTCGGATTTTTCAGGTAGATACAGATTTTGGGAGAAAAACTTTTCAACCCACTACAGGTTTCAAGTAGCAGAGTTTGGAAATCAATGCACTAAACTTGGAACCTCTTAAAGGCATGTCTTCTTTTTCCACCTTCCAAGCTTCTAGCACAGGCCACAAAATGCAATTAAAAAAAAAATGTTGCCCGAAACTTTTATACCTATGTTCATAGCAACATTATTTACAATAGCCAAATGGTGGAAACAAACCACATACCCATAAACAAATGAATGGATAAACAGAAAGTAGTTATCCATACAATGGAATGTCACTCAGCTTTAAAAATTGGAATAAAATTCTGACACATGGATGAAACTTGAAAGGACCCTGCTAAATAAATAAAATAAGCCAGACACAGAAGAGCAAATACTGTGACTCCACTTATGTGAGGTACTTAGAGTAGTCAAATTAATAGAGACAGAAAGGTTACCAGGGGCTGCAGAGAAGAAGAAATGGGGAGTAATAACTTTAATTGGTACAGAGTTTCGGTCTGTAATGGTGAAAAAGTTCTGCAGATGGATAGCAATAACACTTGCAATAACAGTATGAATGTACTTAATGCCACTGGATTGTACACTTAAAGATGGTTAACATGGTAAATGTTGTTAGGTATGTTTTACCACAATGAAATGAAAGAAATGTTTACTGGAAGAATAACTGCTTATGTTCAGGGCATTCTTATCCCAGATACCTAAGAATATCAGTTCTTAGTTTCCAGTTCCTTCAAATCTTTACAAAAATAAGAATAACAGAATTTATTTATTGAATACTTATTATATGCCAGGTACTATGCTAAGCATTTTGCATGTATTATATTGTTTAATCTGAAAACAACAACAACCTTGTAGTAGTTATTGCAATCCCCATTTTACAGACAAGGAAACACACATGGGGCTCAAAGAGGGTAATTAACTTGCATAAGGTCACCAGCTAATAAATGGAACATGGGGGTTTGAAGTTGAGTTCTCTGCAGAGCCCAAGCTCTTTATCACTTTGCTGTACTTCCTGGAAAACCTCTCTCAAACTCGGGAGTCCCATGCTTTAAAGACAGGGACAGAAGGCAGGTCTCTAGTACAGTGTCTGCAAGCTTCTCCTAAGGAAGAATAGCCAAGACGTAAACAGTGCTTTCCATTATGCCTGGGAATACTTCACATACATTTACTCTAACCCTAAAGCAGGCCTCAGGAGCGAATGCTATTAAGTGCCCTGCTTTATAAAGGAGGACATGAGGCTCAAGGAGGTTAACTGGCCCAAGTCACAAAGCTGGATATCTGCCCAGGAAAGTAGACTCAAAGACCTGCTAACCACCTACTTTTCTTACACTCTAACAGGAAGAAACTCTGTGCTTAGTGCCACCAGGAGGTCAGCGTGACCAGCTCTTCCTCCTACTGCATCAGGACCTTACTCGCTGGCTTTTTCTCATGATTAAAATGTTTGTGCTCCTGACTTGTGGTGGCATAGTGGATGAAGTGTCGACCTGAAACTCTGAGGTCACCAGTTGCAAACCTGGGCTTGCTTGGTCAAGGCACAGAGGAAGAGCAACTACTAGGAGTTGATGCTTCTTGCTCCTCCCCCACCCCCTGCCTTTTTCTCTATCCTCTCTCTAAAAACCAATAAATAAAATCTAAAAACAAGCCGGGCGGTGGTGCGGTGGATGGAGCATTGGACTGGGATGCGGAGGGCCCGGGTTGGGGACCCTGAGGTCACCGGCTTGAGCGAGAGCTCATCTGGTTTGAGCAAAAGCTCACTAGCTTGGGCCCAGGGTCGCTGGCTCGAGCAGTGGAGGGGGGTTTACTCGGTCTGCTGAGGGTCCGCGGTTGGGGCGCATATGGGTGGGCGGTCAGTGAACAATTAAGGTGTTGCAACGTGCAACGAAAAACTGATGATTGATGCTTCTCGTCTCTCCGTTCCTGTGTGTCTGTCCCTGTCTGTCCCTCTCTCTGTAAAAATAAATAAATAATAAATAAATAAATAAATAAATACAAAAAAGGAAACGTTTGTGTAATGAATGAAAAAATGAGCAAAGGAAAGGCTCCCTCTGCTATGAGCTGAAGTTCTCAGTTTAGCCCAGAGGTATTTCGCTATCAGACTCTCACCACTTTCCCTTCCTTCATATTACTTGACAAAGTATGTGGGTTCCCCAAACAGACATGCTCTTTCAGGAGCCTCCAATTGATACTTGCAGTTCTCCCATTTTTCACTGTCTGCTTTCATGAATTAGTAGATTTCATACAAAAGCACCTGTAAGCACAGGCTTAGGCGTAGTGGATAAGATAAATGAACGAGGAATAATTTTTCTTAAGGCCTCAGGGTCCTTCCTTATATCACCTGGTGACTTATCCTCATCACAAGCCCTCCTGGCCTCAGCTTTACTAGCGGGGATCCAGCTCCCATTCCGCATCTTTGCGTGGTAAAAGCGTTTACCGCCTTTGGCTTGAGGTCCAAACTGGGTTGTGGGTAGTAGTCACCTCATCTTGCCCACCTCACCTTGTCCACCTCAGCCCCAGTTTAGTAGAATGGGAAGCCTGGAAAGTCCAGGAATCTTGGAGTCTGTGGGCATCCAGCTGCCCATCCACTCAGTCACCGCCTAGTTTTTATTGAGAATTTACAGTGTCAGGCCCATTGAGGTTTCCGTACCGGGAGTTACCGCACGCGCATATCTTCGGAGCGTCTGCACATTCATACGGGGAGCAGAAAGGCCGACGTTAAAGGAGCACTAATTCATCAATATTAATAAGGGCAGCCACCTGCTCCAAGGAAGGCTATGCATGTTAACAAGCAGATGACGCATGGGTCCCGCGCGTGCCAGTGGGCGAGAGCCCGAGCGTGGCGCGCCCCCGGAGCCCGGGCACGAGCGCGGGGAGGGGCGCAGGGGAGCTCGCCGCAGCCGCCGCCGCTGCCCCGCTGTTGCCCTGCACTGCGCTCCGGCCGTTCTGTGGATGGAGGTGTCCCGCTGAGCTCCGGGACCTGCCTCCCTCCGCCAGGACCTGCACAGGTGCAGTCGCGGGGGGCGACTTTGGTCCGGACCGACCCACGGCTGTGGGTGGGGGTTGGACGGGGTGGTGAAGAGGCCCCGCGAGCGGGGCTTCCCTGCCGGCAGGTCTAGGAGAGCCGCAGCCCCGCACCCGGACAGTCCCATCCTGGAATCGGAAAGGAAGAGCCCTGAGGCGGGCGCTCCCTGCTCGGCCCTTCGCGAGAGCGCAGCAGGGACGCAGCGCTAGGCCAGGAACGTGGGACGATGGGCACTGCAAGCAGCATCAGAGCAGGGCCACCCATCCAGGCCTGATGCATGTGTGCGCGCATGTGTGAGTGTGAGTGAGTGTGACAGTGTATGTCTGTGCGTGAGCGCGCCCGTACGGGGTGCATGTGTGTATTTGAGTGTGACAGTGTGTATGTGTGTCTGTGTGCCCGAGCACGCGGTCTGGGGCCAGGGAGGCAGGGGGCCGCTGCCCAGTGGTACTGGAACAGTGGGTTGGTGCCTCCTCTCAAGACTGTTATCAGGTCTGTCACCCTTAAAAGCTCCAGAGTCTTCTCCGCCCTAATAACATGCCCTGTCCCCTACTGTGCCCTCCCTGGGGTTCCAGGCCTTCCCCAAGTCCGAGCATTCCTGCAGGGTCAGCCCCTTGGCCGCGGACGTTGGGGAGGGATTGTTGGACCACAGAACCGGTCGGAGAAAGGACAAATGCGGTGGAGGGCGCGCTTCCCGCTGTGGGCTCAGGGCCGCTGGAGCTCGGGGCGAAGCGCTGGACAGAGCTCAGGGTGGGGTTTATTATCACAGCCCTCTATTCTCTCTTGCCTACCTCTTCCCTCCTCGTCGATCGACAACCCCAAATCCCCTCCCATTCCCGTTTCCCGGTCTTGTTTGTCCAAAAGGGCCAGTGGAATCTGTGTGTGCGGACCGCGGGATGAGCCCAGCTTTTTGGAGAGCCAGCCATTGTGTAGCTTGGAGGAGCCTTTATTTTTACCCCAACAGGCCAGGGGCGGAGATCGGGGGAATGTGAGGTGAGAGCGAATGGAGCAGCAGTCGGAGGGGAAACAGGAGGAAGCAGAACTTCAAGTCGGAGGGGAAACAGAGGGAAGCAGAACTGCAAAGGGGTTGCTGGCTTAAGTGCAATGAAATACTCTCCATTCAAATGTGAACAGGTCCTAGCCGGGTAGTACAATGGATAGATCACTGTCCCGCTCAGGGATGTCGCAGGCAAACAATCATGCATATTGACTGGGTTTTGCTAAGTAGTAACAGAAAAACTGAAGGTGCATCAATGGAGGACAGGTTCTAGGGATGATAGGTGGGTACACAGAATCAACTGATATATGGGGCAAGTAATGGGGAGAAAGGGGAAATGGCAGGGGGCCTCTGTGAATTTTTCTGCTGCTCTACTCCACCCTGTGCAGCTCAGCAAAACAGGGACTGGAAATTTGTACCACAGGCCAAGCTGTGGCCAGTGCATCATTACACTGCATAAGAGGCTTGTATGTTTCCTACTGGGTCTCTGTTAAATTCCGAGATGACTTTTCTTTTCCAAATTACACTACTATTGGGAGCCAAAATAAATGGTATAGACTGTAGAATGTAATTAAATTACAGATCTGCACTCAGTTCTGTGATAAAGAGAAAAAGACAAGACAACCCCTTCTATGGTTCCTTTTTTCTGCCATCCTTCATGTATTTAAAAAGAGATAGATTTTGGAAGTTTAGAGAAAGGGGATAAGCGATCAATTATATTAACCCTAGCTTTTAAGGACATGACGCCTCCAAGATGAGCTGTGAGTGAAGACAGGGGCAAAGCCTGCCAGGATGAAAGAGTAGCACATTTCAGTTGTAGGTCAAAGGCACCTTACCAAGAGAGAAGAGCAAGAGAAAGTGAGCTAAAAGAAAGAGAGAAAGGGTTATGATTTCTTTTCTTTTTTTCTTTTTCTTTTGTTTGTATTTTTCTGATGTTGGAAATGGGGAGGCAGTCAGACTCCCACGTGCGCCCTACCGGGATCTACCCGGCATGCCCACCAGGGGGCGATGCTCTGCCCATCTGGGGCATTGCTCTGTTGTAACCAGAGCCATTTTAGCACCTGAGGCAGAGGCCATGGAGCCATCCTCAGTGCCCGGGCCAACTTTGCTCCAGTGGAGCCTTGACTGCAGGAGGGGAAGAGAGAGACAGAGAGGGAATAGAGGGGGAGGGGTGGAGAAGCAGATGAGCGCTTCTCCTGTGTGCCCTGGTCAGGAATCAAACCCAGGACTCCTGCATGCCAGGCCGACGCTCTACCACTGAGCCAACCGGCCAGGGCCACAATTTTTTTTATTTGTATTTTTCTAAAGTGAGAAGCCAGGAGGCAGAGAGACAGACTCCTGCATGCGCTTGACTGGGATCCACCTGGCATGCCCACTAGGGGGTGATGCTCTGCCCATCTGAGGCATTGCTCCCTTTCAACTGGAGCCATTCTAGTGCCTGAGGCGGAGACCATGGAGCCATCCTCAGCGCTGCGGCCAACTTTGCTCCAGTGGAGCCTTGACTGCAGGAGGGGAAGAGAGAGATAGAAAGGAGAGGGGGAGGGGTGGAGAAGCAGATGGGCAGTTCTCCTGTTTGCCCTGGCTAGGAATCGAATCCAGGACTTCCACATGCCAAGCTGACACTCTACCACTGAGCCAACCAGTCAGGGCCTGAAAATGTTACCATTTCAAGAGGGGCTGTCAGCCTCAACCCAGACACCCTCCTCAAGACCATGGTAGGGCCAGTCAGAATGCCTGGTTCTCATCTCCTCTGCTGCAGTCTGGGTCTTTCTAAAATGCTGAGCTCATGTTGGGTGTTCAGTGACTTCTAACTGCTAGCATAGGCATTCAGTTTTAGCATCATCTCCAGCTAGCCATTCATGAAGAACTTCTTGGCTCCCAGGCAGTAAGATCAGAATATATTATGGATTATAATTATGCTTCTGAACTCTAGAACTATGATATCTATTTCTTCTTTTATAATTCTCTAGATGAATTCATTTCTCTAGAGCCTGCCAGGGCTGAGGATAGGTGCTTTCATTCAGCGTATTCTTGCAGTTAACCAATGCCCAAAACTCAATCTTAGTCCTAGATGGCCCTTTTGGTGCTGGTTAATTACTATAGATTTTTCCATTTCAAATCAGCACCCCCTTGGCATCATGTTCTCCTTCCAGTGCCCCTTCTCTCCTAGAGAAGAGTGCACATTTAAAGGAAATGAAAATTTCTGGAATATCTGCTGATTAATTTTCACATCTCTTTGAAATGGGACCCATGATCCAAGAGGCTTTGGCCAAATGAATTGAAAATACAGGTGCCTTAGCAAAAAAGATAATAAAGTTCATTCAGCAATAGCTCTTTCATTTAATAAGCATTTTGAAGCATAGACTGTCATAGCAGGGATAGTTTTTCTTTCACTTGGAGCACTCTCCACATTTCCATGTAACTAAGTTATCCTCATTTTCCTAAAATCATTGACATTTATCAGACATTATGTATTCCATTTACTGTGTTTAGCATTTTGAGGATGGTCTCATTTACTCCTCAAAATAACCTTCAGTGTAGGTACCAATCTAAATCCCATTTTATAGATGAGGAAACCGAGGGACAAAGAGGCTGATGATTTCTCCAAAGTCTCAAAGCTAGGAAGTGATAGGACCAGGATGGAACCCTGGAGCCCAGGCTCTTCACCATTACAGAATCCTGCCTCCATCAACACAAACCCTCACCAGTAAAACCTCCCCTATTCTTTATTGCATTCTGTGATCTTTTCTAAACTCACTCTGGCACTAAGGAATTCCTAATCTTTTCTGTCCTATGGACCCCTTTGGCAACGTAGAGAAACCTATGGGATCCTTCTCTGAATAAGTTTTTAAATGCATCAAATAAAATACAGTTATATTCAAAGAGCTCTTGGCGTCTGTAGACCCTACGGGAAGAACCCCTGACTGAAAAATAGTTGTGCATTGCTTTATAGCTCTGTTGTCCAATATGGTAGCCACTAGCCACATGTGACTATTGGGCATTGAAACGGTGACTCGTTCAAATGGAGACTTACTGTGAATGTAAAATATATCCTGAATTTTAAAGGCTTAGTATAAAAAAATCGATCATTAATATTTAAAAATATGGATTATAATTTGAAATGGTGATATTTTTGATATACTGGATTAAGTAAAATGTACTATTAAATATATTATTGTATTTAAATTATTAAGTTAATATATTATTAAAATTAACCTTCAAAGGTGTTAGCTCTGTGCCAACACCTTTGTTTTAACAAATCAGAACCCACAATGCTTGTCACTGAGCCAGACATTGGCAGGTCTGTTGGCTCTTAAGCCTGTGTTCTTTCCAAGATATCATACTGCTTTTATATCTTTTTGTATTCTAAGGTCTGATCATTGTAAACTGTAAATACTCAAAATAAGTTTTGATGTGATGCTATGCTAACTGACTTAACTCCAGTAAAATCCCAGGAAGAGTTAGTTGTCCAGATCCTCACCTGGTACGCCCTTTGCTACACTTATTTAGAATTTCAGCTTTGTAGATAGAAATGTAGAACGGCACTCCTAGGGCAAAATCCATGGTCTTTGCTATCTGTTTGGTTCTCCTCAGGTACATTCCAATTCAAGCATCTAACTGGATCAAAATTCAGAGACAGGAGAGAAAAGTTGGGTTGCCTTTCTGTGTTACAGGAAAGAAGTGTTTTGTGTAAAGAAGGATATGATAGATGATGATGCTTGTGCTGCCTGAAATTGAAAATGAGAAACTGTAAGTGGGGTGAGAGATCATTTTTCAGTGAGAACACATTGATTGATAGTTGAGCCACAGAGCAGTGTGCTAAGAGCCTGGGAGGATATTCAGAGGATGTCTGTGCCCTCGAGGAATTTAGATTCAAATTGGGGAAGGGAGAAAGGGAGTAAAGAGGGACAAGTATATATCCCACATGGGTGGGATATAAAACTGAGACTCTTGGACATAGATAAAAATGAAATGGTTGCCTGGGAAAGGGTGGAGGGTGAAGGGGAGTAAAGAGGAAAAATATATGGTGACGGAAAATGATTTGACTTTGAGTGATAGGCACACAACACAATCAACAGTTCAAATGGTGTGGAGATGTTCACCTGAAACCCATGTATTCTTATTGATCAATGTCACCCCCATTACATTTAATTTCAAAATTAAAAAAAAGAAATTGGGGAAGGGCTTGGAGTTATACCCAGATGCATCAATCACAGTTGAAGGCAATGTATGAAGAGGGCCGGAATCTGTTGGGAAATGAAGGGAGGCCAGAGTGTGCAGCCTCCCTGAGTGGTGTCCAAGATAGTGGTTATGGACTCTGGCTCTGGAACATATTGAGAGTTGAGTCTTTTACAGGATAATAGATCATTTAACCCATTCCTATAGTCCCAGATATATGCTCTGTGTCTGGGAAAAACTCAGGTTCTTATTTGAAAGTCTCTATTAGTGTTCTATTTTTCTATTATTTATTAATGAAGGTAGTAATATCCAGGTCCATGAATTTCTATCCAAAATCATTGGGGCTAGGCATGTTTCAGAATTTAGATTATCTCATATTTTGGAAGGCAGTAATAGAGTGCATATTCTGTATATCATCTCCTAAGGGTTGCAGCAGCCATCTCTATAATTTAAAAAATGAATATTTCTACAGGAAAAGACACTACATAGGATAACTTAAAATTATAATCAGCTTTTATCTTCATGTAGGTCACATTTAGTTGCCAGATGAGCTTAGGTCAGGTCAGGTTGTGCCACCAAATAAGTTATGAAGAACTTCCAGTTTTCAGAGCACATAGATATGAACATATATTGACTATTGACATTTATTGTCTGCCAGACACTGTTCTAAGCTCTTTCCTGTGTTTACTGCTTTAATCAGCCATTGGAGGTAGGTCCTGCTATTATTTGTGTCTTGAGAAGAATAAAAGGAAGCCCAGAGGAGTTGATAAACCTGCTAAGGTTAGGGGAAGAGCAAGATGCGAACCAGGCAGTTTGGCCCAGGGGCTGTGCACTTCACCACTATGCTTTGTGTTTTAGAGCAGGGATTTGGAAGCAGATGTATCTCTCAAGTTTACTCTATTAGTATTATTTATATGGACATGGGCGATGGCTGTTGGTAAAGGGGAGCTTTGGTTTTAGAAAGACACAAAGTAACAGAATCTATGATTATGGCTCCTTGGCAGAGCTGGCCCAATCCAAACTCACAAACTCCTTTATTTCTTCTAGATAAACGAATCCTGCAAGTTTCAACTGTGCAAGAATGGAGGCCCCGCTGGTGAGTTTGGATGAAGAATTTGAGGACCTCCGGCCCTGCTGCTCCGAGGAACGGGAGGAGAAGCCACGGTGCTTTTATGGCTCATCTCCCCACCATCTAGAGGACCCCTCGCTCTCTGAGCTTGAGAATTTTTCTTCCGAAATAATCAGCTTCAAGTCCATGGAGGACCTCGTGAATGAATTTGATGAGAAGCTCAATGTTTGTTTTCGGAACTACAATGCCAAGACTGAGAACCTTGCTCCTGTGAAGAACCAGTTCCAGATCCAAGAGGAGGAGGAGACCCTGCAGGACGAGGAGTAAGAGTCTAAGTTGCTCTCTTCTGCTTCACATGCGATCCCTGTAGGCTGGGGACTCCTTGCCATAGAACTAGTTTCTGTCTGAGTTCATGGCTTATTACTTGAATTTTTATGTCAGTGGGGCAGGACCTGGTTATCACTGACATTGTTTTGTTATGTCCCTTTATAGTCACCTATAGAGCTTCTTTAAATTGCAACCTTAAAGGAGTGAAGGAATTTTAGGAAATAGGAAGTTTTTCCTAGATACAAAAAATATAAATTTCAGGAGCATGGTAAATTTGGGGTCTGTCTATCTTCAGCTTTTTTTTTTTTAAGTGAGGGGAGTGGAGATAGTGAGATAGACTCTGACCTGCACTCAGACCAGGATCTATATCCCTCCCCATAACCTTGCCTGGGGCCAATGCTCGAATCAACAAGGCTATCCTCAGTGCCTGAAGCCAACATTTGAATCAGTTGAGCCAATGGCTGCAAGAGGGGAAGAGAGAGAGAGGCAGGTAGGGAGGGAAAGAGAAGCAAACAGTTGATTCTCATGTGTGCCCTGACCAGGGATCGAACCCAGGACACCAGCATTCGGGGTTGATGCTCTATCCCCTGAGCCACATGGCCAGGGCCTATCTTCAGCTTTCGTTATGTCAGTGGTGCTCTATCCAGATATCAAAAAATAAGGACTAGAAAAAAATTGACTGTGACAGAGGAATCTGTCATTAGTACAATTTGCTTTAAGAAACACCAGTATTGTGAACATCTCCAAATCATTTACAACCCTTCACAACTGGAAATAGTATCTAGAAATATTAAGATATATCCAGATGAGAAAATATACCAACTGAACAAAGAGCCCATGGAACTAACCCAGACAATATAAATAGGATAAACTGGGTGAAGTGGCTTCTGAGCGTGCAGATTCCCTATTTCCCATACTAGCCACCTTCTTGGGTCTGAACGGTAGTGGAGAAAAGAGCTGTTTGAGGAGGGGTAATTGGTCATATACATTAAAGAAGACTGTTTGTAGCATTTATAAAGAACACAAGCATTACCAATGGAGATAAAATATGCACCAATTGTTCCTTAGACATCACACAAGAAATGCCACGTAGTGGTAATAGAAGTTGTGAGCAACTATGCTTTTGGTTTCTCTTTTTATGGACTTGAGTGGGAAGAGTTGACCATAAACCAGCTGAGTAAGAGGCATGTCCTAGAGGTTTGAACCTGAGCACATTTGGCAGATGGTGGCTTATTGCATTTTCGAATACAGGGCTGTGGATCTGTGCCTTACTATTACATCCCACTGTCAAATATAGTGCTTGGTGTGTAGTAAGTGATCAAATAATATTTTTTATTCCTTTTTTTAAATTTTTTTTTAATTCATTATAGAGAGGAGAGAGAAGGGGGGAGAGAGAGAGGAGAGAGAGAAGGGGGGAGGAGCTGGAAGCATCAACTCCCATACGTGCCTTGACCAGGCAAGCCCAGGGTTTCGAACTGGTGACCTCAGCATTTCCAGGTCGATGCTTTATCCATTGCGCCACCACAGGTCAGGCTTTTATTCCTTTTTTAAAATTGATTGATTTTAGAGAGGAGAAAGGAAGGAGACAGACAGGAAAGGGGGGGGGGAGAGAGAGAGAAGCATTCTCTTTGTTGTTCCACTTAGTTGTGCATTTATTGGTCGCTTCCCATATGTGCCCTGACTGGGGATCAAAACTGCAACCTTGGTGTTTCGGGATGATGCTCTAGCTGACTGAGCTAATCAGCAATGGCTTCAAATAATATTTTTTGAGTGAAATATTGAATATTGAATGAATTGGATGAGCAATAATAGTTAGCTAGCCTTGTAGGTATATGTAAAATATTCCTAAGTCTACCCCATTTCTGTCTTTTCTTTTTAATCAATGCTAGCCGGAAGGCATGGGCATAAGAACAGGTCCCTCTGGTGACCAGTACATCACTGTGGGCTGTGTGCTCTGATTCCACTTTTAGTTTCAAACTGATTCTTTTTAGATGCTGATCCTGTTATAATTTGTTCCTCTTTTAAGTAAAAAAAGTGATGACTATGGGGTTTTATTACGTGTATACAGAGTATTTTTCACTTTAGTTCATTGCACCAGTCAATGAACTAGAAATATAAAGTCAATGAATTCTAATTTTCATACTCGCACTAACTCATTGTGTGACCTTGGGCTAGTCACTGACTCTAGCTGACTGCGTGGGTTCTCATCTCTGAAACCTCCAGAGCTCGATCTTGACGAAGCGGGACTAAGGACTTGCTAAGAACCTAATTTCTTGTCTTACCCAGGTTGTGCTCTGAAAATGACATTTTAAGATGTGTCCAATTCCTGTTGCTTCTAACAAATCATTTCTGCCCTACAGAAGCCCATCTGCCTCATTAAGGCTGAAGGCCCAGTGAGCAGGCTCTTCCCCTCTTCGAGCACATTAGCAGAGGCCACTCAAGATCATTTACCGTGTCAGGGGATTATTGGTCTTATCCTGATTTTTCTGACTTGCCTGCCTCATTGATGAACTCAGCTGAAAGACCAAAGGTTGAATAATTCCTTAGAGATAAAGTATGATTTGGGGATGGTATAGATAGAGGGAGGAACCTGGGAAGAGAGAAATTAACACTGTGCGCATCTAAATCTTTACAACTTAGAATAAAAATCAGAATTAAATTACATACTTTGTTTTATAGACAGCTATTCAGATATTTCAACAATGAAATTATGATGAGGTGAAAGAAAAAGATAATTTAATATCTAACCTGACTCCAGTTCTCCTAAGTATAGCTCTAGTGTTTGTTCTAATAAACTTGCTTAGGTTTAATATTTGGAGGGATATTTCATGTACAAATGAATCAAAAGTGTTTTGGGTGGGATAGAGCTAAATAATAGAACATTAAAACAAAAGCAATGAAAATTTTGGTCAAATTAACCTCCTTAAAGAAAGCACAAGTCATAAAGCAAATGCAGTGATTACCTTTGAAGTTTTTACTTTTTTTTTTTTTTTTTTGGTGACAGAGACAGAGAGAGACAGAGAGAGGGACAGACAGACAGGAAGGGAGAGAAATGAGAAGCATCAATTCTTTGTTGCAGCACCATAGTTGTTCATTGATAGCTTTCTCATATGTGCCTTGCCCGGGGAGCTACAGCAAGACGGAGTGACCCCTTGCTCAAGCTAGCAACCTTGGGCTCAAGCTGGTGAGCCTTGCTCAAACCAGATTAGCCCATGCTCAAGCTGATGACCTCAGAGTTTCGAACCTGAGTCCTCCACATCCCAGTCCAACACTCTATCCACTGTGTCACCACCTGGTCAGGCGAAGTTTTTACTTCTTTAATTCTCATTTGGAATTGTTTAGCCAATATAGGGAATTGGCTATATAACAATTTATCTCTGATTCATCAGGGCATGGGGGCATTAAATGAGTCAAATTTGAATATCTATCTCCTATTTCAAAATTTAGAAACTATTTCAGAATCTCTTCTTTGCTTATGTGTGATATTTTAAGAGATTGAATCAAGGCCCAGAGCTTCTTAGGGGACAATAAAAAATATTAATGGACAGTTCTTGCCCTACCTCCTGCCTCATTAGGGTCCCTATCAGCCCTCTTACAAGTGTTCCAGAGACAAAGGGGCCAAATATGTGAGAAAAAGGACAGTTTTTCTGTTCTTCAGATGGAATTATGGGGTTAAGGGTGATGTTAAATAACAAATAAATGGCATGCAGTCAGCCACATTTTAAGTTGAAGACAAGGCCCTGGCTGGTTGGCTCAGTGGTAGAGCATCAGCCCAGTGTGTGGATGCCCCTGGTTTGATTCCTGGTCAGGACACATAAGAAAAGAGACCATTTATTTCTCCACTCTCCTCCTCCCTCTTCTTTTTCTCTCTCCCCTCCCTCCTGCAGTCATAGCTTGATTGGGAGCTGAGAGTGGCTCCATAAAGCCTCTGAATCAGGTGCTAAAAATAGCTTGGTTGCAAACATGGCACCAGATGAGGGTTGTGAGTTGGATCCTGGTCGGGACACATGCAGGAGTCTGTCTTTCTAACACCTCTCCTCTCACTTGAAAAGGAAAGGGAAAAAAAAGTTGAAGAAAGGTATATATCCAGTAGCCAGATAGGAAAAGATGACAGACAACTGTGATTCTTAGGAAAGTTAATTCTCTTCTTAGAGTTCAGTTTCCTTAGAAGGCAGAGATAGTACTAATTCTATTTAAGCATTTTAAAGAATCTAAAAAGTTGTTCAAAGTCATTCATTTGCTAATAATTAATTATTCCTAAGTATTAACTGCAAAAGTGTATTCATGTTACCAACACACATCTAAGTATGGATATTGACATGACTAGATACGAATGAATCACTAAATAAGGGCTGTAGACAGCCTAGAGGGGATTAAGGGAAAGGGTACCAAATTGGAATTCTAATAAGCCTTATACCCTGTCTACCATATTATCAGGAATCGGTATATAGATGTGTGTGTGTGTGTGTGTGTGTATTCATGTAGCCTAGATGGCTATGCTGCCAGTTTTAGACTGAGTTTCTGTCTAGGTGTATTATCACAACCCATTCTGTTTGGTTTGTCCATCCTCTGCTAGCATCCTTTCCCAAATCCCTAGCCCTCTGGTGAAAACTCATTTATTCAATTCTGCAGGCATCTAAGCCCAAGCTATAACATAAACAGCTAAAAATCCTTTTCTGTTATTGTAAGGAGTGAGAGCAAATTGAATCTCAGGTGCCATGGCAGCATGTCTGGAATTGAAGCAACCTGTTTAACCTTAGTTCTTTGATAAAAGGTAGATTAGGTAGCTTTCAAAGTCTCCTTTCCCCAAGATAAGAGTAAATAGCAGGATGCCTTTCAGGGAAGTGGAATCTTACAGCTCCCCTCACGGTACCTATAAAAGGGAATATGTCCATTTCTAAGGATCCTGCTTACCATCAGCAAGTTAGCATCTCTGGGGAGAAAGCCCTTCCCACTCTCTTCCTCACAGAAGAGGCAAGCTTTGTGCTTTCCCTCCTACCACCGCCTCGTTCCTGTGACTGCCTGCCTCCCAGTGTTCTGTCTTGCCTTCCATTTAACCTTCTCGGGATGGAGATGCAGACAGAAAGCATGTGCCCTGCTGCCCGTGCCATTCATCTTCTGTAGATTGATGAAAGCACACCATCCAGAACAATGCAGTTATAGATTTTTCCTGCAGAGCTAGTTTCTGAATTGCTGTGATTTGAAACTTGGTATAGTATTCTGAAGTCATGTCAATCATAAAATTCATCAGGAACTGGAAGGGTTAAGTGGTTAGTAATTTAGGCGCTGGAGCTCTATTGCCTGGGTTCAAGTCCCACCTCTGCCATTACCGCCTGTGTAAACTTGTATAAGTTAAATTAACTTCTCTAGGTTTCAGTTTTTCCTCATTAGTATCTGCCTCACAGAGTTGTGAGGAGTGAATGAATTAATCCACATAGCATTTAGAATAGTACCTGGCTTATGGGAAGTGCTTAAGTGTTGGCTGCTATTGTTATTATTGTTAAATGGGCACTGAATAAAGATAGGAAGTATATGCAAGTGATTACAAAGAGATGGGAGTCACTCTATCTTTAGGTTGTTTATAAACTTCAAAAGCTAAAAAATACCTCAGAAAGGAAGAAGAAAACCTGGACAAAACCTGAAAGAGAAAGAATGGTTTGAGATCCCAAGGAGATAAAGGTTTAGGAAATTGTCACTAAAAATCTATAATTAGGAGATAAAATCCAGACTATGGTGATGAAGTCTCTGAAGAGAAAAGTTGCTGCTCCCTAAAAGGTTAGCGAGAGTTCTCAGTTGTTGCTTTAAGGATGTGAATAGTTTCAAGGTCACTGAAAAGTGTGCAGTCTATTGGCATTCCCAGCTTCCAGCCTGCCTAAGAGAGAGGTACAAAGGCTCCTGCCTATTTTGGGCTTTGCTGAATTTCATTTTCCAGGTCCTTGCTGCAGGGACAGATCTGAAGGTCAGTGCCTGTGCACTGTTCATTCTCACTGTAGAGAATGTGAGGCAGTGGTGCAAGCGGGGTTGTCCACCGACCTTTCTGGTGGGTGCGGTGTTTGCAGGTTTGTCTTGGAGAGAGCAAATCCTATTTGCCTCTTGGCTTTAGAATGCTATGAGACGTGGATTATAATAAGGCTGGATTACTGAAGCTTTAATCGTGCCTCATAGAGACTGGATTATCATCGTGTTTAAGAAGTAGACTCTGAGATCCTGCTGAATAGATGTCTAATGAACACTTGATGAGCTCTTGCAAAGTGCTTTCTTGTAATCGTAGGAAAATAATGAATAAGAGGATAACTCAAACACTGCCATTAAATTGTGTTTTCTTGAGTTCATTTTGTTTCATTCTAGTTTAAATTGTGTGCATCATACACTAGGAAAATCTCTTTGCTTATCGACTCATATATTATATAGCATTCCTGATTTTAGATAGGTTAAGAGCACTGCCCTTCCTTATTTTATAGATCTGATTTTGATTACAGATCATCTGTACCCTGTTTTGCTCTCTCTCTCTCTCTCTCTCTCTATATATATATATATATATATACACACACACATATGTAAATGTATATATACAACTTGCACTTATTTCAGCATCTTAATTCATATTTTGTTGCGTTTTGAATTTGATCCACATGTATACATATTTGCTTATTTTTCAATGGCTGTTTCCTTCCTTATATTAGTATTTCCTACACCTTTGTTTCATAACACTTTGACATGCATAGGCACCTGAGAGTCCTCGTTTATCATTATTTAATATTAACTCAAGTGCTGATGGCTTCCAGGGATGGCGTTATTTTAGGAGCCTGGTTTATTGATTTGCATTAATCTCTTAGTATTGACTAATGTATATATTTTCCTCTGTGTGAGAGTTTGTGACTTCAGGGCTTTCCCCACCCCTCTTTCCCCCAAACAAATGTTTCTGTATTAAGTGAGTCAAGTAACAAGAATTGTTGAAAACCATGTCTTATAATATACATATCAGCATTTTAAAAAGAAATGTAACAGCCTGACCAGGCGGTGGCGCAGTGGATAAAGCGTCGGACTGGGATGCCGAGGACCCAGGTTCAAGACCCCAAGGTTGCCAGCTTGAGTGCGGGCTCATCTGGTTTGAGCAAAAACTCACCAGCTTGGACCCAAGGTCGCTGGCTCGAGCAAGGGGTTACTTGGTCTGCTGAAGGCCCGCGGTCAAGGCACGTATGAGAAAGCAATCAATGAATAACTAAGGTGTTGCAATGCGCAACAAAATACTAATGATTGATGCTTCTCATCTCTCCATTCCTATCTGTCTGTCCCTTTCTATCCCTCTCTCTAACTCTCTCTCTGTCTCTGTAAAATAAATAAATAAAAATAAAAATAAATGTAACAAAGGGAGCTCCATCTTTTCAGATTGTAAAGTAATTTTGTAGACAGAGGTGTATTTATGATTCCTTTCATATATATATATTTGCTTTAGAGGGTCCATGATGGAGAGAGGGCACACTTAGACTATGTTGTTAGAGAGCAGTATTGTGCCACTGTGGGCTTGCTAAATATTTTGGGTAATAAGTAAGTATTAACGACATTGGCATTAGTTGATAACCCTGCTCTTAATGAGATCCAACCAGGAAATCTGCCCAGAACTCTATCTATCTATCTCTCTGCCCCTCTCTATCTTTTTGCTCTTTCTCTCTCTCATTCTTCTCAGCCCATAGGAAAGAAAACAGGGGCATTTCTTCTTTTTTTTTCTTTTTTCCTTTTTACTTAGAGGCGGGGAGGCAGAGAGACAAACTCTTGCATGACCCCCAACTGGGATTCACCCGGCAAACCCCCTACAGGGTGATGTTCTGCCCATCTGGGGCTGCTGCTCTGTTGCTCAGCAACCTAGCTATTTCAGTGCCTGAGGCAAGCTATAGAGCCATCCTCAGCACCTGGGTCCAATTTGCTCCAGTTGAGCCATGGCTGCGGGAGTAGCAGAGATGGGGAAGGGAGGAGAAGCAGATGGTTACTTCTCCTGTGTGCCGTGATTGGAATCGAATCTGGGACTTCCACACACTGGGCTGACACTCTACCACTGAGTCAAGCGGCCAGGGCAGGGGCATTTCTTAGTTTCATGAGACTATTTTGTCAAGGGATTGATTTTGTGAACTATGTTGAGGGGTAGATTTATTTTCTAGGACAATTTATTTATTGCCAGAGGTGATGTGACTATAGACTCTATCATTTGTATCTCAATGGTGAGACATTCCTCTTCTCTGGAACAAATACCTTTCACTTAGAAGCTCCTGGCCAGGTTCCATTCTCTGGCTTTTTCTCTCCACATGGAGCCTCTAATTCAGTTTCTAAGCAGCTCTTGCTCCTACATGCTGGAAGGCAGATGACCTCAGCCTGGCACACACAGAAGCCTCTCTCTGGCGGGCCCAGCTCTTCCTTCCTCCAGGCGGGGCGGGGCCACAGATGTGTGCTAATGACAGCTTCTCTTTGTTTACAGGGTTTGGGATGCTCTGACAGACAATTACATCCCTTCACTCTCTGAAGACTGGAGGGACCCAAACATCGAGGCTCTGAATGGCAACAGCTCTGATACTGAGGTACCTCTCTGCTCCCTCTCCCATCCACCCCTCCCCCCACTTAATAGGGCTTGAAAAGATGTGGATTCTAGTTTGAAAAACATTCAGTAACTGAATAGTCTTCCCCATTAAATGCTCAAGATCATTACTAGGAAGGTAGTTGTGGAGGAGGTGAAAAATAAGATGAGGGGGTATATCTACTGTGTACATGAGGTGATTGATCATTAGCTGTGAAAAATGTAAATGCAGATACTTCTTTTGCTGATCTGTGTACTACAACGTGGAAAATTAGGTGGTCTGAAGTAAGAGAGTGGCTACCACATGTTTCTTTTGTGTTCAAGCAATAATGATTAAAAAGAACAATTCAGTCCTATCAAAGCAATGCTGAGAGCAAGGGCTGACCGATCAGTGGCCATCTTAGAACTTGGCTAATGGCCAAAGGTGGGGCTCAGATATTAGTGAGGTGGCCATGCAATGGGGAGGAATTTTTTTTTTTTTTTTATTCATTTTAGAAGGGAGAGAGAGAGAGAGAGAGAGAGAGAGAAGGGGAGGAGGAGCAGGAGCAGGAAGCTTCAACTCCCATATGTGCCTTGACCCGGCAAGGCCAGGTTTTTTTTCTTTTTTCTGAAGCTGGAAACGGGGAGAGACAGTCAGACAGACTCCCGCATGCGCCCGACCGGGATCCACCCGGCACGCCCACCAGGGGCGACGCTCTGCCCACCAGGGGGCGATACTCTGCCCCTCCCGGGCGTCGCTCTGCCGCGACCAGAACCACTCTAGCGCCTGGGGCAGAGGCCAAGGAGCCATCCGCAGCGCCCAGGCCATCTTTGCTCCAATGGAGCCTTGGCTGCGGGAGGGGAAGAGAGAGACAGAGAGGAAGGAGGGGGGGTGGAGAAGCAAATGGGCACTTCTCCTATGTGCCCTGGCTGGGAATCAAACCCGGGTCCCCCGCACGCCAGGCCAACGCTCTACCGCTGAGCCAACCGGCCAGGGCCGGGGAGGAATTCTTTATGAAACTCAACCAAAGAGACATCTATGTGGCTGGACCTGAGTTCCATTCTGTGGTTTCTGATACCAAAGAAGAAAGTAGCACAAGGGCTTCTGAATAAATAAAGAGAATGCTTATATTGAGTTGATTTGCACTGAGTGACTTTTTCAGAAGATCCAAACTGCCCCTCCTAGCTGATTCTACACTAAAAAATAAAATAAAAAGAAAAAAAAAGTACACTCATATAGTAGCTGAAAGCCAATTTCTGCCTTGCTTAGTGTTGAGGAAACAGCTGTTAGGATTGCTCTCTGGTTTCCCAGCTGCAAGCACTTTGCATGATTAGTGCATGAGCACATGGCAGAGCCGTATGTGTGGTCTATGTAAGGCTACAGGTGCTTTCCTTTGGCTCTGATTGCCTGCCCACCACTGCACAGGGCCGTTTTGCTGTTCATTTGTCTGCTTCTGTGAGAAAGTTTTCCCCTGCCTGTTTGCTCGTCCACCATCGTGAGACTCTTAATAAGTGGAATGGCCAGACGCTTTCTGGCTCCACAGTTCCTCTACCATCTGCCTGAATCAAATGTGAACCTGCCTTGCTTTGGCCACCGGCATTAACACTTGGTTTTCTAGTTTCAGCTGTAAAAGAAATTTGACAATTTCTTATCAGAAAGGGCGTAGCAAATAAGGGTGGAGGGTGGGTCTGATATTCCTAGGTGTTCTAGAATTGAGTTCAAGTAAAAGTGCTACAAACAGGTTTCCTTACTGGGCAATGTTTCTGCAGATCATTGACCAAAATTGCATAGAGTGATTAGCATAGAGTGGCTGACTTTTTGAAAAGGTAGTTATATATTCTTTTTAACTCTTCTAAAAATTAGCAACCCAAAATACTGAAAAAATCTCAAGGCTTCATTGATGGGGCAGGTAAGATGGTGACATTAAGACTGAGAGATCTGCTACAAGACTATTCAGCATAGATCTTGGAGGGTGTATCTCAGGTCCTGTTTGGAACTCCCTCCTGCTTACTTTCTCCTGCAATGCTTATATGTATGGTGTTTAGTATGTATCCAAAATTCAGAGGAGAAGATAGGCAATAATGAAACAAATCTAGTTACTGAAATTAAAACAGGTCCATCTTGGTGCAAAAGGCAGATTTTGCTGTTATCTCTTTTGCCACCTTGCCAACTCACTGTGGATCAAACTACATGTGGATTAAGCCAAATGTTATATAAAATAGCTTGCCCTTCAAAAGGACTTCAATTTATCCTCATTTGCAGATTTCCCTCAAGAGGGTTAATATTTCAGGGTAAATTGAATGACCCTGAGCAGGATGATCTTGAGCTTTGTTCCTTGTAGAATTTCTTTCATCTAACCCATGGGAAAGGACAAGGTAACAAAGTGGATGGATCAAGGCTGTTTTATTTCATCCTTCTTAATTATCTGCATTCATTACAGTAGAGCTCTTTTAACTGACCTCAGTTGAAAGGCTTGCTAGATTAACCAGTACTCTGTATTCCTTCTGTAAAACGTACCAACTGGATTCCCTTGGCATGCTGAATGCACACAGCTGGTAGGCTTCTTTCTAATGAGCTTGCACAGCCCTTCTTCTACTTAAGTGGTTCACTGCCAAGAATCAGTTGTATTTATTCCTAACTCTGTTCATGATTGCACTTATGACTGAAACTAAGTAATTTAATTAAATACTATAGAAAGTGTTGGGTTATGACTGCAAAGAGTCATTTTTGCTTTTTACAATCAAAGTAACACATATACATAGTTTTAAGACTCAAATAATACTTTTGAAATAATATGAGACTTAAAACAAATGGAAAGAGCAGCCCAATTTGTCTTTCTCTACTCCACAGAGGCAACCTCACTTATTTCTTTCAGCTGATTCTTTTGGCAGATATGTTCAGTTTTCTAAATAACACATTTGCATCGCCATTTCTTTGATTATTTAAAATTAACAGTTTTTGCTGTTTTCTATTTGTATTGTGGAAGATAATATTTAATTATTTTATATCACCTCAAATGCTCCAAATTAGCCTGAGCCATCCTAATATACTAGAATTGTTACCAATTTATAGTTAAATCAATATTAAGTACACACACGTGTAACTGTGTACTGTTTCTTTCTTTCTTTTTTTTTTTTTTTTTGTATTTTTCTGAAGTTGGAAACGGGGAGGCAGTCAGACTCCCGCATGTGCCCGACCGGGATCCACCCAGCATGCCCACCAGGGGGCAATGCTCTGCCCATCTGGGGCGTTGCTCTATTGCAACCAGGGCCCTTCTAATGCCTGAGGCAAAGGCCATAGAGCCATCCTCAGTGGCCTGGCCAACTTTGCTCGAATGGAGCCTTGGCTGTGGGAGGGGAAGATAGAGACAGAGAGGAAGGAGAGGGGGAGGGGTGGAGAAGCAGATGGGTGCTTCTCCTGTGTGCCCTGGCCGGGAATCGAACCCAGGACTCCTGCACGCCAGGCTGACGCTCTACCACTGAGCCAACCAACCAGGGCCTGTGTACTGTTTCTTAACGAATCATGTACGGTGTTCTATAAGAATATTTTCTTTCTTGTACCACTTTTTGATTAATCTGTAGTAAAGCATTACCTTGTTTTTTTCATTTGCTTTATTTCCTATATCTATCTTAATTCAAACCCAAACTCTGAGTGAATTCTAAATCTCATGGTCAGGTGAAGAAAAAATCAGATATTATATAAATTTAATTAATTTTTTTCTAGAAAACACCTAAACCAGTACCCTCTATCTTTCTGCCATAAACTTGCCTTGTTGTGTTCTACACAGCCACACAGCTAGTCACACAGCTGCTGTCCTGGGACACCTTTATCTTGGAGGTTCTTCTTGCCTCTCTCTTTGGTCCTCTGCCTGATATATTTTTATCTTTTTGTTTTGGTATAAACAAAATCAGTATATTCTTGAGAAAGGGAACAGAAGATTATGTGTTTTAAAATCTATGAGAATGTCTTTTCTGTCATCTATTTGATGAAGAGTTTGACTTGATAGTTAAATTGCAAATATTTTTTTCAGAATTCCAAAGACATCATTCTTTTATCTTCTAGCTTACAGTTGCTGTGAGAAGCCCCAAATCGACTTAGATTGCCTGTCTTTTATATCTGACCCTCTTTTGGTTCCTTTCAGAAGCTTTAAGGATATTTTTCTTTTCCTTTCTTATTTGAAATGTGCCTTAGAGTGAGTTACAAAAAGGTTTTGGGTTTTTTTGTATTTTTCTGAAGCTGGAAATGGGGAGGCAGTCAGACAGACTCCCACATGCGCCCCACCAGGATCCACCCGGCATGCCCACCAGGGGGCGATGCTCTGCCCATCTGGGGAATTGCTCTGTTGCAACCAGAGCCATTCTAGCGCCTGAGGCAGAGGCCATGGAGCCATTCTCGGCGCCCGGGGCCAACTTTGCTCCAATGGAGCCTTGGCTGTGGGAGAGGAAGAGAGAGACAGAGAGGAAGGAGAGAAGGAGGGGTGGAGAAGCAGATGGGCGCTTCTCCTATGTGCCCTGGCTAGGAATCAAACCCAGGACTCCTGCATGCCAGGCCAACTCTCTACCACTGAGCCAACCATCCAGGGCACAAAAACTTTTTTATTAATTCATTCTGCATCATACTCAGTGGTCCCTTTTAGCCTGGAAGCTCATGATTTAATATTGTACCATGTTTTCTTGTGTTATTTTTCTAAAGATTAATTATTTCTGTTTTCTGCTTCTATTGAGATGGATACATGACTTTCTCCTTCATTATGTTAATGTGATGAAGTACCTGAATTGATTAAATCAACCTTGCATTCTTGAGATAAACCCAACTTGGTCATGATGGATTAGTATTTTATTTTATTTTTTGGCTTTCTTCTTTTCTCACAGTTTTATTGAGGAATGCTTGGCATACAATAAATGGTACACATTAAAGTATGTATTTTGATGTTTTGATGTATTTATATATCTGTGAAACTATCACTACAATCAAGATAGTGAGCTATCTGTCATTCCTCCCACGCACTCTTCCCAATCTCTTAGGTGACCTATTTCTGTCACTGTAGATTAGTTTGCATTTTCTAGAATTTTGTATAAATGAAATAATGCAGCATGTGCTCTTTTTTTGGTCTGGGTTTTAAAACTCAGTATAATTATTTAAGAATGCATTCATTTTATTGTATGTATCAACAGTTCATTTTTTATCGCTGAGTAGGATTTCATTATATGGATGTACCATATTTTGCTTATTCATTTACCTGTCGATGAACATTTACATGGCTTCCAGTTTTTTTTTTTTTGTTTGTTTGTTTTTTCAGAGACAGAGAGTCAGAGAGAGGGATAGATAGGGACAGACAGGAATGGAAAGAGATAAGAAGCATCAATCATCAGTTTTTCGTTGGGACACCTTAGTTGTTCATTGATTGCTTTCTCATATGTGCCTTGACCACAGGCCTTCAGCAGACCAAGTAACCCCTTGCTCAAGCCAACGACCTTGGGTCCAAGCTGGTGAGCCTTGCTCAAACCAAATGAGCCCACACTCAAGCTGGCGACCTTGGGGTTTCAAATCTGGGTCTTCTGCATCCCAGTCTGACGCTCTCTCCACTGCACCACTGCCTGGTCAGGCCAGTTTTTAAATATTAGAAATAAAGCTATTATAAACAGTCTTCTGTAAGTCTTTTTTGTGGAAATACGTATCCGTTTCTCTTGGTAAAAAACCTCTGAGTAGAATGTCTGGGTTATTAGGTAAGTGTATGTTTCACTTTCTAAGGAACTGCCAAACTGTTCTCTATTTTGGGAGCTCCAATTATTTCACTTCCTCACCGACACTTGTTATAGATAGCTTTTTAAATTTAAGACATTAGGATAGGTATATAGAAGTATCTAATTTTGGTTTTAATTTGCATTTCCCTAGTAACATATGATATTGAACATTTTTTCATGGGCTTATCTACAACCAGTGTGTCTTTTTTGGTAAAGTGCCTGTTCAAATAAATCTTTTGCCCATTTTCTTAGTGGTTTGTGTTCTTATTATTCAGTTGTTAAAGTTTCTGTGTTAAAAGATAAATAAAATGAGGCATATTAAATTTATAAGTTATTTGAGTAAAAATCAATTCAAATTAGGCAGTGGCAAACCCGAAATTGTTAGGAGTATTCCACTGACATGAAGAAGAAAAAAAGACTGCTGCAGAGAAGAGATAGAAGCAAAGGAAGGATATCATGTGATTGGCTATAGCTTACTTAGGTGGTTGTACTATTTGGGAAAGCCTAGTTGGTTGGTTGTGACTGGTTGTCCTTTGGTTTGAATTTTCAGCCTTGAGGTTTTAGAGGCTTGGGTTTAGGTTTGCTTAGAAGGCCACTAAGGCATTCAAGCCTCTTCAGTCTAACGATGCCCTTGTTTAATTAATCTAACACATATATGGTAGATGTAGGGTTTTTTTGTCTGATATATGTTATATGAATATTTTTTCCTGCCTATGGATTGCCTTTTAACTTTATTAACAATATTTTTTAAGGGTCAAATGTTTTTTTTAAAATGTGAAGTCCAATTTATTGATTCTTTTTATACTTTGTGCTTCTTGTGTAGTATTTCAGATACTACCAAACCCAGGGTCACTGAGATTTTTCTTAAGTTTTCTAGACATTTTATAGTTTTAGCTGTTGTATGGTTTATGATTGATTTCAAGTTAGTTATGTAAGTGGTGTGGGGTAAGGGTCATGGTTCATGTGTGTGTGGGGGCTATCCATTGTTCCAGTACTTGTCATTGAAAATAGTATTCATTCCATATTAAATTATCTTAGCACCTGTGTTGAAAATCAATTGGCCATATATATGTGGATCTGTTTCTGAATTCTCTATTCTCTTTCACTGATATATGTGTATCTTTATGTCAATATTATGCTGTATTCATCATTATAGTTTAAACTAAGTCTTGACCTAAAATAGGATGTTTTCCAGTATTGTTCTCTTTTTTTCAAAATTGTTTTTGCTATTTTAACTCCTTTGCATTTCCATGTAAAATTTGGAATCTCCACATCAATTTCTATAAAAATAGCATGCTGGAAATTCAACTGTGACTGTATTAAATCTATAGACCTCCTTATACATATTTGTATCAATTTATTATGTTAATATGGTAAATTACACTAATTGATTTTCAAAAATTAAGCCAACCTTTTGTTCTTTAGATAAACACCACTTAGTAATGATATATTGTCCTTTTTTATATAACTGGAATTCAATTTGCTAATATTTTATTTTATTTTACATTTTTAATTTTTTTTTTTTTTTTTAGTGAGAGACACACAGACAGGGACAGACGGCAGAAAAGAAGGGAGAGAGATGAGAAGCATCAACTCATAGTTACGGCCCCTTAATTGTTCATTGATTGCTTTCTCATACATGCCTTGACTGAGGGACTCCAGCTGAGCCACTGGCCCTTGCTCAAGCCAGCAACCTTGGGCTCAAACGAGCGACCTTTGAGATCAAGCCAGCAACCATGGGGTCGTGTCTGTGAGCCTGTGCTCAAGCCAGTGACCTTGGGGTTTCGAACCTGCGTTAGCATCCCAGGCTGATGCTCTATATTCACTATGCCATCACCTGGTCAGGCTGCTAATATTTTAATTAAGAATTTTTTATCTATGTTTACAAGGAATCTTTTCTGTAATTTTTATTTGGAATGTCAAAATAAATTGGGAATTTTTCTTACTCTATTTTCTTAAAGAATTGTATTAGGTTGGTTTAATTTTTTTCTTAAATATTTGATAGACTACATCAGTGAAACCATCTGAACCAGGGGTTTTCTCTGCAGAATATTTTTGATTACAGATTCAATTCTTTAATAGATATAGGGCTATTTATATTTTTCATTTCTTCCTTAGTTGGTTTTGTTAAATTGTATTTTTAAAGGAACTTGTTCATTAAATCTGTCATTGAATGTATTGACCACAAAATTGCTTATGATATTCTCTTATTCTTTTAATGTCAGTAAGATCTATTGCAACATCCCCTTTTTATTAGAGATATTTTTTCCACAGGCCTAATTTTTATTCTGGAATATAAAGCTCTTTTTAAATTAAAGTATAGTTGACATACATTATATTAGTTTCAGGTGTACAACATAATGAAATTCACATTTATATACTTTACAAAATGATCAACACAAAAAGTCCACCATCCATCATCTGTCACCATGCAAAGTTATTGTGATACTATTAACTTCATTCCTATTCGCTACTTTATATCCCCATGACTTATGTTACAACTACAAGTTTGCACTTCTTAATACCTTTCACCTTTTTTGCCTATACCTCAACTTCCAATCCTCTAGAAACTCAATTTTTCTGTATCTTTGAGACTGTTTTGTTTGTTTCACTTTTTTAGATTTCACACATAAGTGAAATGATACAGTGTTTGTCTTTCTCTTATTTCACTAGCACAGTACCCTCTAGGCCTATCTATACTGTCACAAATAGCAAGATTGAATTATTTTTCATGGCTGAGTAGTGTTCCAGGGTGTGTATATGTGTATGTGTGTGTGTGTACACATATATCCACATACACATATATCCACTTCTTTTTTTTTTTTTTTTTTTTTTCTAAAGCTGGAAACGGGGAGAGACAGTCAGACAGACTCCCGCATGTGCCTGACCTGGATCCACCTGGCACGCCCACCAGGGGCGACGCTCTGCCCACCAGGGGGTGATGCTCTGCCCCTCTGGGGCATCGCTCTGCCACGACCAGAGCTACTCTAGCGCCTGGGGCAGAGGCCAAGGAGTCATCCCCAGCCCCCGGGCCATCTTTGCTCCAATGGAGCCTTGGCTGCGGGAGGGGAAGAGAGAGACAGAGAGGAAGGAGGGGGGTGGGGGGTGGAGAAGCAAATGGGTGCTTCTCCTATGTGCCCTGGCTGGGAATCGAACCTGGGTCCCCCGCACGCCAGGCTGACACTCTACCGCTGAGCCAACCGGCCAGGGCTTATATCCACTTCTTTATCCACCTAGGTTGCTTCCATATCTTAGCCATTGTAAATAATGTGGCAGTGAATATAGGAGTGCATATATCTTTTTGAATTAGTGTTTTCTTTTCTTTAGATAAACACCCAGAAGTGGAATTACTGAATCCTTCTTTGTCTCTTGTTTTGGCCTTTGTTTTAAAGTCTATTTTGTCTGATATAAGTATTGTTATCCCAGCTTCTTTTTTTTTTTTCCCATTTCCATTTCTATGAAATATCTTTTCCATCTTTTTACTTTCAGTCTATGTCTTTCAATCTGTAGTCTCATGTAGGTGACAAATGTAAAAATTTTGGTTTTTATTTTTATCCATTTAGTCACCCTATATTTTTCAGTGGAGCACTAGTCAATTTACATTTAAGTAATTATTGATAGGTATGTACTTGCTGCCATTTAAATCATTCTCATAGTGGATTTGTAAGTGGTTGGTCTACTATCTTTACTATATGTTTGCTTTTACTAATGAGATTTTTTTCCTTTTCATATATTTTCTTGTTCCTAGTTTTGGCCTTTTCTTTTCCACTTAAAGAATTCCCTTTAACATTTCTTATAATGCTGGTTTACTGATGAATTCATATAGTTTTGCTTGTCTGGGAAAATCTTGATCTCTCCTTCAATTCTGAATGATAACCTTGCTGGATAAAGTATTCTTGGTTGTAGGTTTTTTCCTTTTCATCATATTGAATCTATCATGTCACTCCCTTCTGGCCTGCAAAGTTTCTTTTCAAAAATCAGCTGATAGTCTTATGGGAATTCCTTTGTATATAACTAGTGGTTTTTCTCTTGCTGCTTTTAAGAGTCCTTTTCTTTAACTTTTAACAATTTAATTATAATGTGTCTTGATGTGGGTCTTATTGGATTAATTTTGTTTGGGAATTTTTTTGCTTCTTGGACTTGGATGTCTGTTTCCTTCATCAGGTTAGGAAAGTTTTCAGCTATTATTTCTTCAAATAGGGTTTCTGTCCCTTTCTCTCTCTCTCTCTCTTCTCCTTCTGGGATCCCTATTATTCAAATGTTAGTACTCTTGATGTTGTCCCAAAGGGCTCTTATGTTATCCTCATTCTTTTTAACTTTTTTCTTTTTTGAATTTCCAACTGGATATTTTCCACTGTCCTGTCTTCCTGATTGTTGATCCATTCTTCTGCATCATCTGATATGCTGCAGATTTTTTCCAGTGTATTTTAAATTTCAGTTGTCAAATTCTTTGGTTCTGATAGGTTCTTTATTATAATTTTTATCTCTTTGTTGAAATTCTCACTGAGTTTATGCACTTGTCTGCAGAGTTTTTTTGTTTTTTTTTTTGTTTTTTTTTCCCGAAGCTAGAAACGGGGAGAGACAGTCAGACAGACTCCCGCATGCGCCCAATCGGGATCCACCCGGCACGCCCACCAGGGGCAAAGCTCTGCCCACCAGGGGGCGATGCTCTGCCCCTCTGGGGCGTTGCTCTGCCACGACCAGAGCCACTCTAGCGCCTGGGGCAGAGGCCAAGGAGCCATCCTCAGCACCCGGGCCATCTTTGCTCCAATGGAGCCTCGGCTATGGTAGGGGAAGAGAGAGACAGAGAGGAAGGAGGGGGGTGGAGAAGCAAATGGGCGCTTCTCCTATGTGCCCTGGCCGGGAATTGAACCCGGGTCCCCCGCACGCCAGGCCAATGCTCTACCGCTGAGCCAACCGGCCAGGGCCTTTTTTTTTTTTTTTTAACAGAGTTAGAGAGCGAGAGTCAGAGAGAGGGATAGATAGGGACAGACAGGAACAGAGAGAGATGAGAATCATCAATCATTAGTTTTTTTGTTGCGACACCTTAGTTGTTCATTGATTGCTTTCTCATATGTGCCTTAACCGTGGGGCTACAGCAGACTGAGTAACCCCTTGCTTGAGCCAGTGACCTTGGGTCCAAGCTGGTGAGCTTTTACTCAAACCAGATGAGCCTGCACTCAAGCTAGCGACCTCGAGGTCTTGAATCTGGGTCTTCCACATCCCAGTTTGACACTCTATCCACTGCACCACCACTTGGTCAGGTGTCTGCAGAGTTTAATGAGCATCTTTATGACTATTACTTTGAACTCTTCATCTTAGTAGACAGGTTACCTCAGTTTTATTTAGTTCTCTTCTGGGGTGTTGTCCTTTTTTGGGGGAGGAACATATTCTTTTTTCTCATTTTACCTGTTTGTTTCTAGGTATTAGGTAGGATGGTTAAATCTCCTGGTCTTAAAAAAGTGGTCTTATTTAGAGGGTGTATTGTGGGGCCCAGTGGTGGAATCCCCCTTGTCACCAGAGCCAGGTAATCCAGTGGTGGTCCCTGGGTGAACTAATGGGGCCTCCTGCTGTGTCTGGGCCATAACTTCTATAAACACACTGGCAGGTGAGGCTGGTCCCTGGCCTGCTGACTGTGAGGACTGGACACAACTGTTGTGGGCTCACTGGTGTGCAGGGTACACCAGCATGCTGTTGCAGAAACACTGGTGTGTGCTGGTGCCGACTAAGGCTACTCAGTAGGTGTGGTAAAACAAGAGTCACTTTGGAGGGGTGCTAGCCTGTGTGGGTCCTCAGAGAAATGCCAGGGTGGGTTGAACAGTGTTAGCAAGGTTAATGGAGAGTGTGTGAAATGGTGCCTGCCAGTGGCAGGTCATCCAGATTATAGAAAGGGGCAGGGGGGTTGGCACACTCCAGCACTTCTCAGAGAAAGTTCCAACTTATCCCTGTCCCTCCAGCACACACCCTGAAATTAGTCAATGTATCACCTTCATGTATGACCTAGGTCACTGGTCGGCAAACTGCGGCTTGCGAGCCACATGTGGCTCTTTGGCGCCTTGAGTGTGGCTCTTCCACAAAATGCCATGTGCAGGCGCTACCTTGATAAGGAATGTACCTACCTATATAGTTTAAGTTTAAAAAATTTGGCTCTCAAAAGAAATTTCCATTGTTGTACTGTTGATATTTGGCTCTGTTGACTAATGAGTTTGCCGACCACTGACCTAGGTGCTTTTCAAACTGCTGCCTCTGTCTCAGGACTCAGAAAGAACACAACCTGGGTTTCCTACAGCCCTTATGCTTTCCCAGACATAAGCCCCACTGGTTTTCAAAGCCAGATGTTATAGGCACTCCTCTTCCTGGTGCAGGTTTCCCAGGCTACGGCTCAGAGCCCTCACTCTTCAGGGATGACTTCTGTGGTTGTGATGTCCCTCTCACTTGTGAGTCACTGCATGGGAAATGTAGGGTAGGGTAGGTCCTGACTAGACTTATTCTCCACCCCTCCTACCTGTTTCAATGTGTTTTTTTTTATATTCAGAGTTATAGAAAATCTGTTCTGCTAGTAGTCAGATTGTTCTCAGAGATAGCTGTTTTATTTATAGTTGTAGTTTTGGTCTCAATGAGAGGAAGTGGGCTCAGGATCTTCCTTCTTCACCATCTTGAACTTGAAGCTAGGAGTCTTGCTCTTGAATTCCAAATTTAGCTTGTCTGTGAAATGTCATTTCTCATGGTTGGTGCACAGCCCCTACAGAAACATTTCTCAGGGTAGGATCACCACGTCGGTGCCCCACTCCAGTGTGCAGCTCTCACCATTACAGATGTTGTTAATTTGTGTTTTCTTTCTTCTCTCCCTATCCCTCACCTCTCTATCTCATCATTATATGTATGGATTTATCACTTTTATTCATCTTTCTGGAGAACCACTTCCTTTCTCTATTATTTGTTCATTTTCTAGTTTGTTGATTTCTTAACTTTATTATTTCCTTCCTAGGCTTACTTTATTCCCTCATTATTTTAAGCTTGTTAAAGTGGGAGCTTAGATCATATATATACACATTTTTTTAAGTGAGAAGAGGGGAGATAGACAGACTCCTACATGTGCCCTGACCCAGACCCACCCAGAAACCCCTGTTTGGAGCCAAAGCTCAAATCAAACAAGTTATCCTCAGTGCCTGAGGCTGATGCTCAGACTAACTGAGCTATCCTCAGTGCCCAGGGCCAAGCTGGAACCAATTGAGCCACTGGCTGCAAGAGAGAAAGAGAGAGAGAAGTGGGAGAGGGAAGGGAAGAGAAGCAGATGATCACTTCTCATGTGTACCCTGACCAGGGATTGAGCCTGGGATATTAGCACACCAGGCTGACACTACTCACTGAGCCAACTGACCAGGGCTGGATCATATTTTAAACTTTAAAAAAATAACTGTCTTAGTCTGTTTGGACTGCTATAACAAAATATCACAAATCGGGTAGCTTTTACACAACAGAAATTTATTTCTCACAGTCTGGGAACCCAAGATCAGGGTGGTCAGCCTGGTTGGGTTCTGATAAAGGCCCCCTTCAGCTTAAAGACTGCCAGAGTCTGGCTGTGTCCACAGGTGGTATAAGGAGCTCAGGATGATTTTTTTATATTTACCCACATATTTATCATTTTTTGGTATTCTTTATTTCTTCCTGTAGATCTAATTTTCCATCATTTCCTTTCAGGTCAAACACCTCTGTAAGTCACCTGTGGAGGTGACAGATTCTCTCAGCTCTTAAGTTACTTTAGGTTTTCTTTGTCCAGGATCACAGCCTTTCACTGTGCTCAGTGCTAGCAAACTATTGGCTCATAGATTTTGTCCAGATTTATAGTTGTTCATGTCAGGAGGGAGAAGTCCAGTACTAGTTACCTTGTCATGGCTAGAAGAGGCCCTCTCTTCTGTTTTCACTTTTCAGAATTCCTCTAATTAAAGTGTAATTAAAGTGTTGGACTTAAAATGGATCTCCTCATTGTTTTTTCTTTTCATTTTTTTAAAATTTTTTTATTTATTCATTTTAGAGAGGAGAGGGAGAGACAGAGAGAGAGAAGGGGAGAGGAGGAGCTGGAAGCACCAACTCCCATATGTGCCTTGACCAGGCAAGCCCAGGGTTTCGAACCGGCCACCTCAGCATTTCCATTCAAGCTTTGTCATTCCATTTCAGAGCATAGACAGAGCAGACTGAGCAGACTTTTTAAAGACCCTAGAATCTTCAGAACAATAAATGATTGTTGCCTTCAACTTAAAGTCACCAGCTGCATTATTCCCCAACAAGAGAGTCAGCTTGTCCTTTGAAGCCAGGCATTGACTTCTCCTCTCTAGCTATAAATGTCTTAGATGGCATCTTCTTCCCATATAAGGCTGTTTTGTCTACATTGAAAATGTGTTGTTGACTATAGACACCTTTATTAATTATCTTAGGTAAAGCGTCCAGGTCGACGCTTTATCCACTGCGCCACCACATGTCAGGCCTTCTTTTCATTTTTTATCTACTTATTTTATTTTACTCTCTAGGTGATTTTTTTTTACCTTTTCAATTCTTCTACTCAGGATCTCAATTTTCTATCATATTTTTATTTTTAAGAGCTTTTTCTTATTTGTATGTATTTTTAAGATTTTATTTATTTTATTCATTTTAGGGGGAGGGAGGGAGAGACAGAGACAGAAGGCAGGGAGGAGCAGGAGGCATCAACTCCCATATGTGCCTTGACCAGGCAAGCCCAAGGTTTTGAACCAATGACCTCAGCATTCCAGGTCGACACTTTATTCACTGTGCCACCACAGGTCAGGCTCTTTCTTGTTTTTTGATTGATTTTATTAAATAGATCCTATTTCAAGGATGCAGTGTTTTCTTGTTATGTCTCAAAGGGCAGTGATGATAGGAAGGGAATTCTTCTGTCTTCTGTATTGTTTTGTTTTGTTTTTCAAATTATAAGGGAAAGTTTATTTAGAAAGTTACAGAAGTGAAGGTAGTAGAAGTGAGCCAGCTGGGTGGCATGGGCTTAGGAAGCAAGCTACAGAGCAGAAGAAGGGCCCCTTGGAGTTTAGGAGAGAGAAAGACAGGTAGCATGCCTGGGGAAAGACAAGAGGGAGGGGAAAGGCACAAGTGTGCTCTTAAGATGGAGAACATGCTTTGTATTGCTTTTGATTTCCCTCTTCCGTGTATTTGTTTTAGTCACTGTCTTTCATGTTGGGGATTGTCCTCAAATATCTGACAATCCTTAGTCACTTCATACTTAAAAGTAAGGCTAGCAACCCTGGCTGGTGGCTCAGTGGGTAGAGTATTGGCCCGGTATATGGACATCCCAGATTCAATTCCCAGTCAGGGCACACAGGAAAAGAGACCACCTGCTTCTCCACCCCCTTCATCTCCCCCTTCTCTCCCTCTTCCCCTCCAGTAGCCAGTGGCTTGATTGGTTCAAGCATAGCCTCTGGGGCTAAGGATAGGTTGGGTTGCTCTGAGCAGTCAGCCTTAGGCACTAAAAATAGCTTGGCCCCAGATGGAGTTGCAGGGTGGATTCTCATCAGGATGCATGCAGGAGTCTGCCTCACTGTCTCCTCTCCTCCCACCTGAAAAAAACCCAGTAAGGCTAGAAAGCTGAGCTTTCTGTTGGGCAGGGCTTGTCTCCTGCTGGAACTCACTATAGAGTGATCAGCCAGGATCTGGTCATTTTGTTTGGACACCCCAAATATTGGCATGCATCTCTAAGTCCTTTCTTAAGCAGTGTCCCAGAAATGTACTGACTACAAAGTGCAGTCTTCCAATGTCTTGTTGGAGAATAAACCTGTGTGCTGTTATCCTTGAAGTCCAGTTAGAAAAGGGCACTGGGGGTCTATGGTGAATAGGTAGATTTTAAATTACTCTGTTTTTGGTAAGATTTCTCACTCCTACTTTCAGGTGGCCTGGTGCCTCTGAGTCTAGAGCCTCCCTAGATCAACCTTCCCAGAGGGAGGTTTCTAGTGCAGAGGTCGGGAAACTTTTTGGCTGAGAGAGCCATGAACACCACATATTTTAAAATGTAATTCCATGAGAGCCATACAATGACCCATGTATGTTACACATTATCCAATAAAAATTTGGTGTTGTCCCAGAGGACATCTGTGATTGGCTCCAGCCACCCGCAACCATGAACATGAGTGGTAAGAAATGAATGGATACATGAGAATATTTTATATTTTTAATGTTATTATTATTTTTATTAAAGATTTGTCTGCGAGCCAGATGTAGCCATTAAAAGAGCCACATCTGGCTTGTGAGCCATAGGTTCCCGACCCCTGCTCTAGTGCTTTTGATGGTGAGAGGATGGTTGTGGTCTTTGTAAATGGGACAGGAGAAGACCTGGACTCTCACTGCTCCTGATTAAAAATCTTTCTTTTCAGCCCACCTCATACTGCACTGGAGTGTTCATTCCTGAGCTTTTCAAGATCTTCAGTGCAAATCCACTTACTTTTGGCAGCTCTTCCACAGGGTTTAACTCTCTCCAGTCGGCTAGGTCAGCATCTGCTTTCTAGCATCTCTTTTGCTATTATTGTCTTTTCTCCAGTTTCTTTTGTCCCTATGGGACAGTATTTTTTGACCCCTTTGCTCTCAATTAAGTAGCATTTCAGGAAAAAAGAGGAGATAAATGTGTGTGCTCAATTTCCTACGTACCTTCCTTCTGCTATAAAATAAGGAAATGGGGAATCATTTAAAAACTGTGTTATTAGCCTGACCGGTGGTAGTGCAGTGGACTGAGCATCAGCCTGGGATGCTGAGGTCCTGGGTTTAAAATCTTGAGGTCGCCAGCTTGAGTGTGGGCTTGTCAGCTTGAGTGGGAGCTTGCCAGCCCCACTCAACCAGATGAGCACAGGATCATTGATATGATCCCAAGGTCTCGCTGGCTTAAGCAAGGGGTCACTGGCTTGTCTTGAGCCCCCGGTCAAGGCATATATGAGAAGCAATCAATGAACAACTAAAGTGAAGCAGCTTTGAATTGATGTCTCTCATTTCTCTCCTCCCTCTTTCTACCTTCCTGTCTTTTTCTTTTCTTTTCTTTTTTTAACATAGAGAGAAGGATAGACAGGGACAGGCAGACAGGAACGGAGAGATGAGAAGCATCAATCATTAGTTTTTTGTACGCAACACCTTAGTTGTTCATTGATTGCTTTCTCATATGTGCCTTTACCGCGGGCCTTCAGCAGACCGAGTAACCCCTTGCTTGAGTCAGGGGCCTTGGGTTCAAGCTGGTGAGCTTTTTGCTCAAACCAGATGAGCGCGCTCAAGCTGGCGACCTCGGGGTCTTGAACCTGGGTCTTCTGCATCCCAGTCCGACGCCGCTCTATCCACTGCGCCACCGCCTGGTCAGGCCCTTCTTGTCTTTTTCTCTCTCAAAAAAAATATTGTGTTATCATATGGATGATGCAAACAAGACTATATGAAACTACTTAGAGACCCATCATAGAAGAAAATACTTTGGGTTTACTTTAGGAGCTTGGTGAATAAGTAAATGGACATTTATATTTTTAGGTTAAAATAATATGCTTAAGCTATGAATACATGTTTGTATTGTTATTATTATTCACAATTTTCACTTTTATTGGGTTTTTAATTAATTAACTCATTTTGTTTCTGGCTGTGATATAAAAGACGGTTTCTTTTGTCTCTCTAAGCTTAATTACTGGGAGATAGTGGTTGTCTTAGAGAAGAGGACATGGAAGTTCAGGATAGTAAGTGATATCTTCCTGTTTTCCAGGTGACTGAGCAGCTACCGTAAGTTACTGTGGAGGTGAGATTGGATATAGGAAGTGATAGTACTACCCCTCAATCCTCTCCTTTTCATTCAATCTTTAATTTTTCCACAAACATCTATTGGCCACTAGCTGTTTGCTGTGCTCTGTGAATCTCACCATGGGGACACAGAAGCATTGACTTCACCCACAATCTTCATCCAACATCTGTGAACCCAGATGTCTCCTGGTTGTTCACAGGCACAGAAGGGATATACTTGCTTTTTCCTTGGGGTGGGTACATATTGGTGACTTTTTAAAAGTTTTTCAGCTTTTGGACTGGTGGTAAAAGTGTATGTTTGTTCTCTTAATTTTGGTCAAGAAGGCAAGCATCCAGGTGAAGCAGTCATGTTAAGGGGAGGGAAATGCTGTGCAGTAGAAACTATCGTACCTTTCTTATAAATGGCATAATTTAGAATGCTTTAACAAAAGACACTGGTGACTAGTCATACTGAACACAGGACTCACTAATTTTAAGCCTCACTCAGATGACTATGCAATAAGATTAGCAGCATTACAGGCTCCGAAAGGTTCTTTGCTTTTATTTTTAAGCTTTAGGCTACCATATTACCATCCTAAAGCCACACTGTTTACCAAAAGCACGAGGAAGAAATAGCTTGCTGAATAGAATTGCTAGACTTTTTTTCTGGCTCTAGGTCTTCTTTTCTCAGTTCTAGGAAGAAGAATTTTTCTTGAAAGAGCTATAGTTCACTTTAGTCATATGGCAACAACTGCAGTGTTAGTCTACAAAGAAATTCAGGCCAAAATGACCTGGCTTCCAGATTGTTTTTGACTTTAGCCTTCCCATTTTTACCGCCTTCCCACTGTCACACAAGAGGCTAATGGAACTCCCTGTGGCAATTTCTATGTCTGTGTCACATATCAGGAATAAATGTATTCACATACTCTTCCATATATATAGTGTTCCATCTATCTATCTATCTATCTATCTATCTATCTATCTATCTATCTATCATCTATCATATACTCTTATTCATATATATATAAATGCTGTCATTTCTCAAAACTCTTTCTCTTTCTCCTTGTTAGCTTCCTTCCAGCTTTCCACTCTCTATACAAGATATTGTCCTGGTAACAGAAGGCAAGTAGGAGTCTGTAAATGACATTTGTAAAGAAAGAGGGCTTATTGAGAAGTGATGGCAGCCATTGAAGCAGAACAGAGTGTAGCAGCATTGAGAGAAAATACGGGACTGGGGGGGGGGGGGGTAGAGAGAGCAAGGGAGGATGAGAGAGTAGGAGGAGGAAAGGCCAGAGGCGGTAGGTGTGGTGGGAGCAGCTAGAAGGGGATGAGCCCTGTGTAGAAGAGAAAGCCAGGATTTCTGGGGGATACTTCTTGCATGCTTCTTTTTTTTCTTTTTTCTTCTATTCTTTTATTCTTTTATTTTTAGTGGCAGACTTCTGAGATCTGAGAAAATATGGGGTAGTATTGCTCCCCCATATTTCATTGTCTAACCACTAGAAACTCACAGTAAATTTCAGCAGCTTGTAGTTGATTTTTCTAGCTTCTTTTTCTAAGTGAGAGGAGGGGAGACAGAGAGACAGACTCCTCATGCACATCAACTAGGATCCACCCGGGAACATCTGTCTGGGGCTGATGCTTTGCCCATCTGGGACCATAGTCACAACCATGCTATTTTTTTAGTGCCTGAGGTGGGAGCTCCATGGAGCCATCCTCATTGCCCAGGGCCTATGAGCTCAAACCAATCAAGTGGGAGGGGAAGACAGAGAGAGAGAGAGAGAAGAGGGAGGGGTGGAGAAGCAGATGGTCACTTCTCCTGTGTGAATTGAACCCGGGACCTCCACACGCTGGGCTGATGCTCTACTACTGAGCCAACTAGCCAGGGCCTTGTAATTGATTTTCAAATCTCTTTTAACCCAAGCCTGACAAGCCAGACTGTAGGCTTGTGCTAGAGAAGGTGAGAGGAGATAAAGTTCTAAGAGTCATTCATGCTTTTGCCTATAACATTTGATCAGCAAGAAGAATCTGTCCCTAAAAGCTCCCTGCCTGTCTTCAACCAAGGATGCAAAGGGAGAACGTTGGGAAGGAGACGGTATAGTAGAAAGATGCAGTTTTAACAGTCAGTGAAGTAAACCCACTACAATTGGCCACATTTCAGAAAATGTGAATGTTCCATTTAAAAAGTAGACAATGTAAAAAAAAAATTTGGTTATAGACTTGCTGAGCTAATACTTGCTGTCAGATGCTTATAAAAAATAATACAAGCAGAAAACAAAAAGCTCTGTTTTCCAGTATGAGCTGACTTCTACTCCAGGACTTCCTGGCCCTAAAAATGTTCTGCCATCAGTGTGTAGTTATGAACAAACTGTGGCTCCAGGAGTTTTGTTCTGCATAGTGGGGAGCTGGGAAAACAGGTGGCTACACAGGTGGTGGACTTGGCAGAGAGGGGAGCCTCTGGGTTCGACAGCAGAAATAGATGTCACCATCTGGCACATGACCCCTCAAACAATCCCACCACCTCCCTGTCCTACACCTTATCCAAGTTGAGCACAGATGGCATTTAATATATAGTTGATTAATTTTTCTATGACATAGTCCTGGTTTTAAGACAGAAGGTGTGTGTTTTGTTAGGAGTGTCTACTAAGGTGGAGCTTAATGGAGAGGGACACTGTTTTTGAGGATAGATTGCTTCAGGCATGACAGTTTGGGTTGGTACTGGGAAGTTTCCTGTTAGAATAGGGAAGTGTAACCCCAGGAAAGAGGCAGATGAGCATGCTAGCCATTGGTGAGCAAGTGAAATTGATTCCTGAATGAGCAGGGGCTCCGCAGAAAGATTTCCTGAAGACACTTCATGCCAGCTCCTATGACTTTCAAATCAGACTTCTGAACATAAGCAGCTTGTTAGGTGGTTTAACGCTTTATTTTTTCTAGGATTTGAACATATCGATAAATGCCAGACTGTGGTTGTTTTGGATATGGTCAGTAAAGCTAGATACACTATGAATTCCTTATTGGACATCAACATCTAAAATCTTAATGGGACTGTGCCTTTCGTGGCTTGCTCTCTTTTCCCGCGGTTGCCAGGTCACCTTTGGTGCCTGAAGGAGGACGCAGAGTGACAGACCTGGAGACTGAAGTCCTTTGTCCCTTACACAGCTCTTTCACCATGCCTGGCTCACTTCCTTTGAATGCAGAAGCCTGCTGGCCAAAAGATGTGGGAATTGTTGCCCTTGAGATCTATTTTCCTTCTCAATATGTTGACCAAGCAGAGTTGGAAAAATACGATGGTGTAGACCAGGGGTCTCAAACTCAACTCAGCATGTGGGCCGCAGAGCAAGATCACAGCCCTTTGGCGGGCCGCACTAGGTCTACAAAAGGCAACTGTTACACAACACTTTTCTCACTGCAGTTGAAAACAAAAAAAAATCAGTACAACAAGCACAATCGTACATGCAGTTTACTCAGTGTCACAAAACGACCGGAAACTGTAGTTCGCATCACAACTGCTGTTAACTAAGCTAATATCTAGCTAGGATGCTAGAGAAATGAAAAATACAAGTAGGCCCCTAGGCTTACTTAATTTTATCCAAAATATTTTGAACTTCGTGGATTAGTCTGTGGGCCGCACAAAATTGTTCGGTGGGCCGCATGTGGCCCTTGGGCCGCGAGTTTGAGACCCCTGGTGTAGACGCTGGAAAGTATACTATTGGTTTGGGCCAGGCCAAGATGGGCTTCTGCACAGATAGAGAAGATATCAACTCTCTTTGCTTGACTGTGGTTCAGAATCTCATGGAGAGAAATAGCCTTTCTTACGATTGCACTGGGCGACTGGAAGTCGGAACAGAGACAATCATCGACAAATCGAAGTCAGTGAAGACTAATTTGATGCAGCTCTTTGAGGAGTCTGGGAACACAGATATAGAAGGAGTAGACACCATGAATGCCTGCTATGGGGGCACGGCCGCGCTCTTCACCGCTGTGAACTGGATCAAGTACAGCTCGTGGGATGGCCAGTATGCCCTGGTAGTTGCAGGAGATATAGCTGTGTATGCCACAGGCAACACCAGGCCCACCGGCGGAGTGGGAGCCGTCGCACTGCTCATTGGGCCCAATGCTCCTTTAATTATTGAGCAAGGACTGCGTGGAACACACATGCAACACGCCTATGACTTCTACAAGCCGGACATGCTTTCTGAATATCCCGTTGTGGATGGGAAGCTGTCCATCCAGTGCTACCTCAGCGCCTTGGACCGCTGCTACTCTGTCTACCGCAAAAAGATCCATGCCAAGTGGCAGAAAGAGGGGAATGATAGAGATTTTACCTTGAATGACTTCAGCTTCATGATCTTCCACTCACCCTACTGTAAGCTGGTTCAGAAGTCTCTGGCCCGGATGCTGCTGAACGACTTCCTTAATGACCAGAACAGAGATAAAAACAGTATCTACAGTGGCTTGGAAGTCTTTGGGGATGTTAAACTAGAAGATACCTACTTTGACAGAGACGTGGAAAAGGCATTTATGAAGGCTAGTTCTGAACTCTTTAATCAGAAAACAAAGGCGTCTTTGCTCGTATCAAATCAGAACGGAAATATGTACACGTCATCCGTGTACGGCTCCCTCGCGTCTGGCCTAGCGCAGTGCTCGCCGCAGCAGCTGGCAGGGAAGAGGATTGGTGTGTTCTCCTACGGTTCCGGCTTGGCTGCCACGCTGTACTCCCTCAAAGTCACACAGGATGCCACCCCAGGATCTGCTCTTGATAAAATAACAGCAAGTTTATGCGATCTTAAATCGAGGCTTGACTTGAGAACTTGTGTGGCACCAGCTGTCTTTACTGAAAGCATGAAGCTCAGAGAGGACACTCATCACCTGGTCAGCTACATCCCGCAGAGCCCGGTAGACTCGCTAGCTGAAGGGACATGGTACCTCGTGAGAGTGGACGAGAAGCACAGGAGAACCTACGCCCGGCGACCCTCCCCCAGCGAGGACACTCTGGACGGAGGAGTGGGGCTGGTGCACCCGAGTTCAGCGGCTGAGCATATTCCAAGCCCGGCTAAGAAAGTGCCAAGACTCCCGGAGACAGCAACCGACCCGGAAGCAGCTGTCATCAGCAACGGGGAGCACTGAGGAACGGCTGGGCAGCACGGGCCTTCTGTGTGGGGGGTGGGGCTGGTATGTATGGGACGGTTGGGTATGGGATGTCTGGGGACAATATTAAAGGATTACATATTGCTTAAGTTTTTATGTGACTGACATGGAGCCTGGAAAATCACCGCGTTCTTGGGAAGTCGCTTTGCTCAGTTTGCTAATATGCTTTCTGTTGTGATCTAGCCAGTGCTTACCATACTCCAATGATGTTAAGGGCTCTGTGAAACTTCATACCTCTCTGGCCATGTGTATGCATGAAGCTTATTAGTTTTTTAATGTGGTTTGATGAATCGTGTGCTTCCGGCAGAAAAGAGCAGAGATACTAGTCAATTTTTAATTTTTGTGAACATGGAAGAATTTTATATTTTGAACAAATAAGATTGCTGAAAGTACCTGTGGTTTTTGAAAAAAGCTTCTAGTTTAAAGAATGTGTGCTCTTACATGTGATATGTACAAACCCTGTTTGAAAATGGCAAGACAGACGTTTTTTTTTTAAACTTTGTACATTCTGAAGAGAGAGAAGAGTTGGGATGGAAACCCTGGTTCTGGGAACCGGAATGTGGCTCTCTACCCAGGCCGGTGGTGACGAGTGATTGTAAAGGGTTCTGACAGCGGTGCCGCCCTGGGCAGGCGTCCGCGCTGTCGGCCTGGTACTCTCAGGAGCTGGCGTCCCTCTCGGGCTGCTGCGGACTCGGCCACCCTGGGTCAGGTCCACAACGTTGAGTTCTTACTAGAACTTGTGTATGAGAAAATTTGTTGCTGCAACCTTTGTACCTTACTTTGAAAAATAAAGAAAACATTTTTCTGGCTGCCTTTTAAAAATTTTAAAAAGGAAGGATAGGGCAAGGCATTCTTAGGTGACTTCTTAGGCTTCTGTGCTATAAATTCAATGTGAAGACTGACAGCCTAAAGTCATGGTGTAAGTATTCATGTCCTTTTTTTAAAAAAAAAACAAACAACCTGTTTAATGAAAATAAAAAATGAAACCCAAGTTTTTACATAGTTTGATCAGCCAAAATGAATGTTCCACTTCAAGATCTGGAAGTAGGATCTGTAAAGCATTTTCTCAGACTTTTACCTTAAAAGGAACTATCACATGGTAGAGTAAGACTGGTTAGACAGTTCTGTAGATATTTTTGGTGCTGAACAATGACATGAGCCTTATAGATTGTAAAATAGAGATAGTTGGAACTAATGTACAGAATTAAAATTTTAAACTTTATTTGCTGTTCAATTCTGTGAAGTTTCACTTATCTAAAATGAACTTACACAAATATGTAATGTTACAAATTGCAAGGTAATATGTACTGTTTGTAAAATACTCTTGTCTAATATTAACTAATGGTATTTTGATTTGTACAGTCATAATTTGTTAAAATGATTTCATTTTAACACTTACTGATATAGGTTGATGATGGAGGTTCAGATTTAAAGACTGATGGGGAAATGGTGCATGCAATACTTTCACAGGTATTGGGAGTTTGGTGTGGTTTGGAAAGAGTAATTGAACGTTTGAGTGTCAGAAAATAGGTTTTCTCAACGCCCATTGCCAGCAATGGACAGGCCTAGTAATACCGGCAGAGAATTAACTGTACACCTCACAGACAGTGAGGGGAATAACTGAATAAAGTTTTAGAGAAATAAAAAAATAAAATAAAATCTTAATGGTTATGAACTTGCAGAATCTTACTTGGGATAATGGAATTTTGGAGATACAGGGGAAATGTTTGATATTTTTTACTGTTTAGTTTGTTCTGTAGTTCATGTGGTTAGGTTATCTGTAGCATGCCCCAGATGGACACATTACAGCCTTTACCAGTTGTGATGCCATACCTAGATTCCAATAACAGGATGGTGTTTTATCAAATTCTGAAAGCATGACTCTTTGGACTGAAGCAGCCTATCCATTAAAATGCCTAGTAATGTAAATTCTGGAAACAAACTTCCAGGTTGAAACTCCTGCATTTGCTGCAGGAACTGGTTGCAGTATCACTCACCGTGAGAAGCATCTTGTGCACACAAGGATGACCTGTGTGGGGGGAAAGGTTGATGCTGCTCCCTTTGAGTCAGAATGGCGCTGGCCACTCATCCCTCACTGTCTTTTCCACGCCGCACTCAGTGATGCCTGCGGTGTAGCTGGGGCACGCTTGAGATGGGACAGAACCCTAGACACCTGTCAGACACCCTCTTTACCCAGTGGGTGGCTAGAGTGTCAGGCAGTGGCAGTTCTATCTAGAGATTAGAGAGAATCATAGTTCTGCTGATGGTCAATCAGAGGTCCATCTCCCTCCCCCTCCCCTTCAGATCCATGACAAAGAAGAAGAAGAGTTCAATGAGAAGAGTGAGCGGGATTCTGGTATCAATGAGGAGCCTCTGCTCACAGCAGACCAGGTATGAGTGTCTCCCTTGGTAACTGGAATTTCTTGGCTTTTCTTTTTGCTAGAGAAAATGTTTAAGAGAATATCCTAATCACATCCATGTAAGGCAGAAGGAAAAATGTAGTGTTATGGTGGCTGTGTTGATGGCTTGGGGAGTATTTTTCAGAAGGGATTTCCTTTCTTTTTTTACCTCAATTTACCCACCTGCTGTGAACAGGAACATAATTCCTCACAGCAGGGGAGGGCGGGCTCTGTGTTTGGTGACAGCCAGAGGCAGGCCCAGAGTTTACTGATTTTACTGACCACTAAACCTCTTATTATAAGTCGTTGTCAAGACACTGAAACAGTCCCAAGTACCTGTTCTTCCAAAAATAGGAGAGGTGGCTTAGGCTTTTGTGTTGTGGATATTTTCTCATATTTCAAGGAACACTGAAAATTTTGAGCCTTCCGAAAGGAGTCTTAGAGACACTTGTGTCTCTTTGTAAAAATGATATAGTGTAAAAAGATATAGTGCTTCACATTTGATTGAGTTAATTCTATTTTGGCTTTAATAGTTTATTACTGAAGGAGAATAATAGATCTCTGGATTCCTTATTAAACCTTTTAATTGACAAATGTTTGGGCGGCTGTTTTGAGAAGGCACCATATAAGTGTTTTTTACAAAGTAGTTCTGAAAAAGCCACTGGGAGCCTGGGGTGCCAGAGTGCGGTTCTGTGAAAGGAACGCCTTGTATCTGTGTCAATGACTGGGATATAGACAGGTAAGAATAAAGGGGCGGAAGGAAACCAGATTTAAAAAAATAAGGGCTAACAGTTATTCTTATGAATTTTAGGAGAAATACAATTCAGGGACACTATTCAATAATAACTATTGTGAGAGAAAGAGAAGTTCAGCCATACAATTCTAAAGGGGGTTGTGCTATTTGGTTACATTCTATGAATGGCTTTCCATAGTCGAAGATTGAGTATCCTCTAAATTTGTTTTATTCTCAAACCTTCTCATCTTCTATTTCTTGGAGGGACATTTGGGCTTGAATTTTGATCAGGTAAGGATATTTCTTACCTGATCAAAATAGAGATGAGAAATAGAGATGAGAAGTTTTGGGAATAAAACAATTATTCTAAAGGAGGGCACCATAAGTCTTCTTATCTTTGGTTCGGCCTAACATGAAGAAACCTACTTCAAAGACCACCGTCCAGTGGTCTCGAAGCTGGTGTCTCTCACAGCATCAAGAACAGAAAAATGCATAAATCAGGTCGCTGCTATGACCAGACTCATCTATGGAGTCCTTTCAGAAGTAGGCTTTGCTCATTCTGCTTTCTTCATGTGTAAACAGCTAGGGTACAAAGTTGTTCACCCTTATTCCTTTGGCCATTATCTAATTTAAAATTTTTTAAATTAATTAATTTATTTTTATTTTATTTATTCATTTTAGAGAAGAGAGGGAGTGAGGGGGGGAGAGAGAGAGAAAGGGGGGAGGAGCAGGAAGCATCAACTCCCATATGTGCCTTGAGCAGACAAGTGCATGGTTTTGAACTGGTGACCTCAGCATTCCAGGTCGACACTTTATCCACTGCGCCACCGCAGGTCAGGCTGGCCACTACATTACCTAATTTTACTCTAACTTCCAGGAGATGTATCCTACCAATAACCAATAGTCTAGATAGAGCTGGATTTCTTATCCATTTTCTGCTCTCCAGACCCTCCATAGCCTTTATTACCTTTATTTTTACTGGTTGGCAAGCAGCTTTAGTTCCTGTCGAGAATTCTGGAGAAATAGCTGTTTCCTTCTATGTAAAAAACCTCACATTTTGAGTTGTTCTAGGAACACTCCCCCCAGCCCCACTCATATGCATTGTAACAACGAATGGACTAGGTTTTGTGTTAAAGTTGGGTGGATAAAATATTTTCCCACTTAGAAATAAAGTGCTCAGCAAATTGAAGTAAATGTTCCTTTCCAGGCAGCTCTGCTTCATTTCCTGAAAGAGTCATTTATTTCCAATAAAGCACTCATCTAAATGGTGTTCTTGGAAGAAGCTTTACATTAAAAAAGAGAGAGAGTATGTATAAGCATTTGGTCAGATCTATTTTTATTATTATTTAATATTTATTAAGTAACAATATTACTTTAGAGGTTTTGCAGAGAGCAAATTAGAAATATCCTTACCTGATCAAAATTCAAGCCTGAATGTTCCTCCAAGAAAGGACAGAGTGAGCAGTCTCTTGTGTACCTTCTTCAGGTAATTGAGGAGATTGAGGAAATGATGCAAAACTCCCCAGACCCTGAGGAGGAAGAGGAGGTTCTGGAAGAGGAGGATGGGGGCGAAACTTCCTCCCAGGCAGACTCCGTCCTCCTGCAGGAGATGCAGGCCTTGACCCAGACCTTCAACAACAACTGGTCCTACGAAGGTGAGGGCCCTGGGGGCGGGCTTGTTGAGGATGACTCCCTACTCTGTGCCAGGCACTGGGCATATGCTTCACGTGTAGCTGATAGAACCTTTCATCTAGGGAACTGGCAGCACTTTCTTACTGGGCATCCAGAGAGAAGTTAGCATTTTGGAAATAAAAAGGCAGCCGAGCAAAATTGAAATGGTAAAACTAACCGAAGAACAAGACTAAAGCAGACCAAGTAGAAGAAATCTGAACCCACTCTTCAAAATGATGTTACTATAAAAATGAATGAAAAATGCTACAAAAGGGAAAAAATAATAGCTCATGTTTTTGAAGAGCTTTCTATGTGCCATCCTGTTCTAAAATTTTCTATGCATAATCTCGTTTCATCCCCACAAAAAAACCCATTAGGATTGAGCTCAGTATTCTGGTAGGTTAAGTGACTTGCTCAAGGCCACTGTTGCAAAAATATAACTAAGAACAAAATCTTACCCAGAGAAATTTTCCACAGGAGTAGAGAAGAAAGAAAACAGTTTTATTATTGAACAAGCATTAAGCCAGAATGTGATATACATCATGAGCAACCCACTAACCTGACTGCAGAACCAGAAAGAAGTCTTACTCTTGCCTGGAGCTAAGTGGATGCAATCCATTACATTCATTAAGTTTTGCAATTTGGAGTCAGGTGATAACATAGGCCCCATTATCTTCTTTGAAGACTACTTTTCAAAACAATCACTCTCCAGTTGTTGAGAAAACAATCTTGAGTCCTGAGACTGTTGAGAGGCTTATTTGGCCATTAAAATGATTAACATACATTTGAAAAGGACAGAGAAAGTCTGAAAGAAAATGAAGGTATGGGAGAGGGAAAGTCTCCTCCTTTCTTTTCTTTTTTCTTTAACTGCATGTATAAGCCAGAGAGACAGAGATAGATGAGAAGAGAGAGAGAGATGAGAAGCATCAACTCATACTTTTGGCACTTTGATTGTTCATTGATTGCTTCTCATACGTGCCTTGATTGAGGGGCTCCCACTGAGCTAGTGACTCAATGCTCAATCAAGCTAGTGACTTTTGGGCTCAAGCCAGCGACCATGAGGTCATGTCAATGATCGCACGCTCAAGCTGGCGACCTGCACACAAGCTGGATGAGCCCATGCTCAAGCCAGCGATCTCAGGGTTTCGAACCTGGGTTCTCAGCATCCCAAGTTGACACTCTATCCACTGTGCCACCACCTGGTGAGGCTTCTCCTTTATTTTCAGCAGGGAGAACCAAGTCTCTTGTTTTAAATTTGCATTTTCCCTTACTCCACATACAAATTGGAAGGGTTGGAACCAAATTCGAAGCCAGGTAGGTTGACTCCAGAGTCCATACTCTTAATCTGTGCATTGTATTGATTCTCTGACACAGATCTGTAGTAATTATAATCATGCAAAGAAACAGGTGGATGGAAAATGAAATGAAAAGATGTAACACAGCAAAGGCAAAACTCAGTATAAAATCCATCAATCTGTATGGATGCTGAGGCTCTGCCTAGGGAGGGGCCTGGCCCCTGGGGAGTAGTGGAGTCTTTTGGGAAACAGAGAGAGAAGGTGGGTGAATCAGGGTGTAAAATATCCAAACATGGATTAGAATAGCAGTAAAAAGGAGGCATGATCTGAAGAACTGTGCCGGAAAGTAAGACTGGCTGTCAGGAGCAGCGGCAGGGTGGTGCTTGGCAGAGGACTCTGTGCAGAGGGTGCAGCGGACTTGGCTGCGGCGCTGCGTTCACAGCTGCCCAACTGGGCCACCCTCAGCCACACAAAGGCCCCACACATAGACGTGGTCAGCAAAAGACTGAACACAGCTGAAATGCAGGGTGAAATGGCAAGAACAGAAGGTGGAGGACAGCTTCACAGAACAAATAAATGGGAAAGTGGAGCCAAGTCAGCAAGTGTCTGGGTAAAGCAGATACAGAAAGGAGAAGGAAACGAATTCTGTGGCAGAAACAAAAAATACATTTGCTAAGATGCTTTCTGAATCCACTTTAAATGAAGAAGTCTTAGGGGACAGGAATTTAAAATAAAGTTATCTGTACACGATTTTCTTTTTTTCTGACAGTAGCAGACCACTCGCCAGGGCTCATTTGTCACGATGTGTGTTGTCTTTGCATGTGTCACGTATATTCAAATAAGGCACTGCTACATGGGGCTGCATAAAGAAGGCCTCTGCCTCTTTTTCTGTCTGCTGCGTCTTGATCAGTTTGGGGGAGTAGACACCACCCTCTATTGCTCTTCAACACCAATGCTGAAACATCCTCATAGTGTTCTCCACCCCACCCCCATTCTTGATCTGTTTCACATGAGGAGTATTGTAGAAACAGAGGAAACTCTGGAAGACAGTAGAGATCAAGAAGCCATGTGTCTGCCCACACACATTTTTTGTGGGCAGAGTCCACTGGCTTCCTTGGGGGCTGTTTCTTCTTCCTCCTTATTTCCCAAGAGATGTTCTTTTCTGCAGATGACATACTGGCCCCATCATTCCTGGCATGCCCCTAAATTGTGAAGGCCCTTCTTGGCCCTTCAAGCATTGGAAGGGTTCTCCTCCAAAGGGACAGTCCCATTTCAAGTGGTAGTGGCCCCAGGAGCCTCTGCAGTGGGCTCTGGCCTGGATGCAGGGAATGTTACCTGTGGGTGGTCTTCCCCTGCAGGACTGAGGCACATGTCTGGGTCTGAGCTGGCCGAGCTGCTGGACCAGGTGGAGGGTGCCATCCGAGACTTCTCGGAAGAGCTGGTACAACAGCTGGCCCGCCGGGATGAGCTGGAGTTTGAGAAGGAAGTGAAGAACTCCTTCATTACAGTGCTGATTGAGGTGCAGAACAAGCAGAAGGAGCAGCGAGAGCTGATGAAAAAGAGGCGGAAAGAGAAGGGGCTCAGCCTGCAGAGCAGCCGCGTAGAGAAGGGGAACCAGATGCCTCTTAAGGTAGGTGACAACGTAGCTGGAAGCCTGGGTGCATCCCATCTCGACCCACTGACCCCTCAGGTCCCAGTTCCAACCCTGCAGTGGACTCAGAAATGGGCCTGTACTGGGCAGCGACTGAGCAGGACACTGTGGTAGACAGTGGGGTATAGACAGGGAGAGGGTGCTCCTGTGTCCGCTCTGCCTCCAGAGGTCTCTGGTCTAACTAGAGGAGACGGGGTGTCAATGCAAGAAAAGCGGGAATATGTTCTCTTAGTCAAGTTCTTAGAAAGTGGGGAGGGGCATTTAGGACAGAGAGAAGTTGTGCCTTGAGACTCTGGGTCAGAACCCCTGCTGCTTGCTGAGCTTAGAGTCCTGACTTAACCTCTTTAGGATGTCGGTAGGGTGTGTCAGGATTGAAAATTGTGACGCTTTATTGACAGGGTTCTTCAGATCGTGGTTCATAACCAGGGAAGTTCAGCAGAATCATCTAAGGAGATTTTTCAAAATGCCTTTGCCTTGGCTCTATCTACTGACTTGGCCTAGGTGTGTGCATTTGGAAAAAGCATCCCAGACAAGGACAGTTGCTTTAACATCTGCCCTTCCCACTGCCCGGACATTTTGCTTTCTTCCCTAAGCTATTGGCATCATCACATTCTACTGTACAGCTTTATTTTTCTGTTTACAGAATGAGGGCAGAAATGAGGGAACTTTGGGAGTACAGGGGCGCTTGTTAACCGGGGGCAACTTGCTTAGATATGAGTCTTTGAGATTCTATGTGTTCTCTCAAAGCTCAGGTATACATTTGGCCTGTTTCTTAGCCCAGGTCTTACATTTACTTTCTAGTAACAGAGCTCTGGGGCAGTTACGTGAAGAGTCATGGGTCTGGGTGGTTGAGAGAGAACACATGAGCCCTTGGGGGTGATGGCCACAGCAGGAAGCACCTGCTCTGCTTAGACTCTCACTCCCCCCCTCCTCCCAGCGCTTCAGCATGGAAGGCATCTCCAACATCCTGCAGAGCAGCATCCGCCAGACGTTTGGCTCCTCGGGATCTGACAAACAGGTATGAGCTGTCTTCCTGGTTCCAGCTCTCATCCTAGACTCTTGCAGCTTGGCCTCCAAGCAGAGCAGGGGGTGGTGACTCAATAGTATTACCCTGGCACTCAGGCAAGGGTGGTCTTAACATATTCTGTGGAGGAGAAACAGGACGTCTCTTGGTAAAAGTGAACAGTTTCTTGAGCTCCAGTAGTCTAGGGCATGGATAAAACTTAAAACTCAACACTGCTTGTAGACCTACAAGTTAACTTGTTTTAAGAACAGAATGTATTAAAAGAGAAATGTGGGGTTTTTTTGTTTTGTTTTGTTTTGTTTTTTGTATGACAGAGACAGATAGAGGGACAGACAGGAAGGGAGAGAGATAAGAAGCATCAATTCTTCATTGTGGCTCCTTAGTTGTTCATTGATTGCTTTCTCATATGTACCTTGAGCGTGGGGCTACAGCAGATTGAGTGACTTTTTTTTTTTCCCACAGGTTCATTTACTTTATTCATTTGTATTAAGTGCACCTTTTTCTAATATGTTAACAATTTATCAAAAAATCAAAACTGAAAGTACCTGTTAACAGTTTCCCTATTTTTACGTATTTCTGTTCTACAATGCAAAGGTATTTTTATTTTAATCACTTAATTGGTTCATCAAAGGCCTAATTCTCTCATAAGCAGCATGTTTTAGTTTAAAATTCAGAGATTTAATAAACTGATGAAGACAGTCAATTTAAAACAAACTAGTTTCATTCAGGGTGGTTCATATGTTGATAACCTAGAATCCTGATTAGCCAAAATTTAAAACCCAGCAGCTCTCATTCCACAAATGCATTTCTCCAATGTTAGAAACATTTCTTGAATGTTAGGAACGAGTCTATTCTCACTTTGGAGAACTATTTTGTCAGATACCCACTACTGCCTGCACATTATCTTCTAGCATTACACCTGGTGCTTTTTGTCTTAATTACAGAGGTCCAAGTTTCCTGTAAATACCAATATCTTATATGGGCAAAGCAGTTAATAAAAATCAGTAATTTATTATAAGCCAAATGTTCTTGTACTTATCCCACTATTCCCTAAATTTCCGAACCTTTAATGTGTTGATTTTGGTCTGTCCTTAATATAAAATATATCTAAAAACAATGGTTGCAGAGTTGACACCAAAACAAATTAATGACACTTTCAAGGCAAAGCAGAGAAACTGTTACTTCAGTGTTTTCTTCACTGAGTTCTGACTCACTGCTCTGTGATACCATCTGGCTGAACACTGACATTTCAGTTTATAACAGTAAAGATACTTACACCTCTATGGGTTTAAAAATTGATCTGCACAAAAGAAATAAAAAAAACTTTATATACAACAAATTTGTTTTTCAAAATACAAAAATAATATCTGTCACTTGTCATGCTGACAAATTGATACATATATACATGCACGAGAAAAGTTCCAATTTAGTCATCCGGACAGCTGAAGCTTCTATATTCTTAGTATGATGAACACACTGCCACTGAGTTTTTACACTGACAGATGTATTCAAAATATTTCATATACTAAATACTGCATTGGTCTCTGCATGTATAAGTGCCAGTTATAATAACAGTTTCTGTTCTCCTTGATTAAAAGTATGTCTCAAACAAGCTAATATTAACTGCACTAAAAACTACAACAGTTCAAGAATTGATGACCTTATTTAAAGAAATTCAAAATGTACAAAATAACAACTATAAAAGGAACAATCACTGCCATGCAAAATTTTAAACTAAAAACTGCATAGAAATGCAATTTAAAATGGCAAACTCAAATTTACATAACACTTAAGATAAAAAAGTCAGGAGTAAATTCTACCAACACAATTCTTGCAAGGATTTAGAAAAGTAAATACATTCTCTTTGCTGGTTTAATGGTATAAAGCAGATCTTTAAATCCATAGAACTGCCTCTGTCCTTGATCTCAGGAAATTAGCTCTTTAACAGTTGTTTTTATGAAACCTTTTCTTTCAGTCAAATCATAAGCAGGATAATTTTCATAAACCTTTTTGCAAATCTGCCTCATTGTAACTTCCTCCAACTTAGCACTAGCCAATAATTTCTTTACTGTTTCCTTTAACTCTTCGTCTGTAGGAGGTTTCTTCAATTTCTTAATTAAAGGTTCATCATCTGAACTATCTTCAGATTCACTTTCTTTTTTGGAAGTGTTTTAATTCTTCTTGGTGGTGCTGCTATCTGCCTTCTTCACATTCGCATTCTTTACAGATTTTTTACTTTTAGGAGTGGTTTTCTGTTTAGGTTTTTCTCTTTTAGAAGTTTTTTTTGGTGGCTCCTCTTCACTATCTTTATCTTCATCCTCTGAAGACTCTTCCTTGTTTTTCTTTTCATCTTCATCACTGCTAGACTCATCTGACAGAATTTCAGGACATTTGGTCCGCTTTGCTTTCCTTGCCATTCCAGAACTGTTCCGTTCCTTTTTGTTGCCTTTGCTAGAAGATATTTAGATTTTGGCAATGGTTTGCCAGAAGGCTTTGGATGCATTAAGAAATTCAAGATCCTCTTCACCAATTCACTATTTACACCTGCTCTCTCCAAATCAAGAACCTCACAAATGCTTTTTAACATGGCATTTCTAAATTTTTTCAACATTTCTTCCTTTTTTATATATTGGGTACTTCCTTTTTCAAATGGAAAGCCACTGAACTGACCCACATTCTTCTTTAATGAAGATACTGTGCCTGGTCTGTTGTAAAGTAGTTTATGTAGATTTCTAAGTTCATCTGTTTTCTTCTTACTCAAAAAAAAATGTATCCTTTCAATTTCACAGAGTTTCTGCCCTTTTCCTTGTGCAATTGTAAACAGCTCTCTTTGTAAAGAAGAGACTTGCATCGTCAACCTCTCGACTTTCTTCTTTTCCCTCTTGCCTTCCACTATGAGACTTTTCTTTCTCTTCCTCCTCGTCCTCGTCCTCGTCGTCCTCCTCGCTTTCCTCTCTCGGGTCGGGAGTTTGGGGCTCTTTCTCCGACGCGGGCTAGTGGGGGGGGGGGTCCCTCTTCCTGCGCAGCAGGGGCCGAGGAGGACATGCTGCCGGCCGCGGGTCCCGGCCGCCGCGGGCCTGGCGCGCGTGGACACAAGGAGGCTCCGAAAGACGGCGGCGGGCGCGGAAAAGAAGGCGCCCGGGAAGATCCAGGCGTGACGCTCAGATTGAGTGACCTCTTGCTCGAGCCAGCGACCTTGGGTCCAAGCTGGTGAGCCTTGCTCAAACCAGTTGAGCCCATGCTCAAGCTGACAACCTCAGGGTTTCAAACCTTGGTCCTCTGTGTCCCAGTCTGATGCTCTATCCACTGCACCACCACCTGGTTAGGCAAAAGAGAAATGCATTTGATGATTAAATCCGTCTGAGATCTTAATTTAATCTACTACCTTGGGTCACCAACTGACCAGTCCCACCAGGATGGCCCCTTTAGCTGCCCACTCTGACTGTAACCCATGCGGTGGCATCTCCAGTCAGCTCCTTTTAGTCAGTTACTTGCCTGAGAAGCATTTCTGGTTATTTAGACAGTGTTCAAAACTTCTACTGTGTGCCTATTATGTGCTGAACTCTGCTGCTAGGCCCTCAGGTACAAAGATGATGAAGTCCTGATCCCTGCCCTCTTGGAGTGCATGATCTAATAGAGATGGCCCACGTGTAAGTGGATGAGTGTGAGATTGTGGGATAAATGCAAATAAATTGCTTATGTGTTTTACACATATTTGTACCTGAATCCTAAGTGTTAGAATTCTAGAACACGTTATGGGAGGAGATGTTAGCAACATCTGACTCAGTCCCTTATTCCACAGTGGTGAGAACTAAGGCCCAGAGATATCAGGCAAGATGTTCCCAAAGCCACCCTGCTCATGTGCGAGAGCCAAGTGGCAGAGCCATGGTGAACACACACGCCTCTGACTGTGGTCTGCAGGTGTTCCCACTCACTGTGCCAGGTGCCCTTAGAGTGCCTCAACATTTTTCTGACCCAGTGTCTTTGATAGCCCCATGGACTCTAAGATAATTTGGTTGTAGAAACACTTCATATCCAGCAGAGGGAGTGAACCCAGCATTCAAGACCAAGGGCATGGTTGAGGTTCTCTTGCTGTCATCTTGACAAAAAAAAGAACCATTTATTCTCAAATAGCACTGCAAAGGGTAAGAAAATGTAGTACCTTCTCTTTGCTGTCAGCCCACATGAGAAAACTCTCATAGGACTTTTAAATAACCAAAGAGTTTCTAGTGTCTGGAAACTGTAGAAGTTGGAATGGAGGGCATATTTTTCCTGGCTGATACAATAAACTCTTAGTTTTAAAGAGATACTCCCTAAAGACAAAAGTATGGAGACAGGGTGGTGCAAATTATTATGGGTGTTGTCGAGAATATAAGATTTGATGGAACGTGTTTCTTAGAGAGAAGTGCAGTCCCCATGCAGGTTGTCTCAGGCCTCTCAACCCTGGAGGAACCGTATCTTACGTCTCAAGCCCTCCATGCCATTTGTCTTGTAGTATCTGAACACGGTCATCCCTTACGAGAAGAAAGCCTGCCCTCCGTCGGTAGAGGACCTCCAGATGCTGACAAACAGTGAGTTGCTCCCATTCTCAGCAAGATCAGCTGCTCATTTTTCTCCATCTCTCCCTGTGAGTTGCATCCTTGGTGCCTCAGGCCTGAGGTTTCCAAGAACAGTTTTAGATGGGTCAAACTGGGCTCTGTGTCTGTGGCTCAGTCTGTCCCCTGAGCAGGGGTACAATTAGAGCACTCTACAGTGAGGGCCAAGCTGTCTTGTCCCTCTTCAGTTTCTGTAAGGCAAGAGATTTTCCAGAAGAAAGTGAGCTGGTGAAAGCGGTTGGGGCGGGGGAGCAGCGTGTGGGGTGCTGATATGCAGGGGCTTCCTGTTCACCCAGCAGTTCTCAAGGCTTTGCATTCTCTGCCGTGCCTGTGTCTTCCCTGCAACTTCAGGATGCCGTGCAGTCTCAATTTGTTCCTCCCGAAAGCAAGGAGCTCAGTCTGTGGGCCTGGCTGTATTTCTAATGAGAAGCGAGATTTCTTGGGTGCGGTAAGGCTGATTGGGAAGAAGAGTGTCTGGTTTTCTTTTTAGGAAATGATTGCCTCTTCTCCCCCATTTTGGCTCTACTGTCAGATATTAATAAACATTCTGAGCTATGATAGAAAACAGTGTGTAAGAAAGAACCATTTGTAGGCAAAGTCTCTTTATATACATCTTACACTGCAACCCCCAAAGGGCCAGGGCACATGGTGTTAGCCATCAGTGTCAGCTTGATTCTTTTAGGAAGAGAGTCCTAGGCTGAGATGTGACAGGCTCAGGGAATCAAGAGAAGTCCATCTCCCTGGCAACCATGCAGTGCATGAGTGACACACTAGCCAGGCTGCCCAGCCCATGGCAGCACTGCCCGGAGGGAACGGGCCAGCAAGGGCTATTTGGTACCATAGGGGATGGGAAGAGGAGCTTCCTTTGTTCAGCTGAGGGAGATAGATGCCTGCTGGGTCCCAGTGCTGAAGGGGACCAAACATTCTCATTCTTATCATTTTGGAAAACTCAAGCAGGAGGTTATGGTAAATAGAAATCCTGCTGACATCAATAGATACTGAGTCCTTGAGAATCTGGAATTTTAAATTCAAAAGACATTGGCTTCCTCTTCACTCATTTTAAACTCCTTTGCATAAATATGCACTAAGATTTTTTTAAAAAGGAGCAGATAGATATGAACTGACATTTATAGGTGTTTGTGTTTTCACGAGTAGTGAGATTTGGAAAATAAATTGGACAAATTGTAAAAGCGGATATATATAAACTACTCTATCATGGTCTTAATGAAGAAAGAGCTATGTATTTATTACAGATACCCATTAAGACATTCAGTGTGAAATCCTTTTATTTTAATTAAAAAACAATAGTTTTGTTTACACTGGTAAAGTTCACTTAAACATTATAGCTACAGTATATCAATCATTTAGATTACTTTGGAAATATCAAAAAGTGAACAAAGGAAAATAAATAATTCATTGTCCCCTTGACTGTGTTTACTGTTCTAGTGCTTTTCGGCCATAATATTTTATGTCTCTGTCATGTAGTTGGGATTACACTGGCTAAAACATTTTGTATCATGATTTTAGTCACATCAGCCAACATTTGGGTAACATTTTTTTATGGCTCTCTCTTCTATCATGTGAATATACCACATTACAATATTTTATTCCCCTTGAAAAGAAAAAACACTGCTGTTTTTCCTGAATGCCCATTCTCCTGCAGGTTATGAAAGCTCTGTTGGCCAAATCCTTGTATGGGTTTGTGAACAATGTCTCCTCTTTACCCTACTCCTGCATAGGGCAAACACCAGCTCTGGGGCCTGGACAACTCATACATTTTGGCTTTTGAGATTAACTTAGCCACATATTGGCTGAGTGCTCTTACTGTATTTTTATTGCTATCTTCTGGATATGGCATCAAGTCTGCCTATGCTCAGTTGTAAAGTATTTCCAGTCTATTCAGTTGAAATGAATACATGTCTAAAAATACAGAGGAAACAAAACAAAACAAAAAAACACACGATACCGACTGGGAGGCCCTCAGGTTCAGTCTCTCTTTCTGGACCTGCCTGCTGACTCATGCTATTGTCAGGCCCTGTTCTTCACCCACTCCTGATTTTTGGAATCAATCTCATGACCTTGGCTTGACACTAGGCAAGGTAATCAATGGAGAGTAAGGACATTGAAATAGGTCGGAGGGCCTCCCTGCTGATCTTTATTGTTTTCTCGGTTTGCAAAAAATTAAACGTGTTCATTGAAGAAAACCAGACACTATGGGACTATAATGGAGAAAGGAGCATCCCCTGTGGTCTCACTCTCAGAGATAACCACTTTTAACAGTCTCATGAACATTCCTCCACTTTTTTTTCTATGAACATGAACGTTTAAAAGCTAATACATAATGTTCTGTAGCCTTCTTTCTTCACTGTTAAATATGTCTTGTACATATAGATTTCTCTCATTTTTCATAAAGCTATGTATGACTATATGGGATAGAGTTTATTTAAGGAATCAATTGGTGAAGAAATGTATTGGTAGACACCCCTACCCTCAGTTTTTGATATTATAAACAAGGTCCAGCTACTTTCTTGAAGGATTTTCTACAAAACTGACCTCTACAATATGGATTATGAATATGAGAAACTGATACCTAGTTTAATGACAGAAAAAGCTATTTTAAAAACTTTTACAGAAAGTCTTTAGGCTTTAATAACTTGTCATCATTTAGTTTATGTGGAGTTATGTCCTGTTTCAACAAAAAGTCCATAAGCTCCTTGAGGATCCATCAGTCTCTTGCATTTCCAGGAATTCTAGTGCTGTGCCAGGTATAAAGTAGAAAATAAATATGTTAGAGTAAGAACTATGTGATTTCACCCATAGGTGGGATATAAAAATGAGACTCAGACATAGATAAAAGTGAAATGGTTACCAGGGGTAGGAGGTTGTGGGGGAAAGAGGAGTAAAGAGGGACAAATATAAGGTGACAGAAAATGATTTGACTTTGGGTGATGGGTATACAACATAATAAACAGTTCAAATGCTACAGAAATGTTTACCTGAAACCTATGTACTCTTATTGATCAATGTCACTGCATTAAATTTAATTTTATAAAAATAAAAAAAGATTTTTAAAGATGGTACAATAACTATGGAATGCTCTAGAATTACTTTTTGAGAATCATCTTGTCAAAATATATTATGCTTTCATATACAAAAATTCATTTGTTATAAATAAAGTGCAGGTGAGGAAATTTCCTAATATGTTTATATGAATAGAATGTCTTTAGAGACAATTTTATTGGTTATTCAGTGATGAGATGACTATTATTCTAATGTTTAGATTGTATTTGAAAGCTGATTTTTTAAAAATTGCTTCATTTATTTATTTTTATGATTATTAAAGACATATACTTAGAAAATGATGTGGAAAGTATAGATGAGCTAAACAAAAAAAGAGTGAGAGGTAAAGGAAAGAAAATAAAGTCACAAAGAGGCCACTCTGACTCTTGATATTGAATGCTGACTCTTAACAGAAGCTTCTAGACTTCTGCTCAATACTCTACAAATGGTCTGGTTTTCTTGACTCATTTCTCACTCACTTTGGGTTGGTGGATTGTTTGGTCTAGAAGTGAGCTTTATGCCTTGATGGTACCTTGGCTCATCTCTGTCTCTCTTCTTCCTCAGTTCTCTTTGCCATGAAGGAGGATAATGAAAAGGTGCCCACTTTGCTAACAGACTACATTTTAAAAGGTAAGAGCTGGCCCTGGCTGGTGGCTCAGTGGATAGAGTGTCGGCAGGCATATGGACGTCCCAGGTTTGATTCCTAGTCAGGGCATACAGGAGAACCGACCGTCTGCTTTTCCCCCTCTCCCCCTTCTCTCTCTCTTCCCCTCCTGCAGCCAAGGGCTCAATTGGTTTGAGTGTGGCCCCAGATGCTGAGGATAGTTTGTTTGTTCTGAGCACATCAGCCTCAGGTGCTAAAAAGGCCTTGGTGCTTGAGCATTAGCCCCAGATGGGCAGAGCATCAGCCCCAGATGGGGTTGCCAGGTGGATCCAGGCCAGGGTGCATGCAGGAGTCTACCTCACTATCTCCCCTCCTCTCACCAAAATAATAATAATAATAATAATAATAATAATAATAAAAATAAAAAATGAAAATAAAAGGTAAGAGCAGCCCAGCCCTCCAGGAGCAGAAGTGGTCTTCTGGCTCCCTTCCCCAGGACGCCTGCTGAAAGTGTGGAACGCTCTGTTGCAGCCTTCCCAGACTGCACAGGGCCAGGGAAAGCAAGTGGACAATTGTGAGGCCCTCACAGTCATGGGGTTTTGCTTTGGGATGTTGCTTGGAGGCCTGAGAAGGAGATTTCATCACTCCTGAGTCACCAGAGTGATGGCACATGAGAAGCAGCCAAACCAACAAAAGACTTACTGTGGAAGTGCTGTGAAGTTGGCTATTTAGTTGGGAGAAACAAAGCCTGAGAATACTGTTAAGAATTTTAAGCCAACAACCTGAGTCATGATGAGCTATAAACTTTATAACTATTTTTTGTTTTATTTCATATTTATTTAACATATATAAAAGTAGAGTGAATGATATATGAACTTTTATGTACTTAACACCCTGCTTTAACTATTATTAATGCATTGTCAATCGTGTTTTATTTATACCCCTTTCCAACTTCTCCCTTTCATATTATTTTGAAGCAAATCCTAATCATCGTATTTTTCCATACATAAATATTTCAGGATACAATTCTAAAACATAAGAATGCTTTAAAAAAAACACAACCACACTATTATCACAGTTAAAAAAAGAAAGAAAATTCTCAATATCATTGACTATTCTAATCAGTGTTCAGATTTTCCTATAAAATTGTTTTTCAACTTGTTTGAAGATCCACTGAAGGTCCATATTGCAACTGGATATGTCTCTGAAACTCTTCTTTTTTTCTCTGAAACTCTTTTAACGTGTTATATAGGCTTCTCTTTCCTTCCTCTCTCTCATTCCTTGATATATATTTTTTTATTGGAGAAACCAGGTTGTTTGCCCCATAGATTTTTAGTCTGGACTGGATTTTGCTAGCTGGTAGTGTCCCCAAGGTTTGATTTAACATGTTCTTCCATCTTTTGTACTTCTTGTTAATTGAGCTAGAGGCTTGATCAGATTTAGTTTCATATTTTTTTGGTAAGCACTATGTTATTGATGGTTGCAAACTTCCATTAAGAAACACATACTCTTTGTATTTCCTTTCTTTTTTGTAATGTAAATATCTGTGTTAGTCTGCCCAGGCTGCTAAAACAAAATACCACTGCCTACCTTAAACAACAGGTTTTATTTTCTCCCAGTTCTGGAGGCTAGGCATTTCTAATGAAGGCTCTCTTCTTGCCTTGTAGATAGTGATCCTTCCTTCTGTGATCTAGGGCAGTGGTCGGCAAACTCATTAGTCAACAGAGCCAAATATCAACAGTACAACGATTGAAATTTCTTTTGAGAGCTAAATTTTTTAAACTTTAAGTAGGTACATTTCTTATCGAGGTAGGGCCCACACATGGTATTTTGTGGGAAAGCCACACTCAAGGGGCCAAAGAGCCACATGTGGCTTGCAAGCTGCAGTTTGCCCACCAGGCCTCTAGGGGAAAGAGAGGGCTCTCTTCTGTTTCTTCTTATAAGGACACTAATCCTATCAGATCAGGGCTCCACCCTTAAGAACTCATTTAACATTACTTTTTCAGAGGCTCCATCTTCAAAAACAGCTGTACTGGGGGGTTAGGACTTCAGCATATGCATTTTTAGGAGACACAAGCATTCAGTCCCTGACAGTATCAACTGATGATCACTCATAATCAAGATCTTTTGTTCCTCTGATTTTTGCTCTACGTGCACACAGCTTTGGGTATAGTTTCAGATGGCTTGTGAACCTCAGTTAAGAGCCTCTAAGTTATATTGTTTCCATAAGGATCAGAGAGATTAGTCTTAAATTTCTGCAGGAGGAATTTAGGCCAAACATTGGAAGAACTTCTGACACTTAAAGATTTTAAAAGAGCAACAGATTACTCAAAGGACATTTTCAAAGAAGGTTTGTAGAAACGAGTTCTGTAAGTTAGCAATGTGAGGGCTAGATTTTACCTCACATGATCCACTGAAATGTCAGTGAATTTATAAAGCTAGTTAACATTTACTGAGCTCCTTCGACCTGCCTCTGAACAACCCTTTGGGCTAGGCAAAGGCACAGTCTACACATGAAGGTGTACACGTAAAGAAACAAGCAAGAGAGGTTGTAGAATTAGAAACAGCAGACCCAGGATTTGAATCCAGGCAGGTGGGCACTGAAGACAATGCACTTGTTATACCAAACAACCACCCATCATTGGCTCTTCCTGCTTCTGGAAGAAAGACATGTGACTGCAATGGTTCCTGGTTCTAAGGGGGCAGTTCTCTGCCCAGGATGCTGGTGGGAAGCTGGTATGATAGCTCTCAGCCAGGGCCACCTGTGCTGGCAGGTCCTGACCTGCACTGGGCTTTGACCTCTGTCTTGTCCTCTTCTCTTTGCAGTTCTCTGTCCTACCTAACCTCGCCCTTGGAAGCAGCCTTGCAGCGGAGGTCACTGAGCAAGAGTCATTCCATCACAGGGACTGCATGATACGAGACCACGTAACCTCCGACATGTATTTAAACGTGTAGCGCTTAACCTGGATTAAACATGAGCAAACGCGCGGGTCCTTTGCTGTCATTGGCTTCTAGTCCTAGTAATCATTGGATGCATGACAAAGGACAGGGCTGGGGACACTGCCTGCTCTCCGCCTATGTCGGAGGAAGGCAGATACTCTCACCACTCACTATGTAGTCTGGCTCCAGCCCTCAAAAACAGCTTACACTTTAACACTAATTTTGAAATAAACTTTCATTTAATTAATATGCTTCATGTGTTTTGGAGTGTGATGTCCAGTGGCCCCTTGTTACAGACCCTCCAGAGGAAGGATGTGTGGCTGCCTTCACATGATGGCCTGGGGCCTGTGGCGACAGCATGGTGTTTAGGGAGCAGGAACCTGCCCCGTTGTGGTCGCCATTGGACTGCACGTGGTACAGACAAAGGAGAAGGCCTCTCTAGCCTATATGACTCCGTGCCTCGGCAGCTGTAGCGGAGCTGCAGGATATGTGGTAGGAACTTACTGTCATAGGGGGTGTCAGAGGAGGGGGAAGGTTGTGAAGTTAGCAGATAGAAAGTGAGCTCAAGGAGCAGTCAGGCAGAGGCAGCACCTTCTGGTGAGGTGACTAGATTGGCTCCTGGAGGTCCTTGACAGTCCCTTCCTGGGACCTGGAGTCTCAAGGATTGGCAGGAGGCAGCTCTGTTGAGCTGTGTGAGCATGGGGGGTTTTGGCTTCTGTCCTGACTGCCCCAATGACCCCTGGAAACCATATCCTATACTATCTATGCACATCCTGCCCTGCCCTTCCTGCAAACCTAGAGGTCCAGCAGCTATGACCCCAATGTGCTGTCTCTAGCACCAGTGGCAGGCAGCAGCCAGGCTTGTTTGACCAGTAGGTGACCACTGCCCTCATATCCAAATACTGGCTCAATTCTACCACAACCTCCATCTTCTGGCTGGAATGATATTAACCCTACCAATTTCCTCAGCCTCGTCTTAAAACAAAAACTTTTAGTAAGTACTTGCTAAGCACCTGCCACTGGCCTTCACACTCTCTACACATCAGCTCACCTCACAGCAGCCTTGTGTGGTAAGTGGGTGCCAGCATCGCAGTGATTTGAGGTGAGGGGGCTGAGAAGCAGAGGTGTTCAGAAGCAGAGAATCAGACTGGCACTTGGTCTCTTATCCAGTTAGACTTCCACTCACTCTTAGGAGCTCAGTGTTTGTTCAACTAAGGGTGCCACATAGAAAATTATGCTTTATCACTCTGGCAACTCACAGGAGGCCACACATCCACGTGGGTGACAATGGAAGCATCCTTGGCATCTGCCTCTCACTTCCTGGGCCTCTACTTTTCTAGGCCAGTAGCAGTCCCACCTGGTCTGAAGGGACTTGCCCTACTAGGGAAGCTGGTATGGTGCCTGCAGCTCTGACTTGGGCATCTGCATGAAGCAGAATGCTTGTGTAAATAGAGCCCTAGTTACTATAGACCAGTGATAGTCAACCTGGTCCCTACTGCCCACTAGTGGGCGTTCCAGCTTTCATGGTGGGCAGTAGTGGAGCAACCAAAGTATAAATAAAAAGATAGATTTAACTATAGTAAGTTGTTTTATAAAGATTTATTCTGCCAAACAGCAAAAATCCGACATAAAGTACTTGGTAAGTAATTATTATAATATGCTTTAACTTGCTGTAACTCTGCTTTATAAATTTTATAAAGTAAAGTTACTTCCCTACTTTATAAATCACCATTACTGTGGAACCGGTGGCCGGTTAGAAAATTTTACTACTAACAGAGATACAAAAGTGGGCGGTATGTATAAAAAGGTTGACTACCCCTGCTATAGACGATAGAAACAAACAGGTACCCGTTCAAACCCTCAGGAGTCAGCAAATTGATGTAAGTACCAGCCTTTGACAAAAGGGGTGACTTCAGCTCTGCAGTCATTGGAACTATGGCTAAGGATGCAAGGGGTCCCTGGTAGTGTCAGGTCATGAGCAAGTTAGCACTGCCAGTGGTGGGGTTTTCACAGTCTCAGCAAAGGGGAGGCAGTGACTTCCCCAGGAATTCCACATTCTGCCTTGGCTTTGTCAGATCTGGGTCAACTATACCTTTCCCCCAATTTATCCTGCTAGTGCAGTGGTCCCCAAACCCTGGGCTGCAGACTGGTACCAGTCCGTGGGCCATTTGGTACCGGTCTACAGAGAAAGAATAAATAACTTACATTATTTTCATTTTATTTATATTTAAATCTGAACGATGTTTTATTTTTTAAAAATGACCAGATTCCCTCTGTTACATCCGTCTAAGACTCACTCTTGACGCTTGTCTCAGTCACATGATACATTAATCTGTCCCACCCTAAATGCCAGTCTGTGAAAATATTTTCTGACATTAAACCAGTCCATGGCCCAAAAAAGGTTGAGGACCACTGTGCTAGTGTGTCTGAAGGAGCAGAGACAAGCTCATCACAGGTGCTGGCAATTAAAGATAAATCTCACGCGTCAGGGATGTACTCCGGCTAGGAGGAGGTATATCTGGGAGCGGATGGTGGGAGCAGTGGCTTCTCTTTGCTCTCCTTTGTGTACATAGGAGTTAAGGAAGAATATTCAATTGGTTTCTCACGGTTTCGCATTGCCCTTCCCTCTGTCTCCACTAATCAAAGTGTGGTGCCCAGACCAGTATCACCAACAACATCCTAGGAATTGTTAGAAACACAAAGCCTCAGGCCCCACCCCAGACTTACTGAGTCAGAAGCTGCATTGTAACAAGATCTGCGGGTGGGCGGTATTGGCATTAAGTTTTGAAGAAGCTTTAGGTTTTCAGTGTTGCTGGAGTCCTGACCCCGGAGGCTGAACCTGAGGAATGCACAGGTAGTGGGGGTAACAGGTCAGCACAACTGTCTTCCCCCAGCATCCTCCCGCCTGCTTTAGGACTGTAGGAGGAATCCCAAGGGCAGACTGATGACTGATCCTTCAGACTCCAGTGGGTCTTGAGTGCCAAACTCAAGTCCTATCTAGGAGGTCCACAGCCAGCAAGGAACTTTGGAAAGCAAGTTCTGCCGGGTGCCTCCCGGGTGCCTCCCAGGGGGCGAGCGGCTGGGCTGGCTAGCGAGCTGTTTACCTGAAGCATGTTCCCATCAGTGGAAGGCCTTGCTGTGGGTTTTGCTAAGCTTAACCGTAAGTCCTGGTAATGGCAACCCCATCGTGAAGCCAGACACTGGCCTTCCCTTCTGCAGAGCCGGAAGATGGCCAGGGGCTGCGCCATTTCCAATGGGTAGTCCCCACTTTCCCGACCCTTGTGTTTCTGTTTCATGGTGGGAGACAGACGTGCGATAGCAGAGAGAAAACCCAAAAGGAAGTGTGTTATGGCCTAAAGTTTGTGTGATAAATTGGAGTTTAAAAATGAAATAAACCTTTCTTGTGCTCGCTAGAATAATGTCTGAAGTATGACTCTCTTCAGCTCATGGCCAGGGAAGAAGAGAGGGAGACAGTCGGTAAAAAGGTGTGATCCTCCAGGTATCTTAGAAGATGAACGATAAACCAAGTCCTAATGGACGGCGGCAAGTCCGTTTTCATGACTATTTTTGAGCACCCACTGTGTCCTAGGGACTCCTGCTACTGAGGCACTGGTGTCGCACCAGGTGGAAGCAGGGAGCACACCTGGTGCCCAGATTTCCTGGCAGGAGGAGGAGGAGGAAATGGCAGGGGCTGTGTGGATCCCAGGGAAGGCAGGAGAGGTGACTTTCCTCCCCAGCCAGCCTCCATGATTAGTATGCGTGCAGAGGAGAGTAATTAACTGCTGCTCTTAGAGAAGAGACTGTGGCGTTCTTGATGGTGCCTATTTCCTTGGGAGGATGAGAGAATAGTTGTTGGGGTTCCTGCCTGAGCCTGGGCTGTGCTCTCCTCCTCCCTTTACTGGAGAGGGGAGGCAGGGGTCACTGTAGACCAGGACGGTGCTCTGGCTTTCTATTAATGCCTTTCTTTTAAAAGAACAATGAGCCACCTTAGTCCACAGCTCAGCAGCTCCACCCCCCCCCCCCCCCCCCCCCCCGCCCAAGCCCTCATGCATATTCATCCTGCTTCAAAGAGCACAGCATGGAATATGCAAATTAGACAGACAGGAGCTGGTTGGCATTTTGATAATAGCTTTGTCTGAAAAACCCCAGAGATATATGTGCATCTATTTCTCTCTCCTCCTCTCTTTTTTCTTTCCCTCTCTCTCCTCTCTTTTCCTCTAGCCAGTATCCTCTCCTCATTCTCTCCTTCGCTCTCAGCCTGCCAGAGAAGGGGACAGTGAGTCACAGAACCCAAGAAGTGAGTTGGTGACAGAGCCAGGCATCTGTTCCAGCCCATTGTACTTCCCCGTAACCCCCCCCCCCCCCCCCCCCCCCTCTCTTCCTCTTGAACAGACGCACTCTGCTTTTCCCTTACTAAAATGGTATGCAATCTGACAGCACCCCTGGCCTGTCCTCGGCTCTTGGTGGATTCCCCTACCCCCTTGGGTCTGGGCACCCATTCTATCTCTCTCCTAGAGATGACCACCCTCCTCTTTGTTCTTCCTCTGTCCTCCCACCTGGTCTCCCCTACTCTCAGCAGTCAAGTCTGAAAAGTCCTAAGAACCTGGCCTTGCCCTCTGACCGGCTGGAAGAAATCACCTGCACAGGCCGGCAGTGAGTAAGGCTTGGATGTCCGCTGTCATCACTGACCTCACACATCATTCTAACACGTGACCATTAGCCGTAGTACAGTGGACCTGCTATTGCTACCTCTTTATCTCAGCGTGTGGACAGCCAGCAGAAGCCTCTCCTCCAAGACCCGTGTACCAACCCCTCCTGTAGCATACAGTTCCTAGAGGAGTGCTCAGGGTGACTTCTCCCTGCCCCCACACTGTAGAAGCCTCGAGTTCGGAGCTGGGGGCCTGCGGGGGCTGTTGGGGGAATTGGGCTAAGGCTGGATCCATGCCTCTGAGTGTGGCTTCATCTGGGGCCTCAGAGGAGAGAAACAAAAGTGGGTGTAGGGCTGCTGGTGCCCTGGAGGATTTCAGGGAAGAGGATGCTTCTGCCTTGACCCTGAGGGCCAGCCCTGGTCAGGCCGAGGCGGAGGGAGGCAAATTACCTCACAGGAGGAGCATGTGTTTGGCTTTTGGTTGAAATCCCAGCTCTACTACAGAGTAGCTAAATAATTTTTGAGAAGATTATTTAATATCTGTGAGCTCTAGTTACCTCATTTTGGAAATAAGAATAGTAATATTAACAATAATACCAGTAAACCCAGGTTATTTTGAATAATCTATAGTATCTAGCATATATGCTAAGTGCTCAATCAATTGTGACTTTTAGTTTTACTGGTAAACTTTGAAAAACGTATAGAAAGGGCTGGCTCTGTGGCCTCTTGAGTCTGAGGGGGTCCGATCATCATTTCAATGCAATGGACACAGAACCTGAAAGCAAAAACAAAAATGGACCGAAATGACAGGGTGTGGCCCATTTCCCTAAAATCAGCCCTCCTCTTATGCTTTAGCCTCAGAAAACTTGCTCAGCGGCAGTCCCATGCCACCTGGCACCTGCTGATTTTAGAACCGGGGCCCTCGGGTAATCCTGGACAAGGGAAACAAGGCAAAGAGGCAGGATTATGTCACATTCAGGTTCTTTTGGGTGACGTGGTGGGTGAGTGAAGGTCAAAATCAAATTTATTTTGCACTTAGAAAAAAGATTCTTCATTGTCAAGGAGACATGTGGAGTGGCAGATGTTGGGCTAACAACTGTGTTAGGCTTGCACACTTGCACTTTGCCCGATTGGTGCATGAGCACGGGGCAGCACCATGTGTGTATAGTCTATGTAAGGCTGCAGGTGCTTGCCCTCAGGGCAGCAGATTGTAGTTTGCAGACTGCCTGCCACCATTGGTAGAGGCCATTGTTTGATATTGTTTGCTAGTGAAGGGGCTTTCCTCCCCTGGACTGTTTGCTTGTCAGTCCTGAAAGAGAGAGAGAAGTGGTCTTCCCTGCCCTCATGCTTGTCTGCAGTTGCAAGACTAATAAACAGAATGGCCCACCAAGCTCAGGCTCCACAGTGCTTTTACTGTCTGCCTGAATCCAACGTGAACCTTCATGGCCTCAGCCACTAGCCTTTCAGGACACGAGCACTAACTCAAGAGGGTGGAGAAAGGCCTCCCAGATCTCCGGAAGTGCAGCTCCCACTTAGTGAGTAGGCCTTGGCAACCACAGCCAAACAGTCTGGAATGTTTCTCCTTCATCCATTTGTCTCCAGAAGGCCGAGCTCAGATCACCTGTTGAAGTTGGAAGAATTGGGTGGCTCTGGGTAACAGTTAGGTCTGTCTGTCCTGAGAGTCATTGAGCAGTGAAGGGAGGTGACAAGTTACAGTGCTGTGGATGGGATTACTATATGGGGTGGGCTGGTTGAGTTGCCCTTTCCAGGACTGAGAAATTGTTTTTCAGTCTAGGCTCAGATTGTTATGTGCAAATACAATGGGGGTGGGTGGTGGTGGTGGTGCTGAGAGCATCAGGCATTTCAGCTCAGAGCCACTGCATTGCAGATTCTTTTCTGAAGCCAGGTTTGTGTGACACAGTGGCTCAGAATATCTATAGTGCTTCTAAAGATGCACCTACCTTGGCCCTACCTTTGAATAGGAACTTGGACACCTGCAATTCCAGAAGCCTGCTTAGCAATTTTTTTTTTTTTTTTTGACACAGAGAGAGAGAGGGATAGATAGGGACAGAGACACAGGAAGGGAGAGAGATGAGAAGCATCAATTCTTTGTTGCGGCACCTTAGTTGTTCATCGACTGCTTCCTCATATGTGCTTTGATGAGGGGGGGGGGCTACAGAAGACCGAGTGGTCCCTTGTTCTAGCCAGCGACCTTGGGTCCAAGCTGGTCAGCTTTTTGCTCAAACCAGATGAGCCCGCACTCAAGCTGGCAACCTCAGGGTTTCAAACCTGGGTCCTCCGCATCCCAGTCCAACACACTATCTACTGCGCCACCGCCTGGCCAGGGATGCTTAGAAATTCTCAGGTGTACCCCAGCTGTAGAACTCCAGGGTAGGAGTTGAGGGAGAGACGGAGATGCCACTGGGCCTGGAGGTGTTGAGGAGACTCCATCACGAGGGCGCAAAGTTATTTCATCTCCTTCCAGGATGTGCCCTCACATGGATACTCAGCAGCATCCAGTCTAAAGGGCAGCAAGAAGTGTGAAGCAGTCTAGGCTTCGGGGGCCTGGGCAGTGTGTCAGTCTCAGATCTCCAGTGGGGCAGGGGGAGGTGCTGTCCTGAAGGAGGAGCGGCACCTCCAGAAGCAGTTGGGAGCTGCAGGACTGTTGTCTGCAGGATTAGCATTTCAAGTGAAGAAGCTGATGCAAATGGGCCCTGTGTGTAAGGGGAAGTTATTGGAGGGTCATGGCAAATCCAGGGGAACCTCATGTTTTTCCTTTTCTGCAAAGGACCATGGGTAGAGGAGCAAGCTTTAAATGAGTTTGCTATGATCAAGATTTTGCAATATGATGGGGAAATCAACCACCCTGAAATTCAAAAAATAGCCGGTGGATGTGAGGGATGCATACCTGAAGTGAGTTCTCTGAATAATGCTGGGCTGTTGTAAGGTGGAAAAATCTGAAATGCAAACGTATAATGAGATATACACAACTGAAGGGAATTGTCTTAAATAGCTGATTGTAATGAGATGTACATAAATTGCGAGACTTGTAATGAAATGAAAAAAATGTTCTTGCCTGATAATACTGCATGTAATGTCTACACCTGAAATAAGTCGTCTCAGTGCACTGAGTGTAATAAGATGCATATAATTTTAAAGAGTGTAATGAGATGAAAGATAAATCAAGCACTTGTCTCTAATGAAAGATGTACTAAGATGCACACACCTGAGGGGCATTGTCCTAAATGGGTTTGGTTTAATGAGATGCATTTAATTTGCAAAGGGGCTAAATGAGATTGGCCCAGAGAGAGGCTGAGAAACATAAAAGTATAAGAAACCTACACTTGAATGTGGTATAATAAAATCTACCTCGTCTGTGGGATGGAAAGAAGTTGCCAAAATGGAAAAGCATGAAGTATGATGCAGTTGGCTTCCCCCTGCCAGTCCTCGGTGATCCCTCAGCCCACGATGTTCTGAAAGTTGGGGGACGACCCTCAGCCACCATTGATGCCAGGCACAGAGCAGGCACCTGTGAATGCTTCCTGAGTGAATAACTGACTCGGGGCTGTAAAATTTTATATATAAATATATGCCAAAAGGAAGCTAAATCAAGGAACTTCTAAAGGCAATTGAAAACTATTTTCTGAGAGCAGTGTTTCTCAAAATCTTCAGGTATCTTGGCTTGAATCTGGGAAAACATGACTGTGGGGCCTAATCTGCATTTATAACAAGCAACCCTGGTTGCTTTGTGCCCAAGGCTCATGATGATCTCTAGAGGCTAGGTAGGCAGGCAACACCTGCGTGAAGACATTTGAATAAAAGAGAAAGGTACAGCCTAATTAGATGTTCTGGTACAGTGCACAGAGCATTGGACTGGGACACAGAGGACCTGGGTTCAAAACTCTGAGGTTGCTGGCTTAGTGTGGGCTCACCAGCTTGAGCAAGGGGTCGCTTGCTCTACTGAAGCATTCCCCCCCCATCAAGGCACATATGAGAAAACAATCAATGAACAACTAAGGTGCCACAATGAAGAATTGATGCTTCTCATCTTCCCTTCCTTTCCTGTCTGTTCCCATCTGTTCCTGTCACACACACACACACACACACACACACACACACACATCACAAAAAAAACAACAACAGAGGTACACTTTGCTGTTGATGGTAAGAGTATCTTCACTTCCACAAACGTATCATCTCTGTTATTTTCCAAAGGCAGACCTGCACTATTTTTTTTTTACTCTTGAATGAGTAATAGGCAGACAGAAATATTTCCTTTCTTAAAAACAACCACCCAAATATTGGAGAGAAAATCAGAAGGGGTGAGGGGACAGACTGATAATAAGTGGCAGCTGACTTTTGGTGTCAGTGTTGAGATTACCTCAGTGGCCACTATCACACTATCTGGCGACCACACTGTAGGGGCAGTTGGGAAAACAGCTGTATTAGGCTTGCTCGTTTGTACTTTGCCTGATTAGTGAGTGAGCACAGGGCAGCAACAGGTGTATATAGTCTATGTAAGGCCATGGGTGCTTGGCCTCAGGGTGGATTGTGGATTGCCTGCCCACCACTGTGCGGGGCCCTTTTGCTGTTCTTTTGCCTGAGAAGCTGTTTCCCCTGTTTGCTTGTCTGTCCTTGCGAAATTCTATTAAGTGGGAATGGCCCAACACTTTCTGGCTCTGCAATTTCTCTATTGTCTGCCCAAATCCAGTGTGGACCTGCCTGGCCTCGGCCGCTGGCACGACAGGGCAGCAATGATCCAGCCACACCCAAGTGCACTTGTGTGCAAATATAGGCCCCCAAGCTGCCTGATTGCCTGATGTTTCTAGAGAAAACAGAAATTTGAATTTTTACATGCGATCTTTTAACTTTTAAATGTTGGCCCCAAAACTTTAAAAATAACATATGATCCAGACAACACATGTCTGCAAGCTGAATTTGACCTGAACTCCACATCTCACCTGAGGGCCCCCTGTTTTGCAACTCAGAATAATAAGGTCTGAGATCAATCCTAGGATGAGATCATATCTTACCCATTATGGTAATGTCATGAGCATTTCTACTAGAATGTAAATGCTAAAGGTGAGAACTTGATCTTTGTTGATCACAACCATATCCTTGGCATCTAACACTACCTGGGACAGAGTTAGTGCTATAAATACAGATCAAATGAATGAGTCCAAGTCGGCTGCCATGTGACAGCATCATTGCCCTCATCCTGCCATATCCAAGGCAGTAGAGGGGTTCCTTGGTCAAGGAAGTATAGCTCAGACCATCAGCGCCCTTGAGTGGGAATCTCTGAATATACTCTGAAAAGCATATGATGAGCATCAGGGTCAGAAGTTAACCTGAGGAATTCCCGGAGCCCTGACATAGGAGCTCCATTCTGGGGGTAAAGAAAATCTCCCACCACTTCTCCCATGCACGAGGTCCCACCTCTCATTTCCACAAGCGTAGTGGCACGTCTCCTTGGGTTGGATGGAATTTGGGTCATGCACAGAGAGAGGGTGCTCCCTTCTCAAAACATAACCACTCACCTCTCAAATAATTTAGAAAATCCCCCTTTCAGCTGGCAGCATGATTGAAAAGATGACGGAATTTGGGAGAAAAACTTAGGAAGGGGTGTGAGAGGCTGGGGCCGGCAGCTCTGTAATTTCTTAGAATATTGTTCCCTAAAGTATTTTTTATGGAACAGTCATATAATTGAATAGATATGACTTGAAAAAAGCAAATACATTTGGGGAACAGGTTAAAAATGTTAAACAGGTTTCTTTCCTGCAGGACTTTTCAGAGCCTTTATTATAGTAATGTGCCTTTGAATCTCCACTAGCAGAATATAGTATCAGGTATCAGTTCATCCTAGACTAAGTTGGCCATGGAATTTTTTTGATAGCTTATTATCTAACAATGTGTTCTCTGGAAAACACTTCGTTGAAAGTCTGCCATCTTCCTGGCTCTGGGAAGTGAGGTTTTAAGTTATTCTTTCAGCTCTTGAGACTTTGCCCACCAGCTGGAGGCTGTTTGCAGAAGTCTCCAGGTGTGATGGGGTGGGGAATGGGTGCAGTGAGAACAGTGACCCAGAGAACCTCCATTAAATCTGCTGGAGGCCCATTCTGCCCATGAAACCAGTCCCTTCCCCATCTTCCGCCTGCTTCTCGGGTATTCACAGGTAAGTGCAAACTCTGTGTATGTAGCCTTTGCAAATATGGACAAGAAATTCCTCCTCCTGCTTCTAAACAGATGCCCTGGACAGCGACAGTGCCCTGATAAGGACACCTCTAGGCTGAAGGTTACAAGAAAGCCTGCCCCTAAGCTCCTTCTTGCCCTGGGGAATATAGTGCTGAATGGTTCAACGGGCAGGTTCCCCTCCTGACACAGTCCCTCTTGGACAGAGCAAGGATGGGCGTATGGGCTGGTGGCCGGCAGTGGCGACACTTGCTTCAGTGATGAAAACCCTAGGAGCCTAGGATGGAGATGGGAACAGCAAAGTCCTTTTGAGGACAGTGGAGATGGTGGAAGACACAACTGGTCTGAGCTCTCCACTGCTGGGGCAGGGGTGGGGCTTGTCAGGAGAGGGCAGTGCAGAACTTCCTCCTATCTTCTCTCCCTAATCTTGTCTTAGAGCTAGACACATGTGGTGAGTATGCCAAACTTGGCTATCTTCCTTCCTGGGTGGGGGGAGGACTGAGGTCACCAGAGACCCCTTTGCTTGTCACCTTCCATGTAGGTAGTCAGTTGAACAAAGGATGTCCTGAGTCTCCTAAATTCCCTCCGGCCCACAGTCCCACTAACCACAGAAACAGTGACTCACACAGAAAAATTATGGTAGGTAATAAGATTTACTGAAAACTTCTCAGCCACATTCAGTACTGGTTTGGTGGATACATCAGAAGGAGGTTGCATAACATTAGGCAGGTGGAGGGCGGGGAGGAGGATGTGCGGGCACGTGTGTGCGGTGTGCCTGTGCTGGGGCAGGTGGCTGTCCAAAGTGGTAAGTGGGTGTGTGTGCACGTGTGCACGTGTTTGAGTGTGTTAACAAGAAAAACAAACCAGAAAAGGAAATGTGTTTTATCCCACTGCACATTGCCAAAAAAAGCCTTTCTTCTACCTGTAGCATCAAAAGGGAATAAAAAATGATTGATTCACCAAGATTATAAATAAGGTTCTTTGTTTTTCAAAAACTCCTATTAAAACATTAAATATCAGCTCTTTAGGGGGAGAAATACATTCATTTCAGGGAGACCTCAGGAGAGCAACCATCCTTTTGCTCCACCCCAATCGGGTGGGGGAAGGGAAGCCCCCAGAGGGCCCTGAGGGTCCCCTCACGTGAGCCAGGTGGCCACTCACATCTTGCCACTGAAGAGATGGCCAATGCACAATTTACAAACAAAACTGCGAATCCATTAAATTAAATTCAATGGGAAACACATATGTGATCGGTCCTGTCTTCACAGCCATTGGGGTAGGAGGGAGGGAAGGCGGGGTGCCACTCAGGGGGACTAGAGGTTGGGTTGGGAGGGTGTGTGTCAGGGCAGATAGTGGAAAGTGTCCTCCTTGTGGGAGCCCCAGTTCCTCCAGTGCTGTGTGTAATGGTGGTGTGTAGGCTAGCGAGGCGGGTGGGGTTGGGCACCACTTAGCTCTTGGGTGCCATTTCTCTGGGCCCTCCCCCACACTTTGGAAATTGATGGGAGGATTTATGTAGCACCTTCTCCAACCCCTGGCTTCTCACTGGGCTGGATGCTTCTCTCCAATGTTTCTTCTGCCTTCTCTGAAGGATAGAATGAAGAAGAGAGGATGGAGGCTGATGAAACCAGCCTGGAGCAGAGGGTCAGCGTAGAGGGCCTGAAGGGTGGAAAGATTCCAAGCTGACCTGGCTTCACCTTCCCTGACGGTCTGTGGAGGGGGTGGAAAATATGAGGAGCTCCATCCGAGGGCTGGAGCATCTGGGATAAGATACCACTGTCCTGTTGTTATAGGAGCTGAGTTCTGTGAACACCTAGGAACAGCTATGGTTTCCAAAGTCACCTTGATATGGTTCGTAGCCCAGGTTACCACCTCCTTGGGTCCCGGAGCCCACCCAGGTGAAAGGACCCCTCTAAATCTCCTACAATTTGAGCCCGCCAGCTTCCTACCATTAGTAGAGACGGAGAGAAAAAGTCGGCTCTGGTGGCTCCATCCCTCTCTCCCAAGTCCATTGTTGCCTAAGCCCAGAGATGGGGCCTCAGAAGAATGAGCTGTGCCCTGTGGAGTTCAGGTCTCACTCTGATCTGTGAGATGTGATGCCTCAGGCCCTCCCACTGCTCCAGCCACTGGCTATATGTGTGGGCTCCCTCCTGCCCTCCAATGTCTCTTAAGGAGCTGAGAACCTTTAGGGGGTGGAATGAACCCAAACCCCCTTTGTCTCTGACTTTTCTCCTAACTCTGTCCCCGGGCAAAGGCTCTCTCTGTGAACAGCACTGATCTGCCTCACAGTGCAGGGCTTGTAAACAATTCAAGTCCTTCATCAGGGGGCCTTTGGGTGCCATCTGTCCTCAGGGATTTGATGAATCCAGATATCACTCCTGCCTTTCCGTAAAGGCTGCTTGATTGGCCCTACCAAACAGAGTCCTCCGCAGTTCTAGGGAAGTAGGGCTGGGGTATCATAAAAGCTTGGTGGTTGGGAAGGAGCAGGTGTCTCCTCTGCATTTTTTCAAGCTGATTTTGGGAAGCTAGGGCCCAACTTCCTTGGTGCTGCCTGCCCATGTCCCTTTCCCCCCCACCCTGAAACCTTCCTGATGACACTCCTCTCTTGTTTGGTGACCAGTGCCATCTGGGCTGCCAACTACTCCAGGGAGTCACTGTGTTCCAAGCCTAGGTCACTGACATTCGTTGTTTGCAGCTCATCAGCCTCCTCTTCCAGTTCCTCTTCCTCTTCCTCTTCCATCTCATCCTCATCCTCCTCTTCCGTCCCATCCAATGAGTCATCGTGTGCAGCCAGCATAGCCTGCTGCATGGCCATGGTGGCATTGTCTGAGGACAGGGACTGCAGGTTGTCCAAGTTGATGGAGCCTACGTGAGAGAAGAAGGCAAGGGTCAGCCCCAGGGGCCCCAAGGGAGAGCTAACTGTACAGGCTCGAGGGGTGGTGAGCTGGACAATTCCTGGCACAAAGCCCCTGTCCACGTGCTTGTCGGCCCCAAGCAGCAGCACTCCTGGTTACCATTTACTGAGCATCTTCTATGTAAATATGTCAAATAGTTTTGACTTTTTCTAACAATTCTGTAGGGTAGTCATTATTATCTTTTCTAAAGAGGAGGAAACTGCCCTGGCCTGATAGCTCAATTGGTTAGAGCATCATCCCTAAGCACAGAGGTTGCTGGTTCAATCCCTGGTCAGGGCACATACAGGAATGAATCTATGTTCCTCTCTCTCTCTCTCTCTCTCTCCCTCTCCCTTTCTCTCTCTAAAACAAATAAACATTAAAAAAAAGAGGAGAAAACTGAGTCTCAGACAGATACATCATTAGCTCAAGGTGAACAGTCAGACATGAGAAAATTGGAATTCTCTCCCTGGTTGTTTTAGCTCAAATTCTGTTGTTCTCACTCTACCTCACAAAACAATTGCCCATCACAGAGGAACTGCCAGCCATACGATCACATAAATGTATGTACACAGGAAGGTATGTACACACACACGCACACCTCGCCCCCCTCCACACAGAGCTGTTCTCATGTGCCGAGCTATAAAATGTCTTGGCTCACTGAATTATTCATTGTGCACCAGGTGACTGGCAGTTAAAAGTGTATAAGAAGCGTTTGATGGAGAAGCTGGGAAAACAAAGCTTTTCCTGGGCTCCATTCACAAGCTGGTTGCCTGTCCAGTATTTATAGATGGCTCTGACTTGTGCGGGACTGCGTGGACATCCACTGGCTCTAAAGAACTTAAGGTGGGTGTGGGAGTGAGGAGGGAGCTCTGTTGAGCAGTTCATACCTCAGATGACCACTAACTCCCACTGGTCTTTGTGAGACTGCTTTTGGCTTGTTAAAATAGATGCAAAAACATCCCCTTCTTTCTGGCTTACACACACCCTCTGGGGATCAGGGAGGGATAACTATTGTGACAGAACAGCCCTTGCCTCTTGGGCCAGGAGATGCTCAGCCCTTGAATCTTTGCACAGCTGTCCTGAAAGGGTCCCAGGGGCCACCCACCCACTAGTCTCCAGACTAGAGTATACTCAGCCCCAGTTCTTACCATCAGGATTTGTCCCTGGGGTGCCAGCCTGCTGCTGCAGCACCCCTGCAGCAATGGAGTTGGGCCAGAATCTTTGGGTGGGCCGGTGCTGTGACTTGATCTTCTTGGCTTTAGGGGCAGGGTCTGGGTTGCTGGCATCAAGCATAGGCTGCAGGATGCGCCTCCGGGCATTGATGAACCTGCCCAGGGGTGAAGGTGGATATCTGGTTAGTCACACTGGGTGATGGTAGGGTATGTGGGGACATGCATGTGTGTGCATGTGTGCATGTGTGTGCATGTGTGCCGAGATGGCTAAGCTGTTTCCAGAATCTCAGCAGCTGATCCACTGTACAGAACAGACTGGGGTCTGATCCGGGGTATGAAAGGCCAGCTGGGAAAAAGGCCCTGGGCTCTGAGGAGCTCAGGAATCAAGTAGTATCCATAAAGCAGCATGGGATGAATGCACGAGGAAGGTCAGAAATCTCTACTTGAGACCCATCAGGATTGAACAGAGGAAGGAAGAGCCCCCGTAGTCAAAGGCACTAGGCTCTGACTTCTCTCCAGAGGGCTGAGGGTTCAGATCAGGGAGCACAAGTCTTGGGTGTACTCCCATACAGCTAGACCTCTCTTCTCTGAGATTTCTATGACAGCCCAGCCACACACAGAGAAGAGGAGGTTGAGATCCCTGTGAGGTCGGAAAGGCCGACTCTTCCTCCTCCCTCCCACTCCTACCTGTGCAGAATGTTTTAGTTCACATAGGTGGGGGGTAGACCAGGTGACCATTGGTGGCCCCTCCAGTCCTTGGATGCAGGCACTTGTGTGTGTCTGCAGTGCAGGTGGGGCTGGGTTTTCTATCCAGTGATGTTCCTGGCACAGTTTCCCAGCAGAGGGCGCTGAGAAGCTGCAAATGAAGCAATAGGGACCTGTGTTGATTCTGGTTTTCTGCTTGGAGTCCAAATAGGAGGACCGGAGTAGTGGCTGGCTGGGACTGAGGCAGGACTGGGCATGCCGGTCTCTTCTCTATGCTGTGCATTCCCCTGCCAAGCCAGTGACCCCTGCATCTGAGAGCCTTTGGGTGGGCGATGCTAACTCACCAGTTATTTACTTGCAACAGGGTAAGGTTTGTCTGGGCCGCAATCTGCCTCTTCTCATCCTCTGTGGGGTAGGGGTGCTGAAACGAGAGACCAAGGGCTAATGAGGGGTGGACACGTGGTGGCCTGGTACCCTTAGGGACCATGCCCGTGTCACAAGCACTGCCTTGGATGAGGCAGCCCCAATGGTTTGGAAGCTCAAACTGGGGACAGTGTAATAATGTTTATTTCCCAAAAAGAATGAGCCTACGGATTGGAGAGTGGTGGCCCCAAGCCTTTGCCTTCACAATCAGGGCCAGTGGGGGCCCCCACATAGGGCCAGGGTGGCTTCCTCTAGTTCAATATCAATAGCCTCCAAAGCCCTTTATATCCTTCTCATGTGGTCCTCCTCCCCACACCGACCCCCAGCAGGCAGGGCAGGTATTGTGTGTGTGACAACTCACAACAGCCTCAGGAGCCCACAGGACTATCAGAAGGTGGTAATGGGGCAAATGACTCAATTCAAGTTAAGTTAACTGGTATTTACTGCATGTCTGCTGTGCACCAGATTTACACCAGGCATCCTAGGAAACGGGGTAAATACAGTGACCCTTACTGTTCAGATAACACTTTATAACCTGTAAAATGTTTTCATGCATTTACTTTCACTTAATAAAGCATATCACAAAAACTCTGTAAGATTGGCCCGTTAGACATTGTCATTCCCATACTACAGATGAAGAAACTGAATGGCTTCTCCAGTGTTGCCTGCACTCTGGCCCCGGTTTGGAACTCAGCTTTTCAGATGCGAGTCCAGTTTTCCCCCCATTACTTCACGATGCCACTTTCCAAGATGGAGTCAGTGGCTTGGCGGGGGCGAGTGAGGAAGTGCTGCAGCTGTCTGCCACCGTCCCCCAGCATGTCGGTCTGTGCCGGGATTACAGGGGTGCCTCTCGCAGACTCCCGCAGACACCGTGTCTTACTAACGCATCTTCCATGCGCAGACGACACACAGTGACTGCATGTGGAAGAAAGAGCACAAAGCGGCAGGTGCCGTGGTTTGGGTAAGGAGCACCACCGAGGCTCAGCTGGAGAAGCGGGTGCTGGCCAGAGGGCGGGGAAGCCTGAACTGGTCACACTGAACGGGAAAGTTTTGAGGGGCAGTGGGAAGGGTCTTTCCAGCTCCCCCGGGTGGAGGGCCACATGATAGCTAGGTCTTGGTGTCTTTGTGTCCTTACAGGCCTCCACACAGCACCTGGTGCTCAGTAGGCATGCAACAAAGGTATGATGAGGGTCTGAATGGGTCTAAACCCTGCCCTGGAAGCCAGAGGAGACTGGGCGCTTCTAGAGCAGAGGGATAAGCCATCAGCCTCCTCAGGCCAGGATTTTCCCTTAAGGTTGAGGTGGTGTTAAAATGGTATTTGGGCTTTCTAAAGTCCCAAAGACTGGGACTCAAATTCTGGCTCCATCCTGACTCGCTGTGAGATCTCAGGCATGTCACTTAGCCCTGCATCATAAAGTCATCTGATGATTAACTGAAATTACACTTGCCGTGTGCTCAATAAGAGGTGGTTATTCATATTATTATTGGATGATGTCAGCAAGGTGCTCACAACTGTCTAAGGAATGATTCTGAAATCAAGAGCCTTGGGAGTACCCTCATCATCAGTGACAAAGGAAGCCCCAGCTCTGCCGGCCTCAGCACCCCTGTCTGAGGACGCAGAATCGTGTGTTGTTTAATTCATACCGCCGAGCCCGACAGCCATGCCAGGGCAGCAGGACTTATGATTCACACGATATTAAGATTCTAATGAGGACAGCACTTCAGTGTCACAGAAGGCAGTTCATCCTGACTGGAAAGAAGCAGGGAGGCTCGGAGGAGAAACTGCAGGCCCCAGGAGGCAGAGGAGCAAGGACTCTCTGCGTCCCGACACGTCCTGGGGAGGGGTGGTGTTCACTCCCCACTCCCTGCAGCTCCCGTGTCCCTCACCAAAGAGCCAAGCGGCCTCCTGTCCATGGCCAGCCGGTCTGAGAACACAGCAAAACTTTCCAGTTTTTCGTGGGGCCCACAAGGCCCTTTCCTGCCTTCATGCCTTTGCACATGCTATTTCCCTTGCTGGAATGCTTTCCCCACTTTCCTGCCTGAGTGAAGACCTGTCACAGATCAAATCCTCTGTAAGGCCTTTCCCAAGTCCCTGGGCAAAGTCAGTCCCCACTGCAATTGAATACTTGCATTTAGCCCACTCTGTGTTAACAGGTGTCTTCCCACTATCCTGGGAGTTGATCCCAGGCAGGGCCCAGTATTCTGAGATATGGTATCGCCAGTGTCCAGACCAGTGTCCAGCAGAGTAGATGTTCACTGCTCGTGAATGGAGCAGATGAGTGAACCAACACGAAAAGGAGATAGCCAACTGATTTCCAAGGCTGGCCTTGCTAACCGTGCTGGTGCACCACCCTACAAATGCTGGGCAGCCGCTGCCACCTGGGTGTCTGCTAGCAAGAGATCCTTGGCTGTTATGAGCTCCTAGCTGATGGGAGAAGGCTAGGCAAAAGGGGAAACCCTCTATGAACGGGCAGTGGGAAAGTCCACTCAGTGGCAAGGGAAGGGTGGGCAGGACCGATTAGGAAGGACTCCCCACAGAAGAGGGCCTTCCATGGACTTTAAAGAATGGCCAACCATCCTGGTGAAGGAGGGGGTGGGCCTTCCGGGCAGGAGCCCTGCATTAGGACATATATATATATATATATATATATATATATATATTTTTTTTTTTTTTTTTTTTTTTTTTTTCCATTTTTCTGAAGCTGGAAACAGGGAGAGACAGTCAGACAGACTCCCGCATGCGCCCGACCGGGATCCACCCGGCACGCCCACCAGGGGCGACGCTCTGCCCACCAGGGGGCGATGCTCTGCCCATCCTGGGCGTCGCCATGTTGCGACCCTCCTGGGTGTCGCCATATTGCGACCAGAGCCACTCTAGCGCCTGGGGCAGAGGCCACAGAGCCATCCCCAGCGCCCGGGCCATCTTTGCTCCAATGGACCCTTGGCTGCGGGAGGGGACGAGAGAGACAGAGAGGAAAGCGCGGCGGAGGGGTGGAGAAGCAAATGGGCGCTTCTCCTGTGTGCCCTGGCCGGGAATCGAACCCGGGTCCTCCGCACGCTAGGCCGACGCTTTACCGCTGAGCCAACCGGCCAGGGCTAGGACTTATATTTAAGCCAGTCAGATGCAAATCTCTTCCACTCTAGAGACCTCCAGAGAAGGAGGCCTTCCATGGAAGGATAATGTTTGCCGTCTCTATGGTGTGGGCCTCCATGCTGAGTGAATGTCTTAAGTCCATAAATTGACATGCTCCCATTAAATGGAGAGAGATAAGAGGCTGGTTGTTCTCCACAGGTGAGGATACCCTTATCCTCTCAGGGTGCAGGTCCCACCACCCACCCACCCTGGAACCAGTCTCTCAGGAGGCACGTGTTGGAGGCCGTGGGTGAGGAACAGCAGTTGGTCCAGTGTGGGGGACAGGTGTGTTAGCCAGAACAGTCCTGGCACCACATCTGAGTGCTCATGGGAGCAGTCCAGCTTCTACACGCCTCACACCAGATGATTCTTGAGGACACAGTCAAAATAGCCTGGCCGCTGAACAGACCTTGATTTGGTCAATGCTACTTTTAGCACAATTGGAATGACTCAGGGCCAAGGACAGGATGAGGCATCAAATGAGACCATGGGAAGCCATTGAGCCATGGAAGCTGTTCTCCAATGACCATTGGAAGAACTCCTTTGCAGTCGGGAGGGAATGGCACAGGCAGCAGCTCTCTGGAAGTAGATAAGTCTTCCTTGAAAAAGAGGGACAGATGGGCTAGAACATCACCCATCCCTCTCTGGGTCAGCATGGAGCCTCATGTGACGAGGCAGTGCTGCCTGGTGGCTACAGAGGACGACCTCTGGAGAGGTCAAGTCCTGCAGCTGTGTGACCTTGGCAGTTCATTGTTTTCTGTTCTCCATCCTTAGGGTCCTCGGCTTAAACTAAAAATAACAAAAGAGTGCCTATCTCTGGGACTTGGGAGACGATTTAACGAGATGCTGCAGGTGAGGCATGTGTGCTCCGTGGGCACTCAGTACGATGGAATGACGTCCCCACAGCACCAGGCTGTTGCCATTCAGTCTCCAGAGGAGGGAGCTGCAGGAGCCACAGAGAGTAGGTGGTTCATGGCACCACAGCCGCCATCAGCAAAGTCCTCAGAAATGTAACCTAAGCTGTTCCCCCCGGCCCCTGACACTCCCCCTCATAGCCCACAACACAAGTCCCATTTGGGCTCTATTGAAGCTGGAGGTACCTTTTAGTTCAAAGAATGGGTGTTGCCCGGGGTCCTGGGTCTGAAAGAAGCTTGACCAGGGCTGGTATATAGGTCCCTGGCCACTTCTGTCACTGAAAGCCCAGCCCGAGATTGTCCTTCCACTTCCCACCCCATGCCGATAAGCAGGAGGGAGAGGCCAAGGAACACAACACATGGGAAGGAGAGGCCGCCAGTGTCAGTCTGCCCCGTGCTGGCAGAGGAGCAGGCCTGGAGCCAGGTCCCCTTCCCCATTTCCCGCCGTGACCAGCAGCACACGGGGTCAACCACACCCTTCGCACTCCTGACTGACTGTGGGCATGAGGCCTGCGGTGGGCCCCAGCTCCGCTGGCTTGGCATTACTCTAGCAGGGTCAGAGGCCCGCCAGAGGGATGCAGCAGGATGACGAGGGGCCCCGAACAATCCACATTTCATCATCACAGGCAGGGTGCACCCTGATTTCAAAGATGCTGAAATGGGAAACACAAGCCTTTTAGTCCAGCATGTCACCTGAGGGTCGTCCTTGCTCCATGCTCCATTCTTCCATTTGCTCCTTTTCCTCCCCTCCCCCTTAGAGAACGGCACAAAGAACTAAAATGGATAGCCTCACGTGCTGTCACAAAGACCCATGTGACCACCACCCAGGTCAAATAACAAGATACTGTTAGCACCCAGGAGCCCCCTTCCGTGCCCTCCCAATCACCAGCTGCAAAGATAACCTGGTTTCCATGGTAATGACTGTCTTGCTTTTCTTTATTGTTATAGTGCTCATGTTATATCCCTAAACATATAGTTTGGTTTTTGGACTCTATACAAATAAACCATATAGCTGGTCGTATTTCACTCCACAGTGTATATGGTGGTTCTGTGTAACTGTAGCTGTTCATTTTCATTGCTGTCTAGTTTTCCCTTGGAAAAATCAACTGTCTTCCCCTTCTTCACCCTCTTGCAATCTCAAGCTATCCTCCTTCCCTCTGGTTTCTATTTCAATCCATTCCTCACACTGCAGCTAGACCAGTATCTTCTTTTTTTTTTTTTGTATTTTTCTGAAGCTGGAAATGGGGAGAGACAGTCAGACAGATTCCCGCATGCGCCCGACCGGGATCCACCCGGCACGCCCACCAGGGGCGACGCTCTGCCCACCAGGGGGCGATGCTCTGCCCCTCCGGGGCGTCGCTCTGCCGCGACCAGAGTCACTCTAGCGTCTGGGGCAGAGGCCAAGGAGCCATCCCCAGCGCCTGGGCCATCTCTGCTCCAATGGAGCCTTGGCTGCGGGAGGGGAAGAGAGAGACAGAGAGGAAGGAGGGGGGGTGGAGAAGCAAATGGGCGCCTCTCCTGTGTGCCCTGGCCGGGAATCGAACCCGGGTCCCCCGCACGCCAGGCCGACGCTCTACTGCTGAGCCAACCGGCCAGGGCCTAGACCAGTATCTTCTTAACTTGCCTCCAAGCACTCAAGCACATGCCAATGCCCTTCCTCTGAGCTCTGGACGCCCGCCCTATGCAGGATTACACCCGTCTGCCACCCCAACCAGCTCAGCTGCAAGTTTTTGAGAAAAGGGAACACTTCCATCTCATTAATGAGAAGAAAATGCCTGGCATGTGTTGTGTGTTTAATATGTCCTTGTTGAATGACTGACCACAGGGATGTGAGGGGTCAATGGTCCTTGTCCTCATTCCTGTGTATCTGTGGGTATGAAGGTGGGCGGGAGAGGGTGGGGGAACTTCAGGGCTTCGGTCTCTGCAGGTATTCCACCCTGACTAGTGATAGTGCTGTTCCCACAGGGTTGTTTCAGGAGTGTTCATGAGTTCACGAGGGCAGGAGGGCGGGTACCTAGGAGTCCGCCAGGGCACCCCGCTCAGCTCTCTAGAGGAGTCTCCAGGCAGCAGTGAGAAGTACGGGAGAACACAGGATCAGCTCGCCAGCTTTGGTCCCTTGTCTCTCACCAGCTTGTGACCTCCAGCTCATTACTTAGTTTCCTCTTCTGTAAACTGGGGAAAGAATCCACCTACTTCTAGGCAGTCACAAAGATGGAATGAGTTAATATTTGGAGGTAGCTTAGAACAGTGTCTGGCATACTCTACTAGGGTTTGTTAAATAAATAAATAACAAAGAAAATACATCTGCTGCTCGGTGCATGTGGCCCCATCTCTGTAAAAGCCACAGGTTGCTTGCCTGACAGATGCCGCGAGCGAGCCACAGCAGCCCCTTCTACATATGCATGAATGTGCTCCTTTCTGCAAATGGGTTTCACTTCCTGGTCGCTGGGACTGCTCCAACCCCTGTGCACATACGATGGGGGTGTTTTCTAACCTGGGTCTCAGGCTTCTTGGGAGATGCTGTGGGGTTGAAAATCTCCCCTGGCCATTTTTCAAATGGCCTCTCTGAGCTACAGGCTCCCATGGAGTGTGCGGAGGCTCAGTGCAAGCCACAGGTTTCCACACCCCTCTCTTTCCAGCTCCGCGCCATCCGACCCTGCGGCTGACTAGTCTATTGTCAACCTGGCCTGGTCTTTGATGGAGACTCCCTGGAACTCACTGCTGTGAAAACAGCCAGTGTGGCCCATGCCCTGGGACTGCAGCTGTCCCAGGCATGCTTCCGACACTTTCCATCCTTCCTGGGGAGCTGGAGGGCAGCTTCCAGGGTCTGTTCTCCCTACATCCCCACAGTGAAGGGTGGGTGGGAGAAAACACTCGCGTCCCAGGCAGAAATCCAAGACCTCATGTTTCTCTAGCACAGAAAGATGAATGCAGCCAGGAACACAGCTGGCCTAACTTCCCGCGCCCAGGTGTGCCTTCCACTAAAGCTGAACAGGTGCCCGAGCTGCATGGAAGAGAGAACAGTCACAGCCTATGCTGAAGGGCCACATGGTCCCCAAGCTGCGAGGATGAGAATAAGGGGATGAGAGAGCATCATGCTTACAACTGGGAAGATGGGTCAGTCCCTTTGGTCAGAAGGAATTGCAGGCCAGGCAGGGGCATTGATGATCAAATTCAAGAGTAATTTGAATCCAAATGATTCCTCCTTCTCCTCTTCCCTCCCAATCCTAAATGCTAGCCACCTTCCAGGCCCAGCCCACATCCCAGCTCCTCTACCAAACCCTGTTAGTACCATATTGCACAGGGTCCTGGAGGCCCCCAGGCCAACCTTTCCCCCTGGGCAAGAGGACTTCACACCAGAACTTTCAGCAATGCACTTGAAATAAGTTACCAGCGTGCAGAAATAGTGTCCTCAGCCCCAGGGTTGTTTGGTGGAATCCGGGGCAGCCAGAGTCCCTGGCTGGTGTCCAGCTGCAAGTAGCCTCATTTGTTTAGTTTGGTTTTTAAGTGTGCCGTCCCAAGTAAGATAGGAAGCGTGGCTCTGAGGTGCCACGGTCACTCAGTAAGGCAGCCCTCTGCCTTTGAAGGTCTGTAAGGTCTTTCTGTTGCACTCAAGGCCACCTCCTGACTCTCCTGGCCAAGCATGCACGCTGTCCTCTGACACCATCCAGCCGTCTGCCGGCCAGAGCGCACGCTGTCCTGTGACATCACACAGCAGCTCTACCTTTCACCTCAGAAGAAGTGTTGCTATCCCTTACCAGATGCCTATTTCGGCTAACTCTGAACACTACAGAGTACTGAAGGCACAGAGTACTCTGTGAAAGTACTGGACGTGTATTATCACTGCATTCTCCAGGCACCTATGAAATAGGAATCATTATTCCCATTTTACACATGAGAAAACTGAGCCCGGGGCGAGTAAAAATACTGGCCCCAGGTTATATAAGGAATAAGTGGCAGAACCAGATTCACTGCCCTGAATCTGGTTTACCCACGTTCACTCCCCTCTGCACGGGAGCATCTGCTGGGCACTCTGCTTTCCCACATATTCCTGATCGCTTCACCACAGGTAGGCCTTATTGTCTCCACTTCACGAAGAGGAAATTAACATCAGAGTAATTAACTGACCCTGTCAAGGTCAGACAGAAGATAAAAAAATGAAGTGGGGTTCAACCTCAGGTCTGTCTGCCTCCAAAGCCCTAAGGTATATGCTGCCCCAAACCAGCACACCTCTTGTACAGACCGAATATCCCTGGCACCTTAACCTTCATCATATGACATGCTTCCTGTCAGTCATTTGAGCACACATTTCCCCATCCTGGCTGCCCTTCTCTGGGCACAGCTTGTCAGAGGACCTTTTGAAATCTGATGCTCAGCCCTGGACACACTATTCTGGATGTGTCCGACCAGCACAGATGGTCCAACTTCCCTCACCTCTTTTGATTCCTCCGTTCCTGAACCCTTGAGTATGTGTGTTTGTATAACAGCACTTGATTACATCATGAGTTGATCACTCAAGGTTTATGCGTATAATTTATTCCCCTAATTAAATTATCAGCCCCTCGAGTGCTGAAATCATGCCCCATACCCGGAACACAGGTGTCAGCAGATAGATATGTTATTGGAATTTAGATCACATTTTCCCATAGAAACACGTTATTTTAAAAACATCTGTTTTCTGGGCTAGCTTCAAAGGCCCATTGAATTAAAGGTTGCTGTTCTGGTGGAGAGGACCCACGGTATTCGGAAAGGACAAACATGAGATCTTCCTCTACTTTCAGGGGACAGAGCTGGACCTGGTGAACCCGAGATGGGGAAGCACAGGCTACGGTAGCTTCTCCTTTTCTCCAGTCCTGTGCACACATCCCACCCCCTCCTCTCACAGGGCCCTCGTGCTTTCCTGCAGTCAGCACTGGGACTCTGAGGCCTCTGGCTTCTGGGACTGCAGGGTCTAATCCCCTGAAACTGTCTGTGATGATGTAGATAAAGCTTTCACCAGATTCTCAGAAGGGTCAAGGGCCTAGAAGAGGCTAAGAATAATTGGCAGAAACCATTCCTATGGCACCCCATTGTGGCTTGCCTTCTCAAAATGCTGTGTTTAAAAATGTCCTAATCTTTATCTTCTACCACTAACAAGCTCTAGCACTTTTCCCATGAAGCTGACCTTAGCTGAGTGGGACTAGAAAAGCAAACTTTGGACTAATTCATACTAAATTGTGGATGAATGATGACCTCCTGGACCCTCCTGGGCATCTGCTTTTGACAGGGATTGTCTAATTTTAAATGGATCTCTGATGGGTAAAATTTGAGATTGCATGACAAAGTTAGAGGAAAAGTAGCAGACAAGATATTCTGGAACAATATGGACCAAGAATGGCTTGGTCTCTCTAAGCCAGGGGTCTCAAACTCAACTCAGCATGTGGGCCGCAGAGCAAGATCACAGCCCTTTGGCGGGCCGCACTAGGTCTACAAAAGGCAACTGTTACGCAACACTTTTCTCACTGCAGTTGAAAACAAAAAAAAATCAGTACAACAAGCACAATCGTGCATGCAGTTTACTCAATGTCACGAAACGACCAGAAACTGTAGTTCGCATCACAACTGCTGTTAACTAAGCTAATATCTAGCTAGGATGCTAGAGAAATGAAAAATACAAGTAGGCCCCTAGGCTTACTTAATTTTATCCAAAATATTTTGAACTTCGTGGATTAGTCTGCGGGCTGCACAAAATTGTTCGGCGGGCCGCATGCGGCCCGCGGGCTGCGAGTTTGAGACCCCTGCTCTAAGCTATTTTCTTGTTTTTCAAGGTTTCCTTACTTTTTCCTTTACCGGTTCTCTAGAAATGTTAGGACTTCAGCATTTTCAAGGCAGGGTGGATGACCGGGCCTTTGGAGTGCACCTGGAGGCCTTGGCAGCAATTGCTGTGTCTGTATCAAGACTAAGGGCCTTCACACCATATATTTATTCCATCTTCACAACAGTGCTCTGAGTTGGGGATTGGGACCCCCATTTTACAGCAGAGGAAACTGAGGCCTCATGTGAGGTCAAGTAATTTGTCCCAGGTCCCCTGGCTATGTAAAGGGGGCAGTGAAACTCAAATCCAGATCCTGCCACCAGGTACTATGTTCTTTCCTCCGCAGAATGTACTGTAAAGCTGCCCAGGTACTTGGGTGGCTATGGCCCAGAGAACAGTCATACTTCATATGGAAATGAGCAGAATCATCCGGCAGGACATGGGGAGGCTGGGATCTGGAGCAGAGGGAATAGGCCAGAAGCTGGGGAGGAAGTGCAGCCCTCTCCCTCCACCGCCCCTGGAGATGACCCTCTGCTTGCGTTTCCCAGTCTGGGTTTGCTATGAAAGAATTGCTTCCAGCAGGAGTTTAGCTTCTTCCAGCCGAAATGCAACAGCGAGAAAATATCACTGGATTCTTCAGGGACCCAGAAACAAAGCAGCTAATGGATGAAACTATCCATTCTCACTGCAGCCTAACAGAAAAAAGGCTCAGGGTTTAGTCTCCATCCCAGGAGCATTCTATCATATGAATACATTTCTGTAGCTGCTAGTGCCACAGAACAGTGGCAAAGACAAGAAGCCTCAGACATAGGACAAAAAAAATCAAAGAGTGCTGACTTCTGCTCAAGAGAAGAAAGACAATAGGAAAACCCAGCATTTACCAAAGAAGTTCACAGAACCAATTTCTGTTAATCAAGTTTGCAGATGGTACAATGCTCCCCATTTCTTCTGTAAACCATCAGAACTGCTTGTCCACATTGTCCTGGATGTTTGAGATAAATAGGCTACTTTGCAGGATGTTCATTAGCTCATTTATCCACTTATCAGTAAGTAAGCAGTGTTTGTATCAAACTAGTTTATGCCAGTTATATGTGCTATTATAATCATGTAATATAATCAACCATTCTGCAAACCAATGAAATATGAATGCAAAAAAGAGTTATCGTTTAAAGCAAGCAAGCAAATAAACAAACAAAATAAAAACCTAAGTAAAATGCTATGGAAAGACTTGAGACTCAAATTTGCTTAAATATACTATCCAGTAATGTGCAGTGAGGCAGATGTTAAGGGGCTGGAATTCACAATAAAAATGTAGAAAGATTCTACATCTAGACTGCTTCCCAAATGTCAAAATTCTTATTCCATTTTAAATAAAGATGGAATTTATAGATGTTATATTACAGGAGAGGTTTGTGAAAGTAAAATGACAAACTTTAATCAGGAAAAGATCTTGCCCTTATACAAAAGATTAGCAAATAAGTATGTATACATATATCTTTTAAATTAAAGCAAAATATACCTTTTAATGATTGTTCCTTTTTTAAACCAGCATTTCCAATCAACATATTTGCTGTCCCCACTGCACTGGACATGAGAACATCTGTGTATTGATTTTTGCTCTTTTCACACCTTTTGTACTCTCCATCCCTAACCCCAGCCATGACGACCTGCCCGAGACAGTGTCTCTGCAGAGTTTACTTTCCTAGAACGGCAGTCTCAGATGGTTCTCCCAAGCAACAGTGAAAACAAGGGAGACTTAGAGTGATGATCAGATGTGTTTGGGGAAAGCTTCAAGCCATACCCCCTCCTGCAAATTCAGAATTCCCCCTGGCACACTAAGAATAAAGAAAAGCTAACTTTGTATAACCCAGATTTCCACAAATCTTTCTTGGGAGCAACATTCTAATGTCCTGCTATACGAGACAGTCTGGGAATCAGCATCAGGACCCACAAAAGAATATAATGTGTGCTCCCAGTTCTTGAGCAATTTGCAACTCAGTCAGAGACACAAGACATGTAGATTTGATACTCACATACCCACACAGAGCAGGTAAGTAACAGTATTAGTCAGTATATTCTTAGATATGGGAAAATCAGTAGGTGTGACAGATCAGAACACCAAATCAGCCATTCACCTCAAATGGATTTTCACAGATTTAGGGCTTAGCCTCAGAAACTTGTTCTTTTCCACTGGTCTAGAAAGTTTAAAGGGCACTACCATTTCTTAAGTGGGACTATGTGTCGGGCATGGCACTTCAATACATGTAATCTTACTTAATTTTCATAATCATAGAAAAGGGATATTATCTTTCTTTTTCTAAGAAATAGACTCAGTGAGGGCACAGCTAGTGGGAAGGCCCATTTGTTTGGCTTCATAGTCTGTCTTCTTTCCCCTACACCTCTTTCCGAGCTGGGGCGGGGGCAGGGGGCGCATGTATCTGTGTAACCAGGCTGCTCCGCGGCCAGCCGTGGCCTGCAGAGGACAGCTGTGTTATGCACTACCCCTCACTCTGAACTTCTTCCTCTCCTCCAAAAGTTTTGAGTTCTGAGGGCAAAGGCCCCGGGTCACTCCCTTGTCCTCTCTCGATGGCTGCTGAGACAGAGGTATTAGCTGGGGGAGGATTTTGCCAGTGCTAAGTGCTTTATTAATAGCACCAGCTCTGTGTGCACTCTGAGCTGGAGATGGTCCAGGGGGTGGGAGGGTGTGGTCACCTCATTTTACTCATGCTTTTCAACAAGTACTCCCCATTGTCCCAGATCCCTTGTGTGGAGCCCATTTGATTTCTCCTCCCCTTCTGCTTTGTGCTCAGAGTAGCCCTCTTTTCCACCTTGACCTTCCTCTGCCAGCCCAAGTCTAGCTGGAAGCGGCTGTGAAGTAGGAAAACGACCCTGAGCTAAGGAGGAGGCTCAGTAGGAGTAGCGACAGGGAGGGTCATGACTGACGTCAGAGGGAAGGCACAGCCAGGAGGGACCCATAGGATGGCTCTCCAGCCTCAGCTGCTGAGCTATATACATCGGGAGCGGGAGGCAGCTGAGGAGGAGCCCATGTAGATTTTGGGGGTCAGTGAGGGGTCCTGACCTGGGTGTTGGGCTCTGGGGCCTCCTCTCGCTCCTACACCTGCCTCTTCTTCCCCTCAGAAGTAAGTTTGTAGGTATGTTCACATCGGTCTGCAAAAATGCACGGGGGTGGGAGGTGAAAAGGGGAGAAGGGGCAGGGACTAACATGCGTTATGCTCCAGTGTGCCAGGGTCTGGGCGATAATTTCGTTGCTTCATCAACATCCATCTTCACAAAATGGAGGGGTGGCCAGGTGACAGAGTGAGGGGTGGGGCCTAGGTTAGAGCCCAGGTTTGGCTGCCTCAGAAGCCCATGAGCTTTCTCACACTCTCAGCCCTCCAGCCACACTTCCCAGCCCCCAGTGCAGGAGACAGCTCTAAATCCGTGGCGGGAGGGTGCTGAGCTGCTTCCATCTGGGGCTCAACAGACCAGTGTACAGAGGGTCCCACCCAGGAGCTCCTCTTCCCACTGGTGGGGCTCAGAGCTGTCCCGTGGGCACTGGGCTCCTGGGGCCACAGAGCTATTGCTCTCCGGCAGTGTGGGAACCAGAGAGGGCAGGAGACCTGGGTGTCCCCATCGAGAGCTCTGGCTCCTGAGTCAGGGCTGCTCCCAAGAGGCTGGGGCTGGCCCTGGTTCCTTGGCTTCATCACTTGGTGCTGGGCGTCACTCCAACCTCTTCTTCTCACCTTAACCCTCAGCTTTCCAGCCTCTTCTCTCCAAATTTGATTACTGTTTGTTCCCTGGGGGGTGTTTCAATAGGTACTCCCTCAGCAAATGTCTGATGGCCCCGAGCCCCTAGATTATGTGTGTGTGTGGGGGGGGGAAGAGGGGATTGACTAGGGATATGCTAGCTCCGGCCCCATAGCAACCACCCCAGGGCAGTTCTTCCCATCCACCGGGCGCACAGCATTTCCAAGGCAGGGTCCCTAAGAGCCCAAATCTGAGAAACACTGCCTAGGCCTAGGCTCCATTGCTTTTGGGGGCACACACATTTTAAATAAAAGACTATGCATTGACTGCTTGATTGATTATTTCCCATGATACATTTGATTGAGAAAGAGCTTCTTTACTTCTGGTTCTTCCCACACTTCACAGGCCAAATATGTCTGTGGATATAGCCCCAAGCTTGGTGTAGGTCTTGTATTTGTATATCTACGTCCTGCCAGACCAGGCCAAGAACTTCCAGACTGCTGGGCACCCATCTGTGCTCACAGATTCTACCTCCCACCCTGGGCATACACACACACACACACACACACTCACTCTCTCACACACACATACTCAGCCAAGGCAGTCACTGACCTTACGTATTGCAATGGCTCTTGGATAGCGCTAGGGGACTGAAGTCATTGAAGGAAGTCCTGACATTCGCCCGAAGGCCTGTTACTGCACTCAGCCTGCACACACGGAGCTCCCCTGTTACTGGGGTACACAGCAGGCACTTTATAAGCAACGCATTTAAACCTAAGGTTTGCCTCCAGTTCCCAAAAGCAGCCACAGAGGCTAATGAAAGCATGTGCTTGGCATCACAGAGCTGAGCTGGTTACGAGAGGAAGCTGGACTGTAGCCTGTGCCCTTCCAGAGTCATGGTCCACCACGGCTCCCCTGCTCTGCACCTTGCCTGGTGCTCTGAGCAGAAGGAAGGGGAAGCAGAAGACACCCTCTGCTTACTCAGCGGTGGTGACCCTGGGAGACAGGAGAGCATGAAATGAACATTTTCTCCCTTAAGAGAAGGGCAGGGTCAGCATGGCGCCTGTGGGAGGAGGGCTCTGGCCAGGTAGCCCAGCTCCGGCTCCCACAGAATCTCACTCTGTTCACGAAATGACTCTGCACACTTGCCCAGTATTTAAGTCTCTTCAGAATACGTCTGTCCCACACCCTCTTTGATGTCATCCTTTTTCTGAGCCTCCCCGCTGACCTGGCCTCTGGAGGGTGACATCCTGATCTGAGAGCCGTTCCCTGAGGCCACACCCTCAGTGGACCACGGGATGACAGTGGAGTCTGGTACCCAAAGGGCCACTCACACTGCACACTGCACCTCCACACCCCCAGTACACACACACTCACCATGAGATGCTGGAAGAGCCAAGAACGCATGATATTGGTGGCATGCTTGGGTAAGACTCCTCGTTTGTTCTTGGACTTCTTATCCTCATTGTCCAGGAGGGAAGTGAGGTCAAGGTTAACCTTCAGGGCACGTGGAGAAAAAGTCAGCATCAGCAGCCTGGTGGGCCAGCAGCTAGGGACCTGTTGCCATAGTGATGGCAGGCTCTTGCTGTCAACCCCCTTCCCAACTCATTTTAGGACCCTGGGAGGTCACTTTCCCCTCACCTCACACTGGCTCCTGAGAGAATGGAGAAGGAAAGAGGATGGGAAGGAGGGGAAGGGAGGTGAAGAAGGAATGAGAAAGGAGACAGAGGAAACAGAGCCATTCAGAGAACACGAGAGAGACAAATTTGCCATAAACCATCCAATAGTTAGCATTTCTGGAGGAGTTTAGCGTTTGCCAAGTGACTTTCTGTCCATTACCATGGTGAGCCCTTATAGCACCCCGTAGGGTGGTAGGGCTGTGTGCAGTTACTTGGTGTTAATTCCCCTTGTCTGGACAAGAATTCTGAGGCTCAGAGAGGTTGGGCGACTTATCCACGGTGACTTCAGATCCTCTTACTCTGCCCTGGCTCCCTTCGGCATGTGTTCTGCCTCACTAAGCTCGAGTGGTTCCAAGTAGAGATCAGACATAGAGCCTTTGATGTAACGGGGAGGCAGCAAAATCCCAGGAGCTGATTAAACCTCTCCAAGACACAACTTCTCATCTGTCAGTGGGGGTGATGTTACCTCTTAGAAGAATTATGAGGGGTAAATGAGTTATTTGTGTAAAGTGTCCAACAGGTGGTAAGTGACCATGGTTGCCCTCCCCCACACGTGCACACACTTGTACACTCACTCACCTGCGTGTTCTGGATCTGGATGGCTCCCTGGGGGATTGCTTGGGTGACCACCTGACCCTGGGAGGTTACCATGGTAACTGGCTGGTATAAGGCTCCACCTGAGGAGACAACCAGTTTTTGTGTCCCTTGTCATGGGGGCAGGTGGAAGTGAGGGTTTTCATATGTAAACACTTTCTGCTCTGGAGATATTCAGCCCCTGTGGAAAGGGGTGGGATGGGGGCAAGTGTTGGGGGAAGGGACAATAACCTTGCTTGGTCTCTGAGGGGCTCCTGAGACTTTGACTCAAATTTGTTCCAAACCATCCCAATGAAGCCTTGCTGCTGACCATGTGTGAACTTACAGAACACCTCATTAAGAAACTCGGCAGGAAGCCCCTCCATTTCCTAGGACATTTGTGCAGGGTCCTGCCCCTCAACCCTGGAATCCCCTTGGGACCAACTTTTCTCTTCCCAGGGGTGTCCCCACAATCCCCTGCACCAACCTGACACCACTTGTGAGTTGACAGTTGTCATGGCGATGTTGCTCTGCTGGAGTGCTGAGGCTGGGACCACAATCCCCTGGGGGTTATTGGAGACTCCAGACATGGAATTGGGAGAATTCTGCAGGAGGTCCTGGCAGTAAGGGAGTGTGGTTCATGACAATGTTGCTAAGAGCTTAGATGCCACAGCCTAATTCCTCCTTTCCGGTATACCCCTTCCTGCCTTCCCTCCTCCCTCCTTCCTGCTCCTACCCCCAGACCCAAATCTGAAAAGCAATCCTCATGGCTTCCAGAAAGAGTAAATAAGAAGGCTAAATATTAAAAAAACAGCCAACCAACAATAGTCACTCATTTAGTCATTTCATTCTCCTGAAAATCTGAGACATAAATTATCCCATGAACCCGTGATCCCTACTTGGCCTCATTTTGTTATTTCCACTGTTGGTGCCCTGGTTCCAACCCCAGAGATTCTAATTTACTTGGTCAGGAGTGTGGCTGAAGTTTGGGGGATTAAAAAGCTCGCAGGTATTCTAACAAGCAGTGGGCTGCGAACAAGGCCATTACCTCTCTGCACTGGTCACCCTCACACTCAGGGCGCTCCGTGCAGCCCTGCCCCGCCTCACTTCCCTGCACACCCAAGTCACAGCATGTACGATACCAAGTCCACACACACACCAAGTGGCCGCTAGGTTTTATCTTTGTATCCTTAGCACCCAGTTCAGTGCCTGGCATCTAGTAGCTACTAAAATACTTGTTAACTAATAATACAAAATAGCCACCCTGGGCTGTTCTAACCCATCTTCTCAGGCAGCGATGTTCAACTAGTGCACCTCAAGAATTTTTAAAACACCCAATACTTGAGTCAGGGGCACTGACCTCTTTTCCCTTAGATTGTCCAATAAAAAAAATGACATCTGCCAATACAACAGCAGTCTGGTGTGATAAATCAAAATTATACCTTTTTTTTGGTCAGATCAGCAAAAAATATATTTTTTGGTGTCCACAGAATGTTAGTAATTAGTTTATGTGTGCCATGAGATGAAAAGGTTGAAAATCGCTGTCCTCAGGGCACCCCTTAGGAGCCTCACCCTCACACACAGGACACTAATTGACCCCCTTCGTTTTCCTCAGGCTCCGACACAGACTCCCCCTGCAAACAGAGTCCCTTTGCTCCACAATGTCCACATACCAGCCCCGTCTGCCCAGTGCACAATCCTTGCACTAGTGTCTACAGCGGCCAAAGCAGCTAGAGCCGTCTTCCCGGCACCCGGCTCCCTCACTGCCATTTAACAGCCGGGCAGGAAGTGCTCCCACTTGATGTTGAGGGGCTGCGGCCAGAGGGGACAGACTGGGCCGCAGGCCACAGAAGGGGCAGTGAGCCCTCCCTGTTTGGTGGCTGGGCACCAGGGAGTTTGTGAGGAAGGAACTGGGTGTGTGAGAGGTTGGGTCTCCAGGCTTTATCTGGAGGTGAGACAGGCAGCAAACAAAATGTGGCAGAAGGAGCCGGGAACTTGCTTGGTCTCTCACCCCTCAGACCACAGCTCCTCATCTGAAAACAGGCCTTGAAACAGAGGTCCACTGACCACCAGAAGCTGACATTCCCATGCTCAAAGCTTGGATTCCTAAGGCATAGGCTGTAAGAATTTAGACAGGTAAACCATCAAGAAAAAAGACCAAACAGGGGGAGAAGAAGACCCCTGTAGCTTAGTTTTTGTTCGAGGACGGACAGAAGCTTGAGCCTTCATCCCCAGGACAGGTCTAGAGTGTGGAGTGGGGAGAAACACGTTTTGGGAGGAAGCTTTAGCCAATGACTGCCTATCTGCAGCAACAGAAACAGGAAGAGTATCCAAGTCTCACAGGACAACCATGGTGGGCCACCTCCCAGACTCTGGCACCCGGGAAGTTGCAGAGCCTCTCGGGAAGTGGTGGTCAGCACTGATGTACACAGCTCAGTGGTCAGCCCATGAGTCCCCTCAGCATCTCCTCCAGAGCTGCTGTATTCACCCTCCTGGACTGCGCCGATGCCAGGGAGAGAGGAGCAGCTCCGGAGAATTGGAGTCGCTCTCCCTCCTCCACCCATCCATGATTGGCAGGTTCTCATCTGAGGCCTCACATCTGTTCTTGGCTCACCTCTGCTGCTGTGACCTTGGGGCAGGGGAGGGCAGCTCTTGCCCTACCTTCCCCTTTTCTGGGGCTCTGTGAGCACCTCCCAGCCAGAGAGGTTTATTCTTTGAGCTGAAATCTTTGACTTCTCGCTTACGCAGTTCAAGTCTAACACTGAGTCTGACTTGCGGAAGCCTAGAAACTGGAAGGGCCCTTAAAAGCCACATATTCCAACTTTGTGAGGTACAAATAAGGAGCTGAGGCTTAGAAACCCAGGAGCCTTGCCCAAGGTCCCCAGTTGGTTAGCAGCAATAGAACCACAGAGCCCTCATCATCCACAACTACTGAACACTCACCTTGTGCCAAGAACTGGGCTGCACACTGCTCCTTGAGTCACAGAGGTTCAATAAACACTTATTGAAGTCAAGGTGAACAGACAACCCAAACCCAGAAGCATATAGGCACCTGGGCACCAGAGGAAAGACAATGGATCTGGGAATCAGCAAGTCAGGACCCTTCTGTGGGCCCCAGTGTCATCATTTATACAACGTGTCTGCCCAGTGCTCACATCCAATCACCCAGAAAGCCTGAGTTTTCACCTGTGCATCTGCTGCAAGGTTAGGCTACCCTCATCCAACATCCCAGCCAACCATTCTCACAGGATGCAAACAGTGTTGATATTATTTGAAGTTAAAGTAAACTTGGAAGGTAAGTTTAATAGAAGAGGTGGTTTTTATGCAGTGACCCTTAAACTCACGGCAATGACTTTTCAATGATCTCTCATCATTGAAATGATGATGTTTGGACTTATCCACGCCATGGTGTTTCTCATTGGGTAAGGATATTGGGAGATTTCAAACATAAAATGTTGCCCAGATTTTCTTCCCCCAAACTACTAAAATGTTAGAAAGACACAAAATCAGTAAAATAAGCACAAAAAGTATGCCATGGGATTCAACCCACACCCACCAGCCAGAGGCATAAGGTGGAGCCATCACTCTCACTGGACACTCCATCTGCTTGTTCAGACTCTGGCTGGTTTCTGGCCTGTGGCTGGGCTCATCTCTGCCAGCCCACCCTGTTTGGTAACTAAGGACAATGTATGTGTTGGATCAGACCCTTTTCTTCCCTACCCTTTCCTTCAACTCTGGGTCTCTGCTGGGAGGTGCTGAGAGGCAGCCAAGTTCCATGAGCAAAGGAATGGAATGGAGAACTTCAGAGGTAGAGACCCATGGCAGGGCCAGGCTGGCTACATCTTAGCTGGGCAGGAAAAAAAAAAGCAAAATCTTGGCATCCTCGAGGTCTGGGGAAATGATATTCATTCCTTAACTCTCCTGACCATTGAGATGTTTTTAAAGACACGTTCTCAAGAACACTTAATCAGACCTTCAGTAACCTGTATTTTTACTAACCTCCCTCAGGTGGTCCCAAAGATCAGACGGGTCTGGAAGCCATCCATCTATTATACACACTGAATACTAGCAAGCATTCTTTCATCACGCTATTTCGATTTAATCTCACCACTACCTATGCTGTCAGCAGGAGAGAGATTATTCTGTTTGCCTGAAGAGGAATTGAGGTCCAGAGAATGGAAGTTATTCTAGAGTCAAGTAGCTGTGCCTCAAACCCAGGTCTCTTGGCTCTGAGTGCCGTGCTGAAGCTCCCAGAGAAATGCGCTTTGGGGTCAGACAGCCAAGCACCCATATGAGCACAGTGACTGGCACATCTAAGCCTGCAATGAATCTTTTCCCACTTTTTTTGGTCAAAGCCACTCAGCTAGGGAGTGGCACAGCCATGAGTAAAACCTGTCCCAGGGGTCCCCAGGCTGCTTGGGCTCTTTACTGAGCAATGAAGAGATTCATCTGGGGCTGCATACCTAGCCATAGAGGTCAGTCCTTGCCACAGGCCCCCTCATTCCTGCCTCCTTGTCTGGACATTCCTGGGCCCAAGGTACACCACTGAAATTGAAGCTGTAGCCCAGTGGTTCTCAACCTTTCTAATGCCGTGACCCCGCAATACAGTTCCTCATGTTGCGGTGACCTCAAACCAAAAAATAATTTTGGTGGCTACTTCATAACTGTAATTTTGCTACAGTTATGATTCAGAATGTAAATACCTGATATGCATTATGTATTTTCCAATGGCTTTAGGCGACCCCGCTGGGGTCGCAACCCACAGATTGAGAACTGCTGCTGTAGCCCCTGACCAGCTGGCTCTGTGACTTGACTTTGGAGCTATTTCAGGTTGACTCTCTGTCTCTATGGAGACAACAGTGCTCTGAATCTCTGGGAACAGTCTATAGGTCTTTCTGAGGAGGAAGCTACTATGGCAGCTGCAAAAACCCTTTGGGGAGAAACCGTTGGCTAAGTGCACAGTATTATCATCTTCTCTACAGCTTCCCCTCGTGGCTAATCAGACTCTAGACCAGTGGATGCTGCTCTTTAGACCCAAATAGAGCTGTTTCCTCCCAGGCTCCTTAGCACCCACAAGATGAGGAGCACATTTGGTAGTTTTAGTGATATTTCTCACATTTCTGCTTGAATTGTCCAGAAACCAGGGGCCGAGAGCTAGTTACCCAGCCTAAGAACTTGTGTCTTGTTCCACCAGGAACACGGCACTGGTGTCTCCAAGCCTCTGGAAGGTGCCGGGAGCCTGGGACTTCGGGGCATTTTCCTGGTTTTTATGGTGGAGCTGCTCCATCAGAATGGGAGTATGCGGCCTCTTAGTTTCTAGTAGTAACATTTATTTCCTGGTAGGAAATAGGCCCAAAAGCTGAAAACCTTTATAGTTTTTTTGGAATGATGCCTCCTAGGGCAGAGACCAGGTGACTCAGGATCAGATGAAAGCCGGCCGCCACAGGCGTCCTGGAAGCTGGACTTCTCCTGCCCATGTGCTGTTTCCCTGTGGTGCAGAGAGACCAAGAGCCCCCCATGAGGACAGGGCAGTAGGGGAGCAGCTTGCAAATGGCTGAGAGCCTGTACTCCTGGGCTCCACCAGTGGACCAGCTGCAAGGCCCTCCTCCCTGGGACCATCAGTCATTCCTGCTGGACCACAGTGGTCTCTGGGTGGTGAGTTTTACTCCAAATCTCATTTTTGGAACAACAACAACAAAGATGACTTGTTCAAAAAAAAAGAAAAAAAAGACTTTACTAAGAAAAAGTGAAAGGCTCTGTCTGTGATAGCCTTTGGAAGCTGGGGGAGGGGCGGGGGCGGGGTGGGGAGTGGCCACAAGCATTGAAGAGGACAGAGAACTCTGACAATATGGACTGTAGTCAGCCCGGGTAGGAGGGGCTTCCTCCGCCCCGCCCGCCGCCGCGGTTCTTCACAGTTAATAGGGAAGGAGCCTATGCTGCCTGTAAGACTTCATCTTTAAAGGAAGGAATTCCTGGAATAGACCGTAGTGGGAGAAGAAATGAGGAGTGAAGGGAAGAACTGATAGAAAAGTTTTCCTTTTACAGTATTTTGAAACGCTGGAATTTTCATCTTACCAGGATGCCTGAGAAACAGGGGGATTTGCAAAGGTCCTTCCAACTGAAGATTTTTAGAAAAACCACTGCCATTCCCTAAGATTTATGGTGTGGGTAAGTGGGTTGAGGGATAGCCTCCCCTCCCCCTTCCCCCCAAACACACACACAAAGCCGGGCAGGCCAGGGTTGCCTGCCATGCACACACCCGGCCACTAGGCGTCTCTGCTGATCCACCAGCTCTGAAAGGCCCGCCAAAGCCTCCCTGGCCTCCCAGGAGGGTGGGTTTGCCCTCCCACTTGCCAGGGCTGGGGTGACCAGAGATGGTTCTGAGTGCCCCACTGCTGCTAGGTAGCTTGTCCTGACGAAGCCTGGGCATGCCCGTGGCTCACCCTCTTGAGTCTAATGCTTCCTGTGGACCCGATGTACTGGAATTATAGAACAATGTTTTGTTTTGTTTTTCTTACATGTGTGTATTATTTCCCTAGCTTGGTTGCAGGTTTTTTGAGGAAAAAGGGGTCTATCTTGTGATAGACCGTGAATTTCCCTCAAACCGTGAGCACAGTGTTGGGCACATGGTAGATGCTCAATAAGTACGTGGCCTGCCTGGGCTTTGCCCTGAGATGGGGAGGTCACCGCTGCCCCGACCAGCACCCCTTCATTCTGGCAGTGCCAGCATCCAGTCTCAGGCCGGGAAAGGCTGGGTTCCCAAACTGGGGGAGCCAATCGTATGTAAACAGCCATCTAATCCTGCTCTTAGTCCACTCCTGTTGGGGGCTTTAGTCTCAAGGGAAAGGCAGTCTGGCCTGTGGGGACATGGAACAGCTGCAGCTCTTAAGGAACGCTCCTTCCCAGGAGGAGAGACTCGCTCAGGTTTCACTGGGCTGGCCGGAAGGCCGCCTCCTTGTTCCCCTGGCCCCTGAGCTGGAGGGCGGAGGGCTAGGAACTGGCAGGAGGGAGAGCTTCCATGCCTATGGCAGAGTTTAGGGGCGGTAACCCCAGAACTCAATTTCCTGTCACTTTGGTCAGGAGGTGTCCCTGTTTTGTCTCAGTGGTAACCTTGCAGGTAGGCCACCTTCTCCTATTCCCCAGCCAGCAGTACGACTCACTGTCAGATCCTCGAGTTGCTTGGCCACTGGGTAGAACTTTCGGGGTCCTGACTCAGGTGACTGCCCACCCCCCTTAGCCCCCTGCTAATCTTGAAAATGCCAGCTCCTTGTGTAGGTCACTCAGCAAGTCTACCTTCCCTAAGGAGAGATGCACTGATTAGTCCCCTATTTACTTAGGGAGTAGCACTGCTGAAGAGTTGTATCTGGTCGCCCAAGCCCAGAATCTTGAAATTGTGTTCACTTTGTACCTTTCTTCTCCCTCCTTGCAATAGGTTAGCAAATCCAAATTCTTGCTTCTTCATAATTGGGTTCTTCCTCTATAGTCTCTAAATCTCTGAGCTACAGCTAGGTAGACCCTCCTTATGCTGGCCCGGGGACACCTGGTTCTCCTTCTTGTGAGTCACAGAAAAGTAAAAGCACTTATAGTAAGTAGAACATTGATCCTAGAGTAACCCATCCCAGACTCTGCTGCTTATTAGCTGTGTGACTGTGAGCCAGTGTCTTAACTTCTCTGAGCTCCCCTTTCCTTGTGTGCAAAATGGAGAAAATAATGTGCACCTTGCTGTCACCTTGTGAGGGGTAAATAAGGTAATACATGTAAAGCACTTGCTACATACAGTGCTAGAGATGGAGAGGTTCAGTCATTGTTGATGTTCTCCCCTTTCTCTGCCAGGCCCTCTTTGAGCAATGCAGGAGGTGGCCAGCCACTCGGCTTGTCTCCATCATGCCTCCAACCCTTACCTCATTGCCTATACTCTTCAATACCTTTAAAATCTTTGACAATTGGATACCATTATTAGCTTCAAAGCATAACTGCCACCTGCCGTTCCAATTTGGTTGCAGGAGACTCCCATGATTACATTTAGAGGTCAGAAATTATGTCATAATCATTTTTATATCCTTGGAATTCAGCAGGCCCAGTCGGTGCTTGAACAGATGCATGATGCATGAATGCCTGCTCCTTCTCTCCAAGGATTCTAAAAGGTAGTCTCTGTTCCTTACCTTCTCCCAAATTTCTCTCTATACTGGGAACACTCGTTTTCAGAGATCCCAGATAGTCTACTAACCCTCTCCCCCGCCCCCATAAAAACGCCTGCCTGAAATGCTCCCTCCTCCAGGAAGTCCCTCTAAGTCCAGTGAACCTGCAACTTCTCTAATCACAATGTGCAAAACTTCCTGCTGCCTATCTAGTCCACATCAAGGTTTGCTCATGCCTGTGCAGGAACAGACCCTGGCCATGAGGGCATGCAGGTTGGGCCTGGGCTTTCCCTGGAGAAGGAAGAAGGGTGCTGAGTGGTGACTGGGCAGCCTCAAGTCACACACATGGTTTGCTCAATTCAGACCCCTTCTTGCAGCTCCTGTCCCATCCTTTGGTGACTCCTTTCCTGCCCTTCCTCAGTACTCCCTTGACCCTGAGCCTTCTGTGGCTCACACAGTATAGCTTCTCAGGTATGTCATAGCCCCTCTCACTAAGACAGGACGCTTCTGACAATTCACTTGTGTTCTCATAGGACCCAGCGTGGTACACACAGCAAGGGCCCTGCAAATGCTTGGCGACTGAATGAGAACTGTGGCTCAGCCCGGTTTGCCTTGGCATAGAGCTGAGGTTTAAATCTTCATGGAGACAGAGGGATGGATTTCAGGTCAAATTAATACTCAGGCGAGGCGGGAGTTAGATTCTCTGCAGTGGAATCGTTTAGCTTATGTCACCTAAATAGACAGGAGTGCCCCGACTCAGAATCTAATATGAGCCTTCTTGCTGATGATGCTGCCCCTGCAAGGAGCCTGGGCTCTGTGCAGTCAGGAAGCACAGCTGTCGTTAAGTGCAGGCAGTACAGGATGGCTTCCCAAGGACGCTGGAAAAGCAGGCTGTGGCCCGGGTCCTTGAAACTGTGCCTTAGTTTTCCAGCTTGATAGAAGCAGTTTCCCTCACTCCTCATCCCAGTTGCACCCCAAAGAGAAAAGTCACATATAGAAATAGAGACCAAGCAGGGAACATGCCCTGGCCCCATGGAGCTGGATGGGGACACAGTATGATATCTGAGGAGGTGGTGAGGAGGATTCATTTGAATTAAAAAAACATCTACTTTGCAACACAAGGCTAAGTGATTAGCACACGGGGAAAACCATGAGCCAGCAGTTTGCAACAAAGCTGGCAGGCTGCTGGAATGTTGATCCTGAGGATCGTGTTCCAGAGGGGAGACACCCCTCCCCAGGCCGCGCTGGCACCCTGTGTGCTTTTTCAGGCTGGGGGGATTAAGATGGAACCATGACGAACGTGCACACACATGTGCACACACTCGCAGAAGCTGGACACTCTTTCTCTCTCCTCTCTGTAGGGGCTCCTGTGTCCTGACCTCAAGGCCCACCTCTTGTACTGGAAAGTCTCTTGTGAGCCCTGAGTTGCTCTTTTCTGGGAAGGTCCATGCTAGCCACAGCCTACCTCAGCAAGACAATGACAGGATCCTGACCAGGGACATGGATAGGGACAGCACATGGCATGTCCTACTCGCCTTCTTACTTCCGCCATACACCTGGGACTTTGCACTGGTCCACGTCCTTCGTCTCCTGATCCATTGCTGCCCGGGCTCCTTTCACCGTTTCTGACTCTGTCTTTGTTCACTTCACTTCTGTGCCCAGGCCTGTCTCTTCCCCGGGCTGCCCTTTGCCCCCAATCCTTCAATTCCTCCAATTCCTCCAGGCCTTTTACTACCTTCCTCTTGAACATCGGTCTTTCTTTCCCTTCACTTTTCTTCGATTGCTCCTTTCTCCGCTGGCTTCTTCTCCATCGCTCTCTCCATCTTTCTCATATTACTTCTTCTGACAGATATTTACTGACTGTCTCTTATGCACAGGCTCAGTGAGAGCCACCTTCAGGCACAGGTCGTAACACTATATAAAATACTATCTCTACTTAAATAATGTTTGTTACTTAGGAGAGGGAAATAAGGCTCATACAAGTGACCATAATATAGTCACATGTGATATTTACCATATAAATGGCCCAAAGTGCCCCAGCTATTAGTTGAGAGAAAGAAAAGTCCATTCTGGGTAGAGTATCAGGGAGGCTTCTATTGGGAGAGCAGCCCTTCGGGAGGAGGCTGGGTTTGGTTCTGCAGGGACATGGCGGGACCTCCCAAACAAATGGGCATGGAAGAAAGGTGAGGAGAGAACCTTGGGTGTGAGGGAGAAAGACACGAAAACTCTGGGGGGCAGTTTCTGAGCAGGAGAATGACATGAACAAAGCACTAGGGAGATAAATCAGGCAGCAGACGCTTAAGAGGGGTGTGTGTGCACGCCTGTGTGATTGAGTGTGTGCATGCGTGTGTGTGTGTATGTGTGTGTGTGTGTACAGGAGGGCCGAGGACAGCCAGACAGGCAAGCCCGTTAGAAGCCCCAGCAGTAGCCTGTGTTAATTACCTTATTTACCCACTCAAGCCTGAACTAAGTAGCTGGTGGCAGTCCCAAGAAATGAAAGGACAAGTTTGAGCAATAACGCACTGAGTGTCTTTTTCCTGTGTCTTTGTTATTGTCCAATTGTCTTATTTCTTTCTAAGCAGATCACAGCCTTTCTGCAGTGGCCATGTCAGAGCCAGCTTCACAGTCAGGGAGAGATCTGATGCGGGTCATGATAGGAATCAAAGTTCTTTCCTCTCTCCTTGGCTCCCAGAAGCACCGAATGCTGGACCCCGGAGGACTGACTTTTACAGCCAGCGCCTCTGAGACCTTGCTTATCCAGCGCTTGTGTTGGCATCTCCGCTCCGCATCTCCAGAGACCCTGCTTGTACAGACGCAGTTGTCAGCCTCAGCACCCAACCTCGAGGGGTCGCTGTGGCTGCTAAGCCCCCTGGCCTTCCCCTCTTTCTTCTACCCTGGTATACCTCCAATGCCAGAGCTTGGGGTAGAGTTGGAGCGCCCAGAAGGGGAAATCCAGCACCTCTCCAAGGACCTGATTATTTCCAAAGACTGGTGCTAATTTTCTGATATGATCCTCACATCTCTGTGAGGCACTAAACCCTCATTACTTTTCCTGACCGATGCATTCTAATTAGATCAACACTTAAAAAAAAATTCACAATAGCCACAGGATGGCTTTCCATCTCATTAACTCCTCACTTATTATTTTCATGAAAATTACTGATAAAAATGTGCATCTCCATTTGGTGAGGCCTCACAGCCTCCACGGTGCCTATCTAGCATCTCTCCCGTCACCCGGGCTGTGCAGCGTCACCATGGTAACCCACAATAATAGAAACTAATAAATTACAAACGAGATGCTCGTTGAACAATTATTGTCCTCTTTTATGCAAGTTTCTTGCTAATTTTGATCATAAGGGAAAGTACAATAAGACTCTGAAGGAATGAGTCTATTTCAAGAGAATATTAGCAAGCAGAAGTCTGGGCGGGCTGTTTTCAGAATGTAATAAAGTGCTTTGGTGATTGCGAGCAATGGGAAGAGGAAATAAACTTCTTGCCTCACGTCCTATGCCCTGTCGTGTCCCACAGAGATCCAACTGGGGTGGGTTTAACGTCATATTTGTTGTCAAAATGTGCAAGGCATGGCTGGCCTTATAGAGGTCAGCCTGTTTCTTACCCTGCCTCTACCAACCTAGATTGTATGTGATGGTTCTTAAAACCTAGAGATTAAAAACAGTACCACTTTTCTTAGTCACCCTTTCAGCAACTCTCGCCAAACGTTCCTAGAAGGTTTACCTGTATCCCCAATCCTGACTATCTTATGAGAAGACGCTATTGTAAACCTCCTGAAAACCCTCCATGTGTCTGTCTTGGACTCAGGAACTCCGTGGGAGAGGAAAAAAGTGGGAAGCTAAGGCTTATGCAGATACCAGTGAATCTGATAGAAAGGTATCGCCAGGCAGCTTTCTTAGTTTGTAGGTTCTGGGAAAATAGTCTGCCCTGGAGATAAGAGCCCATCCTCACCCAAAACACAGAGCCACTTTTCCCCACACTTCCCAGTCCCCAGGATGAAGGTTGCAGGTGACTCTCTAGAAAGAGTGATTTGAGGTGACATTTACAGTGGCCTTGAACCTTAGGGAGACAGATGTGTCTGAGCAGGGTAAGCAACTAGACAATGACCAGGGAGGAGCAGTCCCGTGGGAGGCTGTCTTCATCTATCAGGTGGGCAGGATTCAGGGAAGGGCCACTCCCCCAGACCCTTAGAAACCCTTAGAAAACCAGGGAGATCAGCAAGCCTTCCTAAGCAGTCTGGGGGCTGGGACATCTGGTCCATTCCTAGTTCTACCCCTGCTTCATCCTCAGGAAAAGTCCATCTACTGTACCCCTGTGCTCATTCCTTGGGGTTTCTTGGGCCAAGAAGCCAGGAGTCACTTTGGACATTGTCTTTCTCAGATCTGATCATCTTCTGGGGATACTAATGTCCTGTCGTAGTGAGGGCTGGTGAAAACGAGACTGTGGTGCTTGGTGAATAGGAGTAGTTGGTCAGAGGAAGACTTATACGGTGAAAAGAATTCAATGAGTTTAATCTACTTTTCTAGGTCACTAGGGGCCCTTTGGACATTCCTACCTTTGGCTTAGCAGCCTGGCTTAGGGGATAGACCCAGCCCTGTGTGTTACCTGTGAGTGAAGATTTATGGAGGGCTGGTTGGGGGAGTAGGGACCCCCAAGATCATTCCTGAGCAGATTATCGCTGTGCATCTTGGTTTTGAGGCAGGTGATGTAACGGTTACAAAAGTCCTTGCAGAGTTCATTGACTTTCTCCAACTCCAGCAGGTGGATTCTCAGGACCTGGATTGCCTTCACCATCTGCGGAGAGGGAGGAGAGGTGAGTTCAAGTGTTCATATCATATTCCCTTCGCTGCCCTGATCCCGCCCCCCTGCCCAAGCCCCAAGCATACCAGGGGAGAGGAACCCATGCCTTGCCTCAGGAATATGCTTCCTTATCCACGGCACTTGAATTCTCATGATCTACTGCCAACTGTGGGCTGGCCTGGAGCCTGCTGTCACCACAGCTGTTCTTGAGGCAGCTGTGGCATTCTGGGAACAGTATTGGCCTTAAAGGAAGAAGATCATGTCCCAAACCCCAGGCCTGCCATTTATGATCTGTGTGGCCTTGGGCAATTGCTTAAGCTTTCTGCACCTTATTGTCTGACAAATGAGGATAATGATATCCTCCCTAAAAACTGTACAGGTCTGTTGAGAGGATCATATGAGGGAATGCACAAGCTGCAAAGTGTGAAGCACTGAATAAGCCTGAGGACAAGTGAGATTAGAGCTCCTTGTAAGTGCCTTGAGAGGGAAGGGACCATCTATTCTTAAACATGCATGCGGAGTGATCATGTGATACAGGTCACCTTGCAGACATCCCATTGATCCTTGCTGACTGTCTGAATCCTCCAGCATGACTTAGCTAGGCACTGGAGAACCTAGCCGTGCCGGCCTGTCCCATGACCTTCGGATTGTACGTGTACTTGTCACCTCTTCAAATGGACCATGCTAACTTTTTTTATGGCAACAAGCTATCTCTCAACTGAAGTTTTTCTCTTTATCATCGTTATTATAATAAAGAGAAAGTGCTATGGGAAATATGGAAAATAGAGGATGAAAAAAACTGTCCATTCAATCATTCTAAAGAATAATATTTTGTCTTTACAACATGCATATATTTTAACACAGTTTCAATCACCTTGTGTACACAAGTTTGTATCCCATTTTGCCCTTAGTTTACCAGATATAGTTTTCTAAATGGCAAAATTGTTCTCTCTATCCTCCCTTCCAGACTGTGAGCCTCTAATCTGCTAACTAGTTGTCCTCAGCACCAACATGTATGCGTGCTGAGTAAATATTTATTGAATGGGTGAAAGTTATTGAGTATACACACATATATATGTATAATCTTTTTTAAGAGAGAGGTGGAGAGAGAGAGAGAGAGAGAGAGAGACAGGAACATCGATCTGTATGTGCCCTGACTAGCAACCTCTTTACTTCTGGACAACACTCCAATCAACTGAGCTACCTGGCTTAATTTTTTTTAGATTGATTGATTTTTAGAAAGACAGAGAGAGGAAGGGATAGAGAGATGAAGGGGAAGGGAAGCCTTCATTTGTTGTTCCACTTAGTTGTGCATTCATTGGTTTCTTCCTATGTGTGTCCTGACTGGGGATTGAACCTGCAACTTTGTCATTTCAGGACAACACTCTAGCCAACTGAGCTAACTCGTCAGGGCTATATTCTTAATTGTTGCAAATTATTCCATGCATGTGCCATATTTAACCAATTCCTTATCATTGGGCATTTAAATTAATTCTAATTTTTAAATTTTATAAAAAATGTTACAGTGATTATTTTCCAAGCTTATAGCTTTTATTCATGTTTCTGCATTATTTCCTTAGGACAAATTCCCAGAAATGACAGTAAAAAAAGTTATGGACATTCTTTGGGCTCACAATAAATATCCCCAGATTCCTTTTCAAGAAAGGGTTGTTTAAATGGTGCTGGAACAATTGAACATCTATAAGCAAAAAGGTGAATCTCAATATAAATCTCCCATCTTATATAATAATAAACTTATGTGGATGAAAGACCTAAATGTAAGACATTAAACTATAAAAATGTTAGAAAAAAACACAGGACAAAATCTTAAGGACCAATTGGACTTCATCAACTTGAAAATGTTTGCTCTTCAAAAGACCCTGTGAAGAAGATGGAAGGACAAGTGCAATGGGAGAAAATATTTGTCGAATGCATATCTGACAAGGAACATATCTAGAATATATAAAAAGATTTCAAACTAAACAGTAAAATAACAAGAACTCCAATTAGAACATAGGCAAAAGACAACATCAGACTTTTCACTGAAGAGGATTCACAGATGGAAATAAGTACACAAAAAGATGTTCAATGCCATTAGCCATCAGAGAAATGCAAATTAAAACCACCATGAGATACCACTACACACTGATAAGAATAGTTAAATAAAAAGTGGTAACACCAAATGCTGGCGAGGGCCTGGACGCTAGTCACTCATATACCACCAGTATGTATATAAAATGGTACAGCCCTCTGGAAAACAATGTGAATGTTTCTAACAAAACCAAATATATGTTTACTATACAACCCAGAAATTTCACTCTTGGGTATTTATCCCAGAGAAGTTAAAATGTATATTTACACACAAAAACCTGTATGCAGCCAAAAACTGGAAAAAATATATACTTCAACAGGTGAATGAATAAAGAAATTGTGGTATATCCATTACACGGACTAATACTCAGCAACAAAAAGGAACAAAGTATTGATACACTCAGTAACTTGGGTGGATTTCAAGGTCATTATGCTGAGAAAGAAAAACCAGACTCAAAAGAATATATACTGTATGATGCCATTTATATAACATTCTTGAAATGACAAAATTACAGAGATGAAGGACAAATTAGTGGTTGCAGGTGGTGGAAGAGGGGAGGGGGAGAGGAATTGTTTTGTATCTTGACTACCATAGTGGTACATGAATTTACACATGTGATAAAGTTGCACAGAATGATACACACACACACCCACACATACACATACATGCCTGGAAAACTGATGAAATCTGAATAAGGTTGGTGTAGTGTATCTTGTCTACTTTCTGGTTATGAAATTGTTCTATAGTCATGTAGGAAGGGACTCAGGACTTCTCTGTATCAAAATAAAAAAAGTAAAAAAAAAATGGAGCTTGTCTTCTTTTGAGAGTCTTTTATGTTACCACAAGCAATATACAGGGGTCCCTGTTTAACCGTACCTTCCCACTGTTGTCTGGTAGTTTGATGCCCAGGAGAACAAGGAAGGGACTCCCTGTGAGTGGAGCTGCCAGCCACGCCCCTCTCTGAGCTCCATTGGCATTTCAAGTGGAAAGCCACTGAGGAAAATCCCTGGGTTGCATTTGAATTGCCTAATGGGCAAGGACTATACTCAACTAATTAAGGGCTCTTGGAGTACTGAATTAGACTAAGTGTCACTCAAAGACAGAAACCAACAATTTCGTGTCTTCACACAGGGCTCAATCACAGGGTCTTGTCCCTAAGGAAGTTCTCCCTCTGTGGAGCTGAGACTAATGGAGACTGTTCCAGGAACAGAGGAGAATGTGACTTTAGTATTGATTAAACTAAAAAATGGAGTTAGGTACTGAATAAATATTTTCTCTTGCCTGAATTATCTACTTGACTTTGGCCATGAAGATCTTGTTTTATGTCTCAGAGTAATTAGCACAATATAAGGTGTTTAATTACTCATTGACTGGTTGATAACAATATCCAAACATTTTTCATCCTTACTACTTCAGTCCCTATGTTAGACCTATTGCATGCCTTGTCTTATGTACTCCACCACCACCTCCCCAAGTGGGCACATTATTGCCTACATGTTACAGATGGAGAAAATGAGGCCCAGAAATATTGTTTTATTTGCTTAAAGTCACACAGCTGGTGACAGAACTAGGATGTGAAGCCAGGTTGCCTGTGTTGCTTTGCCCTCAATACAGGCTCTCAGACTTTATGTAGATAAGGAAAATGACATTTTAAAGAGTGTGTGGTTTAGGGAGAAAGTGGCTCAGTGACAGGAATTATGGGATTCCAGAAAAACCAAATAGGTCTGGGGACATTAAATGTATTTCCAGAACCCTTCCTGGCCACCTTCCCTCACTCAGCTGCTCTGACTTCTCTCTCATTCCCAGTCTAGCCCCCTCTCCTACCTCACCAATGCAGGGTCTGCTTCCTCATGTGAAAAAAGAGGGTTAGACTGTTAGGTGCCTTCAATTTTCTGATTTTCTGAACATTACCATGATTCCTGCCCTCAATTCACTGGTGGTGCTGGAAAGGGCACCATGAGATAATCTGGGCCACCTTCTAGGTGAACAAAAGGTCCAAACTCTCTAGGACACACGTCTATATCTTCTCTGAGGCTCTCCTAGTCAGAACCTTATCACATCAGACCATCTCTCTGTTCTCTCAATCTGCTTATTGAATTCTTCCATGAAATTCCCAAATTTTCTCCTGCCTTAATAGAAAATGCTTACTCATCCTTCTGTAGGTATCAAGAACGTCTAGTGCCTCTATCAGCACACCTCCCTTCATTTCATGTTATCCATTCAACATAAACATTGTCTCACTATATGCCACACAATGGATAGGGCATCTGACTTGAATAAATTGTCCAATTAGCTTTGTCTTCTCCAGTGAAAAGATCCGATTCCTTAAACCTTTCTTCTTGTTTCCTTTTCTCTCTCCCTTCTTCCCTTCCTTCCTTCCTTCCTTTTTTTCTTACATCTTCCTTTCTTTTTCCTTTCTTTCTCTGAGCTTTCCTTTACTGGCTTATTCTTCATATTTAATCAACATTTTATTCACTCATTTATTTTAAATATTTTTGTAAAGTAATATACACACATTCACACACAGAAAAGTACATATATTTATTTATTTTTAAAAACTTAGCCAATAAGTACTTATTATTTAAAAATAGAAAATACAGGCCCTGGCTGGTTGGCTCAGTGGTAGAGCGTCGGCCTGGCGTGCAGGAGTCCCAGGTTCGATTCCCAGCCAGGGCACACAGGAAAAGCACCGATCTGCTTCTCCACCCCTCCCCCTCTCCTTCCTCTCTGTCTCTCTCTTCCCCTCCTGCAGCCAAGGCTCCATTGGAGCAGGGTTGGCCGGGCACTGAGGATGGCTCTATGGCCTCTGCCTCAGGAGCTAGAATGGCTCTGGTTGCAACAGAGCAACACCCCAGATGTGCAGAGCATTGCCCCCTAGTGGGCATGCCGGGAGGATCCCAGTCGGGCGTATGCAGGAGTCTGTCTGACTGCCTCCCCGTTTCCAACTTCAGAAAAATACAAAAAAAATAGAAAATACAAATAAGTAAAACAAAAAGTAAGATGCATCCCGATAGCTTTGATGAAATGAATATACACACTCTGCTTAACCAGACCCAGAGCACAGCACTCAGAAGTGTATCTACGTTTTGGTCTGATAAAGCACAAATGGAGGATTGCTTTTTTTGTGGGATAATAGACTTGGTTTAAAGATTTAAGAAGGTAAACTATAATGGTATTCCAAGGCTATGAATATATAGGTCCTACTCAATATTAGAGAAAAAGATGGGTGATGCCATTAATGTGGGGTGGCCACCTGGCTGAGCAGAAGGTCCGTGGGGTATCCTGTCACTCAGCCTGGGTTTGAGTCCAGGCCTACTTAGAAATGTGGTAAGATTAGGCCAGCTAATTTTACCAGATTTCTCCAAACTTCAGTTTCCTCACTTGTAAAATGGAGTTATGATCATCCTCAACTCACAAGATTTGACAAGAGCGAAGGGAAATAGTAATGTGAAAATGTTTTATAAACCACAGGGTTTATATAAAGCATATACATTTTTAACCTCTTTTAATAATTTCTAATATCTTGTTGGCTTTTCTGTTGCTTATCCATATTCAGATAATGGGAAAATAATCAGTCCCCACTTTTCTTCTATATTTATGTTTTAAGTAAATCATCCTCTGTCCTTTATGTTTGCAGTTTGGGGGTTTTTGCCTCTAAATCAGAATAAAACTGTGAATTATTAAACTATTTTTCTAAACAAGCAATGTCATATAAAAAGTTATTCCAAATTTTTTAGAGCAATAACAATTCCATTTAATTTAATATCACCAAAATGTGATAAATGTGTCCTCAAGCCTTTGCCTCAAGTTTTGCTCTATCTTTCCGCTTTTCTCCCTCCTTTCTCTTTCAAACTAAACAGCCCGTGTTTTCTGAGAAGTACCCCTCAAAGAAGCAAAACAAGCTGCAGCCTTACATTTTTGTTTCATGCCATGATGTACTCGCCCCACAGGTCCCAGGAAAGAACACAGGATGGGGCTCCTTGTTTTCTATGAAGTCATGTGGCGTGATGTGCTGAATGGATTATTTCCTGCCTGGGTATTCTGGACAAATGTTTTAACTTTCTGTCAAATTTAGGATGATCATAATGCCTACACTGTAGAGTTATTGTAAAAATGGAACAAGATAATGGATGTAAATATTCTGGGCATGGAGTAGCTACTTGATAAATGTCAATTCTTTATGCCAACGAACCCCTCCCGCATCTGAGTTCCTTCTAAAAAGTGGCCTCTCTTGTAGGAGCGCGGCCTCTTTACTTGATAGTCATAAATTTTGCCTTTCAAAACAATTATATACAAAGCACTTTACAAGTTGCAAAAATGCTTTTCTCTCCATTATCTCATTTGAGTCTCACAATCACTGGACATATCTCTCCTGGAGACGGAGACAGGAGGGTGAAGCTCAGAGATCAGGCACCCTGCTAACCCGCCCGCAGCAGTCAGGGGGCGCCTGGCCTCTTTCTCTCTGTGAGTTGGGAAGCTGGAACTACTTGCCCTCACTTGCAGAGGAAGGAGTTTATAAACACATATGCTCTGATACTTCCTGGGGTCATTAGGGCAGCCTCGGCTAAAACCTAATCAGGAATTTTTCCAGACCAGACAAGCTCCACCCAACCAGTTGTAAGTGTAAGGTCTCTGCAACAAGAAATGGGATTTGGAAGAAAGATGAAGACCAGGGACTGGGAATGCCAGCTTATGCGGGGATGGAATGAACATTTTTATGGAAGCCTGACAAGATAAATACTTTTCAGTTGATAACATGGGTCTCTTCCTCTGATGCCCTCATTTGGAGAAGCAATGTGGTATAGAGAAAAGAGGTGGGCTTTGGGAGTTAGACGCACTCGGTACAAATACCAGCTTTGTCACTTACTGGCTTATGGGTTCTTAAGTCTTGAGCTCTTCCTCTGTAGCTTGGATAGGGCCAGAGCGGGAGCCCAATAGCAGAGCAGGTACTCTAGAACAGTGGGTATGGAGGCTGAGGTCTGGGTCTTCCACCTGCTGAGCGGCCCTAGACAACTTACATAATCTCTGCCCTTTCCTTTCCTCCTCTGTGAAACAGGATAATAAGAGCGACTTGCTCCAAGTTGTACTGAGGATTAAATGAGAGTTGGTAGAAAAGACCTAAAAAGAAGACCCAAGACACAGAACTAAGGAAAGATCAGCTACAAGGCAGTGTAACTGTGAGGAGTGGGTGATGTGACTCCTCTGCCACGGGCTAGCTGTCTGACCTTGAGCTAGTGATGTCACCTCGACGCTCAATCCCCTCATCTTAAAATGGGACTAACAGTAATAATATATTCCCCTGGGTGTAAAAACAGGATTAAATAAAAAATTATATGTAAAGTGTTTAGAAGAGCACCTGGCACCTAATTAGTGCTTTATAAATGTTCATTGTTGCATCTTAGATTATTCTTATTTCCTTTCCCTTCCGTGGTGTCCGTAGAAGATCATGCCCCTAACTGGGCAAAGGGGTCTCCACCGAGGGCTGCATGGGTGACTGAGCAGGGCTGGCCAAGTCTCCGTGGGCCCCGAGCTCTGGCCCGGCTCCTTCGCAGCCTCGGGCCTCTGGCCCTGCCTCCTCAGAGTGGGCCCAGGGGTCTGTGGGGCCCCATCTTGGAGCTGGCTTTGCGGTCAGGCAGCCATAATCTGTCCCTTGAGCCACACCAGAGTCTCATTAAAACGTGCCCCATAAATGTTAAAAAATTTACACATAAAAAAATTCCATGCATGAAACTGAAACCGTAGGTTTTACAGCCTCGGTTTGAAATCTTGCATAATATATAAAACCTTGGCCCTGCTCTGGGGGCCTGTAAATCAGATTTTATAAAATAAAAAGCTTTTACCTTTCAAAGGGGTTTGGGGAACTTGCAAATTTTACAAACTTTACCAACTGACAGTCAGAGGCTGTTGGACCCAAGCAGGGGATCAGCGGGCCAGGTAAGACAGAGACCCAGTGGGTGCAGAATGCGCACAGGGACTGCAGGACAGAGTGGGGCTAACCAGGGGCCGTTCCAGCCTACCTGCCAGCAGCTGAAAATGGGAGGTAGAGCCGGTCAGAGCGTGGGCACCGGGTAGAGTGGGGAGGACTCTTATAAAGGAGTGCTTTATTGCCCCTGGGAGAAGAGAGGCAGGTGATGTCGTGGAGGGAGCATCATATTAGGAGCCAGAACAACTGGTTCTGGTCCTGAAGTAATCTCCCTTTTCTGGACTTCGGTGTCCCCATTTATAAAATAGACTTGCTTCTCTCTACTCTTGTGTTTTCCCTAACAAGCAGGGGGAGCAGCTGGCCAGTCAGGAAGGGAAGTTCTGTCAGAAACTAGTCTGGGAACCTCTCTGGTCTTTGGGCGGCTCTAGGAGAGCTCAGCCCGCTGTTCCCATGGGAACTTGTCTGGGAGCAGGGGAAGGTGCAAGGAGAAAGTTGCTGGGCAGGCGGGCAGCTGGAGGTGGGAGGATTCAAGTCCAGGGGTGGACTTAGTGGGGCTGGGGAGAAAGTGGATCAGAGTTCTAGATCTCAGGGTGGGACAAAGTTTTGGGGACTCCAGTGTCCTCCTGACAATTTCATCTGTGAAAGTCAATATTCAAGGGCAGAAGAAAGCCGCCCTGACACACACATATATATAAAATAAATCTCTCAATTATCTCAGCTCATTTGCTTGGGGTCTCATTTTATGTCCCTGCTCCGCTGCGCAGTATATCTGTCCGGATAAAGAGTTACAGTCCGTTGGGCTACGTGTGCGGGGTTGTAAAAAATACAGATGCCAGATTAACTGGCTGTGGCACTCGGCAGCTGATTGAGCTGATAATGACGCGATCTGACCTTTTTCTAATTTCTAATTATGTGCATCTCGGCTGTGCTGGCTACATGATTCTTGTTCTAATGACGGCTCCTGTGGTGGCCTCTTCATCCCCGCTCCTGACAGGACTACAAGGGGGGTGGTGAAGGGCACTGCTGGCTCCCCAAGTAAAGTTTCGGGGGCCAGGAGGTGAGGCTGGGAAGCTGGAATGCCTTGCCTTAGCAATGCTGCATTTGAGATTAACCTTCTGGATGATATGTATTCTTAAAGGCCATTTAGTTTCACAAGCCATCTCACTGATGTTTTTATTATAGTCACTTGAGATAGGTGTATTAGATCTACAGGTAGGAAACTGAGCTTCCAAGGAGTGAAGCCATCAAAGTCACGCAGATGGCAAACAGTGAAACCAGTCTCAGGTCTTTCATCTCTAAGTGCTCCTTCAACTGTCCCCATTAAAGTAATTGACCAGTCATTGGGAGGAACACTGTAAAGTATATGATTGCCTAATCACTATGCTGTACACCCAGAACTAATACAAAATAATATTGAATGTAGATTCTAATTGAAAAAAAATATTTTTAAAAATGATTTTAAAAATAAAATAATCAGGACTGGCTAAATCATCTAGGTAAATCAGGGCCAGGGGAGTGGATGGGCTATCCAAGGACTGCTCCACCAACCCGACCACTCCCAGCCTGGTTCCCTGGGAACTGGGAATGCTGGCAGCTTCTACGGTATCTATTCCCCGAGGTCAGACTTGGCACATAGCAGACACTTAACCAAGATTTGCTAGATTGAACCAAGAAACCTGATTATTTGAGTGAACAGATCCAGAGAGCACGGGCAGTATTGGTAAGGGGACAGCACAGAGTTGGGCGCGTTCCAGCATTTTCCAGGCTGTACCAGAATAGGAGGCTGTCCTCAGTGGGTCTTCTAGAGCGCACCTGGCAAGCAGTAGTGGGCGAGGTGTGTGAGGTTTATATCCCCAGGCTTCTTACCTCTGACAAGGTTGAAATTGTTTCACATCATTCAGTCTAATATTAGGTTTTTTTTGTTTTTTTTTTAAATTTTTATTTATTTATTCATTTTAGAGAGGAGAGGGAGAGACAGAAGAGAGAAAGAGAGAGAGGAGAGACAGAGAGAGAGAGAAGGGGGGAGGAGCTGGAAGCATCAACTCCCATATGTGCCTTGACCAGGCAAGCCCAGGGTTTTGAACCGGCGACCTCAGCATTTCCAGGTCGACGCTTTATCCACTGCGCCACCACAGGTCAGGCATATTAGGTATTTTTTATCAACTCAGGTCTCAGTTTCTTTATGTGTCAAGTGAGGGGACAGAGCTATGACCCCCAGGTCCATTCCAGTTCCCATAGAAATGGCTGCCTCACCTCCTGGCTTGGTGGGTGCTGTGTGCATGGGTTCTGAGACCAGTTTCACAACTGCAGTTTTCAGATTCCGACCAGTTGAACAGCAAAGCAGGGCTAGACCAGTCTGCACTTACTGTCTGACCAACTGAGGACCTGCACAGGGAGAACTCTCTCCCAAGGGGCCTGGGAGAGAGTAGTCTGTGCTCTTGGGAAGTGTGGCTGCTCCATGCAGCCGGGGCAGAAGGAGGGCAGGGATGGGTAGAGGCAGATCTGGGCCCCCCAGACACCTGCACCAACAGCCCTAACGACGGGCTAGTGTCATCCTCTGGCCAAGGCCTGCTCCCTCTGTAAACGCTGCCCCATCATAACACTTCACACATTTCCAGACCAGGGTGGGCTCTCCTGGTAGCTTTTCTGGACTCCATAAATATCATATTCAACTTTTTTTTTTAACATTTTTCTAAATTTTATTTATTTATTTATTTGTATTTTTCCAAAGTTGGAAACGGGGAGGCAGTCAGACAGACTCCTGCGTGCACCCGACTGGGATCCACCCGGCATGCCCACCAGGGGGCGATGCTCTGCCCATCTGGGGTGTCGCTCTGCCACAATCAAAGCCATTCTAGCGTCTGAGGCAGAGGCCACAGAGCCATCCTCAGTGCCCGGGCCAACTTTGCTCCAATGGAGCCTTGGCTGCGGGAGGGGAGGAGAGAGACAGAGAGGAAGAAAAGGGGGAGAGGTGGAGAAGCAGATGGGCACCTCTCCTGTGTGCCCTGGCCGGAATCGAACCCGGGACTCCCGCACGCCAGGCCGACACTCTACCACTGAACCAACCGGCCAGGGCCCATATTCAACTCTTGAGGGAAGTAGTGGGTGGATAATTCACAACACAGAATAATACCGAAGTCATTGAAATCTATTCTGCAAGTGCCCTGTGGGTGTGTGTGCACATGTGCACGTTTTGTTTATTCCTTTTTGGAGTCACATTTGCTTTTCTAATCCTCCTTCTCTTCAGGGGGCAGGTGCCAGCTGACCTCTGGATGCAAGAGGTCAGCACTGCAATCAATCAATTTGTGGATGAGAGTTTTGCAGAGTTTCCAAATACACCGTGTATAATCTAGTAATCCACTCACAGAAAAATTAAAAAAAAATTGTGGCTAATAATTCCAGGATGACCATTTATCATAATGAATGAACAGAGAGCATCCTCTCCATTGCTCTTTCTCTCTCAATAGATTCCCAGGGCTAAACGACAATTTCAAACACCATCAAATCTGGTGATTACCAAACCTTGATAATAGCAATTGCCCAGAAAATGTTTAAAAATGTAGACTTATAGTCCCCACCAAATGTACTGATTCACAATTCCAGGTGATAGGACCCAAGGAAATGTATTTTTTAAAAATCCATAGTGATGATCTGGATGACAAGCTAGGTCTGGGAACCTGATCTACTTGTGTCCCCCTAAATGAGCAGGATGTCCGCCAGCCCCTTTCTCAACATGACTGCGTCTCCAGGTCTTTCTATCTACTGATGTGCTTGAATATGCCTGCCACCTCTCCTCCACACTGTAGTGGACCAGCCGCCAGCTCCTCGCTGGGCAGCCGGACAGAATTACTAACATGCCAGGACTCCACCCCTGAGAACCATCTCCCCAGACATTCTGGGTGCTACCACCCTCCTTTCCTCCTGGCTGCACTGCAGGAGGCTGGGCAGGGGGTGCTGGTGCCACACTGGGCAGAGCAGAGAAGGTGAGAGCTTTGGCAGCAGACCCTGTGCCTGCAGCTCTTGGTTTAAGGAACTTAGAAACAGTTCTCAGCTGCTAGAGGTGCACTTAGTGCCTGCCTCAGAGTGGGCACACTCATTTTTGGTTGAATAAATGAATGAAAGGATCATTTCTAGGGCATTTGGAGGGAACCACAGAGGGGAAGACCCTAGCCAGGGTGGGGTTTGGGAAGGTCTTTACCAGATTGTCCAGTTCTGGGTCATCGCTGAAGAAGGGCTTGTGCTCCTGCTCCTGCTGGTGGACAAAGTTCTCGATGTCCACATCAAAGCTGGCGGAGGTGATGCACTCTGAGCCCTGGGTGGCCTGTTCACATTTCTCAAACAGCAGCGTCAGAAGCGGGAAAAGAGGGTGCCTGTGGGGACATCAAGAGCTCACATATGCGACAAGAGACCTGCTGTTGGCTGGGCTCAGAGGCCACCAGGGTCCCTTTCCCATTCTCCCATCACCTCTTCTTCCAAGGTCCCACTCTTTGAGAATGTCCCCAGTCCCCACGGTCAGCCTAGATGGCAGCAATCTATGCCCTGGTGGGGAAGAGCCAGTCTCCCATTCCTGGGGCGTCAGAGGGCTCATACACCTCCCCTCCAGGTGCCGAACTTTTCTCGTTGGGAAGATAAGCTGCAAGGATATTTGATGAAAGTGGTGAGTATAACCCATCAGAGAAGTAGATGTTCATTTCAGGTTCAAGGTCAACAACCCAGGAAGGACATGTGGGAAGTGTCCAGACAAGTCCTGGACATGAATGTGAGTGGTTGGTCACAAACCCATTGTTGGCTGTCTGGAGCCAGCCAAGGGCAACACCGTGTGTCTGCGAGTATATATCAGGGATGGGTGTGAGCCTGAGTTCTGGTCTGCACCTGGAGGGCAGGTGTCTCCACCTGGCCTGCTGAGTCAGTTCAGGTCAGACACCTAATTACATGAATATCATCTCCCTGAACTTCTCTATCATCACACACTTAGCACATCTGCAATGAAATGATTCTTTGCATCGTTATTTGCTCACTGTTTTCCTCCAGGATTGTCCTTGTCTTAACAATCATTGTATCCATAGGACCTTGCACTGCATGCTTATAGAAGGCATTTAATATGCAGTGACTGACAATGAATTAGGGAGTGACGCATATGCGAGTGAGCATGGGTGGTATGTGGCGTGGTCCTGTGATGTATCATGCGAGCTGAGGGCTTACCAGACTGGCTCTGGAGGTCTTAGCTGAGGTGCCATTGACTCTGGGAAGCCCCGTGACTGCCTCTCCCTCATGCTATGCTGATGGTTCCCTGAGGTCTTCGCTTTATCTCCTGCCTTCCTCACTTGAGTGTGGGTTACATGAGGGCAGGAAGCAAGCCCACCTTATTCATCTGTTTGAAGTCTATCAGAGGTATGTGGATCCCAATAAATTTTTGTTGAAGGCATATATGTTATGAGTGCGTACCTATGTGCATGTATAAGTGCACATCACCCTTATTTCTCTTTAGTATGTGTGAATTGCCATCTTAACACCCAGGATGTGTGTATGTGTTTGCATGGGTTGTTGAACTGGACCCTGGAGCCCCATTCCCTCCCATGGTGGTCCTGTCTGGTCTCTTTTCTCAGTCTCCTAGGACCACAAAATCTAGCTTTTTCTTTTTGATTAAGCTCTGCTTGCTGAGACAGGAGGAAGCATGTGTGTTGGGCCTGGCCTCCCGGCCTCTGCAGAAGGAGGTGTTCTGGCCAGTATTGTACAGTGAAATTTCTGCAACAATAGAGGTGTTCTATAACGTCTGCTGTCCAACATGGTAGCCACTAAGTAATTGAGGCCAATGGACATTTAAAATATGGCTGTTGTACCTAGGACACAGAATTTTAAATTTTATTTAATTTCAACTCGTTTTTTTTAAGTAGCCAATGTGGCTAGTGGCTACCACACTGGAAAGCATAGTAAGACTTGAAAAGGAAACCAGACCATGCTTTCCCTCCAGTGTGCTGTGAGTAAGCACACTGAACACCCAGCCTACACAGTGTTTGCAGGTGGATGGGGACCCTACGGCCTGTTCCATTCTGGGATTCTAATAATTCTAGGCAAAACCCAGAGGTGCTTAACCCTACCCACACTCAAACCCATACATGCTGGTCATTCTTCCCAGGCTCGGGGCAGTGAGACATGAGGGGAGACAGTCCTGCTTCAGGTGAACTGCTTGGCTTGGATACTATCTCACTACCCCTTGTTTAGGAAGCTGACGCATTAGCCACAGAGCCCCAAGGCTGCAGGCTGGGTTATTTATTGTATGGAAGGGGAAAAGTGTCAATATCTGAGGGTGGTCCGTATGCAGCCCCAAATCTCTAGAAGATCTAGTCAGCACCCTCCCCCCTCCCCCAGGAAGCTGCTAGGGAAAACAATGGGCTCACTTAGCCATCCCGCTGAAGACAAAGAGAAACCAGGTGAAGGGGTTAAACTCTAGTGTAAGTCTTCATTTGCAGCCTCTAATACCGCAGCATATTATAGTCTAATCTAACCTGATCCCAGTTTAATGCAAGCTTCTCCTGGCCCTGAGTGGAATACCAAAGAAAACCTCGGTGGCTGTAATTTAAGCAGAGCCTGCAGTGGTTTAGCTGAGGGACATGAAAGGCAAATTCCAGACGGTGTTATGAATTATTGCGCCTGATGAACCTTCCTACTCTCAACAGATGCCTGCTGCCATTTAAACAGCCACTAGATCAATTAGGAATGAAAGGCACAAATCGACTCTGTACAAGGGCACTAAATTACCAGGAACTAATAATCCGCAGCACTGTGCCAGGTGGTGGGGTGCACCCCCACCGGTCACCGCTCCTTCCCTTCTCACTCGTTGGAAGAAGGGTGGGCAGCTGCTGAGTGAAGAGAGGTGGTCTGTGTGCACATGCATGCGTGTGCACTTGTCAGTGAGAGCACATGTGAGTGTGGTGTAGTTGTGCCGTCTTGTGTGTCTTCATGTGCGCACACACAATGTTGGATCCATACAGTATGTGGAATGCATACTGTATGTGGGGTGCATGTGGGTTGTGTGTTTGAAAGCAGAGTGCTGATTTTGTGTGCTATGAGTCCACCATGTGCATGTGCCCTATGTCACCTGTACATGGTCCATGTGGGGATCGAGTGTTCCGTGCACACACCACAAGGGGCCTGCTGGTGACTGTGTTCCCCACATACCAGCACTAGAGGTAGAGTGGGGACAGGAGGGTGGTCTCCTTTGCCACTGTCCACACCCCTGCAGGGATGAGAGTGGTCAGGGAGGGCCTCTCTGAGGCAGCGGCATTTAAATTATGCCTTGAATGATGAGGAAGCAGTCATACAAAAGTCTGAGGGAGAGGCTTTTCTAGCAGGAGAGAAAGAAAGCACTTGAGAGAGGCATGAGCTTGGCATGTTCCTGGAATAAAATCCAGATGAGTGTGGCTGGAGCCAGGTAGGCAGAAGGGGAGCAGAAGGAGAGGAGGTTGAAAGGGTAAGCAGGAGTCCCATCACAGGTCTCAGACAGAGCTGGGTAGGGGGCTGAAGGTGGGGTGCGTGGGGGTGTTGTCACACACACTGGGAACAAAGTGCACCTGTTATACAGTCTGTGTTCTTTTATAATCTTCTTAATTTCAGGTGTCAGACCTCCCCAGTATGTGTGTGTATGGAGGGCCTATCTGGGGTGTTTTCTGGGGCTCCTTCTATCTCTCAGAAGAAACCATGCTTTCTACCCCCTCTCCCCCGGGTTAACCAAGAGCTCATGGAGCTAAGAGCAAGCTTCTAGGATGCTGGCATGGCTGCCTTTATCCAGCCCCTTCCCACCTGAGCCAAACTATCAGCTCCAAATTCCTCCTTCTCACACCCTCTCCAGCCTCCTTCCTCCGGCTCCTCCTTCCCCAGCCCACTGTCCTGCACCCAGGAGTTCTGATGGGATCCAGCTTAGCCGTAATGTTTCATACAGACCACAGCGAAGGGCAGTGGGCTGCCTGTGGCTCCCATGCCCCACCTGCCCGGACCCCTCCGTAAATCCAGACTGTCACTGTTCCCTGCCACCTCAAGGGCGGGGACTGCTGAGACACTGCACCGCAGCCTGTGAAACAGGTTCAGTTTCCCGATGACTCAGCAGGGTCTGTGGCTGCAGTCACACTGTGGGCTTCTCCAAGGCTGTGACCAGCCTGGTTCCCAGCCCCTTCCCCATGGCCGGAGGGCTGACCTGTATTTCTAAGCTACCCTGCAATATCACCCCATAGGCTGGAGATGAGGCTGGCAGCCACCTCTAAGAAGCCTTTTCCAGTGGCCCCCATTGCAGGTTTGATGAGGGGCAGGGCAGGGACCCTAAGAGCTGGTGTCTTAGTCACCTGGGATGTGAATGTCCACCAGGTGTGCAAAGGGGAAGAAGAAGGATTTCCAGTTAGGCATGGGATAAACACCTCCCAAATTTAGTTTGTCTAACCTAAATGGGTTTTAAGGAGTTCCCAATCATCGCTGTCCAGATCTCTCCCATTGTGGATCAATCGTCCTCAGGCTAGAAGCAGGAACGTGGAAACTACATCCCAGGCCCCAGAAGATGAGTAGACTATGAAAGACGACCATTAGACTTTATTTCCAAAGAGCCGAGGACATCTGACCTCCATAAGAGCTCACCTCTATCCCTGATATCACCCCTCTCTTCTATATCCCCTCTACCTGACGCCCCCTTCACCCCAATCTCTCTTAAGCCGTTCAAAATTTGGAGGAAATAAATCTCACTGCACCAACTCAGTGAGAGTTTGAGCCTCGTCAGTGCAGAACAAATAAAAGGAGTGAACTGGCATGACATTTACTGCAGAAGAGAGGTCGTTTCCAGCCACTAATAAAAAGGATTTGACACAGACTAATAAAGAGAAATGAATTTCTCTAATGGCCTAATTTAGCACACTCAGCACTGTGGCTGCGCCTGGCCGCTGGGAGGGCAGGAAGAACCAGGAGCAGGGAGAGGGGCCAGGCTCCAGCCGAGGGCAAGGGAAGACGATCCCAAATAACACTTTATCATCTGTTTCCTTTTCCGAGTCTCTACCCCCACCCCACCCTCATGACCTCTCCCCAGGAGCATATGAACCAAAATCAAGCTCAGGGTCTGTTGCTCCTGTTGGCAATCCAGAGAGATAAGGGCCCTATCCACAGACTCACAGTCGTGCACGAGCTTCAGACAGTGACTGACCGGATCTGCAGATTTCTGCAGGGGTCTAAACCCTCGGTTGGGTTAATTACTTCTGACCTTTCTGCATTTGTGTCTTTACATCACCCAAACTCACTGGCTAGGAATGTCCAGTTTGGGGCCAGGATGTGTAGGAACAGTCCCCATTACTCAGGATCCAGACTGGGCAGGATTTTGGCTGAAGCCCTTTGTGGAGGTGAATGTCACTTTCTCTGTTGTAGCAGAGAGGCGGAGACTCCCTCACTCAGGCCCCAGTTTTTCTTTAGTGCAAAGCAACACCCCCTACACAGTAACACACACACACACACACACACACACCTGAGAGCATCCTTGGGTGGTGGGTTTGGGTTTCAGCACAGCTCATATCAGCCCTCCTCACTTCATGACAGATATTCTTAACTAAATTGGCTCAACAGGTTTCCCTAACATTTCGGAAGACCTCCTGGGATGGAAGCCACAGCTTCCTGGTAATTCTTATATTCGTCTCTAACTTCAAGTTCCCCTATAAGGCTAAAGTTTATCTCCTTTTGTTAAAAGGACTCATGAAAAGATAAGAGGACTCTGTTCTGCTTCCATTTCTTCCTCCTTGGACAGCCTAGGTTTGAAAAAAATATTTTTAAACATTTCTTCCTGCTTAGAGGATCAGAAACAAAGAAGCAGAAACAGGAAAAAAGAGGGAATGCAAAAATAGAGAGCTTTAGAGAGGCTGAGATGCAAAGACCATGAGAGACAGCGACGGGGACAGATATACAGACAGAAACAGCACCACAGGCTGAGAAGTAGTCACACGCATACGGAGACACAGTGTTGATTCTCTTTCTGGGCGATAAACCTTATGATTCACAGTCATGGCCCTCCATCACTTCTGAGCCTCTCAGCCATCCTTCCCCTTGTGACCTTGGCCAGGACTGTAGACCTCAATTATGGGGCCAGTCAAGTGTGTGGCAGCTTGCCTGGCTGTCCACCTTCTCTCCCTGTGACTGACCTTGGAGCCCCCAGGCCCGTCCTGCACCTCATCTCCCAGTCCTCGTTCATTCAGCTGGGGTGGAGGAAGGTAGGCAGGGGCACCCACTATCAGTGCTTACCCCTTCCCTGAGCCCTGGTTGTTTCTTCTAATGGGGATGAAGGGTCAGAGCCCTAGGCCCTTCCTAGCTGGGATGAGGATAGACCGAGGGTAGAACGTATAGTAGGAGAGCAAAATTTCTGGGTGGAGATTTCCAGCGGGACCAGAAGCCTGGTCTGGGTTGGACTGCTGCAGAGGACATTAGTCTGTTGGTTGGTTAGGTGGGAGGAGGTGGACAAGCAGAGACTAGGCTGGCAGCTCCAACTCCTCAATTGAGTTGTCACTGACACAAAGTAAAGGTCTCAAGTTGCCAAAGGCCACCACCCTGGAAACTGTGCTCAAGGGCTGAAATTTTTATTTATTTCTAGTGCCCCAAGTCCCCAGGTTAGCGGTCACTGAGATCCACAGAATCTGACAAAATACCCTAGAGCCACTTTCCAGGACAGCCTGCTGCCCCTTTCCTGGGCATCTATTCACTGCCAGAAGGCCCCTTACAAGTATTCATTCTGAGAACTGTTGTGACAGCAGGTGGCCCCCGGCCCCTGTACCTGCATGGTCCCCCTTCATCAGCTCAGGCAAACCAGACTCCCTGTGCTGGTCCTTCATTCTCACCTATCTGTTCCTGTGTTTCCACCAGTCCCTTCTAATCATCTTCGGAACCCAGCTTAACACGCCATCTCTTCTACGAAGGCTCCCTGATGGCGTCTCCAGTGAGAGGCAGCAGTACCTCCTCTGAACCATCAGGAATGCTTCAGGTTTCCACTGGACCTACTCCTGATTTAGGGTGAGAAGCTGCGTGGTCTGAAAGCAGCACAGACGTTGGAGCCACATAACTGTGTGACTTTGGGACAAGTTACTGAATTTCTCTGGGCCTCAGATTCCTTTTTTATAAAACAGGGACAACACCACTACTGTGCAGGTAATAGTAAGGATTAAACAAAGGAGCATGTAGAGTGTCTGACACTCAGTAAACTGTTCCTTTCCCCTGGAATGGTATGTGGGCACCTTTTTTATTCAGAGCAACATTGACACCATCCGCTCCAATCAATTTATATTCTCATCTCCACTGACTCATTTGGCAGGGAGAACAAGCCCACATGCCAATTCAAATAAAGGTACAGAAAGAGAAGGAAGAGAGGCAACATACAATTTATCAGAAACCCAGAATCTCATTTTTTAACCAAAAAAGCACTGCCAGTAAGAATTTATTTTTATTTCCCTTATGACACATTAAATTCTACTAAGTGCAGCTGTTTGTGCACAGCCCTCTTCCTCACTCCAGGGTATGCTGCCCTGGTCCATGATCTTGCCCTATCACTGTGAATTTCTGAGGGTCAAGCACAGTGCCTGGCGCACAGCAGAAGCTCGGTAAATGTCTGGTGAATCAATGGGAGCGAATGACTGAAGAAGGAAGCAACACCATGAGAATGAAGGTTCTGAGACACAATCCCGAAGTTCTTTCTGGCTCAGAATCCATTTCTACTGCAGTCCTGGGATCAGATATTGCCATCTGGCAGTTTCTAGCCACAGTTGCTACAAAAAGACCTGCTTTCTTTGGGCTCTGCTGGGGTGTGTGTAGGGTGGGGGCTGACAGAGCCTCAGAGGGAGGGGAGTGACGTGAGGAGATGCTCGCCCAGCCCTCCCCTCCTCTGCTCCTCAGAGGCACCAGATGGAGAGAGCTGAGTGGGGTGGTGGTGAACAAGCCAGCAGCTCCTAGTTGCATGTATTTTTACTTCAGGTGTGACGCTGACACCATGCATGTGTATTTTTAGTCCTGCCCAGTGGGCGGTGTGTTAGCCCTGGTTATCTTGAGGAGGACTTCTTGTTGCTAAATTGGAATTGCGTCTGCTACTGTTCCAGGGTTCCAACTGGCGCTCTTCCCCCAGGTGGTGGACAGGTCTATTTCTGGAGAGTGTGGGGCCTAGGGCAAGCCACAGTCTGCTCTGTACCCTCACTACACACACACACACACACACACACACACACACACACACACACACCTCCCTCCTGGCACATTTAAAAAATGTAAAATCTCAACAAAGTCATTGTTAAGTCTTCAAGGACAAGAATACAAAGAACCTAAAACTTGATCTCAAGTCCAGCCCCTTCATTTCCCCCCCAGTCTTATTAAGAGATAATTGACACATATCACTGTATAAGTTTAAGGTGTACATCGTGATGCTTTGACTTACATATATAATACTATGAAATGATTATCACAGTAGGTTCGGCTAACATCCATCTTCTCATACAGATACAATAAAAAGAAAAGAAAAATGGAAAAAATTCTCCTTGGCATGAGAACTCAGAATTTACTCTCTTAACGACTTTCCTGTATGTCACACAGCAGTGTCGGCCGTCGTCACCACGCTCGGCACTGCATCCCTAGTACTTATAACTAGAAGTGTGTGCCTTTCGGCGCCTTCCTCCAATTTTACCTCCCCTACTGCTCTCTTTTTCTACCAGTTTGATTTGTTAGTTGTTTTCGTTTTAAGAATCTACCTGTGACATCATACAGTATCTGTCTTTCTCTTTCTGACTTATTTTATTTAGCATAATGCCTCTGAGAGCCACCCATGTTGTCACAAATGGTAAGACTACCTAATTTTATTGCTGGATAATATTCATATGTGTGTGTGTGTGTGTGTGTGTGTGTGTGTGTGTATCTTACATCTTTACCCATTTATCTATCAATGGGCACCTAGATTGCTTCCCTGTCTTGGCTCTTATAATAATGCTGTTATGAACATGGGGGTGAAATTAGCTTTTTGAGTTTGTATTTTTGTTTCCTTTAATATTCTGCTCACAAAAATTAGGGGATACTTTATTGTTTCATATTCATTTGAAAACATCCCCTAATTTTTGAGAGCAGTATATACACCAAAGATTGCTGGATCTTATGTTCATTTAATTTTTTGAGAATCCTCCACACTGTTGTCATAGTGGCTGCACCAATTTACTATCCTGTCAAAAGTGCGTGAGGGCTCCCATTTCTCCACATCCATGCTGGTACTTATTCTCTCTTGAATTTTTGATGACAAGCCCCTGCATTTTAGGGATAGGTAACCCAGGCACAGAAAAAAGAAGTAGCTTTCCTGAGGTCAGACAGCTAGTGAGAGGCAATCGAAGCTTCTATCCAAGTCACAGAGATTCCGCCAGTCCCCAGAGAGAAAGCACTTCGGGGAAAGGGATGGTGTGGAAAGGGGAGCCCTGTCATTGCGCCTTGGTCACTGGCAGTGACTAAACACCTACTCACATGTGTTTGGTGGTACTCAGTAAGTTTCAAAGTGCGTTTCTATGGACTTGCTATATTTAAACACCCAATATTCTTTTTTTTATTTGCATTTTACTTATTAGCAAACTGAGATGCCAAGTGGTTAAATAACTATATCAAGCTAATAAGTGATTAAGTTGGAATTTAATCTGGGTAGCTCAACACCAAATTTTGTGCTCTTACCCTATCCTATGGACCATCTTTGAATGATTATTGGAATTACTTCCTCCTCCTCTCCTTTTCTCCCTCTACTGTCTTTGAGTCATATGTGTCCTGAGGTCACAGAACTGAGCTGCCATGTTTTCCCTTCAAGGGTCGGGAACATTGTAGCCCAAGAGCATCTCTACTCATCAGATGAGTTCCCAGAAGAACTTTCTCTCCTAATAATACTCTGTGTTTGGACAGGGCTTTAACATTTTTTACAGATCTTTCATTTTTCTCATTTGACATCTTCCTGGTGAGGAAGGAAAGTTTAATTTAAAGAGGTTAAATGATTTTCCCAGTGGTAGAGTCAGAAGTTAGACTGAAGTCTCAGTCTTATGGTCGTTACACTTGACCACAAAATGGACCAGTGCTTGGGAGAGTCAGAGAGCGGTGCTCTGGTGGAAAGAAGAGCAAGGCTGGCTTAGTGCAGCCCTGGGGAGAAACCACTGGTCATTCGAACCTGCAAAACCTCTGCCTGCTAACCTTCCTTCCACTCCACCCTATACCACCCACTCACACGAGCAGGAGGCCTGGCTGCTGGTGTCTTCCCTCCAGTAAGGGGGCAGATCCAGTCCAGTACTTGACAATGAAGCCATAGTCATTGTGAGCCTTTTCTATTAGCATTGGCTATCTCCTTCAATCCTAACATAACCTTGTGAGGATGAAAGGCATTGTGATTCCAGGTTCTGCATCTCGTACTGGTGGGCCTTGTCTTTGCCAAGTACCTGGACTTCTCAGTTCTGCCTCAGGCCAGGTGGTGAGCTGTGGGGGCAGCAGGGACCACTGCCTCTGAACACACCTGCTCCAGCTGTAGCCAGTGTGTCTGCCAGCAGGGTGTGTGGAGGCTGGGTTGGGGGTGGGGGTCTTCAGAGGCCTGCAGGAAGGGCAGGGAACAGGCTTTCCTGCTGCTGATGGAGAAGGGGACATGGTTTTACTTGTAGATGACGGCTCGGGCAGGGTCACTCCCCCAACTATAGGAGGAGTACATTTCTCCAGACAGTTGAGATGTTAGCTCTGATGCCAGTGCATTCACTTATCAAAAAGCCAGGAGCATCTGCTGGGGCCCCAGCCCATAAAGCCCAGGACTGGACACAGCCAGGACCTTCTGCTTCTAGCACCTGATCCAGAAGTATCTGGTTCTGACTTTTCCATTTGAAATGGCTAAACTTCTCCCACACATTCTCAGGATAGCTCACCCAGCACGTTCCAGGAACGACCAAGCACAATGCCGGGGAAGGCCCAGGGTTAAGCCCCAGGCTCAGCTCCCCCGCTGCACAACACCCTCTAGTCACATGGTGGAAGGGTTCCCTAAAACAGTGGTCCCCAACCTTTTTTGGACCACGGACTGGTTTAATGTCAGAAAATATTTTCACAGACCGGCCTTTAGGGTGGGATGGATAAATGTATCACGTGACCGAGACAAGCTTCAAGAGTGAGTCTTAGACGAATGTAACAGAGGGAATCTGGTCATTTTTAAAAAATAAAACATCGTTCAGACTTAAATATAAGTAAAATGGAAATAATGTAAGTTATTTATTCTTTCTCTGTGGACCGGTACCAAATGGCCCATGGACCAGTATCAGTCCATGGCCCGGGGTTTGGGGACCACTGCCCTAAAAGACACTTCATTAAGAGGGACAAGTTCCCAGGGCCCTGGCCGGGCTACAGCTAAAGAGGGCAGTCACAATAGGACCAGCCCCTCTGTCCAGCCCCAAATGAGGGGCTCTTCCCACCCCATCTTCTAGCCCCGCCCCAGGAAAGGCAGCTTGGTGGTCATTGCCCCTGGGTGTCTCCTCCCTTAGGACAAGCAGTGCAGCTCTCCCACACGCACTGTGGGCAAGCAACCGTCCTACGGGTCAAGTTTGTAGGCTAGCTACTTTCTATGCCATCTCTCTCCCATTCCTCAGACTAAACTTTTCCTTATTCAGAAACCCTCCTGGAAACTAATGTGATGCTCTACCCACAGCAGAGTGCAGTATAGGTTTACTTGAATTGCAGCGTGAAGACCAGTTGACTGGGAGCCCTCTCCTGTCTTGCCTCTTGCTGCTTTGCCTCTCAGCATTTACTTCTAGCCTGACCAGCCCCTACTTGCGTTTCCCCAGACTTCTAACAGCAGCACACCTGCAGAGTGCCCACCCTATGCCAGGTTCTCTACCAAGCCCTTCATGTGCACTACCTCACTCACTCCTCATGACAACGCTAATGAAGAGACAGCACTAGTTTTACCCCTATTCTACAAATGAAGAAACGAGGCTCAGAAAGGTTTAGGGGCCAGTTGTGAAGGCAGAAGGTAAACCCAGGCAATCTAAGTCCAAAGGCCATGATCATCATCCTGGATCCCACCTCTCTGAATGCACCAAACCACCTCACATCTCAAATAGACTGTGGGGATGCGCGCTGGCCTTCTGTTTAAAGTACCCGACGCCACCCCATCCCACCCCACCCTACCCTAGTCTACCTAGCAAACACTGGTCTGTATGTCGGGTAGTATCATATGAGATCTAATTTTAGACTAGCTTTTTACGACTAAGAAAACTGAGGCTCAGAGAGATTAACATGCCCAAGGTGATGAAGCTAGTTATCACCAAGTCTATTTCCAGGGCCCATCCATTCAGAAGGATGGTTGCTCAGGAGCAGTCCGAACTCTGCCCACTGCCCTGTTCTGACCTTTCCCCAAGTGAGCGTGGATCTAGAGGGACCCAGTTGGGATGAGACAGGAACAAGTATAACGTAAACAGGGCTTTAGAAACGCTGTTGCTTTTATTGAACTAGAACAGGACAGCAGTATGAGCTCTCCAGGGGCAGGCTACGTATGGGGAGAGAAGGTCTGAGTCTGTGGTCTTCAGGGAGATGAGACTGATGTGAAGAACGAAAAGGTCTGGGTGGAAAAGCTACAATTCTGAAAGCTGAGAAAGTAAAGAGGCAGGTGTATGATGTGATGTGTGACAGGGTTTCTGGAGCTGCCAGAAAGGAGCGTGTTAATGATAAAGTAGGGAAGGTTTGGAATCCCCTCGGAGAAGGTGGGGAAGTTGGGGCTGATGGTGGGGCTTTATTCAAGCAGATGGAGAGAGAGAGTATTGGGTACAATCTAGGAAGGAGAAAATTCATTGCCTTGGGGTTAAGGGGAAAAGTCACAATTGCAAACTCTTATAAAGCACTTATTCTGTGCCAGACACTGTTCTAAGTATTAATTTATTATGAGACAATATTTCAAATTTAGGACCCAGGAGTAGATCAGGCAGGCCTGTTAAGATCAAGGAATGTAGGATCATGGCTAAAGACATGACTGAAATCATTTCAAAGAATTGGTTATAAGATATGTTGAAAAAAAATTTTTTAAATAAAAGATGTATGCCCTGGCGGATAGCTCAGTTGGTTAGTTGTTATGCCCAAGCATAGAGGTTGCCCATTTGGTCCCCGGTCAGGGCACAAACAGGGACAGGTTGATGTTCCTGTCTCTCTTTCTCTCCTTTCCTCTCTCACTAAAATCAATCAATAAAATTTTTTTTAAATAGATAAAAGATGTGTTGAGCCATTTAAAAACAGAGATCATGTGCCTGTAACTTGGTCCCTTGCGTGGGGTCTGCACTTAAGGCTGGTGAGAGTCAATTCTGCATCTCTAACTCTGTTTAGTGGCATCACACTGGTAGCTTGAAATGGGCCATGGTGGGAGCATTTACACTGTGGAAATCAGCAAATGCTACAGACCAAGGCTCTCCTCTCCCCTTGGCCTGAGGGCCAGTCTGCCAGCACACCAGCCTAGAGCCGTGGCATATACAGGGGGTACTGACTAGCCTAGTTAATGAGTCCATTCTACAAGCACTGGTGTAGCACATCATCTAAGCTGCTGACTCTTAAGGTACAGTGTAATGCCCTGGGGACAAATCATGAATAAAACCTACCTTCATAGAGTTAATGATCTAGTGGAAGAAACAGAAATAACATTAATGCAATAAATTCAATTGTAAGTGATGCCACAAAGGGAGAATACAGTTGACTCTTGAACAACATGAGTTTGACATGCTCAGGCCCAGTCATACATGGATTTTTCCCCCAATAAATACATGGCCCTCCACATCTACAGGTTTATTACCTGTGATTCAACTAACTGTGGATCAAAACCCAGCATTTTTACATTCCCAGTGTGGCTTCCCCAGCTGCAGATCAAATACACTGTATTCCCTTCGTAGTTGGTTGAATCTGTGGATGTCAAAGTTATACTTGGGTTTTTGACTACCCCGGGCTCAGCACCCTTAAACCTCTCTGTTGTTCAAGGGTCAACTATACATTTGGTGTGGCACCCGTTCACCCCTCCACCAAGCTGAAGCTCAGTTCTCCAGCATTTTTAACGGAGGAGGGAAGCATACTGCCCCAGTCTGTTCCCGATGCTCATGCCTCCATGCGGCACTTCCCATCAATAACAGGGAACATCTTCAGCACAGGTGAGCCACCTCCTGGGTTCTCAGAGAGGATTCCAGCCCCAGGGTGAGAATCAATATGCCTCATGAGCAATCCCAGCAAAACCAGCCTCCTCCTCCACTGCACCTGGCCAGGCCAGCTCTCTGCCCATGTTCTGCTCCCTAGGACATCATGGTTTCCATGGGAACACACTCACTTCAAAGGGGGAAGGAAGGAGACTAGAGAGGAGGAGGGAGAGTGAAAGCTAATTCTCCTCATCCTCTGGGCCCTTCCCTGCCCTGCTGGCAACCTGACTGCCAGGTCCCAAAGAGTACCGGGCCGCCAGCATGGAGCCGTGAGGCGCTTTGGCTCAAGCTACATTTTAACTTCTTGGAGGAAAAATCCAGGGTTTGAGGTGGGTGCTGAGGAAGAGAGAACTGAGTGAGTTCAAGCCTGCAGTCCCCACGGCATGGGGCCTCCTCCTCAGACTCCCTCTCAGTGTTGTTCCTGGGCCACAAGCACAATTACCTGCGATGAGCATCCAGTCACCAGATCTGCTTAGATTTGACTGCAGTCATTAATCTGAGGGGGACTCCTGGATGCCTTGCTGATTAGCCCAGATGATGCTCTGGTATGATCCAATTAAAGACAGACTGGGCCTCCCCTCTGCCCACACACACACATACACACACACACACACACACACACACACACACACACACACACTGCCCACATCAGAGGGAACCAGTGCATTTCATTAACACATCCTCATACACTAAACCCTCAGGGGCACTGGCAGGCTCCCTTCTCACAGGCACCCCTCCCTTCCATCACACAGCCCTGTAGGGGCCACAGGGAGGGCCTGGGCAGGGAGGGGACTCCCTCTCTCTTTCTTCATCTGTGGTTCTAGGAGGGGCCATGGTGGGGGCTCTCAAAAGTCAGTGTGGGCCCTAATCTGAATGGAAAGGGTCTTGTTACATTTATTGACATGAAATGCCAACTCCCTGAAGTGCTTTGGAGCAGCCGGGCTGCCCTAGGCAGGCAAATCTAATTAAAATTACCCACCCTACAGGAGGCTGAGTTCCCTCCCACCCATCTCACAGGGCTGTAGAGGGTAGCTGGTACTGATGGGAGAGGTGGGGCTGTGGGAGACAGCCCCGGGGCAGGAGGCAGGCAGGAGGGCTGCACCGAAGAGCTGGGCCAGGGCGTTGATGTCCTGAGATGCTGTGCAGCCATGTTTGGCTGGGCAGGTGGCAACCAGCAGAGACAACCTGGGCAAACCCCAAGGGCTGTGGAGTGGTCAGCCTGGTAGGAGAAAGTCAAGATCAGAAGTGAAGACGAATAGGAAGAAGTGACATCCTGATGGACAGTTCCCGTGGGGAAGATCACCTGTGTCTTCTGCAGGTTGGCCTGGGTGGGCAAGGAGCCTGGGATCCTGGGAAGACCTACGGAGCCTATGGAGCAATTGGTGGAAACAAGGGGACCTCTATGGTATGTGCCAGACATGCTGCCAGGTACTCACACGGGCTGTCTCCCCAGTTCTTACCAGACCTGCTGGTGAGGCTCTGTCATGAAACTAGCACACAGAGGAGGAGGGACTCAAGCCTCAGTGTCTGGAATCTTTGTGTTACACCATTAATCTGGGGGGTCCCTCTAGACCCTGACCTGTGCTCACTGTAGTTTCCTGCCCCCAGGGATCTGGGAAGGTGCTTAGGATCAGTCTTTAGTGTGCACATGAAGCACTGGGACTTGTTAAAGTGCAGCTCACAGATCCTCAGGTCTGAGTGAGGCCTGAGGTTCTGCATTTCTAATCAGCCCCACTGACACTGCCTGCTGTGAACCCCCGTTTCCATAGCAGTGATCCAGACGGAGTATAATGCCTTACCCCCAAGTCATCAGACCATCAGGCAGTTTCAGAGACCATGTTATTTTCTTCTCCCTTAACACCCCTCACAGAAGCATCAGCCCACCACACAGGTTAATTTACAGGTGGCTATGTCGCCTAATCTGCCCACACCCCACTGCTCTGGCTTCTAGCCATTCCCGGGACACAGCAGGCTCCACTCTGCCCGGAAGATCCCACTCTGCCCATCGCTCCTCCTGGTGAGCTCCTACTCGCCTTTAAGATCAAACACATACATTGGCTCTTCTGTGAGGCTTTCTCTGTTAAGGCTTGGACCACACTGTGCTGGTTTCTTTTGTGGAGAGGCAGAGAGCAGCCCATGCATTTATCTTTTTAGGTTCATCTCTTTGCCCTGGAGTCCAGCATGTGCTGTGAGGGTGCAGTAAAAGTGTGTGAAGGAAGGAGGAGGAGAATGACAGGAGGACTCAGTCCCAGAACAGGGGATGGGGGGAGGCTGCCTTGCTCCTCCCCCTTAGACTCTATCTGACAGGAACTGTGACAAGACGCTGTGGTTCTTTGGGCTCCAAGAGCTTACAACCTGCAGGCAGCTGGGCCAGGTCGGTGCTTTGGGCTGGGGGAGGAGGGCAGGCACTGTGATTGATCTCTCCTCCAGGCCTGGCAAGCACCCTTGTGCCAGGGTCTATGGATCAGAGACCACTGTTCTGGACTCCCAACTGTTGGCATTAGAGACATTCAGCTCATCTGAGTAACTAAAAATAATGCCAATGATAATGATAATAACAGCCATAATCACTACCATTACCATAAAGGCACTGTCATTTGGGGGTAAGGAGGAGGGCAGAGGACGGAACCCATTTTCTTCCTATCTACGCTGGGTGGCCCAGCCACATGTTAACGACATTAGCACCTGCTGCAGCATGTGCCTGGCCACAGTTACGCTGAGCTGCTGGTACACGAATGTCCACGCTCACACAGTGGATGTGAGCAAGGGTCCAGCCTCAGTACTGAGAGTGACCCAAGCACCTTCTCAGTGGTGTGTGCTCCATGTGGACAAGTGATAGTTCAGTCCCTGCTGGGGCCTCAGGCCTGCTTTCAGATGACTCCAGCTTCTCAGCCACAGACAGAAACAGGAATCTCCCCGAGCTCATCCCACCCTCTGGCCACTCAGGGCCCAGCCCTGGGTGCATGGGTTGGTGCAGAGCACATAAAATAAGTTCCTGCTCTCAGCAAGCACCCCATCTGGGGAAGGTCCCAGAACCTACACAGCTGCACACAACACCTGTTGCTAAAAACCAAAGATTACCATGAATCAAAATGTGGTTCAAGGAACAGCCGCATTAGATTCACCAGGAATATGGTCCATATCCTCTTCTGATAGCCTGACCTACTGATTCAGCATTTCTGAGCATGGAGCCCAAAACATGCATTTTAACAAGCTCTGCCAATGATTTTCAGGCATATTAAAGTTTGCATAATACCGAGTGCTAGATGGTGCATAGATGTCCAGTGCCCTTGTTGGAGTAAAGGCAACAATGAGATGAGGCAAGAAAGGAGTCCCCAGGCAGCTGCCTGTTTGCTGAGTTGAGGGTTTCCGGCTCATTAGGGCTCACCTCCCCAGCTGGGATGAGGAGGGGCTCCCCCTGCAAGATACTGCCCAGGCCCTCATATCCCTCACTAGACAATTCTAGGGAGCTAGCATCAACCCACAGTGGCCACCTGAGGGATCTCTGGATTGATTTGAGAGAGAAGGTCGTAAAGGGAGCAGCTGTTGGCCATCGTCTTTAATGAGGCCACTCACTGACTAGCAATCTCTACGCTCACACCTGGGGCATGAGGCTAGTTGGGGGCTTCTCCACACAGTGGAAGTGTCTCCTACCTGTACACAGCTCGCTTGTCAGCCTCAAGCTGGGCCTGGGGATCAATGGGGGCACTGGGCACAGGAGTGCTGGTAGCCGCAGAAGGCGCAGAGATGTGGACAGCTTGGGCCTTAGAGGGTGTCTGCGCAGTTGCTGTCATCTGCAGAGAGAAGAAAAAGAAGGTGGCAGTTTCGTGTGGCTAGGACAGCTGTTCCTCAGCTGGAACTGGGAGGTTTACATCAGCCTGTATGTGTGGATAACAGACATGTAGAAAAGAACTGTGAGTGTAATATTGTGTGCTACAATGTGATGAAAGCAAGTTTTTCTTCAAATGAAAACATTCTAGAGAACAATAAAGGACTGTTCAAAGCCAGGTGGGCCCAAGCACACTTTAAAAGAAACAATTATTTTTTCTTTCTTTCTTTTTTTTTTTTTTGTATTTTTCTGAAGCTGGAAACGGGGAGAGACAGTCAGACAGACTCCTGCATGCGCCCGACCAGGATCCACCCAGCACGCCCACCAGGGGCAACGCTCTGCCCACCAGGGGGCGATGCTCTGCCCCTCCGGGGCTTCGCTCTGCCGCAACCAGAGCCACTCTAGCGCCTGGGGCAGAGGCCAAGGAGCCATCCCCAGCGCCCGGGCCATCTTTGCTCCAATGGAGCCTTGGCTGCGGGAGGGGAAGAGAGAGACAGAGAGGAAGGAGGGGGTGGGGGTGGAGAAGCAAATGGGCGCTTCTCCTATGTGCCCTGGCCGGGAATCGAACCCGGGTCCCCCGCACGCCAGGCCGACGCTCTACCGCTGAGCCAACCGGCCAGGGCTATTTTTTCTTTTTTTAAGATTGTATTTATTTATTTTAGAGAGGAGAGTGAGAGAGAGAGAGAAAGAGAGAGAAGGGGGGAAGAGCAGGAAGCATCAACTTCCATATGTGCCTTGACTAGGCAAGCCCAGGGATTCAAACCAGCGACCTCAGCATTTCCACGTTGATGCTTTATCCACTGCACATCAAGAGATGATCCTTAATGCAAACTAAGGTGACCTCTGTCCAGAAGCAGAAAAAAAGCAAAATGATGAGCTCTTTAAATTGTGCTGATGAGTCATGTGGGATGTATTGAGGAATGTTGAGTTAGATCTGATGACTTTGAAGAGGAGGAAAAAAATCGCTGAGTCAGTTCTCATTTGGGCAGTGGTCTGTTTCATTTAACGCAAGCCAGAGACAACTAACTGTTTCAATAGTTTTGGTTGAAAACTGAATGGTTCTCCAAATTTGGTTTACCTGGGCACTTGAAGATAAGTGGATTTTAGTGGACGGTGGACAGATTTCTGTTCTTAACCATAACAAATATTTAGAGCAGTAGTTTTCATCATGTTACATGTTTTAGAAGGTGCCTTTAGAGCCGTGTGTGTGTGTGTGTGTGTATTTTTTTTTAACAATCAGAGCAACTCCTTTTAATATTATATATTGAACTTTCTGTGTAAGAGCTCACTTAAAAAATTGCCAAATGGCTTTTAAAAATTTTTGATAACCATCATTATAGAACATAATGCTTTTATATTTTCTTTAGTCAGATGAATCCCTAAAATGTCATCAATGGTGACATGTCTCTGCCGTCTTCCGCAGCCTGTCTGTAGCACCATGACAGCCCTCCCCTGTGCTGCTGGGCCCTCAGCCTGTCTGCCACCATGCTAGGGCTTGTCCATGACCTCACCTGCAGCACCCAACAGACACAGAGTAGATGCTTAGTTTTTGTTGAGGGAATAAATAAGTGAATACATGAATGAATACATTTTAAAAGAATCAAATATTTTATAGCTTGAAAGTTTACACATGATCTAGGTCCCTGCTTTCTGGAAGAAAAAGTATTGTACTTCCATGAACACAGCACAGGATTGCTGTGCTGATATTCCTGAGACTGGGAATCTCCTTAATCGTTCGCCGTCTTCTTCTCTTCATTAGTCCCTGCTTAGATGCCTTGTCTTCACAGTAAAATAGAAACCCTTCGCCCTTGGCAATACGCTTACTATGCCTTATTTCATAGCCTTTTTCATGACCATATTCTACATATCTACTTTCTCAGTTATTTTCTCTCCCACCCCAACTAAAATTTAAGTTCAAAAAGGGCTTAATTGTATTCCTAGGGCTCAGAATAGCCTGGCACTAGTAGATGCTCAATAAATATTAGTTGAATCAATGAATTGGATTAATGAACAATGAATAGTGAATGAGATTGAAACTATAAAAGATATATACTGTATCTGCTTTACTTACTGTATCATTTTTTGTTAGGATGAAATATCCTTGCCACTGTTGGCTGAACCGGGGGAACTTTGCCAAACTCAGTACACCAGAGGCTAGACATACATCATTGTACCTGGAAGCCAGCAAACAATTGCCTGAATCCTACTGTCTTCCGTTATTAGCTTTTGACCTTGGGCAAATCCCTTAACTTTCCCAAGCTCGTGTTTTCTTTTCTGTAAGCAAATTTGAGTCCTTTTAGAATTTATTAGTATTAAAGAGATGCTATAAGGAAGAAAGTAGAAACAAATGTTCCAATTATTAAACTAGAGAAAGAAGATGGAATCAAAAATACCACTCCATGAATAAGATGCTCCCATGTATAAGATGCACCTTAATTTTGGGGCCCAAAATCTGAAAAAAAATGTATTATATAAAGTTATTGAACTCAAGTTTTATTCATCATAAAATTCATACAACTCCTCATCACTGTCAAAACTCCCATCTATTAGCTGTCCTCATCTGTGTCTGATGATGAATCACTGTCTTCATATATTGCCTCATCCTCAGTTCCATCTATGGCATTTGAAATGCCACAACCATTGTATAAGACGCACCCAGTATTTAGACCCCAAATTTTTTGAAAAATGTGTGTCTTATACATGGGGAAATATGGTACTAAACATTGGTAATGTTTCCATTAATCTTGGCCAGTGTCTTTCATTCACAAATGCAATAGATTATTTCTGCAAATGCTTCTTAAGTCTGTGCCATGCACTCACTACGCACTGTGCTGGGCACTGGGGCCACAAGGTCGAGTGCCTGCTATAATGGAGCTCAATTTCTAGATTAAAAAGAAATTACTGATTGATTTTAGAGAGAGAGGAAGGAAGAGAGAGAGACTGAAACATCAATCTGTCCCTAAATGTGCTCTGACCAGGGATCGAACTTACAACCTTCACGTGTCAGGACAATGCTCTGAGCAACTGAGCAATCTGGCCAGGGCTCACTTTCTGGATTTAATATGATTTCTAAGTTGGCAGATCAGGACAATGTGACTGACATGGGTGGTAGATGACCTCAGCACAATATCCTTGAGAACATGGACAGACATGGCTGGGTGGCAGTTGTGTGAATTAGCTCCCCCCAAAGGATGACAATTAAAGGGTGGATGTCAGCTCAAGAAGAAGGCTTCTAGGAGAGGGCTCTATGTTTCCTATTTAGCCCTCTTATATCCACCAGTGACTTAGAGGATGTCTAAATGCTCAACAAATTTATGAGTGATATGAAACTGAGATCCAAAAGATCTTTATGGATCTTAGCAACATCTGAGTCTAATAAGATTCATTTTCATCTAATGAGTTGAAACTTAACATTTCTAACACTTCAGCCAAAAACATAAAAAATCAATAATATAAGTGCAGAACAGGGGAGATGTGGGTTAGCAGCAGCGCTTTAGGTGACAGCAGGCTCATTATACCCAAAGTGTAATATGTCTGTCAAACTAACGAACCAAAAGCCCGATATTAAACTAACCCTATCTGAGGGTGCACAAACGGAAGTACAGTTCACACAGTGCTTCTAGTCCCACCACTGTGCTGGAACAGGTGCAGGAAAGTACATTGCATTAAACCTATATAATATGGAGACAGACTTAGGCTAAACGCCAATAAGTTCCCTGGCCTCCTCGCTCTTTAAGGCTGAGCTAGTTGGCCTCCACTATTGCAGGGCTGAGTGGAGACTGACTGATCAGCTGGTCCTCAGTGGTGGGGAAGGAAGCATTCTAGCTCGGTGGCTGGGTTAGTGACATCTAAAGTCCCTTCCAACACTGACAGATTCAGATGCCATTTGGGTGCTTTAATGGTCACTGCCCTGCACAGAGTTGGAGTGAGCCTCAGATAAGATAATACACTGTATGGAAAAGAGCTTTGGAAATTCTGAAGTGCTCTCCAGATGGAGCGGTGATGGTCGTGACTGAACACGAGATTTCCAGAATGGGCTTCTTTCCTAAAGCAAGGCATAGCTGTGTCTGCACAGCCCATTCACGGCTGAAATACCGGGTAGGCTGGTGTACTCCGCTCTGCCCATCAGGGTGAATTTCCTCAAGCATTTGAAGGAACCCACAAGGGGCTCCCAGGAAGATGAGCTAGGAGAGACGGCTGAGGGGGGTATTCTTTTCCTCTCAGATCCCCTTTTCTAGGCAGGACTCTGGGGAGGGCAGGGAGCCCAGGTGAGTTAGAGAGGAAAGCACAGAATAAAATGTAATCAGAGGCGGTGCTCTCCAGCATCCCAAGAGGCCCCGCTGGGAGGCAGTTACTGGGCCTCAGACGGGGGAGAGGAGAAGACAGCAGGGACAGTCTAAGGAGGACAGTGATTCAAATTTATTTAGCTCCTGGGGGCCAATTCAGCAAACTCTGCATTTCCTCCAGGTTTGGAGAATGTGTTTATCTCCAAATAGATTTCTTTTTCTAGCCAGAGAGAGCCATTGCTCAAGAGAAGGGGCTCAGAGGAAAAGGCCTAGCTGCTGTCCATAGGGTCTGGGGTAGGGATGGGGGTGACTGGTGGTGAGGTTGCAGGTTACAGGGAGGTACAGCCTGCAGAGCAGGAGCAGGGGGAGAGACTGGGTGGACCAAGACAGGGTGGACTCGCCTGTGAAGCCCAACTTAAATTTTCAGGAATGTTGCAAGTTGGTGAATATCACATTGGTAGCTCAAAATTGGCCATGGTGGGAGCATTTCCACCACAGAAGTCAGCAATGCTGCAGGCCAGGGCTTCTCCCAGCCTCCACCCGGAGACGTGGCTGTTAAATACTTACTAGCACATGACTGAAGTCAGGATTTCTCTCCGATACTGCTCAATCTGGCAAGCAAGGAAACTTGGAACTAGCCACCCCCTCCATGAGGCCACTTGGTGTGTCCACAGCTGACTCTATAGCCAGCTGCTCCCGACTTCAAGCCTTTCTTCAAGGAGACCTCAGTGCACTCTGGAAACTTGCTCAGGCAGCAAATGGGGACAGGGTGTGGGTATCACATCACACAGATGGGAGGACTGTCCCTTTTCAATAGGGGGAATGAGGCACGGAGAGGCGAGGCAAACCTGAGAAATGGCTGGAGATGTTCTGGAAGATTAGAGAAGCCTCAGAGTTGAAGAAGAGGGATCCAAGACTTGTTGCTTCTCTATTAATTATAGCTACACATTTTGGGATGAATTTCCTGAATTTTTCAAGGCTTGATTTCCTTATATATAAAACACAGGAGTGCCTGACCTGTGGTGACACGGTGGATAAAGCATCGACCTGGAACGCTGAGGTCACCGGTTTGAAACCCCAGGCTTGCCCGGTCAAGGCACATAGGAGAAGCAACTATGTTAGGTGAACGTGATAACCACTGCACTACCGAAACACCTCGGAAGGAGAGGCAACTACGAGCTAATGCTTCTTTCTCCGCCCCCACCCCCCACCAGCCTTTCTCTCTTTCTCTCCTCTCTCTAAAATCAATAAATTTAAAAAAAATGCAGGGATAACACCTACACCTTGTGAGGCTCAGAGGATTAATCAAGAGAACGAGGCGAGGACTCGTGGACAGGGAGGGCAGGCAGCATTCCCTGGCAGGTCACCACTGTGAGCTGGGGGGGCGGGGTCCAGAGCCCACGCAGAGTTTTATGACTCCAACCTCCTCGAACCCTCGGGTCCTTTCTCGAGGTGAGGATGCTAGGCCACCACTCCACGCTCTTGCCTCCATAGATGCTGGAACCTCTGGACCTCTGTCATTTAAGCTGGAACCAGCCCTGTCTTACGCTGGGAGCCAAAGGCCCTGACTAATCTTGGCTTGTGACACCTGGAGAGGAAAGGTCCAGACCCGCCCCACCCTCCAGGGGAGTGGGAAGGGTAGGGCTTGTGAGCTGTGCGTGGAGGAATGCAACATCTGCAGGGGCAAACCGTCGCGTCTGACCATGGGAAAGCAGGCGATGCTCTCGGGTTGACTTAGAGAAGATGGGAAGCAGCACACCCACCTGCCTGCCTCAGTTGCTCTGACTGTCATTGGGATGGCCTACTGGTGCTTTCTTCTGTAACAAGCACCCCTCTCGTGCAACTGTAGGGGAGAGTGGGCACGTGTTCTAACGAGCCAGTAAGACGTTTCTGTAAGCTTCGTGCTCAACAATAATCCTGTGCAATAGGTTCGTGTGATCCCCGATCTATGTGTGAGAAGGCAGAAGCCTAAAGAGGTGAACAAACTCCTACAGATCACAGACAGTTTGTGCAAACCCTTGGGATAAGACTCAAGGGCTTTCTGACTAAATGACACTGTGTGAATTATTATATATAATTACTTTTCTTTGAAGAGGAGAATGATAAGATTTTCTTTCCCCCGAGTGAAAAGGAGGGCCGAGAGGAAGGGCACTGGACTCAGAAAGCACTTCGCTTCTTGGCCCCAGGTTCTTGGGTCTCCATCCCAGTCCTCACTGCTGGCCCGGCTTCTCCTCGCCCCACAACAGACTGCTCCTATATGAGTTCAAGTTCATTTTTCCAGACGCTGGTCAGGCCAGCTACAGTCCTGGGTGGAACCAAGCAGGAAGGCAGGGCTGTTTATTAACTGAAGATGGCTCAGGGCTACTTTCTTTGGAGGCTGCAGAGGAACCAGGAGAACTAAGGCCTGAGAAACCCAAGCCTTCAGGGTGCCCAGAACTGATCACAGTAGAGCTATAGGCCCTGGCCGGTTGGCTCAGTGGTGGAGCGTCGGCCTGGCGTGTGGAGGTCCTGGGGTCGATTCCCGGCCAGGGCACACAGGAGAGGCACCCATCTGCCTCTCCATCCCTCCCCCTCCCCTTCCTCTCTGTCTCTCTCTTCCCCTCCCGCAGCGAGGCTCCATTGGAGCAAAGATGGCCCGGGTGCTGGGGATGGCTCCTTGGCCTCTGCCCCAGGAGCTAGAGTGGCTTTGGTCGCAGCAGATCGATGCCCCAGAGGGGCAGAGCATCGCCCCCTGGTGGGCGGAGCGTCGCCCCCTGGTGGGCGTGCCGGGTGGATTCCCGTCGGGCGCATGAGGAAGTCTGTCTGACTGTCTCTCCCCTTTTCCAGCTTCAGAAAAATACAAAAAAACCCACCAAAACAGTTGAGCTATGCCTGCTACCAGCTGCCACTCAGAATTCCTCTTTTGCTAGTGGGAGGTGAAAGCAGGTGGCTCATCATGGGATGATAAGAGAGTTTTTCTAGAACCCCACGAGATAGTTGCAGAAGACATTGACGTCAGGTAGAACTGAGTTCTGCCTTTGCCGCTCACTGCTGGGCGACCTTGGATGTGTAACTGGATCTGCTGGGGCTCAGTCTGTTCGTTAGTGAAATGTCAGTGTTGCTCCCAGCGCCCTCCTGGGGATCACTGTCTCCTTTGGCATCAAGGATGGGTCAGGCCCCTGCAATGGGCTTCCATGGCCCTGAGCACATTGTTCAGCCATATCTGCTTCCTCACCTCTTTAACAGTTAGACTATACAACCTGGAGGGCAGGGACCCGTCTTTTCTGTTTTCTGTTGCAGCCCCAGTGTTCAATATAGAGACTGTCCAAATATCTACTGATGCAGGAATGACTGACTGGTGGGAGTGGGGAGACCTTTTCATCAAATGATATTTTTTTGGCTATAGCTTTACTTTCTTGACTCTGAATGCCTTGGGCTACAACAGAGAAATCACAGTCCCTGATTTATAGGGAGTGGTGGCATCCAGCCCAGGATTGGACACAATCAGAAACAGCATGAAGTGGTGGCAGGAGCATTGAATGGACTGGACTCTCCACCTATGGGACTTGGGCACGTTACCAGCCGTTCTGATCTGGGATCTTCATCTGTAAAATGGGTACAATAACACCTAAAGCACAGGGTTGTTGGAAGAAAACGAGACAATGTGTGCACAGCAGCTGGCGCTTAGACGACACTGGGCATGTGGTAGTTAGTCACATGACCCACACAGCTGCAGCCCAAGTTCAGGCTGCCGCTTCTGCCTCCGTCACGTGGGCCGCCCGAAGGGTACTGCCCTGCTGAAGGAACCTGCTTGCCCATAAACACCCAGGGAAGTGGGAGAGGGGACCGAGGTGTTGTGGGTGATATCACCTGTCACTGCCTATGTTGTCTTGGGCAAGAGTCTCGGCTCCTCTGAGCTTCAGTTTCCCATCAGGTAAAAATGGAGCTGCTAATACCTCTCCCCAGGGCTACATGAAACCACATGTGAGGGTGCCCTGCACACAATGGGTGCTTCCCCTCCGAAGCACCCTGCACAAGATACCCTAGAACCCACACTCCCCACGTCCCCACACACACCCTTCCCCCACAGGTGGCCTCGCTCTGTGTGACTTTGTACCCACCAACTCTCACACAGTCCTTTCTGCAAACCCTGGACAACCTAGGCCTGCACCTTCTCAGCATGTCCTCCTAAGCAGACACCGCTCTTCTGAGCCCTCCACCCTACCTGGACAGCGTGGAGTTCCCCATTGCTGGTGCCGGTCCCACCAGGCCACAGAACACAGTGGGCTGCACCAGTCTGGCCTATTAGGGGCCACGCAGACTTGCCCAGGACCTACCACTCTCTGAAGCACCAGGGCAAGCTGGCAGGGTGAGATCTGTCTTCCTCCCAAGCAGGAGAGTCCGGATCTGGGGGAGGTCATGGCTTGGAGTCATTGGGTAAATACGGGGTTTGGCCCGAACAGGTGGGAAGCAGCAAGGGGCACTGGTGACATTCTGGAGGGGGGCACAGCCCACAGGTGCTCCAGGCCCAGGCTGCTCCCTGACCCCGGCCTTGTCTCTGGCACAGCACACTCCCCTACGCAGCACCTGATCAGACCCCACTGTGTAGGGCTGTCTGAACATGTCACATCTCTGTGCCTCTGCTCCCATGGCTGCCCCTGCGGGAACTGTGCAGCGCCCCTCCCTCCCTCCTGGTCATGTGTAAGCCCGCCCCTTCTTCAGCTCTGCTGGAGCATCAAGTCCCCCAGGAAGCCTTGCCCAGCTCTTCATGACCCCGCCCCAGGGAGCTGCGACCCCTGCTCGATCTGTGTATGTTAACCTTGACACCTTTAATGCTGTGGGGCCCTGGTGGGCTCCCAGTGTGTTTGTTAATTGACTGACTGACCAAATGAGGGGATGAGAGAGTGATGTGTTAAAAGGCTGAGGGATCCAAAAAGGGATGGGCTCAATGTGGGCTCCTCCAAATATCCCCAACCCAGTCCACACAGGGAGCAGTAGGGCTGGCAGCAGAGCTGGGCGGCCCTGCTTAGCTCAGTGAGGCTCTTGGAATAGCAGGCCTGGGTAGCCTACATTCTGACCCAAGGGCTGGCTGGATAGAATAGACCACAGGAAAGTTACCTAGTGGTGTAGCACGGAGGCCTTACCTAACTAATTAACTTTAACACAATTTGTAGGCAGTGCTTTACAAAATGAGGCTTATAAAATGTTCACTGGCCCTGGCTGCACGGCTGGGGTGTGACTGACATGTGGCCGATAGGAGGAAGGCCGTGGACTTGGACCTGGGCCTCACATCCCAGCTCTGTGCACCTTCCTCGGCACTGTCGGCTGCCCGCCCTTCCATCACTCACACGTAGTGCCGAACCAGCGATTTCCAGGAAGCCCTTCAGGGGGCCTGTCACACTGCAGCGTTTGAGTGAGGGGGAGCATTTACAGCTAGAAATGCATGTTTGATATGGATGCTGTGGGCCTAATAAAGAGTAGAGGAATTAAAGCTCAATCTGATCTTGGCTATTGGACATGCACAGAAGACAGAACTAAAAATCAGTGCCAGGGTCGTGGGTGAAAAGCAGCCAGAAGCACCGCTCTACTTCTCACAGTCCTGTGAGGCAGGAAGGGGAAGTGATTCCCACGTTCTCACAGAAGAAACAGGCCCAGAATGGACTGTAAGTTCCATTCGGGCAGGAACCACCAATTGTGTACCCCCAGGGCTCCGTACAAGGTCTGTCAGACCACAGGATGCACTCAGGGTTTACTAAATGGGTGAGTGAAGGAGAGAAACAGTGCTATGTTTATATAATTCATCAGCAGTCGGGCTGGGACAAAGCCTCGGATCCCTGAATGTCCACTATGTTGAGTCATCCTACTCTTCCTCTTGCAGACCATGAACTCCAAGGACAACAAACACCCTTGGGCCCCTACGCACCCATCCCCCTCCCGCTGGGCCATATGGACACAGGAGCTCCTAGAAGGTCTCCTGGGAGAGGGAGGCAGAACGAGCCCCAGTGCCCCTCCGCCTGCGGCTACTTGATCACCTGTTCCCTGACTTATTTTAAGCTTTGTATGCTTGGGCCATTAACTATTTTTGTAGCTGTTTAGGGCACTCATCCTGCTTGGAGGCAAGAGGGTGGACAGTAAACGTTCTGTTCTTTGGGTAAATATCAGAATTCAGGTAACAAGTTCATCAAATAAAAAACTTCAACAAAGCGGTTAGAAGGAGTGTTTGTTCACAAGCCTTGTCGCTGGCCCACTTTCTCGTAGGTGGGGACATAAAGGACCCACAGTGGGACTTGAGGCTGCTTTGCCTTTTACACATGAGGACTCCAGGTCTTGAGTGAGCTGGAGTTCAGGGATACGTCCAGTTTAAAGACTGTGTTGGCCCAAGTGGCCAGGGAGAGAGGTCATGTGCACAGAGAGAAGAAAAGACGCAGCAGAAAATGAAAAAGAACAGTTTGTTTGGAGTCCATCTGGATGAATCAAAGCAAGGGCAAGCAGGTCGCCTATATGGTCCCTGGGGTGCTGCCCCCAGGGGGCACAGGGAGCTGTCAATCACAGCCACAGAAAAGGCTTGGGGGGACTTTCAAAGCTGCTGAATTAACTCCATTGCAAATGAGTTTCACAGGCAGCTGGGCAGAGAGCCCTGCAAGGCAGGGGGCTCTAGCCCTGGAAGAGAGGAGAGGGACATAAAGTGTGGAGACATCTGAACTGGCTTCTGCTCATCATAGCTGCATGGCCAGGACAGGGGCCATTCACAGCCGGGTGCTAGCCACCCCTCTGTCTCTTTACTGAAACCAGCATGGGAACCTTGAGGACTGATCAGAGGTCCGTCTGCCCTAGGATGTCTGCTCCCCTGGACCCACCCAAGCGGGGATAGTGGGTAGGGAGGGAAGCAGGTACTTGGAGGGACAGAAAGGTCTGGCCTCCCTGACATGGCTGGCCCAGCTTCGCCTCCCTTTGACGGGAAAGGTAAGGAAGCATCATCTTGACCCAGATCTCTAAGCACAGTTTCATGGGGTCATAAAAACCATTCTCCTTACTCCGTGGTTTACAGGAGGATAGGGAGGATGGAGGAACACAGCTTTTGCCAAAGGGTCTCAAGGAAATGCTTGACTTCCTTCTGACATGAGCTGCTCATATGGTCTTAGACTGAAAGTCTGACTGCCTGTCTCATGTCCCTCTGCATCAATAATGAGTCTGCATCCTTGGTCAAGTCATGAGACATAAGTACCTAGCTACCTCTATATTAATTTGTACCTAGACTGTTAACTGAGTGCCTTCACTCATAGGGTCTATGCCTAGGGGGTAACACCAAAGCCCACCAGGATTTCTGCTTTCTAGTCTAATGCTCACACAGCCTGACATGGTGGGGACGAGCAGAGGAAGACTGAACACTGAATACATGCACAACTAGACCAAATACAGTATTTTTCTTCCTATAAGCCAAAGGCAAGCTATCTGTGGAACGGTACGTATGCACCTATGATTGAGGGAGAGTGGGGGGGTAGGGTGAATATATCAGGAGTTTTTGTGTGTAGATAAAGTGAGGGCAGGTTTCCTGGGATTACTAGTGGGGGTATGAAAAGGAGAACTTTGCTTGGTGGGTGATGTTTATGTGGAGTGTTACAGGAAATGGGAGAGCTTGAAGGACATTTCAGAGGCGGGAGAGGAAGTGAATGAAGGGTGTAGGCCTAGAAGGAGGGAGAGGGCTGCTCTCCATGAAGACTCTGGGAGGGACTGGACTGAGGCTTGCTGGGGAGCAGCAGTAGAAGACAATAATTTCGAGAGTTTCATTAGAGTTGGTGGGTGCTGGGCTGTGGGAGGAGGAGTTGTGACAGTCCAGGTGGCAGGTTGCCAGGCTGTGGCAGAGATGCAGAAGAACAGAAGCGGAGTGATGTAGAAATTCACACAATACACTGAATGGAGGGACCACACACCTTGTTCACATGCAGGTCTCCCTGGAGACAATGCTTTCATTAAAACAATCATTGTAGAACTTCATGGACCCAGGTGACCCAGCCCTGCCTCTCAGGGCTCCAGTGAGGCCCGACTAGACCTAGGCCCCACTGCAACATGCTGAACTTGAGGTGCTGCAGGACAGAGCAGGTGCTGAGACTGGCGGAGCTGGACAGGAAGCTGCCAGAAGGAGGAAGCAGGCCACAGGAAGGTTTCCAGTGGCCGCTGCTTTTGTCCTTTCTAAGTTTATGGTCTGTCGTTAGTGCACATTAAACAGTCACATCCTCACAAGTGTTCACGGAGTTTCCGCACACTGGACTGAAGGGGACTGAGGGGCCAGAGGCTGAGCCGCTGTTATACCACGTGGTGTGCGGTATAGCACGGGGCCGGACTATTAATGCTTCTCTACTAAGATGGGAGGAGGAAAAAACGCCTCCTCCTTTTTAATAACTTTATTCCCCAAACTTCAAAAATGAAATTGCCAAGTTAAGAACTTGCCTTGAAAAAAAATTTTCTAATTTATTATAAAGAAGGTCCGGGGCTTGGGAATTTTTTAATGCAGATTCCTAATTTTCCAAAGTGAAGTTCTCCTGTGCATTTGAATAGATTATGCTGGGTACTGCTAGCCCTTAGCACAACGGGAACATTATTAAAACGATTGCATGGGTCTCAGAGGAAGGGCTCGGCTTCGCGCTTCCTTTTTCATTTTGGGGACATCATATCAGAGCTGTCCTTTCTGACTGTAGAAGAAGCTAGGTTTCCGAGGAGGTGATCTAGAGATGGGCTCAGCTGTGCAGGCCTTGAGGAAAAAAGTCATACTGTACTGGGTCTGAAAGTAATGAGATTAGACCTCCAGGAAAGAGGGGGGAGTGGGAACCCTGTCCAGAGGACCCTTGTGTGCCTGGCCCATGTTCCCGGGAGGCCCTGCCTTCCTAAGGACGCTGAGTCTGAGAGAGCAGCTGCTTCTCTAGGCTAATGAGTGCCAAAAGGCAACGGAGCAGGGCTTCCCCAGAGAAGCAGGCTCAGGTCCTGAAATGATGATGGGAAAAAGCAGGACCAGGGCAGGTTCCCCAGCAGGAAACTCACACGGAAGACATTCCTATGCCCAAGCCACTCTTAGCAGCCCCCAACAGGAACAGAAGGACCCTCCAAAAGCCGATCTGCCTTCAAGTCCAGCACCCTCCGGACAGACAGCCTTTCCCATGAATGCACCTACATTATGGCGACCTCACCCACCTCCGCATCCCACCTGCTCCATCGTTGCCCTAACTCCTTCCCCTTCCGTGGTTCCCTGTCCTGATCAGTTTCCTTTGGAACCAGTCTGGCTAATCTCCATGGCAACCTAGCCTAGGCCACAAAGACCTTCAACTTTGGTCTAGTCAGTTCACCATGGTGCAGCAATTTTCTGTCAGGTATATATTCCTGGATCTTCGGGGTCACAAACAGATGTGTGGCTTCCCCAGGGCAAATTATTTCCTTGCTGTAAATATTTTTTCTCCTTTCATTTCCTTCCTTCCTTCCTTCCTTCCTTCCTTCCTTCCTTCCTTCCTTCCTTCCTTCCTTCCTTCCTCCCTCCCTCCCTCCCTCCCTCCCTCCCTCCCTCCCCCTCCCTCCCTCTCCCTCCCTCTCTCTTTCTCTCTTCCTTTCCTTCTTTTATGTGAGTAGAGTTAATGGTGAAGTACTGGTGACTCCTCAGAGAGGAGGGCCTTGGACAGTCCCTGTGTTGGAGACCTGAAGCCTCCCTTTATCACCCAATGGCTAGAGCAGCTCCGTGGTGGCTTCTGGGGCACTGAGCCCCCCAGCAGCCAGGATGCACTGATGCTCAGCTGTATGCTGAGGCGCTTTCCGGTCAGCATTCTCAGACAGCACAGGCCCTTCCTGTACCTCCCTGCTAATCCCTACCAAACCCAAACTGCCCTCAGCTGCCCAGGCAGCAAACCAGGTTGGGGGAGAGACAGCAGCTCCCAGCTGCCAATTCAGTGCTCTCTGTCCTCCTGGCCCCATTCCAGTCTGTCCCTGAACCTTGGGTCTGGGGTGAGGGCCTCTGGAAGTATCCTAGTGCCCACCCTGTGCCTATTGTGGGTCTTGGAGAGCAGCCCCCACTACAAAAGAAACAGCCAAACTTCTTGCCTCTTTACCAACACTCGGGGGTCCCCAACACTGCCTGAGCAGATGAGGACATGGGTCCTGCATCTACGGAAAAGGATGATGCTTGTCCCTGTTGTGGACCCTGGGTTCCAGGTCTCCATTAGTCCAAGCTTCCTGTTCTTCATTCTTTCTACAGAGGGTGAGGGAGCCCCACTGTTGCTCACCTGGAAGCTTTCATAGCAGAACCGTGTCCATGCTGAGCCCACCCCGTGGTAATTCGTGGGAAGCTACTGACATGTGAGAGGGTTTGCTGGATGTGAGGGTAGGTTGTCGGGGAGAGCTTAGGAAGGAGCATGCAGTTGATATGGGAGCAGGGCTGGAGACAAAAGGACATATGCTCAACGTGAGTGAAAGTGCTTTTGGACTTCTGTAGGCTGAGGATTCAATGGTGTTCTACTTGCTGGATACTCTGTGAGGTGTAATTTCATTGGGGGAGGGCAGCAGGATGGACAGAGGAAACACACTCGGCTGGGGTTTCCGGGCCGAGTACCTAATGTGAGCAAAAGTCTGCCTCCCCTGTGTCTGCTTGTGCCGCACAGATTTTCTGTGTGGTCCATGAGGACAGCTGTGCTTGAAATGTCTAATGAGAGAGATCCCAGGGCAGAGCAAAGCCTGGAAGGAGTGAGACATTCTGCCTGGCACATAGTAGGTACTCATGCACATTTGTTAAACGAATGAATGGATATTCTAGCTGGCTGCATTTCACATTACAGATACTCGATAAGTAATTGTTGCATTAATATTGATTTTCAAGACTAGGGAAGGGAGTACAGGGCAGTGTGAAGGTCAAGGTAAGAGGATGGAGGCTTCCATGAAAGCACAGCATCATGACTGACTCAGAGTTTCAGAAGAATAAGGTGTGGGGGGAGGCGCACACAGTGGAGAAGAGGTTGGAAGTGATCAGCTCAAGGAGACCAGGCTCCCAGGAGGAGCAGAGGCAGCAGGAAGACGGGGCCCAGATGCTGCCTTCCACAGGAGCTGTGACCAGACGGCAGTCTCAGAGGGACCTGGGGCTGCTGTGTCTGAGCAGAGGGATGGAAACTGGGGACCAGCGGGGAGGGTTGGAGCATACAGAGAAAAAGGCCTGGCCTTTTTCTGGATAAAAGCTGAGCAAGTCCTGAAGAGAAGGGAGATTCCTCCAATAGGCAGGCAGAGAAGGGTGGACATAGGGCTCCAGTCACTATGAATGGGGGGTTGGTATAAAGGAGGCTTTAATTAAAAGGTTTCCTCAAACACTCACAGGCAGACTCTACCTGTAAGTAAGGGGTTTAGAGCATTTGTTTGATGTCTGCTGTGAGTTAGAAGCAGGGGTGGGTGGGGATAGGACCATGATTTGGTGCTCTATGGTCCTAGATGCTGGTGAGTTACCCAGGTCAGATCTGAACCCCGTATTTGTCAAATGCAATGACTTCCTTCTGGGGTCTGTGTTTGCAGGGCTCTCTCCAGGGAGGCCTTCCCAGGACTGTTGGGAAAGTGCCCAGAGCACACCAGGCCCTGCCCTTGATCCCTGGAAGGCCACGCACCCCTCCCATCAGCTGGTGGACACTCACCTGTGGACTGTCCTGGTAGGGTGGGGGAGGGACATTTTGCGTGGCCATCATCGTCAGAGCTGGGGCTGGGGAGGCATGTTGCATCATGGGATTGATTCACATCAAGGATCTGTGGCAGGAGAAAGGGGGCCACATGTTAATACTCAGCACAGGGAGCCGGGGAACCAGCAGGTGGACATCCTCTTGGGCAGGGCCACCTGGACTGACCAGACACAGCAAGGGATGAAAGCCCTTGAGAAAAACAAATGGGAGCTGCGGGGAGAGGCCAGGGAGGGGCTTGCTGTGAGAGCTGAGTCCAAAAAAACAATATTCAAATCAGATGTAAAACAACCTATATAAAGCCAAGTTTAGTTCAGCATCAGCTAGGGATGGGGAATGGTTGGGGGGGCGGGCAGGGGCTTGCCTGCTGACAGGGGCTGGAAAGCTGTGCGGGTCCCCGTAAGACAAGGGTGCTTTCTCTGTCCCAGGCCTTCAGAGTGGCACCTGCACTGTCAGGGCAGGGAGGCCTTCGCCCTTGGCCCTTCCAGCTCCAGTTCCCCACTCTCTGCCCACTCCTGGGTGTGCTCACTACACCCCCTAGTGGTTGGAAGTGACATGGGGCTCTGGTCCCCTTCTCAGACTGGCAGGTGGAGAAAGTAGCCCAGGTGACCTTGGAACAGGCAAGAGCCTGGGTGAGTGCCCATCACCTGTGAGTTTTTTTAGGTGTGTGTTTGTGATTATGGACTTATGGAGGTACCTACCTATTCTACAAAGGGAGACTTTCCTTAGGCTTTGTTCAACATAGTCAGAGATATGTAGGTCCAGAGTCGCCGTTAGAGTGCAATTGTTATTCTCCTTCAGAATAGGAGACAGAGGCCAGGAGGAGTGATGTGTGCATGTTTGGAAGTGGGTGCTAGTGAACACAAATGAAACCCAAATGTCCAGACTCCCAGTTCCTGGTCTGCGGTACTGTAGCCCTCACTCCACCCCACATGGGAAGCAAGCCACCCCTACTGGGCCTCAAGTTTTCTTCTTGAACCAGGACACGCTGCCGGAATGGAGACAGCCTGGCAGTGCCACCAAACGTAATAGGATGCCCAGAGAGCTGTTCAGCTCAGTAGATGCCCTGAAATATTTAGAGCTGGAAACCACAGGCTAGCTGCCTGATACTGGGCTTGCCCGCTGTGGGGCGTGGAGACTCCTAAGAGCCTCTGTGGGGTGCAGGACCTGTTCCCCCAGGTGGAGGGTGCTGGTGTGCTAAAAACCTTTGTGAGCACAATACTCAGACTCCCTTCTCCTCCCTCTCTTCTCCCTGAGGGAACTTGGGGGCCAATCCACTCCCACCAACCCCTCCCCAGGGTCTTCCAAAATGTTCACACGCCTGAATTCTGGGACTGTTTGTGCATCTTCTGGAGCTGCCCAAGTAAAGGGACAGTCTCCAGGGCACTATGTGGTATGTGGGGGGATTCTTTTTTGGGAAGAGGAGAAAAGGTCAGTTCTGGCTGACCTCAGTCTCTAAAGTACTAGGTATGCTTTGACCTTAAGTGTACATGCAAAAACACTGGAAATCCAAGTATTCCTTCAAATAATACTGACAAATGTCAGCTTTGTGCAAAGAGCTGTGCTGGACGTGTGGGAGGACAGGTAAGAAGAGGCAAGGTCTATCCTACAAGGGGTGTTGTTGTTAGTGGAGGAGGCAGTAGTGCTGCAGGAAAGAGGAAGAGGAAGTGGAGGTTCCGGGCTGAGTGGCTTTTCCTGAGCTGAAACGCGCCATGTGGGTAATTCCCCTTGGCCTCTGCTGCTCGTATCTCAGCCAAACCTTCTTCAGAAGATGGGCCACCAGTATGTTTTGCAACAGAGGCACTCGGGGTTCCCCATTTCACAGAAGGCACTGGTTCCACACACAGAAGGCATTGATCCAGATTGGCAAAGAAGCTCAGAGGGGCCCTGTACGGTGCCTAGCTCTTCAGGAAGGGAACAAATGCCTGTTTGCATGTCTGGGTCTTCATCTGGAGGATGTAAACATCCCAGGAAGGCAAGAGCAGAGTGCAAACATTCCAGGGGGGGAAAAGATATAGGCTCCTTGAGACATCAGAAAGAACTTCCAGATAAGGCTTTTGAGACATTTGAATGGGTGTGGAATCTCTCTTTTGGACCCTGAGGGAATAAAGGAAATAGGGATATTTCAGGGGTGTGTTAGGCTCAGCTTTTCCTGGAACTCTTGCAGATGAAGTAACTTTTGATGGGCCTATGGGTCCTAAAGGCAGATCCCTTCTGGGGACACCAATCTCAGATGCTCCTTTGCCTGAAGAAAGCAAACCTCGGGGGCCTGTAGTGCCAGTAGCCTCCAGAAGAGGGAGCCTGGGGCAGAACCTGGAGTGGGAGCTCAACAGACTATTTCAGGGGGGAGTTTCCTTCAACGTCAGGTCTGGGACATTCTGTAACCTCATTCCTGAATGAAAAAGTCATAGTGAAGGCAAAGCAAAGGAAGTGCAATGAGGAGGATTTGGGCTAAAGAGAGGAGCCTTTAATCTGTACTCTTTTGTCCAATGAATGGGAGGTCAGGTCATTTCAGAGTTGCTGTCCCTAGAAATATTTGCAACAGCATGAGGGCTGCCCAGCCTGGGGGTACAGAGGGAGGTCTGCACACAGAAACAACCCTGCGAGGCTGAGAGGAGATTTCTCAGTCCGGAGCCTGTCAGGCTGAGGGGCAGGGAGCCAGACCTGCCTCAGAGGACACAGGAAGAAATCTTCTGAGGATCCAGATGGCCTTTGCCCCTCCCCTGCTCCGGGGTCACCACAGGCCACTAGACCACTGCCCTATTGCCCTCTGGGGGCTTCTCCTGCAAGATAACAGAAGGCCTTTTCATCAGGGGCCTAAGTCGCCTTCTCTGCTCACTCAGGCACAGAAAGCTCTGGTAACCTGACACTGAGGGAAGCTGGTGACCACCTTCTTTCTCCTCAAGCTCTCTGCTACATATGCCACACTGTCCCATCCTTGGGAAAGCTCACCAGTGAGGCCTGGGCTTGAGGGGCTATGTGGAACCATGTGGAGAGAAATGTGAGCATCTAACTTCTCTTGTCTGGGCTGGGGTGTGGGTAGCTCCTTGACAATCTTTGGTGCCTAGCCCTTTGGGGAAACCTACCCTCTACACTTTCTTTGGGCACAGGGAGGGGAGCCACAGACGCCCAGCAAAGGGCTTCTGAGCATATGTCAGGGGCAGGGAGAGGCCACACTGCCCTGTCCAGAGGCCCCAGTGCTGTTACCAGACACCAGGGCTCTCAAGGGACCACAGCCAAGACTGGAAACGGAGGACATACCAGGAGCAATTTACCACAGGGAAATTTCCCATCAAGAAGAGGCTCATGCCAAGCGATTGCTTTTAATGCTGAAAACCTTTATTATGTGACAGCTAGGAGGGAAAAAAAACCCCTAATGTAACAGTCAACCCCACATGATATCCAATAAGAAATAATTCGTGTCACCGACGTTATCATCAAAAGGAGCTACAAATGCCGTTTCTCAGAGTTCAAGAACCAGTGAGGCATAATGCACGGGCTGGGGTGGGTGAAGGGCATGGAAAGCCACCCCTTTAGGACACAGAAATGAGCAGCTCTCTGCCTCCCCAACTCTCTAGCTCTCCCAGCCCCGCAGGTGAGGCCCTCATGCTGGAGCCCAAACTCTAGAGTGTTGACAAACAGACTTAGAAACACAAAGACAAAGCTCGTCAGGAAGGAGGTCATTAGGACTTGTTGACATGAAATCTATTATTAGACCAATTAACATTCCATTAACGGCCTGGGGCACCAAAGGGTTAATGATGCCCCCAATAATTGGATTGGGGTGCTCAGGCTGGGGGCACAGGGCTCTTAAGGATGAGAAACAAAGTCTAATTGGGAACACTGGACAGCTGGCTGCACAGCATCTGTTCTTGCTGGGACCCTAGCTGAGACTACTCTGCATCCTGACTGAAGTGGAGAGGGAAGGAAGGGACCAACTTCCCTCTGGCTCTCCACTGTCCCACCCATTGCCCGAGACTGGCGGCTGGGCGTCAGGACAAGGTGGGGAGAAGTTTCTACCCTCTTTAACTCTGATAGTTGTGCTTCTTCTTCCCCCCCTCCTTCTGGTCCAGTTCCTATTCCAGGAGAAATGAGTCCTCTTTCCTCTCTTGGTTAGATGTAATTCACTCTTACCAAAACTCTGGAAAAGTTAGAATCCTTGGGGCCCCAGAGTCTAATTCATCTGAAGAGTGTTGTAGTTCAGGGTAGAGGGACAGGGGAGGGGAGACCGGTCCTGGACCAGTCCCTTCCCTCCCTCCCTCTCTCCTCCTCCCCTCCCCAGCAGGGCTGCTGGGAGGCACTGCTCAGGGCCCCTAGGAGCCCTCTTCTCTCCTGCCCTCTCCCACACTAGCAGTATTCTCATTACTTTCCTTCCCTTATTACAAGTAGAGTCTGTAGAAGCCCCATTCCCTGTCTGGCCTCAGTGTCCTCATCTGTAAAGTCCTATGATCTAAGCCTGTGCTTAGGGTCAAAACACCTGGATTCACACCCAACTCTGCCACTTATCCGTGGCCTGTATAAGTCACCCCCCCCCCCCCTTTGGATTGCAAAACAAGGGATTCACTAGAGCAGTGGTCGGCAAACTGCGGCTCGTGAGCCACATGCGGCTCTTTGGCCCCTTGAGTGTGGCTCTTCCACAAAATACCACGTGTGGGCGCTACCTGGATAAGGAATGTACTTACCTATATAGTTTAAGTTTAAAAAATTTGGCTCTCAAAAGAAATTTCAATCGTTGTACTGTTGATATTTGGCTCTGCTGACTAATGAGTTTGCCGACCACTGCAGAGTATTCTGAAAGTCTTTGCCCAGTTAGCACTGAACACAAGCTTAGTTGAATGGAATGGAGCAGTTGGGTTGCAGCTTGAGAGTGAGGGAAGAAGGTCCCTGAGGCCAGAGAGCTGGGAGCCCTCCTCAGACTCCAGCCCAAGGCCCCCAGGTGGTTACCACCCTCCCCCCACCCCCCAGGCCAGCCCCTCTGAACAGCTGCCCAGGCCAGGGTTCTGACGTCTAGACAGATTTGCAGGAGGCTGAAATAACACAATGAACTCAGCAGGAGGGACCAAAAGGCCGCATTAGCAACCAGGCTGGCTTCAACTTCTCCCTCCGGAGCAGCCGCCTCAACCTGGCGCAGTCCGTTTGTTTTCCTTCGGCCTGGAGAGCTCAGTCCGGAATGCTGGTCTGGGGACCAGCGCCCTTCCCATGGGAGGCCTGAAGGTGGCGCCGCGGAGCCCACTTTAATTGCATTATATAATATAACCTGTTTACTAACTCGTGTAATCAGTCGCCTTAGGATTTATAGCTTTGGATGCGTATAGAGAATTGGACTTTGAGTCAAATTTAAAAACAAATAAAAATGAGAGACAGCTGCTGCTGATAGTGTGATATTCATCTTTTGGAAACAAATTCACCCCGTCGCTATAAATTATGCCTGGAAAAAAAAAAGTGTTGTTGGTAGGAAGGAGTTGGCTAGGTCTCCGTGCTGGCAACTCAGAGCGATGAATCTTGAAATAACGGTGTCAACCTGTCACTGATTTCATGTGACTCTGTAGATTTATCTAAAGAAACGGAGGCGCGTGCACACACACAGAGATACACACCCACTCGGGTCTCTTCGCAAAACCTGGTAAGGGCTAGAAATCACCAGCTGAAGGAGCTCGGCGGTCCCTGAGCGTGGGTCTGTGGAGCCAGCCCTGCGCAGTGGCAGAATGAGACCAGCGTGGGGATGGTGGAGAGGACAGGGGAGAGCGAGAAAGTGTGCTTGTGGGCTGGGAAGCTTTAAAATGTGAGGAGGTCTGGTTAAAATGTTTTAAATGATGGAAGAGTGAAGGGCCCTTAGGAATGAGAGGAAAAAGAGTCCTTTCCCCAGTAGCCTGCCCCTCACAGCACGTCAAACACTGGGCCTGGGACTTTTCAGCCGGTGTGCTCTGGGAGCTGAGCCGCCTTCTGTGGCATAATGCGGTAGCCTTGCAGATGTGGCCCCCCATCTTTCTGACCTCGGGTGATGGGGACAAATGGAAGTTTCTCCAGTCTAATAAGACTAGGCTCAGAGTGTGGTGTGGGAGCCAGGGGGGTATCTGTGGCTGTTACTGAAGGAACGACAGGTGGGAGAAGAAGTGACCAGGATTTGCACTCAGAGTCAGATTCCCTTGCTCATTACGCATCCTAAAGGCTGGCTAAAGAGGCTGACAATGAGCCACAATTCCCTCATTAGCCAGGTCCCGGGGGGGGGGGGGGGGGGGGCTGCACCTGGCTCAGAACCCAAGTCCTTGTAGGAAGTCTCAACCAGGAGGGCCACTCCCCTGGTGCCCTTCTGGTTCCTGCTTGGAACTCTCAGTGGGAAATAATTCTGTTCAGACTCCAGCTAGAAGCAGAGATGACAACCAAAACAGAGGGCAACTCAGTCCCTTTGGCCACCATGGCTCTCGACACTAATTGTCATTTGCTACTTTTCTGGGAAGCCTGTTTGGGAGGTGGCACCAGGTCATGCCCTATTATTATGATGCTAGTCTCCAGGGAACAGAGTGGAGACAGAGCAGAACCAGCATGAGCTTGGACTAGGATTGCAGGCGTCATACTCTCTCCCCACCTTTCTCCTCCTTCAGCCCTTAAATGTGCAGTGAATGGTCTTTGGAAGGGAAGCGAGCGTCTGTGAAACCACACAAGTCAGGGTCCCTCCTGCTCCCATCACAGGAGTGTAGCCGCCTCCACACGGATGTGGGCCTCCTCCCGAAGGCCTCCCTCTCCTTTCCTTCCCACTCCCAAGGCCATTTTGCTGTTTGCTCTTTATCTAGAATAACAGTATGACCCCTGGGTGGCTGGGTTCACAAGCCATTAATGCCCTCACCGACCCCTGCCTAGAGAAGCTTGCCTGGAGAGACCCAGTTCTGGAGGGAGGATGGTTTTATCCCCCCACCCCTCTGTGCCCACAGTTTATTGGGGGGGGCTTACTGCTCATACAAGGCAGAGGATTTGACTACACCCTGGGTATGAGCGGGCTGCTGGCAGTTCACAGGCCCACATCACGCCCCTCGTCCCTGCTGACCAGGTTCCCTGAGCGGAGCCCCCGTCTGTTCAGTTGCTTCCTGCCATGCGTCTGTGATTCACGAGCATTCTCAGCATGGCAGGGCCCAGAGTCCAGGACTGCAGCTTTCCCTCTGCTCCCCCCCCCCAGGTTAGCTATTTTTCAGTCTGGCTTCAAAAAGCAGAACCGGAGTCAGAATTAGGAGGGCGAGCCATGGCCTCCCTTAGCCCTTTGCTGCCGGGCTCTGCCTCTCCACATCAGAACCAGAAAGTGGCAGAGCTCCCCCCCACCCCGGTTGTCACACCTTTTCTGGCTTCAAAAACCTGCTGATATATTTTACAAACTGAAACAGCAATTTAATTCCCCCTGATAGCGGCAATTGTCCATTAGACCTTCCTACTGAGGAGCTTAACAATAATTCCTTTCATCCAACTGCTTGCTTCTTCTTGATCTGGGAATCAATCCCATAAGAGCAGGCAAGAGTTCCCATTACTCTTCCCCTCCACTCTTAGCATTTGATGAAGATTCTCATCTCCTCTTTAAGCATTTTACAACTTGGCAATCCTTCCCCCTTTGGTTCCTTTAAACAAAATAAAACAAACAAACAAACAAACCAGAAGGGGAGGGAAAAAGCATGCTAGCTGTAAGGGTAAGCACAGAGCTTCTCACGTCATTCTCACAGAGAAGTGGTGTGCCCCTTCTCCTGCCTGACTCCGCAGGGGGTGGCAGCAATAACCCCGATGGTCACCTCCAATCTGCTGAAAAGTGGGTGCTTCTCTGCCCCAGACGGGCCTCACTAATCTGATCCTAAATTCATACTCACTCATAGTTGTACCTACTTTTGCCAATGATGCTCAACTTATTAGGCCTATCCCTTTCCAGGAACGCCCTCCCCTTGTTGCTGCTGCATCCCAGGATGGAGGTCAGGAGGCCCTCACTGCTGCCCTGGGGGTGGCGGCCACAGGAAGCCTCCAGTCTGTCCTTCTCCTCCTCTGTTGTCCGCATTCAGGCAACTCTCAAACCAAGACAGGGGTCCTGCCCTCTCTTTCTCGTCTTCAGCCCCCTTCGTCTCTTTCTGAACAGCACGAGTGGGAAGGTGGGGAGGAACAGGGAAAGGAGAGAGCTTGAGGCCTTTAATTCAATTATTTTTCTTTTCTTTCGAGCCTCCAGGCAACCTCAGTGATGGGGCAGAGGAGGGCCTGCCAGTGCTTCCACGCGGGCACTAAGGGTGGATTTCCAGGGCACCTTAGCCAGGGCCTGCTCCCCCAGGACACCATCCTGTGCTCTCTTGTCTGCACATGTGCACGCGCACGCACACACACACACACACACGCAAAAACAAATCTAAAAATGAACCTGGGGACTGAAATCCCCCTCGCCAAACCTGATTCCCAGGTTTATTATTATTTGTCAAGAGCTGACAGCAGACGCTGCTCAGGAACGGGAGCTGAGAAAACAACAGAGCCGGGCCCCTGAGGCTCACAACTCAGCAGGGACAGACCATGGGCCGCTGCTGGGATCCAGGTGGAGGAGCACCCCTGCTCTGCAAGGAGCCAGGGAGGCAGCTGCTCCCTGTTGCCTCCTCCCCTTCATCAGTCTTCCTTCTCTCCTAGGCAGGCAGCCTGCAGGATGGCACTCTGGGAGATGGGATGGGTTAGGGAAGCTAGAGAAGCTAGGGGCCTAAGAGGGGTGGGAAGGGAGGGTCTGGAGCAGCAGAACAGGGAGGGCACCCTGATGCCTGTCTAGTCTATCACTGCGATGCTCTCAGACTCTCCTGGGAGCAAAGGACCTTAAGAGGGCCATCCAGGCCATTGTCCTCTGCGAAGAGACTGTTCCATGTCCTCTGGCTAAATGATAGATACCTGGTTCCATTTTTTAAATTCCTTCAGGAAAAAAAAAAATGGTCAAGAGGCAGTGCTGTAGAAGCATGCGACCCTCTAGGCTCTGTTTATTACTGAAGAGCCACTCATCCCTGAGGCTGCCTTACCCAGCAAATGCAGGTCCTTCCCCTCAGGCCTCTGTGGTGCTTCAGGGGAGCTCCGAGTGTGGAGGCCACAGCCAGGAGGTCAGCTGGAGGGAGGAAAGGGTGTCCCGCTGGGCTCCCCACCCTTGGTTCTCACTGCTATTTGGAACAGGAGCAGGGACACTGGCTCTATGATCCTGATCTGTCAGGAAAGGCAGCCCCAGGGAAGAGAGGACAGAGGCTGCCACAGGAGAGGCAGTGACACTGGGCAGTGGGTCCATTCCTGGGCGCTGCCTCTCAAGCCCGCACTGAGCAGACTTATGAGGAGTGCTTTCTCTCCCCTGCCAGCAAGGCCTTGTGTTACACTCATGATGTCCTTCACCAAACCTTTGCTCAAAACACCAGTTTTTCTGACGCCTGCCTTCAGCCTCCCTTCCAGGACCAGCCTCTCGTGGGGGTCTCGCCATCAGACAGAGCAGGGTGCCATGACAGGAAAGTTCACGAAGTGAATTTCCGAGTTATGGAAAGTCGCTTCCCTCCCCATGTCCTCATTGCCGGTACATCTTATGCCCACCAGCAGGCAAGACCACAGCTCTGCCATCTCTTTCCTCCCGGGAGAAAACATGCCTGGGATAGGAGCCCACAAGGTCTGCCTCCTTATGGAGCCTGAATATACATACAGTTACAATGTACTTCCTTCAGTTTACTGTTAAAATGTAAAACAATCAGATTTGGGAAGGACAACTTTAAGTCCCAGCAGTTATTTACACCTTAGTGAGATGGAGCTTGTTTCTCTGGAGTAAACGAATGAATAACAACTACCATTTACTGAGCCCACCATGCACCAGGCTTTACACTAAGCATTGTATACAGATAATCTTGTTTCTTTCACCAGCCGGGAGTAGGGCCACCCAGAACAGGCTGTCCTTTGACTGTCACATGTCCTGAATTTTCAAGAATTACCTTATATTGACATTGCTTACATGTCTTTTATAGCTAAGTCTGGAATTTTGTACACCAGCTAATGAACACACACTTTCCGCCTTTGGGCGCGGGACCGCTTAAATGGCAACTGCTTGTTTCTGTCACCCTGTCATCTCTGGACAGCAGTTTATATGCAAACTTATTTAAATATTTTATTGCAGCTTTCCAAAATGGGTGGAAGATGGAAAACAAAGTACTGTTACCAGAGATAGAGGGTGGGTCTCATCTGTACACTGCACCTGAAACCAAGGTGGGAACATTGACCGGAAAGAGGCAAATCTTGAGTCTCAATCGTAGACTCGCTGGACTGTGGGTTCAGTTATGAAGGGAGAAATCAATATTAAAGAACTGATATGGGATGACAGAATACGGGGCTGCAGACTGGGTCTAAAAGGCGATGTGTAGTTGGGAGTCTGACTGTGTGTTTAATCTGTCCAGGAGCGCCTCATTGGGATTCATGCTTCACAGGGTAGGGCTGCCTGTGCCTTGAGCCGCCACTGCAGCTTTGGGGCCAGGGCTCTGACTCACACCAACTGGGGTGCCCTCAGTGTCTTCTTCCTCAGCCAGGACCGAGGAGCCCTGCTGTAGCCCAGGTGGGGTGGGGTGAAAGGGGGCATGTGGTCAGCCTGCTCTCTGTGACTATCTCCACTTGGCCTTCTTTCCCCACGCTACCCATGGTTTTTGAGGGACCACCTACAGCTGCACAGAAGCCCCTGTTCTGGAGGGAAAGATGCCCGTGGCTCATAGGCTGAAAGGTACCTGGCTCTATCCTTGGAAAGCCTGTGTATTGGATTTTTCAGGTTGGGAATCCCGTCCTTATGGGGCATCCCATGTTTTGTCACATCTCCCCGAGTCCTAGCCTTACCCCCTGTGAAGAAGTCCCTTCCTGCTTCCTTTCATTTCAGGGTCCTCTCCTTCCTCGTTCAGCCCGGAGAGAGTCCAGGCAGCAATCTGAAAGGCTGACCTCTTCGCAGGCCTGTAGTGGGTTGCTACCCACAGCCTCTGCAGCAGGCAACAATGTAACACAAGTGCTGGGGACTAGAGCTGTGTTCCACCTCCCACTGGCTTTTGGCTGTCCCCTACCAAGCCCTTTTCCTCTCCTACCTCCAGCCAAAGGGGTCTATAGTTCTCTGGCTTCTGACAGGGAAGCCGTAGTCATATGCTGGCCCTTTCTGTACTGAGGCACCAAGAAGTATTTCATATTAGCAGCAGAATCTTTGAATACTAGCAGTTTGTCTGACAATTATAACTCGCACGAAACGCTATTTCTGCTTTTTGCAATGACAGCTTATTTCCTATCATTGTGGTCTCAGTGGAAAGAAAGTTCAGCATTTGATGCAAAATCCTTGTGGGTTTGGAGTTCAAGATTGTGCCACTACTTTCCCCTCTTCTTTCTCCAGTAAGATGGACCCACTTCTCATGGCAGCGCAAGGACCAGAGGTGGAAGAAAAGAAGATAATTTTGCCAGTGGACTCTGGCTCTCAGGGACCAATTAGGATGCTCCGACCTAGAACAGAATGGTCCTCTGGGATCTGAGCACTTGTTAATCTGGACCTTCCAGTGTCTGGCCCTCAGAGAAAAGAAGTGCAGCATCTTGACTCCCAGGTCTAGACGTTCTGTCCAGAGCAGGTTGGTCTGGGCAGGCAGGGCAGCTACACATGAGCTGTCTGCTCCTAGAGCCAGTCTCAGGATAGAAAGGGGGAGTAAATGGGAATTCTCATCCAAGACGCCACCCCAAGGGCACAAGGTGGCTTAAGGCAGGGGGCAGGTTCCTGCTATGGGCAGGCCTCTTTGATTCTCTATTTTTAGAGCCTGGCTGTCTCAGGTCGGAGTATCTACTGTCTCTTTGTCACTGAATGAGACACTTGCCATGGTCGGGGGTCATCTCATCAATAGGAGCTGCATGTGCATGTGAGCTGGGCAAGTCTGGGGAGCAGGGGAGAGGCGCCGAGTGGGGCGAAGAGAAAAGGGGGCCCATGTAAGAATGATTAAGAGGGTCAAGGAGAGAAGTCCCCAAAGGCACCATTCAGGGCATACTGAAGCAATGGAGGGTTCAGGGAACTGTCCATAGTTGGAGGCTGGGCACTACAGCTGCCCAACAGCTTAACCTCAGCTTCCTTTACTCTCCATACCCTCTTATCCCATCCCAGGAGCAGCATGAGGTCTGATTTCTTCCTGTTCAAATGAGAAAGCCTGCCTAAGTCTATGCAGCAAGTTGGACTTGGTCCCAAGTCCAAATTCCAGGTCCCAAGTAACAAATTCAGTAATCACTTACTGCATACCTACTATGTGCAGGCTCTGTACTAGGCAGGAGAAGTTCCAGAAGAATAAAACAGAAGCAATTGAGCAGAATAAATAGAGAAACAATGAGATGAAAGCTCCCAGGAGCTGAAACAAGACGGGTGACTTCAGATTTAAGGGTTCCCAGGGGCTGAGAGTAATGAATAAAAGAAGGGAGTGCGTAACCCTCAAGCCTCGACATGCAGTGCTGAAATTTCAAGACTTCAAAAGAAAAGAAAATTAAATGTTTCCATAAATTCTCATTGCAAAACTAGAACTAAGACAGTCAAATGTGGGATTCTGAACTCAAGTCAAGTTTGAACAAAATAAAGATTGTTTTGGACATGTAAGAACTCAGGGTTTATTTTCCACCCATCAATATAAAAATACCCAGAGGTGGCGTTCCAGCAAAGAAAGCAGTGGGAAGTAAAGGTGTGGGAGGAAGAGGAGGATGACTACACAACATGGACATGGGCCCAGTGTGGCCCACTGGGAGGGAGACAGTGGGGACAGGCCATCACCCTGGGGACTCAGGACATTCTACAAAGAATTTCATTTCCTTTTTCACAGTTAAGTGACACTATTTACTTCTTAGTTGAATAATATTTCCACTTTATAATCACCCTATCGTCAGAATGCAAAGGTGACTACAGTTCTGTAATAGAATATTAATCTTCTAAATCTTAATGTAAAGATATTAAATATATTACTATTATACAAAAATAATATAATTATATATAATACTAGGTAATACATAACATATATCATATAATGTGTGTACTATATTCTATATAATACTCTTTATTAAAAACAGATATTGTCAAACATAGTTTGATAAAAGTAGAAGGGGAGAAGGTGTGTTGACTCCTTAGCATTCACAGCCAGAGCTAAGAGACAAACACATACACTCTGAGAGAGGGACTTAAATATATTATCTAACATAAGAAACACTGGCCACCAAATAACTAAAATCAGATACTGTTGCTCACTGTAGTTGACTCTGGATTATGAACCTTGTGGGTAGAAGTAGGGAAAGAAGGAACACTTTATTTTATTTTATACCTTGCACATTGTTTGCTTTTCCTCACATGTATACTTTAATTCTAATTTTAAAAATAACTAATAAAACACCTATATACAATAATACTATGTAGCAGTTAAAATAATAGAGTAGATCTACTTATTTTGACCTAGAAAGCTGTCCAGCTTGACCAGGCAGTGGTGCAGTGGATAAAGCATCGGACTGGGATGTGGAGGACCCAGGTTTGAAGCCCCAAGGTTACCGGCTTGAGCACAGGCTCACCAGCTTGAGTGCGAGGTCCCTGGCTTGAGCGTGGGATCATAGACATGACTCCCGTGGTCGCTGGCTTGAGCCCAAGGTCTCTGGCTTCAGCAAGGGGTCACTCACTCTGCTAGAGCCCCCTGGTCAAGGCACATATGAAAAAGCAATCAATGAACAACTAAGGTGCTGCAACAAAGAATTGATGCTTCTCATTTCTCTCCCTTCTTGTCTGTCTGTCCCTACCTGTCCCTCTCTCTGACTCTGTCTCTGTCAAAAAAAATAAAATAAAAAAATAAAAAGAAAACTGTCCATTATATAACCTACGTTAAGAAAGCAAATTTCTGGAACAGTATTTGAAACAACCTTTAACTATGTTCAACTAAACACCAAAACCAACACGGTGCTGTCCCTTCCTGTGGTCTCTGCCCTGGTCTGCTTTTGGAAGTCTTTCCTCTCTGCTTTCTGTAAGATGCACATCACTTTTGCCACAGTTAGGAGCTATTTTATGTATGTTTCAAGGAACAAACATAGCTCTTGACTCTAAGTGGTCAGTCCAGAGGTTGGCCTGGATGAAGCTGCTCAGGGGCTAGAAGTCTTACTCAGAAATAACTGCTGGAGAAGCTGAGTGAAGGCGGAGAATCCAAGAGTTACAGATGAGACTGAAAGGTGCCTCAGAGAGCTGGACCAGCTCCCTCATTCACAGCTAAAGTGTAAGGGGGGCCTGATGCAAGCTCACTCCACTAAATCAGTGTCCAGAAAAAAGAGAACTGGGTTTGTTAAAAACGGAGTCAGGAAGAGGGCCCCTGAGAAGTTGAAGCCTGGAGCAGAGACCCCCTGGGGACATGGTGCAGTGGGGTGGGGTGGGTGAGGCACAAAGATCCATTTCAGGAGCTTTTCAGGATGCAGATGGCTTGACTTTGAGGGGTGACATGGGAAATCAGACCAGATCACACTTCCTCCATGCCTGTGGAAAGAAGCAGCTTTACAATGGGCAGGGGGCAGCATGTTGGAGCTGCTGGGCCAGGGCTTGGAGATAAACTGTGTTTAATGGACATTTACCATGTGCCAGACATTGTCTGAGGGGCTTTCTAGTATATCATCATGTTTAATACTCACAAAAGCCCTATGAGGTATAAAAGTTTGTTCCAATTACGTACAGACAGTGATGGTTAGAAAACTTAAGTATTTAGCTTGCCCCGAATCCCAATATCAAAGCTATGTTCTTAGTATGGGTTGTTCTAGTTCCAAAGCCCTGGCTTAAGCACTCAGAGGGCTTCAATAAATATATGTTAACTAAGGAGAAGTGTGTCTCCCAAACTGGGACACAGTTAATCCTGTTCCCTTCCGGAACTCTCATTATGGAATCAGTCTGTCTGCTCAGTCCATGAACATCCAATGCATTGGCTGGCTCTTGGGAACCAGGCTTACACATTGGCCAATGGGACTCTGAAAATTCCCCCTTGGAGGGGACAGAAGTTGAGGTTCCCTTTCGCATGGCTCTGAGCACTGGCATTGCTTCCTAAGGACACAGGGCCCTGTTGTGCCAGGGCTTGGAAGGAGGTGGGCGAGGACGGAGCCCAGTGCAGAAGGAGAGAACTGTGGTAGTCCCTGTTCTTGGTTTTTAGGTGCTCAGCTCTAACCTGTCCCCTGCCAACCTCCAGGGCCCATGAATTGCTCTTGCCACCCTCAGATATTGCCCCGGCCGCCCCCATGTCTCCTGAATACCTGCCCATACCGAGCCTCTGACTTAGTGGGGGAGGCAGGCCCAGGAGTCTGTATGTCAGTTAGGGTTTGCCATGGACACGTGGAGATCATTAACAAGGCTTATTTTAAAGTTCTAATTGCAAATGTAAATGCTCCTTAAACTGGTGTGGAACTGCTACTCCCCACCCCTTCTGGTGCCAGCTTTGCAAGGAGAGGATTAGAAAATAAAAAGGGGGTGGATTATGTAAGCAAAACGATTTTAAAAAAAGAGAGCAAGAGAACTAACAATTTAAGTGAGACAGCTGGTAGCTCCTCTGATTGCCACACTTCCAGCATTAGTTGCAAAAATTGTCCCTGCCAATTGCACCCATCCAAGCAAGAGTGTCAACTGTATTTAGTGCCCAGAACAGACCAGACTAGCAGTCACTTGGCAACACATTTCAGTGGTCAGTGTGTGTGTGTGTGTGTGAGTGTGTGTGTGTGTGTGAGAGTGTGTGTGTGTGTGTGTATGTTGGGGGTGGGAGTCAAGGGTGCTATCTGACTGTCTTTCCATGGAAACTTTCCATTCTACAGAAAAAAGCCCACAGCAAGAGTTAGCACTCCGTAACCCACTCCCACCCTTCCCCACATTCTATCACATAGGGAGGGCAGGGCACTGCCGTGCTCCCAGACATCGTCTGGCCCGTTTGGACTCCAGAGTCTCCTCATCTTCTTCAAGCCCCCACCACAGCCATTGTCTGCAGGGAACTCCCTTCCATGTCACTGTGCACCAGGCTCCAGAGGTCACTGGAAAGATTGTCAAGCTGTTTCCCAAATGGCCATCATCCAACCCACACTTACTGAAGCCTTGACCCCTCTAGATATGCTGTTGTCTCTGGCTTTCACCTCTAGGAGCCACAGCGTGGTTCCAGCATGCTCCCCACCCCTTAATGCACCTAGAACACAGAGCTTCCCAAACAGCCAGAGGGCATAGGAAGAGGACTCTTGGAAGGTGGTCCTCTTAGATATCTGTGGCTTCACTAACTACCTGCTCAGGAGCCAGGCCCAGGAACACCCACCTTTCTGGTTAACTCTACCTCTCCTCCAGGGAAATCAGCTTTTGTAAGAATTTTGGCAAAAATAACTGCCTCCCAAATGACAGCTGATGAATTGTGAGGTCACGGTGGCCCTAAGACAACAGGAAAATTTACAAAATTCTGGGCAGGGTCCTTTGGAGTTGGGGTCCAGTCACATCATCACATATCCAGTCCTTATCTCCACATACTGGAAAGAAAAAAGTGGTTTTGGATAATTGGTTTTCTAAATCCCTGCCTATACTGATGCATCTCAGAGATCATGAAGTCACTTAAGGGGATTTTTAAAAACCCTATCAGATAAGAGGATTAAATGAGATTTTCTATTCAAAATGCTTTCTACATTCTAAAGAACAATTTTGAGTTCATCAGAAACACCTGGGATGCAGTTTACTCCACATTCATCAAAAGAACTTGGGGTGCAGACTCCTGGGTCTTAACCTGGACCCGTGGAATCAGGGTCTCTGATGTGAGGTCCAGGAACTGCATTTTTGACAAACACCCCTAGGTGATAACGCTCGCTCCAGAGGGGTGTTCAAATGTTATCCGCACCATGATGTGAGCAGCCTCCCACCCATCTGTGCCTACAACAGTCTATGGTTCACAGAATGTGAGGAAGCAAGGCAACCCAGTCGGTGTGGTGTTTTCTAAGGTTGCACATGCTAAGTGTCAGCTCGTGTTATGGGCTGGTTCTCAAGGCTTTCAGAAGAAAAAATAATCTGCCCGGAAGGTTTAACTATGTGTTAAAGGACGAAGAAGCATTTCTTACTGTTTGGTGATCCTGGCGGCCTTCTGAATGGCCCTCAGGAGACTCTCCCCTGTCTCACTTCCAGCTGGGCCAGAAATTCTTCCCGTCAGCGACAGCCAGCGCACCTGTGGGAGAAGGCAGAGCAGCTCTCAGAAGGGCAGCTGGAGGCAAGGGCCCAGGGGCAAGCCAGGGGATGCCCACTCCGTGCAGCGCCCGCCTCCTCCCCAGGCTGGCTGGACAGGATCTGTTCTGTTTGTTCTGCAGCCTTGCTGCCTTCAGCACCCCTCAGGTCTCTCTCCTCAGTGCGGCTGCTGGGGCCCGCTCAGCCACTTGGGACTGCGGACCCAACACTGCGGAGTGCCCTGTTGTCACCTGCCTGGTTTCCTGACACAGGTGTGCACGCCGCCCCTTCTCCTCCAAGGTGTGGGCAGGTCTCAGTGATTTCTGGGCCCTTGTTTTGAACTATAGAGAACACAGAGGAAGGGGTAGAAGGTGCAGCCTTTTCAGATTTGCGGGTGGGTTTCAGAGGTCAGGAGTCCTGTCTGGAGACACTGTCGGGTGGAGGAAGGGTGCCTGCGGGCGGCAGGAGAGGAGGCAGGAGGGGAAGGGCCCAGAGCAGACATGAGCACTGAAGGACAGCCTGTGGCCTCCAAGTAGCCATTTATTTTTAGATTAAAGTGAATTCATTGTATTTCTCAATATTGGAAATGGACTAAGGTGTTGGAAAATTGGGGTTGGTGGTCAGTGCTGTTATAAGGCTTGGCCTGACGTTTCCCAAACACACATCAATTTCTTCTCGTGGATGGGGTTCCTAATTTGACTCCAAAGAGGCAGTCTTTGGACCAGAATGGCAGGGTGATGGGGTGGGAGGCTCTGCTCAAGGCCGGGCTGCATTTTCAGGGCAACATCAGGGTGCATCTTCAGCCAAGAGCCCCGCCCTACACCAGAGGTAAACGCACCTCTAACATTCACTGTCCCATCCTAGTTAACACCATCTTAGTCTCCCCATAAAAACACATTTGCACCTTAGTAAAGAATGTAATTAACTAGTGACATGACAACAGGAGGAGCTAAGCAGTGGCCCAGGCTGGGAGCTGTCGTGAAGAGTGGAAACTTAGACATTTGCCTGAATAAGACTTTCTGGCCTTCCTTCCAGTGTGTGTGCATGCATGTGCGTGCATACATGTGTGTGAGTGTGTGAACGTGTGCACGCAGTTGCGTGTGCACTGCAGGGAAGTGTGGGACCCTGAGGGAGGAATGAGTTCCCTGAGAGAGGAAGCTGGAGGATGCTGGAAGAAGTTCCAAGGGAAGGCAGGGTGGTTAAGGAACAAAAGCGCTCCCCAGTCAAACAAAACCTCTCCCCTCACACCCCAAACTCTCCCCAAGGTGAGCTGAGGGTACATTCAAAGCAGCAGGAGACTCAGGTGCCCTGGCATTGCCTGCCCTGGGCAGCCCCATGGAGGGCCCAAGAATCCGGACTGATTGGGAAAGACAGTATGTTTGAGTGCACGCCTGCGCCAGCCCGCTCCCCGCCCCACAGCCTCATCTGTGAGTCCGCGGGTGACTCCCGCTCTCTGGTTCCTCCCCTCCACATCCCACCCCTCGGCAGTCAGGGTGGACATGGTATTTTCTCTTTTCCATCCCCAGCGACACAGACTACAGAGGGCCTCATCATTGGCCATGCGGCCAGGCCCTCCTCCGCCCCCGCGTTAGCCCCTTGGCTGCCTCCGGACTCAGCAGGACTTGGTTCTGCACCCATTCACGCCAGACCCGCAGCACAGCCATGAGGAACTCAGTCCCCTGATGGGCTCCCACTGTCACCTCCTACTATAGAGCTTCCAGTGGCTTCTTACTCACAAAAGGCACCAAACGTGTGTTCACTGACTGACTAAGTGCAGCCTCCAGTCTGCCCCTACCCGGCCTTTCCAGACGCATCCCTTACTCTGCCTGCAGCCTTGGGGCCTCCACCCACACACTCCCCTCTCTCCCGCTCCAGATCCGTCAGCTCTCCTGCTGCCCAGGTCTGGGTTCCTACCTGACGAAACTCTGACCTTCCTCAGCGTTCAACTCAAACATTCTGCCTTTCTCCTCAAAAAGTTTTATCTCACTGTTTCTGGGTAACACACTGCTTGTCATTCTGATGGCTCTTGCACAATCACGTCTTAAACATCTCTCATCTCTTCCCAAACCAAATCTTTGGGCAAAGATTCTGGCTGCTGTCTGTATAATTTTTCAGTTTGCAAAGTACTTTCATATGTCATATCTCCTTTAACCTTAAATGATAAAGGTTAATATTTTAATATAATAACTTAAGTTTATTACTTTTACAAAATGATACATGCTATTGTACAAAAAATAATAAGTAAGGAGAAATTTTAGGTCAGTTGTAATCCTATAATACTGAAATAACCACAGTTAATATGTGGAGTAAAACTCTTCTTCAAAACAGTGTCACACTATACATACTGTCCTGTAACCAGCCTTTTATATTTAGCAACATATCATAAATACCATTGCATATAAAGAAAATATATGTGATAGTCTTAGTGGCTACATGACATTCCATTCCTAGATGTACTGAAATTGCTGTGATTATTTCCAGTTTTTGCTATGATCAATAAATAATGCTTATTCTCGTAGCCGAGTTTTCTCCAGATTTGATCACCGCTTGTGACAAGTTTCTAGATGTGGAGCTGCCAAATCAAAAATGTTCACTTGAAAGAAATTTTACAACTTAACTTGCAGAAAGATCCCACCACTTTATGAGGTTACTGTGCAGTGTGTAAGAGATGCTTGTTCCCATTTTACAGATGTGGATAACGAGTCCGAGGGAGGCTGAGCACCGGGCATGCCGAAGAAAATAACTACCAAGTAGCATGTCTTCTGACTCCACACGTTTTGCTCTTACAACCTCCCACTTCTCTTTGCTCTTATATTTCTTACCAGTTCAAAGGGAGTGCCTGCTGTAGTCAGTACTAAGTAAAGGCTGGGCTCCCCGAGGAATGGGCAGAGGTGATGTGCCCTGTGTGGTGAGCTGGGCCGCTGCTGGGGGCTCTGCGAGTGTCCGCTTCCCTCGCCTCCTTTTCCAGGTGTCTGAGGCCTACCAGCAGCAACAAAAGTTCTGTTCTTAGGAAGCCTTTCACTATTCCCTCCTCCCCCTCCTGCACAGGTGCAAATTGCTCCAATTTAGCCTCATATATTAAGAACCATGTGCATACAAAGATGAAACACACACACACAAACACACGCTCTGCCTGTCTTCAAGGTGCTCAGTCTGAATGACAGAGGAAAGGATTGTACCCTGTGATGTATGGATGGTGTTGCTTCTGGTTGTTGGTCTTACCGCCCTTCCTCCACCACAATCCATGGAGGCAGGGACAGGTGACTGAGTCTGGGTCAGGGTTGTAGACAGAGGAAGCCCAGCTAGCTTGGTGTGTCCTTTAGCCTCTTAAAGCTGCTGTCCTCTCTGGCACCGAGGGCCAGAGTCCCTTCCCGGTGTCTGGCTGCAGAGTCTCATGCTTTTTTTTGCTGGTCTTTCTGCTCCAGTTGTACCACTGCCTCCAGCCACACCCCTAAGATGGCACCAAACTGAGGAGCTGGGACCCCTCAGAGAGAGGAATCACGCCCGTATTAGGGAAGAGAAGTCAACCGCACTCCCCACTTAGGGACTAATAAAATGTACATGTGAGAGACGAAGGACAATCCGAGAGGACACTGCATGCCCCCAAGCGGTGCACATCAGGGCTGCCGCACACGTGAATTCTTCCTTCCCAGAACCGCAGCTATCTGGCTGCCGGCCACCTGGAGATAGCTTCAAGGCCAGAATACAGCCTGCAATCTCCTTCCCTCGCTGCCCTGTTCCTCTGAACACAGGGAGGTTCCTCACACCGCAGAGAGCACTGCGGAACCGAGAGGCAGAGGGATAGAGTCCGGGGTTGGAGTGAGCAGACTGCCTTGGGCGCGGTCCTCCTTCCCATCCCAGCTGCCTCTGATCCACTGTTCCCGCCACACCTGAGCCTGCCTTATCCTGAAGGAGGGCCTAGGTGTGCCTTTTTATTTTGGGGTGGTTTTTTTTTTTTGTATTTTTCTGAAGTTATAAACGGGGAGGCAGTCAGAGAGACTTCCGCATGCGCCCAACCGGGATCCACCCGGCATGCCCACCAGGGGGCGATGCTCTGCCCATCTGGGGTGTTGCTCTGTTGCAACCAGAGCCATTCTAGTGCCTGAGGCAGAGGCCACAGAGCCATCCTCAGTGCCCGGGCCAACTTTGCTCTAATGGAGTCTTGGCTGTGGGAGGGGAAGAGAGAGACAGAGAGGAAAGAGAGGGGGAGGAGTGGAGAAGCAGATGGATTCTTCTCCGGGAATCGAACTTGGGACTCCTGCACGCCAAGCCGACGCTCTACCACTGAACCAACCGGCCAGGGCCGTCTGGGTGTGCCTTTTTAGATCTTGACCAGACAGAACCCACCAACCTCCCTTTTGTCGCCATACAAAGCCCTTCTCTAGAGTTTGCCAGGCAGCCTGCAGGACTACTGCCGCGATCCTGGGGCTGGGCTTGCACCCGACTGATGGGCACCCTGACAGGCAAGGAGGCAGATGGACAGAAAGGTAGAGAAAGATGGGTGGGAAGACACGGGTTCATGTCACCTGATGGCCCAGATGTTTCAGGGGACAAATAAGGAGTCAGGAGCTTCATCTTAAAGGTAAAGTCCCTCTCTTCCCACAAGATCCACAAGAAATGCAGCAGCCACACCCCTAGCTCTTCAGGCCCCTCCCCTCTTTGCCTAGCCAAGGTCATTTTACCAGAGTGCCCTCTTATAGCGGACCCCCAGGGAGCAGCTGTGCCTGTTTTACAATTGGTTCTTACACTCTTTGAAGATGAACAGGATGGGGTGAAGACTGAGCCTCTGGAATCTGCCCAGAGCCCAAACCAAAGGCTTCTCTCCTGACCACTTTGGGGAAAGTGCTTCCACCCTAATCTATCTCAGAAGCAAAAAACCACACATCTTCCTCTCCATTGGCTTAACCCTTTGAGTAGTACAAACATTCATGTACATCCCCATGTCTCCTGACCATCCAGAGTACGATCTTAACAAAAAATTTTATTTTAAAAATGTGTAAGGCAACATTAAAAAAAGGCAAATGTATTTGTTTCCACAAATTGGTTATCAAACAAACATGATTTTAAGTTAATAAAACTGTAACTGTAACTAATTTCATTTTTTGAAAAAACACTCCCTGGGGTCAGCAAGCATGAAAAAAAAAACTCACTACTCAAAGGGTTAAGAGCCCGGAGAGAGTCAGTTCTTACTCGGGAGCCCACCCGAGGGCCTGCTCTAGCGTACAGTGATGGGAGTGTGCTTGCCTTCCAGGACCCTCAGGCATTTCCTCAATGGTGGACTCTGGGGACAGTCACGCTCCCCCCACCTCCCTGCCAGGGGAGCCAGCGGGAGCTCGGCAGGTGGTTCCAGGTCCACCACAGGTGTGCCGTGTGATGGTGGACAAAGCCTCTTTCATTCTGTCCCATCATCATCCTCACCACCTTCACCCTTCAACGTTGCTGTTTGTAAACAAGGTGCTGGACCTGACTGTGATTGCTTTTCTGTCTGCTCTTGATCATCCCAGAGAAAGCTTCAAATTTTAGAGCATGAGGCTGATCTCAAAGAGACCAGATTTTACTCCCCTAGGAAGAGAAGGCCTCCTTAGAGGCTAAAAGAGTTTACAGATTTGTTTATACTGTTCCTTCTCTGCTCAACAATCTATAATGACTTGTCAGGGCCTAGCAAGACAAAATCCAAATTCCTTAGCCTCCATTCTTGTTCTCCATAATCAACTAAAACCTACCTCTCTTACTAATCCCCAGGTCCCAGCTACGCCTGGCACCTCTGTCCCACAACCAAACTCAAACTATGTCTGGACCCTCTGTTCCCTGCCCAGGCCACATGCCTCCTTGAGGTCATTTGCTCCCCCTTCCTCTCTGCTGTCCAGGTCCAACCCTCAGACAAACTCACATTCTACCTTTCTCTGAACCTCTGCTTCTTTCACCCCCACCCTGTGAAAGAAGGCCCCTTAATTTTACTCTACTGTGCAAACTTCTGCGTTCTGTATTCATCTAAATTTCCTTAATGACATCACAAGACGCATATCTTTAATTTCTCTTATGCTTTCCACATATTTCTAGGTTAGTACTCTGCCTATGAACATCATTGAAAGTGTCATTTTTATCACACAAAGAGGAACCACTATTGTAAAATACTAAATCAGATCAGTGCTTAGGCAGTGCAGTGGATTTCCTTTCCTTTTGTGGGGAAACCTTCGAACCCCACCAGAAGCCCTTTGAAAATCTTTGCAGAGACCACCTGTCTCCACCCATCCTTTCCCCTTGGGTGGGCTCAGTCCCTTCTCCTACTGCTCCCTGCCATTTCTTTCCCCAGTGGTCAGACCCTCTGGCCTCAGAGGCCCCCCTCCCTCACCCAACCAGGCTGCAGAATGACCCTGGTTTGAGACAGCCTTTTCAGCTCCAAAAGCTCTCTCCAGAAGCAGAAGTTCAGTGCACTTGACACAAGCTTCGTATTCTGTTTGGCCTACAGGTTGAGTGACTCCATGTCCCCTCCTCCATCTCCTGTAGCACACCTTTGCTCAGCAGTGGCCTCCTATTGGGTCCCCTGCAGGCTACTCTATCCTGCACAAGTGGCCACAGAGATGGCAGCAAAGAACATCCTTTGCGCAGTTCTCTTAGCACTTATCCCATCAAATGCCCATCTGTCTGCTCCATTAGATTATGTAATCATAAACTAACTCTCAAGCCTACATATTTCCGTAGAGCCCAATAGGTATTTTGGACATATTAGCTGTTCAACAAATATTGGTTGAATAAAGGAGTAAATAAATAAATATATTCAGGAGAGATATTATTTAATTCTTCCAACAACCTTGTAAATTATGGGTTATTAGTCCTGTTTTTAAAAGAAGAAACTGAGGTTAGAAAAGTGACTTGCCCACAGTCACAAAGCTGGTTAAGGGTCAGAGTGACAGAGCAGAGTCCAAGGGTCGTATGGTGGCCGCCTCTGCACCCTGCCCACCACCTGCCGCCCGCCTGCCCTCCCTTCCTGCCCACCCAGTCAGGGAAGGGTGCACAGAGGCTTACTGCCTCTCCTTTACTTTGCTTGGAAAATAAGACAAATTCTTCCCTTCATCATTTGGTGAGTTGGTGACATTTCGATTGACAATCTTGGAAAAACCTCTCCTAGGACCAGTCTTGGGTCTAGACTGTGATAACATTGCTTTATTGGAAAAGGATGCTAAGTGCTGAGCTCTAAATGGCCTTTTTCATGGAGTAATTCATGCACATTATGAGAAATAATTTTTTAAAAGAAACATTGATCTTCACAATGATAGAAGCGGTAACAACATACACCCACACCCACAAATAGTCAGAGACACAGTCACGGACCTAAGAAGGTACAAATCTCAGTTTACTGTCACAGTCATGGCCACACATCCCATCAGAAGCCCAAAGATTCCTGTAGGATCCACACAGAGTGCTATGGACACACACCTGCAAAACAGCCTGATGGCTCTGACTTTCCCTTCTATGACTTCCAGGGTAAATTGCAATTTTCCCCACACATGTAAATTTCAGTCATTAAGGAACGCACAGGAAGCATGACATTGAACAGATTATCTCTCTGTGCCTCCCTGCCTTTTCAGGGCCCCTTCCTCCTTCAGTAATCACACTGCATGTGGCGATGCTGCCGCCTGATGACCTGCACCCAAGACACAAGGCCCCACTTGGGGAGATTTACACCTTGTGTCTCACAGAGGTCTCAGCCATAACCTGCTCCTGGAGGACAGCGGAGGAGCGATGACAAGGACGGGAAATAAAATGTCTGTAAAATACTCATTCAGACGCTACTCAGAAATGAATCTCAGATATGGGAGGGATGGTAAGATAATTTTACTTAAAATACCTTTCTCCCTAGGCTGTTTGTGAAGAATTACACTCAGAGCAGAGTCCAGGATTCCTGTTCTTGTGCAATCAGCTACTGAGAAACTCAGAGAAGCCAGTAACTGCACCTGAGCCAAGACACCTGGCTACTATGTGTAACTCTCCTGTATTAGCTCTGGATGTGACCCTGGGCACATTGCTGTCTGGTCCTCAGTTTCTCCATCTGTAAAGTAGGACAATTAGGACCAAATGATCATTTGCATCATGTTCTCATCTGGAGACCCTTTACTCTGCATTGGCCAAAGTTAATAAGACTTCACATACCCCTGTATCTGTGCAATGATTTAGGTCCCATAGCAGGTCCAGCCACATCAATTAGTTTTTTGCTTGAGCTTCACAGTAATTCTGTGAAGCTGGTAATGATTATAGGATGGATGCTGGACATGGCCTTTCTTAATCCCTCCCCAAACACATGGCACCATGGTCATAGATCCCGGTCATGAGCCATGGAACAGAGAGTAGTAAATCTGTAACTAAGATTTTACTAAGAACAAAGGAATTAAGTCACCAGATATGTATCATGGAAGACATGTACCTTTCTCCCTACACCCTGCACACCTGCTTGCTTGCACGTAGACAAAGAGTTTCACTTAAGTAACTGCCCAAGGCTTAGTTATGTAAACCATGTCCAGTGGGACACAGAGCTTTCACTGACCCACCATTATTGGTGCTGCATCTGTATGTAAGTAATAAAGGCTATGTTTGCTCCATCTGGTCCTCCTTGTGGTTTCTTTGTGATCCCGCAACAACACTATATTAATTTTCTAGGACTGGACCTACTTCATTACTATTGGTGTAGTGGGCAGAATTCTGCAATTCCAGGAAACCCCCAAGTTGAGTTGACCCCCAATGATATTTCAAGTGGGGAAATGCCAGCAGGGAGTCTCAGGCTGGCTGGCTAGCTGTATGTAGCATGGTGTTGCCACACTAGTGGACTCTTCGGGTCTGGGGGGATGCCCCTGAAAGTCCCATTAGTGTCCTAGCCACCCCGAAGGTAGTGGGGGACCACTTGGAAAGGAAGACTTAAGGGGAGCCACAATGGTGCTTGTGTGGACCCTCTTGAGGACCTTGCACACCATCATGCAGAAACAGCTGCTGAATCAAAATACAGTGTTTGGAGGAGGAACTTAAGGAAGAAAGGGACATGCAGTTTATGCAATCCGATAATAAGGAGGCTTTGGGAAAATAGCTGGAACAGACCAGTGAGCAGTAACAGAACTGGCTTGCCACTTTGCTCACATCCAGGGCCACTCCTTGGCTCTGGCCCAGGTCAGAGCAGTGGTCTCTTAAAGCAGGTGGAACCCACAGAAGTGGGACCTGACTGCTGAGTGTCTCTGACTCCAATTATGACAGTGAAATAATGGTTATTAATGATGAGGAGGCAGAGGTGCTTCTGGCAGCCTGCCCAAAGGGGTGCAGCCTCCCCCCCCTCCAGCACATCCACACCACAGCTTGGCCTATATACTCAGGCTGAGCTTGTTGGACTGGTGGCTAAATTCCACCAGAAAGGCACTGAGAGCATAGCCACCTGGCTGGTACACATGGCTGTGGACGGTATTTCTCTAAATGAGAGGAGCTATCCCGAATGTCTTCTCTAACAACTCACCCCTCACTACACCAGCGGATACATGGTGCCAGCCTCCAGGCCATGCAGACTACGTCCCTGGGGATTTGGTTGATGGTAGGGTGCCCCACAGTATGGCCCAATGAAAGGGATCTCCCATCCTTTTTGGGGTGGTAGACGACCCTCGCAGAATTGCAGCAATTCATCCACAAGTTAGGCATGTGGAACACTATTTACAATCCTAATATGCAGGGAGCAGACTAGGAGTCCGTTACGGCTGGCATGACGGACCGCGTGGTGCAGACGGCCCTTCCCGCCTATCTCAGCACTCTCATTCCCATTCTTTCCACCCACGTGGGGCAGCCAGTACAGGTTGTAGCCCAAACAGTCGCCGATTTAAGAGAAGTAGAAATTATGAGGCCAAAAAAGAGGACAGGACAGGTAAAGGGAAGAAAGCAGAAAAAGGACGAGGAAAAAGAAAACACTGCCACTGGTAACGGTGGGCCCATCAAGGTTTCCTGCACCAGCTACAGATACACCTTATGAAAGTGAGAGTAGACACTGCCAAGTTTGATGGGCAGCCCATTCGGGCCCTCCTCACTCTTTGGCAGTAATTAAGGGAAGAACAGAAGTGACAGCCCTTGCCAAAAACAAGTGTGCGTTCTTTAGAGTGGACTCCGCCCGCAGCCACTGCTCCATCGGCCCCAGCACTGCGGGACTCCTTCTGCGGCCATTGCTCCATCAGCCCCACCACAGCTGGACATTAAGATGCCCTAATCTAGCTGCCACCTGCACACCTGGAGGATGACCCTTCCTTGGTGTTGACCTTCTGCTCCCCTAGGAAACAGGCTGAGGGACCCAAGTGCAGGGGACCATTGGGGACTGGAGGCCACATGTGGAACTAGCCATCTATTGGTCCCCATGAAATGTCCACCAGGTATCAGCTGAGTGTACACCCATATGTGGCAACCCTGACCACTTCGGGAGGCCTCTGTCCATCACTGACGGCAATGGGGGATCCATCATTGGTGTGGGAACTATTACACTCATCCATAGGGTGAGATGGCTCCCTGCCCCCGGCCTTTTCGATTGTACGTCTCTCCCATTCCTGAGTATATTCTTGGAATTGATGGACTGGCAGGCATGTGCTTGCAAACTACCAGTTAGGAATTTTGCTTAATAGCAAGGGTAGTAAAGGCTGTCCTACAGGGACATGCTCAGCATGCCCTGTGCAGCTACCATCCCATCGACGGGTGGTAAATGTCCACCAGTACTGCCTGCCAGAGGGGCGTGCTGAGAAAACAACACGTATACAGGAATAGGCCAAAGTAAACATAATTCATCCAGCTCACAGTCCCTGCAACATGCCCAGGTGGCCCGTCCACAAGCCGGATGGCACCTGGCGCCTGACCATGGACTAGAGCGAGTTAATCAGTATCACAGGCTTCCTAGATGCTTTGAGTCACAAGCTCGTGACGTATAACTATGTTCTCAACCTAGCTAATGCCTTCTTTTCTGTAGCTATTACTGAAGATAGTCCAGACCAATTTGTTTTTACTTGGGAGGGGTACACGGTGAATGGATCTTCACCATGTTGCCTATGGGACACTTGCACAGTCCTATCTGACACAGGCTCATGGCAACTGATTTGTCGGCCTGGTCCAGGTAGGTAGAAGTGCTACTGTATCATTACATTAATGATGTCATGCTAACCTCTGACTCTCCTCCCGCCCTAAAGAAAGCAGCTCCCGCTTTGCTAACCCACCTCCGACAGCAAGAATGGGAGGTCACCTAGTGTAAAATGCAAGGCCCCGGCTTATTTGTCAAATTTTTGGAGGTTATCTGGTCTGGTAAGACAAAGGTGGTGCTGGCCTTGGTCATAGAAAAAGTACAGGCCTATCTGTGACCACGGCGGGCTAAGCAATTGCAGGAGTTTTTAAGTTTGTTAGGCTATTAGAGGGTCCTAGTTAGTGTGGCCCTTTTATGCATAATTGCAGAAGGGGAAGCCTGGGATTGGATGGAGCACCATGAGGCAGCTTTTCAGGCCACTAAGTGAGCTGTAGCCAATGTCCAGGCTCTGGGCATAGCTGACGAGAGTCAACCATGTGAATTAGATATTCATGTAACACCTGAGGAATATGGTTGAAGCTTATGACAACATCAAGGCAGAGGGAGGACACCACTAGGGTTATGGTCCCAACTGTGGCTTGAGGCCAAGGGCCAATACAGTCCCATTAAACAACCAGTAAATGCAGTGTACCAAGCCCTGTTCGTGACAAAAGCCAAAACAGAACCAGCCCCAGTCAAAGGCTTCACCACCTACTTCATTGCCACCTGGGTGCAATCGGTCATTCAATGGCCCAAGAGTGTGGCGGCACAGACACTCGCCCTGACCAAGTGGAGTGTGTACGTCCAACAGAGAAGCCACCTCTCCACTTGTCTCTTAAGCAAAAACCTACAGGCCTTTCTAGAGCCAATGACATATTAGGACGCTTGACAACTAAAGCTCGAGCCAGAGACGCTGCTGCCATCACCCATCCATGAAGGGAAGCCACCTGTTCCATCCCCATGGCACACCGTTATGTATCAACCTGTGATGGAGAACATCTGGCTAGACAATGGGGAAGGACAGAGTAGCCAATGGGCTGAACTCTAGGTAGTGTGGATCGTCATCACACTGGAGCCTGGGCCACTGACCATCTGCACCAACAGCTGGGCAGTATATAGAGGACTGACACTTGGGAACACTCAAGATGGACAATATGGCAGAAACTACTCAGGGCCAGATCATGTGGGCCTATCTGTGGTGTATATGCTACTAAAAGACTTTGACCATATTCCACATCAGAGGTCACCAACCCTTACAGAGTCTGGGCAATGACGAAGAAGATGCCTTGGGGAGAGTCCACCAGTTAGAAGATGCTCCAGCGGCAGACACTGCAGAGTGGCTACATTGAAAACTACACCATACGGTCAAAGGACAATGTGGGAGGCACTAAAGGCTTGAGACTTCCTGCTAAGATACACAGAAGTAGTGAGTGCCTGTCAGCAATGTCCGGTGTGGGCTGAGTGACAACCACATTCCCTCCCCCAAAAAGTGGGAAGATATGCTGGGGCGGGATACCCCTGACTCAATGGCAGGTGGACTACATTGGACCCTGGCTGCACAGTGGGAGGTCCTGGTTTGCCTTAACCCTCATAGATACACCACAGGCCTACCTGAGTGGAAAGGCTAACCAAAAAGCAACAATTCAAGGGCTCAAGCAATTGTGTGCCCCATATGGCACCCCAGGAGTCATTCTCACCTCACTGGACACTTAGTATAAGAATAGGCTGAAGCCATCCACATCAACTGGTGTTTCTACCTCCCGTACAACTCAATGGGTGCGGGTTCACAGAGCGTTACAACGGCCTTTTGAAGAACGCCTTACAGACTGACACTCACTCCTCCCAGGGTTGGAGAACATGACTGGCAGATGCCATCTGGGTGCTAAATGAATGACCGCAGGGAGGACAGACAGCTCTACTATCATTGCTAACCCAACCGTGGGTGGTGCCCATTTTCATTCAGATCCTGGCCAGCTCAGACTTCAAACCAGGACAGGGGCAACTGTGTCAGGGACATGGTCCACCACATTCCGGTGTCATATCCTGATTCAGACGTAATACCAAGGGGTACTTGCTGCCTCCATATGGCAAACCAGAACTCCTCCTCACCATCTCTCTCTCTCTGCAGGGAAACAAAATGAGGGGGGCAGACACAGGCCTGGTACTGTGTGCCCAGCCAGGCCCCACAGAGTGTGACCCTTTTGTTGCAGGGCCACACAACTGCATGCATCCTGCCAGATGGCGAAGATCTCCCACTCATTGCTCATTTGTCTTACCATCCTTGGTCTAGGTGCCTGCAACTCTTTTCTGCAGTGGGCAGATCATTTCATGGACATCCCAAATCAAAGCGCTTGCTAGGTATGTTGTGAATTCTCTACACCCTCCACCGATGGCTTGCCCTAGCAGACTCATCCCATGAAGCACACCAAATGGTCCTGGTTTAATAGCTGGAACTCCATTTACCCAGCATTCAACCAAACCAAAAAGGTAAGTCTTCCAGCTCATGCATGAAGGAATACAACAAGTTGGCAATAGAACCATCAATAAGACATGACCCCCTAACCTCCTGATGAATGTCCCCAGGGGCCAATTTTAGATATGCTTTAACTGGTTTAGTAGGTTTCCTTCTCCTTTTGCTTGTTTGTGCCTGCAGTTTGTACTGTATTTGTGGTGTCTGGATGCAATATGCTATAATGCTCTACTCACACAGGGTACTTGCAGAAGAATCACGTGTAGATTGTGAGGTAGAAGAGCAATGTTGGGTTGAACTGTAGGGTTGATGCTGGACATGGCCTTTTCCCCACCCCAGCCACATGGCGTGTGGTAATGGATCCTGGCTGCGACACATGAGATAGAGGATAGTAAAACTGTAACTAAGGTTTTACTAAGAACAATGGAACTGAGTCATCAGATACATAACAAGGAGGGACAACACAGAAACAGCACATGCCCTTCCCCCTACCTCCTGCTCACAGCTTCCTTGCACACTGACAAAGAGTTTCACTTGAGTAACTGCCCGGGGCTTAACTATTTAAATCACAAGCCCACCCAGCAGGGCATGGAGCTTTCACTGACCCGCCACCACTGGCGATGTATCTGTATATAAGTAATAAAGGCTATGTCCGCTCCATCTGGTCCTCCTTGTGGTTTCTGTAGGATCTCACAACAACACCAGATCCATTTTCTGGGTCTGGACCTCCTATGTTACAACGTGGAAATTAATATTCCCATTTTACTGACAGAATAAACAAAACTGAGACTTAAAGTATCTTGGCCAAGGTTGCAAAAAGAATTATTACTGTTCAAATTCCATGAAATTAAAGTCATCCCCTGGGCACCATTCCCTATTTAAAGAGGAAATAAAATGTACAACGTATCTTGAAAACTCTGGAGTTTGGAAATTGCCTTCACATTGAGATGGGAATTTTCTACTGCCTAGGTTGGACTTATTAAATTGTAACTGCAATTGCAAAGCTTCTAATGCCTTTTTGCATGGCTAGGGTAGTCCCAGGTCAAGTGTTCTTTCCTTTAGGAAAAGATTTAACATCTTTGGCTATTAAAGGAAAGACCAGGACTAACTTGGGGAGGGGAAAGATTAAAGAAAAAGAAACTCAACTGTACTCATTCAACAAATGTTTACTAAATGCCTGCTACGTTCACAAAAAGATATCTCAGCACTGATGGGCTCATGTTCTGACCAGGGTGAACAAAGATGGGCGCTGTAGACAGATGATAAAAAGGTGCACCAGTAAAATCTAAAGTGTCAGAAAATAAGGGGCGAGGAGAACTATTAGGAATTTAAAGTTCCCCCACTAACTTCCTGGAAAAACTCAGCTGTCCAAGATGAAGGAGCACAGAACTTGGAGCAAAAGGGAGAGAAATAAAGGTGCTGTGAAAACAGGCCAGACTGTGGGAGAGACACAGTCAGACACTCCCCTGTGAGGACAAGAGAGAGATTTGGGGACATCTCAATATGAAGGCTGCCTTGCTCCTGCTCTAGTATCTCCTGGGGCCTGCCACCAGGGTGACCTAGGACTCGAGTGCAAAGTTCAGGGGCTCCAATCCTCAGCAGTGGCAATAGAAGCAGAATCAGAGATAGTGCCGTCTACCATGTTGTAATGCAATGGAGTTCTAGGAAGAATGAGGAATAGTTGAGTCTATTATCATTTAATATTTTGATTTTTTGTTTATCATGTATTTTAATTAATTTTGATTTTTAAAAGTATGGCTTTAAAATGGTCCTCTTTATTACTGAGTTTTGGGGTGCCCCCTTAGATTGTCTGCCTGAGGTGAGTGAGCTGGCGTGGCTCCCATGTCAGTAATAATGTACACATGCAGCAGCTTTGTTCCAGTGACAAAGAGTGTGGTCCATGCCCACTGGGGAAGCTGTGCAGGGAGAGAGAAGGAGGCCACTCAAGCGAGATGGGGAGGAAGGAGCAGGACTCATTTCAGACAGGACCGTGAAGCAAGACATGACCTGGAGAATTCACCCGCCCTTCTTCTGTTGGACTGTGAGGAAGCTGGACTTCCCTCAGCATGGGAGGGAATCTCACATTTTTCTACTGAGATACTCAATGCACTCCAGAGGGCTTGGGGGTCACACTGGTGATGGCACACAGCTGACTGCTCCCCCTTCTAACTCTGCAGCCAAGGGTTTGCCACGGTAAACTGTGAAGGCTCAGAGTCCAGTGAGAACCCTGTACCCCATCAGGGTCACATCATGACCAGCACCCCTGCTCTGATCAGTGAGGGAAGAGGAAGGGGGTCATTAACTGCAACTGTCATGTGTCTGCCTAAAAGAAAGGGAGTCTCCTGAGGACAGGGAATGGAGGGGAGTGTGGAACGGAGGGAAAGGTTCTGGAATGAGGCCTACGTTCATCGTGCACACTGGCAGTCTAGCTGCAAGACAACTGCCCATGCCTGAAGCCAGTCTCCTCTCCTCAGGCTGCTCCCTGCTCCTCCGCAGAGCCTCTGAACCTGACAATAAACGTTATGACCTTAGATGTTTCACTCCTATGCTCAGAAACCTTATTATTTAAAAAAACAAGTCAGGTACTTGAGACCGTCATGGTGTGGCTCTTACCTAACTTTCCAGGCTTATTTCATATCTCCCCTTCGAGTCCTTAGGTCAGGGTCTGGCAAACTACACCCAGGCAAATCTGGAGGGTATCTGTTTTGTAAATAAGGTGTTATTGGGACATAGCCATGTCCATTAGTTTAGCATTGTCTATGGCTGCTTTCCAAGACAATGGTGGGATTAGTAGTTGCAACAAAAACCCTGAAATATTTACTGTCTGAAATTTTCCATAAATAATCATTGAGCCTGGTCTAGGTTACAGCAGTGTGCTTACCCTCTCCTGCAGACTCCGTGCATAGGCACCTCCAGGCCTCAGCTGGTTCTACTTGCCAAGCCTGGGTTGCCATTTTCTCAAGTAGCTGAAAGACAGTTCATTCTTCAAAGACTCAGCTTAGATATTATTTACTCTGTGATGTCTCCTGAATTTTTATAAAGAGTTGTTCATACCCCATCACAGCCATGGTATATTACCAGGGTAGCAATTCTACACTTGGTGCTAAGTTCATTCTGACTTCTGTGGGTTAATTGTGTACTTATCTAGCTCCCCCAGGAGGCAGAGTGCTCAAAGGCAAGGCCAGATGGGGGTGTCGGCCCCTCAGAGATCTTTATCCATAGCATATGCTCAATTAATGTCTGCTGAAGTGCAGGAAGGAAGGAATCTGGTCCTAAATGAGACCGGAGCAGCAAGCTGGAGTGACCAAGAACAGAGGGGCCCTTGAGAAATGGAGAGGAGGCACTTGCCGCCGCGGAGCTGCATGCTCGTGTCCAAGTCATTATGTTGCACACCCAGCACAAGAGGCCGTGGTGGTGTTGGCGCCCCCAGGACTCCCGCCGTTCTCTTCCCTGGCTCCCCTGCAGCTCTGCCAATCCACGCACTTGCTTTCCCCTGACATGTCCCAGGCAGGCCGGCGTCTCCATACATAGGGCCCCACATACATCAAAATGCTGAGCTTGCAACGGTCAGAGTGGTCATGGCCGCCTGAGTCTCTGCCAGGTTAGGAAAGGAGGGTCACCACTTCAAGGGTGACGGTTTATTTTTGTGGGCTCTGTGCTGAGGCTGAATATGGGTGATCAGAGTTTAGATAAACATCTCCCATCCTAAAGCTCCAGCACATTCTACAGATGTCAGCTCACCAAAGTGGGAGACGAAGGAACTAAAATGACCACTGGGCATGTTTGTGCTCTCCATCTGTTCTCCACTAAACAGCCGGAGAGAGTTCTCTGAAGTGCAAATCCCATTCTACCCCTCCCCCCTGCTCCTTTGTTTCAAACACATTCCTGGCTTCCCACTCCTCTTGAGATCAAGATGGAAATCCTCACCACGGCCTGGAAGGTCAGGTGCGTTGGGCCTGCAGACTTCTGCTACACCTTCCTGGCTCTCTGCATCCAGCTATCCAGGCCCTTGTGCCCTCCAACAGGCTGTGCTTCTTCTCACCATGGGGACTTTGCATAAGGGTCCCATCTCCCTGGAAGATGTCCTTTCCTCAACCACTTTCAAGTAGCAACAGCTTCACGTTCATATCTCTTGGACCAGGAAAACCTCCTTTGAATATCGCATTTCTGAACTCCACTTGTAACGATACTGGTGTTTGTGACTAAGACCTGTTTTCCTCACCATGCTGTAAGCTCCACCTGGACAGGACCCAGGCTTGTCCTGCTCACCTAGAGTCCTTGGTACCCAGCAGTAATTGAGTGATCATCTTCACCAACCTAAGTCCAAGATCAGGATGGTAACCTCTGACCATTTTTCAATGTACTAAATTAAAGTGATTGGAAATTGGAGCTAGAGATTAAATTCTCTTTCTTTTCACCATCTTTTCGGGTCTCTGTCCTTCTCCTTCTCCTCAGAAAGCTGTCTTTTGGGGCCTACTGCAGAGAAGGCCCCTTAATGGAGTTTACACAGGCCCAGGCACTGGCTGTGACTTCACAGGTCAAAACAGGCAATAGATGCGGACAGACCCAAATTAGGGCAGATCCACAGCCAGTAAAGAGGGCCCGGTCAGCACCAGCAGATGGGAGTAAGGGGTGCCCAGCAGGGCTGGTTTCCTCCACGTGTTTCCGTACCATCCTGGGTGCAAAGAGCCCAGAGGAGCCTGTTCCCTTCCCTCGAATGCTTCTACCCTCCCTCCCACTGTTGTGTAGTATTCCTGGTATGAACGGACACCTTAACCCCACTGCAATCCATTCTCCTTTTGGATAGGGACGATGCCTTAAATGGCTTTGCTCCCCCACAGTCCTGGAACAAGGTCCAGCACAGAGTGAATGTTCATGGATTCTGGCTCTTTATGTGGAGGGTGCACAATGTAGGTGATCTCCCGGGTGGCCACAGCACAGTGTTCTCCCAGGTGTGGGGCAGCACCGCAGAGGTCATGGGGACACTGTAGTCCCAGATGTGCAGAAAGAGTCAGCTAGTGGGTCAAACACAAAGGCCTTTAAAGCCCAGCTTAGTGTAGTGACTTCCACTGCACTAAGAAGCTGCCCACTGCATGAGCAAGCGCAGCTGAAGTGCACAGAGGTGACCAGGCTCTCAGGTCTGGAGAAAGACACATCATTCAACCCACCCACGCCAGGGGCCTGGTGCACAGCCTGGCAGCTGCCCCTGGGGTGGGCTTAGGTTCAGGGACTAGGGCCCCACCAGGGAGAAAGCAGAACAGCTGCCTCCTGCTGCCACCAATCTGCTCTCTGGGAATCCAGGTCTCACCAACGGGGCCATAAATAAGAGAAAGTGCAAGTGACCCTGGGCAGCGACCCTAGGACTCCAAGGTCTGGCCTCAGGCAGGACAGGCCGATGACCTGCCAGGCCGGGAGCTTAAGGATTAGTAATGCATCAATTTTAATGAAGGGAGAGGGTTTTCCTCCTTCACAAACAGCAAAGTGAGTGTTTGAGCGTCGCAGCAGGGGGTTAATGGGGACTCTGATTAGTTATTCGGATTTCTCCACACTGCCTCAATCCATTTTACACCGGAGGGAAGAAGAAAGGGGGGGGCAGTCGCTACAGAGACTGGCAGGATGAGAGGATCCCTGCCTCTGAGGAGCTTCAGCTGGAAGAAACCACAGCCCAGACTCTAGAGAACCTAGTCCAGCCCTTTGACCAGAGGGAAGACCAGACTGGCGTGACTTCCAGCCACATGGGGGATTGGTGAGGGCATCTCTGCTACACCGAACGCCCTTACTGCTCCCTCCATCCCCAGCCTGAGGGGAATACTCTCCTTCTCCCTCGTGGGGGGGGGGCTGCTGATTGATGAGGATGACCCCGCGTCCAAGGGCCTCACTCAGGGCTGTCCACTGGGCTGCGGGCCAGGAGGACCCTCACCCAGAAACCGCTACCCTCTGGCCAGGCTGATTCTGGCTTAGGGAGGGGAGGGGACAGGAGGCTTTCTGTGATGGCCCCTGAGAAGGGGAGCCTGCGGGCAGCACTGCCTCCTCCCCCCCCTCTGGCAGGCCTCCAGCAACCACTCCTTCCCACTCCCCGATGACTCCAGGCCCATGAGGGGTACTGTTCAATTGTCCCCTGACATGCAGGTTACAAAAGAGGGTCAATCGCATGCAAAGCTGCCGCGTGCGCTCAGGAGGGGAAATGGCCAGGCCCTCCGCACAGGCGCCTGCACCTTGCCCACTGTTACAATGCAGCTGGGCTTCTGAACAAGGGCCCTCACTCACCTCCCTTCCCCCAGCTTCCAGCCCATCTGCTGCAGCCCAGGACCCAGACCAAATCCAAACCCAGATCCACAAGGTCGTGATGTCACAGTGGGCCCCAACTCAGCTTTTCTGGGATCATCTTAGTGTCACTGAAGCCCCTCAGATGCCTCTCTCTGATGGTTCCTGAGTTGCTGCCCTGCACATCAACCTCACGTTCTTACACTGCTCGTCCAAGCCCCTTCGGTGCTCCCACACGGGCGTCTACCTATTCTCCCCGGGCACTGTCATCTTCTTGGTGTCCACAAGGCTTCTGTGGTCTTGAGCTCTCCCTGCTGCAGTTCAGGGCCTCAGTGATTTCTTCCAGTTCATTGAGAATAAAACCACTGATGTCCATAGGTCTGTGTGCAGCCGTCATGCCCAGCGCCTCACACACGTGGTCTCACTGACCCTCACCACCCTGTGTGGTGGGTGTGGTGGGTGCTCATAGCTGCATTTTAGCCTGGCACTGTCCAACGGATCTTTCTGCAATGAAGTGTCCTCTGTCCAAACCTTCCAGTTGCACCATAGGGCTATGAAGCACTTGAATTGTGCCCGTGCAATTAACTCAGTTTTTAATTTAACTTAATGTAATTTTAATTTAAATAGATGTAGCTGATGACTAGCACCTTAGACAGCACCCTCAGCATCACAGGGCTGGTGGGGGCCAGGACTGGAACGGGGTGTGTCTGTCCTGCAGGCACATGTTTGCCTCCGTGAGGCTATCTTTGAGGCACCATCACCAAGTGCATGAGGAGGCCAAGGCCGGATCAGGGGATGGAATGGAATGGAATCGGGTCTGCAGGGCACGGCTGTTGCCTCTCAGCAGAGCCTGTGAGGATGCCAGGATGCTTGAGGTATAACACTGAGTCAGACCCAGCCTTTGCTCTCGAGGTGCTTCAAATTCAGCTGAAAGACAAGATAAATTATATCCAGAATGGGGAGATCTGGATGCAAAACTGAAGGAGGTCGGATGTTCTCTAAATATTCCACAGCACCACCCCCAACCAACCCACCCACGAGGAGCTCCTGATCTCCATTCTGCCCACTCTCCCTACATTTGTTTCTCCTGTGTTCCTCATTTGGGATGAACAGCACCATCCTTGTGGTGGGCACTCAAGGAGGAAACCTGGAGACACCCTCAACTTCTCTTTTCCCTACCCTCCCCTTCTCTTACCTTCTCCTTTCCCTGACATGCTATTTTCCCTACATGTACTTTAAATACTCCTTCTTTCCCATCCCTGTTGTCTACCTGCCCACTGCCCTGCACGCCACAGCCTCTTCCCTTGCCCACATCACCACATATTCCAGCCACGCACCTTAACAGCCGTTTTTAAGAGCTTGCTGCTGCTTTCTCTGCCTCTGTGCGTTTCCTGTTCTTTCTTCCTGGGAAGCCCTGTGCTGCCCCAACTACTGGACTACACATTCCTAGAGGCGGAGCATCCTTACCGCTCTGGCAGATAGGGACCTCCTCCTCTTTGCTCCCTGTCTTTCCTGGCACACAGTGTGAACTCTGACAACTTTGAAGAATCTCAAACACCAACTGCATGCACTTGGGTCTCAACAACATCTCTCCATGACTTCTGGCCTCCCATCCCACCTTGCTCAACGTCCCTGGTCCCTCTACAAAGCACTTCATTAGCAGGAGCATCAGGCACTGCCCGCAGGAAACCTCAGTTTCATCTGAGAGACTCACCACGTGGTGCACTTATGATGGGGCCAGAGTCACCATACTCACGTGGTTCTACCCTGCAGACAGCACTCGAGTGTTTACAATAGTTCCCTCCATGCTTTCTCATTGGCTCCTCATGACTCTCCCATGTCCAAGGGAACTTAGACAGTGTTTCCCCAGTTCATAGATGAAGAAAACCACTCAGAGGAATGGAGGGGTTTCCTCAGTCTCAAAGTGCTGGATCCTAGATTCAAATTCAGATCTTTTGATTCTAAGTTCAATGCTCAGTTTACTGGGAGGATGGGAATGTCAACAATAGAAAAGATTATAGAGAAAGAATGAGTTCAGAGGAGGTGCAATGAGTATATTGGAGGATGTGTGGTGTTCAACATTTTGCTGAGGTCCTGGGGCAGAACAGGAAGCTTGGAATGAGTGTCTGGGGTACACTCCTCCCCCAGCCCACACATAGTCAAGCCACACAGTGATTTGCTGGTCTCCGAACACCACCTTGTTTCTATACCTTTGGGCCCTCCTAAGGAATTTGTGACCTTTTCTGCATCTCTGACTTCTGATATTCTACCCAGCCTTTCAATCCATGAATCTTTCCTGGATCTTTCTAAGCAGACTTGGCCTCTGCTCCTCTGGCCTCTGGTAGCACTTTGCATACGCCAGCACTGTCCTCTCCGGCTCATCCTGTCTGAGGCTACTCCAAAGTGTGCGTCTGCCTCCCCCGTCATATCTCAGGCAGGGACAATTGTTGTTCACCTCTGTATCACCCACAGTATCTGGAACTGTGCCTCGGGCATAAGAGGTGATCAGAAAATATTGGTTAGGTTGAATTTCATTGCTAATTATATTTCTAAGGAGAGCTAGCAGAAGAAGGTGGCGTTAACCCATGTCTTTCCAATGGTGAACGTGAAATGTAATGGACATTGTTTCTTTTGTGCACATTTTTAAATACGAGCTCCAGGATGATTTAAAAGCACCTGTGCAAAAGCTGAAAGAAGGGGCTTACAAACAAGAAGCCGAGCAGGGGCAGCCTGAACCTGTTAGAAGCGCACTAGAAAGGCCAAAGACCAGGATGAACGGAGGTCTGAGAACACCTCCCTCCCCACGCACCACCTCTTACACACTCTCCCTCTCTTAAAAAGCTATACTTGAAGGGAAAAAGAGAAAAAAAGGGGGTGGAGGGTGGATTGAGGCAGACAGACATGTGAGGTTATCAGATGACAGAAAGAAAGCAAACAATTTAACTTCCACTTTGCTTTGTTTTCTTCAAGGACAATGATCATCAAACCAGAAAGAAGATTTGAGAGAGGTGAGGAGATGGTAACCGAGTATCATATAGCTTTAAATAAAGTCAAGGCTGTGGGCTCCAGTGAATCCCATGATATACAGAGAGAACTTAAAGACAGGACTGTAGAACTACTGTTAGCTGTTTGTGAAATGATCAAAATAAATACCTTTTAGAGACATAAATATGAAAATGTTTTTTTATGAAGTGGTAAACATCAAATTCTGGAAGCTATATAACAATAAGTGTGATATTAGTAACAAGAACTCTAAATTATGGTAATTTTGGAGGACATAATGACCATGAACAAGAATCGCTTCATTGAAAAAATTACGTGAAACCAACTTATTACACCTTTTAAATTGCACAGAATTCCTACATTGGTAGGTAAGGAAAATTCTGGACCTTGATTTCAGCAAGATGTATGACAGTATCTTCTGCGATATCCTTCTAGATAAGATAGGATTGACGAGTGAGTTAAATGGGAGAATAGGTAGGTAAATTTTTAGTTAGATTGTGACTGTCCCTGAGCAGTATTGATTAGTAGGTTTCAGTCTGAAGTGAGGTCTTTCATGTTGAAGTGACTGGCTTTGTGCTGGTGAGCATTTTACCAACAATTTGCATGACCTTGTGGAAAGTGAACTATTCTGCACACTGAAGGGGATAGTTAACGAGTTTAAAGAGAGAATTAAGATTAAGAGCTTTTGAGGCAGGAAACAAGATGAAAGCAAGGTGATGATGTTGAATAGAGAGAAATATACATTTATGCTTTTAGAGTAAAATGCAAACTGCACAAATGAGGAAGATGGAGCTAAACAGCATTTCATGTGGAAAAAAAGGGAAGTTTGACTGAAAATTCAATAGGTGCCAGTGTTTTGTTTTTTTTTTAAGATTTTATTAATCCACTTTTATTGGAGAGAGAAAGAGAGAGGGAGAACAGGAGGAGGAGCAGGAAGCATCAACTCCCATACGTGCCTTGACCAGGCAAGCCCAGGGTTTTGAACCGGCAACCTCAGCATTCCAGGTCGACATTTTATCCACTGCGCCACCAGTGTTGTTAAATGTCTGTCCCTCAGCCCCCAAAGGTAATAGCAATACTAGGCTACATTCTTGCAAGTCCAGATGAAGAAGGCACTGGATCTGACCACACTGGGGGACCATGTTGACTGCCTAAGAGAACACTGTTAATATGGCCTACATCTGGGGAGGAAGGCTAAAATGGTGAAGGACGTGTCTGAATAGACACCTGCAGGACAGCAGACCCATGGAGGGGTGTAACTGCTGTCTTCAATATTTAAAGAAGCATTATGTAGAGGAGGTATTGGTCTTACATTGTGCTGCCCCGAGAACAGAACTAAGACAGAAAGGTGGAAGTGACAGAGAGACAAATTTCCCCTTTGTGTGAAGGCATTCTACCAGAGAGAGCAGCCCCAGAATGGAAGAGCTGCTGTCACCAGGGGTCATTAGGACGAGAATGGAAGCCTGTCTATTAGAGATGCCTTCAGAGCCTGGCAGGTCATATCAGTTGACCTCCAAGGCCTCTTACACAACTAGAATATGATGAGACCCCTGGGTGAGGATGATCTTTTTGATTGGGGCAAAGTCTCTCCAGGGTCCTTTGAATACATTGTGGAGGTCACCATCTCCTTTGCCAGTGTAATAAATCTGGTTCTGCCTTCTGGGGAACTGCTCTTGGGAGCAATCATAGTGGTCATCACATGTGGCATTTGGAAAAGAGCCAACATTGTCCCTTGTGTTTCTCATGGAGACTTTTCCCCCTCTTAACATTTCTGGGAGGAATGTGGCTCCTGCTTAATCTTCTCCTGGGCTGTGAGCAGCACTGGGCAGAGGTGAAAAAGAACAGCAAAGGTGTGGCTGCCATCCAGGGAGCTCAGGGAACCAGTGGGCTGGGGCAGCACAAGCCAGTCGGTGACCACCATGGCTGACGGCATGGTTCACAAGGTGATGACTTGCCCGAGGGCATAGCCGGAAGCAGTAAAAAGCCACATTCTAAGTAAGGAAACACATCCCAGTGGACAACTGGTTTCCTGGGACCATACGCTCAACACACGCTGATATACAGAGATGAACTACCTGTGATCCTTGCTGCCTTTGCTCACCCTGCTCCCTCTTCTCCAATATCCACCCCTCCCAACCATCTTTGCTTTTCTGGTCTTGCTTACCCTCCAGTACTCTTATCCTTTGTGGTCCCTCTTTGGCCTCCAAATGGAAGCCATTTCGCACTACAGCACTGATCACATTCTGTCCTGAATTAGGAGAAGTTGTGTTTGTGCCTGGTTTGTCCCCTCCACTAGGAAGCAAGCTCCCTGGGGGTAGACAAGCATTCTTTGCATGTGATCAGCCTTGCATATTAGCAGCAGGATGGCAGCTGGCAAAGCATTGAACTGGTGGTTTGGAGTCCTCATCCTGCTAAGACACCAACTCCACAAGGTCTCATGTTCCTGAAGAATAAAATGGGCCCTGGCCGGTTGGCTCAGTAGTTGAGTGTTGGCCTGGCGTGCAGGAGTTCCGGGTTCGATTCCTGGCCAGGGCACACAGGAGAAGTGCCCATCTGCTTCTCCACCCCTCCCCCTCTCCTTCCTCTCTGTCTCTCTCTTCCCCTTCCTCAGCCAAGGTTCCATTGGAGCAAAGATGGCGCTGGGGATGGCTCCATGGCCTCTGCTTCAGGCGCTAGAGTGGCTCTGGTCGCAACAGAGAGATGCCCCAGGTGGGCAGAGCATCGCCCCCTGGTGGGTGTGCCGGGTGGATCCCTGTCGGGCGCATGCGGGAGTCTGTCTGACTGCCTCCCCTTTTCCAGCTTCAGAAAAATACAAAAAAAAAAAAAAAAGAATAAATGAACATGGCAGCAGATCCCCAAGTTCCATGTAAGCTCATAGCTTTATGATTTTGTTTGAAAAATGTGGGTTTAGCTATTTTCTCCTTTGTCACTAATGTTAAATGCTGTTCATCTATGGTGTGCTTTCATTTCTGGATCTTTTTCTGTTGTCATTCATCCAACTATCCATCTGTCCATCCAGCCAGCCATTGGTCCATCCAACTGACATTTATAAAATACCTTCTTGGTACTAGTTCACCAAAGGACTAAGGTGTGCATGCTGCTCAAAAGGAAGGCACAGTTATAGCAGGGGACACAGCCATGTAAACAAATATTAAAAATACAAGGCGATAAGTGTTGTCCAGAGGTGAGTGTAAAGTGTGCTGAGACCACAGGGGCAGCGACAGGGAAAAGGATGCTGCCACTTGTCACCCTCTCAGCCTTAACTATGACCCTGATGGCTTAAATCCTCTCTGCTGGCCAATTTTCCCAATACAGCTCTAGAAAGAAAGAAGAGATCTGTGTAGAAGTAGGGAGCAGAGGAACCTGGCCTCATGGCTCACAGAGTGTGGTCAGGCGCAGAATGAGCCCCAGTCCCTTCACAGCTATGCTGGGGTCTCTAAGGTACAAAGTCTGCGTTCTGAAGCCGATCATCTCTCCCCACCCCCACTGCAGCAGCTCACTTGGCAAGTCATTTATTCCTCCATAACATTTGCTTGAAGGAACGTTACAGCTGAATTATAGCTGGGACCATTATCTCACAATAACTGTCTGGGAAATGTTAATGTTAATGCATGGATCATGCAGAATGCCACATTAGGGGTTTTATGGTGGACATAACATTTTTATGAACTTTTTCTCTGGTAGCATCAGCCGTTGATGAAAAGAAAGGAAAAAAAGAAAGAAATAAAAACAGTGGAGAGGAAGAAAGGAAGCCAGCCCAGGGAGAAGTGGCCCCGGGAGCAGAAGAGCCATTTGATAGCACTGGAGGCTGAGCCACTGAGTGCCACTCACCCTGGGAGAGGCCTACCTGGCAGCACTTCCATAGGTCGAATGTCTTTTGTGTTAGGTATTTGTGAGTGGGGAACAACCAGCCACGTTGGCAACTGGTGGAAGACTGGGTCTACTGGGCAGACCCATAAAACTTTCAGCCTTGGGCCTGGGCAGTTGGCTCAGCGGTACAGTGGCGGCCCAGCGTGTGCAAGTTCCAGGTTCGATTACCGGTCAGAGCACACAGGAGAAGCGACCATTTGCTTCTCCACCCCTCCTTCACCCTTCTCTCTCTCTCTCTCTTTCTCTCTCTCTTCCCCTCTCACAGCCATGTCTTGAATGGTTCGAGCAAGTTGGCTCTGGGAACTGAGGATGGCACCATGACCTCCCCTCAGGAACTAAAATAGCTCAGTTGCCAAGCAACAGAGCAGCAGCTCCAGACGGGCAGAGCATCACCCAGTAGGGGGCTTGCCAGGTGGATCCCAGTTGGGGAGCATGCAGGAGTCTGTCTCTCTGCCTCCTTGTCTCTTACTTAATAAAAAAAGAAAAAACCTTTCAGCCTTTTCAGATACCTGCTGCCTGACAGGCATTTGGTGCTGAGGGGGCTGAGGGAGAGGTGGGAAGGGGTGTGTGAAGCTTTGTGGGGTGGCCACCATACCTTCTAGGTGCAGGAGGGTTCCCAGGAAGAATCATTTTGAGGGCTCACCTGGGGAGTGATGGCTAATGGCTTAAGGAGATTTTAATTTCTGCCATTAAAAGACAAAAGGAAACACAATCTTGGAAACGGCAGTATTTTACACCTGGCTTTTAGAAAGAACTAATAAAGGCAGTGTTTAGCATTTTATATCCTTACTCAAAAATAACTATCTTTGGTTTTCATCTCAGATATATTTTAAGTGAGCTTGTGTCTTTTGCCTCCAGAATGTTCTTTCGGGAGGCTGGATTTATAGCTGTGTTCTTTACTGGCCCTGGGCTGCGACTCAGTTCTTACAACCACTGCATGAAGGTCCGTTTGCCCCCCCCCCCCCCACCTCTGCAATCACCCTGGATGCTGGTACTGCAATTTTTCTTCCAGACAAAGTGCTGCTTAGCTCTTGACCCTGCAAGGCACCTAACACCTGTTTACAGCCATTGCTTTGAGCACATTAAAACTCGGGCTGGGAGTGGGGTGGCAATGCTGCTCAGCGGACCTTTTTCTGGTTGTGCCAAAATCATAGCACAGGGGAGGCTCCAAGAGTCGGCTCCTGTCCAGACCATGAGTGCCCGTGGCCTGGGACAGGCAGTGCAGGTGGGAGTATAGAGGAGTGTGTGTGTGTGTGTGTGTGTGGTGTGTGCGTGCACAAGCAGGATTTGACTATAGGCTGACTCTCTCCAATGCAGTGGCGGGTTTGCTGAGAAATGCTGACAAGTTAGCTTGGTTTGCCATAAAGAACCTGTACCCGCAGGTCAGGGTCTTCAGGTTCCAGTTTTGCAGTAGTGTGGCTGGCCATGTGACCTTAAGTCACGAAATCTCCAGAGGTAATTTTTCCCTATAAGAGGCTGAAGCTGGAGCGGCAATTTCTGAGCTCTCCCCTCTTAGTGAGTCTATGATTCTACTGCACACCCAGACCCTCTGGGGCTGTTCAGGGGGCGTGGGCATCTCGTCAGTCTCTGAGGCAAGATAAGTGCCACAGGCCCTGGGCTGGATGGTTTAAATCCAGACTTCACCACTTCTAAACTCAGAGATTTGAACATATTTTTGGTTTGTTTATTTTTAAAATAAACTTAGTTTCCATTTCGTTGCATGCGAAAAGGAAATTGCAATGCTTACTTTGCAGGTTGATTTCCTGAGGCTAACCTGCCTTCCAAACTTTCTTAACTACTTTTGTGTTACGTCATTCCACACTAGAATGGAAACTCCATGAGGTCAGGGGTCTTGGTTTGTTTTCTTCAGTGTATCTATTGTCTAGGACAGCACCTGGCACACAGTAGGCCCTCAGTCAACATTTAGTGAATAAAAGAATAGCAAAGTATGCCTGGATGAATACCCTTACCCCAGTCCAAACCCCTGGGTATTTGCCCTAAAGCTCTCTGAAGGACATTCCCTGGGCCTAGGGGCTTTACAAGGCTCCTGACATAAAATGTTAGTTTAAGGGACGCTGAATGCGTTCATGACCTGAGAGGCAGAAGGCGTTTGCACAAGAGCTCTCTAATACCAGAGCAGGTGCACCTGGACTGGCCAGCAGGCCTAGAGCCCCCTTTCCAAGCGCCCCGCCCCCCCCCAGGCTGCTCCCATCCATCTTGGGCTTCCCCTTGTTGGCTCCTGGGGACCTCCTGCCATATGTTCCATTCCAGCTCAAAGCTGCATGTTAATTGTTCTGAATGAACCACTCCAGCTGGAAAAGCAAGCCAACCACTTATAGACCTTAAGGTAACAGCCAGTTTCTGGAAAGTGAGGGAGTTTCCAAGGAGGAGAATGCAAAGTCTTCCTTTAGGGGCCAGAGCTGGGCAAGACGGGTCCTGAGGCTGGGGCTCTGTCAGGGCCTCCGTTCTTCTTGGTCTCTGCCCAGATCACAGCGGCCCCAACTGAGCAGCCATCGCCATATCGGCCTGGAGCCGTTTCCCAACCCATCAGGGCTGCTGAGGCTCCTCAGTCCTAGCCATGCTCCCTGCATGTGCAGGAGGCCCCTCCCACCATGTCCCCCTGCATTCTCTAAGAAGCCGTTTGGGATTGGCTGGTATAAAGCATCTCATTCAGATGGGCATCGCATGTCTGTGTGAGGGAAGCGGGGAGAGGGCTTTGCCATGATCAGGCATCCTCTGCTCACTCTCCATGATCCCTGCCCCGACAGTCTGCCTCCCTGTTAGACCCCACATCCTCTGGTGTAAGGGGCATGAGTGTTGTCTCCATCTGTTATCTCCCTAGTGCCCATCCCAACACGGAAGCCTAGTTCTTTCCACAGCTCAGGGGTGCTGATTCAGTGTTGTCTTCCATTTCTGTCAACATTTCCCAGATGCAGAAGAATAAGTGTTTAAGTGGCAGTTTTCTGATCAAGGAGGAGCTTGAAGATGGAGGAATCTTAGAGGCCACAATGCTGGACTACCTTAGTCCCACAAAGGAGGCCAAGGCAGCACATGGGGTCTCCACCCCTCCCCATCCTGACCAGTGCTGGCTCATGGGCAGGGAAGACGCACTGCTGCCCCTTCATGCTTTCTGTGCCTGGGGGTGGCCTGGGGACACAGCAGGGAGGCCAGGGCTATGGCCAGAAACTTGGAGACTAGGGTCCAGTGCCAACTCTCCATAAATTAGCTATATAACCTCAAGCACGTAATTCTCTCTGGACCCCTATGTCTGGACCCCTATATCTATAAAAGTGAGGATGATGCATTATTTGCTCTGCGTACCCATTAGGGCAGTTTGAGGGTCATAAGAGATACGAATGCAGAAAGGTTATGAAAGCTGAAAAGCAGAATTCCAAAGCCAGGGAGTTGGGTTAGGCTTATCTCTAGGGCTTGAGGGCTCTCACCCACTGGAGGTTAATTTGGGAAGGTGTGGAGGGAGAGCTGTCTGTATGATAGGGATCGTCTGTCTGGTTCTCTGCACCCAGCATAAGAGCTATGAGAAGGGCTGCTGGTGAACCAGACAGCGGCTTTGGTCCACTCCACTTGCATCCCTCTAGAGGCTGGACAGAGGCCTGACCTCAGAGCAAGTGCGTGCTCATAGATCTACTGGTCAGGAGAGCCACGCACGGAAGGTGCTAGTTTAAGAAAAGGGAGTAGACGAGCCATGAAACGGGTGCCCTGCGAAGTGGTGAGCAGGGCTTGGAGCTAGACAACCACATTGCTCCGTAGGCTTCTGCAAAGTTTCTCATGACTAAGACACTCCCTGACTTCTGAGGCCCTCCTGGGAAAAGAGGTGGAGAGGGTATGAAGGAGGGGATAGTGGGCCTTCCTTTGAGCGGGTGTCTAGCCAGAAGAAAAGACACTAGGGGGCTCCCGGCCCATCTGTCGGCCCTGCTTCCCCATCAGCACCGAGATGTACAAGTGACTGCTGGCTTTTGGCAGCAGGACTGAGCTGGGGACAGCCCTAACCCTGGAGGGCCTGACCCAATCCCCTTGTTCCTATGGCCTCCCCAGTACATGGGGTAGTCAAGAGCTCCCCAGTGATCATCCTTTCTCCAGCCAAATGAGGGCAGTGGGGGAGGTGAGCCAGAGGCCAACCTCTTCCCTGGAGGGTTCTGAGTCTAGCTGCAGGTCTGAGCCAGCCGGCTGGATGCATTAGGGGAGGGTCAATGGGAGCCTCACGGGTGGAGAATTATACCCATCTCAGCATTGAAGGAGAGTATAAAAAGCAGATCTCTGTCAGAAATAGCCTTAAATTGCCAGGGTCTGGATCAGCTCAGGGTCAGAGTTGGCTTAGGTATTCTCTGCCTCTCTAGGCTCAACATCCAGATCTGATGGCCGAATGTGGCCTTTCAACTTGTACATCGTGCTTCCTTCTCTTTACCTGAGATGCCTTCGCTCCCTCCTCTGCCAGTAGACAGTCTACTTATCTTGCAAGGCCCAGCTCAGATGTCACCTTCTTTGTGAAGCCCTCTTGGATCTCCTTCAGGCAGCATAGCTACACCTGCTCTGGATTTTGCAGGTAGGCAGAGGTAGCTGTGTCTGGATGCCCTGACTGCCCTCTGCACAGTCAGAGAGTACCAGACCCTGAGCTCCTTGCAGCCGTGAGCTCACAGGCACGCCCAGGGGTCTCCAGCAGCAGCACATGGGGCCTTGCACACAGTAGGCACTTACACATTTACAATAATGCAAATGTGTAATTCCATGCTTGCCCTGGCCTAAATTACTCATGTGAAACTAACACCCAGAAAGGAAGAATTAGAAGGACAGTGGGGCCCCTGAGGGTTGCCCTGGGAAAACCCTTCTGTCTTCCTCTCCCTCTGCCAGCCTCCTGCTCAAGCCCAGAGCCCTCCAAGCCCGTTGTTTTTTTTAATCAACGATAAAACAATAGATGATCTTTTGACATTTCTAGGGCTGTTTGGAAAGAGGAAAGATAATATGTAATAAATTCATATACTTCTGTGTGTTTCTTGGCTCCAGTAGCTCTATTTCCATCTCTTTATGCAGGAGTCCTGGGGAGTTGAAATCCTTGATAATGCCAAACAATTCAACACTTTATTCCCTCTTTACTCTGTCTGCACCACCACCACAACAAAAAAATGTCGACTGTGTGCTGCTGGCTGTGGGAAGTGACACCAGACGCCACATTCCTCCTTGCAGGCAGCAGAAGTCAGTTCCGCTTTGGAGGTCTTGTCTCTGCCAAGGGTCTTGGGAATGAACGCCCGGGACCCTCTGTCTGATCAATTCGAAGTAAAAGATAGCCTGGCCCTCCTCCCCGCCCCGAGGATATGGGCTGGAGGCTCTTGGACTCCTGAGGTGTCCAGGATGGACTGAGACATTTTCTCTCCACCCTCCTGTCCCCACTGCCTGCGGTCATTCCCCAGACAGTCCTGGCAGTGGACAGCAGTTCTGATTAGAACTCCAAAGAAATGCTTCCTGAGCCAGAGCGGCCCAGGGCCCTGGAGGTCAGCAGAGCAAGCTGATGCTTCCCAGCCCAGATTCCCAACCTGATCAGCATATTTCAGCCTGGGGCTGAAGTAAATTTCTATTACCAGCATTTTCATTTCTCCAAGAAGGAGACTGGAGACTAGATAGAGGATAAGACCTGTCCAGAACTACAATCTGCTAAAGCATGAAACTCCCTCTTCCAACGTCTAGTCAGAAATCTATTTATTTGTCCATCCATCTTTTGAGCCATCTAACAAATATTGCATGCCTGCCATGTGCCTGGCCCTCTGTCACAGTCCCAGGAACTTTCCCTGAGTCTGTGAGCTTTGCTTCCAGTTTCCCCATAGAGAAGAAATGCAGAACTCTTAACTGTTGGGTCTAGGCAGGTTCTGTCTTCAGCAGGCATTTGAAACTCTCCTCCCTTCCCCTCCCCTGCACTACCTCTTCCTCTCTCTCTCTCTCTCTCTCTCTCTCTCTCTCTCTCACACACACACACACACACACTCACCTGCCCTATGCACTCTGAGTACGAAGGCAGCTCTGTTGCACTAACGCACCATTCCCCCCTTTTCACTAATAATGGTTAGGAGTGTGGGCTCAGGAGTCTAAATGCCAGGACTTGAATTCTGGTTCTCCTTCCCTGCCAGGGCACTGTGGCAGGTGTTTAGCACCAAGATTCTGGGAAGCCCTCCAGTCACTGCTCCTGTGCTTCAGTCCAGCTTTAGAGAGAGCCCTCCACTCAGGCAGCCGGGCTGAGGGACAGGCAGCCCAGATGTGCAGGGAGCAGGCAGCAATTGTCCTGCAAGCCCACGACTAACCTGCCAGCTCCAAGGTGCCTCACATGGGTCCTTAGCAAGGACACTCATGTGCACAGATGGCCCCATTATGTCACGCAGCAAGAGACCTGGCTTTTCTGAACCTCCTGTGCCCTGCTGTGCCCTTTGAGGGCCTGTCATCTGTCCATATACAACTCCACAGCCTAGGGGCACCTCTGTCTTCTTGTCACCAGCTTCTGGGACCTGGGCTCCTATGTGCCTTGGCTCCTTCAGCTGGCCCATTCAACAGCTGCTCTCAGCAGCCCTCATGACACAAGGCCCTCCCAAGCCCTCACGCACTCTTCTCCCCATAGTGCAGGCTCAGGTTGGCCCACCCTGGGACAAGTCCCAGATGTCACAGAGCAGCAAGAACAAAGGTAATGGAGACTGTTTGTCCTCAGAGAGGCATGGCTTGGAGGGGGTGCAGAAATGTGACAGTGAGCTTGACATGGGCTCAAAGACACACAGGTCACCTTGGGGAGAAGATGACACAGAACTGAGCCTCCATAGTAAAGGGGGGTGGGGAGTGTTCCGAGGAGAGGAAATAGCACCGCGATGCAGGAAATATCAAGCAGTTTGTGATGAAGGGTGGCAGGAAACAGGCTGGTGAGGCGGTGGAGGTTGTGTTCTGGAAGATCCCAAGAGCTTGGCCTTTATGCTTCCAGGAACTGCCAATTTTCTTGAATGCATAGCACTCATTCAAACAGATTGGCCTCAAATGTCTCCTCCTCCAGGGACCACCTCTGACTTCTCCAGAATTAAGCACATTCTTATTCAGACTTTCTGAATGATGAGTTCCTGCCTCTCTTTTAACATTGATCACATTACTCTACATTTTTGTTTAAATGGCTATTTTCACCATCAGACTAGAAATCAAGAATAACTTTCTGTTCAATTTTAGATCCCTAGAAATTAGCAGTGGGCCCACATACTCAGGTGCTTTCTAAATATTTTATGAATGGATGGATGGATGGATGGATGGATGGATGCAAATTGAGGTTAAATGATCTATTCACTCTCGGCTTTCTGCCTCCATTCTGAATCCTCAGCTTACATAATAAATACTGATTTGGATCTATATTTATGTTTCCTCATCTATATAACAAGAATAATAACCCAAGTGTTGTTGTGAAGACTAAATTGTAAGAGTGAAAGTGCCCAAGACACACCTTGTAAATGTTAGTTTCCCCTCTCTGTCATTCAGCTCATCTTTATTAACCGTCTATGATGTGCCAAGCACTGGGCTCACAGCAGAAACAGAACAAGCTCCCTGCCTTCATAGGGTATACTTCTAATTGGGTGAGACAGTAATAAATAAACAAGCGAATGTACATACAGTATGTCAGATGGAGATAAGAGCTGTGAAGAAAAACAAGCCAGAAGAAATGAAATGGAAGTCACCAGGAGTTGGGTGGGGTTGCTCTTTCATAAAAGGTGGTCAGGGAGCCTCACTGGTGAAGCCCCCAGGACAGCTGAGCGGAGACTGAGAGCGACCAAAGGGTTGAAGGCAGGAGGGTATGTTGGAGGAGCAGCGAGGAGGCCAGCACGGCGGGGATGCAGTGAGCCAGGAGATGTGTGTGGCAGGAATTGGCAAGGACCCAGATCAGGGAGGGCTGGGGCAAGATGCTGAATCTTCACTCTTAAGGAAACAAGAGACCAGCCGTTGGAGGCTTATGGGCAGAAGAGTGGGGTGACCTGATTACCATTTGAGATGGAGACTCTGGCCGTGGGTTGAGGACAGAGGGAGAAAGAGAAGGGTGGAACAGAACGAGAGGTGAGGAGGCTGTTGCAATAATCTTGGCAGGAGACAGTGGACACTTGGACCAGGGTAGAGCAGTAGTGAGCAGTTTGGTCTGACAGTTTCTGAATTCACTGAAGCAGAGTGTGAGAGAAAGAGAGGGGCCAGGATGACTTCGAGGTATTTGATCTGAGCACCTGGAAGCATGGCTTTGTCCTCTACTGAGAGGGGAAGGCTGCCCTCCATGTGCTGGGCAGTGCAGAGGTGAAGAGAACAAGAGGACATTCTCACAGCGCATATAGGGCAGGGGAAAATTACACGCTGTACCTGTAAGGGAAGAATAGGAGAAAGCAAGTATGAAAATAAATCAACCAGAAGCCAAATGCCAAAATGGTACATCCAAGAAAGGCTATGGCTGGTCAGAAAGGAGATCATTTATGTTGACTAGGCTCTGTCTCAGACCTCATTTCCCTTTAACTCTATCACATGTGACACTGGGATGGGCCCTATTCCGTGTGAACTCTCCTATAGCTTCCTTGTGCGTCCCCCTCTCCCACATGGGAACTCCTCATCCAAACACCGGCGCTGTCCCCAAAGGCCAGTCCTAAGCCCTCACCATGCTCTCTGGACCAGTGTGGCACACATGTGCACATACACGTGCACACACAGATTTGCTGACTGACTGTTTGACTCTGAAATCTCTATTTTTAGAGCTGATCACTCTCCTGAGGACTTCCATCTCAAGTGGATACTTCCTTTACGTGTCCAGTTGTCACCTCTTATTCACCTCTGCCTGGTGTCTCTCCTCAGTTTTCATGCTTCCCTGCTTGTTTCTGTCAGTGCCATCATGGCGGTCCCAACACTTGGCTCCAGCCCTAAGTTCATCTTTGGCTAGTCCTCCTCCCTAGTCTTTATCTACTAAGTCATCAAGCCCCATCCCTGCTTTCTAAGCAATGTTCCCTTATATCTCGTGACTAAATTCCTGCAACACCGTGGGCCTGCCTCTAGCTTCCCCGTCCGGTCAGCCCTCCCCAAGGCCCCTGCCAGGTTGATCCAATGAAAGCAGATTCTACTGGTCTGTTAAAAGACTTCAGTGAATCCTCAAGCCTAGTGCGACAGAGTTCCAATCCCCAGCCTGGTGTTTACTCTCCCTACAGTCACGTCTCACTCTCACCTCTTACCAGACCCCAGGACCCCACCTGCTCCAGGCAGTAGAGAGAGCTAGCAATTGTTGGGCAACTAATACATGCCGTTCGTTGTCTAACGTAACCCTTGTGGCAGCCTCTCTAGGCCGACACCACCATATTCATTTTTCAGATGAAGAACAGGAAATCTAGTGAGAGTGACATCCTGCAGGTCACAGAGCTAGTGAGCAGCAGACTCAGGATGGATGCTCAGGCCTTTTTCACCCTAAAGCCCACACCCTCTCCATCAAACCACACTGTCTCGCACATGTACTAACCCTTCCACACAGACAGTCAGTTCACTGACCGTGCCCTGCCACGCACCTCTCCACCCACCCTGTCCCCTGGCCCCCACCCTCTTATCCTCAGGGCCTGCTCCCAGGCCTCTTTCTTCACCTACCCACTTCTCCCAGCTTCTACACCCAGCAATGATCTCTCCTCTATTCTCATGCATAAGTCAGTTCTTCTACTCTGACCTCCTAACTAGAGAAAGTTGTCCAAGGTAACTGCAGGTCCCTATGAGCAGTGCTGCCAGCCTGCTGGGCGTCCCTAAAGGAGGTAGTCCATAAATACTTGTGGAAATGAAAATATGATAACAACTAGTTCCTTAACAGAGACATTCAAAACAACTGCAAGCAAGAATCATTTGTATTTCATTTGTTTAATGTGTTCATTTCCTCTTGTTAACATAGAAATAATTGTCTGAAATTACAAGCGAAGTAGAACTATAATGTTAGGAAGCTTTGTTATTTTAAAAAAATATTATTACAACATTAGTGGCAGTGAACTACAGAGTTCAGCTCAGAAGACACACAATTTTACACAATTCCTTAACACACAATTTTCCATTGCTCAAATATTCTGTAACATTCTGATTTTTTTCTTCCTCCATCAATGTCAGAATGAGATTAAAGCTAATATTCACAGCCATCTGAAAACATTTGAGTAAGAGGTAAAAGGAAGAAGGGAGAAGTATTTCCCCAGAAATGTGTGTTATAACTACTCCAAGGAAAACTAACTTCACATGAGGCTGGTCATCAATGAGGACTGATTCTCTCCAAAGTCTGAACAAAAAGATTTGCAAAAGACAAAAGACCCCAGAGGTAAGAGGAAGAATCTTCCAGACATGAGACCAGAGGTATTTGTTTGTTCAGGAGGCTGGACAAAGAATATGGAAATGAATTATTGAAAAAGGAAAGTATCTTTCTAAGAAAGAAATTCAAGTAACACCTGACACTTGGACAATCTCCCTGGGGACGGAACTCCTCTTCGCTTCCCCCACTCCCTCTGAAAAACACGCACCGACCAGAGAAATCCAAGGGCAGGGCGCACTGCGTTTCACACGCGTGTCCCCATTAGTCAGCCACCTGCCCATGTGCAACACATGGTGTGGTGGGCCTCAAGAAACCTGAAATCTGTTTTTGTGATTAGGCAATTAAAAGCATTGGCAAAAAGGTAAAGAATTTAAGAAGCACCTTCCAGGGATATTTGATGCTCGTACAAACATGTATGTTTTTGACATAAATGGCAGTGTGTCTACAACGCTGTTCAGTATCTTGCTTTTTCCCTTCGCTGTCAGACTGTACATAAGTGTAGGTGGTCCATAATGACTGTCGCCCTCTCCCTCAATCAAGCCCATAGCACCACAGTCTGTTCCTGTCTGGGTTCTGGTTTGCCCTGGACCTCTTCCTCTACTTCTACATTTCACAGGCAACTTTTGATGTCAAGAGTTGCTAAATATCCCCATTTTGGAGCTGAGGTATCTCCTTCTTGGGCAAGCCTTTCTCGGGTATAAGGTAACATGGACTTAGGTCTAAGAGAACCCTCTGCCTGCTCTCTGGGATGGCAAACTCTGATAGCTACTAGTCAAGGGCAGAGGGAGAGGGAGGGGCTGCTGTCACCGGCCTCATGAATGAAGGCTGCCTCCACATGTGCAACTAGACCGGCATGTGCAACTCCGACAGCCCCAGAGGGAGCACCCATACATGCCCGGCCTAAGGCTGGAGGAGCTGGGGAATCAAAAGTGAGCCTCCCTCCAGCCCCGAATCCAACATCAACATCACTTCCAGAAAAGGTTTCTTAAACCGGAAGCAGCGGGGTCAGCCCCGCATCCCCACTCCACCCTGAGCACCCACCAGAGGGAGCCCAGCGGGGGCTGGCATTCACTCATCTCAGACGGCTGCCACCACCACCTCCTCCAAAGAGACTGTCATTAAAGCTTTGTCCCTGGCTCTCTGATTTACATGTACAAATAATCGCTGTCAGGGGCACGAGCCCCAGAGAGCAATAATAGATTCTGGTGGTAGCAGATGCAGATGCAGGAAATAAAAACAAAAATGAAACACGCCATCCTGGCACAACTCAGTGCTGAGAGAAATCCTGGGGGGAGGAGGGCTGCCAGGGAGGCGGGCTGCAGCAGGTCGTCAGGCCTGGTATTGATTGGTCGTCTTCTGCAAAAACTAGTCTAGGATGCTTTTCTTTTTAATTGTGGTCACATATATAACATCAAATAAGCAATTTCAACCATTTTTTTAAGTGTATGATTTAGTGGCACCAATGATAGTCACACTGTTGTGCAACTCTCACCGCTGTTTCTAAAACTTTCCCATCGCCCCAAACAGAAACTCTGTCCCCTTGAATCAACAGCCCCTCATCCCCACCAGCCCGGTTTCTGGTAACCTCTAATCTGCTTCTGTCTTCATGAATCGATCTGTTCTAGGTATTTTATATAAGCTGAACCGTATACTATTTGTCATTTTGTGTCTGGTTTTTTTCACATAGCACAGTGTTTTCAAGGTTCGTCCCTGTTGCGGCATGTGTCAGAAATCCCGCCCTTTTTATGGCTGAGTACTTTCCGCTGTGTGTACACATGGCATCTTGTTTATCCATTTATCTGTTGATAGACACTGGGTTGTTTCCACCTTTTAGCTATTGTGACTAATGCTGCCATGAACATGGATCTACATATTACCTGTTGAAGTCTGTTTCTAATTCTTCTGGGTTTATATCAAAGAGTAGAATTGCTGGGTCGTGTAGCGATTTTATGTTTAACTTTTTGCGGAACCTCCGTACTGTTTTCCGCAGTGGCTAGCCTAAGGCTTGAGAGAAGGACTTGGCCCTTGCTCTAGGACACAGGGTTCTGGGCAACTTGGTCCTAGGAAACCGCATGGCACCCACAGGCCTGCTGGCCTGGCCTGGAGTGGGAACAAGGTGAAAGGCCAGAGTTGAGAGGCCTCAGAGAAGGGTCTAATTGGCCTGGCCCTCCAAGCCACTGCTCGGGTCCCAGCCAGTTCCTGGGAAGGAGCCCGCTCTAACCCACAGTGTAGGGCAGGGCCTCTCAGAGGCTCCCACCCCCATCCTCAGCTGCCTTTTGTTTTACATACTGTAAAGTGAGGCTGGGAGGGCTGATGGCACTTGGCCTAAGTCTCCTGCTCCTTCTCCCTGGCTGTACCATCTGCCAGAGCTGGGTCTGGGCAAAGTGGGGCCTTCAGAGCAGGAAGCAGAGGGAGCACCCTCACTGCTCTAGCTCTGCCATCGTCAGGAACTGGAACTGGAGCTCGGTCCTGTCTGTGGTGCTCCCTCTGCCAGAAATTCCGTTTTCCCATCACCTCTGATTAACTCTTATCTACCCTCTTGGCTCAGCTCAGGTGCCACCTCCTCACCCCCTGTCCCCATCTCCTGGATGGAGCTGGGTGCCCTCAGCTGGCTCCTTCAGCACCTCAGGAACTTACTCTCGAGCCTATTGTTATATACTTCTTGCAGGTTGCAGCTTACTGGCCTGTTTCTCCACTACACAGTGAGCATCTTGGGGTCGTGAATGAGCATTTTATCTGTGCATCCCAAGGCCAAGCCCTGGTACTTGGTGTTTGTTGAATGAATGAATGAATGGTGTACTCTTTGTAAGCGTGTGGCGTAATGAATGAATGCTTACTGACTGACTGAGTGAACAGATGAATGGTACTCCAAGGACTGAGATGAGTCTTTGCAGTAGATTCTTGGCTCATGGTGGAGCCCTCACTTCCTCACTCCCTCATTTATTAATTCATTACAGTCACTGCTGTGTGTCAGACTCTATTAGGTACTGAGGTTCAGATGCATTAGGTGCTGGGCGCCTCTGCCTCTGTCATCAGGAGCCCACAGAAAAGTAGGTGGAGACCAAAGTAAACAAGAAGCGCAGCTTGAACGACTCCATCTCCCCAACAGCACACAGGGCCTGGCAGCACATCAAAAACCTGACCTGGCCTCCTCAGCCCCACCAGTTGCTGCACACAGCTGTCCATGCTGCTCGAGGATCCAGGGGCTGGAGAATTAACAACCAGGAGGGTTTCTGGAGCTCCCAGGATCCAGCCCAGCTCACATCAGAGACCTCATTTCCCTTGGGGGATTCATTCCCTCTGCACAGCTGGTTAAGTTTTCATCAGGGCTGGGGTGGGGGTTGGGAGGGAGCTCCGATCCTTTGCTCTTTCAAGCTGGGCATGGGAGAGAGACACAGCATCCTCTCCATTTTATTTTTTAGATGAATAGGAATAGACTGCAGTTACCGGGCAAGGCCAGCCCTCACAGGCCTGTGCTGCTGCAGCAGCAGGTGACCGTTCCTGTTTCAGGATAAAGCGTGCAGACAGCACAGGCCTCCACTGATGGCGCTCACACAGCTAATGAATACTTGGCAACAGGCTAGTGGTGAGCAGCAATTTCTTTCTTTAAAAAGTGATTTAAGGTTCTAGTTTTCCATCCCACCTTCATCTCCTTTTGCATCAGGACCTGGTTAGGCTAACTCCGTGCTCCAGCTGGGGTTTGCTTGTTCTGACCCTCTGTGAGCACCCCCCCCCTTTATGGAGCCTCCAGCTGCAGCACCAGGGGCCACTGTTTCTGCTCAGACCTGGCCCAGAGCAGCAAGCGTGGGCTGAGAATAGTCTGGTGTTCTCATCAAGGGAACAGGAAGGGAAGACTGGGAAGATGGCCGGCGAGGTAAATAAGATGGGACATCAAAGAACTTTCCCATTCACTGTCACAGTGATCCTCACTCAGAGCATTAGCGGGCTACTAGGAGTCCACAATTCAAAGTGACCCAGAAGGTCTGTGAGCAGATACTACAATTCCCATCTCAGAGCCAGGAAGGTGAAGGACAAAGTGACACTATTTGCCTATCATATGTGGGTTAGTGCGCAGGCTGGATAGTGTGTGTGTTCACGTGCACATGGAGGGGGGGTGAATGCTCATGTCCCTCCCTGTTTGAGGGCTCCTCCAAGTGTGAGAGTCTCTGTCCTAGCAGCTGAGGTGATGTCCCCTGGTCAGCAGGGCTTCCTCTGCTGTGGACTCAGCTTCATTGAAGAACTGACCATTTCCTGAACTCATGTCCATCCTGCTGAGATGTCCATACCCAGGACAGCCACGAGAGATGGTTTCAGGTCAGTGAAAAGGGAGAAAGCCCTACCGTGTGCCTAGTTCTGTGCTATTTTGTTGTACGTTCTGTGCAAGACACAGAAGACATGTCCTCTTTTTTAAGAGGAAGGCAATTTTACTGTTGAGACAAAATCTACACAACTGAATCTCACAGAGGGTGTGTGTTAAACAAGTGTAGGCCTCCTCTGCCTTTAATATGCTTATAATCTCACAGCCTGGGGATCTTGCTAACACGAGGCTCAGAGGTCTGGGTTGGGAGCTGAGACAGTCTAACCCAGGTGACGCTGGGGCCACGGGTTCTCAGACCACACCCTGAGTGCCAAGGCTATGTCTGGTCCATGTTACGACAAATCAGCTTGGTGGACAGCTGTCTAGAGAAGACACATTAATGCATGGTCCAGAGGAGGGCAGAGATACAGGCAAAAAGAAAGAGAGAGAGAGAGAGAAAAAAAAAAAGACTTCTATAAACTTAAGAGAACACAGGGGCTTCCTTGTGGTCTGACAGAGTTGGAGGCAGAGTAACAGGTCCTGACTGTGTGACCTTGTTCTGGTCACTTCCTCATGTGAGCCTCATTTTCCTCTTCTACGAAGGAAGAGTTCACTGTCCCAACCTGGGTAGGACAGTAGAATATTTGGTGAGCTTTTAAAATAAAACAACACCTGGATTCCTTCCAGAGGGATTTTTATGTAGTGGTCTGGGTGGGTCTCAGCCCAGGTAGTGTTTAAAAGCCCCTAGTGACTCTAATGAGTAGTGTGGGTTGAGAAACGCTGCACTGGGCAGCCTCTGAGGCCCCTCCTAGCTTCCTCATCTTTACATTCTGACAGAAAGTGCCAGGACTCCTGGCTCCTGTGTCTGGCCATAAGGCCTGGAGCAAAAAAAAAAAAAAAATTACTAGAGAAATCCTAAGAAAAGCTTCACCACAATGCCAGAAATCTGAGCATTTCTCTGATACTTCTCTGATGGAGGCCAGGTGGAGGGGCTGTCCTGCCCATCTGGTTCCCATTAATCCCAGGGCATGTTTCACATCCCCGGCAGGTACTTGAAGCTGGGAGCAGCCCCCTGGGTGGCCCTCGGCAGGGGCCTTTCAAGCCAAGCCCTGCTGACAGGCTGCAGGGCTCTGTGGGGCCTTCCTGGCTTCCAAGTCACTCGCCCCCTCTTGGGGGTAGAATCCCAGGCAAATTAGAAACCAAAGAAGGCAGATGCAGAAGCCCTGGCCTCCCTTTCATTAGCAGTCTGTCACAAAGCGTGAAGGGCTTCCATAAATTCTGCAGCCAGGCAGCTGCTGGTGGGGTGGGGGGCGGGGAGACCCAGCAGGCAGAAGATTCATTTGTTCTCCAGAAGACTGAGTCTTCAGGAATTTCCAGCCCCTTTCCTCCCCCACCCACTCAGCCAGGAACTAGCCCAAAGCCACATGTTGCAGTCTGCCTGTAGATTCCAAGGCTTTGGAGGGAGTGGGAGCCACGGACTACCCCATCTGTTGACCCCCCCCCCCCCACAACCCCTTCCTCCCTGCCAACATGGCCTGGAGGAGTCAGGCTCTGTTTCCAAAAGAAGCTGAGAGCCTTTGGCTGCTAATAACACATCTCATCCCCAGGCTGCAGTTCTATTGGGTGGCTTTGTGTGTGTGGGTGGGTGGGGGGGCTGTGAGTCACCCACCCACCAGTCCCAGAGTGCAGGCTGGTGGATTAGGGGGTGTGGGCAGCCTGGATGGAGAAAGCCTAGACTGAACCCTCAACTGAACCCTCCCCAAAGAGACGCTGCTTCTCTTCCCTGCACTGCTGCCCCCTCTGTGGCAGTGCTGTGGGCTGGCCTGGGCTCTGGGCCCACCAGCCCTGAGTGAGTCCCAGTGCCATCACTTACTAGTGCCATCACTTACTAGCTACACGACCTTGTACAAGCTAACGAGTCTCTGTGCCTTAGTTTTCTCATCTAGAAAATGGGATAATAAAATATATACCTCAAGGGTGACAATAACTGTTATTAACAGTGAATGCCTGAGGGAAAGAAAGATCAGAAACAAAAGGGGTCTCCCAGCTGGCAGTTTTCTGGCAGTTTCCTGGCAGCAGAAAACAGCAGAACTGTCGCGGGCTGAGGAGAGGTCCCCGAGCAGCACCTGCTTTCCCAGGCAAATGCTCGGTAACACCCTCCCTCCTGGGACAAGACAAGAAGAACCCACGGCAACAGGCCACATTCTGCCTGACACTTACGACATGTGCTGGCCTGCCCTACACAGTCTGGCCAAGTCATCACTGGGAGATTCTGGCCAAAAGCAACACCAGCCCCTGGAACGGGAAAGGGCCAAGGGCCATGCCTGCAGACGTCCCTCCCAGAGGGAACCAAGTCCAGATTCACAAGGAACTGCAGGGGAAGGAGAGGCGTACTGCAAAGCACTGCCCTGGCCATTGCTCTGGAGCTAGCCTGCGGCTGCGGCTGCACTGCTGGGGGGCCCGCAGGTCCCAGCCAACCCCAGGGCCCAGCAGTGGGCAGTAGGGAGGAGGGGCTCCCAGAACCACCGCTGGCGACAAGGGGTCAGTGCCCACCAGGACATCAGACACAATCCTTTTATGAAGTCTGGTGAACCTTACTTTGAAGAAATTGAGTAAAAATTCATTTTTACACAAAATTCCACTTGGAGGGAATTATTTATGTTTCAAAAGGATTCTTTCCTATAACAATCATTTACCATGAGACTTTAAAGTGACAGCTTCTTAATACCTTTAAGATAGGACTTGATTTTTTAAAACTCAATGGACATGCAAGTTTTCAGGAATTCAAATTTGTGAAGCACTAAAATTTCTTTTAGGCACCAGCTCTGTTCTTACCCACGGGCAAGCATTGGCGCCCTCTCCGTGGTTCTGCCTGCCACTCCTTCTGTGTCCCACGTCAGCCCCGTGGTGGCCATCATTAACCAAACGTGTACCACGTGCCCCATACTGGTCCAGCAGCCTGTCTTCTGGTCCCTCATTAATCCTCCTAACGAGACCCACCCTGTGCCCATCCCACACCAGGCCCACCTAAGCCCAACAGTGTGCTGGCACATAGCTAATAATCTGCACTCTGGAATGCTGCTCTCTCCATGGCCAAGTTCGAGCCACAATGAAGGATGAGACTCAGTGGCACATATGCCACACACTAGTTCCACCACGCAGACACAATCTTCATAAATAAACTCAAGGGCACAGATAACAATAAAATGTAAAATGCTTAGGAACCCATGAGTTTTGAGTATTTATCCATCTTCACTTTGTTTTTTAAATTTTAGAGAAATATACATAACAGAATTTACCACTTTAAACACTCTTAGGGAATATAGTGCACAGCATGGTGACTATTGTTACCAAGACTGTTTTGCATATTTGAAAGTTGCTAAGAGAGTAAATTTTTAAAATTCTCATCACAAGAAAAAAAGTGTAACTATATTATGGTGACGAATGTCACTAGACTTACTGTGATGATCATTTTGCAATATACACAAATATTTAATCATTATGTTGTACACTTGAAAGTATTGTTGTATGACAATCACACATCAATAAAAAACATTGTAAGTGTACAGGTTTGTGTCAAGTGCACTCACACTGTTGTGCAATCACAGCCATTACCCATTTCCAAAATTTGTCATTGCACCAAAAGAAAACTCTGTATCCATTAAACAAGAACTCTCTATAGCTTTGTTTTTAAATTTAACTTACTAAATTTAAATGTACATAATTTAATTTTAATCATGGCCATTTTTATCTTTATTTTTAAAATTTATTGATTGATTTTAGAGAGAGAATAAGGAAGAGAGAGAGAGACAGAAACATCAATCTGTTTCTGTATGTGCCCTGACTGGGGATCGAACCAGTAACCTCTGCATATAAGGAAGATGATTTAAACAACAGAGCTAACTTGCTGGGTGAATCATGGCTGTTTTTAACCAAGTTTTTGAAAATTGAAACATCAGCTCTTGCAACTGGTACAAGCTGGCCCCAGTACACCGCTGCCTAGAAATTAAGGACTGCCACATGGATGCATTTATTCATGGTAATGATGTCGACAACATTTGAAATGCAGCCTTGCATATAAGTTTCCCAGCAAAACAATGGGTTAGGGATTTGTTAGCCCGTTTTACAGATGAAAGTCTAGGTGAGGCTTCGCTGAAGTTTAAGAAGGTCAAATGACCTATAGCCCAATATTAGATCAATTCTAAACTGCTCAGCCTACCCGTCAAGACAACGAACTGGGCCTTCTTTACTTATTCATTTCTCAAGAACATTTGATGCCCTTACCCCCACTGAGGCATGGGGGTAGAACAGGCAATCTGGGGTAGGTTTTCTGTAAGTTCCTTCTCGATATTTTCAAGGAAGAAGGAGCACCATCCTGAGTTGTAGCTTTGGTTTGCCTCTGAGATATTGGACAAATCACCCTTTACAGGCCTTGGGGTCCCCAGATAAAGAATGAGGAGAGCAACATCCCCGTCAGCTAGTGGCTCCAGACCCTGGGATGCTCGGGACAGCCCACAGAAAGCACCAAGGAAACCTGGATTCTATTCCAGCTAAGTGGCCGGCTCATTCCCAGATGCAGCTCTTGCTGCTGCTCTCAAACCAGAGCAGATCCCCATGAAGTCAGTCCCCAAGCAGAAGGGCACTGGGTATCTAAAAAGCTGAGCCAAGCAGCACCCTCACAGAAGCTGGGGGACCTCAGTAGTGAAACAACCATCAGTGACGTATGGTTTGGGGGAAGCTGCTCAGGGATCAGATGACCTCCAAAAGTCCCTAGTGTTCTCTCCCTGAGGAGGCTGGTCTTGTGGGTTTCCTGAGCTAGATTGATTCCAGGCCTGGAAGCCATCATTCCCTTCATAATACAAATAATCACCAAATGCGCTCAAGCACTTGGTAGCCTGGATATTCACTCCAGCAATTCTCTGTGCGGACGGTGATTAGACCATCATTATCTTAATGCTTCTTAATTTATCTTTCTGATTAGCAAGTTACCATTTTATTTGCAAAAAATAGCCTTCTGCTGGGAGGAAGCCAGCAAGCACAGCAGCTGTCATTTTCTCTGCACTAAATCAGGCCAGGCATGAGTTGGTCTCTGGTGAAGCTATTTCTTGTGTCTTGGTGCTAACGCGCTCCACAATCCGTCATGGCTGTGACTATAGTGTGAAACCTCAACCCTGGGGGCTACAGGCTGAGGAGTCACCTCTCCCCAGGGAAGGGGTCCAGGATGAAGCACTCCTGCCCCCACCGACTCACTCAGGGAAGGGCTCCCAAAGTCTGACCCTCACATCCCCCTTATGGAGCGCACCCACACTGAGACTAGGAGTGAAGTCAGTGTGTGTGTCACATAAGAATAGTTGCCACCTAAAAAGCACTTGCCATGTGCCAGGCATCATGTGAAACACTCAAGATCTATGATCTCATTTAATTCACAAAACAGCCCCATAGATGCGTACCATTATTATTTCCATCACAGATGGAGAAACCAAGGCTTAGAGAGGTTGTGTAATTTGCCTAAGGTCCTACAGCTCATAAGTGGCAAAGCTACACCAGAACCAAATCTTTGAGACCCTCAGAACCAATGATTTTAACTGCCATGTTGTATCACTTGCCCAGGCAGAACACAAACAGCATGAGAGGAAAGATTTTAGGTAAATGTCATCAGGGTGACTCTTGAAGAGTAATACTTAGCTGCTTTCCTCCTCCCAGAAGTGCCCTGAATTAGCCTCTCTCCACCCAGCCACATACATCATTCCCTTCTTTCCCACTCTCAAGCACCCTGAGGAGTTAGTTGATCCCTGTCTTTCAAGTTGCTACTAGTTGCCTTGCCTTGGGTCACAGAATGTTTCCTTTAAAACTGACCCTTCTGTTCTTCCATCTCCCAACCCTGAACAAATCATACTGCCTTCTGATTGCTATTTCCTCCCAGAAAATGCCTGTATTGTTTTCTATTCCTGAAACATGTAAGTCATTGCCCTGGTACATTGCTGTTCTGCCATTGTCCTTAAGAGTCTATCACATTTATTCTACATGGAAATCCTATTCTTCACATATTTCAATTGTCCCTGCCTTCTCCTCCTGTATTCTTAGACATTCACTCTATGAGGGAAGGGGGAAGCTTTATTACTTGGCTCCTAAGTCTCCAGAGAAGGTCTTTAGATAGAGGAAACTTGCTGAAGGAACAGACAGCTATATTGTTGTGTCTTAACCCCATTTCAGTTCTTGAAGTGTCCTCTACTTAACCATATATCTTCCTGGTTAGCAGATATGCCTTCTCTAAGCTATATCTATGAGAGTTCAGTCTGGACAATCCAATATGGTAGCCATCAGCCACGGGTGGTTATTTAAATTTGAATGTAAAATTCAGTTCCTCAGTTGTACGAGTGATGTTTCAAGCATTCAATTGCTTCATGTGGCCAGTGGCTACCAAATTGGGCAGTACAGATATAGAACATTTCTATCACTGCAGAGAGTGCTACTGGATAGAACTAATCTAGATTATTCAGTCCTCTAAACTCACTTGGAAACCTTCATAAACTAGTTTGGATACCCATAAGGGACAAGTTTAATGGATTATGGTCAAATATTTTCCCCACTTTGGATTGCATAGACCAGTGCTTTTCAGAGTGTGGTCCTGGGCCAGCATCCTCACCCAGAAACTGGTCATATATACAAATCCTCAGGCCCATCTCAGACCAACTGAGTCAGAGACTCTGGGGTGGAACTGCGTCTATGCTTCAATGAGCCCTCCAGGGGACTCCGGTGCTCACCACACACTTGTATAGACCAGATATGCGGCTGCAGCAGTGAGCACTGTATAAGTATTCTCTTACCTAAGTGTGGCAAAGACACTGTGAAACAAACAGCAGTAGAGTCCCGGTTTACAGATAAAGAAATGTTCTGAGTAGGAACATTTCTAGCTCAAGGTCACACTGCTTAACAATCGGCAAAGGCAGGATTCAAACCCAGTTTGATCTGACTCCACAGGCTGTTCACTAACAGCCCTGCAGAGAGTCCCTTCCTCCTCCCCAGCTGTCTTGGAAGGCACTTCAGAGATTCTTATTCGACAAGTGGAGCAGTGCCACCCAAGACAGCAAAAGGGATGTGGCCAAACTTCCCATGGAGCAACCATGGCAGCACTGTCCCGGGGACAGGGACAGCAGCTCCTCCTTGTCCTAAAAGGAGAAGTGAGGTGATCTGGGGAACTTAAAGGCCAGGGCATCTCCACTCAGGGCAGTGATCTTGTTCCAGGTCCTCTAGTTTGGTCAGGCACTCAGGGATTTTGTTTGCAGGGTACATGTGAATTCAGAGGTGGAATTGTTTTAAAAATAAAATGGTTTCTGGATAACTGTAGATTTGCTTGTCTTAAAAGTCAAGAAATAAGCATCGGCCTAGCGTGTGGAGGACCCGGGTTCGATTCCCGGCCAGGGCACACAGGAGAAGCACCCATTTGCTTCTCCACCCCTCCGTCGCGCTTTCCTCTCTGTCTCTCTCTTCCCCTCCCGCAGCCAAGGCTCCATTGGAGCAAAGATGGCCCGGGCGCTGGGGATGGCTCTGTGGCCTCTGCCCCAGGCGCTAGAGTGGCTCTGGTCGCAACATGGCGACGCCCAGGATGGGCAGAGCATCGCCCCCTGGTGGGCAGAGCGTCGCCCCTGGTGGGCGTGCCGGGAGGATCCCGGTCGGGCGCATGCGGGAGTCTGTCTGACTGTCTCTCCCTGTTTCCAGCTTCAGAAAAATGAAAAAAAAAAAAAAAAGTCAAGAAATAGCCTGACCAGGTAGTGGTGCGGTGGATAGAGCGTCGGACTGGGATGCGGAAAGACCCAGGTTCAAGACCCCGAGGTCACCAGCTTGAGCGCGGGCTCATCTGGTTTGAGCAAAAAGCTCACCGGCTTGGACCCAAGGTCGCTGGCTCCAGCAAGGGGTCGCTCGGTCTGCTGAAGGCTCGCGGTCAAGGCACGTATGAGAAAGCAGTCAATGAACAACTAAGAAGTCGCAACGCGCAATGAAAAACTAATGATTGATGCTTCTCATCTCTCTCCATTCCTGTCTGTCTGTCCCTGTCTATCTCTGCCTCTGTAAAAAAAAAAAAAAAAAAAAAAGTCATGAAATACTGTAGTGATGGCATTAGGGGATTAAAACTGGAAATTGCGGTTCCTTCTTTAATTTGTGCAGTAGTCCCTAGGCTGGCAAGCTGGATTTTATAGGAAAGGAAACACGGGGTTTGTTTTGTACAAAAGTTGTGCTCTTGAAACATTCAACAAACATTCATTAAGCACTTTCGTTATTCAGATACTGTCCCTCAGGTCACCTCATTTAATCTTCAGAACAACCCTAGAAGGACCTATTATTTAAGATAGTGGCTATAATTATTCCCATTTGACAGATGACAAAAGAAAAGCATTCAACAAGTGGCCAGAACTTAAGCCCAGGTCTGCCTATTTTGCAAGTGCTCACTCTTGTGTATACTATACAAACCTACGGTGTCTGGCACTGGGGTGACCTCAGAGGAGGGACAGGACTCTGGGGGTCTGAGGACAGATATAAGAAAACTTCAGGCATAGTAGCTTCATAAATACAGAAAGGGAGAGAAGTTTTATGTCATGGCAGGTCAGCCACCGGGAAGGCTTTGAAGGGACATTCTAAGGGGATTTGTGTAAATTGGGCCTGTCTACACACTGCTGGAAACCTTCCTCCTGAGGTAGCTCTGCGCTGGTGCTGGCCATCAATACCCATAGGCCCAGAGGGGCGGCCGGGACCCAGCAAATGCCCTGAATTCCAGAGGATACTGACATGAGAGTTGGGCTTGTCAGCCTGGACCAGCAAGTTCTGAATGATCTCTGAGCAGCCCCTGGTTCCAGAAAAGCTGTTTAGTGAGTTCCCAGGATCACGTGCTATCTCTGAGATCCCAGTTTCCTCTGTTTCCTCATTGGTCTAAACTAGGGGTAGTCAACCTTTTTTTACCTACCGCCCACTTTTGTATCTCTGTTAGTAGTAAAATTTTCTAACCGCCCACCGGTTCCACAGTAATGGTGATTTATAAAGTAGGGAAGTAACTTTACCTTATAAAATTTAGAAAGCAGAGTTACAGCAAGTTAAAGCATATAATAATAGTTACTTATCAAATACTTTATGTCAGATTTTCACTAAGTTTGGCAGAATAAATCTTTTTTTTTTTTTTTTTTTTTTGTATTTTTCTGAAGTTGGAAAAAGGGAAGCAGTCAGACTCCCGCATGAGCCTGACCGGGATCCACCCAGCATGCCCACCAGGGGGCGATGCTCTGCCCATCTGGGGCATTGCTCTGTTGCAACCAGGGCCATCCTAGTGCCTGAGGCAGAGGCCATGGCGCCATCCTCAGCGCTCGGGCCAACTTTTGCTCCAGTGGAGCTTGGCTGCGGGAGGGGAAGAGAGAGACAGAGAGGAAGGAGAGGGGGAGGGGTGGAGAAGCAGATGGGCGCTTCTCCTGTGTGCCCTGGCCGGGAATCAAACCCGGGACTCCTGCACGCCAGGCCGATGCTCTATCACTGAGCCAACCGGCCAGGGCCCAGAATAAATCTTTATAAAACAACTTACTATAGTTAAATCTATCTTTTTATTTATACTTTGGTTGCTCTGCTACCGCCCACCATGAAAGCTGGAGCGCCCACTAGTGGGTGGTAGGGTCCAGGCTGACTACGACTGGTAAACTAACCCTCTGCTTGGAGACCTCAGCCTCCTACCCTGAAACATAGGTCCCACCCTCTGCCACCCTGGAAAGCAAGCAGGACTGAGTGGGTGGGAGGCAGCGGCCTGGCACTGTCCTTGCACCGCTCAGTTGCTGTGGATGTTCATTGTGCTGGCACAGGCACAGCCAGAACCAAGCTTGCCATGCCTGTGTCATCGCAGGCGGGCCGCTTGTGTTTAAGACCTGGATCCTCCAACTGGGGAAGCCTCCACCAGGCCCTTTATGAAGAGCACAGAGCAGAAACACCTGCTGCCCTCCACGCTGCCTGTGACACTCACAAAGAACCCCAGCAGGCAGCCCATTTTAATTCAAATCCAGGAAGGATTGCCTCCAGACAGTCCAGCTTCTCTCTGAACTATGAAAAAGCTAGAGAAAACCATCCTACTCCCTCTCTGAGTTAAACTGGCTTGTGTCTGTTCTTCCCCAACATTTTCAATACTAAGTCTGATGAAGAACTCCCAGACGCCAGAGAGGAACTTTTTAGGAGAGACAGGGCCTCCCATTGCCTCTGTGTAGATGCCCTGGGCCTGTCCGCCCCCAACTCTAAGTCCCCATTCAGGATCCTGAAGGCCACTCCCCAGAAGCCTGCAGGTTAAGAGGGGTAGTTATAGTTGAGCTTCAAGCAGCCCCAGGAGTCTGGGTGCAGGTTCCGGCTGTCAGGAGGTGCATATCAAAGCCGGAGTTTAAAAACTGTACTGGGAATAGTGCAATTATCTCGCTGCACCACATTTCTCAGCCCCGACTGAGGTTTAATTAAAGCCGAGTAAAAACACGGAGTCGCCATTTCAGATATCATTCCCACTGCATGCTGGTTAAAAAGGGGGGAAAAATCCTTTATCAGGGACTTAAATTTTTTTCTGTGGGTATCTTCCAGCTCAGTTGGATATTATTCCTTCATAACAGCCTCTTTAAAGAAAAAATATATATTTAATATATGTGTATAAAATGAGTTAATCCCCCATAATCTCCTTGAGTTGTACCTAAAACACAGTTTCTTGCAGGTGACCTTTTTAGAAGAGGCTGTTCCTATGGCAACCACATTGTTTGATTCAGTCAAGAGAAAAATGCTGCATGAAAATGTATTTAATTTTGCTTAATTTGATGCTGTATTTAACACTTGCACAGGCTGAAAGAGAGAGGGCTGAAAGGCAGGGGCCAGCCTGTGGGGGCCCCATCACTGATATCCTAGCCCAAGGACAAAGGGCCCCCTGACACCACGGTCCACTCGGTATCTGCCCTGGCTGAGGGCTGGGGACGGGACTCGGAGGTTCTGCATGGAGGAGATGGACAGGGTTCTCCAGGTAGTTCCTCGGATGCCTGGCCACAGGGCACATAATGCAAGTTTAATAAAAACATAGCACACAGTGGTGGCTGCTTTGGGCCAAGAATCAGGAGGACTAGGTAGAGTCCTTGTTCTGTTGATTGCACAGCATTTCATCTTAATAGTGAGGCAACTGAGTTCAAAGACCTATCAGACACCTGCCTGGGGGTCCCTCTGTACAAGTCTGGTCATCTCAAGCAGACCTTGAGCATCACAAAAACTCAGTACTGTGCTCAGTAAATGGTTCATGCACTTGATGAGATGGGCCCATACCAGGGGCTACCTGGTCCTGAGAGGTGTGGGCACAGCCTTTCCCACAGCAGGTCATGGCTATTACACCAGCTCCTTACCACACAGGTCTACCCACAATCACAGATGAAGATCTCAACGCAGCATAAGCTAGGACACTTGACCAAGGTGCCACAGAGGGTGACAGGGATGGAGTCCCTAGTCTAAGCTCTCTGCTTTCCAGTGGTGCTTGTTTGCAGCGGACATGGTGACTGTAAGGTGAGAACAGACACAGCGAGGCACAGTGCTCTCCAGCTGCAACCAGGTCCAGAGACCGGACCTGTCTGTACCTGCTTCCTCTGCTTCAGCCTTCGATGAGAGTGCACGAGCACACACACTCTTGCTGTGAATCAGTTCTGATTCCACTTATTAATTTGATGGTCTTGTACAAATTATTTAACCTCTCTGGACCTAGTTTTCTAATTTGAAAAATAAAAGAGTTGATTGAGGATATCGAAAATGCTTTTCCTTGTTATTCTACTTTTCCTTTGTGGTAGGATTCTAATCGTCCACTCACATATGGGAACAGCTGGCACACCTCCAGTGGCGGGCTAGATTACCACCCAGCACTACCATCACCACACAGTATTAACTCCAGTGAGTCAGGGCTTCAGTCAAAGCCCTCACATCTGCATCACAAGCTGAGTTCAGCTGTGCCAACGTTCTCAATCACAGGCTGCTATCTCTTTCAGGACTAATCCCACCATACCTCAGCTTCCCATTCACCCAAGTCACCATCAGTGGCCTACGTCTACCTGATCATGCGTCACTGTGTAGACACTCAACTCTATGTTGCTGTGTACCTCCCTTTACCCCATCCTTAACCTCCTTTGACCATGACCTCTGGAAATCTTGGTTATCTCTGACTGTCTCCTTTACTTTCTTGCTTTAAGGGCAAACTGACCTAAAAAAATATGTTTCCTTACAAGCCTTTTCTGACAGAGACAGTTTTGTCTTCTAGATCCTACCCACGTACTTCAGGAAGGGGAGATGGGTAAATCTTTCTTTACTCTTTCTATCTAAACTATCTCTTTATTCTTTAAAAAAAGTAAAATAAAATAAAAATTAAAAACAAATTTATTTGAAGAGCTTAACACCAGACCTCATGACTTTTTCTACAAAAATAAAGCTATCTTTATACCAACTTCCTGGTCATTTTTCTCTGTCATGGATGACATTAGCACCTGGAAGCCTGACTCCTTGTCCACTACTACTCCTACATCATCATTGGAGACATCAACCTCTATGAAGACTATCCATCCAATACGCTGGTCTTCTAGTTTTTTGAACATCCTAGCTCCAAAGAGTTTTAATTCTACTCATATGGCCATTCCTTAGACTCCATCACGCCAATAACTGAATCACTCAGTAAATGTAGATTCCCAATGTCCCACTGTGACCATCGCTACCATCCTTAGAGCTAGCTTACTCTGTCGCTCCCACTCTATCAAATCTCCAACCCCTTAACACCTTCATTTCATTAAAAGCCTACTTTTTTGTTATCCATTACTACTACTCCCTGAGTGGTGTCCACTTTCTTCCTTGCCCAGCTTGGATTCCACAATCCAACACTTGAACTACTCCTTCGCCAGCAGCCAGACCTTTCGGTAGCTCTCTTTCCACTGCACTAGTCTAGTAGAACTCAAGCCATAGAGAGTGTCCTGTCTACTTGTTCAGGAACTGCACCGGGGCAGCTGAACACTGCTGAAGGAAAATGACACAAATTTCTGACTAGACTTCCTACAAATATGACCACAAATCTCACTCAACACTGTCAGAAAAACCTACTACATCTCCCTAGAAAATTCAATTTCCCAATCTCTGGGGAAACTATCATACCTCCTTTTCTATCCTCAAGTCTCCCTTACTCCCTCTCCAAACTCATTCTCAGCTGATGACCTTGCCTTATATTTCAAAGAGAAAATAGATTTCTATAAGATGAGAACTATTTCATCTTTCCATCAACAGTCCTTTATTGTATCTGCATCAGAACCAAAATATTCTGCCTACCACACCCCAGTTCCAATGGGAAGAGAGTCCTGGCTTCTATCCAAGGTCAAAACCTTCATTGGGCTCAAAACCCATTTTCCTGTGTCATTTCAAAAAAAAAAATTTTTTTTTCTGCAGCCTTTCTATTTCTTCTTGCATTTATCATTTCCTCCTTCTTTATTGGGTCATTTCCACTGACATGCAAACATACCTCAAAATTGACATACAAACATACCTCCTTTAAATTAATGCTTTCTTGACCCCACACCCTCTTCCATTTTTTTTAATCTCTTTTTTAGTTCTGCTGCAAAGCAAATCTATTCAAAGGAGTCTTTGTCTCCACTTCTCACCTTGGTTTTCTTTTTACTAAATAAAGCTCACTCCAATCACCATTGCACTGATGATGGCCAATTACCAGGATCACTAATGAATATATCTTGAAGTAAATGGTCATTTCTTTATCCTCATCTTCACCCCCCAGCAGCATTCGCCCAATTAGCCAATTGTTCCTTCTCAAACCACTTTCTTACCCAGCTTCTGTGACCTCTCACCACCTTCCCTCCACCCAGTTTTTTCTCACTTCCCGGACACTCCTTCCCATCTCCTTTGCTGGCATTTCCCAAGACACTGGAGCATCTTCAGCACTCTTCCTTTCTGCCTCTTCTCTCCCTGTGTGATCTAACCTAGTCCTGAGGCTCTAAAAACCTTACCCCCTCAGGTCTCTCAGATTTACTTCTCCGTCAGTAGCTTTTCACAAATGCCCAGACATCTGCATTCAACTGTCTGCTCAACATCTCTATTGTAGTGTCTAAAAGGCAACCCGGCCTTAACATCAATTCAGATCTTTTAATTTCCCTCCTTAAATTCACACACCTGTTCCTGCCAAGTTTCCCCGTCAAGGTAAAAAGTGCCCTCTCCACCCACTTGCTAAAAAGCCATGACTCTCGGTCTGGAAAAGAAGGCTTTTCCCTCAGTTCCATCCAGTTCATCAGGAGCACTCTCAACTCTACTCCCAAAGTCAACCACCTGAACCCACCACCAACCGCTCTCTTCTAGCTCCATGGCCAAAATCAAGTTCACAGAATCTCCCATCAGGCCTTCCCAACTCCAGGAAGCAGCTAACATGGTCTTTCTACAGTCCAGTCAGCTCTCCGCACTCTCCCATATACAGCCCTCCAGTAGGTCCCCCCTCCAGAACTATTAATAGATGCCTGTGCATGACTTCCTAAGGCCCTTTGCATGGCATCCGTCTGCTTCTCTGATCTCATTTCTCTTATTCTCCTACTCATCTACTCATTCCCAGGCACACGGGTTCAGGCCCATCCTGGTGGCTTTGCTCTTGCTTTTCCTTCTGCTGGAGATGTTTGGATGTTCTTCCCTCCTCTCCATATGTGGCGGCCACCTTCTCATCCACCCGGTTTCCATACAAATACCCTATCCTCAGGAGCCCTCCCCAGTACCACCCAGGGCACACTCCACAACACCCTACCTTGTCTTTGTCACAGCTGTCATCAGGGCCTACATTTCTTACTTCCATGCTGGCTTCCTATTTAGCCACTCTCTCCCTCACCACTTAGAACAGGAACTCCATGATGGTAGGGCTCTGTCTTGTTTGGCACTATTCTTCGCACCTATGACAATATTTGTTAACTGCCTACATGAAGGAAGGAATCTGTGGCTAGACATGGGGAAAGAGGCAGTAAGAGCATAAGAGTGAGGTATGAGCTGTGTGAGGGCGGGCGCTGCTGTCTCATTCGTCTCTGTGCCCAGGACGGTACCCATAGTAGCACCAGACTCCTCATCAGTGTGTAATAAATATAAACATGTGGGAAGTATGGCATCTCTTGGAACTTCTTTTTTTTTTTTTAAGCTAGAAAGACAGGTAGTCAGGAAAAGAGAAAGATGAGAAGCATCAACTCATAGTTGCGGCTCCTTAGTTGTTCATTGATTGCTTCTCATACGTGCCTTGACCGAAGGGCTCCAGCCGAGCCAGTGACCCCTTGCTGAAGCCAGCAACCTTGGGCTCAAGCCAGCGACCTTGGGCTCAAGGCAGTGAGCTTGGGGTCATGTCTATGATCTCACGCTCAAGCTGGTGACCCTGTGCTTAAGCCAGAAGAGCCTGTGCTCAAGCTGGTGACCTTGGGGATTCGAACCTGGGTCCTCAGTGTCCCGGGTTGACACTCTGTCCAGTGCGCCACTGCCTGGTCAGGCTCAGCACTTCTGATTAACCTTTCACCTAAAGCAGGGGTCCCCAAACTATGGCCTGCGGGCCGCATGTGGCCCCCTGAGGCCATTTATCTGGCCCCCGCCGCACTTCTGGAAGGGGCACCTCTTTCATTGGTGGTCAGTGAGAGGAGCATAGTTCCCATTGAAATACTGAACAGTTTGTTGATTTAAATTTACTTGTTTTTTATTTTAAATATTGTATTTGTTCCTGTTTTGATTTTTACTTTAAAATAAGATATGTGCAGTGTGCATAGGGATTTGTTCATAGTTTTTTTTATAGTCCGGCCCTCCAACAGTCTGAGGGACAGTGAACTGGCCCCCTGTGTAAAAAGTTTGGGGACCCCTGACCTAAAGCAATATTTTCCATATATTCTAAACATCCCTGTCAGGTGAGAAAGCCCAGAGGCTGAGAGGTAGCCAGCTCCCACCCCCAGGGCAGTTCTCCTCTCTGCCTGAAGGCTCCCTTTGTCCTCACCATACTCCTTGTTTGCAGGTCCTTACCCATATTCTTGCTGTCTACTTGCTATCACATGGTTGTTTCCCTAGTTTATTGAAAGGTAATAAGTAAATAAATCAATACTCCTTCCGGTTTAGGGCAGAGCTCGCCTCTGTGAACTGGCAGAGCCCCAGTGCATCTGGCCAGCCATGTGGAGGCGGAGAGCTGTCCACGGCATGATGCGCTTCTGTGCTGTCATGAGTGGTGTGACCTTCTCCGGGAGCTAGGATGTGTGATCTACTGCTTGTAAATGACCCTCACCCTTCTGGGGTCATTCCTTCTTTTCCTCAGGACTCTGAGGTCATGAAAGGTTGTGCACACAGCGGTGAGCAATGTGGACCCCCTGAATTAGAAAGAACGATGCCAGACATGCATCATGTGATCACACAAGTCACCTGAGTTCTGAGAGTCTCTTCTGTAAAGTGAGGGTAATGATAAAAATTAGTTCAAAGAATTAGTATGAAAGTAAATAAGATCATGAATGCAAAGCTCTTGGTAAATGAGAATTGTCATAGATGTGAAGCCCACCAACCCCACCCCTGGCTCTGAGTCAGCATAATACCACCTTCACCATTGTTAAGAGGAAGAAACCTCTCACTTGCCCGGACCTTGATCTTACTGAGAATGTCCAAGAAGACTCTTATTCTGCTGGTTCTTGCTCATGTGACTGTCCATGTCACATGTGTGTCCTAGAAGATAAACTTCCAAAGGGAGTTAGCCACACCTATACCCTCCTGACTTACATAGCACAGTAAGGAGGTAAATAAGCTTATCCAAGCCTTCATTGATTGGGGGGGGGGGAACGGCTACAATATGTTAGAGAGCTGAAAGGACCCCATCCAACCCCACCCCCAGAAATCATCAAGTCCTATCTTCTCATTTTGCAAATAAAGAAACTGTAGACCACAAGAGTTCACAGGGTCACAGAGTGACAGCTGGGACTCGGGCCTTCTCCCTCAAGAAGGCACACTGCCCACTTATTCTCATTCCCAAATTCCCTTCCACTGTAGGAAAAACTGTACAAGACACCAGACTGCCAGACATTTTACACCAGAAAGTCTCTTCACCTGAGCCAAAGCTGAGAAACATTTCCTTTGCTCCATTTTTCTTTACCTCTTGGGGAGGAGAGTAGCAGAAGGGAATCTCCTGGACAGAGGGCACCTCAGAGCCAGGGAAACTGGAGGCCAAGACTCAGAACTGGCCTTCTTCTACTCCACACACCCCGTCCTCCTCCTCCTATTTGCTCTCCTTCCTTTCACTTTCTCTCCTTTTCTGATTTCATCTGGGCTGTTTGCCTTCTCGGCTGTTTGCTCAGAAGCTGGGCTCTGTTTGCTAAGCCGCTATTCATTTTCATATTACCTGGGATATTTTCAGCAGCTCCTCTGGGTTTTTAGGAGAATTTCAAGTGGTGAGAAGCAATGTGGGCTGTAAAGGCAAACACACACCGTGGCCTGGGAGCCCCGCCTGGGGGACTGGCGCAGTGTATCTGCTGCCTTCCTGAGCAGCACAACCTCGGTCTCCAGGCCTGACACAGCCTCTCACCCCGGGCTCCTGGGGGGCAGGGCATGCTTTTAAGCAAACAGGATATGAGTTTTCTCAAATCTAAGGTGATGAAGCGAGCTGGCTGGTTTAGGTTTTCAAGTGATGGACCAGGGATACATAGGGCCTCCCCCTGCAGGACAGCCTGTCTGCACTGCAGCCAGACCTGAGAGAGAGCATCTCAGAGGTGCTTCATCACACACAGAAACAAGGAGTCAGACGCAGAAGCTGATCCCGACTTCTGCAGGCAGTTTCAGGGAAGCACCGGTTCACGGCTCTTCATGCACGCTGGGACCCAGTGCTGGGGACCCGACATGAGTGGGGTGACAAAGATGGGAAAGTCCACGAAGAAGAAGGCTGCTCCTCTGGAAGGAAACCGGAGAGCTGTCCCTGGGCCCCACTTACTTGACAAGATCAGACCTGAGCAAGCATCTCTTTAGTCCGCAGGTCTGCATAGAACAAGCCCTGAATCCTCTCCATTCTGGACGGGAGGGAGAGGAGGCCACTGAAGAAACATGGGACATGAAACCAGAAGACCTTGACTGAGTCCTGGTTTTCCCAATGTGACTAATATGGCAAGTCACTTCAACTTCCCGTGTCTTAGTCCTGTTGATTGTAAAACTGGGGCAACAGGCTGCATCGCAGGGTTGATGTGCGCACTGAGATGAGGTGTGTGAGTGCTCAGCACGTGGGCAGGCTTTGCCAGCGTCAGTTATCATTCAACCTGCCAGGCATTTCGTCAGCAGATCATTCACCTAAGGATTCAGGGTGAGTGCTGTTGAGACAGACTTAGGAAAAAGACACGAGAGCTTTTTCTGCATAGCCCCACACTCTCTGAGGCTCAGCACCACCACCACTGCCAGCATTCACCCCTTTCCTCCGGGCCTCCCTGCAATTTGTTCTAAATTTTTTTTTTTTTTTGTATTTTTCTGAAGCTGGAAACAGGGAGAGACAGTCAGACAGACTCCCGCATGCGCCCGACCGGGATCCACCCGGCACGCCCACCAGGGGCGATGCTCTGCCCACCAGGGGGTGATGCTCTGCCCCTCTGGGGCGTCACTCTGTTGCGACCAGAGCCACTCCAGCGCCTGGGGCAGAGGCCAAGGAGTCATCCCCAGCGCCCGGGTCATCTTTGCTCCAATGGAGCCTCGCTGCGGGAGGGGAAGAGAGAGACAGAGAGGAAGGAGAGGGGGAGGGGTGGAGAAGCAGATGGGCGCTTCTCCTGTGTGCCCTGGCCGGGAATCGAACTCGGGACTTCTGCATGCCAGGCCGATGCTCTACCACTGAGCCAACCGGCTAGGGCTGTTCTAAATTTTTGAAGGGAGTAGGAGAGAGGCTGGGTTATTGAATATTTGTCCAGTGTAATAAGCAGCCCTGCGTGGCCCTGGGCTGACCATGTTCTCGAGGTCTGTCCCTGTAGAGCGATGCCCACTGCCCTACCACTGCAGGCACTGGACAGCGGGAAGACAAGAGCAGGCTCTGAGCAAGGCTACGGGAGCCGGCGGTGCATCTGTCACAGCAGTGGGAGCAGAGGCTCCCCCCAACCGTGCGGGTCCCTCCGTGGCTGCCATCAGCCACCTCATTTCTGGGCTCTGCAGGCTGAGTGGAGCCAGGAACAAACTCTGGGCTCTGAGCTGGAGTGGGGCCTGTAGAGATGTTTCTTCTGAACATTGCAGATTTTTATTTCTTGAGAAAGTTGTCAAGTTGCTACTATCTTTCTCTTAACCCTGCTATTTTCATGACAGGATGGACACTGAGTAATTAAATAGAACTGAAACATTCTGGGGGGAGGAGCCGAGTCACCTCTGAAAACAAAGTAGTTGGCAGAGTGCTCTCAAATATAGTGTTGGTCTGGTAAATGCTGATAAATGCTGAATGAATGAATGAATGAATGAATGAATGAATGAATGAACGAACAAATGAATAAAGAGAGGAGGAGCCAGGAGCTGAACTAGGTATGCACTCTAACTCCGGATGCAGGTGTGGCTGGAAAGCAACCTGGGCATAATGATGGGAGAAGGCCGACAACAGAAAGGGAAGCGTAGCACACGTGCCCAGGCAGTGTTCAGCATCAGTGAGTCCAGAAGGAAATCGTGACTCTCTTTATAGATGGGATATAGTGGACAAATGGGAACTTGGCCTCAGACATAAGGCAGAACCCCATTTTCTAAAACAGAGTAAAACAGCCAAGTTGGATTTGCAGAACTAAACCCAGAACTCCTAAAGCCTCCCTAAGAAGGAAAACCCAGATATATCCTAGAGCCTGGATAGGACATACCCTAAGGGTGAAGTGCCCCCTGCTGCAGGGAGGAGAGGATGGCACAGAGCAGCAAAGTCATTGGAACCTCCTCCCCAGACAGGATAACAGCCCCCTTCTTGAAGGATGCAGAAGTCAAGCAACCAAGTCATCCTTGCACAGCTTTCTGTTTCATCCAGAATGAGGAAGGCTCAACTTGATCCAGCCAAGCAAGAGCTGCGACAATCCTAGCAAGCCCCTTGCCCAGGGCCTCGGGTCAGACATCACCCACCCTACATAGCCCACTCCTGTCAGAGACCCAGATCCAGAGCCCAGGCTGGGGCGGGAGAGCAGGTGTGGTGGTGATTTCCAAGTGCTCCCACTCTCCTCTTTTGGAGACATAAAATGCAGAGGGCAGCCCGGGAGCCCACTTAGGAAAGTGGGCCAGGAGATGGGTGCTCCTTGTTTTAACTTTCGCCTCAGTGGACTCACGAGCTGAGGAAGCCATGCTGACCTCCCAAATAGAGAGGCAAATGGCGGACACAAAATAAAGGTTTTTCCAGGGCACTAGTTGTTCCCTCATGATTCTCTACCCCATGCACCAATTAATGAGAGTCAGAGGAACAGTGAATGAAAGATTTTTAGCTTGGGAACACACATGGAATGACTTCAGGCACAGGGGTGGTAAGAAGAGATATTCAACAAGGGAAAGGCTAACAAATGCCACATGAAAACCTCCAAGTCTGGGTCCTTAAGATAAGGTGTGCTCAGCAGTCTCCCTACTGCAGAAAGAGAGCCACAGCTGGAGTCCAGAAGAAAAAATGTTACTGTTACTCATATGGCTTAGGATTGCTCCCAGGGCAAAGTGGGCCAGAGCTAGTTGCAAACTTACTTACAAGGCAGTCCTATACCCATAGAAATTGATCAATCCAGGAACACTGAGGTATCCAAATAGTAGCTATGAGTCCTTAAAGCCTAGGGGAGGAGCTGTTTGTCAGACACACTCCTTAAGAAAGCCAAGAAGACTGTTGATAGGGGAAGGCCATGAGCAGAGTTCCCGGCTGTGCTCAGGAGCTGGATGTCCTCACCTTCATCTCATCTTGTTTACTGTTGTATCTCCAGTGACAGCATAGATTCTATACCCAGCACATAGAAAGCCCTTAATAGATATTGTTAAGTGAACCCTAATCTCTAGGAAATTACCTATTACTATTTCTCTGGCCAATCAACTGTGGGAACTCACCAAACCTCCAAGGCCCACTACCATACCCTTACCCCAAAATGTAAATAATGGGCTGCATCTCAATGCCTAAGCATTCTTTTAGGGTTTTTTTGTTTGTTTTGTTTTTGAGAGAGGAAGAGAGAGAGAGAGAGAGAGAGATGCATCAACTAGTTGTTCCACTTAGTTGTGCCAGCGACCACAACAGTCCAGGACGATGCTCTTCCAAGCGTCCCCAAACTACGGCCCGAGGGCCACATGTGGCCCCCTGAGGCCATTTATCTGGCTTCCCGCTGCACTTCCGGAAGGGGCACCTCTTTCATTGGTGGTCAGTGAGAGGAGCACTGTATGTGGCGGCGCTCCAATGGTCTGAGGGACAGTGAACTGGCCCCCTGTGTAAAAAGTTTGGGGACCCCTGCATCCACTTTGCCACCAGCCAGGACCACGCATCTTTTTGAATGCATGCTACCAAATACTCTTGAAGAGATCTAGAGCAACCCTCTCCCACCATTCTGCTAAAGAAAAAAGTGACTGTCCTGCCTCCCTTCCAGACTCACTTTCAGTTCCACACTGGACATAGGACACCACATACCTCTGTCAACCAAATGCATCCAGGTAACAAATGGCAGGGAGTTTGCGCACCTCTGCAAGCGTTAGCAGGTAGGCTGCACGCCCCACACCTCACACTAATTGTAGCCTGTGTGCTATGATTACAAAATGGAATTAAATGACATGCCAAATTAAAGAGTTATTCTTTCTAATAAATATTTTGCATAGGATGTATTTATAATGGCATTAATTATTTATGCTGCCATATAGAGAAAGCATAAATATAAAGAGAGATCCCAGATGGTTCCTGCAGGAGACATAAAATGAAAATTTCCATCAGAATGATGAATACCTGTGCTCTAACTCTGGGGCTGGGCTGGGGCGGGGGCGGGGGAGATGGAGAGAGAGGGACATCTTGAGAACAAATCTGACAAGCGTTATCAAGGCTTTTGAGGGCAGAATATGTTAAAAATGAAAGTGAGTACAGAAAGTTTAAATATTTAATGCCTGCATTAATTCTAATTCACACTTTCTTTATTTTTCAGATTAAAAATTTACAAGAATTCCCCATCTCTTTCCTCCTCTCCTCCCATGAGGCAATTTGCGGTCACTGTTCCAGGAATCACCTTTAGTAGCACCCAGGTAAAAAATGGCATGAGGAAAGGCCCCCCCATTGCTGGCACCTGCCCCCCAGCAGGTCTCCACAGACCCCCTCCAGGAAGTTACTGTTGTTGGGCTTCTGACGCCAGGATGACTGATGGGGCCAAAGCCACATCCCGGCCTCCTCAGCTCACCCCAGCACAGAATTCTCAGCGATGATGCAGCCAAGCTGTGGTTTTAAAGTGCTTGTCCAAATCCAGACCTCGTGGATACAGAAGAAATATCACCACTGACCTGACTCCTCTCTGAAACAAGAGATTTCTGTCACAGGCAGCCCCAGGCGGCCCTCCAGGACCTCATATTCCCAGGCCTCCCAAATCAGCTTTATATTTATATGCCTTAAACAAAGCTGCTGCAGTCAGAATTAATTTAGGTGCGAGGAAGAAATGACCTCCTGAAGCTCACCGCGGGGAGAGTAAGAAGCACCAGGGCGTTCCTTGTGCATCCATTCCGGCTCCCAGCTTCAGCCCCATTCCCAGCCCAGCACTAAACGGGCAGGCAAACCCCCCTTGTGACAATAACACAACATACATCTGTGTTCCTTCAGAAAGTGCTTCCCCACGTCGCATCTGACCCCACAGTGCCATGAAACCTTCCTCGCACACATAGGAAACCCAGGTTCTGAAAGGTCAGGTAGCAGGTCCAAGGCCTCCCTATCCTAAATTTAAAATTCTTCCCACTGTTAACACGCAGCCTCTCCTACACAGGGTTCCCAAATCCTGGACACAGAAGGGAAAGAAAAACTGGGTCAGGAGATGCTTCTTAACTCTGCTCCCTGATTTCTGAGCAGCTAAATAAATGCACAGTGGGACTGTTTTCAGAGGTGAGACAATGTGTGGGGGGGATCCACCAGGTCCTTGTTTCTGTCTTCCTTCTGACCATTAGGGCTGAAGACCCTCAGAAGAGAGTTGTTGACAAAGTTATCTCAAAGGCCCAACAGTTCTCAGACCCTTTGGACTATAACTGTCAGATACTGACGTGGCCTTTGCTCCCTTCCCTGCCTCAGCATTCCACCCCCTCCCATCACCTACCACAAATTCCTGCGCAGAGCACCTTCATAAATAGCTCTGATTAATTTCGTCTTCTAATCAGCCTCTGCTCACAGACATTCCCTACCTCAGCCCACTGCTCCTCTTGTGTCTACTGATCGACCAAGTGCCTGTGAATCAGCAAAGAAAGCACATACATGCACACACACGCACGTATGCATGCACACACAATGCACACATGTGCACAGGGGCTCCCTCCATCAGGAAACTGAGCTCGGCCTGTGGTGGGGATCAGATTGTTGGGAGTGGTTCGAGGTTGTTTGTTGTTTTTACTCCCAGTTACCTGCTGGAGGGGGGCCTGCCCTTTAAATGAGATGAGCAGAGCTAGAAATCATCCCAGCTTAACATCTGGAGAGCAGAATCCCTCTGAGCGGCTCCGTCTTCCTCTCTCTCCTGTGATTCAGACAGACTCCTTCTGGAGGGCAAGGAAGAGAGGTTCAGCCAGGCAGAGAGCAGGACTGCATGAGCTCCGAGCTACTCTTCTCTGGCTAGGCCCCTGGGGACAAGCATATCCTGAGACAGAGGACAGATCTGCAGGGTGCGGGAGCACACAGATGCACACGTGGGCAGAAGGGTGGGAGGCCAGTGTTTTAGCTTCACCAACAAGCCTCCCTACTGATTGTGCAGTTTTCATGAGGTGGGGGTGGGGGGTGGAGGTAGCAGAAAAGAGTATACTTTAGAGCAGTGGTCCCCAACCTTTTTTGGGCCACGGACCAGTTTAATGTCAGAAAATATTTTCACGGATCGGCCTTTAGGGTTGGATGGATAAATGTATCACATGACCAAGACAAGCGTCAAGAGTGAGTCTTAGACGGATGTAACAGGGAATCTGGTCATTTTTAAAAAATAAACATCGTTCAGACTTAAATATAAATAAAACGGAAATAATGTAAGTTATTTATTCTTTCTCTGTGGACTGGTACTGGTCCGTGGCCCGGGGTTTGGGAACCACTGCTTTAGACCAGTGGCAGTCAACCTGGTCCCTATTGCCCACTAGTAGGCATTCCAGCTTTCATGGTGGGTGGTAGCGGAGCAACCAAAGTATAAATAAAAAGATAGATTTAACTATAGTAAGTTGTTTTATAAAGATTTATTCTGCCAAACTTAGCGAAAATCGACATAAAGTACTTGATAAGTAATTATTATTATATGCTTTAACTTGCTGTAACTCTGCTTTATAGATTTTATAAAGTAAAGTTACTTCCCTACTTTATAAATCACCATTACTATGGAACCGGTGGGCGGTTAGAAAATTTTACTACTAACAGAGATAAGAAAGTGGGCGGTAGGTATAAAAAGGTTGACTACCCCTGCTTTAGACAAATGAATAGACTGATGAGGTTCCATGCTGTGGCTGATGTAACAGACAGTGGTACAATCACAGTGCTGACACCTGAGGAATAAAGTCTCTTTCCTTCCCGGGGAGCCACACAGCCCTTCTGACCTACATAAAAACCAAGAGAGAGTCGATGTCTGCAAGAGGCCTACACCTAGGATCCTGGAGCAGTGCATAGCACATTATAGGCATTCTTATTTCTCTCACTTCTCCCTGTTTTATTCTCATTTCTTTGTGCTAAATAAATAACTTAAAACCTGGGTTGAGAACAGGAAGAAAGTACTGACCCCCAGATCCTGTGTGTGTATTGGTTTTGCTGCTCTAAGGAAAGAGGCTCAGGGGCAGAAACCCCACCAAGAATCTCTGTGGCTGAGCGTGAGGGGTACTGCCCACCAGCGCCTGGGTCTGGGTGCCCAGGAGAGAAGTAAGAAGAAATGCCCTCCCTCCTTAGGGGGAGGAGCCCCTGGCAAACTGAACCGGCCTCATCTTTTTTTTTTTTGTATTTTTCTGAAGCTAGAAACGGGGAGAGACAGTCAGACAGACTCCCGCAGGCGCCCGACCGGGATCCACCCGGCACGCCCACCAGGGGCGACGCTCTGCCCACCAGGGGGTGATGCTCTGCCCCTCCGGGGCGTCGCTCTGCCGAGACCAGAGCCACTCTAGCGCCTGGGGCAGAGGCCAAGGAGCCATCCCCAGCACCCGGGCCATCTTTGCTCCAATGGAGCCTTGGCTGCGGGAGAGGAAGAGAGAGACAGAGAGGAAGGAGAGTGGGGGGTGGAGAAGCAAATGGGCGCTTCTCCTATGTGCCCTGGCCAGGAATCGAACCCGGGTCCCCCGCACGCCAGGCCAACGCTCTACCGCTGAGCCAACCGGCCAGGGCCTGAACCGGCCTCATCTTAATTCATCAACCTACTTTTATTCCTAAAAAGCTATTTTATTTCTTTTTTTCTGGGGGGGGAGAGCACTAATGCAGTCCCCCACTACCACAAATTATGCAGTCGACTTTCCCACATTTGGGGAAATGGCAGGGGTCAGCACATCCAGAGTGCAGTGGATAAGCCTCGTCCTGGGAAAATCACCTTTGTGATCGTGTTATCTCCCCTGAGAGGTAAGTATTAAAAACAGCTATTTTCAGAGGAACTAATACCCTCTTCCCAGTTCCAGCCTAGCCCTCACTCCTCCAAAAGAGCAGGCCTGTCTTACAGTCCCTCCTGTAAGTATTTTACTTGTTTGGGGACATTGAAAGGTTTGGGAGTGAAGGAAATCACAATTGATAAATGCCTTCAAGCGACAGTGAGACATACACCCCCACCTCAGAGGCATTCTCCTGGAAATTGGGTAAAATGAGAAAGCAAAGGGTTGGGGAGTCAGGGGGCTGCCGAGCTCTGTGACCTTAGACAAGTCACTTAACTTGGCAGAGCCTCAGATTTTTTCTTTTCAACAGTATAGAAATCTCTCCCGCACGAGGGGTTCATTTTCCTAAGCTGGTGCTTACTGAGTTCCTCTTGCGTGCTGGCCATTACGACAGTTATGTCATTCAGTTCTCACAAGAACCCGTGAGAAGGGAACGCTTCCTCCGTCCTAAGAGAGGAGACAGCTGTGTGGAGGGCCCGTGACCGCCTGTGGGCAGAGACCGGTGTTCTGCTCCGCAGCTGGGAGGGGCCCGGTGTTCTGCTCCACAGCCTGCACACTCTCCAGTCACCACAGCTGTCTCCCGATGGGCGGATGAGGTCATGGATACCCCAGGCCTTTGGAAAGTTTCGAGCCTGGAGAATATGAGGTGTTATTTCTGAAAGTTTGGACAGTGGGAAAGAGAGGGGCACTTTTCCTTTTTTTAAGCTTCCCCATTCAGGGTCCTCTTTTTAGACACTTGGCAGCCAGAATTCTCTCCTCCCCTTGGTCTAGAAGTATTATCTCACTTGTTAGAGATGACCCATAAACCTGGGGTCAGTTGGCAGTGGGGACAGAGCTGTGAGGACCTCACTCACTCCCTCTGCCCTGGCCCCCTGAAGGTCCAGGCCAGGGCCCGTCTGGCCGCTGACCCCCATGTCTCCATCTGGAATGGAGGGAATCTGAGGGAAGAGGAGCACAGGCAGGGGCAGTGGGGGTGGAGCAGGAAGGCAGAGACCCAGGTTGGGGGTGCCTGCGACCGAGAGCGGGAACAAAGGGGGGAAGCTGGGCCCTGGCACCAGCGTCTCAGACACTGAACTTCTTACAGCCTGAGTTTGCCCGGGGGAGTTTGATGGTGGGCTTTAATCAGGGTGCCGCAGTCACATGTTTAATAAGCCCTCAGTTAAACTTGGTTTTCTTTAGTGCTGGACTTCTTAAAATATTTAAAATTGTACTGAGTCCTGTAACTCTTCAGAAGTGGGTGTTGGTGCAGCAGTTCTGTCTCCCAAACTCACTTGAGGTTGGAACGTCTCCCGCCTTCTTCGAGTCCGCTGTGCGGCAGAGCCCGCTTTAACAAGTGCTGATCTAGGGCAACTCTCCCATTTCACAGATAGAGACAAGGAGGGTGGGGACCTATGCGGCTTCTGCACTGGCTACCATCCTGGGTGCTCTCATCCCTGGGAGCTGAGAACCACGCCACACCTGGGTCTAGGGGTTAGAGAAACGTGTGGCTGACGCTGTGGAGCATGGAAGACAGGACAGCTGCCCCTCCTTCCAAGGGGCTGGGGCTATAAATGGGGTGAGGCTTCTTGAAAGTGAGGAGCATGTAACAGAGTAGAGGAGTGACACAGCTAGACAGGTCACCCCAAGAACAGTTTCTGCCTGCCCTAAGTCTTAGCAAGGACCACCCGGTCACTTCTCAGGTTCCAAGTCCCAGTCCCCAACCCTGAAGTCATTAGACCTACTCAGAGACACTATCCCGACCTCAGTTTCCCCACTTGCTAATGACTCCTTTCTGAAACAAAGCCCCGTGGTTTCTGGAGCCAGACAGCAAGCTCGGGAGGAGAGACTGGTAAATGAGGCCCTCTGCCCAGGGATGGAGGCTGCACGGTTCCCAGGCCTCAGTCCTTCTCCGGGAAGTGGGCCAAGGTCCCTGCAGCCCTAGTCTGCATCTGCTCTAATGAGTCTCCCTTCTGATAATATCAGATGGGGCACCAACTTGCTCAGGTCCAAGGAGCTTATTCCTAAGGGGTTTGAGAAAGGTGGCCTTCCCCACCCTCTAACTATGAGGAGAGGACTGGTTGTCACCTTGTCTTTTCCTGAGGGTGGGGCAAATAGGATTCTGATGTCCTGAAAGAGCTGGAGGGAAGGGCCAGAGTGGAGGCCTGGAGAAGCCCGCTCCCCATTTTATATCCGTTATAATATATCACTCCGGGACTTTCTCCTCCCAGTTCCGAGCCCAGCCAAGGCAGCTGTTGTCCAGACCCAGACAAAGACCTGATACTCCTTCCAGCCAGGCAGTCTGGGAGGTCTGTGGATAGGTGGGGGTGAGGGATGGCCAAGAGAGAGGGCAAGGAAGAGCCTGGACAGGAAGAGTCGGCATGTCTTGTTCTCTGGTCCACGCCCTTTGTGCTAAGACAAGGCTCGATCGTCACTTTCTGTGGGGCCCCGCCGGACAGCCTCCCCCTCCTGCTTTGCTCCTCAGCCACATGCCCTTGGGCTGAGCTAAGTCCAGAACCCGGCTGAGTAGGGGAATTGTTCTGAGAAAGTGGCCCATTGGCTGGTTGCTATGGAAACCGACATACCACAGTGCTGACCCCGGAGAGGTTTAGCACGCTCCCCCAGCAGGGATGCCAGCAGCTGGACTGCAGCTGTTACAGCCTAAGTGGGGGCTGGAGCCGCTGCCAGCAGTCCCTGCTGTTTGCCCAAACTAGTCCGGCAGCAGCTCCCCCTATTTGCTCCCACCCCTAATCTTTGTGCAGCCTCCCTCTTCCACAGCCAGGAAGGGAGCTGTGGAGTCTGTCCTGGCTGGAGGAGGTGGGCATGGGGAACAGAGCCTGACTCTAGAAGGAGCATGGTACACCCTTAAAGAACAGTGTTGCATCCTCCCATTGCATTTCTGGGTAAACTAAGGCTCAGCCACACAGCCATCATGGCAGGACTTTGCCTCTGGTCCTCCCAGCAGCAACTGGGCACTGCTATGGAGTGTTAGCTCTGTGTGGACAGAAGCATTTAACCAGCACCACTCCCTGATACAACAATGGGGGGTGAGGGGTGTTACTGACCGGACAAAAGGAGCATCAAAAAATTGATCACAGAAATGGAAAGAGGATACACAAAGAAGAAAAGAAGAGTGGGTTGGGGAGCAGTAGGGGATGGGAAGCAGAGAAAGTTAGAGGAGGCGAGTAGGGAGGAGAGATGCCCCTTGAGGTGAGGAGAGGCTAGACTCCAGCTAGGTTCTGAGCCCCTCCCTCCCCAAAGCAGCAGGCAGCCTGAGGCCTGATTGCTTTAGAAAGGAGAGGAAGGGGGAGCAAAGGTGGAGTGGGTATTAAGATCGTTTGGGGAGGCATCTCTTGGCATCCCATAATGCCTTGAGCTCCCCAAGTCGCCTAAAGCAAACGCACTCCCTGCCTCCCCTGTTGTGTGAAGCAGCTAGATAGTCCAGGCTGAGTTGTGCAGGGCACTCAACAACAACCCCAGCAGGCGGGCTGAGGTGGAACTCCCTGCCCCTGGGTATGGGGGCCCTATCAGCCATCCTTCCTTGCACAAGCAGCCAGAGCACACACTTCCTTTCAGACCCCTGCACAATCTGCCTCGCACTGGGTGTGTTCTGACCCTCATCATCACCCCTTAAGGTTACTTCCTGCTCCTGCAGGTGGACGTGCAGCCTATCCCCTCTTCCAACTCCCCTGTCTTGTCTAGAACTGGGTTCCAAGTCAGTGCCGTTTGAGCAGGTGACTCTCTTCTCTCTTCCCTAACCGGTCTCACTGCTGCTCATGAACTGACACCCTTTTTCATACTCTTCCCCTCCAGCCACTCTAAAATCACTGGTTGAAGGGGGCTAAGGGGGTGCTGCATCTTCTGGTCCTTTTGAGCTGTGGGAAGTTGATCTCTTTTTGAAGTCTTCTTCACTCCACAGACAGGTCTCCAGGAACAACTTGGGAAGTTGCCAACATCATTACATGCTATAATCAAAGACCTAGCTCTGCAATAGGCCAGCAGCTTGCTCTTCCTCATATCACCTTTGTAACAAAAATCTGGTATCTTAGCTGAGTGATTGCTATTATGTTTGCAGAGCCAATAACAATAGCATCAGAGCTGATGCCCTGCTCCTCACTGCCTCTCTACCCTCTGAGCAAGATTGGCTGGTCAGTTACAGATGCTCAGCCTTGACTTGGGGGTGAGACACACCGGCTGAAGAGCCTGGAGTTCCTGCCCTTGGCCAGTGAGACAATCAAGGCATTTACTGAGCAATCAACTCTGCTCCTAGTGCCATGGGTGTGGCTGTACAGAGGGTTTGTGAAAGAAGTCTTGGGCAAGGACCCCTGAACAAAAGATATTTGCAGTCTCAACAGAAGATAAGACTGAACTACTACGTGAAACAGAGACAAGCCGGTGCCCAGCAGCAGAGCACCCTGCGTGCTTATGCAATGGGAGCGGAGGCACTGCGTTCTCCGGGAGAAGGTATGTCCACAGGAGAGTCCTGCCCATCTCCTGAGGCCGAGTACAGGCGTGCACTTGGTAGAAATAGCTCTTTGAGCAAACTGTGATGGTGAGGGCGAAAGTAGATCTACAAAACCATCCAGATGGTAAAACCAGAGCTTCCCTCTATCTCTCCTCTTTGGAAAAGACAGGTACACAATTATCTGACTCTAGGAAGCAGCAGCTTCCCATCCTGGCAGCTCGTATTCCTTTACCTGCACAAGGTGAGAAGTGGGCCATAAGACCCAGGGTCGGAACCACTTTGGAACTTGGTCACATCTCACCTGAATGATGACCAGGATTTACATCCTTCACATCACTCTCTCATTTTTTTAAGTGAGGGTAGGGGATATGGAGACAGACTCCCACATGTCCCTCAGCTGGTATCCACACAGCAACCCCTGTCTGGGGCCGATGCTCTGCCCATCTGGGGCTGCTCGCAATAGCTATTTTTATCACCTGAGGTGAAGGCTCCAAGGAGCTATCCTCAGCACCCAGGGCCACGGTGCTCAAACCAATCGAGCCATGGCTGCAGAAGGGGAAGAGAGAAAGAGAGAGTGAGAGAGAGAGAGAAGGGGGACAGAAGCAGGAGAGGGCGGAGAAGCAGATAGTTGCCTCTCCTGTGCGCTCTTACTGGGACTCGAACCTGGGACTTCCACACAATGGGTCGATGCTCTACCACTGAGCCAACTGGCCAGGCTGGTTAAATTCTCTAATTTAAATCCCTACCACCCCCTGTGACATTCATTGGAATGTTACAAATGATGAGAGAGAGGCCTGAGGAGGTAAGATGCTGACCTGATATCATGCAGTTAGAAGCAGCAAAGCCAGAATTCATCCAAGGCCATTGGCCGTGGGTCCATCCCCATCCCAATACTCCGCAAGTCCTCCCCATCAGTTTTGTTTCTTACAGGACTCACAGTTGTTAAGAAAACATCTCATACAGTAGAAAAGCATAAAGTTGCTCTAAAGGCCACGGCAATACATTCAGCTGTGTCCATGTACATGGTGGGAGGCTAGAGGGTGAGGCCAGAGCCTGCACGAGCAGCCAGCTTCTGAGAAGACAGCCACTCCCAGGGGCTGAGCTGCCATTTTAAAGAGATAGTGGCAAAAGAAATGGAACCAATTTTAAGTTAAATTAGTTCTCTGCTTTAGAAGTACCGTGTGAGATGCTTCTAAAGCATCCTCACAACTCCCAACCTATGTATGCAGCAAACATCTTTCTGATTAAAAAAGAAAAATTGAAGGGAGAAAATGTGTGGGAGAGTAAGTGGGTTGGGACAATCAGCAGAGAGTGGTCATGTGTTGAGGAGCAGAGGGCAGGGAGATGACACAGGGAGCCAATCAGGCCCCCAGCCAGGCTCGCTCAGCAGGGTCCATGGCTGAGTGACTGATCAGTACTCCGAAGCAGGAGAAGAGGGACCCTGCCCAGGATCCTGAGAGGAAGAAAGGCCAAGAATGCCCTTCAGCTAGAGCAAAGGGCATAGTTTTGAGCAAGAGCGCTAAGGAGCCAGGCTCAGTGTACAAGAGCAGGGCAGTGACCTGTATGCACAGGGCCTGGGGACACTGCACACTGGCGGGGACTTCCCCACACAATAGCGGCTCTCAGGGTACCCGACAGAAAGAGCCCATACTCCTGGTGCACAGAGTGGCTTACAACCAGAGCCACAGGTGGAACAAAAAGGTTACTTTATTGGTCACTTATTACAGGATTTTTTTAAATGTTGGAGCTGGTGGAGATTTTAGGGACCACTTTGTATGTGTCCTGGCTTGGGGCCTAGAATACCCCAGATGCCCCCATAAAGTGTATGCAATCAATGAATGAATGAGTGAATGGAGAGAAACACAGAATTCTGAAGTCTACAACTGATATTTATGATGATGTGCTGAGACCCCAAGACAGTACTGAACCAGGAGAAAACTGCTCTGAACACTGAACTGCCTTTCAAGCTCACATCTGAGAGCCAGTGCTCTGAGTAGGATAATTCCTGGGGAATCAGAATCCAACACAATTCTGGCTGGCCACCCTGCATGGAGTTCCTAGTATGTGGCAGACATCCTGTAGTACTTCACTGCCCCTTCCATCCAGAATAGAATGAGGTGCATGGTGGCGGTCACAGCTCTGCCGCTGCTGCCACTGAGGCTGCACAGAAGCTAGGCTGCAGCAGAAGCCCAGGGCCAGAGACATGCTCCCTGCATCTCTAGGGTCCCAAACAATTTCTGGTGTGTGTTAAAGAGGACCAGGATGTCCCCCTCCCACCTGGATCAGTGGAGTCCTCCAGCACCCCACCCCACCCCCATCACTGGGGAGCAGAGGAGGGGCCTGAGGCTGCCACAAGTCTTCTCTCCCCTGCCATCTCCTCTGCGGCTCTCTCACCGGCCCTGTTTTTCAGACCTCTAGTAATAAAAACAAGCCAATAAAATGAACATGAAAATATATTCATTAGGATTTATAATGCTCATTAAAACTGCCTGCGTACGAAAGCATGACTTAGCTTCATATAAGTGGGGAAAAATGCAAATTATACAGCATGCAAAGAAGATATTTTCCTAATCGTCCAATCAAATGTCAGCCCAATTATCTGTAGCCAACCCAGTGGGTTAAAATGATACTCTCTCTCCTTGGACACAGTGAGGTGCCGGAAAGTGTTTCATTTTAATAAAAATGAAATCTGGACCCTGCAGAAAACCAGCTTCACTAATGATGTGTTTACACAGAGAAAGACAATTTCTAGTTAATGGTGATGACTACCGAGAACAAATTAAACTTCCCGGAGTATATGGGTTAGAGATAATGGGAAAGGGGGAAAAGTTATGGTTTTAGTGTGTGCATGGCGGCATGGGGGGGCGGGGGACAGGAAGAAAGAAGCTGAGGAAACTTCAGAAGGAAGTTGAGGGGGCAGGGGTGCTGGAGTAGGTGCCAAGGAGAGAGCTTGAGAGGCTGGCTGCATCAGTTCTGCTGGGACCCAGCCATCGGCTCAGGCAGTGGGCACTGGCAGCTGGTTCTGGGCTCTCAAAACCACAGGCTGGCCACCCTCAGCTGGGGTAAGGTCCCATTCACTCTGCAAGCTCAGACCCCGGGAATCCGTCATTCCTTCCTTCTTGGGAAAGCAGGTTACTGATTCCTACCATTCCCTGGTCATTGGGAAAGGGGAAAGGGGTTCTTATTTCATCCCCACTGGCTTAATGATGGCAAAGACTGAGGCAGGCCTGGGCCTCAGAGCCCTCACGAAAAGCCAGTGGCAAACAAACTTGAGATGGGCAATGGAGGAAGCAAAACAGACAGGAGAGAGAATGAGAAAATAACAGTCATGATGATAACATAACTTCACCTACCCTTTACCAAGTCCTAACACCTGGTGGGCACTGTTCTAAAACACAATCAATTTTTATCCTTACCCGTGGGGCAGTATTATCATTTTCTTCCTCGTTTTCAAAGCAAAACTGAGGCCAAAAGATATTACCTAACTGCTCAATGTCACATGCCTAGTAAGAGAAGAAGTTGGGTTTCTATACAGATCTGTCTTATTCCAACAGTTATGCTCCTAACCATTAGGCTACACTATCTTGTTGAAATAAATGTGGAGCCCTTAACTATTGGTATCCTGCAGGCCAATTCACTGCCCGCCCAGCCCATGAACTCAACTTCCTATCCACTCCTTTGGCCACTGGAAGCCACAAAGACACTCTTTTAACAGCAAAATCTCCAGAACTGGCAAGCCCTTCTTCCCTCTCCCGCCCCCCTCTCCCCCACCTCCGACAGCCAGGTGAGCAGGGCAGGGAGGAGGGAAGGAAGCCAGGATTCTTCCGGTGTACAGTTTTAATGTATGTTCTTTCGTAAACAAGAATAATCATTTGTGAACAGGCCCAGATGCAAACAGTCCCCAAATCAGGAATTTGAGCTCAGAGGCACAGAATAATACAGCTTTGGGGAAGATTTAATAATAGTAAAATTAAAATTATAACTGAAGCATAATGAAGAATGTGGTACAAACAGGCACTGCAAAAGAAAAAAAGAAAAGAAACCCTGCATAGATTAGCCCCTATGGAATAGTGATTGGTTGAGAGCAACAGTAAACAATGCACAGAAATGCAACTTAATTATCTCACAATTCTTAACATTCTACCAAAGCCACGCGGAAGCTTTGATGTTAGCAGCAGCCAGGCAGCGGCAGCAACTGCTCGTCTGTGTCCTCTGCTCCTGGAGGACGATCATTACTAAGAACTGTGCGACCACTCCAGCAGCGGAGCCAGAGCAGAGCAGTGGGATTGATCTGCTGGCAAACCAGGAAGTGGACGAGAAAGCATCTGCCCGGGGCTATGAAGTCAGGGGAGTAAGTGGACAAAAAGGAAGCTCTGAGGATTGGGCACAAGGATCAGGACACTGGTGGGGAAGGATCAGCTGACAATATGTCCCAAGAGCTAAGTGGAAAGGCCTCCTTGGGGAGCCCCATCTGTCAGCCCCAAGATTGGCTTAGTGAGAACTAAGTACTTGCTGCCTGTCCCCAACCCAAACACACACAGTGAGTGCCACCTGGTCGGGAATGTCTGTGTTATTCTTGGGTTTTCCCATGTGGTACCCAGCCAGAGTTCTGCGCAGTTGGGGAAGAGACTAGAGAAAAGATGATGCTTGATTCTGAATCAAATGTCTCTCTCTCTCTCTCTCTCTCTCTCTCTCTCTCTCTCTTTCTCTTTTGTAACAGAGACAGAGAGAGAGAGAGAGACAGAGAGAAGGACAGATAGAGACAGACAGGCAGGAAGAGAGAGAGATGAGATGCATCAATTCTTCATTGCGGCTCCTTAGTTGTTCATTGATTGCTTTCTCATATGTGCCTTGACTGGGGGGCTGCAGCAAAGTGAATGACCCCTTGCTCAAGCCAGCGACCTTTGGGCTTAAGCCAGTGACTATGGGGTCATGTCTATGATCCCATGCTCAAGCCAGCAACCCTTCGCTCAAGCTGGTGAACCTGTACTCAAGCCGGATGAGCCCACGCTCAAGCTGATGACCTCAGGGTTTCGAACCTGGGTCCTCTGCATCCCAGTCTGATGCTCTGTCCACTGTGCCACCGCCTGATCAGGCAATCAAATGTCTCTTTTAAGGATGCTTCTGATGATATCTGAAGAGACGATTCAGTGGACATCCAAAGCCCAGCTCTAAGAGTCCATGATCCACCTTCTGTCTTCTGAACTCATTCCAGAACATGGCACACCGGCTACACATCCATTTCTTTCCTCCTGGGAGCCCCCTATATTCTTTGTGAATGGTTGTTCTCGGGAACAGGAGAGATTTTCAGCATTCAGTTGGTTAGGTGTAGTCCCCCTTGGAAACAGGGGAATGGGCAAGATGACCTCTGGTGGTCACAGGCACATACAAGAAACATAAAAAGCCAGCACTGTGGACCTTGAAGTCTCTCCCTCAGGTTAACTCGGATCCTGACCTCCTTACCTCTGCTTGTTCAATTTCCTAGGAGGTCTCCTGACTTTGTTGGTTTGGTTCTGGAAGTGCAGTCAAGACTAAATCCAATTGATCCCTAAATCATAAGATGGCCTGGGGACCCCAGCCCCTCGGTGATAGAAACCGGGGTGCTAGTCCTGGGGCCTTCCACTCAAGGGCTCACCTGATTACTGGAGGCAGGGCCACCCAAGTCTACAGGAAGTCTTTGATTCCCAAAGAAAATAACCAATAAACAGGTGTCCCGTCTGCCAGGGGGGGGGGCGGCAGGGGTGAAGGAAAAGATGGCTTTGCCTGCACACAGAGTGGGGGTGCTGCCATAGGGCCCAGCATTGCCAAGGCCCAGGAATGAAATAGGTTCTGCAGTCCCTCGGGACTGGAGGCTTCACTGCTGTCTCCTGGAATCAGTTCTGAAGGCTCCTTCATTGTCCTGCGCAGGTTCAGTCCCCCCTTTTACAGATCGGGAAAACTCAGGTGAAGGAGCATCGTAGCAATAGTCCTGGTCTTGCTGTGTCTCTTTTACTCCTGACTCCAAATAACAGTAGAGGGCGGTCATTGAGACCTCCAGGGGGCAGTGGTAAAACTGAGGGGGCCTATACTGATTGATTATGTCCTGCTGAGGGTTGAGGGCTGGGCGGGGAGAGAAGCTCTCAGAACTGATACATTTATTCCAGATGCTGAGCTTTAGAGACTGGTGTGTTAGAGCTTATCAGAAGTTCACCCCAATCCTGCCTCATTTGACAGGCAATGTCTAGAGCTGCCCCCACCCCCTCCACCACTGGTACTTACCACCTTCACCAATCCCAAACTCAGTATCTGGTAAATCTCTAAAATTACCCTGTACTTGACTTCCTAACCTTTATCTCATGCTGAAAATATCTGGCTGAATTACTGTTGATTGTCCAACCCCTATAAATTCCTAGAGCATAGGGGGCTTGTGGGTGTTCAGCAATGTTGCCCCAGCGTCTGGCATGCAGAAGGCTCCCCATAAGCATTGGCTGAATGAAAGAATAAAATGCCCAGAGCTTAGAGCCTCACCTCACTCTCATTTCCACCCTCCTTTTATCAATTTCACCTTGGGCGGTGGCTCAGTCTCATTTTAAAAACCTGCTCCAGCTATGAGCAAGGCTGGAGCTCAGGGCCAATGAGGGGCTGTGTGGGACAAAGGCACATGCTCCTTGAGTCTGCAAACTTAATAGCACCGCCTACTGAGTTCTCACTGGGTAGGTACCAAGCATGGCTCCGAGCCCTTGGCACATAGTAGCTCATTTCATCTTCACAACGTGGATTTTTTTAATCCTTCCAAGTCCAGTAACTGGCCGTGGGGCCATGTCATAGTCACTTCTTTACCTGGCTCTTATTTTCTCCCTTATCTATAAAATGGAGAAGAGCAGGCACTAACCTGGAATGTCTGCTAGACAGTATCTGAAAGGACAGAGGCTGTGTATCCACTTGCACATCCTCAATATCCAGCACAATGCCTGGCACATGGTAGGCACTTAGTAAACGAACAAAGTCATTTTCTATCTAGCTCGGTTCCAGACTTCTCATTCTACATTTCCCACTGTTCTGCAGCACACAGATCAGTTTCCCATTTCCTTTGGGCTCAGGAGGCCTTGTCTGTTGATTCCTGGAGCAGCAGAGGACCTCCGAATTAAAATTCACCTAGATCCTTGTCCTCAGTGTTATGGAAAGTGAGGCAGGGACACCTGACTCAGCTCTAGAGCTGGAGGAGGAGAGGGGTGGCCAGGGCAGGAAGAGGATTCTGTGGTACCCAACCTGGAGTGGAGGCAGCATCACAAAGTGGCATAGCCTCATGCATTACCACAGGGTACAGGAAGTCAAGCCAACCTGGGAGCAGGCAGGGCAGAGCAGAGGGTTCTCTTCATCTTACAGATGTAGAAACTGAGGCTCAGAAAGGATGAGCCACTTGCCCGAAGTCATGCAGCTTTAGTGACCAGGGATCCTGGCACTCAGAGCTAGTAGGTCTTTTCCCCTTTTCCTCCCCTGGATGCCCCTGCCCTTGGGCTGCTGAGCCCTTGGCCTGCAGGGAGCTGCTGAAGGCGTGGCCTTGCCCCTCCCCAGGGCTGACTCTCCTGGCACTCATGGCAGCCCTGGAGGAATATCAAAGTGAGGTTGGGAAGATGAAAAACTGTTTGTGATTTTTTGCACTTACATATTTAAAGACACATTTTATTCTTTGTAAAAAAAAAAAAAACTGCTTGGCAGTTGCCTTGGTGCTAAATCTCTGAGGAAGATGTTGGAGGTACACACCTCTCCCCTCCGGCTGTCTAATGGCACAAGTGGCTGCGTTTCTGCTTGTTTGTCTCCTTGTGTGCTCTCCAGTCCCTGGGAGCCGAGGGAGCCTGGCGTTACATAAGCACCTCATCAGAATAAACATCCAGCTACATGCTGCTCCCTCAGCCTCCACCCCGAAGGAGAGCTTACCTCAACCGTGCTTTCCAGAGAGCAGAGGGAGATTTTTGTTCCTGACAGGCAGTCACCCTGGGGAGCTGAGCCTAACCTGGAGAACCTCTGGACAGCTTGCTGGGGATAAAGGATCTCCTTGACTCTGACCTCCAGTCCCCTCCAAACATCCTGGCATCCGTAATAGCATGTCTTTATTCATAGAAAACCTATTGTGTGCCAGGCTCTGTACTAGGCACCAAGGATATAATAAGGAGTAAGTCAAGTTCCCTTCCTGGAGCTTAGGTAACAGACTCACAAAGAAGTAACTACTGAGAAATGTATATATATATTCTGGGAATCAGTTGTGAAGGAGAGTCTGCTCTGTCAGGAAATAAGCAGCATTCACACAAGGCCTCTAAGAAAAGGAGAGGAAGGAAAGAAGGAAGGGAGGGAGGGAGGGAGGAAGGAAGGAGAGAAGGAGAAAGGGAGGGAGAGAAGGGGGAGGAAAGGAAGGAAGGAGGGAGGGAGGGAGGGAGGGAAGGAGGGAAGAAAGGAAGGAGTAAAGGAGGGAGGAAGGGAGGGAGAGAAGGGGCAGGAAAGGAAGGAGGGAGGGAGGGAGGGAGGGAGGGAGGGAGGGAGGGAGGGAGGGAGGAAGAGAGGGAGGGAGAGAAAAAGGGAAGGAGGGAGGGAAGGAAGAAAGGAAGGAGGAAGGGAGCGAAGAAAGGAAGGAGGAAGGGAGGGAAGGAGGGAGGAGGGGAGGGAGGGAGGGAGGGAGGGAAGAAAGGAAGGAGTAAAGGAGGGAGGAAGGGAGGGAGGGAGAGAAGGGGCAGGAAAGGAAGGAGGGAGGGAGGGAGGGAGGAAGAGAGGGAGGGAGGGAAAGAGGGAAGGAGGGAGGGAAGGAAGAAAGGAAGGAGGGAGGGAGGGAGGGAGGGAGGAAGAGAGGGAGGGAGGGAAAGAAGGAAGGAGGGAGGGAGGGAAGAAAGGAAGGAGGAAGGGAGGGAAGAAAGGAAGGAAGAAGGGAAGGAGGAAGGGAAGGAGGGAGGAAGGGAAGGAGGGAGGGAAGGAGGGAGGAGGGGAGGGAGGGAGGGAGGGAAGGGGGGAGGAAAGAAGGAAGAAGCGGTGAATTAGGATGTACAAGCTGAACAGAGTCATACGTGACAGGAGACAGGCACGAAAAGCAACATGGAAATAGCAAGGGGAGGGCTGAACCAAGTCGCGTCTCTGTCCTCGGCTACTCCCTAATGGGCTCTGGTCTGGCAGAACTCCCTCCTTTCTTGACTCTGAAAGGAATACCACGGCTGGGGGGGCCCTGGGGGTCTGCTTACTTAACCTCTTTGTGCAGTTGCTCCCTCCCCTGTAAAATAAAGCCAATAATAATATCGACGTGATAGGAGTATTGTGAGAACTAAATGAGAAACTACATGCAAGCGCTGAAAAGAGTGCCTGGGACATAGCAGGCCTTGGAATATACAGGGATCAGTGTTATTACTTTTATTACTATCACTACCACTGTGGTTGGCCAGCTTCCAAGGACCTGAAAAAAGGCCTCAAAGGCATAAAAACACTTCTGGATGTACTTGATTCACCACATGGTACAAACGTCAACTCTTCACTTCCAACCCAAACATATCAGAAACGGCCTTCCTACTCTTTCTTGACTATGACATACAAAACCCTTTAGAAGAGACAGCCCTTCAGCACGGGAGCTGCTAGGGCAACACTCACAGGGATAGGTTATGCTGCCTGTGTTGCAGGTCCAAGCCAACAGGTCACCTGCTTAGGTAGAGCTCAGTGCATGCAGGTCTGTTAATGAGCTCCACAGATGCAACCGTGTGGGCCCCCTAACCAGGAGAACATTCTGAGATGTTCAAAACTCAACTGAAATTGTAGCAGACAGAAAATGAGAGAGACAGACTAGTCGGCCTATTGTGGCTGTGGACCCGCTCCAATATATCAGATTGCTTACACTCCTGTGTGTCTGCTGAAACTTCGGATTCACTCACAGGTGGCTATTTCTGCAGATCACCCGAGCAGGGCCCCAGCGAACGCCAGGAGCCTCGCTCGCTGCCTGCACGTGGCTTTTCAGGACTGCCGCCGCAGCCCTCCGCAGGGGCAGACACTTTCTGCGGACCGGAGGACAATGAGCCTACCTCAGAGTTGGCCCCCTTTCCCCCACCCCTTTGCCGATAGCTGCTGAAATTCTTTCAGATGGCTTACATCTTTCTCCCCTCTCCCCCCTCCTTGATGCATAAAAATGCTTGCACACTGCTAGATGAAGGACACATAGTCTTTCCGACCTAGCTATGATATGCTCACGGTTTAGCCTCCGTGCTCCACAACCAGTCTCTTTTTCTCTTTATTTTTCTTTCTTTCTTTTTTTTTCTTTGCTAACAATGGCCTAATAAACCTTGTTTTTTATAAAGACTTTCAGCGATGGAAGTTAAAATTTTCGTTTAACACTCCTTAAAAGAGTGGGCTGATGCCTGCACACGGCCCCCGGACCCCACTGGTGAAGGGGCTAGGGTTCAGAGCTGTCCTTGGGGGCAGCAACCCAGTCTCTGCCATCTGAGCCTGGCAGTTCCACATCCCGGGGGAGCTACGTGGACCTGTCAGGGAGTACCAGGCTTATTCTGGTCCTCAGGACCCCACCACTCACCATCACCCTCATTCCAAGCTGGCCATGTCCCACCTGGAACGCCTCACCAGCACACAGTGTTCTCAGGCAGGGAGTCATAGCTTGTCGCAGCTTCCTAAAGGCCTCCTCACCTTTTCCTTTCCTTCCTCTTTTCCTTCCTTCCTCCCTCCCTCCCTTTCTTCCTCCCTTCCTTCCTCCCTCCCTTCCTTCCTTCCTTCCTTCCTTCCTTCCTTCCTTCCTTCCTTCCTTCCTCCCTCCCTCCCTCCCTCCCTCCCTCCCTCCCTTCCCTTCTTCCTTTTTTATTTCCTTGGCCTTCTTTCATCCATTCTATGTACTGAAGCCAGAGTCTTCCCAAAATACAGATCTGGCCAAATCAATTCCCTGCTTAGAAGTCACCTACGTCCCACCCTTCCCTAGACAGCCCAGGATTCAAGACCCATGACCTCCAGCTCCGCCCCACACCACAGCCTCTGTCTCACTCTATGCTCCTCAGAAGGAAGCCCTTGCATCTCACACTCCTGCCAAGCCCTCTCTAGGCACTTAACTCCTCTGCCTGGAGCACTTTCACCCACTACCCTGTCACTTGGTTAAGGCCTCATCCTTCAGGTATCAACCCAGACCCTTTCTCCCACAAGGAGCCTTCCTTGACCTCACACAATTTTATCAGGTACCCTCCTCAGTGCTCTCAAATAGTCTTCCCTTGCCTGATTACAACATCTCCCATCTTAGACTAGAAGCACCTGCTTTTCCCATTATCTGTTACTATTCTTTCACTGTTCTCTAAGCTCCAAAAGCACATACACCCCCTCCTGAACGATGCCTGAACATATTGGGCCATAAACATTTGTGGAATGAATAACCAATGAATAAATGAATGAACAAGGAGCAAATGAATGAATGAGTTAGGATATGTAAACTGAAAAAAATAATACCTAACAGGAGGTCATTGCCACAGGGGAAGCTGAGCACACCACACCAGCGACAGACGCACAGGCCAGAGGCATGGAGGGGTCTCAGCTGATCCAGCAGATGAAGAGCAAGAGTGGCAGGGAGATGTGGAGAAAGGCCTGAGGACAACTGAATACACAGGCTCTCTCCCTCCTTCCCCAGAGCGCTGCACCCCGCCTGCAGAATCTCAGCTACTTGAGAACAGAGGTTCCTCAATAAGGAGACTTATACTATTTTATAAACTTTCTTTAAATTGAAATCAGGAAACACACACACATCCACATATACCCCACAGACATCTTCGTTGCTGAAAAGTTGCTCCCTATAAAATAAAAGAAGCTGTTTAAATGTCTTCCTTCCAAGCTAGCCCCACAGAGCTGGAGCTGAGAATACATTAGCCTTTAATGAAGTGAGACTCTCATCTTCCAGGAGACACCTCATTTAGCGCAATTGTTTCAGAGCCATTACAGAAAGACAATTACAAGGAAGCGGGGAGAGTAATTGGAAATGCTGGCAGGAGTTGGGCGAAATGATAATAAATAAAAATATTCAACCTAATAAGCTTCCAGGAGGGGGTGGGATGAAGAAAATCAACATAATTAGAACTGAACCTTAGCAAGGAAAAACAGACAGCAGGGTGGCAAGCGCTCAACTTGTACAGGAAGAAAGAAGAAGTCACATGCAGGGACAAGGGTTCCTGGGCTATTGGCCACTGGCCCCTCCAGAAGCTGCGGGAGGGCAGAGGGGGTGCCCAGAGCCCAGAGCGTGGTGGAGACTCAGTGTGAGCTGATCCTGGCCGCAGAAAGCTGGTGTGCGAGAAAGGCGAGCCCAGCCTGGCGTAGCCAGAGGTCCTCCATGTGCCGAGAGGAGGCCCGAGGAGGCCAGGCCCTGATTCTGCTGCCACCTATCTCTAGTTCTGCATCCTTGGCAAGAGGCCTCGGGCCTTCTGGGCTGAGCTGTTCTCACTTTAAGGTGAGGGAGGGAAGCTTTATGATCCGTAAGCATTCTAGCAGTCTTCTGTGAAGGCCTCTCCCTCTCGTGTTCACTCCTTATCTGATAGGTCCCTTCTCTGGCTCTGACATTTATTTATTTTATTTTTTAAAAATTCAATGATCTGGCTTTCTTTTTTTTTTTTCTTTTAAAGAGTTACCTTACTGATTTTATTTATTCATTTTAGAGAGGAGAGAGAGAGAGAAAGAGAGAGAGAGAGAGAGAGAGAGAGAGAAAGGGGGGAGGAGCAGGAAACATCAACTCCCATATGTGCCTTGACCAGATAAGTGCAGGGTTCTGAACCGGCGACCTCAATGCTCCCAGGTCGATGCTTTATCCACTGCGCCACCGCAGGTCAAGCCTCTGGCTCTGACATTTAAACACAGGGCCTACAAGTGAAGCTGAGAGACTCAGACTAAGCATCATTTATATAAAAATCATTCCTGACCCACCCACTTCCCCCAGGGAGTACTGACACACGCTGCTCACAAGGGTTTAGCACAGGTCCTAGAACACAGTTGTGTGTGTGGGTAGGTCTGTCCCCCTAAAAGGCTATGAATACTGACTGGAGCATTTGCAGAAGAAATTAAATGAGGCCCGGGATTTCTTTCAAAATAACCCCAGTGAGCAGGGGAGTGCTGACTTACATTACAAAGATTTTTTGTTTGGTTGTTTTTTGTTTCGTTGTTTCTGAGAAAAAGGAATGTAAGTAATTTGAGGTTGGAGAACTCAGATTGGTGCCAGTACCTTAGCTGAGAACCTGGTATGCAGTAGACACATCTTCCTGTTGCATAATGCAGACATTGAGTATTGTCTGGGAGTAGACAATTGAGGATCAAGTCCAAGTCAGATTTTAAAACTTTAAAAGATTCTCAGATAACCTCAATCAATCCAAATAAATACAATTCCAATCACACTTAATTTACTGAGTGCCTACAGTGTGCCATGACCTGGACACTCACAGGGGAATAGGATCCCCAAGATCCTTTCCCTGAAGAACTTGCTATGTAACCAGATTCAGGGTGTAAAGCTTTGGGCATGTGGTGAGGCCACACTAGGTGGTGGGACATTTTTCCAGAGATACTAGCAAATAGTGTCACCTCCTGGACAGCGGGCAGTGGCCTAAGTCCATGGTCCTCAGATGAGTTTACAACCCTAACTGTAAAATATTTTAATATACCCTCAATATATACATATGAAACATGAACGTGTGTGTGTGTGTGTGTGTGTGTGTGTGTGTGTGTGTGTGTATTAGACATACTACTCTGCCAATACAGGGTGTGTCTTATGGAACATATTCAACAAGAGAAACCTAAACAGAATGAGATAAAAATACAAATAAATAAAGTAACATTTTCTTCTCTTATTCCAATGGCCCGTCTTGCTTATTCTGTTTTGGAGACTGTGCATGTCGAGTATCAGATTCCTGAGTCTTGACAGGCCTTCCACACAGAAGTAATTCCAGTCTGCTCAGTCTACCAAACAGAATATAACACCTGTTTTTCTTTAGCTGGCCATAGCCTCCAGTTTCCAGTAACTAGTGACAAATGTGCCTCCAGCTTCGTTAGAACCCCAAGACAGAAAACGCAAAGCAGAGGATGTGAAAAGAACCCAGACCCCTCCCTCTGAGTGGAAGTAGACGAAGTCCCATTCATTCGTTCATCTGGAAAGAATGTGCCAGGTTCCGTGCCAGGTTCCATGCCAGGTGGAGTAAGGGCGACAGAGCCATCAACCATGGACCCTGTGCTGGCCCAGCTTCATGTAAATGGATGGACGCAGATATACTTGGGATGTAGGTGGACACTGGTCAGTGTGGGCGATTCGGGCCAGATGCTCTGGATGGGAGAAACTGCTTTCTGCAGAGGGAGCTTTGATCTGTGAAGAGGTGTCATGAGATGAGGGAGGACAGCCAGGCTGAGCCATGCAGTGGAAGAAGAGAGACTTTCCAGGAAAGGAAACGTCTGTGGCAAAGACACAGGGGCAGTAAACTAGGGGGTTATTCTTCTCGGCCTGTCCTCAGCTCCACCTGGAGATCCTGTCCTGAGGTCAGTCGGAGGGAGAGCACGCTTACTAGCACTGCAAATAAGAAAGACAGGGGTATGCTCTCAGACTGAGTGCCCTGGAAGCTGGAGAGTGAGTTCTGCTGCCACGACAGCCTCCCTCAAACATGCCAGTGGTTTGTCCAATAAAACAAGCATTTATTGAGTGCCAGAGGCTAATAGGAGAGGAAGGTATTCTAATGACAGGCCTTCTCTTCTGCTAGGGATGAACCAAAAATGGTCTGGCCTCCAAGTGCGGCAGAGCAGACGACTCCCAGGGCCCATGCTGGTCCCAGGAGGCTACACTCTGGACTCTATGTAGACTCTTAACTAGAGTGAGGCATCGCTAAAAAAAGTAACTGAAATACGGTGTGATAAACAGTCACAGTAAGATGACCAAGGTACACCAGGAGCTCAAGAAAGATGAACTCTAGCTGAGATGTGGTCACACACTACTCATCAACTGGAAACTGAGCTCTAACCAGGTAAATGAGAGGGATGAAGGACTGTAGGCAAAGAGAACCTCACACGTAGAGGCAGAGAGGCACAGATCCTGCTGGCAAAGGCAGATGGTTCTAGGATCCAGCAAATCCAAAGGAGGCCAGGGGTCAGGCCCCTGGGAGGAGACAAGAAGCCCTAGGAGGTCGCTCTCAGGTTCACCCTGCTGTGCCTAGAGCTGGGTACCACACACAGTCAGCGCTTAATAAATGCGTGTTGATTATAGATTGTCATTTCTAGGAAATAAGAGCTGGGATAAGCAATTCATTCTTATAAAACCCCAGGCAGGGCCACATGCTGAGATGCAGTTATTAAAGTCTTGATGAGAGAGGGAGGGAAGAAAAGAGGAAGAAAGAGCTGAGATGGGGCTGCTGCCCGTCATCATGTCGACAGAGCCCCCGCCCCTCGACATACAGGAGCAGCCACAAGGTCTGAGAGGGAAAGTAGACAAGAGCCGTGGACAAGAAAGGAAAACCAGCAACAACGTTCTGGCTCCTAAAGCAGCATCAAGCATGCCCATGATTTCCTTTAATTTTCCCAATAATCCTGTAAGATGAGATTGTTTTTCCTCTTTAAATGATGGGGAAACTGAGGCTAAGACATGGTCCTATCTTAATAGGGGAGGACATGGGAGAGCAGGGATTAGAGCTCAAATCCACTGGACTCTATTCCTCCAGATGCTTCCACAGGGCAGGCGGGCAGGGGCAGGCAGAGATGGACACCAGCAGGTGGTCCAGCTCCCCAGGTTCAGGGTCCCCTCTGGACATCCCTAGGTGAAACCCAGGAGTTGGGGAGGACTGGCCTCAGGACCCAGACTGGAGATAGCCAGCAGCCCTCTAGATCTGGGAGGCTTTCTGTTAAGGGCATCTCAGGAGGACCCTTTGTAAACCAGTCCACAGCAGGCTCCCATCTCCTCCTCACTCCAGCTTTGATCTACATTTCACATCTAGAAGCCAGCACCCATCCTACAAAACCTGGGACCTCCCAGGCCCTGCCAGTGCTTCCTTCTCAGGGGTTGAGGGCCCTGGGTTTCAGTCTAGCCTCTACCACCAAACCTTCCGTGGCCCTAGGCAAGACATTGCCTCCTTTGAGCCTCAGTTTCCTCACTGAGTACTGAGGAATTCAGTGATCTCTAAGGTCTTTGAGCCTTCCAAGAGCCTCTTCATCGCTCTGCTTCTCCTTTTCCTCCCAGGCCCACCCCACAGCAGTCAGGAATCCCTTTCCTCGGGAGAGTCACCTGAAGGCTGAGCAGCCCATCCCAGACCCTGGGAACCCCAGGCTCTGCCATCCTAGTGGCAGGGCCCCTGATTTGACATCAATACCAACTGCTTCATTGGAGGGAGATGGCCAAGTGCGGTGGGAAGCACCCCGTCTCTGGGGTCATGCGGAGTCCACTGCTCTTCTTTCTAACTGTGGAACCGTGAGTGCACAGACAACCTTCCAATGGAGCCTGGCTTCCAGAGGGTGGGCTCAGAGGGCTGGTGGGAGGTCAGCACCGACAATGCATGAGAAGCACTACATGTGGTGGCGGCCACACAGCAGAGCTGGTCCTCTTCTTCAGCCCGCCCCAGGTTAGTGTGACAGCAGGACTCTCAAAGTCCCTGCCAGTCTTGGGAATCACATGGTACAAGGCAGAAAGCTGCCACCCATGCCCAGTCGGTCACCACAGCTCAGCAGTTTCGTGGTGAAAAACCCACCTTCCAGCAGGAAAGGGCTTCCCCAGGGAGAGACCCTGGTGGGTCACTTGAGTGTGATGTACTTTTTTTTTTTTAATTGGGTTTAAAGTTATAAAACAAAAGCAGTGAAATCCTCCTGCCTCTGCAGTTAACGGGGCTCAGGTGGGAATCAGGGGTATTAATTAAACTCACCCAACCTGTCCAATAAGACCGGGTCGTCCCAAGCCCGACGCAGACCCTGCCATGGTCTCCCGTACCACCACAGGTCCCGGCCTGGAGAGGGACCCACTCTGTGGACCAATCTCACTGGCACTCCCAATGCCCCCACCCTAGACGCCCACACCACGTAGCCTAATTCAGTCCTAAGTATTCCTAAGGTGCCTTCCAATTTCCCGCTGTAATAAATGGCACAGAATGCAAATGGAGGTGGATGTGGGACACAGATGTTTGCACTAATTTAATTGAGGGAACACCTTGGATTAAACACTTTGCAAAACACTCACAAACAGGTTCAGTGCATTCGGTAATGAAAAGCCTTCCAGCCTCTGGCACTCTGCTGAGGCTGCCTGGGGGGAGAGTTGCCGGGAGTGGGGGGAAGAGGGAAAGCCCAGAGCAGGGTGGGGACAAGATGCCTCCAAGCGCAGGGATAAAGTGAGGGAGCCAGTCCCTGGGAGGCCTTCCAGCAGATTCCCCACCAGCTGGGGCTAGCTCAAAGAGACAGAATCTGGAAGGGCTGAGATTGAAGTGAGCAGCACCTGCTTCCCCAGGTGGGTAACTGCTCCCCTGTAGGTAGGGGTCAGCAACAGGCAGGTATCTCCCTGTCCTCAGGACTCAGCTCCAACCTGCAGGCCTCACTGTCTATCTGGCTGATGGTCAGTTTGGGATTGGAGTCCCCAGGCCCAGTGATGACCTGTGGTGGCACAGTGGATAAAGCATCAACCTGGAATGCTAAGGTCACTGGTTCGAAACACCAGGCTTGCCCAGTCAAGGGAAATAGGAGAAGCAATTACTATGAAGTGATGCTTCCCACTCCTCCACATCCTTCTCTCTCTCTTCTCTCTTAAAAAAAGAAAGAAAGAAAGAAAAAGCCCTGGCCAGTTGGCTCAGTGGATAGAGTGTCACCCTGGTGTGTGCAAGTCCTGGGTTTGACCCCCGATCAGGACACACCTGAGAAGCAACCATCCAGTCTCTTCCCCTCCCCCTCCCCTTTCTCTCTCTCTCCTCTTCTCACAGCCAGTGGCTCGACTGGTTTGAGTGTCGGCCTCAGACACTGAGGATAGCTCAGCTGATTTGAGCATCAGCCCAAGATGGGGACTGCTGGGTGGATCGCAGTCGGGGCACATGCAAGAGTCTGTTTCTCTGTCTCCCCTCCTTTCACTTAAAAAAAAATGTTCTGTGATCAATGCCACAGGAAAGCATACATGGTAACCTGGAAGGGGACAGTGCAGCAACTTGGCACGAGAGGGTCAAAAGAGCACTGGAGAGAAAGGGAAACATTTTGGCAGAGGAAAAAGCATATGCAGAGATAATGGGGCATAAGTCTAGCCTCAGGAGAGACCGTCTACATGGGCTACTTGGCGACAGGTAGCACACATGAAGATGGGCCACTTTCACAAGCCTTTCTTCCTACCCCAACCCCTGAAAATTTCCATAGTTGGACAAATGTACAATCAGTTTCTGTAATGATTGCTCTGTAAGCCTCAGAGTTCAAATCAGGCCTGGATGATTTTATGTTCCTAAAAACAGAATCCCTAATTTTCAAACACAATGATCACTTCAAGTGTAATAATCATTACAGCAATAACCTCTTATACTTGTATGGTGCTTTATAGTTTATAAAACACTTTCACATATCTCCTATAATCCTCCACCAACAACCCTTTGAGAAAGCTAAAGTAGATAGTATTAGTATTCTTGTTTTCTGGATGATAAAATTAAATCCCAAGGTCCTACATGTAAATAATAGCACTAGAGCTCAAACTCAAGTCTGACACCAAAGTACATGCTTACTCACTCATGCAGCCATTCACTCTGGTCATTCATTCGATTACTCAGTGCATCAGGGAGGATTTGTTGAGCACCTATTATGTACTGAGAAACACTTCAGACTCAGAGCATAGCATGGTGGGGATATTAAGATGATTAAAAGCCTAGATGAAGAGACAGACACCAAAAGACATACCTAAACTGAAGGGAAAACACCAGGATAGAAAGCAAAGCACTGAAACTCAGGAACTAAGAAAACCACATAGCCACTCTCTTCATACACTGCCTCAGTCACACTCTATCACACGCACACAAATACCACAGTTTGTACACGCACATACGACACAGCCATACATTGCACACACACAACCTTATTACACATGATCCCAGGCTGTCCCCAGGCCCCCCAGCATGGAATGCAGACTTCTCTACCACGATGGCTCCACCACTGGCTGGGTAAGAGTCCAGGACTAGCAGCGAGAGGCCGTCCTGTCCCCAGCCCACAAAGCCAGACCAGAGATTCCAGCACATGTGTGAGATCCAGCTTCATGGGCAGCAGGTGTGTGGCTTAGATTCTAGTCAGGAAGGAAGGGTGGAGGGATGGACGGACAGACGAATGGGTGAGTGGATAAATGGGGGAAATGGGAAAATGGGTGGGGACACAGGAGCCTTCACCTACTGCAGGTAGATCCTGACAGCCCTGCCAGTGGGCCCAGTCACATGCAGACACTTCCCTGCCCTCTGATGAGGACAAAGGAGCCCTCGTTCCTTCTGCAAACACAACATCCTTCTTAAGATCCATGTGAGAATGTGTGACAGGAGACACTGTCACCTGGTACAGGGCCTAGCATACAGAAGGAATCAAGGTCTTGCCAACAAGTAAAGGTAACAAATAATCCAGCAACTCCACACAGTCCCAACTGAAGTCAGCTTCTGACCCCCAACCACCATCCCTCCTGGGCTTTGGGGCCTTCTAGAGCAGGGGTCTCCAAACTGCGGCCCCCTGAGGCCATTTATCAGCCCCCGCCGCACTTCCAGAAGGGGCACCTCTTTCATTGGTGGTCAGTGAGAGGAGCATAGTTCCCATTGAAATACTGGTCAGTTTGTTGATTTAAATTTACTTGTTCTTTATTTTAAATATTGTATTTGTTCCCATTTTGTTTTTTTACTTTAAAATAAGATATGTGCAGTGTGCATAGGGATTTGTTGATAGTTTTTTTTTTTGTTTGTTTGTTTGTATTTTTCTGAAGCTGGAAACCGGGAGGGACAGTCAGACAGACTCCCACATGTGCCCGACCAGGATCCACCCGGCACGCCCACCAGGGGCGATGCTCTGCCCCTCCGGGGCGTCGCTCTGCTGTGACCAGAGCCACTCTAGCACCTGGGGCAGAGGCCAAGGAGCCATCCCCAGCGCCCGGGCCATCTTTGCTCCAATGGAGCCTTGGCTGTGGGAGGGGAAGAGAGAGACAGAGAGGAAGGAGGGGGGGGGTGGAGAAGCAAATGGGCGCTTCTCCTATGTGCCCTGGCCGGGAATCGAACCCGGGTCCCCCGCACGCCAGGCCAATGCTCTACCGCTGAGCCAACCAGCCAGGGCCATAGTTTTTTTTATAGTCCAGCCCTCCAACGGTCTAAGGGACAGTGAACCGGCCTCCTGTGTAAAAAGTTTGGGGACCCCTGCTCTAGAGAGTGCCTCTCCACCATTCACCTTCTTCTCGGCTCATTCATCCATCTTTCCATTCAGTCAGCCTGGCAGGGTGCCTGACAGAGCCAGGCATGATTCTAGGTACTGGGATTAGGAGAAGAATAAGGTTCAGCCCTTAACTTAGATAGACAGGCAAACAACTGCGATTGGGGTCCTGTGGTGACATTTGGGACAAAGGAGTGCAGCCCCGTTTCAGGAAAGGGGGATATAAGGCAGTATCACAGGGAGACAGGTGGGCTGGGTGTTCCAAGTGGAGCAGGGGTTATCCAGGCTGTGGAGATTCCAGACAAAGGCAACAGCAGTGCAAAAGCACTGAGGTGTGAAGCTATACAGAGCATTTGGTCAACCCAGTGTATTTGGGTGTCAGGGGTACGATAGTGCCCATGCGTCCAGGTGTCTGTAACTAACGGAAGAGGGAGAAGCAAGGGTGTGGGAGATGAAACTGGGCAAGAAGATAGGGTTGAGTTTCAGAGCCCAAGGTCACCCAGGCCAAGGATGCAGCAGACAGTGAAGAACTACCAGGGTGGCGGGGCACAGGCACGGCCCAGCCAGACTTGACAGTAGGCACTGGGCTGGAGCTATTGCTGGCACGTTGCTAGGCTCCTCCAACCAGAGGAGGCTGCCCTTGGCTGACACTGCTGATAAACAAATGAGGAACTGGTCTCCTCTTTGATGTATGCAATTATCCCAGGGGAAATGGCCAATTTTGGAGAAATTTTTCTTCTATGAAGAGCCAAACTGGCTGGCTAACAGCAAAGGCAAGGAGAGCAGTTCCCACATCAGCACTGTCTCCAGCATCACCACTGTATCCCCGGATTCCACCCACTCACAGCCAGAGCTGCTGGGAGTAGGACTTGGAAATCCTCAGCACCCCCTGGGGATTCAGGGAGAAGTCGGAGAAGGGAGAAAGGAGCCACCGAGAAAGAAAAAAGGGGGAATCCCTCAGGTTGGGTACAGGCTTTCCGACTGTCTGGATTTTCAGTGAGCAGGAAAGAAAGGCAAGGTGGGTGGTGGCAGCCACCTTGCGGCCTCCAAACCTGCTCCCAGCCTCTCGAGTTCCGCTGGCATCAGGGAAGTGTCTCCCTCCCATTCCTTCTCTCCCTTCCCAGTCTCCATTTCCTCCTTCCCAGGTCCCCTCCAGAAAGGTTTGTGAAATAGACCCCCCCTCTCCTGCAGGCACAGTCACACCAACTGAAAGGAGATTTAATTAGCAAAATCTCGTTAGGCAAACGAAATTATCCGTAAGACAATAGTCCTCTGGACAGGGGGTATGATTAAACAAAGCCATTGATTGAGAGAGCCTCTTTGGTTGCTCCCTGGCTGCATCCATCTCTGGGAAGGCTCCACGTGGCTCCCGTGGGCCAGAGGAACAGCCTCCGCCTCCCCCGCAGCCCCACCCCTCCCCACTTGGTCTTTTTCCCAGAGCCCCTTCAGTTGGGGCTGTAGACCTGCAGACCTCGCATCTCATCAGCGGCCTCTCTGCCACCAGATTCCTGCTAAAGTGCCTTGATTGCATAATGTCTATTTGCATAATGTAAATTGCAATCTCCTAGCACGGGAGGCAGGAATCACAGAACAGCCATTATTTTTTACCACTCCACAAAAATTCCACATTTAGAAAGCAGATTTGCAGCTCAGAAAACCGTATAAATCTGAATCTGCCAGAAATGCCATTAAATCACACCAATTAAGCTGGACCAACGAGGAGCCCCTGTCACTGTTCTCCGCACACGTGGACTCCCAGCCTAGACGGAGGCCACAGCAAACTAGAGGCTGTGGCCGTGGGGCTGGGAACCGGAGCTGTGAGAGACAGGAAATTACGTCTTACAGTCCTTAACACACACCCCAATGTAGGTGCCCATCAGCATCCTGTTGGGAAAGGAGCAAGGGGGGCAGAACCAGTCTGAGCTATTTCTAAGCTTGTTGCCTGATTTCTTGTGGGCACAAAATCTGTGTGCAGACTTTTAATTTATAGAACAGGAGAGAACATATGAGGTAGAAGCCTGCACCTGTAGCAAAGGTAGTTGGAATATCCAAGGTACTTCATGTAGGGGTAAACGTTCCTTCCTGCCTTTAGCAGCTCTTCAATGGCCTGTTCTCTCTTCTCCCCAGTCCCCTCCAGCCAAGTGAAAAACTGAAGGCCAATCTTGCTCAGACTGGGCTGGACCGGAATCTGAGCTCCTTTTAAGGGCTGTTTCCTAGGGGTCACTGGGGAGAGAGGTGAGTCACAGGACCCCGGGAAAGGGGCATTCCCTCTGACAGCTACCCAGGATCCCAGCTTCCCCACAGCAGTATACCTGGTTACTCTTTTGCCTCTTTATTGCTCATTCAATATTCATTTGTCAAAGGGCAAGATGCTAATGTGTATTATTAAAATATCAATAGTTTATGAGTGAGCTTTCATGGAGGGTACAGTTAAAGGAAGGATTCTTGACCATCTGTGTCAGAGCAATGGAGAGGAGCAATCTTTCCAGCTCCACTTCGTATTTATTTACTGGGTGGATGAATGACTGAGCGTTCATTCTGAGTAGCTGTTGTGTCCTGGGAATGGCTCTAGCGCTGTCCCATGTGGACTCTGTTTAATCCCACAGCAGTTCTGGGAAGGAGGTACAACCCCATTTTCAGTCTAGAGATGAGGAATCGAAGATAAAGAGATGTACCCTTATCAGCAGTCAAAGCCTCAAACCAACGTGTTATTCCCTGCAAGCTGGAGCCTTGAAAACACAAATGATCTTTATGTTTTTGTCCGTTTCATTACCAGCCCAAATTAAACACTAGTTTCCTGACCTGTTTCACAGGAGGGTGAAGAAGAGAATAGACACTCATCGCATGCTTTCGCACAGACCCCTTTCAAGACAGTGGGCCCCACTTCAGACGTGTCTAAGCAAGTTCTCAGAATCTTTTCTGTACATTTAGAATATCAGAACTGAGGGTGACATCAAAAATGATGTAATCAGATACCCCCATTTTACAGGAGAGTAAAGTGAGGTCCTTGGAGTCACACAATCAAGTCGCTTCCTGATTTGATTTCAACTGTCACTTACAAGGATATTTCTGGATTCAATGAGAAAATGCAGTCAAGTGCTAAGCTCAGTGTCTAGCATGTAATAAGTGCTCATTAAATGTTGGTAATTACTACTACTATTAAGCTGACTTGTGGAAGACTCCAAGACTCCCTCCAAATGCCCGCATCTTTCCAGCAAATCCAAGCTCACCTCCCATGTTTTCCTTGCCCCTCCCTTTCTGCATCAGACACTCAGATCTTAGTCCTTTGGGAAAATAGGCTGGTTCTGTGTCCACTCCTTGGTTGCTTAAGTTTTGTTTCTATCCCCTAAATTCACAACAAAGCATCCAAGGCACCAAGATTCTCCTCCACAGCTGAGCTGCCACTTGGAGCAGGACAATGACAAAGGAAAGGAGCCTGATCCTCAGGGCACCCCACAGGTTATAACGTGTGTCTGAGAGAGAGGAAGGACACAGGACACAGGGAGGGGGCCAGGAAGAAAGGGCTGTCCCGGCCTCCTGTCCCCCGAACAGCCCTAGTAGCCTCTTAAGGCCTGATCTTCGGCTGGAACATACCCCAGCTGGGAAGCCATGCATCGGGGCTGTGGGGAGTGCTGGATGGGAGTGAAGGGCTCAAGGCTGCTCACAGTTCAAATCCCTCTCCAGATCCGGCTCATTCACCTGTGGGTTGCAACCTAGACCCATTCTTGCAGAAATGGACTAAACGGTGGAGGCTTTCGCTAACTACCTCCTGACACCGGTGTGTCCTCAGGAATTCTGACCTCAGGAGGAAGTCTATCATGGTCTCTGAAAGGCTCCTTAAATCAGGCATTCTGTGAGTTAAGGGACAGTTTCATTATCGAAGGCAAGGGTTTCTTTAGCCTGTCCTTGAGAAGAGTTGAAGCTATGCTGTGCCAGACTTGACAAATACTAGTTGTGGTGAGTCCTGTCCTCCAAAGACGGCTGTGAAACATGCATACCACCCCCATGCTATTCTTCAAGGTGCTGCTGTCCTCCTCCTTTGGGCATGCTGGTGCAGCTCTGTGTTCCCTCCTTTAAGCCTGGGGGCCTCCAACAGGAGAGTGACGAAGTAACGCTGCCTGCCTTTGGAGGGCAGGTCACAAAGGCCCTCCTGGCCCTTGCTCTCCCTCAGGGGGCTCCCCCTTGGCACCCAGCCACCAGATTGTGAGGAAGCCTGGACCACATGAAGAAATCACACGAGTCTGGCTGATGACCCAGCTAATGTCTCAGCCAACAGCATGTAACCAACCCCTGACTTATGAACTTTTAGAAGATTTGAGTACGCAGATTGTGATTTGCCCCAGCTGAGACCCCAGACCTGGTGGAACAGAGACCAGAGGTCCCTACTGGATCCTGTTTGAATTACTGGATCCTGTTTGAATTCCTGACTCACAGACTATATGAGCATAATACCCATTGTTAAGTCACTAAGTTTTGGGGTGGTTGGTTATAGAGTTGTACTAACTGAAATGCCACTGAAATTCAATTAGAATGTTTGCTGTTCCTCACTCAAATACAGCCTTCACTGCTCTTCTCTCTGAGACTACAGACTTTTAGACTATCCCTTCCTCAGCTGCTCTGAACCTGCCTCCCCTCATCCTCTCCCTCACCACCTCCCAGAAAGAACATGTGAATCTTCCCATGTTTGAGTCCAGGGACCTGAAGAAACCTGGTTTTCCTTCTTCCTCAGCACAGTCCAAGAGTGTGTCTGGGTGTGGGAGGCCCAGGAGCCCGGCTGCTCTCAGGGACAGGAAAGAACATGAAGACCCACACCCCCCCACCACCACCACACACACACACACACACACACACTCCACTCTCATTAAGGTTCACGCTCAGCTTGCTCCTCCCGTACTTGACTTGACTTATGAGGTCCCTCTAACCTCCGGTGTGAGGAGACATCGATTCTCACAAAGGTCATTATCTTTCTGCTCCAGCTCCCTCTCCCCAGCCCTGTCTCCTAGGGAGGCTTTCCTGGAACAGGATGGAGGGAGGCACCCTTCCCTACCCTCTGGGCCTGGGGATCAGACCACTCCAGAGCCTGGGCTGGAGAGGAGGTGCCCTGGGAGCCATGGCTGTCAATCACAGAGGCGACCAGCACTAAATCGCAGACCATTAGGCGGGAGGGCCGGCGCCCTGCTCACTCACCAGCAGCCATCGGCAGGATGTCAGACGATCGCAGGGCGGCCATTCTTATGATTTATTCAAATACTCATTACAGTCGATCTATTTTTACATGGAGGTGAAGATATGTGCTGATAACGGTTAATCATTTATAATTCCATGGACTGGTTGGGTGCCAATGTACTATCAAAGTCGGAGCAGCAGCTCAGCCTCCGGCAGCCCCAGAGGCATGGTGAAGCCATGAGGCCAGGCCCCCCAGGCTCCCAGCTCACACCTGTGAGCAGCAACGAGGCTGCACATGCAATGGGGATGGAAAGATATGGGAATCCCAGGTGACTTCCAGGAACTCCCAGCCTGGGGTGAGCAGAGGGCTGCTCAGCATGTGAATGCAGCAGAATTTCAGGAAAGGAGGAAATCACTCCTGTTTAGAATCACCCAAGAAGGCTCCACAGCAACCGAACTTAGGCTGGGTCCTACAGGTGGATGAACTTTGACAAGTGGGAGAACCAATATGTCTCAATAAGCACAAGTATAAGGTGAAATGTTACTATGTAACTGAAGGGGAGCAATGTCCTCACTCCTCTCTAGAAATAACCAGATGTAAAAAGCAAGGGCTGTGACCTCAGCCCAGTCCCTCCTCTCACTGTCCCCCAGGTTTAGTTCACAGAAAATAGAGGTCAGGGTCTTGGTCAGCCTTGCAAACTCGAGAACTTCTCTCTCCAACACTATGACACACATAACACAATAAGTCCACCTAATGCACAATCAATAGTCTAATTAAATAGAATGTCATATTATAGGGCTTCTTTGTCGCATTCAGACTTAATCTAATGAGAGGTCCACTATAGTTTATATTCTGACTAGCCCATTGTTGAGTGTTTCTCTTGCACAATGCATGGCTATTACAGATCAGGCTCAGGGCTGGTCTTTAACCCATAACCTTATTGAGTTGCCATGGAAAACACCGATCAAATTGACTTACAGTTCACAGTCTCTCTTCTGATGAGCGGCATGGAGGACAGAGAGCCTCAGTCCTGCTCCAGACTTCACCTGTCAGTGAAAGAAAACATTTTTATAGACTGCGTATGATTCTGCTGGGAGGGAGTGCCAAGGTGAGGATGCCAAGTCAGAAGCAGTTCTGGCTCAAAAGCAAAGCCAGGGCCGGCAGTCCTGCACCCCAGTGCTGACTGGGTAAGTTCTTGATGCCCAGTGACAATGGTTAGACAGCTTAATCAGGACACAGAGACAGATCACTCTCCCTTACTGGCTGATCGCCTCAATTTATTTGCGTTTCATCTCATTCCCTATAGAAATCCCAGAGAAAGAGAGGCCCGTGGCTGTGGAGAGCCCTGAGATGACCGAGGCAGTAATAATTTACCGATGCCTCATGTGTGGCGGAAGACCCCAAGCAGGGAACAGAGCTGAGCGGCCTGGTTAAAGTTGTAGTCTATGTGGGGAAAGCTGCGGAAAACAAGCAAACAACACAACAAATGCTGTTGTTTACAACAGGAATGTGGAAAGGTGATGTAGGAGAGAACTTTCAGGCAAAGTCCAGTTAGGCTACAAGACAAAAAAGTGGTTGTGGACAATAATCAGGCAAGACTAGGAAGATCAAAAACATAACTGCTTTTTATTCTTTTTGGGGGATAAACCAGTGAAAACAAACAAGAAAACCCAGCACATATCATCAGATATCTGCTCCATGACTTACATTCACAAGGTGCAGCAGGAGTAAAATCCATGGGTCCTGCCACATCATTGCGGGAACACAATCAACCATATGAAACAGCATCAGATAAGACAAGGCTATACATAAAATAGTACGGAACTGTGTGGTGGAGACTGTAACTCTCTCTCCACAGAGAAATGAAATCCATGAGAGCGAAAGCACTCAAGGAAGTTTTCAGAGGGCGGCAAAGCCTGGGCAGGGTCTTGATAAGGTTTGGCTGATGAAAGGGAGGGAAAGGGAAGCAATCCCAGCAGAACCAGAGGAGGAGTGCACAGCCCTGGGACAGTGCAGAGCGATCTGCCTGGGAGAGACCAGCACAGGGACAAACGCCGAGCAAGGTGGAGGAGCCAGTACATCCAAGGCTTGGAGAGTCAGCCAAACCCAGGCTTGGGCTGTGAGCTCAGGGAGCCACTGAAGTTTTTCATTTTTTAATTAAAGTATAGTTGGTGTACAATACTACATTAGTTTCAGGTGTGCGACATAGTGAATCGGCCTTGATGTACCTTACAGAGTGATAACAAGAAGTCTAGTAACTTTCCATCACATACAAAGTTATCACTGAACGTTTTCCAATGGGAAATGACAGAAGAAGAGAAGTCCTACCCTGCCCCCCACTCTACCTTTAGTGTTTTCCTTTGAATTAAAACAGAGAGGATTCTTGGAAGAAGTGAAATTTCAGATAGAAGACTCAAGCACAGGATGTAGTGTGATGTGCCCATAGAAAAAAATGTACTTCTTGTTCATGATGGTGTCCACCAGGATGAGGCACTTCCTCCGGGGCTGTCTACCACCCTCTGCATGACCTCAGAGACAAAACCAGATCACTGGATGTAAAATCTTTGAGGACAAAGACTGTGTCCTATACGTCTGTATAGCCCTAGAACTCAGCAGAGTACCCAGCATGCATCAGGCTCTCAGAAAATGTCTGTGGAAATGTTTAATAATGGACTCTGTTCATTCCAACAAGAATCCACAACCAGCATCTCAGAACCAGCCCCTGGTTGGTGACAGGCTCCAACTTTGCGTTGTTCTAAAGTACTGACACACTGCTACTGAGTATACTTGAACTCAGTACAAGGAGTCTCCAGATTGAACTGCATGGAGCAGGGCAGCTCTGGGACTCTGCTGAGACACCAGCATCTTGGACAAGATATGCCAGCTGCAGAGCTGGAAAAGATGGCTTCTATGCAGAGAGAGATTCAAGAGGGTCAGAAAGCTTTTAGCACACCTAAAGGATGGGCCAAACCTAAAAGTCAATTTTTCCTCTTATCAGTTTTTATTTCTTGAACAATAACATCATGAACATCCATAAATAAAATAATTTTTAAAATAAAGTAAAAGTGCCTACAATCCCATCACTTTAAACCATCAAATTATTTTATGTCTACATGAAAATCCATTTTTTATAGAATTGTAGAAAAATATTTGACAAGAGTATATACACCAAATTCTACTCTGATGTTAAAAAATCAATTGCAAAAACACATAATAGGGTGACCTGATTTTAAAAAAGTGGGTTGAGTTCAATGCAAGCTCAGGATGAGCCCAGGGTACAGTGTTGTTGCTAAACCCATTAAATATGATTTTAGGTATATTAATAGCTACACTGTGTCCAACCAAGGAATGGTCCCCTCACTTTGGGGTTGTTGGTGCAATTCTGGCATCATGTTTTAATACTTTAATAGCAATGGAAGGAGAGGTCAGCAAAGACATCTAGTAGCTTAAAGTACTGCAGAAAAGTTTAATGATTAAACGTGCAAACTCCAGAATCAGACTGCAGAGCCCTAGCGCTTACCAGCAATATGACCATGGGCAAGTTACTTAACTGTTCTGTGCCTCAGTTTTTCATCCGTAAAATGGGGCTAACATGGGTTCTAACTCTGAGGTTAGTTGTGAGGACTGAAGATTTCATATTGTGTAAAGTGCTCATCAGTACCTTGCACAAAATAAGCACTCACTGAACTTTAACTCTCATTGTTGTTATTTTCATTATTAGGAGGCTGTGAGATAGCAGATACGGCAGAGAGTTGTACCTTCGCTCATTCCTCTCTGACATCACCCAGTGGCCCCAGAAATACTGGCTAAAGCAGCAACCCACCTCCCACAAGGTGGTCCTCTAAATACTTGAAGAAGCTATGATAGAGAAACTGTGTTACTCTCGACCAGGACTGGACCAGGACTAGCTGATAGATGTCAGAGGAAGCCAATCTTTAGTTCAATAGAAAAAATAAGTTTCTAGCAATAAGAAACATCCAAAAGTGGCTTCCTCAGAAAATAGTGTGCTCCCCAACACTGGAAGGAGAATTGTGCCTGGGCGAGAAGCTGGCCTCCTGGACATGGTGTCACCCATCAGTATATTAAAAACAGTAGGAAACTGATAGAGTTGACAAACTTATGTATCAATAAAATATTAATAGTGTCTCCTTTTACCATTATTTCATAAGTAATTCAAGCCCCCAAAGGTAAGGAGAACAAATAGATGTCCTATTCTTTGAATTGAATAGAGCATCACGAAAGGCATTTTCAATTGGTATTTGCCTCTCTCTCTCTCTCTCTCTCTCTCTCTCTCTCTCTCTCACACACACACACACACACACATGTGTATGCATGCACACATATGTACACATGTGCACATGCAATTTCTCTACACTGTTCTTCTTTTTCACTCATAACAATGAACCAGGAGAAAGTCTTCCTGGACTGGTGCTGACCCACGGGCCCATGCTGGGGAATCATCGTGTGTATGATATTTTAGGCCATTCCAAAGCCAGCGGTTGATGGTCCTGCCAGGCAAGTGAACATGTAAAAGGCCTCCAGGTAAATGTCCATGCAATAATGCAAATGGAATTTAAACAAAAGCTTACTTTATTCATCATGAAAAGAAAATGGAACCATAAATAAGATTGATCATTCACATTATAAGTATGGAGAAGTTTGTAAAATGGTAAATGAGAAGGGAGTTGTTAAATGCTTATGTTCGTTTGGAAAAGAGTTGGGACCAGAGAGAGAAGAAAACTTCCCACAAGAGCAGCACAAGCTCAAGGACAGCTGAGCGAGTGAGTGCCTGTGGAACTCGTTTAGGTAAGCTGGAAGGGTGGAGGGAGAGGGCCAGGAATCTCATGCAGAGAGCAGTAGAGCTGAGCATCAGAGACATGGGTTTGTGCCCTGACTCTGTCATTATGTTACTACCTGGTGCCAAATACTTAACTCTGAGGCAGTAACCCACCCAGCACTGTACAGGCTTCCTCAGTGCCCAGCAAGAATCGATGTTCACTCCACACCCATCCTCAGTCCCCTGGGCCATAGGCAGTGCTGGGTACTCAGTTGCAGAGATACTGGGAAAAGTCCCTCAGCTTCATTCTCTAGGCTCTGGCCTCTAATCTTGGGCCTGTACCTGTAAGTTCAGGTGTACACAGAAGACCATGTAAGGACTGTTGGCACTGGTGGCCTAATCCTAATAACTTTCCTGTATGGGAGAAAGAATTGGAGATGCTTATGACCTGTTGATACCAGATGGGAGTGAAAAGGGGAAGTCTTAAATTCACTGAGAAGTGTGGGCTCCCAGGGCTGCAGGGGCCCCCAAACCCTCGAGGGATAGAGGATCTGCTCCAAGGACAACTTGCCTGGCCCTGTGGACATCTTCTGAGGTGTGAACACACCAGAACCCACAACCTGCTTAATTCTCTGCTAGGAATGTCACTGTTCTTCCCGTCTGAGGTCACTGGACTGCTTCAAACTTTCTTTCTCTTCCTGGGCCTCCTGGCCTCCAGCCTCTCCCCATTTTTGCCCATCTACCACCTCCTCCTGCCCAGGATCTGTCTGAAACACAGATTTGGTCATGTCCACTCATCCTTAAAATGACTCCTCCTTGCCTGGCCGAGGTGGTTGGCTGGCAGCCCCTCAGTTGACTCCTCCCTGTCTGGTGTTTTGTAGATTCTGCTAACATCTAAACAGTGGAAAGTCTCGTATTTAAAAATCCAGATTTCTAAATTTCTTAAAGACTTGGATGACCTAACAATGCCAATACTGCATTTTCATGTGGCAATCATTGACACTGAGTATCTGCTGCCCCCCTTTTAATCAGACACAGGTCTTCCTGTTTGACCCACAGCGAGAACCTAGGAGTCAACCAAAGCCTCTCCGTCATAGGGCCAGACAACTGGAGGCTGATGTCAGCTGCCTGCTGAGGACTTTCAGGTTCAGGGTGACAATCCGGGTGGGTCAGGCAGGGTGGCTCATTCTGTTTTCAGCTGGAGGCCGAGGAACCCAGAGAAAGGCAGTGGCAGCAGGCAGGCCCACTTGGAGTCCCTGGCTTTTCCTTGGGCGACTTCTCCACTCCTGGCCTGGGAGAGAGCTGGCCACGGCCTCAGAGCTGTCCTCCAGGATTACCAAGGGTTACAAAGCAGGTGCGAAGAGTCCCCACCCACTTCTTCCTGAGACCCCACCCCTGGCCCAGCCTCCTCCCACCCCAACTCAGTGGCGCTGCACCTCCTCCCTTTATTTCCATCCTACTATTCCTATCAAAGCCCTAACAGCACATATTTTGTTAATTGTACAAACCTAATGGGGGAATGCATTGGCAAAAAAGGGTAATGGCCATCAGACCAGCAATAAAACAAAATTAATGGCCCATAGGAAGAAATCATGTCCACTTAATCCCAGCTCTGAAACTCTAATAGAATAATGGAATACCAACGGAGGGTTTTTCTCTCTATGTAGATTGCTTACACCATGTTAATCACTTGCAAAGCAGGCCACATACCACTCCAGCTCACATGACCCTCCAGGGAAAGTAGCAGACCAGAAACATTTAGTGCAAGGCTCATTACTACACGCACCACCGCACGACCACAGCAACACCTCCCTCTCCCACCCTCCCTCAAGTGCTCTGGGACAGCCAGTGTGAGGTGCCACTGAGAGCCATAGGAGTGGTGGGCTGGAAAGCAAGACATAATACCTAATAATAGCAAACATTTATTGAGTGCTTACTATGTGCCAGGCACTGGGCTAGCTAAGCATTTTCTTTGTATTGCATTAATGCATCCCATTTTTATCCTCTAGAGCTGTACAGTACAATAAGGTAGACACTAGCCACAAGTGGCCTTATAAATTCAAATTCTTATTAATTAAAATTAAATAAAATTTAAAATTCAGTCTTCACCTCACCAGCCACATTTCAAGTGCTCAGCAGCCACGTGTGGCTAGTGGTGGTTGTCCTGGAAGGCTCAGAGGGAGACCACCTCCTCCATTGTAGAAAGCTATATTGGACAGCACTGCTTCTTTCTCATTGAACATATCTGAAAACCAAGGTGCAGAGAGATTGAGGCAAGCTGCCAAGGCCACAAAGGTGGCACACAGCTGGGCTGGGCTCTAACCTGGGTCTGACTCAGTCTGGTTGCAGAATGCCCACTTTACACATTATTTCCTTGCAGAATCAGCAGTTGACTTGGCAGGGAGGCCTTTTTAGGGAAGCTGGCTGAGTGTCTCTTATGTCCTTTGCAGTGTGCCCCTCCCCCAAAGCAGACAGACCCCAGTGCTCCTCCTCGGAGCCAGCCCTAGAGGTGTCTCAATCCCAGGAAGGGCGGCTGGAGAGGGAAGGATTTACAGATCTCTGAAAAGAAAAACAATACACAGAAAAATGAAGTGGTTTGCTCAAGGTCACCAGAGTTAGGACTACAATCCAGGTTCTGACAACCAGTCCTCACTGGCTGAAGGAGAGGACAAAGTAATGCCAGGGTCCACGTGAGGTCACAGGGTGAGAGAAGAGAGAGGTGTTTCTTCAGTCTTTCTGGAGAGTCCTGGGCCAGGTCAGAAGAGGCTGGGACAAGCCCAAGGGGCCTGGGCTCTGAGCAGAAGGAAAAAGAGAAGAGTGAGGGGCAGTTTTGGGGACTAGAAACCATAGTGATTAACAGCATGACACTGGATTGCTCCTATGTTTGGGGAACACAGTATAACAGTGTCTATGACAATTAAAAATACACACACACTTTGACTGAGCAGCCCCGATTTGAGCATGTACCCTACAGAAAGAAAAGCAGCAGTGCGAAGGGCTGCTGGGCAACATTTACCACGGAGAGAGGTGCAGAACAACGTGGGTGTCCCCGCAACCGGGGGATGGCCAGATAGCTCGGGGAATAACTGTGCTGCAAAAAGAACAAATTGGATCTGTGTATTTTGCCGTGGAAGCTGGCCATAATGCTCAAAATAAGGAATGTAAAAAGCAGGGTGATATGTGCAGTGTGATTCCATTTCATGACAAGAGAGAAGACTCTAGAATGAGCTTACCATTTGCAAGTGTTTGTGTGAGCATAGAGATAGTGGAAGGAACGGCCTGAAGCGTTCACACTGATGCCGACAGAGAACGGGACAGAAGGATGAAGGCTCACTATTTTTAGCATATATTTGCCTTCTTTCTGGTTGCAGTGAGCACTGCCACTTTTGGAATTATTGAGAAGAAATTCAATAAAGAAAATAAATTGATAAAAGAAAGGAAAGGTTGGACTTGAGAGGCAGCCAGACCTGGCTTCAAATCTGCCTTATGTCCTGGCTGTGCGGCTCTGGACAAGTTCTTTAATCTCTCTGCATCTTGGTTTTCTCACCTGAAAACTGGGGGTAGTAATTTCATAGCAAGAAGCTGTGAGGATGCTGACAAGAAAATGGATTGAAAGCTAGTCAGTGACATGGGCCTTCTTATCAATGTTGAGGGAGTAACCTGATCAGTACACAAAGGAACTTCCTGGGTCAGCCCTCTTGGGAATTCTCACATGTACAGGCCCCTATGTTTTGCCTTCTTTGTAGTTTTAGTGTGTCTGTCTCCCTACCAGACTGTAAGCTTCATGCAGGTAAGAACAATACCTTGCATATTTACTCATTCATTCACTCATCCATTTATTAAGTTAATAATAAATTAATAATTATGTCTTAGTCATATGCACCAGGCACTGTGCCTGCCATCAGGGATATAATAACAAACAAATGGAACAGTCCCTGCTTTTATGGAGCTCCCATTCTAATGGAGAAAACAGTCTATAAATATATATGTATGTGATATATATGTGTCAAGAGGTGATAAACCCTAAAAAGAAAAACACAGCATGACCAGGGAGCAGAAGTGACTTGAAAAGAAAAAGAACATTTTAGAGAGAAGGGACAGAAAAGAGTCTCCAAGAGCTCTTTTTTCTCTGAAAAAGTGCCTGTTCTGGCATGTGCCACAGACCCAGTGAGGTCAGCAGTTGCTCAAAAGATGATAGTTTAATAAAATAAAAATAGACTTGAGGTAGAGCAGATTATAATGAAGACACCTTAAAACATCCCTTCACGCCTGAGTATATACTCAGAAGAAGTGAAACCAGAGATTCAAAGAGATCATTTGTAAACCCAAGTTCATAGCAGCAAGAGCCAACCCAGTGTACATCTAAGATGAATGGATGAACAAAAATTGATATGTACATATAATGGAATATCATTCAGCCTTCAAAAGGGAGGAAAGGCTGACACATGCTCCACCATGGATGAGCCTGAGGACATTATCCTAAATAAAATAACCTAGTCTCAGTAGGACCAATACTACCTGACTGCACACACATAAGGTAGCTGGAGGAGTCAGATTTATAGGACGGAAAGTAGAATGGTGGTTGCCAGGGGCTGGGGAGGGAGATGAGAGTTATGATTTAGTAGATACAAAGTTCCAGTTTTCCAAGATGAAAGAGCTTCATGGAGGGACCGTGGAGATGGCAGCACTACAGTATGAATGTACCTAATCCACTGACTCATGCATTTAAAAAGGGTTAAGATGGTAAATTGTATGTATATTTTACCTTAATCTATCTATCATCGATCTATCTATCTATCTTACACAGGGTGGGGCAGATACATATATATATTCCACCACTAACTTCTCCTGATTTCTATCAAAAGAGAGAGCAAGCCTGGGTGTTAAAGAGCAAGGAAAGGAGCAGTCAGAAGCCAAGGGGAGGCTGTGGGGGTCCAGGCAGATGGAGAGAGCAGGGAATCTCATCCTCTGAAGCAGGGGTTGGGAACCTATGGCTCATGAGTCAGATGTGGCTCTTTTGATGGCTGCATCTGGCTCACAGACAAATCTTCTTTTTTTTTTTTTTTGTATTTTTCTGAAGCTAGAAACCGGGAGAGACAGTCAGACAGACTCCCGCATGTGCCTGACCGGGATCCACCCGGCACGCCCACCAGGGGGTGATGCTTTGCCCACCAGGGGGCGATGCTCTGCCCCTCCGGGGCATCGCTCTGCCAGGACCAGAGCCACTCTACGCCTGGGGCAGAAGCCAAGGAGCCATCCCCAGCGCCCGCGCCATCTTTGCTCCAATGGAGCCTTGGCTGCAGGAGGGGAAGAGAGAGGCAGAGAGGAAGGAGAGGGGGAGGGGTGGAGAAGCAGATGGGCGCTTCTCCTGTGTGCCCTGGCCGGGAATCGAACCCGGGACTTCTACACGCCAGGCCGACGCTCTACCACTGAGCCAACCGGCCAGGGCCAGACAAATCTTTAATAAAAAAAAATAATGTTACAAATATAAAACATTCTCATGTATTACAATCCATTCATTTCCTACTGCTCATGTTCATGGTTGCAGGTGGCTGGAGCCAATCACAGCTGTCCTCCGGGACAACACCAAATTTTTATTGGATAATGCATAAGGTACATGGGTCATTGTATGGCTCTCACGGAATTACATTTTAAAATATGTGGCGTTCACGGCTCTCTTAGCCAAAAAGGTTCCCGATCCCTGCTCTGAAGCCACAGAGCGGAGAATGCAGAGGGCGGGTGCCAGGACAACAGGGGCTGGACTCCTGGGCCAGTGTGCTGACATGGATGGCAACCTTCCTGTGGGAACATCTGGGCCAAGGGAACTCCAGAGGGTTGACACTGGACAAATGAGATACGATTCAGGGGTAGAAAAGGAAAAACATGTATTTTAAGCTGGTGGGAGGTGAGAGGTGTCTGGTAGAGAGTTAGGCTCCTCTCTAGTCTGAAATGAAAGACTGCCAGGGAATACAGCCCCAGCAATGGACCGATGAGCAGGAAACGTAGAAGGGGAAAGGGTTAAGAGGCTCCCAGTCTGAAGCGGCAGTGGGCAGCCTGGGGTGTGGGGAAGGGTTTCAGACACGACGAGGCCCAGTCCTGGACTTTACTGCCCTTTGACATTATGTGTGCCACCCAAACTCTGTGGGCCCACTTTCTTCGTCTATTGAACTGAGCGGCTTGAATTAGAGCAAGAGGAATCTTAAGGTTTTAGGGGTCCACAAATCCCTTGAAATATTTATCCAGGATGGTATTGATGTATATGTTTTTCTGTAGATTTACAAATTTCACCAAGATTTCAAAGCTGTCCAAATCCCCCAGAGAGGTTACGAATCAGTGGAGATGTTCACTGAGCTCGCATTCAGCTGAAAGTCCTTAGATGCCAAGTAGTCTTGGACTGCACACCAGTAAATATTTCGGCCTCAAATCAATCAAGATATTTGTCCTGCCTTGTCTGTAATATGGACATATTTTTAAAATGAAGTGAAATGATGATATATATGATTTAAAAAGTTAAAATCGCTTCTCTTGTGTAAGTAAGTCTGAGTGTTATCTCACAGAAAGCAGGCACAGGATGGCACCAGGCACAGAGGCCAGCAAGCCGAGCCGGGCCCTCCTGAACAGAGGTGGAACCGCAGAGGGTGTGATGCCCAAGGCCTGGCTGAAGGGAAGGGGCCTTCATTCAACCTTGTAGAGAAGGGACTGGGAAGGAAAGAAGTAAATTGCAGCTGCCCCAGGAGGTATGGCCCAGGGCAGAACAGATAGATGTATTACTTTATGCCAGAGTTCTCATTTTGCATCTGGATTTACAGTACTTGGGGGAAATTTTCTACTGTTCAGGGGAAGTAGCACAGGCAGGGGGTGGTACCCTGCCACCAGAGAGCAAGACCTAGACCGAAACCCTGCAAAATGACCAAGCTGGGGTCACTAATACAGAGGAGACCTCAGTCACATGGGCAGTGCCCACCCGGAGGAGCCAGCCAGAGGTGATAGGGGAGCTAGTGGGTCAGGACCAGTCACAGGGCGACCGTGGCCAGAACCTCTAAGATCACCTATATTGACTTCCTCCTTTCACATCTGGAGAAGCAGGTTAAGAGGGGTGGCGACATATCCAGGGAAGTCCAGGGTTAGAAGCCAGTCCAGCGGTGCCTCTGTTCTTTACCAGATGTGTTGTGAGTGTTGACTCTTTCCTGGGTTGGGGAATCTGTCTCCCTGCCTTCAATCAGCCTACAGTCCAATAGGAGAGACAGACCCCAGTGGATTGAGGGGTTAGTTGTCACCCAGCAGGTATGTAGGGGTCACAGAGGACAGCCTCCCCACTTAAGGCAGGTACATTCAGATAGGGGTGGGGCACAGGTCCGCCACTTCCCTTGACCAGCGCTGGGAATATTGGAAATATTCACCCTGATGTCCATGCCTAGCCAACAGCCACCCACATCTCAAAGGAGCGTCTCCACCATGGTGGCCTTCAGAAGGAACCTCCAAGCATTCAGCCCCCACAGGGAGCGAGCCCCTTGGCAGCAAGTCAGCTCCAGGCCTTACTGAGCAGGCCTCTCCAAACAGAGCTTCCTGTTCGTTTATTCCTAACTCACCTCTGGGGGCTGGTCCTCAATACTGTTTCATAAATAACAGGGCTCCAGCTTGTCTAACTGAGCACAGGCTGAACGTGAGGACCCTGGCTGGGCTGAATGGCTGGGATGCTGGCTCCCTGAGAAGGCCACCTGCTGGTGTCCCCACCTGGATCCTGGATCACAGTGGGATGCTGAAAGAGCATTTGTTTCCAATTGTTCTTAGCCACTAATTTGGCTCCAGGGTGTAACACCAATCTGAGAACAAACGGAGTAGGAAAACTGTGCCTCTCTTGAAGGAGGCCCAATTTCACCATAAACAGGGAGGGCAGAAGGTTTCCTGAGTTCATCACAAGTGCACAGCCTCCAGAACAGGGCTGGCCGCTTCCCTCCACCAGGGCCTCGGGCCGGGTCACCTGGTGCACCACCCTCAGCTGCGCCAGTTCCCTGCCCCCGTGGTGCCCCCGCCCGGTGGAGGACAGACTGCTCTGATGGCAGGTGGATGAAACCGGATCCCTTGCTAGCAGTAACTCCCCAGAACAATCTCTCTCCTGAGCAGCTGTCTCCACCTGGCACCTGCCAGCAAAGAGCTAGCAGTATCACAGGCTGGCATAGGTGTCTCTCCCCTGCACGGAGGGGACGGTGAACAGCCTCTGGAGGCAGGACTCACCGGGAGGTCCTGTCAGGCTGCTGTGAGGTCTTCCCTCAGGAGAAGACACAAGCAGCTCAAAGGGGAGGGAAGAGCTGGTAAGTAAGGGCTGCTCGGCTGCGTCCTCAAGATTGATGTGCAGAATACTTTCTACAAGAGACCTTTCTAGTGGTGAAATTGCCTTCTTGTGGCTTAAAATGACCAAATCAGAGATGTCCCCTGTGACACTCCTGAATGGAAACCAGTAGATAAAACGCCTTCACCAACTTCACTCCCAGCCTCCCAGGAGGTAAGCCATAGTTTCTATGACAAAAGGCCTCCTTCACCAACATGTGATTTAGCTATGCAGTAATCCCAAAAATCCAACCTAGGATAAACACACTGAAAACTATTTTTCAAAATCTCTGAGTAGTCAAAGTACAAGTCACAAAATCTTTACCTTAAAGCTTACCAACCTTCTCATAAGGGAAACTCCCAGGCATCTTGACTCTGATTTTATACACATTTCTAATAGGCTCAGTATCTGCTATCTTAGGCCTCAGATAATTAGAAGCAATAAGAGAAGAGGGAGCTTGGGCTTTGCTAGAAGGCATACTGAGGTCATGGAGGGTGGGCCAAGGAGAAAACATCACATAAGGTTCCGGATTATTCACTTAGAAAGACAGTTTAAACACGAGTGGAAGACCTTAAAATCTTTAGCCGTCTGCAAAATCCCAACGAGACTCCTTCGTGATGCTTCCAGGCTACTGGGTTCTTCCTGTAGGTCGTTCAGAGCTGCCTGTGTCCTCCCCAATGGGCTCATTCACTCGCTCACAGGCGCTGACTCCTGTCGAACCTGGGCAGTGTGATGATGCATAAAGCAAGATGGAGGCAGGGACACCTTCTGATGCAACACTGCACGCACATGCACACATGCATACATAGTACACATGCATAAGCACACGTATACACATGTGTATACATGCACATATGCACACACATCAGGAGCAGCTATTCACATTAGGTGCTCAATAGGTGTATGTTGTACAGATGTCAGAAAAGTCACCTGAAGGAGGAGGGGCGAGGAGTCAGGCTGTCCTTTGGCCCAGTCGCTAGCTACTCACAGGAGAATTTTTGTGGGGAAGGACTGTAATAATTCAGGACTCAACTACAATGTCATCTTACCAAAATGTTAAACTGCTCCACCAAGACAAACAAAAAGACAACACAGCATCAGGCCTGGAAAAATATGGAAAAGATTCTCCTATTCATCTTAGACAAAGTAGTCACCCCTCTGTGGCTGTGGCTTCCCATAGATGAAAGAACAGTTTGTTGCCATGAGTGTCTAAAATGCTCCCAGCTCCCTAGTCACCAGGATTCCAGTTTTATTTAGGGACAGCCCACCCTGCCAGCCTGATTTATTTTTTTTACCAAAGTTTTGGAAAGAAGGATTCAGGTCAACCGTTCCTCTCCAGCTTCTAGCCTATCATCCAAAAACATGTGTGTTTTCTTTATAACCCCTTTGAGTCTTTGCCCTGGTGCTCAATTCAAGGAAACTGTTGGTGGCTCTTGACCCTCTCCCCAGGCCCTAAGACAGCAGACCTAGCACTGTCATCATTTTGGGGACATGAGGTCTTTAAGAGACTCATAAGGAGTGGTGGAAAAGGGGTTGGGATTCTGGCAATCTGTCTTAAAGAATTCAGCTTAATAATTTATATATGTATTGTCTGACTATGCAGTGGCACAGTGGATAGAACATCGGACTGGGATGCAGAGGACCCAGGTGAGCGCAGGCTCACCAGCTTGAACGCAGGTTTGCTGGCTTGAGCCCAAAGGTCACTGGCTTGAAGCTCAAAGTCACTGGCTTGAGCAAGGGGTCACTCACTCTGCTGTAGCCACCCCGGTCAAGGCACATATGAGAAAGCAATCAATGAACAATGAAAGTGCCACAACAAAGAATTGATGCTTCTCATCTCTCTCCCTTCCTGTCTGTCTGTCCCTATCTGTCCCTCTGTCTCTCTCTGTCTCTGTCACACACACACACAAAAATCATATATGCATTAAAAAAATCTTCTGAAACAAATGGCATATGAATAGTGTGACATTTGAAGGAAATTTGCCAATGTTTTTCAGTAAAGCATAATAAAGATAGGAAGCCCATAATAAGAAGTTACTTAAACTCGTGGCACTAAATGATGTATTAATTGTCTTCTAATCCTTTCCATCTATGACCAAACCCAAGAGTGCAGCCACATTTCACATACTAGTTCATAATGCCTCCAATGTCAGCCAGCATAGCTGCTGTTAGGTACACGTCCATTTCTTCCTGGCCCTCAACTCTGCAAATGGACCTGAAGCAGGGCCCGGAGCCAGGGGACTGCTATTGTCAGCAAAAGGTAGATGTACCCCCAAACACATCTCATCCCACTGCAATCCTCACATAATGTCACATGAAATGCATTTGTTTCGCCTAGAGGTTCTCTCCTCTAGGTTCTTCTTCCTGTCCACCTCTCCCACGGCCAGCAGTGCCATGGTGCCCCAGGCACTGAGACATTAGTCCTGAAAGAATGCAGGTGCCGGGCTCCTGGCCCCAGAGTCCTCTCCAACAGCAGATGGTGAGCCAGAGAGAATTAGAACAGAGATGAGCAATGGGACACAGAGACCTGCCCTTTTTCTGGGACACGCTGACCCAGGGGGTCTGTGGGTTTCTGCTGTGGTGTGCACTTAGTGGGCTTCCTCCCTGTCCCTAGTGCTCCAGACATCCGGTTATTCTGCTCCCTGGGAGAACCCACACTCAGCCTGCTGCCCAGAGCGGCCAGCAGACCCAGCTCTCTGTTGGGATTCACACCCAGGGGACTATGCTGACTCTGTCTGGTCAGAGGGAACATCACCAGCAGACTAGAATTCTGTGGAGAGATGGAGAAACAAAACAAGGGAGTGTCCCAGGAACTGAGTGAATGGAGAATTGCAGAGACTGGATTCAGGAGGGAAAATGATTCTCCTGGCTCCTTGCTTCCCCTCACATGCTTCTCTCCAGTGTTCCATCTCAGAACGAGGCCACCTTCCACCAGTTACCCACATCTGCACACTGCCTTTGCTTCTGCCCTCTCTCCCACTCCCACACCCAACCAGGGGGATTTCACTTCCAAAACACTTCTCTAATCTATCTGTTTCCATTTCTATAATTCAGAGCTCAGGGGTGAAAATCAGCAGCTCTTCCCAGATGTTTTATGGAATTTGTACACTGTTTTTGGTTTGGTTTGTTTTTTTTAAAAGTTAATATGTAATGTGGTTCAAAAATCAGAACATATATAAAGTTACACTGAAATGTCTCCTTCCCATTCCTGCCTCCCACTTGTCCAAGCAAACACAAATATAGATTCTAGTTTTCCATTTTGTATGCACACTTTTCTGAACCTTGGTGGATTTTCTTCCTTTTTACACTTAATATATTTTGGAGATATTTCTATAACAGGACAAAGTGAGCTTCCCCAGTCCTCTTTCTAAATGCATAGTATTCCACTGTCAGGATGTTTGGGTTCTTCTCAATTGTTTGCTATTATAAATAATGTTATAAATAAACTTAACATATATCATTTCACATGTGTGCAAGAATATCTTAAGATCAATTCCCCATTATAAAATTGATGAGTCAAAAGAAAATAATTTATAATTTTGATAGTTATTGTCAAATTGCAGCTTGCCAATACAGTGTGATAACCAAGTTCTTGAATGGTGCCCATTTAAATATGAATGATTAATGCTATCTCAGGATAGTTTTCATTTGCATTTCTCTTGTTAAGTGTAAGATTGACCATTTTTCACTTGTTAAGAGCCATTTTTATTTTCTGTGAATAGTCTGTTCGAGTTCTTTCCCAATTTTTCTATTAGGTTGTATTTTGTTGTTGATTTTTAGAAACTCTTTGTATGTTAGGGAGAATAGCCCTGTGATGTGAGTAGCAATTTTTTTTTTCAGTTTCTCATTTGTCTCTTGACTTTACTTAAAATATTTTACTGGTGCTCTTTATAATTTTTATTTTAATTCCAACATGCCATTTGTCACAGCCTCCGTTACCCCCCAGTTTCACAGTTGACTCGCTCACTGTTTTTAATGGCCAGCTGGACACTGGTGCGAAGACTGGCACTGCGGCCACTGTTGTACAATCCAGAAGAAAACCAGTCCAAAAGCAGAGCTGATAGCCAGGGACCACAGGGAAAGCACCCGGGTGCTTGTTGATTTCATTGAGCCATTGAATTTATCCAACCCTAGAGCAATATTGGTTCTGAATTTCATAATGTATTAGAAAATAAATTTCTTACTGTTTAAGACACTCTGGGTTGGGTTTTCTGCTACTTCCAGCCAAAAGCATTCTAACACACACCTTGAATGTTCTTCTTGCCAAAGTCTGATCCCTTCCAATCTATCCCCACTGCAGCTGAGTCCAATGTTCCAGAATGTAAAGATGACATTGCCACTCCCCTATCTCAATATGGTCCATAGCTTCCCATCACCTGCAAAATATACTGCTCACAAAAATTAGGGGATATTTCAAAATGAATATAAAGCAATAAAGTATCCTCTAACTTTTATAAGCAGAATTAGAGAATATTCCAAAATGAATATGAAGCATAAAATATCTCCTAATATTTGTGAGCATAATCAAGGGATATTTCAAAATGAATACGAAGTGATAAAATATCCCCTAATTTTTGTGAGCAGTACAATCCAAGTGCCTTAGCACTCAGCCTGTCCCTACCTACTCCTCCCTTCTTGCCTTGCTGCTTCACACCTCTGCAGTGTGGCTCACCCTGCCCTCCTCCCTGGACAGTCTTTTCCACCATCTCCTCCAAGCAAATATCAGACCAGGCCCCTGACTGTCCCCCACCCCACAATCGCCACCATGCAGCATACAATACTTCCCTCTATGGCTGCAGTTACCTCATCGTCTATACACCCTTTTCTGTGCCTGAGTCTCCACCCTGCTTACTGCTGCATGGGGTCCCGGAAGACAGGGACAGTATCTTACTCTTTCTATATCCCCAGTACTTACATCAGGACTGAGCATATGACAGGTGTTCAACCAGTGTTTGCAGACCTGAATGGGGCCCCCACTCTCATCTCACGTGTTCCCACAGATGCCCACTCAGACCTCCTCCAGCCCAGGTCCTCAGAACCAACACCTCCCTACCCAAGTATGTGTCACTTTACAGAGCAGCTAGAAGAAAGGCCCCATCCTCATGTGCCTGCCCTAGGAAGAGAAGCAGGTGAGCTGTTCAATCACCAGGTTAATCAGGGCCATTTGCCTCAGGCCACTATACCTGGTGCTGAGCCAATCACCTACTTTGACAGAAAGTCAGGTTTAGGGATTGGGTTCCTAGCCACCCAACCAACTGTATGAACTCAGAAATTACTACAGTCCTCTGTGCCTCGGCATCTTTATTTGGCAAAAAGGGATGAGCAGGCTGCTGTGAAGATGAACTGAGTGTAACGGTCTCACAGAAAGTGCTGGGTAAATGACATGTTATTAACCCCCTTAGAGCTGAAACCAGCACCAAGGTAAGCGAGAAAGCCCTTGTAAGCAGAGCCCAAACACTTAATTCATTAGGGCTCAGTATGGTGACCATACAGCAGAAATATACACATGGGAACAGCCAGGGAGAGGAGGGAGCCGCCTCCACTGCGCACCGCCTGCTGCCAGCCTGGGCTGTGCAGTGCACACCTGTCACCATGAGCGTGTGTCACAGCAATCCCACGAGCTGTGTTTTCAGTTCAGCTTATAGAAGAGAAGAGTAAGGCTCAGAGTAGTTAAACAACATGCCCCGTGTGTCCATGTCATGAACCCAGTTAAGTGGGGAAGTCAGGGCCTCAACCTAGTTGTCTGGCTCTCATACCAGAGTTCTTTTTACTGTCTCTTCTGGCCTCCAAACCACAAATCCAGGTCTTGTGTTCCTGCTGGTAAAATTGGAGGCGACCCGGGAGAAAAGAGGAAAATGGGAGATCAGGAATGAGAGAAAGGGGGAAATGGAAGTGTGAAGAGAGGAAACTCTGAGGAAAGTCTTCTCTCATTTATCAGAATACCTTTGTTTCTGTGTGTGTCACTCAGTATGTGTGACTGTGTGCCTGTGTGTGACTCTGTAACTGTGTATGTGTGCGTGACTGAGTATGATTCTCTGTTTGCATATGTGTACATGTGTGCATGACTGTGTTTGACTCTGTGTGTTACATATGGGTATGACTGTGTGTATGAGAGTGTGTGTGTGCGTGCATGTGTGTGTGTATGAGTGTGCCTGTGTGTGGGTTGGGGGGAAGAGATAATTTTGCACAGACTGGCCTCCTGCTGACTTCCATGCATACTCACACCCTGGCCACATGGAATCCAAACCTGTCCCATGTGAACTCTGAATGTGGTCAGCAGTGGTAGACTTCACCTATCAACTTGCCTCTTAACAAGTGCCTCATGTTGCAGACAGTCCCAACCAGCCATGTGACATCAGCATTAGCAGCTCTGTCACTGGCCCATGACTGACCCTAAGGGAGTGCAGAGGACAGGGCGGGAGGGGTACCTCCTCTACTTCAGCCAGGCTTCTCTGTGCTGACCTTCCCAAATGCTGCTCATCATGGTCCCTCTGGTCAAACAGAGAATTCTGGGAGGCAATTCTGTCCAGGGCTCTCAGTTTTCAAAGATGGTCAGAGTATGAGCAAGACACACCTTCCCAAACCAGTAAGCAGCAACAGCAGCCCTGGCTTCCGTCTGGAAAAGGCATGGGGCTGAGGCTGCAGGAGAGATGCCCAGCCACGTCTCTGCCCCTCGGCCCACCAGCCTGCCTCCAGCTTCTTTCTCCTCACCCCTCCTGCCCCACCCCACGCTGTCTATGGTAAGAGCAAGGGGGTCCAACATCAAGAGCAGAGAGATTCAGAACCACAGCTTTGCCCTCTCCCTGCCTAACCCCTGGCTACCCACCACCTCAGAGTCCTCTGGGCTCTGCCAGACAACAGTACCATAGAGGATTTCTCCCTGAGCAGAGCAGAAGAAGACGATGTTATGAGGTCTGGACCCAATGCAAATTCTTATCCTTTCTCTGGACACAGGGAGAGAAAATATATCCTTGTACTTCCTTAACATAAAACCAGCCCAGCAGCTGGGAAAAGCCTCATTCTCCACATTCTTCAAAACTTAGGAGGACCTAAGGTCCCCAAGTCAATCTCAAGAGAGGCAACACAGTTGACCCATTTAATTTATTAGCAAAGACTAACTGGAAAGATCCTTCTTTAACCATTTCCTAGTCCCTTTGGGAAACAAGAAGCAGGCACTAAAATGAGCAGGGTGGTGACCGCCAAGGCCTGGGGAGAAAGACTACAGGCCATTTCAGCTCTTCTTCCCTCCACCCTCTGGTTTTCATGCATTACAGAGTAGGGAAAAGAGGAGTTCACATCCTGGCTCGGACCCTGCTCTCCTAGCTGAAAGCCCTTAGGCAGGCTCTGTGCATTTTTCAAATAAAGCCCGGAAGGTGGCCGGGTCAGCCTACAGAACTGTGCCGCACACAGCGCCATCTGCCAGAATCCTAACTCACGGTCGGTCGGAGCTACAGCACTGTTCCCAGCTTTTCTCCGTCTCATTCTAGTCTTGATTAGAAAACCAATTACTGCTGCACTAACTCCCAAAGCCCCGTGTTCCTGATGAGAGAAAAATAGTTCCTTACTAGCAAGCTGATATTTGGACAATCGGAGAGCCTCCCAACTGCTCTGAAGAGGCGCCTTCCCCTTCCAGGACTTAGCAACACTGCCGAAACAAGAGAAAGCTTCCAACAAACATTGGTTTTCGTGGAGATTTTATTTCCTTCGCTGAGGCTCTTCCACCAGGATCTTTCCTTGTTGGAACTTTCATTCAGAAGTCACCGCCTTATCTCCCCTCCCAGACCCACAGGCTGCCTGCTTCCCCTCTCCTGTTCCCCCTGCTCCCCCTACCTGTGCCCCCGTGCCCCCCCTCCTCTGATCAAGAGGCCCTTGAACCACTCTGGAGACAGAGGGGGCCAAAGTGGACAGAAGCTGCTCCACCCATCAAGGCAGGGAGGGGAGGGACAGGGAGACAGAGAGAGCTGGGGCGGGGACACTGCATGCATTTGTCTCTGAGTGTTGGCGAGGGGACGAGGAGGACCCCGCACCGCACTGCTGGGCCCCCAGCAGAGGCTGTGTTGGAAGTCAACTAGGGGCTTAGGCAGCAGTGTGCAGATCTCCTGGCCTAGGCAAAACCCCGAAGGGGACAAAATTTGTCTTAGATAGACAACCCTTTTCAGGATCAGCTGGCCTCCCAGGTACACAATTTAGAGATTTCACTAGCCTCTCTTAGCCAGGAAGAAAGGGGGTGACAGCACAAATCTGAGCTTCTAGGCTCCCATGCTGCCCCTCACCCCGAGTGCATTGCAGGGCAGGGAGGGAAGGGAGTGAGAGAGAATCAGAGTAAATGCTTAGCTCTGAGGGCTAGATTGCTAAAGGTAGAATTATAGCTTAAGGGGGTAGGACCTGGAGGTGGCAGTGAGTCAAGGCCAATGATGGAGGCCCAGCTGTCCTCAAGGTGCCCTGGTCCTAATGTCATGGGCAAGGGCATTAGGGTCAAGCAGAACTGGGTTTACTCCTCAGCCCCACAGCTTGCTGACTTTGTGATCTGAGGCAAATGATCTCCTTGGGTCTCACTTCCACCATCTGCTCAGATGGGGCTGAACCACCTCCAGGTGGGACATGGTTCCCACATGTGCATGAGGGACAAACAATGGACCCAAAAAGCCACCCAGGGTCTCTGGTACATGGCAGGAACTCAGCCCCTCCTGCTGGGAGGTTGAGGGCAGGTTGGTGCAATCAGAATTTCTCCTTAGGTTTCCATGCAAATGGGTAAGGTTTTTCCCTCTGTGTACACCATTTCACCCTTGTTCCACCTTGCTTGCAGTCAGATGGCACAATTTTAAATGTTTACATTTTTAAGTGTCTATTTTAACTTTTGTCATGAGGAGACAATAAACATAATTACAAAGCATTTTTCAAAACTGGAGTCTCATTTGTTCCTCAAATGGTCTTTTCCCATTTAATAAGTGGGGAAATAGGGAGTCAGAGATAGAGAGGGACTTTTGCAAACTCACCCAGTCAATAAGCAGCAAAGGTGAGATGCAGCCACCTCTGGCTAGCGTCTAGTGCAGACCTGACTAAAGAAATCCACCCTGGGGAGGGCCAGAGAAGTGACAGATGTGAAGAAACTTGTGGCTCATACACAAAGGGAAGCCATAAAGGTGATAACTTTTGGAAGACTGGGGATTCTAAATACACCTTTAGAGCATGAGTCTGAAAAACTGGAAGCTGACTGAAACTCAGAGGCACATCTGGGAGACAAGGAGGCAGGGAAGAGGGGATGACCTCACACAGTTTCTGTGTCAGAACAGGGGTTCAGAGAAAACTGTCGCACTTTCTCTGTAACATGAAGACCTGTGTGTGGAAAGGAGCCCGGGGCCAGACTGGGTGTGAGACACCAAACATGTAGTAGAAACAGAATCTATTTAAGTCTATTTTCCAGGTTAACTTAGACTAGGTCACAGTGAGTTCTGAGGCTAGCTAGCCCCTTAATTATCCACCTTCTTACAGAGTATGTGCCTAAGATCTCCATCACAAAGCAGTGAACCGGGATGGAGGAGGAACTGGGGGAGCCTGCTGGTCCTGCCCTCACTACAGAACACTACAGACAAGGCAAGAGGGCCTTCAGCTTGCTGGCTGGCTCCGTGGGTCATGTTTCCTTTCCACACACACCTTCCTCGTGACTGGGGTGTACAAAGATGGCTGTGATGTTCCCCTCCCCCATCCAAGTCAGTGGGGTTCCCTGACAACATTGAGTTCTGACAACCCTTTAAGAACACCCTTTATGCTCCGGTCCAGGGCTGACCTCCACCTGGGTGAAGTCAGACCTGGACTGGAACGATGAGTCCTGGAGGACACCCCATCCAGAGATCCCAGGCTCTCAAGTCCACGAGTACCAGCTCCAGGGAGAAAGCCATCCTTCTGTCTCCTGCTTCTGGACGGGTGTGCTGCTTAACCATCTGCGAAGGCACTCTTTCAGAGGGAAGATGAGGAATGCCTCCTGAGCCCAGGGAAGCCGCTAGTCTATATTGGAAAGCAATTGCAGACAGTCTTCTTTTGCTTTCAAATGTACTTAATCAACATGAAAAGGATTGTGAGGGCTGGAGCTCCTACAGGTAGAACTAAGGGAGAAGAATAATGTTCATAAATCATTTACCATGTAATCTAAACAAGGCTATTTTTTTTTCTTAAAGGAAAAGGTAATGCCAAAGAAAGAGAGCTGTACAGTCAACCAAATGCACTGTGACTTGTACCCAAATGTAGAGTGTCCCCAAGTGGAGCAAGGTAGACTGTTTATATGATTTTCATATGCAATCTGACTCTCAATACTAATTTTCCAGCCTGGGTTCCTCCCTCAGCCCAAATGCCCAGACCAACAAAGCAGTCAGCACAGTGGAAAGACAGCTGATAGAAACAGCTGCACCCCACCTACTGTGCAGTGCGAACCGGGGACTGACTGTCTCCTTGCAGCTGACTCCTCCCTGAGCAGCTGGGCTGAGCTGGGAGCCCCAGGAGGAGATGTCAGGCCACAAGATCCTGGCTGCATTCTTCCAGGCCTCAGCTCAAATGTCACCCCTCAGAGAGGCCTTCCCTGCCACCACCCCAGGAGAATAATGCCCACACCCCCACCGCTCTCTACCCTCTGGAACCTGCTTTGTCTTCCCTGCAGAGTGATCGTTACTGCCTTGCAGTATTCTACCTAGATGTTTATCACGTGTCTCCCTCACCAGGGTGCAAGCTTCACGAGGGCAGAAAATGCATGTGTGTTGTTGATAGTTAACCCCCAGCACAAAGCAGTACCTGATTCATAGTGCTGTGCTTTATGTTGGATGGATGGATGGATGGATGGATGGATGGATGGATGGACAAGTAAATAAAAATGTCACTTCCCTTCATCCAGGGAACACTGTAGACAGAGAAGTCCTTGTTTAGTGCCAAGTAGAGAGATGGCAAACAAGAGCTAAACTCTGTTGTTTTTATTCTGTCATTAGGCTCAGAGTGAACTATTCCTGCCCATCAGCCTCACCTCTTCCATGTGCAGAATAGCTATCACTCCAATGCAAGTAAGAAGGGGAGGAGTTGGGAGCTTTATAGTCTCCCACAGGTGCCTGGCACTGTGCCATGTACCTGACTGACAGGCATTGCCTCATTTAATCCTCACATCCTATGAGATTGGTATTATCATCCTTATCCCAGAAAATGAAACTGAGGCTCAGAAATATAAAGTAACCCAAATTTGCACACCTAAGAAGTTACAAAGGGACTCCCACCTAGGCCTCTATATTGCATAGCAGTGTCACACTGCAGAGTGTGTTCTGTTACGAACGAGCTGGTGCACCATCCCAGAGGAAAATCAGGCTGTGTCTGGTAAGATCTGGAGACCCTGGTGTCTGCACAGTTCAGAAGTAGAAGTGCAATACTGTAACCGTTGCATCCAGGTTTCCCTGAGACTTGCCAGGCTTACCCACTGAAGGCCCTGTGTCCCAGGAACACTTAGTCCCCAGCAAGCTGGAGGGTCAGTCACACACAGCAGGAGGCAGCCACAGCTAGAGACCCTGAATACCAAGACCTTTAGCTAAAGAGCATGGGTGTACTTGGAAGGCACGCCCCCTCCACGTGTCCTGCCAGCAGTGGCGAGGCCCGGCTCTGTCTGTGCCTGCGGCTGTGTGTCCCCGCAGACTGAAGTCCACACTGGCAAGGGGGAGGCCGGAAGCTGTGCGGCACTGTGGTCTCCTTCCCATGAACACAGCCTCGGTCTCAGACAAGAACAGCGTGGGCTCCTTCCCTGCAGAACTCCACCACCAGGACTAGATGACCTCCTGAAAGTGAGGAGGGTAGATTCCTAGAATTCCAGTCGGTGAGGCTGGACAGGAAGAGTGGAATTCGAAACTGCCAATAAGTGACCAAGAAGTAGCATAGGGCCCATGGGGTGGGTCCTCCCGGACTTCCAGACCGAAGACATGGATTCAGAAGGAAGGTCACCTCTGTGGGATCTCTCTCTGTACGAGAAGCGGGCCCTCTGCTGTCCAGCCAGGCTTGGGCAGAACCTCTATCACATGGCTGCATTCTCCTGCCTCCCGTCAGGGCCCATCCCCCAAGCCCCTGCCACCACTACCTCCAGTGACGGACAAACTGCACCCTGGACCACCGTGATTCTGAGTAGGGGTTAATTGCTTCTCCTGCTGGGGCCAGGGTTAGATGGAGAGCAGAACTTCCCGGAACATTGGCGAAGACTGAGTGGAGGTGTGGGTGGGGTAAAGAAATCAAGGGGGCTCTGGAGGGATGGCACAGTTGATTGCAGTGTTCCGATATGCAAAGGTTGTGGGTTCAATCCCCTATCAGGGCACATACAGATTGATGTTTTTGTCTCTTTCTCTTCCCCTTTCTCTCTCTCTCAAGTCAATAAATAAAATAAAGTAAAGTAAAAAAGGAAAGCATGGAGACTGGGATATGAGGGTGCATAGGACATGCTCTCCGCCTTCAAGGGCTCCACAAAGGTGGCTCTGACCTCACCTTGTAGCCCGGAGCTTTGGGGCCCGCGGCCCACTTGTCTTCTCCACCACCCTCCAGCCAGCCCAGCCCTGGTCATTCCTGGTTCTGTGGGCATGCGGCTTCGTGAATGTCTTGGACTTTTCCATCTGTGTGTTTTCAGTGTCCACTGGCTCAGTCTCCAGAGTTTTCCTCATGTCCTTCCTGTCTTCCTCGACAGGCTATATCCTTAACCTCCTTCTCCATCCTCCCGCCTCTAACAGGGCCCCTCGTCCTCCCCTAGCTGATCCCACCTGGGCTCTGACGCTCCATCCTCACGTGTCCATCAGTTGTGAGTGTGCACTCATGTATCTCAGTCTCCCCCCCTGCTCAGGCTACCCACTGTCTTGACCCCTGGACACACAGCATCTGCCCAGACCATAGGCGTGATCACGCAGGGCAAAGAGCACCAGCCCAGAGGCGGGCACCATCAGAACGCTTACCGGCCTGTATCCTTCAGAGGCTCACTGGTTAATAGCCCCCATCTGACTCCCTTACATATAGTGAAGATTAGGTAAGATAACAGACTTGAAGTATTTTATAAATTATAATATGAATGTAAAGAACTATGTAATCTTTACATTATTGTCTGAGCCCTCTGAAATTGTATCCTTCCCACCCCCATCTTTAGTGACTTGTGCTCTTGACTGCGGTATCTGCATTCCCTTTCTGTCCCGCTCCCAACACCTGGTTGCTGACCCCACAGCTCCAGCGATGCTCCTGAGGCCGCTGGGTATGCCAGGGTGTCTCTCTCTCTTGGTGATCACACCAATTCTTGCCAGGTTAGCACCTCTGGTCACCATACCCAGGTTACCAGCATCGAACTCGATGAAATCAGTGATCTTGCTGTCTCCAATCTAAAGAGTGTCGTTCACTTTGCGCAGGGGCCATGCTAATCTTCTCTGTATCGTTCCAATTTTAGTATATGTGCTGCCGAAGCGAGCACAGTGTCGTTCACTTTGAAGAGGTGCGAGCGTCTGGGTGACCAGATGAGGGATCCCTTTTGTGCCCAGAGAGATGTTCCTCACTTTGCACAACTTGTACTTGGTCTCCTCAGGTGTGATATGATGAACAGCAAAGCGACCCTTGGTGTCATAGATCAGATGGAAATTCTCTCCGGTCTGTCAATGCTGGTGACCTCCATGAAACCAGCAGGGCAGGCTGTAGCTGTTCAGACCGTGGCATGGATCTTAATAAACCTCTGCATGCAGATCTCCTTTCTTCACTTCTCCTGTCAGGGCGTACTTGAGTCTGTCCCTTAGGAAAATGATGAGAAGGAGACATTCTCCCAGCTTGTGGGGACCGGTAGATGGCCAAGGAGCAAACACACTGGTTAGTTTATCCAGTGTCCAGTGCTTTGGAGCCTGCTACACGCTTCACATGCTTCTTGGGACCACCATGCCTGTGCTAGGTGTGGAAAGACCTTGTCTTCACTATTTCTGTTAACAGTACCACTTTCCTTCTGTTCATTCATACAAGCTATAGAAATTTTGGATTCTTTTTTTATTTCTTACTCACCACCATCTAGCCTTCCAACTTTCACTTCATCCCCTCAACTAACCCAGACCAACACAGGGCACAGTGTTAGTCCCAACAGGTCCACCTCCCCACATACAGCACCCTGTTCACTTTCTCCTTTCCCACTATGAACATGCTTGTGACTTCCTTATTACTTCTTACTCTCAGACAGTCACAGTTGTCCCCTAACTCACTGCTCTCTGCTCTGATCTTCCCTAAAAAATAGCATCAGCAAGACCATTCTATAAGACAAAGTCTTCTCTTGTTGTTCTTTATGTCAAAAACCTGCACTTGCTCCTATAGAACAAAGTACAGATGCCTATAGAAGCCTTCACAGCATGGCTCCAACCTAACTTTCAGTCCTAATTTACAATTTACCTCTGTGCCAATCTTATCCACCCAATAAATTTCAGTATTTCTCCTTGCATGACTACACTCCATACTTGGGTGACTTGGTGCCTTTGCACGTCCCGTCTTTCTGTTGGAATGCCTGTCTTCCACTAATGCCTATTTGAAATGCCCTCTTCTCCATGAAGCATTCCCTGGCAACCCCAGAGAGCGATGTTTCCCTATCCAACTCACAGTGTGTCATCTATGATACCTACCATGTTTGTGTCACAACTACCATATTTTTCGCTCCATAAGACACACCTGACCATAAGACACACCTAGGGTTTTAAGGAGGAAAATAAGAAAAAAAAATTCTGAACCAAATGGTATGCTAAAATATTTAATAAAATACCATATTTTTCGCTCCATAAGACACACGGGCATTTTCCCCCTCCACTTTTTTGGGGGAAAGTGCGTCTTATGGAGTGAAAAATACAGTACTTATATCTTTGTCTTATCTTCTCTGTTAGACTTGTTCATTATTGAATTACATTTAACCCACTTTTAAATCCATAGTAGTTATGCAATAACTATTTGCTAAATAAAAATTTGAATGACTAAAGTAAGTCTCTCCAGTGATTTCCGTGCTAAGTGCCAATGGAGGATTTGCTCCCTGATAGCAGAAAGCCAGCTCATCTCCTCCCCCATCCACGAGTCCTTTGGCAAAGTCAAGCTGATGCCGGCCATGCCCCATGCACATCTGCTCCCGCCGTGTCCTTGCCTCCCATTCACTCCTCACCCCTCTCCAGTCTCTTCCCCTGACCTGCCACTAACACCATGCTCCCAGGGTGCCCAGGGCTTTTCTCCCAATAAAGCCAATGAGTTCTTTTTTAGTCTGTCTCTTACTAGATTTGCACCTGACTCTGTGGTCTCGTTCTCTACCACAAAGCTTTTTACTCCTGTCCACCCTTTCCACATTTCCCTCTTACCCCTGTGTCTTTTGGGAGTTTCTCTATCACCCTCTCTCATGCGCTTTGTTCCTCAGGCCTCTGTCTTTGCTCACTGTCTTTGCTCACTCTCCCTGGGTGATCTCAACCACAGACTCGTGGCTCCCACATCTTTACCCAGCCATGCCCTCAAGTAGGCCTATTCAATTTTCGACAGACATCTCCACACCTCCAACTAAATGCCCCATAGATAGTGAAATTTAATATATTTTTTAAAAGAAAAAAGAAAAGGAAGGAAGGAAGGGAGGGAGGGAGGGAGGGAGGGAGGGACAGCCTCAGTTGAGCCATCACCACAGTCTGCCTAGAGTACGGCAGTAGGTTTCTAACTGGCTTCCCTGCAGCTGGTCTTACCCATGTTACTCCAGCCTTCTCAGTTCCTCCAGTATGATCTTTCTAAAACACAAAGCTGTCCAAGGCACTCACCAGCCTAAAATCTCTTCATACTAACAATGGCTATAATTTGTTGAGCACCAAAATATAATTTTTGCTCCAAAATGGCTCTTGACACTTTATGTTGAGTCAGTCCTCACAATAGCTCAATGACGTATGTATTATGTTTACACACTTTTTGAAGATTAGGAAATTGAGGTGCCAAGGGATTGTCCTTCCCCCAAAGTCACTCAGATAACAAATGCCAGAGCAGGACACCTGGCTCCACAGCCTACTTCTAGGCCACTATTTCATTCTGTCTCTTCAAGGGCTCCGCGCTGGCTACATGAAAACTACACTCCTTAGATGGCACGCAGCTCTCCATGACCAGGCCATGCCTGCTTCTCCACTCACCTCCTGCTTTCTCTGGACCATGCCTTATCCTCCAAAATCCTCAGCTGCTTGTACCACAAACGCCCACCTTGCTGGTTCATGCACGCATGTCTTTGTGCAGGAAGACCTCTTAATGTTCAACTCTTTCATTTCATTTCAAAATGTTTTCCCTCTAGTCCACATTTTGGACCACTTTCTACTCAAGTCAGCTTTCATGTCACACGGAACAGTTCCTTCCAACCTCCTGACAGCCATCAGTCTGAGCTGAGTATCCCTCTATGGTGCTTCCACAGATCCCACCACTGAAGTGTCCTTTGCAGATTTCCCTCTATGCTGTAGACTCCTCAAGGGTGGGGTTATGTCTTATTTGCCTCTGTATCTGCAGAGTACACACAGTGCCTGGAACACTGGAGTGGCCCATAAGTATTTGTTCCGCCTTCCTCAGCTTACTCCATCCTACCCAACCAAGGCCCTGGCCCAGATGTTCCAGATCCCCCGGTGCATGACTGTTCCTCTTTCCCAGAGTTCCTTCAGCACACAGAAGCTGTGCCGGTCATTTAGTAACTCACTAATCCTGTTCCATTTCGTGACGTCCCCTACATTGTAATCTTCATTATTATTTAACTCTTGTATTTTACTTTTCTGTTCACAAATCACTTCCATAATTGGTGGATAAATCTCTTTAAGATGAAGTTAGGGGCTAGGTTTCCCTAGCATTTTTGTCTTCCTAAATGCCTTGTACATCTTACGTGCCCGATAGATGTGTGGTGATTTAGTTTAATGCAGCCTGGGAAGCTGGGGCTGGGCTGTAGTGCATGTGTCGGGGCGGGCAGGCAACAAGGAAAGAAGGGGAGACCCTGATTTAAAGGAGGGCCTGCTCATAACAGTGAAGTATTTGGGGCTCAAAGGGATGTAATCCAGTCTCTGCTCATCCTCCCCCAAGCAAGAGTCATCTGCTGACTTTGCACTAACTTTTTTCTTAGATGTAATCAAATATAGAATTAAAATTCTTGATTCAGAAATAGGAGTCACAAAGTATTCCTAAGAGCCCAAATATCACTCTGCCCTCAGTCAAGAAGCCACTATCCTGGCGAGCTAGACACCAATGCCCATATTGCATTCATCTTTCCTTAGGTGATCTAAGAGCCACCTAGTAGTTCACCATTTCAGGGCCTTTCGCTGATAAAATGGGGATCGCAGCACACACCGGAATGAGTAGTCACCTGTGACCAGAGTAAAGCAGCAGCTTGAGCACAGACAGCGGCCTTTTGCTTTGCAAGCACCGCACTGATGAATCCATATACCCTTACTACTCCGTGGGCCTCCAACCAGCTGCATCAACATCGCCTGGGAGCCTGTTCATGAGGAAGCTCAGTCCCACTCAGACCTACTGATTTAGAACCTGCATTTTAACAAGATGTCCAGGTGACTCATTTACATATTAACTTCTGAAAACAAGACTTCAGTAGCCCTTCAGATGTTCCTCCCCTGGACATCCAACTCCCAGCTACCCTAGCTGCATCCTGAAGACCAAAACCAGAGCCCACCAATCCACCCACCATCATGCTAGGAATAACACTTCTCTTTGAGGAGAGTAGGTCCTGCTTACTCCTTGGTGATGCTGATCACTGGGGTTCTTTCCAGCTCCAGCGTCTCTGTGATTCAAACAATGTTGTAAATGAGTTTTACTCCCAAGGCCCTGACCTCTCTCCCTGCCAACCCCCAGACCATAGATCTCTGGGGAAAAAGCAGTTCCAGGATCCCCAAGCAACAGGCAGCATAGACTTTTTCTCCCTGAACCTATGACCCACTCTCTAGGCAGAAGAAATGCCTACAGACGGTGGAGGCAAGACACTGGTTTGGGGAAATGAAGCTTGAGAAGAAAAGGGTTGGTACAAGATCACTGCAGAAATGACACAGAAATTCTGGAGTCCTGCGTTTTAGTCACTGCCTCAGAGGACGGGCCCACACATGGACATGAGCTCCAGTCAGCTGCACAGGAAGTGACACTGAACAGTTTGCTGACCCAAGTCACACATGACTCCTGGCATTTTGCTGGTGAGCTAAGCAAAAGACCACCCCATCCAGGTCTCAGTCTGGGCTATGCTCCCCAAACCCCGGAGTGAGGGAAACTGAGGCCTTGCAGTTCTGCCCCGTGGGACACTTTACAGGTTCTGCCCTCTGGCCTCTGCTATGTTCCTGTTTCACAGAAGAGCCCCCACTGCAGCCAGGACTGGTGGGTAGGAAGCAGGGGCCTCATACCACCTGCAATGGCAGCACTCTGGCTGAGTAGTGACCTGATGCCCTATGAAACATGTTAAATATTTAAATGCCAGGCACAAGGCCCAAGCTCTGGACCCTCTACTTTGGGGCTAGATCTGTGGATTTGCTGGGCAGTGTGTCCAGGAAGCCTAGCATCCTGGTTACCAGACACCAGAGCATTCTAGCTGCAACTTGAGATGACGAGCATATAAGGGGGAATTTACCACAGTGAAATGCCATGATAAGGGCCACATATTAGGGATTGCAAATATTTTACCTCATAATGAAAGGTTTTTTAGACTCGAAAACCACCTGGCAGCTGGCAGAGGGGAGGCAGTGAGAGAATAGTGCATGAATTTACCCATCTCTAAAAAGAAAAAAAGAAGAGTTTAAGTAGTATCATCAAAGAAAGCTTCACTGAAAACAATTGGCTCTTTGGAGAGGGAAGTGGGTTGAGACTATCTGTCCAAAAGGACTCAAGTCCCCAGTTGTGGCCTCTCCCCAGAGCCCCGAGAGCCCCTTCCTTTCCTGGTGCCCCTGCACTTCCGAGGCTCACGCTGAAGGGGAAGCATGGTGGGCATGGCGGGGCTCTGGAGTCCCGGGAATGAGTGGGGAAGTGGTGTCTGCCTGGGCAGTTTGGTGAGCACCAGCCCACCCCCGCCTGTGGAGTGGGGGTCAGGGGGTAGACAGAGGCCCTGATGACCACCCGGAACCTGAGTGACACTTCTCCCCCACAGTGCACCTGCACAGCACCAGGCCTCCGCGGGGCAGACGTTTCTCCATGTGGCAGTGCAGTTACCTCACCCACGGAAGGTGCAGATGGAAGGGAGATGTGAGCAGGGAGGAGATGGGGTGCACAGCTACCCCTGGCTGCCCCTGCCCCTGTCAGCAGTTAGCATTTCCCCAGGATGGAGAGATCAGGGCTAATGCTCTTGAGCAGTGGGGGTGGGGGAAGGGTCACAGCTGCAGCCTGGCAGGCCCCTGGCCCCCAGCATGTCTGGGGTGAGATGGGGGGCTCTCTCGGGGATGCTATTCAGGCCCTGTCTTTGGGGGGGAAAAGCCAAAGAAAAACATGTATTTATAACATGAACTTCCCTCTTCTCCTTCCCCTCAGCTAACTGATTAATTAAATGAATACAAAGGCCGTCTTGTTGGGAACCCCAGCCGCACGGACCCTCTGTGTTTTCTTTAAGCCGGCCTAGCAAACAGGAAACAAAAGGCTTAATTCTGTCTGGTTTCATGAAGGGGGCTGTATGTCACAGCCAGAGGCTGGGGTTCCGCCAGACCTTGCCGAGCAGCCACAAGGCGGCTCGCAACCCCCACCTCCCAGCGAGCCCACCGCCCCACAAACACACACCCCAACCCTGAACAACAGGCACGCTAGCCTGGCTAGCCTGGTGCTGGGACAATCGCCCACAGGGTGGGAGAGAGACCACAAGGGAGCTGGGAGGCCCAGGGGACGGCTCTGGAAGAAAACCTGCAAGGTTTGGGGGAGTGTGACCCACAGGGCCATTAACAAGGGACAGGGAGGCAGTGCCATCTGGGACTTTCCTGACAGGAACGATGAAAATCACCACTTTCCACCTGTCACACTTCCTACCCAGTGAGTCTCTCAGTCGTTAGCTTGGCAGCCGCACAGGTATCACATCTCTTCTCACAGAGGTCTCGAGGAGGGACCGACGGCCATGTCACATGGCACCATGCACCGTCTCAGGCTGTGCTGACAGAGCCCCTTGTACCGTCTCCCTCACAGTCTTTGTTCTTTCTTCTGTGGCCAGATCTTAGGGACATTTCTCTTATTTCCTGGGAGTCCCCAGAATTTTGTATGTGTGTGGGGGTGGGGACTACATTTTTCCACCAAGGAAGAAAGCAGTGTCTTGGAATGATTCTGGATCTCCAATGGTGCTCTCAAGAGTTCATGAACCAAACACAGTGCCCCCAGCCCACCTCCTCCAACTCCCAAACCTAACAAGGACGTAACAAGAAGACCCACTTCCTCTTCGGGGGTAGCAAAGGCATGATCAAGCAGCAATCTTGACTTAGCCCCAACCTAAGCTCTCAGCTCAGAAAGCTTTCATGGAAACCAAGGCCCTGGGAAGCCAGTGAGGAGATAGGGTGGGATGATATCACAGAGAAGGTGACTACAGGCAGAATCTAGGCCAGTGGTCTGAATTAAGTGAGGCCAGCTGAGCCCTCTACTACAGAGATGCTCAGTCCACTCACTGAAGGTACTGGGTCTCAGGTGTGCCAGTGTTATAAACTCTACAGGGACATCAGTGGACAAAAGAAACAGGCTTCTTGCCCATGTGAGTGTACATCCATTTGAAAGACAGAGCAGGAAAACAAGTGCCTACCTGCTCATCCATTCATTCATTTGCTCAACAGGTACTCATCAGGGACACTGAGGATGCAATGGTGACCCACCCGGGTAGTGCCCGTGACCTCCTGGAGCATTATGTAACAGGAAAGTCAGGTATTAAACTCCAAATCACATTAATAAATATGTGACGGCAAACGGTGATGCCTCCACTGAAGAAGAACCTCAGGGTATGAAAGATCACTCTGCTTCGGTGGAGAGGAGACTGAGGGCACGGGGTCAGCAGCAAATAGCTGTCGATGTTGCAGCGGGCCAGGCAAGCAATGACAGGTGTGGGCCAAGGGCATGGCATGGGCAATGGAGAGACATTTTCAGAGTCAAGACTTACCTTAATAATAGGTCAAATTGACAGAACATGGGATTGGGCTTTGAGGATATGAGGGAAAGAGCAAGGTCAAGGATGATGCCTGGTTTTCAGCTCAAGTACCTTGGTGAGTCCTGCTGCTCTTCAGTGAGAGGGGACAGGGGACAGGTTGGGAGGCACAGACTAAGTTGAGGGGAGAAGAGATCAAGTTGATCTGGTCTCTTCTGTTCCCTGCCCTGCCACCAACTCTTGAAAGAGTATCTCTACTCAGCCCTTTGCCTCACTTCCTCAAGTGACCAAAGACTGTGACAATGGAGAACAACATACCTTGTCAGGAGGGTCCTCTGGCCCCACCTCTGTTACCATGTGGGAGACAGTAAGGCCTGAACCCAGAATCTGATGTGCATTGAACAGCAGTACAAAGCGCAATCCTCATATACTGCCCTAAAAACATCAATGTCCTGCGTTATCGATGGGAAGATTGAGCCACAGAGGAGTGGAGCCACTTGCCCAGTCTCAGTGCTGTTACCGGGGCTATATATACCTCAGGCGTCTGGTCTGCAGCCTCGGTTCCCTGTATGAGTGGATGTCACGTCTGTCTTAGCTCGTCCACAGAGTAGCAAGGAAAGACCCAGGAAATCTTAAGCAGTCGAGGAACTCCAACTCGGTGATCTGGGACAGTGAAAGACACCACATTGCTTTATTCACAATAACTGATTAAACTTCTCGGTTTGGTTTTTCTTGGACAGATAATAAATTATATCTGTACTGACCAAGTATGCAAGGTTGCAGGGCACCTGGCATAGAGTGAAAGTGAGAACCAAGGAAAGTGATGGGCTAGAAGGGGGCAGCAGACGGAGGTGGAGGCGGCCGGGGTCCCGCTGGCACATAAGCACTCGGGCACTCAGAGCAGACTAGAGGCTGTGGAAATGCACAGGTTGTGTCATGAGGGCCAGAGGAGCTGCGGCTCGTCAGTGGAGCAGAAGTGCAGTCAAGTGCCACCCAGGGTGGGCAGAGGGCCTGGCGGGGGACTCTGGCAACTACCAATGAGAAGGAGAAAGGAAGGAAAGCAGAGGGAGGAGAATCTGCAGAAAAACAGAAAAGAACAGAAAGGGGAGGGAGGAGTGGGTAGCAGTGAGAAGGATTTGTCTGAGGAGTCCAGGGTCAGACCTACAGGGTTAGGACTCGAGTTCATCTGAGAGCCAGCCCTTGTCACAAGTCAAAGAAAGATAAAAACAAACCTGCATGATGAATTTGCTCCATGGTGAAAAGACTGCCCCCCAAATTCACCTGTACTTAAGTAAACTTTACCTCAACAGTCAAATTACCAGGTTGCCAGGCCAGAAATGAGTATATGGAAAGAGAATCCAAAAACAGGTCTAAAGGGAGAAAAGGCTGCCATCTCACAGCCTCATCTGTCCCTAAGGTGCCACCAAACGAAGAGGGAGTCCAAGGCTGAAAGGCTAGTGGTGGGCGAGCATACGTGCCCCCACCTTTCTGCCCTTTCTATCAAAGAAGCTGATGGAAACTCATACCCAATTCTTTGAACTCCGCTATAGAAGCAATGGTGGAACAAATGGTCCAAATGAGGATCCACTCTGGGCCTGACACACTCATATCTGTGCTCATCTCTCCAATCAGCAGGCGTGAGTGCCCCAGGGAGCCTCAGGAAGACTGACATCCCGGCTTTAGCCAGACCATGGTTCTGACAGACACAGACCAGGAGCTCAGTCTCCCCCAAGCAGCTCTCCAGCACAGGACCTGCCTCTGAGGCTTAAACAAAGAACCAGCTGCTTCCCTGGATGCAGCTACAAGATCACCAATGGGTCCTGCAAGACCAATGGAGTTTGTAGGCAGGTGATGGCCAGGTTTGCCAGAGCCTCCAATCTGTGGCCCGCAGCAGTACTATGGCCCTCAGAGATGTCTGTGCACAGGACAGCAGGAAGCAGAAGTGGAGATGACCTACCCTGAGACCACCAGATCTCTTTCCAGGGGCCTCATCAGCTTCATGCAAATGCAGCTGCTGCCTGAACCATCCAACTCCCATTGACCCAGGACCACCAGTGATGTGTGCTCTCCCTGATGACTCCAGCCCACCCCTACCCTTCCCCATCAGGCCTTGGCCTGGATCTCTTTCACCCCTGCTTTGGGCAGGAAAAAACTCTGAGGCAATTATTTATTATTAAGAAGTCTCCAACCCTGGCCAGATAGCCCAGTTGGTTCGAGCATCGTCCTGAAGCACAGAGGTTGCCGATTCAATCCCCAGTCAGGGCACATACAGGAATAGATGTTCCTGTCTCTCTCCTGCTCTCTCCCTTCCCCTGTCTAAAATCAATAAAATAAACATTAAAAAGAAAAGGAGCCCCCCGCCTGGCACTCTCCCTTCAGGGAGCACCAACACCTTCCCCTCCACACACACATACTTCCTCCAGGTGCACTTTCTGCCCCTCTGTTTCTCCTAAGCTCTAAGAGACCCAGGAGATTTGCAACCAGGGAAGCAGTAGGCAGCAGTAGCTCCTCTTGGACTAACCCCCTGAACCTGTCTCCAAGGCCCCCTTTCATCTGACTTTCTTCCTGCACTGCCAATAAATTCTTCCTTTACTTGCTGCAAGAAAAAAAAAACGTCCTCAGCATTCTCTGAGCCTGAGGCCTCAGTGGGGCCTTTTGGGAAGCTGGAGGCTCTGATGGAAGACCGGGCAGGGCCCCCTCTCTGGCAGGTGTGACTCAGGAGACGCTGCTGTGGGACCCCAGTCACATGGGGGTTCAGAAAGAGCGCCTGCATAGGGGTCTGGGTGGCTTCCAGGACCTGACGGGAAGGCTGAGGGGATCCGGGTGGGCAGACCCAGGGCACCAGGAACAACCTCTGGGCAGCATACCCACCCCCAAAGCCTGTGGTGTCATTCAATGAGTCTGAAGATCCAAACTGAGAATTCTATAATAAATTGAGAAATTTCATCTCCCTCTCATCTAAGATCTAATAAATTACATGAGGACCAAGTTCTCCCCAAGTGTCACTACTTGACTACTCAAACACCGGGTCACCCTCCCCAACAAGCAGGGTCTCTATATTCCTCAGAGAAATGGGGCAGGCTGGACTAACTTCTACAGGACGGTCTAGGAGAACCTTCTGCAGTGATGAACATGTGGCTGGTTATTGGACACATGAAATTCAGCAGTGAGACTGAGGAACTGAGTTTTTAACATGATCTCATTTTAATTAATAACTTAAATTTAAGTAGCCACATAGCAAGGGAAACGCCAACAATCCTGGAGAAGTACCTTCCTCACACCTGCACACCATTACTCCGCCTTGTCTCTAAGTAACTAAGCACAGGAGCCACACTCAGGAGGAGGGGCATCGGTTCCTCGGCACTGGTCATCAGGGCAACTCTGTTCCCTGGAACCAACTCAGGCAAGTGGTAGCTCTAAACCAGGGATCCTCAAACTTTTTAAACAGGGGGCCAGTTCACTGTCCCTCAGACCGTTGGAGGGCCGGACTATAAAAAAAACTATGAACAAATCCCTATGCACACAGCATATATCTTATTTTAAAGTAAAAAAACAAAACGGGAACAAATACAATATTTAAAATAAAGAACAAGTAAATTTAAATCAACAAACTGACCAGTATTTCAATGGGAACTATGCTCCTTTCACTGACCACCAATAAAAGAGGTGCCCCTTCCGGAAGTGCGGCGGGGGCTGGATAAATGGCCTCAGGGGGCCGCATGCGGCCCACGGGCCATAGTTTGGGGACCCCTGCTCTAAACCAACACTTAGAGTCGTGGTGAATTAACATGGATGGGACCCTGATAAAATCAGACCAGTGGTGGGATTCAGTTCGCACCGGTTCAGCAGAATCGATATCTAATTTTTTGTTGAGTTCGGCGAACCAGTTGTTAAAATGGCACTTGTAATCAGAGTTCTCTCTAAGGTGGGCACCTGGGCAGCCACCCAATGTGGAAATCACACATTTACATTCTTTACTCTTATTTAACATTCATCTGCGCAACAGCATATTCTAAGTGCCCGTAGTAATGTTTATTCTGTCTATAGGTGAAAAAAATTGCAAGTGAGGACACCAATCAAGAAACAAAATGGAAATATCTTAACAGTTTTATTGTTTTTTGTCAGTATTATTTAATATTTTTCATTAATATTTTAAAACTTTTTCTTATAACATAACCTAGTTTCATGTACCTCTTTTATTCTGATTTAAGTATTAAATGCATGAAATAATAAACTACCTTTTGGTATGTCATTTTTTTATACTTAAAATGGTCATTAAGGGCAGAGAACTGGTTGTTAAATTATTTAAACCCCACCACTAGATCTGACCCAACTCCTTAGTTCTATTGATGAGAAATTCCCGACCCAGAAAGGTGAGGCAGCTTGCCCAAGGTCACAGGAGAAACTGTAGCAGGGCCATCAGAACCCAGGTGTGACCTTCCTTCTTCCCTGCACTACTGTTAAATGCCAGCGCGCTCCCTGAGAGCCACCCTCCATCTTGTCTCAGGATAGACCAGAGCTTCTCAGCAAGGGAGAGACACAACACTGGGTAGGGGTGTTGGGGAGACCCGTTGGTTTTGGAGGACAGAAGCTGGGTACAACAGGAGAGAATCTTCCCAGCTCAGGTCCTCCTTCAGCCACCATTCTGAGGGGGGGCATCAGGAAAGCCAGCCCCACGCCTAGCCCCTGACATAGTCAGCGCTCAGCAGGAAATCCCACCCACACTGTTTCCAGGCACAGCTTTGAAATGGAAAAGTCTCCCCCTGCAGGGATTTTGGCACAGAGCTACACACCCAATCCCCAGAATCAGAGCCAGGACACTCAGGATACTGCTTCTCCAGCCTTCCAACCAGGCCCAGGGGTTTGCCAGATGGTGGTAGAGGCCGGGCGCTCTTGGCCAGGACCCAGGGCCTTGTCCCAGTGTTCTCAACCTGGAGCCCTGTGTTCTGGAGAACCCAGTCTCGAGCATAGTCAACAAACTGTGAGTGTGTGTGCATGTATGTGCGTGTCTGTACATACATGTGTATGCACACACACATTTTCCTTGGAAGATAATCCAACATTCCATCAGATTCTCAAAGAGGCTATGGCTCAAACACCTTAAGAACCCTAAAATCCAAAATCAGTATTAGAGGTTGAAGAGGTTGTCAGGCATTGTTCACACAACCCTTCCACTGGCTGTCTCCACGGCACCTCAAAGTCAGCATTTATAAAATGAGGCTCTTGTCCCACGAGAACTTACTCTCATTTTCACGAAGAGTATGTCAGTCCACGAAGCCTTCAGGCTGGACATTCACTCCCAATGTCTGGTCAGTCGTGGGTTCTATCAGTTATTCAGATCAGCTTCTAAACCCACCTTCTTCTCCATTGCCTGGGCCCTACCTGGACCCCCCTTCCCTGCCTGATGACTGTAAAGTCCTTCCCCTCTCTCCTGCCTCCCAGCTCTGCCAACTCCAAATCATCTTCATCTTCTTAAAACAAAAAACCCAGAAAACTTCAGTTTTACAATATCACTCACTGGAATTGAGGGCAGGAAAAACAATGTCTTGAACCTGTGTCTTCAACCAGTAACTATAATAGATGGAGATAGGGTATAACAGAAAGACCATAGGCCTTGGAGCCAGACCAATCCAGCTTCAAATTCTTGTTCTGTTTCTTCCTAGTTATGTGTTGTTGATATTCTCTAAATATCATTTCTTACACCTACACAATTGGATAACATCGACATTTCTTGTGAGGTTGCTAAGAGTTCAGGTTAAGAACCAGACTTTCTGGGCACTAATCCTTTCTTCCCAAATTACTAGCTGTGTGACCTTTGGCAAGTGCCTTAACCTCTCTGAGCCTCAGTTTAATTACCTGTAAAAGAGGATAATAACAGTACCTACCTCATTAAGTGTTGCAAGGAGTGAATTCACATAAAGAGCTCAGAACAATGGTTGGCACATAGTAAATGCTGAATACATTCTAGTTATTGTTGATAGAATTCACTGTGAGCATCAGATCATCTGGAGCATACAAAGCGTCAGAGGCAGGGAGGTGTGTGACCCTGAGTCCTGTGTCCCACAGGAGGGTCCTCACTGCACAGCAGGGGAACTCAGCCTCTTGCTTCCTCATTTTCCCCTCCTCCCAGGCTGGAATTATAGTGAATGTTCAATAGGTGACAGTATCTTTCCCTTCACTAAAAATGTGTTAAATTAGTCTGTTTTAAATTCATGGGGTTTGTATTAGTGGCAAAATATCCAAGTGGGAGCATTCCAGCAGAAGCAGTTAGAGGAGGAACGCCTCAGGGGACGTTGAAGGCAGACTGGTACTGAAGGTCATCTGATTGAAGAGCCCACCAAAGCCCCAAGGAGGCGCTGAACATCCCTTCTCAGTCAGCCAATGTAACCTCAACCTGGGGGGAGGGGAGGTGGTGGGCGCAAGCGGCCAAGGTCCCCTGCTGTGCAGTGAGGACCCCCCTGTGGGGACACAGGACTGGGAAGCACAAACCTTCCTGCCTCTGGACACCTATAACCTACTGCATCACAGTCTTCCCAGGAGACTGCCTGGAAAATCCACCTGTGTTATCTCCTGATGAGAAGCACTGCCAAGACCAGGAGAGGATCACTGCTCCTGAGACAGGGTAAGAGTGGGAGCTGGCCTGGGTGGGAACGGGGTGCCCAGCAGCTCCTTTCAAGGGATCCGAGAACGCTGGGGGAAGGAGGAGCTGAGTCAGCAGAGCGCTCCACTCAGGCTTTCTGGAGCCCGTGCAGGCTGGTCCTGAGGCATCACTATTCGGCTCCGAACGCCCTGACACATCACACTGCTCTTCACGTTAGCCTCCGAGGGCCCTGCCAGCAGTTAGTGCTCAGAATAGCTAGCATCCAGCCCTTGCCTCAGATACTGCCTTTGCTTATGAAGGGACTGCGGATTCATTAACACATTTCGTACTCACAACACCCCGGTGAGAAATATCTGATCCTACCCCTATCCCGCCTGAGGAAACTGAGGCTTGCAGCCTTGCCCAACATAGCACATCTGGAACATGCTCCACTTTGACCTTCAATCGTAGTCCCCTGCTCTGAACTTCCCATTCTTTGCACCACAGTGCTCCCTCTTATTGGGCCCCTTGTGTGACAGGAAAGGACACTGGGCCAGGTTCACTGGATGAATTCCTGACAGCTCCTGTTCCCAGGACAACGTCTGTCTCTGCACCAGAGCATCCTCCCTGGGTGTGAGGCAGGCTGGGGGAACCGGGTTATTGCAGTCACAGGACAAAGCAGCCAAGCTCTTGTCATAAGGAAGAGCTGGCTGTACATTATGCACACATTTGAAAGTTATGAGCATTGCAGTGAGAAAGAGGCACATAAATTAAAGTGGCCAACTTGTATGCACACATGCACACTTGCACGGGCAGAAGGCTGGCTCTAAATGGTAAAAATTAGCAGCTTGAAACAGTAAACTTTGCCTCAGAAAGATGCAGGGCAACTTCACAGACTTTTATGTGGCCCATAAATTAGAGCTGAGAAAGGGCCTCGGTGCAGACAGGGGCTTTCCGCCGTGCAGCTACTCCGTGTGGCAGCATTACAAATGTCCCAGGCAGTTTATACACAACAGCACAGCGTGAGTTTGCTGGGGGATATTGGAGCTGGTAATTGCTATTCTAAAACTGGCCTTGTAAGCTTGAAGAAATGTTTTGAAGGGGGAAAAGAGCCAATTTAAGAGCTTTATAAAGCCATAAATGCCTTCTGAGCAAACCAAATGTAATCTATCTGGAGAGACAGGTCGTCCCTCAAACCCAACAGAAGACCCTGCAATGCTGCACAGCCCGGAGAAGCTACCCTGAAGGCCCCAGTGCAGCGAGTCACCTGGATGGGCACAGGGCTGCCATCAGGTGACCTCAGGGCCATCCTTCCCTCAAGGAAAAAACCCAACGGCTACTGACAGCTCACAGTGACTTTCCCTGCCAGCCAGTGTTTACTCCCCCAAACCAACAAGGAAGCAGTGGCTTCCTGTGTCTTCCTTCCAGTAGTCCTTTCTTCTCAGATGGGTCTAGAAAACAGGGCGAGGTTGGAGACAGGGCTGGTATGGCAGAAAGCTCTCCAAATTTGCCTCAGTTCCATCCATAGAGTGGGGCTCTTGTGAGAATTCGTAAGGAAACGTATGTGAGCACCTGCCCCTACACTCAATAAAAAGCAGCTGTTACTATTTTACGGTTGTCGGTACGTGTGGGACCAGGATGCCCGAGGCAGAGGGCACCTTTGCAAGGCTCCACCTTCTTCAGACCCAGCTCCAGCCAGGCTTGCGGCATCAGTGGGGTGAGGCACGGACACTGGCCCACTTTCCCCGGGGAACCATGCCAGCGCCTGGGTCCCGACTTAATTTGCCCTTCTCCCCTCCCCCCCCCCCCCCCGCTACCTTCAGACACATTCTTTAGCCACAGCCCCTGCCCTCACCTTGCACATTATGCTAGGACCCGAGAGTCCTCTGCTAACCCTGATCATCCACTCAGTCTCTTCATGCCATGGGCGGTGTGAATTTCCCCCTGGTCTGTGACTGACCAGCCGGAACAGAAACAGCCAGATTTCTGCTCCCCCATTCTCTGTCCTCATCCCCAAACCTCCCTCTCCTGTCCCACAGTGGCCTCCATCCGATAATCCCACTTGATTTCGGATGTCAATATTTCACAGCGGAAAACAAAAGCCATATAATGCACAATTACCCACTTTCCATTGTGTTTTAATAGCTCTATTGACAGCACAGAGCACCACACAGGAGCAGTAGAAAGGGATTCAAGATCAAGCTTCCAGTGAAATGTGTTTTTAGTTATATGTATTTTCATAGCTTTTGCAACACCTTATTAAAGTTGAAAGCTATATATAACAGCATTACCGGTGGTACTTTTCAATACCACTGAAGTCACATTTCTTTACAGCTCAAACAAATGTGACCCAGCTGCCTCCAAGCAGGACTTCCCATGTCCTCTCCCAGCCCTCCTGAGCTGTCCCAATACCCCTCCTCACGATATTTCTGAACAGTGGGCGGAGAGATAAGACATTCCTCTAAGGTACTGGCAGGTGGCTCAGTGGCAACAGACATCTTACAACCCAAAATCATGAGACTGAAGGTCTTCTCTGATCCATTCAACCCTAACAACTCTCTTCCATAAGAACTATCTTGATCTAATTGCCATCCTCCCAAAATTATGCCAAGCAAGTTTCTACCTCCGGGACTTTGCTGAGGCCTCCTGGTTTGCTGGCCTTCTTTCCCATGGCCATCTAAATCCCTACTCAACCTTGAAAATGGTTGTAAGCCATTTACAAAATGAAATAAACATGCAGAAGGTTGCCTGGTGATGGGGAAAGTGCCCTCGACTTCCTAAGGCAAGATCTGCCCTTTTTGCATTAACTAGGTCCCCTTGAGCAAGTCTCTGATTTCTCTTGTCTTCATTTTTTGGTTCAGCTACAAAATAAAAGTTTAAAATATATGATTACAAGGGTCCCTCCTGTTCTGGGATTCCTAAGTGAATACATATAAGGTTTTCTGGGCAGTATTTATTTTGTACCTACTAGGTACTTGGTGCCATAAGGAATAAAAACAAGGACAAGACAGGGTCCTTGTCCTCAGGGAACCTGCAATTTCATGGAGGAGAAAGGATATCAGAAGAAAAAGTGAAATTACAGCAAATACTCTCAGCTCTAGTTCAAGATAGCAATATATAAAAAGTCATGAGGCAGTACATGATTAGATGCCAAATGAATTGTGCAGGCCATAATTGCTCTAGGCCGAGGAGTTCAGAGGAGGAGAGAATGCTAAAGCATGGGCTGATCACAGATGCTGCGCCTAAGAGGTGGGAACTGACACTGGGTCTAAAGGACACACAAAATATTTGCATCTGCAGGAACGGCCAGAGTGTGAGTCCAGGACCAGTGGACCTTTATGAGTAATGATGGTCATCAAAGGACGTTACCCAGTGAGAATGGAAATGAGCTTCACGCCAAGAAACTCAGAGAAGCCTATGCTCCAAAGCAGAGGTTGGGCCACAAAGGGCTTTAAGTTCCCAGATCAAAATGTTTGACCTGTATCCTATGAGAAGCAAGGAACCACTGAAGTGAACACCGAGTACTGTACTTTGAGAGAATTAATCAGGCAAGGATTTGCAGGATGGAGTGGAAGTGAGCACAGGAAGAGAGGAAACCAGAGAGAAGGCAATTGCCACAGTCCAGGCAGGAGGTGACAGTGTCTGACCTAGGAGATGGCAGTGAGAATATCGTGACATGCCAGGCACGGAAAAGGATGGGAGGACAACCTTGGCCTCCAAAAGGTTATAGATTGGCTGACCATTTATTTATTGCCCAAACTTGGACAGTTTTAAGGAGGGAAAGTAGCCGTTACAGGTACAGTTGGCCAACAGACTTAAATTAGGACTGTCCTGGGCAAACTGGGCTATATGGTTCTCTACAGACCAAAGAATGGAGAGGAGGGAAAGGAAAGGTGTACTCCAAGCCTGCAAGACGGGAAATACGAGAACTGACAGGAACAGGAGGGAGAGTGGGGGAAGGGAGTGGCATAGAGCAGCAAAGAAAGAAGGAAGAAGACTTCGAAGATTTTGAATTCTTTGAAGACAGAATTTATCTGAATTGCCACACAGACATTTCCCAAAATGGATGAGATCATGAACAGTTGCTGAATGTAGTGGAATAGGAGGCAGGACAACCCCTCTGCCCTGGCTTTGTTTGTTTATAGGTATGTTTTAAGAATTTCAATAGATGCCCCTCTTGGTGGGTTTGTCCCCATGGCCGTCTGCAGCCCAGGGATGAATCATCATGAACCAAAAATTCTAACGTGCACTGAAACCTAACCGGGCATTGGAATGGCCAGCATCAGCAGGGGACTCAGCAAATCCTGCTCCAAGCTGGACAGAAGGAGCAGGGAACTGAATTTACCCACACCCCTCGTCCCTGACTGAAATACAGAAAATGAAACCGAAAGAAAGAGGAAATTCAACCTAAGAAATCAAGAGAGCAAAAACGTAAACTTCTTTTGCCCTGGGCTGATTGGGATTTCTGTGCAGGAGCCTCCAGTCAACAGCTTCTGCTGTGTCTCATCCAAGCTGAAGATTAGCACGCAGGATCAGCACCCAGAGATGCGAGGACTTTCCGGCAGAACGGGGCTCCCTCCAGGTGGAACTCTATTCCAGGATCACAACAGCGCTTCTCTAGCAGACATAGAGCCTAGCTAGTCGGGTCGCATAACATTGTCCAGAATAGGATCAAACGGAGCTCCAGTGACCCAGAAATTTGAGGCAGAAACTAAACATTGGCTATGAATTATCCAGGAACCTGTGGCTGCAGTTACTTGATAAAACTAATCTTCCTAAGAGTGTTGATTGCTACTGAGTTAACAGTACAGGAATTTGGGGTACGACAAAGCTGCCTGGCTCAGCACTTCTCCTTGAGCTGCAAAGAATGTGCTCCCAATCCTCAGAGAGCATTCCGTCTTAGAAACTTCTGATAGAATCAATTCCACAAGTCTCCCACTGATTTGGCACCACCAGAATTATGAAAGAAAGGCAATGCTGCGCGTGTTTGCAGTGGCTCTTAGCCTTGTCTCCACCGCACACACCCACAGGTTGCAGTAAGCTCTTAACAGTCCTGATGGATCCTTGGGGCAATGAGTCCTCTGAGGGCAGGGCACCCCCGAAAGAATGATATATCAGGGTGGCAGTGTCTTCGACAAAGTTCACCCCTTCAACCCCCGAGGAGGTTCTGGTATAACCCACAAAGAAGAGCAGTTCTCATTCTCTATCCTTGACAGTTACTGGACAGAAAACAAGAACTCAACTTACAGATCAAGAAACTTACCACATATACCTGACTTCTTTTGAATACCTACCAGCTGAACATATCACCTCACACACACGCCTTCATTTCCTCACCTCTAAATGGGAGTGGTGATAATAAAAGCCTGTCTCCGAGGGCTGTTGTAGGATCAAATGAGGTAATAAAAGTGCCTCCAACATAGTAGGAACTTAACAAATGTTTTTAGTTCAACTGACATTTTAACAGTGTAATTAATGCTGCCATAAAATTGATATTTTCTAATTAGTTGAATATGTTCTCTGTGTGACTCCAAATATGATTCTCTGCTGTAAACTTTGTGTGCCCCCAAAATTCATATGTTGAGACTCTAATCCCCAATGTGATGGTATTTGGAAGTAGGGCCTTTGGGGGATAATGAGGTCATGAGGGTGAAGCCCTCACAAATGGAATTAGTGCCCTTATAAGAGTAGCCCCAGAGCACTACCTCACCCTTTCTTGCTTTAACCAAGAGAGGTTAAAGCAAGAAGTCAATGGTCTACAAAGCAATAAATGGTCCCTTAACAGACACACCAAACCTCATAGTGCTTTGATCTTGAAATTCTCAGCCTCCAGAACTGTAAGAAAAAAATTTAAGTTGTTTATAAGCTATGCAGTCTATAGTAATTTGTTAGATCAGCCCAAACAAACTAAACCATTCTTCTTCATTTTTTTGTTGTTGTTGAGTAGTAAAGCAGATGGTTGCTCCCATCCTCACTTGACCCAGGGCCTTAGGAGTGGCCCATCATCAAAAGGCCAATAAATAGCTAATATCATACTCATGGTGAAAGACTGAAATCTCTCCCATTAAGATCAGGAATAAGACAAGATGTCCACTTTCACCACCATTATTCAACATTTACTGGAATTTCTAGCCAGAGAAATTAGGCAAGAAAAAGAAATAAAAGCCATCCAAATTGAAAAGGAAGAAGTAAAACAATTTCTATTCGTAGATGACATGCTGCTATATATAGAAAATCCCTAAAGCCCTGGCTGAATTACTAGATTGGTTACAGCATCGTCACGAAACATAGAGGTTGCCTGTTCAATCCCCAGTCAGGGCACACACAGAAACAGTTCAGTGTTTCTGCCTCTCTCTCTCCTTTCGCCTCCTGCTGAAATCAATAAATTTTTCTTTAAAAAAAAGAAAATTCCTAGACTCTATAAGAAAAAAAAGAACTAATAAAAATTTTTTAGCAAAACTGTGTTTCTATACACTAGCAATGTACAATCTGAAAAGGAAATTTAAAAAGCAATTCCACTTATAATACCATCTAAAAGAATAAAATACCTAGAAATATGTGTAACCAAGAAGGTGAAAGACTACAGTAAGAATTAAGAAACATTGCTGAAAGAAATTAAAAAAGATCTCAACAAATGGAAATACATCTCATGTTCATGGACAGGAAGACTTAATATTGCTAAGATGTCAATACCATCTAAAGCAACCTACAGATTCAAGGCAATCCTTATCAAACGGTTCCAAACAATCAGATTTCCACATGCAGAAGCAAGAAGCTAGACTCCACATACAAAAATGAACTCAACACAGATCACCTATTTATGTATAAGAATTGAAACCATAAAACTTCAAAAATACTATAAGGATAAATCTTAATAAACTTGAATTTGGCAATGATTCTTAGATATGTCACCAAAAGTATAAGCAAAACAAAAAACCCATAAATTGAACTTTATTAGAATTAAAATCCTTTGTTCATCAAAAGGCATTATCAAGAAAGTGATACAATCCACAAGATGGCAGAAAATATTTGCAAATCATTATCTGATAAGGGTTTAATATCCAGACTATATGAGGAACTCCTATAACTCAACAACAGAAAGATAACTCAATTTTAATTTTTTTTTATGTGTGTGAGAGAAACAGAGACAAAGAGAGGGACAGAGAGAGGGATAGATAGGGACAGACAGACAGGAAGGGAGAGAGATAAGAGGCATCAATTATTTGTTGTGGCACCTTAGTTGTTCATTGATTGCTTTTTCATATGTGCCTTGGTGGGGCGGGGGTAGCTCCAGCCGAGCCAGTGACCCCTTGCTCAAGCCAGCAACCTTGGGCTTCAAGGCAGCAACCTCTGGGCTCAAGCCAGCAACCATGGGGTCATGTCTATGATCCCATGCTCAAGCCAGCAACCCCATGCTCAAGCTGGTGAGCCCACGCTAAAGCCAGATGAGCCCATACTCAAGCCGGTGACCTCAGGATTTCAAACCTGGGTCCTCTGCACCCCAGTCTGATGCTCTATCCACTGCGCCACCACCTGGTCAGGCAAGGAAACTCAATTTTAAAATGGGCAAAGCACTTGAATAGATATTTATCCATAGAAAATATACAAATGGCCAATAAATACATGAAAAGAGGTTCAACATCATTAATCATTAGGGGAATGCAAATCAAAGCCACTATGAGATACTACTCCACACCTACAAGAATGGCTATAATTTAAAAAATAGAAAGAAAAAGAAAAAACAGAAAATAACAAGTGTTGACAAGGAAATGAGGAAATTAGAACTTTTGTGCCCTATTGGTATGAATGTAGAATGGTGCAACCATGGTGGAAAACAATTTGGCAGTTTCTCAAAAAGGTAAACATAAAATTACCATATGACTCAGCAATTCTACTCCTAGGAATATACCCAAAAGGACTGAAAACAGGGACTCAAATAGATAGCTGTACACCAATATGCATGAAGCATTACTCACAATTGCTCAAAAGTGGAAGCAACCCAAGTGTCCATCAAGAGATAAATGGATAAATAAAATGCATATAATGGAATATTATTCAGCCATAAAAAGGAATGAAGCACTTAAATATGCTAGAACTCTGATGAACCTTGAAAACATGCTAAATGAAATAGCCAGACACTAAAAGGCAAATATATTACAATTCGTTTATGAAATATCTAAAATAGGCAAAATCATAGACACAGAAAATAGATTAGAGGTTACAAAAAGCTGAAGTGAGGGCTGAATAGAGAGTTATTGCTTAATGGAGCAGAGTTTTCATTAGGGTGATTAAAAAGTTTTGGAAATAGCCCTGGCCGGTTGGCTCAGCGGTAGAGCGTCGGCCTAGCGTGCGGAGGACCCGGGTTCGATTCCCGGCCAGGGCACACAGGAGAAGCGCCCATTTGCTTCTCCACCCCTCCGCCGCGCCTTCCTCTCTGTCTCTCTCTTCCCCTCCCACAGCCAAGGCTCCATTGGAGCAAGGACGGCCCGGGCGCTGGGGATGGCTCTGTGGCCTCTGCCTCAGGCGCTAGAGTGGCTCTGGTCGCAACATGGCGACCCCCAGGATGGGCAGAGCATCGCCCCCTGGTGGACAGAGCGTCGCCCCTGGTGGGCGTGCCGGGTGGATCCCGGTCGGGCGCATGCGGGAGTCTGTCTGACTGTCTCTCCCTGTTTCCAGCTTCAGAAAAATGCAAAAAAAAAAAAAGTTTTGGAAATAAATATGGTGCTGTTTCTACAATACTATGAATTAATGTCATTAAATTGCACACTTAAAGATGGTTACAATGACAAATTTTATTATATATCTTTTAGCACACTATAAAAGTACAGTAGAAAGATAGGGTGTCGTTATTTAATTTCTCATGTAAAACTCAGCTGAACCAGATAGCCTAACTAAAGAAAGAAAGAGAACATATTTCTTTCAACTTTGAACTGTAAATGCACATGGGCTTTGCCATGGCCTCTACTCAACTGAGACAGGGGGTCACTGGGCACAGAGGACACTGAACGGACTCCAGAAAATAAGGAAGGTAATCACTCAAAAATTCAGTGGGACTCCCCCATAATACATTCAAACACTTAGCAAACACTTACAGAGCACCTACTATGTGTAGGTACTGCACACAAAATGGAACACATGAGTAACCTGTCTGAGGAGCTTGCACTTGGTCTGTCCTCTCAGACCCAAGTCGAAGTGGCCTGGAGCCATGGACTGTGCTCACCCATCAAGATGTCTTTCTTCACAGTTTGTTTTTGGTTTCAAGTGAAGGGACTATGTGGATGGAAAAGCATGAAACAGGTGTGAGATGGTGTTGTTATTATTACTATTATGCTAGGGATTTGCGAGGTCTCCCTGGAAGAATCCAGTGTAGCCATCATCCAGCTTTCTGATTCCTATGTGGGGAGGAGTGGTGCTGAGGAGAGAAAAGCGCAAAGGTCCAGAGGCGTAGGTCTCTGCTCCACAAGAAGCCCAGAACTGCGGGCTCCTCCTCCCTGGAGCAGGCTGGCTTTTCCCTTCCAGGCTGTTCTGCTTAAAGCCCTACCAAAAGAGCCTTTGCTCATCATCTTTCTACACACACACACCCTTGTTTAGGGTTCCCCTCTCTCTGCCTATTCAATCCTATCCACCTTCAAGGCCCAACTCACGCAAGACAAGATTTCTAATAGAAAAAGTTCAAACACAGATGGGTCTGGGTTCCGGTCCAGACTTACAAGCTGTGTGACCTGGGCCTTTGCCATATGTAAAAACAGGGCTAGTCATACCCAAATCCCAAGCCTGCTTTTAGGTTGTGAGTATCAAGGGCTTGGCACACCACCCACGCCTTCCGTGAAGTCTCTCCTGATTCTTCCAGCGCCCCCCCCCATCTCTCCTTCCTCTGAAATCCTCATTCTTATTCGTGCCTCTCATCTGGAATGAGTCCCCCATATCCTGTAACATCTCTTATGATAAACCACTCTCATATATTATTATGTAACTCCTCTAAAATAATTTAGCTTTCACTCCAACTGTAAGCTCCTTCACGTAGAGGCCAAATCTTATCCTCTTTTGTCTCCCAGCATGGTGGCCAGCACACAGTGGGTGCTAAATAAATTAAAATATATTTGAGCAAATGGAGGATCCACAGGCAACCGAGGAAAACCCCACAGGAAACAGACACATTCAGCTCAGAGTAATAGCCCATTCATGCTCTCTGCTCTGGATGAAACCATTCCCTGCCCATACTGGCACTTAATGAACACGCCATTCACTGAGTGAATGAAATCTGCTGATGCCCCAGCTCATTAAGGTCAATTGTAGTGTGGCTTATCCAGGAAAATAGTTGATCTGACGAAAAGCGCCTCATTTGGTGAATTAGAATGTCTTTGAAAATGACTTTCTCTTCTTAGTTTCATGTGAATATCAAAAAGAGTTCGTGTAAAAAAATTAATTTACAAAAAAGTCAATGTCCCATGAGCACATCTCACCTTCTACTGGGGAGAGGTGGCCCAGGAGGAGGCCACAGTGACCAAGGGTAGCTGGGCAGGAATTCAAGGTGTGTCACCAGTAACGCACAAAGCCAACAATCCACGGTCAGAAGACAGCCCTGCAGCATGCTGCAGCCGTCATGTCCCGCGTGTCTCAGAGCTTAAAGGACACCCCAGCCTATGGGGCCAGGAGCCTCTCTGGGCCTCGGATAGGAAATGCCCGGGCACTAACCATGGGTCAGGTCACAGGTGAATTGCAAACCTCCTGTTCTCGAAGTCCTCATCTAAAAGAAGGCCAAATGGGTCTAGAGGCTCCTCAACATTCCTCCTGCAAGTTTCATTGCTTCCAAGGAGCCTTCCTATTTTCCAGAGTCAAAAGAGTCAGGGAAAGGGGAAGAGACACACTGAAAGCCCCAGGAATCTGCCCATCTGCTCAACCTCATAAGCAGGGAAAACAGCCGGTTACCTATCTCCATCTCTCTCTCTCTCTCTCTCTACACACACACACACACACACACACACACACACACACACACACCCCAAGGATCCTTCGTAAGCCCCTCTCCAGAGCTGCTGCCAGGCCAGGACATGGCCATGGGCAGTCCACGTGCTACTGGCTTAGAGAAGCTGGAGAGAACGTTTCCCAGCCTGGTCGCCCTGAGAGAAGAAAGCAGCTACTTCTCCCATCCCACCCCACATGGGAATGAAAGTGATGGTTCAGAGAGCTTAGCCTGTTACATGCAGCACCTTTCATAGGCTAGGAGCTCTATATACATCAGGCCATTAGTCTCAACACAGCACCATAATGTAGTTATTATAATCCCCATTTTTACAAATGAGGACACAGACTTAGGTTAAGATCCTTGGCCAAAGCCAAGCTGACAGTACATAATAGATGTGGGATTTGAATTCTGGTCTGCCTGAAGCCAAAGACTTTTATCTTTCAACCAGGCCTTCCAGGGACTTCTGTTGCTGGAAGATTCAGAAGCCAAACAGAGGAAGTGATAGGACAGCCACTAGCAAGTGCAGGAGCCTCAGCCCCAAGAAATCCTCTCCCTCTTGACTGATTCATAGGGTAACCAACTGCCCCAAGTTGCCTTAGGCAGAGGGGTCTCCTGGACATGGAACTTTCAGCACTAAACCAGTACAGTCCTGGGTAAACCAAGATGGCTGGCCACCCTGAGACTGAGGCTTCCTTGTGCCTACGGTTCCAAAAGAAAGCAAATGTATTTTCAGAATGCAAACATAATTGAGGGGCGTTATCAGTGACTGCCACTCCAAGAAGAAGAATAGCTTTAGGCCTGTCCCCCAGCACAGTTTCAAAGGGTTAGGTCACATAGAGAAATCCCTCTGTGTTCCAGCCACAGGCTCAGACCAAGGGTGGCCAACCTAGGTTGAGCTGGGCTTGAGGTGCATAGACAGAAGAAGAGAGGTGTTGAGTAACTGAAGTGAACTGGACCCAGTTCTTTCAAGACAGGGGTCCCCAAACTATGGTCCGCGGGCCACATGCGGCCCCCTGCGGCCATTTATCCGGCCCCTGCCGCACTTCCGGAAGGGGTACCTCTTTCAATGGTGGTCAGTGAGAGGAGCATAGTTCCCATTGAAATACTGGTCAGTTTGTTGATTCAAATTTACTTGTTCTTTATTTTAAATATTGTATTTGTTCCCATTTTGTTTTTTTACTTTAAAATAAGATATGTGCAGGCCCTGGCTGGTTGGCTTGGTGGTGGAGCATTGGCCTGGCATGCGGGAGTCCCGGGTTCGATTCCCGGCCAGGGCACACAGGAGAGGCACCCATCTGCTTCTCCACCCCTCCCCCTCTCCTTCCTCTCTGTCTCTCTCTTCCCCTCCCGCAGCTGAGGCTCAATTGGAGCAAAAGATGGCCCGGGCACTAGGGATGGCTCTGTGGCCTCTGCCTCAGGCGCTAGAGTGGCTCTGATTGCAGCAGAGCGACGCCCCAAGATGGGCAGAGCGTCAGCCCCTGGTGGGCATGCCGAGTGGATCCCGGTCGGCACATGCAGGAGTCTGTCTGACTGCCTCCCCATTTCCAACTTGAAAAGAAAAGAAAAGAAAAGAAAAGAAAAGAAAAGAAAAGAAAAGAAAAGAAAAGAAAAGAAAAGAAAAGAAAAGAAAAGAAAAGAAAAAGAGATATGTGCAGTGTGCAAAGGGATTTGTTCATAGATTATTTTATAGTCCGGCCCTCCAATGGTCTGAGGGACAGTGAACTGGCCCCCTGTGTAAAAAGTTTGGGGACCCGTTTCAAGACATTGCCCCCTTCAAATGCTTACTACAGTCCCACAGTAGGGTGACTATCAACCCATTTTACAGACAGAACAGCTACAATCTTGAGGACATTCAGAGGATCTTCATAGAAGTTCCCCAAACATTTAAGAAGTCTGAATTGTGAGTGTCTCACTCAGGAAAGAATTTAGGCAGAGTCCCCATGGCATGAGACCTTGGGGACCAGCTTCTGTGTAGGGGGGCGGGGTTGAAGGATGCTCTTCCCAGCCCTCTCTAGGAAGCTGGTAGAGGAATTCAATACTGTTTTTCTTCGTCAAACTTATGTCTCAAGGGAGGAGGGCACTCATCCCTACCACAAGCCCTTCGCCCAGGCAGTCCTAACTGCTGTCCCTTCCATCTAGAATGGAAAACCCACAGGGCAAAACCTCCCTCTGTCTGTCCAAACACTCCTGATTTAGGCGGTACCTCCTCCAAGAAGCCATCCCTGACTACTCAAGCCTTCAGTGAAACTGTCTCCCTTGACCTCACACTACCTTCTCTGATGGGTCTTACATTATTGTCTTGCATTATTTATTATTTAACTTCATGAATTAATGAATGAGAGGATGAACACTGGTGACAGATTACCTGGCCTGGGCTCAAATCCTGGCTCCCTCACATTCTAGCTTTGAACAGCTGGCTTCATGCATCCGTGCTGCGGCTACACAAAAGTGAGAGAGGTAGGGCACTGCCTCAAAGAGTGGTCCTGAGAACTGAGTGAGTTAATCAAGTGTTTTAGAACAGTGCCCAGTATAGTAAGCACCCAATAAGTGTTTGCTATTATTACTATTTTAATATTGATACTGATATTAGTGAAGTATCTCTCTAGCTAGACTCAGAGTTCCTGGAATGCAGGACCAGAAACTGACACTTCTTTGCATTAGTCCCCACGTCAGCAGATGCACCAAGAGCTTTATAATAATTTCCTGTGGACTGACCTGTACAGATACTGACAGCTCCTTCTCTTCACTCCAAGTGCTGGGAGAGATACCTGCCTGTCAGTGACCACCGGCCACCTTTAACAACACCCAAAACAATGGCCCCAAAATGTCTCACAGGAGTTGAGCAGCAGCAATAGAGATCTTGAATTGAAATTACATCCCCTCAGGCCATGTGGCCCTAAAAGAAGAATTCAAAAAAGCCAGAGCTCTCAAGCCATTCCCCAACCCACCCTCACCTCCACCCTCCAACTCCCAGGAAGTTGGGAGCCCACCAAGCAAACCCCTCCTCCCCTGGGGCTGTGTCATGCAGAGAACCCAAAACTTTGTTGACAGAGTTCTGTTGTAAATCCCAGAGGCCTAGCTCGCACCGGGCTCTGTGCTATGTGAAGTTCACAAGCCCCTTGACCTCTGGGCCTGTTTGTTCAGATGTGAAATGAGAAAGTTATTCAAAGACCAATTTCTTAGTTCCTTCCAGTTCTGACATTCAATGAGTCAGTTTCAAAGGAAGAGAAAAAGCATCTTTGAATGAACTCCACAAATCATTTCACCAGCAACCAGCTTTCCCCAAACACTGGCTGGGATTTCACTACACACAAGCACTGATCTCAATTATAGCACTAAAAAATAGAGAGAGAGAGAGAGAGAGAGAGAGAGAGAGAGAGAGAGAGATTGAGTCTAATACTTACTGGAGAAAAAATAAAAAAGATGAAGGAGAGCCAGGGATGAGAAAAAGGGATTTCATTTTAGGGAGGGCCTTCAGGGACGGCCTCACTGCGAGGGTGACACGTAGGGGCATCTAGAATAACAGCAAATACCTGAGGAACGTGCTCCAGGTAGAGGGGACGGCAAGTACAGAAGCCCTGGGGTAGGAGCAGCCCGACTCCAGTTACAGCAGGGAGGTCTGGAGCAGAGTGTGTGAAGAAGACAGTGACAGAAGCTGGACCAGGAGGTGGAGAGCCAACCATAGAAGGGCTGGCCTGTATTCAATTATAAATTCAAGTCATCAGTGCTTTAAACATAAACACATCTGATTCTGTTCACTTACAGCAATGAAGGTAAAATACCTTCTCCATTGTACATTTTTACTCCCCTCTCTCCACCACGGCCCTGCAATCTGTTCATGATTTTTATTATCACTTTCATTTGGGGACAGAAAACTGAAGCTTGGAGAAATCTGCTTGTCTTTCTAAGCCTCTAGCCGAGCGTTAGCCTGGCCTCCACTCAGACAGGTTGCCCCACCACTTCCGAAGGTTCCGGGGCCCAGAGTCAGACTCCTTGCACTCTTTTCTGAGCTCTGTGATCACAACTGGCCCTGTGGCTGTGCCCCAGCCTCCTTGCCACCTGTCAACCCCTTCCCCTCTCCCCAGGGCCTTCACATCACTGCCCCCCAACACCCTCCCTTCCTTCTTTCCTCACTTAGGTCTCAGCTCAAAGACACTGTTTCCAGTCCCCTCTAAATAAAACCTCCCTGTTAAATGCTCTCACGGTTTCGTGTTCTTCCCAACACTCTTATTACACTTGTATATTCATATTTATTTGTATGATTCCTTAAAAACTAATGCCTCTCTACTCCATCCAACTGTCAGCTCTGTCAGGATAGAGCCTACATCTGTTTTTACTCACCTTTCTATCCCAGGAACAGGACACACACAGGAAGAACCCACTGGCATGAAGGACAGCTGAATGAAAGAGTGAACGTGGGCCCCAGGCCTTCTGCGGGCACAAGACGGGGTCTGCTCATGGCTCTAGTGGGCTCTGTGGGTGAGGACAGAGCCATGTGCTAGCTGGGGCGGGGGCAGGGCTGAGAGGGGAAGGGACATGGGCCCCCAGAGCCCCGGATACCACACCAGGCACTTGACACCAATGATCCATTTCACTGTCATGGCTGCCACTAGAACTGAGGATTACTATCTCATCTTACAGGTAAGAGAACTGAGGTTCAGAAGGAAAGTTTCTGTGTCTGTAGCCAAACTTAGTCTTTCTGATTCCAAGGTCTACGCTCTTTCTACTCTGCACCAGCTACACTTGCTCTGAGCTTCAGTTGTTTTATATGTAAAATACAGAGGTTGAAACAGATGTTCCGTATCCTGTCCAGTTCTGAAATTACATTGCTTTAAGGTTCCATGCTTCTAAATTTATAAAAATCAAATAATGTGTGTTAAAGCACCTAGCTCAATGTCAAGCACGTAGTAGACACTTCGTAGATGTTTATTTTCTCCTTACCTCTTTCCCTCCCTTCCTTCCTCCCTTCCTTCCTCCCTTCCTCCCTCCCTCCCTCCCTCCCTCCCTCCCTCCCTTCCTTCCTTCCTTCCTTTTTTCCTTCCTCCCTTTCTCTTCTCCTTCTCTTCCTCCCAATTCCCTGTTGCAGAAATCTCTGCTTCCTCGCCCTCTTTGAGGCCACCTATGCTGTCCTCATTTTTCAGAAGACCTACAACACTGCCTCCCCTGTTGTCCAGGAAACCTTGCCTGGCTCTGACACTGATATCCCATCCTGCAGTGTCCTCAGAGAACCATTCTAGCTGTGATCCTCAGAGAGGCTCAGGGTCTTCCTGTATCCCACTCCCTCCTTTTGGTCTCTGTCCAGCACTGTGGGGAGAGAGAAGGAAGTGACAGGAAAGGGACTCACATATACAGAGTGAGAGCCAGGGACTGGGCCAGGCTCTTGGCTGCATTGTCTCATTTAGTCCCCTGCAAGGAGCCACTGTTCTCCCCGTTCACAAAAAGGAAGAGTCTAAGGCTCAAAGAGGTTCAGAAAGTGCGCCCCCACCAGGTGGCTGGAGCTGGGCTTTCACCCCTCCCTGTCTGATCCCAGGGCAGGTACCCTTTGCCAGCCCAGGGGTGCCTGGCCTCAGGCAAGGATCCCTTCCCTTGAGAGCAACTTTCTTTTCATGTCCATGTAACTTTGCATTTACCGCCTCAAGGATTTAAGTTCATTTAACTCTCTGGCCACCCCCTCCTGCCTCTCCTCACTGACCCCTCCAAAGTACCAGACTACAAAATACTCACAAACTGTCCCCAGTGTTTCTGAAAGGATAGCATGGCCTTGGCCACTGCACCAAGAAGTTGATTCCATCCCATCTAAAGGACAGGGCCAGATCATCCAACAGCAGCAGTGATCCTGGCTGGTACTGAGAAAAAAGGGTGACCTTTTCTTCCCTAGTTCACAGCTGCTGCCTATGAAGGCAACCCGGGAATCAGACTCAGGTAAGATGTGAACGTGAACATCACCATGTACCCGCAGATACAATTGGGGCCCTGGCTGCGGCTGCAAGAAGAATGGAGATGGGGGTGCCTGTTTTTCCTAAAGGCTCCTCCTGAAAGCTACGCCCTCAAGGAGCGTGAGCAGGAGAGCAGGGGTGCGGGAACAGCATCAGCTATGCTGTGAGGCAGCCTGGACGGGAAACACAGGTGAGCAAAACTCCCTGGCAGGGTTCTTCTGGTGCCACTGTCTTCTTGACTGCCCGTCCTTGTCTGGAATGGAAAGGAAGCCTGCGGGATGGCCGGGTCTCTCCCTGGGAGGGGCCTCATTCGATGCCCTCCACCATCAGCAGAGGAGGTTACACTCTCCAGTTATGTTCTCATGACCTCCTGGACTTCTCCGTGGCTCTTGTCCTGGTTTCATGAATTGCCTACAGAACATGAATGCCTGCCTCCCCCATAGACTGTGAGCCCTACTGGCAGGGAGCCTGACACATAGAAGGTGCCCAATAAATTTCAATTGAATAAATGTTACCAGCAGGGAGGAACCGAACACCTGATTTGGGCTGATGAACCTGGCAGAGGCAACTCTGCACACTCCAGGCCCCAGGTGGCCTCTGCACTGGATTAGATGGAAAACATAAGTGCAAACAAATATTGGCACATAGTAGGCATGCAATATAGGTCTGTGTGCTCTGAAATTGACCCCAGAAAAAACTCCAAAGGGTATGGTTCATACCCCGGCTGTGGGTAGTCATGGCAGGTCAAGTTTTCATTCTTAAATAGGCTGTCATCACTCCATGAATATGAGAGGGGTATATATTTGCACGCATGTTCTTCCTTAATAAGAATCATAGAGCCTGCGTCAACCAGTTTTCTCCCCGCGTATTACATGCCAGACACTATAGGTGCTTTCATTTATGTATGTATAATGTGCATGACACATCACATACATAACTCGGCACAGCCCTGACAGGCACAACCACCATCACTTACTGATGAGGAAGCGGGGCCAGCTGTTACGGTCATCCAGCGGTCATATGGCTGCGGCGAGCCTCAGACCCAAACATCTGGCTTGCTCAGGACTATCCTGCCTCAGTTATCCCTGTCACACCATTGGTGACCTACCCAGGCCAGAGCCCTGTACATACTGAAGCATGGGGTCTAGGGTGGGAGGGGGGTGGAAAAAGAAGGCAGCAAGGAATCCAGAAACAAGCACGTTCCCGAAGCATACAGCCAGCTGGGCTAGAAAGATCACCGGGCTCAAGATCACAGGAAACCAGCTGGGTGACCTTGGACAGTTCTCTCACCTCTCTGAGCATCACTGGATAAAATAGAGGCAAGAGCCCCCAGCACAGGGCCCAGCACAAAGTGAAGGAGCCTCCAATCTGTGCCCTTGTTCAGCTCCCCAAAAACCACAGAGACCAACAAGATCCTTAAGATCCTTCTCCCTCAATCTATGAGTGAGCTGTGGCAGCCATCCCTCCTCCCAGGAAGAGTCCAGTTCCACATGGTCAGGCAGGGACCCAAAACCAGGGCTCTGTGCAAAACAAATGCCAGGAAAGCTCCCCTCTTCCCTGCCCCCACTTTCCAGCTAATGGCACTCCCCAGAGTACTGAAGTTCTCCTCCCGCTCCTCCCTTCAAAAATCCAGTGGAAAGGACTGAAAAGTATTCCAGGAGACCAGACGTCCAGCTTGGAAAGGGGCTTCCTTGACAAAGAGGAAGTCAGTAGGAGGTAGCAGTCTTGCCTCATTGCCACTACGAAGCTCTACAGGATGGTGATACCTTCCTGAGGAGAGCTATGCCTGTGCAAAGAGCAAGTCACTTTCCCTGGGAATGGCCTCCAGGGAAGGCTGGGGGGCTCCATAGAACTCCTTGGCCTTCCTCTAGATCACATCACAGAGAGGAGGGTCCCAGGAGACTGTCCCACTATGAGTCTAGCCCTCTCCTCCCAGAGCTGAGAGAGGCACGGGGCAGGGGGGGTTAGAGGAGGAGTTCCCAACACGGCAGCAGGGCAAGACCAGCACTTCTACATGGGCCACAGGAGAGCAGCAGCAGCAAATGCTCGCACCACACCACTGAGCTCTCTTGTTCAGTTTCTGTCCCCATGCTCTTCCTGAGGCCTGGAGGACTCAGAAGGACCTCTCTCAGTAAGAGCTTTCCCAGCACCTGCAGCCAAATAAATGAAGCCCGTGGCCACTAAACCCTCACCTTCCCATCCCCCTCACCTAATCAGAATGAGACATGCCCTAACACCACTGGGCTAAACATCTGTTGGTGTCCTACCACTATCTCCAGATTTGTGATGCTCAGAGATCTGGACCACACACTTTAGCACGTAGTCATAGACTGGTAGACTCACAGGGACCTTGACCATAATCTCATTTAACCTCCTGCTTGTAGAAAATTATGATGCTACAATCCAAGCAAGTTACAAGAGTGTTAGAGTCAGAGAGCTCTTCATTTTGACCTGATTTTTTCAGGTTCCCAATGAGATAATGCAGTTCCTAGAGGAGGAGCACACATCACACACTGGGCATTCACTATACAATGGGCTCGGGCATGCTGTTGGCTGGTGGATGCATTACCAGTGAAGGGCTCAGGAACAAGAACAGGCACCTGTGACATGGGCACTGGGCACACCCAGAGTCTCTGGGCCTCTGACCTGGAACTAGAACCCACAATCCATAAGGAGCACGGCCTCCCAGAGCAGGGCAGGGGCAGCCCTCTATTCTCACAGCTCATCCCAGGCCTTGTGATAAAGCAGGATGCAATGACAACGACCTGACTGAGGGAGGGCAGTTAGAGGAATCTCTGGGGGTGGGGCTCACTGCCCCTACTCTACCTCAGACCCACTGTGCCACCCCGCAGTTAGGAGACTATGCCCATCCCCCACCTCGTCAGCGTTAGCAGACCCCTACTGATGGGCTAAATGTCCCTTGGTGTCTGTCAGGGATGTGAGTGGGAGGGCTGTGGGTGTCAACCCCTGGGGACATTCTCCTCACCCCACGTTCCTTACAGCTCAGGCTGGCAGATGGAGGCAGGAGGGCTGCCTGCAGCTCTGTCAGCACCGGCCACAGCCGCATTTATAACTGAAGGCTTTGTGGAAGTAAAAAAATAGATCTTCTAAGTTTTGGTTTCCATAACAGCTGATAGCTTTCCCCGGGGTTTGCCAGACAAAGGTACAGGTGGTAGGGGAGATGTGTTTGTCTGGTTGCTTTAAAGAGATTCTCAGGAGAGAAATAGGTGGAGCTCAGGGCAGAGCAGCCCTCGGAGCTCAGCAAGGCACTTCCTTTGTCTCCACAAGGCTAAAGAAAAGACCATAGTGGTTGCAGGTAGACCTGAGCTACCTTAATTAACGCACTTCCCCCGTGAACAGGCAGACACAGCCATTCTCTTCCAGAGCCCCTCTCTGAGCCCGTTCCTCTCATGTGTAAAGTGATATAATAATACCCATATCACCTGCTTCACAAAGTTGACAGAATCAATCAAGAGAGCACACAAGAACATGCTTTATTAGGAAAGAAAACTAATATCCACCATGAGCTTACCACGTGCCAAGCACTTTTAGATAATTTCTTTAATACTCCTATGTGCTCTATATGATTATTATCCTGACTACATAGCTAAGAAAACTGAGGCTCAGAGAGGTTAAGTGATGTGTCAAAGGACACACCACTTAGCATTAGCAGAACCAGGTTCAGGTCCGAGAATTTGACACCAAAGACTGTGTTCCTTCTCTCAACACCACACACTGCCTCAACAAAATAAGCCAACGTTGCCTTTTAGGAAGAGGCCGGTGAGTCTTCAGACTAAAAATGCTATCCTCATGGAGCCAACCCCTATTGCTAGGACACGTCCATTAGCCCCAGGAAGTCAAAGTCAACCTGTTCTTCTGTCTTGAGACCAACAAGGGCAACCCAGGGGCCACTCTGTCACAGGCTGTGCCCTGCAGCTGTGTGTTGTCATGATGCTGCTGGGGGTGTGTTGTCATGATGCTGCTGGGGGAATGGGGGTCAGTGACTGCTCAGTCCTGAAGCAATACAATTAGAAGGAAACACAGAACCATGGAACTTTGAGCTGAAGGGGGCTTCTGAGAGCAACTTCAAGCTCCTCACTGAATAGGTGAGGAAACTGACATCCAGAGGTCGGTCTCTTGTTGAAGGCCACACACGGCCAGTGTCCACCATTCTCTGACACCAAGAGAAATCCCTGTCCCCTGCATCATCCCAACCACTCTGACATTGGTTAGCTTCACGGTCCCCGTGAGGGCGAGGTGTGGAACTATACTGTCTGCTCTCTTGATTTAGGAAAAGTAGGAACACTGGAGAGAGCTGTGCTGTCATCAGGAATGGTATTACTGTTTCACGCACTGTCATTAGACTAAGTTCTACCCATGGAGAAGTCAACATGAAAATCCTTTCAGGAATCCCTCCATGTGTGACAGAGGCCAGTGCTCAGCAGGGAGGCCCAGGTGAAACTCCTGAGGCAGGGCTAGTCCACTTGGGGGGCTGACCTCTTCACTCTGAGTCAGCACTGAAAAAGCACACTTCCCCTGTAGACATCTCCCTGGTCACCACACACTGGTCACTTGGCAGCATCCCGTCCCTCCTGTGCCTCCTCTGGTCAGCAACAACCTGTGCCTTTTCTCCTGTCACCTCAGTGCGTCTGCACATCACCTCTTATGCATTTGTGTATGTGGTGCTGTCCACCCCCAAACTGCACGTCCCCTGAGGACAGGTCTATTTCTATCATGGCCCTGCCGGACTCTGCACGCAGCAGGCAGCTCCAGGCCACACGTGACCAGTTGTTTGTTCAGCACTTGCTGATGGTGCCAGTACTGTGAAGAGGCCAGGCCATGTCCTCGGGAAGCAGAACAGAAAGGGGCTGTTCAGCTGGGTAGCCCAGCCACTGGCGCTTCAGCCCAACACCCCAGGGCAAAGAACTGGCAGAGCTTGTCCCATGTGCCAGACACCGTGCAGTGGACTTTATAAATGCTCACTCCACAATCCTTTGAGCTTTATACTTCTATTTCCCGCTTTATATGTGGGGAAATTGGATCAAAGATGTTAATCCACTTGTCTAAATTCATCTGACTAGTAACTAGCACACCCAGGCTCTCGATGCAGTAGTATCCAATTCTAAGCCCACACTCTACTCTGTCTCCGCAGCAGGCGAGCTCTTTGAGGACAGGGACTTGATGATTACACATGTGTGCTCATCTGTTGTTGCTGCTGTATCCTCAATGCCTAGGGCCGTGCCAGGCACACAGGAGACACTTTAAATACTTGCTGAATGAAGAAACACCATGGTGCCTCTGCCCAGCAGAACAAGACAAGGCTTTATTCCAGGTTTCTGGGCTCCATTTCCAGGAATCTTGGACAACTATTTGTTCCTTCTCTCCACCTAGAAAGGTACCCAATATATTAAAGTTCTTCCAAAGGCCTTGCGAAGAATGGATGGGTTTACTAGGCATAAGATGGGATTGGGAGTGGCAGCATAGGCTGAACACAAAAGACTAGCTCCCAACGAGGTGGAGAATTTAGAAGTGTCCTCAGTGCTCTGGGACCTGCTGATCCTGGGCCACTCTTTGGTCCTTCCCCAACCCTGGGGCTCCCTCAGACCCCCACTACTTTGACTGAGCTGTACTGAAATTGGCCACATTCCTGTTAAGCAGAGAAACTAACAATTACGCCACCCACCCCAGCGCCATCAGAACCCTCAGTCTGCTGGGGCCCCGGGGCCAGCTGCTTTCCTCCACATTCCAGCCAAAAATAATACGAGAACGAAGCTGTTTGGTGGAGACTTAATCTAATCTTCATTGCTTCAGTTTTAAAATATCCTGCCTGGTTTAGGGTTTCTTATTACACACAGGGATGTGTTTTTAGTGAGATAGGTCTTAGCAGAACCTCGTTCGTGTAATTAGAAACCCAGGCAGACAGGGCCCGCAGTGAGGCTTCCAAGCCAAACAGCAGGTCCCCCTGAAGACACTCGTTTGCAGCAAGCTCACACAGCAAGTTCTTCTCAAGCATCTGGAGCTTGGTTCTCCCTCACTGCTGGGGCATGTGGAAGAAGGACTGAACCTTTCCACTCTCTCAGCAAACTGGTTGCTCCTTCTCCCCTCAATGGGACTCTCACCCCCAATCAGAATGGAGACCAAGATGTTGCCTGTGACTGCAGGAGGCTACAATGGAGGGAAAAATTACTCCAAGAAGTCCCCACAGACAAGGGAGAACTAAAGGCAGGCCTTCTACTGGAGCCGCATCTTCAGAATCAAGGCTGGCTTTAAAAAATCAGACACCTGAAGGAAAAAAGTGTCCAAGTACATATATGTTTGCATAAGTGCCAGTTTCTGGTCCAGAATCTGCTTTAAACTGCCAGCATGAAGACTTCTAAGCGAGGGTCAGGCAGCAGCTAGCTCTGGACCAGCACCTATCCCCCCAGCCCGACCAGAGGTCACAACCTAGTTGGTGCTTAGGCCTCATCTTCCCAATGGCATAGAAAAGGCGCTGGGTTTCTGATAGGTCAGATTCTGTGTTCAACTGATGCATGAAAGCTATTCCAGGTAGCACCATTGGGAATAAGCATGCCACTTCCCCCTGCGTAGCAACTTAATTGTCCCTCCTGATGACGTGCAGGTGGTGTTTGGAATCACAGCAGGGTTTTCAAATTCTAGGATGTAAAGAAAGGCAGGAGATCTACCCTTTCACCCAAGTCTTAGAACTCCTGAGAACCATGGGGAAAAGCTTTGGAGCCAAACAGAGAAAGAAAACACACTGAAGATTGTGACTGCTACTCAGAGGCCTTCCCTCCCCCATTCCCTTTGTTATTTAGAGTGCACCCAGTATGATTCGTGCAGGATTCACTCCTCAGAGCCTGAGGAGCAATTTGTGTAACAACTCATTTAAGAGATGGAGAAACCAAGTTCGAGAAGCTAAATGACCTGCTGGAGTCCTGTAGCCAGACAGTGACAGGGTATAAAGCTGCCCAGCCCCCAAATTTCAGCCCAAACACTAGCTCAGCATGCTGACCTGCCAGCCTTGATTATCTCCTTCCTCCATTCCCACCAGGTATTAGGTTTAATTAAATTAGCAGATCCCCATTGCAACAAGCTGGCCAAGCAGCCTGGCCAGAACCCAGCCAGTGTGGCTCCTCCCTCTAAATTCTGCTTCTCGATAGAATTCAATCTTCAATAAGTCATGAATCTCACGTGAAGTGTTTTATACAAAGTGTGGTGTGTTGGCTAGAATCAAGGCTAACGGTGGGTAACTGACAATTCACTTTCACCTTTTTCACACTCTGATCTGCATTTTGTTTGATCAGACACTCTGGTTCCCATGCCGTCACCTCTAGCAATTGCATCACACATTTATATATATCTCAGCATCGCAGGCCTTGTGCCACACAGCCTAGGAAAAGGAAAACTTAGAACAGCATTTCTCACCTTCCTCAAACTAATTTAGAAAATGTGCTCCAAATTAAATAAATCAGAACAAAAGTCTAAAATTGGAGATAGAAGGGGGGTGCTAAATAAATAGCATGGAAATCTTGCAACATGTTGGAAGCCTATAAATTTTATAAGTTGTTTCTTTAATAAAAAACAAATTCAATTGCTAACAACACAGTATTATTAAGCCACTAACATTTAAAAATCTAATTTGGCCTGCTCTGCTGCTGTTCGCATTGCACACTGCATTCACCTAAAGTAAGGAAATCAGGTTGATGGGTTTGGTTTGGTTTCTAAACCAGGCTAATAGAAGCCCCTTTAAAACTCAACCTTTTTGCTTTCTAGGCATGCCTTGGTCCCTAATGAGTTACAGCCCCAGGTTGAAGATGGACATGGCAGAAAGAAATTTAACACACACCCTGGTGCACCCATAAACATCAAGGCCAAGGGAGAGGAGGTATGTTTTCAGTTAAGCTAGAACTCCATGAATTCAAGATTCTCCACTCACAAGACAGTAATTCTCCTTATTTCATCACTAACTTACTTCAAATGTGTTTATACAATTTATTGCTACTGAACTTCCAGGCAACTGGTGTAGAGTTAATGAAACCCAGCTTGGAGAAGCTTTGAACAACTAACCGCAGTTTAAACGGTTATGACATGCGGTCAAAGCCACAGCCCAGCCTCACTGCAGTTTCTGTGTTAGGACCAAGTCAAAACCCTTGTCATCTCACCTTTTGTGCCAAATAGATTGAAAAAGGAAAAAGTGCTGAAAAATAGCTTTCTACATTTCTTCTCAAGGTTTCCAGACTTTCTCCCTGACATTTTAACACATCTATCTTACTAAAAGCAAAGCAAAACCCCACCCCCAAAACCCCGAGTAAATATTTTAGTTGCAGTTTGATTTGGCAGCCAGTTGAAACCCTGAAATCCAGTTTGAATTTAATGGAATAGGGTCAGGCCTGTATAAAGCAATGTTGAGAAGGGATGTAAGGGGGAAGCACCATGCAACATTTAAAGTCAGACTCAATGGAAGTCCAAAAGGCGAGATAAGAATGTATAGATGACACTGGACTGGGAAAAAAGTAAACTCGTCTTCCTGAATTACTTGGACGTTGATTTTTATTAATCCTTATTGTCACCGGGTGTTTTACCCCAAGTTCTGTCCATGTGGGAATTCAGGAGTCTCCTTCTTTTTAAACAGGCCCATTTTGGAAGAGTAAAGGGGAGGTACTGGACTCATCATGGCCCAACAATAAAAGCTCCTTTTGAAAGCAGCACTTTCATTAACTTAAAGCAATCTATAGACTTAAAAGCAGAGAGCAGTAAACTCCCAGAAAGGATCATAAAACAGCCAGTCTCGAGTTCGGTACACTTCAGTGCAATTTGCGCGAGGTATTTTACTGTGAGCGGTGGCCGGCCCATCTCTCTCCGGTAACCCCCTGCCCTTTATTCGAAGCAGCTTCTCTTTCTCTCGGCTTTCAAGCCTTCGGAGCTCACAAAGGGGAGGCGGGGACCGGGGAGTCTCCATGGGGTCACGGCTCCCTCCCGCATTCAGGCTCCCGGCGGGAGAGAGTGTAAGAATTCCAAGCCTGCAGAACAACAGCGGAGCTCGGCCGCCAGCTCTCGCCGCGCCCTGGGCCGCCGGCGGCCACTCGCGGGTCGTGCGTCTTCTGTGCCCCGGAAGCGCGGCCTGGCAACCCCGGCGAGGGGCGCGAGGAGTGCGAGGGCTGGGAGGTCCGGCTCAGGATTGCAAAAAGGACATTTCAAGCCTCCCTCCCTTACATCCCCCAACGCACTGATCCCCTAGCTGGCCAGACGGCCAACCTCCCTCCGAGGTCGGGACTTCTCCCTTTCCCGAGCTAGGCCTGAATCTGGGGCGCGGGTTCAGATCCATCGTCCAGGAACAGGAGACCCCTCCCTCCCCCCAAGGTCCTGAGGCCTCGCGACGGCCAGAACGGCAGAGTAAGCCGGGGGTCTAGGGGTTAGGCTTCGCGTAATAGATCTTTTTGTGTTTGAACACCATCATTTTCTGTTTGGGGGAGGAGGTTACCTAAATCTGACTACAATGCAAAGCTTTTGGCTTCCACCAGTTGGAAAGCATTTGATATCCGAGAAGTTAACATGCCGGAGAAGTCCGAGGACAAGAGCGTGAGCGTAGGGAACCCCAAGCTCCCCCCTCTCCGAGGCGGAACATCGCTCCCACGGCCCCGTGAAGGGGCTTCCCGGCCCGGAGAAGCTCAGGCAGCGCCTGCGTGTCCAGAGCCGGCGGTTCAAGTTGGGCGCCCCAGTGGAGCCCTCCGGGTCCTCCGCGGCAGCTGGGACTTCCCGGGCGCGATGCGGCACCTCGCTGCCGGCGCCCCTGCGCAGGCCGCGGCCCCTGCGGGCAGCCAGAGCCCATCCCGCCACGCTATTCCCGCAGACTCCCCAGTGACTCTCGGAGGCTTCGGATCCACCTCGAGCCCTGAAGGCTTTCCTGTCGCTTCACCCAGAATGGCCCCTCGATTTGTCCGCTTCCCGGAATCTTTCTTTCGCCTAGGACCGGGTACTATGGACCTCAAGTCCTCTCCTCCAGATCCTCTTTCCGGAAGAAGCAGCAGAAATTTGGGGCTCGTCTGCCATGACTCGGATCAACTACTTTCATTGCCTACCCACGGAGCGTGGGGACCGGCGCGCTCCACTAGCCACAAATTTCAAGAGCCTCAACCCCGATAAAAAGCTGTGATTTGTGCCTAAATACTAAAAAATGCCATCCGTTCCTCCGACCCCGGCTTCAGATGTAACCCCAGGCCCCCAACTCCCACCTCCAGGCCCTTGCTCTGGCCGGGGTGTACATTCGATCCCTAAACCACTCAGAGGCCCTTCAATCACGCTTCTAAAATCAGCCAGGACCCTGTAACCGAAACTCCAGCCTGGCCCCGAACCCCAGCCCTAATTCGGGGCTGCTGCACCACCTCTCCTAGCTCTGCCGCACGCCCATCCTGAGCCTGGGTCTTCCTGCTGCGCAGGCACTTCTGAGACCCCAAAAGGGAAGCCTGCTTCGCCCGTTTCTTCCTCGGGTTCGGGGGCTTGGGAGAGCCCGCACATCTAACCCGAAAGAGACGCAAACTTTGCGCAGACTCGAGACCCTGCCCTATTGCCCTCTGCTTTCCAGCCCCTCTTTTACGAACTCGTGCCTGAAGGACTCGATCCAGGAGGACTCCTTACTCCCAAACCTTGCAGTGGGCCCCAGGCCTCCCCCACCTCACCAAGGACTCCCAACAGTCCACCCAAAGCCCGTAATCCTACAATTACCGCTCCTTGCAGAGCTGGGGCCCCTAAACTGGCCCCGGGGATCCCAGCTTCCCTGACTCGTGTTCCGAAGTCCCCCCGATCCGCCTGCAAACCCTACTCGCCCAGGCCGGACGTGGCGGTGGCTCTGACTTAAGTCGCCCCGCCTGAGTCTGGGGTTGCTCCAGCTTCTAGACGCTCGAAGGCAGCCCCAGGCTGGTGGAGCCAGCAGCGCCAACCCAAAGGGCGCCCGAAGCCGGGAGAAAGCGAACCTGGAGCTGGCCTCGCCGGAGGAGCGCCCAGCCCCAACCCGCCCGCACCAAGCTCCGGCCCGCGCGCTCGTCCCTGCTCTCGCTCCCGGCGCGCAGCTCCCCGCCCGCCTGCCCTCTCCCGGGCCTCGGGCCCGGCGGTCCTCCTCCCGCGCGGACAATGCGCGCCCGGCCCCTGCCCTACGGGCTAGGCAGCGGGCTGCGCGCAGGGCGGCCGGACGCTGGACCGCCTCCTCCCCAGCCTCGCCCCGCTCCACGCTCGCCGGCGCTTCCCCAGCTTTTCCCTGCGCGCTCCCTCCCCGCTCCCCGCTCCCTCCTCCCTGCCGCCTCCCTCTCTCCTCCCGCTGCCTCCCTCGCTCGCTCTCCTCCTTGCCCTGTCGCAATGAATAATACTCCGGCTTGGGGACCGGAATAAAACACGCGCGCTCCGAGGCAGCCGCCCGCAGCCGCGCCGCCTGCAGAAGCGGCTCTGACATGGAAATGAATGACAGCTTACCTGATGCCAATCTTCATCAGACTGACACCGGCGTGACAACACAGCCTATACTTCCCAGCACTGCTCGGGACGTCAGCGCTCAGGGACCCGCCCCCGGCCCCCCCCCCCCCCACCCCTTCCCCACTCCCCCTCTCCCCACCCCCACCACCCCCACCCGCTCGGGCCCGGCGCTTTCCAGGCGGAGGAGCTGCCGGAGTGTCTCCCTCTGCTGGAGACTTTTCAGAGACACCGGGAGTGGGCCTGCTGCGGCGGACAGAAAGCCTCAAACTGTGCGGTTGCCTCGGACGTGGGAACGCAGCGGCCCCCAGAACCTCGGGAACACTGCCCCTGCCCCATCTCCAAGTCTTCTCAGCAAACCACCCAGGCAGAGCTCTAAGACATCCTGTGCTGAACGGATGGAGATGAGGACCCCAAGAAAATTCCTCAGAAATTGCAAAACTTAAAACTGGCAAGAAATCCTTTTCTCCACCCCAACTTCTCCCCCCACCCCCACTCCGCACACCACCACCACCTTATTCCTGCCAGGCTGGCCTCATTTTTATGATTGCATTTGAATAATTCTCGTTATCCTAGTCCCGGAAAAGGTGTTCAGATAACACTCCGGTTAGTTATTCCTATTCTCAAGAGCCTTTTCTGCAGTGGGCTTCCTGGAGCGTTTGTTCCACAGAGGGGGAGGCTGTGTAGTGGGGTGGGGCAGAGGAAGAGATAAAAGGGTGTAGAGGCAAAGTCAGTAAATCACCTCTTTGCAAATAACAGACAATTCTGTTCTAAGCACCGCTGTTTTCATTCTAAAAACTCCCAGGGTTCTGGGGGGCCGGGTGGTGTAATATAAAGGGAGACCAGCTGGGCTGTTTCAGCTTGGGCCTGCTGGAGTAGTTTCTTCTACTTTGGGGAGGACATTAATTTAAGTGCCTTCAGAAAGGAAGACCAGTGCAAGCATGTGCCTTCTTTAATTCCACAAATATTACAGTCCTACTAAGTGTAGTGTAAGCACCCAGCACCTGCAGATGCTGGCTTGTTTGCTTCAGAACCCCGCACATGGTCCCTTGCGTAAAGGGACTAAGAGGACCCTCCTGCTGCCTTGCAGTTTGCTTTTGGCTCCCCGTAGAGGGGCCATTTCAGCCACAGTCAGGCAGCCATTGATCCTCTGACCTCAGACCAGGCAGGGGGCCTGGATAAAGCCTAGACAAAGGCGCTGATGAAAGCAGGGAAGCAGAAAGTGAAACCCAAGCTGGCCAGGTTTTCAGTAAAGAATCTGACCCCAGAAGTTGAAGGCTGCCCCTTCTCTCTTTCCAGGCCTCTGGGTGACTCCTCATCTGCCCCCATCAGGGGCAGGGTTGAGAGCCATTAGCATTTTATGGCTCAGAGCATGCTATTGTGACCATTTGCATCACATCCCATATACACTAAATACTGTTTGTCCAGATCCTCCTATTCTCCCCAAATTTAAACTCCAAAGTTGCTTGTAGAAGAAACTCTTCCATTATAGACTGAATCCTCTCACCTTCACATAGAATCTCCAAAGACTTTGCTAGGTGGATTTATGTCACCCCAGCCTCTGATCTGTGGTCAGAGACTCTGGCTGCTGACAGTATAATCGCTATTATATATTATACATTGTATAATAATATAATAATAATGAATGCACTTGCCCTTTTTATGTAGTACAGAAATGGCTAGATTCTCCAACCCAGAGGCTGGAGGTCAAGCTGCCATAAACTCCCAGAGGGAAGCTCTCTTCAGATGCTGGAGAGGGAAGGGAGATCCATTTGCCCTTTCCTGGGACCCCTACAGGGAGGGTTTCCCCGCTTTCCCTGGGCTCTGAGAGAGTTGCAGTAGCCTGAAGAGTCAGAGGGGAGAATCTGGTTGAATGTAAATACTTAACCCCATCAGAGAGGTGTCAGGGAGTCATAAATAGTATTGCAGGCAACAGCCATGCATCACTGACTCCCAGTTGTCACACCCCTCATTTTCTGAAGTCTAGTTTCATGCCTAACTCTTTCTTGAATCAGGAGATCCATTGTCATGAGACGTTAATTTTTGGAGTCTTTTAAAATTCTGAAATTTCTAATAATCTTTTTATGCTTTAAAATGCATATTGTAATTTTTTAAACTATATCATTTTGACTATTTTTATAATTTACAAAAGCTTAGAAAATGATTATCTAAATGTAATCATCCTTCTTATAATCATTCAGAGCAAAAATTTGTCCTGTATCCACTGGAAGGTCAGCTGTAGGCTAGTGCTAAGGATAAAGAGGATAAGCAAAGATGTTCACGGTCAGCTCTTATCCTCAAGGAGCTTTCATTCTAGTGGAAGAAAACAAAGCTGTAATATATAAAATATTAAATAATAATAATGCAAGAATCCAACAGATGAAACAAGCTAACAACTGATTAATGAACAAATTCACAGTACGTCAAATTTCATGAGTTCCATACCTGAATGTTGGCTCTGTCAGTGAGTCTAGAATTCACTTCAGATATCTCACATCCTCTCCCCTGTCACACTTCTGAGAATGAAAAAGAGGATGGAGAAGGGCCACGTGTCAGGTAAGTTGCCAACACATCAACATTATAATCAAACAAGAGTTCCTACCAATGCTAGTAATCACTCTTAAATGTTGGCATTTCTTTTTTCTTTTTTTTTAAGTGATAGGAAGGGAGATAGTGAGACAGGCTCTGGCATGCACCCTGACCAGGATCTACCTGGAAACCCCTGTTTGAAGCCAATACTCCAATGCTCATCCAACTGAGCCAACTGGCTAAGTGTTGACATATCTAAGGCTTGGTTGTTGGCCTTCTTTTCACTCTATCTGCACTCGATTTGTCTTTAGCATAAGCAGCCCACACAAGCCCAGGTTGTCTCCTCTGAGCTCTGAACATGTACAATCAATGGCCTGACTAATGTTGTCTGTGTCACTCCATGAATAAAAATTTAAGACCTTGTATTAGCCTGCTCTGGCTGCCATAACAAAATACTACTGACTAGGTGGCCTAAACAACAGACTTTTTTTTTTTTTTTTGCAGTTCTGGATCTTGGAAGTACATGATCAAGGTGCAAACAGGATTAATTTCTAATATGACCACTCTTCCTGACTTGCAGATGGCACCTTCTTACATGGCCTTCCCTCTGTGTGCACCAGACACTTTCTTCTACTGTCTCTCTTCTTTTAAGGGCACCAATCCTACTAGATTAGGGCTTCACTCTTATGAAGCCTCTATATCCAAATACAGTCACATTGGAAGTTCAACATGAGAATTTGCAGGACATAACTTAGTCCATAACTCTGTCTAATTACTAGTTCTCTTTTTCTCAACCTAACTTTTTAAATAAATTTTGATAGATTGTGAGTTCCCTGAAGATGGGGAATAATATTTTACTTCATCCCAGAATCCTTAAAAGCTGGGACAGTGCTCAGTCCAGAAAACATATTAATAAAATACTATTGTGTTGAACTGAATAAAACATTTTTCCATCATTGCCTAGTCCTAGTTAAGAGACTTATCACCAGTCAGCAGTAATATGTTGATGATTTCTTAACTGGTCTAATGCATCCAACATCCTCAATACTTCCAACACAATATCACCAGAATGTTCTTCCTAAACATAGATTGGATCACACCTTGGTTTCTCCTCAGTGCCTTTCCATTTTCTATAAAATTTCACCTAAGATGTTTATTGAGCCTTATAATACAAAGGAGAGCCTGGAATACCACCTTCCTTAGCATGGCATTCAAGTGCCTCCTCCTCATCTGGCCCTGATCTACTTTTCAGGCTAATCTGCTGATACCTCCCAGCTCCACCTTCTGGAGGTTCCCGGTGCCGGCCCTTGGGTTTTCTGCATGGGAATCTTTATAGTTCAGGGCTTCTGGTTCCACTCCTAGAGAAAGTGGGTCTGAAGAAGGCAAGTCACAGACTGGGAGAAAATATTTGTAAAAGATATATTTGATAAAGGACTGTTATCCAAAATATACAAAGACCTCTTAAAATTCACCAATAAGAAAATGAACCACCCAATTAAAAAATGGGCAAATTGCTGAATCGATACCTCACCAAAGAAGATGGCAAGTAAGTTTATGAAAAGATTTTCTGTATCATACGTCACTAGGGAAATGCAAATTAAGATGAGATACCACTACACACCCATTAGAATGGCCAAAATCCAAAACACTGACAAAACCAAGTGCTAGGAAGTATGTGGAGCAACAGGAGCTGTCATTCGCTGTTAGTGAGAATGCAAAATGGTGCAGCTACTTTGGAAGACAGTTTAGTGGTTTCTTACAAAACCAAACAAACTCTTACCATATGATCCAGCAATTGCACTCCTTGGTGTTCACCCAAATGAGTTGAAAGATCATGTCCACGCAAAAACCCACATACAGATGTTTATAGCAGCTTTATTCATAATTGCCAAAACTTGGAAGCAACCAAAATGTCTTTCAGTGAGTGAATAGATAATTAAACTGTGGTCCATCCAGGCAAGGGAATATTATCCAGCACTAAAAAGAAATGAGCTATCAAGCCATAAGAACACATGGAGGAACTTTTAAATGCATATTACTACATACAGGCAGTTCTGGGTTATGAACAAGATAGGTTCTGAAGGTTTGCTCTTAAGTTGAATTTGTATGTAAGTTGGAACAGGCACATTTACTTATTAAGTGCAACTTAGACAGATGTTTGTCTTAATACAGTATTTATTTTTACCTTTCTGTGCATATAAATCCTAAAACATTTTCAAATGCACAGAACCTAACTCATTCGCAACCTGGGGACTGCCTGAAAAAGAAGTCAATGAAAAAAGTCTGTAGATTGTATGATTCTGACTATATGACATTAAAGAAAAGACAAAACTATGGATAAAAACTATGATAAAAAAGACCCATGCTTTTGAGGTGGTGGAGGGTGGGAAGAGGAAAGAATCATCAAAGCACAGAGGATTTTAGGGCTGTAAAAATCTTCCACATGATACTGTAATGATATATACATGTCATTATACATTTGTCCAGACCCACAGAATGTCCAACACCAAGAGTGAGCCCTAATGTAAACTATGGCCTATGGATGTGTCAGTGTAGATTCATCAACTATAACAAATTTATCACTCTGCCGGGGAAGGCTGATAGTGGAGGAGGAGGTGGGGGGCAAGAGTGTGTATGGGAATCTCCACACTTTCTGCTCAATTTTTCTATGAACCAAAACTGCTTTAAAATACAAAGTCTATTCATTTCTATAATGCCGTCACAATTGAGAGGTCTGGGCACTTCTGTTCTAGACACCCCAGAGCGCATGCGTGCCAGAGCACCATGTGGCTCAGCCCTTTCCGCACTTGCTCATGTTGTTCCTTCAGACTTGACTTCTCAGTCTCCGCTTCCTTCCTTTCCAAAGTCTATGGGCTGTTAAGGCTTAGCTCGAAAATTGTCTCTTTTCAAAATTTTTTTCGCTTCCCCAGCAGAGAGCACCAGCTTTGGAGTAACACAAACCTGGCTCAAATCTTCACCCTGTCAGAAAAAGATACTGCCACTCTCCAAGCCTCGGTTTGTAAAATGACGATGATAATAGTTTTCAACTCCTGAGTCCATGGGGGTTAGATGAAATGATGAAGGCAAAGATATGGCACAGTCCCTGGCGCAGGGGAGGCTCTCTAATAAATGGAGCCATTAGGTTTAATAGCCCTTGCCTCAGGCTTCCACAATACTTGCCGGCACCTTTATTATAGGCTTATTTAATTGGCCCGAGGAAAGGAAAGAGTGCTTAGTGAGAATGCTGTGACAGGCTCTAGGGCCGTAAGCACAGATAATGGGAGCATAGACAGGGAGGGGAGAGGGTTTATGCTCTACCTCGGGCCTCCTTTCTCAGCCTGAAACCAGGTGGGACTGTGTGCTGGGGGAGCCAGGGCCAAGCAAGGAAGATTCTGTTCCTGATTAAATTCATAAGGCACACCCATGGAGACGGGGTGGGGGGCCTGCACAGTGTGAAAACTCACACACTATAATTCCTCCAAAAGGTGGGGCTCCAGGATTCTGCTCTGAGCTGGAAGTTTGGATGTCCTGGCCCTTGCTCATCTCTGATTCAGTTTTTTGACCTTTGAGAAAGCCTCTGTTCCCCCATTCTACTCCCACCCTCCGAAACATGGGGGATGCAAACTGTCCTCTGCGCACACAATAGTCAATCACCTGAGTCATATCTACAACCAGCTTCTCTACTATAGGAGCAAAACAGTACCCAAAACCATTCAAAAGGCCTGTCTTTCTATGGGACTGATGTACAGATGGAAAGTTTCTTCAAGCATTGGCCCTCACCATACCTTACTTCTCCCAATCGCCCAAGACACACATATGCACACAATACACACATTTACACAGACACATATACACATACATACATGCAACACACACACACACACACACACACACACACACACACACACACACACACACACACACACAAACTCTCAAGGGAGCTGCCCGGCCCTAGCTGCAGATGAGAGATTCTGTGAGCTGCAGAAAATGAAAGAGAAGCATTTGAGTGATTCTGCAGTTCTTCCCAGGTTCGAACAAGGGGTGGCAGTGTCATGGCCAGTTTGAGCGACTGAGAAAGAACAATATTAAGACAGAGAATATTTAGACTATAAAATGCTACGATTTAAAAAAAAATGCCACTGTGGGAAATGGCATCCCAAGAGTTTGGCCACAACATTTTGAGAAAAGAAAATATAAACCTGTGCTGTCTAACGTGGCATCCACTATCCACAAGTAGCTACTGAGTACTTGAAATGCAGCTGGTCCAGGCTGAGAAGTGTTGTAAGTGTGATGTCCATAATGGATTTAGAAGACTTAGTGTTTTAAAAAGAATACAAGATGTTTCATTAATAATTAATTTACATAGATTAGACATAAAAATTATAATATTCTGCTTACATTGAATTAAATAAAAGTAGGCTATTAAAATATTTTCACTGTTTCTTTTACCTCTTTTTCTTTTTTTTTCTTTCTTTTACCTCTTTAATGCAGCTGCTAGAACATTTAAAATTACTGTGTGACTTGCATTCAATTTTATCAAGGCATCTCTTCTGGGCTTTGTTTTTGCCCTGGTATAAACTGTGTCTGCATGCTGAAAACTTTGTCATTTATCCTGTGTCACTCTGGCTCCCCAGCTCTTCAGTCTATCCCGCTTGACGCCTACTCCCCTCAGGCCAGCTGGCAGGGGCAGTAGGACACTCAGTCCCCCCTCCTCAGACTGCAGAGGTTGCTCAGCTCTACCTCCACCACCCCCAGAGTTACCTGAAATTTTGGAACTTCTACTCTCTCCAATACAAAGACCTCTTCTCCTACCTGTACCAGAGCATCCGTCCCTGCACCTCTGGTCTCCCATTTCCCTTCAAACACCTCATCACCATCACAGTTGTCACCCCTGCTGTCACCATGCTTTCCCTTGGCCCTATTCACATTCTCACCACCATCTCATCACCACCTCTCACAGAACTGCCCCAAATCATCTGCTTCTCCCATGGACCATCCCATCCCGGTCCGCAGGATAAGCCCTGTCAGCATTTGTGGCCTGTGATGCCAACTAAGCCCTCTGGAGCTGAGGAATTTGGATGGCTAGGCTCCCAACTTCATTCTAGTGGCTAAGACCTCAGCAGACAGAGCAGGGCTTGGAGAAACTGGCCCTGTCATATCACCTTTAGGGCATAGGGAGGAAGAGTGACCAAATGAGGGAGGAAAATAGCCAACTCACCCAGCATGATTTGCTTAGCAAGGCAGAACCAAACAAAGCATCAACAAGAGTAATTGCTAATATGTATTGATTATTCGCTAAGTGCTCCACAGGCATTCCCTGTGAAGCTCTGATAAGGGGAATACCTTGTCACCAGGTGTGAAATTGGGCACTCTGACTCCAAAACCAACACTCCAAACCACTATTCTGCACAGCTTCTTTGTAAAGCACAAGCATTCGCTCCCTCGCTCCGTCATTCATTCACTGGTTCATTCATTCAGCACGCATACGCTGCCAGCCTCTAAAAATCTACCAGTGTTGGCACCTGCTCAGCATCTAGGCTGGCAGGCACATGTGAGGCCCTTAGGCTATAAGGATAAGTAAGTTACAATCCCTGAACTCACAGAGATCTTTCAGGTTTACAGCAGCCAAGAGAGATGTAGGAAAGCCTAACTCTGCTTGCAGATTCAACTCCCATTCTACAGGTAGAATAACTAGGGCTGATAGGAGGGACAAGGATTAGGTAGGCTTCAAATCTCTCCTGTCCCAATAGGGCAAGTAGGAGTTGGCCTGGATTCTCTAACCAAAGTGGTCCCACCCTTTCCTGGAAGTTCTCAAACACCGTGTCACTGCTCTGCTGCAGCTTCCTTGACAGACGGGGTATGTCTTCTTCAGCCATCATAACCTTCACTGGCTGCAACCACAGACACTCTAGTCAAAACTCATCCTCTCCAAAAATTCTACCTAATTCAGGACACCCGTGTCCTGCAACCTTCTGAATTGTGTTCCCACATCTCCACTATAGTAGTATGCACTTGAATGCTGCTGTGTACACACTCTTGTATTTCAAATATGAATGCATTAGCTCCCTGAGCAGATTTTGAACTTCTTAAAGGCAAAAGCTAAGTACTTCTTTCATATCTTACATTGCCCTTCCCACGTCTCAGCATTTGGTAGCAACCTCAGCCTATTTGATTTGCTTAGATTTACTCTGCACAGACGTGTGTGTGTGTGTGTGTGTGTGTGTGTGTGTGTGTATGTCTGGGTAGTATCCTGAATTAGTGTGTACGGAAGGGGTATTTGTGCATACAAGTATCTGTGTGAGCATATGCATGTGTATGTGGATGAATTCTCCAGCTATTAGAGTTTTAGAGGCTTAGATACACATCTGTGCAATCCATCAATTTCCAGACATTATCTCTCATGATCGTTTTCTGCCAAATCTTTGAGTTGCAATTAAGAAAGTAGATAATTTGAAACACTTTCCTCTGCATGTTGAGATGGATTATAATTCTAATTTGATAAAAACTGTTAATGACTCATTAGCCACCCTTGGCTTCTCAGGTCAGCCAGCTTCCCAGGAGCTGGGAGGCATCGATGCTGAAGGCCATCACATGTTACCACTTCTGCTGCTCGAAAACAGAAAGACACAACAAAGCCACAACCATGCTGTAGCCCTTGAATTCTTTTTTTCTTCAGCTCCCAGATTTGGGCATTGATTTTCTTTTTCTGGCTTTGAACGAAGCCTCTAATTTCCTGACAACCAAAACGCTCTCCCCAGGGTCTTTGCATGCTGCCAGAGTGACATGCACAAAGCAACAGCCTCCCTCTGCACAGGTAGCGGCAGCAGCTCTCAGACCTCTGGGCCCAATTCCCAGGCACAACTGGTTTCTCAGGAAGTGCTCCCCATGGGAGTTCCTGGGAGCAGTGACTATTCTGATTGTTTACAGAAGATGACCACATACTAGCCCCCTTTCTGCTTTGGCTGACCTGGAGTCAGTGAGTACAATAAGGCCACTTAGCAGGAGCCCATCCATCCCCTTTCCTCCTGGCAGAGCGCCACATCCCCCCATCCCAGGCTTAGATGATTGAATGCTTCACAGAAGCTAAAGTCATGGTTTCCCGTGGGTCACTCACTCTAGAATTTAAGAACCCCAACTCTCAGAAAGTGGACTCCTCTGAACATGTGTGCAGCATGCAGACACACACTAGCATCGCCACAGATTAACATGTAGAACACAAGCACAGAAGCAGCATGCATACATGTGCAAGGACTTCTCTGACCCTTGACCCTGAGATCCGGCAAAGATGTATGGAGGAAAGGGAGGCTTAGTCAGCCAACAAACATAAACCTTTGCCACACATCTACTATGTGCCAGGCTGGGTGTTGGGGAAGGGCAATGATGCACAAACAGGATGGATAACCTAGTAGAGAGTAGACACAGTTAGACCAGTGGCTGCATTCTGATTTGGAGCAGGTAGGACTGGCATCCATAGTCAGGATCAGCCTCCTGAGCTCTAATTCTCTTTCTGTCCCTGCTCTACTGTGTCCCTGCTGTCACAGGGGAGGCTTGGGGTGAGATAAAAAGCCTCTACTCCCCCACCCCATTCCCGCCTGCACGTTCGATCAATGTGACAAATGCTCTCTGGGCAGGACTCCCGAGGCTGCCTTTTCTGCCACCCACCCCTCCTTCCTTGCCAATGAGTCCAGGGAGATCTGAGCAGAAGGGTGATGGATAGCCCTGTCTTATTGTTCCAGACTTCGAATCCAACAGGGGCCTGGAGAGCTGTATAAATCAGAGCCTGGGCTGGGCTCTCTCTGGCATGATAACTCGATAAGAGGAATGGAAGGAGAGGGACCATAAAACTGTCGGTGGGCTAAGTCGTTTTATTTCAAGTCAGGGCCAGGGAGAGAAAACCTTGCTTCTCAGGAGACAGACTCCATTGGAAAGGAGGCTAGGCTGGTGAGGCCTGAATGTTTGAGTGCACAGAGAAAGGACATTCTCACAGACACTGAACAACACATCCCTCATCTCTGGTGTGCATGTGTTCCCATCATCTAAGACTGGTGAGGTAATGTCCGGGTCCCAAAGTCCCAAACTTTGATAATATTTCAAAAAATTAGCCTCTAGTGAGGAGAGAAGATTCTCACATTTTCCCTTCTCTGAGGTATGAACAATTAGGGAAAGAAAAAAAAAAAAAAAAAAAAAAAAAGAAAGGCAATGCTGATCATGGCTCTAAACAGCCAGTCATGTTAGGGACAGGCGGGATGCTCTCCCTTTAGTCACTCAGACACCCACTGAGCGGCTACTTTGCACCAGACACTGTTCAGGTGGTGGGAGCATAGCGGTGACAGGATAGGTCACTTACCCAGCTTTCAGGTAGCTCATGGTCTGGTGGGAGAGTCAAGGGTGGCTGACACCTGACTCGGTGGCATATAGGTCATCACCCTTTATCACAGCAATCATGACAAATCACCACATTTATCGATTTGCTTGTCACTCTCTCCTCATTAGACTGGAAGCTCCTTAAAAGGAGAAAAGTGCAGGAGCCCACAGTTCCATGTTAGGTCTCTGTTCCCATACAGCACCTACAGCACCTTCATCTCTATGAGGCACTTCGTGGTAGAGTTCATTACCCTAGCTTCACAGGTGGGAGGATTGACGCTCAGAGAGGTTAACCTACTTGCCCAAGACCAACGCTAAGTGTGTGTGTGTGGGGGGGAGGGCTGGAACTCATCCCATTGTGTTCCCACATCCTGCACAGGATCTCACCTGTATTGTGTCTTCAGCACCTGAAGCACTGCCGAACTCAGGATGCTGTGGATTCTGTAGGTACTGAGGAGTGTGCAATCAATTAATGCTGCGTGGGTGGGTCATGGAAGACTTTGCAGAGAAAGGGCATGGCTTATTGAACAGTTTTAAAGAACAAATGGAATTTGCCTAAATGAGAAGGGATGAAAGTCGATGTAGATGGAAATGACGCACAAAATAACCTGAAGGCATGAAATAGCATCAGGTGTACTGGCTCCCTACGCAAAGCTCCCTGTTTCATCTAGGACCCCCTCCCCAACCCTCCCATTCAGTCCCAAGAAATAGGAGCTCAGCATTTGGTTAAGAAGCAAATGGAAGGCGAGACACAACGGGGTCTCTGCTAGGGAGTGGGATGTTTCTGTTTTGTTTTCACTGCTGTTATTTTCTTTTCTTCTTCTTTTTTTTTTTTCTGAAGCTGGAAATGGGGAGAGACAGTCAGACAGACTCCCGCATGCGCCTGACCGGGATCCACCCGGCACGCCGCTCTGCCCACCAGGGGGCGATGCTCTGCCCCTCCGGGGCGTCGCTCTGCCATGACCAGAGCCACTCTAGCGCCTGGGGCAGAGGCCAAGGAGCCATTCCCAGCGCCCGGGCCATCTTTGCTCCAATGGAGCCTTGGCTGGGGGAGGGGAAGAGAGAGACAGAGAGGAAGGAGGGGGTGGGGGTGGAGAAGCAAATGGGCGCTTCTCCTAGTGCCCCGGCTGGGAATCGAACCCAGGTCCTCTGCATGCCAGGCCGACGCTCTACCGCTAAGCCAACCGGCCAGGGCCTCACTGCTGTTATTTTCCCGGGACTCCATTATAAGGACCAGGTAGGATCCAGTCTGCTTTGCTCACATGTAGAATTTCAAGAGCTAGAGCAATGCCTTGAGGAACAGAACTGGACCAGAGAAATGCGGTGCTCTACAGTTCTGCCCTCCCCCCACCCCCACTCCCCACCCCCGCGGTGATGCTGGTATAATCGAGCCAATCTGGAAGCCCCTCTTGTTCGGAGTTGAGGGAAAGCAATTTTTTTAAAAGATGTTTTATTTCTTGATTTTAGAGAGGGGACACACAGAGAGAAAGGTGGGGGGTAGGGGGATGGGAATGGGAAGCATCAATTTATGGTAGTTGCTTCTAGTTTGTGCCTTGACCTGGCAAGCCTGGAGCCTCGAACCTGCAACCTCAGCATTCCAGACCAACATTCCATTTACTTACTGCACCACCATTTTAAGGCCAGACAAGCACCAGGTGGGACTAAAAGAGAAGAGGTCCAGTCACCGAGCAGCTGGGGAAGGCCAGCCTTGCATTCTCATTCTTCTCCACTCCCTCCTCTATAGTTCAGGAACCAAAACAAGCACTTGAGCATGAGAAAGAGGCCAGGAAAGGGCTTTGGACCTGCCCTCATTTTTATTTTATACTAGATCCCTCATGAGGCAGAAACCTGAAGCACACAAGTTTTATAAGGGACAAATGAAGAAGAGCAGAGTACAGGGGAAGCTGAGGCATAGTGAAACCTAGAATGACACCCAAGCACCCATCCACCTTCTCACCTTAGTGATTTCATCCTGAGAAGGCCTGTGGATCAGCATCCCAACCTCTAAAATTTACACAGGTATTGACCAAGGACAAGAATGAGACAGAAAAGCAAACAAACAAAAACAGTGATTACAGAGTTCTGCAATGATTTTTCCAACAGAATGAAGAGGGGACAGTGGTAACTGGCTCAACAGAGAGAAGTGCAGGCCAAGGGCCTGCAGCGGGGTTTGATCCACTCTGCTGAGCCCTGAGAAGGTCAGCCCTCGGAGGCACCAACCACTGGCCAGACAGGGGCAGTGGTGGGAAATCTGCTTCCCCACACAGCCTGTCACTGCACCCTTCTAGCCTTCAGGAAACAAGAGTTTATTTTCTTTGGAGAAACTGAATAAGAACAATATCGGACTAGGGAGCACCAAGTATGATGGAGGATGAAGAACATTAAAGAGAGTTCTGCATGTTGACCTGTGTGACCTTTAGTCCTTTCTCTGGCCTTGCTAGCAACTTCTCCACACCACCAACCAGTAAGTTGGAAGATTCTTCTTTAAAGAACTAAACAGCCCCAGAGAGAACTCCAGTTAGTGATATCTAAAGTTCTCTCAATAAAAAGATTCACTTTCCACCTGATCACCTTAATGAAGCCCACCAATCAACACTGTCACTTATATAGCAAGCTTCCAAGATCTTTTAGTGCCTCTTTCTTAAATATGAACAAACTGTCAAGAATCCTCAGTTGCCTGACCTCTGGTGGCGCAGTGGATAAAGCGTCAACCTGGAACGCTGAGGTTGCCGGTTCAAAACCCTGGGCTTGCCTGGTCAAGGCACATATGGGAGTTGATGCTTCCTGCTCCTCCCCCCCCTTCTCTCTCTCTCTCTCTCTCCTCTCCATAATGATTAAATAAAATCTTAAAAAAAAAAGTAAAAAAAAAAGAATCCTCAGTTATTTAAAGAAACTTTAAACATGAAGATGTCAGCAAATAAACAGGAAAAAAGGAGATCTGAGTTGATAGTGATTTTGCAAAGAGAAAAAGGAAAGTTCCAAAGGAACATTAACACTAATTCAAAAAACAAAATAAATTATGACAAAGGAGATTACAATGCAAAAGAAAAAATTAAACAAAAAAACCTCTTTTAAATTAGAAATATCATTATTTTCCCAAAAACTCATAAAGATTAGAAGATAAAGCTGAGAACATTTTCTAATAGGTGAAGCAAAAGGAAAAGAAGACATATAAGGGAGACATAAAAGCCCAGTGCAAACAATAAAAAAGATAGACAACAATGCCCACCACCATTATTATTATGACACTTTAATTCATGAGGGATGAAAGAAAGTTTCTAAAATTTTCTAAAGAGAAAAAAAAAAGTAAAAGAAACAAGAATAAAACAATATTTAACTTCTTCGAAAGCAACATCAAATATTAAAAAATAGCAGAGAAATATCTTATAAATTCTTGAAGAAAATATTTTTAATCTAGAATTCGGTACACCCAAATAAATTATCAATCACGTATCAGAATAGTATAGAGATATTTTCAGATAATCAATGAGTCAAGAAAATTACTACTGATGCATTCATTTTTTTTTTAGAAAAACTTTTTCAGATGTGTAGTCACCACCCTGCAAAGTCACCATGGCTTTCACTTAATGGAACTCCCTGTCTAGAACAATGAATTTAAAACAGGAAATGATTTTTTTTAATTGCCACTAAACATTTTTGTTGAAAACTTACTTATTTTTTCAATTTTTTATTTATTTTAGAGAAAGAGTACGGGAGAAAAAAACAGAGACAGAGACAGAGAGAGAAACATCAATTTGTTATTCTACTCATTCATGCCATCACTGATTGATTCTTGTATGTGCCCTGACCAGGGATCAAACCCTCAACCTTGATGTTTGGGGATGATGCTCTAACCCAGTGGTCCCCAATCTTTTTTGAGCCACGAACCAGTTTAATGTCAGAAAATATTTTCACGGACCAGCCTTTAGGGTGGGACGGATAAATATATCACATGACCAAGACAAGCGGCAAGAGTGATGTAACAGAGGGAATCTGGTCATTTTTTTAAAAAATAAAACATCGTTCAGACTTAAATATAAATAAAACGGAAATAATGTAAGTTATTTATTTTTTCTCTGCGGACCGGTACCAAATGGCCCACGGACCGGTACTAGTCCGCGGCCCGGGGATTGGGGACCACTGCTCTAACCAACTGAGCTATTCAGCCAGGGCTCAAGCACTCATTATTAAGAAGTAGGATGGGGCTTAGTAAAGTTAGGTGATGGTCCAATAAAGAAGATAGGGAATTCAGGAAATAGGGCATGCAACATAGAAAGTCAGTAAAGGAAATATTCAAAATGATAGTAAAGAGAAGCCTCCGGATGCCAGCTATTCTGTATTCCAGTACCAAGAGCAGCAATCCAGATGAGAGCAGAAAAACAGAAGGTTCTCGGAGGGATAACTTGGGGGTGGAGGAAATAGAACAGATGGGCTTGAATGTAGGAAACCAGCATTGACAAGTATGTAGTAGAGTTGCTAAACCATTTTTTAAAAAAATTAATTATTAACCCATTGTTTTGATACCAGGTCAATTCAAAATGAGGTATTTGTTAACTTTAGGATAAATAAAGGATAGTACAAAAGAGGAGACATGATCACAGGGCACTATTTGACTCGGGAGTAAATAATATTTGCATAGTCATTAGTATATAAACCCAAATATAAATTTAACAAAAAAGAAAATTTGTGTTGGAGAGACAGAGGAGGGAAAGTGCAGGGATGGATTTGGGAGAGAAAGGTGTGGGGTGAGCAAACTAAGTTCTCATCTATCACAGTAGAAAGTCAGTACCTAATTTATAAATCAGTAAATCAAGAGATAGAAGTATAGGCATATTATTTAAAAACATGGCAATATATACAAAGCATAGCAAGATATATAAAAGTTCCTAAATGTTCTAAAGAGAAAAAAAGTAAAAGAAACAAGAATAAAACAATATTTAACTTCTTCGAAAGCAACATCAAATATTAAAAAGTAGCAGAGAAATGCCTTATAAATTCTTAAAGAAAATATTTTTAATCTAGAATTCTGTACACCCAAATAAATTATCAATCACATATCAGAATAGTATAGGGATATTTTCAGATAGTCAGTGACTCAAGAAAATTACTTCTCAAGCCTGAACTGTAAGAACTGAAAGTGACTGCCCTGGAGAACGGGACTTGGAAATATGAAGGGGTGAGGCAAGGCAACTGTTGATTTCCAAACTATGTATACGTATTTTTTTTATTAAAATACAAATTAAATGCTGAAAAGGGGTTCCTGTGGCTCACACACAGTCCAGCTTAGCTCCTCAGGATATGAGATCAGATAATTTGGGACCAAAGCTCTGACTAAAATAAATGATGCCTTTTTGTCTGAGTGTCTGTATATACCCCTTGGGGATCTGACAGAGTGGTTGGTGGCCAAAACTTTAAAAAATTGAGAAACCTGATCCTGGACTACAGTGTGGATGTCACAGGCAATTCTCAAACATATTTGCACGTCTGTGTGTGCTGGTCTCCCAGACTAGAATATGTATCTCAGTAAGCAAACTTCCCAAGTCCTGACATGGTAAACTTCCCTTCAACCTGTAAAACTCTCCTAAACTATTGCTTCTTCTAGAAAGTTTTTCCTAATGCCTCCTCCTCAGAGACCCCCTTTCTCTCTGTTGGCCTACTTCTGAATCTTCTGTGTATACATATAGTAGAGCATTCATCACCCTGTGCTTCCGCTGGAAATAGCCATCTCTCCAACTGACCTGTGGCTTCTCTATAGCTGTCAGCTTGTGCTAGTTCTGCTGCAGGACGAACCACCACAGTTCTTGGTAGCTCACCTCACAGAGATTTATCTCATCATGTTATGTACCGGCGGGGGCTCCAGTTCTACTCTGTGACATCCCCTTGTGTGGCACCCAGCTAGAGGTGCACTCCACTGCACATGCCACTCTCTTGGCAAATAGAAAATGTGAGTGGGACCACAAAATGTCCCCCAAAAGCCTCTGCTCAGAAGTGACCTATCACTTCTGCTCAAATTTTATTGGCTACAGCAAGTCACATGATCAAGTGTGATGTCAATGATACAGATAAGCATAATCCTTCCACAGGCAGCACAAGGAGGAAGTAATTGGATACAATGCCATCTATTACAGTCTCCTTGGTGGGGTTCACATCTTATTTTTGTATCCTGAAGCCAATACAATACCACCGAGTAGGTATTCAGGGCAACTTTGTTGACTTGAACTGAATTGTCAAATACTAATTCAGTCTAATATACAAACCTGAGAATAGAGGGAGATGTAAAAAAGGGAAAGGGCCTGATGCAGAGCTGGGAGGGCACCAGCAACAAGCTCATTGGTATATGGACTAGCACCAGTGGTGGGATTCAGCCAGTTCGCACCAGTTTGGCAGAACCAATACCTAATTTTTTGTTGAGTTCGGCAAACCAGTTGTTAAAATGGCACTTATAATCAGGGTTCTCTCTAAGATGGGTGCCTTGGGCCACTTCCCAATGTGGAAATCACAAATTTACATTCCTTACCCTTTGTTAACATTCATTTGCACAACAGCATATTTTTTTTTCTTTTTCGTCTTTTTCTTTTTCTTTTTTTTCTTCTTTCTAGTTTTTTTTTTTTTTTGTACTTTTCTGAAGCTGGAAACGGGGAGGCAGTCAGACAGACTCGGCATGCGCCCGACCCGGATCCACCCGGCACGCCCACCAGGGGGCGATGCTCTGCCCATCCGGGGCGTCGCTCTGTTGCGACCAGAGCCACTCTAGTGCCTGGGGCAGAGGCCAAGGAGCCATCCCCAGCACCCGGGCCATCTTTGCTCCAATGGAGCCTCGCTGCGGGAGGGGAAGAGAGAGACAGAGAGGAAGGAGAGGGGGAGGGGTGGAGAAGCAGATGGGTGCCTCTCCTGTGTGCCCTGGCCGGGAATTGAACCCGGGACTTCTGCACTCCAGGCCAACGCTCTACCACTGAGCCAACCGGCCAGGGGCTCTAGTTTTTTTATTTTAATGGGGTGACATTGATAAATCAGGGTACATATGTTCAGAGAAAACATCTCCAGATTATTTTGACATTTGATTATGTTGCATACCCATCACCCAAAGTCAAATTGTCTTCCATCACCTTCTATCTGGTTTACTTTGTGCCCTTACCCTCCCCCCTCTCTCTCCTTCCTCCCCCCCCCACTGTTACCATCACATTCTTGTCCACGTCTCTGAGTCTCATTTTTATGTCCCATATATGTATGGAGTCATATAGTTCTTAGTTTTTTCTGATTTACTTATTTCACTCAGTATAATGTTATCAAGGTCCATCCATGTTATTGTAAATGATCCGATGTCATCATTTCTTATGGCTGAGTAGTATTCCATAGTATATATGTACCAAAGCTTTTTAATCACAACAGCATATTCTAAGCGTGGTAGTAATGTTCATTCATCCATAAGTGGAAAAGTATTGCAAGAAAGGATGCCAATCAAGAAGCAATATGGAAATATCTTAACAGTTTTATTTTTTTTGTCAGGTATTATTGAATATTTTCCATTAATATTTTAAAACTCTTTCTTATAACATAATCTAGTTTTGTGTACCTCTTTTATTGTTCTTATTTAAGTATTCAATGCATAAAATAATACACTACCTTTTGGTATATTATTTTTTTATACTTAAGATGGTCATTAGGGCAGAGAACCGGTTGTTAAATTATTTGAGTCCCACCACTGACTAGCACTGGACTGGAAATCAAAAGACCTGGGTTCTAGTTCAGACTCTGAAAGTCATTACCGCTCTCTGGGCTCATCTTTAACATGGAGATGAACTAGAGACCTCTAGGGTCCCTTCCCATTCTAACCTTTTAGGAGTCTGTAATGGAATCCCTCAACCTGGGTTCTTGATTACCTGCTTGCTAATCTGCCAACTATCTTTCTTTCTTTCTTTCTTTCTTTCTTTCTTTCTTTCTTTCTTTCTCTCTCTCTTTCTTTCTTTCTCTCTCTCTTTCTTTCTTTCTCTCTTTCTTTCTTTTATTTTATTGATTTGAGAGAGAGAGAAAGGGGGAGATAGACAGAAACACCGATCTGTTCCTGTATGTTCCTTGACTGGGCGGTATACTCTATTGGCCATGGTGTCCAGTTCTACCACTGGAGAGAAAATAGGCCCCAAAATCTCTTCACATGCTAAAAAGGAATTTCTAAAAACTGAAAAGTTACAATGACAAAAAAAATAATAAAACTATACTTCAAAAATAAATAAGTGTTCACCCTGGCCAGGTAGCTAGTTGGTTAGAGCATCGTCCCAATACACCAAGGTTACAGGTTTGATCCCCAGTGAGGGCACATACAAGAATCAACCTGTGAATGCATAAATAAGTGGAACAACAAACCGATGTTTCTCTCTCTCTTCCCCCCTTCCTCTCTCTCTAAAATAAATAATAAATAATGTAAAAAATAAGTTTTTAACAAAAATGTTTAGTAGCAAATGTTTGCTTTTTAACAAATCATTTTCTGGTTTGAACACATTGTTTTAGACAGGGGGATCTCCATTACATGAAAGTTACTGTGACTTTGCAGGGTGGTGACTATACATCTGAATGATCAACAATGAGTTCAAATTCATGCACAAAAACTGTCACATCAGTTCAAACTGTCTCATACATCTAAATCTGGCTTTTTGTTTTTGATTGATTGATTTTAGAGAGACAGAGAGAGGGAGAGAGAGAAGCATTCATTTGTTGTTGCACTTAGTTGTGCGTTCATGGGTCACTTCCTGTACGCGCTCTGAGAGTGGAGATAGGGAAGTGAACCCACAACCTTCGTGTTTCCAGATGACGCTCTAACTGACTGAGTTAACCTGGCCTCTGGTTTTTGCTTTTTTAAAGCTTTTAGGGAAAAGTGTAATCTAAATAGGGTTGAAAAATCCTGTAGCTAATGAGATGATGTACTAAGAGAATTATTTAACAGATGTTGGGTCCTGAGCCCTGTGTTCTCATCAGCAGAAGGCAATTGCTGTGATTACTCTGTTTGATTAGAGAAACTGTACTCTATGTTTCCACCCATTAATCATGGATGCCAGTCCAGGTGTCCACCATCACCAGGTAAAAATAACAACATATTCATAGCATTACTATTCATCAGAACTATCCCAAGATTTTTACATATATTAACTCTCATAACTATCACAGCAATCCTAGGCAAAAGATACTGTGATCATCTCCATTTTACCGATGGGGGAGCAAGGTACAGAAGGGTTAACTAACTTGTCCAATGTCACACCGGAATGGAAGGGCTGGGCTTTGAACCCAGGCATCTGGCTCTGAAGGCTGTGCTAAAGTCACCTCTACGTTATACTGCTAGAGCGTGCAATGGGCTGCCAAGTGAGTTGGATTCATTCCTGGATATAAATGTAGCCTGGAATCATAAACATACCATCACCCCTTGCCCTTAAAGACTCTTATCACCCTGTCTCTGCACCAGCCCAGGAGACTGGAGTTCCTAACCTCTAATTGCAGAAGTGATGTGAGACTGGCTCCCTTCAAATCCCAGAGGGTAACTGTTTCAGGGAGACGCCACCTATCCTCATCCACGTTTCTGGACTCCGTGCCCCCTGGCCTGCGTGGGTATAAGGAAAGCAACCTCTGGGACAGAGAGGCCTGGTGGCTGGCGGCCAGAGCACTGCAGTCCCAGGCCAGGCTGTGTCCTGTGAGACCAATCCCTCCTGCCCCATCCCACATCGCCACCCTCTCCTCTTCTCAGTCGTAACTGCTATTGATTACAGCAGGGCTGGGAAGTAAATGCCAAAATATATCAATCAATCACCAAGATGGCAAAAGACTTTATTAAAACCATTACACCTTCTTCTGTTTTCCTACCCGCCCCAGCTTCCTTAGCCCAGTGGCCATTTCTTTTGGAAGGTTTCCAAGAACTTTGCAGACATGATCTGATGGCTGGTGGAATTTCCTCTATTTGGGGAAAATTTAGACCCAGAGACGGAGCAAGAACAAGTCCCACAGTGAGAAGATGGAAACCAGGTGTGTGAGAATACGTGCAAGTCTCTGTGCAGTACGTCTATGAAAATGTACATGTACATATACATTTGTTTAAAGAAAAATCTAGAACTTAGTCACATTTCAGAAATATTTTGTAATTATCACTGAAATTTTTGCAAATCAGTTCTTTCTGGTCTCTTAGTGTCCCTCGTGAAGTGGTGTGATCATAAAATTTCACTTTATAATTGGGTTCATTTTGATGCTGAAAGAGGTAGATCTGCATAAACAAATGGCAGTGAACAAACTCCATTAGCAGAGAATCAGGAATCCAATGAGCCCCATTCTTGGGGAGTGGGCTCAGAATCAGAAACTGTGGTGAGGGAGGCCCTGACCATCCAGACCAAGTTCTGCCGCCTTGACCCAGACAGGGGAAAGCAGAAGAGCATTTCAAGGGCTTCAGAAGCTCTCCAGGACACGTGGAAGCCTGCTGTGGCAGGAGGGACAAAGTGAGGGGGAAGTGCTGCTTGTCACTGAGAGACCAAAGGCCTTTTCTTTGTAAAGAAACTCCGGGCAAGGATTTTAAAAGAATCAACAGTTTTTATGCAGCAATTTGACAACTCGTTTTCCAGATGAAAAGAGCACTGGACTCAGAGAAGAAGGGAATGTGGCAAATCTGACATCCAGTCCTCCCCTGTCGCCAGCTCATCCGTCACCAAGGGTCCACCTGTCAGGAACCAAATGTAGATCACATCGGAGTGACTCTATATTTCTAAAGCTTCTACTATTGTCACAGGTAATTGAAAATTTCACCCAACAGAGATTTATTAACCCTTGCTACGAGCAGGTACTGTAGAATTACAGAGAATCACAAGGAGGTGGGCTAAGGTTGAGCTGAAGAATGAGAGGGCAACCTTAATCTGATGGAACAGGTGTCCTTATACGAAGAGGAAGAGACATCAGAGTGCGTGCTCTCTCTTCTCACACATGCAAAGAGGCCATGTGAAGACAGAGCGGGAAGGCAATCCTGACCAGAAACCAACCCTGCTGGCACCTTGCTCTTGAACTTGCATCCTCTAGAACAGTGATTTTCAACCTTTTTGAGCCGTGGCACATTTTTTACATTTACAAAATCCTGGGGCACACCACCTACCAAAATGACACTCTAACACAGTACATATACATATAGTTAATAATATAGTTTCTAAATGTATTTATACTCAGTGTGAAACCTGGGCCTGTTTCGATGAACACAAAAGGCAGGTATGGTAGGACTCACACGAAGCTCTTCCTCAATAGTTCTCAGTCTCTCTGTTTTTAGTTTTTATCGCAGTCAAGCTTGAGAAGCTCAGCTCACATAGATATGTGGTTGAAAACGGGAGCAATGTCAAAATAGCTTTGTTGGCCAGAACGGGGAACTCCTTGGCAACAGATAACCAAAAACTGTCCAAAGGAAAATCAGCAAACTTTAGCTTTAAAGTTAGATAACATTGTGATGCATTGTATATCACCCTCTGCAGGGGCCTCTTTTAAAAAGAAAAAGGTCAAATATCTATATACACCATTAGGATAGACATAACCAGCTGAGGCTGAGGCTTCATCTAGTGGTGGCAACATTTACCTCCAGTCCTGACCAGGATTAGAAATCGGGACCATGGGGAGGAGTAGCAGCTTCAACTACTTGCTGCGGCCACACAATGACAAGTGCGTGGCAGCCCGAGCGGGGACCTTCCTGGGTGTGGATGAGAGGCGGCCTACTATTGGTTCATCCTAGAGGTCGGGATGAATCCTAGAAGGTGATTGGTCAGTGAGCGTTCCCTGTGCCTCCACTCTTCCTGTCGCTGATAGCTGGAGGGATTGTGAGGGGAATGTTTATGTTCGGATGGAGGCGGCTGGCTGCGTGCCGGATAAATAGCCAACATGGGCCGTATCCAGCATGCAGGCCATAGTTTGGGGACCCATGTTTAATTTCCCCACGGCACACCTGACCATGTCTCACGGCACACTAGTGTGCCGTGGCACACTGGTTGAAAAACACTGCTCTAGAACTGTGAGAGAGTAAACTGTACTCCCTCCCCACTCTGTGTGGTGGTTTGTTATGGTAGTCTGAGCAGATGATTCTCAGGGGCAGAAGGGCAGGACACAGTGCTGTGGAGCATAGATCAGGAGTACCTCACCCAACGTGGGGATGAGGGAAGCTTCCCAGAAGGCCTGACATACATAACATCAGAAGGTTAGCAGGGGAAGAATGGGGACAAGTACCCAGGAAAGGACCTGCATGTGTGAAGACCCAGAAGTCAGAGGAACAAGTTCTGTTGAAGGAACCCAACGCATTTCCAGTGGGCAGAGCCTGGAGTGAGATAGGAAAACAGCAGCCTCACGGCTAAGGAGGGACAGGGGAGCCCCTGGAGGAGGTTTCAGAGGCCAACTTGCTCCCAAGATCTCAAAGACCAAGAAGCAGCTGTACCCTCTGAAACTTGGACTCACACTATTGATGCTTCTGATTCTACTGGGAAAATGCCAACTTGGGTTCTGTAGGCACAGAGAAGGAGTCAGCCAGCCCAGCCAGGGAACTCTTTCTTTGGCACACTTGCATATTTTTTGCAGAAATGCTTTTTTTGGTCATTTACACACATCCTCCTTGCCTTTCAGGGCGTCTTCTTCAGACTCTTGTCTTCAGTTCTGAAAAGCCCCTTTGTGCTTCGTTAATATTTGTAGTACTTACTGAGTTAGCTAGTGTTAGCCATGTACCAGGCGTTGTTTTAAGGGCTTTATGTATATTAACTCTTTTAATTGCCACAACATCTCCAAGAAGTCAATTGTCTTAACTCCAGTTTGTTGACGAGGAATCTGAGCACAGAGAGATGAAGCCAGTTGCCCAGGGCCACTCAGCTGCATGGAAAAGTCAGGATTAAAACCAGGGCAGTCTAGCTTGGGTGTCTGTATTCTCAACCTCTATGCTATATTGTCTTTGGAAAGAATACAAGGAAAAAAGAACAGAATGTAGACACACTGGGGCTCAGTTAAGTTCCCATGGCTAGTTTAAGTTCAGGGACAGGGAGTGTCTTTCTGACTCTAGAGTCTATGTTCTTAAACCATTGAGGAAATAAAGAAGAAGCAGATGGCTCTGAGATTTACTGAATAAATACTATACAGAATATCATGGAATAGTTGAAAAATAAGGGAGAGGGAGATGGAAAGAAATAGAAAGTCAAGAGTGACACCTAGGTTTCTGGATGAACCACACAATCAAACCATCATCATCTTGTGCCACCTTATTCATTTATTCATTCATTTAACAAATACTTATTCAGCACCTACTATGTCTCAGGCATTTGGCTGGGTAAAGCAGGAAAAAGAGGAGCACAAAAGTACTGAGAATGACTGTGACCCTCTTCTGCTCCTTCCCCTGGCTCTCATCTAAAGAGCTCAAGGACTTGAGATTTTAGTAGATAGGGATGATAGAGAAATAAATACAACAAATTATTACAGTATGAATATATATATATATATGTATCTATCAATATATGCCATTTGAGTCAGTCGTGAAGGATAACGGGAAAACCCTAGGAGAAAAGTTGAACTTCTTAGAGCTTCCTTGGGAGGTACATCATAGATCCCCAAATTCCTAGACACAGAGTGTGGTCCAGCCTTGAAAACGAGGCACAGCTGTACCGGGGTTCACACACCATTGTGGGGCAGGCAGTCAATAGTCAATAGTACTGGGCAAGAATGCATGCACTGCACTTCCATTCTCTGGGCTTCGTGACTCATGGGTACTGGAGAGCAAGAGAGAAGGAAAAGGTGGAAAGGAGTCATGAAGGTCACTGTGGTTTGGGGTTTGTACAACTGAAGGCAGCTCTAAATCTTTACTTCCACTCCCTCAAGCCCTCTCCAGTTCCCTGAACTCTATTCCCAAGTCTTAGGTTCTCTTCTTCACAGTGTCCCTCCTTCTCCTCTCTCTGCAACCTACCCTCCTGCCGCCCAACATTTATTGCAGGGGCAGATTCTCCTCTCTGGAGCCCCCAGGGAGCACCCCCCCACCCGCCCCCTGCCACGAAGGTCCAAGGGCTGCAGTTCAACAATCTGCCGGCAGGGGGCACGCCTGCTGCAAGGCTCCATCCTGCCCCGAACCTCCCAGCCCCCAGCCCAGTCACAACTCCTTAGAGATGCAAATTGAGAAGCAGCCTTCCTAACCGACAAGGGCTGCTAATTCTCTGACGAGTATGCAGATTTCCATACTGCTTTTGCCTGGGTTTATTTGTTTTAGTTTGCAATAAATTTAATATAGACTCCCTGAAGCAGAGAGGCAGATGGACTATAAACTCTGCATTTTGAGCAGCCTTAGTTACTAGGTTAGCATGGATTTTGATACCCGCTTAAATTATATCTATGAAATTTGACATGGATTTGGGTCTGGTGTTTGCCGGCTCCTTGGTGCTCTGGAGCTGCTTCTAGGGAATTTACAAGGGTTGATTTGATTATTGGGACTTTGATTTCTCACAGAGGCTAACAAGGAAGCTGGGCAGCCTGGCTATAACAGGATGATGGGAAAGCAAGAGTTGGATAGACAGTGTCAGCATTTCCCATGCCCTTGCAGGGTCCCAGGTCAGACACACCAGGGACCATGTGCAGAAGCCTGTGCTGACCCAGGGGAGTCATGTGGTGCAAAATGCCCACAAGAAAAATCAGACGCAAATATGGGGCAGACATAACTAAAACATCTATAAAGAGACATGAACAAGAATGGAACAAATTAGCATTGTATAGCAATGTAAATTGGACATGAGGGGACGTAGCAGAAAGGGGGAATTGTAACTCACCCCTCCTATAAACACCTTGCCTTGTGCTGCAGTGTGTAGCCTTCTCCCATTCCTCATGCCCTTTCACAGAGTACTAAAGAGAAGAAAGTGTGATGAACTAGGAGTATGACAAGCTGGGTTCTTGTCCTAGCTCCACCAGTTACTTCTTTGTTCAAGTACTGGATAATATGTTTAATTTCTCTGATCCTCAGTTTGCCTATCTGCAAATTCAGAACCATATGATTATTCTGTGATATCATGTGATAATTATGTGAGGACCAAGAGAGATAACTGGGGTAAGAATACTCGTACACTGTAAAGGACTGGACCAGAAAAAAAAAATGTAATGGACAGGTGTCCTTCTACATTGCACAATGACCACTGATTAGAGTAGGAAGGCCTCAGGATAGAGGAAAGGTCTGAGGGAATTTTGAAAACCTGTCAGTGAGACCCACAAGATGCATTGGGCCCCACAATCCAGGCAAGGTGTAGGGTCCAGCTCTCTTAACTTCACCTGTCTGCTCACCTGTGTGCAAAACCTTTCTGTGAACAGAGAAAGACTGACTGGCTGGGGCACCTAGGAAGATCCCAGCAGCAACAGCAGCAGATCCCAGGCAATGTTCTGCAAAACTCTGAGGGCCCAGCCACCCAGGTGGAGATGGGCCCCCAGGCTCATCTCCCCCCAGGGTAAATCCAGCATCTGGGCAGAACAAGGGACAGAGGAGAATAGAGGGCCCCTTCTCTGCCTGCCTTGTCTGGATTTCTGTATCCGCTAGCCAGAGGCTGGAGTAGAGAGAGAGGTCTAAGAGGCTTTCAAAGTAATGTGTTTGAAGAGCTAAAACAGGAGAAAGCTAAGCCAAAGCAAAGGGACAAAGAGAAGGCAGAGGGCAGATAAGGAAAAAATAAGAAGCCAACAACACTGGGATGCCTGTTCCCTGCACGTTGAGAGAATCCCCAGAGTGGGGAACAGAGTGAGACAAGAGCCTAGAGGACAGAGAAAGGAAACAACCAGGTTTCCCATGGAGGAGGGTGGGGTCAGGGAGGTGGAGGGCAGGAAAAAATGGAAATGGGGACTTGATCACCATGGAGAAAGAAGCTGGAAGTGCCCTGGTCAGGTAGCTCTGTTGGAGAGAGCATCAACCCAAAGTACAGAGGTTGCTGGTTCAATCCCCGGTCAGGACACATACAAGAACAGATTGATGTCCCTGCCTCTCTCTCTCTCTTCCTTCTTCTCTCACTAAAATCAATAATAAAAAATAAATTAAAAACTAAAAAATAAGCTGAAGGCTCTGGCAATACTTTATCTATTAGAGGATAGGACGGGATCATAGAAGCTGGGTGGGTCTGTGCACACAACCGAATTGGAAATAACCAGTAGGTTCCAAGTAATTTAACAACTGGTTCTCTGCCCTAATGACCATTTTAAGTATAAAAAAAAGATATACCAGCCCTGGCCGGTTGGCTCAGCGGTAGAGCGTCGACCTGGCGTGCGGGGGACCCAGGTTCGATTCCCGGCCAGGGCACATAGGAGAAGCGCCCATTTGCTTCTCCATCCCCCCCTCCTTCCTCTCTGTCTCTTTCTTCCCCTCCCACAGCCAAGGCTCCATTGGAGCAAAGATGGCCCGGGCGCTGGGGATGGCTCCTTGGCCTCTGCCCCAGGCGCTTGAGTGGCTCTGGTCGCGGCAGAGCATCGCCCCCTGGTGGGCATGCCAGGTGGATCCCGGTCGGGCGCATGCGGGAGTCTGTCTGTCTCTCCCCGTTTCCAGTTTCTGAAAAATACAAAAAAAAAAAAAAAAAAAGATATACCAGAAAATAATTTATTATTTCATGCATTTAATACTTAAATAAGATCAATAAAAATTACACAAAATTAGATTGTTATAAGAGTTTTAAAATATTAATGAAAAAATATTAATACCTGACAAAAAAAACAATAAAACTGTTATTTAAGATATTTCCATATTGCTTCTTGATTGGCGTCCTCACTTGCAATTTTTTTTTACCTATGGATGGAATGAACATTATTACTACAGGCGCTTAGAATATGCTGTTATGCAGATGAACGTTAACAAAGAGTAAGGAATGAATTTGTGATTTCCACATTGGGCAGCTGCCCAGGCACCCACCTTAGAGAGAACCCTGATTACAAATGCCATCTTAACAACTGGTTCACCAAACTCAACAAAATATTAGGTATTGGTTCTGCCGAACAGGTGCGAACTGGCTGAATCCCACCACTGGAAATAACATTGAATTCAGCTCAAAGCTGGGAGTGGAGGGGAAAGGTGTGAAAACAACTGGTTGAATTCTTTTCAGAAAAACAGCTGGCCCCTCTCCCTTCTCCATCCTATCAGTTCTTCCCAGCCCCAATAATACACTAAATCAAAACTGTTGGTTGTCAAGATTTTGTTGAATTAAATGTGGTGGCCCCTCCTCCCCGTACACACCCCAATGATTTGTGCATGTAAGGAACCAGAAAATCCTAAATCCTGCTGTGACAATGACAGAGGAGGGAGGCTGTGCCTGAGGCCTGGGGAGAAGGGGAAGGAGGAATGCAGAAACAAGAATACCCAGTCACATTCCTGGTCTTCAGAGAACTGTCTGAAGGAGGATAAAGAAATCTAGCAAATATAGGTCACAAGGCCAATAGAATGACCACACGAGCTCTCCAGAATTGTGGTGGGGCGGAACCATCTTAGACCCACCGCCAGTTCCCTACTTGACCCTGGACTTCAGAAAAGCCCACATTGGCTCTCCTCCCCGTCTTCTTCTCCCGGCCCGCAAGGACCAGGAGCCTCGCTCCCCTCTCTAGGCACATTCCAAGAACCCAGGCCAGCCAAGGGGGGGCTGTTTGGGAGGGGGTGGGGCCTGAAACGTGGGGGGTATGCCCCACACAGAGGGTGTGGACAGATCTTGGGACTAGGGCCAAAGGACACAAGGTTCCTTGCAGTGCAGAACAGTGCTGGCGACGGGGAATCGGGAGGAGGTGCTTGGGCCAGGCCTCCCCTGGCACTCCTGCGTTGGCCTGCAAATGCCAGCAGCTGCCCTGAGCAGAGGAGAAAGCCTGGCTTCACAGTTGGAGGAGAGTAGACTAAAAAAAGTAAGAAATCCAAGAATACTAAAGGTTAGAAGCTTAACGGAAAAAGGGGACAAGAGGAGGGACAATCTGACTCTGGGTGTGTGTGGCAGAAGAGTGTGGAGACAAAGTGTCTCTCCTATGGTGTGTGGTACAAATTCATACTAAAAATTACTCACTGTTTATCTGATATTTATATATGACTGGTTTGCCTTATGTTTTATCTGGTACCCCCTCCTGGGCCTGAGGCGGTACAGTGGTGGCCACGAGGTTGTGTCATGAGTTGGGTGAGGACGGGGGAATTTCACAAACCTAAGCTAAGAGGTCAAAATCCTCCTAAAGCTAAACGTGCCAGAGAGCCTGAACCGTGTGGGGTGATCTACAGACGGAGCTGTGAAAAGCAGAGTCATTTTTCTTTCTTTTCTTTCTTTTTTTAAAGATTTTATTTATTCATTTTAGAGAGAGGAGAGAGAGAGAGAGAGAGAGAGAGAAGAGGGGGAGGAGCAGGAAGCACCAACTCCCATATGTGCCTTGACCAGGCAATCCCACGGTTTCAAACCGGTAACCTCAGCGTTCCAGGTCAAAGCTTAATCCACTGTGCCACCACAGGTCAGGCAAAGCAGGGTCATTTTCAAAGGCCCTGGCTATATAGAGATTATGGCCAAAGCCTCTTATCTCTGCCAATGACTTTAAGATGAAACCAGAATCCATGTAGTATACAGTGAGTCCCTCAGGAAGAAAACATCTCTTTTTGCAACCATTTGAATCTCAGAGGTTAACTAGGTCTAAACTGATAAGAAAGAATTTCCTCCACTGGGAGAACACTTTGCCTAAATCCTTCATGTTGAGAAAAGAAAATCTGTCAGCAAAAAAAGTGTGAAATCCTTTTCTCAAAAGTTTACATGATTCTACACTATTTTTCTTTCTCTTATTACATTGACACTCTTTAAAATTCTTTTCAGAATCTAACCTCTCCAATGCTACATTCTAGGAAGAAAGTAAATAAAGAAATACATAAATCAATAATAATTGTACATTGATTTTTGAACTCAGTTTTAAACACAGAAGCAAAAAACAAAAACCCAAAAAAACCAAAACAAAACAAAAAGAAGGAAAGAAATCATTGGTTGCCAAATGAAAAAGGATAGACTCAACAGAGGTTGTTTTTAATCCCAAAAAGTTTTATAATGGTATTACAAACAAAAGAGGATGGAATAAGACTAAAACAACAATGTCTTCAAAAGTATGCCCAGCAGCGTCCTGTGAAATAACTGGATGAGGTTCATCAGGGCAGCGACTGGTGCTGCGTGTCTTTTAACTTTTCTCCCTGCTGGGTACCCTCCTCTCACAGTATCAGCAAATAGACTAACTATTCGTCAGAGAGGAGGTCTTCACAGAGCACAGTTGAATTCTCCAGGATTTATTTTTCTTTTCATAAATACTCCCCAAAAAAGGAAAATCTTATCATTTTTTTTAAAGACCCAAAATCTAGAAATGATTAATTCTGCCCATGAAGATCATGCAAACAGTTAATTCCACCTGACTCCACGCTGGAAAGCTGAGTTTGATAAGAATCACTAGTTACCCTTCCTTCTGAATAAATTGGCTTTGAAAAGCAAAAGACAGAGGCAGTCCCCACAAATGACACCTTTGTGGCAGGTGAAGGCCAAATGGCACCAAGGACTTTCAACAAACAAAAAGTTTGCATTGAATCCAGAAGGACCGTGGGAACCACAGCACTAAGCAAACTAGGTTGAAAACAAACAAACAAACAAAACTATGACTCAGCATCAGGGTTTCAGGCTCTTCCACAGCAGAGATTTAGTTTGGGAAAGCAATATTATGGCTCAAATTGGGCTAATATTGTTAACTTAAGCTTTTCTAATTTTAGAAATTTGTTAGCATTTAATTAATTCCTTTTTTAAAAAATATTTATTTATTCATTTTTAGAGAGGGAGAGAGAGAGAGAGAGAGAAGGAGGGAGGAGCAGGAAGCACCAACTCCCATATGTGCCTTGACCAGGCAAGCCCAGGGCTTTGAACCAGCGACCTCAGCATTTCGGGTCGCCGCCCTATCCTCTGCACCACCACAGGTCAGGCTAATTAATTCTTAGTTGCAAAAAAAGCCATATACATTGGAAAGTCATACCTATTTTTTGTTTGCAGTTTTTGTTATGATATAAAAATGTAGATCTATATTAAATGTTTGAGAGAATATTTTTCCTCTTTAAAAAAGGGACTGTATGTTAACCTAACGTGAGAGACAATGGTAGAGTGGAAAACTTTGGCCTACAAAGCCAGACACTCTGGCGCCTGACTCTAACATAATTTGCTGAGCAATATGGGCAAGTCTGTAACTCAGTTTCAGCTCTCAAACAGGAGTTATATATGTGCTGTTTTGCTTTCTTAGAGGTGCGATGAGGATCAAATGAGATAATGGGTGTGGCATAACAATTGTTTAAACAGTGTTGCTCTAAGAATTGTGAAGTGCTTTTCCATAGCATCATAATAAAGGGTAAGCAATTTAATTTGAGATAGATAGTTCTTATAATTTGTCTGCTTGAATGCAATTAGATTAAAAGAATTGTGACTTCCATTACTGTTGTCAATAAAAGGTTGTTGGTGCCACCTTCAAATGTCAACAGGAATTCCCAATTTGGCGTGCAGTGAAGAAGGAAGCTTTATTTATTGCAAACAGGTTGAGGGTAATACAGCATGACTGAGAAAAGAGCATGATAGTGCTACAGCACAGCTGCTATGAAAACAGCATGGCCTAGAGGAGCTCTGGGGTCAGGCCCCTCTTCAACTAGGCAACTCTGCCCCACTCGGCACTGGTCTGTTCCACTGTGCCCCCAGGATGGCTTCAGCTCCAGGAGGAAAAACACATTCTTCATTGGGTGGACCATGCACTCTCCCAGCCAGATGGGAGCTGGTTTATATAGAGAAAAGTCCCAACCCCTGATCCCTGATTGGTCAGAATAGAGCTGCTCTGATTGGTCAGAACTGCACAACTTTGATTGAATAGGAAAAGCCTCAGTTCTATTGGATGAAATTGGATTCCAGGAACTCCTTTATAAGGGCTGGCTCAGCTGGCAGAAACACAGCACAGAGAGGCAGTTTAGCAGCAAAGAGGCAGGCAGATTAGTGCAGAGGTTTCTGAGTAAAGTGCGGTTTGTGTGAGAGGCCACTGCACAGAAAAGCTAGGCTCTGCTTCCCCCCGCCCCCCAATTTGAGCCCACGTAGCTACAAGGAGCCCTTCTTAGACTTCAGGTTTCAAACTGTTAACCTAAGACTCCATGGAACAGAAGGAAGGGACTAGAAGAGGAGCACGTGTTAAGCCTATGGAAACTTGCTTAGCTCAGACACTGCAGGGCTGTCCACCTAGCCATGTTCCATGAGGTAATGACAGGCCCTGTTGCCCTGGTCATGCCCAGGTCTGCTTTCTTTGTTCTGTTGCATCTAGGATCCCCTCTGAGTGAGTCTGGGAAATGAGACAGAAATATTACTTAAGAGCGTCTAGGAGAGAGAGTTGTCAGTTTTTCCTGTTTAGGTGCTTGCCCAACTTTCCAATCAGCAATATTGCAATCAAGATTGGACCCACCTAAGTAAAGCCCAGGTAGGTCAGTTCATTGGAAAATTCCAAGCACTGAGTTCTCTGAAGGAAAGGAAACAAAAAAGAGGACTGGGGTGCATGTTGGGGCCAACTAAGTTTTACATTTTCGGAAAATAGCATACAACTATAGATTAGTGGCATCTTAGTAGAGAATTTAGATACTAGTTGTTCCCGGACAGCAGCAACATTTTTAGTGTCATTATTGGACACCAAAGGTAAAAAGCTGCTCAAAGTTGCACTTGTTAGTATTTTATCTGCACTGCATAAATTATTAGTTGTCTTGCCAACAGAGAATAAAGCACAATTTGTTTATATAGGTAAAAACAAAATAAAAATTCAATATATAACAAGATACCATTTATAATAGTAACAAAAATTCTTAAGTACCTGAAAACTAGTCTAAAAAATAATATATAAAAGTTGTAGAGAAAAATTTTAAACTCTATTAAATATCATAAAAGAAAACCTGAATAAATGGAGGAGTGTGCTGTACTCATGAAAAGGATGACTTAACGCTATGCAATGTCAAGTCTCCCTAAATTAACTTGTAAGTTTAATCCATTCCAATCAAATTCTCAGTAGACTTGACTGGGAGAAAGGGGCAGAATATCTGACAAACTTTCTAAAATTTGTGAGAAAGAATCAAGATCCACTAGTGCTAAAATGGTTTTTAAAGAAGACAAAAACAAAGACAGCAAAAAGCCCTGGTCAGATAGCTCAGTTGATTAGAGCATCGTCCCAAAGCACAGAGGTTGCCAGTTTGATCCCCGGTCAGGACACATACAGAAACAGATTGATATTTCTGTCTCACTCTCTCTCTCTCTCCTTTCCTCTCTCTGTGAAATCAATAAGTAAAAAAATTTTTAAAGGGTTTTTAAAAAAAGCAAAAAGAGGGAAGAACAGCATACCAGACATTGAGAAATATTACAAAGCCACACTTCCTAAACCCATGTGGTACCATCACAGGAAGGTAGAAACAGGCCACTGGAAGGATGGAAGAGCAGTCCAGGAGCAGCCTTATATATGCATGAAACCTCAGTCTATGGCAGATAACCTGCATCAGAAATCAAAGAGCAAAAGATAGATTATTTTATAAATGGTGAAATAAATTTGAACTGCTGTCTCATTACTGAATAAAAAATAAACTTGCCTGACCTGTGGTGGTGCAGTGGATAAAGTGTTAACCTGGAACACTGAGGTCACTGGTTTGAAACCCTGGGCTTGCCCAGTCAAGGCACATAAGGGAGTTGATGCTTCCTGATCCTTCCCCCTTCTCTCTCTCTCTCTCTCTCTCTTTCAAATGAATTAAAAAAGAAAATAAACTCAATATGGATTTAACACCTAAATGTGAAAAGTAAAATTATAAACTAATTGAAGAAAATACATGATAATATATTGTGACCTTGAGGTGGGAAAAGACTTTTTAAACAAGATGCAAAAGCAACACCATAAGTAAAATAATTGATTGATTTTACATGCATATTAAAATTTTTTGATCAGTGATGTACACTACCAATGAAGTTAACAGATGTGTAATGCCTAGAAGACATTTGCACTAACAAATATTCAGGGAATCCCAAAAAATTAGTAAGAAAAATGAAGGAAGCAATGAGCAAAGTATATAAATAGGTAGTTCATGAATGGTAAATTCTAATGGCTAATAAGTCTTGGAAGCAATATTTAATTTCTCAAATAATGTGAAAAAAACAAAGAAAAAATACAATACCACTTCATATCTACTTCATATCTAATAAATTAGCAAAAATCAGAAAATCTGACAATACCAACTGCTGGCAAAGATATGGCAAAACAGGAAAACTAATGAATGTGAAAACTGGTACAGCTATTTGAGAAAGCACTTGGTAAACTTATTGAAAGAGAGACTACATAAAGCCTATGGCTCAGCACTGCCACGTGGTTACACTCCTCCTGCTGAAACTCTCACATAAAAGCACACAATATCCACCAAGTAGCTTATGGTGGTAACAAAGTATCTGGGTATCCATCAAAGCAAAGGAACAGAAGGGTGAATTGTGGTAACTGCAAATGACAAAACTTTATGCAGTGATAAGAAGGAATGAAATAGCTCCACTTAAAATGACATGGCTAAGTAGAGCTCAAAAATGCAGTTGGAATGGGGGTAGAAGGAGGATAGATTTACAGCACAATACCATCTACATAAAATTTTAAAAACACAAAGCAACACCACATATGTTTCAAGGATATATATGCAACTGAATACATTGATGGAAGGATACATAGTATATTATAGTGGGTCCTGGAGTGCTCCACCCATTCCCTTCTTCAGGGTCAATGCACCCACCCCCAAATGCAGGGATCACAGTGCCGAGGCTCCAGGCTGCATCCTCAGAGATGTAAGTGCCCACCTAAGGTTATGCACCTTCCAGGGCTGGCTGCTGCAGAGATATAAAAGGCGTGGTGCCTCTTGCTTCAGTATGGGAAAACTCTAAAGGGTCATGCCAGGTCCAGAGCTTCCAGGGACTCAGCTGATTACTCAATTGCAGCCACAGTAGGGATCAGCTTCACCCTCAGTTCAATCCTATCATCTTCACTTCCTTCCATGTCCATCTCATGAGAGCACCCTGAATAAACCTGCATGCGGCTCCTCATTTCAGAAGTAGTTTTCAGAGAAAAAAAAACAACTTTGGACTAAACTAAGAAGATTCTTCAACCAAGGAACACTGAAGAAGGCACACTGAGACTGCTTAGTGTATCCCAAGGTTCTCTTTACCAAGCCACAGTTGCAGAGCTCCAGGGAAAAGCAACCTGGTCTCATCTCTCCAGGCAGAGGAGAACAGAAGCTCCATATCCACACATGCTGCAGATGGCTTTTCCAGTCTACCTGAATCATTACCAGCTAGAAGCAGCGGTCATTGAGACTTGGACGTGAGCTGCAAAGTATAGAATTGTGACAACAATTCCAGTGCCATGCAGACTTTTCCTGGACTCCTGCTCCTTGTGACAGCTCATAGCAGACTGAACTGGGGTTGGGTTGCATTTATCAGGGACTTGGCATGGTGTTGGGGCCAACTTGGACTTGTTGAACATGTTAAGGACACTACTCTTTTATGGATTCTTGCTGTATTGGCCAAGAGTTTGCTTAAAGGCTTTAATCACTGTAAAAAAAAAAAAATAGAAGACTGGATAAAGAAGATGTGGTACATGTACACCATGGTATACTATTCAGCCATAAGAAATGATGACATCGGATCACTTACAACAAAATGGTGGGATCTTGATAACATTATGCGGAGTGAAATAAGTAAATCAGAAAAAAACAAGAACTGCATGATTCCACACATTGGTGGGACATAAAAACAAGACTAAGAGACATGGATAAGAGTGTGGTGGTTACGGGGGGTGGGGGGAGAGAAGAAAGGAGAGGGGGAGGAGGAGGGGCACAAAGAAAACTAATAGATAGAAGGTGTCAGAGAACAATCTGACTTTGGGTGATGGGCATGCAACAGAATTGAATGACAAGATAACCTGGACATGTTTTCTTTCAATATATGTACCCTGATTTATTGATGTCACCCCATTAAAAAAATTTATTTATAAAAGAAAAAAGAAGTAGTTTTCAGAGAGCTTTATTTAAGGAATACATTAAATGGCCAAGAGTGAGAGGCTTTAGTGTTAAAAAAGAAACAGAAGGGGAAAGTAATTCAGTAAATCAATGAGCAGTCTCACTGGACCAGTGATCACAGCTTACCACTAAATGAGGAGTGTGATCGACTCAGTTATATGCACCCAAAGCCCAAAATGTAAAACAAAAACAATGGAAAACATCTGCCTGTGGACACTATGCAAGTTGTTCCCTTTTTCGTTCTTTTTTTTTTTCCCTGTAATTAAATATCAGGTAATCTGCTTGTGGGCCAGTGGTGAGCAAGGAATGGATTCAGAAAAAGCAAGGGAAGTTTCTTTACCCTTGTAAACAGGGGTATCCTCAAAAGTCAGAAAGCTGGGGACCCTCTGTGGCCCATTTCTTTTTTTTTTTTTTTTTTTTTTTTTGTATTTTTCTGAAGGTGGAAACGGGGAGAGACAGACAGACTCCCGCATGCGCCCAACCAGGATCCACCACCCGGCACGAAGCTCTGCCCACCAGGGGGCGATGCTCTGCCCCTCCGGGGCGTCGCTCTGCCGCGACCAGAGCCACTCTAGCGCCTGGGGCAGAGGCCAAGGAGCCATCCCCAGCGCCCGGGCCATCTTTGCTCCAATGGAGCCTTGGCTGCAGGAGGGGAAGAGAGAGACAGAGAGGAAGGAGGGGGGGGTGGAGAAGCAGACGGGCGCTTCTCCTGTGTGCCCTGGCCGGGAATCGAACCCGGGTCCCCCGCACGCCAGGCCAACGCTCTACCGCTGAGCCAACCGGCCAGGGCCTGTGGCCCATTTCTAACCTTGCTGCTAGGAGCTGTGAGAGATAGTTACACCCCACCCAGCAAGAGAAGGTGGAAGTAAGAGAGAATGAGAGAGAGAGAGAAAGACAGAGGCAAAGATAAAAGTGTATTTCTATCTCAGGCATAAAACATCCCAAGATTTGACAGAGATATAGATGTTATTCTTTCTGTTTTCCCAGCACCAGATGAGGCTAAGGAAAGAGAAAAACTGAACCAATAGTGCTTGTATGCACTTTGAAAAGGGGCTGATTCTTTGGAGAACCAGAGGCTGAAGTATCCAGAGTTTTCTCTCTCCCAATTCTAAGAAAAATAGAGGACTATGTTTGAGGGAACAGGACTTATAATGTGAATTCACCAACCCACCCTTGCAATAAAATGTATTGTGCTCCTGCTACATAACATGTAAGTATGCTTGGAAGGCAGGGGCTTCCAAAATGAGTAAGATGAAATGCTTGGTCTATAGAAGCTTACAGCCAGGTATAAAGGCAACTCTTGCACACAAATGTCTGCAATATAAAGTATAACGTGGTAAGGCAATAAGAAATTTACTCCCAAGTGCTATGGGTATTCAGAGTAGGAAAGCTCAAATTAGAAGGAAGAATCAAAGGTTTCCTGGGCCATATAAATTTTAAGATGGATTGCAACTGATGGATAGAATTTTTTATTAATATATTTTCTAAGTTAATTTTAATGTATTTGAATAATATTTTTAAGAAGATGGTCAACAACTCTTCTGCTTTTTAAAATAACTGTATGAAGTAAGAAATCAATATTTCCCTTTCACCCATCCCATTACCTTCCCCAAAACTAACTACTTTAACAGTTTGGTGTGTATCAGTCCTAATCTCAGATGCAGATTATTTTAACAGAAAGAAGAGAATGATGTGAGAAGAGAAAAAGCAGGTTGTGTGCCTCAAGTGTGCGGCAAAAGCTGAAATGAGAGATGACACCGTAAGAGGATATTGGAGTCATGTCATAGAAGGTGCAAAATATAGAAGTTTGGGATTTGGGACAGTATTCAATAGGCAATGTCTTAAAAGAAATGGTTGAAGGAATTAGGGATTTTTAACTAAAAGAAGAGAAGATCTAAAAGGCACATGTTAGCAATAATTCAATTATATAAAGTGCTATCATGTGGAAGAGAGATTAGGCTCTTAATTTGAGGATTCATAGGTCAGAATTTGAGTTAATAACTGGAAGTTTCAGGAGCAATATTTCAGTTCTATATTGGAAAAGACTTTCTTTTTTTAATTTTTATTGATTTTTTTTAGAGAAAGGAAAGGAGTGAGAGAGAGGCAGGCACATCAATCTGTTCCTGTATGTGCCCTGACTGGGGATCAAACTGGCAACCTCTGTGCTTCAGGATGATGCTCTAACCAACTGAGCTATCCAGCCAGGGTGGGGCTTTCTAACAAACAAATCTGTGTAATGATAGAAAACACAATCTGGTGAGAAGTAAGATCCTCTTCACTGCAGATGCTCAGGTAGAGGGCTACTGACTAATCATGGCAAGCAAAGGATTCATGCATCAAGCAGGAAGATGGTCCAAAGAATCTGTAAAATGGAAAAGCACTGAAGTGTTTTAATTGAGGAGCTGTGCTTCGGAAGGATAAATCTGGCAGAAATGGATAGATTGGGTCGAAGTAGAAGCAACCTTAAAGCAGACGGGCACACAACTGATAGATGAACTCAATCAAAAACAATTAGGACTCTGGTTAAATGTGGTGGGTTAGACATGCTTGTCTATCTGTACTCTCTCATAGAATCCAATTAAAATGACAATAAAAGAATAATAAAGACCTGAATCCACAAAGACAAAGACTGTGGAAGACAATGGCAGACAGGAGATGTCAGCAAATCTGACTTGGAATTGGAAATGCCAGGTGCCTCTAAAGGTCAAGGACCTGCAATGAGGCTGTAATTGTGTAGTTAGGTAACTGCCTAACACACCTTCCAGCCCCAGCAGATGACAGCCCCCCCTCCCAGAGAGACTGAATGCAGGGACAAGAGTTATAGCCAAATGTGGTGGTGAGGCACCATTCTATATAAAACCAGGGGGATTAGGGCAAGATTTCATACCAAATGGTGAGATTACAAGGCTCCTTTCTGACTAGGCTGCCAAAATGCCAGCAGCCAGGCTTATATTCACCTCCTTGGGCAGAAGACTAGAGAATTCCTTTCTTGGGAAGTTTATCAGCTCAAGAGAAAAGGCTAACCAATACTAATGTTTGGGATCCCCAGATTCTGCCAGAAGAGCCTCTAGTCACCAAGACCAAGCCCCTCCCCCTACACACTCATGCATACACACCCATTAATACACACACACACTCATATAGAATACACATACACACAGTCATATAGAATACACATACACACACAAGAATCTCTATCTGGTCTTTAGGACATCATTTTCAAATACTAATTTTGAGCAAATTAACATAAAAAAACAGAGAACAATAGAGTGCTTATTAATATCAAAATATACAAATATAAAATATTGAATAGAAAAGCTAGAAAAGAGTTGAGGGGTGCTCAAAGAAAATAGAACAGCCCTGGCTGGATGGCTCAGTGGTAGAGCATCGGCCTGGCATGCAGGAGTCCCGGGTTCCATTCCCAGCCAGGGCACACAGGAGAGGCGCCCATCTGCTTCTCTACCCCTCCTCCTCTCCTTCCTCTCTGTCTCTCTCTTCCCCTCCCACAGCCAAGGCTCCATTGGAGCAAAGTTGGCCCCGGGCGCTGAGGATGGCTCTATGGCCTCTGCCTCAGGTGCTAGAATGGCTCTGGTTGCAACAGAGCAATGCCCCAGATGGGCAGAGCATCGCCCCCTGGTGGGCATGCCGGGTGGATCACAGTCGGGCGCATGCGGAAGTCTGTCTGACTGCCTCCCCGTTTCCAGTTTCAGAAAAATATCAAAAAAAAGAAAAAGAAAAAAAGAAAATAGAACAAAACAGACAACAAAATGGAAAAGGGGAGAGAAGGGATAAGAACGTTTGAGCATCAATCTGGAGGTTGTAAAGCCCAACTACCAGGAATAACAGAAGGAAAGAAAAGAAAGAAGTTTTCAAAGAAATAATACAAGAACATTTCCCAGAACTAGAGGCTGCCCCTCCCTAGGCTGAGAGTACTGAGTGCCTACCATAATGAATGAAAAAATGACATCAAGGAATGTCACTGTAAAACTGCAGAAGATTGGGGATTTAAAAAAATATCCTAGTCATAGAAACATTATTTATAATAACTAAAAGATGGAAACAACCCAAATATCAATCAACTTATTCACGCATAAACACAATGTAGTATATTCATATAAGAAAATATGATTTGGAAATAAAAAGGTATGAAGTACTGAGACACACTACATTAAGAATAAATCTTGAAAATATTTTGCTAAGTAAAATAAAAGTCACAAAAGAATACATATTATTGATTTCATTTATATGAAATATCTAGGATAGGCCAATGTTGGGCAAACAAGCGTGTTAAGCTTGCTCGCGTGCACTTTGCCCGATTGGTGCTTGAGCACGGAGCAGCACCACATGTATGATGTAATGCTGTGAGTGCTTGCCCTCAGGGAGCAGATGGTAGATTCAGAATTGCCTGCTGCCATTGAGAGGGGCCAACTGTTTGCTATTGTTTGCCAGAGAAGGGGTTTTCTGTTTGCTGGTCAGCCTTGAGAGAGAGAAGCGGTTTTCCCTGCCTGATTACTCGTTGGTCACTGCGAGACTCTAATAAATGGAATGGCCCACCATCCTCTGGCTCCACAGTTCCTTTACCATCTGCCAGAATCCAATGTGAACCTGCATGGCCACCAGCCTTACAGCCAACATATAGAGACAGAATGTAGGTTAGTGGTTGCCTGGGTCTGTGGGAAGCAGTTGAGGGAAACTGCGGACTGACGGTTAATAGGTACAAGGTTGATTTCTTTTGAGGGCTATATAATGTCCTAACTTTGATGATTGTAATGGCTGCACAACCTTGGAAAGATATAAAAGCTATTGAATCATACACTTTAAACAAATGAATTGTTTGATAAATAGACTATATCTCAATAAAGCTCATATATTAAAAAAAAGAGAGAAAGAAAAGAAAAAAAGAAAGTAGGTAAGTCCTAAAAACTTGCAAACAAGAAAAAAGTTTGCATGCAAAGGAATAGAAATCAGGATAGAACTGGACTTTTTAAAAAACAGGTTTAGGTACAAAAATGATGGTAAAACAAAGCCTTCAAAATTCTGAAGAAAAATGACTTTTAACTAACATAAATTTTGAATCAACTATAAAGTTGAACAAAAGTATTTTCAGAAATATAAGTACTTAAAACTATTTACAGGTATAGCCTTTAAATCCTTTCTATGAAACCTTATAGAAAATTTCAATATCATCAAAATAGGGAATAAATTAAGAAAGTGGAGGACAGAGAATCCAGGAAATGAAAGGCTCCCACTAGAGAAATGAAAGGAATTCCCAAAAGGTTGACACAAAGAAGTGCCACAGGCCTAATTACTGACCAGTCTGGACCAGAGCAGGAAAAATAAACAAATTTGAACTGATATGGAACTGACAAATTATCTAATAGCTATAGCCAAATTAAAGGCACTTTATAATTCTAGGAAGTTTGAGTCAGAGTTGGTGACAGTACATATAAAACTAAGCAAAATTTTAGGCCCTGGCCGGTTGGCTCAGCGGTAGAGCGTTGGCCTGGCGTGCGGGGGACCTGGGTTCGATTCTTGGCCAGGGCACACAGGAGAAGAGCCCATTTGCTTCTCCACCCCCCACCCTCCTTCCTCTCTGTCTCTCTCTTCCTCTCCCGCAGCCAAGGCTCCATTGGAGCAAAGATGGCCCGGGCGCTGGGGATGGCTCCTTGGCCGCTGCTCCAGGCGCTAGAGTGGCTCTGGTCTCGGCAGAGCGACCCCCCAGAGGGGCAGAGCATCGCCCCTGGTGGGCGTGCCGGGTGGATCCCGGTCGGGTGCATGCGGGAGTCTGTCTGACTGTCTCTCCCCGTTTCCAGCTTCAGAAAAATACAAAAAAAAAAAAAAAAAAAAAAAAAAACCTAAGCAAAATTTTAGAGCGTCAATATTAACTAAAAAATAAAACAAAAGAGGCCCTGGCCGGTTGGCTCAGCGGTAGAGCGTCGGCCTGGCGTGCGGGGGACCCGGGTTCGATTCCCGGCCAGGGCACACAGGAGAAGCGCCCATCTGCTTCTCCACCCCCCCCCCCCTCCTTCCTCTCTGTCTCTCTCTTCTCCTCCCGCAGCCAAGGCTCCATTGGAGCAAAGATGGCCCGGGCGCTGGGGATGGCTCCTTGGCCTCTGCCCCAGGCGCTAGAGTGGCTCTGGTCGCGGCAGAGCGACGCCCGGGAGGGGCAGAGCATCGCCCCCTGGTGGGCAGAGCTTCGCCCCTGGTGGGCGTGCCGCGTGGATCCTTGTCGGGCGCATGCGGGAGTCTGGCTGTCTCTCCCCGTTTCCAGCTTCAGAAAAATACAAAAAAATAAAATAAAATAAATAAATAAAACAAAAAAAAATAGTACACGACACGGCTTACCTATAATATTTCCATAGTCATAATAGTATAAGTACTGAATACCAGGTTAACCAGGAATTATATAATAACTAAATTAGGAGGCTCGGAGAGTTCAAATGTCATCTTCCAGAGGAAGAAGGCAACACTGATGTCATAATTAGGTGTGGGGTAGAATCAAACATTAGAAGTATAATGTTATTTAGAAAATATAAATTAAATACTGCAAGAGAAATCTAATTTTAAAAAGACAATGAGGCCCTGAGTTAGAATAGTGTCTGATGGGGTTGAAAATAAGGAGCTGGTTTGAGAGACGTCACGGGAGCTGGATTTGGGACTGAGTCAATGTGGAGAACAAGGGAAAGTGAAGCAGAAAGCGAACAAAAAGCAAATGAAATTCCCCCCATGGTTTTAAGCCTGGGTTAGAATATGATGGAGCTTGGAGAGAAAAGCAAAGTCTAAGAAAGCTGCTAGAAAGAAGAGAAAGGTCACCTGTTTTATATGGTGGTATCTTTCTGACCCCACGCCCTTTGGTTTCTAAAGCTAAAGTATTCTATATTCTGGCATCTGGCAAATAGGCTCAGAGGATGTTAAATGTGTAAGATTCTGGCACCAACAGGGGTCTTAAAACTCACTTCAATTGATTCCTCCAACTTTCAACTAATCAAATCAAAGCCAAGGAGGAGCCTGACCAGGCGGTTGCGCAGTGAATAGAGTGTCGGACTGGGATGCAGAGGACCCAGGTTCGAGACTCCAAGGTCTCCAGCTTGAGCGTGGGCTCATCTGGTTTGAGCAAAGCTCACCAGCTTGGACCCAAGGTTGCTGGCTCGAGCAAGGTGTCACTCGGTCTGCTGGAGGCCTGCGGTCAAGGCACATATGAGAAAGCAATCGATGAACAACTAAGGAACTGCAACGAAGAATTGATGCTTCTCATCTCTCTCTCTTCCTGTCTGTCTGTCCCTATCTGTCCCTCTCTCAGACTCTCTCCCTGTCTCTGACACACACACAAAAAAAGGAAAAAAAAGACATAATGCAGTGATTCGTTTTGAAAACGAGGACAATTCCAGGCTAAAGAGAAAGAGAAAGGATGTGAGAATATCTAGATGAAATTGATTAGGAAGAAAGAGATTCAAAAAAGTTATATCAGATTATCTCTTTCTAAAGAAAATACTAGGCAAAATTATCAAGTGAAAGTATGTCTCTGAAGGTGGGATTCTGAGCTTGAGAAAGACAGAAAAGCTTTACAACCAGGGTTCTCTATGAGGGTAATTTACCCCCTGCCCTGCCCGCCCCTGCAAACCCCCCCCCCCCCCCCCCCACTCTAGGGAGACCTTTGGCAATATCTAGAGAAATTTTTGGTTTTCACAATGAGGAAGAGGGGCTACAAGCATTTGGTGGCATCTAGTGGAGGTCAGGGATGCTGCTAGCCATTCTATAATACAAAGGACAGCTCCCCACAACAAAGAATTATGCTGCCCAAAATGTTAATTGTGATGAGGCTGAGAAACCATGCTTTAGAGCAGGGGTCAGGAACCTTTATGGCTGAGAGAGCCATGAACGCCACATATTTTAAAATGTAATTCCATGAGAGCCATACAACGACCCATGTACGTTATGCATTATCCAATAAAAATTTGGTGTTGTCCCGGAGGACAGCTGTGATTGGCTCCAGCCACCCGCAACCGTGAACACGAGTAGTAGGAAATGAATGGATTGTAATACATAAGAATAGTTTATATTTTTAACACTATTTTTTTTATTAAAGATTTGTCTACAAGCCAGATGCAGCCATCAAAAGAGCCACATCTGATGCGTGAGCCATAAGTTCCCTACCCCAGCTTTAGAACAACTATTGAGGAAATTCCCAGTAAAGATGGGGGAAAAAAAAGGATGGTAGGAGGATTGCTGAGCAGCTGCACAGGCCCACCCAAGCTTAAATAGCATAAATATGTAGTGAATCAGACCAGTATAAGTTTTTGAAGTTTTATTGTTACCTTAAATTGAGAGAGCTCATATAAATAGAATGTCTCATTTTGAAGGGCTTTATGAACATTTATCATGAATCCATTACCAAATGTATAAATATTTAACATTTATTACTTTAAACAAATCTTTGAGTTAGGTAACTCATCTCTGGTCTCTCAGAAAAAGAAACTAAAACACAGAGAGGTAAACTAACTTGCCTAAAGTCACACAGCTAGTGTGGGGCAGAGAAAGAATTGAAACCCAGGCAGCTTGACATGAGTGCCTGTATTCTTATCAGGATGCCATGCTACCTTTTGATAACTTCTAAAATCGCTCCCATTTCTCATTGTGACACCCTTCAAATGTGCTCTAAACTCTGGAATGCAATGTCCTAGCAAAAGCATTTTTTTGACAGTTCTGCCCCATACATATACCTCCTCCCCTTAATATGCAGAATCCAGTTTTGTTTTTAATAACTCAAATCCTTGATACTAAGGGCTAGAAAGGTGGTTAAATTTTTCTTAGAGAGGAATCAAATATCTGATACATGAGCTCTGAGATAACTACTTTTTTATGTGTGTGACAGAGAGAGGGACAGATAGGGACAGACAGACAGAAAAGGAGAGAGATGAGAAGTATCAAGTCTTCATTGTGGCACCTTCATTGTTCATTGATTGCTTTCTCATATGTGCCTTGACCAGGGGGCTACAGCAGAGCAAGTGACTCCTTGCTCAAGCCAACGACCTCGGGCTCAAGCAAGCAACCTTAGGCTTCAAGCTAGCGACCATGGGGTCATGTCCATGATCCCACACTTAAGCCAGCAACCCCGCTCTCAAGCTGGTGAGCCTGCGCTCAAGCTGAATGAACCAGCACTCAAAACGGCAACCTAGAATTTCAAACTTGAGTCCTCTGTGTCCCAGTCCAACGCTGTATCCACTGCGCCACCGCCTGGTCAGGCTAAGATAACTACTTTTAATGAGATCAGCAACCTTACCCCTTAAAAAGTCTATAAAAGATCAGTCTGTTTTATGAACCAATGTGTTAGCTATGCCCACTTTTTTTTTAGATTACAGTGATTTAACTCCTTTGAGCATCATTCATTCTAGCTGCAGAGGTCTTTTTGACTATCCATCCCTGATCATATGCTCAGCTCAGTCTGAGTGTGGAATTACCAACCTCCTGGTGTGTTCATCAGAACTTTGCAAAAGCACAGCTAAGGTAATTCAGGAGAACTTAGGGAAACCTAAGGGTTGACCTATGATTAATGCTGTCATGAGAAATGTTCAAGAAACAGATGGGGACCTGACACTCTAAAGCATCATTAATCCATCCTCAGAACCTGTTTGAGTTTTGACCAGGCATGGCCAACATACGGCCTGCGGGCCAGATCTGGCCCACGTAATGAGTTTATGCGATTAAATTTTTAATATTCTCAGCAACTTTAAAATCTCATTTACTCAGAAGCGGAAGCATCTTTGATGATTAGAAATCAAGATATTCAAGAAGATAGTGATACATGGGAAAGAATTCTGCGTGTGACTAATCTAGGGTTAACTTCCAATAATTGGTCGAATGGATTCATGATACTTCTTTATTTTTTAATAAAATTCCATTATAGATTTACAACTTTTGTACTCATTTGTACTCGATATGAACTGTTTGACGTTTAGTGGTGATGTGAAACCCACATTCTTTTAGGTGGAGTTTGCCAGTGCGCACCCAAGGTCAAACAATTCACTATTTTTGTGGTCAAGTGTGCTGAATCAAGTGGCATCGTAGCACATAGACAATAGCTGCAGCTGATAACTGAAAACATGTCCAGGCTGTTTGTAAAACGAAATAATTGTTTTATTTGCGATATAACCCCTTCAAGCTCATTTTATTAATTAAATATTGTTTCAATTGATTACGATACAGTTTGGATATTTATACAGTATGTAATTATATTTTTATTAAAATATATTTTTATTAAAATAATATTGTATATTAAAATGTTTTTCTCTCACATTTATTCATAAACAAATTACATAATAAAATTTTGTTTACTTAAACAAATCGCTTTTGTATTTAACATTTTTTAATTTTAATATTTCATCCGGCCCATGAAAAAAGTTTTCTTTCTAATCTGGCCTGGGGGTAAAAACTGTTGGCCATGCCTGCTTTTGACCCAATTCTGGCACATGGCAGCAAGTGGGCAGTAGGCCTGAGGCGTCCTGCGGTGTAGCAGTAGGTGGAGACCAGGCTACTGCAATGGGACATGGAGAAGCAAACAGCTCACCCGAAGGACACTGAGGTAAGAAGCAGCTAGGAAGAGCCAAGGGATCAGGGTTCTTGGCAGAGCAACTGCATCCCTGCTCTGACCCCATCCTTCCCCTACCCAGCCTACGTCAGCTCTGCCCGCTCACAGAAGACTCCAGGGCTCCCGCCTGCCAGCTCCCTCCTTTCTCTCCAGCTCTTCTCAGAGCTCCTTTATCTGGCTCTTATGTTCCCTGCTCCCCCACTGGCCAAATGCTACACTCCATCCTCGCTGCCATGTCAGCATTCAATCTGCATCCTCCAAGCCACACATTTTCTTTACACACTCGCTCCCAGAAAGTCTTTCTTGGTTACATACTGACATATGGAGAAGACAGGACCAGGATTCGAGAATGCTTTTATTTCTATTTTAATTACTAAGTTCTTCAGCGTTCCTCCCCCACCCCCATCTTGAGTTTGGTTCTTGCTTAAATCCTTAATTGTTAGAGCATATTCTTCAGATCATTTTCATACCTCCCCAACATTTCATATCTGATGATTCCCATCATTCCATAGCTAGGATAAAATCATCAAGGTAATAAACATTCGGAACTTCAGTTGACCCACACTATATAACAAATACACCTACTTGAAATTTTGAGACTAGAGCATTATGGGAGATTACACATCTCATTCAGGGCAAGTGGTTCTAGTTCATTCAGTCTTATATCTATCACGTTACCATTAGAAAAAACATGCTTTTATATAACTTAAATGTACATGCTATTTTGTTCTCCCCATCCCGGGAGAAATCCAGATGTTCATCATAGTACCCCTCTAATAAGTCTCTCCAGCCCTTTAAAGCAGTCACCATCCCAACCTTCTCATGCTATAGGAAAAGGACCTGGAGGAGGGAGTAAAATTCTTCTCTTTGGACAGATGAGCAGACTGACCTCAAGGAGGAGAAGGGGTGTCCTCAGGGTCCGTGGCTAGGGGAATAGCGACAGACAGAGCCCAGAGGCTCTGCCCCCAACCTCTGTGTCTCCCACCACCGCACACAGAGGGCTGCCCTTTGCTGAGCCTCCCTGCTGGTCTCTCAGCCACTCCAAGTGTCATTTCCTGATGTCATTTCCCTTCTCTACTCTACCCCTTCCAGTATCCCCAACAATGAAGTCAGTGTTTGTTACGTGGGTTAATTTGTCTTTGATTCTAATTCCGTTACCAGCTCTGTACAGGTCCCTCTCTTAACCCAGAGGCCTGCTTTCTTCAGCCTCTCGTGCCGACTGACTGCAGAGAAGGACAGAGTTGTGCTTGTCTGAAGCTGCTTACATCTTCATCTCCTGTCAGAATGCTCAAACCCAATTTCCACCAGAAACTGAAGTAAAAATGACACAGCCAGGCTCCTCTGGAGTAGAAGACAGAGTCCCCGGATGTCACTGCACTCCCTCTCTAAATTGTTTAGACTTTGAAACAAGTGACCTCTTTAGACCCTTAGACCAATTGAGTGACAAGAAAGAGAATGTCTGTTGTGCTTGTTCCTTCTGTGGGTGCCTGCCATTAGGAAAAGAAAATGATGTAGGTATGCATATCCATCTGAGGGACCTGGAGAAGAGGTGTTATCTGCAAGGTCAGCCTCTCAGCTAGCTATCCCACAGGACTAGGCCTCTTGGAACACTTCTGATTTAAACAGGACCCTACAGCCAGAGGCGGATTTGACAACGGGCACACCAGGAATACATCCCAGGCCCCGACTTCTGAAGGGCCCTGCAAAACCACGGCTTTATACTTTTTCTAATGACACAAAGTTTGGTTTCATATGTGCAATTTTAACATTAATAGTACATATTTTTTTATTTATTTAAAAATATAGTTAACATGTATTTTTATTTTCCCTGTCTTTCTCCTTTTTTAAAAGGGGCCCAATATTTTCTTCTGCGCCCAGGGCCTCAACGGACCTTAATCCACCTCTGCCTACAGCAATGAATGCATGTGGTAGGTGCCCAATAAATATTTGTTAAATCAATGAAAAAGTTTTAATGCCCTACAACATTTCTTCAGTATTTAGGTTACCCTCATTCTGGGTAGAAAGAGCCTAAAAGAAGCAGAAAAGAAATTAAAATGAATTTGGCATCAAGACAGAGTAAAGCTGTGTATAAACATGGGCTAGTAGGCACCTCCTCTCTGAGCGCCCCAAATTCTCCACGTGCAATGACTCAGGAGATAATATTGGCAGGCGGAAGAGAATGAAACTTATTTACGAGACCACCAAACCGGTGAGAGTGTTCTCTCTCCATGATCCAAAAAATATTGAGGCCTATTTCTGACCAAAAGAAAGATAAAAGTTCCTTCTCAGGAAACCCACAGTTTTGCAAGCTGAGGAACTTGCTGTTCCAAGCGTTAGCTAAACAATGCTAGCTTGATTACCAAATATTAGAACTGGGAGAAACAAGCACTGATGCAAGTAAAAGAATATTCTGCTGATGATTTAAAGACAAGTGAATCGCTAAATATTTTTATTAGCAGCAAATTTGCTGCTTGCTGGAACTAATTTCACGCCCTGTAGATATGGTGCTTAAGTTGGAAATGGCGTTAAATTGCTCTCTCCTTGAGGCGGGTAAGGCTTCTCTGGTGGTGACAACCGCTAGATGGCCCAGACAAGGTAGCTCCTCTAGGATAGGCAGCTTTGGAGCCAATCATGGAAAAGTCCAAAGGAAGTCCTGCCCTGCAATTTCCCTCTTGCTTCCAAAGAAATGTTTGTGTCTAGAAATATAAACCTTTTTAAAAGAGACTTCACGCCTGACCTGTGGTGGCACAGTGGATAAAACGTCGACCTGGAAATGCTGAGGTCGCCAGTTCGAAACCCTGGGCTTGCCTGGTCAAGGCACATATGGGAGTTGATGCTTCCAGCTCCTCCCCCGTCTCCCTCTCCTCTCTCTCTTTCCCTCTCCTCTCTCTCTCTCCCTCTCTCTCCTCTCTGAAATGAATAAATAAAATTAAAATTAAAAAAAAAGAGACTTCACTAGAAAAGACTGTTCCTCCTAAGTTTCTTCAGTTTCCCAGTTCAATCTTTTCCTCTAAATTTACATTACTCTTTTAGTTAGTATATCCAATTTGTCTATCAATTGTAACATATAGTTTCTTGTGTATTGGTCCTATCTTTTCAACTATACTGTATAGCTTCTAGAAAGGAAAAATTACATTTTATCACTAGAGTTGGAACAAAAGAGAGCAAACAGGTACAACTTGTAGGTCAAGGAGCTAGAATAGAGGAACAGAGGCTAAGATGGTAGCACAAAGGATGAGACCAGGTTAGACCAAGCCTGAGCAAAAAGTGCAGAGATCTCCACAGACAGGGGCATGTGAAAGCAGGTGAGCAATTCAAAGTAGAGTCCAGGTAAGCTCTGAGGGTAGGAACTGCTGTGGCTCAAACGCCAGAGCCAGAGGACACATTAAATAGTAAAGGTCAGTGCAAGCTATAGGCAAACAAACAGACCAACACCACAGAATGCAGAACAAATGCCTAAGGACAAAAAGGGTAAGAGTCAAAAAGGTCAAAGCAACAGTCAGGAAAAATATAGATGCTGCAGAGGTAGGAGCAAAACATAAACATACACAAATGGATTGAGCTGCTCATTAAACAGATGCTTAACGGTCAGTTAAATACTAGAACCAACATGGGTTCACTAAGAATAAGTTTGGCAAACTGAACTCATTTCCTTGTCAATAGAGTTAAGTAGTTGATCCATCCACTCATGTTACTTACTCACTTGTTTAATGACTTCTGATTTGGCTAAACTCTTCACCTGCAGGATAAAGCCTTAATTCCTCAACATGGCGTTGGAGACCCTCCTCCTGTTGTCTCGCTTCTTGCCATTCATTTCCCTGAACCTGGCACTCCACCCACATGAGAATATTTTCTGTTCTTGAACCTTCTGAAGACATTCACTCTTCTGTGCTTGGTTTACCACATTTCTTCACTCTGGAATATCTTCCCATCTCCATTCTCCACTTACCTCACCAAAATCTTTGATATCTTTCAAGGGCCAGTTAAAATGTCCCTTCTCTTGTGAAGCCCTCCTTTCTCCTTTTCCTCATGAAAAGTAACGTCCCCTTGCCGTGGGCAGTTGGCTCAGTGGTAGAGTGTTTGCCCAGCGTATAGATTTGCTGGGGTTGATTCCTGGCCAGGGCACACAGGAGAAACGCCCATCTGCTTTTCCACTCTTCCCCCTCTCCTTTCTCTCTATTTCTCTCTTCCCCTTCTGCAGCCAAGGCTCCATTGGAACAAAGTTGGCCAGGCACTGAGGATGGCTCCATGGCCTCTTCCTCAGGTGCTAGAATGGCTCCGGTTGCAATGAAGCAACGCCCCCTGGTGGGCATGCAGGTGGATCCTGGTCAGGCACATGTGGGAGTCTTTCTCTCTGCCTCCCTGCTTCTCACTTCAGAAAAATACAAAAAAAATAAATAAATAAAAAGAAAGAAAGAAAGAAAGAAAGAAAAATGTCCCCTTGCTCTATGTTCTATTATCCGTATATGTTTGTTTATATTGCTAATGTACAATATGATATACTATATACTATATATTATCTATTATATTTTATGTTAAAAAAGTATATCTAACTCTAATACAAATTAGAGGTAACACATATTTAATTATACTCATATTGATTTGCAGCTGGTGTATCTATGTCTGTTACCTCTGCTAAATTGCAAGCTTGTTAAGAATGATTTCTTGATTATTTTTGTGTCCTCAGCACCTAACCTAGAAGATAGGAGGTTAACAATAAACATTTATTTATTTGAATGGGAAGAAATGCCAAACACAATATATCTTTAAAGTTAGGATTATGAATAATGCCAAATGGTCATTAAGTGGAACCGCAGTTGTCTGAACACATACCCAGACTGGACATAGACCTCCAGTGCTACCAAGTTCCATCTTAGAAAACATTTTTATTAGTGACTTGGATTAAAACATATAACAAATTTTTATCAAATGTGCAAGGAGATCCACTAATGTCACAGAAAAAAGAATCAAGACTTTAAAAATGAATCTAATAGGCTGAAATCTAGTAGTCTGGAAAACTAACAAGGTAAAGTTTAATGTAAAGTCTTATATTTAAACTTCAAAAATAAATTGCACATACTGAGTATAGTGGAGATTTTACTTGGCAATAATTAATGTGTAGAAGAATTAGAAGTGTCAGTTAATCAAAAGCTTTAAAAGCAAACAGTGGGATGTGACCAGTAACAAACTAAGGAGACTAGAGTTTCTGATGGCCCTAGAGTGCCCAGCTCAAAAGAGGCAGCAATGCATCAATGTACTCGATGCTTTCTGAGCTTATTTAAAGGATTAGGAACAATTCCAATGCCAGATTCTAAAAGATACTTTAATAAATCACAGTTCATCCACAGAACTGTGACAGAGATGGTAAGGAGCCTAGAAACAATGAAATAAACAAAGAATGAGTGAACTCTTTTAGTGTGCTTAACTTGGAAAACAAAACTAAGGGGCGAGGGGTTTTTATTGGTATCTTCAAATATTCTAAAGTGGCCATTTATATGTTGCTACAAATGGCAAAGCTAGACACAGTGAATAGGAATTATGAGGAGGCAGAATTCAGCTCAATATAAGAAAGAATTCTGTAAAATTTATAGCCATCCAACAATGAAGTAGGCAGCTTTGGGAGGTGGAGAGCTCCCAATCCTGAACATAATTTATGCAGAGGCCAGATAACTAGATAAATATAAGAGATTTATGGAAGAGATTATTTTTATATATACAAAATATAAATACCTTCCCTTGTTAAATCTTTCAGTGGGTCTTCAGAATCTGCAAGATACTGTCTAACTTCCTTATCATGTTGTGCAGGCCCTCCATGACGCGATCCCTGTGGCCCGCTGGCTTCACCTGCTGCCCTCATCTGCGTCCCATGCTTTCAGCCCCGGCACACTGCACACCAGACACTAATCTCCTCGCCCGTCACCTGTACTTCTGTTCTCTCTCATACCTCTAAAAGTTCGCACATGCTGTTCCTTATGCCTGGGATCCCTTTCCTTCTACTCTCTGTGACTAATTTTCAGTCACTGATAAAGAAGTGTCACCTTAGAAACCTTCCCTGCCTGACCTGTGGTGGCACAGTGGATAAAGCGTTGACCTGAAATGTTGAGGTTGCCAGTTCAAAACACTGGGCTTGCCTGGTCAAGGCACATACGAGAAGCAACTGCTTCTTGCTCCTCCTCCTTCCCCTTTCTCTCTCTCTCTCTCTCTCTCTCTCTCTCTTTCTCTTTCCTCTCTCTAAAATCAACCAATAAAAAAATCCTTAAAGAAACCTTCCCTGACACTTCTATTTCCTCTCTGTACTTAGAAAGCACCCCAGATTTACCTCTGATTCGGCCTTTATCACACAGGGGGTTTTCTTGTCTCAAACAGTACAGAGTGACAAATTGGAAGAAAGTGACTCCCCCAATTCTAGAATAATGCATAATGAATAGAAGATATTCAGGGGCTTTTTTGTTTGTAGATATTCAGTTTTTGAAGTGAATTGCCTCAGGCCTTTTTTCTTAGGTCAAACCATGATCAAGAGGTCAGGCAGAATCTAGTTTAGTCAGTAGGCATTCATCTCCAAAAACAGGCTTTGGGGAAAGGACCAGTTCAGGAATGGCCATCCTTCTCAACTGTGGACCTCTGAAGCAATTCCACACTATACTGGCTTCCTTTCTCTTTAAGAAACCTGGCTTCATTTTTGTCATTCCTGTCAAAAATGACACCAGGCACCTGTCAATTGTAACTCCCTCCTTTCTTCTCCTTGTCCCCTACTTATGTGCTTCCCGACTCCTGTAATTGTCTCTACCATGGGACTATGTTGCCAAAGCAATCAAAGAAGCAATTCTATTTATTATCATTTATTTATTAGATCAACTAGAATCACATCTACTGCCTTCAGGGTCTCTAAGTTTGTGTAGCAAACTCATACATTAGCACTTTCTATTCAGAAGAATTTGGATGGTGCCCCAAAGGTTAGCAAGCCTGGTTGTGAGGCAGAAATTTCCAGAACTGAAATATAAAAGGCTTCCTTCCCTGCTTGTGGACAGCGGTCCTCACCAATGAACTATGGGACATTAGAGAGCTGCACACTGACATCTGACCTCTGAGATCTCTTTCCTAAGTATCAGGTATTTAATCCCAGAACAACACAAATCTAGAAAAAAACTTTCAATTTCAGCAGCTGAGAGCTCAAATAAGATTTGTACCCATATTTTAAAATCCTTAATCATGGGTCTGGCCATCTCCTTCCACTCAGATATCAATAACTGTGGCCACACTGCCTATGGCCTCAGCTTGACCCTGCTCTGAAATGCCCTGAGAGGGCAGACTGAAAGTGCTCACTAGTGTGACTCCAGCTAAATAAATGGAAGGATTTCTCAGCTGCTTCTTGAACAGTGAACTTGACACCTTGTAAGGAAGTTGGGGCTCAGGCTTGACATGGGCTGTAGCAATGCCTCCAGACATCTGCTAATCCAGAAGCCCCGTGGTTCTTCTGATACTCTCACACTCCCATAAAACATCATGAGTTTCCTCTCCCATCTACCAAATGTTTCTGTATAGGCTCCAGCTGCGCTTGCCATATATATCTTCCCCGCGGCTGCCTGGTGCTGTGCCTCACAGGCTGCAGTCCTCTCCCCCTCCAAGAGGTGGGGAAATCAGAACTCACAGAATCCTTCTCTTGCCAGCTGCATCATATCAGCTCCCCAGAAAGGATGGCTGATTGCAAACCAGGGCTGTGCAGGGCCAGTGCTAACAGATTCTCTTGCTGCTTGATGCTTCATATCGTCTCCGAATCTGTAGGAGAACAAAGGGACGTGAAACTCCACCAACCACCACCCTTGGCACTCTCTGGGAGAGGATGCTGTTTTACAAAGAACGAAGAAATTTCACCCATTTCACCCACCCTACAGATGTGGAGAAATGAGCCCTCCACTCCACGTACTGGGAAGCAACCACCAAAAGCTAGTTAGTGGCTTGGTATTACAAGAATCAAGCCCCATTCTGACCTTAGGATGCATTAACTGGTATCTAGCACACTCATTCTGGTTTTGTTTTTTGGCAGGCAAGTCAGATCATGCCACTTCTCTGTGCAAAACTCCTCCGGTGGCTCCCACATCACTCAGAAGAAAGCTCCAGCCCTACAAAGTCCCCTGTGGGCTCCTCCCCAATCCAAGTACACTGGCCTCTTTTGCTGTTCCAGGAATACACCTGCACCTCGTTCTCACGGACTTTATGCTTGCTTGGCCTTTGGCTCTTCACTTTCTCATTTCAGGTCACTGCTAAGATGTCACCTATTCAGAGAGACTGTCCTTCATCACCTGTATACAATAATACCCCATTCTGCATGCCCCTCCACCAGTCTTTATTCCCATACTCCATGCTTCTTCTTCATAGCACTTGAAACCAGGAGATTTTTTACTGTTTGTTAATTTTCTGGCTCCTTCCACTGGAATGTTAGTTCCATGAGAGTGGGGCTTGTTTTGTTTCAAATAAGCAAAATGAACCAATCATCTGGTGCCTGAGCACCCTAAAACATTTCATTTGGTACTTGTTAATGTTAAAGTAGACTAAGTTCTTCCTTGTTTGGGCAAAAGAGCCCTTTTAGAGACTAGACAAAATACCTGATTCCCACTTGTTGAGCTAACTGGTTAAATTTACTCTGAAAAACACTTTGATTTGTTAGAACTGGTAAATAATTTAGAAATCAAAAGCATGTTACTTGTCCACTTCTGAGCATCACCAAAGATGGAATTTATCCCCTTTCTCTAAACCAGGGGCGGGGTCAGAGGCTCACATGAGAAACACAACGGCAATGATGCTGAAGGGAGCTGTCCAGGTTTACTGTCCATTCTATTGTCTTACTGTGTCTGCTTCCTCACCTCCCAGAATCCAGGCTTAATAAATTACAGAGGAGAGACGGTTAATAAACAAACAGCCAGATTGGAGCTTTCAGCACTGCACAATGGGGCTGTTGCATCTGCACCAGCTCTCCTGGCTTGCTTCTGCTAAAACAATCCCATTTGCTGTTTTCATAAAATTAGCTCCTCTGCAGTTTCTATTTATCAGGACGTTCTTTGGTGAGAATTATACTGGGATCTCACCATCATGTGAGTTTAAGCACTTTGTGAATCTGATGAATTTTTATTACCTTTAAGAATGGCACAGAAGGTAAAAAAGCTTGAGTGAAAAGATGTGAGTGGTTAAAGAGCTCTTCCCTCATATCAGCTGAGGTCTCACCTGAGAAACTAGATCAGTCTCTCCAACCACACCTCTGAGCAGCATTCTCTTCCAAACACATCTTTTATATATCTATAGTTCCAAGTCTTCTTAGAGCCATGGCATCTTAAACATCTTAGGAAAGCTATGGATGCACTTCCCAGAAAAGCCCACATATGTATATATACACTAAACCTTACCATTCAGTGGGTTTGTGGACACTTTCCCTACCCTCTCCACACATATGCCTCATACATGGACTCCAGAGTGAAATCTGTGTCCTATGCCTTTCTAACCATCATCACCCTCTGTTAAGAACCTTAAACTGGCCTGACCTGTGGTGGCACAGTGGATAAACCGTTGACCTGGAACTCTGAGGTTGCTGGTTCAAAACCCTGGTCTTGACCAGTCAAGGCACATAGGGGAATTGATGCTGTTTCTCCCATCTTCCCTCTCCTCTCTAAAATGAATAAATAAAAAAGTCTTTAAAAAAAAAGAACCTTAAACTGGCCGAACTGGTGGTGGTATAGTGCATTGAGCGACAGCTTGGGATGCTGAGGACCTTGGTTCAAGACCCCCAAGGTCGCCAGCTAGAGTGAGGGCTTGTCAGCTAGAGCACTGGTTTGCTGGCTTGAGCACAAGCTTGCCAGCTTGAGTGCAGGATCATCACCATAATCCTATAGTCTCTGGCTTGAAACCCAAGGTTGCTGACTTGAACAGGAGTCCCTTGCTCATCTTGAGCCCCCTGGTCAAGGCACATATGAAAAGCAATTAATGAACAACTAAAATGATGCAACTACGAGTTGATGCTTCTCATCTCTCTCCTCACCACACTTTCCCTTCCTGTTTGTCCCTCTCTCTTTAAAAAAAAACACACAAAAAACCTTAAATGGAAAAGAAAGTTAGCCACCTCTTAATTCCTTTGCTGAAGGAGAAAGGTTTTGTGAAAGAGCATAAAAGTGGAAAACATTTTTCATGATGGCCATATACCTTTTGAGAAATGAGAAAAATGGAAAACAGAAGCCAACTCACATCAGCTGAAATAATGAAAGTACAAGTATCCATAAACTGATTACAGTGCACTATATTTCTCTGGATAAGACATGAAATCAAAATTAGGAAAGTGGGCCTGACCTGTGGTGGCGCAGTGGATAAAGCGTGACCTGGAAATGCTGAGGTCGCTGGTTCGAAACCCTGGGCTTGCCTGGTCAAGGCACATATGGGAGTTGATGCTTCCAGCTCCTTTCCCCTTCTCTCTCTCTGTCTCTCCTCTCTCTCTCTATCTCTCTCTCTCTCTCTCTCCCTCTCCTCTCTAAATAAATAAATAAATAAATAAATAAATAAATAAATAAATGAATAGAATTTAAAAAAAATTAGGAAAGTGTGTAATAATTACCCTTGCCTCCAGACTACATAGCACCTATCCCACCCTAAGTAAGACACAGCATATATGAAAGAATCTTTGAACCAACGGAACCGAGGTTGTACTGTGTAATTTTTGGCAAGAAGTAACTTGTCTCTATCGATGTGAGATTTTAAAAAATTAACACTGCATGATTTCCAAAGTCTGTTTCAGTTACAGCATTTTGTGGGATCTGATTCATTAGTGACCTCTAAGATGGTAAGGATCAGAACTTTTTCTTAACGGCCCAATAGTAAGTATTTTAGGCTTATGGACTATACAGTTTCTGTATTAACTACTCCACTCTGTTATTGTGAAGTTAAAATGGCCATAGACACATGTAAGTGAGTAAGGATGCCTGTATTTCAGTAAGACTTGACTTATGGACTCTGAGATTTGAATTTCATATTTTTCTTTTTTTATTTTCCCCAACCATTTAAAAATATAAAAATCATTCTTAGCCTACAGGTCATACACAAAATAGATGGAAAACCAGACTGGACCCACAGACCACAGTTTGCTGACCCCTGGTGTATAGTATAAGGTAAATATCATAATCTAGAAAATCATGGTGGTAATTCGGATGACCTCAGAAGATCAGTAACTACAGAAAATATAACTGAGGGAAATTTTTGTTTGCTCAGTTTCCCAGTTTAACAGACTAGAACAATGGTAGCTTTTGAGTCTGAGCTAAACACCAACAACTACTTGCATTTTAGGTACATTTTCATATCTGCAGTATTTGCTAAAATAATCACATATAAGAAACTGTAGGCCCTTGCCATTTGGCTCAGTGGATAGAGCATAGGCCCCACGTATGGATGTTAAGATTTGATTCCTGGTAAGGGTACGCAGGAGAAGCAACTATCTGCTTCTCCCCCTCCCTCTCCCTTCCTCTCCCTCTTCCCTTCTTGCAGCCAGTGGCTCAATTGGTTCACGCATCTGCCAGGGCACTGAGGATAGCTTTGTTGACTCTGTAGATAGCTCTGTTGACTTTGAGGATAGCTCTGTTGATTTGAGCATAAGGCCCAGATAGGGGTTGCCAGGTGGATCCCAGTCAGGGAGCATATGGGAGTCTGTCTCTCTATCTCCCCTCCTCTCACTAAAAAAAAAAAAAAAGAAAGAAAGAAAGAAAGAAAGAGAAGGGAAGGGAAGGAAAGGAAAGGGAAGGAAATGGAAGGAAAGAATGAAAGGAGGGAAGGAGGGAAAGAGGGAAGGAAGAAAGGAAAGAAGGAGGGAGGGAGAGGTGGAGGGAGGGAGGGCGAGAAGGAGGGAGAGAAAGAAATAAACAAACAAACAAACAAGAAAAGAAAAATAAATGTATACAAAAATTTCAGGGCCCCCTGTCAGAAAACGTCTTAATAATTATAAAATGAACAAGAAAACTTTGTCTTCTCTGAAATAATTTATTGTACTCTATTACCCCAATAACCTATTTATTTTTTGCTATCCTACCTCTCTACCTCTTTATCTGACAGCACAACAAATAATTTTACACATTTGAGAAAGAGGCAGTTAGACATTGGTGTTTATTGTTGTTGTTGCTTAAACTTTATTGTAATGAAACAAAATGATGTGCATACCTATATGGCACCTATATGCACTGAACAAGTGTACTTTGAGTGACACACACATGGTAGATATGGGAGCAATGTGGAGCAGCACCATGTAACATGACATACAGAAGACAATTTTTTTTTGTTTTTTTTTGTTTTTTTGTGTTTTTTTTTAATAAATTTTTATTAATGTTAATGGGATGACATTAATAATTCAGGGTACATATATTCAAAGAAAACATGTCTAGGTTATCTTCTCATTAAATTATGTTGCATACCCCTCGCCCAGAGTCAGATTGTCCTCTGTCACCCTCTATCTAGTTTTCTCTGTGCCCCTCCCCCTCCCCCTAAATCTCTCCCTCCCTCCCTCCTGCGTCCTCCCTCCCCCCACCCCTGGTAACCACCACACTCTTGTCCATGTAGAAGACAATTTTTAAAAAGAGAAAGGTTGTATGGTCAAGTAATCAATCTTCTTTAGCATGCACTTTGATCAAGAGATGGGAAAAGATGGAGTGCTGTGGTGATAGCACTTCTTTCCATTTCAGTGAGAGAGTAGGATACTAGTATTTAATCAGAAAACTAGCAACTCTTTCTAGTTAAGGAGTGAGATAGAGGTGGGGTTTGGGGGGAGGGTACCTTCTTATGAGAGAGAAAACCTAAAATGTTATAACCAGTAAGAAAGATGTAAGAAGTTGGAAGTGCCTCCTCACTCATGTCCTATCCTTAATTTATAATTTAATGAAAGTCAGTTTGATCATTAGAAGTGTAAGATTAACTTTCCCAAACTCAAACTTTGAACACTTTCCCCCAAAACACTAAGGGCTCAGAACTGGTCCTGACAGATTAGTCTACACAATATTATTTGTCTCCACTCAGGCTAAGACCAGTTTTTCCACTATTTCCAAGATACTCAATGCTCACTCTTGTCTCAGCCTTTTTGCTCAAACTATTTTCTCTCTCTGGAGTCCCCTCTATCTCTGTTCCACCTTTGCCATGCCTATCCATATGCCTGTGCTGAGCATTAGTTTTAGCTATACTATGAAGACTACAGCCAAAATAATATTTTCTCCAAGAAATACAAGTGAAGAAGTGCTCTGAAAACTACAAAATGCTCTATAAATATGTAGTAGTATTACTGTTGTTATTATTATTAACTATAAGTTTGGCCCATTGTTTTATCTTGCTTTAAAGCATTTCTTAATTGTTTCATATGCTATTGATATTAGCAAACCACAGACTATTAATGCAGGACATACATGGTATTTCTTTTGTATCCTCACAATTCCTACCAGTGCTTAGCTACAAGTGAATATGCAATTCCAATGAAATCAATTAATCAGAAAAATAGCTTTCTTAACCATAGAGCTCCTCATTGGTCCAAGTAAGGTCAAATTGTTAAACACATAAGAAATCATTGGTTAGTACATATGACTGTAAATGAAACCTTAAAAGTAGAATAAATTTAAGATGTACATTCAATGGAGTTCAACTTTCTTCTTCCCGTTTATTCATAACGCTATGATTCAGCACTGGGTTCCTCAAATCAAAGATTCAGTATTCCAAGATTGAATCCTTTGCTTTATGACGTTTCAGAATATTGTCTAAGGTCAAAGATTCAAATACTATAGCTCTCAAATTTGGTACTGTTGAATTTTGCTTTCCCTCCTTGTTTCAGCAGTGGACCATACATCCTCTGTCCCACTTCCTCTGGATAGCCTGGTTTATGGATCTAACAGGCCTGGGTACAAAATCTTGGCAAGTTTTAGTTCGCAGTTAGGTAAAAGCAGTTTGCTAAAAGCATGGTTCAGATCCAGTTACAGATGCCTGGATGTGTGACCACAGAAGATTCACTGAATTGACCCTGGCCACTCTTCCCAGTTCTGTCCTGTGATTAGAATGATCCGTGCCACAGTCTACTTCATAAGGGTAAAAGAAGAATAAAACTACATAAAATAAAGCTAGGTAAGAATAAATGAAAACGTGATGTCACCACAACTAGTGCTTTGTACTCAGTTCTCTCCGGGAACACTGTTAAGAACCCTGAATGACCGAGCCTGGCCCCATCATCGAGGCCGTATCTGATTTACCCACTTGGCGCCAGTGGCTCAGGGACTGAGATGCCCATCAGACTCCGGAACAGGCACTAATGTCCAGACTGCTACACCTATTTCCGCAGTTCGAGATGGGTGAAAGGGTTGTCCGGCCTCTGCGCGTCCCAGGACGAGTATACAGTCTCTATAGTAACAGCGAAGGAGAATCAGAGTAGCTCTCTTCCGCCCTACAACCCGCCCTCAGGCTAGACTGACCAATGATCCCGCGGGTTACCTAGGGGATGGTGTGATTGACAATGGGGAGTGGGTGGGCGGAGCCTGGACTCCCTCTATCCAATCGAGCTTGAGCAGGTCTCAGGACCGACGGGATCCGACCAATCGGACGGCGTAACCGGGTACGACGTGCCCACCCGCCGCGCTACCTGGAGCGCGGCGAAAGTAGGCAAATAAGAGGAAGCTGGGCGTTGAAAAACCAACGCTGATTAGCCAATCTTGGACTGCCTGGATGTAAGCCCACTTTTGATTCGTTCTCAGTAGACCAAAGCCCTAGTGGGGATGGAACACGCTGGACCGCGAGGTGTAAGTACTCACCCGAGAGGGCAGCCAGGGAAAGACGGAGGTGAGGAGTGGGGCCACCTGCAGAGGAGAGGATGGCGGAGGAAAGATTGGTTGAAGCTGGGCCGGAAAAGACTGGGAGAAGCTGACGAGGCGGGGCGGGAGGCGGGACGCTGACCCCTCAAACAATCCTGTACCGTCCATCCGGACCCTAGATCCCCCGGCCACTAAATATTCAATTGCCAGCAAGGAGGAAAGAATGCTTTATCTTTCATGCTTCTAAGAGAGTGAAATGTCAACGCCTGAGTTAATACATTATGATCCAAACCTTAATCTCTATCCCAAATACCGGGGCTAGCAGGCGAACATTGTGAAGATGACACCAGGTGTGAGGGGAGTTGAGACCCGTGGTGATGGGGGTAGGAGGGGAAGTGAACTTCGGCCGTGTCCCCCTGTCGCTGGATCAAATCAGCACCGGCCCTGGCAGAGGCCAGAGCGCTGGTGGTGAGTGGCGTGTCCACTCTGCAGCCTGTAGAGCCTGGTCCTGGGCGTGAGTGACATGGTGACTGGCAGGCTTCGCCTAGCACTGACTGCCACACCAACGCTGCTCGGGAAAATGGAGAGAAAGATGCGGTCTCCATCCATAGACCCTCTTTTCTACGAATACATTAAGACATGCTGCCATACCGATGGCATTTAGGTAGCTTGGCAATTAATTTTTCCCCGACTTGTATTTTACTTAATTACAAAAGTAGAGGCATTATCCTAATATTTTAAAATTCAAGCCATAAATAACTGTTTAAAAAACAAAACAAATTAAAGTGAACTCCCACCCCCGCCCCCGCCGTGCCTTATTATTTTTGAAGGTTTGGAATACCTATAAAAGAAAAATGAAAAGGAATTCTGCAGAAGGCACTTCACTGCCTTTATGGGCTTGAACCTGAAAATGCAAGAGTGGGTGAGAGATCTATCCCCCACCACCAGCAGCACTAGGCCATCTTACCCTACAAAAAACCCACCTTTGTGCTGGACAGTAAGTCATAGTGACAGGCCATTGGTATTCTCACACACGATCAGCTGGTGAGCAGTGCGTTTTTAACCCAGCAGGTTATGTACATGTGCAGAGGTCAATCACCTTCATGCAACAGTTTTCATCAGGTATGTGGCAAGAATTTTTAAAACATGAAATACTTGATTATTTAGTCAGGGATACTGACCTCTTTTTTCTTAGATTGACTAATAAAAATAATCACAGTAGCCAACATAACAGTAACCATCTGGTGTAAATGAATCAAAATTATACCTATTTTTTGCTAGCAAAAAATAAATGTTTTGGTGTGCCACAGAATTTTAGTAATTAGTTTATGTGTGCCATGTGATGAAAAAGGTTGAAAATCACTGCCTTAATGTATGCCATTTTCAGTTTTCTCTTAGAGCTTGGTAAAAGGTATGTAGAACCAACTAAATGAAAGAAGAATATACTCCCTGGCTGGTTGCTCAGTGGTAGAGTGTCGGCCTGGCGTGCAGGAGTCCTGGGTTCGATTCCCAGCCAGGGCACACAGGAGAAGCGCCCTTCTGCTTCTCCACCCCTCCCCCTCTCCTTCCTCTCTGTCTCTCCCACAGCCAAGGCTCCATTGGAGCAAAGTTTGTCAGGGCGCTGAGGATGGCTCCGTGGCCTCTGCCTCAGGCACTAGAATGGCTCTGGTTGCAACAGAGCAATGCCCCAGATGGGCAGAGCATCGCCCCCTGGTGGGCGTGCCGGGTGGATCCCGGGCAGGCGCATGCGGGAGTCTGTCTGAATGCCTCCCCATTTCTAACCATTTCTAACTTCAGAAAAATACAAAAAAAAAAAAAAAAGAAGAATGTACTACCAAAAAGTCTTAGATACACTCTTTCCAAAGAAAGACCTTACAGCATTAGCACAGAGGGGAAACACTAGCCCTCTATCTGCTTTTCTTGTCAGTTACTGAACAGGGTGTTCAAATTTAGACAAGTTATTCCAACTCTAATCTACCTGCTTTAAGTGCCACAGACATTCTGTAAATGGACTTACTGTAGAAATCAGGTTGGCTACAGTGTTTTTTAGCCACCAGTTTGCAGACCAGTTGGTGAAAGAGTTGACCACCCTGCTGCTATATGAAGATTATAACCCAGTGACCTTAGTTGAATTTGCTATGTTCAGGCTTATTTATGCCTTAGCAGTCCCAGAAATAATTCTCCTATTTTCTCTGGTCCCCAAGTGTAAAAAGGTTGAAAATCACTGGAGACCATCAGTTCTCAAAGAAAGTTTGAAAAAGCCCTGGTTGTTAAATAAAAAATTGTTATTTTAATTTTTAAATCAAAGTTTAGTAGATAATTTAGCTATTCCACTGTGAGAAATAAATGAATATTATTTACATTAAAATCACACCTGATTACAAGATAAAATGACAAGATGTTTACTCCTTCCCCATATAGAATTCTATACTATATCCAGTCCTCCCTTTTCACTCTTAGTGAGAAAGTATATGGTTAGATTATCAAGTATTGAACTTCATCGTGTGTGTGTGTGTGTGTGTGTGTGTGTGTGTGTGTGTGTGTGTGTCAGAGACAGAGAGACAGAGAAAGACAGACAGGAAGGGAGAGAGACGAGAAGCATCAATTCTTTGTTGTAGCACCTTAGTTACTCATTGATAGCTTTCTCATATGTGCCTTGTATGGAGTGGGGGGCGGTTACAGCAGAGAAAGTGACCCCTTGCTCAAGCCAGCGACCTTGGGCTCAAGCTGGTGAGCCTTGCTCAAACCAGATGAGCTCGTGCTCAAGCCTGTGAATTCGGGATTTCAAACCTGGGTACTCTGTGTCCCAGTCCAATGCTCTATCCACTGTGCTACTACCTGGTCAGGCTTGACCTTTACTTTTACAAGACCTTGGGGATATTTATCTCATTATTTTAAAGTCAGACAACATACTGAACCCAATGTCTCATGAACTTTTAAGCTTTTGAGGAGGATTGATGGGCAGTGTTTCCAATGTTCAGCTTCAACTTCCATTTGCCCTATATTCTAGGTGTTAGAGTTGAAGTCTTACAGGTTATTTGCATAATATCCAAAACAGCAGCAATTAAACTTAACTAGCTGTCTTGTTAAGAGCACTATTATCAGCTCAGTCAACCAAGCAAGAAGCCTGTGTCATTTTTTTTTAATTAAAACTTTTTTTTTCAATTAGTTTACATTTAATATTATATTGTATCATTTCAGGTGTACAACATTGTGGTTGGACATTCATATACTTTACATTGTGTTCCTCCTGATATTTCTAGTAGCAAATTGGCGCCATACATAGTTATTACAATACTATTGACAATATTCCCTGTGCTGTACTTGACATCCCCAGGACTATTTTGTAACTACTAGTCTGTCCTTTTCAATCCCCTCACATTTTTCGCCCAGTACTGCAACCCCTCTGGCAACCACCAGTCTGTTCTCTATAACAATGAGTCTGTTTCTGTTTTGTTTATGTTGTTCTCTGGATTCCACACATAAATGAAATAATGTGTTGTTTTTCTCTGACTGACTTATTTCACTCAACATAGTACCCTCTAGGATGCATACTGTTGCAAATGCTAAGATTTCATTCTTTTTTATAGTCGAGTACTGTTTCACTCTATGTATGTACTACCACTTATTTTTCCATTTGTCTGCTGATGGCACTTTGGTTGCCCTCATAGCTTGGCTATTGTAAATAATGCTGCAATGAACAAAGGGTGCATATATGTAATTGTTTCAAATTAGTGTTTCAGATCTCTTTGAATATATACCCAGCAGTGGAATTGATGGGTCATAAGGCAGTTCCATTTTTAATTTTTTGAGAAATCTCCATATTATTGTCCATAATGGCTGCACTAATCTATACAAGGGTGCACAAGGCTTCTCTTTTCTCCACATTCTTGCCAACACTTGGTATTTGTTGATTTATTGATGATAGCCATTCTGAAAGGTGTGAGGTGATGTCTCATTGTGTTTTTAATTTACATTTAATGCTTAGTAACATTGAGCATCTTTTCATATGCCTATTGGCCATCTGTATGTCCTCTGGAGAAATGTCTATTCAAGTCATTTGCCCATTTTTAATTTGATTGTGGGAGGTTTTTTGGTGTTGAGTTGTGTTGTTAGTTCTTTATAAATCTTGCATATAACCTCTTATCAGATGTATCATTGGCAAGTATGTTCTCCCATTCAGTGGGCTGTCCTTTTGTTTTTTGCTGTGCAAAACAAGCTGCAACATTTCTAATGGCTTCTTCCTAGATTCCTTTTCAGCTCTATAGCTAAGACACAGTTCAGACCTCAATGTCTCTTATCTGGAAAACTGCATAATATCCCAATCGGTCACCAATCTCTGTTCTCTGATCTCAATTCAGATGCACCCTGCCATCATTTACCTTTTTAAAAATTAAGAATTATCTGAAAATTATCAAAAGGAGTAAATATTACACTATGTAGTATAACAAATACCTATGCCCTACCAACTTGATTAACAAACATTAACATTAACATCTGCTCAAGGTTTGTTTATTTGTTTGTTTTAATTAAAGTTAACCATCACAGATTTAGTTCAGATCCCATTTGATCTCTTTCCTGGCCCCATCCCCCTTCCTTCATTCCTCCCCGGAAGCAAACACTGTTCTGAAATTTTTATGCATTATTTGTGCTCATGTTTTTATACTTTTACTGTATATATATATAGATTATAGACTATATATTATTGCTATTATGTTTATTTTAAAAATGCAAGTATTATTATCCTACGGGCTTCACTTTGCAACTTGCTTTTCTCACTCAATATTTCTGAGATACATTCATATCAGTACAGATGGATCAAGTTAATTCATTTTGTGTTCATTGTGAGTTACGTAATATTGTATCCATTCTCATTGATGAACATTTTTGTTTTTCCGGTCTTTTGCTATTATAAACTAACATCCTTGTATATGTCTCTTTGGGCAAGAGTTTTTCTAGAACAGTGGTTCTCCAAAGGTATGTCATTTGGAATTCATGAGGGCATTTCTGTTTATCGTCGTGATTTTGGAGGCACTGCAGGGTTTCCGGAGCAGGATTAGAAGTGTTAGATGTGCTGCAGTGCATGGATAGCCCCTCACAGTGAAGAACTGTCCTGTATCTCATACAACTTTTGAGTGTCCCACAGGATACTTATTTATAATCTGAGCCTAGAATCTCACTTTACTTTTTGTGTAAATATAATGTATTTTTTGGCACAGTTGAATATAGTTAAAATTTCCAGGAATGCAACTCTAATGTAAATCAAGGGAAAATTATACTTATTTGTGGTTTGGAACTTTAACAAGAGTTGTTCATCACTCTAGAAAAATCATATAACTGAAGGCAACCCAGCTCGTGGTATTTGAGTTGCCATACAGCACACCTGCGTCAGACTGCATTTCGTAGCTTTTGCATTCGTGGTGGGTCTAAGTTTAGGTGCAAGCAACTGATGCTGTACTTTATTATGTATTCTAGTGTAGTCAGCCTGAACATTTGTATATTTCAACGTATGCTGTTCTATAATGAATTACTTTCCATTTAAAATTGGCTTCTGTGTATGATTTAAAGTAGAGATCTAATTTTATTATTTTCTGATTGAATAATCATATGTCCCAACACTGTCTATGAAATTCACTGAATCATAAAGCCAACTCTGTCCTGTACAAAGCTCTCATAAATGCATGGCTCTGTTTCTGGGCTCTCTATTTTATTCTCCTGGTCCATGTGTCTTCATGCCACTATCACACTGTTTTAATTACCTTGGTTGTATAATGTGTCTTGTGGCAGTTGGTAACAAGAAAGGCACATTTTCATCGTAGTTCTTAAAATTGTTTGTGCTATTCTTGGACTTTTGCTCTTCCATATGAATTTAGGATCAGTTTTAAAGTTCCACAAAAAACATTTTGAGGTTTTTGGGTAGAATGACATTGAATTGATAGATTAAGGAAAATTAAGATCTGTTAAAGTTAAACCACACCATATATAGGGACATGAGTTGTTGATCTAGTCATGTCTGTTTTATTTTTCTGTTCAGGTCTTTAAAAAAAAAATCTTTGAATAAAGTTTTATAATTTTTGCTGTAAAAATCTTATACATCTTTTGATGGATTTATTCCTACTTATACATATATTCATATTCATATACATGTCTTTTTATTATGAAAGTTTCAAATATATTCCAAAGTATAGAAAAGTATAGAAAATTACACTCATCACCCAGTTTCAACAATTAACTCTGGATGTCTTTTTACATATTAGCCCCCTTCACTTCATCTCCCCAAATAATCGTGAAGTTCCTAGACATCATTTTCTGCCATGTGTTATGTGTGTTATGCATATCATAAATTATCTTTTAGCAATATAATCACATTAAAATTGTTTTTTACTTAAAAAATAAGCAGAAATTTCCTAATGTCATGAAATATCTCAATATTGTACGATTGTTGTCCTATAAAAGGTTATTTTTACAGTTGGTTTGTTTGAATTAGGACCCAAAGTCTATATATTACATTTGGCTGATAGGTCTCTTCAGATTCTTAATTTAAAGGAAACTTTTTAATATAAACTTTTAATGAAATGTAACACACATGCAGAAAAGTATACAAATCAGAAGTATATAGCTAGATACAATTTAACAAAATTAACAAAGCCATGTAACCAATACCCATAATTTTATAAGCACCCCAGAATCTTCCTGTTTCCTTCACTCTCTACTTTCTATAAGGTAACCATACTCCTGACTTCTAACCCCAAAATTAGTTTAACTTGTTTTTGAACATATATACATGTTCACATTATATTACACAGTACAAACTCTTCTGCCTCTAGCTGTTTTCAGTCAGTATTTGTTGAAACTCATCCATATTGCTGGGTATAGCTGTAGTTTTTCATTCTCATTGCTTTATTTTATTCCATTGTATGAATGAATGAATAGATCGTATGTATAATACCATACTTTATCCAGTCAGTTGAGTATTTGGGTGGTTTCAGTTTTTAGCTATTTCAAATAGGGCTGCATTGAACTTTTGTACATGTCGTAGTGAACTTACATGTGCATTTCTGTCAGGAATACCCCCAGCAATAGAAGAGCTGGGTTTGGGGCACATGTATGGTCAGCTTTGCCAGACACTGCAACAGCTCACACTCACCCGCAGTGCGTGGGCTACCCCACACCTACTTCAACACTTGGTGGTGTCTGTCGCTTTCATTTCAGCCATTCTGGTGGGTGTCTAGCAGCACTGCATTGTGGTTTCATTTATAGTTTTCTGATGAATAAAGTTGAGCACCTTTTCACAAATTTACTGGCCATTTGTATATCCTCTTTGTCAAAAGTTTATTTTTATTTTTTTATCTGCTTGATCTGTCAGTTTCTGAGAGGTCTATTAAAATCTCCAACTAAATTTGTGGATTTGTTAATTTATTGCAGTGATTCTTTTGATTTTTTGCCTTATATATTTTGAGGCTGTTTTAAGTTCATACTTGTTTTGAGTTGTATCTTGTTAGTAAATTACAGTATTTCATTTGTGACTATTAATTTTTTCCAAAGCTTTGTATTCCATTATGTTTGATACTAATATTGCTTCTCCAGCTTATTTTTAAATTTTGTTTAGCGTGTTTTTTAGTTGTGGCAATAAACATATAACATTAAATTTGCCGTCTTTGGTATTTATCTATATGTTTTTTTAAAACATGTATATTTAGCTTAACAAAGCCTACAGGTAATCATTCACTCTCACCTTATCCAGAGCAAAATAATAACTAAAGGTAATAATGTTTTAACTTAGAACTGTCCTTTCTCACCTTCCATATGACTATTGACAAATATTTTAGTTCTTCCTTGGTTTTAACTCCTCAAAGATTAGTCTTTATTTATCATTTCAGAAAGCTTTACTGTCAATATTTCCCAGTATTTTTCTCACCATTCCTCCTCATACATCACACCATCTTTCTTTGTTCATTTTCCTTCTTGCTGAAGTGTATCTACGAGAGGTGAACTCTGTTTCAGTCACTGTCTGTCTGAAAACCTTTATTCTACACTCACTGTGTGGGCGCCGTGATGCTGCTGTGTGGTGGATCCCTACAGGGGTCTCTGTTTCTCTCTGCTGGGCTCCTTGCACGTCTCCCTTTTGGTGTAGTTTTCATGTTTGTTTATCCTGGGATTCCACTGCATATTAATATTGTAATATGCTGTGGAGCCCCATGCCTGCATGTGATCAGAGTTTTGGGGGGGTTATTCTTTTTTTACCCATGGCCAGTAAAGTTTTTAGTCCGTATTTTGAAAGCATGTGTGTGCCCTTTTAGGGCCTATCTTAATGCTTTGTTCTCAGCGTGGTCCTCTGGGGCGCGAGTCTGAGCCCTCGTCTGTTCAGGAGGGACACTAAGGGCTGTCAGGTCCCAGTAACCCTGCAGGCCTCGGGCTTAGCTCCTGCTCACCACTCAGGCTTCGAAGTTACATTGTTGTTTATAATATTTAAGAGGTTTTCTTGATTGCTTTTGAGCTCCACTGTGTAGTAAATTCTTTTTGTTCTATTAAGCATTTTTTCTGTGTTTGTTTTTGTGTGAGATGCTTTCCTAGTTAGCTCTGGCCAGCACACCAACCAGAAGCCTCAACTGTCTTTCTGAAACCAGGTGCTTAGGTGTTATCCTTTCATGCCCTCACTTGATTTTCGTGACTTGTTGGCACTGCTTCATTTATTTATCCAGTAAATATTTATTGATTATAATCTCTGATGAGAACTGGGGCTACTGTGGTAGGTAGTAAGCAAGATACAGTCTTTACCTTCATGGAGTTTTCTGTTCTACCGGAGAAAATGAACTTGTAAACTATAAACTGATCTACAGTTCGTGAGATGTGCTCTGAAGGAAACAGTGATGGAGAATGATTGTTTTGGGGTTACTTTAGTTAAGGCAGTCAGGGAAGATCTCGCTAAGGAGGCTGCATTTGAAGCTGAGAGCAGAAAGATGAGAGGCCAGCCCTGCAAACAGTAGAGAGCTGGTTTGGGGTGGGGGGTAGATTTCAGGAAGTAGAAACAGCAAATACAGGACCCAGAGGTGGGGAAACGCTTGGCATGTTAGAGTCACTGAGATGATACCCTGTGCTCTCAAGAGGGAAGCTAGAGGCGTTAGTGACCCCAGTGAAGTTAGAGCAGCTCCAGGGCGCCCCCTCATCTGCTGCCCTCCTCTCTTCCTTTCACTGTCGTCTTGATGCACTGATTCTTCCCCAAATGGGCCTGCGCCGTGTCGCCTCCTCACTGTCTCAATGCACATTGCACTCTGTTTTTTCACTTTTCAGAACATGGTAAAGATGGTTGTTTACATGACAGTGTCCTCCAACAGACTGTAAGCTTCTGTCAGAGGATAAGTCTTCTTTACCTTGTGACCCCAGCATGTAGCACTATGCTGTACATGGTAGGCACATAAAAATATTGACTGAATAAATACTTTCTCTCTTTTTTTAGCAGTTTATGTTCAGGGCTCCCATAGATTATAGTCCTTTACAACAGGACTTCTCATAGATTATATTTTTTATGGTATTTAAACCATCAGAGTAAGAAAATGATCAACCCGAGGAGGAATGTTTTGCTTAAGACTTTGATATGGTAAGGGAAAATCAGGGGAGGTCCTATAGTGTGGAGCCTTGTAATGGATCAAATGGTGGCCCCCAAAAAGATGTGTCTACACCCTAGCCCCCAGAACTATGAATGTGACCTTATTTGGGAAACAGGTCTTTTCGGATATAATTAAGGCAAGGCTGCTGAGATGAGCTCATATTGGATCATTTGGGTGGATCCTAAATTCAACAAGTGTCCTCATAAAAGACAGAAGAGGAGAAGACATAAACACGGAGGAGAAACCAGCAGAAATTGGGGGGACTTAGCCACAAGCCAAGGAATGCCAGGAGTTACCAGAATCTGGAACAGGCATGAAGGATTCTTCTCCAGAGCCTTTGGAGGGATCATGGCCTGAATGACATTTGATTTCAGACTTCTGGCCTCCAGAAGTGTGAGAGAACCATGGCTTTCTGTTATTGTAAGCCAATTTAATACATACTTCTCTCTTCACACCTGTTACCTCTTCTGTAACATGGATATAATACCTATCTCAGAATCTTATTGCCTTGATTGAGATATACACTGCTCACAAAAGTTAGGGGATATTTCAAAATGAATATGAAGCGATAAAATAAAGCATTTGATTTTTTTATTAAACAAGAACATCAGAAAAGCAAATGACAAGTCAAAGAAAGTTATTTGGTTATACAAATGAGATGCAAACTCAATTATTGTGATTGAGTAGCAAGTGACATATTGGTGGGGGAGAACAGACTTTCATATTCATTATGAACTATCCCCTAATTTTTTTGAGAAGTATATTTGTAAGATACTTAGCACACAGCGAATGCTCAAGATTAATAGTGGCTCGCCTCCTGCTCCTCCTTCTCGTCGTCTTCTTCCTCTTCCTCATCCTTTTCTTCTTTCTTCTTCTCCCTCCTCCTCCTCCTCTTCCTCTTTCTCCTCTTTTTCTTCTTTTCTTCTTCTTCAACTTAGGTGTTTGCTTCCTTTTGTAAATAAAATCTCAACAGTACAGCCGGACATTTCTGTCTTGTGATTGCCTGGTGAGTCAAAGTTCACACCATGGGCTTAACCTAGAGCTGCAATTTCCACATTGGCCCTGGCACTCTGGGGCCCGGTGCTGTTTATGGTCCTCCATTAGGGATTTGTATCAAGGGAGAGTTCAGTTTTCTGTTGTGGCTTTGAGGAAGACAACTAGATACCAAATTTGGGATGACTCACCAGAGCAGAAAGCAGCCTCTCAATTCTCCCCAGAAGGGAAGGTTTGTAAATGTCTAATTCCTATTAAGGCCCTTGAGACTGGACATTCATTCCCCAAAACCAATCATCAGAAATTCCCCATAATGATTTTGGAATTTCTATATTTGGCTGAATCCTTTTATATACCCCAGGAGTATGCAGAAGACAGGTAGCACCTGGAGCTGAGAAGACACCTCGCCCTGCCCCATGGCCTGGGGCTGAGTGGAGTGTGGGCTCATGCTTCCTGTCCCCACAGATGGCTGGCACTGTGCTTGGCGTGGGCACTGGTGTGTTCATCTTAGCTCTACTCTGGGTGTCGGTGCTGCTGCTGTGTGTGCTGTTGTCCAGAGCCTCCGGCCTGGCCAGGTGAGGCATTCTCTCTCTCTGGGAATCCAAGGTAAAACAATTAGAAGCAAAATTGCTGATACTCATTACACATTTAGAATATAGAAGATCCTTTTTGTATTTACTGGCACATATTAACCTCTTATAAGCACTTTATTGGCTCGGAAGCAGAGGCAGGAGAAAGGAAGTGGTATTTTTCAATCTCGCTTAGAAGAGAAGGAGGGACACAATATGAAAAGAAAATCTGCTTTCAATGCCTGTTGAATTCCTTGCATTTGTACATGTGTGAGTTTCTTAATTGTTCAGGCTATGGCAGATGCATGGTCCAGTCCCTAAGGCTCTAGACCTGGGCCCAGGGAACGTAAAGACATGCTGGATGACAGCTGCCCGTCAGGCACCTACTTCAGAAGAGAGCCGGACCATGAGCTGACTCTAACACTACAGCATCTACTCTCTGGCTAGATAGCATCAGTACAAAGCAGCAGACAACATAATCTACTAAAATATTCAGTCTAGAATCAAACACAGAAGTAGGGGTGAGGGAGGGGCTGCCTTGGTTTTTCTTGATTATGAGTGCCCAGAGGCAAGAATGCAAACTACCTAGTTTGGGCTGACTGGGATAAACAGGAATGCGTCTAGCAGGACCCTGTCCAGAAGGAGGGCTTCAGGATGAAGGGAAAATATTTCTAACTGTGGGCAGTGTGGGCAGCAGGCTCCTGGGCGTTGTTAGTGGGCTGAAGCAGAGGAGATCGTCCCAGGGATGAGCCCACCAGGCTGACGGGCTGGAGAGAAGCTGTGGCCAGTCTCTAACACTCTGTCTTTGACCCCAGGCTCTCCATCCTGTTTGTATTCTTCGGTGCTCTGATCATCACATCAGTTCTGTTGCTCTTCCCCCGAGCCAGTGAAATCTCAGCCCCAGAAGTTGAAATTAAGGTAAAACTATTGGTTTTATTTTGCCTCCTGAATTGTAACTCTTGTTCCTCTTGGCCCACACCACAGTCCTGCCCTGCGGTGTTCCCTGATGTCAGGTTGGCTGAACTGTGTTAGAAGATTTGAAAAGTTAAAGCAAGGATGAGGAAAGCTCAGGGGGAGGTTTAGATCCCTGCCTCTTCACGTAGGAATAGAATCATAATCTGACTCTTCATGAAGATGAATGAGCAATATGTATAAAACCCACCTCATACCATACGGCAGAGAGAGGAAATGAGTTAAGAATAGGAATTTAACGCCAGTGGTCAAGGCCAGGCAGGTTCACACATCGGATTAGAGCAGACCACAGAAGAACCACCGAGCCAAAAGGCGTTGGGCCATTCCCGTTTATTGGATTGTCGCAGAGGCAGACAAGCAAACAGGAAGGAGAAAACCACTTCTCACAGCAGCAGGCAAGCAAACAGGAAAACCATCCCTCAGGATAATGGGCAAGTGGTTAGGAATACATGAGCCTTGCTGTGGCAGGCCAGCGATCTGCCCCGAGGGCAAGCACCCGAGCCTTACATAGACTATACACATGTGGCTTTGCCACGTTCACACACTAATCATGCTAAGTGCAAGCGAGCAAGCCTAACACAGCTGTTTTCCCTTCACTCCACCCCTGTAAGGGTGGCTTGCCTCCAGGTGTCCCCAAACTATGGCCTGTGGGCTGCATGCAGCCCTCTGAGGCCATTTATCCAGCCCGCCACACTTCCTGAAGGGGCACCTCTTTCATTGGTGGTCAGTGAGAGGAGCACTGTATGTGGCAGCCCTCCAACGGTCTGAGGGACAGTGAACTGGCCCCCTGTGTAAAAAGTTTGGGGACCCCTCTATGCAATAGGTATCTTCCGCAATGGTCCCTGTGCGAGGAGTGAGGTACATTACATCCATATTTCACAGAAATAGTAGAGACTATGGCAACAGAGTATTAAGGCACAAACTATACCAAAAATGACAATAATTACAAAGGTGTCCTTCACAGTGTCTCCCTGAGCAGTCAAGGGATAATACACTTCTACCTTAGACACCAGGTATCAGTTGTCCAGGGAGTTAACTGGAGGCTCACCTCTATTCCTTTACCCCATGGTGCCAACAAGGCCCTCCATCATAGGCGGGGCGCCTGTACAGTCCAGGGCCATGTCTATCGAAGATGTTAGCTTCTAGGAGGGCTGTTGGGGCAGGGCACATTGCCCTGCTTCCCAAGTGTCCTTGGTGCATATCTACAACTGGATGGGAGCAACTACCCGGTGCAGGAGGCCTCTGCAGGTGCCAACCCTCCCCCCCCACCCCAGCTGGGTCTCTCATACTGTCCACAAGCAGCATGTCCATCCAGCAAGGGAGCCACTGCCCCCATCTTGTCACAGTTCCTGCTTCGAGTCCATTACTGCTCAATGATCAGTCCACGATAAACAGCCCAGCTGTCTGTAAAAATCACCCAAAGTGAAGGTTCATTACAGGCAACTAGCCACACAGCTGTTTGATAAGAGACCTCAGTGACTTTCCATGAGTGCTCTGTCTTTTGCCACAAACCCTATCCAGACCCCTCAGCAAGCTCACAGGGCCTGGCAGAGTTAAACACATTCAAGGCCTGTGCCACCTTGATAGTTCTTAGCTGCTGCAAAAGCACCTATTATCTACTAAGGCCAACACCTGCTGCACGTTAGAAGGGAACTCATGGATTGCCAATTCCACATGAGGCCTCCGGTTCCCCTGTTAGGTCCCTCAGATCTTCCCCCTATTCAAACTAGAACAGCGAGTCTTAAGGGATCTTCCTCTCCCTCAGCTGCCTCCAACATATAATCTTGCAGCCTAGCAACATGAGCACGAACTGTTTTACTGGTAGCTGGTAGGGTCATTCGTTTTAGGGTCTGGAACCTGTTCTGGTTTAAGCTAGAACTTTATTAGATTTGCCATCTAATTTCTCTCTGTCTGCCCCAGCCACAATCAAATCTACCCACATATATGTCTGAGTAACTTTTACAGGCCCATTTATCTTGTTAGTAGCAGGGGTGGGGGGCATGGGCATCCTTACGGTGCCACACTGCTTCTACCTCCCCAAATCTGCCACCATCTGTGTAACAGCGTTGATGGGCTGCCCCACATAGGGGCCTAAGATAGTCACCAGTGACCCCAAAAGGGCTGGTGGGGCGCTACAGAGAATAAAGTCATCCCTCATCCTTGCCATAAATACTTCCTCATCTGGCCCACAGGAGCATAGATTGAAAGTAGCACTTTTTATACCTAGTTCCTGGAGGACCTGATGCAGCTCAGTAGATGACTGCCACCAACTCACTGCCCCGGCTAGTCTCCAGCACCCTGCCAGACCATATGAATGGCAGCCATCACCCATTCTAATAGGGCATGGTTTCCTGGGTTGCCATGGCAGTTCTGAAGATGCTGCCTCAAGGAGGAGTGTGTGGTAATGGCAGCTAATTTCTCCATCTCTGCTCTGGAGAGCATGATGCCATCCACCCCAATGCCTCACAACTGCAGCAACCAAGCTGCCAGGGACTTGGTGGGTTTCTGCCTGAATTTCGCCCCTAACTCCATCAACTCTGTCTGGATGTAGGGCCAGACCACAGAGTGCTCCACTACTTGTGGATGAGCCTGTGCCTGCCCCTGAGGCACTTTCTGCTGCTGGGTTTTCACCTTCTGGGTGACCACTGGCCAGGCTCTGAGTCTGCCAAAGGCCGTTTCAGCCCGAACCTCCTCCTGCACCTCCTCCTCAGAGGAGGAGTTGGATGTGACTACCACCACTGACTGAGAGCCACTCCCGGGCACAAATGCAGCTCTTCCTCCGGCACCTGCCCCTGTCAGCACTCACACTGGGCTTTTGAACTTGGGCAGCCTCTCGCACAGAGCTTTCAGTATCTGCTCACAGGGCTGTAAAAAGCACCCAGCCCACGGACCCCAACAGGGTCGCCAGAGGGAACCACAGGGAACCACGTGGTCAAGAACAGCCACTCCTCTATCCCACTCTTCAAGGGTGTTGGAGCTCCATACTTGTCTGGACTGCACCCTGCCCACTACACCAGGTGCAATGCCGGTGCTTGAGGCCAGGCAGGTTTACACTGGATTCAGGCAGACCACAGAAGAACCGAAGAGCCAAAAGGTATTGGGCCATTCCCATTTATTGGATTCTCACAGAGGTGGGCAAGTGAACAGGCAAGAGAAAACCACTTCTCACGGCTGCAGGCAAGCAAACAGGAAAACCATCCCTCATGGTGGTGAGAAGCAATCAGGAAAACCATCCCTCATGGTGGCGGGCCAGTGATCCTCCCCAAGGGAATAGTACCGTAGTTATATATAGGCTACACACTGCTCATGCACTAATCACAAAAAGTGCTTGCAGCTGAACAACAAGCGAGCAAGCCTAACCACAGCTGTTTTCCCTGCAAGGAATGGACCAAGTCCTGACCTCAAAGTGTTCCCATTCCTGATGGCCTGGGCTCAGAAGCTCAGATCCTGGGCCTGAATTTCTGCAGTGCCCTCAAGGTGCTGAGTGACATGCTTTTCCACCTGCATGTGTTTGAATTTTTTATTTCTGATGTGAAGAAAATACTTTTCATTGAGAAGAGCAGTGAGGAAAGGAGAACATTTTTTTTGGAAGGCAGAAGTTGTACCAATATGAGTTCAATACTCACAGTCTTCTGGGAGTTCCTTTGGTCCTCCTTCCTGGAACCACACCTGCCAGCCCCCACCTCTCTGAGCAGATGTATCATCTCTCTCGTAGTCCTATGGGCACTCTACTCATTCTGGTTCATTCCTGATTGGGGCACTGACATTATCATGCATGGCTGGTCTTAGATCCCTGTGATCTTAATAAGGGGTTATTGTGTGCAGGGTCCTGTGGTAAGTACCTCATTGGCATTCTCATTTAAACATCTAGATAGTATGAAGTAGGTATTCTTATTATCCCCACTTTCTAGATAAGGACGCTGAGCCTATAGTAGGCAGGAATAACTTGCCCAAGGTCAGACATCTATAGAAAGAGTCAGACTAAGGATTGAAGCTGAGCTCTGTCTTTAAAGCTTCCACTCTTTGGGTTCTCCACAGACTGTTAGGGCCATCACAGAGTTCGTAAGTGACTATTTTGACACTGGACAACAATACACAAAATCAGATAACTTCTGAACTAAAAGTGGCACATATGTCCAGCTCTACTTAGGACTAAGCATGGCAAAGGGAAGAAGATAATTCTGAAAAATCCAAGGGAAGTAATACCACGCAATTCAAGGAGTTTGTCCATCCATGCCAGGTCCTTTTGTCAGCGTCTAATACCCGCTGTGTCGGTGTGAGTGCCGTGTTGAGCTGGTGGTGGCCCCACCTCAGCTTCCCATCTTAGGGGTGGGTGTTGCTGGCTGCTTGTTTCTGGATTGCTGCAGATGTGAATGCTGGAAGAAGGGCATAGAGCAAACACTGTCCTAAAGTCAATCCTCTCTCCTCTGTCATTATGATTTCCAGACCCAGGAGAGAGTATGGGGTTTGAACAAAAGACGCTCATCACTCATCAGCATGGCCAGCAGGATTGGAGTTCTCATCTTCAGGTTTTGAGAACCAGTCCGTGCAGCGGCCTGGCTCAATACTTATCAATAATACATGGCCTGGGCCTTCTGCACCCATGGCCTGCTAATTGGCTAATTAAAAAGTGAAATATGTCGAACGAGCAAACATGTAACCCATGGGATGCTTGTTCGGTACTGGAGCCAAGGTCAAAGTTGTGTTAAAGCTATTTGATCAAACTGACCTTTGTTCTAAGTTGGCTGTGGGGGTGTCCCTGGAGCAGCCATTCTTTGTGTCTTTGGGTCTCAGCGATCATAGCATTGCTTGGACTTGACAGGTGCTTGGTGTGGTACACCTGTATTATCACTTTCCAACTGCTGCTGTAACAAGTTACCACAAACTTAGTGGCTTACAACACAGATGTGTTATCTTAAAAGTGAGCTAGAAGTCCAAAATCAGCCTCACTGGGCTAAAAGCAAGGGGTTGGAAGGGCCAAATCCCTTTCTAGAGGTTCTAGGGAAGAATCTGTTTTCTTACCCTTTCCAGCTCATAGGGGCCACCCTTGACTGGGTGTCCCTTGCTCCACCTTCATAGTAGGTCACATCTCTCTGACTGTGCTTCCCTCTTCTACTTTTTTTTTTTTTTTTTTTTTTTTTTAGCAAGAGAGACAGAGACAGACAGAAAGGCAGGAGAGAGATGAGAAGTATCAGTTCTTCATTGCAGCACCTTAGTTGTTCATTGACTGCTTTCTCATATGTGCCTTGACTGGGGGCTCCAGCTGAGCCAGTGACCCCTTGCTCAAGCCGGCGACCTTGGGTTCAAGCCAGCAACCTTTGAGCTCAAGCCTGTGACCATGGAGTCACATCTTATGATCTCACGCTCAAGCCAGCGGCCCCATGTTCAAGCTGGTGAGCCCGCACTCTGGTGACCTCAAGATTTTGAACCTGGGTCCTCTGTATCCCAGTCTGATGCTCTATCCACTGCGCCACTGCCTGGTTAGGCCCCTCTTCTACTTTAAGGATCCTGTGATTATATTGGGCCCACCTGGATTAGATAATTCAGGCTACTCTCTATTTTAATGTCAACTAATTAGCAAACTTAGTTCCATTTACAACCTCAATTCTGCTTTGCCATGTAATCTGACATATTCACAATTTCTGAAAATTAAGGTGTGGGTGTTCTTGCACCATTATTCTGTCTACTGCAATCAGCTTTCAAGTACTATGTATTCTCTTCTACGTACTGGTTTTCCAAAACTTCTGGAATCTGTTAAGTCACTAGTCTCTTGATTTGTGTATCTGCTCCATTAGGTCTATAGATTAAATTTATTTTCCCTGCCCAAACTTAAGCACCACCATTTGGATCTGGAGAGAGTAGCACTCTGGCAGTGGGCAATCAGTAAGTGGGTAAAGCCAACACTACAGGTTTTTGTCATCAAAAACTAACAGCTTTGAGGCCTCAAGTATGACTGGTTGCCAAGCAGCCAACTGTATGATTTGGGGCACATTATCTAGCTATCCTCTTAGTGTTTTATTTTTTATTGGATTTATTGGGGTGACATTGGTTAATAAAACCATACAGATTTCAAGTGTACAACTCAATACAACATCATCTGCACCCTGCATCACACACTCACCACTGAAAGTCAAGTCTTTTTCTGTCTCTGTTTATCCCCCTTTGCCCACTTCCACCTCCACTCAGCCTCTTTCCCTCTGGCTGTCACCATACTGTTGTCTGTGTCTGTATGTCATATATATATGTGTGTGTGTGTGTGTGTGTGTGTGTGTGTGTGTTTTGCTTAATTCCTTCACCTTTTTTCACCCAGCCTCCTAACACCCCTCCCTCTGATAGCTCTCAGTCTCTTCTATTTACCTATGCTTCTGTTCCTATTTTGGTTTTTAAATTATTTTGTTCATTAAATTCCACATATAAGTGCAATCATATGGTAATTGTCTTTCTCAAAATTTGACTGGCTTATTTCACTTAGCACAATAATTAATAGGTCCATCCATGATGTCACAAAAGGTTAAGATTTTCTTCCTTTTTATAGCTGAGTAGTATTCTATTTTGTAAATGTACCAAAGTTTTTATATCCATTTATCTGCTGATGGGCACTTGGCTATTGCACATAATGCTGCAAATAACATAGGGGTGCATAATAGGGGTGCATGTACTCTTTCCAATTAGTGTTTTGGGTTTGTTTGGAAATATTCCCATAAGTGAAATCATTGGGTCAAAAGGCAGTTCCATTTTTAAAATTTTGAGGAATCTCCATACTGTTTTCCACAGTGGCTGCATCAGTCTGCATTCCCACCAGCAGTGCACAAGGGTGTCCTTTTCTCCACACCCTTGCCAGCGCTTGTTGTTTGATTTATTTATGGTAGCCATTCTGAAAGATGTGAGGTGTCATCTCATTGTGGTTTTAACTTGCATTTCCCTGATGATTAGTGACTTTCAGCATCTTTTCATATGTCTTTTGGCCATCTGAATTTTCTCATTGGAAAAGTATCTCTTCAGATCCTTGGATTGTTTGTGTACTTGGTGTTGAGTTGTACAAAGCAATACATGGTTTCAAAGCAATTACTATTAAAATACCAATGGCATATTTCACAGATACAGAATTCCAAAATTTTATATGGAGCCACAGAAGACCCTGAATAGCCACAGCAATTTTGAGTAGGAAGAGCAAAGTTGGAGGAATCATACTTCCTGATATCAAACTATACTGTAAGGCCATTGTAGTCAAAACAGCCTGGTACTGGTATAAGAACAGGCATACAGATCAATGGAACAGAAGAGAGCCCAGAAATAAACCCATGCCTTTATGGTCAATTAATATTTAATAAAAGAGGCAAGTGTACATAATGGAGTAAAGACAGTCTCTTTGATAAATGGTGTTGGAAAAATTGGACAGGAGCATGGAAAAAATGTAACTAGACCACCAACTCATACCATACTCAACCCTAACCCATACACAAGAATAAACTCAAAATATAGATAAAAGATAAAGGGAAGTCACAAAACCATAAAAATCCTAGAGGAAAACACAGGTAGTAAAATCTCAGACATCTTTTGTAGCAATATTTTTGCTGATATATTACCTCAAACAAGAAAAACAAAGGAAAAAAATAAACAAATATAACTAAATCAAACTAAAAAGCTTTTGCAAACAAAGGAAACCATGAGCAAAATGAAAAGACAACCCACTGAATGGGAGAACGTATTCACCAATGCTACATCTGATAAGGGGTTAATTTCCTCTTAGTGTTTCAGTATCTCAGGTAAATGGCCATTTTTCCTAACCCTTGGAATGCTGGGTTATGAATGTTAGGGTTCAGACTCTTATAAAAGTTTTTAAAGAGCCACCTTTTCATTTTGAAAATGAACCCTCAGAATTGGCAATGGGTTGATGATTTGGGGGTTAGGATTTCGGGTACATGGGATTTATTATACTATGGTATTTTTATGAATGTTAGAATTCTTCATAATAAAAAGTTAACAACAAAACTGATCCTTCCTAAGACTAAGTAAAGTTTCTCACAAATGCTTTTAGGTAACATAACATGTAATTCCAGAACATGAAAGAACTTACCCAGGGTGTTCAGAATGTTTTTAAACCTCCTAAATTGAGCCATTTGTTTCCTGTACTTCACTAATTCTTTCTTTATCTTGTATTTCTGGCTCCAGGAGTTAAGAGAATGTTCTTTCTTAAACATTTCCAGAGGAGACTCAGGGCAGGATGTTAATGGAAGTTACAAATATGAACAGACTCTGGTCCCATTTATCAAAGATTTCCAATGAGCACGGCCAGGGTGAAGTGATAGTAATTTCATTTCTGATGTTTCTTTCTCCAGATTGTGGATGCCTTCTTCATTGGTCGTTACGTCCTGCTGGCTTGCCTCATTGCTGTCTTCCTTGGAGGTCTCTTCTTGCTTCTAATTCATCACATCCTTGAGCCAGTCTATGCCAAACCACTGAGGTCCTACTGAGCACTATTCACGAAAGCCAAGACCATGTTTTGTCCTCATTTTGATGTTACTGATGAGCAGAAAGACACTGTTTGGAGCCTGGGTTTGACAGCCTTCGTGCCTTAAGAGTGAAGGAAAATCCATTCGTTGTTAAGACAAATCCCTTGAGTCCTGGCCTCCAGACATGGAGTTGCAAAAGTGTCTCTTTGGAGATAGATTCTTAGCAACTTAAGAGGAGTTGTCTTATTGCTGTCTTAGCACCTGTACCTCAGGTGTCCCATCTGTTTTGTAAGAGGAGTAGTAATAGTGATCTACTGAGAGTAGGTTTTCAATCCAGACATCAGTACACGGATTTTGGGGAAAGGTGCACTAAGCTTTTGCAGTCCAATATATGAAAAAGTGTGGTCCTTTTGATAATACACAAAATTCTTAGTTATAAGGTTGGGATCATTTGGAAAGGAAAGGCACTCAGAGTTCAAAAGTTGAATGTGATGATTCGGAAGACTCCTCAGGTGTTGGTCACTGCCTACTCGATATCATGTCACAGAACTTTCTGAAGGCAGTGGTGCCACTGTCTTCTGCCCTAAGAAAGCAGTACACACCAACCAATGGACTAGCTCTCGCTTCACACTCCTGGCCACAGCTTCCTGAATCTAGTATGGATGCATTTCAAGTTTATTTAGGTGGAAATGTTGATTGTCTTGCTGCTGTCTCTGGATTCTTTCTTCCAGGATTTGGTGGCCTTTGCGTGCCTTATTTAATTACCATAAGAGTCCATTTGGGGTATTGTCATCTATTTTATCTGTGTAGCCCTTACTCCAAAGCTGGTGAGGAATGAGCATTCCCAGGATTAGATACAACTTTATACCTGTCTGAGATGTGAAGCCAAATGAAATTTGTCACTACATGGAGGCTCTCTGGCACTCTCATCCTGATTCCTACAGCTGTTTGGAGAAGGCTCTCCTGGCTAAAAATTAAGAACCAGAAAATAAGTTGGAAAAAGAACTTTGAGTACATGCTATAAGCCAGCAGTACATTAGTTCCCTTGAAATTGAATTTACTTAATTTTTATAACAATCTGTTGTTATCCCCATTTTCAAGTAGCCCAAGCCTCACATAACGACCAGTGTGTATACCCAGGTGTGGACAGACTCCAGGGCCTTGGACTGAAAATAAAAGCTCAGTCCCACTGAGCTTTGTGGGACTTTGATTGAGAGTGTGAGAAAGTTCAGGCTACTTCTCTTTCTCTCCTGGATCCTGCTGTCATTGTAGAGAAGGCACCCAGTCCTGCCACCCCAACTGGGGTTAAGCTCTAAACTAAAAGTGGACAGAACAGGTGACTTTGGGAGTCACGGTGTCCAAATCAGTGTCCAAAGTCATGGTGAAGACTAGTTGCAATTATCCCTACTCTTGAACTGTCTCTATCTTATTCAGTTTGGAGAAACTTTGCAGGTAAGTCTTTGTCACAGGATGCTTCAAAGGAAATAGTTTTTGAATCTGGCCAAAAGTCCTTACATAAGAAAAGAAAGGAGAAACACCCCCCCCCCACCATCACCCCAGCACAGTGGAGGCAAACGGAGAATGCAGAAATGTTGAGGGAGCAGGACAAGGAAGAGACTCGGGCCGTTGCTCCTCTCTGGACACCGCACTGAATCCCCTGGATTCTGACGAGTCTACTTTGAGCTGTTGTGACACCAAATGAAGCACAGGCTCCACTTGTCACCTTCTCCTAACAGATTTGCTGGAAAAGAAAACTTGTAGGTTTCTGACCATGAGTTCATCTTTTTTATACCCAATAAAGGTATCCAACTATTAGACCAATGTATAATAGCTATGAATTTTTAGGTGACTACTTATGTGGAGAAAAATGGGTTAAGGTTGGGAACTAAATTCCTCCGCAAATACCACTACTGTCCAACTTTTGTTGTTTTCACATATGTAAATGACAGGTGTGTGCTAAGGGCAAAAATCATACTTGGAACCAAGTATATTTTAGCTCAGCCTGCCTTCTATAGATCTGGTTTGTGAAATGAATGATAGATTACTTTCTACCTTCATACTCAGAGCAGTCACATTCGACCACCCCCCAAATGCCACAAGGTTGGGATAAGAGGGCACAAGATGAATTTCACTGAGAGTTCTACATGGGGCACCCTTATAACCAATGTCTGACATGGCACCTCTTGTGCATTTGGTTGTTCTGGAGGTCCAGTCCCTTAAATAGAAACAAATTATCTTAGTGTCTCCACTCATCACTTTTTGATTAGTGGCCGCAGAGCCGGTGTGCTATTCGATTCCCTAGCCAGACAGATCTGGTGGCAAAGACTGTGGTGATCCCTATTGTTTAGAAGGTGGAGAGAAAGAGGAAATAGAGCTTCTATATAGGAAAACAGGCTATATTTCTTAGCCTTTTAAAACTGTATCTTGGAAAAGCTACCTTCGCAGGACAACCCCTATAGTGCAGACATCTGTCGTATCCTCTAGGCAGCGCTGTATGCTGTGTTTTAGAAGTCGCTCACACTAGCAAACCACACTAGGTAATTTCTTGACAAGTTCCTTAAATTTCTCATAAAAATGAAACTAAAGGTAGCATCCTCTGCAGATGCACGTTATCATAAATTTAATTGAAAAATTCATCAAAAATTATTGTACCAGTGTTCGGTTCCTAGGGCCTAGCCATCTACTCTTGCTACATAATACACTTGTATTGCCATGCATCCAACAGTTTGCCTTGCTGTTGGGCATAAAGCTTCGCTCCAGGTGGAGTGAGCCGAGAACTGACGTGTAGGCGGTCTTCCTAACTCCATCCCGGATGAAGGCATCAAAATTACTTTCAGTGTTTTGTTGTTGTTTTGTCTTTTGGTTTGGTTGGTTTTTGCAAGAGAGACAGACAGGAAGGGAGAGAGATGAAAAGCATCAAGTTGCAGTTCCATCACTTTATTGTTCATTGATTGCTTCTCATATGTGCCTTTACCAGGGGGCTCCAGCCAAGCCAGTGACCCCTTGCTCAAGCCAGCGACCTTGGGCTCAAGCCATGTCAAGATCATGTTGATGACTTGACGCTCAAGCCAGTAACCTCAGGTTTTCAACCTGGGTCCTCGGTGGCCCAGGTCGACGCCCTATCCACTGTGCCTCCACTCGTCAGGCTCAATGTTTTTATTCTAACATAATCCATTTCTTGTTGTGTTCTCTAAGACAAACATTTTTAAAATCAATTCTATCTCATTGCTGTTGCACTTGAAGTGTTTTTGTTTTACTTTGATTTTAATTCAATGTGTAAAGAAACCTGCTGGCGATTAGTTGACAGAGAGAAACAGGCAGAGAGATAGAGGGATTTTAAAGTTTCACAGCTAATTAGTAGAGGGGCTCAAACTTGACACCAGGATTCATGATACCTCATTTCTCAGATAGTTTAAAGATCAGTTTTGGGTTTTAAACAATGCCTTATTTTTACACTAGTTAATACTATTTCTTAACTGTTTGTACCCACCATTTCCCTAACCCATATCCAAAAAATGGTAAAAGTTTTGTTAAAGAATTCCTAAACATTTAATCATAACTTCTTGGCTTAAACCTTCAAGTATTTGGCGGTTGTTACAGAGGAGCAAGTTTCCAGATGTGAGAACCGCAACCACATAGGAATAAATCTAGAGAAATTCTGATTATCTTCACAGGGGCACAAAACTCAGGATTGGAGGGGGTTTTATAGTTCATGGAGTTTAATCTTTGATCTCTATTCCCATCTCAATATTTGGGACTATTCCATTTTCACATGCTGAAATCACAGTTTTTATTATATTTAGCAAACATATGCTAGACATTTTTCTAAGTAATTTGTAAGTATTATGTAATTCTCATAGCAATCCTATGAAGTAGGTACTCTTAATATCCCCATTTCACAGATGAGAAGCAGGCATAGAGTGCTGAGGTGATTTGCTTGAGGTCACTCAGCAAGGGCTTAAATAGGAGTCAGGAGCTGAAGTCAGGCAGTTTGGCTCCAGTTAAGCTCTTAATGACTATATACTATGTTGGTCCATAAAATGAAAACAAAGAAAAAGGAGGGCTCAAGGTCAGGCAGTGCAAACCCAGTTGACAGAAATACCCAGGAAAGCCTGACCCGTGGTGGCGCAGTGGATAAAGCAGCGACCTGGAATGCTGAGGTCACTGGTTTGAAACCCTGGGCTTGGCCAGTCAAGGCACATGTGAGAATCAACTACTACAAGGTGATGTTTCCCATTCCTCCCTCTACCCCCTTGCTTTCTCTCTAAAATCAATAAATAAAAATCTTTTTTAAAAAGTCAGAATTATTTTTTAAAAAAAGAAAAAAATACCGAGGAGAAGCCACTGAATCTAATGGAAAATCTAGAATTTTAGAGATTGGCCAGGAATATGGGCGAAGCAGTTAAACACCATGTGGAAACTCAGAGACAAGTTCACTCACATGTTTTTGGCAGGTCTCTGTTAGACATTGGCTTTCTTCTTGCCTAGAGATACCAAACAATGGCGTAGCTCCTGGATTGAGTTTTCAAGGATTTACACAACAATTTCTTTCTAAACACTGACCTCCTGCAAAGTTTGATACTTGTTGGCTTTCAGAAGTGCCAATGGAAGAAATTAAACCCAGAGGTAGGAATGTTTCTTGGTCTGTCTTTAGCAGATCCTGGTGGTTGCTGTTAAAGAGAAAAATGTTTCCAAATTCCCCCCCCTCCCACCCCCCGCCCAACACACACCCTTGTCTCAGGTTCCTGGGACCTAAGATAAGACAGCAGGGATCGAAACCAGTGCCCAACACCATCCACAGAAGGATAAGGTTCATTTTTCTGGGTTCACCATCCTGTTGGGCATTGTAAGGATGTGGACTTCCCGCTCCTGCCTTCAGAGCACTCGTGGAGTGGTGACAAGTGTAGCACGGAGGTGGTGGTATCTGAACACTGCCTGGACATCCCGCCACTGCGCTTTTCATCTCTGGGATTGCTTTGGTTTTCCTGTCTTTAAGTTGACCTTGCCCTGAGAATGCGCAGTAGTTTCCTATACTTGCTGTAACAGATTACGATGAGCTTAGTGATTCAGAGAATATAGACTTACTTCCTTTTCTAAGACTCATCGTCCTTTTCTAAGGTTGGCCTCCTTCCAGCCTCCACCTTCCATCCCTCTCCCTGCCCTCCTTACTCTACAAAGCCCACCCTTTATCTCCAGTGTCACTCCAGTTCCCAGGGCTCCTGCTCGGATAGGAGACTGGGTGTTAGAGGCTCCTGCCCCAGCTTCAGTTCCAGAGGCCGGGGGACGCCACACCTCCCAGGCGCCCCCCCTCACTGCTGCTTCCCCACCCCCAGCCTCCCAGGGGGTCGCTAAAGAAGAAATGCAGAGTTATTGCTTTTTAATTACAAGTGCTGTTGTAACATCTATAAGGAAGAACACTTTAAGCTTAATTGAGACCAAATGTGAAGTTAAATTAAATGAATAACTAATTAGTGTAATGCTCTTGCATTAGCCCCGAGTGAATGCTGAGGCCCAGAGAGAAGGCAGGTGCCGGCCCCTGGGGAGCTGCCGGTGCCCAGAGCTCAGGTGGGCTGGAGCCCGGAACCTGGAGACGGCGCAGAGCCCAGCCCAGGGCTCCCGGGCCTTGGGTGTCCTCCCAGACTCCCGCCTGCAGCCCGAGTCCTCGTTTGTGAGCTCCCACACTGGCTCCTCCCTAGAGCCCCTCCTGTGCGCTATGTGAGTGGTGTGTCCTGCTCCCTTCCCAGTCCCTGTCCCTGACTTGTTAGGGCTTGATAACTATTCATTTTAACATCCCCCTTCCCCATCCCCCTCAATACCTTAGCAAACTAGCGGCCCAAGTCCTAGGCATTCTCCTTCATTCGCCTTTCTTTCGCACTCATCCCTCTGGCTGCCACTGGGCCCCCCTCCTGCAGACAGCAGACCCAACTCGAGTCTCTCCCATTGGGTTTGCTTTTGTGTCACTTACACACATTTTCACATCCTGGCTATCCCCTCACTAGACAAGCTCTTCAGGGGCAGGCAGGTTTTGTACCCTTTGTCTCCCTTCACCCTAGTCCTCTGAGAGGTAATGTTGTTACTATTTTCTAGATCAGGACCCAGGCTTAAATATACTAAGTGGTAAGGCTGGGGGAGAGAAGACTTCAAAAATGCCAGAGGAACGACAGCCCTCTTACCCTAACCTTTCCGTGGGCAGCAGAAAGCAAGCTAACAGTTGGCAGGTGAAGAAACCTCTGCTCCTTCATTCTGAGGGACAGACGGGAGTCCAGGTGCATGGGTCTCTACCATGGGGTTATGGCACCATCTAGTGGCACCATGAGGGATGATGTGAGATAAACCTTTATAGATGTGAAAGCATTCCTCAATACAGTACTGAGCAGAGCGTCAGGAGCTCTAGTCCTGCCCTGCAGGTCTTAAGGGCCAGAGGTCCCTGACTGGCTCCTGCTTTCAAAGCCACAGTCCCTGGAACTGGAAGACTCATGTGTGGGTCACCACTGGGTATGTACTGCCTGTTTCATTGAGGGAACTGTGTCCAGCTAATGGACTGGCCATACAGCATCCCAGTTAATGCAATGGTTGTGTCTTACCTGGGGCTTTGAGCTCTCAGCTTGCCCCACAGGTCATCACTGATGTCATGAGTATCTCCTCTGGGAATGAGTGGTGTGGTCAGCCCCAGCACACAACCTGGGGGTCCTGGGACACTGCCTCAGCAGCCATGGGAGCCCCAACAAGGACTGCGCAGGCACAGCCAGCAAAGAAGTCTGTACCAGTCTAGAGCACTCTGGGACTTGCGGCAGACAGAGCAAGGCCATCAGGAACCGGGGAGGAAAGGCCACTGCGGAGGGCTCCCGGGGCCACACACGTAATGGCTAATGGACCAGACTTGTCACCCTGCGCCTATGCTCACAGAGTCAGTCCTTCTGTGTCCACTGTCCACTCCATCCCGAGAGAAGAGCTGGCCCACAGTGAGCACTCAATAACCACTGACACTTCTTTATCAAAACACACACTGGTATTTTCAGTCACGGCCCCACCCCACAGCACTGCCCTGACACGGCGTCCACTTGAGACAGGGGGCGGGACAGGGTGAGGCAGCACAGCCACCAGTCCAGAGTGACATCTCTGCTTTACCCTGGTCCTCGCCCTGGAGAGTACAGCGATAATGGTTTAATCCCAACAGGTCAGGGGTTAGAAACAGGATCCAAAAGAGATAAAATGGCTTGTGGACAAACAAACGAAGAGAGGCCGGGCAGCTCTGAAATAGGGTCAGAGTCCCATCTCTAGGTACAAGTTGATTACAGAGGCTCACATTTTACACGGAGAGGGGAGATGTGCCTCTTCCGGGCCTTGGCCCTGTGGAGCCCCTGCCTTCTGTCCTGGAATCTGAACAAGCTGGAGTTATTTCCCTCAGTAAGATGGAGAGACCCCTCCGCCCTGACCCCGTCCCTTCTGCCCAGCCGTCCTCTTCCCGTGGAGGCTCTGCCAGCACCGGCTTCCCCGTGCACTGCACTGCACTGCACTGCGCTGGGCCGGGTGGCGTTAAGTCAAGAGGCTCTGCCTCAGAGTCTGCGCAGTCTCCGTTGTCTCGGCCAGGGGCGCACTTTGGGATCCAGCTGGGGCCCTCTGTGCTGCTTTTCTGATCAGAGCCTCATATTTCCTTATACCTGAATGAGGAGGAGAGACACAGGAAGACAGAGTGAGACACAGGTTAACCATCAGCCCCAACAGTAGGGACAGAAGGCAGGTCCCAGGTCCCTTACTAATTGCCTTTTATAATCAGAGCTCCCTCTCACCTCTTCAGTAGAGAGCAGACAGCCAGGTAAAATTTACCACCTTACGTTTGTACCACATTTGACAGCTTTAGAAAGCCATATCACATATCCCATGGTGCCTCAGCCTCAGATCAACCCTGCCAGGTATTTAGAGATCAGTGTCTCCATTTCACACACAAGGACGTGGAAGTCCAGAAAGGATGCCTAAGGTCTTATAGATAAAGGTGAGCACAGAAATCCAGACTCTTCAGGGATTTCTGGTTCCAAGGCCAGTGCCCCCTCTGCCCTAGTGAGCTGCCTGCCTCCCCACCGCCCACGGGTCTTTCAGAGAAGGACCAGCTCACAGACGGGAGCAGACCCCGCACACCGGGGACAAGCCAGAGCCTTCAGCATCTCCGAGTCCTGAGCCTATGTTCTCTCATCTCTAAATGAGCATGACTACCCCACAGGTGGCTGGGAGGGAAGCTAGAACGTCTGAGTTTAGGCTCATTCCAGGCACAGAGCAAATGCCTCCTAAGTGTCCGTTCTCCTCCCTTTCTGCTTCTTTTCAATCCCCCTCCCCCGCAGCCCCGGGCCCCTCCCCCAGGCTACCTGGGGCCTGGCTCAGGGAGGGCAGGTGGGAGAGGCGTGGGTCATGTGGTCCAACCCGCCAGCTCTTCCAGGACAGGACAGAGATTGTTAATGCCACTTGCTCTCAGTTTTTCTCCCCAAACCTGGATGATACTTTCCATAAAGAAAAGTGCTTCCCCAAACAGCGTGCTGGTTATCGCGGCCCACGTTTACCCTCCAGACCAGGTCCCCAGCTCTGCTGGCTCCTCATCAGCTCTGCAGGCTTCTCCTCAGCAGGAGAGCACGAAGCACCAGCACAGAGCCCAGCCTCTTCCAGCCTGGCCCAGGTCTTCTCGGCCACCAACCCATATGCGGTCCACACCCGCCACCACTGGGTCACAGACAGAGAGCACACCAGCCAGTCACCGACACTGATTCGACTTTGTCCCAGAGGCTTTGATTGGTCATTGCTTGTCCCTGCACACCGCAGGCAGAGGGCCCACAGGTCTTGGTTTCTGAACTCCCGGAGCACTTGCAGCTCAGAGTCTGAGTTCAGATGGAAAACTACTGGCCGGGACTCTGCGTCCTCTGTCCTGCGGTGTGTGCAAAGCCCGCTGCTCTCCCGGAGAAGAGGCTGCTGACCCTGGTGGCAGCTAACACTTCTCAAGCACCATGCTCTGCTTGGCAATAGGCTTTAGAACTGGCCCCCCAAAAGAAGGAGAAAGTTGGAAAAATCACACTGAAAGAAAGTATTTGCATGCAGGACCCACTCTGATGGCACATCAGTCACAGACTTGAAGAAAATACTCACAAAAGTCATGGGACTTGAGGAAACTACTACCGCGTTTGGGTTAAAGCCAGACAAGAGCTATGGAGACACACGGGACAACAGGGGGCGGGTTAGTGGGGCCTGCAGGCGTTTCACGAACACCAGCGCGTCCAGGGCCAGCTCCGCCTTCCTGGGATCTGGGCTGGGGCTGGCCCAGCAGCCGCAGAGTGCCTGACCCTCGGCTTCTTCGAACTGAGGTGGGAGGCGGGGCTTTGGATTTCCAGGGGACTCACCCTGTGTCTTTGCTCAGGAGCAAGTGCCAGGCCAGGATTTCTTTGTACACCAACCGGCAGAGGAGCTGTGGGGAGTGAGGCACAGAGAGAGGGGACAACATTAGCCTGGAGCACGTGGTCGGTCCCCAGTGCTGGTGACGAGTAGTGGGCTGGCAGGAGGGAGAGAGCTGGGCACACAGCTTCATTCAACAGGGATCCCCCGTGGGAGGGGAAGTGGTTCTCAGTAAATGCCTGCTGTCCCAGAGCCCCTGGAGAACAATGCTTTGGACCTTCAAGGTTCTAGCCTGGCAGGACAGGACACTCCCCACTATCTATCTGTGCACCCCAAGAACTCTTACCAAGCAGGCCAGGACGTCAGCAGAGATGAGCATGTAGAAGACATTGTTCCAGCCCGTGGGGGAAATGAGGCCAGCCAGCAGAGGCCCCAGAGCCGCACCTGTGTAGAGCAGTGTCAGAGCAGGGCACGCGCCAAGGGACCCTGGACCCCTGCCCACGTGATGGCAGCAGCGCAAGGAGTGTGCCCCAGACGCGGCTCAGCACCCCGCTGCAGGCGCCAGCAGCTAGTCACGGACCTATGGAGCCAGTGCCGTCGATGATGGCCGTGACGGTGGACAGGGCCTTTGCGTTGCCCTTCAGGCTCTTGTGAGTCCCCTGGGGAGAGAGGGCAGAGTGAGGGCCACACCAAGAGGTGGCAGCGAGCACCAGGACTGCAGAAGTGCTGACCTGGGACACGTGGTGTGGGGCTCGGAGCTGAGAGGAAGTGGGGGCAATGGTGAATTCTGAAGGATTTTGAGGATCTTGCCTGTGCAGGCCAAGCAAGGGGAAAGGGCTGTGAGGAAAGTGGACCAGAAGACAGAGGCCCTGAGCAAGACCCCGAGGTGATCGCTGGCTTCCGGGGAGGCGGCCCCACTTACTAGGTCAGCTGAGACAGCAGTGGTGATGAGTGCGTAAGGACCATTGACCAGCGCCCCACAGATAATCAGCATTACTGAGTTGGTAACAGAGACAGTCCAGTTAGAGATGCGGGGCTACAAACAGCCCCATCCCCAAAGCAGGTGAGATCCCTTGGCATCAGGCTGCGGACCCTGCTTCCCTGGCCTCCCGCTGACGCCCCGCAGCAGCCCCTTTCCTGCAGCCTGGCAGGCCTGGCACTGTCTCACCTATGGAGGTGGCGATCCCGTTCTGGCCAAAGCGGTTGTACAGGAACAGCTAAGACAGAGGGGCAGGGGGGGGAGTCACGCCCAGGCTTCTCACGGGCCCCTATGATAGACTGGGGCCTGGAGGTTTGGAACGACCCTATGCCGCTCTGGAATCCAACAGGTCACCTTACTCCTTATCCTTCTCATACCCAGACCTCTCGGGGGGCAGGGGGGTCTTAGATGTGGTAATTTATTGTTTGCTTTTCCCAGAAAGTCTTCTTTCATATCTAGCCTCAATTTCCTATTCTTTTCTTGATCAAGAAGTTTATCAGTTGATCTTCCCTTCTCCAAGTCCCAATAGTCACCAATCCCTTTCCAAAACTCTCAGTCTGGGTCTGTTTTTTGTCCACAGGGATGTACATACAATGTGCATTAATGCCCAGGTGCACAGCCAGGTCAGCACCCCTACACAGGTACCTATGCACATGCACTTTGCCCAAGGTTATACACACCATGGGGGCAGCCAAGATCAGCATGACACAGCAGGTGGTGGCCCTGCCATTGGTATAGTCAGAGATGACCCCTGCCAGGATGCCACCTGGAACAGAAACCAACTCAGTCACTGCTGCTCAGGTACCACCACAACCTCCCACCCACACGGAACCCCCCAAGCTTGGTCCCATCACCCCGCCTACCACTGGCCTGGGCCTGGGCAAAAGGTCAGTAGAGAGTCTCCCTCTGAAGCCCGCCCTGCACCCGCTGCATATGGGAGGGCCAACACGAGGGCATCTCTCTTAGGGCTGCCCAGCAGGGCAGAAGCCTTTTTTTTCCCTCTCATGCCACCAGCCCACGTCACATCCTATGGGCTCTGTCCCTTCTTTCTGCACCCCACAGGAAAAGAGGGGAATGCAGGATGGAGGCAAAGCAGGGCAGGGCCTCACCTATGATGCCTCCAACATCGAAGAGTGTAGACAGGTTCCCTGCCTCCTTGGCACTAAAGTGAGCTGTAGAAAACACAGCGATGTGGTCAGACCTGAGGGCTCAGGGCAAACATCCTGGAGTGTCACAGTCAGAACAATCAGTGTACCGGGTCCAGGCCCACAGCCTCCTTTTCCGGAGGAAGTGGTGAGAACCCATGGGGAAGTGACTGGCCAAAGTGAATTTACAACAGTTTGCAACCGGACGCCCTGACCAGCCCTCTCCTGAAAACCCTAGGTCGGCCCATGAGCCCTGTCCCACTGGGCCACCTTCTTGTGGGGATGAAAGTCTCCCTGAGCTCCAGTCCAGCCCGCCAGTTCCTGCTCTATTTCCCGACTGAGTGGCAGGCCACCACCAGGGGGCTTCACATCCATCTGAGATCTCTGCTAGTAAACAGCCAGAAGGAGACTCACAGGACAATGAGGATCTCGGGTCCCAGGCCTTGCCTAGGATCAGAAAAACATCCAGAAGCTTGAATTGTAGCCCAGCCCTAAAGGTTGACTCATACTCTGAAGTCAGCATGAACGCCACAAAACAAAGAGTCTCCATGTCCACGAAGCTGCCCTGTGGCTCCTTCTCTATTTTTACAAGAGACCCCTCAAATAAGAGCTGTAGGGCAAGTTACAGCTTGAAATTTGGCCGTGACTAATCCTCCCGGTGTCCTGTTTAGCGTAGGTACAGTAAGTATATTGCAAGGCGGCTTTGCCCTCAGCCCTCCCCGTGGGGTTTGGAGGGAACAGCACAGCTGAGGCGAGGGGCCTTGGCCCTGCGGTGCTCTGAGGCTCGGGACTGGGGCAGGGGTCTGCTCCTTGGTGGAGCAGCCACCTGACCTATGGAATACAGGGACTCAGGCCAGGCTGACACAAACATTCCCTTCAAATACAAAAGTGAACTCTCCTCATCTGTCCATCCTTGGATGGGGCAGAGGCCAGAAGAATAGTCCCCAAGCCAACCCAGCACAGGGCAGAATCCCATGAGTCTCCAGGCAGCCCCTGGGAGAGAAGTGTTCACCACCAGGCTATAAGCAGTGCGGGTGGCTCACCAGGAGTCTTCCTCGGGTTGGGAGGAAGGACTCCGGGAGGCATTCAAAAGGCAGCCCTTTCCCAGCGCCCTCCAACCCCGCACGTCTATGAGCCAGACAGGCTGGAGGTGGGTTCCTCTTACACTAAAGGGTAGAGAAGTTAGGGAAAATCACAGAACACAGCTTTGAGTTCCTAACCCCCAACTCAGTTCCAAGGGAGGGGGGGAAGTGGCTGGAACTGGGGTTTTAGGAGTAGCATACAAGGTTCAACTTTCATTTAAAAATAAAAATCTCCTTCTGCCCTACAAGAGGTTCAGCAGAGATGCCTCCTGCGCCTGGAGTCACGTGCATCACGGTGGGCTCCCTCCTCCCTCTGCTCCAGCACTTACCCACATTGAAGATGTAGAGGGGCAGCCAGTACAGGAAGGTGTAGCTGACCAGCTTGGCAAAGAGCAGACACAGAGAGAACTCGATCACGCCCTGGGAAGCGCAGCAGAGGGCGCGTTGAAAAGGGCGCAGCCCCAAGGGGCATGAGCACCGCCCAGCCCTTCCTACCCCCACCGCTCCCGGGAAAGCAATGTGCCTGCTGTTCCGTGCTGTCAAGATTAGCCTCCCTATTACTACCCTAGGCATCTCCTGTAAAGAAATGCTAGAAACCATAGAGCCTCCTTATCTCCTGATGTCCTACAGAAAAATCTAGAGAGCCTCTCTCTCCCCTCCAATCCCCCAATTTCTCACCGGGATCCTGAGTGCCCCAAAAAAGCTGATGGCAACAGGCTGAGCGCTGGGCTCCTTGGAGCAGCCGGCAGCCGACTCCAGGCTGCTCTCCTGGGGACTGCAGGGGCTACTCCCAGGGTCCTCAGGGTTGTTCTGGTTTTCTTCCGGCCCGCCCTGAACAGGATGAGACCCTGCTGTGAGAACATCCATGCACCATCCCCTGCTCACTGGAGGGATAACCCACGTGAGGGGCAGGGGCTCCCAAGCTGGAAGAGGTGTGTGTCCCTCTCCTGGACCGGACTAACCTCCTGTAGGCCCCTTGGACTGTTGAGGAGCCAACCCAAGGGCCTGACATTGGGCCTGCAAAGTAACTGTGCGTTCAGGGTTTCCTCCTCCAACTCTCTAGTCCTGTGGGGGTGGGGGATGGAGGGGAAGGGAGGGGGCTGGGGGCTCACACTCACGTGGTGCTGCGGGGGGACACAGTCCACATCTTCTGGGTCTGAAAAACAAGATCTTCTAGGAAGCTTTCCTCAGGCCAGGCCCTCCTCTTGCACGGGGACTAGTCCCCACCCCCAACGTGGTCACATAAAGGACCTGGAAGCAGGCTCCAGGGACCACCTTCTAGGCCTGGCTCTCCTAACACCTGCCTCCTGGACTCCCATTCTCTGCTACAAAGTGTCCTGACTACCCAGCTTAGCTGACTCACAGGCTTGAGGGGACCAGGACAGTCAATATGGGCGTGTCTTACCTACCGCCCTCCCTTTGCATCCTCAGACCAGGCAGCATTTGTCAAGCACCAGCTAGGGGCCAGGCATTCTAACCACCTGTTCCTTAAACTTTCGATAGTCCTGGGAAGTACATGCTAATAGTCCTGTTTACAAATGAGAAAACTAAGGCTCAGAGGTTGTGTCTCAAGTCACATATCTGGTCCTCCAACACCATGACCAATAATCTTCCCACTATGGCCAGCTGCCTTCTACCAGAACTGTGGGCCCTGGGTGGAGGGAGGGTCCACTCACACTCGATGAGAAAAAGGAAGGTAATGATGCCCATGGCAGCGGTGACGATGCCTGGCACCACGAAGGACATGCCCCACTGCTCGTTCACCCAGATGCCAGCAATCAGAGAGCCCAGAATGTTGCCCACGGATGTATGAGAATTCCAGATGCCCATGATGAGCCCCCGCCTGGAGGGAGGGAAGGAGGGAGGGAGGGAGGGAGGGAGGGAGGGAGGGAGGGAGGGAGGACGAGGGGTTGGGTAGAAGAGCAGAAAAAGTAAAAAGGGAAGCATAGGGTTCATCTCACCTGCCCTGGCCCAAGTGCAAGAAGCTGGCTGCCTACAGCCTGCATGCCAGCAGAAAGGGCAGGGGTGGCTGGGACCCAGTGAGGGACAGCTAGGCCTGCAGTCCCTGAGGCAGCACTCAGGGCTTCTCCACGGAGCACTCGCTGTCCTGAGAGGTCAAGCCTGCACCCCTCTCTTCTCTCTTTCACTGTGGCTCTAACTGTAAAGCACTGGTCCTCAGCCCCCTGGGGACACTGGCAATGTCTGAGAGTTTTGGCTGTCACTGCTCCTGGTGTGCTAACGGCATCTAGTGGGCGGATGCTGTTAGCCATCTCTAATGCACGGGACTTCCCAGCACAGAGACTCAGCCCTGGGGTCGGGAGTGCAGGGCCGAGACACCCTGCTCCAGAGCCATGTCCGTAGCACAAAAGCCAGCTGTACAGGTTTCCTTTCTGCCTCCAGGAGAAATGGGAATTCATCTACTGTGAGGAAAAGCATAATTAAAGTGGCTGTTTTATGGGTTAAAACCTTATGAATGGAAAATCAATACTGCTTTTTAATCACTAAAATGTTTATCTCACTCAGGATGTGAAAGTCAGCAAAATGAAGGCAAGTTTCTCATCTTTTTACCCTGAAATTATGGAAGGGGCCATAAGTCCTGTCCTCACTACCCCAGCCCTCCCAGAGAACTTCCTGCTCACACCTTTGTCACACTCACTTGCCCTTCCCGAACCAGTTGCCCACGCAGGTCACAACCGAGGGCCAGCCTGTGGTCTGGACGAGTCCATTGAAGATCTGCAGGGAGAGAGGGAGGTAGGTGCAATGGGCCTGGACATGCAGCGTCCGGCTCTGACCCATCCTGGGCTGAGGAGGTTCAATGTCATGGGTGAGGGGTGCTCCCACAGCCCACACTACAAGCTCCCTTTTTACACACGCACACACACACACACACACGCTCCCTAATGCCCTCTGGACCAAGATCCTTTTTTTTAAGACTTTATTTATTCAATTTTTAGAAAAGAGAGAGAGAGAGAGAGAGAGAGAAGGGGGGGAGGAGCAGAAGCATCAACTCCCATATGTGCCTTGACCAGGCAAGCCCACGGTTTCGAACTGGCGACCTCAGTGTTCCAGGTCGACGCTTTATCCCACTGTGCCACCACAGGTCAGGCTGGACCAAGATCCTTTACTTCAGAGACCCTGCCTCTCAGGCATCTTAAGTGACCTCAGGGTGGTGCTCAGTGCAGACTCACTGAGAGAGCAAATGCATAACCCTGGGAGGTGGGAAGTCAGACCCTGTGGAGCAGAACAGAGGAGCAGGGGCTGGGCAGAGGGGGTTAGGGCCCAAATCGGCCATGGCCTGGGGCAGCTGGGAAGGACCAGACCCTTTCTGTTATGGAAATAGAGGCCCAAGAGCTGGAAAGAGGCCCCTACCTGGATGAGCACGAAGTACCAGAGAACGTGGATGTTCCAGAAGAAGGCCATGCCCAGCAGCAAGGTGAAAAGGCCACTGAGCAGCATTCCAGCAGAAAGGTAATAACGAAGGGGCAGCCGCTCCCCAAAAATCCCACTGGAGAAGAGAGTTAGCTTTGTGGTTCATTCGCCACCCGCACTCCTAAAGTCTGCCTCCATTTCTTCCCCACCACATCGCTGGAGCCACTCTGGCCAAGGTGGCCACCAGTGACCTCCGAGTCGCTTGCCACAGCCAGGGACACCCTCAGTCCTCCACTCACCAGCCCTCGCTGTTTTTCTGGAAACTGTTGACCACACTCCCGGAGATGCTTTCTCCCTGGCTGTGCCAGTCTCAGCCCTACCCTTGGCTGACCACGCCTCCTCATTTATCCTTTCTGGGGAGCCCTCTCCTGCAGCACTTTTATGGTTTTAACTATCACCACGTGCCCACATCCAGTCACTCTCTCCCCCAGGGCTTCAGGACCACACCCAGATCCTTCTGAACACCTTGGCCTGGATGCCCTCCAAACACTCAGAACTCAACACTAAAACTGAACTCTTCCCCTTCCTTCCTGTACCCCCATCCCGTACCCTGAGCCTCAGGGCGAGTGGCAACACCATTCACTCAAGCCAGAAACCATGGCACTGCCTGTGTCCTGCCTCTGCTTCCACCCTTCACCGTCGATCTGCAAGCCACCCAGTCTTCTCTGAAAGAGCTGTTTGTGTGTCCTCTTCTCCGCGCCCCTCAAAGCTTAGCTGGACTATGATCAATCTGTTTCTTAGCCGGACCAGGCCTTCGGTTCTGCCCTCCTTCAACCAACCTTGCACCCCGCTCAGACTGACCTGTCTGAGATCTGAATCTGACACCTGGTAAAACCCTTCCCTGCTCTCTTGAGCCCATGGCCTGGCACATGCGACCTGACTCTTCAGCCCATCCTCTGCTACTGCTCCCTTCAAACACTAGGGCGAACCTCCCACCCCCAGATCACGCTGCTTCCCCCTCCTCTTCTCATGCTCTTTCTTCTGCCTTGTGTCTCTCTTCTCCACCGCCGAGCCCAGAGGCTCTGCACCAGCGCACATACTATCTCCTTCGAGAAGCTTCCCTAATCCTTCTAATCCCAGCATGGACTAAGTGACCACCCGTGAGCCTCCAGAGCGTGTGAGCCACCTCTGTCACAGAGCCACCACACTGCTTTGTAACTTGCTGCTGATGGTCGCATGAGGCAGTATTCGCCTGACTCTCAGTGACAAATAGCATGTCTGCTGTGCTAATTCAGGCCCAGGGCAGGACGGCTTTCCTAGCCATTCCTGCGTCCACTGTCACCCTTAGAGGGTCCTGGTCCAGAACAAGCCATACTCCCACCACACCGCTGCCACTGCCGTCTGCGTGTGAACCCAGCGGCATCCAGGAAAGGCTTTCCAGGAAGAAAGGGCTACTGAAAGCAGTGGACGGCCAGGTGAGGAGCAGGCTTGGTGACCGTGTCAGAAAGCGAGAGTGGCTGTGGTCTTGTTTCTACCTGGCGGCCATCAGCCTTTCCACTTTGACTCCACGCCCCTGGCCGATAAGAGGGAGGCAGCAATTCCGAACACCCTATTTTGCGGCTGCCTCTCTTACCTGATAAACATGCCGATGGCGTAAGCCACGAGGAAAGCATTGTCCACGGCCCCCAGTAATTCCTTGTAGTTGTCCTTGTCTGAAAGCAGATGAGAGAGACAGAAAGCTCATTGCTTGACTGCCCCTGCAAGAAGGCCTTTGTAGCCCTGGACAACCCCTTCCCCAGGAAGAGGATGAGGAGTGGAGAAGCAACTTGACCCATTCTTACCAAAGGGAGGCCAGCTGCACCATGTAGTATCGTTGGGACTGTGGGTGTCATTGGGGGGCTTGATCATCTCTGAGCAGTTCTGGTGCAGACGGCTCTGGACAGACCATGGGATACCCAGGTCAGGGCCCAAACCCCACTCAGCCCAGAGAGAGCAAGCAGCCTCCCTCCCCAGCCAGCCACCAGCACCGCCGCCTCCCCATGGGACTCAGCGCCCTCCTCTGGCACCTCTTCCTATAGGGACTGGCTGCAGGGACAGGCAGCCACACTGGACCCTAGAGCCCAGGGTCTTTCCTCTTTCAATGCACTGCTGTCTCGGTGAATAAACTCACAAGGACTACTTAGGGAAATTCCTTTGGAAAAAGAGCTACTAAAAGTGGGAGCAGACCAGGTAAAGGAGCAGGCTTGGTGACCGTGGGGGTGGGGGTGGGGGTGGGGACAGGATGGTCACGGCCTGAGCTCCAGACCATTCTAATAAAACACATCTCTGCTGGGCCTACTGTCTCCTGCTTTCTTCCTTACCACCGGGCCAGCCTCACCTTTACAACACTGATGGGCTTCCGGGACATGTGATAACAGGTATAAATTAAGAAGGTGAGCAGCAGGATGAAGCCTCGGTACCTGCAAGAAAAGGTACCAAGAAAAGAAAAGGTGAGCATCCGGATTAGCAGGGAGATACCCAGCTGTGACCACTCAGGCAGCCCCAGGACCTCACCGCCACCAACTCTCTACCTTCAGGCTCCCCTCTAGACACAAGTGGCTTGGGCAGAGGCCATGGGGAGGGTGGGAACAGATGCCCGGAGGGCAGGGTGCTCAGGGCCCCTATCCCCTTGGTCCCAACTTCCGAGCCCTTCCATCAGAGCTGGCTCAGCACCAGCACACCAGACAACACAACATGCTCCTGGGCTCTTGTCCCTTCCGCCACCGCTCCGTGCATGTGGCCTCACTAAGGTCGGGTGCCTCGCTGTACGTGCACCCTGTGCGGGAGATGGTGCACGGAGCTAAATCGTCTTTAAAATACCAGAAATGATGGGAGCAGGTGGAGGCTGATGGGAGGAAAGGTCTGTCTTCACAGTGAGCTCATTTCTCTCAAGCTTAGAACATGGCAGCAGTAGCACCTGCTGCCCCTGTCACAGCAGAGCCGGGACCACGGGACCATGGCTGGCAGTGCAGCACCGGGGGTGGGGGGGGGAGGGGTGGAGCTGACAGAACCCTCGTCCTCGCCTAGTCCCGTCTCATCTGCCCACTGGACAGCAGGGTCACTCTTTCCATCTATGGCTCACACACCACATGGGTCTGGGCTGGGATGGAAAGAACAATTCAGCCAGACACCAGGGCAGTTTCCATGCACACCCCGCTGATTCCCTCCTCCTGAGGGTCTGGGGACGGGCTCAGTGCGCCTGAGTCACTGTCAGCCTCCCCAGCAGAGAGAGCATCAGCTGAGCAGAGTCAGCAGCTGGGAGCCAGGAAATACATGGAAAGTGGGCTTCAAAATGGTCCCCTGGCCCAGGAGAAAGGGCCAGGCATTCAGAAAGACCCAAAGCCCTGGTTCATAAGGATCTCGTGGAGAAGGGTGCGTAGGCGCAGTGGGAGGAGCTCTGATGCCCTTCGTATTAGGGAACCGAGGGGGTGGGGCGCTGCGGCCCGGTCTGGTCTGCACTTTCTGGGGATCTGCCTTCAAAACTCACTTCCTCCACATGAGTCATGACGGCTACCACTCGTGAAACGAAGGGAATTTCAGCACAGCCTGAATTTAGGTTGGGCTACCAGGCCCTTCTCGACACATCCTACTCCTGAGCTTCCTGCCTGAGTTCTTTGTCTCCATTCTGTCCACTGCCCCCAGTTCATCTTAAAAGAAAGAAGGGGCACACGCCTCGCCCCATTACCTGGCTTAAAAATTCTCTGTGGCTCTTCCTTCTGCAAAGAACAAAATTCCAACTATCTAGCCTGGATTTCATGTTCCTCTACGACCTGGCCCCTCTGGCTCCCTGTTCCCAAGGAGGCATGGGTTCTGCGGGGAACCTGGGGTTACTCCAAGGTGACTGTCATAGTGACTGACAGCAAGCTGGGTGGCAGCAGTGTTTTTCAGGTGCCACCAATTGGTATCCAGCTCATGACTCCTAGCTGAGGGACCTGCAGAACCTGAGGGGGTTTGGAGAGGGTGCCCTGCTGAAGAAGTTCAGCGAGAACTAGATGGAGGAAAAGTCCAGCCCTCGCCTGCGGGGAGGCCGCTGGTCTGAGGAAAGGCTGAGCGCTCTGAGTGAGGCCTCTAGTTTACTGTGTAACCAGATGCAAGTCCCTAAACCTTTTTTGTCCCTGTTTCCTCATTAATTACACATGGATGATAGCACCAGTCACAGCTATCTCAATGAAGTGAACACAATACCACCACCTTAGTCCCGGGGCCTCTGTTATGTCACTGTTAAGACCCCTGGGGTTCAGTTGAGCCCATCTTGGCTGCCACATGAATTCAGCCACGTCCATGGCGACAAATCTCATATTCTCTGGATATGAAAGGTTCCTAAGGACCGTGGCTCTGTGCTTTCCTACGACAGGCTCAGCATGAGGCCCTTATCGGCTATGCAGCCTGGCTGCCCGGGAAGCCAGGCTGCGACTCGGCAGGTGCGCTGAGCCCTCTGAGGAGCTGGGCAGAGCCAAGGAGGAGCCTGGAAATCTAGCTCGGTTGCCGGCCACTCTTTCTTCCCACCAGCACACTGATTCTACCCCAAGCACCAAGACCTGCCCACCTAGGAAGGATCCAGACCACCCTCCCTTGGCCTTCTCCTGCCTGTGTCCCTGCTGTTCTTCCTTCTCTGTTCCATGCACTTTTCATCTGGACTCCTCTCCCAACCTGGCAGGAGGAGCTGGCCACAGCGGGAGACACAACAAGGCCTTCCCATACTTCTGACACCCTGATGCTCCCAGGCCGAAACGAGATTGCCTCCCAACCACGTCCACACATGTGCCGTCCACGTGCCAGGCACCGTGTAGGGATCCAGCAAGAAGCACAAAAAACCATAACAGAGATCTCTGCCTGCAGGTGCTCACAGGTCAATGGAGGGACGGACGGAAGGGAGAAGGCAGCCAGGCGCGACAGGGAAGCGCAGAGGAGGCCCGGGGCCAGTGGGGTGGGAGAGCATCAGGAAAGGATCCCAGAGACAAGGCTTTAGTTGAATCTTCAAAATCACGCAGGAGGTGGACAGGTCAGGCCCTCCCATGAACTGCATGTGAGCCTGTGTGGCAGGTGGGGCTTTTGCGGACATGGCTGTGTGCAGGCATGTGCTACATGAGAGCTGGCCCAGGGGCTCCGAGGCCCCACTGCATTGCAGCCAGAGGTGCATGGAGCTAAGGGACAAGAACGAGAAGCAGCCCTGTGTGTGTGACATGCTGGCTGGCGGAGCTGGAGCAGGAGTACGTCCAGGGACAGAGAACTGCGTGTGCAAAAGCAGAGAGCGTGAAACCACACCACCTGTTTGGGGAGCTCCATGTCACTCAGGATGTCTAGAAGGTGGGACTGAGCCAAGCCGGACAGGAGTCAGGGGACAGGTCATGTGGAGCCATGGGCGCCATGTTGTGGAGGTCACAGTGATGGGAAGTCACTGAAGGGGCAGGGTTTTCTGGGTCAGAGGACTAGACGCCACCCAGGCAAAGCCAAGTGAGCCCCAAGGCTCTGCTCTGCACAACCCTTTGGAAGCTCGTCCTTGTCTTCCTCACTGAAGGCAGGGCCAGTCCCCTCGCTTCTTCCATTCTGCCAGCCCCTCCTCGGCACATGGCCAAGGATGGGACCCTCAGTGGTACATTTCCGGGAATTTGTGTCTATGGTAGTGTTGGGAAAAACAGCTGTGTCAGGGCTTGCTTGCTTGTACTTTGCCTGATTAGTGAGTGAGCATGTGGCAGCGTCATGTGTGCACAGCCTACGTAAGGCTACAGGTGCTTGCCCTCAAGGCGGATTACGGATTGCCTGCCATCACTGTGAAGGCCATTTTGCTGTTCATTTGCTTGCGGCTATGAGAAGCAGTTTTCCCTGGCTGTGTGCTCCCTCACTGCTAGGAGACTAATAAACGGAATGGCCCAACTCTTCTGGTTCCACAGCTCCTCTACCATCTGCCAGCATCCAGTGTGAACCTGCCTGGCCTCGGCCACCGCTTTAAGGGTAGAAAAGAGCAAGGATTTAGGAATCAGGCAAAAGCTGGCTTCACTCCTTACACCTGTTTTTTCATCTGAAAAGCAGAGAGTTCATCCCCTTTCTCACAGGACTATTGACAGGTGAGATGATGCAGACAGCAGGTCGTATCAGTTCCTGGCACCTAGTGGGACAGTTTCTAGTATTTTAAATGTTCAGAAGAGGAAGAGGGGTTGGAGGGGGCTGAACCAGCCGGCGGTGCTGTTATGGGAGGTGAGTGGGGTTGGGGCTGGCACCACATTCCTCCTCCCACCGTAGGAGTTCCAGACCCTGGATTCACTGGAAGGTAGGGATACAGGGGCCAGGACTCCCATGCTCCCCATGTTCCCAGTATCACACCGGCGCTAGCTGAACCCGTGCTCTGCCCTTGCCCGGGGCGGGTTCCAGTGCCTTTGGGGGACGCTGCAACAGTAGGGAGCAGACTCGGGCCTGCCCACATGCCCACTTGGGCGCAGACAGGGACGCTGACTGAGCACTCCAGCCCTGCCCTCCTCTAGGGCCTGGCCTAACCTCTCTCCCAGCTCCAACTCCAGCCCTGAGTTGAAGAACTGACAACCAAGAGAGCGGGAGAGTCATGACTCCCGGGGACGGAGAAGCAGGCGGTCCCTGTGCTGTGGGGAGCTAGACCCCGCAGCTGGCCTCCTCTGGGACGTCCTGCCTGGGCTCGCGTGATGGCGGGGGGAGCTCAGAGTCACACAGCTGGCTGAGCAGAGCGCCTTTGGAGCCAGGCCTCCTCTTAGTTCAGTCCTCTTCCCCTTCCACTTTGGCAGCTGTTCTGAGAAAAAAGCCAAGGTGCCTGTGGGGCAGCCATGTTAGGCTTGCTCACCAGTGTACCAGCTGCAAGCCCTTTACTTGATTAGTGTGAGAGCACGTGGCAGAGGCACGTGTGTGTGGCCTATGAAAAGCTTTGGGTGCTTGCGCTCGATAGAGATGGGGGACTGTAGATGGCGGGTTGCCTGCCCGCCTCTGTGAGGGGCCATTTTGATGTTTGTGTGCCTGAGAGGCGGTTTCCCCTGCCTGTGTGCTTGTCGTCGTTGTGAGACTTTATTAAATGGAATGGCCCAACCTTTTATGGCTCTGCAGTTTTTCTACCGTCTGCCCAAATCCAATGTGGACCTGCCTGGCCTCAGCCACTGGCATTGCAGTGCCACAATTCAAAGGGGCCTAGGGACATCTGTCACAGTAAGGGCAGGGCTAAGCAGAGGCCTCGGCTGCCAAACTCACAGCAACACCCAGGAAAGAGCTGATGGCGCGCGGCGGCAGGGAGAGCCCTGGTTTCACTTCCCCCCTCCCAGCCCTGCCTGCAGAGTCAGGAGGCCGCAGAGGGGTCCCGAGAACACACACAGCTGGGCTTTTCCTACCCTCCCCGGGGCGGCTGTGAGGGGAAGGGCCCGCAGCCCCGCTGCCGGGTCAGGCTGGCCTAGCACAAAGGCCAGGACCAAGGAGCATGTGTGGTGACTTCCAGGAGGGGCTGACTGCCCCGTGACCCTAGGTCTCTGTTAGCAAGCAGCAGCAGTTATTCCAGTCCCACCTCCCCCTGCCCGGCACTAGTTACTGAGTAACCAAGTCCAATATAGAGGAGGACTTCCTATCTCTTAACGATTATCTGACAGTCCAACATCCTTCTTCGAAGGAGCATGATAATGGCTTTATCAACCAGGTTAAGACTTTGCACTAGGAATGCTTCTGAGCTAGGAAAGAACAACTTGTCACAAAGTAACAACAGATAAAAAACAAAGAAAGGACCTATTACCACCCAAAGGTCCTACCACCAGTACAAAAACAGAAAATAGGAAACAGCATTCAGAGGGGCGTGGACCTCAGGAGACGGTGAAAATCAGTCCCTTTCCCACGTGGCTCCCCAGTCAGTCAGCCCTGCCCCGACGCCCGTGTCAGGCCAGTGGGGACTTAAACTCCCTCATCAATAAGTCCTATTCCCTGCCTTAACCAGGGGCTGCTAGTAGATGTCTAGGGCTTCTAACACAGCCATGTGACAGGTTGGGTTGGCTGTGGCTTCAGGTGACCTTAGCACTTGCCCTGAGAAAACAGACTCGGTGGCCTCCCCTTGGATGTGCCTGTTCCAGGATTCAGCAGATCAGGTCTGGGAGGGCCTCTGAGCACTGAGGACATGAAACCCTCAAGGGAAAGAGAGGCAGCCCAAGGAATCCTCTATCTGTAACCCTTCCTTCTGCTGGGACATGAGCGATTGTCAGAGAAGTCAAGTTGACTCAGAGTTTGGCCCCAAGATCCTTTCCATAGAAGGAAGCCAGTGGCTAGTAGCTACCAGGAGCCCAGGACTTTATAAAACAAAGGAGTAAATAACATAATTCTCTTTTTTAGGAAAGAGGAAATTATAGGTTGTTTTGCTTGGAGAAGGAAGCTAAGTAGGGGAACCCTGAGCATTCAGACAGAATGAAAAGGTGTGGCTTTAAGCTTTAGCATGAGGTTTTGTTCAGGCACCTGGAATGATTTGGAAGAGTGTAGAGTTGGTAGGGTAGGAAGAGGTGGTCAACAAGTATTAAGTTGGTCATTCTTCTGAAGAAAGGCTATGCAAACAGCACGGACAGAAAGGATGGAAACGTGTTAGCTAAGTGCTGCTCAGAAAGGTCAGACAATGGCTCTCCTCTCAGGATTCTGTGGAGGCCCAGCCCCATGCGTCACCCTCATCCACTCCTACTGAGCATGAGGGATCCAGGGGACGAGGCATGAGCTAGAGGCCACACAAGAGCAGCGATACTACCCACGTCAAATGCCATTTCAAGGATAATCAGATAAGGGATCATGGGCTTTAGGGACTCAACCTCTTGTGTCTGTCCTCAGTTCTGTGTGACTCTCAGACAGTTCCTCTCTGAACTCAGTGTTCACTGGTACAGCTCGACTGGAAGAAATAAGGCCTTGGCCAATCACTTGGAACATTCCAAAACCCTTGCTGCCTTCTGGTACAGCCCATGGGGCCTCAGTCAGACAGCCCCACCCAAAGCCAGGAAGGTACACACCAGTCTGCTTAGTAAGGAGGGAAAGAGGAAACAGCCCGGGTGGAGTGGGGGGAGGGCAGGGGGGGAGGAAGCAGAAGCTGCTGGGGGAGAGGGCAGCAGTCACACCAGTGGGTGGGGAGGGGCCGCAGGGTCACGCGCTCACTCTGCAGGACCAGCTCTGACCTAAGAGGAAGACGCAGTGCCCAGTGCGACCAGGACAGTGCGCTTGGCTCTCCAGGTTCTGCTCCAGACCCCTCCCCTCCAGAGCGTTCTTTCCCTATCACAGCTTGTTTTACTGAGCCCTTCCCGCTACCCTTACCACTACTTCTTTGCAGTTGCCAGGAAAATAAGACAAAATAAAGCTATCTTGGCTGCACTGGGGGCCCTGATCAAGGTCATTGCAGAACAGGGAAAAGAACATTAGACTTAGACCAAAATAGTATGAGTCTTAATTTCTGGTTCTGCTGCCTACTTGTGACCTTGGGCAATTTGATTAATCTCTCTAAGCCTCAGATTGATCTTCTTTAAATAAGATAATAAATCCTGCCACACAAGATTGTGATAGTGTTAAACAAGGCACAATGGCTCTGCAGCGTGAGCCCTCAGCAAACCCTGGAGGCAGGGCTGTCCATACTAGCAGCGGCCACCAGCCAGCCTTGGCCTTTCCAGCTCCCGTGGGAAGATTCTGATGTGGAAAAGAGCGAGGTGGGCGTTCACGGCTCCTGCCTTCTTGCCTCCGCTCCCTAGTCCTGCTCACCCAGCCGGTCCCTCCTCCCACAGGCTTCTCTTCTGCCCTCACAGAGCCCCAGGAAATGGGCCCAGCCCCATAAACAGAGCCCCAGTCATCTCTCCGGCTAGATGCCCATGTTGCCAGCTGTCCCCAGACATGTCCTTGCAGACATTGACACAGACGGCCACTGACTGGGCCCAGAGCTAGGGAAGACTCTGAGAGGGCATGAACTGGCTATCCACTGCAGCCTGACAGGGTCTGGTGGGGGCAGAAACTCTGCAGTTTCTGATTTTTCTTTTTCAATTTCTATTTATTGATTTTAGCAAGAGAGGAAGGGAGAGAGGGAGAGACAGGAACATTGGGCTGCTCCTGTATGTGCCCTGACCAGGGTTCAAAGAGGCAATCTCTGTGCTCCAGGACAATGTTTCAACCAACCGAGCTATCTGGCCAGGGCTGCAGTGTCTGACTTCTGCTTGCACACCTGAGCTGGCTGCCTCTCGGCCTCGTTTCCAGGGACTGGAGATGCTCCTTCAGCCCCATGTACCTGCACCTACACGTTATGGTCTTTAACAGACAGGCGACACCTTTACTTCCTGGCCTTTGCTCCAGCCCTCTGCTCCTACCTCCAGCTCCACCAAGTCACACGTTACCTTTTCCTCCTAATGAGGGGAAATCCCTCCCTCACGGAAACTCACAAGCACCTAGGAATTACCCAGTATTAACTGGAAGCTAGGCACCGGGATAAGGGCTTTAAATGAGTGCTCATTTAATTTCACCAAAATCCTGTGACACAGGTACACTGTTATTTCTATTTTATAGACAAGGACCTGGAGCTTTCGAGAGATTAATTGATTTGTCTAAGGCCAAATGGCCATGTGATCTTTTCCCCTTCCCATACTCTCATCAGGAGGACAACTTGGGAGTCAGGTTAACCTGGTTTCAAATTCCAGTTCAGCCATTACCAGGCTGTGTGACGCCAGCCAAGCAACATAGCTTCTCTGTGCCTCAGTGTATTTATGTCCAGGTGGGGAAACTTTGCAGTGAACTACAAATAAGCAATGCCTGACACCAACTAGTAGGAAAAGCAAGTAGAAAAACAGTCTATAGTTGGTGTCTAGTTGGTGCTTAACAAGAGCCTGTCACGACCTAAGTACTTTGGGCACTGCACCTCGTTTAACCCTCACAATCACTTATGAGGTAGATGTTACTCTCACTTGATAGACAGGGAATCCAAAGTTCAGGCCAATCCACCCTAGCTATGTCTAGGCAGTCTAGCTAAGTCTGCTTTCTTCACTTCACTTAAATGCCCTCCGTGGGGACATGTGCAAGCAGTGAGTTTGGTAATAAGAGCACACACCCCCTCTCCAGTCTGATCCTCGGTTCCAAGAAGGTAGGACCATGTCTTATTCATCTTTGTAGGCCTCAAACCTCAACATAATGATGTGCCTATAGTAGCAATTATATTAACATTTAGTGTTTCTTACTAGTCTGAACCTATATTCATGAGGAAAGAAATAAAAGAATACTTATTGGGCGCCCTCCATTAGCGACAGGGGGTCAAGAATGGTCACATCCCACGTTTATCGTCTAGAACCGACCTTTTTCTGATGAAGAAAGTGCAGCTTAGAAAAGCTGCCTGCACAGGCACACAGTGGTGGAGGCGTTCCAGTGCAGATCTGTCCTACATCTGGGAGAGGCTGGCTACACAGTAGTTGGACTCACACTTTAAGAAGTGTGTGAACAATGTGTGTGGCTACAGAAAGTTGTGTTGTGTATTTGTGAGCCCTTCTACAGTGCTGGTGTGGGACAGGCTGTTTATCAATAGCCACCACCCCCATATCCCATCCCCCCTTCTCTGAAACCTACGTTACTTGGGTAAACAATACAGCTAATGTCTATGAATGAGACTCTGCTAGGAGCAGCCTAGACGGAGAGGCACAGCTTTGTATATATAATAATGAGGTGTGTTTATGTTTACTAAGAAGAAAAAGAAAAGTTTTATTCTAAAGTAAAATGGCTGGTTGTTCCAGAATATGAAAGAGGACAATGAATGACGATACCTGAATGGATAAATTTGTAGGTTTGTGGACAGGGAATTGACTTGTACATATAATGAGTCCAAAAAGAAGCAATTATGTGTGGTTGGAATTTTGTCAAAGCTGGCTAAGTTTTTAATTCATATTATTTTTAAAAAGAGTCTGTGGTTCCTTTAGTATTAAGTATTGTCAATTCAAAAGCAGAATTCGGGTTTTTCTCTGCTAAAAGTCACAAAATTTTCTTGAATATTGGTTATTGGTCTGCACTCAATAAGAGGTATAGAATATCATCTTTGTACCTCCTGTGTCATCTGCCTCGATAGCACACATTCTGTTTCACCAAAATAATTTTTCATACATTTTAAAACAAAGAAATCCCTTTTAGGAAAGAGTTGTTTCTTTATAATGTTATCTTCTATGTTTATTTTTAAGTGTAGCATTATCACTTTCAAATGGGTGGGACAAGTATTGGTGCTTAGCACCCATGACAAGCATTTGCATCTCCTTCTTTGGATGTTGCCTTCCCCAAATCAAATCCTAAATGCAAAATAAAACACAACATTCAATCATTATCTAGATATTTTGGGGTGAGGAGGATTGGCTTTTTTTTGTTTTGTTTTGCATAGTTCAGGAACAGCCAAATTTCCTTGTTAGCTGCATTAGTCTTGTCATGAATTCTCATCAGATCCTTCACTTTAGAAAATTATCAGTAATAAATTAATCTGTGCCTTTTTTTGTCTTTGTCACCTCCAGGTAGTTTTTGTTTTACTCTGATGCTTCCTAAAGGCTCTGCAATCAGCTATAGGTCAAAGGTCTTATCTTTAACAACCAAGGACTAGCTCAGAAAAGCAGTGTACCAGGCACTTGCTCGTGGTCACAGGCTTCTGATGGCATCACTTAGGATTTTTAAAACTCTTTGGACAAAAAGCAGACAGGTTTATGAGATTGTTAACCCAATTCAGTGGAACAGGAATTAATCACATAGGACTGAATAATAGGTGAGAGATGATTGCTGTTTGTGTTTGGGATATTGTTGATGTTGTTCTAGTGTTCTATTTTCTGGATATATAAGGAAGTATTTTCTCTTCCTTCTTAAGCTATAGATAACTCATAACAATTTAGTAGACTCTTTATAAACCGAAATGAAACAATTGTAAATACCTTATTATCCCTACCTGATTGCCCAGAATTCATAAACTTTTATTGAGTCTTCTTGCTTTTCATAGGAATATGGTTATTTGCAAAAGTTCAATAAGAATCTGTCTTTTTTAAACCATAGCATAATTAGAAGAATTGGTTATGTAACCAAGGCCTTCCCTGGAATGTCGTAATTGACAATGATGCTCACTTAATCAGATATAACCTGCCCCTTTTAAGGAGCCAATGCTCATAAAACCCGCCCAAGAAAACTGGCTTACTGTTCCCTTTTGGCAAACAAGGAAGGTCACTCCCTGCCATCCCAGGAACTTTAGGATATTTTGGGGGCCTCAAGAAGGGAGGAATTTGCCCAAATTTATAGGTACAGCAGGTAAAACCTAGTGGAGAGAGTTTCTTGGCTTAGCTTCCTAATCTCAGAACAGTAAAGAATAACAAGCTTTTAAAAGTTCAATCTAAGATTCCTAATAAAAAATTCCAGCAAAGCAAACTTAACAAGGCCTGCATTATAAATTAGCACTCTTGCGCCTGACCTGTGGTGGCGCAGTGAATAAAGCGTCAACCTGGAACCCTGAGCTTGCCTGGTCAAGGCACATATGGGAGTTGATGTTTCCTGCTCCTCCCCCCTCCTCCCTCCCTCCCTCCCTCTCTCTCTCTCTTTCTCTCTCCCCTCTTTAAAATGAATAAATAAAATCTTTAAAAAAATAAGTAAATAAATAAATTAGCACTCTTGCTACACCTAAATAATCAGATCAAATCTAATTAGACAAACCTTATGTTAATCTTTGTTGGTGACTAATTTTGATCAAAACAGGAGACTGTAGAAAAAATTTTGTTTCAGTGGCAAACAGTGCATCTAGAGGACTCCTCTCCAGATTATCTGACTCTAGTGTCTCATTGACCATAATCTATTTTAAAATGCTTTGAAGTGGTAGGAAATGAAATCATACAAAATATGTCCATGAACTGATAAAGCTTCAATAAATAGTCTTCCCTCCTAACCTGTGGAAACAAGTTTTGCCTCAATATTGCTGACTTATAAATGGATATATTCTTTGGATTCTCTCTTTTTAAAACTGTGGTAAAATATACAGTGGTGGGAGTCAGTCGGTTCCCACTGGTTCGGCAGAACCAATACCTAATTTTTTGAGTTCGGCGAACTGGTTGTTAAAATGGCACTTGTAATCAGGGTTCTTTCTAAGGTGGGTACCTGGGTAGCTGCCCAATGTGGAAATCACAAATTTACATCCCTTACTCTTTTTTTTAATTTTTTATTTTATTTTACTTTTAAAATTTTATATTATTGATTTTTAAAATTTTTTTTTACAGAGACAGAGAGAGAGTCAGATAAAGGGATAGATAGGGACAGACAGATAGGAAGGGAGAGAGATGAGAAGGATCAATCATCAGTTTTTTGTTGCAACGCCTTAGTTGTTTACCGTGGGGCTACAGCAGACCGAGTGACCCCTTGCTCGAGCCAGTGAACTTGGGTACAAGCTGGTGAGCTTTGCTCAAACCAGATGAGCCCATGCTCAAGCTGGTGACCTCGGGGTCTCAAACCTGCATCCTCCGCATCCCAGTCCGACGCTCTATCCACTGTGCCACTGCCTGGTCAGGCGCTTACTCTTTTTTTTAACGTTCATCTGCACAACAGCATAAGCGCCTGTAGTAATGTTCATTCCATCCATAAGTGAAAAAAATTGCAAGTGAGGACAGCCAATCAAGAAGCAATATAGAACTATCTTTTTTTTCTTTTTTTTAGAGAGGAGAGGGAGAGACAGAGAGAGAGAGAGAGGAGAGACAGAGAGAGAGAAGGGGGAGAAGCTGGAAGCATCAACTCCCATATGTGCCTTGACCAGGCAAGCCCAGGGTTTCGAACCGGCAACCTCAGCATTTCCAGGTCGACGCTTTATCCACTGCGCTGCCACAGGTCAGGCTAGAACTATCTTAAATAACGGTTTATTGGTTTTTTGTCAGGTATTATTTTATATTTTTACATTAATATTTTAAAACGTATAATCTAGTTTTCTGTACCTCTTTTATTGTTCTTATTTAAGTATTAAATGCATGAAATAATAAACTACCTTCTTGAATATCATTTTTTATACTTAAAATGGTCATTAGGACAGAGAACTGGTTGTTAAATTATTTGAATCTCAACACTGAAAAAAATATATATAACATAATTTACCATTTTAACCATTTTTAAGTGAACACTTGAGTGGCATTAACTCTCTCCACACTGTTTACAACCATCACTACCACCCTTCTCTAGGATCTTTCCAGTTTCCCAAACTGAAACTCTGTCCCCAAGAAACAATAACTCCCACGACCCCGTGTCCTAGATTTTCTTTTGTCTAGATTACATCTTCTGATTCGCTCATTATGAGTAAAATAAAAATTTTAACACATGTTCATTTTTATATCCTTATGAGAGTCAGGTTTTATCTTTTTCTGAAAAATATATTTTAACTACCTTAAACTTCAAAAAGGCCAAATAAGTCAGGTACAGAAGTGAAGAGGGCTGGAGGTAATAAGCACTGTCCCCAACAGGAAAGTGCCCCGGGCGACCCTCCAGCCCAGAACTGAGGGGTTAGGAAGGTGGGATGTTCCGTCCTAAAACTAGACTGCGCTGGTCACGTTAAGAGCACCTGCCCTATCTAAAGGGGGCTCCTTAAGTCTTATTAGCAAAGGGAGAGCGGAAAGCTCTGCACCTCCACCCCTAAGTCTCAGGGCCTGGAGCCCCCAAGGCAAACTCCCAGGACCACTGAATTCTGGCAGTTGTGATATCCAAGGGCGAAGGGGACCAAACGGGACACTCCACGACTACAGTGGCCACTTTTCAGGAACTCCACACCCCGGGCCTCAAGTCCAGATTCGCACGGGTGCTCAATGATATGAAAGTGAGGGGCCCTGCAGGTTCGCCCCCGCGGCCCCGGGGTGGTGTGTGGTGGTGGTGGTGATTGAATGTATGTGCTGCGTGGGTGTGTGCGCACACCAGCCATTCATTTCCACGTTCCTGCCGGCTCCGCTGAAGAAGCCCAGGCTCCCGCTGAGAGGCCGCCAGCCGCCCTGTCCCTCGTCCCCACGCTCCCCGCCCGCCGCAGGGACGCTGCCCCGGGATGCGTTCTCTGCCTGGAGCTGCTTACCAGCTGTCCCTGGAGAAGGCACGGAGGAACCAGATGCCAGGAGCCAAGGAGGACCGCATCTTGCCTGTGGTGCGGGAGGAAGGCGGCGAGGTAGACGGAGTAGAGCACAGGGCTGTGCGTCCCCGCCCGTAGCAGCTGGATTTAAATGCCCCGCCGGTCGGCCCGCCCCGGCCCTGCCACCGCAGCCCGGGAGCTCCCGCCCCCTTGCACCCGACCGCCCTCGAGATCGCACCCAGCGTCAGCAACCCTCTCATCCTGCAGCGGGTCCGCCAGAACCATGTTCTCCTGCTTCACCTTGGGCGGGGGCCCGCCTCGCGCAGACCTTCCGGGCTGCTCTTGCCCCGCACTCCCCGCGAACCGAAAGCCACACCCACACTTCTCAGCTCTCCCTGGTGTTGCGTCTGTCGCAGCTGTTCTTGCTGTGCCTTCCTGTCCCGAGAACTGGTGTCCCCAACACAGAGAGGAAACTGAGGCACACTGGAGCGCTAGAGCTGACATCGGTGGTCCTTACATTACACCGCTGAGTGCAGGCACTTCTCGGAGCGCAGGGGATATTTCGGGGAGTTACACTACCGGTACCTCCAGCCTGGACAGAAGTTTCCTGTCCCTCAGACCCTGTGTTACACTAGACAGGACCCACCACGCCCCTCAGAGAGACTGGGCAGCCCGCGAAAGGCCAGTCTTTCTCCACAGTGCTCTTCTGGCCTCTAGCCTGACAGTTCCCTGGTTGTTCCAACTACAGAAAGAAGATACTGTGAGATCTTTGAATATGAACCCAAGGGTAAACTGCAGAGGGGCTGGAGAGGGAAGCATTCCCCCTGAGAATAAAGTTGTTAATAGAACATAAAATACGATTGTTTTAGTGCAAATGGCTTCAGCTCTGACTCCACCCTGTCCCTAATTCCTGGGAGTGCCCAGGCCCTAAGTGCAAGGTCTGAAAGTGGCGCAACAGCTCCACCAAACAGGTTAGGACCCAGAATAATGAGCTGGGCTGCCACCAGCAAAGAGAGGTAAGAGAGGTAGGTGTAAAGCCCTGTGTGAATGCCAAACAGTCAGGGGTGCAGGGTCAGCAGCAGAAATAAAGACAACAACAAGCAGAGGTCAGAAGGTAAAGGGATAGGGAGGAAAGAAGAAAGGGGTTATGGAGTCAATACTAAATGATGTAAGGTACAGAGAAGCAAAACACCAAAGGAAGAGCACCGCTAACAGCAGCTAACTTAATCCTTAATACACCGCACACTGTTCCCAGGTGGATAATCATTCATTCTATTCATATGGAAGAGTGACTATATGTCTTGGTTTGTCTGGGACAATTCCAGGAGATACTTGCTGTCCAGACCAGCTCTGGAGTAATAAACAACACACATTAGGCTTGTAAGAATGCAGGTGGAAAGAAGGGGGTGGAAAGCAAACTAGAATAATTAGCTAATATCCCCAGGAAGACAGCTACTTGTTTCTCAGGGGCTAAAAGGAAGGAGAAAGTTAGAATACAAAGGAGCCAAGAAAGTGGCTGCAGTTACTTGATACTACACAGGAAGTGCACATGAAACCACTAAGGGAAGGGAAGGGTCCGTCTCCAGGGCTCCAAACTTGCTATCCAGACTCCAATTATATGCAAAACCCGTATTTCCATTTCAGACAGAGAAGCCAAGGAATAAAGCTCATGACTGCTCATTTTCACTGCCCTCTATTTGTCGGGGGCTGGAACTCTCAGTGAGACATTAACAATATGCCCTCATGGTGGCGCGGCTATTATTCATGGAGTGCCAACAAGTAGCTGGGTGCAAGGCCAGTCCCAAGACGGTCTTTGCCTTATTCCAGTTACTCCTGTGAATTCCAGCTGTACATTCCTGCTTCAGGGGCAAGGATGGCAGCAGGAACAATCCTATTAATGTTCCTCTCTTGCTCCTGTGGGCGAGCTGGACAATCTCTTTGCTTCCTGCTACACAGGGGAGTGCCAAAGAAGGATGCCATGGCTCAGATGCTCCTTTCACTCACCTACACACTCTCCTCTCCTGACTCACCTTCCTGTGATCTGGCACCCCTTTCACACCACCTCCTCAAACCCTGCAGGGTGTGGACAGTAGTATCTGAAGGAAATGAGGGAAGGGATGAGCTACCGAATCAGAAACTGAAGGAAAAGATTCTCAGTTCTTATTGTGAATAGAACTTTAATTTCCAAAAAATACTTACTATGGTTTCATAGTATCAAACACCTGTAAGGCAGGAGCTGTTAATGGCCTTCTGACCCACTAAAAACCAGTTCCTACGACTGGCAAGCTCTACTGACCATCCATGGCAGTTATGGGTAGCCAGTTATCTGTTTAAGCCTTTCAGACATGGCAGCAAGTGTCCTCCCCGTTTTCTTCAAAGGGACACAGGGAACTGACTGCTTGAGAAAGTCTATGAAAATATGCCACTAGAAAACAGAACCCCCACCTGACCAGGCAGTGGCACAGTGGATAGAGTGTCAGAGTGGGATGTGGAGGACCCAGGTTCGAGACCCCCAGGTCACCAGCTTGAGCACGAGCTCATCTGGTTTGAGCAAGGCTCACCAGCTAGGAACCAAGGTCACTGGCTCTAGCAAGGGGTCACTCGGTCTGCTGTAGCCCCCAGGTCAAGGCACATATGAGAAATCAATCAATGAACAACTAAGGAACCAAACGCAATGAAGAAGAATTGATGTTTCTCATCTCTCTCCCTTCCTGTCTGTCTGTCAATATCTGTCCCTCTCTCTGACTCTGTCTCTCCCACACACAAAAAAGAAAACAGAACACCAAATGTCAGCACACACACACAAGCATCATTCTTTGAACATACCTGCTTCCTCCTACTTCTTACTAAACAAAGAATAGCATACTTTTTCTGATAGAATCAAGACCCAGACCCTTAATTAATGAGACAGGAGTTGGGATATTAGGAGAAATAGAGATTTTTTACCCTTTTGAAGATTCAGTTTCTTATTAGGCTTTTTTATTGAGTGGCCAAGTGGTGTAGTGAAAAGAACATGGGCTTTGAATAGAGCTAATCCTGGTGCAGACACTACTACTCTGAGCCTCAGTCCCCGTATCTGTAAGATGCAGATGGTTAACACCTACCTTGCAGAAAGGCTGTGAGAATTAAACATTATGCATAAAAAGTACCTGACCACATTGGTAAGTGGAACAATGATTATGCATGCATGAGCTTATATACAGTACTAGGATCAAATATTGATGACATTGATAGAAACCAATGATCTTTAAAAGTGAAAAAAAATATATAGGGGTCAAAGGATCAGAGTTCTCAAAAAGTGTCAATGGGGCCTGACCAGGTGGTGGTGCAGTGGGATAGAGCGTCAATCTGAGACAATGAGGACCCAGATTCAAAACCACAAGGTCACCAGCTTCAATGTGGGCTGATTCGGCTTGAGTGCGGGCTCACCAGCTTGAGTGTGGGATTATAGATGTGACCCCATGGTTGCTGGCTTGAGCCCAAAGGTCACTGGATTAAAGCCCAAGGTAACTGGCTTGAGCCCAACGTCACTGGCTTGAGTAAGGGGTCACTGGCTTGGCTGGAGCCCCCAGTCAAGGCACTTATGAGAAGCAATCAATGAACAACTAAAGTGCTGCAACTACGAGCTGATGCTTCTCATCTCTCTCCCTTCCTGTCTCTGTCTCTCTCTTTCACTAAAAAAAGAAAAAGAAGTGTCAATGGGTATAAAAGAACAGGTTTAACCTGCCAAATCTTTAATATCTTGTGTGCACATGTGTATGTGTATGAATGTGCATATATGTGGGTATCTGCGTGTGAATATATACAACTTCACTCACTGAGGTATTGTAAACATCAAGATAATATGTTGAATAATTTCAAACTGACAAGGATGAATGTATGGGTTGAGAAAAGTGTCATAAAAATGAACAATGCTATTATTATCTCCAATATGTCAGATGTTGAAATCTTATTTTCTTTCACCCTGGTTGGGTGGTTCAGTTGGTTGGAGCGTCACCCCAATGAGCTGGGGTTGTGGGTTGGGAACATGCAGGAATCAGGCAGTGAATGCATAGATGGGTGGAGCAACAAATTGATGATCTCTCTTTTTCTTCCTCTCCTTCTAAAATTAACAGATAAAAACTAAAAAATTATTTCCAGCTAACACAGTCAAAAGAGATAAGAAAGGTGATCATGTATCCAAAAAGATGCTTCTCAATAAAAGCCACTGTTCTAGAAGGGCTTGGCAAAGACAGCCCTTGCCTTGATATAACTGTAGGGGCTTCAGTCTATTTAAGACTGGACTGATGGATTGCATGGCCTGAAGAATGGGCTTTGGAGACCACTATCAGCCAATCAAGGGCATAGCCCTGCTTTCATATGGTCAACTAGTGGTGGCAGCAGGTATATTCAAGGACAACCTGAAAGGAGGCAGTCCTCAGAAAGGGAGAAGGAAATTTGGCAAGTGGTTAAATTATTATAGTCTCCCAAAGTCACTTTGCTCAGGGGGAAAAATTAAAAGGAATATATGGTAATGCTAAAGGGAGGCAGCCTCAGGTGGCCTAGTCATATAAGCTGAGGACAATTTTAGTTGCTCCAGTATCTGAAAGTAGCAATGCATTTATTCATTTAACAAACACTTGTTAAGTGCCAACTATGTGCCAGGCACAGTGCTATATACTGATGAATAAGACAGCCACAGCCCAAACCTCAAAGAATTTACAGTTGAATGGGACAGAGCTGCATGGAGACATAATTCCATCTCAAAGAGCTCTAGTAGAATAAGAAATAGCTTATAGAGCTATGTGCATACTGCTGGGCAACTAAGTGTTCTGAGGCTTCACAGTAGGCAACATACAGTATAGAGAGTGCATGCCAAGCAGAAAGAGAACGGCAGGGCTAACAGAGTGTGTGGGCACTAGTACGAGCACAGCAACAAGGTATGACAAGGCAGGGTGTGTTTCAGAAATGGCACGGGATTCTGTAGCTGAGTACCTGTGCACGGTGAGCAGTTGCAGAAGACATGGCTCTTACTACTCGTGCTGGGGTAGTGAAAAGCCTTAAAAGTCAACACTAAGGAGTTGGAATTTTATCCTTTGGCCAGCTGGGTGTATGACAAGGAGGTTTTTAAGGAGGGTTGAAACATAATCAGTTTATGTTCTTAGAGGCAAAATGTCACTTAAAAGCCCTCTGTCAGTCTTCTGATTCTAGGTCAAGATGGAATAGATGCATTTCACCTTAATCTACTTGCTAAGTACTAAAAACCCTGGGCATTAGGTATACAACAACAAAAGAAAACCGGAAAAGTAGGAAGAAGGCAGATTAGTGAGGAACCTCAAGATCCGAGGAAAGACACAGTAGATTTGTCTAGGTTTACTTTTGCGTCATCTATCCTTGACTGAGTGCTGGAGAAGCCAGGAATCCAGAAGTGGCAATGGCACAAATAGAAGAAGAAGAAGGGGGAGGGGGAGAGGGAGAGAGGGGGGAAGGGGAGAGGGAGGGGAACAGAGAGGAGGAGGGGGGGGAAGAGGGAGGGGAAGGGTAAAGGGGAGGGGAAGGGGAAGGGGAAGGGGAAAGGGGAGGGAAAGGGGAAGAGGAACAAGAAATAGAAGGGAGGAGAAGGAAGAAGAGGAGGAAGAGGAGGAGTAGGAGAGAGGAGGAGGAGGAGGAAAAGGAAGAGGAGGAGGAGGAGGAGGCAGCAGCCCTGGGCAGATAGCTTGGTTGGTTGGAGCATTGTCCCAGAGCTACAGAGGTTGCTGGTTCAATTTCTGGTCAGGGTACATACAGGAACAGATCGCAGTTTCTGTCTGCCTCTCTCTTAAAAATAAATAAATTATATATATATATATATATATATATATATATATATGACTGGATAAAGAAGATGTGGCACATATACACTATGGAATACTACTCAGCCATAAGAAATGATGACATCGGATCATCTACAACAAAATGGTGGGATCTTGATAACATTATACAGAGTGAAATAAGTAAATAAAAAAAACCCAAGAACTGCATGATTCCATACATTGGTGGGACATAAAAACGAGACTAAGAGACATGGACAAGAGTGTGGTGGTTATGGGGGGAGAGGGAAGGAGGGAGAGGGGGAGGGGGAGGGGGAGGGGCACAAAGAAAACTAGATAGAAGGTGATGGAGGACAATCTGACTTTGGGTGATGGGTATGCAACATAATTGAATGACAAGATAACCTGGACATGTTTTCTTTAAATATATGTACCATGATTTATTGATGTCACCCCATTAAAATTAATAAAACTTTATGTATAAAAATTTTAATTGATTAATTAATTAATAAAGAAGGGGAAATTTTCCAATATAAAAGCAGGCTATGTTTAGCTAAAGGAACAAGAAACACCATGGAAAACACTGCTGCCTGCCCTCCCCCCCATCAGCAAAGGCAAAGTGTGCAGCCTCGACTGCCACTTGCACCTGGCTGTGATGAGTTGTCCCCTGAGCCCCACCTTCAGGGTGGTGTCAAAGAACTCCAAGCAGGAAGCCAGGACTTACACCACCTTCCAGTGCTAATGAGCACCCCACCCCCACCACCAGGTTTCAGTGGAGGTCACATGGGGAGCAGTAAGGAGTCACCCTGCCCTTCCCCTGCTGGGTGGTATCCGTAGGGGCTGAGTAGGGAGACAGAACTTTCACCATCCAAGCAGTAATGAGGTGCCTTTCCCCACCCTGCCAGGTGTAGCCATCGAGGCCACCTGGATTGCTACAACCCACCTGGCAAAGAGGAACAAAGACTTGAACCAACTACATGCTGTCACATATAGTTGGTTTCTTAAAAAACTAAACATACACTAAAAAACTAAACATACACTTACCATATGACCTATTAATTGCCCTCCTCGGCATTTATCCCCAATAAATAAAAAATTTTATGCATACAAACCTGTATATAATGTCCATAGCAGCCTGTAATAGTAAAAAATTGGAAACAACCAAAATGTCTCTTAATAGGAGGACAGTTAAACAAATTGTGATACATCCATACCATTGAATACTACTCAGCAATAAAAAGAAATGAACTATTGATACATGCAACTACTTGGGTCAATCTCAATGACATGTTGAGCAAAATAAATCAATCTCAAAGGCCACACACTGTGATTCCATTTATCATTAGAAAGGACAGTTATAGAGCTAGAAAACAGATTAGTGGTGGCAGAGTTTAGGGATGATGGTGGTAGGGAGGGGAGTGATACGGCTTTACAGCAGTGATTTTCAACCAGTGTGCTGCGAGAATTTATAAAACATGCAATACCTACCTGACTTTTTAGTCAGGGGCACTCACCTCTTTTTCCTTAGACTGTCAAATTAAAAAATGACAATAGTCAACACAATAAGAGCTGTCTGGTATGAATGCCCTGTCCTAAACCATAAATATATAGATCATATAACTGAGTTGCATCTTATTGGTCACATCAATTCTTGGCCAGAAATCCTTATATATACTACAAGCGTAGGCACTTGACTTTTTAAAAAGTCACTTTGGAGCAAAATGGGTAGGTGATTACTATTATTATTATTATTTTTGTAAATCAATCAGAATTATACCTCTTTTTTGTTAGATCAGCAAAAAATATATTTTTTGGTGTGTTGTAGAATTTTAGCAATTAGTTTGAGTGCCATGAGATAAAAAAGGTTGAAAATCACTGCTCTATAGGGTAACATCAAGCAGACGTTTGTAGTGATGAATTACTTTTGTATCTTGATTGTGGTGGTGTTTACAGAATCAACACATGTGGTAAAATGTCACACATAGAACCACACATACATATCGTACCAAGATCAGCTTGGTGAACTGGGCCTATCTGAACTATTACTGCAACTTCCTGTAGCTCTATAATTATTTTATAAAAAGTTTTGTAAAGAGCCGAGGGAAAGCAGCCTTTTGTCAACTTTTAAGTTGCTTCTAGTAGTTCTTGGTTTGCTACATAGTTCTAGAAACAGGGATGGCAGGGATTTACCTTTTAACAATAAATCTTTTCTTTTAAGAACATGGAATGCAGCAGCCTAGTTAACTCAAGTTAATATCTAGCTCACCCTCATCCGTGCGATTTCAGGACTACTGCCTAGATTCCAAGTTACTCCAACCCTGCTCTTAGTTAGTTCCTGTCTTTCCATGGGATGACTAGGAGATAACACTCTTTCCATCCCTCAAACAAGGACATTTAGGCTTCTCGAGGAGAACTGCACATGAACCACACACTGACGGTGGGCAGATGAGATACCAGCTCTCCCAATGGCAGTCAGATTCCTTCTTAGCACGTAGGCTAACTGGGTCAGCCTATTGCCTTCCTGCTGCTGTTTTTTGTCTGTAATCGAAAATACATTTTAATTGTAACATTGTGAAGCAGGAGCAATAAATCAAGAACAGGTTGAACAAATGAAAGATGAAAATCGGGTTTAGAAAACAGAAGCAGGCCCTGGCCAATTGGCTCAGTGGTATAGCATTAACCCAGCATATGGATGTCTCAGGTTCGATTCCCAATGAGGGCACAGAGGAGAAGCGCCCATCTGCTTCTCTACCCCTCCCTCTCCCTTTCTGTCTCCCTTTCTCTCTCTCTTCCCCTCCTGCAGCCATGACTCAGTCAGAGCAAGTTGGCTCAGGAGCTGAGGTTGGCTCCATGGTTAAATGGTTCAGATGCTGAGCAACGGAACAGCACCACCAGATGGGCAGAGCATTGTGGGGTAGGGGACTTGCCAGGTAGATCCCGGTTGGGGCGTGCATGCAGGAGTCTGTCTCTCTGCCTCCCTGCCTCTGACTTAATAAAAGAAAAAAATTTTTTTAAAGAAAGAAACCAGAAGCACATGACTTCACAGATTTTTTTCACAAGCAAGGATTGAAAGGTCTTTTTTTTTTTTTTTTTTTTTGTATTTTTCTGAAGCTGGAAACGGGGAGAGACAGTCAGACAGACTCCCGCATGCGCCCGACCGGGATCCACCCGGCACGCCCACCAGGGGGCGACGCTCTGCCCCTCTGGGGCGTCACTCTGCCGCGACCAGAGCCACTCTAGCGCCTGGGGCAGAGGTCAAGGAGCCATCCCCAGCGCCCGGGCCATTTTGCTCCAATGGAGCCTTGGCTGCGGGAGGGGAAGAGAGAGACAGAGAGGAAGGAGGGGGTGGGGTGGAGAAGCAAATGGGAGCTTCTCCTATGTGCCCTGGCCGGGAATCGAACCCCGGTCCTCCGCACGCCAGGCCGATGCTCTACCGCTGAGCCAACTGGCCAGGGCCCAGAACTAAATATTATTTAAATGTTCACCTTTATGCTAACATGTGCTCTAGTTATTTCTATTTACTAAGCATTATTTTAAACCCTTTTTCCCCTTCCTACTAATGAACTTGGAGAGTTTCTTCCCAAGTTATAATGACGGAGCTTCAGTCAGGGAAAGGGGCAGGGGTGCCCAGGAAGCTCAGGAAAAAAAAGCAGAAAATTCAATTTCTTTCAAGTCCTTGGGTTGCCTTATTAAGTCCTTCAAGTCTAATCAAGTCTTTGTCTATTTATTGCACAGAATGAGATTTAAGATGCACACATAGGCCTCAAAATTTAAAAATTCAATAAGGTTGAAAATAGATGACCTATGAATGAATACACACAGTCTGGTTAATCAACAAGTATTTAAAAAGTCAAATCTGAGATTCCTTATGAAAACTTCTAGCAATGCAAACTTAAGAAGACCTGTGAGGTAAATTAATACTTTTGCTTTCCTTTATAAATAATCAGATACAATCTAATGAGACCAGCCTTACTTTGCTATCAAAACAAGGAGGGCTATAGAAAATATTTTATGCTTCAGAGGAAAACTATGCATTGAAGACTCCCTTCCAGGTTATCTGACTTTAATTCTATAGGTGATCTAGTTTTAAATTCTTCAAATTGTAAATACCTATGGAAAGATCAATTTTACCTTCATTTGGACTTTCAACATTCATTTATTCATGAGTTTTTTCCTTTTACTTTAAGAACCAGTTATAACACATGTTCATTTAATACCTGTATAAGAGTTACAATTTTACCTTTTATTGATAATTATTTATTTTTATTTTAGAGAGAGAGAAGGGGAAGACAGAGAGAGAGAAACACTGATTTGTTGTTCCATCCATTCATGCATTCATTGATTGATCCTTGTTTGGGCCCTTACTGGGGATTGAACCCTCAATCTTAGTACATTAGGACAGCACTCTAACCAAGTGAGTTACTTTTGGCCAGGGCCAGAAATGATCTTTTAACATATATAAACAATTATGTAAGGCAGAATAAAATACGTGCTATACAGAGTTACAAGTAGTATACTAAGGTTGGCCAGGAGTAATTGTTTCTGATTGAGAGAAATCAGGTATGTTTTCATGGGGCAGGTAAGTCTAAGTTATCATAGAGTAGTTGTAGTACTTTGTCTTAAAGGAGAGTAGAACTTTAAGACTCAGAATTGAAAGGACATTTCAGGCAAACAAAAGGCCCACTAATCAAGGGACTCTCTTGACCTAAATATTATTAGTCAGCACCCAGCACCCTAGAGTCTCAATGGAAGGCCAGGCTCAATCTTATCAGACTCATGTAGGCGCAATGCCCAATTTGGAACCAGTCTCAGAGAATCTCCCTATGTATTATCTGACCTGGCAAGCTTACAGTCCCAACTACTCAGCTGAGGAAGGGCTCCTGGCAGGCACAAGGAGCATGAAGCATGACGGTAACTGGGAAACTGGCCCATCAATTCAAAGCAGTGCGTCTTCAAATGAGGATCACAATATACTTCCTGAATGTCATATAGCAAATGTGTATGAGAGCCTAAACAAACTTTCTCCCTGCTGCCTCAGTGGGCCAGGTATATAGTTGCATGGATCTAATTGCATCTTAGTTCTGGAGTTAAACTAAATTTCATTAACAGCTATTAATCTATATATTTCTATTTTGCCAATGGTCAAGAGAAAGAGGTGGATAAGGGGTTCAGGAAACAGTAGGAAAATACATATTTAGGAAAGCATTAACTCAGTCTCCAGCTATCACTATTTATCCACGTCAGATGCTATTCCTTCATGAATGGGTTCTCTAGCCTGAGCTGCTGCATGTAAGTCTATGCTCACTATTCCTACAGATGCTACAGTGTGAGCCACTAAATGGTAGTCTACTAACAACAAACACATCCAGTTTTCAGAAACTTTGTCTACCTAAAATGATTCCTGTTGTGTTGGTTCAAGCTCCAATCCTGCTCTACTTCAAACTCTCTTTTCCTTTCACCTTCCATTGTTAATCTCAGTCTCAGTCCTGCTCCTTGTCTTTTTCTGTGTAGTCCCCCTCCCATTTCAGCTGTTTCTGGTCCCCCTTCATCTACTATCCCTGACACAAGTTAGTTGTCAGGTAAGAAAGAGAAGCTACCTTATGTGAAAAACACTCCCTGACCCTGAACCCTAAAAGAGCTGTATAATAATCAAGTTTTATGTGTAGGATATAAAGTCCTAATGAGGGACAGATAAAAATATGCTGCTATGGCAATTGCTTTGAACACCTTAGAAAAAATAGAGTGCCCACCTGGGAAAACAGGGTAAGGCTCATCCCTCCTCCAGGTGAACCATACCTAACTCAGTCTTGGCAATGTGATAGGGTAGGTGGATCCTGTTGGATGAGGGTAACTACAGGTTTTTAGCCAGAAGGATTTAAATGAAGACATCATCTCATCCTCTGGTTCAGCAATAAAAGAAGGTGTGTTAATTTGCCATTTAAATAATACACCCATCCATTTGGCAACTAGGCACTCTCTTCCTTGATTCTAACCTTTTAAAAAAAAATTGACTTTAGTGGCAAGAAGGCTCAATGTCGGATGGAGCAATGAGTAAAATCAACCAAATGCAAATCAATGTAAATGCATCATAACCTATGCATTGATTCAGAAGGTCAAATTGGATGTCCCTGTGTTCCTTACACCTACCTAGCTCACTCCTAGTTAAAATATCTGAAACATCAAGGATTCCATGTGACTGGCCAAGAAAAGCAGAGAAGGCCTTGTCTCTTATTGCACTTAACATGTTTCAGGCACTATGCGAATCATTGTGCTACACTATCTCACTCAATTCTCACAACAACTTTATGAATTAATTACTATTATTATTCCCACTTTGTAGATGATGCAACTGTACATGGAGTGTAAGTAACTTGCTTAGGGTCACACAACAGAAATGTGGTAGAACCAGGATGTAAACTATGATTATGATCTTAAGCATTGCATGAACTAGCCCCTAGCAGCAAGGCCTTTGAAAAACAGAGCAAGAAGAGCTTTGACAACAAAGAGCAATTTTTTAATCTCTAGAAGACTCGAACCAGAGGGGACATAGAAATATAAGTGACTTTTCCCATCCCTGAATTGAACCATGTAAACATCCCCTTACTGCCATTCCACCCTAAGATTTTAAAGCTTTTCTTTTATTAAATTACTATTTTGTTCTTTTTTCTTTTTTATCATTTATACCCTAATGTTCTCCAGTCTTTCATCCCTGATCTTCTCAACTTTATATAGCTGGGAATTCACCAGTTAACAAAACCAGGTGCCCATTTTATTACTCATTACCGAGCTGCCTAGCAGGATAAACCAAATTTCTATTTAAGCAGCTTTTCTTATAGAAAGGCTACAAAATGCTGCAGCTTCTGGGTTCTTATCATCACCTGATAATAACTACCATGTCAGAAGCCCCACAACTAAGGGATATTACTTTCCTACCCAAACCTCCAATATTTGGGGTGGAAGGACAGTTACAATGCTAACAAGGTTATTTCAGGCCCAAGGTTTTTAAAAGTAAATTGCTTTTAAAGAAATTCAAATACATACAAAAACAGAGCAAACATAATAAAACTCAAACATGCCAGCCACCTAGATTCACTAGCATTAGACTTTTGCTACTTACTTCACCTCATGTCTCATTTTGTTAAATTATTTTAAAGTAAATCTCAAACACAATTTAATTTATCCATATGTACTTCAGTATCCATCTTTGGATAGATATTTCTCTCATATATCGATAATGCCATCATCATACTAACAAAAAGAATAACTTAAACTCTACAAATGCTCCTGATTGCTTCAAAGATACATTTTTCACTTTTTTCTCATCAAGATCTAAACAAAGTCCATTCATTATATTTGGTGAATCTAGAGCCACTTCCCCATTTTTATTTTTTAAATTTATTGATTTTTTTTTTTTTTTTTTGTATTTTTCTGAAGCAGTCAGACAGACTCCCGCATGCGCCTGACCGGGATCCACCCAGCACGCTCTGCCCACCAGGGGCGTCGCTCTGCCGAGACCAGAGCCACTCTAGCGCCTGGGGCAGAGGCTAAGGAGCCATCCCCAGCGCCCGGGCCATCTTTGCTCCAATGGAGTCTTGGCTGCGGGAGGGGAAGAGAGACAGAGAGGAAGGAGGGGTGGGGGTGGAGAAGCAAATGGGCGCTTCGCCTATGTGCCCTGGCCGGGAATTGAACCCAGGTACCCTGCACGCCAGGCTGACGCTCTACCGCTGAGCCAACTGGCCAGGGCCTAAATTTATTGATTTTTGAGGGAGAGGAAGGGATGGAGGGAGATGGGGGGAGGGGAGGGGGAGAGAGAGAGAGAGAGAGAGAGAGAGAGAGTGTATGTGTGTCCTGCTGAGGGATCAAACCTGCGACCTTTGTGCACTATCACAATGTTCCAACCAATGGAGCAATCCCACCAGGGCTCGCTTTCCCATTTTTAAAATTCAAGCCATTAATTTGTTGAAGAACCTGGGTCAGTTTTCCTATAACTCTGGATATTTGTTTTCTCATGGTATAATTTGTTTCCTTCTCTATTTCCTATAAATGAGATCCTCGTGGATTTTCTCTTATTACCTTCATCTAAACCAGAAAACAGAAAATTATTTGAATGACAATTTTCTCAATTCTCCCAAGTATGGTACATAACTAGTTCTAAAGTGACTAGAAGTTAATTTATTACATACACATGGACTCCTTAGGGCAGTGGGACTTAATTTTGTCCTAGAACCATAAAAAATGCTTTAAGTTTTGATTATACTGAGTTTCAATTTTTAGAAAGGCAAAAAGTCTTCATAAAAGACACTAGTGCTTCATACTACATCACACCAGCAGGTACAATATCTGCTTCTCTCACTTATAGTGATGTGAGGATGGAGGTGGGTTCAGATGACGACCATGTCTGTTTCATCCACTGTGATCGCTGTAGTGTACAGGGGGGCTCAGGGGGAACCTGAGCAAGAGTTGAGTGCTAACTTCCACCAAGGGGGATCTCATCTGAGGGCCTGGAAGGAATGATGACTCGTGCAATACAACACAAAACTGTCTTAATCAAAAGGAATCAGTTTGACTTCTCTTTGGCATACCCCTCTAATAGTAGTCAGTGAGACTGAGAACAAGACCAGAGATTGGCCATTCATTTATACCTTAAGAGAGCTTTAAAAATCTAAGTCAAGGCCTGGCCCGTTGGCTCAACGGTGGAGCGTCGGCCTGGCGTGCGGGGGACCCGGATTCGATTCCCGGCCAGGGCACATGGGAGAGGCGCCCATTTGCTTCTCCACCCCCCCTCCTTCCTCTCTGTCTCTCTCTTCCCCTCCTGCAACCAAGGTTCCATTGGAGCAAAGATGGCCCGGGAGCTGGGGATGGCTCCTTGGCCTCTGCCCCAGGCGCTGGAGTGGCTCTGGCGCTGGAGTGGCTCTGGTCGCACCGAAGCGACTCCTGGGAGGGGCAGAGCGTCGCACCCTGGTGGGCGGAGCTTCGCCCCTGGTGGGCGTGCCGGGTGGATCCCGGTCCAGCGCATGCGGGAGTCTGTCTGACTGTCTCTCCCCGTTTCCAGCTTCGGAAAAGTACCAAAAAAAAAAAAAAAAAATCTAAGTCAACATATTCAAAGTCTTTCAACCAGAAGAATGGGCCTAATATGCCAGGAAAACATTTACTTTTATCCTCTTCTATAATATTTTCAATCTTCCTAATCTTTTTTCTTTCTTTCTGAGAAGCATGAAAAAAAAAATGCCCAAGATAAGACACACACACAGAAAAATAAATTATGCTAATTACAACTTAGAGGAAAACTAAAGGAACTCTTTTGCTTCCAAAAATAGAATTAAATAAACACAGAAAAGTAATTACTGCTACCTCCTTTATCACACCTTAAGTGGTTACAAGACATAAAAACAGCAGTTTCTAGCCTCTTCACCCAGTGGGTAAGTCAAAAAAGTTGGCAATCTTATTCCTGTCCATCATAAAAGGCAAGGGTGAGGCCAGGACAATTAAGTAATATACCAGAACAATGTAAGGGAGAGGACACTCTCCCTTACAAAGCACTGGCTCAAAGTTGGACCATCTAGAAAATATGTCATGCACCAGCTTTCTGATTGTTGTTGTTGCAGGAAAACTAGTACATGGATATCCTGCCACGGCCATAACTCTGACACTGCTTCTATCACATTTAGGTCCACCTCCTGGCCTGGATTCTGTGAATTGATGAAACTTTCTTGGGGAACAGCACAGCCGAGCTTTCCTGGAGTTGTGCCTCTCTTACTGGATGTTTACTCATACTTTCCACCATCCTCCTGTTCTGCCCTCCTAGTCCACTGCGACCTCCTGAACTTGCATTTACTCTGACAACAAGATCAGTGCTGAAGTCAGCGTAGAGAATGAACTTGTCCCATCTTATCTCACTGTTCACAGTAAAACCTATCACTAGTTCACAACTCAGCATGAAGAACAATGAAAACTTGTGAGGTCAAAGTATAAAATATAATGAATAAATTCATAAAATGTTAAAACTACAGAGGAGATTGAAGGTTATGTTGTATATAATGCTCTTATTTTACAGAAAATTGTATCCCAGAGAAATTTATTTATCCCAAATAACAATCACAATGAGAGAATGGAAAACAAAATAAATTTTTTTTAATGTTCATTTTATTGATCTTAGAGAGTGAGAAAGGGAGAGAGAGAGAGAGAGACAAAAACATCAATCTGTTCCTGTATGTGCCCTGACTGGGGATTGAACTGACAACCTTTGAGCTTCAGGACAATGCTACCAACTGAACCACCTGGTCAGGGTCTAAAGAACTTTTGAATAAAGATCAAAAACATCACTTAATCTTCTTTCTGAGCTGAAAAGAAAAAAAAAAAACATTAGGTAAAGCTATTAACCATGTTGAAATATTTTGAGTTTTTTTAAAAATAAATCTGTTCATTTAACAAATATTTACTGAGAACCTATTATGTTCCAGGCAGAGTCTTAAAAACTGGGGATAATACATTGAACAAAAACAGGCAAAAATCCATGTCCTCTGGGAGTATACAATTTAGCGAGGAGAGCGAGAAAATAAACAGTGAGTAAAATATATAGTTTGTCATATAACTATAAGTATCATGAAGAAAGTAAAGCAGAAAAAGGAGATAAGAATATCTGAGTGTGGCCCTGGCCGGTTGGCTCAGTGGTAGAGCGTCGGCCTGGCGTGCAGGAGTCCCAGGTTCGATTCCCAGCCAGGGCACACAGGAGAAGCGCCCATCTGCTTCTTCACCCCTCCCCTCCCCCTCTCCTTCCTCTCTGTCTCTCTTTTCCCCTCCCGCAGCCAAGGCTCCACTGGAGCAAGATTGGCCCCAGGCGCTGAGCATGGCTCTGTGGCCTCTGCCTCAGGCGCTAGAATGTCTCTGGATGCAACAGAACAATGCCCCAGATGGGCATATCATCACCCCCTGGTGGACATGCTGGGTGGATCCCGGTTGGGTGCATGCGGGAGTCTGTCTGACTGCCTCCCCATTTCCAACTTCGGAAAAATACAAAAAAAAAAAAAAAAAAAAAAAAAAAAGAATATCTGAGTGTGAGGGCAGGAAGGAAGGTTGTATTTTTTAATATGATAGTCAGGGAAGGCCTTTCAATAAAATACATCAGAATGCAGACTTGAAAGAGGTAAGAAAATGGGCCAAGGATGATCTAAAGAAGTGTCCCTAGACAGAGCCAATTCCAAAAGAGGAGCACTAAGCTTATCCAAGATGGCAGCAGAGTAGGTGGAAGTTATACTCACATCCTCTCAGGACCAAATCAGAATTACAACTAAATTATAGAACACTCAAACTGAATAACCAACTGAAGACTATCTAAACAGAAGTCTTATAACTAAGGATTTACAGAAGAAACCATATCGAGCCTGGTAGGAAGGATGGAGACACCAAAGGCCTGGCCCTGAGCTGGCTCAGCAGTTAAGAATCCAGAGTGGTACCTCAGCTGCAAAGGTCCCCACTAAGGAGGGGGGTGTCTCAATCCCATGCTGGGGCCCCCCAGCCCAGAGCACCAGTACCAGGAAGAGGAGCACATATGACATCTGGCTATGAAAATCAGCAGGGATTCAGTCTACCAGGTTGAGATGGGAGGCTGCTAGAAACCCAGCACCCTCTTAAAGGGTCAGTACACAAAAATTTCATTCTTGGGCACTCTCACTCTGGGCTCCAGCAGAGGGACAGCAGCTTAGAGCAGACTGGAGTCATACAGAGAGAGATTGTATAGCTTTAAAGAAAGGTCAGGACAGACAGCCAGCCACCCAGGTCCCTGTGCTGTGTCCCACACCATCCACAGATGCCATCTTTCCTGGGTCAAGCACTCCCTCTTCATACGGTCAGCCTGGGCCCTCATTGCAGATTTTCTTGGAGACTCTCAAGGAGGTCCAGGCAGATTAGGGAAGTGACAAAGCTGAATAGGGAGAGACTAAGTGAAATGGCTTTACAGCAAGAGCCAATTTTCCCATGTGCCTGCCCAGCGCCATCCCCTACAGAAACAACCTGAGGAGATGAACTAGCCCCATCCTCCCAATCCACTGGAGCCCTACACGGCCATGCTCACTTCCTGCAGAGGAGTGTGCTAGCTGCGGCCAGTCTGGGACTACATCGTGGTCCTTCTGAGAAAGCTCTCGATGAGGTCTAGGCAGACTCAGGGGTGTCAGAGATGTGTAAGGAGAGACTGAGTTGTATGGCTCTGAGATGAGGGCCAATTTTCCCCATGCATCTCGACCAGCACTGCTGTTCCAGTACAGAGACCTCTGTGCACACGGCAAAATCTTAATCTGTTTTATCCTGATGAATTCTACTGCCCATCCAAATCCACCCCCTCAAGGCTCTAACACCCTGCCCCACTGCAAAGGTCTGCAGGTCCTAGGCCCTGAGACTTTTGCTGAGTAACCTCAGACCCAGCACTGGCACCTAGTTTTAATCTGTATCCACTTGGTGAAAATTACTTGCTCCTACTTGGTAACTCAGAAGCTACGTCATGCAACTCACATTCACCACAGGTTCTTTCAGTGGCTAAGCTTAAAAAAGAGCCATCAGATGGAGGCAGACCTGAGGATGCCTTGGGCTATTTGCTGACCTGCCCCAGGCTTGGAACTCCTGGAAGCCTACCTTAGTATGAAGCTTCACTACACTCTTGTGCAACAAAGCCCCTCAGCGGTCACCACAAACCATAAATTGCTTTATAGCTCCTAAGAGATAGCCCAGGCATGGTCACAGGCAGCATCTAACAATGACCAGTACCAGAGTTCCTTCCAACATACCTGATGTTGGACCTGGCATCAGACCATTCTCAGAGCACAAACTGATTAGGTCCACAAGTAATACAGCAAAAAGTAGATCTTGGCAGGCACCAGACCCTGCTGGGGAAAATTCTGCATCAAGGGGTCAGGCCCCACACAGCTACTTGTACACTAGGATCAAAATCAATCCTCACAGTCAGCCAGCTTGAGGGCCAAGCTCACACATGCACAGACCAATAGCAATCAAGACTCAACCATAACAGGAGGGCTCACATAACTGAGACAAAGAACATTCCTGAAGCACCTAACTCAAAAGATCAGGGAGACTGTGCCACTGAATCCCATAATACATCTACTACATGAGATCACTCTACCAAGACCGGGAGACAGTATATCTACCTAGAATACAAAAATAACTATAAAGAGGCAGCCCAAATGGGGAGACAGAGAAACAGCACCAAATGAAAGAAGAGAAAAAATCCCCAGAAAATAGCTAAATCAAAAGGAAGCAAGCAATCAACCAGATACAGAGTTCAAAACAATGACTGACCAGGTGGTGGCACAGTAAATAGAGCATCAGACTGGGACACAGAGAACCCAGGTTCGAAACCTTGAGGTCACCGGCTTGAGCGCAGGCTCATCTGGGTTGAGCATGGGCTCACCAGCTTGAGCGAGGGGTCACTGGCTTGAGCCCAAGGTTGCTGGCTTGAGCAAGGGGTCATTCACTCTGCTGTATACTCCCAGTCAAGGCACATATGAAAAAGCAATCAATGAACAACTAAGGTGCTGCAACAAAGAATTGATACTTCTCATCTCTCTCCCTTCCTGCCTGTCTCTGTCTCTCTCTGTCTCTCTCTCTGTCACCAAAAAAACCAACAACCAACCAACCAAACAAAAAAACCAATGACTATAAGGATGCTCATGGAACTTAGTGAGAACTTCAACAAAGAGATTGCAAGCATAAAAAAGACATAGAAACCATTAAAAAGAAATGTCAGAAATGAAGAATATAACATCTAAAATGAAACTACACTAGAAGGAATCAACATCGGATTAGATGAGGCAAAGGATCAAATCAGCAATTTGGTAGACAAAGCAGGAAAAAGATAAAAGAATTAAAAAAAAATGAAGATAGCTTAAGGGACCTCTGGAAAAACATTAAGCATAACAACATCCATGTCGTAGGGGTACCAGAATGAGAAGAGAGAGTGCAAGGGATTTAGAAACTATTTTAAAAAATAATGACTAAAAACTTCCCCAACCCAGTGAAGAAAAAAGACACACTAGTCCAGGAAGCACAAAAAGTCCCAAACAAGATAAACCCAGAGACCCATATCAAGACACATCATAATTAAAATGGCACAGGTTAAAAAAGAGAGAGTATCTTAAAAGCAGCAAGAGAAAGATAGTTACCTATGAAGCTCCCATAAGACTGTCAGATTTCTCAAAAGAAACATTTTAGGCCAGAAGGGATTAGCATAAAATTCTCAAAGTAATTTAAAAAGACCGACAATCAAGACTTCTCTACAGAGCATGGCTATTGTTTAATATTGAGGGAGAAATAAAGAGCTTCTCAAAATAAATAAGTAAATAAAGCTACAGGAGTTTATTACAGCTAAACCAGTATTATAAGAAATGTTCAAGGGACTTCTTTAAGAAAAAGAGTGTTCTCCCTCCTTGGCGCAGGCCCATGTCTTTCCCCTCCCCCTCCCCTAAATGCATCTCTCTCTTTGTCCAAAGCTTCCCTTCCTTGCCTCTGTAACTTGTTTCCTAAAGGCCATTTCTTCTACCTCTGTGACTTTCTAAACAAGCTCTCATTAAGAAAAAGAAGAAAAAACATAATTATAAAGAATAAAATGCCAACAAATATTACATACATATTAATAATCACTTTAAACATAAATATATTAAAAGTGCCAATAAAAAGACATAGGGTAGCTGAATGAATAAGAAAACATAATACATGTGTATGCAAAAGACCCACTTCACATTGAAAGACACACAGAGACTGTATATAAAGGAATGGAAATGATATTTAATGCAAATAGAAATAACGAAAAGGCTAGGGTAGCAATGCTGATATCAGACAAAACAGATCAACAGTATACAGTCAGAGGAAATTTTAACACCCCACTGACATCACAGCTAGATTTCCCAGACAATCAACAAGAAAACAGTGGCCTAAAACGACACATTAACCCAAGTGGGTTTAATTTATATTTTCAGAGCATTTCACCCCAAACCAGCAGAATATACATTCTTTTCAAGTACACATGGAACATATTCCAGGACAGACCACATGTTAGGACACAAAATAAATCTCAATAGATTTAAGAATAAAATAATACCAAACATCATCTCCAAACACAGTCATAGTAGTAAACTAAAAATCAATTACAAGAAAAAATACTAGAAAATAGAAAACACATGGAGGCTGAATAATACGGAACCACAAAACACCCCAGATAGCCTCAGCAAATTTGACAAAGGAGGCAAGAACATACAATGGGGTAAAGGCAGTCAATTCAATAAACAGTGTTGGGGAAATTGGACAGATACATGCAAAAAATAAAATAATATCTATATGTGGATATATATAGATATAGATAGATATATATAACATCATATACATAAGCTCAAAAAGGAGTGAAGATTTAAATGTAAGACTCAAAACCATAAAACTCCTAAGAAAACATAGGCAGTAAAATCTCTGACATCTCTTTTAACAATATTTTTTCTGATATCTCCTTGGGCATGGGAAACAAAAGAAAAAATAAACAAATGGGACCACATCAAATGGAAAAGTATTTGCAAAGCAAAGAGAAAAACCATCAACAAAACGAAAAGATAACCTACTGAATAAAGGAAGATATTTGCCAATACATAGCTGATAAGGTGTTTATATCCAAAACTTATAAAGAATGCATACAATCAATACCAAACAAAAAATGCAATTCAAAAATGAGCAGAGGACCTGAGTAGACATTTCTCCAAAGAGGACATACAGATGGCCAACAGACATATGAAAAGATGTTCAATGTCACTAATCACCAGAGAAATGCAAATTAAAACCACAATGAGATATTACATCACACCTGTCAGAATGGTTATCACCAATAAATCAACAAACAAGTGTTGTCAAGATGTGGAGAAAAGGGAATCCTCGTGCACTGTTGGTAGGAATGCAGATTGGTACAGCCACTGTGGAAAATAGTACAGTTAATAAACTGCCTTAAGACGTAGCCATTCCATTTCTGGCTATACAGGATGAGGCAAAAGTAGGTTTACAGTTGTTTGTATGGAAAGTAATACAATAATAATAAATAATAACACAAGAGTCAACTCTGTTTCACATACTCACCATGGCAAACCCATTTTGCCTTACACCCTGTATATCTGAAGATATACAAAACACTAATTCAGAAGAAGATATTCACCACTATGTTCACTGCAGCATTATTTACATAGCTCAAGATATGAAAACAACCCAAGTGCTCATCAATAGACAAGTGGATAAAAAAGTGATGGTATATTTACACAATGGAATATTACTCAGCCATAAAAAGAATGAAATCTTACCATTTGCAACAGCATGGATAGGCCTGGAGGGTATTATGCTAAATGAAATAAGTCAGTCAGCAAGAGACAAATATATTGTTTCACTTACATTTGAAATCTAAAAAGAAAAATAAAGAAAGAATATAGAAACAGACTCATAGATACTGAGAACAGACTGATGGTTGCCAGAAGGAAGGAGGGCTGGTTGGCTTGGTGAAAAGGTGAAGAGATTAAGAAGTATAAATTGGTAGTCACAGATTAGTCATGGGGATGTAAAGTACAGCACAGGGAATAGTTAATAATATTGTAATAACTATGCATGGTGCCATGTGGGTACCTAAAATTTTGGGGGGATCACTTTGTAAACTGTATGACTGTCTAACCACTATGCAATACACCTGAAACTAATACAAAATAATAGCTCATGAAACTGTAATAGAAAAATATTTTTTAATCCCTTAAAAAAACACACAAAAAATGGCTGAAATGTCCAGAGAAGCGCAAGGTCAATGAATCTAAGCAGAATGAGCAAAGAGAAGCTAAAGCTTCAGAAGTAATTGGGGCCAGATTTTCAAGGTCTTGTATAATATTTTAAAGATTCTGGTTTCTCCTGAGTAAAACAAATAGCCAAAGGAGACTTTGAGCAGAGAAGCGATATATATATATATATATATATATATATATATATATATATATATATATATATATATATATATATATTCTCTTACTTTTTTGCAAGTACTGCTCAGGCTGTGGTGCTAAGAACAGTCTTTAGGAGGCAAATATAGAAACAAGAAATCCAACTAGGAGGCTATTGTAGTAATTCTGATGAAATAGGATGATGACTTAGATCAGAGTTGTAATGGGGCAAATACTGAAAAAGAGTTGTATTTTAAAGATAATTTCAAGGTACAATCAATAAGAATTGGATGTGAGTTGTATAACAAAGACAAGTGTGAAGGTCAACTCTATACTTTTTTTGACCAGAGCAACTAAAAGGATAGAATTTCACTGAGATGGAGAAGACTACAGGAGGAACATATTTTTTGTGGTTTGGTGTCCATGTGTGCATGTGTTCGTGTGTGCATGTGTGTGTAGAGAGTGGAGATCAGAGAACCATTGGTTTTGGATGTGTTAAATTTGGCTACTGTATTAAAAATTTCACAAGGTTTGCCTGATCATGCTGGTGTAGTGGATAGTGTCAACCTGGAACACTTAAGTCCCGGTTTGAAACCCCGAGGTCACTGGCTTGAGCACAGGCTCTACTGCTTGATCCCAAAGGTCACTGGCTTAAAGTCCAAGGTCACTGGTTTGAGCCAGGGGTTACTGGCTCAGCTTAAGCACCCCAGTCAAAGTACGTAAGAGAAGCAATCAAAAAACGACTAAAAGTGAAGCAACTATGATTGCTTCTCACTCTCCTTCCCTCTCTCTCTCAAATAAGAAAGAGAAAGAAAAAGGAATGAAAGGAGGGAGGGAGGGACATGGTGGTTTGAACCAGGTATCTGGCAGTAATGTGAATTGAGATATTATTTTGAAGGTAGTGATGGCACACAATTTGCTGATAAAGGATGAAAGAGAGAAAAAGGGAAGTCAAATGATTTTTTTAAGGTTCTTGACCTCAGCCCTGGCCAGCTGGCTCAATGGATAGAGTAACATTCTGGGCTTAATTCTTGGTCAGGGCACACAAGATCACCTGCTTTTTTCCCCCTGCCAGTCCACCTTCTCTCCCTCTTTCTTTCCTACAGCCAGTAGATCGACTAGTCTGAATGTCAGCCTCAGGTGCGAAAAATAGCTTGGTTGATTCCAGCCTCAGCCCCAGAAAGGGTTACTGGGTGGATCCCGGTCAGGGTGCTTGCAGGAGTCTGTTTCACTATCTCCTTTCCTCTCACTTAAAATACATACATACATACATACACAAATAAGTAATTAAGGTTCTTGACTCAGTAACTAGGTAGATGGCACTTGTATTAACTGATGTGGGGAAGACTATGGGAAAAGTAAATTTGAGGGATACCAACAATGTGGAAATGTCAAGTATTCAGTTAGGATTATAAATGTCTGAAGTTTTAGAGAGAAGTCTGAACCAGAGATATAAGCTTGGGAGTCATCAGTACGTAGATAATATTTAAAGCTATGAGACTGGAAGAGTCACCAATAGCAAGTATAGATAGACATTCAGTCCTGAACCTTGGGACACTCTAACATTAAAATATTGGAGATGAGAAAAACACAGTAAGAAAACTAAGAAGCAATGACTAGTTGAAGTTGGAAGAAAAATCAAAAGCCTTGGTGCTGTGGAAGCCAAGTGACAAGGTACTTCAAATAATGGAGTGATCAATTGTGATTAATTTTGTTGATAGGTCAAGATGAAGTGTGAGAATGACCACGGAATTTAGCAATGTGGAAGTCATTAATGACTTTGCAAAGGACACTTTCACTGGAGAGGTAAAGGCAAAGAGTTTTACTAGAATGCATTCGAGAGGGAATATGAGCAGAGAACAGGAGCAGAACAGACAACTCAAGGAGTTCTGACGTAAAGGGGGAGCAGAGAAGGCTAGTGGTGGCTGAAGGAAAATGAGGGGTAAAGAAGAAATAACTTCCTTTTACTTTCTCTCTTCTTCCTTTTTTTTATGTTGGTTTATTTTTAAGGTGGGAGAAATTGTAGCATGTTTATACACTGACAAGAATACTCTAGTAGTCATGGTAAAGTTATGATGCATAGCACAAGGGAAGGGGAAGAAATGCCAAGGCAATGTCCTTAAGCAGGTGAAAGTGAACTGGAAATAGCCACAAGTCAGAGTAGGCCTAAGACAGAAGAAACAGTTGATCCATTTAACAGGATTAACATATACCAGTAGGTAGACAGATATGACGGTGGAAGCTCAGGGAAATTCCCGTTTAATTGCTTGTTTAGTGACACAGAAAGCATCGCCACCAACTGTGAGTATGAGGAAAAACCTATAGGAAGTTTGAGGATAGTAAACAAATAAAAGTTATCTAGGAAAGTGTTATTCAGTCATTTTTCACTTGAAATGTCTGCCATCTGCTATTTGAAATAGCAGACCTGAATTTAATTCTGGGTTTTCCCTCCAGAAATCAAAATCTATCTCACTTAGGTTCAGTTCTTATCTTCAGACCTCTTCTTCCTTATAGATTTCTGCTAATTTAGAAAACTTGTAGAATTTCCCTTCAGTAAGCACAAGATAAATAACCAATCATTTCCCAATCATGATTTTACAAATTTATAAATGCAGCCAAATTCTTATATTCTAGGTTCCTTTTCAAAACACATTCATCCAATTTAGGCTTTCTCCTTGATAGCTGCTAGCTATTCCATTCTCTAACCTCACACAAAAGACAGGATCATTAAACACATCTATAATGACCAAATTACAATACAAAAAAAACATACTTGGTCTCAGGTGAGATTTATATTCACAGACTGAACCTTGAGAAAGAAGACTTGAAAAATCCCCTATTCTATGCAAGATTGAATGGCATCATCATTCTACTATTAACTTTATACCATACAAGTCAATTCACTTAATTCAAACAATCAAACTTAAAAAAAAAGCAAAATACTTGTACAAGACCAAAGAAACAAATAAACAAATGAAAACTAATACCACTTATCCTAGGAATCAAAGGTTGGCTTAATATCTGAAAAACAATTAACATAATATTCATCTTATTAATAGAGAAAAGGGCAAAAAACATATGGCAATATTAATACAAAAAAGGCATTTGACAAAATCCAATACTTTTTCATAATTAAAAAACACTCAATAAACTCCCTGGCTGGTTGGCTCAGTGGTAGAGCATCGGTCTGGCATGCAGGAGTCCCGGGTTCGATTCCCGGCCAGGGCACACAGGAGAAGCGCCCATCTGCTTCTCCACCCCTCCCTCTCTCCTTCCTCTCTGTCTCTCTCTTCCCCTCCCTCAGCCAAGGCTCCATTGGAGCAAAGTTGGCCCGGGCGCTGAAGATGGCTCCATGGCCTCTCCCTCAGGTGCTAGAATGGCCTTGGTTGCAATAGAGCAATGCCCCAGATGGGCCAAGCATCACCCCCTGGTGGGCATGCCAAGTGGATTCCGGTCAGGCGCATGCGGGAGTCTGTCTGACTGTCTCCCCGTTTCCAAATTCAGAAAAATACAAAAACAAAACAACAAAAACCACTCAATAAACTAATAGTAGAAGGGAACTTTCTCAAACTAATAAAAGTAATTCAGGAAAGACACACAGTTAATATACCTACTGGTGAAAGACTAAATGCTTCCCAACTAAGATCAGGAACAAGACAAGAATGTCCATTTCATCACTCCTATTCAATAGTGTACTGGTTGTTCTATCCAGGGCAATTAGGCTAGAAAAAGAAATAAAAGGCATCCAGATTGGAAAGGTAAAAATAAAACTATTTTTATTTGCAAATGAGAAGATCTTACTGTATAAAAAGTCCTAAAGAACTCACTAATAACTATTAGAAATAAAAAATGAGTCTAGGAAGGTACAGTATACTAGATCAATACCTAGAAATCAACTGTATTTTATACACTTGTGATGAAAACCTAAAAATAAAATCTAGAGAACAATTCTATTTTAAATGGTATAAAAAAGAATACTTTGAAATAAATTTAACAAAAGAAGTACAAATTTTATGCTCTGAAAACTACAAAACTTTGTTGAAAGAAATTAAACATTTAAATGAATGTCAAGACATCCATGTTCATAGATCATATGGTACTAGCGCCCAAACTGATCTATAAATTCAATGCAATCCCTATCAAAATCTCACCTCACTTTTTTGCAGGAAGGTGATCTTAAAATTAATATGAAAAATTCAAAGGACTCAGAAGAGCAAAACAATCTTAAAAGAGAAGAACAAAGTTGGAGGACTCACACTTTCCAACTTCATAACTTACTACAAAGTAGTAATCAAGACAAGTTTTTCTGGTTAAGGATAAACAAAAATTAATGGAGAACTGAGGATTCAAAATAAACCCATACATTAATGGCCCATTCATTTTTAACAATAGTGTTACATCAATTCAATGGGGCAAATAATAGTTTTTTGAACAAACAGTGATGGAACACTGAATATGTTCACAAAAGAATGAAGTTGGACCCCTAATAACACCATAAAAAAAAAAACAACTCAAAATAGATCAGAGACTTAAATGTAAGAGCTAAAGCTATAAAACTCTTAGAAGAATATATAGGAGTAAATCTTTGTGACTTTGGATTAGGTAATAGATAAAGCAACAAAAGAAAAAATAGATAAATTAGACTTCATCAAAATTAAAAATTTTAGTGCTGCAAAGGAAATCAAGAAAGGGAAGAAACAATTTCTAAAATAGGAAAAAATATTTGCAAATTATATTTCCAATAAAAGACTTGTATACAGAATATATTAACAACACTCAGAACTCAATACTCAAAAGATAAATAACCCAATTACAAAATGAGCAAAGGATATGAAGGGACAGTTCTCAAAAAGAAAGCTATACAAATGGCTAATAAGCACATGAAAAGATGCTCAACATGATCAGCTATCATGAAAATGCAAATTAAAACCACAATAAAATACCACTACTGCACACACCATAGGATGGCTATAATCAAAGAGACAAATAATGAGAAGTGTTGGAGGATGTGAAGAAATATGAACTCATACTCCTTTGGTGGGAATGTAAAACAGTGCAGCCACTTTGGAAGTTTTCAGTTCCTCAAAACTTTCAACATAGAGCTACCATGTGATCCAGCAAATCCATTCCTAGGTATAGCTAAAAGAAATAAAAACACATGTCCACAGAAAAACTTGTAAACAAATATTCATAGCATCATTATTCATACTAGCCAAGAAGCAGAAACAGCACAAATGTTCAGCTGATGAATAGATAAACTATTATTCATAGAGTGAAATATTATTTGACAATAAAAAGCAATTAAGCACTGATATATGCTACAACATGGATAAATCTATAAAAGATTAAACTACATGAAAGACTTGAGTCACTAATGACCATACACTGTGTAAAAAATAATATAAATGAAGCCACTTTAAAATGGAATCAGAGATGCCATCCCAGAGGAACTGACTTGCATGTCTAATTTCTCAAACCTTTGGAATGTTAAAACAGGATAAAATAATCTTTGGAGCAGGCCTAGAGCAGCACTGTATCCCAAACAACTGTTTGTTATGACTACTGAACTGAAAATTAAAAACATTCTTTAGAATTATCATCATTATGTTAGCTATTGGCACCTACAGAAATTCATTCCTTAGCTTATTAACACACATAGAAATTCTTTCATTTTATTATCAGAATTATTCCCCCTTCCTTTCTCATAAACACCCCTTGCCTTCTCCTAATCAAAACACTATTTGGGTTTCTGCCTGGATCAGTGCTTCCAGAAGAGCTATTCTTTTGGATCTTCAATAAACACTTGTTGTCTCTCATGTTGGCCTTTTATTTTTAGGTTAGCAATTGTATCATTCCATTTATATGAAAAACCCAGAATAGGCAAATCTATAGAGACAGAAAGTTGGTTGGTGATTGCCTAGGGTTGGGAGGCAATGAGAAGTGACTAAATGGGTATAGGGTATTTTATTTTTTTAATTAAAAAATTTTAAATGTGACAAAAAAAAATACAGCCCACAATCTAAAATTTACCATTGCAACCATTTTAAGTGCACTGTTCAGCAGTGTTAAGTATATTCACATTGTTATGAAACAGATCTCCAAAACTTACTCATCTTGTAAAATTGAAACTCTACCCAATAAACAACTTCCTATTTTCCCCTCCCCCCAGCACCTGTATATGACCATTCTTTCTGTCTCTATAAATTGTAATACTTTAGGTTCCTCATATAAATATAATCACATAATATGTCTTTTTGTGATTGGCTTACTCCACTCAGATTATGGCTCCTTAAAGCGCATCTAGCCTGACCTGTGGTGGCACAGTGGATAAAGCCTTGACCTGGAATGCTGAGGTCGCCGGTTTGAAACCCTGGGCTTGCCTGGTCAAGGCACATATGGGAGTTGATGCTTCCTGCTTCTCCCTACCTTCTCTCTCTCTTTCTCTCTTCTCTGAAATGAATAAATAAAATAAAAATAAAAAAAATTTAAAAAGCACATCTATATTATAGCATGTAACAGGATTTCTTTACTTTTTAAGGGTGAATAATATTATTATCCCATTTTATACATATACTACATCCTGTTTATCTATTCATTTGTATATGGACATTTGGGTTGCTTCCACCTCTCAGCTATCGTGAATTAGTGCTGCAATAAACATGGGTGTGCAAATATCTCTTTGATACCCTGCTTTCAATTCTTTTGGATATAGCCCCAGAAGTGGGATTGATGAATCATGGAGACATCTCTTTAGAATGACAAATGTTTTAAAATTTAATAGTAGTAATAGCTGCAACAACCCTAGATCATACTAAAAACCATTTAATTGAAAATTTCAAAAGGGTAAATCATATGGTATATGAACTATATCTCAATAAAGCTGTTAAAAAATACAATTCTTTTTTTGTGGCAGAGACAGAGAGAGTCAGAGAGAGGGACAGACAGACAGAAAGGGAGAGAGATGAGAAACATCAATTCTTTGTTGCGGTTCCTTAGTTGTTCATTGATTGCTTTCTCATACGTGCCTTGACTGGGGGCTACAGCAGACCGAGTGACCCCTTGCTGGAGCCAGCGACCTTGGGCTCACACTGGTGAGCCTTGCTCAAACCAGATGAGCCTGCGCTTAAACTGGCAACCTCAGGATCTTGAATGTGGGTCCTCCACATCCCAGTCCAATGCTTTACCCATTGCGCCACCGCCTGGTCAGGCAAAAAAAAAAAATACAATTCTTAAAGGCTTACTCAAAGATAGAGTTACTTAAGCATTTTGACCTGAACAATGAATCTGGTTAATATCCAATCAATCTATTCGTACAGGTAATTTTCACTCTTCTTTTCTTTTTTTTAGTGAGAGAGGGACAGACAGGGACAGAGACAGGAACAGATAGGAAGGAAGAGAGATGAGAAGAATCAACTCATAGTTGTGGCACCTTAGCTGTTCATTGATTGCTTTCTCTTATGTACTTTGACCAGGGGACTCCAGCTGACCCAGTGACCCCTTGCTCAAACCAACGACCTTGGGCTCATGCCAGTAACATTGGGCTTCAAGCCAGTGACTTTTGGACTCAAGCCAGCGACCATGGGGTCATGTCTATGATCCCATACTCAAACCGGAGACCCAATGTTCAAGCCGGCTGAGCCTCTGTTCAAGCCAGCGATCTTGGGATTTCGACCTGGGACCTCGGCGGTCCAGGCTGACACTCTATCCACTGCACCACTGCCTGGTGAAGCCTGACTCTTATTTCCAATGACCTCAGTGATGTTTAGGTATTTTACAGACATTATCTAAGTGCTTCTTCAACACTTAACATTAGAGAAAGTATGAAAAAATAACTGCCAACATGTTTTTAATTCACAGTATTAAACCTTTTCATATTTTGTATCAGAAAGTACTATGAAGAAATAACAAATTCATATTAACTATAGCAATTTTTATTTCATCTGCTCTATAGGTATACCATTCACCAAATTTTTAAAAGACAGGCAACTAAAGGAAAGATTTTACTCACTTTGACTTCAGATTCACTTTCTGAAATGTCACTCACAATTATTTCACATAGAAGGTGTTCAAAAGACAGAAGTTTTATTTTCCTTTCTTTGACAATGATAAAATTAAAGTCTTATGACCAATGTTACTGAATGGAATAAGAGGTAATAAGTTTTTTAAAAAAAGAAGATTCTGAGAAAAACTATGTGCGTCAAATTCAAATTCTTCTCATCTCTAATTGTTATACACAACTAAAAAAGCTAACAGCAAACAAGATGACCATTGATGCTCAGAAGCTCATTTCATCATCTTTTCTGCTTCATTCAGACGTTTTTAATTGTATCAAGACTCAAAGATACAGTTTTAGAAAAACAATAAGTGACATAATCTCAAATATTTCTCAAGATGTCTTCTGATCATAGCAGACCAAAGTAAGAGAAACCTTACAGGTCTGACTGGTCATTTTTAAAACAATAGACTCCATATGGTTCACAGCAAAGAGACAAGTTTAGAAGTCAAACTTCCATCATGATCCCAAGGTGGAGACGGAAACAATGAGTCCGATCTAATTATGAAGATAGTTGTTACATGGGACAGTCTTTCTTTCCAGATAACACATCTTATACACTTCAACAGCTTTTCTTAAATAATCTCTCAGAGTTGATTTTAAGTAAAGGCTGAATTACTAACAGTTGATTTCAGATTCTTATTATACATTTTTTAAAGTCCGTCTGTGTGCAGAAGCAAAACAATGAATTGCGACTCGAAGAGCTGAGTTCCTCTCAGGGATATCACAGGAATTGATGACTGAATGTAGTGCCCGGGTATATGCTACAAATAAAGGTTTGCACAGTGATGAATGAAGTCACATTCTAACAACTCTCTCAACCTCTTTCCTGTTGGTACTGCTTCTCTACCCAGTCTCATAGATATTAACTTGAACTATCCACTGAGGGTCCTGGCACGTTGGCTCAATGGTGGAGCATCGGCCCAGCATGTGGAAGTCCTGGGTTCAATTCCCAGTCAGGGCACACAGGAGAAGTGACTATGTGCTTCACCACACCTCCCCCTTCTCTCTCTCTCTCTCTCTCTCCTTCTGCAGCCATGGCTCCAGTGGTTGAGCAAGTTGGCCCCGGGCACCTGCCTTAGGTGCTAAAATAGCTCCGTTGCCAAGCAACAGAGAAGTAGCCCCAGATGGGTAGAGTATCACCCAGTAGGGGGCTTGCCAGGTGGATCCCAGTTGGGGTGCATGTGGGAGTTTGTCTCTCTGCCTCCCTGCCTCTCACTTAATAAAAACAAAAACAAAAAACCAGGAAATTCAACTAGACAGAGGCCTAATTTAATGGCCATAAAATGCAAGCTCTAAAATTCTTCATTTATAGGAGAACCTGGAACCCCAGTCTACAGTAAGCCACAAATATTTCCCCTGCATAAATGGAGACAAGACAATAACAGATCTCAAAGAGAAATATAACTCACTATAATCTATTATTATTGCCTTAGAGTTGTTTTGTAAAGTGGTCATAACAGTTTTTGATATATAGTTAAGCACTCAACAAATGCTAAATTACTACAATCACTACTTTTTAAAAAATTGACACCAGCCCCAACCATTCCTTTAAGTAACTTACCTCTGTGATTTTTATAGAAAATACAATTGTTGGCACAGGTATCAGGATGAGCATCCCAGAAGTCAGAACCACAGCAGCACAGTGGAGGTAAAGTAATATTATACAGCTGCATTTTCTCTTGGATTTGGACCCTTAAAGCTTCTATATATCTAGAGAAATACAGTGTTATTAGTGAACCAGTAGAAAAATAATGAGCATGAGTCCTTATTTTACTACCAGCTTTAACTGGTAGTAACTATCCCACACCTCCGTGCCCCGACTCTTCCTCTTTGTATTGGGAATAGCACTAGAAATATGTAGTGCTATTCCCAAGAGGTATTTGGCGAAGTTCTGCACCCCCTAAAATATGAGAAGACACAGTCAAGTCTTACAAGGAAAAATAAGAACACTGATTTCCAAAAGTCTCTTCTAGATACAGAATTTCAAGCAAAACTCTTCGAAGTACCTTTGCCATTCCTTTCCTCTTTGTTGCCGTTTTTCTCTGGCTTCTTTTATTTCCTCAAGCTGTAGCTGGGCTAACATCTCACTCATTTTCTCCCCTGAACATGGCTCTTCATAAAAGTGCATTTTTAACATTCTTTGCTCTTCGTCATAACGTTGCTGCTCTTTCTTTTTCTTAATTCTGAGAATAAAATCATAAAATGGTTAGGAACTTTATAAAACCATTATTTAGAATTAGCTTTTAGGTGCAAATAACTCAAGAAATTTCCAGAAATAAGGTAGTTCGAAAACCAGTTTAACAATCCCTAAAATAGCTTCAAAAACTCCTGCTGGCTGATCTGAGTTTATCCTACAGTTCATATATATATCTATATAGAGTCTCAAATGGAAATGACCAATGGTTACTACTCAAGAGTTTTTCTGTAAGAATCCCAGTACAAGAGCTTTCTCAGATTAAAACTACAAAAGTAGACAGCACTTCTGTTTTTGGCAAAAATGGAGAAACAAGGACCAGATTTGCCCTCCCACCTTTAACAACCAAATAAATAAACAAATCAACCAATCAACCAGACAATATACAAAAACCAATGGTTTTCAAAATTCTGGACATCGGGCAATAAAAGACAATGATCCTTGACAAATGAGGTGAGCACTATTGACTTTAAAGTTTCCAGGCAGCAATATAGGGCAGGGCAATCGAGGTGGAGCCTTGTGTCTTCTCTGAGTTGGAGAGATGAAACTTAAAAGAGTCCAGGGATACAAAGGTAACTAGACTTCATGGACAGAATACTAGAGAGAGTTGTGCAGAGAGCTGCAGAGGGGCTTCTTCTAATACACAGCAGAGTACTATGCATGTAAGTGAGGAAAGGACCTAAGGCGAGAGACACAGCCATATAAAAGGGTGACTGGGAACAGGGCCTTGTGCTTGCACAGAATAGGGAATAGTGCCTGTTCCACAGTCAGCCTTGAAAAACTCATAATGCACAGGGCATTGGGAGGAATTTTCAGGAAGATCTACTTCATTAGTGGAGAACAGTAATTAGTTCTAGACAGAGCACTCTGCTCCAGACACACCTAACAAACTGTAAAAGCAAAGCCCTGAAGTAACTGTATCCAAAAACAAAGCTCAGGAAAATTCATAAGAATACAAAGATATCCAGCAACTAAATTCCCAATGCTGGCCATCTAATCAGATTATCGGGCATGCAAAGAGGAAGAAAATCACAACTCATAATGAAGAGAATGATCAATCAATCAAAACCAATATAGAACAGACAATTATTAGAATTAGAACACAAGAATATTAAAAGTTAAGATATAAAGAAACTGAAATCAGCCTGACCAGGTGGTGGCGCAGTGGACAGAGCGTCGGACTGGGATGCGGAAGGACCCAGGTTCGAGACCCCGAGGTCGCCAGCTTGAGCGCGGGTTCATCTGGCTTGAGCAAAGAGCTCGCCAGCTTGGACCCAAGGTCGCTGGCTCCAGCAGGGGGTTACTCAGTCTGCTGAAGGCCCGCAGTCAAGGCACATATGAGAAAGCAATCAATGAACAACTAAGAAGTCGCAACACGCAACGAGAAACTGATGATTGATGCTTCTCATCTCTCTCTGTTCCTGTCTGTCTGTCCCTGTCTATCTCTGCCTCTGTAAAAAAAAAAAAAAAAAAAAAAAGAAACTGAAATCAAACTTCTCAAGATTCCAACATGGCAACAGAGTAGGTGGACATTCCAAGTGCCACTTCTGTGGAAGAACAGTATATTAAAAAAATATAAATTTGAACTCAACTGAACATGAACAGGCCCACAAAAGATGGCTGCAGGAATGACTGAGTTATTTACTCAGTGTCGGATGAAACATCCTGCTGTAGTTTCCCCAGAAACCAGGAAGGATGTTCTTAATCATTTGATTCCTGGTCTAGTTAATTATCCTAGAATATGGTGACCTTTCTCTGTTCCTAGAGCCCTGGTCAGCAAACTGCGGCTCGCGAGCCACATGCAGCTCTTTGGCCCCTTGAATATGGCTCTTCCACAAAATACCACATGCAGGCGCTACCTCGATAAGGAATGTACCTACCTATATAGTTTTAAGTTTAAAAAATTTGGCTCTCAAAAGAAATTTCAATCGTTGTACTGTTGATATTTGGCTCTGCTGACTAATGAGTTTGCCGACCACTGAGAGGGCCCTTGCACAATAGCCTCCAGCCAGAATTTTCCTATAAAAAAGGTACGGTCTCAGACCACCCCTGAAGCTCTAGAGAACCTCTCCTCGATACACAGGACAGGTGGCCAACTCTGGAGCCCAGGCTGAAGCTTCCCGGTCTGGTGATGTGTTCCTCCATGGTTTGATGAGGTTTCTACATACTCATAATTCTCTTTTTCTTAGTCTATTGCTTTAACTAGCTAGCTATTACTCTTTAACCCAGGCTGATGTTTCTTTGTCTGGTGATGTTGATTCTTTTTCTTTATTCTACTTTAGGTTACATAAATTCAAACTTTTTTTTTTCTTGCCTTATTTATTGTTATTATTCGTAATAAATTTCTCTCTAAAATCCATCTGTACTTGCACTTCCTGTACAGTACAACCTCCCAGGACCAAATTGCATTACAATTTAATTTAAGAACAATTACTTTGAAAAACCAATTGTGGATTAAAAGAAGAGGAGTCCATAACCAAGGATCACAGAAGAAGCCACACTGAGACAGGTAGGAAGGCCTAGATATGGAAAGGGCAGCCCGCATCCAGGTGTGAGCGGCAGCTGAGGGTCTGAAGGGACTTTCATCATGGGGAAGTTCGCCCTGAGAGGTGTGGGTCCTAAACCCCAGGCCCGGCACCCTAGCCTAGGGCACCAGAGCCTAGAGGAAGTGCCCACACAGCAGTTGGTGGTGAAAGGAGCCCAGGTTTCTGTCTGGGAGAAAAAGAGCGACATCTCAGAGAGGCAGGTTCTGTCTTAAAGGGCCAGCACAGAAAATCTCCTTCACAGCCACTAACCTGGGGCTCTGGTGGGGGAGGGCTGAGAGGACTAGAGTTGTGTGAGGAGAGTGTGAAGTCAGCTGCCCAGGGAGAGACACCATGGGGGACAGCCATCAGAACCCTGTGCTGAGTCATTCTCCAATACTGCAGTCGCCATCTTTCTTGGGTGGAGCAGTCCCCTCCCTGCAGTATCAGCCTGGGGGAAAGCAACTGCTGCACTCTTGGGAATCCCTCTTGCCCTACCCTATGAAGACTGGGCCGTTCTGAGAGGACAGCCAGGAAGCAGGGTCACATCAGTGACTCCATTTTCTGGAGTTGAGGCCGGAGCTTTCCCCCACACGCTCCCAAGACTATCACTGCTGCTTCTGCCTCATGTGAGATTCAGAAGAAACTGTTTGGACTGTGGGCAGACCACATCTCTGGGTTTCAGAGGCCACACCTACCAGATTCTTGGTGGCCATACCCTTCTGAGGTCTGTGAAAAAAGTCTTAACAGACTGACACCTAGGGTTGAGGGATGAAGCTACAGCTACCACCCTTCCTAATCCCTGAACTACCCTAGGCTCTAGACCAGTGGTTCTCAAAGTGTGCACCAGGGTGCACTGGTGCACCATAGATTTCCAGGTGCGCCCTATGGTATTCTAGAGAAATATGTGCCTGTTGGGGACCAAAAATCCAACAGAGTTTTTGGAGTTTAGATTTTGGGGGGACAGAGGTGTGGGAACTGGCTGTAAGCTGACAGTCTGCCCAACCCCACACCTCACTTGCCTGATTAGGTTGTAAAGGCTGTTAAGCTGTGGTGCTGGATTGTTTACACTACACCCATGTTTTTTGGAAAGACTGGAGGCAAGTTTCTTCTATCCTTTGTTTGGTATAAAGTTAAGATGATATGTATGATGGGGGTTTTCTGTACTTGGTAAAATTCTTGGGTTGCCTTGGATACGTGATCAGAGACCATTGATTTGCTAATAGCCTCACTTTGCCCTATAAATAAAGCAAGATACTGTTTTTGGGCATGCTTTGTTCTCGCCAGCAATTACAGGGCCCTCCCAACCCCATATTTTCTTAATTCTGTGTATTTTCTTAATTCCACACCGTTCCCACTCAGACCTGGAATTACTAGTTGCACTTGTTCACGGCATATGCCCAGATATAAAAATAAATATAGTTACTCTATTATACCATTTCGCACGGAAATACTGCTTTTTGGTAACATATTATATCTATTATTAACACATCATTATATTATTTTTAGATAAATATACTCAAATAAAATGGATAGATTTTTCAAAAAGAAGAGTGATATTGAAGAATCTGATTCTGGAAGTAAGCAAAAGTTAAGTGTAAATAAAATAGAACTTGAAGACTGACGGGCAGAATTTAATTTATAGCATTTTCCATCACTTAACACTGAACAATACAATTGGATTAGAAACCCATTCATGGAAGCTTCAAGTGATTTTGGTTTAACATTAACAGAAGAAGAACTGGCAGCTACATCCACTGATTGTGGATTGATGATTAAACATAAGAAATTGTTTCTTGAAGCTTTTTGGATTTCTATAAAAGAAGAATATGTGGCCATATCTAAAAAAGCTTTGAACATTTTACTACAATTTTCAACATCCTATTTATGTGAATTAGGATTTTCTACCCTCAACACAATTAAGAATAAAAAGAGAGAAATTCTTCAATGTATTGACGAGGAAATGAGAGTTTGCCTTTCAAATATATGCCCAAACATTGAAGAAATTGCTAAAACACATCAGGCTCATGTTTCTCACAAATACAAGAAGAAAAAAAAATTAACACATTTGTGCCAGGACCTGCTCAATTTACTAAATCTTACTAAGAATGTATCTATATATATAAAAAGAACTTTTTTGTCTTTTTTTTATTTCTTAACTCCTCTTTTTTACGAATTCTAAAAAGCATAACTCAAAAAATGTAACATAAAAATATTTTTAATGTCAGAATAAATTTAATTTTGTCATTTATTTTGTTTAATTACCATAAAAGCACACTTGGACTTTATATTTTTTTCTTTAATATCTGACTTAATTATTATAACATATGTCTCAAAAATTTGCATATAGTGCACCTACAATTATTTGTAGGATTTTAAATGCGCCCCGACTTCAAAAAGCTTGAGAACCATTGCTAGACTCTACCAGAGGTTTTATTTCAGTGACCAAGCCCAACAAGCAGCCAACAGACAGAGGCTGCAGGAATCAGGACTTAGGGGAACTTGTTTTTTTTTTTTGTTTTTTTTGCATTTTTCTGAAGCTGGAAACAGGGAGAGACAGTCAGACAGACTCCCGCATGCGCCCGACCGGGATCCACCTGGCACGTCCACCATGGGGCGACGCTCTGCCCACCAGGTGGCGATGTTCTGCCCATCCTGGGCATCGCCATGTTGCGACAAGAGCCACTCTAGCGCCTGAGGCAGAGGCCACAGAGCCATCCCCAGAGCCCGGGTCATTTTTGCTCCAATGGAGCCTTGGCTGCCGGAGGGGAAGAGAGAGACAGAGAGGAAGGCACGGCGGAGGGGTGGAGAAGCAAATGGGAGCTTCTCCTGTGTGCCCTGGCCGGGAATTGAACCCAGGTCCTCCGCACGCTAGGCCGACGTTCTACCGCTGAGCCAACCGGCCAGGGCCTGGGAACTTGGTCTTTTAAGTAGACCTTCCCCCAGGCCCAGAGTGGGTAAAAGCCAGGCTAGGTATGCAGCTGGTATTTTCCATGTGCACCTGGGCCCAGCAGAGGCAGCCACAAAATCTGGATTGCTTGTAGCTCCAAGAAGGTTGCTGAGGGCCAGTCATGGGCAGTGTCTCCCACTGGTCTGTGCCGGGTTCCTGCCAGGGAGGCCCAGGACTGGCATATCCAGGGGCCAGCTGGGGAAAGCTTCGGTTCAGGTCCTAACAACCCTTGCTAGAGTGGTATCCTAAGGAAAAGCTCCTCACACCAGACCCAGCTGATGTGAGTTCCACTGTCTGTGATCAGCACGGGCACAGAGGCTCATGTGCATTAGATAGGGTGGAGCTTCACAACCAGCCGGCCAGGGCACTGGATATTCTGTCCTGCTAGGCTAGATTTCATAGGGGGAAAGGAGAGAGGCTTGGAGCATGGACATTTAATATGTGGGTCCCTGTGAGTCTATTGTTGGATCTGGTTGAGGGGCTTAGCCACCTTCAGCAGGGGCACAGTCAGCCACAGGAGAGGACTCTCTCAGTCTTCCTTCCTGAGACCAGGGTCTCACCAGCGAAAGAACTTCTGCAGAGGGGACTGTCAGCCACATTCAGTCTGAACCTGCTGCTCACCTTGTTGGGGAGAAATAAAATTTGAATATCCAGCAGTAGCTGAGGGATTAAGCTCTGGAGTAGGGGCCACATTCCCTGTACTAAGCTCCTGAGCAAGAGATCCCAGAAGTAGGGGGTCCTGCTAATGTTGTTTTCACAACCTCAGCTGCCCTAACCCACCAAGCGTGCAACCTGTACAGTGGTTGGTTGGGTGAGGCCAGTCTGAGCCCATACTACAGTCTTACTACAGACTTTGTGGGAAGACCAGGCAGCTGCAGAGGAGAAGGAGCAGCTGAAAAGTGGAGACAAATCTTACAGAGCTTGAGCTTTTACGGAGCTGCTGTCATCTCTAAGCAGGATCCTTATACAAAGGTTGGCCCCTCCCACACTACTCAAGCACAGAATATGCAGACACAAACAGCAAAAAGTGCAGTAGCGGCAAACAGGTAGCCCACAGTAGGTTACAAACAACAGCTGATGCCAACCCAAAAAGATCTAGAGCCAACACAACTGGTAGTGGATGGCACACAGTACCAATCCTAGACTCAGCTACCTACATAAGCAGCATGCCTAAAGGTGGAGTCTGGCAGGCACCAGACACTGTGGAGAATAAATACACCCAACAGGACAGACATTGCACAGTGTGTAATACACATGATCAAGGTTGATTCTTTCAGCCAGCAGCTTGAAGGGATAACCAAACTCATTAAAGGACCAACTACATCTAATATTCACATACAACAAGAGGGAAAATAGTACCATCAAGAAGCATTCCTAGAACAAGAAAAACAGGTGGCCTGGAGGTCAGTACCACCAAGCCCATATTCTTCATAAAGACACCACAGAAATTTCAAAGCCAGATAGAGCTACCTAATAAACAGACAAATGCGACCCAAATGAATCAAGAGAAATCCCCAGAAAAAGAACTGAATAAGATAGAAGTAACCAAACTACCAGATGCAGAGTTTAAAATAATGATTGTTAGGATGCTCAAAGATCTTAGAGAAACAATGGCGGGACATAATGAGCACCTAAATAAAGAGATAGCAAGCATCAAAAAGGACATTAAAATCATAAAAAAGAGCCAGTCAGAGCCTGACCAGGCAGTGGCGCAGTGGATAGAGCGTCGGACTGGGATGCAGATGACCCAGGTTCGAGACCCCGAGGTCGCCAGCTTGAGCGCAGGCTCCTCTGGTTTGAGCAAAAGCTCACCAGCTTGAATCCAAGGTCGCTGGCTCCAGCAAGGGGTTACTCGGTCTGCTGAAGGCCCACAGTCAAGGCACGTATGAGAAAGCAATCAATGAACAACTAAGGTATTGCAACGCGCAATGAAAAACTAATGATTGATGCTTCTCATCTCTCTCCGTTCCTGTCTGTCTGTCCCTGTCTATCCCTTGCTCTGACTCACTCTTTGTCTCTGTAAAAAAAAAAAAAAAAAAAAAAGAACCAGTCAGAAATGACAAATACAATATCAGAAATGAAGACTGCACTAGAAGGGAGGCTGGATGAAGCAGAGGATCGAATCAGCAATTTAGAGGACAGGATAAACAAAAAACAGAAGCAGAGCAGCAAAAAGAAAAGAGGCTCAAAAAGACTGAGGAAACTCTAAGAGAGCTTTGTGACAACATGAAGAGAAACAACGTCCATATAATAGGGGTTCCTGAAGGAGAAGAAAACAAACAAAGGATAGAGAACCTGTTTGAAGAAATCATAGCTGAAAATTTCCCTAAATTGAAGAACAAAAAAGTCACACAAGTTCAAGAAGCACAGAAAGTCCCATTAAAAAGGAACCCAAGGAGGCCTACACAATGACACATCATAATTAAAGTGCCAAAGTTAAGAGGCAAAGAAAGAATACTAAAAACTGCAAGAGAAAAACAGTTAATTACCTACAGAGGAGCCCCCATAAGGATGACATCCAATTTTTCAACAGCAGCAACACTTGAGGCCAGAAGGGACTGGCAAGAAATATTCAAAGTGATGCAAAACAAGAACCTACAACCAAGACTTCTTTATCCAGCAAGTCTATCATTTAAAATTGAAAGAGAAATAAAAAGCTTCCCAGGCAAAAAAAAAAACAACAAAAAAAACCTAAGGAATTCATTAGAACCAAACCGGTACTACAAGAAATGTTAAGGGGCCTGCTATAAAAAGAGCAAAAGGAAAAAAAATCTAGAAAAAGAGGATTGTAAAGTTAAAGAATAAAATGGTAATAAATAAATATATATCAACAATAACCTTAAACGTAAATGAATTTAAATGTTCCAATCAAAAGACATAGGGTAGCAGCATCGATAAGAAAACAGGACACACCTCAGAACAAAAGATACACATAGACTCAAAGTGAAGGGATAGAAAAAAGTATTTCATGCAAATGGAAATGAAAAAAAGCTAGGGTAGCAACACCTATACCTGACAAAACAGACTTTAAAACAAAGGCTATAGTAAGGGATAAAGAAGGTCACTACATAATGATAAAGGGATCAAGCCAACAGGAGGATATAACCATTGTAAATATTTATGCACCTAAAATAGGAGCACCTCCTCCTATCAATCAATCCAAAAATCATCCTGGGTACACTATACTGTAAATATAGTTTAATAAAAACCCTAGATTGTGAATCTAGTTATAGGGTCTAAACCCCCTTATTTACCAAAGAAGTATGCAAGAACTGCTAACTCATGCCACTGAGCCTAAAACCACGGCTTTTTCAAGCTTTTAAAGGGTAGTAGTTATCCGTTGGTCTTAGGAGCCAAATAAAGCAGACTTTGATAGACATAAAAGGTGAGATCAACAGCAATACTATATCAGTAGGGGATTTTAATACCCCACTAGCATCAATGGATAGATCCTTCAGACAGAAAATAAACAAAAGAAACAGTGGCCGCCCTGGCCGGTTGGCTCAGTGGTAGAGCGTCGGCCTGGCGTGCAGAAGTCCCGGGTTCGATTCCCGGCCAGGGCACACAGGAGAGGCGCCCATCTGCTTCTCCACCCCTCCCCCTCTCCTTCCTCTCTGTCTCTCTCTTCCCCTCCCGCAGCCGAGGCTCCATTGGAGCAAAGATGGCCCGGGCACTGGGGATGGCTCCTTGGCCTCTGCCCCAGGCACTAGAGTGGCTCTGGTCGCAACAGAGCAACACCCCGGAGGGGCAGAGCATCGCCCCCTGGTGGGCAGAGCATCGCCCCTGGTGGGCGTGCCAGGTGGATCCCGGTCGGGCGCATGCGGGTGTCTGTCTGACTGTCTCTCCCCATTTCCAGCTTCAGAAAAATACAAAAAAAAAGAAAAAAAAAAAGAAAGAAACAGTGGCCTTAAATGATACACTAGATCAACTAGATTTAATAAATATCTTCAGATCCAAAGCAGAATATACATTCTTTTCAAGTGCTCATGGTACATTCTCTAGGATAGACCACATGTTAGGACACAAAACAAGTCTCAATAAATTTTTAAAAAGATTGAAATCATATCAAGCATCTTCTCTGATCACAACGGCATGAAACTAGAAATCAACTACAATAGAAAAATTGAAAAACATTCACACAATTGGAGGCTAAATAGCATGTTATTAAATAACGAATAGGTTAACAATAGGTCAGGGAGGAAATAAAAAATTTCCTTGAAAAAAATGATAATGAACATACAACAACTCAAAATTTATGGGACACAGCAAAAGCAGTCCTGAGAGGGAAGTTCATGGCATTATAGACATACTTTAAAAAGAAAAAACTCAAATAAACAACTTAACCTTGCATTGAAAAGAACTAGAAGAACAACAAATAAATCCCAGAGGAAGTAGAAGAAAGGGAATAATAAAGATCAGAGCAGAAATAAATGACAGAGGCTAAAAAAAAATACAAAACATCAATGAAACCAACAGCTGGTTGTTTGAAAAGGTAAACAAGATTGATGAACCTTTAACTAGACTCATCAAGAAAAAAAGGGAGAGAACTCAAATAAATAAAATTAGAAATAAAAATGGAGAAGTAACAACTGACACTGCAGAAATACAAAGGATTGTAAGAAAATACTATGAAGATCTATATGCCAAAAAATTGGACAACCTTGGTAAAATGGATAAATTCCTTGAAACATACAATCTTCCAAGACCCAATCTGGAAGAATCAGAAAACCTAAAGAGACTGATTACAACAAATGAAATTGAAACAGTTATCAAAAAACTCCCAACAAACAAAAGTCCTAGACTAGATGGCTTCACAGGCAAATTTACCAAATATTCAAAGAAGAACACCTATCCTTCTCAAGCTATTTCAAAAAATTCAAGAGGAGGGAAGACTTCCAAGCTCCTTTTATGAAGCATTATTCTCCTTTCAAAACCAGGTAAAGACACTACAAAGAAAGAAAACTATAGACCAATATCCCTGATGAATTTAGATGCTAAAATTTTCAACAAAATACTAGCAAATGGGATCCAGCAATACATTAAAAAAATCATACATCATAATCAAGTGGGATTTATTCCACTTTGCCAGGGAGGTAAAGCTGGTACAATATTTGCCAGTCAATCAATGTGATTAATCACATAAACAAAAGGAAGGATAAAAATCACATGATTATATCAATAGATACAGAAAAAGCATTTGATAAAATCCAGCACCCATTTATGATCAAAACTCTCAGCAAAGTGGGAATATAGGGAACATACTTCAACATAATAAAGACCATCTATGACAAACCAACAGCCAACATCATACTCAATGGACAAAATTTAAAAGCAATCCCCTTGAGATCAGGAACAAGGCTGGGGTGCCCCCTTTCACCACTCTTATTCAACATAGTTCTGGAAGTTCTAGCCACAGCAATCAGACAAGAAGAAAAAATAAAAGGCATCCAAATTGGAAAAGAAGAAGTAAAACTATCATTATTTGCAGATGACATGATACTGTACATAGAAACCCCTAAAGTCTTAGTCAAAAAACTGCTAGACCTGATAAATGAATTTGGCAAGGAGGCAGCATATAAAATTAATATTCAGAAATCAGTGGCATTTTTATACACCAACAATAAACTGTCTGAAAGAGAAATTAAGGAAACAAACCTCTTCACTATTGCAACAACAAAAAAATAAAAGTACCTAGGAGTAAATTTTACCAAGGAGGTAAAAGACTTGTACACAGAAAATTATAAGACATTGAAAAAAGAAATTAAGGAAGATACAAACAAGTGGAAGCATATACTGTGTTTATGAATAGGGAGAATAAACATCATTAAAATGTCTGTATTACCCAAAGCAATCTATAGATTCAATGCAATTCTTATTAAAATACCAATGGCATACTTCTAAGATATAGAACAAATATTCCAAAAATTTATATGAAACCAAAAAAAAAATCAAAACCCAAACAAACCACGAATAGCCTCAGCAATCTTGAAAATGAAGAATAAAGTGGGAGGCATCACAATTCCTGATATCAAGTTATACTACAAGGCCATATTAATCAAAACAGCTTGGTACCAGCAAAAGAACAAGCATACAGATCAATAGAACAGAACAGAGAACCCAGAAACAAACCCACACTTTTATGGTCAATTGATATTTGACACATTTGAAATGGTGTTGGGAAAACTGGACAGGTACATGCAGAAAAATGAAACTAGACCACCAACTTACACAATTCACAAAAATTAACTCAAAATGGATAAAAGACTTAAATGTAAGTTGCAAAACTATAAACATCTTTGAAGAAAACATAGAAAGTACACTCCCCAATATCTCTTGTAGCAATATTTTTGCTGATTTATCTCCACAGGCAAGTGAAATAAAGGATAAAATAAAGAAATGAGACTATATCAAACTAAAAAGCTTCTGCACAGCAAAAGACACCATGAACAAAATAAAAAGACAACCCACACAATGGAAGAACATATTTGCCAATAACCTGGTAAAGGGTTAATAACTAAAATTTATAAAGAACTTCTAAAACTCAACACCTGGAAGGTAAACAATCCAATTTAAAAATGGGCAAAGTTTTCTAAACTTGAATAGACACTTCTCCAAAGAGGACATACAGATGGCCAATAGGCATATGAAAAATGTTCAACGTCACTAATCATCAGAGAAATGTAAATTAAAACCACAATGACATACCACCTCACACCTGTCAGAACGGCGCTCATTACCAAATCAACACACAGTAAGTGCTGGCGAGGGTGTGAAGAAAAAAGAACCCTCCTGCACTGCTGGTGGGAATGCAGACTTGTACAGCCACTGTGGAGAACAGTATGGAGCTTCCTCAAAAACTTAAAAATGGAACTGCCTCAGCCCTGGCAGGGTTGGCTCAGTGGTAAAGCATCGGCCTGGCGTGCAGGAGTTCCAGGTTCGATTCCCGACCAGGGCACACAGGAGAAGCACCCATCTGCTTCTCCACCCCTTCCCCTCTCCTTCCTCTCTGTCTCTCTCTTCCCCTCCCGCAACCAAGGCTCCATTGGAGCAAAGTTGGCCCGGGCGCTGAGGATGGCTCTATGGCCTCTGCCTCAGGCGCTAGAATGGCTCTGGTTACAACAGAGCGATGCCCCAGATGGGCAGAGCATTGCCCCCTGGTGGGCATGCTGGGTGGATCCCGGTCGGGTGCATGCAGGAGTCTGTCTGACTGCCTCCCGGTTTCCAACTTCAGAAAAATACCAAAAAAAAGAAAAATAAATAAAATTCTTATCTTTCAAAAAAAAAAAAAAATGGAACTGCCTTTTGGACCCAGCTATCCTACTTTTAGGAATATATTCTGAGAATACCAAATCACTGATTCAAAAGAAGATAGGCATTCCCATGTTTATTGCAGCACTGTTTACAATAGCCAAGATCTGGAAACAGTTCAAGTGTCCATCGGTGGACAAGTGGATTAAAAAACTGTAGTACATATACACAATGGAATACTACACAGATGAGAAAAAGGAAATCCTACATTTTGCAATGGCATGGATGGAACTGGAGATTATTATGCGAAGTGAAATACTCCAGGCAGAGAAAAACAAATACGATATGATCTTACTTAGATGTGGAATCTTATGAATATGGTGAACTGAGGAATGGAATAGAGGCAGAGACGGGTTCACATGAAACAGAGGGACAGCTGCCAGAGGAAAAGGGGTGAACGGATGGGATCAGAGAAGGTAAAGGGGTTACTGAAATTATATATACATAACACACAGATACAGGTAACAGGACAACAAATCCCAGAGGGAAGGGAGGAAGGAGATAGGGGGAGGGGGACAAAGGGGCTGTAATGGGGGCACATTGTTGGGGGGTGAGGATCTTATATTGAGTAGGACACTTGAATCCATGTTAAGACAATAAATTAATAAACTTAATTTAAAAAAACCAACAAAACTAACAACTTGTAAGATAAAAAATACATTGAAGAATATGTTTGTATTTATTAAAGAAATGGAATCAATAATCTTTCAAAACAGAAAGCAGCAGGCCTATACAAGTTTACTGGTAAATTCTACCAAACAATTAAGGAAGAAATTATACCAACTGTCTAAAATCTCTTTCAGAGAAAAAAAATACTTCTTAACTCATTCTAATACCAAAACCAGAAAAACATATTACAAGAAAACTAAAGACTAATAATTCTTATGAACACAGAGGCAAAAATCCTCAAAATATTAGCAAATCAAACTTGACACTATATAAAAAGAATTATGGTATATACCACCACCAAGTGGGATTTATCCTGGGAATGTAAGCCTTGTTCAACATGAAAAAAATCAATCGATCACATCAACAACCTACATTATTTTTAAAAAATCACATTCTATAGATCAGGGGTTGGGAACCTTTTTAGCTGAGAGAGCCATGAATGCCACATATTTTAAAATGTAATTCCGTGAGAGCCATACAACGACCGGTGTACGTTACGCATTATCCAATAAAAATTTGGTGTTGTCCTGGAGGACAGCTGTGATTGGCTCCAGCCACCTGCAACCATGAACATGAGAGGTAGGAAATGAGTGGATTGTAATACATGAGAATTTTTATATTTTTAACATTTTTTTAATAAGAGATTTGTCTGCGAGCCAGGTGCAGCCCTCAAAAGAGCCACATTTGGCTGGCGAGCCATAGGTTCCCGACCCCTGCTATAGATGCAGAAAAAGCATTTGACAAACTCTAACCATTTATGACAGAAAATCAGTAAATTAGGAATAGAAGAGAATTTTCTAAAATTGATAAAGAATAATTACAAAAAAAAAAACTATAGCTAACATCATACTCAAAGGTGAGAAACATGAGAAACAAGATACCAAGATACTTTCTCACCTTGAAGATCAGGAACAAGACCAGAATGCCCCTCTCACCACTCCTTTTCAACATAGTACTGGAAATCCTAGCTAATACAATTAGACAAGAAAAGGAAATAAAGATTTACATATAGATTGAAAAGGAAAAAATAAAATTGTCTTTCTTTGTTTACAGATGACATGATTGTTTATGTTCTTCTCAACCTGATCTATAGATTCAAAGCAATCCTAATACAAATCCCAGCATGTTATTTGTAAATATTGAAAAACTGATTATACAGAGAGGCAAAAGTCCCAGAACACTCAACATAATATTTAAGGGGAGGAACAGAGTTGGAGGAAAGATGATATTCAATTTCAAGACTTACTGTAAAGTTATAGTAACCAAGACAGTACAAGAACAGACAAATAGAAAAGTGATACAAAACAAATTGTCCAGAAGTAGACCCTAATAAGAATAGTCAGTTAATCTTTGACAAAGCACAAGATAGTCTTTTTAATACATGGTATGGGGACAACTGAACATTCAAGTGAAAAAAATAAATCTAGACTCTGACTTTAAACCCCTCACAAAAACTGAATCTAGACCCTGACCTTAAACCCCTCACAAAAACTAACTCAACATGGGTCATAAAACTAAACATAAAACACAAAACTATAAATTTCAAAACTAACTTGAGAAAATCTAGATGATCTTGGATACAGTGATGACATTTTAGATATAACACCAAAGCCATTATCAATAAAAGAAACAGATGATGAACTGGACTCCATTAAAATCAGAAACTTATGCTCTACAAAAGAATGAGAAGACAAACCACATACTGAGAGAAAATATTTGCACAACCCCCCACATCTGATAAAGGACTATTATCCAAAATATATCAAGAACCCTTAAAACTAAATAACAACAAAAAAACAAACAACTTAATTAAAAAATGGGCCAAAGACCTGAACAGATACCTTAACAAAAAAGGTATACAGATGGCAAATATGTATATGAAAAGATGCTCCATATCATATGACATTAGAGAAATGCAAGTTAAAATAAGATTATCAGCCTGACCAGGTGGTGGCAGAGTGGATAGAGCATTGGCCTGGGATGCTGAAGACCCAGGTTCAAAACCCTGGGGTTGCTGGCTTGAGCACGAGCTCACCAGCTTGAGTGTGGGGTTGCTGGCTTGAGCACGGGATCATAGACATGATCCCATGGTCGCTGGCTTGAGCCCCAAACCTCTGACTTGAGCAAGGGGTCACTGGCTCAGCTGGAGCCTCCTGCTACCCTACCCCCAACCCCTGTCAGGGCACATATGAGAAAGCAATCAATGAATAACTAAAGTGCCAAATTGATGCTTCTCATCTCTTTCCCTTCTTATCTGTCTGTCCCTGTCTGTCCCTCTCTCTCTCTCTCTCTCACTAAAAACAAATAAAAAAACAAGATATCACTACACATCTAACAGAATAGCCAAAATTTGGAACACTGACAACACCAAACCCCAGAGAGGATGCAGAGCAATAGGAACTCTCTTTCGTTGCAGGTAGAAATGCAAAATGGTATAGCCACTTTATTAAACATACTCTTTAAAAACATTATTTTACTTATTGTTTTAGAGAAAGGAAGAGAGAGAAACATCAGTTTGTTGTTCCATTCATTTTTGCATTCATTGGTTGATTTAAAAAACGTTTTTTTAATTTTTCCATTGATTGGAGAAAGAGAGAGAGCGAAGCATCAACTCATTGTTCCACCTAGTAGTTCCATCCAGTTGTATTCATTGATTGCTTCTTGTACATGCCCTGACTGGGGATCAAACTCATGTCTTGGCACACCAGGACGATGCTTTATATACTGAACAACCCAGCCAGGGCTCATTGGTTGGTTCTTATATGTTCCTTGACCCAGTACTGAACCCGGAATCCTGGTGTATTGGGACAATACTCTAACCAAGTTAGCTGGCCAGAACTAAACATACTCTTGACATATGATACAGCAATCATGCTATTTAATACTTTATATTTACCCAGAGTTAAAAACACATCCACACAAAACCTGCACATCAATCTTTATAGCAGCTTTATTTATAACTGCCAAATCTTGATCTTTGTCCCTTAGAATTCCCTAAGCAATGAGAGTGACAGAGGTGTCTTTTGTTATGTTAATTAGATGGCTTCTGAATTGCTCCTAAGGGTAAAAACTGGTTGCCAGTGGAGCCAAGCAAAATGATTAGAGGGCTAGAACTTTCTGTCCCATCCCAGACCTCCGGGGTGAGGAGAGGGCCTACAGGTTAAATCAAGCAGCCATTAATCAATTATGACTATAATGAAGCCTTCATAAAAACCCAAAGGGACATGATCCAAAGAGCTTCTGGGCTGGTGAACATGTGAAAGGAGGGAGGGTGGTCCACCTGGAGAGAGCATGGAAACCCCAAGCCCCTTCCCACATATCTTGTCCTATGTATCTCTTCCATCAGGCTGTTCCTGAGCTATACATCCTTTCACAATAAACCAGTGATCTAGTAAGTAACATGTTATTCTGAGTTCTGTGAGTCATTCTAGCAAATGAATCAAACCCAAGGAAAGGGGGTTATGAGAAGTACAGGTAACAACTTAGACTTGCAACTGGCATCTGAATTGAGTTGCCAAGAAGTCACTGAAAACTCTAATTTATAGCTAGTCCAGTGGTTCTCAACCCGTGGGTCACGACCCCGGCGGGGGTCGAACGACCAAAACACAGGGGTCGCCTAAAGCCATCGGAAAATACATATTTATTATACAATACATTTTTAAATAAAATGTAACATACTGCCTGAGCTTGTGACTGATGGTTGAAGGTTGGGGGATGCAGTTGGGTCTTGTAGGACTGAACCCTTAACTTATGGAATCTAATGCTATCTATGGGTAGGTAGTGTCAAAACTGAGTAATACTTAAGACACTCTGCTGATGTTCAAGAATTGTTTGTTGGTGTGATGGTTGACCTCCTCAAGCTGGACTTGAGTCTCAGAACCCAATTTACCATATTAACAAACTAAGAAAGCAAAACTACAGATGACCCTTAAACAATAAGGGATTTAAACTAAGTGGGTCACATATATGGATTTAAATCCATATATTCAAGGGTCAACTTTATATATATATATATATATATATATATATATATATATATATATATATATATATATATATATAATCATCTCACTTTTTAGAAAGAAAAAAATGACAAAATACAACATCCAGTCCTGATAACAATTTTCAATAAATAAGAAGACAAAACTTTCTCAGTTTGGTAAAGGGAATTTATGAAAAAGCTACAGCTAATGGCAATCATACTTAATGGTGAAAGACTAAATGCTTTCTCTCTAAAATCAAGGATTGTACACTTTCATTACTTCTACTCAATACTGTATTAAAGGTTCTAGCCAGTGTAATCAGGCAAGAAAGAGAAATAGAAGACATTGAGATTTAATGGAAGGGCTAAAATTACCTTTATATGAAGATAAAGTGATCATCATGTTAAAAAATCCAATGAACCCTGGCCTGGTAGCTCAGTCAGTTAGAGTGCCCAGTCCCAATATGCCAAGGTTGCGAGTTTGATCCCCAGCCAGGACACATATATACGAGGGCCAACCAATGAATGCATGGACTAAGTAGAACAAAAAATTGATGTTTTTCTCTCTTTCTCTCTTCCTTCCTCTCTCTCTAAAATCAATAAATATTTTTTTAAAAATCCAATGGAATTAAGTAAGTTTAATAAGGTCTCAGGGTATAAGATCCATACCCAAAAATCAACTGTGCAATTCCATATACTACCAACAAAAGGAAATCAGAAATAGAAGGAAAAAAGAGAAACAAAACTATAAAGTAGCAATAAATATAAATATGTCAATAATCACTTTAAATGTGAGTGGATTAAATACTCCAATCAAAAGACACAGGGTAGCTGAATAGATAAGAAACAAGACCTATATATATGCTATTTACAAGAGACCCACTTCAGATCGAAAGACACACACAGACGGAAAAGGATGGAAAAAGATATCTCATGCAAATAGAAACAAAATAAAAGCTGGGGTAGCAATACTTATATCAGACAAAACAGACTTTAAAATAAAGGTTATAACAAGAGATAAAGAAGGACATTTCATCTACAATAGCCAAAATATGGAAGCAGCCTACATATTTGATAGATGACTGAATAAAGAGATGGTACATACATACAGTGGAATATTACTTGGTCATAAAAAGAATGAAATCTTATCATTTGCAACAACATGAATAGACATAGAGGGTATTATAAGTGAAATAAGTCAGAGAAAGGCAAATACCATATGATTTCACTTACATAGAGAATCTAAAAAACTAAATAAATGAACAAAACAGAAACAGGCTCATGGTTGCAGAGATCAAACTAATGGTTACCAGACAGGAAGGGTTTGGGGGTTTGGGGAACTGGGTGGAAAAGGTGAAGGGATTAAGAAGTACAAATTGGCAATTACAAGATAGTCATGGGATGTCAAGTACAACATAGGGAATACAGTCGATAATGTAATAACTATGTATGGTGCCAGACTGGTTCTAGACCTATCAGGAGGGATTCACACTCTAAGTTATATAAATGCCTAACCTCTATGTTGTACACCTGAAACAAATGTGATATGTGAATGTCAACTGTGTTTCAAAAAAATTTTTTTTCCAAAAGGGAGTAAGAATATAAAACATTGCTACCCTGGATGTTTGCACAACAAAACAAGTGGACATCCATATTTACATTTTGAAGAGACTCCTGAAAATATTACAGGCAAACTGCATTAAAAATATATTCTTATAATTTCAACAACTCAGAGACTCTTCTTGTTACTCAGTCATCTGCCATATGATAATGTACACTATTAATCCTTTACAAAGTTAAAATAAAATAGAGACAAACATTTTTGTTTGGTCTCTATGAATTCTTTTCTTTTTTATTTATTAAGAGAAGAGAGAGAAATAGAAACATCAATTTGTTGTTCCACTTATTTATCATTCTTTGGTTGATTCTTGTATATGCCCTGACTGGGGATCGAACCCACAACTTTGGCATATTGGGACAACTCTCTAACCAACTGAGCTACCAGCCAGGGCCTGGATTCTTTCTTCTTGAGCAATCACAGAAATTTACTAATATCATTACCTTCAAATAAAAGGAATTTTGTTACTAAGATTAAGAAACAAATTTATTTAAGAGGTTAAAGAGGTGCCCTGTTAGAAAAATAACTTCTCAAAGAGGTGGAAGAATCTTCCTCTTTGACAGAACAGGATTAAGGTCTAATCTAGCATGGTCTAAAATAAATCCTTGCCTGTTGATTCTGTTTTTCTGGTCAATCTTTCTCTCTGTCTCCCCATTTCTTGATTCTGAGAGTATTCTTCCTTATTGATTTCTGAAATCACTACTAAAAAATAACTGAATATTTCCTATTGGACTCTAGTTGGATTTTCTTTAAGCAGGTAAATGTATACTACCCACCTCCACATCCTTCCTTCCTGGCAAATCTGTTTTATGGTACTCCATTTACCTGGTGCACTAAGCTATAAACCTGGGAATTGTTTTGAATTCTCTGACAAAATGTTATCAGTTCTCTTACTCATGCTTTTAAAACTGCTCCTCCTCATTACATTCCCAGCAGTGGCTCATCTGAAAGGCCAGATAAAACTTTACAGACTCCAAAGAGGTTAGATGATGGAATCAAATAAATCTGAGGTTGAATCCCAGTTCTGCCATTGCTAAGATCTTGAACCTATTACTTAACCTCTCTAGAGTTCATTTTTTCATTGGTAAGATGAAAAAATAAAATTTACTTCATAAAGTTACTGGAGTGAGGAAATGACCTAATGCCTCTAAAACACTCAACACTGTGGCTGGCACATTGTAAACATTCCATGCTCAATGAATGAATGGTGGTTACTCCTACCCTGCGGGATTATATATCAATTAGAGATGATTATGTGAAATGTTGACACACAGCAAGAAATTTATAATATTTAAAAAAATTTAATTTCATTTCTCATCTTCTAAGTGTATTGACTTACATAATCTCCTAACACAGGCATGGCCAACAGTTTTTGCCCCCGGGCCAGATTATAAAGAAACCTTTTTTCATGGGCTGGACAAAATATTAAAATTAAAAAATGTTAAATACAAAAATGATTCGTGTAAAGCCAGTAGCCACAGCCACCATCACAACTGTCTGGCCCATGCAGGTTCGCATTAGATTCGGACAGACGGTAATGAAACAACGGAGCCAAGAACTGGTGAGCCATTACCTTTATCCTAGCTTGCACCCAGTGGGCAAGTAAAAACACACACTGGGCTCCAAAACCCATTCATTCAGTGCTCACAAAGCTACTGACTTATCCAAGTTTCCTAGAATCAAAGGTTTCTAGCTCACTAGCCTTATTCACCTCTGTTCTCTGCACAAACTCTGCACAAACTGGCTTCTCCTTCAGCACTCCACCATCTTGGCTGCTTTTCCTGGCCTCCTCCATGTGGCCTTTCTCTGCTCTCCTTTCTCTGCTCTCTCCTCTAATGCTAATCTCATGAACCAAGAGAGCAAGCTCCCAATCTGCCCCACTTTATAGTGCAGAAATCAAAAACTTTAATCCAATATACAAACAAGGAAGTCTCTCATATAAAGTCACTTAGGGAGGGAAAGGCTTATTTAAAACTAAGCCTTAGGCTATAACGACCCTGCCTGCTTACAGCCTGTCCCCCACACCCAATGCAAACTAAAAGCGAGCAAACATATACATGATATTTACAAACTTACTTGACCAACAATTTGTTTAAGTAAACAAAATTTTATTATGTAATTTGTTTATGAATAAATGTGAATGAAAAAAATTTAATAAAAATATTTTAATAAAAATATTATTTTAATAAAAATATAATTACATATCATATAAATATACAAACTATATCGCAATCAATCGAAACAATATTTAATTAATAGAATGAGCTTTGAAGGGGTTATATCGCAAATAAAACAATTATTTTGTTTTACAAACAGCCTGGACATGTTTTCCGTTATCAACTGCAGCTATTGTCTATGCTACAATGCCACTTGATTCAGCACACATGACCACAGAAATAACGAATTGTTTGACCTTGGGTGCGCATTGGCAAACTCCGCCTAAAAGAATGTGGGTTTCACATCGCTGCTAAATGTCACACAGAGCATATTGAGTACAGACAAATATAAAAGTTGTAAATCTTTTTTTTTAACAGAGACAGAGTCAGAGAGAGGGATAGATAGGGACAGACAGACAGGAACAGAGAGAGATGAGAAGCATCAATCATCAGTTTTTCATTGCAACACCTTACTTGTTCATTGATTGCTTTCTCATATGTGCCTTGACCACGGCCTTCAGCAGACCAAGTAACCCCTTGCTCAAGCCAGCGACCTTGGGTCCAAGCTGGTGAGCTTTGCTCAAACCAGATGAGCCCGCGCTCAAGCTGGTGACCTCAGGGTCTCGAACCTAGGTCCTCTGCATCCCAGTCCAATGCTCTATCCACTGCGCCACTGCCTGGTCAGGCTGTAAATCTTTATAATGGAATTTTTTTAAAAAATAAAGAAGTATCGCAAATCCATTCGACCAATTATTGGAAGTTAACCCTAGATTAGTCACACGTGGAATTCTTTTCCGCGTATCACTATCTTCTTAAATATCTCAATTTCCAATAATCAAAGATGCTTCCGCTTCTGAGTAGCTGAGATTTTAAAGTAGCGGAGAATATTAAAAATTTATTCGCAGGCACATAAACTCATTACGTGAGCCGATCAGGCCTGCAGGCTGTATGTTGGCCATGCCTGTCCTAACATCTACTTTCCAGTCATTTTATCTATTCTCCACAATGCCTCTAAATAGCTCTTTTCAGGATAAAATCCAAATTCCTTCTCATGACATACAAAGCTCTTTACCATCTTATCTGTCCTTATTTCTTGAGGCTCAGCTCCTGCCATTACATTAGCCCTAATCCCAACCAGAAGTATCATATTCTCTCAAGAGTCAATCCTTTCCAGTGCAATTCCTTTTGGGTAGAATTCCCATCTATTCTTTTCCCCAACCCAATTTTCATTTTCTAGCATACTACTGCTTCTGGTCTTTGAAAACTCAGTTCAGAAAGTCTTCCATGTCCTGCTACATCATACCCCTATTGTGGGTTCAAATCAAAGTCTCCGTGCTCTCATATAATATTGAAACTTTTTTCTTCTAATGGATTATGAAAATATTTTATTTTACTAATATTTTACTTGAGGTTTTTATAACAGAAATTAATCTATAACACTGTTTTTGGTATTTTTTTTAATAAATGTGCTAGTTAGGTTGGTTTTGTTATACTGGCCTCTATAACTATTTGGGAAAGGTTCCTCATTTTCCATTATCTTGACTATTTTATGTAAAACTTGGTGTAAGTTTTTCCCTTAAATATTTGGCAGCTAACATTTATTGAACACATACTATGTGCCAGGTTCTGTATTAAGCACATTTACATGTTACGTCATTTAATGTTCACAGCAACTTTATGAAGTATATACCATTATGACAGTGGTTCTCAAAGTGTGCACCAGGGCGCACTGGTGCATCCTAGAAGATTTCCAGGTGCACCCTATAGTGTTCCAGAGAAATATGTGCCTGTTGGAGACCAAAATACCAACAGGGTTTTTGGAGTTTTGATTTTTGGGGGACAGAGGTGTGGGGAATTGGCTGTAAACTGAAAGTCTACCCAACCCTTCATCTCACTTGTCTGATTAGGTTGCAAAAGGCTGTCAAGCCACGGTGCTGGATTGTTTACACTACCTCCCATGTTCCCTGGAAAGACTGGAGGCAAGTTTCTTCTACCTTTGGTGTAAAGTTAAGATGATATGTATGCTGGGGGTTTTCTGCACTCAACACAATTAAGAGTAAAAAGAGAGGAATTCTTCAATGTATTGACAAGGAAATGAGAGTTTGCCTTTCATATATATGCCCAAACATTGAAGAAATTGGTAGGACACATCAGGCTCATGTTTCTCATAAACACAAGAAAGAAAAAACTTAACACATTCGCACCAGGACCTGCCAAATTTACTAAATCTTACTAAGAATGTATCTATATATATAAAAAGATAACTTTATTGTCATTTTTTAATTTCTTAACCCCTTTTTATGAATTCTAAAAAGCATAACTCAAAAAATATAACAAAAATATTTTTTAATGTCAATAAATTTAATTTTGTCATATTTAGTTTAATTACCATAAAAGCACGCTTGGACTTTATATTTTTTCTTTAATATTTGAGTTAATTATTATAACCTATTTCTCAGAAATTTGTATATAGTGTGCCTACAATTATTTGTAGGATTTTAAATGTGCCTCGACTTCAAAAAGTTTAAGAACCACTGCATTATGATAATAATCCTTTATAATAGGCTCATAGATGTAACTTTCAAAGTCACAGAGCTGGTAGCCAGCAGAGCAGAGACTTGAATACATATCTTTCCATGTTTTTAATGACATGCTATACTACCTTGTTATATAGCTACTTAATATATGGTATTGTAATTATCTGTTCGTTTACCTGCCTCCCCATTAGTCAGTAAAATATATCTAGTAAGATTCCTGAAAAGTGAGATCATGTCTTTCATTTTTTGCATCCCTAAAGTCTAGCATCATGTCTTAACAGTTAACGGATGCTTAATAGCTGCTAAATAAGTGAATAAAAGTATATCTTTTGATTCTTATTATAACTGAATGAGGATAAAGCAGCTTGTAACAGTTTCTGTTTAGAAAGCAGATGTATATTTTAAAATGCTGCTAAAGAGCTTTTAAGTTAAATCATATAACCTCCATGCAAAAGAAGACATAAATGATTTAGTTTCAATCAGAAAAAAGTCAAAAATAATTTTTGTAAACTGTCAACAAGATTTAATTTTCTGAAACTATCTGTAAGAGAAAACTTCATGTATTTTCTAGGGTCAAGCATAATAAATCCAAGAAGAAAAAGATTATGCATTGAGAAAATGGCAATAAAACAAAAGCCTTAGGCAGAAAAGCTTTCAAAAAAGGTCAACAGCACAGCTAAAAAAGGATTCCCCATTGACTGTGCCATGTGGTAGACGTGTCATAAGAAGGTTTAGGTTAGACATAAAATAACCATAGCAAGGGTGTCTTGGCTTCAGTTGAATGAACTTAACTAAATTTCCATTCTATCTTTTGCCTTATGAACCTAGCTAATAGTAAGACTAATATGGTCTACATATAGGAATGAACTGCTGAGAGTCAACATCCTTAGATTCTTAAACTGTTATCCAGGGAGATTATATAATTTTATCCTAAAGAACATTAGGAACAGAAAAGATCCTCAAAATATTTAAATAGAATCCTGCCGAAAAGCTACCCTAGACAACTTCATGAGAATTTTTCCAAGCCTCCTCTATCCCAAACCAAAACACACATACACACCCACATTTTTTTTATTGCAACAGTTTTTGTCAAGTTGTTTTAAGGACAACAGTATTATAACATATCTCAACAGAAAAAGAAAGCATCTGAGAATAAAAACATATCAAAGGAATTATTAAACACATCACAGGAAAACAATTCTCCCTAGTGGATTGACCATATAAATATTTTAGAAGTCCTTATACTCTCTATTGCAAAATAAACACGACATTCAGCAGCGAGGGGCCCCTTACAATGCAAATATTGCTCAGGTTCCCAAAGTCAAATATACTAATGATTTTTAAAAAAACAAAAACTTTTTTAAATTAAGAAATGCAAAAAGACTAGAAAAAATTATTTATTTCCACCAACCAAAGACAATTAGTAATCTCTTGGAATGTTTTATTTTAGTCACTTTTTCATCATCAGTGCTGTAAGCAGAAAGCTTTCTTTTCAGTGAGTCCATGGCTTAGGGGAAGTTCGGGATGTTGAAGAAGCTGCCCTGGGGCAGGAGGCAAAAGCTCAGGCAGAAGCTCCAAGGACGGGGCCTTCAGTAATGCTCTTCAACAAAGGTCATCGGGCTAATATTTTACTTGGCACTTTTACACTAATGTTCACCTGAGAAATTAGAATAGTTTATTTAAAACTTGGCAATACTTTTTCCCTTAAATATTTGGAAAGAATCTGCTTGAAAAGACAACTGAGCCTGGACCTGAACCTAAATTTTTAAATAATTAACTTAATTCCTTTAAGAGATATGGGATTACTCAGATTTCTATTTCTTCTTTCATCCATTTTCATTTTTTAAAAAGATTTTATCTGTCATATCAAAATGATCAAATCTTTAGTGTAAAGCTATTCACAATATATTTAATATCTCTAGGCTCTGCAGTAATGGCTCCTTTCCATTCCTAATATTGATAAATTGCAGTTTCTCTTGTCTTTTTATTGATTAGTAAAAATATATATACTTTGCAAAACTACATTTTCAAAGAACCAATTTTTGGCTTTATTGATTTTCTCCATCATACATTTATTTTCTATTTCACTGATTTCTGCTCTTTATGACTGCTTTCTTCTGGTCTGATTTGCTGTTTTCCTAGCTTCTTGAGATAGAAATTTAAAACTAATTTTTAGTCCTTTTTACTTTTTTTAAAAATAATTTCAATTAGAGTTTACAGTCAGTATTATTTGTATTAGTTTCAGGTGTACAGCATAATACTTAGACAATCATATACTTTACAAAGTGTTGCCCATAAAGTTTCCAGTACCCACCTGGCACCAACAGTTACTATAATATTACTGACTAGATCCCCCTGCTGTACTTTACATCCCTTTATTTTCAGACTCTGTATGCCTTCTGATCTCAAGTGGGTCTCTTGTAGAATGCATATATATGGGTCTTTTTAAAAATCCTTTCACATTTAAAGTGATTTTATTTATTGCCATTTATTCTTAATTATGTTCCTTTTTTTTTCTCTCCCTTTCTTCTTCTTAAAGAAGACCCTTTAACATTTCTAGTAATACTGGTTTGGTGGCAATGAACTCCTTTAGCTTCTTCTTTTCTGGGAAGCTCTTTATGTTCCCTTGATTCTAAATGACAGTCTTGGGCAAAATACTCTTGGATATAGGTCTTTGCTTTTCATCACTTTGAATATATCACGCCAATTCCTTCTGACCTGCAAAGTTTGTGTTCAGAAATTAGCTGACAGTTTTATGGGAGCTTCTCTGGAGGTAAATGCTTTTCTCTTGCTGCTTTTAAGATTCTGCCTTTAACCTTTACTACCTTAATTACAGTATGTCTTCATGTGGGCCTATTTGGGTTCATCTTGTTTGGGACTGTGCTTCCTGGAACTGTACGTCTATATCCTTCAACAGGTTAGACAAATTTTAGTCATTATTTTTTCAAGTAGGTTCTCAACCTCTTGCTCTCTTTCTTCTCTTTCCGTACTTCTATGATTTAAATATTGTTACCCTTCATGTTGTCCCAGAGGTCCCTTAAACTGTTCTCATTTTAAAAAATTCTTTTAACCTGGCTGGGTAGCTCATTTGGCTGAAGCATCATCCTGATACACCAAGCTTGTAGGCTTGATCCCCCATCAAGGCACATACAAGTATCAACCAATGAATGCAAAGTGACTGAAACAAATTGATATATCTCTCTCTCTCCCTAAAATCAATCAATCATTATTTTCTTTGTGCAGTTCCAACTGGGTGTTTTCTGTTACCTTGTCTTCAGATCACTAATTCTATGATCTATTTCATCTAATCTGCTGTTGAGTCCACCTAATATATTCATTTCAATTACTGTATTCTTTTTCTGACTGCTTTTTTTAAGGTTTCTTTCTCTTTATAAGTTCTCACCGACATCATCTAGTCTTTCTCTAAGTTTATTGAACATCCTTATAACAGTGATTTTGAACTCTGCATGTGGTAGATTACTTGCCTCCATTTTATTTAGTTATTTTTCTGGAGTTTTTCCCTTTTGGGACATGTTTCTATGTCTCCTCATTTTGAGTATCTCCCTGTGTTTGTTTCTATGTATAGATAGATAGGGGCACTTTTCCCAGTCTTGGCAGGGTGGCCTTATGTAGTAGGTGTCCTCTGGATCAGAGTAACAAGGTTTCCCTGGTCACCTGAGCTGCATACTCCAGGGGTGTCCCTTGGGTGGGTTGTGTGTGCCCTCCTGTTGTAGCTGAGCCTGGATTACTGTTGGCATGTCAGTGCACAGGATTTACCCTCAGCTGACTGGCTGTATGGACTGGTTATGACTATAGTATAGGTCAGCTGTGTATATGGCACTCTGTGGGGCTAACCCCATTGAGTGGGATTCGCTGCAGTGGGACTCTGGTGCCTACAGAGATCATCCTTTGGGTATATAATGTGTGGAGCTAACTGGGTGGTATTCTGGTGTGGTCCAAAGCTTGCCATCAAATGTGATGATTTTGGGGCCTTTTAGAAGTGGCTCAGGTGTAGGACCAGGCCAGAGTCATTGTCTACACCCTTCCTGGGTCCAGCTGGTAGGAATTACAGATATGTGCATTGGTAACTGACTGTGCTTTGCTTGGAAATGCCTGGGAGAGGTTATGCTGTGGCCCGAGACCTGCTGCCACTAGTGCTTGTCTAGGAGTTAACAAGAGGTACAAGGCACACTGAGGCCAGCCTCTGCTTATAAGGGGTTTTTGAACTTTTCAGAAATTTTATGAAAGTCCACAGCACATGCAGATGTAGGCCACTTCTGTGTAAGAGTCAGAAAGAGGTTCTGACCTATGCATGAGTTGAGTGAGGAGATTTCTTAGGGAATCACTAGGGCAGGGCAAATTTGATGGAGACTCAGATTTGCTGCCTGTTTGAGTCTACAGGATGGGATGGTGGAAGGCTCAGCAAAGAAACAATGGCACCTGCCTGTTGGCTCTGTGGGAATAGGGCTCAACAAAGGAACACAGCACTTTAGTCCCAGATAGCGCTGCCCCTCCAGTGTTCATCCTAAAACCAGACAACTCAGTTCCTCCTATGTCCCTGGCACTTTTTGAGCTGCTGCTTCAGTGCTGGAACTTAAAGCAAGTGAATCCATCAGTAAGTAAGTCTGTGCATGGGTCTTTTTAAGAGAAATGCCTGGAACTCAAGCAACCCTCCATCTCACCTAGATGGAATGTCCACTGATTCTCACAGCCAGATATGGAGACTTCTTCCTGGCCTTGCTGGCCTGGGATGGGTAGCCTAGTGTGTAGCTGAGACCCCTCACTCCTCAGGAGAGACCAGCATAGCCAAGACATCCTCCCCCATTCTTAACCAATACATGTGGGTAGAAGATCAGCTCATCTTCCATCTCCACCCTTCCTACTAGTCTCATCATGGCTTCTTTATATCCTTCGTTATAGAGGTTCTGCTCAGCTAGTCTTCAGGTGGTTCTCAAGGGTGGCTGTTCTATAATTTAGTTGTAATTCTGATGTGGTTGTGGGAGGAGGTAAGCATAGCATTTATCTACTCTGCCATCTTGACCAAAAGTCCCTAGACCATCTTAGTGTAGAACTCTTCATGGCTATCAACTAAGAGCCTGATACTTTGGGTCTTCGTTTCACTAATTCTCTCCAGTGGGTCTTGAACTCTACATCTCCTCAGCACTTCAAGATTACAGAAAGTTTTTCTCTTCTTTCCAGATGTTTTCAACTTAGCCCTTCAGCCTTCTTTTTCAGCACAAATTTAGACTTATACAAGTGTCTTAAGAAGAAATCAAAGTGTTTGAGACCCCTTAAATCTCCAATCTTGTTAATTCAGTTTCTGAAGACTAACAAAAGCTCTGCTTGTTTCTCTGTTCCTAGCAATAATCCTGTGCTTAGTCCAAATTCATGTTGAAACATATACTGAAAATTTAGTTCCTGTTGCTCCCAGAACTCCAGTTCCTTATTTCCAAATGTATGTAAGTCAGCCCTCTGTTAACATTCCATAGGCTTCTCAAATTTAATGTCCAAAACTGAATTCCCTTGCTGCCTGTCAATTCTGTTCTCTCAGCATTCCCTATCTATGTTAATAGTATTACCATTCATTCAGTTATCCAAGAAGAAAGTTAGAAACTACGTTTGACTCCTCTCTCAACACCAAACCCAACTAGTCATTAAGTCCTATGGATTATATTTCTAAAATATATGACTCTCTGTTCCAATACCCTCATCATCTCCTACATTACTACTATAACTTCTCAAATGAACTGTTTTGTTTTTCTATCCTCTCCACACCATTACTTCCCCTGCTGCTGGGTGATCTTCCTAAAATGCAAATCAGATCATAAGTATTCTCTCATAAAATATTTCAATAGCTTTGTTATAGCCTGCCTCTCTGCCAGTCCACTTCTGCAAGTGTAGCACCCTATGCTTTTTTACTTATTGTTTTATTTTAGAGAAAGGGGAGGGGCAAAGCTGGAAGAATCAACTCATAGTAATAGTTGCTTCTCGTATGTGCCTTAACTGGGCAAGTCCAGGGTTTCGAACTGATTACCTCAGCATTCCCAGTCAACACTCTATCTGTTGTTCTACCACAGGTCAGGCCATCCCATGTTTTTTGTTTTCCAGATATACCAACTCATCCTTCAAGACCAAGCTTGAGTGTTAACTTATCTACAAAGCCTTTCTTGACCTTCCTAAAGTGTTCCTGTCTCACTTTCCATGTGTCATTATTATTATTCTTTTTGTTGCCTTTTCTCTACTTGCCTGGCCTCCCTTGGTGTTTATCCTATTCACCACCATCTTCATCACCAACACTATCATCAAAATCATCACCATTATCATCATGTAGTAACAAGTATTATTTACAGTGATTTGATTAAATGCCAGACACAGTGTTAAGTACCTTATATACATTTCTCCACTTAATTCCATCAGCAACCTAGGAAACAGGTATTATAGCCCTCATTTTATATTCTGTGCCAACTAAATTTTAATTAAAAAAAATTTAAAGTACTAAGAATATAATGTACAACATGATGATTATAGTCAATACTTATGTATGGTATATGTGAAAGGTGGCCGGCCATAATAAAAAATATCTTGCCTTTTGCAACAGCATGGATGAGGTGACCTGGAGATCATTATGCTAAGTAAAATAAGCCAGGCAGAGAAAGACAAATACCATACGATCTCACTTATATGTGGAATCTAATGAACACAGTAAACAAATGAACAAAACAGAAATAGAGGCATGGACACATGGAACAAACAGCTGTCAGAGGCATGGGGGAAGAGGGAACTGGATGAAAGAAGGTGAAAAGATTATCCAAAAAATATATAAACGTAACACAGAAACACAGACAAAATACAGGATGACAATAGCCAGAGGGAAAAGGGGTGAGGGCAAAGAGGAGGTGGGCAAAGGAAGGAAAATGGGGGTGGAAAAAGACTTTGCTTGGGATGAAGGGTGCATAATACAGTATGCAGGTGGTGGTGTTATATTGAGTTGTACACTGGAAACATGTAAGGTTTTGCAAACCAGTGTCATTCCAGTAAATTTAATTAATAATAATTTACAAAAAGAGAGTAGATTCTATGAGTTTTCATCATAAGGGAAAAACTTTTTTTACCTGTATCTACATGAGATAATGGGTGTTAACTAAACTAATTGCAGTAATCATTTCACAATATATGTAAGTCAAATCATTATGCTATATACTTTCAACTTACACAATGCTGAACTTCAATAATATCTCAATAAACTGGGAGGTAGAAAATAGGCTATCTCAGTGGTAAAGAAATGTGTGCAAGGTTACACAGGTAATAAGTGTAAATTCAAATCCAAGTTTATTTTATTCTAAATCTGTGCTATAAACCACTACCACACCACATATTCAAAGTTTACATTCTTGACATATAGTACAGTGCCTAGCATATGGTAGGCTCTCCATAATGTTTATTCTGAAGTTGAAAAGTACATATTATAGCCCTGGCCGGTTGGCTCAGCGGTAGAGCATTGGCCTGGGGTGTGGAAGTCCCAGGTTTGACTCCTGGTCAAGGCACACAGGAGAAGCACCCATCTCCTTCTCCACCCCTCCCCCTCTCCTTTTTCTCTATCTTTCTCTTCCCCTCCCGCAGCCAAGGCTCCATTTGAGCAAAGCTGGTCCAAGCGCTAAGGATGGCTCTATGGCCTCTGCCTCTGGCGCTAGAATGGCTCTAGCTGCAACAGAGCAATGCCCCAGATGGGCAAAGCATCGTCCCCTGGTGGGCATGCCAGGTGGATCCCAGTTGGACGCATGTGGGAGTCTGTCTGACTGCCTCCTCTTCTAACTTCAGAAAAATACAAAAAAAAAAAAAATTAAACACACTTGTAGTGTGTCTGTATACTGGAGAGCAAAGTAAAACGCATCTCTCACTGTGCAAAAAAAAAAAGAAAAAGAAAAAAAGAAAAGTACATATTATAAAACTCTGCAAGAATTTTATTTCTTATTTTCTTCCACCTTGATTCAATTTCCTTTGATTTTTATACTTAGCCATCCTTATCCGCATCTCTGATAAACACACACTTATTCATCTATGCCCAACTGAACTGTAATTTCTCTAACCCTCCAGACTGGATCAGTAATCCCTTATCTTTGCTCTCAGGGACTTTGTACCTACTCTTTCTATTATATTAATTATATTATTAATATGTATATAATTGTCCTCCCATTAAGCTTAGATTATGAGTTCTTCAAGAAAAAAAACACATTTTACTTATTTTTGTATTACCTATGCCTACAACAGTACCAGAATATGAAAAACACCAAATTAACATTTGCTGAATAAATGCAGAATCAGTCACCTGGATGAGAGGGGACGTCCTCACCTTGGAACTCACACTGCCCCACCCCAACTTTATGAAGATAAATAACATTGTACAACTTTAAGGTGCACAATGTGATAATTTTATAATACATATATACTGTGAAATGATTATCACAAGGTTATTTAGTTAATACTTCCATCATCTCACATAATTACATTATGTGTGAGTGTATATGTGTGTGTGCATAGTGTAAGAAGGTGGTCTAATTTCATTTTTTGCATGTATCTGTACAATTTTCCCAACCCCATTTATTGAATAACTGCCTTTACCCCATTGTATGTTCCTGCCTCATTTGTTACATATTAATAGATTATAAAGGAATGGGTTTATTTCTGGGATCTCTATTCTGTTCTACTGATCCATATGTCTGTTTTTATGATAGTACAATGCTGTTTTGATTACTATGGCCTTGTAGTAATCCTCCAACTTTGTTCTTCTTTCTCAAGATCTCTATTGCTATCCACGGTCTTTGGTGGTTCCATATGAATTTTTAGAATACTGGTTCTAGTTCTGTGAAATAAGCCATTGGTATCTTGATACAAACTGCACTACTGAATCTATAGATTGCTTTGGGTACTGTGGACACTGTGTTCATATTAATTCTTTCTATTCATGAACACAGTATGTGCTTTCAAGTATTTGTATCTTCTTCAGTTTCTTTCTTCAGTGTCCTATATTTTCCGAGTACAGGTCTTTCACATCCTTGGTTAAATTTATTCCTCAGTATTTTATTCTTTTTGAAGCAATTGTGAATTGATTGTTTTCTTAGTTTTCCTTTCTGATAAGTTCATTATTGGTATATAAAAATGCAATTGATCTCTGAATATTTATTTGTATCCTACTACTTGACTGAATTCATTTATCAGTTCTAGTATTTTTTTGGTGGGGTCTACAGGATTCTCTATATTCACTAGCATGTCATCTGCAAATAATAACAGCCTTATGTCTTCCTTTCCAAAGTGGATGTCTTTTATTTCTACTTCTTGTTTGATTGCTGTGGCTAGAACTTCTAGTACTATGTTGAACAGTGGTAAAATTGGACATCCTTGTCTTGTTCTTTATCTTAAGGGAAATGCTTTTAGGTTTTGCCTGTTGGGTATGATAGTGGTTGTGGGTTGGTTTATCATATATGGCCTTTATTATATAAAGGTATGTTCCCTTTATTCCCACTTTGTTGAAAGCTTTTATCATAAATGGGTGCTAGATTTTATCAAATGCTTTTTCTGCATCTATTGGTATCATTATGTATTTTTTATCCTTCATTGTGCTTCTGTGGTGTATCACATTTATTGATTTCTGGATGTTGTACCAACCTTGCAAACCTGGAATAAATCCCACTTGATCACCGTGTATGATCTTTTTAATATTTTGTTGTATTTGGTTTACTAATATTTGTTAAGATGGTCTTTTCAGCAAATGGTGCAGAAACAACTGAATATTCATGTGCAAAAATAGTAATAATAATAAATCCAGACACAGACATTACTCTCCTCACAAAAATTAACTCAAAATGGATCATGGAACTAAATATAAAACACAAAACCACAATATTCCTAGAAGAAAACATAGAAAAAAACCTAGGTGACTGGGTATGGCAATGACTTTTTCAATACAACACCAAAGGCATGATCCATGACGGAATTATTAGCTGGACTTCATTAAAATTAAAAACTTCTGTACTCTGACAGACAATGTCAAGACAATGAGAATTTAAACCAGAAACTAGTAAAGTATATTTGCAAAAGACACATCTGATAACAAGCTATTATCCAAAATATACAAAGACTCTTAAAACTCAAGAATAAGAAAACTCGCCCTGGCCGGTTGGCTCAGCGGTAGAGCGTCGGACTAGCGTGCGGAGGACCCGGGTTCGATTCCCGACCAGGGCACACAGGAGAAGCGCCCATTTGCTTCTCCACCCCTCCGTGTGCCTTCCTCTCTGTCTCTCTCTTCCCCTCCCGCAGCCAAGGCTCCATTGGAGCAGAGATGGCCCGGGCGCTGGGGATGGCTCTGTGGCCTCTGCCCCAGGCACTAGAGTGGCTCTGGTCGCAACATGGCGATGCCCAGGATGGGCAGAGCATCGCCCCCTGGTGGGCAGAGCGTCGCCCCATGGTGGGCGTGCCGGGTGGATCCCGGTCGGGCGCATGCGGGAGTCTGTCTGATTGTCTCTCCCTGTTTCCAGCTTCAGAAAAAATGCAAAAAACAAACAAAAAAAAAATGCAAAAAAAAAAAAAAAAAAAGAATAAGAAAACTCAATTGAGAGATTCCAAGATGAACGTGGAGTAGGTGGAACCTATATTCATTTCCTCTGGGTGCCAAACTGGATTTATAGGTAAGTTATAGAGCAATGAACTGGAATAACCAATGGAAGGCTAACTGAGCAGAAGTATTATAACCAAGGATTTACAGAAGAAGCCACGTAGGGACTGTTAAGAAGTACGGAGATGCAGAAAGAGCTGACCCCTTGCACCTGCATGAAGTGGTTGAAAATCCAGAGAAATTCTCAGCTGCAAAAGTTCCTCCTGAAGAGCATGGAGGTCTCAATTCCACACAGAGATCCCAACCAGAGCTGGGAAGAGGAGCCTGTGTAGCATCTGGCTGTGAAAATTAGTGGGGACTCTGTCAGCCTGAAATGGAAGGGAGTTGCTAGAAATCCAGGTGCTCTTTTAAAGGGACAGTGCCCAGCATCTTGCTCTCAGAAACTCATCCAGGACACTGGTAGAGAGAAGGCGATCCAGGGAATATAGGAGTCATAAAAAGAAGATCTGGGTGGCTTGGCCCCAAGAAGAAATCTGGAGCATTACACAGTGAGGTCCCTGTGCTGAGTCTATCCCACACTGCCCTCAGAAGCGATGTTCCCAGGGTCAAGAGCTCCTATTCTTACAGCACCAGCCTGGGGAGTGCACTAGCCTGGTCCTCCAACTACTGGCAGCACCATACTGCCAAGCTTGAGTCCTAAAGAAAGGTCTGTTTTCACTCAACAGGGACCTTTGGTTCGCTCTCTTTCTGAAGACGCTCTTGGAGAAGATACAGTTATTTAGCTTTGCAGCTGTATAACAGGGCCATTTTTCCCTGTTTCCTGTACACACATGGCCTGTGCCCACCTACTTCCACTACACTCCCTGTCACACATATACCTGGTAATTCACTTGGTGAGTCATTTCCATATTGGGTGGCCTTACCCTCCTTAGCTCAAACCCACAGGGATATCAGACTGCACTGTGCAAAGCTGGGACCTTTGGACTCTTGTCTGGGACTCAAGACAGGTGCTGGATTGTGCAGTTATAGTGAGGGGGAAGGGGGAATTTTACCTCCCCTACAAGTTCAGCCAGGGCTACCCCTCCAATGGGAAACACTTTTGACCTATTCTTTTGACTCCTGGGGGCTCTTCCCTGATGACCTTACTCCCACAGAGGGGCCAACTGGCTACACCCAACCTGAACTTGAGTTTTGCTACTCCTGGGGAAGGTAGGGCTAGAGAGGCTGAGTGGTATGGCTGTGGAATAGGGGCTACTTTTCTGCCACTGAGTGCCTGACTGTGCTGTCACCAAGTAGCATCCCACTAGCCCCATCCTCCCAACACCAATTGCCCTGCCTTATAAAGCTCGTGCTGGGAAGAATCTGTAGCTTATGGCCAGCCTAGGCCCACTCTACAGTTTTGTTGTGGAAAGCTCTTGACAATTATCAGACAACCTCAGGGGATGGTGGAGTAGCCAAGACGTAGAGGCAGAACGCAGGATGCCCTGGACCTCTTACTGATCTGCCCTCAGCTCAGAGCTGGAGGAAGTCAACTCTTATAGCTCCTACCATGCATGCCCAGGCCTAGGAGAGGAAGCCAGAAAGAGTAGACTGTGTAGTATCTCCAGAAAGACAGCCCAAGGCCAGTTACAAGCAGTATCTGACAGTAACCTGCACTGGAACCCTGCCTGAGGGAACCCAGAACCAATACAACTAGCAACACAAGTGGCATACTGGGGGGGGGGGGTGTCCCTGCAAGCACCAGAACCTTTTTGGAACAATTGCACCTTAGGGAAAAGCACCTGCATAGTAGCTAATATACTGCACAGTGGATCAAGGTCTATCCTTATAAATCAAGGTCTATCCCCATCCAAAAAAGAGCCAACAACATTCAAAACTCAACTACAACTCCCTAACACATTTTATGAGGCCAACATAACCCTGATAACAAAACCTTGCAAGGACAAAGAAACAAAAGAAAACTATAGACCAATATTTCTAATGACTACAGATGTAAAATTCCTAAACAAAATACTAGCAAATCGAATACAACAACACATTAAAAAAATAATACATCGCCCTGCCGGTTGGCTCAGTGGTAGAGCGTCGGCCTAGTGTGCGGAGGACCCAGGTTCGATTCCCAGCCAGGGCACACAGGAGAAGCGCCCATTTGCTTCTCCACCCCTCTGCTGCGTCTTCCTCTCTGTCTCTCTCTTCCCCTCCCGCAGCCAAGGCTCCATTGGAGCAGAGATGGCCCGGGCGCTGGGGATGGCTCTGTGGCCTCTGCCTCAGGTCGCAACATGGCGACGCCCAGGATGGGCAGAGCATCGCCCCCTGGTGTGCAGAGCGCCACCCCATGATGGGCATGCCGGGTGGATCCCGGTTGGGCACATGCGGGAGTCTGTCTGGCTGTCTCTTCCTGTTGACAGCTTCAGAAAAATGCAAAAAAAATAAAAAAAATAAAAAAATAATACATCATGATCAAGTAGGATTCATTCCAGGAGCACAAGGATGGTTCAGCATATGTAAATCGATCAATGTAATATACCATATCAACAAAACAGAAAACAAAAATCATATAGATGCAGAAAAGGCATTTAATAAGATACAACATCCCTTTATGTTTAAAACACTCAAGAAAATGGGAATAGAAGGAAAATACCTCAATAAAGGCCATATATGACAAACTATCAGCTATCACAATACATGGTAAAAATAAAAGAAGGTCTTCCTCTAAAATCAGGAAGAAGACAAGGCTGCCCACTCTCCATTCTTATTCAACATAAAAGTTGAATAAGTTCTGAAACTTTTTAGACAGAGCAATCAAGCAAGAGAAAGAAATAAAAGGCATCCATATCAAGAAAGAAGTAGTAAAGGTATAACTTTTTGTAGATGACATGATCTTGTATATAGAAAATCCCAAAGACTCCACCATAAAATTATTAGAAACAATAAACCAGTACAGTAAAGTTGCAGGACACAAAATCAATATACAAAAGTCTATTGCTTTCCTATATGCCAACAATGAAACTTCAAAAAATGAACTAAAAAAACCAATTTCTTTTATAATTGCAACAAAATATAAAATACCTAGGAATAAACTTAGTAAAAAATGTGAAAGACCTATATACTGAAACCTACAAAACATTATTAAAAGAAATTTTAAAAGACACAATGAAATAGAAAAATCTTCCATGTCATGGATTGGGAGAATCAACATAGTTAAAACGGCCATATTTCCCAAAGCAATATATAAATTTAATGCAATCCTCATCAAAATCCCAATGTCATTTTTTAAAGAAATAGAACAAAAAGTCACCAGCTTTGTATGGAACCATAAAAGACCCCAAATAGCCAAAACAATCCTGAGAAAAAAGAATGGAGCCAGAGGTATCATACTACCTAACTTCAAATTATATTACAGAGCCATCACAATAACCAAAACACCAGGGTATTGGCAGAAAAAAAGACATAAGACCAATGGAACAGAATCAAAAGCCCAGAAATAAAACCACATATATATTGTAATCTTTGACAAAGGAGCCAGAAATGCACAATGGAGAAAAGAAAGCCTCTCCAATAAATGGTGCTGGGAAAATTGGAAAGCCACATGCAAAAGAATGAAACTTGACTACAGTTTGTCCCCCTGCAAAAAAATCGATTCCAAATGGATCAAAGACCTAAATATAAGAGCTGAAACAATAAATTATTTAGAAGAAAACATAGGTACTAAACTTATGAATCTTGGCAGTAGTGAACAATTTATAAATTTGACCCCAAAGGCTAGGGAAGTAAAGGCAAAAATAATTGAATGGGACCGTATCTAACTCAAAAACTTCTGCACAGCAAAAGAAACTAACAACAAAACAACAAATAGTCAACTAAATGGGAGACAATATTTACAAACAACAGCTCCGATAATGGGTTAATATCCAAAATACATAAAGAATTCACAAAGCTCAGCAACAAACAAGCAAACAATCCAGTTAAAAAATGGGAAGAGGACAGGAACAGATACTTCTCCCAAGAGGATATACAAATGGCCAACAAATATATAAAAAGATGCTCATCTTCACTATTCAAGAAATGCAAATACATAGGTGGGACATAAAAATGAGACTCAGAGACATAGACAAGAGTGTGGGGGTTACAGGGTGGGTGGGAGGAGAAGGAGGGGATTGGGGGGGAGGGGCACAAAGAAAACCAGTTAGAAGGTGACAGAAGACAATTGGACTTGGGGTGATGGGAATGCAGCATAATCAAATGTCAAAATAACCTAGAGATGTTTTCTTTGAACATATGTACCCTGATTTATTAATGTCACCCCATTAAAATTAATTTAGAAAAAATTTTCCACCCTAAAAAAATAAAAAAATAAAAACAAAACTACAATGAGATACCACCTCATACCTCTTAGATTGGCTGTTATTAACAAGAAAGGTAGTAAGTGTTAGAGAGGTTGTGGAGAAAAAGGAACCCTCATTTACTGCTGGTGGGAATTCAAAGTAGTACAACCATTATGGAAGAAAGTTTGGTGGTTCCTCAAAAAACTAAGAATAGAACTACCATATGACCCAGCAATCCCTCTACTGGGTATCTACCCAAAAAACTCGAAAACAATGCTACGTAAAGACACACGCATCCCCATGTTCATCGCAGCATTATTCAGTGGCCAAGACATGAAAACAACTAAAGTGTCCCTCGATAGAGGATTGGGTAAAGCAGATGTGGTACATATAGTAAATGAAATACTACTCAGGCATAAGAAATGATGACATACTGCCATTTATGACAACATGGATGAACCCTGAGAACATTGTATTGTGTGAAATAGGTAAATCAGAAAAAACTAAGAACTGTATGTTTTCACACATAGGTGAAACTGAGACTTGTAGATATAGATAAAAGTGAAATGGTTACCAGTGGTAGAGGTATGTGGGGGAGGGGTGGGTGGAAGGGTGTAAAAAGGGACAAATATAAGGTGACTAAAAATGATTTGGCTTTGGGTTTTAGGTATATGACATAATCAACAGTTCAAATGCTATAGAAATGTTCACCTGAAACCCATGTACTCTTATTGACCAATGTCACCCTGTTAAATTTAATTTTCTAAATAAAACTATTTTTTTAAAAAAGGACTCAACTGGCCCTGGCCGGTTGGCTCAGCGGTAGAGCGTCGGCCTGGCGTGCAGGGGACCCGGGTTCAATTTCCGGCCAGGGCACATAGGAGAAGCGCCCATTTGCTTCTCCACCCCCCCCCTCCTTCCTCTCTGTCTCTCTCTTCCCCTCCCGCAGCCAAGGCTCCATTGGAGCAAAGATGGCCCGGGCGCTGGGGATGGCTCCTTGGCCTCTGCCCCAGGCGCTAGAAGCAGCTACAGAAAGACAGTTAGTTACCACCAAGGGAGCCCCCATAAGGTGTCAGCTGATTTCTCAAGAGAAACACTTCAGGTCAGAAGGGCTTAGCATGAAATATTCAAAGTGATAAAAAGCAAAGACCTACAGCCAAAACTACTTTACCCAGTAAGGCTATCATTTTGAAATTAAAGGTAAAATAAAGAGCTCCTCAAGCAAAAAACAAACAAAAAAGAACTAAAAGAATTCATTATCATCAAACCGGTATCACAAGAAATGTTATACAGTCTTCTTTAAAAATAAAGAAAGGGAGAAAGAGATGGGGGGGGGGAGAGGAACATAGGTATAAAGAATAAAATGGCAATAAATAAGTACCTATCAATAATTACTTTAAATGTAAACAGATTGAATGCTCCAAAAAAGAGCTGAATGAATAAGAAAGCAAGACTCATATATGCTGTCTACAAGAGACCCACTTCAGAACAAAAGATATACACAGACTAAAAGTGAAGAGATGGGGCCCTGGCCGGTTGGCTCAGTGGTAGAGCGTTGGCCTGGCATGCGGGGGACCCGGGTTCGATTCCCGGCTAGGGTACATAGGAGAAGCGCCCATTTGCTTCTCCACCCCCACCCCCTCCTTCCTCTCTGTCTCTCTCTTCCCCTCCCGCAGCCAAGGCTCCATTGGAGTAAAGATGGCCCAGGCGCTGGGGATGGCTCGTTGGCCTCTGCCCCAGGCGCTAGAGTGGCTCTGGTCGCGGCAGAGCGACCTCCCGGAGGGGCAGAGCATCGCCCCCTGGTGGGCAGAGCATCGCCCTTGGTGGGCGTGCCAGGTGGATCCCGGTCAGGCACATGCGGGAGTCTTGTCTGACTGTCTCTCCCCGATTCCAGCTTCAGAAAAATACAAAAAAAAAAAAGTGAAGAGATGGAAAAAGATATTCCATAGAAATGGAAACGAAATAAAAGTTGGGTTAGTAACCCTTTTATCAGACAAAATAGATTTCAAAACAAAGGCTACAACAAGAGACAAAAAAAAGAGAAAGATATTACATAATGAAAAGGGGTTAGTCCAACAAGAAGATATAACCCTTGTTAAGATATATGCACCCAACATAGAAGCACCTAAATATATAAAGAAGATCTTGATGGACATAAAGGAAGAGATAGATAATAACACAGTCATAGTATGGGATTTTAATATACCATGGATACTGATGGGTAGATCTTCCAGACAAAAAATCAACAAGGACACAGCAGCTTAAACCACAACTCGAACAGACAAATTTAATTGATATTTAAGAGTATTTTACCTCAAAGTAGCAGAATATACATTTTTTTCAAGGGCACACAGAACATTCTCTACCACATGTGAGGACACAAAACAAGTCAATAAATTCAAGAAGGTTAAAATCATATCAAGCATCTCTAACAGCAATGGTATGAAACTAAAAATCAATTACAAGGAAAAAACTTTATAAACAACTCAAACAGATGGAGGCTAAATAATATGTTACTAAACAATGAATGGGCCAATGACAAGATCAAGGAAAAAAAAATCAAGTTACCTTGAGACAAATGAAAATGAATACACAACAACCTAAAAATTCATGGGACATGGAAAAAACATTCCTGAGAAGAAAATTCATAGCATAACAGGCCTACCTCTAAAAAGAAAAATTAAAATCTCAAATAAACAATCTAACTTTATGGCTAAAAGAACTAGAAAAAAACAAAGCCCAGAATAAGCAGAAAGAAAAAAAAAGTAAAATTAGAGCAGAAAAAAATGACAGAGAGACTAAAAATAAATAAATAAAAAGATCAATGAAACCAAGAGCTGATTCTTAGAAAAGATAAACAAGATAGACAAACCTTTAACCAGATTCATAAAGTAAAAGAAAGAAAATCCAAATAAATAAAATGGAAATAAAAGCAGAGGAGCAACAATGACACCACAGAAATACAAAGGCTTGTAAGAAAATATTACGAACAACCATATGCCAATAAATTGCATAACCTGGGTGAAATGGATAAATTCCTAGAAACATATACTCTTCCAAGACTGTATCAGGAAGAATAAGAAAATATGAATAGACCAATTACAATTCACGAAATCAAAACAGTAATAAAAAAACTCCCAGCAAATGGAAGTCCTGGAATAGATGGCTTCACAGGTAAATTTTACTAAACATTCAAAGAACTAACATCTACCCTTCTGAAATTATTCCAAAAAATTCAAAATGAAGGATGACTCCCAAGCTCATTTTATGAGGTCAGCATTATCCTAACTTCAAACCCAGATAAAGAAGCTACAGAGAAAGAAAATTAGAGGCCAATATTCCTGATGAACATAGATACTAAAAAAATCAAGAAAATATTAGCAAACTGGACACAATAATACATGAAAGAGATCATACACCATGATCAAGTAGGATTTATTTCAGGGATGCAAGGTTGGTACAATATTCACTAATCAATAAATGTGATACACTACACAAAAAAAGTGAAGGATAAAAATCACATGATCATATCAATAAACACAGAAAAAGCATTTAATAAAATCCAGCACCCATTTGTGATAAAAATTCTCAGCAGAGTGGGAATAAAGGGAACAGACTTCAATAAAATAAAAGCCATCTATGACAAACCCACTGCCAACATCATACTCAACAGGCAAAAACTAAAAGCATGTCCTTTTAGATCAGGATTAAGACAGAGATATCCAGTTTCACCACTATTATTCAACATAGTATTAAAAGTTCTAGCCAAAGCAATCAGACAAGAAAAAGAAATAAAAGGCATCCAAATTACAAAGAAAGAAATAAAGCTGTCATTATTTGCAGACGACATGATACTGGATATAGAGAATCCTACAGACTCTACCAAAAAACTACAAGAACTGATAAATGAATTCAATCAAGTAGCAGGATACAAAATAAATATTCAGAAATTGGTGCCATTTTTATACATCAATAACTATTATAAAGAGAAACTAAAAAAATAATCCCATTTACAACTGCAACAAAGAAAATAAAGTGCCTAGGAATAAATTTAACCAAGGATGTGAAAGACTTGTACTGGGAAAATTATAAGATACTTAAGAAAAAACCAAGGAAGATACAAATAAATGAAAGCACATGCTCATGAACAGGAAGAATTAACAACTTTAAAATGTCCATACTATCAGAAGCAATCTATAAATTCAATGTAACTCCTATCAAAATACCAATGGCATATTTCACAGAACCAGAATATTCCAAAATTTAATATAGAACTACAAGACACCCATTATAGCCTCAGCAAATTTGACAAAGGAGGAAAGAACATATAGTAGGGTAAAGGCAGTCTATTCAGTAAACGGTGTCAGGAAAATTGTACTGACACATGCAAAAAAGTGAAACTAGACCACCTTCTTACACCATAAACAAGAATAAACTCAAAATAAGTTAAAGATTTAAATATAAGACTCAAAGTCATAAAAATCCTAAAAGAAAATACAGACAGTAAAATATCTAGTAGCATTATTTTTTTCTGATACATCTTCTTGGACAAGGAAAACTAAAATAAACAAAAGGGACTACATCAAACTAAAAAGGTTTTGCATAGTGCCTGACCAGGCGGTGGCGCAGTGGATAGAGCATCGGACTGCGATGCAAAGGACCCGGGTTCATGACCCCGAGCTTGAATGCGGGCTCATCTGGTTGAGGAAAGCCCACCAGCTTGAACCCAGGGTCACTGGCTCCAGCAAGGGGTCACTTGGTCTGCTGAAGGCCCGCGGTCAGGGCACATATGAGGGCAATCAATGAACAACTAAGGTGTTGCAACGCACAATGAAAAGCTGGTGATTGATGCTTCTCATCTCTCTCCGTTCCTGTCTGTCCCTGTCTATCCCTCTCTCTGACTCACTCTCTGTCTCTGTAAAAAAATAAATAAATAAATAAAAATTTAAAAAAAAATAAAGAGGTTTTGCATAGCAAAGGAAACTATCAACAAAATAAAAAGACAACTAATTGAATGGAAGAACATATCTGCCAGTGGTATATCTGATAAGAAGTTAATATAGAAAAGTTATAAAGAACTCAAAACAAACACTAAAAACACAAACAATCCAATTAAAAAATGGACACAGGACCTGAAAAGACACTTCTTCCAAAGAGGACACAGAGATGACCAATAGATGAAGGAAAGATGCTCAAAGTCACTAATCAGGGAAATCCAGATCAAAAACACAATGAGATATTACCTCACACCTGTCAGAATGGCTAGCATCAATAAATCAACAAACAACAAGTTTTGGCAAGAATGTGGAAAAAAGAGATCTCTTGTACACTGTTGGTGGGAATGCAGATTGGTGCAGCCACTGTGAAAAACAATATGGAGTTTCCTCATAACATTAAAAATGGAGCTGCCTTATGACCTAGCAATTCCACTTCTGAGAATATAGTCAGAGACCCAAAATACTGATTCAAAAGAGTATATTCACCTCTATGTTTATTTCAGCACTATTTACAATAGCCAAGATTTGGAAAAAGCCTAAGTGCCCCTCAGTAGATGAGTGGATAAAAAAAACTGTGGTTCATTGACACAATGGAATACTGCCTCAGCCATTAAAAAAAAAAAAAAAAAAAAAAAAAAAAGAAGGAAATCTTACCTTTTGTGACATCAAGGATGGACCTAGATGGTGTTATGATAAGTGAAATAAGCCAGTCAGAAAAAGACAAATAAAATATTTTACTTCTATGTGGAATCTAATAAACAAAATGAATGGATTAAGCAAAAAAAAAAAAAAGACACAGACATCAGATGTTGATTACCAGAGGAAAGGGTGGTGGGAACAGGTAGAAGAGGGTGAAGAAGTGGATAAATGGTGACAGGAGACTAGTCTATAAGTGGTGAACACACAATACAATATACAGATAATCTACTGTATTTCCCCATGTATAAGACGCTCCCATGTATAAGACGCACCTTAATTTTAGGCCCAAAATTTGAAAAAAAATGTATTACATAAAGTTATTGAACTCAAGTTTTATTCATCATAAAATTCATACAATTCCTCTTCACTGTCATAACTCCCACCCATTCGCTTGTCCTCATCGGTGTCTGATGAAGAATCAGTGTCTTCAACAATGAGCGCAAAAGCAAGTGCAAAAAAGCAAGAAATGCGAGTAAAAGAAATCTACAACTACTGTATAAGATGCACCCAGTTTTTAGATCCCAAATTTTTTGAAAAGGGTGCAACTTATACATGGGGAAATGTGGTATTAAAGAATTGTATACTTGAAACCTATTTAATTATCTAATGTGTCAATGAATTCAATAAAAAAAAAACTGAATTAAAAAGATGGGCTCACGATCTGAATAGGCATCTTATCAAAAAAGATATGCAAATGACAAATAAGTACAGTTGACCCTTAAACCTGGGTTTGAACTGTGTGGGTTCACTTATAAGTAGATATTTTTCAGTAAACATACTTTAGGCCCTTTTGTTTCCCCAGGTTTACATGTGTGGATTTAACCACCACAGATGGAAAACAGTATTTTCTGTGGCTACCAAAGGCCATGTGCATTGTTCTTTGCCACTATATATGATAAGAGATTTGAGTGTCCACTAGTTTTGGTACCCATAGGGGCCTTAGAACTAATCTTCCACAGATACTGAGTTAAGTTTTGGGGGAGTCAAAAGTAATAAGCAGGTTTTCAACTGTGCGGTGGAGTCAGTGCCGGTAACTCCTACATTGTTTCAGGGTCAACTGGATATGAAAAGATGTTACATATATCATCTTGCAAATTAAAATGAGATACAGTACTACTAAATACTTATTAGTATGGCCAAAATCCAAAACACTGACATTAAATGTTGATGATGATATGGAGCAACAAGAGCCCTCATTCACTGCTTGTAGAATGCAAAATGGTACAGCAAGTTTGGCAGTTTCTATCAAATGTAAATATGCTCTGGCCCTGGCCAGTTGGCTCAGTGGTAGAGCATAAGCATAGTATGTGGAAGTCCCAGGTTCAATTTCTGGTCAGGGAAACAAGAAAAGTGACCATCTGCTTCTCCACCCCTTCCTCTTCTCTCTCTTCCCTTCCCACAGCCATGGTTCGATTGATTTGAGCTCAATGATGGCCCTGGGTGCTAAGGATGGCTCCATGGAGCCTCTGCCTCAGGTACTAAAAATAGCTCAGTTGTGAGCATTGGCCCCAGATGGGCAGAACACTGGCCCCAGATGGGGGTTGCTGGGTGGATCCTGGTTAGGTTAGAGTGATGAACAGGTGGAACACGAATTTTTAGGGCACTGAAACTATTCTGTGCAATACTGTAATGATGGATACATGTCATTATACATTTGTCAAAACTGTAAGAATCTACTACACTAAGAGTGAATCTGAATGTAAAATATGGCTTATAATGTGTCCGTGTGGGTTTATCAGTTGTAACAAATGTACTACTGTTGTACAGGATGTTATCAGTGGAAGAGGCAGTCCATGTGTAGAGATAGGGGACAAATGGGAACTCTTTGTACTTTCTACTTTAACTTTGCTGTGAACCTGTAACTATTTCAAAAAAATAAAGTCTATTTAAAATACATAGCTCTTAACCATTTAATAATACTTCTATCCAGATCAGAAATTGTTGTTTCCACTATAGATCAGAAGGCAAAAAAACCACTAACTGATTACATATTTCTAAAACTTGGCTTCCAAAATCATTTTAACTGGTAAGGTAAGGATCACAATGAGGATCAAAGAACTCACTTTGCAATTTTCTTCCTGTGTTCTTTTTGCCTTTGTTCTTCTTTTACTTGTTCTCTTTCAATATCCATGAAAAGTCGTTTATATCTCAGATACTGCTTTTGACGCTAAAGGAAAGAAGTTAAAATTGTTAAGTTTCTGCTCTCAGAGGACTTTTCAAGGGAAAGAAAAATACCTTTGAGAACTTAGACAACAAAACTATCAGATACAGAAGTCACATGGTACTAAGTCCTCAATTTCCTTCTATTTGTGGTGGCTCAGAATAATATCACATACAGCAAGAGCTTTATATTTTCAAGCACACAGTTATCAGATGTTATAGTCAAGTCAGAGAAAGAAGTACTAATTAAATTTTCCCTTAGTATAGTCCCTTGTCAACACTTGAGGAAATGACTATTATTTGATGATAAAATATATACTGTTATTTATTACTCCCAAGTAGTAAGTACCATAGAAGCAGGGCCACAGAATAAATGTAATACCATTTTATAACAATAGTCACTTTAACTTTTCAAAATTAAAACCATACCACAGAAGCATACTCTAAGCCTAGCCTAACATGGTGGGGAGGAGAGGAGGACTGAGGAATATAAGAGCATCATACTTTTAAAGGGAATTAGTATGTATAATAAAAGCAAGTGCTACTATTATGTGTGTGATACATTCATACCTCTAGATTTATATGTTCTCTTTTAAGGGCACAGGCTACTTAAAAGCAGTTCTCATTACTGAAGATACAGCACAATCATCATGGTACTTTAAAAACACTGATGCCCCAACCCTACCTTTTCAGATACAAAAATATATATCTGAAAAAAGCTCATCTGATTCTGGAGCATGGCTAGTGTTAAAAATTGCTGGTTTAAACTAACTTTGGATTAAAAAGGGGAAAAAAAGGAAGCAATAAATTAAATCTCTTCAAGTAAGTCATTTTGAAAATATCACTGAACAAATTCACTAAGATCATATCTCTGATGTCACATCAAGGTATCTAAATCCTAGGAGCAAAGAAGTGAAGTTTAACCTATTATAATGTTCAAAGTAATTTCTATGCCTTTTACTATGGAATTTGTAGTATTATCTCTTAATTATTATGACACAACAAATTATTTCCAATTTCACACATACTGTTATAATAGAAACACTGGTGTCCAAAAACAATGATCATCACATACCTCTTTCTTATCCTCTTCTTGATCTACTCCAAACTGAAGCGCCAGTGAAGTCTGGAATTCAGTGTTCAATCCTGATTGATATTTATCATAAACCTGTTAAAAAGTTTAGTTACAAAAAGTGACAAAATTGCCAAAAGCTAGCCCCATGTATGCTTTTGATATTTTCATCTATTGATTCTTTTCATCTGCAACCTTAAGTTCAATTGAATAAAAAACCAAAATATATACATAAAAGAATAAAGTAAAAAAAGAATGAAAGGAAGAATTTCAGAAGAAATTAACCAAATAAAAAACAATAACCAAAGAAAAAGATTCAAGTCAAAAACATAAATTAACTAATAACAAATCAAAATGTTCAGAATGAAAGTTCTTCTAAAGTAGTCACTTACATGCTTGGAATAGTATCAAAGATATAATACCAGCTCCCTTAATGTGTCAAATATATAAACATTTTCAATTTACACAACTCTCTTGAGAAGAAGAGTCTGAAAATATCATAAACAATTGACAGACATGGCAGCATGGAAACTGAGCTAATTTCTCACGTATTATTAAGAAAGTCTTATGATATAATTTGGTATACCTACTTGGACATCATATGGGTCAAATTATGATCTCTAACTTTTAGAAATAAAAGCTTAAAATTATTTATATCTTTTTAGCTTAAAATTTATCTTTCAGGAAAGTTTGAAGATACAAGAATCAACTGTATTTCTATATACCTACAATGAACAATCTGAAAATGAAAAAAATCCACTTACAATTCCACCAAGAAATAGTTAGAAATATTTTTTTTAAATTTATTCACTTTAGAGACAGAGAGGAAGGAAGAGAGAAAGAGAGAGAGAGAGAGAGAGAGAGAACAGAGCATCTATCTGTTCCTGTATGTGCCCTGACTAGGTGTCAAACCTGCAAGCTTTGATTATTGGGATGATGTGCTAACCAACTGGACTATCCAACCAAAGCGAGGAATAAATTTTGAACAAATAAAGTGGAAATTTTAAACTCTGAAACTTAAAAAAACATTGTTGAGAGAAATTAAAGAAGATCTAAATAAACAGAAAGGTATCTCATGTTCATGTCTCAGAAGACTTACTATTGTTAAGATGGTAGTATTCCCAAACTGATCAACAGATTTAATGCAGTCACTATCAAAATTTCATTTAGTTGAGGTCCTGGCAGGGTGGTTCAGTGGATGAGGCGTCCCTCCAGGTGTGCCAAGGTCGTAGGTTTGACCCTCAGTCCACGTACGCACAAGAAGCAATCAATGAGTACACAACTAAGTGGAACAACCAGTTGATGCTTCTCTCTCTTTCTTTCTCCTTTCCTCCTATCCTCCCCAAACTCAAATCAATGGATTTTTTTTTTATTTCAATTGAATTCTTTGTATAAATTAACAAAATAATTCTTAATTTTCTATAAAAATGCAAGGGACTCAGAATAGCTGAGATGATCTTGAAATAGAAGACAAAGTTGGAGGATTCATTCTTTCCAATTTCAAAACTTATTACAAAACAAATTAATCAAGACAATGTGTTTCTTTGAATATATGTACCCTGATTTATTGATGTTACCCCATTAAAATTAATAAAAATTAAAAAAAAAGACAGTGTGGTACCAGCATAAAGATGGACAGATATATAGATCAACAAAATAGAAATGATAGTTCAGAAATAAACTCTTGTATTTACACTCAAATGATTTTTGACAAGAGTACCAAGAAAATTCAATGGGTAAGAATAATCTTCTCAACAAATAGTGATAGTATAACTGGATACCCACATGAAAAGAATAAAGTTGTATCCCTACCTAATCCCATATACAAAAATTAACTCAGAGGGAATCACAGCTCTAAATGTAAGAGACATAAAATTCTTACAGTAACACATAAAATCTTTATGACCTTGGATTAGGCGATGGTTTCTTAGACATGACACTAAAATCAAAATACACAAACACACATACACACAGACACCGAAAATTGATAAACTGGTCTTCATCAAAATTAAAAACTGTTCTTATACTACATAGGACTAATAAAAAACCTGTATGTAGAATAAATTAAGAACTCACATAACTCGATAAATAATCAAAAGACAAAATAACCCAACTACAAATCGGGCAGAGAATCTAACAGTTTTCCAAAGAAGGTATACAAATGGCTAATAAGCACATGAAAAAATGCTCATCATTAGCCATCAAAAAAATGTAATCAAAACCACAATGAAATACATCCTCATACCCACTAACATAGCTATAATTAGAAAGACAGGTGCTGGTGAAGATGTAGGGAACTAGACCCTCACATACTGCTAGTGGGAATGAACAATAGCACAGCCACTCTGGGAACCAGTGTGGCACTTCCTCAAAAAGTTAAGCACAAAGTGGCATATGTCCCAGAGTTCCACTCCTATGTATACACCCAAGAGAAATAAAAACATATCATCAACAAAAAACTTGTACACAAACGTTCACAGCAGCATTACACAACTAGCCAAGAAATGGAAACAACCCAAATGTGCACCACCTGATAAATGGATAAATAAAATGTGCTAAATGGATACTAGCCAATGGACACGAATGAAGTACTGCTACATGCTACAAGGTCAATGAAATTTGAAAACATGATGAGCAATAAAATAAATGAATCACAAAAGGCCGGATATTGCACAATTTATATGAAATGCCCAAAAAAGGTCCACCACAGGTTAGAGGCAGAAAGTAAATTAGTGGTTGCCTAGGGCTGGGGGTGGGAGTGAGGGGAAAAGGGCTGCTAATAGTACAAGACTTTTTGGGGTGATAAAAATGTTCTGAAATTGGTTGTGGTAATATTTGCATAACCTTTTGAATTTATCTAAAACACTGACTTGTACACTTTAAATGGGTGAATTTAGGGTATGTAAACTACAGTTAATCTTCCTTTTCACATATTACTTATTTATGAATTAATCTATTTGCTAAAATTTACTTGCAATACCAAAATCAATACAGTGTGTTTGTGGTCATTTACAGATACACAGTGAGCTGCGAAAATTTTAAATTGCCAAATGTGCACATTATCATCTGAGGTTTCAGCCTTTATACTGTAAACAAGCATCCTTTTCAAGATACAGTTAGTGCCAAGATTTTTGCTTTATGTTGGTGATTTTGCTGTTTAAAATTGCCCACAAGCACAATGCTACAGAACTATCTAGTATTCCTAAGCATAAAAAGACTATAATGTGCCTGACCAGACGGTGGCGCAGTGGATAGAGCGTCGGACTAAGATGTGGAGGACCCAGGTTCGAGACCCCGAGGTCGCCAGCTTAAGTGCGGGCTCATCTGGTTTGAGCAAAGCTCACCAGCTTGGACCCAAGGTTGCCGGCTTGAGCAAGGGGTTACTCAGTCTGCTGAAGGCCCAGGGTCAAGGCACATATGAGAAAGCAATCAATGAACAACTAAGGTGTTGCAACGAAAAACTGATGATTGATGCTTCTCATCTCTCTCCGTTCCTGTCTGTCTGTCCCTATCTATCCCTCTCTCTGACTCTCTCTGTCTCTGTTAAAAAAAAAAAAAAAGACTGCAATGTGCCTTATAAAGAATATATGTGTATTAGACAAGCTTCATGCAGGTATAAGCTATAAGCCCTGAATTCAATGTTAATGAGTCAATACTTTACAGAGAGAGCAAAAATAGGTTTACAATTGCTTGTATGGAAAGTAATACAATAATCAATAAATAATAATACAAGAATAAACTCTGTGTTTAGCATACTCACAGCAGAAAACCTACTGCTGCCCCACCCAGTATATTAAATAAGGGGCCTTATTTTGCCTCTGCAACTTGTTTCCTGAGTCTGCACATTCCAGCTGGCTCACTTCTTCTGCCGCTGTGACTTTTTTTTTTTTTTTTTTTTTTGAGAGAGAGAGAGAGAGAGACAGGAACACTGCGCTGCTCCTATATGTGCCCTGACCAGGGAATTGAACCAGCAACCTCCACACTCTAGGACAACCACACTCTAGGACAACACTCCAATCAACCGAACCACCTGGCCAGAGCGATAAAGGGTCTATAAGCAGAAATTCACACAAAACAAGATAATATATTATTGAGCAGCTGACAAAAATGTGATCAGAGGCTCACAGGAACCTAACCCTGTATCTCCCCTAGGAGCGATGACTTGGTGTCTGAGGCAACGTTGTAGAACACAGCTACTGTGAATAATAAACCTCGACTGGCCTGACCTATGGTGGTACAGTTGATACCAGTTCAAAATTCCTGGCGTGCCGGGCCAAGGCACATACGGGAAACGACAAACACAAGTTGATACTTCCCACCACCTCTTTTGTTTTCTCTGTGTGTCTCTCTCTTCTCTCTAAAATCAATTAAAAAAGACAACTATATAACTCAATAAAGCTAATATTATTTTTAGATTTTATTGATTTTAGAGAGAGGAGACAGAGAGAGAGAGAGAGTCCGGGGTTTCGAACAGCGACCTCAGCATTCCAGATCACTTTATCCTGCGCCACCACAGGTCAGGAAATAAGGCGATTGTTTTTAAAGTTATTTGTTTGTTATAGACAAAACTGGAAAATCTGGAATTTTTGTGGGGTTTTATTCTTTGTGTTTATTTTTGCTACAATAAAAATAAAATTGTTTTCTGCTTTCAAAACAGTAAGAAAAACTGGATAGCTAGCACTGGTGAAGGAGTAAGCCCACTATTGGCCTCTCTCCCTCTCACTGATTATAACTAAAAATGTGGCCCATGAGATCTGGAGAGTGTCAGGGGTGGGTAGCCTGAAGAAGAGTGAGGTAGAAAAGTAGACCTTCTAATTCTGTATATAAACTGGTAAATACACCAGAATCACCCTGAGCTGAATGTGCACGGGGGCGGGGGGACCTAGAAAAGGACAACAAACTAACACTGGAGCCACAGTTCACAGAAGGTAAGAAACTACTGAGAGTCTGGACCTAACCAGGTTGATGCAAACAAACAAAAAAGATGCAATATTCTTTAGAGGATTTTAACAGAAACCAGAGTCTTACAATATAACATTCAAAATCAGACTCAGAAGAAAAGGTGGCAAGAGAATCCGAAATATGGGTCCAAAGAGAGATAACTTGTCCTCTGAGATAGTAGGACTAGAAGAATGGCAAAAAGTAAATGGCTGAGGCTGTGATTGCGTGATGGCTTCTATTTCCTTTATGAAAGCCAGAGTACAGGGAAACAGCAAGAACTTTAACAGGTGTTTAAGGCTTAGAATTATCAGTGTGGGCTATGGAAGGAGCGGGCAAGAAAAATGCTAAGCAACACTGGGAGACCCAGCTGGAATTGTAAACACTAGTATAAATGTGGTTCGAATCTATATGAATATAAAGTGTTTTCTTCCATAAGGCTCAGTTATTTGGGAACCTAAAGCGAGAAAGGACTGATTGAGGTTTGAGAATTTTCAGGGCTACTATGGCAGAAGAAGAGGTTGTGACTACAAAGCCGCACCCTCCACTGGAAAGCTGGGGTTAGGCACGCCTCTTCTGTGCTCAGTTAATGCCCTACGCATCCTCTACAAACCTTGTTTCCCTGAAAATAAGACATCCTTGGAAAATAAGACCTAGTGCAATTTTTTTCAAGGTTAGAAATATAAGGACTCTCCTGAAAATAAGACCTAGCGCATCTGTAGGAGCAAAAACTAATATAAAACAGTCTTATTTTCGGGGAAACAGGGTAGATTGTTGTACATGGAAATAGAGTCACAAGAAATTCTTTTTTTTTTTTTTTTTGGTATTTTTCTGAAGCTGGAAACGGGGAGGCAGTCAGACAGACTCCCACATGCGCCCGACTGGGATCCACCCGGCATGCCCACCAGGGGGCGATGTTCTGCTCCTCCGGAGCGTCGCTCTGTTGCAACCAGAGCCACTCTAGCACCTGAGGCAGAGGCCATGGAGCCATCCCCAGCGCCTGGGCCATCTTTGCTCCAATGGAGCCTTGGCTGCGGGAGGGGAAGAGAGAGACAGAGAGGAAGGATAGGGGGAAGGGTGGAGAAGCAGATGAGCACTTCTCCTGTGTGCCCTGGCTGGGAATCAAACCCGGGACTTCTGCACGCCAGGCCGACACTCTACCACTGAGCCAACCGGCCAGGGCCCACAAGAAATTGTTGATGGAATTCAGAGTTTGGCTGGTTATGCTGATGTTTGTGATGACATGACTACAGTATATTAATAAATGTTGATTTTTTTGTTCAACAATAAATGTGAAATCTTGTTCATGGAAAAATAAGACATCTCCTAAAAATAAGACCTAGCACATCTTTAGGAGCAAAAACTAATATAAGACACTGTCTTATTTTCAGGGAAACATGGTAGTTATATTGCTTCATAACCATCTGTGTTATGTCTCAATCTCTCTTCTTTAGAAATGTGAGTGCTGTGTCTTGTTCAGATCTCTGTCTCTGATACTTAGTTCCTAAATAATGGCTAACACCTACAGGTGCTCAATAAATGTTTGACTAATTCATTCAAAACACATTTAACAACAGACTATTAGGTATCAACACTGTGCTAAAGGCTGCCCATACACTGGTAAACAAAGTACATGTGGTGGCACCCCCCTAGTGAAGCTTACAGACAGTGAAAAACATGTAAACAAGTAAATAATTACAAATGGTACAAAGTGTTTTGTGTACTGAGAAGGAAATAGAATTGAGAAATTTTTTAAAAAAACAGACAAGAGGAGACCTATTTTTTATAATCTATTCAGGGCAGTCTTTTCTAAGGAGGTGACATTTTAGCTGAAACTTGAAGGATAAAAAAGCACCAGCTTTGTGAAGATGAAAGGGAAGAATATCCAGGTAGAGGAAAACTAAACTTACCCAGGTAAGAAAGAACCTGGGCATAGATCAAGATATATAAATGATGAAATAGAATAAAACATGACAGTATACATACCCTTAGGCCAACCTTATAGACCCAAACAAAAAATCACAAAAGAGCGGCAGTTTTGTTCTAAAAACCTCAGCCCAAATCTTTTTTCTTTTTTTTCTTTTCTTTTTTTTTTTTAACAGAGACAGAGAGAGAGAGTCAGATAGGGACAGACAGACAGGGACAAAGAGAGATGAGAAGCATCAATCATCAGTTTTTCATTGCAACACCTTAGTTGTTCATTGATTGCTTTCTCATATGTGCCTTGACCAGGGGCCTTCAGCAGACCAAGTAATAACCCCTTGTTCTAGCCAGAGACCTTGGGTCCAAGCTGGTGAGCTTTGCTCAAACCAGATGAGCCTGCGCTCAAGCTGGCGACCTTGGGGTCTCAAACCTGGGTCCTCCGCATCCCAGTTCAATGCTCTATCCACTGCGCCACCACCTGGTCAGGTCCAAATCTTACTTTCTGCCTTTATGCCTCCTTTTCTTCCTGCTCTCTTAAATGGGCCAGAGGAAGTTTCTCTTTATCTCTTTCATATACAGGGGTGAGCATAAGTAGGTTTACAGTTGTGAGTACATGAAACACAGAGCTTATTCTTGTATTGTTATTTATTTATTGTATTATTTTCCATATGAACAACTGTAAACTTCTTTTTGTCCCACCTGTATCTTAATACTGGTTGCCTGTAGCTATTTTTAAAATAACAACATAAAGCCACAGATAGAAATTATTCAGACAGTGGTAAAGTTCTAATGCGAATGAACTCGACTTCACTTAAGCCATGGAAAAATCTTTAGGCTAGGGTATTTTAATATTCTCTTGAAAAACTACTGACCTTAAAACAATACACCAAAATTTAGGCAATATAACATAACCCTAACAAGCACCAGCCCAAACTCTGAATAGTTCATTTCTTAGTGATCCTGCCTTATGCTCTACCGGCTTACTGATGGAGAGTAGTAGTCCTGGTCATTGGGTAGAAGATCTTCCTAGCCCCTCCCCCTCAGAAACCACTCATTTCTTCTCCTCTCACACCATCAAAGACAATGGCCACTAGAAATATATTTTATAAAGAACATACATATAAAATATAACTTTTCCAACAGAGAACAAGTGTTCCTGACAATACCCTAGGTTTCATTGACAGCTCTAGAGTAATCTTAGGTCAGGACAGATTTTACACACTATGAAATAAAATAAGAGTCTGCTTTTTGTTTAGCGTTACCACTCCCAGTAAATGCCTATAATCCTGCTTAAGTTCTACTGCTCATACTCTATGGTCTACTCTACCTGTCTTCCGCTGGAAGCCTCTCTTTGGTACTTGATACTGGTGGAAGATACCGGACGATACTGATGGCCATCCAGAAGTAAATCTTGCCGTCGTTCAGCTATCACAACAGGTGGCTGCTGCCTGAAGTATGAGCTCTAAAAGATACAAAAGCACTCATCAAACTGCATGAGCAGTGGCACAATGGTAATGGAATACCATAGGCTGCAATGATAGTCCTGCAGTAATCTAAGTAGGTCAGACTTGTCTGTTACTACATAGAAGTAGACATTATACTTCTTGCCACTATTATAGATCTTAACAGTATCCACAAAGCAATCATAAGCTTCTTCATCTATAAAACAAGGAAAATAATAGAATCTATATATTTCCAAGGGTTATTGCGAGAATAAAATGAGATAACAGACACAAAGTTCTAGAACAATCTTAGTTATGGTAAGTGCTTAAGGATATAAACTGTTAGTCATAATTATACATTAATATTATTGATATTATTAATGAGATAACACTATCATCATCATCATCATCATCATCACCACCACTATTGTTAGTAGCATACCTCTGGCAAATCCAGATCAAACTCCAATGTACTTTCTGTTGCTTACTTTTCTTTTTCTTTTCATTTCTTTTTTTTTTTTTTAGCAAGAGAGGACAGACAGAGACAGACAGACTAGAAGGGGGAGAGAGGAGAAGCATCAACTCATAGTTGCAGCACCTTAGTTGTTCACTGATTGCTTTCTCATGTGTGTTGACTGGGGAGCTCCAGCCGATCCAGTGATCCCTTGCTCAAGCCAGTGACCTTGGGCTCAAGCCAGCGATCTTTGGGATCGTATCTATAATCCCATGCTCAAGCCAGCAACCCCACGCACAAGCTGGTGATTCCACATTCAACCCGGACGAGCTCACGCTCAAGGCAGCAACCTCAAGGTTTTGAACCTGGATCCTCAGCATCCCAGGCTGACTGACGCTCCATCCACTGTGCCACCACCTGGTCAGGCTCTGTTGCTTACTCTTTACTACACTCTGCCCTACCTGTTCTCCAGCAGAGCCTGGACCCTGGATTCCATGTAAAACTTATTCATGGCACTCCAGAAATAACTCCCTTCTACATGTCCTAACTACCATACTATGTGAGGCCTGCTCAAAATTCCTGTGCTAAAAGACAACATAAACATTAAACATCAATTTTCCAAACAGGAGCATCATGCCAGGGCAACAGTAAAAGTTTCAATGAAAAGGCATGAAATAGTTTTAATAGGTCAGAATGGTGTAGTAAATCACAGAACAAGAGAATATTATATCTTTGTCCAATATTATTAACCTTAAAACTAAACCCTTAAAGCAGTTACTACCTTGCCCTGTCAATATTGAGCCAAAAACCTAAGTAATTTACTCTTTGCTGCCTTCTCCTCACTATAGCATGCTCTATTTAATCTCTGGGAGAGGCTAGGTCTTGAACACTGGGTGAAATATGCCAAAGGCACTCCAGAAGCAATCCTTCTTTCAAACTTCCATTTCACAAAAGATGAGGGTTGCTCAATACTCTTGTTTTAAAGAAACAACAAAATACAAAATTAATTGTCTAAGCAGAAATGATGGAGGGGATAAATGGTGATGGACAGAGACTCGACTTGGGGTGGTGAACTCACAATACAGTGTACACCTGAAACCTGTTCACTTTTGTTAACCCATGTCACCCCAATACATTCTATAAAAAAAGGAAAAAATAGTGACAATAATGTAGACTTCAGTGACAACCCCAGAATAATAATACTAGGTAGAATAATTTAACAGTTAGGGATGTACATGTATATGTTTAATGTAAAATTTCCAAACACATATCAAAGTAGGGAAAATAAAAGTATAATGAATCCTAAAATACCCATCACCAGCTTCAACAATTACCAATATTTAATGTTTCATCTATCTTTTCTCTCACTTTTTTCCTGGAGTATTTTAAGCAAACTCCAGATTACTGTCACTTCATTTCCTGCATAGGGAAACTCTTTATTCAACAACACATCTGAAAGGAGATAAGGCAACAGGCAATATTTTTATGATGTTCTATCATTTTCCCAAAGGAAAGCCAGTAGACAAGCTGGTGTCATTTCCACAAGTACTCCTACTTGGTGTCCCCAATAATTCCATGCATAAATACAGGAGGTGGTAAAGTTTGGGACATTTGGAGGCAGCAAACAACTTGTTTTATCCTTCATCATAACTGGTTTGCAAACTGGATGCCTGGGTTTGGGGTAGTGCTTCAGTTGACCAGGAGCAGAAGCCCTTCAGTATTTATAAAACAATGTATTTATATAAGGCCAAATAAATATGCTAAAGAACTTGAGTTTTAAAAAACAATTTACTAAGCTTGTCGAAAGCAAAAACTTAAAGTTAAAAACCTGGTTTTACATAGTAAACTGATTTAAAATATCTGATGTAAAACCCACAACAGGAGAATTCAGGGATGTGAGATCTCTGAATGGGGAATATAAGATATATCACATGGATTATTATTATTATTTTACCATTTGTACTTACATAATGAAAACCAATTCATTTGATATATCAAATTATTATTTTGTAAGTTGCTGAATAAGCCATTACAGTTTTTATTATGAATTTTCCCCCAATAAAACAGGTGTTTTAATCTTGAAAAAAAATATATAAAAAAAAATAATTTACTGTTAACCAATCAATATTATATAAAACCTGTCTCTTGTTTAACTCAAATGACAGAGGTATGCTTTCTAACCTGTCTTTAGAATGGGCTCATTCTGAAATTACTGAAAAGATTATATTCTTAGCCTAACTCTAGAAGCCTTAATTCTATGTATTTTACAAACAAGCTAGTTTGACAAGTTACAACCCAAATCTTAAGTAATTTCATGTTATTCTCGTGGAAAGTGACAGTTCAGCCCACTACATGCTGCTCTATCTGATCTCCAGGGAAGACTTGGTCTTAAGAGTCAACAGTCAACATGACAACACTCCAGAGGCCATGCAGCTCTCACTCTCTCATCTCTCATAAAAGATGATGACTGCTTTGCCTTGGCCAGTTGGCTCAGTGGTAGAGTGTCAGCCTGGCGTGCAGGAGTCCCGAGTTCGATTCCCAGCCAGGGCACACAGGAGAAGCACCCATTTGCTTCTCCACCCCTCCCCCTCTCCTTCCTCTGTCTCTCTCTTCCCCTTCCGCAGCCAAGGCTCCACTGGAGCAAAGTTGGCCTGGGCGCTGAGGATGGCTCCGTGGCCTCTGCCTCAGGCACTAGAATGGCCCTGGTTGCAACAGATCAACGCCCCAGGTGGGCAGAGCATTACCCCCTGGTGGGCATGCCAGGTGGATCCCGGTCAGGTGCATGCGGGAGTTTGTCTGACTACCTCTCCGTTTCCAACTTCAGAAAGGTACCAAAAAAAAAAAAAAAAAGATGATCACTGCTTTAAAAACATGTTCTAAAGAACAACAAAAACAGAGAAGTAATCAGGAAACATGCTAATCATAATAATATTGTAGGCTTCAGTGAGAACTCCAGGAAAATGGTACCAGATTAAGATATTCTGATACATTTTGATTTGAACAAGATGTCACACTTTTAGGTCAACTCTGTAGACCTTTTTAATCCCAAACCATGTACAGAATAAACGAACAAACTCCTCAAATTTTAAGTAATTTAGGATCTGCTACTTTTTCCTACATTATTCATGTAGGGGCAATTACCACAAAGTAATTCCATGGGCTTCAGCAAAAGTTGTAATGTCATCCTATTAAATTAAAATAGTAGTCTAACTAATTCTACATTAAGAATATGAACGTGATTTATCAGCCTTCTGAATGACAGAACTGATTTGACTGATACAGTTCACGAGATCAGGGACTTTCGCACCTTACTCTACATTTCACATAACCAGTTGTTGAGAACATCTAAAATCCAGTCATTTTATTTCTTGTTTATCTCTTTCTTATTCTGCTTTACCTGATCTCTGACGATGGCCTGGTCCTGGAGTTGAGGAGTCAGAGACGGATAACCTGCCAGAGCAAAGTCACCTCTCTCTTTCTCACTCATCATATCAGAATATGGCTCCTTAAAGCATAGTTTCTAAAAGAAAAAAATACAAACTGCAAATTGTCTAGTACGAGTAATGTGATAGAATATTGAGAACCCTACAGTAATTTTTTAAAGTCAGAATAATGTGAAATACTACGGGATAAAACTGAACAACATACTTTTTGTCAGTTCTAAAGTCCAGCTGAGAACAAGCTTTGCAAACTCAACTAAACAACTCAGTTCTTTCTGGGCTTTCTTCTCCTGTTCTCCTTCACCCCTGATGGAGGCCTGATCTTAATGCCTATGGGGAAGATCCTGATGGACATTCAAAGGAAAGACCTCTCTTTTCCTTCCCTATTAAAATTGATGCTGACAGCTTTAAATTGCTTTCTAAAAAAGAACAAACACAAAATATCAATTGTTCAGTTAACAAAGATGGGTTAACAAATAATACTTTAGGCTGTAGTGAAAATTCTGGAGTTATCTGAGGTCATAGTATAACTGGACATCTTATGGAATCAAACAAAACACTATACTCTATTCCACATAAGCCCAGCCACATCCTCAAGTAATTGACTTCTTGTTGATCTCTTTCCTTTCCCTTTTGGTCTGATTTCTGGTAGAGGGCTGGCCTTGGAACCTGAGTAAAAAGATATTGTTGGACACTTGCAAGCCACTCCTTTATCTATTTTTCAGCTGTCAAAGCAGACAGCTGCCAGAAATAGTTTTCCTAATAAAGAAGATTTTTTAAAAAAGTAAATTGTTCAGATAGGGGTAATATGCTACTGATATTACTTTAAGACTTAACAAAAACTCTTTTATCAACCAGGAAATTATTTTTTCCAACTATGAATCTCCAAATCAGCTGTAATGTAGTCCCTGCAAATCCCACTCCAAACCTTAAGCAGCTTATTTTTTCTTGCTATATATCTCTTTTCCACTCTATTTTACCTGATATCTGGGTAGAAAATCCTGGTCCTGACATTTGGGCAGAGTATTCTGTTCTTTGGAGAAAACACACTGATCTTTGGTGAGAACACACAGGTCTCTGGGTAGAAAATGCTGGTCTTGAAATTTGAGTAGAATATGCTGGTCTTTGGGGAGAACATGCTGGTCTTTGCATAGAAAATTTTGGTCCTGACGTGTAGGTAGAATATTCTGGTGTTTGGGTAGCAAAGCCTGATTTGGGAATTGAAAATCCTGGACTTCCAACATATTTCCATCTTCTAGTTCAGTACTCTGGGCTTCCAGCATAACACCCTGATTTTTTGTCTCAACAACCTGGGCTTTGGGTTCAACAGCTTGGCCTTCCAGCTCAAAAGCCTGGGTATGTGGCTCAATATTCTGAGCTGCTAGTTCAATGCTCTGGACTCCTGTCAAATCACCTTGAGTTTCCAGAAGATCACCCTGGGCTTCTGGAAGGTAATCCTGAGTTTCTGGCAGAATATTCTGAACACCCTGAAGATGTAACTTCTGTAGCTCCTCCTCTTCCATCACAGCAAATAATGGGTTTTTGAACTGTACTTTCTAAAAGTGAACATAAACATCAAATATAGAATGCCAGGCAGCAGCAACAATCTAGGTCTTCCATGAGAGTCCTAAAATAATCTTAAAAGGATATGGTAATCAAATAAATTATTAAAATAAAATGTGAAATTACAGTCTCCGCTCAAGTTAACCTAGATCTACAATCCCAAACCAGTAGTACACAGTCCTGGCATCCCTAGTCTAAGTCATAATTAGTTTTATTTCTAGTACACTATCTCTTTTTACTCTGCTTTACCCGAACTCTACTGAAAGGTTTGTCATTCTCTTCAGAAAGGAGATCCTGTTGGTCCCAACAAATCAAATTTTCTCTCTCTTTCTTGTCTATCATGATAGATGAAGATTCCTCCGAGTCAGGTTCCTAAAAAATACAAACAATACTTTTTTCAATCCCCCAAACAATAAAAAGACCCCAAATGTATTTATTACAGGTAAAAACAATGTGATAGCAATTAAATCCTAGGCTTCAGCACATTACTAATATAATTTTAGCAGGACAGTAGAGTCAAATATAAAACCAGAACTTTACAAAAAAAGTACAAGAAAGTACACTGAAAACTATAAAACATTGTTGAAATAAATTTAAAAAGATCAAAATAAATAGAAAGACCCCATCTTCATGACTCTCAGAAGACAATAATGCAAAGGCAATAAACTCATACATTTACAATCAGCTAATTCTCCTTTTTAAAAAAAGATTTTAATTTTTCATTTTAGAGAGAAGAGAGAGAGAAGGGGGGGGGGAAGGAACAGGAATCATCAACTCCCATATGTGCCTTGACCAGGCAAGCTCAGGGTTTCAAACCAGCAACCTCAGCATTCCGGTCGACACTTTATCCACTGCGCCACCACAGGTCAGGAATACAGTCAATTAATTTTCAAGAAGAGAGTCAAGAAATTTAAGTGGAGAAAGAATAATCTTTTCAACAAGTGGTGTTGGGACAAGTACTACAGATCCACATGCAAAAGAATAAAGTTAGAATAATTCCTCACACCACAATGAAATATAGACCTAAAACTATAAAATTATTAGAACCTACAGGAGGAAATCTTCATGATCTCAGATTAAGGAATGGCTTATTTGATACACCAAAAGCACAAGCAACAAAAGAAAAAATAGATAAATTGAGGGCCCCAGATGGGCAGAGCATCACCCCTAGTGGGCTTGCCGGGTGGATCCCCATTGGGGTGTCAGGGTGCATGTGGGGGTCTGTCTCTGCTTTCCCTCCTCTCACTAAATAAAAAAAAATTTTTAAATGATGCTCAAGATCATTAGTCATTAGAAAAATACATATCAAAAGTACAGTGTGATACCTTTCTTTCACACTCATTAGGATGGCTATAATTAAAAAAATGGACAATAACACTGTAGGTGTGTTAGCAGCTGGTTACAAAGTATCATCCATTATGCCAAGGTTTCAAGTTTGATCCTCAATCAGTGAACATACAAGAATCAACCAATGATTGCATAAAAAAGTGGAACAACAACTTGATGTTTCTCTCTCATTCTCTCACTCCCTTCCCCTCTTAAAGTCAACTTTAAAAAACAAAAGTAAAAAGATGGACAATAACAAGTATTTGAGAGGATGTGAAGAAACTGAAAGCCTTATGTATTGCTGATGGGAAACAGCTTGGCAGTTCCTCAAAATAATAAACATGATGTTATGACAAGATCCAGAAATTCTATTGCTAGAGAAATGAATGTACATACAAGTATACACAACTGCTCATAGCACAATTATTCATAAAAGCCAAAAAGTAGAAACAACCCTAATGTCCATCAACCAATGAACAGCTATACCAAATGTGATAACGCCATACAATGGAATACTACTCAGGAATAAAAAGGAAATATTTATATATGCTATAACATGAATGAACTTTGAAAATACTATGCAAGGTAAAAGAAGCCAATATTATGATTCCATTTATATGAAATACTGTAGTAAGCAAATCTATAAACAAAGATTAGTGGGTGCTTAGGAAGGGAACTGAGAGTGACAGATAATGAGTACAGGGTTTTTTTTAGGGGTGAAGAGTATGTTCTCAGTTAGATTGTGGTGACAGTGCACAACCCTATGAATATACTAAAAACCAATGAATTATACTTTTTATTTTATTTTTTTGTATTTTTCCAAAGTTAGAAGCGGGGAGGCAGCCAGACAGACTCCACATGCACCCAACCAGGATTCACCCGGCATGGTCACCAGGGGGCGATGCTCTGCCCATCTGGGGCATTGCTTTGTTGCAGCTGGAGCCATTCTAGCACCTGAGGCAAAGGCCATGGAACTGTCCTCAGCGCCCAGGGCCGACTTTTGCTCTTTGGAGCCTTGGCTGTGGTAGAGGAAGAGAGAAACAGAGAGAGAAAGCAGAGGGAGAAGGGTGGAGAAACAGATGGGCGCTTTTCCTGTGTGCCCTGGCTGGGAATCAAACCCAGGACTTCCACATGCTGGGCCGACGCTCTACCGCTGAGCTAGCTGGCCAGGGGCGAATTACACATTTTAAATGGTGAACTGTTCGGTATGTGAATAATATCTCAATAGAACTGTTAACAAACAATACTAGAAGTGATAAGCTTAACCCTTAACCCCATCCTTCAATGCTCTGGATAGTTTTAACAAGCCATTATTTTTTTTCCCTCTACTCTTTACACTACCCCACCTGATTTTCCATAAATTTCTGGTAGTATGCAGTATCTAAAAGACCTTAATAAAGGTAATTCTTAGAGGGTAATTCTCATTTAGTTCCTATATTTATCCTGATGGATTCTGATTTCCTACGAAGTGCTTTCCAGAAAAAAAAAAATCAATACAAATATAAATGGTCTAAAGAAAGCAATACAGTCTAGAGAAAAAACTGATGAGAATAAGTTGAGCTTTTGTGAAAGATCTGAAGTGATCTTAGCAGGTTATGGTAGTCTAATATATAATAAAGGAAATGTACAAACAAGCCATTCACACATCAAACAAATGGAGTGAAACATGCTGGTAGGAGAAACACTAAACTTATAAATGACAATTTGCTCCTATACTAGCCAGGAACAATTTTGAAAGGCTTATGACTTTTGTCTTGGTGACCTGACAGTGGGCAAACAAGTATATCTTCTATTTATATCTCCAAATCTGGCACAACAATAACAACCAGACAGATTCTAATGTCAGTAAAAGTAAGTCTAACAAGGAAATGAAATCAGAGTTCAAATAGGTTATAAATTGTTTGCCTTTCTGACTGGAAGTTTCCCACTTCAGACAACTGAGGAGGCAGAAAACTTCAAGGAAAAGACTACATACTTGAGATATAAATGATAAAAAAAAAAAACTTCATTAATTTCTCAATCATTCTCAATTAAATGGAGATTTGTTTCTAAAATTAAACCTGAAAAATATACATGCATTCTTTGGAGTCAAAATGATTCTTTAAAATCATCATTGTTATAATAATGTATTACACTTAAATGGCACATTTGATGCATAAAACTGGTTTATTCAAGGATGTTATCTCAGATTTAATCTTTCTTCCTTTTATTGGATAATTATTTCAGTCAGACCTGTGAACAGTACTCCATGGAAAAACAATTGAGCTGTTTGAAACATGTTCCTTCCACAAATATAAAATATCAGTCTCTAAGATCTGATAACATTTTTTTTTCTGGTTTATTAGAATGTGTCCAATCACCTCATTCTTATGGTACCCTGAGTCAGTAGTATAGCCAAATCCGGGTTAGGTAGGAAAACTGTCAAGATATCAAGCCACTGAAAAGAATTTAGATACAAAAGAAATTCCACCTTCTGTCAAAATAAGGCAATGCTAGAAAAGGGTAACCATTCTGAAAGCACCCAAGATAAAATGCCATATATGGACACATACTCATGCCACGCCCACTTTGTACTTTTATAGTTAACTACAAACTTCTCAATTAGCACTGGAGAAGGAGACATTATAGTTTAGTACTCTACCAACTAGAAACAGAAGAGAAATGTTTTTGACTGCTATGTTGAGATACTTACTGAGAAAGAACTAAATAAGACCGAGTTAATGATGGCAAAAAAAATAGAGTAAAACAGCCTAGTGGTCCATTTTTTTAGATGCTGCTTATCAAAACTTGAAATTAATCCTCAAATAAAGTAAACACAGTAAAGTACATAAGTTTAGCATCCAAATGTGTGAACACTGAAATAAGTAGGAACCAAAACAATGTTATTTTACAAATATAGCCTTAAATATTCTTTGAAGTCTGGCTCTACATTTGGGTTCCAATTGTTTACTTTTACCTTATCTTTTGAATCAACACAATATTTCTTTTTTTAATGGTATTTTTTCCTAATTAGAAAGCAAAATATACACTATAAAAATTATTTTAGGCCCTGGCCGGTTGGCTCAGTGGTGGAGCGTCAGCCTGGCGTGCAGGAGTCCCGGGTTCGATTCCCGGCCTGGGCACACAGGAGAAGCACCCATCTGCTTCTCCACCCCTCCCCCTCTCCTTCCTCTCTGTCTCTCTCTTCCCCTCCCGCAGCCAAGGCTCCATTGGAGCAAAGTTGGCCCAGGCGCTGAGGATGGCTCCATGGCCTCTGCCTCAGGTGCTAGGATGGCTCTGGATGCAACAGAGCGACGCCCCAGAGGGGGCAGAGCATCGCCCCCTGGTGGGCATGCTGGGTGGATCCCGGTCGGGCGCATGCAGGAGTCTGTCTGACTGCCTCCCCATTTCCAGCTTTGGAAAAATGCAAAAAAAAAAAAAAAAATTATTTTATTTATTTTTATTGATTTATTTTAGAGACAGGAGAGAGAAAGAAAGGTGGAGAAGGAGTGGGAAGCATCAACTCATAGTAGTTGCTTCTCACGTGTGAGGTCTGGGGTTTTGAATCAGGTACCTCAGCATTGCAGGTTGACACTTTACCCAATGCACCACCACAGGTCAGGCTGCTACAGAAAAATTTTAAAGTAAAGAAAACCAAGGGAAGAAAATAAAAATCACCTGTTATAATACTACCCAGAAATAAACCAGTATTAAGAGTTCTTGGTCAACTTCTTTCTAGGCTTTTGTCTATTCACATAACATTCTTTCCCCATCTTTTTATGTATTTTGGTTTTTTTTTATAGCACTTATCATTATATAGTATATAACAGATACCTATTTGCTTGTTTATTTTTATATGCCTCCCTAGTACCACAGAAGCTCCTTAAAGGATCTTTGTCCATCTTTTCATCACTGTAAATCCTGCTCCTAAAACAATGCCTTGGCAACTGTAGGTTTTCCATAAATATTTGTTGAATTAATTTTTTAAATTGAGATTATATTCCCCTGACTAGGGGTGGAGCAGTGGATAGAGCATCAACCCAGAAAACTGAGGGCCCCAGTTCAAAACCCTAAATTCACCAGCTTGAGCACCGGGTTGCTGGGTTGAGTACAGTATCATCAACATGATCCCAAGTTCACTGACTTGAGCAAGGAGTCACTGGCTCTGCTTGAGCCCTCAGGTCAAGGCATGTATGAGAAGTAATCAATGGACAACTAAAGTGAAGCAACTACAAGTTGATGCTTCTTTCTCTCTTCCCTCCATCTCTCTCCCTTCCTGTCTCTCTCTCAAAGCAAAAAAAAAAATAATAAGTTGAGATTATATCGTATATAATTTTGTATCCTTTTTTCACTGAACTTTATAACACAATTCATTTGTCTCCAGATGTTCTTTGAAAGCATATTTCTTCTTTTTTTTTTTTTTTACAGAGATAGAGTCAGAGAGAGGGATAGACAAGGACAGACAGACAGAAACAGAGAGATGAGAAGCATCAATCATTAGTTTTTCATTGTGCATTGCGACACCTTAGTTGTTCATTGATTGCTTTCTTATATGTGCCTTGACCGCGGGCCTTCAGCAGACCGAGTAACCGCTCGAGCCAGCGACCTTGGGTCCAAGCTGGTGAGCTTTTTGCTCAAACAAGATGAGCCTGTGCTCAAGCTGGCAACCTCGGGGTCTCGAACCTGGGTCCTCTGCATCCCAGTCCGATGCTCTATCCACTGCGCCACCACCTGGTCAGGCAAAAGCATATTTCTTAGAATGACTACATATAGCTATATCACATAATATATATATATATATATTTTCTTTCTTTTTGAGAAGAGAGAGGCAGGGAGGGAGAGACAGGAACATCTAGCTGCTCCTATATGTGCACTGACCGAAGAATCGAACCCACAACCTCTGCACAGGACGACATTCCAACTAACTGAGCTATCCAGCCAGGGTTTTATTTATTGATTGATTTTAAGAGAGAAAGAGAGAGGAAGAGAGAGGAAGGGAGAGAGGGGAGGGAAAAAGGAAGCATTCATTTGTTGTTCTATTCAGTTGTGCATTCATTGGTTACTTCCTGTGTGTGCTCTGACTGAGGATCAAACCTAAAACCTTGTTGTTTCAGGATGATGCTTTTAACCGACTGAGCTCACTGTCCAGGACCTATCATAAATATTTTTAAAGTTTTAATTACTGATTGATTTCAGAGAGAGAGAGATAAACATCTATTTTTTTTTTTTTTTTTGAGAGAAAGAGAGAGAGAAAGAGGAAGAGGAAAAAAACATTAAGCTGTTACTTCACTTTAATTTCGCATTGATTGCTTCCTCTATGTGCCTTGAGCGGGGGCTGGACCAGCGACCTTGGCCTCAAGCTGAGCCAGCTACCTCTTATTCAAGCCAGGGAACTTGGGCTTCAAGCCAGCAACCTCTGGGCTCAAGTTGGTGACCTTGAGGTTGTGTCCATGATCCCACACTTAAGCCAGTGACCCTGCACTCAAACTGGCGAGTCCGCACTCAAGCCAGGAAGCCCGCACTCAAGCCAGCAACCAGGATTCAAGGTCACCAGGATTCAAACTGGTGACCTCAGCATTCCAGGTTCAAGCTCTATCTACACCATGACCAGTCAGGCTACATATATCATAATTTTTTAAGCATTCTCTACTATTGGATATTTAAGGTTATTTCAAATTATATTATAGTTCTTGATAATGTTCAGATGAGGTAAATAAATCTTTATCTGTATTTCTACCTCTATTTTTAAAAATAATTTATTAAAAATTAATTTACCTCTTGGGTGAGAAAACTTTTTCTTATATCATCCAGAGACACTGATGCCTTTTCGTGACTCACAGTTTTAAAGGATGCCAGCCGGTGACGTGCCAGTTTCATGGTTTGACTAAGCTGTCAGGGAAAGGGGGGGGAAAGCAAACAAAAACAGGATAGTCTTAATACCAAATTCACTAAAGTGTTCCAACAGAAAAATAGGCCCCTATTATTAAAAAATGCCAGACCTAAAACAAGAGGATTACTTGCAAAGGAGTCTGTGATCTGCTGACAGTGCTTCTACATTATTTTTATTATTCTAAGAGACTGTACTGTATTTCTTTTTCTTTTCTTTTTTTTTTAATTAAGTGAGAGGCAGGGAGGCAGATCTACAGACTCCCGTAAGCACCCAGACAGAATTCCACCCAGCAAGCCCACTAGGGGGCGATGCTCTGCCCATCGAGGGCTGCTGCTCGCTGCTCTGAATGGAGCTATTTCAGTGCCTGAGGTGAGATCATGGAGTCATCCTCAGTGCCCAGAGCTAATGTGCTCGAACCATGGCTGTGGGAAGGGAAGAGAGAGAGAGAGAAGGGGGGAGTGGAAAAGCAGATGGTTGCTTCTCCTGTGTGCCCTGACTGGGAATCGAACCTGGGATTTCCACACATGAGGCTGATGCTCTACCACCGAGCCATCCCGCCAAGGCTGTTTTTTAATAATTTGTTTTATACTATGTACACATGAATATCAGAACCTAAATGTTTTAATTAATAGTTAGAAATTATTAAATAGACATATTCCTTACCTTCTATTCATCTTCTCAATGAGGAATTATTTCTTCAACTGGTCCTTGCATGCCTAATTACCTTTTACCACTCCTTGCAAGATGTCTGTATTCCTAGTCCTACTAAAAGCCTTTCTTCCTATTTACAGGAACCCCTTTTTCACTTCCACATTTGAAAACTGTAGACCCTAGCTGGTTGGCTCAGTGGCAGAACATCGGCCTGGTGTGTGGATGTCCCAGTTTTGATTCCTGGGCACACAGGAGAGGTGACCATATGGTTATCAATCCCTTCTCCTCCTCCCCCTCTCTCTTTCTTCCCCTCCTGCAGCAACAGCTAGATTGGTTCAAGCACAGCAGCCCCAGGTGCTGAGGACAGCTCCATGGAGCCTATGACTCAGGCACTAAAAAAATAGCTCCCTTGTGAGCATGGTCCCAGATGGGGTTGCAAGGTGGTTTCTGGTCAGGGAGCATGCGGGAGTCTACCTCTCTAACTTCCCCCCTCTCACTTGGAAAAGTAAAAAACAAAACAAAAACTGTAGCTAAAGTCTTTTCTCAAATCTCCCTTCTTCTAGGAAGTCTTTTCTTAACTGAGAACACAAACTCAAACAACCTCAACAGTACCAATGCATATTGATATTAAACTTTGCGTTCACTCCTAATCTATACCTAACAATTCCAGTAAGCACCTATTTTAATTTCTTTTTTCAGAAAAGCACAGTCTACTTTGTATTTCACAAGTCTGTAGAGAATGCTCTTTTAAGGAAATACAAAACTCAACAAAGTCCCTTATTTTTTAGGCTGAGTGCTATATCATATGGAAAAAAGGTACGGTTGTCCCTCGCCATATCGTGGTTCACTTTTCACGGACTCACTGTATCGTGGATTTTTAAATTGTATATATCTAATTTTGTATCGCAGATTTTTCGCTATATCATGGAATTTTGCAATATATAGGTATTTTTATAAATTTATCATTTTAATTATTTTTATGGTAAAATAAGCAAAGTGTGGGAAAGGTTAGTAACAGTGTGGAAAACGTTTATGAAAGTGTGGAGAGGGTTTATAAAGCCTTAAAATATATATAAATAAGCAAGGGGTTACTCGGTCTGCTGAAGGCCCATGGTCAAGGCACATATGAGAGAGCAATCAATGAACAACTAAGGTGTCGTAACAAAAAACAAACAAACAAAATATATATATAGTAAAATAATTATAAAGTTGCTACTTCACTGATTTTCGCCTATTGTGGGGGATTCTGGAACCTAACCCCCGTGACATACGAGGGACCACTATGTCCCTGAACCACTCAGTGAAATTATAGCAAAGCAGGGACCAATTCCAACCCAAACAGTGAAAGTTTGATGAGATTAATTCTCCCTTGAAGGGAAATCATGACTGTGATTTACAGATACAAAAAATAAATAAATACTTTGTGATTTTTACTAATAGTGAGCAAGGGATAAAAAATACTCTCTTACTACCAGCCCAATTTCCTTACAGCATATCACCTCTATTTTGTCCTTGTTTCCATAAGGTCTATACCTCCAGCCAGAGAAATCAGCTTAAAACATCATCCTTAATTCTCCTAAGATGAAGATTTCTACATTTGGTTAGCACACAGTGGCTAAAGGGGTCATGACAGAGTTACTTACAATGCAAAAAGAGATATATGTTCAGTTGAGATTATGAAAAAATTCTAAACCATGAACATGCCTGTTTTTACTCTTTGCCAAGTATGATGCATGTTATTGTGCTGCATAATGTAACAGATTTAAATTAGGGTACATAATTTTCATTTCCCATTAACCTAAACCATAAATTAGAGTCACAGGTTGATTTCAGTCTCTTAAGCAGGAATTTCAACTGGTCCAGAAGTTGGAATGTACATTATATTCATTCTGTTTCTCTGTCATTACCAAAACCCTTCATCAAACCTCAACCCAAAGGCCCTTCTGATCACCTGCTATGAGGGCTGAACAATGGCTACCCAAAGAAAACTGGTCCTAATCCCTGAAGCCTTTAAATGTGTCTTTATATGGAAAAGGGGTCTTTGCTGATGTGATTAAGTTAAAGATATCAAGATGAGGAAATAATACTAGATTATTCAGATGGGCCCTATATGTCATCACAAATATCCTTATAAAAGGTAGAGAATTTTTTTTTTTTTTTCCTGAAGCTGGAAACAGGGAGAGACAGCCAGACAGATTCCCGCATGCGCCCAACCGGGATCCACCCCGCACGCCCACCATGGGGCGATGCTCTGCCCACCAGGAGGCGATGCTCTGCCCATTCTGGGCGTCGCCATGTTGCCACCAGAGCCACTCTAGCGCCTGAGGCAGAGGCCACAGAGCCATCCCCAGCGCCCGGGCCATCTTTGCTCCAATGGAGCCTTGGCTGCGGGAGGGGAAGAGAGAGACAGAGAGGAAAGCGCAGCGGAGGGGTGGAGAAGCAAATGGGCGCTTCTCCTGTGTGCCCTGACCAGGAATCGAACCCGGGTCCTCCGCACGCTAGGCCGACGCTCTACCGCTGAGCCAACCGGCCAGGGCGAAGTAGAGAAATTTTTGACAAACGGAAGAGGAGAGGGTGATGTGAATGAAGACAGAGGCAGAGATTGGTATGATATGGCCTCAAACAAAGGAATACCAACAGATATCAAAAGCTGTTCGAGTCAAGGAACAAATTTCTCCCTAGATTCCATGGAAGAAGCAGAACCATGCTGACATCTTTATTTTGGCTCAATGAAACTGATTTGGACTTCTGGCCTCCAGAATTGTGAGAAAATAAATTTCTGTCATTTGAAGCCACTTAGTGTGAGATAATTTGTTACAGCAGTCACTGAAAATTAATACAAGGACCACAGTTAACATTAATAATAAGACTGGCATTGAATCTTTATCCAAGACTTAAAAATTCCCTGATGAAAATGAGTTATTCATAATTATATAGAAAACTCAGTAAATATAACTATCAATAAGCAAAAGAATTTCTGACTGATAAAATAAAAATGTACTATATAAATAAATTTTGAGGCCCTGGCCAGTTGGCACAGTGGTAGAGCATTGGCCCAGCGTGTGGAAGTCTCAGGTTTGATTCCCAGTCAGGACACAGAGGAAAAGCAACCATCTTCTCTTTCTCTCTCTCTCTCTCTTTCTTTCTTCTCTTTCTCTTTCTCTTTCTCTTTCTCTTTCTTTCTTTCTTTCTTTCTTTCTTTCTTTCCTTTCTTTCTTTCTTTCTTTCTTTCTTTCTTTCCTTTCTTTCCTTCTTTCTTTCTCTCTCTCTCTCTCTCTCTCTCTCTCTCCCCTCCCCCCCTCTTCCCCTCCTATAGCCATGCCTAGATTGGTTTGAGCAAGTTAGCCCCAGGCACTAGGATGGCTCCATGGCCTTGCCCCAGGTGCTGAAATAGCTCAGTTACTAAAGCAACAGAAAACCAGCCCCAGATGGGCAGAGCATCGCCCTGTAGGGGGCTTGCCAGGTGGATCCCAGTCAGGCACAAGCAGGAAGTCTGTCTTCTCTGCTTCCCCGTCTCTCACTTAATTAATTTTGAGGCTTAAATCTAAAGCAAACAATGATCATATAGTAAGACAAAATTTAAAACTTCAAGTATGGCCTGACCAGGCAGTGGTGCAGTGGATAGAGCATTGGACTGGGATGCAGAGGATCCAGGATCGAGACCCCGAGGTCGCCACCTTGAGCGCAGGCTTATCTGGTTTAAGCAAAGCTCACCAGCTTGGACCCAAGGTTGCTGGCTCGAGCAAGGGGTCACTAGGTCTGCTGTAGCCCCACGGTCAAGGCACATATGAGAAAGCAATCAATGAACAACTAAGTCGTCGCAACGAAAAACTGATAATTGATGCTTCTCATCTCTCTGCGTTCCTGTCTGTCCCTATCTATCCCTCTGTCTGACTCTCTCTCTGTCTCTGAAAAAAAAAACAAAAAAAACTTCAAGTATGTAGGGTGCAATTTGACAAATACATAGATTACGTATCTATGGTATTGTTCCCCATTCACGGATCATATTTTCTTCAATTCTCTTTAATTTGTTCATGTAATATTTTTAGACAATTAAAAAAATAAAAGAATTTATAAAATTCTTAAAAATTCTTACATAAAAAAAGAATTTATATGTAACTATATAAATGAATCAGTGTAGTGATACTATGTAGGTCATGAGAAAAAAGGTATAGATAATCCTTACATTTATAGAATTTCACTTACTCTACTGCTATGTAGGCCTAATGTCAATTTAAAATTTATGTTAATGCCATCAAAATCTACCCGAAATTATACCCCAAGTATGATGCAGTTTATTTGCAAATGATAGCAGACTGATTTTTTAAATGTATTCAAATTTCAATGGCCACAAAAATACCATAGAATTAAAACTTCAACCGCTATGAGTCCCTAATTATAGCCCATGAACCTTAATGCAATACATCAATTGCACTAGCTTTCTTTTACCATTAAGTAGGCATACCAAGCTATAGGCTAGCTAGTAATCTAATACAGAAAGGCAGGCCAGGCCAAAAAAGGTTCCTTATCTTACTAAATGAACTAGGAAGTAGTCAGAGATAGGACCTAAACTTTAAAGGTCCTAAGCTGTAAAAACAAGGCTAAAGAAACCTCCAGCATGGCAAAAATTTGAAGCTGTGATGATGTTAATACCAGTTAATAGTGGGAAAATCAGTAAATAAGAGAAGCATGTATGAAGAGACAGGGGGACGAATTTTCCCCGTTTGCTGGGAACTCTACCAGGTTTAGCACTGAAACCCCTGGGAAACCCCTCAATCTCAGGCAAATTTGGAAGGCTGGTCACCCTAAGAGAACAAGTGAAGCAATCTGATTAACGATCAAACAGTAGTGTGAAAGTCAAAGATCTCATGCTGTTGGGATCATTGCAGCTACCTAAGATCCAGAAAAACTCCCTGTCCACAGACTACTTAGGAGAGTGAAGACTCGTGTGAGTTTGTGACACTGTCTTTATTACCCAATGCATATCCTTAAAATAAATGTACACTTAAATGCCTCACTGAAACACTGCTTTTTTTTCAATGATAGATGACACAATCCCTAGCAGGTTATTTCACATCTCTTAAACCTTTACTTAACTACCAAAATTAATTGTTATTTCCCAGTTTGAAAAAGCTGGAAATTTTGCATTATAAAGAGAATAAATGAGATGACGTTAGAGTAATGGGGGCCTAAGAGATAACCCTTCATCTCTCCCCTTAAAATTTCAACAATTTGAACAGCTATAACTCAGTGAAGGAATCCCAGCTGGGCTCACAGTCTTGCCTAAAAGATCTGCACACCCAATGAACTACAGGTGGGGAGGGTTGAGAAGGGGGGCAGAAGATAAGACATACTCATGGTCAGCTCTGGAGAGGAGAGAGGCCCTGACTGTCTGGGTTTTTTTTCTCTCTCTGTCTCCAGAGATAGAAAGAAGCCCAGAGTGACTGGGTCTTCCGCTGTGAGGAGTGGAGAGATTGGGGGAAATCTGGTGTGTTCCTGAACCAAAGCAGCAGAGCATGGGGTCACCATCAGTGTTGCCAGCATTGGCCACAGCCCATAGTACAACAGAGATACAAAAATACGAAGTGCAGCCCCTCAGCCTCCCAGAAACTGCCTCCCTCCCTTTACAGGTATGGAGAGTGGCAGAGACATACCACACTGGTGAAAAAACAGAGGTGCTCTGTGTTTGATCCCCTGTTCTGTTGAGATGCAGGGAGGAGCACGCAGAAGCCGAAATCACCATTGCCAATGCCACAAAGCCCTCCCAAGTCCCACCCATCATCATGACTGTAGCCCTGCCTCCACTTTCGTGATAGTAGCTTCTCAGCAGAGTTCAGGGATTTTACAGAACTAAAACCTGTAATACAGTACCACCTACAAGAAAAAGAGAAAAACCTTTTGGATGTATTTTCTCCTAACTTTTTGTTTTTCTTTAGTTTTTTGTTGTTGTTGTTGTTGTTTTTTGTATTTTTCTGAAGTTGGAAACAGGGAGGCAGTCAGACAAACTCCCGCATGCGCCCGACCAGGATCCACCCAGCATGCCCACCAGGGGGTGACGTTCCGCCCATCCGGGGCGTTGCTCTGTTGCAACCAGAGCCATTCTAGCACCTGAGGCAGAGGCCATGGAGCCATCCTCAGTGCCCAGGCCAACTTTGCTCCAGTGGAGCCTTGGCTGCGGGAGGGGAAGAGAGAGACAGAGAGGAAGGAGAGGGGGAGGGGTGGAGAAGCAGATGGATGCTTCTCCTGTGTGCCCTGGCCAGGAATCAAATCTGGGACTCCTGCACGCCAGGCCAACGCTCTACCACTGAGCCAACCGGCCAGGGCCTCTTTAGTTCTTTTTGTGATTGTTGTTGTATTGGTTCTGCTAGATTTTTTTTTTTTTTTTGCTTTTTTGCAATCTATTTCTTTAATTTTAAATTTAACTTTTTAAAATTTATTTTTATATTTTTTGTTGTTATTCTTTGCTAAAATTTTGTTTGTTTTTTAGTGAAAGAGAGAGGAAGAAACACAGACAGACAGGAAGGAAGAGAGATGAGAAGCATCAACTCATAGTTGCAGCACCTTAGTTGTTCACTGATTGCTTTCTCATATGTGCCTTGACTGGGAGACTCCAGCCAAGCCAGTGATTTATTGCTCAAGTTAGTGACCTTGGGCTTCAAGCCAGCAACCACGGTGTCATGTCTATGATCCCATGCTAAAACAGGTAACCTCAGGGTTTCAAACCTGGGTCCTCAGTTTTCCAGGCAAATGCTCTATCCATGCACCACTGGCTGGTCAGGCTTGATTTTTTTAACAGTACCACTCTCAAATGGCCTCAAGGCAGAAAAGGAATACCATGACTACCCAAGAAAGAGACGCAGTTAAGAAAGAAAATAAAAAATCTCCAGGAAAAAAATATCAATCACATGGAAACCTTGGAGTTAAATGATAGAGAATTCAAAACTGACGTTCTGAAAATACTCAACAAGATGCAAGAAAACACCAATTGACAACTTAATGAGGTCAGAAAATAAAACAAATACCTTACCAAGGAGATTGAAACTTTAAAAACAGAGATAAAGAATTCAATACATGAACTAAAAAATGAGGTAGAGACTCAAGAATTTTAAAAAATGAGAGAGCTCTACAAGAATTGTCTGACTCCATCAGAAAGAGCAATATAAGAATAATGAGTATTTCAGAACAAAAAGAGAAGTAAAGGAGAAGGGAATGGAGAGCCTATTCAAACAAATAATTGATGAGAACTTCCCAAGCCTATGGAAAGAGTTAGATCCTTGAATCCAACAAGCAAACAGAACACCTAGTTACCTAACCCAAACAGGCCTTCTCCAAGGCACATGTAATAAAACTGTCAAAAATCAATAACAAAGAAAGAATCCTCAAGGCAGTTAGGGAGAAGGCCCATTGGGTTATAATTAGACTTCTCTGAAGAAACTCTACAAGCCAGAAAAGAGTGGACCCAAACATTCAAAGTACTGAAAGAGAGGAATTACCAGCCAAGAAGACTACATTCATCAAAGGTGCCTGTCAAATATGAAGGAGAAATTAAAACTTTTCCAGACATACAGAAGCTGAGGGAACTTATCACCAGAAAACACCCACTGCAAAAATTACTCAAGGGGGTTATTCCACTGGATACAAAGAATAAAACAACACAAAACTACAAGTAAAAGCTCCAACAAGATTACAATATAAACAAGGATAATCTGTGACAACAAAAACATAAAAGGGGAGAAGATAAGGGTCTAAAAGTAGCAAAGGAGAATAGAGTGCAGAAGCACTCATAAAACAAAGGACTCTTGTATATATGAAACTTTTTTCTCAACAACGGAAGGGTAACCACCCATGAAAAAAACAAAACTGAAATACATACCTTTAAAAGAAGTAGAAATGGAGGAAAGAAGCATGAAACACCACCAAACAAAAACAAGTGACCAAAACACAGACTAGACCAAAGGAGACACAGAGCTACTAGAAAACAAAACATAAAATGGATATAGGAAATCCCCATACATCAATAATTACCCTAAATGTAAATGGACTGAATTCACCAATAAAGTGGTATAGAGCAGCAGATTTGATCAAAAAGCAAAACCCAACAGTATCATGCCTTCAGGAGACCCATTTAAGCTGCAGGGATAAAAATAGACTCAAAGTGAAAGGCTGGAAAACAATTCTCCAAGCAAATAATACCCAAAGAAAAACAGATGTATCCAAACTTATATCAGATAATACCTAGTTCAAGACAACAAAGGTAAAAAGAGACAAAGATGGACATTTCATAAAGGACAACATATCAAGAAGATATAACACTCTTAGTACATATGCACCGAATCAGGGAGAACCAAAATATATATAGCATCTAATAACAGATCTAAAAATAGAAACAGACAAAGATGCAATCATAGTTGGGCGATCTCAACACAATATTGACAGCATTAGATATTAGATCATCATCCAAACAGAAAATCGATAAGGAAATATCAGCCTTAAATGCCACATTAAACCCAGTGGACATAACAGACATTTACAGAACATTTCATCACAGAACTTCAGATTACACATTCTTTTCTAGCATATATGGAACATTCTCAAGGACAGATCATATGTTGGACCACAAAACAAACCTCAACAAATTTAAAAATATTGAAATTACACCAAGCCTATTTTCTGACCATAAGGCTTTTATTTTTTTAGATTTTATTTATTCATTTTTAGAGAGAGAGGAGGGAAAGAGAGAGACAGAGAGAGAGAGAGAGAGAGAAAGAAGAGGAGGAACAGGAAGCATCAACTTCCAAATGTGCCTGGACCAGGAAAGACTGGGGTTTCAAACCCACAACCTCAGTGTTCCAGGTCAATGCTTTATCCACTGTGCCACCATAGGTCAGGCATCTAACCATAAGATTTTGAAATTAGAATTCAATAGCAAAAAGGAACTAAAGAAACCCACAAAAATGTGAAAATTAAACAACATACTTCTAAAAAATGGGTCAAAGAAGAAATAAAAGCAGAGAAAAAAGGGAAAAGACTCATCTAAAATTACGAAATGAAAGAGAAAAAATTACAGTACCATAGACATCATATATATACAAAGGATCATACTAGAATACTGAGAGATTATATGCCACAAAATTCAACAATCTAGAAGAAATGGATAAATGCCTAGACCAAGTCACAAAAAAGTGGAAATAGACCTATTAGAAGGGAGGAAATAGAAAGAGATATTGAAAACCTCCCCAAAAATAAAATTCCAGGACCAGATGGCTACACTAGTGAATTCTATCAAACATTCAAAGAAGATCTGGTACCTATCCTTCTCAAAGTCTTCCAAAGAATTGAAGCAGCAGCAATACTCCTTAACATATTTTATGAGGCCAACATAACCTTGATACTAAAACCTAGCAAGGACAATATAAAAAAAGAACACTACAGACCAATATCTCTAATGAATATAGATGCAAAAATTCTAAACAAAATTCTAGCAAACAGAATACAACACAGTAAAAAAGTAAGACATTACAATCAAGTGGGATTCATTCCAGCAGCACAAGGATAGTTCAACATATGCAAATCAATCATCAACAAAACGAACAAAAATCATGATTCTCTCAAGAGATGCAGAAAATGCATTTGATAAGATACAACACCCATTTGTGTTTAAAACACTCAATAAAATGGGAATAAAAGGAAAGTACCTCAACATAACAAAGATATATGACAAACCACCAGTCAATACTATACTAAATGGTGGAAGAGTGAAAGCCTTTTCTCTAAAATCAGGAACAAGACAAGGATGCCCACACTCTCCACTCCTATTCAATGTATACTGGAAGTCTTAGAGCAACCAAGCAAGAGAAAGAAATAAAAGGCATCCATATTGGGGAAAAAAGTAAAGATTTCACTTTTTGCAGATGACATGATCCTATATATAGAAAACCCCCAAAACTGCACTAAAAAGTATTAGAAACAATAAATAAATATAGTAAAGTTGCAGAATACAAAATCAATATTCAAAAGTCTACTGCTTTCCTATACACCAACAATGAAACTTCAGAAAATGAACTGAAAAAAACAATTCCTTTTACAATAGCAACAAAAAAATAAAATACCTATGAGTAAACTTAACAAAGGATGTGAAGGACCTATATACTAAAAATTACAAAGCATTATTAAAAAAAATTGAAAGAGACACAATGAAATGGAAAAATATTCCATGTTTATGGACTGGAATAATGAACAGTTATAATGGTCATATTACCCAAAGCAATAAACAAATTTAAACGTAATCCTCATTAATTCCCAATGTCATTGTTTAAAGAAATAGAATAGACCGTGGCCGGCTGGCTCAGTGGTAGAACATCAGTCCAGAGTGTGGATATCCCAGATTCGATTCCCAGTCAGAACACACAGGAGATGCAACCATCTGCTTCTCCACTCCTCCCCCTTCTCTCTCTCTCTTTCTCTCTCTCTCTCTCTCTCTCTCTCCTCTCTTCCCCTCCCACAGCTATGGTTTGATTGGTTCAAGAGACCTGGGTGCTGAGGATGGCTCCATGAAGCCTCCACCTCAGGCACTAAAAATAGCTCAGTTGCGAGCATGGCCCAAGATGGGCAGAGCATAAGCCCCAGATAGAGGTTTCCAAATGGATCCCGGTCGGGGTGCAGGCAAGAGAGTGTGTCTGTTTATCTCTCCTCCTTTCACTTAAAAAAAGAACTCAACAACAAACAAGAAAATAATCCAATTAAAAAGTGGGGAGAATACCTAAATAGGTACTTCTCCCAAGACATACAAAAAGCCAACAGATACATAAAAAGGTGTTCAGCTTCGCTATTAGAGAAATGCAAACCGAAACTACAATGAGATGTCACCTCACACCTGTTAGACTGGTTATTATCAACAAAACATGTAATAAGAAGTGTTGGAAAGGCTGTGGAGAAAAAGGAACCCTCATTCACTGCTGATGGAAATGTAAACCGGTACAGCCATTATGGAAGAAAATATGGCAGTTCCTCAAAAAATTAAGAATAGGATTACCATATGACCCAGCAATCCCTCTACCAGGTATCAACCAAAAGAGTCTAAAACATTGGTACTCAAAGACACATGCACCCATGTTCATCTCAGTATTATTTACAGTGACCAAGACAAGGAAATAACCACAATGTCCTTCAACAGAGAACTGGATCAAGATATGGTACATGTACACAATGGAATACTACTCAGCCATAAGAATTGACAACATATTGCCATTTACAACAACATGGATGGACCGAGAACATTATACTAAGTGAAATAAGTAAATCAAAAAAAGCTAAGAACTATTAACATATGATTTCACACATAGGTGGGATATAAAACTGAGATTCATGGACATAGATAAAAGTGAAATGATTACCTGGGAGAGAGGGTGGGGGAGAGAAAAGAGGGACAAATAGTGACTAAAAATTTGACTTTGGGTGGTGGACACACAGCACAGTCAGTAGCTTAAAGGTTATAAAGATGTTCAGCAAAATCCTATGTACTCTTATGGATCAATGTTATTCCATTAAATTTAATTTCAAAGGCCCTGGCCAGTTTGCTCAGCGGTAGAGCGTCAGCCCGGCATGTGGAAGTTCTGGGATCGATTCCCAGTCAGGGCACATAGGAGAAGTGCCCATCTGCTTCTCCACCCTTCCTTCTCTCCTTCCTCTCTATTTCTCTCTTCCCCTCCTGCAGCTGAGGCTCCAGGGAGCAGAGTTTTCCCAGGCACTGAGGATGGCTCCATGGTCTCCGCCTCAGGCGCTAGAGTGGCTCTGGCCAAAACAAAGCTATGCCCCAGATGGGCACAGCATCGCCCCTTGGTGGGCATGCCAGGTGGCTCCTGGTCGGTCACATGCGGGAGTCTCTCTGCCTCCCCACTTCTCACTTCAGAAAAATACAAAAAAAAATAAAAATAAAAATAAATAAAAATTTTAATTTCAAAAAACAAATTTTTTAATTCAAAAAAAGAAAAACAAGATAATAAAAGATTCAATGAGAAAGAAAAAGATGAGACATACCACACTAGAAGAGAAATAGTAGCAAACTTAATAGTCCCCAGATAAATAAAGTTATTACATGGTGAGAATGATGAGTTGTTCTACAATTCCCCACCAAAATGAAGTTATCAAGGGACACCACAGAAACTCAATCCCTAGAGATAAATATCAGCTCTACAAAAAGCAGGGGGCTGAGCTAGTTCTGCTTTATGAGGAAACACTTGTCATTTCTTCTATGGAACTAGTTTTATGATTCTAGTTCCTCACTCTAGGTACCTAATCTTATCTGATCATAGAACAAGTAGGCATAAGGAATGTAGAAATCCAAAAGGAGAAAAATGATAGCTACAATCAAATACTTGACATGTCCTTAAGAGATCACCACGGTATCTTATTCTCTATTACTTGAGAGTACAAACGTAGGCCCAAAGGGTAAAAATTATAGGGAAAAAGATTTCACTCACTATATTGAATAGGCCCTGGACAGTTTGCTCAGTGGATAGGGCATCAGCCTGGGGTACAGACACTGTGGGTTCGATCCCTGGTCAGGGCACACATGAGAAGCAACCATTTGCCCCCCCCCCTTTCTCCCTCTCTTCCCCTCTTGCAGGCAGTGGCTTGACTGGTTCAGTGTTGGGTCCAGACACTGAGGATAGCTCAGTTGGTCCAAGCATTAGCCTCAGGTGATGAGATACCTCATTGGCCTTAATTAATTAATTCAAGCATTAGCCCCAGACAGGGGATTGTCAGGTGGATCCTGGTTGGTGCACATGCAGGAATCTATCTCCCCTCCTCTCTATATAAATACTTGTAATAATTTCAAACCTTCTAAAAATTAAAGTCTAAAAAGTGAGTTGATCAACACTGACAGTGTTCTAACAGAAATCAGATGGCCACATATATATTTGAGACATTATAGAGAGAATTCCTTGAAGAGTGATAGACTGAATAGTATCTTTTCTAACATTTAACTTAAAATAAAATAAATTCAAACATATTGGAAACTTCAAACACATATAGAAGTAGACAGAATACTATAACAAACCCCACATACACATCAATCAGCTTGAATATACCAACTCTTGGCCAATCTTGCTTTATTCATAAACCCCTACTTCACCTCACCCTTATATTATTTTGAAATATAACCCAGATGTCAAACCATTTCATCCTTAAATATTTCAATATGTCAGGTGAACTTTTAAAACCTCTCCAAGACACAAGAAAATTGAAAAGTACACTAACATTCATAAAGTGAATTGCATTCGCCATGTACTCAATCAGTTCTAGAAAACCCAAAGGTCAGTCAGTGCTAGATCAGTCTCATTGTCTAACTCTTAATGACCTCTAGTTAATAAAAATGGAAACAGAAACCATAAAATTAAAAAGATTCTATTGTCGCCTGACTAATGGTGGCACAGTGGACAGAGCATTGACCTGGGACACTGAGGTCACCGGCTTAAGCACAGGCTCGTCAGCTTGAGCCATGGGTTCACTGGCTTGAATGTAGGATCATCAACATGGTCCTGTGGTCTCTGGCTTGAGCCCAAAGGTCGTTGGCTTGAAGCCCAAGGTCAGTGGCTTGAGCCCAGGGTCATTGGCTTGAGTAAGGGGTCACTGGCTCAGTTGGAGTCCCCCGATAAGACACATACGAAAAGCAATCAATGAACAACTAAAGTGCCGCAACTACAAGTTGATGCTTCTCATCTCTCTCCTTTTCTCTCTCTCTCGCTCAAAAAGAATTTCTATTGTCATGGTATTGTGTAAGCAAAAGTATTTCAAGTCACTGAACATTCTTCAGTAGTTAATCTTTTAAGAAAAAACATTATAAAAACTTTTTAAATTTTTATAACATTTTATTTATTGCTTCATGCTATGACCAAGCACATTAGTGGTCACAAAATTTTTATTTTCATATTATCATTTTCCACATTTTACTCTCCTCTCACTCTAGGAATACGATTTGTGTGTGTGTGTGTGTGTGTGTGTGTGTGTTTACATTGATTTTAGTGTCTCCCTGAATGCATCCCCCCTCCCCCATATTCCCTTCAATTTCTCCCTTACCCCTCTCCCAACAGCTCCTTCCCCCTTCCCTTCAGGTTTAATTCCATTCCTCAGTTCACATTGTTCCTTGGATTCCTCAAATGAGTGAGGTCATATGATATTTTTCTTTCTCTGCCTGGCTTATTTCACTTAACATAATAGTTTCCAAGTCCATACATGTTGTTGCAAAAGTTAATGTTTCATTCTTTTTCATGGCCCCATAGTATTCTATTGTATATATGTACCACTGCTTTTTAATCCACTTGTCTACCGATGGGCACTTGGGCTATTTCCAGATCTTCGCTACTGTGAACAATGCTGCCATAAACATGGGGGTGCATTTCTTTTTTTGAATCAGTGATATGGTGCTCTTGGGATATAATACGATTTTTAACTGACAAGATGAATAATTTTCATAGCAGAGCTAAAATATTTGATACCAAATGGACAAAAGTTCAGGTACACTAAAAGGGGAGTTAATTGAATGGCATCAAGTGAACTGAGTGGATGAAACTACACATGGTGGTTAACGTTTAAATATCCAATATATAAAATTAATCTCTAAATAAAAGTTACAGTTTAAAAAGCTCTGACTATGTTAATTGAGAGTTTCCTACATCATCACTTGACTTTTAGATCTATTTATTGTGATAATCAGATTAAAGGACAGAAAAAAAAAATCAAACAAAATGCCTCATCTAAAAAAAAAAATCATACATAAAATAAAATTTATATGTACTTACAGCTTGGGCTTGTTGGAATAATTGATTCTGATTCTCTCTATCTTCTATTCCATCCCCAAGCATCTGGGAATGAGGTAACCGAGCAGCATTCAAATTGTTTGGAAAAACACTTGTTCTTTTAGAAGTTGAGTGTGCTGGATCTGAAGACTGCATGGCTATAGAGCCTTCTTTTTCTGCCTGCACAAAGGAAGAAAGAGTGACATGATTCTACTGAGATTCCACTCCAATCCAGTGCAATTAAACAATACCTATAAGCAGCCCAAAGGATATAAAATTGATGTTAGAAGGAGGAAGCAGAAAGCTTTAGCTGGCAAGGAAACTAACATTTTCCAGGCACTTACTATGTGCTAATAATTTATATTATCTCATCTAATTCTTACAACAGTCACATGAGACAAGTATCCTATCCCCACTTTATAGGTGAAGAAACTACAGTTTGTAGAAGTTAAGTCATTAGCCCAAGGTCACATTGCTAGTATAATAGCATAAGCCAGGTCAGCATCATGAAGAAGTGAGAAAACCACCTTGTATCTCCCCTTAAATTTAAAGCAAGTCAAACATCTATAATCCAACCAAGATCCCTCTGTTCAACACACAAACCCACTTGAGAGATCCACACATCGGTACATTTAGAAATGGGCATATTGAAATACATAGGGGAGGCAGAATAGAGGGAAGAGGAAGGACGGTGTCTACAGATGCAGTTGGACAGCCACTGTGACCACAGCTAACAGGGTAGTGGTAAAGGAGTTAGAGTTCAGACCCCACACTATGGCCAAGTAGAGGTTTAGAGGGAAAAAGTAGCATCAGTGCCAAAGAATCTGGTTCTGTCTCCCCACCACCACCTTTCATTGAAGGGAACCGAGTAGCAGCAGCAGAGATGTGTCTAAGAGCACAAGGGTGCTGGTAGCCATTAGGAACAAGGAGGCAGCACTGTGGGCTTACAAACCTGGCTCCTGCTTACCCACCATACCACCCCCCACAGGGGGGTGCCCAAAGACCAAGGCAACCTAGACACAGCGGGACACCAACCACTCCAGTCACCCAGGAGTCACTTTTCACACCAATAGCGACACCACTCTACTGTAATCTTCCTAGGCTCAAGTAGCACAGGTAAGAGAAAACAAAAAGTTGTGCTATGGCACCATCTACTGGAAAACAAAAGAAAGACCTCTAATTAGCAACCTGCTGAATTGTTAAGATCAAAACAGTATCTATTTTCTTTGAATGTATGTACCCTGATTTATTGATGTCACCCCATTAAAATAAAAATTTATTTAAAAAAAAAACAGTATCTAAACAAAAAGCATCCACTACCTTAAATGCAAAAGCTGAGGGAAAACCCATCAAGTACCTTCAATAACCAAGGTAACAAGGTAACTCAGAAAATAAAAAGGTTCCAGAAAACAAACTCAAAGAGACAAAAGACTAATTTAAATTAAAAAGTCAAGATTGTAATTAAAAGAAAAAAAAACTCAACAAGATACAAGAAAATTCAAAAATGCAGTTCAGTGAGCTCAAGAATAAAATTAATGAGCAAAAGAAATACTTTACTAAAGAAACTGAAACAATAAAAAAGAAACAAATTCTGGAAGTGAAGAATTCATTAAATCAAGATGAACAGATTAGAAAGCACTGGAAATACAGCAGACCAATTGTAGGAGAGAAATAAGAGTTAAAAAATAAAATGAAAGAATGCTATGAGAACAATCTGACACAATTAGAAAGAGCAACACAGGGACAATGGGTATCCAGAAGGAGAAGAGAGGGAGAAAAGAAGAGAGAGCCTATTCAAAGAAATAACTGGTGAGAGCTTCCCAAATGTACAAGACACTAACAGAACACTAATTATCTAAATGTAAAAAGACCTTCCACAAGACATTATATTAAAACTACTATAAATTAAATGACAAAAAAAAATTCTCAAGGCAGCCAGGGGTAAAAAAGACAGTAACCTACAAAGGAAACCCCATCAGGTTATCATCAGATTTCTCTTTAGAAACCATACAGGCCAGAAGAGAATGGAATATTGAAACAATGAAACTGCCACCCAAGAATAATACAGTGTGTCCGTAAAGTCATGGTGCACTTGTGACCAGTCACAGAAAAGCAACAAAAGACGATAGAAATGTGAAATCTGTACCAAATAAAAGAAAAACTCTCCCAGCTTCATACCTATTCAGTGCAGTTTGATGTGGGCTCACGCACAGATTTTTTAGAGCTCCTTAGGTAGCTATCCCGTATAGCCTCTACAGACTCATCACTGACTGACGGCCTACCAGAACAGGGTTTCTCCACCAACTGCCGGTTTCCTTCAACTGCTTACCCCACCGAGTAATGTTATTCCTATGTGGTGGCGCTTCGTCATAAACGCACCGATATTCACGTTGCATTTTGGTCACGGATTCGAATTTAGGGAGCCACAGAACACACTGAACTTTCCTCTGTACCGTCCACATCTCGACTGGCACGGCCGTGGGCTCCGCTGTATATACGGTGTTATGTCATCATCTGTGCATGCGCACATGCTGCCACATCATCCTACAGAAACTGGGAGGGTTTTCCTTTTATTTGGTGCAGATTTCACATTTCTATCATCTTTTGTTGCTTTCCAGTGACCGGTCAAAAGTGCACCATGACTTTACGGACACCCTGTATATCCAGCAAAGTTATCCTTTAAATACGAAGGAGAAATAAAGGCTTTCCCAGACAAACAAAAGCTGGGAGAATTTATCACCTGAAGACCTGCATTACAAAAAAGTGTTAAAAGGAGCTCTTCTACCCGAAACAAAAAGATAAAATGTATACAAAAGTTTGAATAAGGTAGCAGACAGAAGCAGAAAATTCCAACTATATTTTAGAATAGGGTATTAAACACTTAATTATAGCATAAAGGTTAAAGAGGAATAAAGCATTAAAAATAACTATAGCTACTGCAATTTGGTAATGAATGCACAACATAAAAAGGGAGGAGATTCAAATAAGTAAAACCAGAACTGAAAGAGAAGTAACAACAGATAACACAGAACACAGAAGATTATACAAGAATACTAAGAAAGACTATACACCACCAACTGGACATTCAGGAAGAAATGCACAAATTTTTAGACTCAAACAACCTTCCTAGAGTGAATTTTGAAGAATTGGAAAACCCAAATAGACTAATCACTAGTAAGAAAACCGAATAGACTAATCACTAGTAAAAAAACTAGTAAGAAATAAAAAACCTCCCAAAAAACAAAAGTTGAAGACCAGGTGGCATCACAGTAAATTCTACAAAACATTTAAAGAATATTTAATACCTATCCTTCTCAAACTCTTCCAAAAAATTGAAGAGAAGGGTATGCTTCCTAAGTCATTGTACAAGGCCAACATTACTCTGATACCAAAACCAGACAAGGAAAACACACAAAAAGAAATTACTGGTCAACAACTTTAGATTAAAAGGGGGGAAAGCATTAAATATAATTATGACTACTACAATTTGGTAATGAACACACAATATAAAAAGAAAAGAAAAAATTCCTCCACAAAATACTAACAAATCAAATACAATACATTAAAAGGATCAGATACCATGATTAACTGGGATCCATTCCAGTGATGCAAGGATGGTTCAACAGCTGCAAATCAATCAATGTGATATACCACATTAACAAAACAGATGATAAAAATCATGTAATTATCTCAAAAATATGCAGAAAAAACATTTGACAAATTATATACACATATGGTTTTAAAAAACTAAAAAAAAAAAAAAAAAAAGCAAAAAACAAAACCCATGAGTGTAAGGCCCTGGCCTTGGTGGATAGTATTGGCCTGGCATATGGACATCCCAGGTTCAATTCCCAGACAGGGCACACAAGAAAAGCAACCATCTGCCTCTCCCTCCCTCTGTCTCCCCTTTCTCTCCCACCTCCTCTCCCACAACCAATGCCTTAATTCATTTAACATGGCCTCACACACTGAGGATAGCTCGGTGGGTCTGAGCATGTCAGCTTCAAGTGCTAAAAATAGCTCAGTTGACTTGAGCATTGACCCCAAATGGGGTTGGCTGGGTAGATCCCAGTCAGGGCATATGCACGAGTTTGCCTCACTATCTACCTTCTCTCACCTAAAAAAAAAAAAAGAAAATTAGTAATAAGAGGAAGTATCTCAACACAATAAAGGCTAATCTGACAAACCCACAGCTAAAATCATACTCGATGATGAAAAGCTGAAAGTTCTGCCTCTAAGATTAGGAACAAGACAAAATACTCTTACCTATTATTAAACATAGTACTAGAAGGGCTAGCCAGAGAAATTAGATATGGAAAAAAAAAGAAGGCATTCAAATTAGAATGAAAGAAGAAAAACTGTCACTATTTGCAATGACATAATTTTATATAAAGAAAACCTTAAACACTCCACCAATAAACTACTAGAAGTAAAAAACAAGTATGGGAAAGTTTCAGGATATCAATATACAAAATTCTGTTGCATTTCTATTATACTAACAACAAGATATAAAAGAAAGAAAATAATACATTTACAATCACAACAAAAAGGATAAAATATGGGCCCTAGCCTGTTAACTCAGTCAGTTAGAGCAGGGCTAGTCAACCTTTTTATACCTACCTCCCACTTTTGTATCTCTGTTAGTAGTAAAATTTTCTAACTGCCCACCAGTTCCACAGTAATGGTGATTTATAAAGTAGGGAAGTAACTTTACCTTATAAATTTTATAAAGCAGAGTTACAGCAAGTTAAAGCATATAATAATAATTACTTACCAAGTACTTTATGTCAGATTTTTGCTAAATTTGGCAGAATAAATCTTTATAAAACAACTTATTATAGTTAAATCTATCTTTTTATTTATACTTGGTTGCTCCGCTACTGCTCACCATGAAAGCTGGAATGCCCACTAGTGGGCAGTAGGGACCAGGTTGACTACCACTGGGTTAGAGCACTGTCCTGAAACAACAAGGTTGTGGGTTCGATCCCTGGTTGGGGCACACATGGGAAGCAACCAATGAATGCACGACTGAGTGGAACAATAAATGAATGCTTCCCTTCCCCCTCCTCTCTTCTCTCCCCTCCTGTCTCTGTCTCTCTAAACACCAACCAATCAATAAAAAATTAAGCCCTGGCCGAACAGCTTGGTTGGTTGGAGCATTGTCCCAACGTGCAGAGGTTGCTGGTTCGATACCCAGTCAGCGCACATACAGGAACAGCTCAATATTCCTATCTCTCTGTCTCTCCTTCTTAAAAAAAAAAAATACAACACCTAGAAATAAACTTAATAAAGAAGGTGAAGGACCTGTACACTGAAAATGATAAGACACTGTGGAAAGAAATTGAAGGACAAAGAAATTGAAAAATTCTATGTTCATGGATTAGAAGAATTAATATTGTTTAAATGCCCGTATCACCTAAAACAACCTACAGATTCAGTGCAATCCCTATCAAAATTCCAATGGCATTTTTCACAGAATTAGGACAAAAAACCCTGAAATTTGTATGGAACCACAAAAAAAAACAAACCTGAATAGCCAAAGCAATCCTAAGAAAAATAAAATAACAAAGCTGGAGGTATCACGCTCCTCAACTTTAAACTATACTATAAAGCTATAGTAATCAAAATAATATGGTATCGGCAGAAAAACAGGTTCACAGGCCAATGGAACAGAACTGAGATCCAGAAATAAACCCACACATAATTTACAACAAAGAAGTAAAAAATATACAATGGAGAAAGAAAAGTCTCATCAATAAATGGTGCTGGGAAAACTGGGCCTGACCTGTGGTGGCACAGTGGATAAAGTGTCGACCTGGAAATGCTGAGGTCGCTGGTTCGAAACTCTGGGCTTGCCCGGTCAAGGCACATACGGGAGTTGATGCTTCCTGCTCCTTCCCCCTTCCCTCTCTCTCTCTCTCTCTCTTTCTCTCTCTCTCCTCTAAAGTGAATAAATAAATAAAATAATTTAAACTATAAATTAAAAAAATTAAAAAAAAACTGGACAGTTGTATGCAAAAGAATGAAACTAGATCAATATCTCACATCATACACAAAAATTAACTTAAAATCTAACAGACCTAATCTAAGACCCAAAACAATAAAATACATAGAAAAAAAACTTAAGTTTCTGTACATTGGTCTCAGAGATGTTTTTCTGAATTTGACTCCAAAGGCAAAGAAAACAAAAGCAGAAATAAATTAGGACTACATCAAACTAAAGAGCTTCTGTACAGCAAAAGAAAACATCAGCAAAATAAATAGCAACCAACCAAATGGTAGGATATCTTCACAAATGACACATCTGATAAGGGGTCAACATTTAAAACATAAAATGAACTCATACAACTCAACAACAAAAAACAAAAAATCAGATTAAGATTTAAACAGATATTCTTCCAAGGAAGACATAAGATGGCCAACAGACATAAAAAGAGGTTCAATATCACTAGTTATTAGAGAAATGCAAATCAAAACCACAATGAGACCATCTCACATCTGTTAGAATGGCTACTATCAAAAAGACAAAAAATGACAAGTGTTAGAATGCGGAGAAAGGGTAGACCTGTACACTGTTGGAGGGCATGTAAATTGGTGCAGCCACTGTGGGAAACAGTATGGGAATTCCTTTAAAAATTAAGAATAGAATTATCATCTGACCCAGTAATTCCTCTCTGGGTATTTTACCTGAAAATATAAAAATATTAATTCATAAAGAATATGTACCCCAGTGTTTACTGCAGCATTATTTACAATAGACAAGACAGGAAAACAACCTAAGTGTCAACGGATGTATGAATGGATAAAAAAGATGCACTATGTGGGTATGTGTGGGTATGTAAAATACATACCCATACACACACACACAGTCACATACACACAATGGAATACTAGAACTCAGCCATTAAAAATATATATATATTGTCCATTGTAGCAACATGGATAGGTCTTGAGGGTATTATGCTAAGTGAAATAAGTCAGATGAAAAAAGACAAAAATTGAATGTTTTCATTCATATGTGGAATATCAAACAGAAAAGTAACAAACTAACAAGACAAAATTAAACTCATAGATAACAGACAACAAAATGGTAAGGGTGAAATAGGTTTAGAGGGTCAAATATATGGTAATGGAAGGAAACTAGACTTTGGGTGGTGAGTATGCAATAGAATATATAGATAATGAATTATTCTGTACACCTGAAAATTATATATTATTAACTGTTAACTCAGTAAATTTAATCTTTAAAAATAGCATAAGCCAAAATTCAAACTCAAATCTGAATCCAAAACTCTGACATTGTTTTTAACTAGTAGAAGCAAAAAATGAATAAGAATTACATAGGAATAAAATAAAGTTTCTCGACATACAAATCTACTGCCCACACCAGCAAATCAATACACAAAGGATGTAATCAAAAGAAGTAATCTGATTCTGCCTAGTAGCTTATCTCATAAAACACACACTTTCCATTCATTCTTTAATCAGGGCTCACTTTGAACTTACTGCTTCATAAAACTTCTGAAGCTGTTGCTTTTTTCTCAGGCTAATTTGTTGATTTACCCGATGTTTAACTTGTCTCTGAAAATGTTCCAAAGCTTCTTTTTTCTTTCTTAGCTGTTCCTTTAGTTCTTCTTCAATCATATATGCTGAAGTCTTTACCAAGACAAAAGATAGAAAATGAACTTAAATGTCAATCATTTTCCCCATTGTAGTTCTGTTATAAACAAAGCAGTCAGGAAACAATCCTGAAAACATAACTCAGTTCTATAATCCAAAATTCCCAGTAAGGAAATCACAGGAGTTCAGAGATGATAATCTAGACATAGCTAATTAGTACCAAGAATTTAAAAGCAAATCACAAAGTAAAAATTGGAATTTGTGAGTATTCAAATCAAATCTTAATTTTTCATTGAACTGAAAATAAAGTTATCTTCATTAATTCTTTCTTTTTCTGGCCAAATGTTTTAATTATTCAATTGATTTTTTTTTTGCTAAGATAACAATTTTATTTTTTTAACTGACTTTATTAATGAATTCAAATCTATCTTACGTTATACATTTTCTAAAATGGGTAAAACAGTCCAGATACAGCAGATTGCTTATCACTCACCAAAAATGTCTTATTCTAAAATGCTTTCATACTTAGAATTATGCTCCTTTTTTCTTTCTTTCTTTTTTTTTTTTTGTATTTTTCTGAAGTGAGAAGCAGGGAGTCAGAGAGACAGACTCCTGCATGTACCTGACCAGGATCCACCCAGCATGCCCACTAGGGGGCAATGCTCTGCCAATCTGGGGCATTGTTCCATTGCAACCAGAGCCATTCTAGCATCTGAGACAGAGGCTATGGAGCCATCCTCAGTACCCTGGCCAACTTTGCTCCAATGGAGCCTTGGCTTCAGGGGGGGAAGATATAGAGAGGAAGGAGAAGGGGAAGGGTGGAGAAGTAGATGGGCGCTTCTCCTGTGTGTCCTGGCCAGGAACTGAACCCAGGACTTCCACACACCAGGCCTACCACTCTTCCACACGAAGCTCTAACACTGAGCCAGCTGGCCAGGGCCTATGCTCCATTTTTTAACCTAGCATGCCCTTTTTGTAATCTCTATCTTCAAGACCATCTAAAACCTGCCTCCTATTACCTTCCACAATCCTTTCTTCCTCTAAGCCTTCTTCTGCTATGGTACCTCTGATTAATATTGAGTACAGTATTTCTTGGTTCTTCCATTAGATTATGATCTCTTTGAATGCAAGAAATGTATTTAATTCTACCTTGTTTCCTCTATAGTATATAATACAGAGACTTGAATATAAAGGTATTCAATGTTTATGTAATGTTCGATTCCAAAATATGTTCTAAACAATTTGGAACATTTTATCTCATGTGAGTCCTTGATCAGTATTCCAAAGTCTTATCTTTCTTCTTTAAATACCATAGTCTTAGCACTTAATCATATACAACCCAAACTCTTAAAGTCCTTTCTGGAAATAGGCAGTGTAGAAATAAGTAAATGAATATGTTTATACATACATACAAACATAAATAATATAAATGAATATACAACATTGCACTATTATTTAACATCTACTTTAAATATATTTAGTTTCTTTTCTGATATCAAGGACCACTAAGTAAACATACCTCATATTTTCCAACATCATGCTCAGCACCCTGTCTATACATTCAGAAGATCTTTACATATTTTGTGCATTCCATAAATATTAACCCAATGCCCATATTTATTAGGCACTAAGATAAAGGTGGAAATATGATGATAAGATCTAGGAGCTCAGACTTCATTAGGAAGAGTAGGTATGTAAACAATTTACTTTGAATGTAAGTTGGTAAGTACCACAGTAAAATTCAAACAAATAGGCTCTGCCCAATTGACTCAGTAGTAAGAGCATGGGCCCCACATGTGGAAGTCCCGGGTTTAATTCTCAGTCAGGGCACATAGGAGAAGCAATCATCTGATTCTCCACCCCTCTCCCATCCCTCTTCTCTTTCTTTGTCTCTCTCTCTCTCTTTTCCCCCCTCCCACAGCCACTGCCAGAATGGTTCAAGCAATAGTTGGCCCTGGGGACTGAAAATGGCTCCATGGTCTGCCTCAGGCACTGAAATTGTTCCGGGGTGTTAGAGCAGCAGCCCCAGTTGGGCAGAGCATTACCCTGTAGGGGGCTTCCGGGTAGATCCCAGTTCGGTGCATGGGGGAGTCTGTCCCTGCCTCCCCACCAACCCCAACTCTCACTTAATTAAAAAAATTTTTTTTCAAACAAATAGCTAAGTGAAACAGTTTGGTGAAAGACTGTAACCATTTCCTTACAAATTTGTCCTCATGTGTTAATTAGTATGTATGAGCTTCATCACATAAATAGGCACACGTGTAAACTGCAAGTTTCCCCTTTATCTGAATTGCTTCTTCCTCTCTACTGGCTTGTTTGGTTCTTAAAGTATACCCATGCTTTAAGGACCAAACAAACTGTATTTCCTCATTCATTCCTTCAACAAATAATTCCAGAAGACCTACTATAAACCAGGATAGGAATGAACAGAACATAAAGGTCTATGTCCTCACGGACTTTATACTTAAGCTTTATCAGAATCCCAGTCAGAATCCATCTCTCCTCCAGTATTCTATTACTACACGTTGCCTGAATTTTCATTACCAAATTTAGCAAAAACTTTAAGCATTAACTAATGTTACAGGAAATGTGGCCAAAAGCCACCCTACCTACATTGTAGATTGTCTGAAAAATAGTGCCTACTGATTGTGCATAACAAGCAATCAAAAGTTTGTGAAGTAAACTGAAATACTGTATATATGTGTATGTAAGTTTGGGCAAATACACACGTGTTTGTTCTGTAACCGTAATGCAATATATCTATTTATGACAGAATAGAAACAACATCCCCAGACTGTTCATCTTTATCTAAGCACCGGAGAGGTTAATAAAAAGAAAGGTGGGGTAGGAAGCCCACCGTCCGGTTCAAACTGACACTCACAGACGCTGGGATTTCCGAGCTGTGCGGCGAGGCGGGCTCCACCCACGCCCCCACGGGCACGACAGCCGGGTTCCTCTCGGCCAGCACCGAAAGCACGGCCTTGCTCTTCTGGGGGTTTAAAGCCAGGGGCAACCTTGTGGCATTTCGACGCTTCTTGAAGGGGGCCATACTTCCTGGCATCTGTGACTCCTGGTTAGGAGAAAGGAAAAGCTTAACATCTTCAAACGACCGCTTTAAAAGCGCAACTTCCTAACACGTGAGCCACAGTCGCTGGGACGGAGAGAAGAAGCCTTGAAGATCGTGAAGAGGGTGGAGAAGGCAGCGGCCTGACAGGGAGTGGAAGAACGAGGACGATTCTTAAAGAAAGAAGGGAAGAGATGTGGAGACCAATAAGAGGGAAAGGCTTCGAGAGTGCCTTCCGGAAAGGAATGGGGAAGGGAGGGAAGGGACAGTATGACCTGGTGGAGAGGACAAGGCCTGCTGCAAGCCGTGGCAAGGCGCTGTGGGACAGGGAACTGACCGTAGCAGCCAGAGAGAAAGGGGCTGGAGGCGAGGGCGAGAGCCTGCGTCTGGGCAGAGTCCAGATAATCCGTGTCCGGTTACGGGGGAGACGCTGGGCAAGGAGGCACAGACAGAAGCCCACCCCTAAGGCCTCGGGATCGCACGCCGGCTGAGAGAGCACCCGCAACTTGCCAGACTGAAACTACTCAAGATACTCAAGTAACCGCCTCTAGCAAACCGCCACTTCTCGAAAAGCAGCCCCGTCCCGCCCCTCGGCTTCCCTGAGCCCGCCCCTTCCGGACGAGGGCGTGACAGCCGTTTCCGCTCTCGTGTCCGTCACTTCCGCTAAGGGCGAGAGGAGCAGATTCGAGACGAGTGAGTTCGCGGGCCGGCGGCCCGGAGTTACCGACCAGTCCGGCAGGCTGGCGACCCGCCGTAGTTCTCACGTTGAGTCCGTCCCAAATTCTCCAAGAGAAGGGATACGCCGGGGTGGATTGCTCACTGACTGGGCGGCAGGTGTCCCAAGTGAGGGGAGCGCGGGAAAGGGAAGGAAGATTGCGGGCCTAACAGGCTTCCCCGAGGAGCAATAAGTCATGGTGATCCGTTGTACACCTCATTACGTTTACGATACTATTCATACTTATTCATGTATTTGAACATCGCAGCCTAGTGAGTGGTCTCCGTCCCTACTCCACGGTCTGTTATAATCCTGGGCATTTCATTATCACACCCACTCATTCTTCATTTAACATATAGTTGGGAGCTTTTTATCTACCAGGACTGTACTGAGCACTGGAAATATAAAGAGTAAACAAAACAAATACCCCTTGATCATGGAATTTACAATATTATAAATAGTAACCAAATAAACACCTGAATAAATAAGTGTGTCTGATGCCGATGAGTATTGTAGAGTAAAAGCAGGAAAAAAAAAAGGATAGTGCGTTAATGGGAGGAGACATGAAATTTTAGAATGATTAGTGAGGGCTTCACTGAGGTACTCTCCAACAAAGACTCCAATGCAAAGTTTTGTGAGATAATGGAACAAGCTACTGTAAACTTCAAGAGAGTTTTATAAATTAAAAGAATGGTTTAGGTAGAGGGAACAGCTAGTATAATCACTCAGAGGTGATTAGGTCCAGCCTGGCAAGAAGCCCGAGTGACTAGTGCAGAGTAAGAGAGGGTAGAGTGTTGAGATAGGTCAAAAGTTAGGGAGTGGGTAGTGCTTTATAAGCCACTGAAAGACATTGAAATGGAGAGCAATTGGAGGGTTTTGAGCAAAGGAAGGCCATAATGTGACTTCAAATGTTAAGAAATTACTCAATGCTGAGCTGAGAATAGACTGAATAGAGGAGAAAGGTATAAGTAAGTAGACCAATTCAAAGAATATTCCAATACGAATAGGAGATTGAGATGTCTTGAATCAGGGAAGTCTTAGTACAGATGTTGAGATGTAGTTGCATTTTGGATATACTTGGGAGGCAGAATTTTCAGGACCTGTTGAAAGTTGGATATATCGATAGATTGTGCATATGAGGGCATGCACATGTGTGTGTATTTGCGTGTGAGCAAAAGAGAGATAAATGTCAAGGAAAATTGTAGGGATTTCCTCCTGAGCAACTGACAGGATGGAGTTGCTATAACTGAGAAGGGGGAAATGGTGGAAGAAGTAGAGGTTTGGGAGGGGGCAGATAAAGATTTCAGTTTGAGACAGATTAAGTTTTATTTATCTAATTGGCATTCAAGAAAGCAGTATGATAACAGTGTCTGTAGTTCAGAGGGCGAGTTCTGGAATAGAAATACAGTGTGTCCGTAAAGTCATGGTGCACTTTTGACTGGTTACAGGAAAGCAACAAAAGACGATAGAAATGTGAAATCACCAAATAAAAGGAAAACTCTCCCAGTTTCATATGTGTTCAGTGCAGTTCGATGTGGGCTCACACACAAATTTTTTAGGGCTCCTTAGGTAGCTATCCCGTATAGCCTCTACAGACTTGTCACTGACTGATGGCCTACCAGAACGGGTTTCTCCACCAACTGCCAGTTTCCTTCAACTGCTTATTACTTATCCAAGTAATGCTATTCCTATGTGGTGGCGCTCCGTTATAAACACACCAATATTCACGTTGCACTTTGGTCACGGATTCAAATTTAGCGAGCCACAGAACACTGAACTTTCCTCTGTACCGTCCACATCTCGACTGGCATGGCCGTGGGCTGCTCCAGTGTATACACGGTGTTATGTAATCATCTGTGCATGCGCATATACTGCCACATCATCCTACAGAAACTGGGAGGGTTTTCCTTTTATTTGGTGCAGATTTCACATTTCTGTCGTCTTTTGTTGCTTTCCTGTGACCGGTCAAAAGTGCACCATGACTTTACGGACACACTGTATAAAAGTTGGGAGCTATTAGCCTACTGATGTAAAGCCATAAGATCAAATAAAATCATTCAAGAACTAAATATAAACAGATAAAATAGGTCCAAGGACTGAGCCCAAGGGCAGGGAGGGCAAAAGGGTGAGAGGTATTCCAATATTAAAGAGGCTGAGAAAAAAGAAGGGTTATGCAAAGCAATTTCAGCAATCAACCAGTAATCTAAGAAAAAAAATTAGAAGTTCAATACTTTGAAAGCCAAGTGAAGAAAATATTTCATTTACGAGGACAGGTCATTTGTGGTAAGTCCTGCTGGTAAGTCAAATAAGATGAGGACTGAGAATTGACTTTTGGATTTAACAATGTGGAGGTCATCAATGACTTTAAAAACAGTGTTTTTGGCATGACCAGGAAGGTGCAGTGGATAGAGCATCGATCTGGGACGCAGAGGACCCAGGTTCAAAACCCCAAGGTCACTGGCTTGAGCGCGGGTTCATCCAACTTGAATGTGGGGTCGCTGGCTTGAGCGTGGGATCATAGACATGACCCCGTGGTCACTGGCTTGAGCCCAAGGTCGCTGGTTTGAGCAAGGGGTCACTCACTCTGCTGTAGCCCCCTGGTCAAGGCACATATGAGAAAGCAATCAATGAACAACTAAGGAGCCACAGTGAAGAATTGATGCTTCTCATCTCCCTCCCTTCCTGTCTGTCCCTATCTGTCCTTCTCTCTCTCTCTCTCTCTCTCTCTCTCTCTCTCTCTGTCACAAAAAAAGGAAGAAAAACACCAGTATTTTCAGAGTAATTGAAGAGCAAAAGCCTAATGGGGCAGACTAAGAGAGAGGAGAGGAGGAATTGGGAGACACCGATGTTAGACAACTTTTTCAATGCGTCTTGTTGTAAAGGGACAGAGAAATGCATGGCAAAAAGAGAAGGTAGAACTATTAGAAGTTCTTTCTTTAAGAGTGCAGCATACTGTATTTTTTGTTGATGATAATGGGAATCATCCAGTAGACAGGAGAAAAGTGATGATGCAGGAGAGAAATGGGATAATTTTTGCATCTATGCCCTTAAGTGGGAAAGAGGAAACCTAGTGAACAGGTGGAAGTGTTGGCCTTAGATAGCAAGAGGGACAGATGGTTCATCTTAGCAATAGCAGCGAAAGCAGAATATAAACTGGGTATTGGATAATATGGTGATGGGAGCTTGTTGTAGTTCTTTCCTGATTGCTCTATTTTTTTCTGTGAAATAATATTGTAGCCAGCCTACAAGATGGCCTCTAATTTTCCTCACCTTTTGGTATTCACACCCTTTTATACTGTCCTCTCACATTATACCAGGGTTATTTTGTGTGACCAGTAGAATATGGCAGAAGTGATGGTATGTCACTTTAGAGGTTGGTTATGAAAGATGCTGTACCCCTCTTTCACTCTTGCTTTCACTCCCACTCTCTAATAGATCACTTGCTTTGGGGGAAAGAATTTATGTCATGAGCAGCCGTATAAAAAGGCTCATATGAGAAAAAACTGAAACCTCCTGCCAACAGTTCTGTGAATTATCTTGCAAGTGGATCCTCCAGCCTCAATCAAGTCTTCACAGACTGTATATTGGCCAACAACTTGACTGCAAACTCGTAAGCAATCCTGAGCCAAAGCACCCAGCCAGAAACTGTGTGACATGATGTTTATTGTTTTTAGATGCTAAATTTTGGGATAATTTGTTACATGGCAAGAGATAACTAGTACAGATAGGAAGCAAGTTCATTAATATAGTAGATGAAAACCATTGGAGGTTTGAATAAAGAAGATACTGTATAAAATAGTTGTTCAGGCCCTTGCCAGGTAGTTCAGTTGGTTAAAGCATCATCCCAATATGCCAAGATTGTGGGTTCAATCCCTGGTCAGGGAAAATACAAGACTCAACTAATGAAAGCATAAATAAGTGGAACAACAAATCAATGTTTCCTTCTCTTTCTCTCTGTCTCAAGAAAAAAAAGTGAAGAGTAGAAGTATGAATGAGAGACACATACAATTGTGAAGTGGCCTTAAAGCACCCATGTGAAATTCATGATTTTGAATTTAAAGTGAGACCAATCAGCATGGTTGAGTGTTTTCTTCAGTTGCATGGTTATAGGCATGAAGTAGGTGGAGTATTTATTTTAACCAGGGTTGAGCTTTTGCCAAAATATTCCATCAAAAAAGAAAGGAGCAAGAGAGTTAAAGATTAATGCAAGAAAGTAATTAAAACTGACCAAGGAATTTAAGATAGGTAGTGTGAGAAGGGAGAACAAATGGGAAATAAGGAACATTGTAAAGTTGGTAAGATCAAATATAGAATGGGATACTTGAACCATGTCAACACAATAAATTAAAATTAAAAATTTTTTAAAAATTGTAGATTTCTACGTGAGCCTAAGGTTTGTTGGAGAAGGATACTAGAAAGAATGCACTGAAAAGATAAGAGGTGGTGATCTGAAAGTGGGATGCTTGAAACTGAGAGTATGGAGGGGCTGCAGATAGTGGTACTGTCAAAGTCTATGGTTCGACCAAAGGAGGGAGCACTGAGGTAGGTTAAAGAACAAGATCCTAGAGAAGAAAAGGTCATAGAAATGAGAGGCCAGATCTGTGAATGGATTATTCCTGAGGTTATTGAAATAAACAAAATTTTCCCATGTATAGGACACTCCTATGTATAACACACACCTTAATTTTGGGGCCCATAATAAAAACAAATGTTATTGAACATTTAGTTATTGAACTCAAGTTTTATTCATTATTAAATTCATACAGCTCCTACCCTGGCTGGTTGACTCAGCAGTAGAGTGTCGGCCCGGCGTTTGGAAGTCCCAGGTTCAATTCCCGGTCAGAGCACACAGGAGAAGCACCCATCTGCTTCTCCACCCCTCCCCCTCTCCTTCCTCTCTGTCTCTCTCTTCCCCTCCCGCAGCCAAGGCTCCATTGGAGCAAAGTTGACCTGGGTGCTGAGGATGGCTCTATGGCCTCCGCCTCAGGCTCCAGAATGGCCCTCACAGCAATGGAACGACGCCCCAGATGGGCAGAGCATTACCCTCTGGTGAGCATGCCTGGTGGATCCTGGTCAGGTGCATGCAGGAGTTTGTCTGTCTGCCTCCCCACTTCTAACTTCAGAAAAATAACAAACAAACAAAAATTCAGACAACTCCTCATCACTGTCAAAACTCTCATCCATTAGCTTGTCCTCATCTGTGTCTGATGACAAATCATTGTCTTCAACAATGAGAGTAAAAACAAGAGTGAAATGCAAGTAAAAAATCTACAACCACTGTATAAGATGCACCCAGTTTTTAGACCCCAAATTTTTCCAAAAAGGGTGCATCTTATACATGGGGAAATATGGTATGTGACAATAGTGTTGGCCGGAGCAAGGAGCAACAATCTTCAAGGAATTTTAGGAAAAGACCTAATGTTGGTTAGATGAGTATAACCTGGAAAGAAAGCAGTGATGGTTGTAGTCTAATACTATTAGATGCAAAATGAGGGGTGAAGCTAAGAAAAAGGAGGCAGAATGGTTTATAAATAACACTGAGTAACCAAGTAGCAAGAATCCATCCCACCTCCACCCAGAAGGGTGAGGAACAGAAAACTGCCTCCACTTGAGAGAGCCATTGATTTGTACATTTACACACACCAACACTGGGAAGAAGTGTTATTGAGTATTCATTGCTCTTTAACCCTCTACCTCAAGGTCTAGTGCCAGTGGTTTCATACAAATCTATACTTTTGTTATATTCAGAGAGCTTACATCATAGGCCCTGCTCCCCTTCTCTGACCTTTTCACAAGGTTTATCTTCTGTATGGTCAGTTGGTTTCTTTTTTTATTTTATTTTTCCTTTTTTTTTTTTTTTACAGAGACAGAGAGAGAGTCAGAGAGAGGGATAGATAGGGACAGACAGACAGGAATGGAGAGAGATGAGAAGCATCAATCATTAGTTTTTCGTTGCGACACCTTAGTTGTTCACTGATTGCTTTCTCATATGTGCCTTGACTGTGGGGCTACAGCAGACCGGGCTACAGCAGACTGGCCCTTACTCGAGCCAGTGACCTTGGGTCCAAGCTGGTGAGCTTTTGCTCAAACCAGATGAGCCCGAGCTCAAGCTGGTGACCTTGGGGTCTGGAACCTGGGTCCTCTGCATCCCAGTTTGACGCTCTATCCACTGTGCCACCACCTGGTCAGGCTGGTCAGTTGGTTTCTTAGGGAGCTATTTGCTTGGAAGTTGTCAGTCTTTTTAAGAAATATGAAAGAATAGGTGTTGCTGGCAACAGAGTTTTGGGGCCCTCGTCCAGGGCACTCCTCATCAGAGCTGAATAATCTCTGATGTATATGGCTGGGGGATCTCTGGCCATCACTGCTCAAAGCCTCACATCATGGGCCTTTGGCAGCAGTCCACTCTAAACAGACCTGATTTTTGAGTATCACAGGGAAATTTTCTGTTTTGTCTCCACCATCTGCTTGTGGCTGACTGACCCACACCTGCAGCAATTTAGAAAACTTGATTATCTGTACTAAGAGCCTATCCTAAAAAGAACCTTTACAGAAGTAGAAATCTGCCTATTCCAACTCTTATGGGATCTGGATGATGGGAACTCAACTCAGGCAACTGAGTCACACCAACTTTCATTCTTTTCCCCAAGTTTGAGCAGGATTTTCCAGGGCAAACCAATGTTCTGAGCTGTGTCCTGGAAGCAGACCATAACACTGTCCTTTGTTCTTTCTCTTCCTTATTCGCCTCTCAAAATAAGCTTTATAACTAAGTGCTGGCTGAGAGCTCTTCCACTTGCTTATGCAGACCAAGACTGCAGCAACGTTTCATTGTCAATGCACCAATAGTAGACTGCTCCAGTGAAGCCCAGTTGTTTCCATAGAATCTGCTGTCTTGATCTTTGCAAAAGATTCTTTAATTTTATCAATGGATGCAGAAGTCTTTTCTCTTTTCTCATGGTGGGAGATAAAAAAATTAACAGTGTCTCTCTATATTATCAAATACTCATCTAAGATAGACAGAGATGCACTGACCAGATAGTTCAGCTTTTGGGAGAGTTGTTGTCTCTTTGGCTGTCGGCTCCTTCAGGGACTGGCTCAGCTTCAGAGAGCAGCTTCATGGCCCTGGCCAGTTTGCTCAGTGATAGAGCATAGGCCCAGAGTGTGAATGTTCTGGGTTTGATTCCTGGTCAGGGCACACAGGAGAAGTGACCATCTGCTTCTCCACCCTTCCCCTCTCCCTTCTCTCTCTGTTCCCCTCCCACAGTCGTGGTTCAGTTGGAGCAGGTTGGCCTCAGGTACTGAGGGTGGTTCCATGACCTAGCCTCAGGCACTAAAATAGCTGGGTTGCCAAGCAACAGAGCAATGACCCCAGATAGGCAGAGCATAGCCTAGTAGGGGGCTTGCCAGCTGGATCTGGGTCAGGGTGCATGCAGGTGTCTGTCTCTGCCTCCCTGCTTCTCACTTAAGAAAAATAAAAAAATAAAAATAAAAATATAAGAAGAGAGTAGCTTCGTGCTTCCTTTGAGGAGCAGCCACATCCAGTGACTGATGCATATGAGGATGTAAATGTCCACTCTTTCTACCTAACTTGGAACAACTTTGATGGACCTTCATTTCAGCTTCTGAGCTCCCTGTGGAGTTGGCTGAGACTGTGTATCCTGCATCACAGCTCAGCTTCCCCCTTTGCTCACTACACCTTCCTCCTCCTCTCTTCTACAGGGTGTCAATCTCAATCGCACTTCCTGATGAACATACTGAACATGCAGCTGGGTGTCAGGCTCTGCTTCCTGGAAAACCCAACTAGAACACCCCTGAGTGTTGCTAGGCCTCAGAGACCAGGGTACTGACAGCTTTCAGGCCAAATAATTCCTAGTGTTGAAATTTATAGCCTCCTTACCATTATTCTTTTTCTTTCCATCAAAGAGACTGGCAACATTTCAAGGAGATGGCCTAAGGACAATTTAAAGTCTTACTTCCTATTCCCTGTTGACACTTTGAGCCTCTCAATTAAGCTAACTCTTGACACAACCTTACATCTAGACATTTTAAATATATGATCCAGTAAAGTTATTTATTGTTGATGCCAATTTGCACTAGATTTTATATTTTTTGTAACATAGAGACCCCTTAGATGATCAAAATGGAGTCAATTGGTAAAGATTGGAAAATGAAGCAGATAAACAGGAAGATTCAGAACTACCTGCAAAAAAGTTGGTTCCAGAAGTTGCCTCAGTGTTTGAACTCGCCAAATTCCCAGATCCATGCATTGTGCCTCTCCAGTGATGGCAACGTCACTGGGATATTTGTTCTTTGATACCATAGAAGCTCAACTAAGATGGGAGACTTCGCTTTTAAATAAAATGAGTTTAGGCCCAAATGATTTTATCTATCTATAAATGGTTACCTATATTATTCATCACACTTTTGACTGTTTTTTAGGAAATATACTCCTAAAGTATAAAAACTGCAATCATTAAAGATACTTTAAAAATATGTTGCAGGATCCAAAACAATTTGAAAAGAGGAATTTAAAAATCTTTTATGGAATAAAAACAGGGTATCATGGTAACTATTTAAAGAAAACCAGCCACTCATTTTTGTGTGTTCTACTGTGATTGTTGTAATTATTCTTTATTAATCGTCACATGTTCTGTTCTATATCCCAAATGTCTAAGGACAGCATATTATAGTACAGAGAACAGAAACTTGACAAACTTCCATTTCTACTCTGGCTATGCAATTTGCTCTCTGTGCAAGTCACATTATCTGAGTCTTTGATTCTTCATCTCTAATATAGGAGGAATAATTGACCTTTCAAGAGTTTTTGTGGGGTAGGTTTTAAAAGAGAGAATAAAGGTAGTATATATAAAATGCATATATGTAATAGTATTTTAATAAATGCTCACTAACATTTTTTGAAGGATCAAAATAGAATACATCTCTTCTACATTCAGAAGATTTTAGTTTGTCTGCTTATAATTCCTTCTTCCATTCCTTCTGATAATAGGTCAGCGCCATCTGTGGCTGTGGGGCTAGGCACATGGGATAGTATTCTATCCTCCTGGCTATAGTGATTGATCCAGAGCTGTACCTGTGACCTATGTCTTTCACCAAGACAATTTTTTAAAACTGGCTCCATCAAAACTCTTCCCTTCCCTAAATAACAAGCCACACTGCCCAATGTTAACCACCAGCTACATTTAATTTTTAATTAATTAAAATTTATAATTTATTTCTTCAGTCTAACTAACCACACTTAAAAGCCCAGTAGCCACATTTGGCTAACAGCTACTGTATCTGGCAGTACAGAGATAGAATGTTTCCCACACCACAAGAAGTTCTATTGACCAGCGATGATACATATCCCATCAAAAAGTGTAAGAAGGTTTAAAAAAATGAAGCTGACACCAGGAGCTAAGCAAGAGAGATGAGCGATAACCATGATGAATTTTAACTATCTAATTTCCAATTATTCCGGTTTCCTGCAATACTTTGTTATATGATAGAAGAAATTTCTTTTTTGCTTCAAATTGTTCAGGTTAAACTGCTGTCACAACCAAAAAATCTTGGCAAATCACATTCCTTAGCTTGTTGGGCAGCAAACCAGATGCAGAATCTTGGAGGGCTAACTCTGGCAAGGGTCTGTGAACTAGACAAAGCTGGACCCTGTAAGTACTGCAACAAGGGGTGAAATTTTTGGCTTATTATCAAGGCCTCCTCCCCTAGCAACTTAGTTGGGCCCTTCTTTTAAGAAATCTTGTTTTTCCCTATGTTGAATCCTGTGTATGATAATCCATCCTCTTAGTGTGCCTGGATTCACCACTGGGAACCCAATTTTCCTCTTGCTAGTTATGCTTTGCTTTTTTATGGTTCTTTTGCTCACCTTTCCCTCCATTTCACTTCTTGTCTCAGAGACTTCCTTTTTAATACTGACTTTTTTTTTTCTGGGCCTGACTTAAGGGAACTTCTTTCAGACGTGTAGTATGAACACCAAAGAAGCACAGGCTGAGTCTAACTTACAAAATGTGTGACTTTGAGCAAGTTACACGATCCATGTTTCTCCCTGAAAAAATAAAAATTCTATACACAAAGTTGTTAGAAGAGTAAAAAACATAATATGTATTTTTTTCTTCTTTTGTCCAGCTGAGAGGAGGGGAGATAGAGAAACAGACTCCCACATCTGCCCCAACAGGGATCCACTCAGCAACCCCATCTGGGGCCTATGCTCTGCCCATCTGGGGCTAAGCTCACAACCAAGCAATTTTTTAGTACCTGAGGTGGAGGTTCATGGAGCAATCCTTAGTGCCCAGGGCCAATACACTCAAACCAATTGAGCTATGGCTGCAGGAGGAAAAGGGTGGGGGGGGAGGAAGGGGTGAAGAAGCAGCCGGTTGCTTCTCCTGCATACACTGACTGGGATTTGAACCTGGGACATCCACATGCTGGGCTAGCACTCTACCACTGAGCCAACTGGCCAGGGTCAATAAAATAATATTTGAAAAGACAGTTTGTAAGGGATAATGCAAATGTTTTTTGTTTTTTTTTTACCAATTATACTTATTTATAATTTAGATGCAGCTTCCTCCACTAATTTAAGCACCTAGACAGGGATTGTGTCTTCTGTTACTTTTGAATGAGCACCTTCCCTGTTTACTACATCCCACTCTTCTTACTCATCTCTGAAACATGGAGTGCTCTTCACACAGCAGGCTAGCTGATTTCCATTTCTGCCCCTCCTTCTTTGGGAGGAGGACAAGAGAGGGAGGAATGGAGCAAATCCTTCCCGGGGACATGGTGGGTGGGAGGACACCATCTGAGGATCCAAGAGAAGGAAACAATGAAGCCTTTCATGAGATGGGGGTAATTTGTGGCTTCCCCATGATTTTCCAACCTGTTTTTATTTGAGCACTGAGCTTTGGAAGAACAAAACTACAGAGATGTTTTCTAGAATGTCTTTGCTACATCTTAAATAGGTCAGCAAGATGGATCTTTCAAACATGTTAAGGCCAATTAATTTCTCCTCTTTGTTCCTCTGAAGAGTTGCTGAATAGGGCACGCTCAGCAACCATGGACACAACCCTGAGTTCCTCTCAGTTTCTGAGGGGGTGGGAATTCTATTCAGAAACAAATATTTACTCTCAGCATAAAAGGCTTTGATGTTTTTTAGTTTTTCAGTATGGAAATGGGAACACATCCTCCTTGCTTTACAGAAATGTACTCAGGACCCCATGCCACCCTGATCACATATTTCTCCCAACCAGAGGCGGATTAAGGTCGGTGGAGGCCCTGGGCACAGACGAAAAGATTGGGCCTCTTAAACTTGGTGTCATTAGAAAAAAGTGTAAAGTTGGAGTTTTGTGGGGCCTTTCAGAAGTCGGGGCCCAGTGAGCCAGCCGTTAAATCCGCCTCTACTCCCAACAAACCTATACCTTTTGAGATACCACATCTCTGCAGAATGCTTTTCTTCTGAGGGACTCCTCACATTTACAGAAATCTGCAGACAGCAAAACCAACGTTCAGGATGAGGCTGTGGGAAGCCAAAAGGAGACTTTGCTTCCATCTCCACTTTGTATTTGATGTTTCTCAGCAACAAACTGCAATAGGGCTACCTAGGAGAACTTTAAAAAGAAATAGGGGAAAAATGCCGTTGGGGAGGGCCATTCCTCACTGTCCAGACCCACAAAAAAGCTTGTTTTATTCCAGAGAGAGCTAACTAATCTGTCTCTTGTTCCGTGGCTGCCGGAGCAGCATGGCTCTGCCTCTCCTCAGCACAAAGCCTCATATGCACACTCCTTCTCTCCCAGGTAATGCCACAGCTCCACAAACTCTCTGGTTGACATTGGCCTCCTGTATCCTCCTTGTCTCTCCTTCTTGGCAAATTAAATTTATGGTAAGGACAACTCTGGCATCATTCATATATAGGTTTATGGAACAAAGAATCAGAAATAACTTCAGCAATAGTAGGGGGCGCAAGGAGTGGATAGAGAGGCTGCCTTCCAACATGGAGTTTAGTCAGAGAGCAGATGCTGGGGGTGAAAGGTTAGACCAAGTCTGAGACTCACACACACAGGAGAGAAACGTCCCACAGAGGAGTTAGGGAGGCTGTATTGCCAGTAGTAGCAGCTATCGCGGCCATTCACATGCAGGTTCCCTTTAGATTCGAGCAGACGGTAAAAAACAGTGGAGCCAAAAAATGGTGGCCATTCCTTTATTAAAGTCTTGCCCCGGCTAGCAAGCAAACACACAGGGAAACACTTCCCTTTCACTCAGGGCTCCCAAAGCCACTGACACATTCTCCAGTTCTACACCAGGAGAATCTTCTCTGGTTTCTCCTAGAATCAAAGGCCCCACCAATCTCAGCGGAGCTCACAAAGCCCCTCAGCTCTGTTCCCCATCTCTCCTTCTTCAAACTTTCTGCACAAACTGGCTTCTTCTTCAGCGCCCTGCATTCTCTCTGCTCTCATTCTGCAAACATGGCTTCTCTCTCCTGCAGCACACACTAGCAAGACAATGGCCCTTTCCAAGCAGGAAGGTAATTTGCAATTTCACAGATCACACACCTAGCACTGCCCAGCACCATTTTTAACACTAAGTGAGCAAACTCAAAAAATACAAATTTTACAAACTCATTTGCCCAACAGAGGCCTTTGAAAACCTAAGTGAAACCAGAGCTAGAAACACACATACTGCATTTGTGTGTAGTAAACTTTTCTGAAAGCTTTGCGGAAGACAGAAGAAGGCTTTCACAGTGTAGCAATGCAAGCTGTTCTTCAGTTTTCTTCAGCTCCCCACCATGTTGCTCTTTCATCCCATTTCCCCTTCTTCATTTCTCTCCTCTACTCTTTCCTTATTTCTAAATACCTGTTTGTTTCTAATGCAAAGTGGTTTATCCTTTTGTTCCTTGACTACTTGTGCTTGAGGCCTTACATTCCACTCCAGGTGGCATATGTAAATATTTTTCTTGCTGAAGACAATACCCTCTGTTAGAGGGATTTGGGTGCCATTTGTTGAAAGATTATTTTTTATTCTCCAACAAAAATATATGTACATTTTAGTGGAGGAAATGGATATGATTCAGTTAATAACAGGAAGTAAATGAAGAAAAGCAGGGGAGAATGCTAAATATAAAAATTACCACTGATGTTATGGTATTAGCAAAGCAGAAACCTCTCTGGTAGTGATCTCAGTGCCAGACTATTCTTCCCGGAGCCTGGAAACAAAGGGACAGGCCAACTGGGTGGGGACATCCTGAAATCTAATGGTAGAGTTATTAAAATTGGTAGTTATTTAAGTTATTTACATATTCGTGTGTGTGTGTGTGTGTGTGTGTGTGTGTGTGTGTGTGTGTGTGTGTGTTGGGGCGGGGGCTCCATTCTGAGCTTCAGGGCCATGTCTGAATGCTCAGCACAGAGGCCTGAGTTCAGCAGGCCAGGGCAGCTATGGGTGCAGGGCTGAGGAGTCAGGATCCCCGAGTTCCAGAGGGGGTGCCAAATGAAGAGTGGCCTGAAGCAACGGTGTGCAGCAGAAAGGCCGAGAGGACTGGCCTGTGATGCTCAGAAGAGGACAATGCCCTCGGAAATGCATCTGTTAAAATGTTTTGAGGAGGAAGAGGCCTGGCCTCAGCTAAGCAGGGCCACTGCTGCTCTCATTCAAGCAGTCTGTCTGTTTTAGCAGCAACCTTCACAGAGCTCAAACTGGGCCCTCTCAGGAGACTCATGGGAATGAGGAGTTAGAGTTTCTGCCCAGAGAATTTCCCAGGCTAATGAATGAGGAATGAGATGGCTGCAGTAAGCACATTTTCTGATTCAAAAGTCAGACAAGCAGAGTGACAAATATAAATATACTTTTGAAGTTAAGAAATCTAAGGTTTATAATCAGGGTATCCAAAAAAACATGTAGCCCACATCATCAACAATTATATGGAACACACATCCCCCCATGAAAAACCCAAAGAACACAGGGAAGAATAAAACAAGGTACACTAGGACAGCTAAGTGTTACATGTTTTGTGTGAGAACAGTTGGCTTGACTGTTACTTTTTTTGTTTGTTTGTTTGTTTGTTTTTTAGAGAGGAGAGGGAGAGAGAGAGAGGAGAGACAGAGAGAGAGAAGGGGGGGAGGAGCTGGAAGCATCAACTCCCATATGTGCCTTGACCAGGCAAGCCCAGGGTTTCGAACCGGCGACCTCAGCATTTCCAGGTCGACGCTTTATCCCACTGCGCCACCACAGGTCAGGCTGGCTTGACTGTTACTTTATGTCTCTGTAACCCAATTGCCCACAGCCTATTGAATCAGTGGCCTCCTCAAAGTGAATCCCTGTTATTTCTGGGAATTCACAAAGTGGTATCTCATGTCTGTTCTCCAACTGGTCTGTCATCAGCAGTCGTTATTTGGTGCCCTCCCTGCTCTCACTTCTCTGACCCAGCTCCCTCTCATAGTTGTTCTTTATTCTATCCACTTATGTCCATAAAGGATATCTGCCCATGCTCTTTATTCTTGAGAAAGTCCCTCAAGGTCTCATCCATTGAATACTCAACGACTGTCTGTTGAGCACCTACTCTGTGTCCTGCCCTGTATGAGGCAGTAGAGCTACAAGACACCAGTAAGTCACAGTCTTTCGATCAAAGAGCTCTCTGGTCTTAGGGAGAGAAAGGCACATAAGCCGATGGTATAAACTTCTGTAGGTCTTTAAAAGACCTGTAACACAGGTCTGGCAAAATTGTTCCTTCTACACTCAGACGTGTAAAGGAACTGTTGTGCCTTTGTGCCTTTGCAATCTTCCCATGAGCCCCCACCTCTCAAGGCAGCAGAGGAAAACTAAATGTTGAACCACACAGAGAAACTCAGTCTGACCAATCACTTTAACATTCACTTGAAGAAGTTCAGTCCCTGCTTAAACAACTCTGACAATTGCTCAAGCAGTCTTTCTAGTTTCCTCTCCCAACCCAGCTTCCCTGGGAAGGGTGTAGGAGAGTATAGGTGATATGGCATCAGTGACCTTGTGGCAACAGAAAGAGACAATGTCCATGGACCTATGTTGTGTTCTCAGGATTCCTACTGGTCTCTGAACAAGTCTAGGCTGCTGCCTGGTCTGATTACCTATATGCATGGCTCCCACAGGGCTAGCTGGTGGCTCCAGTTGTTGCCTACATAGTGTGGCCGTGTGGCTCCTTTCCTCCCAGTGGGCTCTCTGCCAGTACTTTGCCCTCCCAGCATCTCTGGGTTGCCTTAAGGGAACTTTGGGCACTTTGAGTCATTTGCATATTCTGTATGAATATAAGGAGCCTAAATTCATTTCTAGGGCAGAGGAAGGGGGATGTTGAGAATTTATATCCCTCTTTAATATTCCTCTAGCACACTTTCCTTTCCACAGTCTTCAGAACAACCAAAAAAGCAGACTTTAGGCTATTTCCTGAACATCATATACTCCTTGTACCCTCAGACAATAAGCCTTAAGGCCTGGCCATCGCAAACAAAAGAGGCCATTTGTCTACAGTCCTGTAGAACTCTGTGTTCTGGTCCACAGGCTGTTGTTGTTCTGTGATACTCCAAAAGGATAGATAAAGAAAGTATCCTTTCGTTCCTTACACAGTTTGGCTTTCAAGTTCTTTGTCCTGTGACTGACTCTAAAGTACTATGTCAGAAGCTGAATACCGAGTTTCTCTTTTTCATTGTATTCCTGCTAAAACAACATTAACGCTCCCAGAGGCAGACAGGTGCCTTGAGCTGTCTCGGAAAAAGTTATAGACAAAGAAATACAAAAGGGAAAAATATCCTATTTATGTAAATCAGAATGTTTATTGGAGTTCCTCTGTAAAGTTCAAAACCAATGCTTCCCAATTTTTCCCATTTTTTGCCTCTTTGAACTATGCAGTGAGTCTTTAGTCCTAGATATCTGGCCAACTCGGGTTTTCTCTAGGATATAAAAAGAGTATTTTGAGAGGTAACTATTGCAAAACTAAGACCAGGTTAGAGATGACCAAGAGCGGAGCTGTAAACTTTGGTCTCATCATGATATAAAGATTCTCTACAGGAAAGAAAAGAGGAAGAAGAAGAGGAGGAAGGGAATAAGAAGAGGAAAAAGGGGGAAGAGGAAGGGAGGGAGGGGGAAGAGGTGGGAGAGGAGGAGGAGTTGTTCTTTTTTTAAAGTTTCAAATGTCTTTGTAACAAAGAATTTCCTAGGCACTCTACCAAATCTTCATTAATCCTCCCAACAATTTCTACAAAGAAGTTACTATTTCCCCATTTCACAGATGTGAAATTGAGGGTTGACTAAGTTGTGAGCCAGTCCGGAGACTGCACTTAGTAAGCATACATTCTACTGAGAGCCCTTATGAGAATGGCAGACACGGTAATGAGAGGCAGGTCAGAGCTAGATGGACTCCTCATCAAGCCTGGAGACAAGGGGAGGTGACCAGGCTGAGAAGCTGCTGACAGAGTCCCAGGATGCTGGCTGTTAGGGTGCCACCTTTATTGTGCTCTGACATATTACAGAAAATTAGCTGGAGGCAAGAGAATAAACAGAGTGCCTTCCAGAAAGAGGTCCTCAGCACCTATGTGATTCTGTGATAAGGAAGAGAACCTTAACTAGGAGTAGACAGGTATGAAAATAACAGAATTCAGGCCATGTTCCAATCTTCTTCCTATGGGGTTTAACGGGTTTTCCATCTCATCAGCTGTTCTCTGGAGTCTCTAATTTACCAGCCTTTTAAAAACTCCTATCCTTCCCTCTTCAAACTTATTGGAGGTCTGTCCCTGGCATTCACCCTCTTTCTCAGGAACAAGGAGTGTGAGATGGAGACAGGATAGGTCGGGACATAGGTCCAATTTAGTGTGTGCCCCAGCCCATTCCCTGTTGAGCCCAACTCATCATCTCCCCCTGGTAGTGGGCTCAGCACAGACAGGGAAGAGCTGTGCTCCTGGGGCCCATCAGGTTGGCACTCCCACTGGAGATTATCTCCTAAGCAGAAAGCCCCTTCTGAACTGGGGATGTAAGGCTATGAAACTGGAAAATGCCAGGTCTGAAAGAGAAGAAAGAACAAGTTCAGCAACACACAGAGCCCTGTGTATTCAGAGGGAACTTGGCAGGCTTGTGCTCGGGCAGAGAAACTGAGTGGTACAAAGGGACGTGCCCAGAGTGGAGAAATCATGCTAATTGTCTGCACCAGAGCTAGAGAATGCCACCCAAAATGAAGAGAGAAAGGGGAGCCCTGTCCAGAGCCTTCAGTGCCTTACGCCTCACTCCTTTTGTCTACCTTCTTCTGATCCAAACAGGTAGGAGCCCAGAAGGGTAAAAAAGGGTTTGGAGAAGGGACCAGGGCTTTCAAAAGAGAGGGAAGGGAGAGTGAATGGTCAGAATGCATTTGGGGTGGGAGGAGGGGAGAGCGCTCGGCTGCTGTGGGAAGCATCTCAGGGAATTCAGGCATTAGCGTTGAATGTATTTCTTTATTCCGTTGCTTGCTGCCTGGCCCCAGCCCCCTCCCTCAAAATACTGCATGACTTTGGAGCTCCCACAGCATTCAGGACATTAGATGAAGGGCAATGAGCCATTTCTTATGGGATGTCTTGTTGGCATGGGTCAGTCTGGCATTCGTTTCAAGGGTTATGGTGGATCTTGGAGGGTTGGGGAATCTTGGTTTTGTGCTTCCCCAGGCTCCTACTCTGGCTTCTCTGAATGTAAAAAACCAAGAGATGGAATAAGCTTTGAAGATAACAAGGCTCCTAATTTTGGAGAGTAACACCCATCTACCTATAACCCACCCCAACCATAGATACCTGCCCCTGTACTACCCCCTACCAACTATTTAGAGAATTGATCTTATTTTAAGTATATTTGTTTATGTACACACACACATGCACGCACGCACACACACACACACAGACACACACACTGTTCCAGAGAGCCTAGGAATGCAGTGATGCAGAGATCATTTTAATAAAACACAGAAACTATTATGAGTCAGATATGCAGAAGATGACCAGGATCAGAGAGAGCTCACCTGCCCATCCAGAAATTGGTGCTGGTGGTATTGAGGGACTATCGGGTGAGGTCACCTGGGAACATCTGCACTAAATTTTAAAGGATCAGAACAATAGGTGTGACAGTGGGGCATTAGAATTGGGAAAATAGACAAAGGTCAACAGCGTGAAATGGCATCCTGTGTTTAGGAGCAGCCCAGAGGTTCTCCATTGCTGGAGAAGAAAGTGTGAACTAGATTAGGCAAGAGCCCAGTAAACTACACTAATAAACTAGAATAAAGACTGTAACGATGGAGTGGGAAGGGCACTGAAAGGTTTTATCTGGGGACTGGCAGGGCCAGACGTATGTTTCAGATGCTCGTTCTGCAGAGAGGCATTAGAGCGGAAACTAGAGGAAAACAAGACAGAAAAGAAAGCATTTCCTGGGTCTGCTGTCACAAAGAACCACAAACTGGGTGGCCTAAACAGCAGAAGTCTGTTGCCTCACAGTTTTGGAGACTAAAAGTGTGAGATCAAGGTGTCGGCAAGTCCTCCCAGATGATGCTAGGAAAAGGGCTGTTCTAGGCCTCTCTGCTTCTGATAGGTCCTTGGTTTGTGGCAGCATAACTTCCATTTTTACATGATTTTCTCCCTGTGCCTGGGTCTGTGTCCAAATTTCCCCTTTTTATAAGGCCAACAATCAGGCTGGATTACGAGACCATCTTATTCTAGTATGACCTCAGTTTATTACCTCTGCCATGACTCCATTGCCAAATAAGGTCACATTCTGAGGGGCTGGGAGTTAGGACTTCAACATATGAATTTTATTTTTTTTATTTTTTTATTTTTTATTTATTTATTTTTTAACATATGAATTTTAGAGGACACCATCCAACCCATAACAAGGCTATTGCAATAGTTCAGGAGAGATCATGGGCTGGAATTAGAATAGAGGGAATGAGGCATGTTAAGGAAATATTTTGGAGAGATATCTAGGACCTAGTAATTGATAAGTGGGAAGAGGGGGAGCTAAGGTTTCTGTGGGAAACCTTAAACAGGAAAATGGGATATGGTTAGAAATATGATAAATAGTATTGTCCGTGTTAGGGTTGAAATGCCTATGACACATCTGCGGGAAAATGTTGAATAGCCTGAAGCTGGGCGGCAGGGAGGTCAGGGCTGATGAGGTATTTGGAAGCTGTCAGCCCATAGATAGAGTAAAATGAGAATGGCTAATAGCCTCTCAGATGAGAAAATGGGCTGAAAATAGAACATTGAGTAACCTCAAGAGTTGCAGAGAAAAAGAAAATCCCATTGAGGAGACCAAGAAATCACATGGGCAGAGAGAGAACTAAAAGACTGTGGTATACAGAAAGTCAAGGGAGTTGAAAGTTTTCTGGAGAATTAATGTCAAATGTATCAAAAAGACCCAGTATTATAAGGACCTAGAAGAGTTTATTAAATATGGCATTTAAGAGGTTACTATAAACCTTACTGAGAACAGTCTCTGTGGAAATTACAATGACTTGGAGAAATAATGAGCTGTAGGTTTGGGAATAGGAAGTGGATGTGAAATATTCAAATCAGAGATATCACTAACTCCTTCAGGTCATCAAATGATAAGGAAAAAAATTATAGATATTGTTAGTCACTGTGATGGGGCAAAAACAAAAGGTGACAAAGGACCTAAAGTGTGGGAGAATGTAACTTAATAAATACATATAGCAAAAAACAAACAAACAAAAAACAACCCACTAACTATAGGCTATGTCAGGGGTCGGGAACCTTATTGGCTGAGAGAGCCATGAACGCCACATATTTTAAAATGTAATTCTGTGAGAGCCATACAATGACCCGTGTACATTATGCATTATCCAATAAAAATTTGGTGTCCCAGAGGACAGCTGTGATTGACTCCAGCCACCTGCAACCATGAACATGAGCGGTAGGAAATGAATGGATTGTAATACATGAGAATGTTTTATATTTTTAACGTTATTATTTTTTTTATTAAAGATTTGTCTGCGAGCCAGATGCAGCCATTAAAAGAGCCACATCTGGCGCCTGAGCCATAGGTTCCCGACCCCTGGGCTATGCTAATAAGATATTAGTTCTGACCTAGGATGGTTAAGAAATAAGTGCAGGGTCAGGCCATTGTACTGCTGTGGATTTAGAGCAATAAAGAGCTGAGATTCTATAAAAACTTTCTGCCATCGATATATTAGTTAGGAAAATGCCAACTTCTGTGGCAAATAAGTTCCAAAATTTAAGTTCTTGGCATTAACTATGTAGTAGTAAAATGAAATTTAAGGCTAGGCCAGCAAAGAGGAAGAACTCTGCTCCACTGATTTTTTTCAGGAACCAAGTTGATGGAGCTCTATCAACATTTGACAGGTCTTTCCAGTGGTCACTCTGAGGTTTATCTTCATTTCGTTCAGGTAGAGAATTTTTAAAATGGGGATAAGGGTTCCTAAACCAGCCTTAAGTGATACCTATCACTTCTACTGGTTCATTGGCTAGAACTCAGTTGCCTGGCCTATCTAACCGCAAGGGAGGCTGAGAAATATAGTTTTTAAGATTGGCACTAAAAGGGGGAGTTTAGATGATGTTGCTCTCACTCCCAAAGATTTACCTAATCCCTTGTGCTTATGGCAGCAGCCACCAGGCCAGCCTCAGACAAGTAACACTCAGTCTTTAATGCTCTGACCCTAAGATGAACTAATAAAGCTTTCCTAAATTCATTACAGCCCAATTCATGAAATATGAAAATAAGACTTTTCTAGAGGTTAGGACACTACTTTACAGACATAAATACAGCCATAAATCTAGATAATCTGATTTGTAAGATTTTACTCTCTGGGATCCTATGATTATTCCATTCTCTAAGGACTCAATAAGAAGTCCCTTGCCGGGGTTTCATCCATTTAGCTCTAGGGTCACTATCACATTGTAGGTACTGTCTTTTTTTTCTTCCCTATTAAAAATTACATGCACGAGCCTGACCAGGTGGTGGCGCAAGTGGATAGAGCGTCAAACTGGAATACAGAGGACCCAGGTTCGAGACCCCAAGCTCGCTAGCTTGAGCGTGGGCTCATCTGGTTTGAGCAAAAGCTCACCAGCTTGAACCCAAGGTCGCTGGCTCAAGCAAGGGGTTACTCAGTCTGCTGAAGGCCCGCGGTCAAGGCACATGTGAGAAAGCAATCAATGAACAACTAAGGTGTCGCAACGAAAAACTAATGATTGATACTTCTCATCTCTCCGTTCCTGTCTGTCTGTCCCTATCTATCCCTCTCTCTGACTCTCTCTCTGTGTAAAAAAAAAAAAAATTACATACACGAGAATACATTTAGCATAAAGATACAGTTTAATGAACCTTTAAAAAGTGAATAAACTCATGGTATCAGTGCCCAAGATCAAGTAATAGAACACTTCAGGACCTCAGAAGAACCCCCATATTATTTCAATTACAATTGCCCTCCCACTAAAGTAACAGTGGTATCCTAACTTCCAGTACAAATTAATTTTGCATGTCTTTGAATTTTACATAAATGGAAACATACGTATGCATTCTTTTGTGTCCAGTTTCTTTCACTGAATACCAAATTTGTAAGATTCATCCATATTGTTTCCTGTTTGGAGCTTTATGAATAGAGTTGCTAAAACATTCTAGTATATATTTTGGTTAACAGAGATATACATTTCTTTGGGGGATATACCTAGGAGTAGAATTGCTAAATTATATGCATGTGTTAAGCTTTAGTGGATGGGGCCAATCAATTTTCAAAGGTGGTTCTATCAGTCTACATCCCCACCAGCGCTGTGCCCCACATCTTCACTAACACTCCTTTCTTTTTCATCTTAATCATCCTAGTGAGTTTGAAGTGATATCAAATTGTGGTTTAAAATTGCATTTCCATGGTTATTAATGAAGTTGTATCTTTTTCAAATCCTTACTAGGCATTTGGACATCCTTTTCTGTGAAGTATCTATTCCAATTCTTCTGTCCATTTCCTATTGAGTTTTCAAAAATCGTTGATTTGCAGGAGTTTAAAACATCTATTTGGGGTATGACCCCTTTATAGGATATATGCATTACAAATATCTTCTGCTCTACAGATTGCCTTTTCACTGTCTTAAGGGTGTCTTTTGATGAAGAGACACTCTTTTCTTTTTTTTTTTTTTTAAGTGAGAGGAGGGGAGTCAGAGACAGACTCTCACATGCGCCCCGACCAGGATTCATCCTCTACAGATGTTCTGCCCATCTGGGGCCATTGTTCAGCAACCAGAGAAGCTCTTAATTTTATTGTGTCCAACATATATCATTTTCTTTTTTTATGAGTGGCACACTTTTGTGTTATATCTAAGAGTCTATGTCTGTCCTCAAGTCCTGGATATATTCTTCTGTGTTTCCTTTTTAAAACATTATTGTTTTTACCTTTCACATTTAAATCTACAGTCCATCTAGAAGTAATATTTGTGTAAGGTGGGAAGGGCCAAGATTCATCTCTTTTCTACATGGCCCAGCACTTTTCACTGAAAAATAAAAAATCTTTCCCTACTACATGTCATAAATTAAGCAATCATATACAAGTCTGGTTTCGGACACTCTATTCTGTTCCATTGATCTATTTATCTATTTGTGCCAATATCACAAAGTAAACATCCTGGAATTTTGTTTGGTATTATATAAAATGTATAAGTCAGTTTAAGAGAATTGACAGCTTAACAATGACTGTTCCAATCCAAACATGGAAGTCTCTGTATGTCATTTTAATACTATTAGTTGGGTGCTCATTACTGAATACCCTTAGAATATAGATGAAAAGAACAACAACCAAGAATCCCTTTCATCCTGAATCCCAAAGGCCTTCTTCACAATTTCTGTTCCTTGGTTTTCTCCTACATTCCTGAGTGACTGACACTTAAAAGGATTTCACACCTTTGTAGGCCATTGTAGATATCAACAGGATAACAACATAGTAACTCCAACATGTCCACACTCAGTGATGCCCTTATACCGCAGGGGCGGAAGAGGGGCTGTTTGCTCAGAGCATCACTCATTAGGAAGGATATAAAAAACCAGAATCAGAAAGCCATATTTTTTCTTTAGAAAACCATGCTGTGTACTGCCCTTGGATTATTGTATGCAGTTCTGGTCACCACACCTCAAGAAAGAAATAATAGAGTTGGAGAAAGCCTAGAGAGGGTATCTATGATGGCCAAAGGGATGAAAGGACTTCCTTGTGGAGATAGAGCCAAACAAAACAAAAAATCCTGCGCATTAAAAAGGTATATAACTGCAGTCTGTGGTGTTAGAGATTATGGATTAAGTGCATACAGACCAAATCCTATAATGCATGTTTGCCACCATATCACTGACATTTTTAAAAGGTAAATTTAAGGCAAATACTAGTAAATGGAAATCTTTGCAAAGCAAAAAAAAAAAAAAAGAGTAGATAATTGTGTCTTTAAAGGAGGAGGTTATGAAGGAAACCCAAGGCTATTGGCAGATGCATTTATACTTTAAAGCTTGATATTGCTTGATGTCACAGAAGATCAAAATCCTACTTAATGAGGGCCACCTACCTAACCTAGTATGGCTCTGTTTAAGTTGATAGGTACATCTTGCTGCAGTATCAATTTCCTTTTGTTCAGCCTCCAGTGGGAATAGAAACTTTCTACAGAAAGATGCCTCAGAGGCTAGAGGACAATAATTAAGTTAATCACTTCTCAAGTTTGGATCACAATTGTTAGCTACTTCCTCATTTCTGTGTCTTGCTTTGGCATCTGGTTCTTTTTTTTTTTTTTCAAGTAATAGGAGAGGAGACAGTGAGACAGACTACTGCATGTGCCCTGACCAGGATCCATCCAGCAACTCCTGTTTGGGGCTGATGCTCAAATCAACTGAGCCATTTTTAGCATCAGAGGCAGATGCACTCCAACCAACTCAGTCATCCTCAGCACCTGGGGTAACAGTCAAACCAATTGAGTCACTGGCTGTGGGAGGAGAAAAGGGAGAGAAAGGGGAAAGAGAGGGGCAGGAGAAGCAGATGGCTACTTCTTCTGTGTGCCCTGACCAGGGATCAAACCCAGGAGGTCCATACACTGGGCTGATGCTCTCTCTATCCATTGATCCAACCAGCCAATGCCCTATCCCAGTTCTCTGTGTCCCTTGAAAACTGTGGGACCCTAAACTTAATACAAACTCCAGTTTTGGCAAGAGTTTTGGGAAATAGTGTTTGCTTGGCAAAATGCTCTCTTTGTCAGCTTCTGAGAAAGACCACGCCATTCACTTCTGAACACCCTGCAAGTCAAGGGCAGGAGGAAGGCTCCCACCTGAAGGAGAGTAAAGCCTAGGCTAGGGAAATCCATATGCTCTAGCTTATCCAGTGTTTTTATCTTGAAGAATCAGGTTTAAGTTGGCGGAAAGAGCAGATTTGAGGGGGAAAAGACATCACAAAAGGACCTCTAGACTTTTTATGGGGTAGGAGGGAGTGTACACAGGAGAAGCTCAAGCAAGAGCCAGAGAAGATAGAAGGGAGAGAAAAGGGGAGAGGGAATCCCTTCCATTTATTAGTGGAGCTGGCACCGCTGCTGTCCAGCCTCCTGGAAGGAGGAAATGAGAACCTCATGTGTGCTTGGAGTCTCTATGCACCAAGACGGCTCTGACTATATGACCCTCATGTGCACACGCTACTTCTTCAGACTGGATCCTGAGAAAGGGGGTTAGATAGTTCTTGATTATTTGAACATCACCATCATGGCCTTATAAAATGCAATGATTTTTTTCAGGGTTAATTCAGGTCATACAAATAAAAGCCTATTTGCTTATTCAAGGAAAGTTGAAAGCTTGCTTTTCTAAATCAAGACAAATCTGGGACCTAGCTTGCCAGGCAGGCAAATAATCACAGAAACTAGAACTGGAAGAAATCGTACAGATCATGTGATCACATGGATATACAAAATCATAGGGACCCCTAGTAGCACTTCACTGTTATTGTGGAAAACAGGACTCTGATACCCACCTCCTTTTCTGCCAAGTCTCAGGGGAGCTGGAACTAGATTTCACTTATTTTCATATTTATATAAGGTTTCATGGGGACAAAAATACCTTTAATAAAAAATATTTTGAAATAATTGATTCTCTTTTACCTCCCCCAAAGTAAGACTCCTCTCAATAATAAGCATATAGTATTCATATATATGGCAGTTTTAATCTTGTATAGTTGCTTCTATACTTAAGGTTTTATGGTTCTAGCGTACCTGGAAGGTAATGAATATCAGAGTCAAAGGCCCCTAGAAATCATCTAGTCCCACCATCTCATTATACAGAGGAGGAAACTGAGGCACAAAGACATGGAAGAATAGTCAATTGGCCTTTTCATGACCACTTACAAAAATGATGAGCTCATTACTTAACAAAGCACTTGTTCTAAAAATAGATCGAATGTTTATTAAATCAAGTAAAATCTGCTTTGATCTCCACAACTAACCTTTTAATATACTGTATTTCCCCATGTATAAGATGTACCTTAACTTTGGGGCCCAACATTTGAAAAAAAAATGTGTTACATAAAGTTTTTGAACTCAAGTTTTTTGTTGTTTTTTTTAAATTCTTTTTATTTTTTTTATTTATTCATTTTTAGAGAGGAGAGAGAGAGAGAGAGAGAGAGGAGAGACAGAGAGAAAGAAGGGGGGAGGAGCTGGAAGCATCAACTCCCATATGTGCCTTGACCAGGCAAGCCCAGGGTTTCGAACCGGTGACCTCAGCATTTCCAGGTCGATGCTTTATCCACTGCGCCACCACAGGTTGGCTGAACTCAAGTTTTATTCATCATAAAATTCATACAACTCATCATCACTGTCAAAACTCCCATCTCTTATCTTGTCCTCATCTGTGTCTGATGATGAATCAGTCACCGTCTTCATATACTGCCTCGTCCTCAGTAAAAAAAAAACTACAATAATGAGCGCAAAAACAAGCGTGAAAAAGTGGGAAATGCAAGTAAGAAAACTACAATCACTGTATAAAATGCACCCAGTTTTTAGACCCCAAATTTTTCAAAAAAGGTGCGTCTTATACATGAGGAAATACAGTAATTGCCTCCTGGTTCAGTCTAGGCACAAGAAGAGGAGTAAGGAATGGAACTATACAGCTCAGCTTCCCCAGATCTAAACAGCAGCATTAGTAGAGTGGGCAATAGGGGTGAGGAAGGAAGAGGGAACTTCAGAGGCAATGATAGTCAGAAAAAGCAGCTGGGAACACAGAGGGACTGAGAACCTGACATATGTGTGTCTATTTACTTAAATTGAGCCCGGCTCCCGATTGATATCCTCTTCAGAAGACTCTTTTTCAGGTGGTGGTGCTGCTCTTCAAGGCTAGGGCACCAACAAACAGCATCTGTCAGGCTCCAAAGTGCCTAAGAGATCCCTGAAATGTGAGATGTGTCTTAGATAGGGCATCCATTAGACAAGATGGTAAAATGTCAGAATTACATGATTGAAACAAAACAATGAAACCATCTAGATTACCATTTATTTGACCTATGGGAAATCTAAGTCCTGAACACATAAGTGACTTCTCCTAGGTTAACAATGGGACCCGAATCTCTGATGCTCAGTCTTATGTCCTCTTCACTACACAATAACTGACATACATACTGTGTTTTTCCACTGTGAACTTGATACAGCAATTGCTCTTTCTACTGTTATTTTCTTTATTTTCTCTTCTTTTCTTTCCTTTTTTTTTAAGCGAGGAGGGGATATAGTGAGACAGATAGACTCCCTCATGCACCCCAGATGGGATCCACCTAGCAACTCTATCTGGGGCCAATGCTCAGATCACCCATGCTATTTTTAGCACCTGAGGCTGATACGCTGGGGACCAACAGAGCTATCCTCAGTGCCTGGGCAGACACTCAGACCAGTCAAGCCACTGGCTGCGGGAGGGGAAGAAGAAAAGGGAGAGTTGGAGGGTGAACTAAGTAGATGGTCACTTCTCATGTGTACCTTGACCAGGAATCGAACCTGAGATGTCCATATACCAGGCCAATGCTCTATCCACTAAACCAACCAGTCAGAACCCATTTTTCTTATTTTCTATATAACAAGAGTGAAGCCTAGAAAGATGACTTGCCCAAATCCACACAGCCAGTTAGTTGGTGGAGCCCAATATTACAAAGCTTTCGGATCCCAAACTTTTTGTTTTACCCATCTTAAATCCCTCTTCTAAAGGGGATACAATTTGGGCTGAAATTTGGGTGAATTTCCAAAACCATCTACCCAATTGCAAGACTGTTCTGCACTGGGCAGGCCTAGTAAAATGCTGTATGCAGTTGGGGCAAGGATAGGAGAGGCTCTTGGTCTGACTGGAGCATGGCCCCATTGTCTTCGGGCCCTAAATTTCCCCTTTATTGGCACTGTCATGTGACATACTCCTTTCTTTGTGAAGCTATGTCCTCCTACTTTCTCCATCACCCCACCCCACCTCACTCTCTCAATTTCCAATAAAGAAAAAAACCTGACAAATTCAGGCTAAGGTTTAATGACTTAAAAGCTACAGGAGATAAAGGTGTTTGTCTGTTTTGCTCATTGATGTATCTCAAAGATAGAGAACAGTGCCTAACAGATGGCAAGTGCTCAAGAAATATTTCTATAAATGGATCATAGTGTGTGGGTAACATTTGGAAAAAAAAATGAACATCTGAAATCTTCCTCAAGAGGAAGGCAATGGAGAAACTGCCGGAGGCAGAGAGCCAGATAGAAGGGTTAAGGGCCAGGGATGGCTGTGAGGGGTGTGGAGGAGCAGAGGGCCCAGAACTGCAGGGTAGAAGAGATGGCACCAGAGAGTAAGAAGGAAAGACAGGTGTGAAGGGTCCAGAATGGGGAGGTGTGAAGAGATCAAAGGACTTAACTACGGGAGTGAGGTAAGGAGCCAAGGGCCTAATGCTGCCCTCTCCCTATGGGCCTCTGTTCACAGAGCCCCTGCAGGGAGTGAACATCACCAGCCCGATACGCCTGATCCATGGCACAGTGGGGAGGTCAGCCCTGCTTTCTGTGCAGTACAGCAGCACCAGCAGCGACAAGCCTGTAGTGAAGTGGCAGCTGAAGCGGGATAAGCCAGTGACCGTGGTACAGTCCATTGGCACAGAGATCATTGGCACTCTGCGGCCTGATTATCGAGACCGCATCCGCCTGTTTGAAAATGGCTCCCTGCTTCTCAGTGACCTGCAGCTCGCCGATGAGGGCACCTATGAAGTCGAGATCTCCATCACTGATGACACCTTCACCGGGGAGAAGACCATCAATCTCACTGTGGATGGTAAAGCGCTCCACATGGCAGGGAAGGAGGTGGGAGTGGGACTGAGACTGACACAAAAGCCACTAGGGAGTTGACAGTGAACCAACTAGACATTACCAGTTAGCAGAGAGGCTACACTAAACACATAAAGAATGCTTACTGTGTGCTGGAGACTATTTTAAGTACTTTGCATATATTGACTTATTTAATGCTAACTTATTTAGGATAGTTAATATCATTATCTCCATTTGCTGAAAATGAAACTGAGGCACAAAAAAATTGAGTAACTTGCCCAAGTCATGCAGCTAGTATGTGATAGAGTCAATATTTGAATCCAGACAGTTGGATTTAGGCTTAGTTGTTCCACACTAGGTCAGTTTAAGACATCTTGGAAAGGTATTTAGGAAGAAGGGCCATGAAGGCAAGGACCATGGCTGTCTTATTCAGCATTATACCTCCTGTGCTCAGCAGGTGTTCAATAAATAGCTGGTAAATAAATGAATGAATGAATAAATAAATAAATGGATGGATGGATGGTGGTAAAGAAGTCGACTAGTGATATCTGAAGGACCTCTTAGATCACAAATTGTGTTGTGCTGTGTTGAATGTGAAGAGTTAAAAAGGGGAAGGGAGACACTTTTGGGCCCATGGCTCACAGGCTCCCTCCCCCGGCTCAGTGCCCATTTCGAGGCCACAGGTGTTAGTGGCTTCGACCACTGTACTGGAGCTCAGTGAAGCCTTCACTCTGAACTGCTCTCATGAGAATGGCACCAAGCCCAGCTACACCTGGCTGAAGGATGGCAAGCCTCTCCTCAATGACTCGCGAATGCTCCTGTCCCCCGACCAAAAGGTGCTTACCATCACCCGTGTGCTCATGGAGGACGACGACCTGTACAGTTGTGTGGTGGAGAACCCCATCAGTCAGGGCCGCAGCCTGCCTATCAAAATCACCGTGTACAGTGAGTCTTCCTGCCTGCCCTCCCTTTAGGACTCAAAACCCCGCCAGGTAGGTGCCCATGAGGGGCTACAGACATTCCAAACTGAGAAAGAGAAAGGCAGAGTGGGCCAGCTCTCCATGGAGGACAGCAACAGGTGGGAAGTAAGCTCGGGCAAGATCTGCATGGGCCAGCCATACTGCCTGGGGCTCCTCTTCTCTTCCACCCACTACAGGAAGCTCCCCTCACCACACCTGGTGCCTCCTCTCAAGCCTTTCTCACTTCTCTGCCTGTCTCTCTCCCTAGGAAGAAGCTCTCTCTACATCATCTTGTCCACAGGAGGTATCTTCCTCCTTGTGACCTTGGTGACAGTCTGTGCCTGCTGGAAACCCTCCAAAAAGTCTGGGTAACTCCTCAAGTTCCACACCCTGAGTACCCGAATCCTTCAATCCACAGCCCCGTGCTCTCTTTCCTAAGTCCCTTTAAATGCCTTTCCTCCCAGGGCCCTGCACTTCTTCCCAGGAGATCCACCTCACTACTATGTGTATTGTGTAAGGAGACACCGCCTGCGTTCACAACCCCAGATGATCCAGCACTGTTAATAATGGTTTCACTTGCAGGGCATCTTTCATGGGCTAGGCACTGTGGTTGTGGTCAGTTTGCTACCTTTTAAGTATGATTACCTGCAGTTTACAGATAAGGACGAGACTCAAATTAGTTAAATGACTTACCCACAGTCACAATGCCAGTGGAATGCCAGTGGCAGACTCAGGATAAAGACTCAGTTCAGCCCGTTCTCCATTTATAAGGCCTCTTTTACAGCCATCAAATCACCCGTGTCCCCAACCCAAGACCTCCTCCTGCTCACACTTAGGAGCTCTGTTCATGGGTTGCTGGGTCAATTTGCAGAAAGAAGAGGAAACTGGAGAAGCAAAACTCCCTGGAATATATGGATCAGAATGATGACAGCCTGAAACCAGAAGGTGAGCTCCCAGCGGCCCACTCACCCAACCCATCCTCACTCAGATCAGTGGGCTGCTGGGAAAAGGCAGAACTGGGCCACAAAGAAGCCAGCTCTGCAGGGCCCCTTCCTCCACCAACTGCACGAAGACTGCAGAACAGGGAGAGGTGCGGCCAAGGTAGGGCCCCATGTGTTGTGGATCTTTTGGTGGAGGTTGTGGCAGGGCCTTGACTGGCCACTTGGGGAGCAAAATGTGGGTGCTGCCTGGTGGAACGGGTTCTGTACTTGGACCAGCCACCCCATTCTTTGCCCTGTGCAGCAGACACTCTCCCCCGAAGTGGAGAGCAGGAGCGGAAGAACCCCATGGCACTCTACATTCTGAAGGACAAGGTGAGCAGCCCTGGGCTGGGTGACTCACAAACACCAACGGCTTCCTTCCACATCCTGGTGCTAGGCAGCCAGACCATATTGATATCCCTTTATACTACTCAGAATAACCTGAGAAGTATTTGTGTCATCCCACTTTACAGGTTAGAAAAATAAGGCCCAGTAAAGTAAAATGACTTGTCCAGGATCAACCAAGAAAATAAGTGGCTGGTCTAGGCTTCCAACCCAGGTATTTGGATGCCAACTCTGATGATTTCCCCTCTGTTCCACTATTAACTGTCCTCAGCTGTTTGAGACAGGTGGAAAGAGAACAATAAGGAGACAAAGCAGTCAAGTTAATGCATTTCAATATTTCCTGAGCACCTATCCTCTGCCAGGAACCAAGCTAAATGTCGTGTATTGCCCCAAACAAACAACAACAAAACAGACCTCTGCCTGCCTCCTTCCAAGAGGCGGAAGTGAGTGTGGAGGAAGTTATTTCCTCCACTTTGGTTTTCCCAGTGCAATCGGACACCAGTCGCGCCCTAGCCCTGGCTGCTGTCTGCTGACCCTGCACGTGTCCTTGCAGGACGCCCCGGAGCCCGAGGAGGAGCCTGCTCCCGAGCCCCGGGGCACGACGGAGCCCGGTCCGCCCGGCTACTCTGTATCGCCAGCAGTTCCCGGCCGCTCGCCTGGGATGCCCGTGCGCTCTGCCCGCCGGTACCCGCGCTCGCCCGCGCGCTCCCCCGCCCCAGGCCGGACGCACACATCGCCGTCCCGGGCCCCCGGCTCGCCTGGTCGCTCGCGCACACTTCGGACTGCGGCCGCACGCCTGATGCGCGAGCAGGAGGAGGCCGGCCCGGTGGGCATCAGCGCCTGAGAGCCGCCCCGGGACCGCCTGTCCCGTGGACGCCCGCGCGCTGCACGGGAGACGCGGAGGCCGGAGAGGCCAGAAAGCATGGCCAGGGGCGGTCCGCGCAGGGGCGCAAGGGGCTTGCCCAACTACGTGAGTGAGCATGCGCAGATGGGGGACACAGCGGGATGCCGGAGAGTGATTTGGAGATGAAACCTGGTCGCATTCGTTTCCGGTTCACTGGTAGTGTTCTCGGTGGATATGGGTTGTACCCCCTTAGGACCATATAGATTATTATATTTCCGGCCCAGTACCCCAGGGGTCCAGTGGAAACTAACATGAGTAACCTAACTCTTGTGATATCCCGTTCCTTTCCTAGGGAGCTCTTGTGCTTCCCACCCACCTCTCTTCCTCTGAAGAAACGCCTGGTTCCTCGGGCACTTTTTCAACAAGCCCGATTAGAGAGGGCTTTTGCCCAAAACGCACAACTGTCTACTAAGAGGAAGTCAGATGCTGGTTACTGTGTGTACAGGGTGCTGTTCTGAGCATCTGGAAATCATTGTGGAGGCAGTGCCTTGGAGCACCCCTCTCTGGGCACCTGGTTCCTGGTTGGCAAGGGAGGAGCTCAAGTACGTTCCTTTGCCCCCAGACCTGGCCCTAGCAAGAAAAAAAGGATTCAAGCCTGAATGCTTGGTCTTGGCCTTCTCCCAAAGCCTCCCTCAATGGCAAGCTAAGCATTCTTTCTGTCTCTATTCCTAGAGAGAGGAATTCTAACTCGTTACCCTGGCCCAGAAATCTAGATCACTGAAGAACTGTTTTTAATTCTCACACCTATACCTTCTCCCTGGCCTTTGTCTTCTCCCTGGCTTTCTTACCAAACAAGCCTTTCAAACAATCATTACCCCTGGGAAAGGCTATTGGGCTCCCTTCAACTGTGAGAGAATAAGATTTGACTTTTCAGAGAAACGGTAGGGAGGAGGAGGCTCACTGCTCCCCAGCAATGTCAGGGAGATATGATCCAGACCTTGGACTCCTGCTTCCTACCTGCACTGCTCTCAGATACTCAGATCACAAGAGACAGGAGAAGGGCCGACTCTCTAATCATACAAACATCAGAATACAGAGAGATTGGGCCACTGTGTAGCCAGGCCATGCCCATCCGTGCCCATGCTCCACTTATGGAACAGTATGTGGGAGAGACAATGATCTACTGTATAAGGAGGGAAGGCAATTAAAAAGCTGAAAGAGGAGACCTTCTGTGTCTTCTGACCTCTGTTCCCTGATGCCTCTAGGAGTCCTTGCCTCCATGGCCTCTCCTCAACCTCCTAAGCTCCAGCTCTGACTCTCCACCATAGAACAGAGCAATCCCCAAGGCCCTGTCCACACCCTTCACACTGGAGCAAGTTTTATCCCAGCCCAAAAGGCAAAAATATCTCTAGTTGGCCCCTCCACCTTTACCTGTCAGCTGCCTGGCCCAGAAGCCTGTACTTGTGCACTTCTCCTGGTTCCTCTGAGCAGGTGTGCTTTTTGTAGCTCCCCTTCGTTATGCAAACTGCTTCCCTAACCTTCCCAGGTGCCTCATCCAGATGTAATACATGCAGGGTAAGTTGCTCAGGCAGATGTGAGATGCAGAATTTGGAGAAGGGGTAAATGGTGGGCAGCATTGAGAGATAGGATTGAGAATTAGGATGACATAAGATGAAAGCCTGCTGTACTCCCTGAGGGCCCAGGCCCAGCTACCCCTGGCTCAAGCCAAATCTGCCTGGGATAGGAGTGGGGGGCAGGGGGAGGGAGTGAGGAAGTGGGTTTTGTTTCTATTTTATTTTGTTTGGTTTTTCATGTTTGTATTACTAGCATCTAGCAGAGTGCCTAGCACATACTAGATGCTCAATAAACTTTTGATGAAATGAAATGACAACTTTCTTCTGCTTAAGCAAGGAGAACAAAACAAAACAAACTTTAAAACAGCAATCATTTCCCTTTTCTCTTTTCTTTCTCTTTCACCAACCTTTACCTTCTTTGCAAACCCAAAATTGTTCATTCCAAAATCATCACTCCTTCACCCATTCATTCATTTAGGCATTCTTTCATATATTTGAAAATATTTGTTAATCTACCATGGGCTAGGCCCTGTGATAGACACTGGGAAACAGCATAACTATGTCATGACTCCTACTCAGAATAAGCCTGATGGAGGAAGACAGATGGGTAGGCAGATTATTACAATACAGTATGGAAAATGCGATGACAAAGGTAGATACAGGGTTCTCTGAGAGCATATAGGAATGTTATCTAACTCAGATTAGGGTATGGTGGAGGAGAATAAGCCTACACTTAGTTTTAGAAAGATTACTTAAGTAAAGAAATTAAAAAAAAAAAGGATGAAAGAACACATTCCACGCACAAGGAGCAGTATGTATAAAAGCTTGGAAGTATAAACTGAGTCAGATTACTTAGCCCTCATAAAATGTGGATTACGCAAGGACAAATGTTGATATAGCCCTGTAATGGAAACTAGACTTGGACCAGTGACAAGGTGGGGGCGCTGAGCCTGAGACTCCTGTATTAAGTTGATATTCTAGAAGGGACCCCCAGTTGGAAGTACCCCAGCCTTCTAAAATAAAAATACAAATTCTCTCTGGAGAAAAGCATCTCTTAAAACAGGGGTCCCCAAACTTTTTACACAGGGGGCCAGTTCACTCTCCCTCAGACCGTTGGAGGGCCGGACTATACAAAAAACTATGAACAAATTCCTATGCACACTGCACATATCTTATTTTAAAGTAAAAAAACAAAACGGGAACAAATACAATATTTAAAATAAAGAACAAGTAAATTTAAATCAACAAACTGACCAATATTTCAATGGGAACTATGCTTCTCTCACTGACCACCAATGAAAGAGGTACCCTTCCAGAAGTGCGGCGGGGGCCGGATAAATGGCCTAAGGGGGCCTGACCTGTGGTGGCGCAGTGGGATAAAGCGTCGACCTGGAACACTGAGGTCGCCGGTTCGAAACCTTGGGCTTGCCCGGTCAAGGCACATATGGGAGTCGAAGCTTCCTGCTCCTCCCCCTTCTCTCTCTCTCTGTCTCTCTCTCTCACTCCTCTCTCTCTAAAAAAAATCAATAATAAATAAATAAATAAATGGCATAACTTTATTAAAAAAAAAAAAGAAAAAATGGCCTAAGGGGGCCGCATGTGGCCCGCGGGCCATAGTTTAGGGACCCCTGTCTTAAAATGTTCATAGATTAAGACAACTAAAGATGAATTGACAATGAAAAGTTATCATACACAGGAGGAAACAAATCACCATGAATGAGAGCAGATTAAGAAGCAACAGATTTAGCCTGACCAGGTGGTGGCTCAGTGGAGAGAGCGTCGGACTGGGATGCCAAGGACCCAGGTCTGAGACCCTGAGGTCGCCAGCTTGAGCGCAGGCTCATCTGGTTTGAGCAAAAGCTCACCAGCTTGGACCCAAGGTCTCTGGCTCGAGCAAGGGGGTACTCGGTCTGCTGAAGGCCCGCGGTCAGGGCACGTGTAAGAGAGCAATTAATGAACAACTAAGGTGTCGCAACGAAAAACTAATGACTGATGCTTCTCATCTCTCCGTTCCTGTCTGTCTGTCCCTCTCTCTGACTCTCTGTCTCTGTGAAAAAAAAGAAAAAGAAAAAAAAGAAGCAACAGATTTAGAATCCCCCCAAGGCCTTCAGATATCGAAACTATCAGATATAAAATATAAAATAATTATGTTAGATAAGTAAAAGACAAAATTGCAAAAATAAACGAGCAGCCAGAGACTAGCAAAAGTGATCAAATTTGAAAAAGAACAAAATAGAAATTTTATAAATAAAAATATAGCCCTGGCTGGATGCTCAGTTAGCTGGAGCAGTATCTTGATGCGTGGAGGTTGCCAGTTTGATCCCCGGTCAGGGCACATACAGGAACAGATCCATGTTCCTGTCTCTCTCTCTCTCTCTCTCTCAAAAAAAAAAAAAAAAATTGATAAATAATATTTTAAAAATAAAAATATAATTTATTGAAATAAAATGTAAATAAGAGTTAAACACATTAAATACAGATGGAGAGTGCTAATTGGAAGATGTATTTGAAAAAAATATTTAAAATAAGGTGCAAACAAGGAGATGAAAAAGATTAAAGGATATGATATGTACAATGAAAAGGTCTAACACATATTTTATCAAGAGCTCAAATGGGAGAATAGACAAATGAAGGAGAGGCAATATTTGAAGAGTAATGAGTAAAATTTTTGTAGAACTCAGGACAAACATAAATACACAGATATGGGAATGATTACACACAAGATAAATAAAAAGATTTGCATACCTATGTAAATGTAGCAAAACTAGACTATACTAAAAAAAAGATCTTAAAAGCAGAGAAAGAAAGGTGGGTCAGATACAATTAGACAACAATAATAATGAAAAACATTAGAAAGTGAAATAATACTTTTTAAATGATGGGCAAAATAACTGTTCATCTAGAATACTGTACCTGGCAAAGCAAACTTCATATATGAAGGCAAAACAAGCATATTATCTGATGAACGAAAACTACAGTTTACTGTCAACACTGAAAGAACTCCTAAAAGTAACATTTTAGGAAGGAAAATTGTTCCAAAAGACAGGTTTAAGGTACAAGGAAGAATGGTGAGCAAAGAGATGAATACAAAGAGAAAGATGAATCTGAACAGTGCCGTCAAAAATGATAATATTATCTAATTTGTGGTTCCCAAGTCCTGACAAATAAAATACAGGGAAATAATAGCATGTAAATTGAAAGGAGGGTATCAGAATGAAACTACTCCAAGGTCCCTGAATCTTTGGGGAGGGAAAGGTGGTCAAGATAGTAACTTCAAAGGCTTTGCAAGAGCAGCCGGAGGGCAGACGGCCAGTTCTGTCCTCTCCGAGAGGTTGCAGCCTGCACTGGTGTTCAGAATACCATTCAGCAGAACTATAGCTGTGGCACGTGCTGCCAGTTCCAGACCAAGTTTCCTGCGTAGCTGGAGAACAGAATTGATAGGCAACAGTTTGTAAAAACAGTTCAAACTCTAAATTTTATGCAAAAGTGGGGAAGCATGGGGTTAATCATATCTTGAAGGCTGTTTGGCTTGTCTAACAGCATACACTATCTTCTTATGCATGAAAACTCATTATGAGAAGGTTCTGAAGATCTCCAGATACATTCAAGAGCAGAATGAGAAGATACATGCTCCCCAAGGCCTCCTTGTGACAGATCCCATTGAACTTCAAATCATTGAAATTACCATTTATGAAGACAGAGGGATGAGCAGTAGAAGATCAACCATAGAATTAAAGATCCCAGCTCCAGCTCAGACCCTCATCTACATACTGGCCAATCACAGAATGTTCCCTACCTTCTCTCCAGAACCTCATTCCTTTGTATCTGCTGCTAGAGCCACAGTGTCATTTACTCAAAGGAGTAACTTTCTAAAATTCCACACCTGGGCCCTGGCTGGTTGGCTCAGTAGTAAAGCATGGGCCTGGTGTGTGGATGTCTCAGGTTCAATTCCTGACCAGGGCACACAGGAGAAGCACTGTAAAGCCAGTAGCCAGGGCCACCATCACAGCCACCGGGCCCATGCAGGTTTGCATTAGATTTGGACAGATGGTAATGAAACAACAGAGCCAAGAACTGGTGGGCCATCATCTTTATCCTAGCTTGCACCAGTGGGCAAGTAAAAACACACACTGGGCTCCAAAACCCACTCATTCAGTGCTCACAAAGCTACTGACTTATCCGAGTTTCCTAGAATCAAAGGTTTCTAACCTCACCAGTCTCATTCACCTCTGTTCCCCATCTCCTCTCTGCACAAACTCTGCACAAACTGTTCTCCTTCAACACTCCGCCATCTTGGCTGCTTCTCCTGGCCTCCTCCACATGGCCTTCTCTGCTCTCCTCTCTAATACTAATCTCAGGAACCCAGAGAGAGCAAGCTCCCGGTCTGCCCCACTTTATAGTGTAGAAACCAAAACCTTTAATCCAATATACAAACAAGGAAGTCTCTGATACAAAGTCACTTATCTGAGGCATAATGGGATTCCTCATGAGTGCACCACCCCACATCAAAAAGGGTTGGAAAGGCTTAGTCCCAAAACCAAGCCCCAGGCTATAAGGATCCTGCCTGCCCACAGCCGCCCCCAACACACATTAATTTAATCATGCCCATCCCAAGCAAGAAGGGTAACCAATACCATCACCTGGGTGACGGGCTTCCACATGGGCAACGCCATCTTTAACAAAGTGAGCATAATATATATATTTTATATATATATAAAATTTATAAAATTTATAAAATTTATATATATATAATTTTTATTTTTTTATTTTTCTGAAGCTGGAAACGGGGAGAGACAGTCAGACAGACTCCCGCATACGCCCGACCGGGATCCACCCAGCACACCCACCAGGGGTGACGCTCTGCCCACCAGGGAGCCATGCTCTGCCCCTCCGGGGCATTGCTCTGCCGCGACCAGAGCCACTCTAGCGCCTGGGGCAGAGGCCAAGGAGCCATCCCCAGCGCCCGGGCCATCTTTGCTCTAATGGAGCCTTGGCTGCGGGAGGGGAAGAGAGAGACAGAGAAGAAGGAGGGGGGCGGTGGAGAAGCAAATGGGCGCTTCTCCTATGTGCCCTGGCCAGGAATCAAACCCGGGTCCCCCGCACACCAGGCTGACACTCTACCGCTGAGCCAACCGGCCAGGGCCTGAGCATAATATGTTTTATCTGCCCACAAGCATCCATCTGCTTCTCTACCCCTCCACTCCCCCTCTCGCTTCTCTCTATCTCTCTCTTCTCCTCCCTTCCTGCAGCCCTGGCTCTCTTGGAGCGAGTTGGCTCCAGGCACTGAGGATGCCTCCATAGCCTCTGTCTCAGAAGCTAAAAAATGGCTCTAGTTGCAATGAGCAAGGGCCCCAGATGGGCAGAGCATCGCCCCCTAGTGGGTTTGCTGGGTAGATCCCAGTTGAGGCTCATGCGGCAGTCTGTCTCTGCTATCGATGCCTCCTCTAACTAAATTAAAAAAAAAAAAAATCCACTCCTGGAGTAGCCCCTAGTGGCTCAGCATCCACTTTTTCTTTCCAAGTGTGAGACTTGGTAATCTTTTCATTAGTTTCTGAGAAAACACAATGAAGCATTTCCCTTTTTTTCCTTTCCGAAGTTAAAAGCAGGGAAGCAGTCAGACAGCATGCTGCATGCGCCCCACCAGGATCCACCCGGCCTGCCCACCAGGGGGCGATGCTTTGCCCATCTGGGGCGTTGCTCCTTTTCTGCTGGAGCCATTCTAGCACCTGAGGCAGAGGCCATGGAGTCATCCTCAGCACCAGGGCCAACTTTTGCTACAATAGAGCCTTGGCTACAGGAGGGGAAGAGAGAGACTGAAAGGAAGGAGAGGGGGAAGGGTGGAGAAGCAGATGGGCGCTTCTCCTGTGTACCCTGGCCGGGAATTGAACCCAGGACTTCCATACTCCAGGTCTATGCTCTACCGCTGAGCCAACTGGCCAGGGCCTGAAGCATTTCACTTTTTAAATTCAAAGCCATCAATGAAAAATGCAGATAGCCCAATGCAAAGTTTATTTTATTATTATTATTATTATTATTATTATTATTATTATTTTGTATATTTCTGAAGTTAGAAGCAGGAGGTAGTCAGACAGACTCCTGTATGTGCCCAACCGGGATCCACCCAGCATGCCCACTAGGAGATAATGCTCTGCCCATTTGGGGCATCGTTCCATTTCTGCTAGAGCCATTCTAGCGCCTGAGGCGGAGGCCATGGAGCTGTCCTCAGCTCTCTGGCCAACTTTGTTCCAATGGAGCCTTGGCTGTGGGAGAAGAGAGAGACAGAGAAGGAGAGGGGAAAGGGTGGAAAAGCAGATGGTCACTTCTCCTGTGTGCCCTGACCGGGAATTGAACCCAGGACTTCCACACGACGGTCCACACTCTACCGCTGAGCCAACAGGCCAGGGCCCAAAGTTTATTTCTTATCTGCTACCAGTATCAATGGTTCTCTTCATTCTTTGGCCCAGCTTCCAAGGTGGCTATAGATATCACAGTCATATCTTAGCCAGTGTTCAGTCTTATTCCCCCAAATTAATAAAAGGCTTTTCTTCAGGGTTTTAGTATAAGGTAGGCTGTGTCTGTGCATCTCTCAAATTTCAAAGAACTGTCAGTTTGGCCATGACTCAAATCTTAAAGATTATTTCTGCTGTTAAATTTCTGAAACTGAAGTTAATTGAAAAAATAGTGTTTTATTTGTTTTAGTGTAGCAATTATTTCCAATAAAGCAGTATTTAATACAATTTCCAGTTATTTTTCTTGGAGAATTTTGTTATTATTGCATTACCTTGAACATTGGGAAGATGTGGTATGTGTTGCTTGTTCCTTACAAAAATAAGTAAGTACAATAAAGTGGATGCTAAGCCATCAAACAAATAAATGCCCATGCTGTGTCCCTGAAAGTGTAACAAGCAAGTGTAATAAATAGTTTACTTTTAGTTTTGTAATAAATATAACATGAGAAAAAATTGATGGGAATAATACTATATATTGCTGATTTTTAACCATCCCTGCTGGCAAACCTTATGATTCATAGACTTTCATCTTCCACAATATTCATTGCACAAAAATCTTATGATTGATTGGTTCAAGTACAGTAAGTCAAGTGATTTCCAGCTAAAACTCTCAAATCTGAGTTAATATTTCTAGTTCTTCTTTTGTTTATATGATTTTAGTGTTGGACTTTCTATGTCTTTCATTCATCTTTGGGGTTTGAAAACACCATATCGAGGAGAGAATTAAATATATTAGGATAGAATAGAACAGTAACAGTTTTATTTTCAGAGATATTGTAGGTGCTAAATCTGTATTTAATCTTTCAGATTTAATTTCTTTTATGGGTCTGTTAGTTACTCAATGAGTTCTATAGATCTGTGTAATATTTTATTTTATTTTTACTGTAATTGATTTTCTTTTTTAAATATTTTATTAATTTATTTTAGAGAGAGAGAAAGGTGTGGGGGAAGAGTGGGAAGCATCAACTCATAGTTGCTTCTCATATGTGCCTTAAATAGGCAAGCCTGGGATTTCAAACTGGCGACCTCAGCATTCCAGATATACGCTTTATCCACTGCACCACCACAGGTCAGGCAGTCTGTATAATGTTTTAATTGTATGAAACAGGTTCATTACTTCATACACTAAAATAATGTGTTTGTCTTCATTTTAAACTCATTGCATTAACTTTGCTGAAATATTAACACATTAGTAAAACTTTTCTGAAAATAAAAAGATAGTAACTTTAGATTTTATTAAGAATTCAGGGAACATTATCAGGGTAACCACTAAAGAATAGAATGAGAGAATTGCTATGAGTTCCAAACCAATAAAGGGCAAAACAGGATAAAAATATAAACACAAACTCAATCAATTTTTTTTAAAGCCAAGGAAAGAGAAAAAAAATAGATAAGTGGGACAATGGAATGTCAAAACTAAGATGGTAGAGATAAGGCTAAGTTATAGATTATAAATAAATTGTAAATGGCCTATATTTATCAGTTAAAGTACAATCTGTTGAATTGTATTTTCAAAAATCCAGCTACAGTCCTGGCTGGATAGCTTGGTGTTAGGGCATCACCCTGCAGTACAGAGGTTGCTGGTTTGATCCCCAGACAGGGCACTTACAGGAGCAGCTTGATGTTCCTGTCTCTCTTTATTTCTCTATTCCCCTCTCGCTAAAGTCAATAAATAATTTTTTAAAAAAAATCCAGCTATATGCTATTTAAATGAAATACACCCAAAATAAAGATTTGGAAATGTTGAAAGGAAGGTAGTGAAAAAAAAATGTACCAGAAGCTGGGTAACTCTTGACACAAGACAAAATTTAAGAAAAAAAGCCGGATTAGAAGGGTGACCATATATCCTTTCTGCTTCAGACAGTCCTGGCTTACTCCTCTTATCCTAGTATAATTATTCCTAGCATGTCCTTTGCCCTAAATAAAACCTCAGGTAAGTAGATAATTATTAGGAATAAATAAGGTGCCTTGAGTTTGAGTGCAAATAATTTATTTTAGGAAACACCAGTAAGGAACTAAGGAAGCAGATCAGGAGAGAGATTAAAGCCAACAAAGGCTGTTTCTTGTTGTTTTTGTTGCTGTTATCAATCCCGTTAGTACTGGGAAGACTGGTACTCTATTCTATGGAGAACCCTGGGAGACTATGAAACAGATTTTTGGAATAATCCCAACTTGGAAACAGGGAAAGGGAGTATTTATTCACCAAATCCCCATCCATCACTGGTTTAGGGCTACTTCTGGGGCATTAACTCCCAGTATAGCTTGCTCTGCATGTGGTTTCCCAAGGAGAGTTGCAGTTACTCCCAGAAATCAGCCTTCAAAGTAGAAGTAAGTTCTGAGGGGCTAAAAACAGAGCCTCAACAGGGTCTGCTACAGAGGTAACTACATGATATTGAAAGATTTAGTTCACCAAAAAAATATTAAAACTGTGTATCTAATTCTCTAACCTCAAAATAAGAAAGTAAAATCAATAGCAGTATAGGAAGAAATTTTAAAATCTACTTTTTTAGTGGAAGATCTCAACAAATATTAATTGGTCAAACAGCCTTAACAAGATAGTAAAAAAAATTGCCTGACCTGTGGTGGCGCAGTGGATAAAGCATCGACCTGGAATGCTGAGGTCACTGGTTCAAAACCCTGGGCTTGCCTGGTCAAGGCACATATGGGAGTTGATGCTTCCTGCTCCTCCCTTCTCTCTCTCTTTCTCTCTCTCTCTCCTCTCTAAAATGAATAAATAAATAAAGTCTTAAAAAAAAAGATAGTAAAAAATATAAGACTTTAATAGTTTAATATACAAGCTTGGTTTTTAAAAACTATTTAAGTATCTATTCATGTAAAGAAGACTTATTCTTCTAAAGACACATAAAGTATAAATATTTTCCAAAAATTGACCATATGCTAGGGATAAAATAAAGCTCAATAAATTTTGAAGAACTGGTATCATACTGACTACATTCCCTGACCATAAATTAAATTATAAAAGTTAACAGTAAAATATTATATAACATTCCATTCATTTATATATTTAAGAACACAGGCCTGACCTGTGGTGGCGCAGTGGATAAAGCATTGACCTGGAAATGCTGAGGTCGCCGGTTCAAAACCCTGGGCTTGTCTGGTCAAGGCACATATGGGAGTTGATGCTTCCTGCTCCTCCCTCCCCCTTCTCTCTCTCTCTCTCTCTCTCTCTCTCTCTCTCTCTCTCTCTCCTCTCTAAAAATTAATAAAAGTAAAAAAAAAAATTAAAAAAAAGAACACATGGCCCTGGCCAGTTGGCTCAGTGGTAGAGTGTTGGCCTGTCATGTAGAAGTCCTGGGTTCAATTCCCAGTCAGGATACACAGGAGAAGCAACCATTTGCTTTTCCATCCCACCCCCTCTCTCTTCTCTCTTTTTCTCTCTCTTCTCTCCTCCTGCAATCATGACTTGAATGGTTTGAGAAAGTTGGCCCTGGATGCTGAGAATGGCTCCATAGCCTCCCCTCAGGTGCTAAATTAGCAATGGAGCAGCAGCCCCAGCTGGGCAGAGCATTGCCTGGTAGGGGGCTTGGCATGCGGGAATCTGTCTCTCTGCCTCCCCGCATCTCACTTAGTAAAAAAAGAAAAAAAAAAAACACTTCTTAATAACTCATGTGTCAAAAAAGAAACTAAAATAGAAATTTTACAATGTACACAAAACTATAAAACTCCTTGAAAATAACAAGAGAAAACTTAGATAACCTAAGATTTAGTAAAGACTTTGAAGACACAACACCATCAAAGAAACAATTATAAGCTGGGCTTCATTAAAATTAAAAATTTCAGCTCTCTGAAAGATATCAAGAGAATGAAAAGACAGACCACAGATCGGGGGAAGAAATACTTACAAAGCATGTCTGGTAAATCCCTATTAGCCAAAATACACAAACAACTCTTAAAACTCAATAATAAGAAAATAAACAACCTGTTTTAAAAAACGGAGTAAAAGGCATGAGCAGGCATCTCACCAAAGAAGAAATACAGATGCCAAATAAGATCATGAAAAGATGCCCCACATCATGTATGATCAGTAAAATGCAAATTAAAACAACAATACCATACCACTAAACACCTATTAGAATGGCCAAAATCTGTAACACAGACAACACCAAATGCTGGTGAAGATGTGGAACAGGGACTCTCATTTGTTGCTGGTACAAATGCAAAATGGTACAGCCACTTTAGAAGATAGTTTGGCAGTTTCTTACAAAAACAAAATTACTCTTATCATACAGTTCAGCAATCACACACTTTGGTATTTACCCAAAAGAACTGGAAACTTATATCCACACAAAACCATGCACACAGATGTTTATAGCAGCTTTATTCATAACTGCCAAAACTTGGAAGCAACCAAGATGCTCTTCAGTAAGTGAACAGATAAATAAACTGGTGTACTTTCAGACAACAGAATATTATTTAACACGGAAAAGAAATGAACTAATAACCCATGAAAAGGCATTACAGCGGTGTTTCCCAACATGGGGCCCACGCCCCACAGGGGGGCAATTCCATAGTTAAGGGGGCAATTTGAAAATGGACTCGACACGACTTTAACTCTTTCGCCCCGGGCCATTTAAATGCAATGCTAGATATCGGTGCCAAATTTAACAAAAAATGCAATTCTTAAATAATTGCGGTAAATAATTATTTAGTGTAATTTCGTTTGATGAGACCAAAATATCAACTGGGTGATTGGCGTCGTCAAGTAAACTTTGTCCTGGGTTCCCCGTGGAGCGTGCTGTCTGCTGCAGGAAACCCTGGACGTTTTAAAAACTCGCTAAATAACGCAGTTATTCTCACCTAATTGGCCCATCGCAACTTCTGTAGTGTTTCACATCATTCAGTTGGTGTTAATTTGAAATAAGTGTCAGTCAAAACTGTTGTAAAAGCTCATTGATTTAATAAATATATAATACATATATATATTGTATAGATATAATTGGTAAGTATTTGATTTTATTTTTATCAATATTAAACTCTTTATTAAGTATTTCTTGCATTAGGGCTAGAAAGCACTAATATTTTATAAATATTATTGGGGCTATAATAGTGCATGCACGACAATTTTAATTTTAGAAGCATAACTTTCCAGAAAATTTTGTCAAGTGGAAAAAATATAGATACCTTTTGATTTGCGGTGGTAGTGTAGTAAATGTGTTATATACATTTAAATAAATATGAATTTTTAGTATACGTTTACTCTATGTCACATTGAATATATTTTAACACATATTTTAATATTAGTTTTTAATTGATCTTATTTTTATTATATCCCATAGTAAAATGAGTGGTGCAAGCAAGAAAAAAACTCGTCAATATTCAGAGGAATATTTAAAATTTGGGTTCATACCCGCTGTTCACGATGAGCAGATTCCTTTTTGTCTTTTATGCCAGCAATGCTTGACCAACGAATCAATGAAACGAGGTCATCTTGAGGCGCATTTGAAGGCAAAACATAGTGCTCATATTAACTCAGATTTGAGTTACTTTAAAACTTTAAAGAAAAATTTTGAAAAAAGAACAACATTAAAGTCTCTATTTACTGCTCATACTTCAGCTAATAATCGTGTTCTTGAGGCTAGTTATCAAATTTCTTTATTCATCGCTAAAACTGGAGAAAATCACACTATAGGAGAGAATTTAATAAAACCATCAATATCAGCATTTCTTAAAACAGTTCTTGAAAAAGATGACAAAGATGTAAAAACTATGCCACTCAGTAACAATTCTGTTAGCAGAAGAATAGACGAAATGAGTGAGGATATTGAAAAACAACTTATTGAAAAGCTGAAAACAAGAAAATTCTCCTTGCAAATGGATGAATCAACTTTGAGAGACAGTGAGGAAGTATTGATAACTTACGTAAGATATATTGATAAAGGACATTTTGCTGAAAAAAATGTTGTTCTGTAAAAGATTAGAAAGCACCACTACCTCCAAAGATATATATAATAAGCTAAAAAACTACTTAGATGTTAATGATATACCAATGAAAAATATAACATCTTGTGCTGCAGATGGTGCTCCCAATATGATGGGCAAGAAAAATGGCTGCTTAAAATTGATGAAAGATGCGAATCCAGAAATGATTCTTGTGCATTGTGTTATTCATAGGAAAAACTTGGTAGTTAAAAGCATCTCGCCTGTTCTGAATGAAGTATTACATACAGTAATAAAGTGTGTTAATGCTATTAAAGCTAGTGCCAAATGTGAGCATCTTTTCAAGCTATTTTGTGAAGAACAAAATGAAGACCATGTGAGACTTTTACTTCATACTGAAGTAAGATGGCTATCTAAAGGAAACTGTTTGAAATGATTTATGGAACTGTTTGATACTCTTAGTGATTTTTTAAGTGACAAACCTGAAATGAAGTATCTGTTAACAATAGATGGTAAAGCATTTGTGAGTTATTTAGCCTATATCTTTGAAAAACTAAATATATTAAATAAGCAACTTCAAGGAACAAATAAAACTCTTGTCAATGCAAAAGCAAAGATATTTGGTTTCATTACCAATATTGAGTTATGTCAGAAACATATTAACAACAAAAACTTTAAACAGTTTCATTGGCTCCAAAAATGTGAAGTAACTGATACCGCTTTACTTGTTATTGTCAATCATTTGAATATTCTGTCGGCTGATTTAAAAGAAAGATTTTCTGATTTAAAACAAATTGATTTCCCAACATGGATGATGCAGCCAATGTTAGTGGATTTGTCTGATATATCAAATATGCAGTATCAAGAAGAACTCGCAGAATTGCAAAATGATGAGTCAGTTAAAGCTTTATTTAATATCAAAGGAGCGATGGCATGGCTTTGTGAGGAAACAGAAATCAAATACCCAAATTCAACCAAATGTGCAAGAAAACTATTGCTACCGTTTCCATCTTCATTTTTAGCTGAATGTGGATTTAGTGCTGTAAATGATTTACTGGTAAAAAAAAAGAAATCGGCTGGATATAACACAACGTGGAGACTTGAGACTAAAGCTAACCAAATTGGAACCTAATATAAAATCTCTGTGCAGCAAGCATCAAGTGCAAGGACCACACTAAATTAAAATAATAAATTAATATAGAAAGATCTGTATTAAAATTATTTGGAATTTAAATTTTTGTTTTTCATTATATGTTTTGAAATTTTACTTACTGTGTTTTGTTAACAATTTCATAGTGATTTCTTCCTAGAACCTATCATTTATGTTTATTAAGTGAACAAATCAATTTTTTAATGTTAAAAATTATGTATGTTACATAGGGGGGACATAAAAATTTTAGAAAGGTTAAGGTGGGGCATGGCACAAAAAAGGTTGTGAAACACTGTATTAGAGGAAACTCAAATGTATAATATTAAGTGAAAGAGGGTACATACTATATGATTTTAACTATCTGAAATTCTAGAAAGGACAAAGCTATGAAGACAGTAAAAAGATGAGTGGTTTCCAAGGGTCTGGGGGAGAGAGGGGATGAACAGACAGAGCACAGCGATTTTTAGGACATTGAAAATATTCTCTGATACTATAATGATGGACTCATTTCATTATACATTTGTCCAAACCCATAGAATGTACAACACCAAGAGTGAACCCTACAGCAAACTGTGAATTTGGGGTGATTATAGTATGTCAATGTAAGTTCAATGTAACAAATGTACCATCTGGGGGGACATTAATAATGGGGGAGATTGTGCATGAAGAGAGGCAAGAGGTTGTATGAACGATCTCTGTATCTCTCCTCTCAATTTTCTATAAAGCTAGCTCTTTAAAAATAAAGTTTAAAAAAATCTAAGTCAGAATAAAATACTGTATATCAAAACTTATAGGATGCAGCAAAAATATCACTAAGAGGAAAGTGTATAGCCTTAAATGCTTAGATTTATAAAACAGAAAGACTGCAGATTAAAGAGGAAAGCATCCAACCTAAAGCATTAGAAAACAAACAACCACACAAAGCCAAAGAAAGTAGAATATATGAAATAAAAGAGAGACAGCAAAAATTAGTGCAATAGAGAAAGAAAAATATAGTACAGAGGGTCAACTAACCCAGAAGTTAGTTATCTGAAAAGATTATATTAAAAGTAAATCTCAAAAGAAATCCAAGATGGCAGTGGAGTAGGTGGTTGTTATACTCATCTTCTTCCAGGACCAAACTGGAGTTACAACTAAATTTAAGAACAGTCATCCTGAATAACCAACTCATGACTAAATAAAAAGAAGTGTTATAACCAAGGATTCACAGAAGAAGCCACATCAAGACTGGTTGGAAGGGTGGATATGCAAAAAGGGTCGGTTCTGCTCCCACCAGCAGTGGCTGAGGTTCAGAGGGATATTTCAGTTGTGAGGGGTATTTTCCCTGAGAAGGGTCTATGGAGCCTTAACCCCAAACTCAGATCCCCAGCCCAAAGAACCAGAGCCAAGAAGAGGCACCCACATAGCATTTGGCTGTGAAAAGCTCTAGGGTTTCTGTCGGCCAGAAAGAGAGAGAGGTCTTCAGAGGCACCTTCTTAAAGGGCCAACACACAAAATCTCATTCAGAGGCACTTACTCTGAGCTCCTGCAAAGGGAGGGCTGAGCTGACTAGAGTTGTATAGAGTCCGTTCTGGGGAGAGACACAGTGAGAGGAACAGCCACCAGGATCCCTATGCTGAGTCATTCTCCAATACTGCAGTCATCATTTTTCATGGGTGAAGTACTCCCCTCCTCGAGGCATCAGCCTGGGGGAAAGCAGCTGCCCCACACTTGGAACTCCCGAATTCCCTCTTGCTGCACCATGCAGAGATTAGGCCCTGCTCTGAGGAGTCAATGGCCCTGGTCAGAGAGTTGAGGTCTGGACAGACTAAGAGGATGACAGTGACTCAGTTTTCTGGCTCTGACCTAGGAGCTATCAATATTTCCCTCAATTTCCCAGTGAATCTGACTGATGCTTCCCCCTCATGGGAGATTCGGTAGAACCACATTCCTGGTTGCTGACAGACGCACCCTCCAGGCTCCAGAAGTCCCATGTGCCTGACTTTTAGTGGCTTTGCCTTACTGAGGTCAGGGAAAAATCCAGGACACTCTAAGACTTGTGCTCTGGTGTGAAAGCCATACCCACCACCTCCCATGAAGCCTTACTGGCACCTTCCCTTTAGGGGAGACCCACTGGCCTCATCCTCCTAACTCTACCAAAGTCTCTTTCAGTGACTGAGCCTAACAGGCAGCCAGTAGGAGGAGGCAGCTGGAGTCAAATCTAGGGGTGCCTGTTGACTTTTGTTGACCTGTCCAAGCCAGGTGATAATAAAAGCTGGCATTGGTGTGCAGCTTGGTCCTTCCAGGCTGCACATAAGTCTATCAGAGGAAGCCACAAACTGTGGATGGCTTGTAGCTCCAAACAGGTGGCCAAGGGCTAGTGATAGGCAATGTCTTACATAAGCCTGCACCAAGAGACCAAGAAATAACACACCCAGTGGCTAAATTCAGACAACATCAGAACAGGATTCAATTAGCTTTACAAGCAGCATATCCAAAGGGAAAGTTTGTCAGGCACCAAACCCCACTGAGGTAAATTATGCATCATGTGGTGAGCACCTGCACAGCAGCTTGTATGCTGTGGTCAAGGTGGAGCCTCATAGTCAGCCAGCTGGGGGTTGATCCCACTCATGAGACAAGAGCAATCAAGACTCAATTACAGCCTGACCAGGCGGTGGCGCAGTGGATAGAGCATCAAACTGGGATGCAGAGGACCCAGGTTCAAGACCCAGAAGTCGCCAGCTTGAGCATGGACTCATCTGGTTTGAGCAAAAAGCTCACCAGCTTGGACCCAAGGTCTCTGGCTTGAGCAAGGGGTTACTCAGTCTGCTGAAGGCCCGTGGTCAAGGCACATATGAGAAAGCAATCAATGAACAACTAAGGTGTTGCAATGAAAAACTGATGATTGATGCTTCTCATCTCTCTTCATTCCTGTCTGTCTGTCTCTATCTATCCCTTTCTCTGACTCTCTCTCTCTCTGTCCCTGAAAAAAATAATTTAAAAATAAATTAAATAAATACAGAAGACTTAATTACAATTGGAAAGCCCACATAACCCACATAAAGGACATTCCTGGAGCACACAGCTCAGGTGATCAAAAAGTCTGCACTACTGGACCCAATAGAACAGTTACTATGTAAGGCCACCAACAAAGACTGGGAATCATAGCTGATAAATCTAATATAAAGAAGCAAACACAAAGAGGCAGCCCAAATAGGGAGGAATAGAAAATGGCTCTAAATGATAAAACAGGAGAAATCTCCAAAAAAAGAGGTAAGTGAAACGGAGATAAGTAATTTATCATAGAGTTCGAAGTAATGGTTATGTGTATGTTGAAGGAACAAAGTGAGAACTTCAGTGAGATAAGAATCATAAGAAAGGATATGGAAACCATGAAAAGGAACTAGTCAGAAATGAATAATACAATATCCAACAGCAAGAATACACTGGAAAGAATAAATAATAGGGTGGATGAAGAATACAATATCCAACAGCAAGAATACACTGGAAGGAATAAATAATAGGGTGGATGAAGCAGAGGACTAATTCAGCAATTTGGAAGACAAGGTAGAAAAGAACGCCTAATTAGAGCAGCAAAAAGGAAAAAGAATTAAAATGAATAAGGATAATTTAAGGGATGTTTGGGACACAAAACATAACAACATCTATATTATAGGGGTACCAGAATAAGAAAAGAGAGAGCAAAGAATCAAGAACTTATTTGAAGAAATAGTAACCAAAAATTTCCCTTACCTGGTGAAGGAAAATGACACACAAGTCCAGGAAGCACAGAGAGTCCCAAACAAGATGGATCCAAAGATGCCCGCATTATAATTAAAATGGCAAAGGATAAAGAAAAAAGAGAGAATCTTAAAAACAGCAAGAAAAAAAGCAGTTAGTTACTTACAAGTGGGCTTCCAAAAGGGAGTCAGCTTACTTCTCAAGAGAAACATTTCAGGCCAGAAGGGATTGACATGAAATATTCAAAGTTATGAAAAGCAAGGACCTACAACCAAGATTAATTTACCCAACAACAGGCTATCATTTAAAATTGAAGGAGAAATAAAGAGCTTCTAAGACAAGAAAAAGCTAAAGCAGTTTGTTACCACCAAACCAGTATTATGAGAAATATTAAATGGCCTGCTTTAAGGAAAAGGAGGAGGAGAAGAAGGAGGGAGGGAGGAGGAGGAGGCAGAGAAATATAATTAAAAGAATAAAATGGCAATAAATACATACCTAGCAATAATCACTTTAAATGTAAAAGACTTAAATGCCCCAATCAAAAGACATGGGGGAGTTGAATGGATAAGAAAATAAGACCCATATATATGCAAGAGACTTACCTCAGAATGAAAAATACACACAGACTAAAAGTAAAAGGATGGAAAAAGATAATTCATGCAAATGGAAATGCTTAAAGAGCTGACATAGCAATACTTATATCTGAAAAAATAGACTTAAAACAAAGGCTATAGAAAGAGATAGAGAAGGATACTACATAATGATAAAGGGAACAATGCAAGAACAGGATATAACCCTTGTAAAAAAAAAAAAAAGAAAAAGAAAAGCAGCAGCACCTAAATATGTACAGCAAATCTTGATGGACATAGTGAGAGAGCAACAGCAATACAGTTATAGTAGCAGACTTTAATGCCCCATTGACATTAATGGATAGATCTTTCAGACAGAAAACCGATAAGGAAATGGCAAGCTTAAATGACACATTAGATACTAGATTTAATTGACATCTTCATGGAACATTTTCTAGAATAGACTACATATTAGGACACAAAACAGGTCTCAGTAATTTTAAGATTAAAATCTTATCACATATCTTCTCTAACCATAGTGGTATGAAACTAAAAATTACTCACAGGGAGAAAAAAAAACCACACACAGAGACACGACATGGAGACTAAATAACATGTTCCTAAACAATGAATGGATTAACAATGAGATCAAAGAATGAATCAAAAGATACCTTGAAACAAATAAAAATGAGAATACAAAACCCAAAATCTATGGGACATAGGGAAAGCAGTCCTAAGAGGGAAATTTATAGCATTACTGGCCTACATCAAGAAAACAAGAAGAGAAGAAAAGATGGTGCTGGAGTAGGCAGACGTACTAACATCTACCTCCCAGAACCAAAGTGGATTACAAACTGATTTTAAGAACTATCATCTGGAAAAACCAACCTTGGACTAAACTAAGAGGACTCTTAAACCAAGGAACACTGAAGAAGCCACACTGAGACTGGTAGGAAAAACGGAAATGCAGAGAGGGCTGCCCAGCTCCCCGGAGCGATCGGCAGCCAGGAGAGACTCACGTGGCGGGAAGTGAGTTTAGCAGAGAGGGGAGGGTCCTGAGTCCCAGGAACAAAGCCCCAGCCTGCAGCCCCAGAGCCTAGAAGAGGCGTATGGACAGTATTTAGCTGGAAACAAGACAGGATACTGTTTGTGAGAGAGACTGATTTCTCAGACCCAGGATTCTTCTTAAAGGGACCATGTAAAACACCTCTCTCACAACCACCCACCTGGTTCTCCGGGGGACGAGGAGAGAGGAGAGGACCAGAGTAGCAAGAAGAGAGTGTAATGTAGGAGGCACAGGGAGAAACATTTTGAGAGACAGCCACCCTAACCCCTGGGACAAGTCACTCCCCAAATCTGAAGTGAATATTTTCCCTGGAAACAGCAATACCAGCAAAGGGAAGCAGAACATCAGCCAAACAAGCTCTCCCACAGCACTCAGAGTAGAGTTGCTTAGAAAGAGGGAGCTTTTGGGGCTACAGTAGTGAATGTTAGGGTCTGAGCTGCAGCACCTGCACCCCACATGGCTGAGGGCTCTCCCAAGGGTGGGCGGTGGCAGGACGTGGAAGTGCAGTTCTGTTCGCAAGGGCGGAAGCCGGGTGGCCACCACTGGGCCCAGGTGTGAGCTCAGTCCTGCCCGGCTGGGGAAGAGGGGGCATGCAAAAGCGGTCAAACCCAGCTGCGGACAGCATGTAATCCAACCTGTGGGAGAAGGGCGGGAACCCCAAAAGGGGTGGAGACCAGCCCTTGAGCAAGGGCACAGGAGCACAGCCTTGCCGCACCCACGGAACCAAGGCTTGTGGCCTGACTTGGGAGCTGGCTCCTCCCACAGGGATGGAGTAAAAAACCCAGAACAGGCAGAGTCCTGCTACTGAGCGTGGGCACGCAGTCCCACCTGGCCTGTGGAACCAAGGCTTGCAGCTGTCCCACAGTGGGCTCCTCCTGCAAGGGTGAGGCAGAAGACCCGCAGCTGAGCAAAGGTGCTCGCCACTGCCCTCAGGGTGGAGCATAACACCACGCATGGGGGTGGGGCAAAGGCAAAGGCCACCAAGGCTTGTACACCTGAGCATGTGAACACAGCCACTCCCGTGAAAGAGAGGCAGAAATCACAGCAACAGCCCCAGTGGTCAGGCAACAGCAACGCCCATACCCAAACACCCTAGGCAGCAAGAGCAGAGGAGGTAATGGGCCTGCAGACAGACCATAGGGAACAGAGGCCACGCCCAGTGGACTCCAGTGGCCAAGACCTTCTTTTACACAGAGAAGATGAGAAGGCAGAAAAATGCAACACAAATGAATCAAGAGAAATCCCCAGAAAAGGACCTGAATGAATCAGATAAAACCAAATTACCAGATGCAGAGTTTAAAATAACGATTGTTAGGATGCTCAAATATATTAGAACAACAATAGATGGTCATTACGAACACCTAAATAAAGAGATAGCAAATTAAAAAAAAAGGACATTGAAATAATAAAAAAGAATCAGTCAGAAATGACAAATACAATATCAGAAATGAAGAACACAATGGAAGGAATTAAAAGCAGGATGGATGAAGCTGAGAATTGAATCAATGAGGTAGAGGACATGATAAATGAAGGCACGGAAGCAGAGCAGAAAAAAGAAAAGAGACTCAAAAAGTCTGAGGAAACCCTAAGAGAGCTCTGTGACAACATGGAGAGAAATAACATCTGCATCATAGGGGTTCCTGAAGAAGAAGAGGAAGAACAAGGGATAGAGACTTTGCTCAAGCATATCATAGCTGAAAACTTCCCTCAATTAAGGCAAGAAAACATCTCACATATTCAGGAAGCACAGAGAACTCCATTAAAGAGAAACCCAAAGAAATCAACACCAAGACACATCATAATTTAAATACCAAAGCTAAGTGATAAAAAGAAAATATTAAAAGCTGCTAGAGAAAAAAAAGACTATCACCTACAAAGGAGCCCCCATAAGGATGACTTCTGACTTCTCAACAGAAACACTTGAGGCCAGAAGGGAATGGCAAGAAATATTCAAAGTAATGCAGAACAAGAGCCTACAACCAAGACTACTTTATCCAGCAAGGCTATCATTTAAAATTAAAGGAGAAATAAAAAGCTTTCCAGAAAAAAAAATCAAGGAATTCACTGCAACCAAACCAAGGCTGCAAGAAATGCTAAGGGGCCTGTTGTAAACAGATCAAAGGAGAAAAAGAATATAGCAAAAGAGGAATACAGTTTTAAAGAATAAAATGGCAATAAACAATTACATATCAATAATAACCTTAAATGTAAATGGATTAAATGATCCGATCAAAAGACATAGGGTAGCTGCATGGATAAGAAAACAGGACCCATACATATACTGTCTACAAGAGACACACCTTAAAACAAAAGATGCACATAGACTGAAGATAAAAGGATGGAAAAAAAAAATATTTCACGCAAATGGAAATGAAAAAAAAGCTGGGGTAGCCATACTTATATCAGACAAAATGGACTTTAAAACAAAGACTGTAGTTATAGATAAAGAAGGTCACTACATAATGATAAAGGGAGCAATCCAACAGGAAGATATAACTGTTATAAATATCTACGCACTTAATATCGGAGCACCTAAATATATAAAGCAGACTTTGATGGATTTAAAGGGCGAGATCAACAGCAATACTATAATAGTAGGGGATTTCAATACCCCACTAACATCACTAGATAGATCCTCAAGAAAGAAAATTAACAAAGAAACAGCAGACTTAAAGGACATACTAGATAAACTCAATTTAATAGATATCTTCAGAACATTTCACCCTAAAATAGCAGAATATACATTTCTTTCAAGTGCTCATGGTACATTCTCTAGAATAGACCATATGTTAGGGCACAAAAGTGGTTTCAACAAATTTAAGAAGATTGAAATCATATCGAGCACTTTCTCTGATCACAATGGCATGAAACTAGAAATCAACCACAACAGAAAAACTGAAAAATACTCAAACACTTGGAAAGTAAATAGCATGTTATTAAATAATGAATGGGTAAACAATGAGATCAAAGAAGAAATGAAAAAATTTCTAGAAACGAATGATAATGAGCGTATACATCAAATAAAAATTTATGGGACATAGCAAAAGCAGTCCTGAGAGGGAAGTTCATAGCATTACAGGCATACCTCAAGAAGCTAGAAAAAGCTCAAATAAACAACTTGACCCTACATCTAAAAGAACTAGAAAAAGAACAGCAAATAAAGGCCAGAGCTAGTAGAAGGGAGGAAATAATAAAGATCAGAGCAGAAATAAATGACATAGAGGCTAAAGAAACAATACAGAGGATCAGTGAAACCAGGAACTAGTTCTTTAAAAAGGTAAACAAGATTGATGATCCTTTAACCAGACTCACCAAGAAAAAAAGAGAGAGGACTCAAATAAATAAAATTAGAAACGAGAGTGGAGAAATAACAACTGACACAACAGAAATAGAAAATATTGTAAGAAAAGACTATGAAGAACTACGCGAAAAAACTAGACAACCTAGATGAAATGGACAAATTCCTTGAAACATATAATCTTCCAAAAGTTAATCTGGAAGAATCAGAAAACCTAAACAGACCAATTACAACAAATGATATTGAAACAGTTATAAAAAAACTCCCAAAAAAGAAAAAGTCCTGGGCCTGATGGCTTCACAAGTGAATTCTACCAAATATTCAAAGAAGAACTAACTCCTATCCTTCTCAAGCTATTTCAAAAAATTCAAGAAGAAGGAAGACTTCCAAGCTCCTTTTATGAGGCAAGCATAATTCTGATTCCAAAACCAGTCAAAGACAACACAAAGAGAGAAAATTATAGGCCAATATCCCTGATGAATTTAGATGCTAAAATCCTCAACAAAATATTAACAAACCTGATCCAGCAATATATAAAAAAAAAATCATACACCATGATCAAGTGGGATTTATTCTTGGGAGGCAAGGCTGGTACAATATTCACAAATCAATCAATGTGATTCATCACATAAACAAAAGGAAGGAGAAAAACCACATATAATTTCAATAGATGCAGAAAAAGCATTTGATAAAATCCAGCACCCATTCATGATCAAAATTCTCAGCAAAGTGGGAATACAGGGAACATACTTCAACATGATAAAGGCCATCTATGACAAACCCACAGCTAACATCATACTTAATGGGCAAAAATGAAAAGCAATCTCCTTAAGATCAGGAACAAGGTAGGGGTGCCCCCCTTTCACCACTCTTATTCAACATAGTCCTGGAAGTCCTAGCCACAGCAATCAAACAAGAAAAAGAAATAAAAGGCATCCAAATTGGAAAAGAAGAAGTAAAACTATCATTATTTGCAGATGATATGATATTGTATTTAGAAAACCCTAAATTCACAGTCAAAAAACTACTAGACCTGATAAATGAATTCAGAAAGGTGGCAGGATATAAAATTAATACTCAGAAATCAGAGGCATTTTTATACACTAACAATGAACTGTCAGAAAGAGAAATTAAGAAGTCAATCCCCTTTACCATTGCAACCAAAAAAATAAAGTAACTAGAAATAAGTTTAACCAGGGAGATTAAAGACTTGTACTTGGAAAATTATAAAACATTGATAAAAGAAATCAGGGAAGATACAAACAAGTGGAAGCATATACCGTGCTCATGGTTAGGAAGAATAAACATCATTAAAATGTCTATATTACCCAAAGCAATTTATAAATTCAATGCAATACCGATTAAAATACCAATGACATACTTCAAAGATATAGAACACATATTCCAAAAATTTATATGGAACCAAAAGAGAACACGAATAGCCTCAGCAATCTTGAAAAGGAAGAATAAAGTAGAAAGTATCACACTTCTGGATATCAAGTTATATTATAAGGCCATTGCACTCAAAACAGCCTAGTACTGGCATAAAAATAGGCATATAGATCAATGGAACAGAACTGAGAACCCAGAAATAAACCCACACCTTTATGGACAACTGATATTTGACAAAGGAGGTAAGAGCATACATTGGAGTAAAGACAGCCTCTTCAACAAATGGTGTTGGGAAAATTGGACAGCTACCTGCAAAAAAAAGGAAACTAGACCACCAACTTACAACATTCACAAAAATAAACTCAAAATGGATAAAAGACTTAAACGTAAGCCGTAAAACCATAAGCATCTTAGAAGAAAACATAGGCAGTAAGCTCTCTGACATCTCTCGCAGCAATATATTTGCTGATGTGTCTCCACAGGCAAATGAAATAAAAGACAGGATAAACAAATGGGACTTTATCAAACTAAAAAGTTTCTGCACAGCTAAAGACAATAAGAACAGAATAAAAAGACAAACTACACAATGGGAGAATATATTTGACAATGCGTCTGATAAGGGTTAATAACCAAAATTTATATAAAGAACTTGTAAAACTCAATTCCAGGAAGACAAACAATCCAATCAAAAAATGGGCAAAAGAAATGAATAGACACTTCTCCAAAGAGGACATACAGAGGACCAATAGGCATATGAATAAATGCTCAACATCACTAATCATTAGAGAAATGCAAATTAAAACCACAATGAGATATCACCTCACACCAGTCAGAATGGCGCTCATCAACAAAACAACACAGAACAAGTGCTGGCGAGGATGTGGAGAAAAGGGAACCCTCCTGCACTGCTGGTGGGAATGCAGACTGGTGCAGCCACTGTGGAAAACAGTATGGAGATTCCTCAAAAAGTTAAAAATCAAACTGCCTTTTGACCCAGCTATACCACTGTTAGGAATATACCCCAAGAACACCATAGCACTGTTTGAAAGAAAGAAATGCACCCCCATGTTTATGGCAGCATTATTCACAATAGCAAAGACCTGGAAACAGCCCCATGTGCCCATCAGTGGATGAGTGGATTAAAAAGCTTTGGTACATATACACTATGGAATACTACTCAGCCATAAGAAATGATGACATCGGATGATTTACAACAACATGGATGGACCTTGATAACATTATACTGAGCGAAATAAGTAAATCAGAAAAAACTAAGAACTATATGATTCCATACATAGGTGGGACATAAAAATGAGACTCAGAGACATGGACCAGAGTGTGGGGGTTACAGGGTGGGAGGGAGAGGGAGGAGGTTGGGGGAGGGAAGGGGCACAAAGAAAACCAGATAGAAGGTGGCAGAAGACAATTGGACTTTCGGTGATGGGAATGCAGCATAATCAAATGTCAAAATAACCTAGAGATATTTTCTCTGAACATATGCACCCTGATTTATAAATGTCACTCCATTAAAAAAAAAAAAAGAATTTGCCTCATGGCTAATTCAAGCAGTTAGAAGAATAGTATAAGGATGCCAATTCTGTTTCTCAGGCCACATCCTGCAAAAGGGGCCCCAAGAAAATTGGTAATTTGGCTCCTCTGATTTTGCCAATTGAATTTTAAAAAATAGGTCAGGAACGCCCTGAAATGGAACTAACAATACATGGGCATAAATTTAAAGGACTTTTAGATACTGGAGCTGATGTATCTGTTATTGCTAAGCTACATTGGCCTCCTTCCTGGCCCACTCATGCAGCAGCCACAGAATTACAAGGTATAGGGCAGAGTAAATCCCCTCAACAAAGTTCTAGTTTTTTACATTGGGAAGATTAAGAAGGTCATTCTGGATTTTTTAAGCTTTATGTGCTCCCTGGATTGCCAGTTAATTTGTGGGGTAGAGATGTTTTGAAAAATACAGCAGCATTGCTTGTTAGTCCTAATGGTTTAATCAGTACTCAGATGCTTGATTGGGGATTTTTGCCCACTAATGGACTAGGGAAAGAAAAGCGAGGAATTCTCATCCCCATAGAAGTGGCACCCAATACCAGAAGGTGTGGATTAGAATATCAAAATTTAGCGTAGGGGCCTTGGTAGCTCCTGCTACCCCAATAATGCATTGTGCAGACCCAATTACTTGGAAATCAGATAATCCTGTATGGGTAGACCAGTGGCCCCTTTCTCAGGAGAAACTTAAGGCAGCTGCTCAATTGGTACAAGAGCAGTTACAGCTTGGGCACACTGAACCATCTAATAGCCCATGGAATACACTTCCATATTTTGATCTTGTTGCCTCCTGGATTATCAAAGGGAATAGGCAACCCTTACAGCTTATAGGTTTTGAGCCTCAAAATTATTGTGGCTCCTTTTTTTAAAGGATCAACAACAATGGCTCTGGGAAACTTCCACTAAATGGCAAATCGCTTTTGCAAATCAATGGACTTTATACTGAAACAGTCAACTTAAAACCAGCTCAAAGACTAGAATTATATGCCATTATCATGGCTTTTCAGTATTTGCCATATTCCTTCTTTAATCTATATACAGACAGCAAATATTTACTTATGGTTGTTTCCACTATAAAAACTGCTGTCTTAGGGACAACTGCTGATGAACTATTTCAGCAGTTCCTCTTTCTTCAAAGACTTGTATGTCAACATAGAGCTCCATGTTTTATAGGACATACTCGAGCTCACTCCATGCTCCCTGGAGCTTTAGCACAAGGGAATGCCCTTGTTGATCAAGCTATCCAAAAGAAAATTATTTGGAGCAACCATGACAGATCAAGCAATTCAATCTCATACTATTCATCACCAGAACGCTGCAGCCCTGTGTAAACAGTTTCAACTTTCTCGGGAAGCAGCACAGTAGATTGATAAATCCTATGCAAGGGGTTCTATACTACAATCTGTCCCTTCATTTGGAGTTAACCCTCAAGGACTCCTACCAGGACAACTTTGGCAAATGGAGGTTACTCATATACCTTCATTTGGCAAACAATCCTATGTCCATGTTACAGTGGATACCTATTCTGGATTTATATTGATAGTAACCTCTGTCAGAACAGGAGAGGCTGCTAAGCATGTTATAGCTCATTGTCTGTATGCATTTTTCTATTATTGGATTTCCTAAACTGGTTAAACTGACAATGCTCCTGCATATGTAGCAAAAGCATTTACTATATTTTGTCAAACCTTTTGAATTATGGGTATTTCTTACAATCTTTAAAGTCAAGGTATTATTAAAGTGTATCCAGCAAATATTTTAAGGTCAATTTAAAAAAATTTAAAAGGGGGGAGTCATATCCTGGAACTCCTACGGGTCTACCATATCATACTTTTTACTTAAAATTTTTTTAATTTCTTTTGAATGCTGATGAACAGGAGATGCCAAATATTTTTCTCCTGCAAACTTCTACCTTCTTTTATTTGATCCAGCTAATAACATTGTTTTGTCTTGTTCCAAATAGCTCCAGATATACGGAAAAGGTTTATATAGGCGGATGGGGATCCTCAAACCCCTCAGCAAAATCTTCTGAGCATGGCTTTAAAGGTACCAAGAGGCAGAAAAAGCCCAATAGAGATCAGGTGAACTACCAGCTTTTAGGATACGCTGGTATCCTAAAAGGCTCCAACACCCCAAAGGGGTCTCATAGGATTCCATCTGGGTCCTGCTTCAATAGTGAATAGGAAGATCATTGAGCTAAAGCCTGCCAGGCTTACATGCCTCTGCTGTGAGGAAACAAGGACACTGGAATGTAGGCTTCCCCCTTGCACCTCTAAGGGAGGGTTCAGTCTCTTCCAGCCCTGCTCCAGCCACCTCTGACCTAATCTTGCTCAGAATGCTGGGGTTTGCCACTGAAGGCTGAAGGTGCCCAGGGCTGTTGGCCCCATCTACAACACTGTGGGCGAGCCTAGGGTATTTCTTCCAAGAAGCAGAAAACTGATCTCATTTGCACAAGGGCCACTTAACTATGTCTTGCCTGAATAGTCAGGTTTTTTATTCTTCCCTCTAAGATCTCTGTTGTGGGTGTTGATAGTCCTATTTTCTGCTGCTTTGTTTAATATATAGTGTTTCCTTTATTCCTCCTACCTCAATGCCCCACTCATATTTCAGGCTGGGACCTACTCCTAATTTAGAGCTCTCTTTCCCCCTTTTGCTAACTTCTATTATGAATTTACCTTTGCCACCCAGCTTAGTGTATCCCAAGATTTTTTTTACCACGCCACAGTCACAGAGCTCCAGGGAAAAGCAACCTGGTCTCATCTCTCCAGGCAGAGGAGAACAGAAGCTCTATCTCCACACATGCTACAGATGGCTTTTCCAGTCTACCTGAATCATTACCAGCTAGAAGCAGTAGTCATTGGGACTTGGACGTGAGCTGCAAAGTATAGAATTGTGACAACAATTCCAGTGCCATGCAGACTTTTCCTGGATGTGGAATTTTCCTGGACTCCTTGTGACAGCTCATAACAGACTGAACTGTGGTTGGGTTGCATTTGCAGGGATTTGGAAGGGTGTTGGTGCCAACTTGGACTTGGTGAACATGTTAAGGACACTACTCTTTTATGGAATCTTGCTGTATTGGCCAAGAGTTTGCTTAAAGGCTTTAATCACTGTAAAAAATAATAGAAGACTGGATAAAGAAGATGTGGCACATATACACTATTGTATACTACTCAGCCATAAGAAATGATGACATCGGATCATTTACAACAAAATGGTGGGATCTTGATAACATTATACGGAGTGAAATAAGTAAATCAGAAAAAACCTAGAACTGCATGATTCCATACATTGGTGGGACATAAAAACGAGACTAAGAGACATGGATAAGAGTGTGGTGGTTACGGGGGGGGGGAGAGAAGGGAGAGGGGGTGGGGGAGGAGCACAAAGACAACCAGATAGAAGGTGACAGAGGACAATCTGACTTTAGGTGATGGGTATGCAACATAATTGAATGACAGGATAACCTGGACATGTTTTCTTTGAATATATGTACCCTGATTTATTGATGTCACCCCATTAAAATTAATAAAAATTTATATATAAAAGAAAAGAAAACAAGAAAAATCTCAAATGAACAATCTAACCTTACACTTAGAAGATCTTGAAAAAGAACAATAAACAAAGCCCAAAATAAGTAGAAGGAAGTAAATAGTAAAGATCAGAGCAGAGATAAATGAAATAAAGACTAAAAAAATGCAAAAAAAACCCAATAAAATTAAGATCTGGGTTTTTGAAAAGATAAAGAAGATTGATAAACCTTTAACCATACTCATCAAGAAGAAAAGAGAGAGAATGCAAATAAACAAAATCAGAGATGAAAGAGGAAAAGTAACAACAGACACCCAAGGAAATACAAAGCATTGTAAGAAGATATTATGAACAACTATATGCCCACAAATTGGACAATCTAGGTCAAATGGATAAGTTTTTGGAAACATACAATCTTCCAAAACTGAATCAGGAAGAATCAGAATCTGAATAAGGAGATTACAGCCAGTGAAATTGAACTAGTAATCAAAAGTCCCAACAAACAAAAGTCCTAGACCAGATGGCTTCACAAGTGAATTTTACCAGACATTCAAAGAAGAATTAATACCTATCCTTCTTAACTATTCCAAAAAATTCAAAAGAAGGGATGACTCCCAACCTCATTTTACAAGGCCAACATTATTCTTTTTTTTAATTTTTAATTTATTGTGTTCACGTGATTTCAAGTGTCCCACTCAATTCTTTTCCACAGCTACATATTATTCCATTGTGTATATGTACCACAACTTTTTTATCCACTTATCCATTGATGGACACTTGGGCTGTTTCCAGATCTTGGCTATTGTAAACAATGCTGCTGCAATGAACACAGGGGTGCATATCTTATTTGGGATTAGTGTTTTGAGATTCTTAGGATATATTCCTAAAAGTGGGATAGCTGGGTCAAAAGGCAGTTCTATTTTTAATTTTTTGAGAAAACGCCATAGAGTTTTTCACAGTGGCTGCATGAGTCTACATTCTCACCAGCAGTGCACAAGGGTTCCCTTTTTTTCATACCCTCACCAGCACTTGTTTTTTTATTTGTTCTGACTGGTGTGAGGTGATATCTCATTGTGGTTTTAATTTGCATTTCTCTGATGATTAGTGATGTTGAACATTTTTTATATGCCTATTGGCCATCTGTATGTCTTCTTTGGAGAAGTGTCTATTCAAGTTCTTTGTCTGTTTCTTTTTTAATATTTTATTTATTGATTTTTTAGAGAGAGAGGAGTGAGAGAGAGAGACAGAGAGAGAGAGAGAAGGGGGAGGAGCAGGAAGCTTCGACTCCCATATGTGCCTTGACCAGGCAAGCCCAAGGTTTCAAACCGGTGACCTCAGTGTTCCAGGTCGACACTTTATCCCACTGCGCCACCACAGGTCAGGCCATTTTGTCTGTTTTTTAATTGGATTATTTACCTTCCTGGTGTTGATTTTAGAAGTTCTTTATAAATTTTGGTGATTAACCCTTTATCAGATGTATCAGCAAATATGTTCTCCCATTGAGTGGGTTGTCTTTTTATTTTGTTAACAGTGTACTTTGCTGTGCAAATGCTTTTCAGTTTGGTATAGTCCCATTGTTCATTTTGCCCTTTATTTCACTTGCCCATGGAGATATATTAGCAAAAATATTGCTATGAGAGATGTCTGAGAGTCTACTGTCTATGTTTTCTTCTGAGGTTTCTATGGTTCTGCGACTTCACTTAAGTCTTTTATCCATTTCAAGTTTGTTTTTGTGAATGGTGTAAGTTGGTAGTCTAGTTTCATTTTTTTCATGTACTTGTTCAATTTTCCCAATACAATTTATTAAAGAGACTGTCCTTACTCCATTGTATACTCTTTCCTCCTTTTTCAAATATTAACTGACTATAAACATGTGGGGTTATTTCTGGGTTCTCTGTTCTGTTCCATTGATCTGTGTAAGGCCATCATTATTCTAATTTCAAAACCCAATAAAGATACTATTAAGAAAGAAAATTATAGGCTTATATCTCTGATGAACTTAGATGCTAAAATCTTCAACAAAATGTTAGCAAATTGGATTCAGCAATACATTTAAAAAATATTACACCATGATCAAGTGGGATTTATTCCTGGGATGCAAGGTTGGTACAACATCTGTAAATCAATAAATGTAATACATCACATAAACAAAGTGAAGGATAAAAATCACATGATTGTATCAATAGATGCAAAAAAACCATTTGATAAAATACAGCACCTATTTGTTGAAAATTCTCAGCAAAGTATGAATTGACGAAACATACCTCAACATTATAAAGGCCATATATGACAAACCCACAGCCAAGACATACTCAATGGGAAAATATGACAAGCATTTCCTGTAAGATCAGGAACATGAGAGGGGTATCTGCTATCACCACTTTTATTCAATACATTGCTAGAAGTGCTAGCCATAGAAGTCAGACAAAAAAAAAAAAAAAAGGTATACAAATTGGAAAGGAAGAAGTAAAACTGTCATTATTTGCAGATAACATGACAATGTATATAGAGAACCCTAAAGATTCCACACACAAAAAACTGCTAGAACTGATAAATGAGTTCAGTAAAGTAGCAGGATACAAAATAAATATCCAGAAATCAGTTGCATTTTTATACACTAATAATGATCTAGCAGAAAGGGAAACCAAGAAAATAATACTATTCATAATTGCTTCAAAAAGAATAAAACAACTAGGAATACGTTTAACCAAGGATGTAAAAGACCTGTACTCAGAAAATTATAAGACACTGAAGAAAGGAGTTGTTGATGATACAAACAATTGGAAGCATATGCCATGTTCATGGCTAGGAAGACTTAATATCATTTAAATGTCCATATTACCCAAAATAATCTATAAATTCAATGCAATTCCTACCAAGATACCAGTGGTGTATTTCAGAGAACTAGAACAAATTTCAAGAAATTTATATAGAACCATAAAAGATTTTTAATAGCTAGGCAATCTTGAGAAAGAAAAACAAAGTTGGAGGAATCACGCTACCTGATATCAAATTATACTACAAGGCCATAGTATCCAAAACAACTGGCATAAAAATAGACATATGGATCAATGGAACATAACAGAGAGCCTAGCAATCAACCCATCCTATATAGTCAATTAGTATTTGACAAAGAAGGCAAGAACATACAGTGGGGTAAAGACAGTCTATTCAATTTTCTTTTTTTTCATGGCCCCATTAATGACTTTTTAAAAGTTTTATTTTATTACAAAGGGATAATCTATCATCCATTAAATAAGAAAATTAAAAACTGGAAATAGTAAAAAGATTACCCCAATCATATCATTTAATAACAAACTACTGTTAATATTTTTATTATATGCTTTTAGTGTTTTTATGCATGTAATTTTTATATAATTATATTGCTATAGAGGCAAGTTTTAAAAATTTTTTATTGATTGATTTTAGTGTGAGAGGAATAAAGATAGAGAGACAGAAACATCGATCTCTTTCTGTATGTACCATGACCGGGGACCAAACTGGCAACTTCTGTGCTTTGGGACAGTGCTCTGACCAACTGAGTTGTCCAGCCAGAGATATAGAAGCAATTTTAAACTTTAAAATACAGGTAATCATCTTTGGCAAGCTGGTGGGAATTTCTTTGTCCAGTGGAACTTAAACCTGATCCCCTTTAATATGGGTGTCTTGCCTTTTCTTTGTGGACCTTAAATAGAACTCTTTTGAATTGAAATACAAATTTCAACATATAGGTTGTGTTTAAACTACATCCAAGTGGATTTTAAAAATGAGAATTTTGTAAAAAAAAAAAAAATACAACCTAATTGTAAAATTAGATCCCAGATTAATAGCGGGACATCTAAATGGTCAAAACCGACAATTGTGGCTGTTGCTCTTAATAGTGCACACACAGCCTCAACCATAACACATAATGAGTTAGTCACATTTCATTTAATGACCATCTTGCTTATTAGATACTAGCCCCCATGTGTCCAGGGCACAGAGGTCTGTCCAGTCCACAGCAATAAGTGCCCAGATTATTGTCTGGAGCAAGTTTGGTGCTTAGTTAATATAATTTGAGTAAGTGAATGAATGGTTCATTCACTGGGAGTTCTGGGAGTGGCCCATCCATCCTCAAGCACCTTATGGAGCACCAGCCATGTGCCAGGCATGGTGCTGGGCACCAGAGACACAGGGTTATACAGATGAAACCTGCTCTGTGGAGGAGCTGGCTGGCTTGTGGAGAAGAGTTAAGGACCTTAGGCAACTTTGCAGTGGGTCTCTTACCTGTTGTTTATTTTGGAAACTTTCTTTACATTAAGGCAATGTTCATTGAAGCCACAAATATAGTGACAAGTGGGCTTGTGAGTTCTTCACAAATTGGGGCTGGGGCAAACTGGTTAATCCAGTTTGGAGGGATGTGGAGAAGGAGCACTCTGGGGAAATCATGGTCTCCCTTCTCTATAGTAGTAGGCCCTGTGCTGTGAGGAGGCAGTAATGTAACAGCAAACAGGCCCTGCTGGCTGAATTCATCACCACCGAGCTTTTTGGCAACAGGAAGCTCAGCCAATTCTCTTGGCCTCAGGTGACTTACCTCCCTGAAGGTGATGCAGAGCAAATGTGGCTTCAGGTACAAAGGGCCTTGTGGGCCACATCGTCCTCACTCCCCACCATCCCTTCTCACTCTCCTCTCCTATGCATCATCCTCTCCAGAGGAAGCCCTTCCAGCCATCTTCACCTTGTCAGGAGGGACACTGACACGTCCTTTCTCCTCTTTGGAGGACATGGAGACTGTGGCTATGCTCCCAGCTGCCCCAGGCAGGAAGGAGAAAAGTCAGACCTGGGGGGAGAGGCAGGGCTTGACCCACATCCACTTTGCTGGGCCCAGCAACTCTTCCAGGCCCTGCAGCTCACTGCCCTGAAGCTCAGCACCCTGTGCCCACCAGTCCTGTCCCGCGGGGCACTGAGCCTCCCAGGTGGCTAACCTCAGAGACCTGCCGTGCTCCTTCCTATCAGCAGGCCTTCATTCTAGGCCACATTCATTTCACATGGGCCTAATGACTAGGCAATGTTCCCCCTCCCCTGACTCACCAGCAGGTGGTGAGTGCATCAGAGCCAGTGTTGCAGGTGGAGGCCTGGACTGCCCTCAAGCAGGGTGAATGATGAAGAAGGGGCCAAGTAGAGGCTGCCCTGCATCTCCCTCAGCTCTGGGGGACCCCCAGAGTCTATCTCATTCTATCCATCTTTCTGTGAGGCAGACAGAGATGAAGAGAAACACAACCAGCCTGAGGCCATTAGATACTGCGGCAGGCCTCAGACTGAGAGAGGGAGTTCCCTGTTTCAGACCTAGGGAAGGCAAGTAGGGGAGGAAAGATGGCCTTCCTAGGCTGGGTTCCAGAGGAAGGTATGCATCTTAGCCCACGTAGTTTTATCTTTCAGCAGTGCTATAGTCTAAAAATGGAGAGATTATACTATAAAAAACTAGAGTAGGGATGGATGAGGAAATGAGTTCTGTTTGTTGAAAATAAATTGGAAAGCAAAGAAATAACTGCTCATTTCCTTAAAAGTTTTTATTCAGTACTAATTTCACCCAATATTATTTAAAGAGTAAATATTTGGCCTGACCAGCTGGTGGTACAGTGGATACAGCGTTGGCCTGGGACACAGAGGACCCAGGTTTGAAACCCCATGGTTGCTGGCTTGAGCGCGGGCTCACCAGCTTGAGCATGGAGTTGCAGGCTTGAGCATGGGATTATAAACATGACCCCAAGGTCACTGGCTTGAGCAAGGAGTCACTCACTCTGCTGTAGCCCCCGGTCATGGCACATATGAGAAAGAAATCAATGAACAACTAAGGTGCCACAATGAAGAATTGATGCTTCTCATCTCTCTCCCTTCCTGTTTGTCCCTATCAGTCCCTCTTTCTGTCTTGCATAAAAACAAGACAAAGTGTTTGAATGTTCAGATGTATCAGTCCAGATATAAAGCAAATAAGTAAGTTGTTATTATCTCTCTTTTTTGACAGATTAAGAAACTGGGGCTACAGAAAAGCCATAAGATCTCCTTGTGGGCAAATGACTAGTCCACCTTGAGTTGATTCTTGAGGGCTGTGGTCATGAACGAGGTCTGAGTATAGCAGAATTCCTACACATGGTAAGTTCTTAATGAATGCCCACCAATCAGGTCCCTCCCCCTTTAAATAATCTCTCCTGGTTTTATGTACTTTTTCTCTATAGCATTAATTACAGCCTCCAATCATGTACTTACTCATCATTTGTTTCATGTCAGTCCTCCCACACCTACTTCAGAATGACAGAGACCAAGTCTGGTTTACTCAACACCATGCACGCCTAGCAAAGAACCTGCTCATTGGAGGGCCTTGCCAAATAAATGCTAAACTAAAAAATAGAAAACTGGTCTTCTCATAGCAATTCTGCACAACTGTGACTCTTGACCATGAAACTTTTCTGCCTCCTTTGCTAATCAATTAAATCAGAATAATATATTTTCTCAAAGATCAGTTGCCTCTCTCTAAGTTGTGAATGCTATTGCTTAGAAACCATTGCTTTTCCCACAGATGTTCCAGGCTGCTACATACTTGGGAACCATGCCAATTTAGTCTCTTTCTCCACCCATAAATTAATTGGAAAGAAGATATTATCATTGACCCAATAAAATTAAAAGAGTAGCAGCCATTTGAAGGTTATCATTTGGTGATCAATCATTTGTCTAAAATCTTGAACTCTTTCTTTGCCATACATGGAGCCAGGCACTTGGGAAGTGCCCACTCAGAAGCTGTTCTGAATGCAGACCCTGGCACATGCAGGTATCAAGGACATGGTGTATCTGTGCTATGGGAGGCAGGCCAGCAGCTCAGGGAGAGGCCTTTTGATCTCCAGAGAGCCTTGAAGGACATGCACAAGTTAACCAGTAAAAGAAGGTGCTCTAGGTGGAGCGAACAGGATGTTGAAAGCCACTATGGTGTGAGAACTCCCTGCAAGTTTTGAATTCATCTCTGCATGTTTTCTTAGGGGGTACGTGTGATTTAAAGGTTACTGTTTATTCTTAATCACAGCATCCATGTTTGGAGGTGTTTTTTCCATGTGACAATGGGCTTTCTCACCTTGGAGTGTCCACAAGAGCAGTCAGAAGTCACCTATGTCTCTGAGAAACCACACTCTTGGCCAGCTGACTCCAGTGGGGGAGAGATGTTGTTGGGCAAATGAGTTTGTAAAATTTGTATTTTTGAGTTTGCTCACTTTTATTGTTAAAAAATGGGGCTTGACAGCCATGTGTGTGCATACACTGAGAGCAAAGCAGTTGATTGCAAATTGCAGATTGCATTTCTGCTTGGGAAGGGCTATTGTTTTGCTAACATTTGCTGGAGGAGGGGGTCTTTGTGGGCCCAGCCAGTTTTTCAGGGAGAGCAGAAAATGCAACCTGCTGAAGATGAAGCCATGTTGGCAGAGAGAGAGAAGGTGTGCAGATGGGGAACCAGAGCTGATGGACTTTGGGAGCCCTACTAAGGATTGTGGGGGCCTTTCATTCTGGAAGAACCAGAGAATGCGTCAGGGCTTTGTGAGCTCTGAATGAGAGGGAAGCAGTCTTCCTTGCCTGTTTTCTCATTGGCTGGTGCAAGACTTTAATAAACGAAATGGTCCACCATTTTTTGGCTCCACTGTTTCTATACTATCTGCCCAAGTCCAATGAGAACTTGCATGGCCACGATGGTGGCAGCCCCTGATCTTATAGATTTCATCTTGTCTTCAGCTGTTTCCTATCACAAGGATCCCAAGAGAGAACTGTGCTTCTCTATTTACTGTTCATTTCAGGGTCTATTTTTTAAAAATGGAAAGACTTCTCACAAAGCTCCACCAGCAGAGGTGGGAACTGGAGTGGGGTGTCCAGGAATAGGTGAGTGGGCTGAACCTCAGGTGTTCCCAGAATGTCAGAATCAAAAGAAGTTGAAGTGGGCAGATTAACTGGCATTTCCTAACACTGATGGCTGAAACCTCTGTGGAAAAGTCCAGTAGGCTGCACACTTGCCCGCAAGCTTGCCCTGTGGAAGGATGCAGTCTGGGCTGGTTTATAGTAGGGTGGACCCCTGAGCAGCAGGCTGAGAGAGGCACAGCCACAGCTCAGCAGGTTCCCCAGCACAGCAGGCTGATCTGCTCTGGTTGATACTGATTACTCTCACAAAGAGATGCAAGGCCAGGGTTTATTCACAGGTGCAAAACAGTAAGGCCTGGCTTCCATGAGATCAGTTTGCTCCCAGCTGGAAGGTGTCTCTTTTCTCACCCAGGCTAACTAAGGGTGTTGTTTTTATCACTTTTGTTACAATAAACTGGTGAGTGGCCCAGTTTGTTATTAAGTCTCCTGAGGGTGTCCACATTCTTGAGTGTCCAGCCCTGCCCAGAAGCTCAGGGTTTGGTCCCAGTGAACTAATGTTCTCATCACTAGTACTTTCTAATAAGTTAAGGAAAACAGTTCAATGATTTAAAACATTTAAACAAACCTAATTGGGAAAAGTAGACACTTGAACTTTCTACTCAATTGATGATCCTTTTTCTCTAGTCAGGTCTTCTCAGGATTTTAGATGCAGTGAGATGTTGCTCTGTTATTGATCTCATCTCTTTTCATGTCTCCTTTCTCCTGAACTGGAACCACAGACCAGAAGGGACCACAGGGTGATTTAGCTCGCCCCCTGCATTGTACATTTGAGCACACAGGCCCAGAGACATTGAGAGTTACTGGTACGCCTGGGATCATACATTCAGTAAGTGGAGGGGATGCACCCAACTCTTTTGTGACACCCAGTGCCATGCTCAGTTCACCACCCTATGCTCCCTCCATTCTGATGTCCAGCCCTGGGGATTTTATTGCATTCTTTTCCTCATCCCTTAGAACAGTGGTCCCCAACCTTTTTTGGGCCATGGACCAGTTTAATGTCAGAAAATATTTTCACGGACCGGCCTTTAGTGTAGGACGGATAAATGTATCACGTGACTGAGACAAGTGTCAAGAGTGAGTCTTAGACAGATGTAATGGAGGGAATCTGGTCATTTTTAAAATATAAAACATCGTTCAGACTTAAATATAAATAAAATAAAAGTAATGTAAGTTATTTATTCTTTCTCTGTGGACTGGTACCAAATGGCCCATAAACCATTATCAGTCCATGGCCCGGGGGTTGGGGACCACTGCCTTAGAGGCTTTGTAAGCAGAACACAGTGTTCTTTACTGTAAGGCCAGGAGCCACCATCATGGTCATTCACATGCAGGTTCCCATTGGATTTGAGCAGATAGTAAAGAAATGGTGCAGTCAGAGTATGGTGGGCCATCCTGTTTACTGGTGTCTTACCAAGACAGGCAAACCACAAAAGAAGACAAGGGAATAGCAGTAAACCAGCTTTTCCCATGAAAGGCAAGGGATCAGGGAGGCCCCTGCAATTGCAATAGCAAGAACCGAGAGAGAGCATGCTCCCGGTCTGCCCCACTTTATAGTGTAGAAACCAAAACCCCTTAATCCAATATACAAATAAGAAAGTCTCTGATACAAAGTTACTTATCTGAGGCATAATTGGATTCCTCATGAGAGTACACCACCCAGATCATGCAATCAGTCAAGGGTGTGGGGAAAAGCTTAGTCTTAAAACTAAGCCTTAGGCTACAATGACCTGGCCTGCTTACAGCCTGTCCTCCACCCCCAATACAAACCATAAGTGAGCAAACATATATATCATATTTAAAAACTTATTTGACCAACATTCACCCCTTTTGCTCGCTTCACAATCTAAACCACAGGTATCTTCCATGATGGTCACTGTGCAAGGAGTAGGATAAATTGCATAAACAGAAACAGTACCTATTACAGCAATAAGATTAACAAATAAAAAGCTATGGGTAAAATGAGAGAGCTGTCAGTGGCACCAAGGGAGGCAAATCTTTTCCCTCTGGCAGAATAAAGGCCAGAGTTTTGTTTGCAGACAACACCATAGCTGGTACCAGAGACCAGCTCTGAGTGGGCATACCAAACCTTATTGGACAATACACCAGCATCTGCTGGTTCTATGTGTAGTAAAATAAGAGAACTCATTATTGATCATAAAGAAATTACAAAGGTGACCTTCATAATGCTGTCCCCCTGAGCACTCAAGAGGTAATACACTTCTACCTTAGGTGGTCAGGTGCTGGTTGCCCAAGGAGTTAACTGGAGGTCCACCTCTAGCCCTTTTTCCCATGGTGCCAACAAGGTCACCCATCTCAGATGGGGGTGCCTGTACAGTCCAGAGCCAAGTCCATCGAAGTCATTGGCCTTTAAGAAGGGCTGTTAGGGCAGGCAAGAGCACGTTGCCCTGCTTTCCAAAGCCTGGCTTGAGTAAAATGTCCTTGGTGTGTATCTGCAACTGAATGGGGGCAGCTGCTTCATAGAGGAGGGCCTCTACTGGAGCTGGGCTCCCCCGTCAAGGTCTCTCATTCAAAATCCAGAGTACTATCCATAAGCGGCATGTCTATCCAGTAAGGAAGCCGGTGCCACCTTCCTGTCACAGTTCTTGCTTTAAGAGTCCACTATACCATTCAATGATACCAGCAGCCAGGGGTGGTAGGGAACATGGTACTTCCAGTCAACCCCCACCTTTTGAGCCCATTGCCTCACTACTGAACCAGTGAAGTGGGTACCATTGTCATTTTCAAGGACCAGTAGTCACTCGTATGCAGCACTCAGTGGTCCAGAGCCTGTATGACTGCCCTCTTGTCAGAGTTATGAGTGGGGTAAGCAGCAAGTAGCCCAGTGGCAGTATCTACACAAGTGACTACATACTGGTACCCTTCTTTGGTAAGTGTCCAATGATGTCTACCTACCATCGTGTCAGTGGAACGTGACCAATCTGTATCTGTCCAGGTGACACCAATGGTCTCCGAGGGTGCTCCTTGGAACATACTGCACATTGCTCACAGGCTGCAAGTACCTCTGCATAGGACACAGGCAAGTTCCCAGCCTTAACCGTAGCCCACATAGTTTTCTGTCCCTCATGGAGCAGGCGCTGGTGGAGCCACTGCACCACATCGCCTGCAGGTGTAGTCTCCAACCACCGCACCCTTGCCAATGTATCTGCCTCATCATTCCCAGGATGGGCTAGAGGGGCATGCCCCGTGACATGATATATTGTCACCTGCTTCTGGTGTCCTATTTTCCATAAGTCCTGCCACATGGCCTGAGCCCATAGTGATGGTGCATTACCATCCACTGGCTAATGTGCCAAGTAGCAATCCAAAGAGTCAATCCACGATAGACAGCCCAGCTGTCAGTACAAATTACCAGAGGTGAAGGTTCATTATGGGCAACTAGCTAAACATCTCTTTATTCTGCCCATTGGCTGCTTTGGCCTGTCCCCGTGTCCATCCAAATAGTCTCAGTGGCCGGATGGAAGGCTATAGTCATCCACTTGGCAGGTTGGCCCCTGCTGAAACAATCAGTATACCAGGCATCCTCAGGGATGGGCACTCACCCCTTCTGTTAGGGACTGACTTCAGGTTCTGCCTCCTGGGTTCCAGCTGCACCTGACTCTAAGGTCACATAGGTGACTGGACCCAAGACTTCCTGCAGTTCTTCCCTCAACAGGCTAGTGCTAAGAGCACAACATTGTTGCAGGTAGGCACCCCACTTGGCCACGGTGGACATTTGGGCCATACCATTACATGGTTTGGTTGCCCAACCTCTCACCCATCCTACAATAGGGTATGTTATCATCTTGACTGTAACTGGTGTTGTGGTTGTAATACTCTCAGTGGCCAGGAGGGCAGCATACACAGCTGCCAGCTGCTTCTTTACTAATGAGCACCTTTCCACAATTGGGAAAGCACTCTGTCCACTGCCACAAGCTCCATCCAAACCCCTCCAAGGTTACATGAACATCCAGCTCACAGGGCCTGGCAGGATCAAACACATTCAAGGCCTGTGCCACCTTGACAGCTCTCTTAGCTGCTGCAAATGAACCTTGTGCCTGCTCAGCCGAATCCCAACAAACCCTCTTCCAAATAAGGTAGTACAAGGGCATGGTAACTGAGTCAAATGGGGTATAAAATGCTTGCCAATACCCCAAGAAACCTAAAATTCCTGTAACTATTTTACTGTAGTGGGCACAGGGTATGCTTGAATCTTATCTATAACTGTGTCAGGGATAATTTTTTCTCACTCGACCAGACAACTCCCAAGAATTTAAGATAACCCAGGTCCTTGTAATTTGTTCTGTTGACTTCCCAGCCACATGCTTTCAAATGGGATTGCAGGGTAGGGACTGCTTGCTCCAATTCTGGAAGAGAATCACTAGTTAGCATAATATCATCAATATAATGGTACATGCAAACTGCCTCAGGCTGTTTGCATTAAGCCAGGTCAGCAGCCACCAGCCCATGGGCACAAGGTGGAACTATGCAAGTAGCCCTGGGGTAACACTGTAAAGGTCCATTGTCTCCCTTCCCAACTGAAGGAAAATTGGTCTTGACTCTCTGCAGCTATATCAATAGAGAAAAAAGCATTGGCCAATCTGCCACAAAGTGGTATGTCCCCAACTCATGGCTTAGCCCAGGGGTCCCCATACTACAGCCTGTGGCTGCATGCAGCCCCCTGAGGCCATTTACCCAGCCATCTGGAAGGGGCATCTCTTTCATTGGTGGTCATTGAGAGGAGCACATTGACCATCTCATTAGCCAAAAGCAGGCCCATAGTTCCCATTGAAACACTGGTCAGTTTGTTGATTTAAATTTACTTGTTCTTTATTTTAAATATTGTATTTGTTCCCATTTTGTTTTTTTACTTTAAAATAAGATATTTGCAGTGTGCATAGGGATTTGTTCATAGTTTTTTTTTTTTTATAGTGTGGCTCCCCAATGGTCTGAAGGACAGTGAACTGGCCCTCTGCATAAAAAGTTTGGGGACCTCTGGCTTAGCCGATCCATCATGTTAGCTATCAAGGGAACAGCAGCGTGCAAAGGAGGAATGACTTTATTAAATTCTCTGTAATCTACTATCATTCTCCAGGTTCTGTCTGGTTTGCGCACAGGCCATACTAGGGAGTTGTAAGGACTGTGTGCTGGCTAGATGATCCCCACCTTTTCTAGTTCGAGGACTTCTTCATAACCACCTGGCAGGTGGTACTGCTTAGTGTTAGTCACATGCCAAGGGATGGGTAATTGCAAAGGGGAATGTGATGCATGTCCCCACAATACTGCCTTCACAGCCCTGATCTGCAGCCGGAACTCCCCGGCTGTAGTTTCCAACCACAATCCTTGCAAAACATCTACCCAAAAAATATATTCAGGAATAGGAGATACATACATCTTATATGGCTTAGGAGGCAGTCTTCCTATCCCCAATGGAATAATTACTAGCTTCACTTGAAGAGTTCAGCCCCATAACCACCAATGGCCACTGGGGTCCCAGCAAACTGCTTTGGGTTCCCATAGAGGAGGGAACATTCTGCACCTGTATCCACCAAGACCAACACCCATTGTACATTGGAAGGGGACCAATGGATAGCCAGTTCCACGTGTGGCCTCTGATCCCCACCCACCCCTGTTATATGGGTCCCTTGGCCCTTTTCCTATTCAAACTGGTACAATGGGTTTTGGGAGTTCTCCTCTCCCTCAGCCGTCTCTATCATTTAATCTTGTAACCAAGCTGCCTGAGCACCAAATGTTTTATTGGTAGCTGCTGGGGCCTTTTATCTCAGTGGCTGGAACTTCTGTTCTGGTTTAAGCTGCCACCAAAGGTCCAAAAGAATTTTATTAGACTGGCATCCAATTTCCCCCTATCTGCTCCAGCTGCAATGAAATCTTCCCACATCTACATTCAGGTAACCTTTATAGGCCCGTCTCCCTTGTTAGTTGGGGGTCAACATAGGCAGCAGCCCTCACTGCTTTATGATCCTGAGCGACCTCCAGCTCTCCCAAATCTGCTACCATCTGTGTAACTGCATTGATGGGGTGCCCCACCTAGGGGCCCAAGATAGCCAAAAATGACCCAAAAAGGGCTGATGGGGCACTAGAAAGAACAACTTTCCTCGTTTTTGCTGTAAACACTTCCTTGTCTGGCCCATGGGACCCAGGGTTGAAAACAGCATTCTTCATACCTAGTTCCCAAAGGACCTTTACTAACTCACTGTAGCACTGCCACCGACTCATTGCCCCCGGCAGTTCTCCAGCATTCTGCCAGACCATACGAATGGTAGCCATCACCCATTCTAATAGGATATGGTCTGGGTTGCCATGGCAGTTCTGAAGATGCTGCCTCAAGGAGGAGTGTGTGATAATGGCGGCCAATTTCTCCATCTCTGTTCCAGAGAGCATGATGCCATCCACCCCTATGTCCCATAATCATAGTAACCAGGCTACCAGGGATTCAGTAGGTTTCTGCCTAAATTGTGCCCCCAAATCCATCAGCTCTGCCTGGGCATAGGGCCAGACCACAGAGTGTTCTATTACCTGGATAGAAGGCTGTGGATGCCCCTGACGGACTCTTTGTTGCTGGGTTTTTACCTTCTTGGCGACCGCTTGTCAGGCTCTCAGTGTGCGTATGGCAGCTTCAGCCTGAGCCTTTTCATCCTCAGGAGAGGAGTTGCAAGTGCCTGCTCCTGCTGACTCAAAGCCAATCCACCAGCACAAATGCTGTTGCTTCTCTGGCAACCATTTATGCTCCTGTGGCTGCTGGCTTTTGGCCAGAGGCTGAGACTCAAGCTCTTGAATCAACCGGTGCAAACGTTCAGCTTCCAGGGCAAACTGCAACTCGCGAACCCATACTTCTCCAGTACTCGCTTCAATTCCAGCCTTTTCTGCCATTCGATTTGCAATTCATACTGAAGCTTTTGACCTCGGGCAGCTTCTCACACAGAACTCCTGGTTTCCTCTTGAGTATAAAACATGTAGCCCATGGCCCCTAAAAGAACAGCCATGGGGAGCCAGAGCAGCAACCAGTCCTCTACCCCACCCATCAATGGTGGCGGCCCCAGGAATCTCTGAATCCTGCCACAAAATATGCCAGTTGTAAGGCTAGGAGCTGACATCGTGGCCATTCACATGCAGGTTCCCATTGGATTCAGGCAGATGGTAAAGAAATGATGGAGTCAGAGGATGGCAGGCCATCCTGTTTATTGGTGTCTCACCAAGACAGGCAAACCACAAAAGAAGACAAGGGAATAGCAGTAAACCAGCTTTTCCCATGAAAGGCAAGGGATCAGGGAGGCCCCTGCAATTGCAATAGCAAGAACCGAGAGAGAGCATGCTCCTTGTCTATCCCACTTTATAGTGTAGAAACCAAAACCCCTTAATCCAATATACAAATAAGAAAGTCTCTGATACAAAGTTACTTATCTGAGGCATAATTGGATTCCTCATGAGAGTGCACCACCCAGATCATGCAATCAGTCAAGGGTGTGGGGAAAAGCTTAGTCTTAAAACTAAGCCTTAGGCTACAATGACCTGGCCTGTTTACAGCCTGTCCCCCACCCCCAATACAAACCATAAGTGAGCAAACATATATATTATATTTAAAAACTTATTTGTTCAACATTTATGTGTATAGTACTTACGAAAAGTGTTGCCTAACTTTTTATTTGCTTGGGGTTGCAAAGTCAGCTTGCAAGAAATGCTCTAGGAATGTGGGGGGAAACTATGCAAGGCATCCTCCATGACTTCTGCATGATGTTTTCAAGGCATGGGGCAATTATGTCATTCATTCTTGAACACAAGAACAAACCAAGATCATTCATGCAAAAGTCACACAGCCAGAGAGGGTCTGAGCCTGCAATCAAATTGACTGTAAGCCCTCCAACCCAGAAATGTCTGGAGACACAGCAGGAGGGCTCCTGGGGATGGAGGCCATTGAGCTGCTGTCTCTTGACTGACTCTGGGCTTCTGTTCTCCATGTTCAGATTCCCAAAGGACCAGGCAAACACTTCTTTGTGTCTCCCTACTTCTGTTTCCACCTTCACATTCTATCCTCAAGAGAAGGCAAAAAAAGAGAGGAGGCCCAGCCTCCCTCTCCTGCCATCTTGATGTTTGGCACCAGGGGCCACAGCAATGAGGATGGACAGGACTCTGGTGTCATAAGCTGAAGCACGGTCTCAAGTTTCTGGCACAGAGGTTTGGAACACAGCTGTCCTTGCTCCAGGGAGGACAAAAGGATGCTGTTTACCAACACTGAGTCTCTGAACTCATTCTCTTGACCTTTGAGAAGTCACTCTCTGTGGGAATAAAACTTATGGAGAAGGTATTTTTTTATCTTCTACACACATCTAGGTCAAATTTATTTTTGCCAAGTATAACAAATATAATTTCTCCTCCCCTGATCTTAAACAGATATATTTCAGAAATATTTTGTTTATGTCTTTATAAGACTGCTTTGCTGTTTTTGGTGCCTTGTTAAAAAAAATGTGGCACTTTAGTAGTGAAAACCTTGGAACAGTGTCTGAGCAATATCTGCACAGATATTAGATTTTATTTTATTACTGGTTTTTGTTTAACATAGACTCTTCAACAGGACTACACATTATCTGTCCTAAGGAAGCACATGATCTGGTGATGCCATTGTGACATCACTGGTTATTATTGTGGACATTTTGCAAATACTGCTGCCCCCCCCCCAAAAAAAAGTTAATGCATGTTTTAATCCATTACAATTTACCTATTAAGAAAGAAAAATAGGGGTGATAAAATGTCTGGAGATTTATTATTCTTGGCATTTGTTGTTCTCTTTGTGAAAAAAAGTTTTATATTATTTATTTGTTTGTTTGTTTTAAACTAATCCTCCAAAAAAAACCATTAAATATGGCTGTTAGAAATAAACCTATACTTTATAAGGATCAATGAGCATTTGAAAACATTCTCAAGTGAAGTAACAATGTAAATTCTATTCATCGATGAGTCTTGCAGCAGGGTGCCCAGTTAGGTGAGGAAGTAAGCAAATGTTAGAGAGGTAAACAGAGTCCAGAGGAACTGACCCAGAGGCTCTCCAAGAGCTGTTGGTAGAAGAATATACTTTCCTTCCTACTGTCAGTATTGGCTAGAAATCCATGGGTCTGGTGGTTCCATTGGCAGGAGGAACATGACCATCACCCACCCCAAGCCCTTTCATAATTTCCAGGGAACCAGCAGCTCTCAAGCCAGTCAAGCTCCACTAGACTCAATGTACCTCCCAGGATCTTTTCTGCCACATAGAAAAAAGGATCAACAGCCAAATGTGAAAAAGAGAATGTAAAGTGAAGACTGGAACTAAACATTGCTCAAGTCAGAAAATTGACATTTTGAGAGTCCACATTCCTGCACTCATGGGTATAAATGGAAATTGACCTTTAGAGTATACTAGTCATTTTGAAAGAAACAGAGAGTAGCCCTTTCTCTATTAGGCTGGTCAGTATGGTACTGCTAATCTAGGTCCCCATTTCAGAATATCTTGGGAGTGAGTTTTGTTCATTGCTATATCTATAACACTAAGAGCAGTGACTGGGAAAAAGTAGGTACTCAATAAATATGTATAGGAATAAAGGAATACTTGATCAAAAGAGATCATCATGCTATCAGGATGAATGCGGGGCTGAAAAATGTGTTCCTAGAACCCTTCACTGGAGCCTGAAATGCATTTTTTATGGAAATAATATCATATATAGTGATTGAAAGTAATTGAAATAATGCTCTTGGCACCATGGTTACTCTGGCATTTATGGCTTAAACTGAGTCTTCATACAGTCTGTGACAGTTTCCATGGGAAAATGCATCTGAGTGTCAAGAATTTGCTTATAAGTGTCCTTGAGAAACACAAACCAAGATGAATTAAGACCTGTCTAAACTCTGGTTAAACAGTGGCTGTTTTGTAATTTGTGCACAAATAAAGCATTGCTAGGAAACTTGACTGGCCTTTATTCTTGTGGTTTGTTCCTAGCAGGAGAAATGGTATAGTATCAGGAATGTAGTCTTAAAGTTTATAGACCACTATGCATCTCTAACATTTTTTTTTAAGTGGCCCAGGAATATCAGATTATCTTAAATGGGCCAGAAAAGTGTTCTTTTAAAGTATGTTAATATCTCAGATGCTCTGGCTGAACATAATGTGGCTCAGAAATATCAGGCCACCAGCAGTCATGACTTTCAGTGAGCTGTAGATAAACCAGAGCAAATCAGGGTATGATCCCACGAGATCATAAGGTAGGGCATGATGCTACTTAATTAGCTCTTGAAGATGGCTAGACCATCACACATAACAAATAGCATTGCTGATAATAATGCTAGTTTGAGGAATATTCTCTTCATAGGCTTGTTCTAACACCCCAACTTGGTCGCCTAGAGATCCAGGTTAGTATGAATAGAAGGCAGTCTCAGATGGCACCTGTGTTGAAGCCATAGACATTCAGGCAAAAGCCTTGTGCCTTGTTCTTCTGTATGAAGACCCTGAGGCCTTGGGGGAGGGAGGAGAGTCTAAGGCTTGCTGGATATTAGATAGTGTCACCCTGCTGATGAATGAATTGCATTGGCTCTGAGAAAGTAAGGGACTAACCACTCAGATATATTTCCTGGGACATGAAGAATGAAATGGCAGGTCTTGGCAGGGTTCAAGGAAGCAGAAGTCTGAGAGTAAGAGACATTCTAAGTGGTTGGAGATGTTATGGGATGTCATTAAGTATATGGGGAATCTGGGTAGGTGTGAAGGAGAGCGCTGACCTCTTGAATGAAAGCAGTACCAATAGTTGCTGGTCTCCTCTAATAGTGTCCAAACCAATGAAGGGGATTAACCCGTCTGAGCAGAAACACTGGTACTGCATTAGCTTCATTCTCAGGTGGGCTCTCAAATGGTGGTAAAATGAGCATCTGTAGTTCATATCCCACCAGCTTTGTTATCAAAGTGGGAAGAGTTTTTCCCTTCCCAAGAGAACTAAGTGAAAGTTCTAAGATCAATGCTCATTGTTCCAGCCTAGGGCATATAGTATGCCTGTGATCCTTATTGACTATGGTTGGGCTAGGTAACCACTTTCAAGAGCTTGGGTTAGGATGGGGGAGAAATTGTTTTCCAGGGAAACTGAGTTCCTGTCAACTAAGAGGAGGGCATGAGTGCTGAGAGCAAATACATCATGTTTCTACACTTTCTGACTTGAATATATGATGTATGATGTAGTATAAGTCAAAGCCAGAACTTACATGAAGGTCCTAAGGTTTTCTTATAGCTGCCAATGTTCCTAGAAAGTGTAGGAGTTTCCCCTGAACTGTTCTAGAATATTTCTTAAGAAATAAAGTATGCTTAAACACTTGACTCTAAAAGATCACCATGTGATTGACAAATATATGGACTGGAAATCAGGAGGAAGGCAAGCAGAAACCTAAGAGAAAATGCTGGTAGGATTATTTAGGATAAAGGAGGAAGTGAAGCAAGAATTGAAATTATAAAAGGTTTTTTTCTAACACCAAGAAAAATATTATGTAGCATATGCGTTTATACAGCCTAATGATAACCCAAGTAATTTCCATTATTGTGATAGTCTTAAATAATGGTGACTTTTTAAATTTTCTTCTTTCTCATTTTCTAATTTATGAGTTAATCTAGCCTTGTAGTCAGATTCTTCTCCATCAGGTGAAGTCCCTCTCATTCTTCAATGGTTCTTCTTCAAAGAGTCTTTCCAAATTCATGTAGGGAGAGATCCCTTTCTCTTTGTCTTGTCAGCTTCTCTGCCATTTGTACATACCACTATACCACTATGACAGCACTTGTCACATTGAACTGCGATTTTATTTGTTCAAAAAGTTCTGTCAGGTAAGAGCTGTGAGATTTGAGGTGCGTCATTTGACTTCTCAGAAACCCAAATGGGGACATCAGTTTCTTCCACACAAGGTGCTACAAAAATTAAATGAGTTGATGCAAGAAAAGCACTTAACATGAAACCTGACACATAGGGAGAGCCACAAAGGTATTATCAGTGAGCAATTTAGTGTTTATTTTTATTAAAACAATAGTAATTATTATCATGCCCTTTACTGGATGGCAAACTCCTTTAGGACAGGAACTTATTCTAACTTCTAATAGGTACTCTATATAAGTGGAAAGAAAAAAAAGAAAAGGTGAGAAAAGAAGAGATGGAGGGACAAGGAAGGAGGAGGGGAATATGGAGACACTAAGAAAATAGCACTGCCAGGTTTGTCTGGGAGTAAAAACCAATGTGCCTACAACTACCCTTTCACAGATAGACTGAAATTACAGTTTGTTTTGGGCTCATTAGTTTGAAATCAGATTTAATTACTTTGGAAATGGCTGAACATTTCTGAGCCTATCCCCTTGGGTCAATATCTTCTGCTGGTATTCCCATAAATTGGAAGTTCTGAGCAGGTTTTCCTATTTGGGCATTAAGGTCATTGAACAGGAGCAGGGTTGCCCATTTAACAATCTCAGGGAAGACAGACTTCTGCAGTGAGAGACTGTGTGTCAGGGTCTAATTTTGCTTTGGGCCATAGCCTTTTCCATCCAGTGACCCACCACTGTACAAAGGTGTTTGACTGTCCAGGCTTTCCACTCTGTGTCAGTGACAATTTGCAGAAGTTCTCTGGGAGATTCAAAAGCCCATAAATGAACCAGGATGGTAAAACTTGGAAAAAGTACAAGCAAAATAATAATATTTATGGAGATCAAACCAAAGCAACATTAGGAGGCTGCTCCACTTCCTCCCCAAAGATGTTATGAGCTTCCTGTGAAAAAAAACAGACCAGGTTTGGTTTTAAGGGAGAAAATAACTTCATATTTTGGTTTTAGTAAACAATTTCTAAGTAGCTAAATTAAGTCACACTTAAGAAGAAAATGAAAACTACAATGATCAGAAATGTGGACACCAATGTCCTTTAAAAATGCCTTTATAATTATCCATGGAACAAATTTCTTGTATAGTTTAAAAAAAGCAAATTTGTCATCTTTCTGGCAGCCTCAAACTACTTGGCTTCTAGTTCCTAAAGGAGTCATTTAGCTGATTGGAGAGTAACCCAGCTGCCCCATCAAACACCAACTGCCCACTTGGTTCTGGGGGAGTCCTCCGTGTTAACTGAAGGGCACTCGCCCAGGAGTGGCTCTGTCTGGTCCCTGCGGGAAGCTGCTGCTCAGCAAGTCCGAGGTGAACCGAGGCCTGGCTGGGAGAGAAAGCAGCTGCCCATCCTGCCGTTAGGCTGATCTGCTCTCCTCTGCCTCTTTTCTTTCCCTAAAATATGGAGAATTCCTGCCAAAACAAAGTCCTGGCTTGTGCAGATGCAAGAAGCAAGGCAGAAAGCCGCTCCACGTTGTTTTGCCTGGACGGTCATCTTGAACTCCCAAAGGAGCTCTTAATGCTCTTTGGAAGCAACTGCCTCCCATTAAGGCAAGCTGCCCTGCTGGGGCCGGACTGCAGTGGACCTCAGCTTTGCACCTTTGAGGAAGAGGCAGTCTCAGGGTCCATCCCCTTTCGCAGGCCCCAAGGTCCGGCAGAATAGGGCGGGGCCACGGGACCATGTAGACACTGCCTAGGGTGCCGGTTTTGAAGGAGTCCTGACACCCCGCTAGAATAAATGAAATGTGATGTCAGTTAACTCAGGTTTTTGCTTATACCTCTTCCTGAGAAAGAAAGCAGCTCTTTGCTGCAAACTTCACCTTCATGGGTCTCATGGGGGTGGTGCTTTCTGTGCCGTCTCCACAGGGCAGCAAGCCTGGTTGGCCCGGCTTCCAGGCTTTATCATGTCCTGCAAAACAGTCTGGCTTAGACAATTGCCCTTAATAAGTGTCTGTAGACATTCTTTTGTCTTAAGCGTGTAGAATGAAGTATATGATTTTTATTCATAGAACTTTCTTGCCTCCCACTAATGTTGAACAGAGACACTCTCAAGGGGAGGGACATTCTCCATCCTCAGCAGCTAGTGGTGGACCACTGGGAACAGAACATCCGGTCTCCAGAAGCCAGATGTTCTGATGAGTGCTTTCTTACTCTCATGGTAGAGTGGCCAACCATCCCAGTTTTTTCCTAGACTAAGGCTTTCAACAATAAAACCAGGAAAGTTCCAGAATAAGTTGGTCGCCTTATTTTAGGTCAACTCATACCTTGGGAGGCAGCAGAATAGTTGGTTTGCCAGTGGGCTCTGTAGCCCACCACCTGCATCAGGGTCTAGCTTCATTATTTAATTTGCCATGTAACCATGGGCAAGTTACCTCACCTCCCTGCTTCTCAGGTTTCACACCTAAAAACTGGGGAAAATAACATTTATCTCTTAGGGAGGTTGTGAAGACAAAATAAAATAATGTATGTACAGTGCCTCTCAGTTTGCTGGGCACATACGATGTGCTCATTAGTGCTAACTATTGTTATTGTAATTATTATAATGTGAAGATAGAACAGCAGTGGTGAGATGGACAATCCTATGGGAAAAACACCAACTAACATAACTGATGTCACTCAGACCTATCAAGAAACCATCAGATCACATTTGTGACAGCTTAAGAAGGTTGAAAGGTATGGGACTGTGTTTTTCCTTTTGGAAACTCTTTATCACAAAATGGATTTTACTTTAAAAAGTGTGGGTGCCTATAGGAGTAAGTTTCAATCATCTGGGCAATACAGGCAGATGGATTTCTTAAACAAGAAAGATGTACAGCCAGTAGTCACCATCATCGCAGCCATGCAGGTGCAGGTTCCCATTAGATTCGGACAGACAGTAAAGAAACAGTGGAGCCAACAAATGGTGGGCCATTCCTTTATTCAAATCTCGCACTGGTCGGCAAGAAAACACACAGGAAAAACACACTTCCCTTTCATTCAGTCAGAGCTCACAAAGCTACTGACACATTATTCAGTTCCACAACCAGAAGAATCTTCGTCTGTTTCTCCTAGAATCAAAGGCCTCACCAGTCCCAAAGCCCCTCACCTCTGGTTCTCTATCTGCCAACATGGCTTCTCACTCCGCAAAACTGACTTCTCTCTCTTTCCCTGCCATCTTGGCTTCCTTCTCCCTCCTTTTCTCCTTTTAAAACTTTTGTGGTGCCAAAGCCTCTCCTCCAGCACACATTAGCATAACAACAACCCTTCCCATGCAGGAAGGCAATTAGCAATTTCACAGATTACATACCTGGCACTGCCCAGTGCCATTTTTTTAACACTAAGAGTGAGCAGACTCAAAAAATACAAATTTTACAAACTCATTTGCCCAAAAAAAGGTATGCATGTACAACTCTCCACAGACCTCCAAGGCCCTTGCTGGGGCACCAAAGGCCTAAGGGGTTTTGGGGAAACCTGTGGCTCATCAGCTGTCCAGGACACAGCATCAGGCTGCAGCTCTTGGTACACCTCGCAGCACCAGCACTGGGGCTCCAGCACATGTGTTTTAGATCAGTGTTAGCAGAGTCTGCTTCTGAAGCTCTTATTTCCTGTCATTTGTTCTGCAAATTTTTGCTGAATCATTTGACCTCATGGATCTTATGAAACAGTAATCACATGACCAAAGGAAACAGTTGTGGGCCCACAGCTTGCCTGCAGGCCTATATTTTTTTCAAACTCCATTCAACCAATATTCACAGATCACATACTGCACACCCCTATTGAATTAGGGACATAGAACTTACTGGGAGGGATATGACCTTGTTTGTTTACAAACTGCTTGCTTTCTAGTGAGGATAGGTCCATATGCAAAACCTGCAGTAGGACCTTAAAAAGTATTACAAACTATAAACAGAAATATAAAACTGTATGACCAGGAAACATAGAGCAATTCACTAGGGAGAAGTGCAAAGGAAGGCACATCTGGGTAGGCTTTGGAAGAAAAGTAGATGAAGTGGGACTTTGACAGGTTGAGAAAGGGAAAAGAACATGTCATAAGCCAGAAAATAAAGGCAAGTTCATGGCAGCATGTCAGGCAGCCATCACGCTTGATGAGACTACCAGAGGCACAAAGGCAGTTCAGAGGAGAGCAAATAGGCCAGCTCATGGAGAATGTGGAATGAATGAAGACTGCAGAGTTTTCTCTTTATTCTATATGAAAGGGAAGGTTTTAGAGCAAGAGGGTGGTATGCTCATGGCTAAGCCTTAGCAAACAAGGTGGTCAAGGAGCCAGTCTGTTGGCAGTTGTATGTAGGATGCAGAAAGATGGGAGAGAGCAGAAGTATTAGTTACAGAATGCAGGTAAGGCTTGATGGGGGCCTGAACTTTGGAAGTGTCAGAGAGAATGGAAAATGTTGGAATCCATTGGAGTCCAAAAGACCAGAGTAACAGGCATTGAAAGGAAGAAAGGAACCCTGCTGGGGATTTCTCCCAGGGGGAAGAGCACTGGTTACAGACTAGGGGTGAGTTATATAGTGTTTGGGAGAGCCTGAAGGAATACTGAGGCAAAAGTCCTGGTATGTCCAGAATGCTCCTCCTTGGGGGGCTTCTAGCATGTAGGTGTTGAATCAAAAGTCCTGGTATGTTTGGAGCCTCTCCTTGGGGTGGCTTGTCAGCTTTTTGGAATTCCTCTGTCTCAGGGGCGTTAGTCCAGTAAGGGTGAGGTCTGACAGATAAGCGGAACATGAAGAGGGCAGTTTGGAATACACATATCTATCATTTCTCAACTCTGTGGTTACATATAAAAGAAAGGCAGTTGGCCTGACCTGTGGTGGCGCAGTGGATAAAGCGTCGACCTGGAAATGCTGAGGTTGCTGGTTCGAAACCCTGGGCTTGCCTGGTCAAGGCACATATGGGAGTTGATGCTTCCTGCTCCTCCCCCTTCTCTCTCTCTCTCTCTCCTCTCTCTCTCTCTCCTTTCTAAAATGAATAAATAAAATAAAAAAACAAAAAAATAAAAAGTTATTAAAAAAAAGAAAGGCAGTTATTAATTTTATAATATATGGTGAGGGGTGATGAGAAAGAGGAGAAAAAATTGGAAAATTATTGCTTCTTCTGGAGAGAACTCAAGAAGGGAACCTTGCCAAGCCAAGTCCCTCATCCAGTTAAGGAGGTTATCAATATCAATGTCCATGCTGTAAGGTCTGAACCAGGCAATGTCTGAAAACCTGAGTGAGGAAGTAAAAAAATTTTGTGAGGAAATAATTGTGAATTCCTTGCTGTGAGTGCTGAGTGGACAGAGTGACATGGTAATACATGGTCTCCTGGATGAACCTCATGAGATGTGCTGGTCTGGTTTCTCTCAAATGGAAGGACATGTGGAGATTTTTAGAGACAGGGAACCTGTTGGTATAAGTTTTTAGAAAGACTGAATATGTGTGGTTTAAAAGGAAGGGGGTTTGGAGAACATTTAGGAGGAAACTTCTCGGGCTGAGGGGTGGCTTCTTTCTGCTGTCATCCCTACCTATTTGATATTTCTCTCATGAAGTTCTCCTTGGGGTATTGGGGAATAGGAGTGTAGGAGCATTTGATTGTAGGTAATCCTAAAGATTTCTCTCATCTGGGCCTGTAGGAATTTGATAAAAGAAAAAAGAGGTAAGTATTTGGAGATTAGGAATGCAGAGAAAAGGAGGGTTGTATAGCGGGGGTGAAAGTTCTTTCATGGTAAAGTTAGAGATATTCTTTCCTGGCAGTGCTGGAGAAAGCAGTTAGTTTGAGCTAAAAGAAATGTTTCATGTCTATTTGTGGGCTCTTCTTTAGCCAAGAAGACCCAGCGGTCTTGTCCCCTTACTATGTGAAGGGTAAAAAGACTGAAAAGAATTAAGAGATGAATGCTATTCATTCTCCTAGTTCTTCAAGGATATGGGAGAGTTTTAGGGTTAGGGGACCTGTAGGGGTTGAAAGATAGGATTTAGATGGTTTGCTGGTATAGGGTTTCAGATTTTTCTGTTTCATGAGGGCAAGTCTTAGGGTTGGTGTGTAGGGTTAAGTAGATTTTTCCAATTTTCTGATTGGTAAAGGTCTGCATGCAGTTCTGTAAAAAACTAGTAAACAAACATAAGAGGCAGGGACTAAAAGTTAGCAAAATAAATAGGAGAGTGAGTGGACCAATGAAGGGTAATAGTCAAGATGCCCAGTTTGTGTGAAACCACTGATTCCATGTATACAAATTCGCTAGGCTTCCTAAAGCAACAAGAAGAGAAATTACCTGTATAGCTCGTTTGGTCCTAAGATTGATGGGTAGTGTACTAGGAATTGGAAGAGGCTCTTCAAATGGGATTAGGTTGATAATTGGAGGGAGAGAGATTAGAGTAGAGGTTTCTGTCCAATTAGTGGGGAGACATATATAAGTGTTGGCACACTCAAGTAGAAAGTCCCTGATTGTGTGAGGCAGGCTGAGAGGTAAATAGAGAATAGATGGACAAGGGGTTGGTTTTGTTTCTCTGTTTCTGAGCTCCAGATGGTCAGGATGGAGGAAAGAGCTACCCCAATAAATGGGGAGATTACAGCATTATAAACTAGGGTGACTAATTAAACATTCTTTGAAAACCAGTTTTCTGAATGTTCAAATTCTTTCTTTTAGTTACAGACCTCCTACAATCTGCACAAATCTTCAACAACTTATATAAACTTTCAACTTTCATAAAATTTCTTATTCAGAAATAACTGGCTTTCATGACAGTTTGCTTTTTCTTTCAAAACTATTTCCATACCTTATACCTTCTATTATCAAAACCATACAATTACTTTCTAGTTAGAACTCTTGATTTAAACATTTTTAACCTTCAGTGACAATTAAGTAGACTTTTCTTTTACCAGTTTTCCTTTTCCCAAAGTCTGATGAAAAGAGTTCTTAGTTTCTTCATATATTCACCATATGTAGACCAACCAGCTTCCGGTTTCTGGTTGGAGTAAGGCATGCTGTTTTTCTACTTTAGCAGCAGTGGGAGTTTTCAGAATCATGGTGTGTGGACATGTCCACATGAAAGTCAGTCCTTGGGTGATGTAATGCTGGAAGTGCCTCTTGGACAGTCTTTGAACAGCTTGCTGAGTAACTCGTAAGTTCTATAATCACTTAGGGAAAGGGTGGTTACATTTCTAAACTTTGCAGCTAGAGTTTATGTCCTAGTGACCACTGCTTCTAGCTGGAATTAGCAGCGGGTCCCAGCCTAAAATAGACATGGGGCATTGAGACAAGAGGAATAAAGGAGATACTATATATTAAATAAAGCAACAAAACCAGACTGTCAATACCTATAGTAGAGATCTTTGAGGGATAAATAAAACTTAAATATTAAATGAGGCATAGTAGATCGCCCTTGTGTTTACAAGAAATGAGATCAGTTTATCTGCTACTTGTAAGAAATACCTTAGGTTCATGAATGATGTCCTTGGGCCTTCAGTGGCAATTCCCAGCATGCTGGGCAAGATCATGTCACAGGTAGCTGGAGCAGGGCTAGAAGAGACTGAACCCTTCCTCCATGGAGCAAGGGGGCAGTTTTCCTTCTCATGTCCCTCTTTTTCCAGCAGAGGTGTGTCCCTTGATGGGGCCAGGAAGCCTGGCAAGCTTCAATTCAATGACCTTTTTTCCACTCTTGAAGTAGGGCTCTGATGGAATTCTATGAAGCCCTTTTGGGTGCTGGAGCCAAAAGCTGGTATTTCCTGACTTCTTTTGGGCCTTATTTGCCTTTTCTGTTACTTCCTTGGTCATTATAGATCTTAAAAGCCATGTTCAGAAGATCTCACTGAGGGGCATGACTAAGAGCAAAATTGGAAATTCAGTGTTTAAAGAAGCCTATTAGACTGAGAAAAGAAAAGATTTGATCTGTGGTGGTAGGTGATTGGAGACTGTGGATGGTCTGAGTTTGATCTAGGGTGAGACTTCAGGTGTTGGGGGTTAAGGTGATGCCTAGATAGACTAGAGACTGAGAATAAAGTTGAGCCTTAGCAGAAAAGACACAATATCACTTCATAGTGAGGAAGTTAAGAAGGGTGGTAATGTGACTCTTTGAGGCAGGCAAGGAGGGGCTGCAGAGGAGTAGATCATCTATATATTGTAAGAGAGTACTAGTTTTGAGGTTGAATGCTATTAAATCCTGAGCTAGTGCCTGCTGAAACAGGTGTGGGCTGTTTCTGATACCCTGGGGTAAAATAGTCCATGTAAGTTGCTGGGCTGCATTAGTGTCTGCATCAGTTTAAATAAAGGTAAACAGAAAGTAAGAGTCAGGGTATAGAGGAATGGTAAAGAAGGCATTCTTGAGGTCTAGAACCTGAAGTGAGTGGTGTTTGAGAAAATGTGTGACAGTAACTTATAGATATTAGGGACCACTGGATGGAGGGGAATTACTGCCTCACTGATTAGGTGTAAGGCTTTTATGAGACAATAAGCCCCTGAAGGTTTTTGTACAGGAAGGGTGGGGGTATTGCAGGTAGAGTCCTTGGGGATGAGTAAGCCTGGTTTAAGAGGTGGGTAATTATTGGTTTAAGGCCTTAGAAACAGACACAGTTACACATTAAACAAAGACTTCACATATTATGAATTAAGAAATTTAAATGAGTACACTTTACTTGTTTCAATTAAAATTATACTAGAGGTATTTCCTGACAAAGCAAAGAAACAAGACAGGAGGATGACGTCAGAGTAATGGCGGAGTAGGAAGCGAGACCGATAAATCTCCCCCAAAACTCAACAAGATCTTCAACCAGAAACAGAAAAACCTATACTTGGAGCTTCCAAATTCTTCACAATACACCCAAAGGTATGATTGAGTGAAAAATTGGCTAAATATATAACCAAACCCCGAAGGAAATAGGGAGTAAGTAATGCTCCGCCTTCCTCACTAACCTAAACAGGGCGGCTTTTTCTGGTAACTGTGAATATAGAAACTGAGGCGGGCAAAGGGGGTGAATAGATCCAGGCCGCCGCAGCAAAAACGGCCGAACCAGGCTGTGGCTCAGAGATCCAAGCCGAGGAAAATCTGATCCTGTGGCAACCCGGGCAATACAAGCTAACACTCGCGCCAAACCCAAACAAAGAAAGACAAGCGGAGCGGCCATTTTACCCGGTCTCCTGGTCGGTGCGCAGTTAGTGGAAGAGAGATTTCTTCCTAAGCCGCGGAAGTGGGTACCCGTGTTGCCCCACGGAGAGGCAGGGTCAGAGGCCTTTCTGTGGGCTGAGGGCAGAGTCTCTGGGCAGCCCCAGCGCCCTGGGAAAGCCACGCACGGGAGGGAGTGAGAACTAATCCCAACGGTGGAGATTTTCCGTGCTGGAGGCTGTTTCACTCAGAGCGAAACGCGGCCGGCCTCATATCCTGGTTTGCGCGCGCAGATAAGGAGTGAGCAATTCCTCCGAGTGCCTCGGGAGTGCGCGCCCGTGTTATCGCACAGAGGGGCAGAGTCAGGGGCCTTTGTGTGGGCCAAAGCGGAATCTCGGGCCGCCCCAGCGCCTTGCAAAAGCCGCACACGGGGACGGAGCGAGACTCAATTCCAACGCTGCAACTTTTCCCTGCGGTTGGGGGTTTCACTCAGAGCGTGAGACTGCTGGCCGGATATCCTGGTTGCAGACAGTGAGTGAGAGTTTCCTCCAAGCGCCCCGGAAGTGGGCGCCCGCTTGTGTTACCGGATAGAGTGGCAGAGCCAGAGGTCTTCGAGTGGGCGGAAAGCCCGCCTGATTATGCTAGCAGCTCTGACTGACTGAGCCTTACCCAGAGCCCTGTGCTGAGTGGAAATAGAGTGGGGAGTTGCCAGCAATTTGAGCCTCTTACTATCCAGGCAGAGGCAGCAGCAACCCCATACCTGGACTATCAGGCTACTAATTGAGGAAGGAAAGACTAGGAGAAAGGCTCCAGGAACACGGACTCTCTCACTGTCGGAGCCTATAAATGCTAATGAGCCTCGACTCCCAACGAGAATAAAGCACAATACATGACATTGCCATAGAGACTTATCAACTGCAAACCTCTACCTGAGCGTGCCAAAGGGGCAGAACCCGGGGTACAGAGTCACCGACCAGGAAGAGGGAGAGAAAAGAAAAAGCAAGAAGATAACCTCTCAAAATCAAGAATAATCTGCAGACTTTATAACCTATCCCATTTTATTATATTTGTTCGTTTGTTTCTATTATCTTCATTCTTGAGACTTTTTTTTCCTCCTCCAATTTGGCCGATTAACTCTCTACCGGTCTTACTCTCTCCTCTCCCTGAACTACACTACCCATAAGTGTTACATCTCCCATTATCATTTCTCTTCTCTTCCTTTCTCTCTATGAGGGTTGCACTCCAAAACCCTTAACTCTCTCTCTCTCTCTCCTTTCTTTTTTCTTCTTTTAGTGGTTCCCTCTTTTTTTCTCTCTCTCTCTTTCTTTTCTCCCTCTATATTAGTTTCTTCCTTTCTCCTTTACATCTCCTCTCATTCAAACCTCAATAACAAACAAATTATCTTATCTGGGACTCAAACCTATGTTTGTGGCATTTTGGGGGGGTTTTACTTCACCTTTTTAACTCACTAGCAGTGCTCCCATCCCTGGCTCTCCATATTATCTAGTTCTTGTTCCACTAAATACAATAGTAAGTTTTTAATTTGTCCCCCCATTTTTCCATTTTCCTCTTATTCCTCTCATCATAACTCTTAGAAAACCAACACCTAAAAGCAAATCATTTTATTCTTGACCCAAATTTTTTCCTTATTTGCTTTTTGTGGGTCCATACGCTCTTTTTTTTTTTTTTTTCTTTCTCTCTTTTTTGCCCCTTTATTACTTTTCCCCAATTCAGGCCCTCCATCACAGGCATTGTTTGTTATAACTCACAGTCCACCACAAGATTTTCTCAAGAAAGAGGGGAGAGGAGAGGAGAGGAAAAAAAGAGGGGGGGAATAATTTCCTTTTTTAAAAAATTTTTATTTTATTTTATTTTTCTTTATTTCATTATTAATTTTTTTTAAAAAAAACAACTCTTTTCGATTTGTTATTTTTTTATTTTTTTAACTTTTTATTCTTTATTAAATCTCATTAATACTATCAACAAAACCACCCTCAGATGCCATTAAGGAAGAGAAAATCGAATATCATGGATACAAAAGAAAGAGAGGTAACCCAGATAGATGAGGAAAAATCTATGGAGAAAAAATTTAATATATTGGAAACCTTGGAGCTAAATGACAGAGAATTCAAGATAGAAATCCTAAAAATCCTCCGAGATATACAAGAAAACACAGAAAGGCAATATAGGGAGCTCAGAAAACAACTCCATGAACACAAAGAATATATGTCCAAGGAAATTGAAACTATAAAAACAAATCAAACAGAGATGAAAAACTCAATTCACGAGCTGAAAAACGAAGTAACAAGCTTAGCTAATAGAACAGGTCAGATAGAAGAGAGGATTAGTGAAATAGAAGACAAGCAACTTGAGGCACAACAGAGAGAAGAAGAAAGAGACTCAAAAATTAAAAAAAATGAGATAGCCCTACAAGAATTATCTGACTCCATCAAAAAGAATAACATAAGAATAATAGGTATATCAGAGGGAGAAGAGAGAGAAAATGGAATGGAGAACATACTTAAACAAATAATTGATGAGAACTTCCCAAGCCTGTGGAAAGAACTAAAGCCTCAAGTTCAAGAAGCAAACAGAACTCCAAGTTTTCTTAACCCCAACAAACCTACTCCAAGGCATATCATAATGAAATTGACACAAACCAACAGCAAAGAAAAAATTCTCAAGGCAGCCAGGGAAAAGAAGAATACAACATATAAAGGAAGGCCCATTAGATTATCATCAGATTTCTCAGCAGAAACTCTACAAGCTAGAAGAGAGTGGACCCCAATATTTAAAGTCCTGAAAGAGAGGAACTTTCAGCCACGAATACTATACCCATCAAAGCTATCCTTCAAATACGAAGGAGAAATAAAAACATTCACAGATACAGAAAAGATGAGGGAATTTATCATCAGAAAACCCCCACTCCAGGAATTACTAAAGGGGGTTCTCCAATCAGATACAAAGAACAAAAAAAAACAGAGCCACAAGTAAAAGCTCCAAGAAGAACACAATAAAACCAAATTTAAACTGTGACAACAACAAAAAGAAAGAGGGGGAGAAGACGGAGATTAACAGTAGCAAAGGACGATGGAGTGCAAAAGTACTCACAAAATAGTTCGCTACAATGAACAGGGTAGGGACCCTTTTCATTACTCAAAGGTAACCACCATTGAAAAAACCACCACAGAAGCACATGAGATAAAAAAGATAGCAACAGAGGAAAGATGTATGGAATACAACCAAATAAAAACAAAAGATAGAAAAACGAAAGAGAAGGATCAAACAAGACACAAAACTAACAGAAAGCAAGATATAAAATGGCAATAGGGAACTCACAAGTATCAATAATTACACTAAATGTAAATGGATTAAACTCACCAATAAAAAGGCACAGAGTAGCAGAATGGATTAAAAAAGAAAATCCAACTGTATGCTGCCTACAGGAAACTCATCTAAGTAACAAGGATAAAAACAAATTCAAAGTGAAAGGCTGGAAAACAATACTCCAAGCAAATAACATCCAAAAAAAAGCAGGTGTAGCAATACTCATATCGGATAATGCTGACTACAAGACAGGAAAAGTACTTAGAGACAAAAATGGCCATTTCATAATGGCTAAGGGGACACTGAATCAAGAAGACATAACAATTCTTAATATATATGCACCAAACCAAGGAGCACCAAAATATATAAGACAGCTACTTATTGATCTTAAAACAAAAACTGACAAAAATACAATCATACTTGGAGACCTCAATACACCGCTGACGGCTCTAGATCGGTCATCCAAACAGAGAATCAACAAAGACATAGTGGCCTTAAACAAAACACTAGAGCACCTGGATATGATAGACATCTACAGGACATTTCATCCCAAAGTGACTGAGTATACATTTTTCTCCAGTGTACATGGATCATTCTCAAGAATTGACCATATGTTGGGCCACAAAAACAATATCAGCAAATTCAGAAAAATTGAAGTTGTACCAAGCATATTTTCTGATCATAAAGCCTTGAAACTAGAATTCAACTGCAAAAAAGAGGAAAAAAATCCCACAAAAATGTGGAAACTAAACAACATACTTTTAAAAAATGAATGGGTCAAAGAAGAAATAAGTGCAGAGATCAAAAGATATATACAGACTAATGAAAATGACAATACGACATATCAGAATCTATGGGATGCAGCAAAAGCAGTGATAAGAGGGAAGTTCATATCGCTTCAGGCATATATGAACAAACAAGAGAGAGCCCAAGTGAACCACTTAACTTCCCACCTTAAGGAACTAGAAAAAGAAGAACAAAGACAACCCAAAAGCAGCCGAAGAAAGGAGATAATAAAAATCAGAGCAGAAATAAATGAATTAGAGAACAGAAAAACTATAGAAAAAATTAATAGAACAAGGAGCTGGTTCTTTGAAAAGATCAACAAAATTGACAAACCCTTGGCAAGACTTACCAAGGAAAAAAGAGAAAGAACTCATATAAACAAAATCCAAAATGAAAGAGGAGAAATCACCACGGACACCGTAGATATACAAAGAATTATTGTAGAATACTATGAAAAACTTTATGCCACTAAATTCAACAACCTAGAAGAAATGGATAAATTCCTAGAAAAATACAACCTTCCTAGACTGAGTCAAGAAGAAGCAGAAAGCCTAAACAGACCTATCAGTAGAGAAGAAATAGAAAAAACCATTAAAAACCTCCCCAAAAATAAAAGTCCAGGCCCTGACGGCTATACCAGTGAATTTTATCAAACATTCAAAGAAGACTTGGTTCCTATTCTACTCAAAGTCTTCCAAAAAATTGAAGAAGAAGCAATACTTCCAAACACATTTTATGAGGCCAACATAACCCTCATACCAAAACCAGGCAAGGATGGCACAAAAAAAGAAAACTACAGACCAATATCTCTAATGAATACAGATGCTAAAATACTAAACAAAATACTAGCAAATCGAATACAACAACATATTAAAAAAATAATACATCATGATCAAGTAGGATTCATCCCAGAATCTCAAGGATGGTTCAACATACGTAAAACGGTTAATGTAATACACCATATCAACAAAACAAAGAACAAAAACCACATGATCTTATCAATAGACGCAGAAAAGGCTTTCGATAAAATACAACACAATTTTATGTTTAAGACTCTCAACAAAATGGGTATAGAAGGAAAATATCTCAACATGATAAAGGCCATATATGATAAACCATCAGCTAACATCATATTAAATGGCACTAAACTGAAGGCTTTCCCCCTTAAATCAGGAACAAGACAGGGTTGTCCACTCTCTCCACTCTTATTTAATGTGGTACTAGAGGTTCTAGCCAGAGCAATCAGACAAGACAAAGAAATAAAAGGCATCCATATCGGAAAAGAAGAAGTAAAGGTATCACTTTTTGCAGATGATATGATCCTATACATCGAAAACCCCAAAGAATCCACAAAAAGACTACTAGAAACAATAAGCCAATACAGTAAGGTCGCAGGATACAAAATTAACATACAGAAGTCAATAGCCTTTCTATATGCCAACAATGAAACAACTGAGAAGGAACTCAAAAGAATAATCCCCTTCACGATTGCAACAAAAAAAATAAAATACTTAGGAATAAACATAACAAAGAATGTAAAGGACTTATATAATGAAAACTATAAACCATTGTTAAGGGAAATCAAAAAAGATATAATGAGATGGAAGAATATACCTTGTTCTTGGCTAGGAAGAATAAATATAATCAAGATGGCTATATTACCCAAAGCAATATACAAATTTAATGCAATTCCCATCAAAATTCCAATGACATTTTTTAAAGAAATAGAGCAAAAAATCATCAGATTTATATGGAACTATAAAAAACCCCGAATAGCCAAAGCAATCCTAAAGAAAAAGAATGAAGCTGGGGGCATAACAATACCTGACTTCAAACTCTATTATAGGGCCACGACAATCAAAACAGCATGGTATTGGCAGAAAAATAGGCACTCAGACCAATGGAACAGAATAGAAAGTCCAGAAATAAAACCACATATATATAGTCAAATAATTTTTGATAAAGGGGCCAACAACACACAATGGAGAAAAGAAAGCCTCTTCAATAAATGGTGCTGGGAAAACTGGAAAGCCACATGCAAAAGAATGAAACTGGACTACAGTCTCTCCCCCTGTACAAAAATTAACTCAAAATGGATCAAAGATCTAAACATAAGACCTGAAACAATTAAGTACATAGAAGAAGACATAGGTACTCAACTCATGGACCTGGGTTTTAAAGAGCATTTTATGAATTTGACTCCAATGGCAAGAGAAGTGAAGGCAAAAATTAATGAATGGGACTACATCAGACTAAGAAGTTTTTGCTCAGCAAGGGAAACTGATAACAAAATAAACAGAAAGCCAACTAAATGGGAAATGATATTTTCAAACAACAGCTCAGATAAGGGCCTAATATCCAAAATATACAAAGAACTCATAAAACTCAACAACAAACAAACAAACAATCCAATAAAAAAATGGGAAGAGGATATGAATAGACACTTCTCCCAGGAAGAAATACAAATGGCCAACAGATATATGAAAAGATGCTCATCTTCTTTAGCTATTAGAGAAATGCAAATCAAAACGGCAATGAGATACCACCTCACACCTGTTCGATTAGCTGTTATTAGCAAGTCAGGTAATAGCAAATGTTGGAGAGGCTGTGGAGAAAAAGGAACCCTCATACACTGTTGGTGGGAATGTAAAGTAGTACAACCATTATGGAAGAAAGTATGGTGGTTCCTCAAAAAACTGAAAATAGAACTACCTTATGACCCAGCAATCCCTCTACTGGGTATATATCCCCAAAACTCAGAAACATTGATACGTAAAGACACATGCAGCCCCATGTTTATTGCAGCATTGTTCACAGTGGGCAGGACATGGAAACAACCAAAAAGCCCATCAATAGATGACTGGATAAAGAAGATGTGGCACATATACACTATGGAATACTACTCAGCCATAAGAAATGATGACATCGGAACATTTACAGCAAAATGGTGGGATCTTGATAACATGATACGAAGCGAAATAAGTAAATCAGAAAAAAACAGGAACTGTATTATTCCATACGTAGGTGGGACATAATAGTGAAACTAAGAGACATTGATAAGAGTGTGGTGGTTACGGGGGGGAGGGGGGAATGGGAGAGGGATAGGGGGTGGGAGGGGCACAAAGGAAACAAGACAGAAGGTGACAGAGGACAATCTGACTTTGGGTGGTGGGTATGCAACATAATTGAACGACAAGATAACCTGGACTTGTTATCTTTGAATATATGTATCCTGATTTATTGATGTCACCCCATTAAAAAAATAAAATTATAAAATAAAAAAAAATAAAAGAAACAAGACAGATTATTCAATCACACAGTTCAATAGACAATTTTGTTTTTTTAAATCTTTTTGAGGTGGCAGAGAGTTGACAGCATAGAAGGGAGGGAGAGAGAAAGCAGATGGATGGACAGTGTGAGCAGCTAGATGGAAAAGAAAGAGGGTCAGAATCTGCAGGAGGAGGAGGGTAAAGTACTAGTGTGGTGCCACATGGTCAGAGGTGTCAAAAATGATTTAGAGCTTTGAGGAGAGGGGAGGGGGTGAGGAGGAAAGAGGCACAGTCAGAGTTTGTAAGGAAAGAGGAGGGGTCGGAGAGGAGACAGACAGAACTGCAGTTTGTAAGGAGGGAAGAGAGGTCAGAGATGAGACAGGCACCGCAGCCAGAGCCACAGCTTCTAAGGAGGGGGGAGGGGATAAAGAACACAGTGGAGAAGGGAGAGGCCCCCACCCAGCAGGGGAGGGGAAAGAGATACTGGTGAATGAGAAAACAGGATTTAGTGAAGGGAAAGGGCTTTCTGGAGGGAAGAGACTCCAGCAAAAAAATTTGCTGAGGGAGTAGAGAGGGGTCCCGAGGAGGGGTGCCCCTGGGGGTCAGGCAGGAGGGAGAGAGTTGGGAGTCCACGGAGAAGGAAAGATTAGGAGCAGATGTTTAGGTGAGGTTTCATTGGCCAAAATGGTCTGCGTGTAGAACAGAAGGCACAGAAATTAAGGACAGGAGAGAAGGAAGAAGAAAAGCCTGCATGTAAGAAATTTCTAGTGCCTTCCCCATCCAGTGGCAGAAATTGTCAAGATCTCTTAGGATATTGTAATTGAATGTCTTGTTTTTAGGCCAATGGGAGTCATTGTCTAGTTTGTATTGGGGCCATGCCAAGAAGATTAATTTCTTTGGTTTGAGGTCTGAGAGACCGAGTTTGGTGAGGTTTTTTTATGAGGCATGCTAGAAGGGTCTGGTAAGAAGGCTTAGACTCTGAAGAGCCCATAGGGGAGACAGGTGAGCAAGAGGGGGCGTCCCCAACTTTTGTCACTTTCCCAAGTGGAGAGAATCTCCATGTGGGGGAGTCATCCCTGATAGAGGTCATCACCACCTGTCAGGGAGCTCTGAGGATGAGAAGTTTGAGAGAGTGGAGAGGTTTGGCTAGGTGCCTAGTCTTCTGTGCAGTCCACTGAGACTGAAAGTCAAACCCCTCAAAACGTGAGGTGTGTCACATGAAGGGGTGTTTTTAGAGAGAAATTTGGAGGCCAACTGGGGAAGGGAAAGGGAGAAACTCCTCACCTTTCTGGTCCAGGAGGGGTTCAGCACAGGGTTAGACTACCAACCAATCAACCTACAATTACACATCCAAACAGAATCAAGGAGTAAACCCAGATGAGCTGCTGCTGCCCATTGCTTCCCTGGTTGTAAGTTTGGACAGCAAAGAAGGATCGTCCAGGCAGTTAGTATCCTGTCTTGGGTTTTGGCACCAAATGTTGGAATCCATGGGACTCCAAAAAACCAGAGTAACAGGCTTTATTGAAAGGAAGAAAGGAACCCTACTGGGCACTTCTTCTGGGGAGAAAAGTGCCAGTTATAGGCTAGGGGTGAGTTATATAGTGTTTGGGAGAGCCTGAGAAGATACTGAGGCAAAAGTTCTGGTATGTCCAGAATGCTCCTCCTTGGGGGGCTTTGAGCATGTCGGTGTTAAATCAAAAGTCCTGGTATGTCCAGAGCCCCTCCTTGGGGTGGCTTGTCAGCTTTTTGGAATTCCTCTGTCTCAGGGGCGATAGTCCAGTAAGGATGAGGTCTGACAGATAAGCGGGACATGAAGAGGGCAGTTTGGAATACACATATCTATCAGAAAGGAGGGAAGAGAAGAGGTTATAAGAAATCTTTGGAAAGTAGAGAGGATTTATCTACATCCAAATCCAATGAGCAGAGAGGGGGCAGCAAAGAATAGAAAAGCAAATGGATAAGAAAGATGGCAGGTGGTGATCATGAACATGGGGTTGCTTAGCCTGAAACATTGGTTGGACAGCAGCACCTCAATGATAACTTGTATGTATATGAAGGGGACTAATAACCACCATTTCCTGCTCTCCTCAGAAAGAGGCTCAAGTTAAGGACTGAAGAATTTAGAGGACATATAAAAAAGAATTTCCCAGTGGAAACTTGCCTTAATGGCACCCAAACATTTTAAGGTAAAATCCATCTTGTAATAAACAGTTTCCAAACGGAAGATCACAATACCATACTCTCCCATCTTCTTAAGTTGTCCTGAATGTGACCTGACTGTTTCTTGATAGCAGGAGATGTTTTGCCTTCAGAATGGGCTTTGTTTCTGAGCTTAAATCTCTGCTCCATTGCCTGGGAATGGGAAGAGAGGCACCTTCCTGGAAATCAGATCAGTCCCTCTTTGGTCAGTGGTTTCCTCTCAGATCAGAAAAGTCAGTATCACTGTTATTTAAGGAAAAAAATAATGGGTGTGGATTCACCACTGGAAATAGCTGTAATAATTTTTTTTTTGTTAATTTAAAATAAGTGTATACTAAAAATAACAGGTACAAATTGCTTTGTAGTTGTGCAGCTATCAAATTCAGTTCTCTTGAGGTAGCTCATACCAGAATGCCATTTCAAAACAGCTTTGATAGATAAAAGGGTATATCAGAAGCTATAGGGGCATCTTGAGTCACCCAAGACAGAATATGACTGAGACTCATGGAGTCCTGAGAGCTTCTGCCTTTCCCTGAATTGAATGCCTTCTCTCTCTGCAGGCTGACCCTCACCCTTCAGCCACCGCATAGGGCCCCAAAGGGCCTGTGCACACATTAAGGAGCCAGAGACAAACAGATTATGCCTTTCTATCCCCATTCCATCTTTGGGGACTCCCCCAGCTGGCTGAACAAGGTCACATAGCTCAAACATAGCAGCTAAAAGGTGCACACTGCTGTAGACAGAGGGGGGCAGTTCTCAGGGAAGAGTGTCATTGACTAGACAGCTGCCTCCTAAAGTCCCTTTAAAAATCATGACAGGATTAAAAACTTTAATGTTGTCTGAGTACAGGGCAGCATATTTAAAATGTAATGACCAGGAATATGTTAATAAACCTAAAGAACTTCTAGCACAAAATTATTTAGAAAGGTCACCATCCAGGATTGTAGGCTCATATAATGCAATTAAATTATCTATTAATGTGGTCAGCAAAGAAAACACTGGCTGACCTTTGACATTCTTAAAACTTAGGGAGACTCAACTGGTCATTACCATTCTGTAAACACACAGGAACCAACATTTTTTAACCTTCTTCAAGCATTGAGTTGTGGCAGCTTTGTTTTGATCATGTCATTTTTCTTTGCAGACATCATATGTGCTTCTATTTAAAGTCATCTGAAAACTTTTTCCTGAGAACTTCAAAGCCCATCCCATCACGGCTCACTATACTCCATCCCAACATATTAACTTTCATTGTTTTTGCATATCTCCTGTTATAGCCAATCTTAGTAGTTTCAAATTTAAGCAGGTTGTATATTAAATTCCTGCATTTCACTGCTGAAGAATTTCTTCCATTTTTCTCTAAAAAATTTATAGTTTTGTTGTTACACTTAAGTTTGTGGTGTATTTTGAGGTAATTTTTGAGTAAGGTTGGAGGTGTAAATTAATATTGATTGATTGATTGACAATGGAAGTCCAAGTAATTTAGCACCATTTATAGAAAAGATAATCTTTTCACATTTTAGTTGCTTTGCACCTTTGTCAAAAGTCAGGTAGGCAGACCTGTGGTGGCGCAGTGGATAAAGCGTCGACCTGGAAATGCTGAGGTCACCAGTTTGAAACCCTGGGCTTGCCTGGTCAAGGCACTTATGGGAGTTGATGCTTCCAGCTCCTCCCCTCTGTCTTTCTCTCTCTTTGTCTCTCTATCTCCCTCTCTCTCTCCTCTCTAAAATGAATAAATAAAAAATAAAAAATAAATTTAAAAAAGTCAGGTAGACATATTATAGGAGTCTATTTCTTGGTTCTATTTTGTTTTATTGATCTATTTATCTATCTCTCTGCCAAATTCCACAGTATCTTGATTACTTGAAATTATATTAGGTCTTAATATTGGATGAAATGATTATTCCACTTTGGTGTCTTTCAGGATTGTTTTAGCTATTTTAGAATCTTTCCCTTTCCTTATAAATTTTAGAATATGTTTGTACATATCTACAAGAATCTTTCTGAGATTTTGACAGAAATTATATTAAACCTACAGATCAATTTCAAGAGACTTGACATCTTTCACTATGTTGTGCCTTCTAATTCATAAACATGGTATGCCTCTCCATTTATTTTTTACATACAGACACTATAGATTGTTTTGTCTAGTGTGTATATAAGTATTTTATTTTCTTTATAATGACTATAAATGGTATTGTGTTTTTAATCTGATGTTCCTATGTTTATTGTTAATAAAATGTAGTTGATTTTTGTTTGTTTATCTTGGACTGCCTTCCTAAACTCATTTATTAATTGTAAGAGTTTTATTAGGAGAGGAGGTAGATTCCTTGGGATTTTCTTTGTAAATAATCATGTCATCTGCAAATAGGGTCAGCTTTATTCCTTTCTTTGCACTCTGTACACTTCTTTTTTTTTCCTTAACTTATTGCTGTGGTTAGAATTTCTAGTATTATGTTAAATACTGTTACCAATCTTGGAGAGAAAGCTCTCAGCCTTTCATTAAGTATGATGTTAGCTATGGGGTTTTCAAATATAACCTATATCAACTTAAAGAAGTTCATTCTATTCCTAATTTGATGTGAGTTTTTATTAGGAATGTTATTAAATTTTTTTATAAATAAATTTTTATTTTAATGGGGTGACATCAATAAATCAGGGTGCATATATTCAAAGAAAACATTTCCAGGTTATCTTGTCATTTAGTTCTGTTGCATACCCAAAGAGAGATCATCCTCTGTCACCCTCTATCCAGTTTTCTTTGTACCCTTTCCCCTTCCCCTATCCCTCCTTCCCTCCCCCCACCCCCATAACCACTACACTCCTGTCCATGTCTCTTAGTCTCATTTTTATGTCCCACCAATGTATGGAATCCTGACGTTCTTGTTTTTTTCTGATTCACTTATTTCACTCCGCATAATGTTATCAAGATTCCACCATTCTGATGTAAGTGATCCGATGTCATCATTTCTTCTAGCTGAATACTATACCATGGTGTATATGGGCCCCATCTTTATCCAGTCTTCTATTTTTTTTTTACAGTGAGTAAAAGCCTTTAAACAAACTCTTGGCCAATACAGCAAGAATCCATAAAAGAGTAGTGTCCTTAACATGTTCACCAAGTCCAAGTTGGACCCATCACCATGCCAAATCCCTGAAAAATGCAACCCAACCACAGTTCAGTGTGTTAGGAGCTGTCACAGGGAGCAGGAGTCCAGGAAAAGTCCACATCCAGGAAAAGTCCGCATGGCACTGGAGTTGTCACCATTCTATACTTTGCAGCTCATGTCCAAGTCCCAATGACAGCTGCTTTTAGCTGGTAATGATTCAGGTAGACTGGAAAAGCCATTTGCAGCATGCATGGATATGGAGCTTCTGTTCTCCTCTTCCTGGAGAGATGAGACCAGGTAGATGAGCTCCAAGTGCTTTTCCCTGGAGCTCTGTGACTCTGGCATGGTAAAGAGAACCTTGGGATACACTAAGCTGGGTGGCAAAGGTAGATTCATAATAGAAGTTGGAAAAAAAGGGAAAGAGAGCTCTAAATTAGGAGTAGGTCCCAGCCTGAAATATGAGTGGGGCATTGAGGTAGGAGGGATAAAAGAAACACTATATATTAAGCAAAGAAGCAAAAAATAGGACTATCAACACCCACAACAGAGATCTTTGAGGGAAGAATAAAAAACCTGACTATTCAGGCAAAACATAGTTAAGTGGCCCTTGTGCAAATGAGATCAGTTTTCTGCTTCTTGGAAGAAATACCCTAGGCTCGTCCACAGTGTTGTAGATGGGGCCGACGGCCCTGGGCACCTTCAATCTTCAGTGGCAAACCCCAGCTTTCTGGGCAAGGTTAGGTCATAGGTGGCTGGAGCAGGGCTGGAAGAGACTGAATCCTCCCTTAGAGGAGCGAAGGGGAAGCCTACCTTTCAGTGTCCCTGTTTCCTCACAGCAAAGGCATGTAAGCCTGGCAGGCTTTAGCTCAATGATCTTCCTTTCCACTATTCAAGCAGGACCCAGATGGCATCCTATGAGACCCCTTTGGGGCGTTAGAGCCTTTAAGGGTGTATCCTAAAAGCTGGTAGTTCCCCTAATCTCTATTGGGCCTTTTCTGCCTCTAGGTATCTTAAAAGCCATGCTCAGAAGATCTCGCTGAGGGGTTTGAGGATCCCCATCCGCCTATATAAATCTTTTCCATATATCTGGATCTATTTGGAACAAGACAAAACAGTGTTATTAGCTGGATCTAATAAAGAAACTAGTAGTTTGCAGGCGAAAAAGATTTGGTGTCTCCTGTTCATCAGCATTCTAAAGAAATGTAAATTTTTTTTAAGTAAAAGTATAATATGGTAGATCTATAGGAGTTCCAGGATATGACTACCCCCTTTAAAAAATATTTTTTAATTGACCTTAAAATGTTTGTTGAAACAAACAATCCAATAAAAAAATGGGAAGAGGACATGAACAGACACTTCTCCCAGGAAGAGATACAAATGGCCAACAGATATATGAAAAGATGCTCAGCTTCATTAGTTATTAGAGAAATGCAAATCAAAACTACAATGAGATACCACCTCACTCCTGTTAGATTAGCTATTATCAACAAGACGGGTAATAGCAAATGTTGGAGAGGCTGTGGAGAAAAAGGAACCCTCATTCACTGTTGGTGGGACTGTAAAGTAGTACAACCATTATGGAGGAAAGTATGGTGGTTCCTCAAAAAACTGCAAATAGAACTACCTTATGACCCAGCAATCCCTCTACTGGGTATATACCCCAAAACCTCAGAAACATTGATATGTGAAGACACATGTAGCCCCATGTTCATTGCAGCACTGTTCACAGTGGCCAAGACATGGAAACAACCAAAAAGCCCTTCAATAGAAGACTGGATAAAGAAGATGTGGCACATATACACTATGGAATACTACTCAGCCATAAGAAATGATGACATCAGATCATTTACAGCAAAATGGTGGGATCTTGATAACATTATAAGGAGTGAAATAAGTAAATCAGAAAAAAACAAGAACTACATGATTCCATACATTGGTGGAACATAAAAATGAGACTAAGAGACATGGACAAGAGTGTGGTGGTTACCAAGGGTGGGGGGGGGGAGGGAGGACATGGGAGGGAGGGAGGGAGAGAGTTAGGGGGAGGGGGAGGGGCACAGAGAACTAGATAGAGGGTGACGGAGGACAATCTGACTTTGGGCGAGGGGTTTGCAAAATAATTTGATGACAAAATAACCTAGACATGTTTTCTTTGAATATATGTACCCTGATTTATTAATGTCATCCCATTACCATTAATAAAAATTTATTTAAAAAAAAATAAAATGTTTGTTGAGTACACTTTAATAATACCTTACCTTTAAAGATTGTAAGCATGACAAAATACAGAGAATGCTTTTGCTCCATATGCAGGAGCATTTTCAGTTTAACCAGTTTAGGAAATCCAGTAGTAGAACAATGCATACAGACAATGAGCTATAACATGCTTAGCAGCCTCTTCTGTTCTGACAGAGGTTACTATAGAGCCGAAATATGTATCCACTGTGATGTGGACATACGACTGTTTGCCAAATGAAGGTATATGAGTACCATGCATCTGCCAAAGTTGTCCTGGTAGGGGTCCTTGAGGGTTAACTATAAATGAAGGGGCAGTATAGGACCCCTTGGACAGGATTTCCCATTCTGCAATGCTGCTTCCCAAGAAAGTTGAAACTGTTTAAACCGGGCAGCAGCGTTCTGGTGATGAATAGTATGAGACTGACTTGCTCGGTCTGTCATGGTTGCTCTATATAATTTTCTTTTGGGTAGCTTGATCAACAAGGGCATTCCTAGGCCCTGGCCAGTTGGCTCAGTGGTAGAGCCGTGGCCTGGTGTGCAGGATTCCTGGGTTCAATTCCCAATCCGAGCACACAGAAGAAGCGCCCATCTATTTCTCCACCCCTCCCACTCTCCCTCCTCTCTGTCTCTCTCTTCCCCTCCCGCAGCCCAGGCTCCACTGGAGCAAAGCCACCCCGGCACTAAAGATGGCCCCATGGCCTCTGCCTCAGTCACTAGAATGGCTCTGGTTGCAACAGAGCAACACCCCAGATGGGCAGAGCATTTCCCCCTGGTAGGCATGCCAGGTGGATCCCAGTCAGGTGCATGCAGGAGTCTGTCTGACTGCCTCCCAATTTCCATCTTCAGAAAAATACAAAAATAAATAAATAAAAGAAAAAATACAACAATAAAAAAGTAAAGAAAAGAAAAGAGAAAAAAAAAAAAAGAAAAGGAGAAAAAGGGCATTTCCTTGTGCTAAAGCTCCAGGGAGCATGAAGTGAGCTTGAGTATGTTCTATGAAACATGGAGCTCTATGTTGACATATAAGTCTTTGAAGAAGGAGGAACTGCTGAAATAGTTCATCAGCATTTGTCCCTAAGACAGCAGTCTTTATAGTGGAAACACCATAAGTATATATTTGCTGTCTGTCTATACATTAAAGGGGGAATATGGCAACTGCTGAAAAGCCATGATCTTTGTGCCCCTCCCCTCCCCCAACCCCCTCCCTCTCCTCCCCCCACCCTGTAACCCCAATACTGTTGTCCATGTCTCTGAGTCTCATCTTTATGTCCCACCTATGTATGGAATCCTATAGTTCTTAGTTTTTACTGATTTACTTTCACTCAGTATAAAGTTATCAAGGCCCATCCATGTTGTAAAAGATCCTATATCATCATTTCTTATGCCTGAGTAGTATTCCATAGTATATATATACCAAAGCTTTTTAATCCACTTGTTCTCTGATGGACACTTGGGCTGTTTCCAGATTTTTGCTATTGTGAACAATGCTGCCATAAACATGGGGGTGCATTTCTTCTTTTCAAACAGTGCTATGGTGTTCTTGGGGTACATTCTTAACAGTGGTATAGCTAGGTCAAAAGGCAGTTCGATTTTTATTTTCTTGAGGAACCTCCATACTGTTTTCCACAGTGTCTGCACCAGTCTGCATTCCCACCAGCAGTGCAGGAGGGCTCCCTTTTCTCCACATCATCGCCAGCACTTATTCTGTGTTCTTTTATTGATGAGCGCCATTCTGACTGGTGTGAGGTGATATCTCATTGTGGTTTTAATTTGCATTTCTCTAAACATTAGTGATGTTGAACATTTTTTTATATGCCTATTGGCCATCTGTTTGTTCTCTTTGGAGAAGTGTATTCATTTCTTTTGCCCATTTTTTGGGTTGGATTGTTTGTCTTCCTGGTATTAAGTTTTACAAGTTCTTTATAAATTTTAGTTATTAACCCCTTATCAGATGCAATGTCAAATATATTCTCCCATTGTGTAGTTTGTCTTTTAATTCTGTTCTTATTGTCTTTAGCTGTGCAAAAGCTTTTTAGTTTGATAAAGTCCCATTTGTTTATCCTGTCTTTTATTTCACTTGCCTGTGGAGACAAATCAGCAAATATATTGCTGCGGGAGATGTCAGAGAGCTTACTGCCTATGTTTTCTTCTACGATGCTTATGGTTTCACGGCTTACATTTAAGTCTTTTATCCATTTTGAGTTTATTTTTGTGAGTGGTGTAATTTGGTGGTCTAGTTTCATTTTTTTGCAAGTAGCTGTCCAATTTTCCCAACACCATTTGTTGAAGAGGCTGTCTTTACTCCATTTTATTTCCTTACCACCTTTGTCAAATATCAGTTGTCCATAGAGCTGTGGGTTTATTTCTGGGTTGTCTGTTCTGTTCCATTGATCTATGTGCCTGTTCTTATGCCAGTACCATGCTGTTTTGAGTACAATGGCCTTATAATATAACTTGATATCTGGAAGTGTGATACCTCCCACTTTATTCTTTCTTTTCAAGATTGCTGAGGCTATTCCTGTTCTCTCTTGGTTCCATATAAATTTTTGGAATATGTGTTCTGTATCTTTGAAGTAAGTCATTGGTATTTTAATCGGTATTGCATTGAATTTATGAATTGCTTTGGTAATATAGACATTTTAATGATGTTTATTCTTCCTAACCATGAGCACGGTATATGCTTCCACTTATTCGTATCTTCCCTGATTTCTTTTATCAATGTTTTTTAATTTTCTGAGTATAAGTCTTTAATCTCCTTGGTTAGATTTATTCCTAGGTACTTTATTTTTTTGGTTGCAATGGTAAAGGGGATTGATTTCTTGATTTCTCTTTCTAACAGTTCATTATTAGTGTATAAAAATGCCTCTGATTTCTGACTATTGATGTTATATCCTGCCACCTTTCTGAATTCATTTATCAGGTCTAGTAGATTTTTGACTGAGATTTTAGGGTTTTCTATATACAATATCATGTCATCTGCAAATAATGATAGTTTTACTTCTTCTTTTCCAATTTGAATGCCTTTTATTTCTTTTTCTTGTCTGATTGCTGTGGCTAGGACTTCCAGAACTATGTTGAATAAGAGTGGTGAAAGGGGGCACCCCTGCCTTGTCCCTGATCTTAAGGGGATTGCTTTTAATTTTTGCCCATTGAGTATGATGTTGGCTGTGGGTTTGTCATAGATGGCCTTTATCATGTTGAGGTATGTTCCCTGTATTCCCACTTTGCTGAGAGTTTTGATTATGAATGGGTGCTGGATTTTATCAAATGCTTTTTCTGCATCTATTGATATTATCATGAGGTTTTTCTCCTTTCTTTTGTTTATGTGATGAATCACATTGATTGATTTGCGAATACTGTACCAGCCTTGCCTCCCAAGAATAAATCCCACTAGATCATGGTGTATGATTTTTTTTCATATATTGCTGGATCTGGTTTGCTAATATTTTGTTGAGGATTGTAGCATCTAAGTTCATCAGGGATATTGGCCTATAATTTTCTTTTTTTCTGTTGTCTTTGCCTGGTTTTGGAATCAGAATTATTCTTGCCTCATAAAGGGAGTTTGGAAGTCTTCCTTCCTCTTGAATTTTTTGAAATACCTTGAGAGGGATAGGAGTTAGTTCTTCTTTGAATATTTGGTAGAATTCACTTGTGAAGCCATCACGCCCAGGACTTTTCTTTTTTGGGCGTTTTTTGATAGCTGTTTGAATCTCATTTGTTGTAATTGGTCTGTTTAGGTTTTCTGATTCTTCCAGATTGATTTTTGGAAGATTATATGATTCAAGGAATTTGTCCATTTCATCTAGGTTGTCTAGTTTTTTGGCGTAGTTCTTCATAGTCTTTTCTTACAATATTTTGTATTTCTGTTGTGTCAGTTGTTATTTCTCCACTCTCATTTCTAATTTTATTTATTTGAGTCCTCTCTTTTTTTTTCTTGGTGAGTCTGGTTAAAGGTTCATCGATCTTGTTTACCTTTTCAAAGAACCAGCTCCTGGTTTCATTGATCCTCTGTATTGTTTCTTTAGCCTCTATGTCATTTATTTCTGCTCTGATCTTTATTATTTCCTTCCTTCTACTAGCTCTGGGCTTTACTTCCTGTTCTTTTTCTATTTCTTTTAGATGCAGGGTCAAGTTATTTATTTGAGCTTTTTCTAGCTTCTTGAGGTATACCTGTAATGCTATGAACTTCCCTCTCAGGACTGCTTTTGCTGTGTCCCATAAATTTTGAGTTGATGTATGCTCATTATCATTTGTTTCTAGGAATTTTTAAAATTTCTTCTTTGATCTCAATGTTAACCCATTCATTATTTAATAACATGCTATTTAGTTTCCAAGTGTTTGAATGTTTTTCAATTCTTTTATTGTTGTTGATTTCTAGTTTAATGCCATTGTGATCAGAGAAAGTGCTCGATATCATTTCAATATTCTTAAATTTGTTGAGACTGCTTTTGTGCCCTAACATTTGGTCTATTCTAGAGAATGTACCATGAGCACTTGAAAAGAATGTATATTCTGCTGTTTTAGGGTGAAAGGTTCTGAAGATATCTATTAAATCGAGTTGATCTAATAAGTCCTTTAAGTCTGCCGTATCTTTGTTAATTTTCTTTCTTGAGGATCTATCTAGTGATGTTAGTGGAGTATTGAAATCCCCTACTATTATAGTATTGCTGTTGATCTCACCCTTTAAGTCCATCAAAGTCTGCTTTATATATTTAAGTTCTCCTATATTAGGTGCGTAGATATTTATAATGGTTATATCTTCCTTTTGGATTGCTCCTTTTATCATTATGTAGTGACCTTCTTTATCTCTAACTATGGTCTTTGTTTTAAAGTCCATTTTGTCTGATATAAGTATTGCTACCCCAGCTTTTTTTTCATTTCCATTTGCGTGAAATATTTTTTCCATCCTTTTTCTTCAGTCTGTGTGCATCTTTTGATTTAAGGTGTGTCTCCTGTAGACAGCATATGCATGGGTCCTGTTTTCTTATCCAGGCAGCTACCCTATGTCTCTTGATTAGATCATTTAATCCATTAACATTTTAGGTTATTACTGATATGTAATTGTTTATTGCCATTTTTCTCTTTAAGAATGTTTTCCTCTTTTGCTATATTCTTTTTTTCCTTTGATCTATTTACAACAGGTCCCTTAGCATTTCTTGCAGCCTTGGTTTGGTTGCAGTGACTTTTTTGAGTTTTTTTTTTGTACAGCTTTTTATTTCTCCTTCAATTTTAAATGATAGCCTTGCTGGATAAAGTAGTCTTGGTTGTAGGTTCTAGTTCTGCATTACTTTGAATATTTCTTGCCATTCCCTTCTGGCCTCAAGTGTTTCTGTTGAGAAGTCAGCAGTCATCCTTATGGGGGCTCCTTTGTAGGTGATAGTCTTTTTTTCTCTAGCAGCTTTTAATATCTTTTCTTTATCATTTAGCTTCAGTATTTTAATTATGATGTGTCTTGGTGTTGGTTTTTTTGGCTTTCTACTTAATGGAGTTCTCTGTGCTTCCTGAACATGTGTAATGTTTTCCTGCCTTAATTGGGAGAAGTTTTCTGCTATGATATGTTTGAACAAAGTCTCTATCTTTTATTCTTTCTCTTGTTCTTCAGGAATCCCTATGATGTGGATGTTATTTCTCTTCATGTTGTCACAGCGCTCTCTTAGAGTTTCCTCAGACTTTTTGAGTCTCTTTTCTTTTTTCTGCTCTGCTTCTGTGCCTTTATTTATCATGTCCTCTAACTTGCTGATTCGATTCTCTGCTTCATCCATCCTGCTTTTAATTCCTTCCATTGTATTTTTTATTTCAGATATTGTATTTGTCATTTCTGACTAATTCTTCTTTATTATTTCAATGTCCTTTTTTTATATTTGTTATCTCTTTATTTAGGTTTTCATAGTGGCCATCTATGGTTGTTCTAATATTTTTGAGCATCCTAACAATCGTTATTTTAAACTTTGCATCTGGTAAATTGGTTATATCTGATTCACTTAGGTCCTTTTCTGGGGATTTCTCTTGGTTTATTTGTGTTGTATTTCTCCACCTCCACATTTTCTCTTTGTGAGATTGGCTGTGATCACGTGCTCCAGTGTGCAAGCATTTGTGGCCTTGGCCTTTGCCCCGCCTCTGTGTGTGACGTTATGCTCAGTCCTGAGGGCACCAGCAAGCACCTTTGCTCAGCTGCGGGTCTCTGCCTGTTTGCAGGCTTTCGCCCTGCCCTTGCAGGAGGAGCCCGTTCGAGGGATGGCTGCTAGCCTTGACTATACCGCTGGGCAGGACTACATGCCCAAGCTCAGCTCAGTAGCAGATCTCCGCCTCTTCTGGGCTTTTTGCTCCACCCCTGCGGGAGGAGCCGGCTATGAAGTCAGACCGCAAGCCTGGGTTGCATGGGCGGGGCAAGGCTGTGCTCCTGCGCCCTTGCTCAGGGGCTGGTCTCCACCCTTTCTGGGGTTCCCACCCTTCTCCCGCAGGCAGGATTACAGGTTGCTGGCAGCTGAGCTTGACTGCTTTTGCATGCCCCCTTCTTCCTAGCTGGGCAAGATTGAGCTCACACCTGAGCCCAGTGGTGGCCAGCTGGCTTCCGCCCCTGTCAGCAGAACCGCACTTTTGTCTCCTGCTGCCGCCCACCCTCCGGCAAGCCCTCAGCCAAGTGGGTGGGGGCGTTGCAGCTAGGACCCTAAGACTCACTACTGTAGACCAAAAAGCTCCCTCCTTCTATGTGACTCTGTTCTGAGTGCCACAGGGGAGCTTGTTTGGCTGCTCTCCTGCTTCCCTTTGCTGGTATTCCTGTTTCCGGGGGAAATATTCACTTAAGATTTGGGGAGTGATTCGTTCCAGGGGTTAGGGCGACTATCTCCCAAAATGTTTCTCCCTGTGCCTTCTAGATTACACTCTCTTCCTCTTACTCTGGTCCTCTTTTCTCTCCCCATACCCAGGAACCCCGGGTGAGTGGTTGTGAGAGAGATGTTCTGTGCAGTCCCTTTAAGAAGGATCCTGGGTCTGAGATATCAGACTCTTTAGGTTACAAAATTTAGGTTTCATATACCTGTTAGTATATTTTTGGAAGAACTTGTAAAAGATCAGTTTATGCTTTTGAAGATATTAAATCTCTCCAGGCAATTCTCAATGCTGTATAACAGCAGATTTAGTCTTTTGTTATATGCGGGTTTTTCCTTACAAGAGTGTAAATTGTATGGAATGCATCACCATGCATAGGTTCCGTTGACAATTTACTGTAGTATATACAAGAATTAGAGAGTAGTGTGCTCTCCAGTTTAAGCAGCTTTGAAAATCGAAACGAGATTCAGTTTTTAGACACAGTAATGAAACTAAACCTAGAGTTCTAAGTCTCTCAGACAGAATGAAACAGTAAGGTTTCAAATAACAGTTAGTGTACTTCTTGTAAGAACCTGTAAGTGAGCAACTCGTGATTCTGGCGGTATTCTATCTCTCAAGGCAATTCTTCATTCCGTATAACCAAGCAGATTTAGTCATTCGTTATATGCGGGATTTTCCTTATCTGAGCTTAAAGTTTTATGAGATAGCATCTCTCATGTATGTTTGTTTCTCAATTGAATGTACGAAATACATCGTTTCAAAGTAGTATTCTCTTCAGTTCATGCAGCTTTGAGAACTGAACCAGGATTGTTTCTTTACACAGAAGAAAAACAAATCTAAACCATGAGTGTTTAGCCTCTCTAACAGAATTAACTATTAAGGTTTCAAGTAACTGTTAGTACACTTTTTGTAAGAACTTGTAAGGGAGGAATTCATGTTTCTTAAGATATTGTATCTCTCAAGGCAATTCTTAGTGCTCTATAATATAAGAGATTTAGTCATGTATTCTATGCATGTATATTCTACCAAAAGCTTAAGTTTTATGTGATAGCATCACTCATGTATAAGTTTCATTGCCAATTTACCGTAGTATATGCAAGTGTTACAGAGTAGTATGCCCTTCAGTTGAAGTGGCTTTCAAAATTCAACCAGGATTTATATATGTTTTGCACAGTAATGGAAATAAGTCATCAGTTATGGGCTCTCCAAACGAATTAAACATTTAAGTTTCAAATAACTGTCAGTGTTTTCTCTTCCAAACGTGGAAGTGAGCAACTCCTGCTTCTGAAGATAGAATATCACTCAAGGAAATTATTTTTTTCTATAACATGGCTGATTCAGTCATTTGTTATATGTGGGTTTTTCCTACCGTAATTTTCAAGTTTTATAAGTTAGCATTACTCATGTGTAGGTATGCTTGCCTATTTACGGGAGCATATACAAGAATCACAGTACTGTACACTTTAGTGGAAGCAGCTTTCAATATTGAACCAGGATTCAGTTTTGTTAAACAGTAATTTAAGTCAACCATCATTACTTTGCCTCTCAAACTGAATGGAAAGTTTTGGTTTAAATAACTGTTAGTATACATTTTGTAAGAATTTGTAAGACACGTAGGATTCACTTCATGTTTCTCAAGAATTTATATATGGCAAGGAAATTCTTAAAGCTCTATAACATGCAGATTTAGTCATTCATTATATACGTTTTTTTCCTAATATGAGTTTAAACTTTATATGATAGCCAGCCTCACACAAGAATAAGTTTGGTTGCCAATTTACTGTAGTATATGCAAGAGTTACAGTGTAGTATGCTCTTCAGTTGAAGAAGCTTGTAACGTTGAAACAGAACTGAGTTCTTTACAAACTAAGGAAACCAAACCATCAGAGCCTGCCCTCTCAAACAGACTGAAATATTCAAGTTTCAAATAACTGTTCATATTCTTCTTGTAACATATTTTAATTGAGCAACTCATGTTTCTGAAGATATTATATCACTGAAGGCAATTCTACGTTCTCTATGCAATTTCTGATTTAGTCATTCGTTATATGAGGGTATTCCCAATACGAGTTTAAAATTTTATGAGATAGCATCAATGATGCATAGCTTTGCTTGCTAAATTACTGAAGTAAATACAAGTGTTACGAAGTAGCATACTCATCCATTTAAGTAGCTTTTAATCTTGAAACAGGATTCAGTTTTGTTACACAGTAATGAAACTCAACCATCAGTGCTTAGCCTCTTTACCTGAATGAAATGTTTTCTTTTCAAATAACTGTTACGATACTTCTTGTAGGAACTTGGAAGAGATCAATTTATGTTTCTCAAGGGATGATATCTCTCAAGGAAGTTCTTAGTGCTCTATAACATGGCAGATAGAGTCATTCGTTATATGCGGGATTTACGTAACATGAGTTCATATTTTATGTGATAGCAACACTAGTGTATTGGTCTGCTTGCCAACTTACTGTAGAATATATAGGGATTCCAGTGTAGTTTGCACTTGACTTGAAACAGCTTTCATAAATGAAACAGTATTCAGTTTTCTTTCACAGCAACCAAAATAACCATCAGTGCTTAGCAACTCAAACTGAATGAAAACTTTAGGTTTCATATACCTGTTAGTATATTTTTGGAAGAACTTGTAAAAGATCAGTTTATGCTTTTGAAGATATTAAATCTCTCCAGGCAATTCTCAATGCTGTATAACAGCAGATTTAGTCTTTTGTTATATGCGGGTTTTTCCTTACAAGAGTGTAAATTGTATGGAATGCATCACCATGCATAGGTTCCGTTGACAATTTACTGCAGTATATACAAGAATTAGAGAGTAGTGTGCTCTCCAGTTTAAGCAGCTTTGAAAATTGAAACGAGATTCAGTTTTTAGACACAGTAATGAAACTAAAACTAGAGTTCTAAGCCTCTCAGACAGAATGAAACAGTAAGGTTTCAAATAACAGTTAGTGTACTTCTTGTAAGAACCTGTAAGTGAGCAACTCGTGATTCTGGCGGTATTCTATCTCTCAAGGCAATTCTTCATTCCGTATAACCAAGCAGATTTAGTCATTCGTTATATGCGGGATTTTCCTTATCTGAGCTTAAAGTTTTATGAGATAGCATCTCTCATGTATGTTTGTTTCTCAATTGAATGTACGAAATACATCGTTTCAAAGTAGTATTCTCTTCAGTTCATGCAGCTTTGAGAACTGAACCAGGATTGTTTCTTTACACAGAAGAAAAACAAATCTAAACCATGAGTGTTTAGCCTCTCTAACAGAATTAACTATTAAGGTTTCAAGTAACTGTTAGTACACTTTTTGTAAGAACTTGTAAGGGAGGAATTCATGTTTCTTAAGATATTGTATCTCTCAAGGCAATTCTTAGTGCTCTATAATATAAGAGATTTAGTCATGTATTCTATGCATGTATATTCTACCAAAAGCTTAAGTTTTATGTGATAGCATCACTCATGTATAAGTTTCATTGCCAATTTACCGTAGTATATGCAAGTGTTACAGAGTAGTATGCCCTTCAGTTGAAGTGGCTTTCAAAATTCAACCAGGATTTATATATGTTTTGCACAGTAATGGAAATAAGTCATCAGTTATGGGCTCTCCAAACGAATTAAACATTTAAGTTTCAAATAACTGTCAGTGTTTTCTCTTCCAAACGTGGAAGTGAGCAACTCCTGCTTCTGAAGATAGAATATCACTCAAGGAAATTATTTTTTTCTATAACATGGCTGATTCAGTCATTTGTTATATGTGGGTTTTTCCTACCGTAATTTTCAAGTTTTATAAGTTAGCATTACTCATGTGTAGGTATGCTTGCCTATTTACGGGAGCATATACAAGAATCACAGTACTGTACACTTTAGTGGAAGCAGCTTTCAAAATTGAACCAGGATTCAGTTTTGTTAAACAGTAATTTAAGTCAACCATCATTACTTTGCCTCTCAAACTGAATGGAAAGTTTTGGTTTAAATAACTGTTAGTATACATTTTGTAAGAATTTGTAAGACACGTAGGATTCACTTCATGTTTCTCAAGAATTTATATATGGCAAGGAAATTCTTAAAGCTCTATAACATGCAGATTTAGTCATTCATTATATACGTTTTTTTCCTAACATGAGTTTAAACTTTATATGATAGCCAGCCTCACACAAGAATAAGTTTGGTTGCCAATTTACTGTAGTATATGCAAGAGTTACAGTGTAGTATGCTCTTCAGTTGAAGAAGCTTGTAACGTTGAAACAGAACTGAGTTCTTTACAAACTAAGGAAACCAAACCATCAGAGCCTAGCCTCTCAAACAGACTGAAATATTCAAGTTTCAAATAACTGTTCATATTCTTCTTGTAACATATTTTAATTGAGCAACTCATGTTTCTGAAGATATTATATCACTGAAGGCAATTCTACGTTCTCTATGCAATTTCTGATTTAGTCATTCGTTATATGAGGGTATTCCCAATACGAGTTTAAAATTTTATGAGATAGCATCAATGATGCATAGCTTTGCTTGCTAAATTACTGAAGTAAATACAAGTGTTACGAAGTAGCATACTCATCCATTTAAGTAGCTTTTAATCTTGAAACAGGATTCAGTTTTGTTACACAGTAATGAAACTCAACCATCAGTGCTTAGCCTCTTTACCTGAATGAAATGTTTTCTTTTCAAATAACTGTTACGATACTTCTTGTAGGAACTTGGAAGAGATCAATTTATGTTTCTCAAGGGATGATATCTCTCAAGGAAGTTCTTAGTGCTCTATAACATGGCAGATAGAGTCATTCGTTATATGCGGGATTTACGTAACATGAGTTCATATTTTATGTGATAGCAACACTAGTGTATTGGTCTGCTTGCCAACTTACTGTAGAATATATAGGGATTCCAGTGTAGTTTGCACTTGACTTGAAACAGCTTTCATAAATGAAACAGTATTCAGTTTTCTTTCACAGCAACCAAAATAACCATCAGTGCTTAGCAACTCAAACTGAATGAAAACTTTAGGTTTCATATACCTGTTAGTATATTTTTGGAAGAACTTGTAAAAGATCAGTTTATGCTTTTGAAGATATTAAATCTCTCCAGGCAATTCTCAATGCTGTATAACAGCAGATTTAGTCTTTTGTTATATGCGGGTTTTTCCTTACAAGAGTGTAAATTGTATGGAATGCATCACCATGCATAGGTTCCGTTGACAATTTACTGCAGTATATACAAGAATTAGAGAGTAGTGTGCTCTCCAGTTTAAGCAGCTTTGAAAATTGAAATGAGATTCAGTTTTTAGACACAGTAATGAAACTAAACCTAGAGTTCTAAGCCTCTCAGACAGAATGAAACAGTAAGGTTTCAAATAACAGTTAGTGTACTTCTTGTAAGAACCTGTAAGTGAGCAACTCGTGATTCTGGCGGTATTCTATCTCTCAAGGCAATTCTTCATTCCGTATAACCAAGCAGATTTAGTCATTCGTTATATGCGGGATTTTCCTTATCTGAGCTTAAAGTTTTATGAGATAGCATCTCTCATGTATGTTTGTTTCTCAATTGAATGTACGAAATACATCGTTTCAAAGTAGTATTCTCTTCAGTTCATGCAGCTTTGAGAACTGAACCAGGATTGTTTCTTTACACAGAAGAAAAACAAATCTAAACCATGAGTGTTTAGCCTCTCAAACGGAATTAACTATTAAGGTTTCAAGTAACTGTTAGTATACTTTTTGTAAGAACTTGTAAGGGAGGAATTCATGTTTCTTAAGATATTGTATCTCTCAAGGCAATTCTTAGTGCTCTATAATATAAGAGATTTAGTCATGTATTCTATGCATGTATATTCTACCAAAAGCTTAAGTTTTATGTGATAGCATCACTCATGTATAAGTTTCATTGCCAATTTACCGTAGTATATGCAAGTGTTACAGAGTAGTATGCCCTTCAGTTGAAGTGGCTTTCAAAATTCAACCAGGATTTATTTATGTTTTGCACAGTAATGGAAATAAGTCATCAGTTATGGGCTCTCCAAACGAATTAAACATTTAAGTTTCAAATAACTGTCAGTGTTTTCTCTTCCAAACGTGGAAGTGAGCAACTCCTGCTTCTGAAGATAGAATATCACTCAAGGAAATTATTTTTTTCTATAACATGGCTGATTCAGTCATTTGTTATATGTGGGTTTTTGCTACCGTAATGTTCAAGTTTTATAAGTTAGCATTACTCATGTGTAGGTATGCTTGCCTATTTACGGGAGCATATACAAGAATCACACAGTACTGTACACTTTAGTGGAAGCAGCTTTCAAAATTGAACCAGGATTCAGTTTTGTTAAACAGTAATTTAAGTCAACCATCATTACTTTGCCTCTCAAACTGAATGGAAAGTTTTGGTTTAAATAACTGTTAGTATACATTTTGTAAGAATTTGTAAGACACGTAGGATTCAATTCATGTTTCTCAAGAATTTATATATGGCAAGGAAATTCTTAAAGCTCTATAACATGCAGATTTAGTCATTCATTATATACGTTTTTTTCCTAACATGAGTTTAAACTTTATATGATAGCCAGCCTCACACAAGAATAAGTTTGGTTGCCAATTTACTGTAGTATATGCAAGAGTTACAGTGTAGTACGCTCTTCAGTTGAAGAAGCTTGTAACGTTGAAACAGAACTGAGTTCTTTACAAACTAAGGAAACCAAACCATCAGTGCCTAGCCTCTCAAACAGACTGAAATATTCAAGTTTCAAATAACTGTTCATATTCTTCTTGTAACATATTTTAATTGAGCAACTCATGTTTCTGAACATATTATATCACTGAAGGCAATTCTACGTTCTCTATGCAATTTCTGATTTAGTCATTCGTTATATGAGGGTATTCCCAATAAAAGTTTAAAATTTTATGAGATAGCATCAATGATGCATAGCTTTGCTTGCTAAATTACTGAAGTAAATACAAGTTTTACGAAGTAGCATACTCATGCATTTAAGTAGCTTTTAATATTGAAACAGGATTCAGTTTTGTTACACAGTAATGAAACTCAACCATCAGTGCTTAGCCTCTTTACCTGAATGAAATGTTTTCTTTTCAAATAACTGTTACGATACTTCTTGTAGGAACTTGGAAGAGATCAATTTATGTTTCTCAAGGGATGATATCTCTCAAGGAAGTTCTTAGTGCTCTATAACATGGCAGATAGAGTCATTCGTTATATGCGGGATTTACGTAACATGAGTTCATATTTTATGTGATAGCAACACTAGTGTATTGGTCTGCTTGCCAACTTACTGTAGAATATATAGGGATTCCAGTGTAGTTTGCACTTGAGTTGAAACAGCTTTCATAAATGAAACAGTATTCAGTTTTCTTTCACAGCAACCAAAATAACCATCAGTGCTTAGCAACTCAAACTGAATGAAAACTTTAGGTTTCATATACCTGTTAGTATATTTTTGGAAGAACTTGTAAAAGATCAGTTTATGCTTTTGAAGATATTAAATCTCTCCAGGCAATTCTCAATGCTGTATAACAGCAGATTTAGTCTTTTGTTATATGCGGGTTTTTCCTTACAAGAGTGTAAATTGTATGGAATGCATCACCATGCATAGGTTCCGTTGACAATTTACTGCAGTATATACAAGAATTAGAGAGTAGTGTGCTCTCCAGTTTAAGCAGCTTTGAAAATCGAAACGAGATTCAGTTTTTAGACACAGTAATGAAACTAAACCTAGAGTTCTAAGTCTCTCAGACAGAATGAAACAGTAAGGTTTCAAATAACAGTTAGTGTACTTCTTGTAAGAACCTGTAAGTGAGCAACTCGTGATTCTGGCGGTATTCTATCTCTCAAGGCAATTCTTCATTCCGTATAACCAAGCAGATTTAGTCATTCGTTATATGCGGGATTTTCCTTATCTGAGCTTAAAGTTTTATGAGATAGCATCTCTCATGTATGTTTGTTTCTCAATTGAATGTACGAAATACATCGTTTCAAAGTAGTATTCTCTTCAGTTGATGCAGCTTTGAGAACTGAACCAGGATTGTTTCTTTACACAGAAGAAAAACAAATCTAAACCATGAGTGTTTAGCCTCTCAAACGGAATTAACTATTAAGGTTTCAAGTAACTGTTAGTACACTTTTTGTAAGAACTTGTAAGGGAGGAATTCATGTTTCTTAAGATATTGTATCTCTCAAGGCAATTCTTAGTGCTCTATAATATAAGAGATTTAGTCATGTATTCTATGCATGTATATTCTACCAAAAGCTTAAGTTTTATGTGATAGCATCACTCATGTATAAGTTTCATTGCCAATTTACCGTAGTATATGCAAGTGTTACAGAGTAGTATGCCCTTCAGTTGAAGTGGCTTTCAAAATTCAACCAGGATTTATATATGTTTTGCACAGTAATGGAAATAAGTCATCAGTTATGGGCTCTCCAAACGAATTAAACATTTAAGTTTCAAATAACTGTCAGTGTTTTCTCTTCCAAACGTGGAAGTGAGCAACTCCTGCTTCTGAAGATAGAATATCACTCAAGGAAATTATTTTTTTCTATAACATGGCTGATTCAGTCATTTGTTATATTCGGGTTTTTCCTACCGTAATTTTCAAGTTTTATAAGTTAGCATTACTCATGTGTAGGTATGCTTGCCTATTTACGGGAGCATATACAAGAATCACACAGTACTGTACACTTTAGTGGAAGCAGCTTTCAAAATTGAACCAGGATTCAGTTTTGTTAAACAGTAATTTAAGTCAACCATCATTACTTTGCCTCTCAAACTGAATGGAAAGTTTTGGTTTAAATAACTGTTAGTATACATTTTGTAAGAATTTGTAAGACACGTAGGATTCACTTCATGTTTCTCAAGAATTTATATATGGCAAGGAAATTCTTAAAGCTCTATAACATGCAGATTTAGTCATTCATTATATACGTTTTTTTCCTAACATGAGTTTAAACTTTATATGATAGCCAGCCTCACACAAGAATAAGTTTGGTTGCCAATTTACTGTAGTATATGCAAGAGTTACAGTGTAGTACGCTCTTCAGTTGAAGAAGCTTGTAACGTTGAAACAGAACTGAGTTCTTTACAAACTAAGGAAACCAAACCATCAGAGCCTACCCTCTCAAACAGACTGAAATATTCAAGTTTCAAATAACTGTTCATATTCTTCTTGTAACATATTTTAATTGAGCAACTCATGTTTCTGAAGATATTATATCACTGAAGGCAATTCTACGTTCTCTATGCAATTTCTGATTTAGTCATTCGTTATATGAGGGTATTCCCAATACGAGTTTAAAATTTTATGAGATAGCATCAATGATGCATAGCTTTGCTTGCTAAATTACTGAAGTAAATACAAGTGTTACGAAGTAGCATACTCATCCATTTAAGTAGCTTTTAATCTTGAAACAGGATTCAGTTTTGTTACACAGTAATGAAACTCAACCATCAGTGCTTAGCCTCTTTACCTGAATGAAATGTTTTCTTTTCAAATAACTGTTACGATACTTCTTGTAGGAACTTGGAAGAGATCAATTTATGTTTCTCAAGGGATGATATCTCTCAAGGAAGTTCTAAGTGCTCTATAACATGGCAGATAGAGTCATTCGTTATATGCGGGATTTACGTAACATGAGTTCATATTTTATGTGATAGCAACACTAGTGTATTGGTCTGCTTGCCAACTTACTGTAGAATATATAGGGATTCCAGTGTAGTTTGCACTTGACTTGAAACAGCTTTCATAAATGAAACAGTATTCAGTTTTCTTTCACAGCAACCAAAATAACCATCAGTGCTTAGCAACTCAAACTGAATGAAAACTTTAGGTTTCATATACCTGTTAGTATATTTTTGGAAGAACTTGTAAAAGATCAGTTTATGCTTTTGAAGATATTAAATCTCTCCAGGCAATTCTCAATGCTGTATAACAGCAGATTTAGTCTTTTGTTATATGCGGGTTTTTCCTTACAAGAGTGTAAATTGTATGGAATGCATCACCATGCATAGGTTCCGTTGACAATTTACTGCAGTATATACAAGAATTAGAGAGTAGTGTGCTCTCCAGTTTAAGCAGCTTTGAAAATTGAAACGAGATTCAGTTTTTAGACACAGTAATGAAACTAAACCTAGAGTTCTAAGTCTCTCAGACAGAATGAAACAGTAAGGTTTCAAATAACAGTTAGTGTACTTCTTGTAAGAACCTGTAAGTGAGCAACTCGTGATTCTGGCGGTATTCTATCTCTCAAGGCAATTCTTCATTCCGTATAACCAAGCAGATTTAGTCATTCGTTATATGCGGGATTTTCCTAATCTGAGCTTAAAGTTTTATGAGATAGCATCTCTCATGTATGTTTGTTTCTCAATTGAATGTACGAAATACATCGTTTCAAAGTAGTATTCTCTTCAGTTGATGCAGCTTTGAGAACTGAACCAGGATTGTTTCTTTACACAGAAGAAAAACAAATCTAAACCATGAGTGTTTAGCCTCTCAAACAGAATTAACTATTAAGGTTTCAAGTAACTGTTAGTATACTTTTTGTAAGAACTTGTAAGGGAGGAATTCATGTTTCTTAAGATATTGTATCTCTCAAGGCAATTCTTAGTGCTCTATAATATAAGAGATTTAGTCATGTATTCTATGCATGTATATTCTACCAAAAGCTTAAGTTTTATGTGATAGCATCACTCATGTATAAGTTTCATTGCCAATTTACCGTAGTATATGCAAGTGTTACAGAGTAGTATGCCCTTCAGTTGAAGTGGCTTTCAAAATTCAACCAGGATTTATATATGTTTTGCACAGTAATGGAAATAAGTCATCAGTTATGGGCTCTCCAAACGAATTAAACATTTAAGTTTCAAATAACTGTCAGTGTTTTCTCTTCCAAACGTGGAAGTGAGCAACTCCTGCTTCTGAAGATAGAATATCACTCAAGGAAATTATTTTTTTCTATAACATGGCTGATTCAGTCATTTGTTATATGCGGGTTTTTGCTACCGTAATGTTCAAGTTTTATAAGTTAGCATTACTCATGTGTAGGTATGCTTGCCTATTTACGGGAGCATATACAAGGATCACACAGTACTGTACACTTTAGTGGAAGCAGCTTTCAAAATTGAACCAGGATTCAGTTTTGTTAAACAGTAATTTAAGTCAACCATCATTACTTTGCCTCTCAAACTGAATGGAAAGTTTTGGTTTAAATAACTGTTAGTATACATTTTGTAAGAATTTGTAAGACACGTAGGATTCAATTCATGTTTCTCAAGAATTTATATATGGCAAGGAAATTCTTAAAGCTCTATAACATGCAGATTTAGTCATTCATTATATACGTTTTTTTCCTAACATGAGTTTAAACTTTATATGATAGCCAGCCTCACACAAGAATAAGTTTGGTTGCCAATTTACTGTAGTATATGCAAGAGTTACAGTGTAGTACGCTCTTCAGTTGAAGAAGCTTGTAACGTTGAAACAGAACTGAGTTCTTTACAAACTAAGGAAACCAAACCATCAGTGCCTAGCCTCTCAAACAGACTGAAATATTCAAGTTTCAAATAACTGTTCATATTCTTCTTGTAACATATTTTAATTGAGCAACTCATGTTTCTGAAGATATTATATCACTGAAGGCAATTCTACGTTCTCTATGCAATTTCTGATTTAGTCATTCGTTATATGAGGGTATTCCCAATATGAGTTTAAAATTTTATGAGATAGCATCAATGATGCATAGCTTTGCTTGCTAAATTACTGAAGTAAATACAAGTGTTACGAAGTAGCATACTCATCCATTTAAGTAGCTTTTAATCTTGAAACAGGATTCAGTTTTGTTACACAGTAATGAAACTCAACCATCAGTGCTTAGCCTCTTTACCTGAATGAAATGTTTTCTTTTCAAATAACTGTTACGATACTTCTTGTAGGAACTTGGAAGAGATCAATTTATGTTTCTCAAGGGATGATATCTCTCAAGGAAGTTCTTAATACTCTATAACATGGCAGATAGAGTCATTCGTTATATGCGGGATTTAGGTAACATGAGTTCATATTTTATGTGATAGCAACACTAGTGTATTGGTCTGCTTGCCAACTTACTGTAGAATATATAGGGATTCCAGTGTAGTTTGCACTTGAGTTGAAACAGCTTTCATAAATGAAACAGTATTCAGTTTTCTTTCACAGCAACCAAAATAACCATCAGTGCTTAGCAACTCAAACTGAATGAAAACTTTAGGTTTCATATACCTGTTAGTATATTTTTGGAAGAACTTGTAAAAGATCAGTTTATGCTTTTGAAGATATTAAATCTCTCCAGGCAATTCTCAATGCTGTATAACAGCAGATTTAGTCTTTTGTTATATGCGGGTTTTTCCTAACAAGAGTGTAAATTGTATGGAATGCATCACCATGCATAGGTTCCGTTGACAATTTACTGTAGTATATACAAGAATTAGAGAGTAGTGTGGGGACGTCACGGAAATGGCGCCGTGAGAAGCGCGTCCGATAGCTCTCCTCTAAATCACAACAAATTTATCAACTAGAAACAGAACAATTTATCCTCGGTAGCATTCTGGATTTCCACACAAACTGAAAGCAAAAGGACTGTTATCACTTGAATCTGAGAGACGAGGGTGTGGAGGAAGCTACCGCAGCAGCAACGCTCATTCAAGCCGTGAGGGAGTGCGCCTGCGTGCTATCAATAAGACAACCCTCAGATGCCGATAAGAAAGAGGAAATCGAATATTATGGATACAAAAGAAAGAGAGGTAACACAAATAGATTTGGAAAAATCTATGGAGAAAAGACTTAACATATTGGAATCCTTGGAGCTAAATGACAGAGAATTTAAAATAGAAATCTTAAAAATACTCAGAGATATACAAGAAAACACAGAAAGGCAATATAGGGAGATCAGAAAACAACTCAATGAACACAAAGAATATATTACCAAGGAAATTGAAACTATAAAAACAAATCAAACAGAAATGAAAAACTCAATTCACGAGCTGAAAAACGAGGTAACAAGCTTAGCTAACAGAACAGCCCAGATTGAAGATAGGATTAGTGAAATAGAAGACAAACAACTTGAGGCACAACAGAGAGAAGAAGAAAGAGACTCAAAAATAATAAAAAACGAGAAAGCCCTACAGGAATTGTCTGACTCCATCAGAAAGAATAACATAAGAATAATAGGTATATCAGAGGGAGAAGAGAAAGAAAATGGAATGGAGAATATACTCAAACAAATAATAGACGAGAACTTCCCAAGCCTGTGGAAGGAACTAAAGCCTCAAATTCAAGAAGCAAACAGAACACCAAGTTTTCTTAACCCCAACAAACCCACTCCAAGGCACATCATAATAAAGATGACACAAACCAATGACAAAGAAAAAATTCTCAAGGCAGCCAGGGAAAAGAAGAGTACAACATATAAAGGAAGGCCTATTAGATTATCATCAGATTTCTCAGCAGAAACTCTACAAGCTAGAAGAGAGTGGACCCCAATATTTAAAGCCCTGAAAGAGAGGAACTTTCAGCCAAGAATACTATACCCATCAAAGCTATCCTTCAAGTATGAAGGAGATATAAAAACATTCACAAATACAGAAAAGATGAGAGAATTTATCAACAGAAAGCCCCCACTCCAGGAAATACTAAGGGGGGTTTTCCAACCAGATTCAAAGAACAAAAGAAAACAACACCACAAGTAACAGCTCCACCAAGAACACAATAAAACCAAACTTAAACTGTGACAACAAAGGAAAAAAAGGGGGGAGAGGATGGAGATTAACAGTAGCAAAGGATGATGAAGTGCAGAAATACTTATAAGATAGGGTACTACAATGAATATGGTAGGTACCCTTTTCATTACTTAATGGTAACCACCCTTAAAAAAACCACCACAAAAACACTTGACTTAAAAAAGGTAGCAACAGAGGAAAGAAGTATGGAACACAAACAAACAAAAACAAATGATAGAAAAACAAAAGAGAAGAATCAAACTAGATACAAAACTAACAGAAAGCAATTTATAAAATGGCAGTAGGGAACCCACAAGTGTCAATAATTACACTAAATGTAAATGGATTAAACTTACCAATAAAAAGACACAGAGTAGCAGAATGGATTAAAAAAGAAAATCCAACTATATGCTGCCTACAAGAAACACATGC